>NC_059201.1:24648830-27378116 GCF_020615455.1 Coregonus clupeaformis
TAAAGGGATGGTTTCTACTCCAGCTTCCTGCAGCTAGTCTAGGTGTGTGGTCAAGGACATGGGTTTTACTCTAGATAGGAGTATCTGGAGCTGACAATTGATTTATGAATGGTTTGGTGATGAAACCTACAGCATGTATTTCATAGAATGAGTTGGTGTTTGTGTAATGTAAGGTACCAAGGAGAGATGGCTCGGGTATGGATAATGATGAGAGGAACCTTGTCTTAGGGGCCAAACTCTGGTTTCTGTACAATAAGAACAGTCTTCACAGCAAATGCTATCTGGCTGGGGGATACTCCTTTCTCATATATCAAGTCTCACCTTTTGACCCATTCCACACATCTGCTGTTTGTTATTTAGAATAGGAGGGGGTATCGTGCTATAAAATATCTTTATATTCTTTGTATGTCAGTGCTCTCGGCCCAACACTCAACTATATTCATGTGTGTGTGTTTTGTGACCTGCTCCCTTTTTAATAAGTTTTGAATAAAGTAATATCCTGATTGGTTATTGACCTTGTCTCTCCTCATTATTGACTAGAATTTCCATGACACACCCCTCCATAATCTCCCATAAGTGTTCAATTGGGTTGAGATCTGGTGACTGAGACACGCACACACACACAGACACACACACACCCTTTAAACCCTCATGCTCCTTTGAGACCCCTCTTTCAAATTCACAAAGATCTCTTCTAGCCATGGTAACCAAAATAATGGGCAACTGTGCATTCTTATACATGATCCTAAGCATGGTAGATGTTAATTGCTTAATTAACTCAGGAACCACACCTGTGTGGAAGCACCTGCTTTCAATATACTTTGTATCCCTCATTTACTCAAGTGTTTCCTTTCTTTTGTCAGTTACCTGTATATCCCTTCTGCAAAATGTGAAATAACTTATGGTACTTAGATTATGACTCAGAATTATTAAACATATTATATCATTAATGTGTTACTGTGCTATTTTATTGAGAGGCTCCTGCTGATTGCACGCAAGCACACATGCACACACACATACACACATACACGCACAAACACACACAAAACCATGTCACCAACCCCATGGCTGTACAGTGGTGTCTTTGTGGCCTGCTCGGTCCTGTCAGACGGTGTTAGTGAGGTTGTCACATCAGAGATGAGTCTCATTCCTCCTCTTTACAGATAACAGAGCCATTGTATTAGCTTTCCTTCTCGAGGTGGGGACTCAATGGCCTCCATTGTACCCAGTCAGCCCTGTATTCTGGGGTATTTCTAGTGAGTGCAGCCAGCACCACTCTCTGTACCCGTCTCTTTCTGTCTCTCTCTGTACTGCCACAGTACCTATCCATTTCCTCCACTCCGCAGTGTTCCATCTTCCCACCACTTTCTCAGTCAACTGTATCTGTACTTAACATCTATCTACAGTGACTCTTTCCATTCCCGTACACGCTATTGGAAGTAACAAGGGGAACCAGAATAATTTCCAGGTATTTCAATCAGGGCATGATTAATAAAATATAGGTTCCTTTGATTATCAGCTTTTCAGTCAGTCTCTATTTTTGTACATGTTTATTACACTACCTTCTCATCCTCAAATTCATTAAAGATTGTCACGGATTCTGCCGAGGCTGCTCCTCCTCCTTGCTCGGGCAGGCTTCGGCGTTCGTTGTCCCCGGAGTACTAGCTACTGCCGATCGATGTTTTCGGTGTTTGTCTTGTGTTGTCTACTTTATACACCTGTTGCTTATTAGTGTTGATTGTGTAGCATATAAGTTCCCTTGTTTTACGTTTGGCCTTTGTGTGTTATTATGTATTGTCTCGTTGATGTTCGGCATAGCTATTTCGCCTCATTACGCACAGGGTGTTTTTTCCCTCCAGTGTTTTGGAGACTTTTGTTTGTGCGTTTGCATTCAGTAAAGTAGTCATCCTGATTCTCTGTGTCCTGCGTCTGACTTCACTTGCCGCGTACACATCACCCTTTTGACAAAGATGAATGAGTCACTCAGAAAACATTCTCCATTCAGGCTGCATAGGCTTCACTTTCCGCATTAGATATTACAATGGCGCCAAAGGAGATGGCTGCCGTTTTTGGCTGCCGTTTTATGGGCTCCTAACCAATTGTGCTATTGTGTGTGTTTCTTTGCGTTATTTGTAACCTCTTTTGTACATAATGTTTCTGCCACCGTCTCTTATGACCGAAAAGAGCTTCTGGACAGCGATTACTCACCTCGTACTGGACGAAGATTTTCTTCAGACACCTGACAAGGCCCAAATCCCCGTCATTCGCATGAGAAAGAGATGGAGATATTGGGGACGTAGGTCGGGGTGCCTTGCAAGGATCCAACGGCGAGTGCGTAATCTGCCTCTACCATCAGTCCTATTAGCCAACGTACAATCATTGGATAACAAAATAGACAAACTAAGATCACGGATATCCTACCAACAGGACATTAAAAACGGTAATATCTTGTCCTGCGTCTGACTTCACTTGCCGCGTACACATCACCCTTTTGACAGAATAACACACCCACCATGGAGTCAGCAGGACCAGCGGTGGTAACGGAGTCTCTAGAGGAGCGCGTCAGCAGCCAGGACGCCATGATCCGAAGACTCGGCACCGCCATGCAGGATGTGATGGACACATTGAGCCGATGGGAAAGAGGAGGTTTGCCCACACCTCCTCCTACAATACCACCACCATCGGCCAGACCCATCGTTCCATCTCCGGAGTCCAGTGGGATTCGGCTCTCGCTCCCGAGGGCATATGATGGCACCGCAGCCGGGTGTCAGGGTTTCCTACTTCAAGTAGAACTCTACCTGGCAACCATTCACCCGGCGCCCTCGGGATACGAGAGCGTTTCCGCCCTCATCTCCTGTCTATCCGGCAAGGCATTGGAGTGGGCCAATGCCGAATGGAGGGGAATAGACGCCGCCACCATCAGTTATGAGGAGTTCTCCCGCCGCTTCAGGGCGGTTTTCGATCATCCCCCAGAAGGGAAAGCGGCGGGGGAGCGTCTGTTCCACCTCCGACAGGGGAAGAGGAGCGCGCAAGAGTTCGCCCTGGATTTCCGGACTCTGGCGGCCAATGCGGGGTGGAATGAGAGGGCCCTCATCGACCACTATCGGTGCAGCCTACGGGAGGACGTTCGCCGAGAGTTGGCCTGCAGGGACACCAACCTGAGCTCTGATCAGTTGGTGGACATGTCGATCCGTCTGGATACCCTGCTGGCTACCCGCGGACGTCCGGAGTTGGGGCCGCCCATTCCATCCCCCAGCACCTCCGAGCCGAACCCTATGGAGCTCGGGGGTGCTGGTGCTAGAGAGAGGAGGAGAGAGACCCGGAGAGAGGCCGTCCCCTGCACCAACTGTGGCCGTAGAGGACACAATGCGGTTCGGTGCTGGGGAGGGTCTCCTGGGGATCGAGGCAACAGGTCACGCACTGATGAGTCATTTCAGGTGAGTAGGCGCCCAACTCACCCAGAGCTCTCTGTTGTCCACTTGTGTATTCAAGTTGAATTTCCCCAGGTTTCATCTCATTCCCAGCATAAGGCGCTAGTCGATTCAGGCGCAGCTGGGAATTTTATTGATCGTAATTTCTGTGATAAGTTAGGGATTCCCCTCCTACCAGTAGATGTGCCTTTCCCTATCCATGCCCTAGACAGCCGTCCTTTGGGGTCAGGATTAATTAGGGAGGTCACGGCGCCACTAAAGATGAAGACGCAGGGGGGTCATGAGGAAATCATACAGTTGTATCTGATCGACTCTCCTGCATTTCCCGTGGTGCTGGGGCTTCCTTGGTTAATATCTCATGACCCCAACATTTCATGGCAACAGAGGGCTCTCAGGGAGTGGTCTGATCAGTGTGTCGGGCGGTGTATAGGTGTTTCTGTAGGGGCGACCACGGTGGAAAGTCCGAACCAAATGCCCGCACTGCACATTCCTCCTGAGTATAATGATTTGGCACTCGTCTTCAGTAAGAAGAGGGCGACACAATTACCACCTCATAGACAGGGGGATTGTGCGATAGACCTCCAGGCAGGTGCTGCACTTCCGCGTAGTCATGTGTATCCTCTGTCTCAAGAGGAGACGGCGGCTATGGAGACATACATTGCCGAATCTCTGGGACAGGGATACATACGGCCCTCCACTTCTCCTGCGTCCTCGAGTTTCTTTTTTGTGAAGAAGAAGGATGGAGGTTTGCGCCCGTGTATTGATTACCGTAGTCTCAATCAGATCACTGTTAAATACAGTTATCCTCTCCCTCTGATTGTGAGTATGACAGAGTCATTACACGGAGCGCGCTTCTTCACAAAATTGGATCTCAGGAGCGCTTACAACCTGGTGCACATTAGGGAGGGAGATGAATGGAAAACAGCATTTAGTACCACCTCGGGTCACTATGAGTATCTCGTCATGCCATACGGGTTAATGAATGCTCCTTCAGTCTTCCAATCATTTGTGGACGAGATTTTCCGGGATTTGCATGGGCAGGGTGTAGTGGTGTATATTGACGACATTCTAGTATACTCTGCTACACGAGCCGAGCATGTGGCCCTGGTGCGTCGAGTGTTGGGTAGGCTGTTGGAGCATGACTTGTATGTGAAGGCTGAGAAATGCCTGTTTTTCCAGGAGTCCATCTCCTTCCTGGGCCATCGGTTGTCCGCGTCAGGGGTGGAGATGGAGATTGACCGCGTTTCAGCCGTGCGTAAGTGGCAGACTCCTACCACGGTTAAGGAGGTGCAGCGGTTTTTGGGTTTTGCCAATTACTACCGGAGGTTTATCCGGGGGTTTTGGACAGGCAGCAGCTCCCATCACCTCCCTGCTAAAGGGGGGCCCGGTGCGTTTGCAGTGGTCGGCTGAGGCGGACAGGGCGTTTAGACAACTGAAGGACCTGTTCACCTCGGTTCCGGTGCTGGCACATCCGGACCCCTCTTTGGCGTTCCAAGTGGAGGTGGACGCGTCAGAGGCGGGTATTGGGGCTGTACTGTCTCAACGCTCGGGCACGCCTCCTAAACTCCGGCCCTGTGCTTTTTACTCTAAGAAGCTCAGCCCGGCGGGAACGTAATTACGACGTGGGGGACAGGGAGCTGCTAGCTGTGGTCCAAGCCCTAAAGGTGTGGAGGCATTGGCTTGAGGGGGCTCAACACCCTTTTCTCATTCTGACTGACCATCGTAACCTGGAGTACATCCGGGCAGCTAGGAGACTGAACCCTCGTCAGGCTAGGTGGGCCATGTTTCTGGCCCGGTTTGTCTTTAAGCTCACCTATATACCAGGGTCACAGAACGTTAAGGCAGACGCCCTGTCCCGGCAATATGACACAGAGGAGAGGTCCATTGAGCCCACTCCCACACTTCCGGAGTCTTGTCTGGTGGCACCGGTGGTGTGGGAGGTCGATGCGGAGATCGAGCGGGCACACGTCACCCTCCTCTGGTCATCCTGGTATTGGCCGGACAGTGCACTGCCTTAGTGAAAAGTACTGGTGGCCAACATTGGCAAAGGACGTGAGGGTTTATGTCTCCTCATGCTCGGTGTGCGCTCAGTGTAAGGCGCCTAGACACCTGCCCAGGGGGAAGTTACAACCCCTACCCGTTCCACAACGGCCGTGGTCTCACCTATCGGTAGACTTTGTCACGGACCTTCCCCCCCTCCCAGGGGAATACCACTATTTTGGTCGTTGTGGATTGGTTTTCTAAGGCCTGTCGTCTCATTCCAATGCCGGGTCTCCCTACTGCCCTACAAACTGCTGAGGCCCTGTTCACTCACGTCTTCCGGCACTACGGGGTACCTGAGGATATAGTGTCTGATCGGGGTCCCCAGTTCACCTCTAGAGTCTGGAGGGCGTTTATGGAACGCTTGGGGGTCTCGGTTAGCCTTACCTCGGGTTTCCACCCTGAGAGTAATGGGCAGGTGGAGAGAGTAAACCAGGATGTGTAGGTTTCTGAGGTCCTATTGCCAGGACCGGCAGGAGGAGTGGTCGGGGTATATCCCCTGGGCAGAGATTGCCCAGAACTCCCTTCGCCACTCCTCTACGAATCTGACTCCTTTTCAGTGTGTGTTGGGGTATCAGCCGGTTCTGGCACCCTGGCATCAGAGCCAGATCGAGGCTCCTGCGGTGGATGAATGGTTTTGGCGCTCGGAGCATGGAACGCTGCGCATGTCCATCTGCAGCGGGCTATCCGTAGGCATAAGGCGAGCGCCGATCGCCACCACAGTGAGGGTCCAGCGTATGCACCTGGAGATCGAGTCTGGCTCTCGACTCGAAACCTACCCCTTCGCCTGCCCTGCCGGAAGCTGGGTCGGCGGTTTGTGGGGCCATTTAAAGTCCTGAGGAGATTGAACGAGGTATGTTACAGGTTACAACTGCCAAATGATTATCGCATTAACCCCTCGTTCCATGTGTCTCTCCTCAGGCCGGTGGTAGCTGGTCCAATCCAGGACAATGAGATACGAGAGGCTCCTCCGCCCCCACTGGACATCGAGGGGGCTCCGGCGTACTCAGTCCGGTCCATCGTGGATTCGAGACGTCGGATGGGGGGTCTGCAGTATCTCGTGGAGTGGGAGGGGTACGGTCCGGAGGAACGGTGCTGGGTGCCTAGGAGGGACATCTTAGATCCCTCCCTCTTGACGGAGTTCCACCGGAGTCATCCCACTCGCCCTGCTCCGCGTCCTCCTGGCCGTCCCCGAGGCCGGGGTCGGCGCACGGCTGGAGCCGAGCGTCAAGGGGGGGGTACTGTCACGGATTCTGCCGAGGCTGCTCCTCCTCCTTGCTCGGGCAGGCTTCGGCGTTCGTCGTCCCCGGAGTACTAGCTACTGCCGATCGATGTTTTCGGTGTTTGTCTTGTGTTGTCTAGTTTATACACCTGTTGCTTATTAGTTGATTGTGTAGCATATAAGTTCCCTTGTTTTACGTTTGGCCTTTGTGTGTTATTATGTATTGTCTCGTTGATGTTCGGCATAGCTATTTCGCCTCATTACGCACAGGGTGTTTTTTCCCTCCAGTGTTTTGGAGACTTTTGTTTGTGCATTTGCATTCAGTAAAGTAGTCATCCTGATTCTCTGTGTCCTGCGTCTGACTTCACTTGCCGCGTACACATCACCCTTTTGACAAAGATGAATGAGTCACTCAGAAAACATTCTCCATTCAGGCTGCATAGGCTTCACTTTCCGCATTAGATATTACAATGGCGCCAAAGGAGATGGCTGCCGTTTTTGGCTGCCGTTTATGGGCTCCTAACCAATTGTGCTATTGTGTGTGTTTCTTTGCGTTATTTGTAACCTCTTTTGTACATAATGTTTCTGCCACCGTCTCTTATGACCGAAAAGAGCTTCTGGACAGCGATTACTCACCTCGTACTGGACGAAGATTTTCTTCAGACACCTGACAAGGCCCAAATCCCCGTCATTCGCATGAGAAAGAGATGGAGATATTGGGGACGTAGGTCGGAGGGCCTTTCAAGGATCCAACGGCGAGTGCGTAATCTGCCTCTACCATCAGTCCTATTAGCCAACGTACAATCATTGGATAACAAAATAGACAAACTAAGATCACGGATATCCTACCAACAGGACATTAAAAACGGTAATACCTTATGATTCACCGAGTAGTGGCTGAACGACGACATGGATAACATAAAGCTGGCGGGATATACGCTGCATCGGCAAGATAGAACAGCTGCTTCCGGCAAGACAAGGGGTGGCAGTCTGTATATTTGTAAACAAAAGCTGATGGACGAAATCCAATATTAAGGAAGTCTCAAGGTTTTGCTCGGCTGAGGTAGAGTATCTCATGATAAGCTGTAGACCACACTATTTACCAAGAGAGTTTTCATCTATATTTTTCGTAGCTGTCTATTTACCACCACAAACCGATGCTGGCACTAAGACTGCACTCAATTAGCTGTATAAGGCAACAAGCAAACAGGAAAACGCTCATCCAGCGGCGGCGCTCCTAGTGGCTGGGGACTTTAAAGCAGGGAAACTTAAATCCGTTTTACCTAATTTCTACCAGCATGTTAAATGTGCAACCAGAGGAAAAAAACTCTAGACCACATTTACGCTACACACAGAGATGCGTACAAAGCTCTCCCTCACCCTCCATTTGGCAAATCTGACCATAACTCTATCCTCCTGATTCCTGCTTACAAACAAAAACTGAAGCAGGAAGCACCTGTGACTCGGTCAATAAAGAAGTGGTCAGATGACGCAGATGCTAAGCTACAGGACTGTTTTGCTAGCACAGACTGGAATATGTTCCGGGATTCTTCCAATGGCATTGAGGAGTACACCACATCAGTCACTGGCTTCATCAATAAGTGCATCGATGACGTCATCCCCACAGTGACCATATGTACATACCCCAACCAGAAGCCATGGAATACAGGCAATATCCGCACTGAGCTAAAGGGTAGAGCTGCCAAGGAGCGGGACTCTAACCCGGATGCTTATAAGAAATCCCGCTATGCCCTCCGATGAACCATCAAACAGGCAAAGCGTCAATACAGGACTAAGATTGAATCGTACTACACCGGCTGCGATGCTCGTCGGATGTGGCAGGGCTTGCAAACTATTACAGACTACAAAGGGAAGCACAGCCGCAAGCTGCCCAGTGACACGAGCCTACCAGACGAGCTAAATGACTTCTATGCGCGCTTCGAGGCAAGCAACACTGAAGCATGCATGAGAGCATCAGCTGTTCCGGACGGCTGTGTGATCACGCTCTCCGTAGCCGATGTGAGTAAGACCTTTAAACAGGTCAACGTTCACAAGGCTGCAGGGCCAGATGGATTACCAGGATGTGTACTCCGGGCATGCGCTGCCAACTGGCAAGTGTCTTCACTGACATTTTCAACCTGTCCCTGACTGAGTCTGTAATACCAACCAATGTTTCAAGCAGATCACCATAGTCCATGTGCCCAAGAACACTAAGGTAACCTGCCTAAATGACTACCGACCCGTAGCACTCACGTCTGTAGCCATGAAGTGGTTTGAAAGGCTGGTCATGGCTCACATCAACACCATTATCCCCAAAACCCTAGTCCCACTCCAATTTGCATCCCGCCCCAACAGGTCCACAGATGATGCAATCTCTATTGCACTCCACACTGCCCTTTCCCACCTGGACAAAAGGAACACCTACGTGAGAATGCTATTCATTGACTACAGCTCAGCGTTCAACACCATAGTGCCCTCAAAGCTTATCACTAAGCTAAGGACCCTGGGACTAAACACCTCCCTCTGCAACTGGATCCTGGACTTCCTGACGGGCCGCCCCTAGGTGGTAAGGGTAGGTAACAACACATCTGCCACGCTGATCCTAAACACGGGGGCCCTTCAGGGGTGCATGCTCAGTCCCCTCCTGTACTCCTTGTTCACCCATGACTGCATGGCCAGGCACGACTCCAACACCATCATTAAGTTTGCCGATGACACAACAGTGATAGGCCTGATCACCGACAACGATGAGACAGCTTATAGGGAGGTCAGAGACCTGGCCATGTGGTGCCAAGATAACAACCTCTCCCTCAACGTGATCAAGACAAAGGAGATGATTGTGGACTACAGGAAAAAGAAGAGGACCGAGCACGCCCCCATTCTCATCAACAGGGCTGTAGTGGAGCAGGTTGAGAGCTTCAAGTTCCTTGGTGTCCACATCACCAACAAACTATCATGGTCCAAACACACCAAGACAGTCGTGAAGAGGGCACGACAAAGCCTATTCCCCCTTAGGAGACTGAAAATACTTGGCATGATCCTCAAAAATCCTCAAAAAGTTATACAGCTGCACCATAGAGAGCATCCTGACTGGTTGCATCCCCGTCTGGTATGGCAACTGCTCGGCCTCCGACTGCAAGGCACTACAGAGGGTAGTGCGTACGGCCCAGTACATCACTGGGGCCAAGCTTCCTGCCATCCTGGACCTCTATACCAGGCAGTGTCAGAGGAAGGCTCTAAGAATTGTCAAAGACTCCAGCCACCCTAGTCATAGACTGTTGTCTCTGCTACCGCACGGCAAGCGGTACCGGAGCGCCAAGTCTAGGTCCAAAAGGCTTCTTAACAGCTTCTACCCCAAAGCCATAAGACTCCTGAACAGTTAATCAAATGGCTACCCGGACTATTTGCATTGTCCCCCCCACCCCGTATTTTACACTGCTGCTACTCTCTGTTTATTATCTATGCATAGTCACTTTAACTCTACCTACATGTACATATTACCTCAATTACATTGACCAACCTGTGCCCCCGCACATTGACTCTGTACCAGTACCCCCTGTATATAGCCTCCCTACTGTTATTTTACTGCTGCTCTTTAATTATTGTTTATTTTTATTTTCTACTTACCTTTTTTTACTTAAGACTTATTTTTCTTAAAACTGAATTGTTGGTGAATGGCTTGTAAGTAAGCATTTCACTGTAAGGTCTACCTACACCTGTTGTATTCAGCGCATGTGACAAATAAAATCAGATTTGTTTGATTTGAAGTGGAAGGTCACCCCCAGGAATTCTTCAATATCTATTTGGTTTTCTTTAGAATCAGCAATCCAGTAATCCTCTGTAGAGCCTGTAGCATCTCAGGGCAGATACCAGCAGAGAGGAGGAGCAGACGGAGCCGAGTCAGGTTCCCCTGGTGAGGGGCTTGACTCAGAGCCTCCACACTTACACTAACACCTCGCTACCGAGGCAAGAAGATGCTCGCAAGCACACACACAGACACCCACACAAATCAATCACGGCAGCATCTGACTGGCATCATGCAGAGAAGAGCATGGCTCAGGAATTTAGAGCTGGCACTGGGTAAAAAGAGAGACAGATATCACAGTCACCTAATTGGTCTGTTTCCAAACGAGACAGCTATGAAGCTTATGGTGACTTGTCGTTCTGTTCCACATCTCTCACATGCATGTGGAATTCTCCAGGGAGGTCATTTATTCTGTTATCTGAATGCCACATAATGAAGATTCACCTAACAAGGCAGGGTGTCAACAGGTTTAGTACCCGACCGCCACAAACCATTACACGTCACGTCAGGCATCTTCTCCATTTGGCCAAAAGCCTTTTCCTAGATAAGTCCCAAATTTGTGTAATACAGTGTCACAAGCTGGGCTTGAACTCCGGTCTCAGATGTGGAGAGCTGGGGGTAATACCCCTTAGCCACAGAGGAGGTGTAGTAGGACCCAAATGAAACACCCAAGGCAATACTCCAGGCAAGTAGATTTAATGTAAAAACAAAAGTTCTTAGCACTTCAAAAATAGTCCAACAAAAGTTCTTCTCAGAAAGAGGTATACTAACAAAACAGGAGGCAAAACAAAATAACTCCACGAGGGGAGAAAAACAAACCAAAGATAACTTAGAAAACCTTACTTGGAAAGACACGGTGGAACAAAGCAGGAGACACATAGCCAGGACTCAATAACCAAGTGAGAAACAAGGGGAAAACACACAGCTAAAATACACAAGGGGAAACAAGGCACAGGTGACCTGGATCAAACTAATTAGGACACACGAGGAAGAACTAAGGCAGAGGGGAACACAGATGACCTCTAGAGGCCCGGAGACAAACAGGAGGCCGGAAGCTGACAGGACCCCCTCCTCTAGGAACGACTCCTGACGTTCCTTCCAGAACACCCCGGCCCCAGGGTGCGAAAATCTCGGATCAAACCTGGGTCCAGGATGTCCCTGGCTGGAACCCAGGAGCGCTCCTCTGGCCCGTAGCCCTCCCAGTCCACCAGATACTGCAGAGAGTTCTGGACCCTCCGGGAGTCCAGTATCCGGCGGACTGTGTAGGCTGGCTGGCCGTCAATGATCCTGGGAGGTGGCGGGGGGTCTGCGTGGGGGGGGCAAAAGGAGAAGACAAGACAGGTTTAAGGAGTGAAACATGGAAAGTGGGGTTAACTCTAAGGGAGCGAGGCAGAACCAAACGATACGAAACAGGGTTAACCTTTCTAGCAATGCGGAAAGGGCCGATGTATCTCTGGGAAAGCTTCCTGGATTCGACCCGGAGGGGCAGGTTCTTAGTGGCCAACCAAACTCTTTGACCAGCTCGGAAACTAGGGGCCGTCCGGCGGTGTCGATTAGCCTGACTTTGGTATCTCTGGGAGGTCCGAAGGAGGATACACCTGGCCTTCTTCCAGGTCCGTCTACAGCGTTGGACAAAGCGCTGGGCCGAGGGAACACCAACTTGCGCCTCTTCCTCTGGAAATAATGGAGGGTTGTAACCGAACTGGCATTCGAAGGGGGACAATCCGGTGGCTGAAGACTGGAGGGTGTTGCGGGCATATTCAGCCCAAATGATATAGGTGGCCCAAGACGTGGGATTACTGGCCGCCATACACCGCAGGGTGGTCTCCAGATCCTGATTAATCCGTTCCGTTTGGCCATTAGACTCTGGATGGAACCCCGACGATAGGCTGGCTGTGGCCCCAATAAGCCTGCAGAAGGCCCCCCAAAACCGGGACGAGAATTGGGGACCTCGGTCAGAGACCACGTCCAGGGGAATGCCAAATATCCGGAAGACATGGTTCATGAGGAGCTCAGCAGTCTCCTTAGCCGAGGGCAGCTTGGGCAGGGGAATAAACCGGGCAGCCTTAGAGAACCGGTCAACGATCACTAGGATGACGGTGTTGCCCTGGGATGGAGGAAGTCCCGTAACAAAGTCCAGAGAAAGGTGTGACCATGGCCTTCGAGGAATAGGTAAGGGATGGAGCAGTCCCTGGGGTCGCTGGCGTGCCGACTTTCCCTGGTTGCACACCGGGCAGGCCTCAACATAGACCTGCACGTCCTTCCTGATGGACGGCCACCAAAACCGCCGTCGGAGGAATTCCAGTGTGCGAGCACTGCCTGGATGGCATGTCAAGGGCGACTCATGACCCCACTGCAAGACGCGGGCCCGAACAGAGAGAGGAACGTACAGGCGACCGGCAGGACCACCGCCCGGATCGGGCTCATGGACAAGGGCTTCTCGTACCCCTCTTTCTAGTTCCCACTGAAGAGGTGCGACGATCCTAGACCTCGGAATAATCGATGCCAAGGGCTTCTCTTGTACCTCGGGAGAATAGGCTCGAGACAGGGCATCCGGCTTGACGTTCTTGGTGCCAGGTCGGTAAGACAGGAGGAACTGGAATCGATTAAAGAAAAGGGACCATCGTGCTTGCCGAGGGTTCATCCGCTTAGCCTGTTGGAGATATTCCAGGTTCTTGTGGTCTGTGAGAACCTGGAACGGGTGCTGAGCCCCCTCAAGCCAATGGCGCCACTCTTCCAAGGCCAGTTTTACTGCAAGTAACTCTAGATCCCCCACGTGGTAGTTGCGCTCGGCCTCAGACAGGCGGCGAGACATGAAGGCACAAGGGTGTAATCTCCCATCCTCACCCCTCTGTGACAGGACGGCTCCCACCCCCACCTCTGAGGCGTCCACCTCCACCACGAAAGGTCTTTCTGGGTCAGGAGTCACCAGAATCGGAGCAGACGTGAAGCGGCGCTTGAGATCCTCGAAGGCCCCTGCTGCTTCCGGACCCCAGTGAATCTTGGTCCCTCCTCCCTTGGTAAGCTGGTCAAGGGGCTACCACCGAGCTGAAATTCTTGATGAACTTCCGATAGAAGTTAGAAAAGCCAATGAACCGTTGAACCTCCTTGACCGTGGCAGGTGTGGGCCAGCTGCGGACCGCTCGACCTTCTTGGGATCCATCTCTAGGTGCCCGGGAGTGACAATAAACCCGAGAAACTGAGTCTGAGAAACATGAAATTCACACTTCTCAGGTTTAACGTAGAGGTGATTGTCCAGGAGCCTCTGGAGAACCCGGCTAACATGCCCTCATGCTCCTTCAGTGACCTCGAGAAGATGAGGATATCGTCCAGGTACACGAAGACGAACAGATTAAGCATATCCCGGAGAACGTCATTAATCAGGGCTTGGAATACTGCGGGGGCATTGGTGAGCCCGAACGGCATCACCCGATATTCATAGTGCCCCGTGGGCGTGTTGAACGCCGTCTTCCATTCGTCACCTTGCCGGATCCGCACGAGATGGTAAGCATTGCGGAGATCCAGTTTAGTAAAAATGGAAGCCCCTTGAAGCAGCTCAAAAGCAGTGGCCATGAGAGGAAGAGGGTATCGATTCCGAACCGTGATCTTGTTGAGTCCCCGGTAATCAATACAAGGCCTAAGGCCCCCGTCCTTCTTTTCAACAAAAAGAAGCCCGCCCCAGCCGGGGAAGTAGAGGCATGGATGAGGCCAGCTGCCAAGGACTCCTTAATGTAGGTGTCCATAGCGGCGTGCTCGGGGGAGGACAAGGAAAAGATCCGACCTCTAGGGAGGGCAGCACCCAGGAGTAGATCAATGGCACAGTCATACGTGCGATGAGGCGGTAAGGAAGTAGCCCGGGCCTTGCTGAACACAGCCTTGAACCGATGGTAAACACTGGGGACTAGGGAGACGTCAACAGACTCTTGAAACTGGGTACTAGGGGCTGAGGAACTCTGAAGCATACAGGTGAGTTGGCAAGTGGGACCCCAGCTTAGAATGGTGCCAGTAGACCAGTCGATCTGGGGATTATGTCTGCATAGCCAAGGGTGACCCAGGATTATAGGATACTCGGGAGAGTCAATGAGATAGAAGGTTTCCTCCTGCTGGTGTTGAGAGATGGTAAGTCGCAGGGACTGAGTCGCCTCTGTAACCTTTCCTGGTTCCAGAGGTCTGCCATCTAAGGCTGTAACTGCCTGGGGATGAGGAAGTAGTTGGGTAGGGATCTTAAGTTCCTTAGCCAAGGTTACATCCAGGAAATCACCTGCGGCACCGGAATCGATCATAGCCTGGACCCGATGCTGGTGGCCCTCCCAGGACAGAGTGGCTGGAATAGCCAGGACAGCGTTAGTAGGAGGAGCTCTAATTCTCCCCATCACAGCCCTCCTGTAGCTGGGCGGGGACTGGCGTTCCCAAGCTCGGGGGCAAGTGGAGCGGAAGTGGCCGGCAACCCCGCAGTAGAGGCACCGACGCTCCCTCATGCGACGTTCCCTTTCGTTGGGAGAAAGCCTGGAACGGCCTAACTGCATGCTCTCCGGGGAATCCTGGAGCAGTTCAGGAGCCGGGGAAGCTCTGAATGACGGAGTCCAAACAGGAGAAACAGAGCTGCTCCGAGGAACTTGGGACTGAGACACCTGGCGGCGAGCCGTTCTCCGCTCTCTTAGACGATTGTCCAGGCGGATGGCCAAGGCTATGAGGGACTCGAGATCTCCAGCTGGTTCTCGGGTGGCTAACTCATCTTGAAGGGGCTCAGATAACCCTCCTGAAAGCAGACCCTCAGCGCTTCATCATTCCATCCGCTCCTTGCTGCTATGGTCCGAAAATCAATGGCGAAATCTGCCGTGCTTGGGGGCCCTGACGGAGAGACAGTAGGCGCTTGGAAGCCTCCCGCCCACTGACAGGATGATCGAACACCCGCTTGAACTCTTCTACAAATGCAGCGTGGGAGTCACAACAGGCCTCCTGGGACTGCCACACCGCAGAGGCCCAGGCGAGCGCCTTGTCTGAAAGAAGGGTAATGATGTAGGCAATCTTGGAACGGTCTGTGGGAAAACTTGAGGGTTGGAGCTCGAAGGTGAGGGAGCATTGGGTGAGGAAACCCTGGCAAGAGCTTGGATCCCCAGAAAAGGGCTTGGGAGGTGGTAGTCGGGGCTCCGCCAACCGAGAAGGCCTGTCGTCACTGGGAGGTGACCTGGGGGAAGGGAGAGGACCAAGGAGGCGTTCAAAGAGCTGGTGAAGGGAACTCATCATTTCGGCCAGGAGTTGAGAATGTCTAGCCATCAGCTCCTCTTGTCGGCTGAGAACGGCTTCATGGCGCTGGAAAGAAGCCTCATGTCGAGTGATCACCGCCAACAGGTCCTGGGAACTGAGTGTTTCTGGGTCCATGATGACTTGGTTATTCTGTCACAAGCTGGGCTTGAACTCCGGTCTCAGATGTGGAGAGCTGGGGGTAATACCCCTTAGCCACAGAGGAGGTGTAGTAGGACCCAAATGAAACACCCAAGGCAATACTCCAGGCAAGTAGATTTAATGTAAAAACAAAAGTTCTTAGCACTTCAAAAATAGTCCAACAAAAGTTCTTCTCAGAAAGAGGTATACTAACAAAACAGGAGGCAAAACAAAATAACTCCACGAGGGGAGAAAAACAAACCAAAGATAACTTAGAAAACCTTACTTGGAAAGACACGGTGGAACAAAGCAGGAGACACATAGCCAGGACTCAATAACCAAGTGAGAAACAAGGGGAAAACACACAGCTAAAATACACAAGGGGAAACAAGGCACAGGTGACCTGGATCAAACTAATTAGGACACACGAGGAAGAACTAAGGCAGAGGGGAACACAGATGACCTCTAGAGGCCCGGAGACAAACAGGAGGCCGGAAGCTGACATACAGAGAACATACACATCCATTCCTTTCCTCCATATGGCTGAGTTCTTTGCTGGCCTCAAGGCGTTTACTAGCATAACGGTGGGTGTTGTGAAACGGGCTGTAACACTGTGGTGCTCCTCCCTGTGAGACATAAACTAGCTCTATGCCACAACACGGTGAGGCCCAATCACAACACTACATCATGTGATTAATGGCGGGCTGTTGGTGTCCTGTTCATCAGTGGTTCATATCCCCTGTGCTCAGTCACACACCTGCATGACCGCTGCACCCACCATCACACCACTGAGTTGTCACGCTGCCCCCACGGCACAATCCATCCACTGCTTTCTAACCTTGCAGCTCTGGAACGTGAGCCCTCTCTCTCTCTTGCTCGCTCTGTCTTTATTTTCTTCCCTCTCTCTTTCTCTCTCTCTTGCTGTAGGTGTGATGCGGGTCAAGCTGCAACTCAGAGAGTAAACGGTGTCTGGATTGAGCCTGTGTAGGAGTAGGAAAGGCTATCGTCTCACGTCACACATCCCCAGCCCTGTAAATGAATTCTCTACACTTATATAACCAGCACTGGGTGTAGGCTACAGCAGCTGCAACTATCTAATAGAGTACAAAGACCTAGGATAGGCTAGAGCCTCAACCTATTGCAGTATTTGCAGAGCATGGGTCACAGCTGCATCCATATTAAAGTTAACCAACCATAAGCTACCTCCATCCCTCCCCCCTGCTGAGCCAAAGAGCACAGGAGAGGAGGAGAGGAGGAGAGGAGGGGAGGAGGAGAGGAAGAGAGGAGGAGAGGAAGAGAGGAGGAGAGGAGGGGAGGAGGAGAGGAGGGGAGGAGAGATGACCTTCCTCCTCTCAGGTTCATGATTAGCAGCAGTCAGCAGAACAGTGACTGTAATAATGTGAGGAGAGAAAAGAACAGAGGATCCCAGCATTAGTGAGGGGGCGAGAGGGAGAAGAGGGTTACCCTCAGGACACTGACTCATGGTGTCGCTCTCTCTCACTATCACATTTTTTCCCCCTCCAACTTCTGTTCTAGTTTGCTCTCCTTCTTCCTCTCAGTCGTTCTGCCTCTCTTCATTGTCCATCTCTCTGTCTCCCTGCTGTCAGCGGTCCATCCTTGTTATGTCATACATGGGTCCGTGGAGTGTGATACAGCTGGAGAGTAAAACACACACCTACCCCATCCCAGTGAGGAGCCTCATTTAACATCTGGCTAAGATCAACGGAGGAATCAGTATGATTACACTCACATGTGAATGGAGCACATTTATCCACCCAATCCACTACAGTGTAACATACTGGCCCATCTCTCTCTCACACACCCAGACAAACATACATGTATGTACGCACATACTCATATAACCGCAGTACTCTGCTGGAGAGAGACAGATCTGAATTTCATAGTGCTATCCAAAAACAAGTGTGATTCAAGTAGACTGTGTTGTTCAGTATGGTTCAGAAAGGTCCTCCGTCCTAATCCCAGGCCTGTTGTCAACTCATGTCTCCGTAAAAGTGAAGTCATGTTTCTGTGAAGCAAGAACACGGCCAGATGTACTCAATAATTGAAAAGGAAAAAAATTGAAAAGAAATTAGGGAAAGCAAACCGGCATAGCGTACACAGGGAGGAACATCGGGAGAGAGAAGCACAGTGATACACAAACCCCGCCACTTTCCCTGACTTCAGGGGACATGTCTACAGACTGAGTGCAGAGTCGCTCCCCCTCCAAGCATGCCCCTTTCCAACCGCAACACATACCACAACAGAGAGAACATAACCTAACACTCACATCAGGATGTTATCAACCTAGCAGGCAGCCGCAGGAAGAGAATATGATTGAATTAGAAAGCATTTACAGTGCTGTTTATTTGTTGCTTTATACTGAATGACTTAATCAAAACACTATAAGGCCTTCATTTGTAATCATTTCAACTGCATCTCTTATCTCATTAGCTTTGGCACAGATTGACTAAAACAGTACAGGATAATAATGATAATAATGTGGTTGAGTCAATCAATCAGTACCATCTCCTGCTGGCTGGCTGGATTCATTCTGCAGCTATAGCATTAGTGCTGTCATCCGCTAGTGAATGATGAGGGAAATGTGGAATTATATCACAGTCAACATCCTCAATGGCCTCAGATATGAGCCTGACTACATCGTGCTTGTTAACCACGTGCCATTGTGAAGGGGGAACTAAAGACAGCAATCAGAGGAGATGGATCCTGATCTGAGGCATGATTGACTGACTGACTGACTGAAGAAAATCCAATTATCATTGTAGCCGCAGCACACCCATGCAGCCAGATACGTCTGAAATAGAGCCAGCCGTTGCTGTTATGATCATATCTGCTCCAGTCACTGTTTTGTGGCAAGCAGCCTTTGGAGATTTCACAGAGGAGAGGGAGCCTGTGCATCACTCACTCACTCACTCACTCACTCGCTTCCATTGTGAGCGTGAGTGTGTTTATCATTCATAAACGCGTCCCTTTCAAGGCTACTGATCTATCTCAAGGTTTCGACTGAAGGAGCTCATTTCTAAATGAATTTGGGTACGTGCTTCTCAACATTTAGATGAGACTGAAACAAGAGAAAAGGATCTGTGCAGCAAAATAAGTGTCTGCTGCTCCTCTCTGTGTTTGACCACAGGCCACTGCTCCTCTCTCTGTTTGACCACAGGCCACTGCTCCTCTCTCTGTTTGACCACAGGCCACTGCTCCTCTCTCTGTTTGACCACAGGCCACTGCTCCTCTCTCTTTTGTCAGCGTCTTGTTGCAGGAGAAGGCAATCGTTTGTGAGCCTCTTGAAATGGTAGGTTACTGTCCCCCAATGCTGTGCATTTAATTGTTGAGTGAGCAAAAAGCGTCCCGAGGGCTAGTGTACAGTGGACGTCTTCAGGAGAGTGAGGGATTGTTTTGAGAGCTCGACCTCACTGCCCACTCTTCACCCTGTCTCCTCACAACATAATGTTGTGTTGCTTGGTGCAGAGCTCCTTTGTTTGGATGTAGCGCTGACTGACTGAGGCCATGAAGCATCAGATGAGACCATTCCTAAAATGTGTCCTCCCTGGCTGTGGACATTCCTAATGTTCATCTCCTTTTTTTTTTTTTTTATCTTTTTTTAAAAACTTTTTTATTTATTTATTTTTTTCTTTTTTCTTTTTTTGTTCATCTCATCTTAATCCCTTTCCAAATCCTATTACCCAAGATTAATCATTTACATTTACATTTTAGTCATTTAGCAGACGCTCTTATCCAGAGCGACTTACAGTTAATGAGTGCATACATTTTTTAAAATAATAATAATAATAATATGCCATTTAGCAGACGCTTTTATCCAAAGCGACTTACAGTCATGCGTGCATAAATTTTTTTTTGTGTATGGGTGGTCCCGGGGATCGAACCCACTACCTTGGCGTTACAAGCGCCGTGCTCTACCAACTGAGCTACAACCCTGCCGGCCATTCCCTCCCATACCCTAGACGACGCTGGGCCAATTGTACGCCGCAGTTTTAAAACGATACTCTAGGTGAAACAAGTAAATGGTTTAGGACTTTACAAGACTTGAATGTATCCATTCACATTCATTAGGTGTTAAACCTGGCCTCCCCTGCTGTTACTGTAGGAAAGGTAAGGAGAAAGGATGGTGTTGTGTGCCAGGTTAATAAGACAGCAGATGTAAACAGAGTCAAAATAGAACTGTATAGTAGCTGTACTTGATTCACTAACCACAGCACAGCAAATGAGTGCAGAGGGATGTGGTGGTGGCAGAGATATGAGTGCAACATGGTTGCCCTGCTGGTTGTGTTGCTTGGCAGACAGGCAGAGGAAGGCCGTGGTACACAGCTGGGGATAGCCCTTTAAGAGAGAAATGCTCGACTAAGCCACTTCTCTCCAACACCGCCTAGCTCAGAGATGTACCATAGACCTGCAGAGAGAGTCCCTAGGCAGACCCTTAATCCTGCGCCGATGTAAAGCGTAAGGCGGTTATCATGACCGCACTCAGAGGCACTCAACTGATACTTAACACGTGACAGAAGAGGGATTTCATGTTTCCAATGAGGAGCTGAGGAAAATCAATCATGTGCGCCGAGGGCCGGGGACGAGGGCCTGCCTGCCACCCAGCCCACTGCTGAGGGAGCTCTGCCAAGTGTGCTGACACTGACAAGCCTGGAAGTGGATGGGAAAGCACTGAGGGCTTGTCTCTACAGTACATGTCTGTTTCTTAGTAGAGCTCTTGGCCCTACTGGACACTGTCAATTGTAATTGAAAAAACCCAGAGAGAGAAAAGGTGTTGACGGTCTCCTGGGGTCATCTCTGTATGACTCGTATGACAACCTGGCTCAAAGGTTCAAATGGAAGGCCAGGTTTTTGCCATGATCTCTGTAAAGGTGGTGAGTAAAGAGTGGATGTGTTGTATTATAAATGGGAAGGAAGAGAGAAGTAACCAGGGACACCAGAGACACCCCTCCCGAGGCCTAAAAATGTTTCCACATGGGCCACGGCACACACAGATACGCATGCACACATGCACAAACATGCCTGTGTACACACCCACACACACACACACATGCATGCATACACTCTCACACACACACACCAGGTGTTGGTAAATGAGGTTTCGGGGTTGGTTCCACCGCAAGCTCGACTTTGACCACAAGAAGGATGCCCACAGCTTGCATGGCCGCAGGTAGCCTTGCGATTAGAGCGTTGGGCCAGTAACTGAAAGGTTGCTAGTTTGAATCCCACAGCTGACAAAGTGAAAAGTCTGCCAATGTGCCCTTGAGCAAGGCACCTAACACTAATTGCTCCAGGGTCACCGTTGATAATGGCTGGCCGTGACCCCACTCTCTCAGGGAGAGTTTGGATATACAAAAAGCACATTTCCAATTCACACGTGTTTTAATACACACTTGTACATGTGTGAAATAGGACAAATATAAGTACCCACCAAATTATTACATACACACAGTCTGCAGCTGTGACCTGCCAGGTAGAAATAATATGTTTTGAAAACATATGAAAACCTGATCTGCTGTAAACATTAAGAAAAATTATATTTCTGTCTCCCATTTTCACATGGCCAAATTCATAGGGCCTGCTAATTCTCTGAGGCCCCAATGCAGTTTCTATTCAGAGGGGAAATCGATGATGGATGCATAGTCGATGGAGACATAATCAGGTGCGGGCCATTGAGGGGAGATGGAACAAGCTCTTTCTGCAGACACATTACGCAACAGACCTCTCCTCTGGTATTCTTAGAGCAGTCTGACTTGAAAGGTGTTTCAGTCAGAATGTCTGCTGAGCAAGAAGCGCATGATGTAACGTGATGAATCCCTGGAGGCATGAGGGATGAGATGGAAATGCGGGCATTTATGAAAATGCACACGTCTCTCTCAGGCTCTTCTGCCTTCTGCATGCGCTGATGCAGAGGACATGCCTCTCTCTCTTCACTCCCCTCACTGCAAGGGCCTCCAACCTTCTACTACCATACACAGACAGGGGGATGACACTAGGAGTGTTGGCAGCCATTATCCTAATACTCATGAGGGGGGATGACACTAGGAGTGTTGCTGAGGAGTAATTGCTCCACCATAGTAATGATCAGGCGTAAACACTGCTGGCTGCTTGGCCCCCAGAAGAACCACCAGCTGTAATGATTTCCTTTGAAAGGGAAGTTTTGATTTCCTTCTATGAAACTACTTAGCGAGACTGTAACTTTAGGTTTTCACTAACATAATGAGAGGATTTTATTATTTAATACAGTCTCTGCAGCCGTATGCGCCGCCATGGCACAGAGGAGCTGGAGTCAGCTCAGAGAGAGAGAGAGAGAGAGAGAGAGAGAGAGAGAGAGAGGGAGAAAAGGAGGAGCAGGAAGAAGGAGGGCAAGAGCGAGTATGAGAGAGAGAGAGAGAGAGAGAGAGAGAGAGAGAGAGAGAGAGAGAGAGAGAGAGAGAGAAAGAGCAGGGGGATGATGAGGAGGAGGGACAATGTTTATCTTGATCATCTCAAGGTTAAGTTAAGTATCCTATCTGTAAAGCTTCATTGGGCATGTCCTCTCTTCACGGGCCATAACACCGATAAACCCCCCACACCCCATAGCAGGCCTGCACTACAGTACCCCCTCCTCCTCCCCTACCTGACACCTCACAGTGCTAAGCAGCCTGTAACAGGACAGTCTATCATATCCATTGATCAATACTAATGAGTATCGAACATAGCAGTCAGTCAGTGGGGGAGGGGGGGTAGCAGAGAGAACAGTCTATGACTAGGGTGGCTGGAGTCTTTGGCAATGTTTAGGGCCTTCCTCTGACACCGCGCCTGGTATAGAGGTCCTGGATGGCAGGAAGCTTGGCCCCAGTGATGTACTGGGCCGTACGCACTACCCTCTGTAGTGCCTTGCAGTCAGAGGCAGAGCAGTTGCCATAGCAGGCGGTGATGCAACCAGTCAGGCTGCTCTCGATGGTGCAGCTCTAGAACTTTTTGAGGATATGAGGACCCATGCCAAATCTTTTCAGTCTCCTGAGGGGGAATAGGCATTGTCGTGCCCTCTTCACGACCTGTTATTAGCCTGCTAGGAACAGTTATTTATCTGAATCAAGCATGAGTGAACTTTCAACAAGACCATGCAGCTGCACAACATAATCCTTGCAGCTCCACAACATTACACACAGGATTAGCACCAGAGGGAGCCTGGCTGTGAAGAGACAACAGGGATGGATGCAGAGAAAGGGAGTTAGAGGGAATGTAAATATATATATATATACACAGTACCAGTCAAACGTTTGGACACACCTACTCATACAAGGGTTTTTCTTTATTTTTACTATTTTCTACATTGTAGAATAATAGTGAAGACATCAAAACTATGAAATAACACATCATGTAATAACCCACAAAGTGTTAAACAAATCAAAATATATGTTATATTTGAGATTCTTCAAAGTAGCCACCCTTTGCCTTGATGACAGCTTTGCACACTCTTGGCATTCTCTCAACCAGATTCACCTGAAATGCTTTTCCAACAGTCTTGAAGGAGTTCCCACATATGCTGAGCACTTGTTGGCTGCTTTTCCTTCACACTTGTTGGCTGCTTTTCCTCACTCTTGAATGAGTAGGTGTGTCCAAACTTTTGACTGGTACTTTACATACACACACACACACACACACACACACACACACACACACACACACACACACACACACACACACACACACACACACACACACACATATATATATATATATGTATGATGGTGTGTATAGACATTATGGACAGTGTATGAATACAAAAGGTGTGTACAGCAGTAGTTATATAGGCCTTGACTAGAATACAGTATATAAACATTATTAAAGTGACCAGTGTTCAATTACTATGTACATAGGGCAGCAGTCTCTAAGGTGCAGGGTTGAGTACCGGGTGGTAGCTGGCTAGTAACAGTGGCAAAATTTCAGGGCAGGGTACTGGGCGGAGGATGGCTAGTGGTGACTATTTAACAGTCTGATGGCCTGGAGATAGAAGCAGTTTTTCAGTCTCTCGGTCCCAGCTTTGATGTACCTGTACTGTCTCCGCCTTCTAGATGGTAGCTGGGTGAACAGGTCATGGCTCGGGTGAGGTCCTTGATGATTTTCTTGACCTTCCTGTGACACCAGGTGCTGTAGATATCCTGGAGGGCAGGCAGTGTGCCCCCGGTGATGCGTTGGGCTGACTGCACCACCCTCTGGAGAGCCTTGCTGTTGCAGACTGTGGAGTTGCCGTACCAGGCGGTGATATAGCCCGACAGGATGCTCTCAATGGTGCATCTGTAGAAGTTTGTGAGGGTCTTAGGGGCCAAGTAAAATTTCTTCAGCCTCCTGAGGTTGAAGAGGTGCTGTCGCACCTTCTTCACCACACTGTCTGTGTGGATGGACCATTTCAGGTTGTCAGTGATGTGCACGCCGAGGAACTTGAAGCTTTTCACCCTCTCCACTGCGACCCCGTCGATGTGGATGGGGGCGTGCTCCCTCTGCTGTCTCCTGAAGTCCACGATCAGCTCCTTCATTTTGTTGATGTTGAGGGAGAGGTTATTTTCCTGGCACCACTCCGCCAGGGCCCTCACCTCATCCCTGTAGGCTGTCTCGTTGTTGTTGGTTATCAGGCCTACCACTGTTGTGTCGTCTGCAAACTTGATGAATGAGTTAGAGACGTGCTTGGCCACGCAGTCATGGGTGAACAGGGAGTACAGGAGGGTGCTGAACATGCACCCTTGTGGGGCCCCCGTATTGAGGATCAACGTAGCAGAGGTGTTGTTGCACCTGGGGTCGGCCCGTCAGGAAGTCCAGGACCCAGTTGCACAGGGCGGGGTTCAGACCCAGGGCCCCGAGCTTAGTGATGAGCTTGGAGGGCACTATGGTGTTGAAGGCTGAGTTGTAGTTGATGAACAGCATTCTTACATAGGTATTCCTCTTGTCCAGATGGGATAGGGCAGTGTGCAGTGTTATGGCGATTGCGTCATCTGTGGATCTGTTGGGGCGGTATGCAAATTGAGTGGGTCTAGGGCAGTGGAGGCTGCTGGGGGGAGGATGGCTCATAATAATGTCTGGAACAGAGTGAATGGAATGGCATCAAACACATGGAAGCAATTTGTTTGATGTATCTGATACCATTTCACTAATTCCGCTCCAGCCATTACCACAAGCCCGTCCTCCCCAATTAAGATGCCACCAACCCCCTGTGGTCTAGGGTGTCAGATAAGCTGGAGGTGATGATCCTTAACTAGCTTCTCAAAGCACTTCATGATGACAGAAGTGAGTGCTACGGGGTGAGAGTCATTTACTTCAGTTACCTTCACTTTCTTGGGTACAGGAACAATGGTGGACACCTTGAAGCAAGTCGGGACAACAGACTGGGATAGGGAGAGATTGAATATGTCCGTAAACACTCAAGCCAGCTGGTCTGCACATGCTCTGAGGATACACAAACGCTCTGATGCTCATGCTCTGATTCACACATGAATCATTCTGTATATCTGGATTACAGATATGAATATGGGTAGTGTTGCCTACAGTATGTGATTGCAGTGGAGTTTTTCTACATAGAGAACTAGAAAGTGTGATAATTGATGACTCTATTTACGGTATGCATCGCATTCCTAAATTACAGTCAAATATGGCTGTCGCTTACGGCTCAGCTCTAGAAGGCCCGCCTCTGGCCCATAACTCAACTTCCTATTTAAAGCAGGCAGGCAGAAGTGTGACACTGCCAATGGGGGTGTGCTGGGTTGGTTGGGGCTGGCTGGGCCGGGTGCTGGAGCCTTTGATTAAAGCCCTCCATCCCCAGCCTAATGCCCTGCCTGCCTTCCCCTGAATTATTCACTGGCTTTGTGGAGTGGGCTGGGGATGTGTGTACTGCATGCTACAAGCCTGCTAAGTGTGTTAGCCAAAAAACATAATGCAATAAAGCTCAGCCATGCATAATAGATGGGATCCCAGGACCGCCGCCCACCATGGGAATCCAGAATTAGAGAGCAGGGATCAGGAGAGCTCAACGGCAATGTCGCCAAAACATTGGCCTCCCATGTCGCCCCTGATCTCCGTCCATCCACCTCTCCCTTCCTCCCTCCCTCCCTAAAACACAGTTGAAAATGCTCCGTCATTGGACAGTGATTCGTCAAAGTCAGAATAGTTTTTCTTTCTTTGCCTCTTCCTCTTCCTCTTGACCACTATGTGTAAGTGCACAGGCCCAAAGCACTTCTGTGGGGGTCACAGGTGAAGTGAGTGTGTGTTTGTGTTTCTTCACCATATAGCATGCGGAGGCTACAGTAATCAGCCCTACTCTCATCTCAGGGTGGCAGCATCCTCTGCTGTTCCTCACATAATGAAATGAGGACTCTGCCACACACAAAAAAATCTCCTCACAGCGTAACCCAACAGTGTCTCAGACATTGCTGGTATTAATGTAGCTGAGGAACGCTCAACTCCATTCACTTATATCGAGGTGGTGGTGAGTATTGATATCTGGTCGCGCGATTTTCTAGCAACAATAGTGAGTCACCATCAGTCGATATTTGTAAAAATTTTAATTCTGAAAACGCTTACCTGTACCTATGTTTGTCCTGTACAACTGTGGCCCTTTTGCGGTGTGCTAAAATTCATATTTTTAATAAATACTTTTATCTAATACAACCACTGACTTTTTCCTTGTGTCAGAAATCTGTATATAAGGACGAGATGCTCATGTCTCTGCCCTAACAATGGGAGTTGTTGTCCCAAAGTCAGGAAGGCAGGCGACAAGGTAAGGTCCAAAATAAGCCCATAGAAAAGCATTGAGCTTATTTTTGACAGATCTCTCTGTGTTGCTCAACTCCGCACGAATGCGCTTGTGCCAGTTGAATCTCAGCTTAGTCGTCAAGGCTGCTACGTCTCAAGTTGAGTAACACAAATAAGTTGGTGGTTCATTCGATCAAAGTTTTTATTAAAAGTATGAATTTCTGCACCCTGCGCGCGGAAGGACGGCAGTTGTACAGGACAAACATACAGTGCCTTGTAAAAGTATTCAGACCCCTTGGATTTCTTCATATTTTATTTTGTTACAAAGTGGGATTAACATTTATTTAATTGTCACTTTTTGTCAACAATCTACTGAAAATACTCTGTAATGTAAAAGTGGAAGAATTTTTTTTTTTTTTTAAAGATTATTACAAATTTGACAACTAAAACATAGTCGTTGTATAAGTACTCAGCCCCTTTATTTAGGCAAACCTAAATCACATAATAAGTTACATGGACTCACTCTGTGTAAAAATATAGGAGTTGACATGATTTTTAAATGACTAACCCTTCTTCTGTCCCCCATACATACAATATCTGTAAGGTTCCTCAGTCAAGTATTGAATTTCAAGCACAGATTCAACTACAAACACCAGGGAGCTCATAAAGAAGGGGAGTGATTGGTAGATGGGTAACAATAACAAATTGAGTATTGTGGTGCGAATCACCTCAAGATAAAAACGTAATATTAGACTAAATATTAGCACTTCATATACTCGTGGGTAAAAACATTCAATCTGGATAATAACACAAAACAAATCATAAGGCTAGAGAAACGTATCGACAAATATTACAACAACAAGCAACACTCAAACATGACTGAGGATAAATGAGGAGAGTCAATCCCCAAGAGAAAACGCGACTCCTCAACGGATACAGATGATTTATGCTTTTCACCACTGGGACTGGTAAGTGTGGAAAGCGATCTGTTGAAGTCATTAAATGACAAACTGGGCATACTAGAGTTGGTCAGTAAGGATGTAAAGGAGTTGAAGGCGAGTCTTGAAATGAGTGACGAAAAAGCTGCGATAAAGGAGAAAGATACAAAAAACCTAAAAGGGACAGTCACTAAGATAGAAACGGACGTTAATTAACTTAAAAAGGAGAACAACATTCTGAGAGAAGCCTTACTAGACAGACAGACTGGATCGATGAGAGAAAATATAGTACTTACGGGTATCCAAGAAAAAGAAGGAGAGGTTACCGAAAACATTGTGAAGGACTTCTTTCTTACAGCGTTTCAAATCCCACTCGATGCTGTCGATAAAATCCAACTTGAACGTGTACACCGTTTCGGACAAAGAGGACAGAGATATGAGCATCCAATCGTTGCCTAATATGCTTTCTTTGAGGATAAAGTAATGGTTAAAAGCCTAGGTAAAAGACTTGCTGGTACGAAAATAGGCATGAATGATCAGTTCCCGAGGAAGATTGCAGAACGGCGCAAAGTTCTGTACCCAATCTTCAAGGAAAATAGATTAAAAGGGAAGCGTGTTGCTCTCGTAGTTGATAAACTGTATATTGACAACCAAATGTTTTCCACGACACAAAGACTACTCCCATGGCTATTCTGAAAGTTCTAATAGAAGAGTCGAATAATGGAACACCCAATACAAGCCATGGTAGGGATTGTAATAATAAAACACATTTATAGTATTTATAGTATTTTATGAAGGGATAAGACGGCATTACAAGAAAGGATAACAAGCTAAATAATACATCTTCAAATATAACTAATTAGAACACAAGTATTCAATCAACATAGTGGAGATAAAAACATAGCAAACAGAAGACATAGAAGGCACAGTATGTGGGTATGTGTGGATGTATTGTGATGGAAGGTGTGGTGTGTGTTTTTGTGTTTAGAAAAGTGCGACGTTAAATTAGTGAGAATGGAAATGGTTGCATATCCCAGAACCAATTTGTGTCTGTGAGCAGGGGTTGTGAGAGAGGGCTTTCAATGTTGTGCAGATGAGGGATATACATTTTAAAATAAAGTATCTAATTTATTTTTTATTGTCCTATCATGATGGAACGATCCCCAACCCTATATCCTAGACACCCACCTGAGCCACCCATACACCAAAGAGAAGTCCCCATCTGTTTTATGGCCCTGCGGTAAGTTGCCTATATGTAGCCAAAACAGAAAGATAAATGCCGTCAGAGACCTAATAAAGCAGCACCATCCCCTCAAGATTCTGAGCCTGCCTGGCAGGGTTGGTCCTACAAAGCCAGAGCCCCCTGATGGGAGAGCATAATATTCAAGGAAATTCTCAAAGCTGCTAATGAGAACCTTGACGACCTTGTACCTAGCCGGTGGGGATTCCGGTGGGGTACCCCCACCCAGGTAGTGGCAGTGCTGGCAACACTGGCTGCAGTAGCTCATTGGGAGGGGGTCACACTCTGACAATCATAGAGGGGGCATATTATTGTGGCCCTGGTGGCACAAAATTATCAAAGATCTGACTACACGGAGATGCTTGGGGAAATGGTTCCAACAGAGTGTTTGTGTTTCAGGGGAAGAGGGTGGATCTGATCTCCATCACCTAGGACTTGACATAGGTTAATCAAATCTCAGAATTTTGTCAATTTTTGCTAAATCTTGCATGTTTTCTCAAACAGCTGTAACTGTATACAGTGAGGGAAAAAAGTATTTGATCCCCTGCTGATTTTGTACGTTTGCCCACTGACAAAGACATGATCAGTCTATAATTTTAATGGTAGGTTTATTTGAACAGTGAGAGACAGAATAACAACAACAAAATCCAGAAAAACGCATGTCAAAAATGTTATAAATTGATTTGCATTTGAATGAGGGAAATAATTATTTGACCCCTCTGCAAAGCATTACTTAGTACTTGGTGGCCAACAACACTTTCACCCAGTTCTCCTCTGAATCATTCAGATGTTCATTGGCAAACTTCAGATGGGCCTGTATATGTGCTTTGAGCAGGGGGACCTTACGGGCGCTGCAGGATTTCAGTCCTTCACGGTGTAATGTGTTACCAATTGTTTTCTTGGTGACTATGGGCCCAGCTGCCTTGAGATCATTGACAAGATCCTCCCGTGTAGTTCTGGGCTGATTCCTCACCGTTCTCATTATCATTGCAACTCCACGAGGTGAGATCTTGCATGGAGCCCCAGGCCGAGGGAGATTGACAGTTATTTTGTGTTTCTTCCATTTGCGAATAATCACGCCAACTGTTGTCACCTTCTCACCAAGCTGCTTGGCGATGGTCTTGTAGCCCATTCCAGCCTTGTGTAGGTCTACAATCTTGTCCCTGACATCCTTGGAGAGCTCTTTGGTCTTGGCCACGGTGGAGAGTTTTGAATCTGATTGATTGATTGCTTCTGTGGACAGGTGTCTTTTATACAGGTAACAAGCTGAGATTAGGAGCACTCCCTTTAAGAGTGTGCTCCTAATCTCAGCTCGTTACCTGTATAAAAGACACCTGGGAGCCAGAAATCTTTCTGATTGAGAGGGGGTCAAATACTTATTTCCCTCATTAAAATGCAAATCAATTTATAACATTTTTGACATGCGTTTTTCTGGACTTTTTTGTTGTTATTCTGTCTCTCACTGTTCAAATAAACCTACCATTAAAATTATAGACTGATCATTTCTTTGTCAGTGGGCAAACGTACAAAATCAGCAGGGGATCAAATACTTTTTTCCCTCACTGTATGCATTCGTAAATCAGGTCCTTTCTTGAGATGGGCTCTGGGACGTAACAACAGTTGAGCATCTGAGTTTATGGTTGATTGTGGAGGAATTGGGGTTGAGTGTGTAAGAGTATGTGTGTGTGTGTGTGTGTGTGTGTGTGTGTGTGTGTGTGTGTGTGTGTGTGTGTGTGTGTGTGTGTGTGTGTGTGTGTGTGTGTGTGTGTGTGTGTGTGTGTATCCCACATATTTGTAAGGGGGTAAGGATGTTAGGGAAGATATAGGATGAACCACAATAATTGTTTGCAAAAATAATAATTGCTTGACAAAAATTTAATGTAATACAATGGCAATCCGGGTTATAGGTAACAATCCTTCACATGAACTGCCGACATTATTATGCATATTAATTGATAATGATGGAAATTAAGATATGCAAGATATTTGAATAGATTAATATTTTTAATAGCTATATATATATATATATATATATATATATATATATATACACAGTGGGGAGAATAAGTATTTGATACACTGCCGATTTTGCAGGTTTTCCTACTTACAAATCATGTAGAGGTCTGTAATTTTTATCATAGGTACACTTCAACTGTGAAAGACGGAATCTAAAACAAAAATCCAGAAAATCACATTGGATGATTTTTAAGTAATTAATTTGCATTTTATTGCATGACATAAGTATTTGATCACCTACCAACCAGTAAGAATTCCGGCTCTCACAGACCTGTTAGTTTTACTTTAAGAAGCCCTCCTGTTCTCCACTCATTACCTGTATTAACTGCACCTGTTTGAACTTGTTACCTGTATAAAAGACACCTGTCCACACACTCAATCAAACAGACTCCAACCTCTCCACAATGGCCAAGACCAGAGAGCTGTGTAAGGACATCAGGGATAAAATTGTAGACCTGCACAAGGCTGGGATGGGCTACAGGACAATAGGCAAGCAGCTTGGTGAGAAGGCAACAACTGTTGGCGCAATTATTAGAAAATGGAAGAAGTTCAAGATGACGGTCAATCACCCTCGGTCTGGGGCTCCATGCAAGATCTCACCTCGTGGGGCATCAATGATCATGAGGAAGGTGAGGGATCAGCCCAGAACTACACGGCAGGACCTGGTCAATGACCTGAAGAGAGCTGGGACCACAGTCTCAAAGATAACCATTAGTAACACACTACGCCGTCATGGATTAAAATCCTGCAGCGCACGCAAGGTCCCCCCTGCTCAAGCCAGCGCATGTCCAGGCCCGTCTGAAGTTTGCCAATGACCATCTGGATGATCCAGAGGAGGAATGGGAGAAGGTCATGTGGTCTGATGAGACAAAAATAGAGCTTTTTGGTCTAAACTCCACTCGCCGTGTTTGGAGGAAGAAGAAGGATGAGTACAACCTCAAGAACACCATCCCAACCGTGAAGCATGGAGGTGGAAACATCATTCTTTGGGGATGCTTTTCTGCAAAGGGGACAGGACGACTGCACCGTATTGAGGGGAGGATGGATGGGGCCATGTATCGCGAGATCTTGGCCAACAACCTCCTTCCCTCAGTAAGAGCATTGAAGATGGGTCGTGGCTGGGTCTTCCAGCATGACAACGACCCAAAACACACAGCCAGGGCAACTAAGGAGTGGCTCCGTAAGAAGCATCTCAAGGTCCTGGAGTGGCCTAGCCAGTCTCCAGACCTGAACCCAATAGAACATCTTTGGAGGGAGCTGAAAGTCCGTATTGCCCAGCAACAGCCCCGAAACCTGAAGGATCTGGAGAAGGTCTGTATGGAGGAGTTGGCCAAAATCCCTGCTGCAGTGTGTGCAAACCTGGTCAAGACCTACAGGAAACATATGATCTCTGTAATTGCAAAGAAAGGTTTCTGTACCAAATATTAAGTTCTGCTTTTCTGATGTATCAAATACTTATGTCATGCAATAAAATGCAAATGAATTACTTAAAAATCATACAATGTGATTTTTGGGATTTTTGTTTTAGATTCCGTCTCTCACAGTTGAAGTGTACCGATGATAAAAATGACAGACCTCTACATGCTTTGTAAGTAGGAAAACCTGCAAAATCGGCAGTGTATCAAATACTTGTTCTCCCCACTGTAATATATATATATATATATATATATATATATATATATATATATATATATATATATATAATCAAATCTCAGAATTTTGTCAATTTTTGCTAAATCTTGCATGCTTTCTCAAACAGCTGTAACTGTATATGCATTCGTAAATCAGGTCCTTTCTTGAGTTGGGCAAATTGAGGTGAGATCATTGGAAATGCTTTTGGCGGTTGACCTGCTTCTGTTTGGCACTGTGTGCTTTTTTCGAAGGATGGGTCATGGCCTCTCGGGGGGCCTAAGGATCCGTGGGGACGGGGGTGGTATGCCGATCACTGGGATGACAACCCAACTTGGGATGGGGAGGGGCTTTAGCGGGGGGAATAGTGGAGAACAATTGGGGTTACTTAGTAGCAATGCAAATATCACGGTGCAGCTATATGGACACTCAATCATTACGGTATTTTTTATTGGTAAATTTACAAACATATATAATGATAAATAGACTTGAAATGTATATCTCATTATGGTGTATGGTGAAATAAGTATAGCCAGTTATAATTGTAATAGCTTAGCAGATAATAACAAAAGAAGAACAATATTTACATGGCTCAAAGAGAAGGAATATAATATCTACTGTTTACAGGAAACTCATTCAACAATTCTAGATGAAGTTGTGTGGGAAAAGGACTAGGCGGGGTGAAATATACAGTGGGGGAAAAAAGTATTTAGTCAGCCACCAATTGTGCAAGTGCTCCCACTTAAAAAGATGAGAGAGGCCTGTAATTTTCATCATAGGTACACGTCAACTATGACAGACAAAATGAGGAAAAGAAATCCAGAAAATCACATTGTAGGATTTTTTTATGAAGTTATTTGCAAATTATGGTGGAAAATAAGTATTTGGTCAATAACAAAAGTTTCTCAATACTTTGTTATATACCCTTTGTTGGCAATGAGGCACAGGTCAAACGTTTTCTGTAAGTCTTCACACACTGTTGCTGGTATTTTGGCCCATTCCTCCATGCAGATCTCCTCTAGAGCAGTGATGTTTTGGGGCTGTCGCTGGGCAACACAGACTTTCAACTCCCTCCAAAGATTTTCTATGGGGTTGAGATCTGGAGACTGGCTAGGCCACTCCAGGACCTTGAAATGCTTCTTACGAAGCCACTCCTTCGTTGCCCGGGCGGTGTGTTTGGGATCATTGTCATGCTGAAAGACCCAGCCACGTTTCATCTTCAATACCCTTGCTGATGGAAGGAGGTTTTCACTCAAAATCTCACGATACATGGCCCCATTCATTCTTTCCTTTACACGGATCAGTCGTCCTGGTCCCTTTGCAGAAAAACAGCCCCAAAGCATGATGTTTCCACCCCCATGCTTCACAGTAGGTATGGTGTTCATTGGATGCAACTCAGCATTCTTTGTCCTCCAAACACGACGAGTTGAGTTTTTACCAAAAAGTTCTATTTTGGTTTCATCTGACCATATGACATTTTCCCAATCCTCTTCTGGATCATCCAAATGCACTCTAGCAAACTTCAGACGGGCCTGGACATGTACTGGCTTAAGCAGGGGGACACGTCTGGCACTGCAGGATTTGAGTCCCTGGCGGCGTAGTGTGTTACTGATGGTAGGCTTTGTTACTTTGGTCCCAGCTCTCTGCAGGTCATTCACTAGGTCCCCCCGTGTGGTTCTGGGATTTTTGCTCACCGTTCTTGCGTGGAGCCCCAGATCGAGGGAGATTATCAGTGGTCTTGTATGTCTTCCATTTCCTAATAATTGTTCCCACAGTTGATTTCTTCAAACCAAGCTGCTTACCTATTGCAGATTCAGTCTTCCCAGCCTGGTGCAGGTCTACAATTTTGTTTCTGGTGTCCTTTGACAGCTCTTTGGTCTTGGCCATAGTGGAGTTTGGAGTGTGACTGTTTGAGGTTGTGGACAGGTGTCTTTTATACTGATAACAAGTTCAAACAGGTGCCATTAATACAGGTAACGAGTGGAGGACAGCGGAGCCTCTTAAAGAATAAGTTACAGGTCTGTGAGAGCCAGAAATCTTGCTTGTTTGTAGGTGACCAAATACTTATTTTCCACCATAATTTGCAAATAAATTCATAAAAAATCCTACAATGTGATTTTCTGGATTTTTTTTCCTCAATTTGTCTGTCATAGTTGACGTGTACCTATGATGAAAATTACAGGCCTCTCTCATCTTTTTAGGTGGGAAAACTTGCACAATTGGTGGCTGACTAAATACTTTTTTTCCCCACTGTACTTCTCCCATGGGCCCCTTACACTTCAGTGTTGTGATGCAAAAATTCTAGCTAAATGTATAGCGCATAGAATTAAAAAGGTATTGTCAGACATTATTAATTCTAATCAGACAGGTTATTTATATGGACAATACATTGGAGATAATATAAGGCAAGTACTGGAAACAATAGAACACTATGAAAAATCTGGGAAACCAGGCCTGCTATTCATAGCAGACTTTGAAAAGGCATTTGATAAAGTATGACTGGAGTTTATATATAAATGCCTGGAGCATTTCAATTTTGGAGAATCTCTTATAAAATGGGTTAAAATCATGTATAGTAACCCTAGGTGTAAAATAGTGAATATTGGCTATTTCTCCGAAAGTTTTAAACTGTCAAGAGGAGTAAAACTAGGTTGTCCACTATCGGCATATCTATTTATTCTGGCCATCGAAATGTTTGCTATTAAAATCAGATCCAACAATAATATCAATGGATTAGAAATCCAGGGCTTAAAAATAAAGGTGTCATTGTACGCTGATGATTCATGTTTTCTTTTAAATCCACAACTTAAATCCCTCCACAGCCTCATAGAGGATCTAGATATATTTTCTAACCTCTCTGTAGCTCAATTGGTAGAGCATGGCGCTTGTAACGCCAGGGTAGTGGGTTTGATCCCCGGGACCACCCATACGTAAAAATTTATGCACGCATGACTGTAAGTCGCTTTGGATAAAAGCGTCTGCTAAATGGCATATTATTATTATTATTACAACCAAATTATGATAAATGTATTATATTACATATTGGATCACTAAAAAACACAATTTTTACATTACCATGTAGTTTACCAATAAAATGGTCTGATGGTGATGTGGATACACTTGGAATACATATCCCAAATGAAATAAATGATCTCACTCCAATACATTTTAACAGAAAGTTAGCAAAAGTAGATAAGATCTTGCTACCATGGAAAGGTAAATACCTGTCTATTTGTTGAAAAATCACCCTGATTAACTCTTTAGTATTATCCCAGTTTACCTATATGCCTATGGTCTTGCCTACGCCTAGCGAACAGTTTTTTTTTTATTATATGAGAAAAAAATATTCAATTTTATTTGGAACGGCAAGCCAGACAAAATTAAACGGGCCTATTTATATAATTAATATGAATTCAGAGTACAGAAATTATTAAATATTAAAGCATTAGACCTATCACTAAAAGCTTCAGTCATACAAAAGTTATACTTAAATCCGAACTGGTTCTCTAGCAAATTAATAAGATTGTCTATTCAGATTACAACCTCTCACTTTCAGTTATTTGAAAAGGAAATCATCTCCCAAATGTCACTATTTCTAAAACAAGCCATAGAAAGTTGGTTGCGATTTCAATTTAATCCTCCAGAAACGACAGAACAAATAATGCAACAAATATTGTGGTTAAACTCAAATATACTATTTGATTAAAAAAACATTATTTTGGGGAAAAAAAGGTATAATCTTCGTAAATGATTACATAGGTAGGACTGGTGGAGTTATGTCGCACATGCAATTAACAAAATCATATGGAAATGTCTGCTCGACCCAAAATTACAACCAAATAATTGCAGCATTACCGCAAAAATGGAAGAGGAAAGTGGAAGGGGGAAAAAGTAAGGAACTTGTCTGTCGGCCCTGCATTAAAGACCATAATCGGTTAAAGAAAATTGTGATAAATAAAAAAGTATACCAGTTTCATTTAAGGACCAAAGGATTGACAGCCGTCCCATATAGATTGCAAAATAGTTGGGAAGAGAGTTTTGACGTACCGATCCCATGGCATAGTGTTTATGAACTGATACGCAAAAAGGATTCAAAACTTAGAATTGTTCTATTTAAATTATTATATAAAATTCTTGCTACCAATATAATGTTATTTATATAGGGGATACAATCTACCCAGCTCTGCAGATTTTGCTGCGAAGAGATAGAATCATTGGATAATTTGTTTTGGTACTGTCCATTTGTAGCTTGTTTTTGGTCACAGGTCCAGGAATGGCTGAAGGATTGCAATATTTACCTGGAGCTAACCTTGCAGATAGCACTACTGGGTGATCTGAAAAGTCATAGTCAATTGATCAATAATATAATAATACTTTTAGCAAAAAAAATTATTTTCAATTTACAATCTGTAGAATAATGAGAATAGAAGGGTTCCGAACTTTTGTGAAACATCACAGCACAGTTGAAAAATATATGGCAAATAGAAATCCAATATGGATGGTTGTCACGCCCTGACCTTAGAGATCACCTGTATTCTGTGTTTGGTTAGGTCGTCTTGTGATTTGGATAGAATCTAGTTTATTCTATTTCTATGTTGGCTGGGTGTGATTCCCAATCAGAGGCAGCTGTCGATCGTTGTCTCTGATTGGGGATCACACTTAGGCAGCCATTTTGCCTACCTATGTTGTGGGATCTTGTTTCTGATTCTGTTTGCCTTGTTTGATGTTTAGCCTCTTGAACTTCACGTTCAGTTGCTTTCGTTATTTTGTTGTTGTTTGTAATAATAAATTAAACATGTACGCATACCACGCTGCACCTCGGTCCGATCCTTTATACAACGAACGTGACAATGGTGTTAAGAGATAGATGGGAGGTGTTGAATGGAGCTGAAGGATGGGACTAATATCAACTAACAACAACTAATAACAACAAGATAACTAATGTAAAGCATACTGTGTCCATAATAAGTACACTGTTCAAAAAAATAAAGGGAACACTTAAACAACACATCCTAGATCTGAATGAATGAAATAATCTTATTAAATACTTTTTCCTTTACATAGTTGAATGTGCTGACAACAAAATCACACAAAAATTATCAATGGAAATCAAATTTATCAACCCATGGAGGTCTGGATTTGGAGTCACACTCAAAATTAAAGTGGAAAACCACACTACAGGCTGATCCAACTTGTGGATCATGATGTAATGTCCTTAAAACAAGTCAAAATGAGGCTCAGTAGTGTGTGTGGCCTCCGCGTGCCTGTATGACCTCCCTACAACACCTGGGCATGCTCCTGATGAGGTGGCGGATGGTCTCCTGAGGGATCTCCTCCCAGACCTGGACTAAAGCATCCGCCAACTCCTGGACAGTCTGTGGTGCAACGTGGCATTGGTGGATGGAGCGAGACATGATGTCCCAGATGTGCTCAATTGGATTCAGGTCTGGGGAACGGGCGGGCCAGTCCATAGCATCAATGCCTTCCTCTTGCAGGAACTGCTGACACACTCCAGCCACATGAGGTCTAGCATTGTCTTGCATTAGGAGGAACCCAGGGCCAACCGCACCAGCATATGGTCTCACAAGGGGTCTGAGGATCTCATCTCGGTACCTAATGGCAGTCAGGCTACCTCTGGCGAGCACATGGAGGGCTGTGCGGCCCCCAAAGAAATGCCACCCCACACCATGACTGACCCACCGCCAAACCGGTCATGCTGGAGGATGTTGCAGGCAGCAGAACGTTCTCCACGGCGTCTCCAGACTCTGTCACGTCTGTCACATGTGCTCAGTGTGAACCTGCTTTCATCTGTGAAGAGCACAGGGCGCCAGTGGCGAATTTGCCAATCATGGTGTTCTCTGGCAAATGCCAAACATCCTGCACGGTGTTTGGCTGTAAGCACAACCCCCACCTGTGGACGTCGGGCCCTCATACCACCCTCATGGAGTCTGTTACTGACCGTTTGAGCAGACACATGCACATTTGTGGCCTGCTAGAGGTCATTTTGCAGGGCTCTGGCAGTGCTCCTCCTGCTCCTCCTTGCACAAAGGCGGAGGTAGCGGTCCTGCTACTGGGTTGTTGCCCTCCTACGGCCTACTCCACGTCTCCTGATATACTGGCCTGTCTACTGGTAGCGCCTCCATGCTCTGGACACTACGCTGACAGACACAGCAAACCTTCTTGCCACAGCTCGCGTTGATGTGCCATCCTGGGTGAGCTGCACTACCTGAGCCACTTGTGTGGGTTGTAGACTCCGTCTCATGCTACCACTAGAGTGAAAGCACCGGCAGCATTCAAAAGTGACCAAAACATCAGCCAGGAAGCATAGGAACTGAGAAGTGGTCTGTGGTCACCACCTGCAGATTCTTCTTTATTGGGGGTGTCTTGCTAATTGCCTATAATTTCCACCTGTTGTCTATTCCATTTGCACAACAGCATGTGACATTTATTGTCAATCAGTGTTGCTTCCTAAGTGGACAGTTTGATTTCACAGAAGTGTGATTGACTTGGAGTTACATTGTGTTGTTTAAGTGTTCCCTTTATTTTTTTGAGCAGTGTATATAGGTTATAGGTTGAGAGCCTTTGTGAAAGAGCACAGTTAGAAAGATATGGCATATAAAAGCAAACCAGATGGACGTCATGAAAATGATCGGAGAGGTTGAGGGTAGAGGAAGTTCAGGAGTAAAAACAAACAAAATATAATTATTGTAAAATTGACTGTGTCCATAAAATGTATATAGTATGTACAGTGGGGAAAAAAGTATTTAGTCAGACACCAATTGTGCAAGTTCTCCCACTTAAAAAGATGAGAGAGGCCTGTAATTTTCATCATAGGTACACGTCAACTATGACAGACAAATTGAGAAAAATAAATCCAGAAAATCACATTGTAGGATTTTTAATGAATTTATTTGCAAATTATGGTGGAAAATAAGTATTTGGTCAATAACAAAAGTTTCTCAATACTTTGTTATATACCCTTTGTTGGCAATGACACAGGTCAAACATTTTCTGTAAGTCTTCACAAGGTTTTCACACACTGTTGCTGGTATTTTGGCCCATTCCTCCATGCAGATCTCCTCTAGAGCAGTGATGTTTTGGGGCTGTTGCTGGGCAACACGGACTTTCAACTCCCTCCAAAGATTTTCTATGGGGTTGAGATCTGGAGACTGGCTAGGCCACTCCAGGACCTTGAAATGCTTCTTACGAAGCCACTCCTTCGTTGCCCGGGCGGTGTGTTTGGGATCATTGTCATGCTGAAAGACCCAGCCACGTTTCATCTTCAATGCCCTTGCTGAAGGAAGGAGGTTTTCACTCAAAATCTCACGATACATGGCCCCATTCATTCTTTCCTTTACACGGATCAGTCGTCCTGGTCCCTTTGCAGAAAAACAGCCCCAAAGCATGATGTTTCCACCCCCATGCTTCACAGTAGGTATGGTGTTCTTTGGATGCAACTCAGCATTCTTTGTCCTCCAAACACGACGAGTTGAGTTTTTACCAAAAAGTTCTATTTTGGTTTCATCTGACCATATGACATTCTCCCAATCCTCTTCTGGATCATCCAAATGCACTCTTGCAAACTTCAGACGGGCCTGGCCATGTACTGGCTTAAGCAGGGGGACACGTCTGGCACTGCAGGATTTGAGTCCCTGGCGGCGTAGTGTGTTACTGATGGTAGGCTTTGTTACTTTGGTCCCAGCTCTCTGCAGGTCATTCACTAGGCCCCCCTGTGTGGTTCTGGGATTTTTGCTCACCGTTCTTGTGATCATTTTGACCCCACGGGGTGAGATCTTGCGTGGAGCCCCAGATCGAGGGAGATTATCAGTGGTCTTGTTTGTCTTCCATTTCCTAATAATTGCTCCCACAGTTGATTTCTTCAAACCAAGCTGCTTACCTATTGCAGATTCAGTCTTCCCAGCCTGGTGCAGGTCTACAATTTAGTTTCTGGTGTCCTTTGACAGCTCTTGGTCTTGGCCATAGTGGAGTTTGGAGTGTGACTGTTTAAGGTTGTGGACAGGTGTCTTTTATACTGATAACAAGTTCAAACAGGTGCCATTAATACAGGTTATGAGTGGAGGACAGAGGAGCCTCTTTAAGAAGAAGTTACAGGTCTGTGAGAGCCAGAAATCTTGCTTGTTTGTAGGTGACCAAATACTTATTTTCCCCCATAATTTGCAAATAAATTCATTAAAAATCCTACAATGTGATTTTCTGGATTTTATTTTCTCAATTTGTCTGTCATAGTTGACGTGTACCTATGATGAAAATTACAGGCCTCTCTCATCTTTTTAAGTGGGAGAACTTGCACAATTGGTGGCTGACTAAATACTTTTTTTCCCCACTGTATAAGCTGGAAGTAGAGGCCTAAGCGTTGTTGTTCACTAGTTTACTCCAATTAGGGGAGGGGTGGTGGGGTTGGAAAGTAATAAAGGGAAATATATATTTTTTAAAGGATACACTACCATTCAAAAGTTTGGGGTCACTTAGAAATGTCCTTGTTTTCGAAAGAAAAGCCATTTTTTGTCCATTAAAATAACATAAAATTGATCAGAAATACAGTGTTGTCACGGATTCTGCCGAGGCTGCCCCTCCTCCTTGCTAGGGCAGGCTTCGGCGTTCGTCGTCACCGGAATATACTAGCTACTGCCGATCTATGTTCTATGTTTCTATGTTCTACCTGTTGTTGTCTGATTGTCACACACCTGTTTCCCATCATGTAATTACTCCTTCCCTATTTAACCCAGTGGCTCCCGTTGTGTTTTGTGCGTGTTTGTTATTTAGTTTCGTGTGTCGTTTGGTGAGCGGGTTTGCTCCTCCCTGTGTGGAGGTATTTTGTATTTGTTTCTTTACTTATCAGTAAAGTACGTTTTCATTGAGTTCTGTGTCTTGCGCCTGACTTCGACCCACCGCATTACACTGACACTCGTGACAAGTGTAGACATTGTTAATGTTGTAAATGGCTATTGTATCTGGAAACGGCTGATTTTTTATGGAATATCTACATAGGCGTACAGAGGCCTATTATCAGCAACCAACAGTCCTGTGTTCCAATGGCACGTTGTGTTTGCTAATCCAAGTTTATCATTTTAAAAGGCTAATTGATCATTAGAAAACCCTTTTGCAATTATGTTAGCACAGCTGCAAACTGTTGTGCTGATTAAAGAAGCAATAAAACTGGCCTTCTTGAGGCTAGTTGAGTATCTGGAGCATCAGCAATTGTGGGTTCGATTACAGGCTCAAAATGGCCAGAAACAAATAACTTTCTTCTGAAACTCGTCAGTCTATTCTTGTTGTGAGAAATGAAGGCTATTCCATGCGAGAATTTGCCAAGAAACTGAAGAGCTCGTACAACGCTGTGTACTACTCCCTTCACAGAACAGCGCAAACTGGCTCTAACCAGAATAGAAAGAGGAGTGGGAGGCCCCGGTGCACAACTGAGTAAGAGGACAAATACATTAGAGTGTCTAGTTTGAGAAACAGGCGCCTCACAGGTCCTCAACTGGCAGCTTCATTAAATAGTACCCGCAAAACACCAGTCTCAACGTCAACAGTGAAGAGGTGACTCTGGGATGCTGACCTTCTAGGCAGAGTTGCAAAGAAAAAGCCATATCTCAGACTAGCCAATAAAAAGAAAAGATTAAGATGGGCAGTCTGAGATATGGCTTTTTCTTTGCAACTCTGCCTAGAAGGTCAGCATCCCGGAGTCGCCTCTTCACTGTTGACGTTGAGACTGGTGTTTTGCGGGTACTATTTAATGAAGCTGCCAGTTGAGGACCTGTGAGAGGGAATTGGAAGTGACGCAGACAATTACATTGATGGAAGATACAATCTATCTGCAATATTAAACAAAACAAAAAAACAATCAGACATTGAATACATATTTAAGCATGGTCAAGTTAATAATTATGCTGTGGATTATGTATTAAACCACCCAGAGACATTAAAGATACAGTCATCCTTCTGAACTGAGCTGCAGGATAGGACTGAAACTGATCAGGGATGTTACCATGAGTTCAATGGTTGTGATGGGAGAAAACTGAGGATGGATGAACAACATTGTTGTGACTCCACAACAATGACTTAAATGACAGAGTGAAAAGAAAGAATACAAATATTACAAAACATGCTTCTTGTATGCAACAAGGCACTAAAGTAATATTGCACAAAAAAACACGTCAAAGGAATACACTTTTTGGCCTAAATGCAAAGCCTTATTTTTGGGTCAAATCCAAATAAAATCAAATTGTATTTGTCACATACACATGTTTAGCAGATGTTATTGAAAGGTGTAGCAAAATGCTTGTGTTTCTAGCTCCAACAGTGCAGTACATATAACAATTCACAACAATACACACAATACACACAACCTAAAAGTAAAAGAATGGAATTAAGGAATATATAAATATTAGGATGAGCAATGTTGGAGTGGCATAGACTAAAATACAGTAGAATAGAATACAGTATATACATATGAGATGAGTAAAGCAAAAATATGTAAACATTATTAGAGTGACTAGTGTTCCATTATTAAGTGGCCAGTGATTTCAAGTCTATGTATATAGGCAGCAGCCTCTAAGGTGCAGGGCTTCCGGGTGGAAGCCGCCTAGTGATGGCTATTTAACAGTCTGATGGCCTTGAGATAGAAGCTGTTTTTCAGTCTTTCGGTCCAAGCTTTGATGCACCTGTACTGACCTCGCCTTCTGGATGATAGCGGGGTGAACAGGCAGTGGCTCGGGTAGTTGTTGTCCTTGATTATCTTTTTGGCCTTCCTGTGACATCGGGTGCTGTAGGTGTCCTGGAGGGCAGGTAGTTTGCCCCCGGTGATGAGTTGGGCAGACCGCACCACCCTCAGACCGCAACACTACACTTCACTGAGTAACTGCCTCCTTATTTTCAAGCATGGTGGTGGCTGCATCATGGTATGGGTATGCTTGAAATCTGCAAATACTGAGGAGTTTTTCGGGATAAAAAATTAATGGGATGGAGCTAAGCACAGGCAAAATCCTAGAGGAAAACCTACTTCAGTCTGCTTTACACCAGACACTGGGAGAGGAATTCAACTTTCAGCAGGACAATAACCTACAACAAAAGGCCAAATCTACACTGGAGTTGCTGACCAGGAAGACAGTGAATGTGTCACGAATATAGCCGAGGCTGCCCCTCCTCCTTGCTCGGGCAGGCTTCGGCGTTCGTCGTCACCGGAGTACTAGCTGCCACCGATCGATGTTTCTGTGTTATACTAGTCTTGTCTTTATTAATCACACCTGTTACCCATTATGCTTATTTGTGTCCCTATAATTACCTCTGTTTTCCCTCCTGAGTTTGTGCGTGATTGTCCGTTGTTTTACGTTGTTTGGTGAGCTGTTGTTCTGCTCTTCCCTGCGTGGAGGGTTTGTTATGGTTTACTTTTGTTATGGTTTACTTTTGCCTGATTCCGTTTCACCAATTCACCCAGATGTTGACAGAATCACACACCACCTATGGAGTCAGCAGGCACGTCCGATCCCAGCACATCGGTGGAGGAACGCATCCAGCAGCACTCAACCATGCTGCAGGTTTTAGGGTCGACTATGGATTGAGTGGTGAACACCATGAATCGATGGGAGAGAAGTGGGTTTCCTACACTTCCTCCTCCTCCGATTTCTCCCCCATCAAGGCCATCAAACCCTGGAACCAGTGGAATCCGGCTCTCGCTCCCGAGGGAATATGATGGGACAGCTGCCGGGTGTAAGGGTTTTCTGCTCCAGGTGGAGCTCTACCTGGCAACCATCCACCTGGCTCCCTCGGGATACGAGAGCGTGTCCGCCCTCATCTCCTGTCTGTCGGGCAGAGCGCTGGAATGGGCCAACGCGGAGTGGGGGTGGAATAGACGCTGAGTCCGTACGTTACGAGGATTTCACCCGCCGTTTCCGGGCAGTATTCGATCATCCGCCGGAGGGGAGAGCGGCGGGGGAGCGTCTGTTTCACCTCAGACAAGGGAGGAGGAGCGCACATGACTTTGCCCTGGATTTCAGGACACTGGCAGCCAGCGCGGGATGGAATGAGAGGGCCCTGATTTACCACTACCGATGCAGTCTACGGGAGGACGTTCGTAGGGAGCTGGCCTGCAGGGACACAAATCTAAACCTGGACCAGCTGGTAGATTTATCGATCCAGCTGGATAACCTGTTGGCCAACCGCGGACGTCCGGATCAGGGTCCGTCCAGTCCATCCCCCAGCACTTCCGACTCCACTCCTATGGAGCTTGGAGGTGCTGATGTGGAGAGACTGATGTGGAGAGACTTCTGTTCCAAGATAGCGTAGCAGTGCGGTCGTGTTCTCTTGTGTGTCCATGTAAATAGACCGTTTTTTGTATTTGTTTGTATTTTTTGTATATATTTCCCTATAACAGTTTTCATCCTTCTACTAAATATACTTTCCTGCAACCCGCCTCACTCAATGTGGAACGGATTCTATTATTTACTCACCTTTATCTAGAATCTCCAGTTGAAACTAGCCAGCAGCTAACTAGCTAACTAGCTACTTGCTAATAGCCACCATTAGCGGTTTTCACCAAGAACATCGGATTTTCTGCCGGAATAACTGAATCACTGGACCTTAACACCGGATCTAGCTAGCCGCAACCGAATGGATGTCGAATGGATGTTGCTGTAGGCTAATCACCACTGCCCCCGTAGCACCAGTTAGCCTTGAGCCTTGAGCTAGCCCCGGCTATCTACCGCTCTGTCTACCGGACGGGAGTAGCCAGCTAACCAGCTAACTAGCTACTTGCTATTAGCCACCGTTAGCTGCTTTTTTCTCCATTGTCCGTGGCCTGCACTACCTACCAGCCAGCTCCAGCCTGGACTATTATCGGCCAGTCTGCACTGTCTGCACAGCAAGTTATCGACCCAGAACCTATCGGATTTTCTGCCGGAATCACTGGACCTTTAACACTGGATAATCACAACTAGCTAGCTGCAACCAAAGAACGTTGTTGTTGGCTAATCAGCCTTGAGCTAGCCTTGAGTCAAGCACATCTCCCAGCTATCTACCTCTCTGTCAACCGGACAGGACCTCCTAGAGTCGACACGGAGCCCTGCCGATCCATCACGACTGGTCTGCCGACGTAATCGTCTGTGGTTTCAACAGGCTTCCCGTTGCGACGACCACGAAGATCCATCTGCTAGCCCTGGCCCACTAGCACACGCAAACTACAACCGTGCTTCCTGCTCGCTGTGCTGAAGCGCCAATTTGAACTGCTGTCGGACTCACATATTGCTGTTCACTGGACCTTATGATCACTCAGCTGCACAGCTGATGCCTGCTGGACTGTTCCTTTACACGGTACCCTGTCCTGTTTATTCTGTTTAGCCTCAGCCCAAACTTTATTGCCATTGCCAGTTGTTGTCTTAGCTCTCTCTAATAACACCTGTGATTGCTTTATGCCTCTCTCCCATGTCAATATGCCTTGCCTATTGCCTACATATCCTTGTCTGTACATAATGCCCTGAATCTTTTCTACAACGGCCGGAAATCTGCCCCCTTTATTCTCTGTACCCAACGCACTAGAAGACCAGTTCTTAAAGCTTTTAGCCGTATCCTTATTCTAGTCCTCCTCTGTTCCTCTGGTGATGTAGAGGCTAACCCAGGCCCTGCAGCCCCCAGTATCACTCCTACTCCCCAGGAGCTATCATTTGTTGACTTCTGTAACCGTAAAAGCCTTGGTTTTCTGCACGTTAACATCAGAAGCCTCCTTCCTAAGTTTGAGTTATTCACTGCGTTAGCACACTCCGCCAACCCTGATGTTCTAGCAGTGTCTGAACCCTGGCTTAGGAAGGCCACCAAAAATTCTGAAATTTCCATCCCCAACTACAACATTTTCCGTCTAGATAGAACTGCCAAAGGGGGTGGAGTTGCAATCTACTGCAGAGATAGCCTGCAGAGCTCTATCATACTATCCAGGTCTGTGCCCAAACAGTTTGAGCTTCTACATCTAAAAATCCACCTTTCCAGAAATAAGTCTCTCACTGTTGCCGCTTGCTACAGACCCCCCTCAGCCCCCAGCTGTGCCCTGGACACCATATGTGAATTGATTGCCCCCCATTTATCCTCAGAGTTCGTACTGCTTGGTGACCTAAATTGGGATATGCTTAACACCCCGGCCATCCTACAATCCAAACTAGATGCCCTCAATCTCACACAAATTATCAACGAACCTACCAGGTACAACCCTAAATCCGTAAACATGGGTACCCTCATATATATATCATCCTGAGTAATTTACCCTCTAAATACAACTCCTCTGTCTTCAACAAGGATCTCAGCGATCACTGCCTTATTGCCTGCGTCCGTAACGGGTCCGCGGTCAAACGACCACCCCTCATTACTGTCAAACGCTCCCTAAAACACTTTAGCGAGCAGGCATTCCTAATTGACCTGGCCCAGGTATCCTGGATGGATATAGATCTCATAATCGAGAATTTCAACAAGCATTTTGCTACGGCTGGCCATGCTTTCCACCTGGATACCACTACCCCGACCACCAGCTCTGCACCCTCCGCTGCAACTTGCCCATGCCCCCCCACCCCACCCCCCCCGCCTGCTTCTCCTTCACACAAATTCAGACAGCTGATGTTCTGAAGGAGCTGCAAAATATGGACCCCTACAAATCATCTGGGCTAGACAATCTGGACCCTTTCTTTCTAAAACTAGCCGCCGAAATTGTCGCAACCCCTATTACTAGCCTGTTTAACCTCTCTTTCATAACATCTGAGATCCCCAGAGATTGGAAAGCTTCCGCGGTCATCCCCCTCTTCAAAGGGGGTGACACTCTAGATCCAAACTGTTACAGACCTATATCCATCCTGCCATGCCTTTCGAACGTTTTTGAAAGCCAAGTTAACAAACAGATTACCGACCATTTCGAATCCCACCGTACCTTCTCCGCTATGCAATCCGGTTTCCGAGCTGGTCATGGGTGCACCTCAGCCACGCTCAAGGTCCTAAACGATATTATAACCGCGACCGATAATAGACAGTACTGTGCAGCCGTCTTCATCGACCTGGCCAAGGCTTTCGACTCTGTCAACCACCGCATTCTTATTGGCAGACTAAATAGCCTTGGTTTCTCAAATGACTGCCTCACCTGGTTCACCAACTACTTCTCAGATAGAGTTCAATGTGTCAAATCGGAGGGCCTGTTGTCTGGACCTATGGCAGTCTCTATGGGGGTGCCACAGGGTTCAATTCTTGGGCTGACTCTTTTCTCCGTGTATATCAATGATGTCGCTCTTGCTGCTGGTGACTCTCAGATCCACCTCTACGCAGATGACACCATTGTGTATACATCTGGCCCTTCATTGGACACTGTGTTAACAAACCTCCAAACGAGTATCAATACCATACAACACTCCTTCAGTAGCCTCCAACTGCTCTTAAACACTAGTAAAACTAAATGCATGCTCTTCAATCGAACGCTGCTGGCGTTCGACGGGTCTGACCTAGAGTATGTGGACAACTACAAATACCTAGGTGTCTGGTTAGACTGTAAACTCTCCTTCCAGACTCACATCAAGAATCTCCAATCCAAAGTTAAATCTAGAATCGGCTTCCTATTTCGCAACAAAGCCTCCTTCACTCATGCTGCCAAACATGCCCTCGTAAAACTGATTATCCTACCGATCCTTGACTTCGGCGATGTCATTTACAAAATAGCCTCCAACACTCTACTCAGCAAATTGGATGTAGTCTATCACAGTGCCATCCGTTTTGTCACCAAAGCCCCATATACTACCCACCACTGTGACCTGTATGCTCTTGTTGGCTGGTCCTCACTACATATTCGTCGCTAAACCCACTGGCTCCAGGCCATCTCTAAATCACTGCTAGGCAAATCCCCGCCTTATCTTAGCTCATTGGTCACCATAGCAACACCCACCCGTAATCTGCGCTCCAGCAGGTATATCTCACTGGTCATCCCCAAAGCCAACACCTCCTTTGGCCGCCATTCCTTCCAGTTCTCTGCTGCCAATGATTGGAACGAATTGCAAAAATCTCTGAAGCTGGAGACTCTTATCTCCCTCACTAACTTTAAGCATCAGTTGTCAGAGCACCTTACCGATCACTGCACCTGTACACAGCCCATCTGAAATTAGCCCACCCAACTACCTCATCCCCATATTGGTATTTATTTTGCTAATTTGCACCCCAGTATCTCTATTTGCACATCATCTCTTGCACATCTATCATTCCAGTGTTAATACTAATTGTAATTATTTATTGACTTACCTCCATAACTTGCTACATTTGCACACACTGTATATATATTTTCTGTTGTATTTTTGACTTTATGTTTTGTTTTACCCCATATTAACTCTGTGTTGTTGTTTTTATCGCACTGCTTTGCTTTATCTTGGCCAGGTCGCAGTTGTAAATGAGAACTTGTTCTCAACTGTCTTACCTGGTTAAATAAAGGTTAAATAAAAAATAAATAAAAAGAGATCTGGCAAGGGGGTGGTCTCCTGCACCAACTTTGGCCGCAGAGGACACACTGCGGGCCGGTGCAGGAGAGGACCCTCATGGACTCGAGGCAGCAGGCAGGGCCCTGGTGGACCATCCCAGGTGAGTAGGCACCCACCTCACCCAGAGCTCCCTGTTGCTCACATGACGGTCAATGTACATTTCCCTGGGTTTTCCCCACATAAGGCGCTCGTAGATTCCGCCGCAGCTGGGAATTTTATGGATAGGCTGGTTGCGCATAAATTAGGGATTCCTATATTGCCTGTAGATGTGTCCTTCCCCATACGTGCCCTAGATAGTCGCCCTTTAGGGTCGGTTATGGTTAGGGAGGTCTCAGTTCCACTCCGGATGGAGACGCAGGGGGGTCATGAGGAGAGAATGAGTCTCTTCCTTATCGATTCTCCTGCGTTTCCTGTGGTGCTGGGGCTTCCCTGGCTAGCCAACCATGACCCCAGGATTTCGTGGCAACAGAGGGCTCTTAAGGGATGGTCAACTCAGTGCTCGGGAAGGTGTGTAGGTGTTTCCGTAGGGGCAACTACGGTGGAGAGTCCAAACCATGTCTCCACAATGCACATTCCCTCAGAATATGCCGATTTGACTCAATTATCACCCTATCGACGAGGGGATTGTGCGATAGATCTCCGGGAGGGCGCTGCACTTCCCGGAGTCACGTGTATCCTCTGTCACAGGAGGAGACGGTGGCTATGGAGACATTTGTCATCGGATCTCTAGGACAGGGATACATTCGGCCCTCCACTTCCCCTGCCTCCTCGTTTCTTTTTTGTGAAGAAGAAGGATGGAGGTGTACGCCCGTGCATTGACTATCGAGGTCTAAATACAGCTATCCTCAACCTCTCATAGCTAGTATGACGGAGTCATTGCACGGGGCGCGCTTCTTCACAAAATTGGACCTCAGGAGCGCGTACAATCTAGTTCATATCCGGGAAGGGGACGAGTGGAAGACGGCATTTAGTACCACCTCTGGTCACTATGAGTAACTCGTCATGCCGTACGGGTTGAGGAATGCTCCCTCAGTCTTTCAATCCTTTGTCGATGAGATTTTCAGGGATCTGCACGGACAGGGTGTAGTGGTGTATATAGATGATATTCTCATCTACTCCGATACACGCGACGAGCATGTATCCCTGGTGCGCAAGGTGCTTGGTAGACTGTTGGAGCATGACCCGTATGTTAAGGCTGAGAAATGTCTGTTCTTCAAACAGTCCATCTCTTTCTTAGGATACCGCCTGTCAGAGTCAGGGGTCGAGATGGAGTGTGACCGCATTTCAGCCATGCGTAATTGGCCGACTCCTACCACGGTAAAGGAGGTTCAGCGATTTTTGGGGTTTGCCAACTACTACCGGAGATTTATCTGGGGCTTTGGTCAGGTAGCAGCTCCCATAACCTCTTTGCTAAAGGGCGGACCGGTGTGCCTGCACTGGTCAGCTGAGGTGGATAGGGCTTTTGGTCAGCTGAAGGCGCTGTTCACCTTGGCTCCCTTGCTGGCTCATCCGGATCCTTCCTTGCAATTCACAGTCGAGGTGGACGCGTCGGAGGCTGGGATAGGAGCTGTACTGTCTCAGCGCTCGGGTACGCCTCCCAAACTCCGCCCCTGTGCTTTCTTTTCGAAGAAGCTCAGCCCAGCGGAGCAAAACTATGATGTGGGGGACCGGGAGCTGTTAGCTGTTGTGAAAGCTCTTAAGGTGTGGAGACATTGGCTTGAGGGGACAAAACACAATTTTCTCATTTTGACTGAATACCGCAATCTGGAGTACATACGGGCAGCGAGGAGACTGAACCCTCATCAGGCAAGGTGGGCCATGTTTTTCACGCGTTTTGTGTTCACCCTATCGTACAGACCAGGTTCCCAGAATGCTAAGGCAGACGCTCTGTCCCGGCTGTATGACTCAGAGGAGCGGACCAGGGAGCCCACTCCCATACTTCCGGCTTCTTGTCTGGTGGCACCGGTGGTATGGGAGGTTGACGCGGACATTGAGTGGGAGTTACGCACGGAGCCCACTCCCCCCCAGTGTCCAGTGGGTCGTGTGTACGTTCCGTCTGAGGTTCGCGATCGTTTGATCTATTGGGCTCACACGTCACCCTCTTCTGGCCATCCTGGCATCGGACGGACAGTGCGCTGTCTTAGTGGGAAGTACTGGTGGCCTACCTTAGCTCAGGACGTGAGGGTTTATGTTTCTTCCTGTTCGGTGTGCGCCCAGTGCAAGCCACCTAGACACCTGCCCAGAGGGAAATTACAACCTCTCCCCGTTCCGCAATGGCCGTGGTCACACCTATCGGTGGACTTTGTTACGGATCTTCCTCCGTCACAAGGTAACACCACAATCCTGGTCGTTGTGGATCGGTTTTCTAAGTCCTGTCGTCACTACGGGGTACCTGAGGATATAGTGTCTGATCGGGGTCCCCAGTTTACATCAAGGGTCTGGAAGGCGTTCATGGACCATCTGGGGGTCTCGGTCAGCCTGACCTCAGGGTTTCACCCCGAGAGTAATGGGCAGGTGGAGAGAGTAAACCAGTATGTGGGTAGGTTTCTGAGGTCATATTGCCAGGACCGGCAGGGGGATTGGTCAGTTTACATCCCCTGGGCAGAGATGGCACAAAATTCCCTCCGCCACTCCTCCACTGACCTGTCTCCCTTTCAGTGTGTACTAGGTTACCAGCCGGTCCTGGTGGATGAATGGTTTCGGCGCTCGGAGGAGACATGGAACGCTGCCCATGTACGCCTGCAAAGGGCTATTAGGAGACAGAAGGCGAGTGCCAACCGCCACCTCAGGCCGGTGGTAGCTGGTCCGCTCCAGGAGTCTGAGGTGCGGGAGGTTCCTCCGCCCCCATTGGACATCGAGGGGGCACCGGCGTACTCGGTCCATTCCATTCTGGATTTGAGGCGTCGGGTGGGAGGCCTGCAGTATCTCGTGGAGTGGGAGGGGTACGGTCCGGAGGAACGGAGCTGGGTTCCCAGGAGGGACATCCTCGACCCCTCCTTGTTAAGGGATTTCCATCGTCGTCATCCGCGCGTCGGGGGGTACTGTCACGAATATAGCCGAGGCTGCCCCTCCTCCTTGCTCAGGCAGGCTTCGGCGTTCGTCGTCACCGGAGTACAAGCTGCCACCGATCGATGTTTCTGTGTTACACTAGTCTTGTCTTTATTAATCACACCTTTTACCCATTATGCTTATTTGTGTCCCTATAATTACCTCTGTTTTCCCTCCTGAGTTTGTGCGTGATTGTCCGTTGTTTTACGTCGTTTGGTGAGCTGTTGTTCTGCTCTTCCCTGCGTGGAGGGTTTGTTATGGTTTACTTTTGTTTAGTAAAGCCATTCATTTTCTCAGTTCTGTGTCCTGCGCCTGATTCCGTTTCACCACTTCACCCAGACGTTGACAGAATGTTCCTGAGTTGCCAAGTTTCTGTTTTGACTTCTGCTTGAAAATCTATGGCAAGACTTGATAGAGCTTGAAGAATTATGAAAAGAATAATGGGCTAATATTGCACATTCCAGGTGTGTAGAGGTCTTAGAGACTTACCCAAGAAGACTCACAGCTTTAATCGCTGCCAAAGGTGTTTCTAACATGTATTGACTCAGGGAGCTGAACACTTATGCAATATGCAATGACTATATATTAGTTATTTAATTTCTATAAATCTTTTAAAAAATATATTTTAAAATCTTCCACTTTGACATTACAGAGTATTTTGTGTAGATTGACCAAAAATTAAATATATTTTAACCCCACTTTGTAACACAATAAAATGTGAAGAAATCCAAGGGGTATGAATACTTTTGCAAGGCAATGTAGGTACAGGTAAGCGTTTTCAGAATTACAATTTTTACAAGTTTCGACTGATGGTGACTCAATGTTGTTGCTAGCAAATCGCGCGACCAGTTGTCAATACTCAACTCCGCCTCGATTTAAGAGAACGGAGATGACCGTTCCTCAGCTAGTATTATTGTAGGTTAAAGGACTACTAAACACAGACAAATTTAAGGGCATTGGACAGGAAAATGGGATTGGTAGGAGAGCATTACATCTCCCAATCAATGTGTGGCTAGTAGAACAGCTCCATCAGTAATTCATTTAGTCTGGCAACTGCCAGAGAGATGGCAGTGTTGCTGTGAATGCAGGGCCTGGGGTGTCTATGTAGGAGCTGACCACTCAGACTGGGGCAGATGTTTTCTATGCTGTGCCAGGGAGAGCTGTTAGTGAAATGACCAACAAAATCAAGGCCACTGTTGAGGACCCTGAACACATCCCTAGTAAGTCACAAAGAACCGTGAAATACTGGTATGTGTATGGCCGTATCCAGACACGAACTGGAAAAGGCAACGTATGCACAGGTACACTATGTAAATATTGAATAAACTAATGTAAAGCATAGTAGAATGCTACTGAGCATGCATAAGCCCTTTTTATTCCTTCTCAGATCTTCTTTTACATGACCATTTATGGACAAACACACCACGTCTGTACAAAAGTCACAAAAATATATAATTTAGAGATTATAGAACAACTCACGCTAACAAAATCCATAACAATAATAATAATAATACATGGGAATTATATAGTGCTTTTCAAGGACAAAACAAAACATCAGACTAAACAAAAACATGAATAAAGAGAGGCAAGGTGGTGAAGGGTTTTGTAGGTCAGAAGGAGGATCTTGTAATCAATGTGTTGGGAAACAGGGAGCCAGTAGAGTTCACAGAGGACAGGGGTGATGTGCTGCCAGGACTTGTGTTGACTTAGTGTTGGTGAGGAGTCGGGCTGGAATGTTTTTAACCATTTGGAGCTTATGGAGGGAGCTTGAGTTGATGCCGGAGAGTAGTGAGTTGCAGTAGTTAAGACGGGAGGAGATGAATGCATGTATGAGGGTTTCCGCGGCAGGGCGGGAGAGGGAGGATCTGACTTTGGCAATGTTGCGGAGGTGGAAGACTGAGGATTTGACAATCTGTCTTATGTGGTGGTCAAAGGAGAGGGTGGAGTCCAGGATGACGCCAAGTATGTGTGTAATACTTTAAACTACAACTACTGATGTGTTAGGATCATCATGGCTAAAACTCTGCCGGGCTTGGAAGCTTTTTTACTTACTGAATAATGTTCCCCTGCAACCCAGACATCTTCCAGTACTTAGTCTGACAATGCTCTGCAAAGGAGAGTAGCTGTTAGCATAATATAGTACATTAGCCTTTCACTATTGTGTAACTGGCTGGCTGCAGAAACTACTTCCATTGGAATAACCCATCCTCTACACTCAACTGCATTCACATTCAAATGTCTCCTCTATTCATTTAAAGAGAGACAACTAAACAGGGTCCCAGCCTAGTCTTTTAATGGCTGCCTCACTAATAATTTCAGCATAATAAAACTTCCACTGGTCCCAGATATAAACATAAGAAGGAAAGTGGTGGCAATTATTCAACACAAAGGAAGTAAAGCTTTAAATAAATATCCCAGACACCTCCTGTGTATTTGTCAGAAGTATAAATAAAAGGGAAAATTGGCAGCCAACGCATGTTCCCCAGCAGGGTTTGAGACAAAACAACGCTGTCGAAACAAGAGGAAACGAGTACACATTGAGCAACAGTTCACACACTCCGCCATGCAACAAGAAAAGTAAGAAATCAATTGGCAACATGCGTGTCGATAAGAAGAAAAAAACTAGCGGAGGATCAATGGTAGATGAGTGTTGAGCGGGCATCCGCGTTAGGCCTGCTGTGGTGATACTAGCAGACAGATGGGGTGCTATGAACGTCTGTTGCTAACGCTTGTGGACAACACTGTGATGCCAGTCTGGGGCCGAGGGGCATCCCAGTCACACAGCGACATGGCGGAGTGTGTGAGCGTTTGTGTGTACATTATGTGTGTGTGGATATGTGTGTGTTTGTGGGTGTGCATTCGTGCCTGTGTGTCCGCATGGGGGAGTCATGGCCTGCGAGAGAAGAGGGCTGTGACATGGCCTGTCACATCCTGTCTGAACAAAGACCCAGCGCCCTGGAGAAAACAGCCGCCGGGGAAACAACCAGGTCATGGATTAGCAAACATGTACCCACCCTGCTTCCCTATCACCAAGCTGATTGGAATAAAACATGGAATAGAGCATTTCATTGGTCCTCCATGGTTATCTGTTATTTTTCAACATTTAAAGAGGTTGACATTCAGGCTGGCGTTATGTCAGAAGTGAATTCAAATTAAAGGGTATTTGGGGAGAAGATCTTTTAAATGATAAGAGATTGTATCATTTCACCATCTCTGTCTCTGGCCGGGGGACAGGTGCGGCGGTCAAACCAATTGGCCTGCGATAATTGAGGTACGATACACTTTTGACCCTCCAGCCTGGAGAAAAACAAAGGCCCAGTGAGGTTGTCATCCTGGCATTGTTTACTGAGCTCATTAAAAGTCTCTGTCTGGTCAACAAGACAATGAGAGCGAGAGAGAGAGCGAGAGCGAGAGCGAGAGCGAGAGCGAGAGCGAGAGCGAGAGCGAGAGCGAGAGCGAGAGCGAGAGCGAGAGCGAGAGCGAGAGCGAGAGCGAGAGCGAGAGCGAGAGAGAGAGAGAGAGAGAGAGAGAGCATCTCAATATATGTGATACATCCCATGTACACTGAGTGTAAAAAACATAGGAACACCTTGCTAATATTGAGTTGCACCCCCTTTTGGCCTCAGAACAGCAACCAATTTGTTGGGGCATGTACACAATGTATGTATCTTCTCTGGATTAGTACACTTCCTTACAGTTCCAAGATATAGCATCCATCATCCCTACTCTGAGACAAACAATGAGCTCAAATCCACTGTTCTCCATCATCATCTGTGACAGCAGCATACATCTCTCTGGCTCTCTAGCTCTGAACCATGGAGTGAGTCTTTGGCAGAGAGCTGCATTCTGGGAGCCCCCTCACACCTGTGCTGCACTAATGCAAAATGAGCACCACGTTCTCCACTGATTAATCCGTTTAATTTAGATGGCTATTCGTGTAACTTACTACAATAAATACTTCTCCCACCTATAGGAAATAAATCCTATGTTAGGAAGATATGGGGTTGTCATATCTCTGATGTTGCCTGCCTGCCTGGGGGTTTACGCATCATTGCACCACTCCAAATGTTTGGACAGCAGTATCAGTGTGGTGCTGGGCTGGGCTGGGCTAAGAGGGGAAGGTGTGAGAATGGCACTACTTTATCCCCCCAGGACCCCCCACTGCAGACCCCCATGACTCTGGCATGGCCAAGGCCCTTCACAGGAGATGCCATTGAGAGGCAAGAGAGAGCAGCAGGGCAATCACACAGGCACACACACACACACACACACACCTCTGGCATCTGCCAAAAAGCCTGGCGTCTTAGGGAGGGAAGCTGTGGAGAGGGGATGCCAGCACGCATCAGGCCCCCCACCCCCATCCTCCCCCTTCCCGCCCCTTCTGTCACCCACCGCCTTCCGCCAATAACACCCTTCTCATGGTAACGCATGCAGATGGGGACAGATGTGTTGTTTCACAGGGACTGGTGGAGCTTCACCAAGCGATATAGTGCAGCATCTGGACTTGATATGACACCCTAAGAGGCATCACAGTAATTATCACAACATCCTCCATGTCTAAACACCATGCAGCTAACCCAAACATAGAGGACTGTACTGCAGCAGTGCACTGCACTTAATCACTGAAACACAGCTGTTCACGTGCACCCTGTCTCCTCCTCCCTGTCTCCTCCTCCCTGTCTCCTTCTCCCTGTCTCCTCCTCCCTGTCTCCTCCTCCCTGTCTCCTCCTCCCTGTCTCCTTCTCCCTGTCTCCTCCTCCCTGTCTCCTTCTCCCTGTCTCCTCCTCCCTGTCTCCTTCTCCCTGTCTCCTCCTCCCTGTCTCCTCCTCCCTTTCTCCTCCTCCCTGTTCCTCCTTCCTGTCTCCTACTCCCTGTCTCCTTCTCCCTCTCTCCTCCTCACGTTGATCCCAGCCAGAAAAATCTATAGCAAACGTTTGATATCTTTCCTCTCTGGCCAAACAGCCCCCACCGCACCACCAACACCACCATCCCTCCATCTCTAAAGCCCTTTACTTCCCTCCATTACACTAATAAGGCTAATCACCCCTCGGGCTGTTGCAGCCCTGGGCCTGGGAGAACATGTCAGAGAGGGAAGCTCAATGGACCACATCAAAGGCTGGAGCTGCACACAAACCGCCCTGTGCAAGGCTCTGAAGATAAGGCTGCTCTCTACATTTTTCATGAGCTTATCCAGAAGCGCTGTTCTGTTCCTTGCCTGTGGATGGAGTGGAGCCTGCCTGTTTCATTGAGCAGGGAGCTGCATCCCAGTCGATCAGCATGTGAGTATACACACACACGGGTGTGCACGCACACGAACACAAGTTACATTTGCTTCGTTGCTACACACACACATGCAGACGCATTCAGTGCACACACACACGCACATACACACACACAAACACTCAGGAAGTAAAATAAGCAAAGGCTGAATAATATTATGACAGGGGAAACTAAATAATGTAAGGTGAGGTTGTGTTTCTCAGAGTGCATGTGATTTCTGCCCCAGAACATTGGGTGACAGTATACTCAATTATACTTGTCTAATCTTCGGAACACTGAATAGACGTCATACTCCGAGTCGGTATTCATGTCATAAAAAGGAATTCCCCTTGACCACGCCCACAAATTGGGGAAAACAAACATTCTTTCCCATTTAACCCCATTGTAAAGGGGCCAACTTCGTAGTCAATTTTTTGTTATACAGAAATAACAAAACATGCCGAAAAGCTGCTGTGTTGTTCAAAAACTTAACCAGGTCAAAAGTCCAGACCTACGGTTCGCAATGCTCCCACGTAGGGAAATACAGCCTGCGAGAAGAGCCCTGTGGCTTCAGGATATTCGATATGGAGAGTGGGAAATTGTGGTGACCCGGTGTCCAAGTAGGCTTCAATTAGCTATGTGTGTGGAAAACATTTCATCAAAGGTAAGACATTTAACTCGTTTAGTATAGTCCGTTTGTAACTCAACTCACTACTTGTAGCTTTATAGTCGGTTTATTTGTGTTGTTGGTCTTGGCTAGCTTAATGTTCTGGTTGGTAGCTAGCTAACATGAAAAGGGGGATGAGGGAAGCTCTACAATAGTACGTTTTTAGTAGTGAGAACGCTTGGGAGCAGGCAATGTTGAAAAGTAATCTTTAGACATGTTGTACTTTTCTTAAATGTAGTTTTGTAATTGACTAAAACAGAGCAGACAACAAAAAAATTGCATTTGAAAAAGTCATGTTTTTGCTGTGAGCCAATTGGGTAACCAAGGTAACCACAGGTTGCTTTACCCACAGGTGGGCGGGACACAACATTGTATTTAATATCGACTGGGACTATGATACGTTCTGAGAAGAGATCCCTGTTCACATATGACACCTTGGTCAAATTGGGCCAAGGTGGAAGATCTATATTTTGTATTAGCTGAGAAAGGTCAAGCTGCGGACCTCAACAACGTAAAGAAGCATCTCATTAGAAGGAGCTATGGAGCTACTGTAGGGTGTGTTTCACCACCAGACTGCACAACATGTCTCTTCAACACAGCTCTAAAACTGCCTTAAGTCTCAGTCTAAATATATCACCATGCTGTGAATGGAACATACCACAACCACTGGTAGAAGGGGGGTCAGAATGATTGATGCTGAACATTTTAACTAATGGAATAGCCAGAGAAATGAGTGGCATTTGATGTCCACCTCTTCCACATCTCACCTTATTCCCAAGCAGGGTGTTTTCTGATGAAAATATATATACTTTAACCAGCAAATTACATGTTTCATATGTCAGAGGGAAATGCCATGAACTGCAGCAAATAGTTGCGTACAGATTTGATGAACAAATATTGACAGAAAAGATCATTAAAAGTAACTGAGAAGGGCAGATTTTCTAGATGGTTTTATACCTGTTCTAAAATTAATAATTTTAGAAAATTAATTAATTCTAAAATTATAGCTGGCATTTATAACACCCACATTGTGTCTAGCATACAGAAACATAAAGGCCTATGCTGCAGTGGACCCAACAGAAGACCAGTCTGTAAATGAAGCAGATCCTAAATCTCCCTATGCCTATCATATGATGTCAGTCAAACTCCCTGTGCAGCTGAATCAGTGACAGGTACTAAACAGCTGTCTGTCTCTGTTAGGCTCAAACTACAGGACTAAACAGTGTTGTGTCAGATGGGTCAGGCGGAAAAATGTAATATATCTTTGTCTGACTTTTTATCCATTGGATGTCAAATCCTCATCGATGTTCACATAAACTCGTCTTCGTACTCACACGCATGCACACACCCACACACAGTGAAGAGCAGTCATTCTGAAGACTTTACTATACTGTGTTCCTCATTACTGCCCAAGTTCCATAACTAGAAATGTACACACTTTCTCCCTCTGATGCCTTCACACAAACAACTCTGTATCTCTCTAATCTCTACCTCATCCTTTTCTGTGAATATAGAGCCTGTCAAACAGAGATTCATTACATTTTTACATTTTTACATTTTAGTCATTTAGCAGACGCTCTTATCCAGAGCGACTTACAGTTAGTGAATAATTTTTTTTTTACAATCACAGAGCCTATATGACAGCTCTGCCTGCCACCTCACCACCCTCTAACTCCTGGTGGCTTTGATCGACTTCATCTCTTTCTGTCGATGCCTCACCCCTCCAGGTTGTCTACCAGGACTAATCCTGGCCATCTGGAGACTTAAGACGTGTGGATTCACAAGCCTTTGGTTCAGGCTATAGACACAAAATCACGTCAGTATTGTCACAGGAGCCTCTGAGATTCCAGTTTTGCTAAGCTCCTCAGAGTACTTTTCATTGAAACCTGGATCCCTTTCAGGCAAAGTAGGGATTATTTTTAATATGTTATTGGACCATAAACAAATATGTCTCATGAACCTTTACGGACCAAATAATGATGATCCACACTTCTTTGAAAATATAATAAATTATCGACCTTGCAAGCAATTCAAGACTCTATTATTATGATGGGAGATTATAATACCGTTTTAAATAGCTCAATGGACCGTAAAGGAAATCACACTACAAACAATCACCCTCATGCGCTTAAGGAAATCATGAATGTCATGGATACATTAGAACTAGTAGATATATGTAGGCTTAAATATCCTGATCTAATGAGATATACATGGAGGAGACTCAATCAAGCTAGTCGTCTTGACTTCTTTCTTATGTCATTCTCATTGGCACCAAAAGTTTAAAAAGTGTTGATAGGGGACAGAATGCGGTCAGACCATCATATAATTGGCATATACATTACTCTTACTGAATTCCCACGTGGGCAAGGATATTGGAAATTTTATTAAAGCCTATTGGATGATAACTTGTTTTTAACTAGGACAGAGGAATTTATAACAGCTTTTTTCCGACATAACATAGGTACAGCAAATGCCCTTATTGTATGGGACACCTTTAAATGTGCCTTTAGAGGCCATGCAATTCAGTACTAATCTCGAAAACAAACGCAATTTAGGTCAAAAGAGTCCACACTAACAAAGGAAATAGAAGGTATAACAGAACAGATAGATAGCAATAAAAACTGTAACATAGAGGCTCAGAATAAATTAGACGAAAAACTAAAAGAAATTGAGAAACTTATTCAAGAAAGATCAGGTGTAATATATTGTAAAAATAAAGCAAACTGGATGGATGTCACGGTCGTTGATAGACGGGTCAGACCAAGGTGAAGCGTGAAAAGCGTACATGTTTATTTCCTCAATAAACATACAACAAAACAAGAAACAACTTAACGTGAAGTCCTCCGGCTATACACATACAAGCCTACACAGAACAAGATCCCACAATACACAGTAGGCAATGGGTTACCTAAGTATGATCCCCAATCAGAGACAATGAGCGACAGCTGCCTCTGATTGGGAATCATACCTGGCCAGACATAGAAATAGAATAACTAGAACATAAACATAGAATATATAACTTAGATTTCCACACCCTGACTCAACAAACAAGAGTTCTATAGGTCAGGGCGTGACAGTGGAATATGGAGGAAAATGCATAGGAACATAGGAATGCTACCAAAAAGAATTGATTGAAACTGGTTACAAATGACAGAGTCACCCATGATTCACCAAATTATATTTTGAAGGAGAAAACAAAGTACTTTAAGCATATGTTTTCATTTCAGTCGCCTCCATCTCGTCTAACTGAAGCAAATTTCACAGATTTTTTTTCTATTGATAATGTAAAATTAACAGCCATACAGAAAGACTCATGTGAAGGTGAAATTACAGAGGAACTTCTGGATGCAATTAAAGACTTTAAGTCCGGGAAAACTCCAGGGTTGGATGGCATACCAGTCGAGGTATACCAAACCTTTTTTGATATACACAGAGGACCGTTATTAGCATGTTTTAATCACTCCTATGTAAATGGTAGATTATCAGACACTCAAGAAGAAGGTCTGATTTCATTATTACTGAAACAGGATACAAGTGGAAAATATAAAGATCCAGACCATTAAAAAAAATTGGCGGCCCCGTACACTTCAGTGTTGTGATGCAAAAATTATAGCAAAATGTATAGCGCATAGAATTAAAAAGGTATTGTCAGACGTTATTCATTCTAATCAGACAGGTTTTTTACATGGGCGATACATTGGAGATAATATAAGGCAAGTACTGGAAACAATAGAACACTATGGAAAATCTGGGAAACCAGGCCTACTATTCATAGCAGACTTCGAAAAGGCAATTGATAAAGTACGACTGGGGTTTATATATAAATGCCTGGAGCATTTCAATTTTGGACAATCTCTTATAAATTGGGTTAAAATCATGTACAGTAACCCTAGGTGTAAAATAGTAAATAATGGCTATTTCTCAGAAAGTTTTAAACTGTCTAGAGGAGTTAAACAAGGTTGTCCACTATCGGCATATCTATTTATTATTGCCATCGAGATGTTAGCTATTAAAATCAGATCCAACAATAATATCAAGGGATTAGAAATCCAGGGCTTAAAAATAAAGGTGTCATTGTACGCTGATGATTCATGTTTTCTTTTAAATCCACAACTTGAATCCCTCCACAGCCTCAAAGAGGATTTAGATACATTTTCAAACGCCTCTGGATTACAACCAAATTATGATAAATGTACTATATTACGTATTGGATCACAAAAAAATAAAAATTGTACATTACCTTGTAGTTTACCAATAAAACGGTCTGATGATGATGTGGATATACTCGGAATACATATCCCAAATGACATAAATGATCTCACTCCAATACATTTTAATAGAAAGTTAGCTAAAATAGATAAGATCTTGCTACCATGGAAACCTGTCAATTTGTGGAAAAATCACCCCGATTAACTCTTTAGTATTATCCCAGTTTACCTATTTGCTTACGGTCTTGCCTACGCCTAGCGAACAGTTTTTTAAATTATATGAGAAAAGAATATTCTATTTTATTTGGAATGGCAAGCCAGACAAAATTAAACAGGCCTATTTATATAATGAATATGAATTCGGAGGACAGAAATGATTAAATATTAAAGCATTAGATCTATCACTAAAAGCTTCAGTCATACAAAAATTATACTTAAATCCGAACTGGTTCTCTAGCAAACTAGTAAGATTGTCTCACCCAATGTTCAAGAAGGGACTTTTTCCCTTTATTCAGATTACAACCTCTCACTTTCAGGTATTTGAAAAGTAAATAATCTCCCAAATATCACTATTTCTAAAACAAGCCATAGAAAGTTGGTTGCAATTTCAATTTAATCCTACAGAAATGACAGAACAAATATTGTGGTTAAAAAAAACATTCTTAAAAAAAAAAAAAAAAGGCATAATCTTCATAAATGATCTTATCGGTAGGAATGGTGGAGTTATGTCGCACATGCAGCTAACAAAAACATATGGAAATATCTGCTCTACCCAAAATTACAACCAAATAATTGCAGCATTACCGCAAAAATTGAAGAGAAAAGTGGAAGGAGGAAAAAGTAAGGAACTTGTCTGTCGGCCTTGCATTAAACAACATAATTGGTTAAAGAAAATTGTGATAAATAAAAAAGTTTACCAGTTTCATTTAAGGACCAAAAGATTGACAGCCATCCCATATACAGTGGGGAAAAAAAGTATTTAGTCAGCCACCAATTGTGCAAGTTCTCCCACTTAAAAAGATGAGAGAGGCCTGTAATTTTCATCATAGGTACACGTCAACTATGACAGACAAATTGAGAAAAAAAAATCCTGAACATCACATTGTAGGATATTTAATGAATTTATTTGCAAATTATGGTGGAAAATAAGTATTTGGTCAATAACAAAAGTTTCTCAATACTTTGTTATATACCCTTTGTTGGCAATGACACAGGTCAAACGTTTTCTGTAAGTCTTCACAAGGTTTTCACACACTGTTGCTGGTTTTTTTCATCTTGGAACTCTGCCATGCAGGCCATTTTTGCCCAGTCTCTTTCTTATGGTGGAGTCATGAACACTGACCTTAACTGAGGTAAGTGAGGCCTGCAGCTCTTTGGATGTTGTTGTGGGGTCTTTTGTGACCTCTTGGATGAGTCGTCGCTGCGCTCTTGGGGTAATTTTGGACAGCTGGCCACTCCTGGGAAGGTTCACCACTGTTTCATGTTTTCGCCATTTGTGGATAATGGCTCTCACTGTGGTTCGCTGGAGTCCCAAAGCTTTAGAAATGGCTTTATAACCTTTTCCAGACTGATGGATCTCAATTGCTTTCTTTCTCATTTGTTCCTGAATTTCTTTGGATCTCGGCATGATGTCTAGCTTTTGAGGATCTTTTGGTCTACTTCACTTTGTCAGGCAGGTCATATTTAAGTGATTCCTTGATTGAGAACAGGTGTGGCAGTAATCAGGCCTGGGTGTGGCTAGAGGAATTGAACTCAGGTGTGATAAACCACAGTTGAGTTGTGTTACAACAGGGGGGGCAAACACATGTAGGTTTGGATTTTGTTTTCCCTTAATAATAACATCCTTCATTTCAAAACTGCATTTTGTGTTTACTTGTGTTATCTTTCACTAATATTAAAATTTGTTTGATGATCTGAAACATTTAAGTGTGACAAACATGCAAACAAATAACAAATCAGGAAGGGGGCAAACACGTTTTCACACCAATGTATATGTATGTATATGCGTATACAGTGGGGAAGAAAATATTTAGTCAGCCACCAATTGTGCAAGTTCTCCCACTTACAAAGATGAGAGAGGCCTGTAATGTTCATCATAGGTACACGTCAACTATGACAGACAAAATGAGAAAAAGAAATCCAGAAAATCACATTGTAGGATTTTTAATGAATTTATTTGCAAATTATGGTGGAAAATAAGTATTTGGTCAATAACAAAAGTTTCTCAATACTTTGTTATATACCCTTTGTTGGCAATGACACAGGTCAAACGTTTTCTGTAAGTCTTCACAAGGTTTTCACACACTGTTGCTGGTATTTTGGCCCATTCCTCCATGCAGATCTCCTCTAGAGCAGTGATGTTTTGGGGCTGTCGCTGGGCAACACAGACTTTCAACTCCCTCCAAAGATTTTCTATGGGGTTGAGATCTGGAGACTGGCTAGGCCACTCCAGGACCTTGAAATGCTTCTTACGAAGCCACTCCTTCGTTGTCCGGGCAGTGTGTTTGGGATCATTGTCATGCTGAAAGACCCAGCCACGTTTCATCTTCAATGCCCTTGCTGATGGAAAGAGGTTTTCACTCAAAATCTCACGATACATGGCCCCATTCATTCTTTCCTTTACACGGATCAGTCGTCCTGGTCCCTTTGCAGAAAAACAGCCCCAAAGCATGATGTTTCCACCCCCATGCTTCACAGTAGGTATGGTGTTCTTTGGATGCAACTCAGCATTCTTTGTCCTCCAAACACGACGAGTTGAGTTTTTACCAAAAAGTTCTATTTTGGTTTCATCTGACCATATGACATTCTACCAATCCTCTTCTGGATCATCCAAATGCACTCTAGCAAACTTCAGACGGGCCTGGACATGTACTGGCTTAAGCAGGGGGACACGTCTGGCACTGCAGGATTTGAGTCCCTGGCGGCGTAGTGTGTTACTGATGGTAGGCTTTGTTACTTTGGTCCCAGCTCTCTGCAGGTCATTCACTAGGTCCCCCGTGTGGTTCTGGGATTTCTGCTCACCGATCTTGTGATCATTTTGACCTCACGGGGTGAGATCTTGCGTGGAGCCCCAGATCGAGGGAGATTATCAGTGGTCTTGTATGTCTTCCATTTCCTAATAATTGCTCCCACAGTTGATTTCTTCAAACCAAGCTGCTTACCTATTGCAGATTCAGTCTTCCCAGCCTGGTGCAGGTCTAGAATTTTGTTTCTGGTGTCCTTTGACAGCTCTTTGGTCTTGGCCATAGTGGAGTTTGGAGTGTGACTGTTTGAGGTTGTGGACAGGTGTCTTTTATACTGATAACAAGTTCAAACATGTGCCATTAATACAGGTAACGAGTGGAGGACAGAGGAGCCTCTTAAAGAAGAAGTTACAGGTCTGTGAGAGACAGAAATCTTGCTTGTTTGTAGGTGACCAAATACTTATTTACCACCATAATTTGCAAATAAATTCATAAAAAATCCTACAATGTGATTTTCTGGATTTCTTTTCTCAATTTGTCTGTCATAGTTGACGTGTACCTATGATGAAAATTACAGTCCTCTCTCATCTTTTTAAGTGGGAGAACTTGCACAATTGGTGGCTGACTAAATACTTTTTTTCCCCACTGTATATATGTATGTGTATGTATGTTTATATATATATATATATATATATATATATATACAGTCATGGCCAAAATTGTTGGCACCCCTGAAATTTTTCCAGAAAATGAAGTATTTCTCACAGAAAAGTATTGAAATTACACATGTTTTGCTATGCACATGTTTATTTCCTTTGTGTGTATTGGAATAACACAAAAAAACAGGAAAAAAGCAAATTTGACATAATTTCACACAAAACTCAAAAAATGGGCCGGACAAAATGATTGGCACCCTTAACTTAATATTTAGTTGCACACCCTTTGGAAAAAATAACTGAAATCAGTCGCTTCCTATAACCATCAATAAGCTTCTTACACCTCTCACCCGGAATTTTGGACCACTCTTCTTTTGCAAACTGCTCCAGGTCTCTCATATTGGATGGGTGCCTTTTCCCAACAGCAATTTTAAGATCTCTCCACAGGTGTTCAATGGGATTAAGATCTGGACTCATTGCTGGCCACTTCAGAACTCTCCAGCGCTTTGTTGCCATCCATTTCTGGGTGCTTTTTGAAGTATGTTTGGGGTCATTGTCCTGCTGGAAGACCCATGATCTCGGACGCAAACCCAGCTTTCTGACACTGGGCCCTACATTGCGACCCAAAATCCTTTGGTAATCCTCAGATTTCATGATGCCTTGCACACAGTCAAGGCACCCAGTGCCAGAGGCAGCAAAACAACCCCAAAACATCTTTGAACCTCCACCATATTTGACTGTAGGTACTGTGTTCTTTTCTTTGAAGGCTTCATTACATTTTCGGTAAACAGTAGAACGATGTGCTTTACCAAAAAGCTCTATCTTGGTCTCATCTGTCCATAAGACGTTCTCCCAGAAGGAATTTGGCTTACTCATGTACATTTTGGCAAACTGTAGTCTTGCTTTTTTATGTCTCTGTGTCAGCAGTGGGGTCCTCCTGGGTCTCCTGCCATAGCGTTTCATTTCATTCAAATTTCGACGTATAGTTCGCGCTGACACTGATGCACCCTGAGCCTGCAGGACAGCTTAAATTTCTTTGGAACTTGTTTGGGGCTGCTTATCCACCATCCGGACTATCCTGCGTTGCAACCTTTCATCAATTTTTCTCTTCCGTCCACGTCCAGGGAGATTAGCTACAGTGCCATGGGTTGCAAACTTCTTGATCATGTTGCGCACTGTGGACAAAGGAACATCTAGATCTCTGGAGATGGACTTGTAACCTTGAGATTGTTGATATTTTTCCACAATTTTGGTTCTCAAGTCCTCAGACAGTTCTCTTTTCCTCTTTCTGTTCTCCATGCTTAGTGTGGCACACACAGAAACACAATGCAAAGACTGAGTCAACTTCTCTCCTTTTTATCTGCTTTCAGGTGTGATTTTTAGATTGCCCACACCTGTTACTTGCCCCAGGTGAGTTTAAAGGAGCATCACATGCTTGGAACAAACTTATTTATCCACAATTTTGAAAGGGTGCCAATAACTTTGTCCGGCCCATTTTTTTAGTTTTGTGTGAAATTATGTCAAATTTGCTTTTTTCCTGTTTTTTTTTGTGTTATTCCAATACACACAAAGGAAATAAACATGTGCATAGCAAAACATGTGTAATTTCAATACTTTTCTGTGAGAAATACTTCATTTTCTGGAAAAATTTCAGGGGTGCCAACAATTTTGGCCATGACTGATATATATATATATATATATATATATATATATATATATATATATATATATATATATGCGTGAAAATAAACAACATATGGGGGATTGGAAGTGATGCAGACAATTACATTGATGGAAGTTACAATCTATCTGCAATATTAAAGCTGATCTACCCCCTAAAAAATATAAAAAAATAAAGTAGTGGTGCGTTGAGAGAACAAGCTTTGTTTCAGATCTGAATCATTTTGCTTCATCTGAGGAGAAGCGTGAACCGCGTAGGCTAGTGCTGCACAAACAAAATATGTGCCAGTTACCAGTGTCTGATAACTTATGAAACATAAATGAATGAAGACTGTAGTTGTTGCACACCCCCAATGTTTCAGAGAGAATTCTGTGTAGTTAAAAAACTTTAAGTAGGTCAGGTTTGTGAGGATATGAGTCTGAGTTGAACTTGAAGCCATGTTGTGAGCAGCAGAGGCATATTGATTGTCAACTTCCTTCTATGTCACTTCACATTGAATCGCCAGTGGCAAGCATGGAAAAGTCAGACAGCGTGTGTGCAAATGATTTAGCAAACTTGAGGGGCAGCAGGAGCCAGACAAGATGAGAGCTATCTTTCTTCAATAACACAGGTTTAGAGTTCTCAAAGCAGAAAAGGCCCTTCGGGCTTAGTCTGAGCACTCTCAGAGAAATCCTGGGGACTGAGACGTTATTGATTGAGGTGCAGGGAAGCCTCTACACAGCCTTAAAGTGTTATTTCCCTTAACCTGGTTAATTCCATCATGACAGATTGCCGCAATGAAAATGGTATCTAACATTTATAAGGGATTAGCGATCCCTACACCCCTCTGCTGCCTATAGGCGGCTGTACTGTGCTTTGGTAGAACTGCATTCCTACTGGGCACACACTGATTGAATCAACGTTGTTTCCACGTCATTTCAATGAAATTACGATGGATCAACGTGGAATAGATGTTGAATTGACGTCTGTGCCCAGTGGGTTGGCTGTGGTTGATGGAGGATGTCTTTTAATAAGTCCAGCTGACTACATTTGACCTTTGACCATCATGACCACAGTGGGGCATCCTCAGTGACATCATCTACCGCCTTGAGGCACTCCGTGCTGGATATCCAATCAGCGCTGTTCATCTGTTAAAACCAGTGACATGTATTAATACATGGTGGCTCTGGTACCAACTACGTTCAATGTCTATTCATGCCTTATTAATGATGTCTGATCAGTTACATCATAGGCTTCTTCTGAGAGACAGAGGGGCGAGTAAAGGGGGCTGTGGGGGGTTGATGAGTGGGTTCCTGAAGAGGACACCCTGGCTCGTTCCCTCAAGCTCACTGCTAATTGTTCAAAGTGCAGCTCAAGGCCTCCACTCCCTGTCCATCCACAGCACAGAGCAGAGCAGGAGGATAAAGCTCTTAAAACACTGACGTTTGCTTCTCGCATAACTGATGAGAAAGATTTCATGCACTACCCCTGGAAGGAGACAGGGGGGAGGAAAAAAGAGAGGAAGATGTGGAGAGAGCTAGCGTGAGGCCTTTGAGAGAGAGAGAGAGAGAGAGAGAGAGAGAGAGAGAGAGCCCTGCTGTCCGACCCCAGCTCCACTGCAACAGATATATCTCTATTTAAAAACCACGCTGCAGGACGTCTAGTTAGGTAGCAGGCAGTAGCAACATCTCAGTGGCCCTGCTGAATATTCATACTGACTGATTAATGGATCATAATTCTGTAGGAGTCGGCTATCTGACATGTTCCAGCAGCTATCCAATCCTATCCTGTGAATAGGCTGAGCAGCTGTATGGATATGTTGCTGGGCTTACTGCATAAGGGAGAGAAGTGATCATGCTAAACCCATTTCTATATTCTCTGTTTACCTTCATGGGGAAAGCATCCACATCATCACTGTGCTAAAACTGTCTCCAGGAGACTTTATCAGCAGAAGAGGCAGGCCAACCAGCCCAGGGTTAGTGCTGCATAAGGCACAGCGCCAGCCCCAGCTCTCTCTAATTCGATTAATTTGAATGTATGTTTTTGCGTGATATTCCAAATGCCTGTATCGCCAAAATTTAGTTTTTTTATATATACACTACCAGTCAAAAGTTTGGACACACCTACTCATTCAAGGGTTTTTCTTTATTTCTACTATTTTCTACAATGTAGAATAATAGTGAAAACATAAAAACTATGAAATAACACATATGGAATCATTTAGTAACCAAAAAGTGTTAAACAAATCAAAATATATTTTATATTTGAGATTCTTCAAAGTAGCCACCCTTTGCCTTGATGACAGCTTTGCACACTCTTGGCATTCTCTCAACCAGCTCCATGAGGTAGTCACCTGGAATGCATTTAATAGGTGTGGCCTTATTAAAAGTTAATTTGTGGAATTTCTTTCCTTCTTAATGCGTTTGAGCCAATCAGTTGTGTTGTGACAAGGTATACAGATTATGTCAAGAACAGCTCAAATAAGCAAAGAGAAACGACAGACCATCATTACTTTAAGACATGAAGGTCAGTCTATACTGAAAATGTTAAAAACTTGAACGTTTCTTCAAGTGCAGTCGCAAAAACCATCAAGCGCTATGATGAAACTGGCTCTCATGAGGACCACCACAGGAATGGAAGACCAGAGTTACCTCTGCTGCAGAGGATACGTTTATTAGAGTTACCAGCCTCAGAAATTGCAGGCCAAATAAATGCTTCACGGAGTTCAAGTCACAGACACATCTCAACATCAACTGTTCAGAGGGGACTGTGTGAATCAGGCCTTCTTGGTCGAATTGCTGCAAAGAAAGCACTACGAAAGGATACCAATAATAATAAGAGACCTGCTTGGGCCAAGAAACACGAGCAATGGACATTAGACCGGTGGAAATGTGTCCTTTGGTCTGGAGTTCAAATTGGAGATATTTGCATTTGTGGTTTAGTCCAACAGAATCGGTCATATGGACACCGAAACACATTGAAACATTATTTTACTGCAATAGAGGAGAAGTTAACCTTTCTAACGATACCCTTTTTATGTCTCAACTCCTCAAATTGCACGCAGAGCAGACACTACTAAAACTGTTGTATCAATGAACAGTGATTCAGGAAAATGTATGTTCAGTTTGTTGCGCGAGGCACTGTGGTACCACCTACCGCTAGCAGCATTTTATACTAGCAGTCTAGTCTGTGTTTTATAAATGTGCAATAAGCATAAAACAAAATTATATAAGGAATTGGCAACTCGTTCTCATTCTGAGAAATAAGATAGGCCACTTCATTTCAACATCTGAACAAAGTGGACAGGCTAGCATGCTGTTCAAACAGTTGGAGATGGACAGAAGGGTCTGTGCAATGCGGGATCCTTGGGATATCCCTACCTCTTCGAAGTTGACATTTAAATGGTTAAGGTAAGGGTTAAGGTTAGTGTTAGGGTTAGGTAAGGGTTATGGTTAGGGTAAGGGTAGGGATTAAGGTTAGGGTTTAGGTTAGGGACATCCCAAGGATTTCGGATAGCACAGAAGGGTGTGTTCATAACAATTGAACTGTTTTACCTTGTTAACTAGCAAAAAGATCCAAGTTGGCTAAACTTGAAATATAAAGATTAGCTGGCTACTCAGTAGCACGTGGGCTTGTGCTTGAGAGATCGTTTATCAGACCTGTGTACATTTTCTATAATGCCTGCTACAAGAAGTTAGTCATTCTGGTTACATTTGTTACAAAAAGGGCATTTTCATAGACATACTTAAAAGCCAGATCAGTGATTATTGCAAAAAAGCAGGTTAAACTATTTCGATACAATTGTAAAATGATTAGTGGGTCTTATGGTTGTGGAAGGCTTATATTTAGCCTAGGTATAATTCATTAGATTATTCCTGACTGTTTTAAATGCACTGCATTTTACCTTTAATTGTACAACAAAGCTTATTTAGAGAAAACAGTTTTAAAAATCAAGATACTGTACATTCATGGGTTGCACCACCATCACTCGGTCACACTGTGTTTGCATGTTCCTGTGCTTCTTGGATTGATTCCAAGGAAGCTTGTGTTTGAACACAGTGTGAGCATCTTGGAGAGGAATCTGATGCAGTTACCCTATGAGCCAGGGGCCGTCATTCCATACCAGTGTCATGTGGCACATTAACATCCTGCTGGTACTAGCAGCCTGCCAGGCAGGCCCTCAAAGTGAAACCTTGGCATGCCAGCCAGTTGACTGATGTGCTGTTGTTTCAGCCATGCTGTCTCTGTCACTCCTCACACACTGATCTACTGTCACTCTGCTCTGCTCCTACAGATAGCTATCTCACCTCACCAAACAGAGAGAGACAAGGTATGCTAAGCGATGGGGCTTTCTATAAGCCTCCCACCCGAAAAAGTAAACTATTGTTATGCTTTGTCACATGGGATCAGCAGAGAGACAGAGTGATAGTGAAGGAGTGGAAGAGGGAGGAGAGAGAGTGAGAGAGAGAGAAAGGAGAGATGTCGCTAAGGACACACAGAGTGACAAAACCTTATTGAATTTGTTTGTCTTGCTCAGCAGCTGAGATGAATCTCATTTATTGTGGCTGACAGCTAGGGACGAGCACATCAAAGACGAGCCCCACACAGACAAATGTATTTTCCTTTAATAATGAATGAGAGGAAGGTTACCCTAAGGAAACCAAACAGTGATAACGTGTCTCACAGGGAACAGGGCAAACGGAGGCTCTACACAAAGATACCCCCATTATCCTGGGAGGGTGCACTAAAAATAGGCCTCCCACTGACAAACCATTAGTGGAGTGGGATGAGGAAGTGGAATGGGGGACAGGGAAATCACCCTGGGATCTTACTCTACAAAGGGCCCTACACTTCGATCTGATGATAGTAGAGAAATTCATGGTGCACAATGCACATCACTACCAGGAAATTCTACTGTTGAATCATGCACAGACAAAATCGAATGGTGATAGGTTGATACAACTGGTCGTAAGCCTTATCATAATTCTTTGTCTGATGTAAAATGTAGGGATGTAACGATTCACTGATACGCATCGGTCCCCGATTCAAATGTTTAAGATGCGAGTGCATCGACAGTGGACCCCAAATGCAGTAGTAGTGCGTGGGTAAAATCAATGGGGAAGTCAAGCCAGGATTTATTTTAATTTTTTATATCCTTTGTTGTGATAATTGCGTTATTTGCTCTATAACCCGTTAGAAATGCATTTATACGGCGTGATAGCCGCATGGTCAAATGCAAGTTAAAGTTAGTTGGCAAAGTTAATTTCCCCACGGTTTGCTGAAGTTGTAATAACGTCATTACTAAAATATTTCCGAAACAGCCTGATTAAAATACAACCGCAATGCACTTCAACCTTAATATGTTGTCACGCCCTGGCTCTGGGGACACTGTTATGTTGAGCCAGGGTGTGTAATTCTATGTTTGTATTTCTATGTTGGCCTGAGTGACTCCCAATCAGAGGCAACGAGTGTCAGCTGGTTGTCTCTGATTGGGAGCCATATTTAACTGTCTGTCTTTCACTTTGTGTTTGTGGTTTCTTGTTCTTGTTTGGTTTGTGTTAAACCGTAGACATCACGTTATCGTCCGTTGTTTTGATCGTGTGATCATTCTATTAATAAATATGTACGCATTCAACGCTGCGCCTTGGTCTCTCCCTGACGATCGTGACAGAAGAAACCACCAAGATGTGACCAAGCAGCGGCCCGTTCCTGCTCTCCGCACCAAGTCTGTGGTGCGCGTCGCCAGCCCAGTCCGGCCCGTTCCTGCTCCCCGCACCAAGTCTGTGGTGCGTTTCGTCAGCCCTGTCCGGCCCGTTCCTGCTCTCCGCACCAAGTCTGTGGTGCGCGTCGCCAGCCCAGTCCGGCCCGTTCCTGCTCTCCGCACCAAGTCTGTGGTGCGCGTCGCCAGCCCAGTCCGGCCCATTCCTGCTCCCCGCACCAAGTCTGTGGTGCGTATCGTCAGCCCTGTCCGGCCCGCTCCTGCTCCCCACACCAAGCCAGTGGTGTGCGTCGTCAGTCCAGCACGGCCCGTGCCTGTTCCCCACACCAAGCCAGTGGTGTGCGTCGTCGGTCCGGCACGGCCCGTGCCTGTTCCACTGGTGCCTGGTCCGGCACCGGTCAGATGCGTTACGCCGCTCCATCAGTGTGCAGTCCAGCTCCGGCCAGCGGGGCCAGACCGGACCAGGGGTACTTTGGGGGGTTGGAGAGGGAGTGGGGATCAGGCTCCGCCGCCAAGGCGGAGTGCCCACCCGGTCCCTCCCCTGTGGTATTTAGTTGGCGCGGTCGGAGTCCGCGCCTTTAGGGGGGGGTACTGTCACGCCCTGGCTCTGGGGACACTGTTATGTTGAGCCAGGGTGTGTAATTCTATGTTTGTATTTCTATGTTGGCCTGAGTGACTCCCAATCAGAGGCAACGAGTGTCAGCTGGTTGTCTCTGATTGGGAGCCATATTTAACTGTCTGTCTTTCACTTTGTGTTTGTGGTTTCTTGTTCTTGTTTGGTTTGTGTTAAACCATAGACATCACGTTATCGTCCGTTGTTTTGATCGTGTGATCATTCTATTAATAAATATGTACGCATTCAACGCTGCGCCTTGGTCTCTCCCTGACGATCATGACATATGTTGTAGGCTAACTATAGGGAGAAGCCACCGGAATACTGATGTTAACAAGTGGTAACCCCAAGATGTGCATTAAAACAGCACACTCTAACTATTGATTCAGGACCACAGAGAGCTACTGGAGAGTGTGGCCTACCGCTATCAGCACCACCAGCTGGACAGCGCCTCTCAGGCGGAGGCAGCATTTCAACGAGCACATTCACAATAATATATGCAACAATAAACATGTTGAGAATATATGCTCACAGTCCAGACAAGATAGTTAAGTACTACCATCTTGCGATGAAGATGGAAGCAAACATGAAATAAACCGATGAAACAATGAATAACATGGTACGCACATTGTAAGCATTTAGACATTGATCATCTTATGACGAAGATGAGAACACAAACCATTTCAACTTCAACAACATCAACCATATGCCTAGTCTAATACAATAGCAATTTAATAAACACCAAAAACGATTCAGTCTAATCAGTTTGTGTGTGTGTGTGTGCAAAGAGAAAAACATGTTGATTCACCCTACTTGTAGAGGATTGCCATCCTCTTATCTTTCATGCTGGCAAAATGGTCAGTGACTCTGTCATACAGTAGCCTCCTCCGCTGGACTTCATGCAACACACACGCTTCTATTGACATGTTTGAGTCTCTCTTGTCCACAACTATTGTGTAAGTACATGTAGGTTTGAATCCTTTTCAGGCAGGAAAATGACCTTTCAGCTGATGTACTTGTAACATGAATTCCTTCTGTTTCTGTTTTAGATCACTGCTCTGGGCGAGTGCATCTTTATCCCAGCCGGGCTTAGTAATGATCCAATCAAAAACAATGTCCAATGATCTCTGGCCTTCGTGCACAGCATGCACTGCTCTACTTTTGAAGTTCCAATGAGTGGCACAACCTCCTGGTAGCCGAATGGTATTGTCAACCTCAGTAAGCATGGCTGCCTTTTTGCATGACCGAGTAAAAAAGTTATGAAAACTGTCATAAAACTAAGTTTAGTTTGTGGGCATAACAATGAATGAACAGGGCATATTGACAGTGGGTTTTCAAGAGCGCCTGAACCCCACCTCGCTGCCCACTCATGCAGCTTGCCCTGTCGTAAGTCTGGCAGATGAGTTTGGCTGCTGGGTTGCATTTGCCGATAGTTTTAATTACAACAGCAGTTATCGCCTCTCTGTTTCTCGCTGAGCTCACATCGAAAAACCCTAGGAATCTCTTGCATATAACACCCTTATCATTGACATACAGTGGGGAGAACAAGTATTTGATACACTGCCGATTTTGCAGGTTTTCCTACTTGCAGAGCATGTAGGGGTTTGTAGTTTTGTAGGTTATATTTTTTTATCATAGGTACACTTCAACTGTGAGAGATGGAATTTAAAACAAAAATCCTGAAAATCACATTGTATGATTTTTAAGTAATTCATTTGCATTTTATTGCATGACATAAGTATTTGATACATCAGAAAAGCAGAACTTAATATTTGGTACAGAAACCTTTGTTTGCAATTACAGAGATCATACGTTTCCTGTAGGTGTCACACCCTGGCTCGGGGACTCATTATGTTGAGCCAGGGTGTGTTCATTCTATGTTTTCCGTTTCTTTGGTGGGTGTTCTAGGTTGTCTATTTTCTATGTTTGCCGGTGTGACTCCCAATCAGAGGCAACGAGTGTCAGCTGTCGGCTGGTTGTCTCTGATTGGGAGCCATATTTAATCTGTCTGTTTTTCTTTCGGGTTGTGGGATTTTGTTCGTGTTGTACCATAGACGTCACGCATTCGTTGTTTATTGTTTTGTTCGTGTGAGCAGTTAATAAATAGAATATGTTCACTCGCAACGCTGCGCCTTGGTCTCCCTCATTAGACGATTGTGACAGTAGGTCTTGACCAGGTTTGCACACACTGCAGCAGGGATTTTGGCCCACTCCTCCATACAGACCTTCTCCAGATCCTTCAGGTTTCGGGGCTGTCGCTGTGCAATACGGACTTTCAGCTCCCTCCAAAGATTTTCTATTGGGTTCAGGTCTGGAGACTGGCTAGGCCACTCCAGGACCTTGAGATGCTTCTTACGAAGCCACTCCTTAGTTGCCCTGGCTGTGTGTTTCGGGTCGTTGTCATGCTGGAAGACCCAGCCACGACCCATCTTCAATGCTCTTACTGAGGGAAGGAGGTTGTTGGCCAAGATCTCGCGATACATGGCCCCATCCATCCTCCCCTCAATACGGTGCAGTCGTCCTGTCCCCTTTGCAGAAAAGCATCACCAAAGAATGATGTTTCCACCTCCATGCTTCACGGTTGGGATGGTGTTCTTGGGGTTGTACTCATCCTTCTTCTTCCTGCAAACATGGCGAGTGGAGTTTAGACCAAAAGGCTCTATTTTTGTCTCATCAGACCACATGGCCTTCTCCCATTCCTCCTCTGGATCATCCAGATGGTCATTGGCAAACTTCAGACGGGCCTGGACATGCGCTGGCTTGAGCAGGGGGACCTTGTGTGCGCTGCAGGATTGTAATCCATGACGGCGTAGTGTGTTACTAATGGTTTTCTTTGAGACTGTGGTCCCAGCTCTCTTCAGGTCATTGACCAGGTCCTGCCGTGTAGTTCTGGGCTGATCCCTCACCTTCCTCATGATCATTGATGCCCCACAATGAGATCTTGCATGGAGCCCCAGACCGAGGGTGATTGACTGTCATCTTGAACTTCTTCCATTTTCTAATAATTGTGCCAACAGTTGTTGCCTTCACACCAAGCTGCTTGCCTATTGTCCTGTAGCCCATCCCAGCCTTGTGCAGGTCTACAATTTTATCCCTGATGTCCTTACACAGCTCTCTGGTCTTGGCCATTGTGGAGAGGTTGGAGTCTGTTTGATTGAGTGTGTGGACAGGTGTCTTTTATACAGGTAACGAGTTCAAACAGGTGCAGTTAATACAGGTAATGAGTGGAGAACAGGAGGGCTTCTTAAATAAAAACTAACAGGTCTGTGAGAGACGGAATTCTTACTGGTTGGTAGGTGATCAAATACTTATGTCATGCAATAAAATGCAAATTCATTACTTAAAAATCATACAATGTGATTTTCTGGATTTTTGTTTTAGATTCTGTCTCTCACGGTTGAAGTGTACCTATGATAAAAATTACAGACCTTTACATGCTTTGTAAGTAGGAAAACCTGAAAAATCGGCAGTGTATCAAATACTTGTTCTCCCCACTGTAGCGTACTATGATTGTCAATTGACATTTGCATGATATGTCTGTGGTGTCATCTACCTGGACTGCTAAGAAGGGTACTGAACTGATTAATGTCAATCTCACTTTATATCATACATTTACATTTTAGTCATTTAGCAGACGCTCTTATCCAGAGCGACTTACATGAGCAATTAGGGTTAAGTGCCTTGCTCAAGGGCACATCGACAGATTTTTCACCTAGTCGGCTCGGGGATTAGAACCAGCTACCTTTCAGTTACTGGCACAACGCTCTTAACCACTAAGCTACCTGCCGCCCTGCCGCATCATGTCTACGATGCTCTGAATGTTGTCATTCTGTATGGTGTTTGACATACCTGTAAATACGGTACTTGTCCCAAGGTGTTCAGCCATGGCAGTTCCAAACTCCATAAACGCATTGACAAGTTCCACAAAATTACCTTCGTTAAGGCTTGTTGCTGACTTGTCGTGCCCAGGTACATTACCGCAATAACCAGTTTCTACACCTGTTCGTTGTGCCTCTGGACACTGATCACTGCGGCCTGGTCGAGAGCGTTGTTGATCCGGACACGACCAAAGAACTTTAGTTTCAGGCTCGCCATAATGTTTTTTTTTTTTTTTATGTCGGTCAAGGGACCTGCCCAGGTTTGCAAGATCAGAAAAAACGGTGGTGGCCCAAGGGTTGTTGAGTGAACATGTGCTCTTGTCAAATAGCAAAACAGCTTCTTTAGCCTAGCACTCCCAGATAGCTAGTCGGTCCTATTGTAATTCTCAGTGTTGAAAGATCGGGTCCCACCCCTTGCTCTCTCCGCTGCACAATATCCAATTTTGGAGTCGGCCTCCTATTTTCAGCTACTGCTCAAATGCCAATTTTACTATATCCTTTTCAACTAGAAACTCTAGATCCCATCTCCATCCATAGCTAGCTAATGCAGGACAATGACACAGAGAAGCTAACAATTACGTTTTGCTTTGGTGTGATTTGATTGGTGTGAAGCCAAATCCAAACTGGCCTCCCTTTGACAGGATGGCGCAGACAGACATGGTCGCCCTGTTCCTAACTCCTTACCAACTTTACAGTATTTTTTTTGTTGTGTGTTATTTCTTACATTATTTGCTTTGCGTGTATTATTTTATATTGTCAGGTATTACTGCACTGTTGGAGCTAGGAACATACGCATTTCGCTACACCCACGATATCATCTGCTAAATGCTGTGCCAGGACCACTCACAGTTTAGCTCTCTCAGCTCAGCTCAACACTGATTGGCTATTATTTCTTTATTTTTTATCAAGGGAGGCCAAATTCTAGCTGGCTTCCTTTGCTATTGAATTCAATGCTACCGGTGGCAACATGCCAACATGTCATACTCTTTTTTGTCCAGACAGCATCAGATACTTGGGCTACACACACTGAGACACAGGGGAGCTGTTTTCCTCGCTCAGATGATTTCTCAGTTGAGAAAGCCACTTGCGAATTGAAGGAAAATTATGAAACAGAGAGACGAAAGATGAATTTTGAATACATGTCACTGTCCAAATGTAGCATGCATCGGTCAGAAAACCGATTAAAATGTTATGAATTGACAGTTAACTAAAATGTTTTGCTCATATTACATTATTCTTACCTTCCGAAAGTACACTACATCACCAAAAGTATGTGGACACCTGCTTGTCGAGCATCTCATTCTAAAATCATGGGCATTAATATGGAATTGGTCCCCCCTTTTCCGCTATAACAGCCTCTACTCTTCTGGTAAGGCTTTCCACTAGATGTTGGAACACTGCTGCAGGGACTTGCTTCCATTCAGCCACAAGAGCAATAGTGAGGTCGGGCACTGATGTTGGGCGATTAGGCCTGGCTCGCAGTCGGCGTTCCAATTAATCCCAAAGGTGTTCGATGGGGTTGAGGTCAGGGCTCTGTGCAGGCCAGTCAAGTTCTTTCACACCGATCTCGACAAACCATTTCTGTATGAACCTTACTTTGTGCACGGGGGCATTGTCATGCTGAAACAGGAAAGGGCCTTCCCCAAACTGATGCCACAAAGTTGGAAGCACAGAATCGTCTAGAATGTCACTGTATGCTGTAGCATTAAGATTTCCCTTCACTGGAACTAAGGGGCCTAGCCCGAACCATGAAAAACAGCCCCAGACCATTATTCCTCCTCCACCAAACTTTACAGTTGGCACTATGCATTGGAGCAGGTAGCGTTCTCCTGGCATCCGCCAAACCTAGATTCGTCCGTCGGACTGCCAGATTTCCACTGCTCCAGAGTCCAATGGTGGCGATCTTTACACCACTCCAGTTGATGCTTGGCATTGCGCTTGGGGATCTTAGGCTTGTGTGCGGCTGCTCGGCCATGGAAACCCATTTCATGAAGCTCCCGACGAACAGTTATTGTGCTGAAGTTGCTTCCAGAGGCAGTTTGGAACTCGGTAGTGGGTGTTGCAACCGAGGACAGACAATTTCTACTGCAATCGAGATATAAACATTACGAATCTGGAGAAAAAGCCAGTAAAATGCTAGCTCACCAACTACAACGATCTGCTGCTTCGCATACAATTGCACAAATAAATGATAGTGATGGTATGCCCACCTGTGACAACAAACTTCTATTCTAATTTATATAAATCAGAATCCATTGGAAACACTCCTTTAATTGAATCATTCTTTAATAACCACCCTTTACCTACTCTTGATTCTAGAGATAGAGATTTACTTGACAAAGAGCTAACTGTCAATGAAAAAAAAAAAAGCAATTAAGTCAATGCAAACTAATAAGTCACCTGGACCTGACAGATTCCAATCTGACTTCTACAAAAAATGTGATGTCCAACTCGCTCCTATTTTGCTCCTATGAATCATTTGAAAACAAATTATGAACCAATCATGCATCTCATTACTGTTCAAACCAAATAAAGACCCATGTGAGTGTAGCTCCTATCGCTCATATCCTTAATTAATATGGATGCAAAGATTTTATCTAAAGTCCTATCCCAACGGTTGGAAACAAATATTCAACAGATAATATCATTGGCCCAAACCGGTTTTATACAAAATAGCCTGTCCTCCTGTAATCTTAGACGGCTGTTAAACATAATCTATAACCCTACGGATTAAAATAAAACAGAGGTTGTATTATTATTAGATGCAGAAAAGGCATTTGTGGAATTACCTCTTTGCAACATCAGGAAAATTTGAACTTGGCTGCAATTTCCTTTCCTGGGTAAAATTATTTTATGCTTTACCATGTTCTTCAGTAAGAATGAATGGCCCCAAATCACAATATGTCTCGCAAATATGAGGAACTAGACAAGGCTGTCCACTCTCAGGACTCCTATTTGCTATTGCGATGGAAACCTTGGCCAACTCAATCCGGGCCAATGAAAATATTAGTGGAGTGAAAAGAGAGGACAGAGAACAGAAAGTGTCTCTATATGCTAACAACTTGCTTTTATACACTGAACAAAAATATAAACGCAACATATAAAGTGTTGGTCCCTTGTTTCATGAGCTGAAATAAAAGGCATTACGTCCAACCAGCCTCACAACCGCAGACCACGTGTATGGCGTTGTGTGGGCGAGCGGTTTGCTGAAGTCAACGTTGTGAACAGAGTGCCCCATGGTGGCCGAGGGGTTATGGTATGGGCAAGCATAAGCTACGGACAACGAACACAATTGCACTTTATCGATGGCAATTTGAATGTAAAGAGATACCGTGACAAGATCCTGAGGCCCATTGTTCGTGCCATTTATCCGCCGCCATCACCTCATGTTTCAGCATGATAATGCACGGCCCCATGTCGCAAGGATCTGTACACAATTCCTGGAAGCTGAAAATGTCCCAGTTCTTCCATGGCCTGTATACTCACCAGACATGTTACCCATTGAGCATATTTGGGATGCTCTGGATCGACGTGTACGGCATTGTGTTCAAGTTCCCGCCAATATCCAGCAACATCGCACAGCCATTGAAGAGGAGTGGGACAACATTCTACAGGCCACAATCAACAGTCTGATCAACTCATCACGATGCATCAGGCAAACAGTGGTCACGCCAGATACTGACTGGTTTTCTGATCCACACCCCTCCCTTTTTTTTTACATTTACATTTTAGTCATTTAGCAGACGCTCTTATCCAGAGCGACTTACAGTTAGTGAATACATATATATTTTTTTATACTGGCCACCGTGGGAATCGAACCCACAACCCTGGCGTTGCAAACGCCATGCTCTATCAACTGAGCTACATCCCTGCCGGCCATTCCCTCCCCTACCCTGGACGACGCTGGGCCAATTGTGCGCCGCCCATGAGTCTCCCGGTCGCGGCCGGCTGCGACAGAGCCTGGATTCGAACCAGGATCTCTAGTGGCACAGTTAGCACTGCGATACAGTGCCTTAGACCACTGCGCCACTCAGGAGTACACTTTTTAAGGTATCTGTGACCAACAGATGCATATCTGTATTCCCAGTAATGTGAAATCCATAGACATTTATTTCAATTGACTGATGTCCTTATATAAACTGTAAATCAGTAAAATGTTTGAAATTGTTGCATGTTGCATTTATATTTCTGTTCAGTATACATTTCAGACCCGGTTGCTTACATTCCTCTGGTGCTTAATATTTTAATGAATTTGGGAACATCTCAGGATACAAACTAAATTACAGCAAAAGTGAACTGTACCCATTTACAAAGAATGCTCTGTCTAATACTACTCTTAATTTCCCATTTCAAATAGTTACAGATCATTTTAGATTCTTAGGAATTACTGTTACACGCTCCGGTCAGACTTGCTGAAGGAAAATATCATGCAGCAATTGGAAATGGCTAATATCACTTATGGGTTCGAATAAATTCTTTCAAAATGAACGTACTACCAAAATCCTCTATTTTCTCCGGTGTATTCCAATTGCTATAACTAAAACTTTTTTTAAGGTGCTGGACACAATGACTCTGTATTGCCAGAATGGGCAATCATAGAATCCAAATCCTGTATGGCCACATCGTTAAGAGCTATTGAATGCTCTCCCCTTCCAGCTACATTCACTACCTTCAGTAAGAATGACCTGGTCAAACTGATATGGAATAATCTAAGGCTGAACCTAGATATTAGAGATATTCTTCCCATTAATTTGCATCCATCTATTTCCACAATTTTTTTCACCCACTCCACAAATTTCTTGTTAACAAACTGTAGTTTTGGCAAGTCGGTTAGGACATCTACTTTGTGCATGACACAAGTAATTTTTCCAACAATTCTTTACAGACAGATTATTTCACTTATAATTCACTGTATCACAATTCCAGTGGGTCAGAAGTTACACTAAGTTGACTGTGCCCTTAAACAGCTTGGAAAATTCCAGAAAATGATGTCATGGCTTTAGAAGCTTCTGATAGGCTAATTGACATCATTTGACTCAATTGGAGGTGTACCTATGGATGTATTTCAAGGCCTACCTTCAAACTCAGTGCATCTTTGCTTGACATCATGGGCAAATCAAAAGAAATCAGCCAAGACCTCAGAAAAATAATTGTAGACCTCCACAAGTCTGGTTCATCCTTGGGAGCAATTTCCAAACGGCTGAAGGTACCACATTCATCTGTACAAACAATAGTACGCAAGTATAAACACCATGGGACCATGCAGCCGTCATATCACTCAGGAAGGAGACGCGTTCTGTCTCCTAGAGATGAATGTACTTTGGTGCGAAAAGTGCAAGTCAATCCCAGAACAACAGCAAAGGACCTTGTGAAGATGCTGGAGGAAACTGTTACAAAAGTATATATATCCACATTAAAACGAGTCCTATATCGACATAACCTGAAAGGCCGCTCAGCAAGGAACAAGCCACTGCTCCAAAACCGCCATAAAAAAAAGCCAGACTACGGTTTACCACTGCACATGGGGACAAAGACCGTACTTTTTGGAGAAATGTCCTCTGGTCTGATGAAACAAAAATATAACTGTTTGGCCATAATGACCATCGTTATGTTTGGAGGAAAAAGGTGGTGGCTTGCAAGCCGAAGAACACCATCCCAACCGTGAAGCACGGGGTGGCAGCATCATGCTGTGGGGGTGATTTGCTGCAGGAGGGACTGGTGCACTTCACAAAATAGATGGCATCATGAGGAAGGAAAATTATGTGGATATATTGAAGCAACATCTCAAGACATCAGTCAGGAAGTTAAAGCTTGGTCACAAATGCGTCTTTCAAATGGACAATGACCCCAAGAACAACTAAGTCAAGGTATTGGAGTGGCCATCACAAAGCCCTGACCTCAATCCTATAGAAAATGTGTGGGCAGAACTGAAAAAGCGTGTGCGAGCAAGGAGGCCTACAAACCTGACTCATTTTCACCAGCTCTGTCAGGAGGAATGGGCCAAAATTCACCCAACTTATTGTGGGAAGCTTGTGGAAGGCTACCCAAAACATTTGACTCAAGTTAAACAATTTAAAGGCAATGCTACCAATACTAATTGAGTGTATGTAAACTTCTGACCCACTGGGAATGTGATGAAAGAAATAAAAGCTGAAATAAATCATTCTCTCTTCTATTATTCTGACATTTCACATTCTTAAAATAAAGTGGTGATCCTAACGGACCTAAGACAGGGAATTTTTACTAGGATTAAATGTCAGGAATTGTGAAAAACTGAGTTTAAATGTATTTGGCTAAGGTGTATGTAAACTTCCGACTTCAACTGTATATGCAGACAAAGTACTGTGAAATCACTCTATGACCTCTATAAAGATGGCACCTTTGCATCATTTGAATATATTTCAAATGCATTAAATATTCAAAATGCCCATTTCTTTAGATACTTACAAGCCAGAGATTGGGCCTAAAACATTACAAGTGATTTCCCACAGGTACCATTTCACACCATTTTGGATGATATATTTAAAACCAACCCAACTGCAAAAGGATGTCTATCAGCTATGTAGTCAAAATTATTAACTGTTGGCACTCCATGCATACAATCATTGAGATCAACTTGGGAACAGGATTTAGGAATAGAAATTTCATCTAATAGTTGGGATAAAATAAAATAAATAAAAAGTCTGTTCTATTTCTATATGTACCAGGCATGTTACACACTTTAAAGTGATACATAGAAGTCACTACACAAATGTCAAGCTGTCCAAATTCTATTCCCAAGTTGACCCCAAATGTGAACGATGCCAACATAACACTGGAACTCATGAACATGTGTTCTGGTTGTGTCTCTGGAGTGATGAATCACGCTTCACCATCTGGCAGTCCGACTGACGAATCTGGGTTTGGCGGATGACAGGAGAACACTACCTGCCCAAATGCAAAGTGCCAACTGTAAAGTTTGGTGGAGGAGGAATAATGGTCTGGGGCTGTGTTTCAAGGTTCAGGCCCCTTAGTTCCAGTGAAGGGAAATCTTAACGCTACAGCATACAATGACATTCTAGACGATTCTGTGCTTCCAACTTTGTGGCAACAGTTTGGGGAAGGCCCTTTCCTGTTTTAGCATGACAATGCCCCCGTGCACAAAGTGATGTCCATAAAGAAATGGTTTGTTGAGATCCGTGTGGAAGAACTTGACTGGGCTGCACAGACCCTTACCTCAACTCCATCGAACATTTTGGGCCAACATCAGTGCCTGACCTCACAAATGCTCTTGTGGCTGAATGGAAGCAAGTCCCCGCAGCAATGTTCCAACATCTAGTGGAAAGCCTTACCAGAAGAGTGGATGCTGTTATATCAGCAAAGGGGGGACCAACTCCCTATTAATGCCCATGATTTTGGAATGAGATGTTCGACGAGCAGGTGTCCACATACTTTTGGTCATGTAGTGTATCAGTTGGGCCGCATTTGGACAGGCGGCCTGGTTCCGGTCTTTTTTTCCCGGTGGTTGGTCTTTTAACCAATCAGATCAGCTCTGAGAAAGATCTGATGTGAAAATGTCTGGTGTGGTTGGTCGGGTGACCGATTGGTGGAGGGGATATCAGAATTGTACTACCTATGTAAACACATGTTGATATTGTACATTGTTTATATACATATTTTTTTAAAGCCGCTCTTCTACATACATACAATCATTTATATCTTTGTATGACCTGGTGATCAAATAAAATGTATTAAAAAATAAAATAAATAAAAAAGCTTTCTTGTGGATAATGGGATTTTATTTGAATATACATTCATAACATTGAATTCAACTAGATGGTAACTTTACAAGTAAAGTTGTGGGGCTTGCTTTATCTCTTTTTTGTGGTAATGGAAGAAGTTTAAAAAGTTTTACTCTACTATTTAAAGCAAAGCAGTTACATACAGTATATTCAAAAATAATTGGTCTCATTACTTCAATAGACTACTATATCAACCTTATTACTTTGGATTGTGGGCAAATTAGATCACAAAAATGTCTAAACTACAGTTGTTGCGTGTGAAAACTGAAAGAAGAAAGACAAAGTGATCTTCTGTCAGATTGGAATAAAAGGCAGGATCACGTGGACAACACTCTTACGAAAGCAAAGCAACTCTGAATCATTCATGCTGTGGGTTTCAGATAAATAGATGCACGATTTACTTTTGTAAAACATTCAGTGTAAATTAAGGTTGATGTTAGTTGAATGATAATGTAATGATTAGAAAGTTGTAGGCTATTATTTGGGGAGATAAACATGATGGTGCATCTAGTGGTGACAGCTCTTTAAAAGTATTTTTGTGGTCAGTAGTTGTGGTCAGTAATTATGGTTAGTAGTTGTGTAGTTGTGTTCAGTAGTTGTGGTCAGCAGTTGTGGTCAGTGTTTGTGTAGTTGGGTTGCAGTTCTTTGGGCACTACAGCAGGGTTCCCCAACTCTGCTGTATGGGGTTTTTATTTGCCCCCCAAGTTATTATTATTATTATAAATTTTTTGCTGGACATAAAAGACTAAAAACACCAGGAAACGACTGACCACAACTACTGACCACAACCACTGACCACAACTACTGACCACTACAACTACTGACCACTACAACTACTGACCACAACTAATTACCACCACCACACAACTACTGACCACAACTACTGACCACAACTACTGACCCCAACTACTGACCACGACTACTGACCATGACTACTGACTGCAACTACTGATCACAACCACACCACTACTGACCACAACCACACAACTACTGACCACAAAACTACTGAACACAACTACTGACCACACAACTACTGACAACAACTAATTACCACCACCACAAAACTACAACTACTAACCACAACCACACAACTAATGACCAAAACCACTGACCACAACTACTGACCACAACCACTAAACTACTGACAACACAACTACTGACCACACAACTACTGAACACAACTACTGACAACCACCACACACCTACTGATCACAACTACTGACCACAACCACACAATTACTGACCACAACTAATGACCACAACTACTGACTACAGCCACACAACTACTGACCAGAACTACTGACCAGAACTACTGACCACAACTACAGACCACAACTACAGACCACAACTACTGACCACTACAACGACTGACCACTACAACGACTGACCACTACAACTACAGACCACAACTACTGACCACTAAAACGACTGACCACTACAACTACTGACCACAACTACTGACCACTACAACTACTGACAACAATCACTGATCACAACTACTGAACCACACAACTACTGACCACAACTACTGACCACATCCAAACAACTACTGACCACAACCATTTGTGTGGTTCAGTAGTTGTGTGGTTGTGGTCAGTAGTTTTAGTGGTCAGTAGTTGTAGTGGTCAGTAATTGTAGTGGTCAGTAGTTGTGGTCAGTAGTTGTGGTCAGTGGTTGTGGTCAGTAGTTGTAGTCAGTAGTTGTGGTCAGTGTTTTAGTGGTCAGTAGTTGTGGTCTGTAGTTGTAGTGGTCAGTCGTTGTAGTGGTCAGTCGTTGTTGTGGTCAGTAGTTGTGGTCTGTAGTTGTGGTCAGTAGTTCTGGTCAGTAGTTCTGGTCAGTAGTTGTGTGGCTGTAGTCAGTAGTTGTGGTTCTTTGGGCAGTTCTTTGGGCAGTACAGCAGGGTTCCCCAAATCTGCTGTATGGGTTTTTTATTTGCCCCCCAAGTTATTATTATTATATTTATTTTTTGTTGGACATAAAAGACTAAAAACACCAGGAAACGACTGACCACAACGACTGACCACAACTACTGACCACAACCACTGACCACTACAACTACTGACCACAACTAATTACCACCACCACACAACTACTGACCACAACTACTGACCACAACTACTGACCACAACCACTGACCACAACTAATTACCACCACCACACAACTACTGACCACAACTACTGACCCCAACTACTGACCACGACTACTGACCACGACTACTGACTGCAACTACTGATCACAACCACACAACTACTGACCACAACCACACAACTACTGACCAAACAACTACTGAACACAACTGCTGACCACACAACTACTGACAACAACTAATTACCACCACCACAAAACTACTGACCACAACTACTAACCACAACCACACAACTACTGACCATAACCACTGACCACAACTACTGACTACAACCACTAAACTACTGACAACACAACTACTGACCACACAACTACTGAACACAACTACTGACCACCACCACACACCTACTGACCACACCTACTGACCACAACCACACAATTACTGACCACAACTAATGACCACAACTACTGACTACAGCCACACAACTACTGACCACAACTACTGACCATAACCACACAACTAGTGACCACAACTACTGAACCACACAACTACTGACCACAAATACTGACCACATCCAAACAACTACTGACCACAACCATTTGTGTGGTTCAGTAGTTGTTGTCAGTAGTTGTGTGGTTGTGGTCAGTTGTTTTAGTGGTCAGTAGTTGTAGTGGTCAGTAATTGTAGTGGTCAGTAGTTGTGGTCAGTAGTTGTGGTCAGTGGTTGTGGTCAGTAGTTGTAGTCAGTAATGTGGTCAGTAGGTGTGGTCAGTATTTGTCTGGTTGAGGTCAGTAGTTGTGGTCAGTAGTTGTGCGGTTGTGGTCAACAGTTGTGTGGTCAGTAGTTGTGTGGTTGTGGTCAGTAGTTATGGTCAGTAAATGTAATGTAAATGTCAGTAGTTGTGTGGTTGAGGTCAGTAGTTGTGGTCAGTAGTTGTGTGGTTTTGGGTCAACAGTTGTGTGGTCAGTAGTTGTGTGGTTGTGGTCAGAAGATGTGGTCAGTAGTTGTGGTCAGTAGGTTAGGTCAGTAGTTGAGGTCAGTAGTTGTGTGATTGTGGTCAGTAGTTGTGGTCAGTAGTTGTGTGGCTGTAGTCAGTAGTTGTGGTCATTTGTGTCGTTGTGGTCAGTAGTTGTGTGGTTGAGGTCAGTAGTTGTGGTCAGTAGTTGTGTGGTTTTGGTCAACAGTTGTGTGGTCAGTAGTTGTGTGGTTGTGGTCAGAAGATGTGGTCAGTAGTTGTGGTCAGTGGGTTAGGTCAGTAGTTGTGGTCAGTAGTTGAGGTCAGGAGTTGTGTTCAGTCATTGTGTGGTCAGTAGTTGTGGTCCGTAGTTGTGGTCAGTAGTTCTGGTCAGTAGTTGTGGTCAGTAGTTGTGTGGCTGTAGTCAGTAGTTGTGGTCATTAGTTGTGGTCAGTAATTGTGTGGTTGTGGTCAGTAGTTGTGGTCAGTAGTTGTGTGGTTGTGGTTAGTAGTTGTGGTCAGTAGATGTGTGGTGGTGGTCAGTAGTTGTGTTCAGTAGTTGCGTGGTCAGTAGTTGTGTTGTCAGTAGTTTAGTGGTTGTGGTCAGTAGTTGTGGTCAGTGGTTTTGGTCAGTAGTTGTGTGGTTGTGGTTAGTAGTTGTGGTCAGTAGTTTTGTGGTGGTGGTAATTAGTTGTTATCAGTAGTTGTGTGGTCAGCAGTTGTGTTCAGTAGTTGTGTGGTCAGTAGTTGTGTGGTTGTGGTCAGTAGTTGTGTGATTGTGATCAGTATTTGCAGTCAGTAGTCGTGGTCAGTAGTCGAGGTCAGTAGTTGTGGTCAGTAGTTGTGGTCAGTAGTTGTGTTCAGTAGTTGTGTGGTCAATAGCTGTGTGGTTTTGGTCTGTAGTTGTGTGGTTGTGGTCAGTAGTTGTGTGGTTGTGGTCAGAAGTTGTGTGGTTCAGTAGTTGTGTGGTCAATAGCTGTGTGGTTTTGGTCTGTAGTTGTGTGGTTGTGGTCATTGTCTAATACAGTTGTTCTGTATGAAAACTGAAAGAAGTGTGATGAGAAGCGATCGGGTGAAATATGAAGCGAGAGAGAGCTTCGCTCTATCCAATCAGAGTAGCAGGATCAACGTACGGACCACCCTTTTCATTCCAGACAGGCAAACTAGCCAGTTGAGTTATTTCGAGTATGGAGCATGATCTTGAGATGGAGGACGAAGCTAGTGAGCATTAGAAATCTTCTTTGTATCATTTCAGGTAATCCAGACTGGGGAAGCATTAGAAATCTTAGTGCTAGCTGTTCGGTCTGAAACAGATTCACAAATCATGGGAATTTGTCACGCTATGAGTCACGCAGCACCGCCTCTTCAACCTCAGGAGGCTGACATTTTTTTACTTGGCACCTAAAAACCTCACGAAATTCTACAGATGCACCATTGAGATCATCCTGTCGGGTTGTATTACCGCCTGGTACAGCAACTGCACCGTCCGCAACCGCAGGGCTCTCCAGAGGGTGCTGCGGTCAGCCCAACGCATCACCGGGAGTACACAACCTGTCCTTCAGGACATATAAAGCACCCGGTGTCACAGGAAGGCCAAGAAGATCATCAAGGACCTCAGCCACCTGAGCCATGGCCTGTTCACCCCGCTACCATCTAGAAGGTGGAGACAGTACAGGTGCATCAAAGCTGGGACAGAAAGACTGAAAAACAGCTTCTATCTCCAGGCCATCAAACTGTTAAATAGTTACCACTAGCCAGCCTCCGCCCAGTACGCTGTCCTGAACTTTAGTCACTGTTACAAGCCGGCTACCACCCAGTACTCAACCCTGCACCTTAGAGACTGCTGCTCTATGAACATAGTCATTGAACACTGGTCACTTTAATAATGTTTACATACTGTTTTACCTAATGTATACTGTATTCTAGTCAAGGCTTATCCTACATAACTACTGCTGTACACACCTTTTCTATTCATATACTGTCTATAATGTCTATACACACCATCATATACATATACACTGCTCAAAAAAATTAAGGGAACACTAAAATAACACATCCTAGATCTGAATGAATGAAATAATCTTATTAAATACTTTTTCCTTTACATAGTTGAATGTGCTGACAACAAAATCACACAAAAATTATCAATGGAAATCAAATTTATCAACCCATGGAGGTCTGGATTTGGAGTCACACTCAAAATTAAAGTGGAAAACCACACTACAGGCTGATCCAACTTTGATGTACCGGTAATGTCCTTAAAACAAGTCAAAATGAGGCTCAGTAGTGTGTGTGGCCTCCACGTGCCTGTATGACCTCCCTACAACGCCTGGGCATGCTCCTGATGAGGTGGCGGATGGTCTCCTAAGGGATCTCCTCCCAGACCTGGACTAAAGCATCAGCCAACTCCTGGACAGTCTGTGGTGCAACGTGGCGTTGGTGGATGGAGCGAGACATGATGTCCCAGATGTGCTCAATTGGATTCAGGTCTGGGGAACGGGCGGGCATCAATGCCTTCCTCTTGCAGGAACTGCTGACACACTCCAGCCACATGAGGTCTAGCATTGTCTTGCATTAGGAGGAACCCAGGGCCAACCGCACCAGCATATGGTCTCACAAGGGGTCTGAGGATCTCATCTCGGTACCTAATGGCAGTCAGGCTACCTCTGGCGAGCACATGGAGGGCTGTGTGGCCCCCCAAAGAAATGCCACCCCACACCATGACTGACCCACTGCCAAACCGGTCATGCTGGAGGATGTTGCAGGCAGCAGAACGTTTTTCACGGCGTCTCCAGTCTCTGTCATGTCTGTCACATGTGCTCAGTGTGAACCTGCTTTCATCTGTGAAGAGCACAGGGCGCCAGTGGCGAATTTGCCAATCTTGGTGTTCTCTGGCAAATGCCAAAGTCCTGCACGGTGTTGGGCTGTAAGCACAACCCCCACCTGTGGACGTCGGGCCCTCATACCACCCTCATGGAGTCTGTTTCTGACCGTTTGAGCAGACACATGCACATTTGTGGCCTGCTGGAGGTCATTTTGCAGGGCTCTGGCAGTGCTCCTCCTGCTCCTCCTTGCACAAAGGCGGAGGTAGCGGTCCTGCTGCTGGGTTGTTGCCCTCCTACGGCCTCCTCCACGTCTCCTGATGTACTGGCCTGTCTCCTGGTAGCGCCTCCATGCTCTGGACACTACGCTGACAGACACAGCAAACCTTCTTGCCACAGCTCGCATTGATGTGCCATCCTGGATGAGCTGCACTACCTGAGCCACTTGTGTGGGTTGTAGACTCCGTCTCATGCTACCACTAGAGTGAAAGCACCGGCAGCATTCAAAAGTGACCAAAACATCAGCCAGGAAGCATAGGAACTGAGAAGTGGTCTGTGGTCACCACCTGCAGAACCACTCCTTTATTGGGGGTGTCTTGCTAATTGCCTATAATTTCCACCTGTTGTCTATTCCATTTGCACAACAGCATGTGAAATTTATTGTCAATCAGTGTTGCTTCCTAAGTAGACAGTTTGATTTCACAGAAGTGTGATTGACTTGGAGTTACATTGTGTTGTTTAAGTGTTCCCTTTATTTTTTTGAGCAGTGTATATTTATATTCCGGACTCTGACATTGCTCGTTCTAATATTTATTTTTATTTTTGGCGATTTGCGTGTATTGTTTTGTATTGCTACATTGTTGGAGCTAGGAACATAAGCATTTCGCTACACCGGCAAAATATGTGTACGTGTCCAATAAAATTGTATTTGATTCCTGTATCATATCGGAACCCATGTATCTACATTTTAGTCATTTAGCAGACGCTCTTATCCAGAGCGACTTACAGTTAGTGAGTGCATACATTTTTCATACTGGCCCCCCGTGGGAATGGAACCCACAACCCTGCCGTTGCAAGCGCCATGCTCTACCAACTGAGCTACACGGGACTAGATAAGTATTGAATCGTCTTGAAAGGAAAATACATACTTAGTAGACTGCACTCTACAATTCATGCAAATGTAGACGTTAGGGTGACGTGATTGCAGATTGAAAGAGGCTGTCTACATTATCTGTACAAAAGGTCTGCATAGACGGATGCTGTCCGCTTCATCTGAGCAAAAGGTCTGTGCACCTCCGGCTATTGTGTCCATACAGACCCTAGAGGCACTGTGGACATTGCAATATCATAGGTGGTGAGGTATGAAAGCTGCAGGCAGCATGAGGATGTTACAGCCGTGTCTGCAAGCAGCAGTGTACTTTCTAGATTATAATTTTCTAAAGGCCTTAAGCCAGACATAACCTAACAATAACACCTGTTGCTCCACCCAAGCTACAGTACCTCTGAGGCCACATCAGAGGATCACCAAAGATCTGTGGTACATTTTCATTCTGTTCCTCTCCTCCTCAGTGGTGGTAAATATCACAGCTGCATGCACTGTGGTTAAGTAGCTAATTACGGTGGACTGTCTGTTCTGAAAGGCCTTTTTCCATTTGGCCTTTTCTCTAGGACCAGTGCATATTGTGCTAATATGATGACAATTGTGAAATATTTTTCAGCCATAGAAACTGAACCGCTGCTTTATCTCTGCCAAACATGTCATTTGTCTGGGGCTTCATGGAACAACAGACCCACTATGAGTCACAATAACTCTATGCATGGGCCCAGATATTAACCACCCTAAACTCCAAACAATACAAGCTCTGGTCTAAAGCAGAGGGCCTGCAGGCTACTGGTCTCATGGGAGGTGAACACTCTTTGAGAGGTTTGTTTTTATGAAGCTTACGCAGGCTCTCACAGAGGGCTCACTTTGCAGTGTTTACAGAGAAGCTCTTTGTCCCATGGTCAAATACTGTAAAAACCTACTACTACTATTACTACCGGGTAGACTTCTCTCACAAGTAGACGCTTCCAGTTTTCAGAATAAGAAGTGTGTGTGTGTGTGTGTGTGTGTGCGTGTGTGCGTGCGTGTGTGTGTAAACATTGCTATTGTGGGTCGCTTCCCCTGAATTCAATAAATACCTGTGAACCAGGACATGGGGACGTTGGCTCTGATGAACACATTGATGAAAGGCTGGAAAAACACTTGAAAGACACAAACTACAGATGACACGGTTTGCTAAATGCCAACCATTGGATCAAACAGTGTTCATTTGGGTTTAATAATGTTTGAAAACAAGTGGCAGGAGGTGTGAAATTCTAGCTAACAGCTGGCTGCCTCAATAACAGTTAGTTTTCTGCTCTGCTCTATGGCAGGGAAAGCAGATTGATCTTGAGGACTACATAAATCAACAATCAGCAGCAGAAACCATGCAGACCTTGGGTCTGCCAAGGAAAGCATAAACTTAATGAAGTCCTATCTTACAAGGTATGCGTATGCTGTGAGTCCTGTAATGAAACCCTAATGCCAGCAGCAAATTGGTCAGACAAGCGGCTGCCGGTGCGCTCATAAAGCCCTTAGGGAGCCAGCCCGGCAACCAAATTGCAGAGTTAAGGTATGATGCATGCTCAGAGAGATGGTCTCATAGAGAAATCCCATGCTGGGTAATTAAGCTCTTTTAACTGGTCCAGTGTGTGGCTCTGGAAAATCTGAAGCAGACAAGACTTTGGCCTTCACACCTGACTGGGGTAAAGGGCCAACGAAGGGCTCCACTTCCTTTCCTTCCCACAGGTCCATCAAATATTTAATCTTCCCTTGAAATTCAATACGTGTCAATGAGTGAAGGTGCCATTTCTTATCTAGATTTGTTTATTTATTGTTTATTTTATTTTTATTCATTTTGTCATTTTCTTTGTTGGGTGGGGGGGTTACAGGTACAGGTACAATATATACAGTACATTCTGTGGGCTGCCACGCAAAATGAAAAATAAAATAAGTACAAAGTATTGAATCATTTTACTTTGGAAACTGAAAATAATTTGCCTACACCCCCAACCCCAATAATGGTGCCATTCCTTGAAGCAATTTTAAGATAGGAAATCATAGAGGGGATGTAATAAACTAAGGTAAGTCTTTACAATGGCCTGCTGATGGTGATTGCCAGATTACTCTGCTGCCCATGCTGAATCCCAACCAAGAGAAAGACTGTGGACGCCAATACTCCAGTCACTACTGTGTTCTCTCCAGGAAAAGCAATACAATAAGAACCGTGCAAAACAATACAGGTAAACTTTAAATGACTTGCATGATACTAAATCACAACACTCCAAATGATGTTTTGCTACTTCAGCAAATTAATACTTGGAAATGCTAGCATAAAAGGAGAGAAAATGTGCATTTATGGATGTTTATGGAATGCTTCATACGGAACACAGAGTATACGTCTGTCTAACTGTTGGAGAAAAACAGAACACTGGGTGACTTGTCTTACTTTCTCCCCTAGGCTGCTCTATGCCAATTACCACTGGCAGCATTCAATTCTGCACTGGTTTAATTTCATCCATCTCATATTCATGAGTGTTGGCCAACAGTGTTTCGTTATTGTCGCTATGACTGCATTCATCACAGCCTCCACGCCTACCTCCACAGTGATTAATGTAGCACCACCACAGTTTACCCCCCAAAAAATTCAATTTCAGAATCTGGCAATAACAGGGTAATTGGTGTGATGGAGAGAGACGAGATAACAGAATTTAAAAAAATAAGGAGAAGTGGGGGGGGGTTGTAGAAAAAAAAACAGATGGCACTGCCAGAGAGCTGGGAGAGATATTTGCCCAAGGTCATGAAGCCTCTTTCTCTGTTTCTATCTCTATCTCTCCCTCTTTCTCAAACAGAAAAGTATTACCCCAGAGAGATGAAACACTGAGCCCCTATCATCGGCTTTGTTTCACATTTGCATTTTGAGTAGCCTGAGTTTCCATGGGGATGTCGTCGGGGTTGTGAATGTGGGATAGGAGGATGAGAAGTGGGTTAATAAAAGGAGTAGGGGGGTCTTTGATCTGACACCTGAGGCTGTCCGCCTTCATCTCTGATGAGGTTAGATGAGAGTCACGTTTTCAACTGACGACAGGCGGATTGAAGGTTAATGAAGCACCTCGGTGTTGGCGTGCCTGGCATGCCGACAGTAGAGGAGTCACACAGCTTTAGGTCCACAATCATAATAATCACACTGATCCTGTGAGGTGGCACTTGTCTCTTAGCACCTTACTTCTCCCTTCCCCTCACTGTAAAAAAATCTAGTTGTATCAACTAAACATTATTAAGTAAATGGTTCCACCACCTTTTTTTTGTTTACTCTAACCTTTCAGTGAAAAGTGTTACCTGAAAAAAATGTTTTTACTAAAACATTCTGTTTGCTCAAATTGTCTCATATGTTCATTCAACAAAAACAACAATTTGGGCCGCTTACCTAAAAAAAGGCTGTGGAACTACACTGAACCAAAATAATGTAAACACATGTAAAGTGTTGGGCCCATGTTTCATAAGCTGAAATAAAAAATCCCAGAAATGTTCCATAAAAAAAAGCTTATTTCTCTCAGATTTTGTGCACAAATTTGTTTACATCCTGTTAGTGAGCATTTCTCCTTTGCCAAGATAATCCATCCACCTGACAGGTGTGGCATATCAAGAAGCTGATTAAACAGCATGATCATTACACAGGTGCACCATGTGCTGGGGACAATAAAATGGCACTTTAAAATGTGCAGTTTTGTCACACAACACAATGCCACAGATGTCTCAAGTTTTGAGGTAGCATGCAGTTGGCATGCTGACTGCAGGAATGTCCACCAGAGCTGTTGCCAGAGAATGTAATGTTTATGTCTCTACCGTAAGCTGCCTCCAACGTTGTTTTAGAGAATTTGGCAGTACGTCCAACCGGTCCCACAACCGCAGACCACGCAGTGGTGTAAAGTACTTAAGTAAAAATACTTTAAAGTACTACTTAAGTCATTTTTTAGGGTATCTGTACTTTACTTTACTATTTATATTATTGACAACTTTTACTTTTACTTCACTATATTCCTAAAGAAAATAATGTATATTTTACTCCATACATTTTCACTGACACCCAAAAGTACTGGTTATATTTTGAATGCTTAGCAAGAAAGGAAAATAGTTTTAAAAACAAGAAAATGGTGCTGTCTGCTTTGCTTAATATAAGGAAGTTTAAATGATTTATACTTTTACTCTTACTTTTGATACTTAAGTATATTTTAGCAATTACATTTACTTTTGATACTTAAGTATATTTAAAACCAAATACGTTTAGACTTTTACTCAAGTAGTATTTTAGTGGCTGACTTTCACTTTTACCTGAGTAACTTTCTATTAAGGTATCTATACTTTTCTCAAGTATGACAATTGGATACTTTCTCCACCACTGCTGGCTCCCCAGAGGGTGGGCCTATGCCCTCCAAGGCCTACCAATGGCTGCACCCCTGCCCAGTCATGTGAAATCCATAGATTAGGGCCTAATGAATTTATTTAAATTGACTGATTTCCTTATATGAACTGTACCTCAGTAAAATTGTTGCATGTTGAATTTATATTTTTGTTCAGTATAGTTATGCTTCTGCCATACAATGTTTTCAACTTACATATTTGACACACATTGACATACATGATTACATTGTGCATGTTCATTTATAAAGTAATTAATTATTCAACATGTCCTCAACTGGGATTTTAACTCACAATCTCTTGGTACACAGCATTCCAATCTACCTGCTATGCCACCATGTCTATGTAAACTTGCACTTCAAAGTACATTTCAGCTCTGTTAAAAATACACTCAAGAAAAACTGAGTAACATTAAAAACAGAGTAATATGCCCCACCAACATTAGACAACTATACAGAAAAACCTAAAATTGCTTAAATAAGTAAATCCAATCAATGATGAGAGAATAGTCAGATTAACTGATAATTGACACAGACACGGTGGTGTAGCAGGAAGATCGGAGTGTGATAGACCAAAATGTTGTGAGTTCAAATCTCAGGTGAGGACATGTTGAATAATAATTACTGTATCAATCAATCAATCAATTTTATTTTATATAGCCCTTCGTACATCAGCTAATATCTCGAAGTGCTGTACAGAAACCCAGCCTAAAACCCCAAACAGCTAGTAATGCAGGTGTAGAAGCACGGTGGCTAGGAAAAACTCCCTAGAAAGGCCAAAACCTAGGAAGAAACCTAGAGAGGAACCAGGCTATGAGGGGTGGCCAGTCCTCTTCTGGCTGTGCCGGGTGGAGATTATAACAGAACCATGCCAAGATGTTCAAAAATGTTCATAAGTGACAAGCATGGTCAAATAATAATCAGGAATAAATCTCAGTTGGCTTTTCATAGCCGATCATTAAGAGTTGAAAACAGCAGGTCTGGGACAGGTAGGGGTTCCATAACCGCAGGCAGAACAGTTGAAACTGGAATAGCAGCAAGGCCAGGCGGACTGGGGACAGCAAGGAGTCACCACGGCCGGTAGTCCCGACGTATGGTCCTAGGGCTCAGGTCTCTCAGTTGGCTTTTCATAGCCGATCATTAAGAGTTGAAAACAGCAAGTCTGGGACAGGTAGGGGTTTCGTAACCGCAGGCAGAACAGTTGAAACTGGAATAGCAGCAAGGCCAGGCGGACTGGGGACAGCAAGGTGTCAGCATGCCCGGTAGTCCTGACGTATGGTCCTAGGGCTCAGGTTCTCAGAGAGAAAGAGAGAACGAGAGAATTAGAGAGAGCATACTTAAATTCACACAGGACACTGGATAAGACAGGAGAAGTACTCCAGGTATAACCAACTAACCCCAGCCCCCCGACACATAAACTACTGCAGCATAAATACTGGAGGCTGAGACAGGAGCGGTCCGGAGACACTGTGGCCCCATCCGAAGAAACCCCGGACAGGGCCAAACAGGAAGGATATAACCCCACCCACTCTGCCAAAGCACAGCCCCCGCACCACTAGAGGGATATCCTCAACCACCAACTTACAATCCTGAGACAAGGCCGAGTATAGCCCACAGAGGTCTCCACCACAGCACAAACCAAGGGGGGCGCCAACCCAGACAGGAAGATCACGTCAGTAACTCAACCCACTCAAGTGACGCACCCCTCCTAGGGACGGCATGAAAGAGCACCAGCAAGCCAGTGACTCAGCCCCTGTAACAGGGTTAGAGGCAGAGAACCCCAGTGGAGAGAGGGGAACCGGCCTGGCAGAGACAGCAAGGGCTGTTCGTTGCTCCAGAGCCTTTCCGTTCACCTTCACACTCCTGGGCCAGACTACACTCAATCATATGACCTACTGAAGAGATAAGTCTTCAGTAAAGACTTAAAGGTTGAGACCGAGTCTGCGTCTCTCACATGGGTAGGCAGACTGTTCCATAAAAATGGAGATCTATAGGAGAAAGCCCTGCCTCCCGCTGTTTGCTTAGAAATTCTAGGGACAATTAGGAGGCCTGCGTCTTGTGACCGTAGCGTACGTATTGGTATGTACGGCAGGACCAACTCGGAAAGATAGGTAGGAGCAAGCCCATGTAACGCTTTATAGGTTAACAGTAAAACCTTGAAATCAGCCCTTGCCTTAACAGGAAGCCAGTGTAGGGAAGCTAGCACTGGAGTAATATGATCAAATTTCTTGGTTCTAGTCAGGATTCTAGCAGCCGTATTTAGCACTAACTGAAGTTTATTTAGTGCTTTATCCGGGTAGCCGGAAAGTAGAGCATTGCAGTAGTCTAACCTAGAAGTAACAAATGCATGGATTAATTTTTCTGCATCATTTTTGGACAGAAAATTTCTGATTTTTGCAATGTTACGTAGATGGAAAAAAGCTGTCCTTGAAACAGTCTTGATATGTTCGTCAAAAGAGAGATCAGGGTCAAGAGTAACGCCGAGGTCCTTCACAGTTTTATTTGAGACGACTTTACAGCCATCAAGATGAATTGTCAGATTTAACAGAAGATCTCTTTGTTTCTTGGGACCTAGAACAAGCATCTCTGTTTTGTCCGAGTTTAAAAGTAGAAAGTTTTCAGCCATCCACTTCCTTATGTCTGAAACACAGGCTTCTAGCGAGGGCAATTTTGAGGCTTCACCATGTTTCATTGAAATGTACAGCTGTGTGTCATCCGCATAGCAGTGAAAGTTAACATTATGTTTTCGAATAACATCCCCAAGAGGTAAAATATATAGTGAAAACAATAGTGGTCCTAAAACGGAACCTTGAGGAACACCGAAATGTACAGTTGATTTGTCGGAGGACAGACCATTCACAGAGACAAACTGATATCTTTCCGACAGGTAAGATCTAAACCAGGCCAGAACTTGTCCGTGTAGACCAATTTGGGTTTCCAGTCTCTCCAAAAGAATGTGGTGATCGATGGTGTCAAAGGCAGCACTAAGGTCTAGTAGCACGAGGACAGATGCAGAGCCTCGGTCTGACGCCATTAAAAGGTCATTTACCACCTTCACAAGTGCAGTCTCAGTGCTATGATGGGGTCTAAAACCAGACTGAAGCATTTCGTATACATTGTTTGTCTTCAGAAAGGCAGTGAGTTGCTGCGCAACAGCTTTTTCTAAAATTTTTGAGAGGAATGGAAGATTCGATATAGGCCGATAGTTTTTTATATTTTCCGGGTCAAGGTTTGGCTTTTTTCAAGAGAGGCTTTATCACTGCCACTTTTAGTGAGTTTGGTACACATCCGGTGGATAGAGAGCTGTTTATTATGTTCAACATAGGAGGGCCAAGCACAGGAAGCAGCTCCTTCAGCAGTTTAGTAGGAATAGGATCCAGTATGCAGCTTGAAGGTTTAGAGGCCATGATTATTTTCATCATTGTGTCAAGAGATATAGTACTAAAACACTTAAGTGTCTCTCCCGATCCCAGGCCCTCGCAGAGCTGTGCAGATCCAGGACAGCTAAGCCCTGGAGGAATACGCAGATTCAAAGAGGAGTCCGTAATTTGCTTTCTAATGGTCATGATCTTTTCCTCAAAGAAGTTCATGAATTTATTACTGCTGAAGTGAAAGCCATCCTCTCTTGGGGAATGCTGCTTTTTAGTTAGCTTTGCAACAGTATCAAAAATAAATTTTGGATTGTTCTTATTTTCCTCGATTAAGTTGGAAAAGTAGGATGATCGAGCAGCAGTGAGGGCTCTTCGGTACTGCACGGTACTGTCTTTCCAAGCTAGTCGGAAGACTTCCAGTTTGGTGTGGCGCCATTTCCGTTCCAATTTCCTGGAAGCTTGCTTCAAAGCTCGGGTATTTTCTGTATACCAGGGAGCTAGTTTCTTATGACAAATGTTTTTCGTTTTTAGGGGTGTAACTGCATCTAGGGTATTGCGCAAGGTTAAATTGAGTTCCTCAGTTAAGTGGTTAACTGATTTTTGTCCTCTGACGTCCTTGGGTAGGCAGAAGGAGTCTGGAAGGGCATCAAGGAATTTTTGTGTTGTCTGAGAATTTATAGCACGACTTTTGATGCTCCTTGGTTGGGGTCTGAGCAGATTATTTGTTGCGATTGCAAACGTAATAAAATGGTGGTCCGATAGTCCAGGATTTTGTGGAAAAACATTAAGATCTACAACATTTATTCCATGGGACAAAACTAGGTCCAGAGTATGACTGTGGCAGTGAGTAGGTCCAGAGACATGTTGGACAAAACCCACTGAGTCGATGATGGCTCCGAAAGACTTTTGGAGTGGGTCTGTGGACTTCTCCATGTGAATATTAAAATCACCAAAAATTAGAATATGATCTGCTATGACTACAAGGTCTGATAGGAATTCAGGAAACTCAGAGAGGAACGCTGTATATGGCCCAGGAGGCCTGTAAACAGTAGCTATAAAAAGTGATTGAGTAGGCTGCATAGATTTCATGACTAGAAGCTCAAAAGACGAAAACGCCATTTTTTTTTTTTTTTTTTGTAAATTGAAATTTGCTATCGTAAATGTTAGCAACACCTCCGCCTTTGCGGGATGCACGGGGAATATGGTCACTAGTGTAACCAGGAGGTGAGGCCTCATTTAACACAGTAAATTCATCAGGCTTAAGCCATGTTTCAGTCAGGCCAATCACATCAAGATTATGATCAGTGATTAGTTCATTGACTATGACTGCCTTTGAAGTGAGGGATCTAACATTAAGTAACCCTATTTTGAGATGTGAGGTATCACGATCTCTTTCAATAATGGCAGGAATGGAGGAGGTCTTTATCCTAATAAGATTGCTAAGGCGAACACCGCCATGTTTAGTTTTGCCCAACCTAGGTCGAGGCACAGACACAGTCTCAATGGGTATGGCTGAGCTGACTACACTGACTGTGCTATTGGCAGACTCCACTAAGCTGGCAGGTTGGCTAACAGCCTGCTGCCTGGCCTGCACCCTATTTCACTGTGGGGCTAGAGGAGTTAGAGCCCTATCTATGTTGGTAGATAAGATGAGAGCACCCCTCCAGCTAGGATGGAGTCCGTCACTCCTCAGCAGGTCAGGCTTGGTCCTGTTTGTGGGTGAGTCCCAGAAAGAGGGCCAATTATCTACAAATTCTATCTTTTGGGAGGGGCAGAAAACAGTTTTCAACCAGCGATTGAGTGCTGAGACTCTGCTGTAGAGCTCGTCACTCCCCCTAACTGGGAGGGGGCCAGAGACTATGCATATTATCTATGCATAGTCACTTCACCCCTACCTACATGTACAGTGGCTTGTGAAAGTATTCACTCCCCTTGGCATATTTCCTATATTGTTGCCTTACAACCTGGAATTAAAATGTTTTTTTGGGGGGGGTTGTATCATTTGATTTACACAACATGCCTACCACTTTGAAGATGCAAAATATTTTTGGGGGTGAAACAAACAAGAAATAAGATAAGAAAACAGAAAACTTGAGCGTGCATAACTATTCACCCCCCCAAAGTCAATACTTTGTAGAGCCACCTTTTGCAGCAATTACAGCTGCAAGTCTCTTGGGGTATGTCTCTATAAGCTTCGCACATCTAGCCACTGGGATTTATGCCCATTCTTCAAGGCAAAACTGCTCCAGCTCCTTCAAGTTAGATGGGTTCCGCTGGTGTACAGCAATCTTAAAGTCATACCACAGATTCTCAATTGGATTGAGGTCTGGGCTTTGACTAGGCCATTCCAAGACATTTAAATGTTTCCTCTTAAACCACTCGAGTGTTGCTTTAGCAGTATGCTTAGGGTCATTGTCCTGCTGGAAGGTGAACCTCCGTCCCAGTCTCAAATCTCTGGAAGACTGAAACATGTTTCCCTCAAGAATGTCCCTGTATTTAGCGCCATCCATCATTCCTTCAATTCTGACCAATTTCCCAGTCCCTGCCGATTAAAAACATTCCCACAGCATGATGCTGCCACCACCATGCTTCACTGTGGGGATGGTGCTCTCGGGGTGATGAGAGGTGTTGGGTTTGCGCCAGACATAGTGTTTTCCTTGATGGCCAAATGGCTCAATTTTTGTCTCATCTGACCAGAGTACCTTCTTCCATATGTTTGGGGAGTCTCCCACATGCCTTTTGGCGAACACCAAACGTGTTTGCTTATTTTTTTCTTTAAGTAATGTCTTTTTTTCTGGCCACTCTTCCGTAAAGCCCAGCTCTGTGGAGTGTACGGCTTAAAGTGGTCCTATGGACAGATACTCCAATCTCTGCTGTGGAGCTTTGCATCTTGGTCTCTTTGTTGCCTCTCTGATTAATGCCCTCCTTGCCTGGTCCGTGAGTTTTGGTGGGCGGACCTCTCTTGGCAGGTTTGTTGTGGTGCCATATTCTTTCCATTTTTTAATAATGGATTTAAATGGTGCTCCGTGGGATGTTCAAAGTTTCTGATATTTTTTTATAACCCAACCCTGATCTGTACTTCTCTACAACTTTGTCCCTGACCTGTTTGGAGAGCTCCTTGGTCTTCATGGTGCCGCTTGCTTGGTGGTGCCCCTTGCTTAGTGGTGTTGCAGACTCTGGGGCCTTTCAGAACAGGTGTATATATACTGAGATCATGTGACAGATCATGTGACACTTAGATTGCACACAGGTGGACTTTATTTAACTAATTATGTGACTTCTGAAGGTAATTGGTTGCACCAGATCTTATTTAGGGGCTTCATAGCAAAGGGGGTGAAACACGTTATTTTTTTCATTTCACTTCACCAATTTGGACTATTTTGTGTATGTCCATTACATGAAATCCAAAAACAATTCCATTTAAATTACAGGTTGTAATGCAACAAAATAGGAAAAACGCCACAGGGGATGAATACTTTTGCAAGTCACTGTACAAATGACCTTGACTAACCTGTACCCCCGCACATTGACTCGGTACCGGTACCCCCTGTATATAGCCTCGTTATTGTTATTTTATTGTTATTGTATTTATTTTTTACTTTCGTTTATTTAGTAAATATTTTCTTAACTCGATTTTCTTAAAACTGCATTGTTGGTTAGTGGCTTGTAAGTAAGCATTTCAAGGTAATGTCTACACCTGTTGTATTCAGCGCTTGTGACAAATACAATTTGGTTTGATTTATAAATTAACTTGAAGATGCACAGTGTAATCCTGTGTGTCAAATATTTAAGTTGAAAACATTCTATGTTAAAAGCATTGTGTGTGTAACCAGTTGCACAGCCTTTTTTTGTTAATAATTTATAGTTGAATGAACATATGAGACAAGTTCAGCAAACACATCATTTTAAATTGACTGCATTTTTGCCAATGTTTTGTCAAGTTTGGGCCAACATTTTTTGTTGTTGTTCAGGTAACACTTGGACTGAAAAGTTGAGTAAACAAAAAAATGGCTGTGGAACCAGTTACTTAATAATAATTAGTTGAAACAACTAGATTTGTGGGTGTTTTTTTCTTTTCTTCCAGTGCTGGAACCAAATCAATAACAAATGAAGTACAAACTCCACTGATACTCATCCTATCAGGTGTTGAGCTAGGCGATGACAATATAAGAATGGCGCTGCATCGGATAGCAGACGTTTTTGAAAGGCTGGTTATGGCTCACATCAACACCATTATCCCAGACACCATGGACCCCCTCCAATTTGCATACCACCCCAACAGATCCACAGATGACGCAATCTCTATTGCACTCCACACTGCCCTTTCCCACCTGGACAAGAGGAACATCTATTTGAGAATGCTGTTCATTGACAACAGCGTTCAACACCATAGTGCCCTCCAAGGTCATCACTAAGCTAAGGACCCTGGGACTAAACATCTCCCTCTGCAACTGGATCGTGGACTTCCTAACGCACCACTCCCAGTTGGTGAGGGTAGGCAACAACACGTTCGCACCACTGACCCTCAACAAGGGGGCCCCTCAGGGGTGCGTGCTTTGTCCCCTCCTGTACTCCGTGTTTACCCATGACTGTGTGGCCACGCATGACTCCAACACCATCATTAAGTTTGCCGAGGACACGACGGTGGTAGGCCTGATCACCGATGACCGATCGCCGAGCATGCCCCCATTCACATCGACGGGGCTGTAGTGGAGTAGAGCTTCAAGTTCCTCTGTGTCTACATCACTAAGGATCTATCATGGTCCACATTCACCAACATAGTCATGAAGAGGGCACAACAATGCCTATTCCCCCTCAGCAGGCTGAAAATATTTGGCATAGGCCCTCAGATCCTCAAAAGGTTCTACAGCTGCACCATTGAGAGCATCTTGACTGGGTGCATCACCGCCTGGTATGGCAACTGCTTGGCATCCGACCGCAAGGCGCTATAGAGGGTAGTGCGTACAGCCCAGTACATCACTGGGGCCGAGCTCCCTGCCATCCAGGACCTCTATACTAGGCAGTGTCAGTGGAAGGCCCTAAAGATTTACAAAGACTCCAGCCACCCAAGTCATAGACCGTTCTCTCTGCTACTGCATGGCAATCGTTACCGATGCACCAAGTCTGGAACAAACAGGACACTGAACAGCTTCTACCCCTAAGCCATAAGACTGCTAAATAGTTAGACCGGTAGCTATTTGGTTAACTATTTAACTATCTGCATTGACCCTTTTTGCACTAACTTTTTTGACTCATCACATACGCTGCTGCTACTGTTTATTACGTGTCACTTTATTCCTAGTTATATGTACATACTGTATTTACCTCAATTACCTCGTACCACTGCACATCGACACGGTACTGGTACCCTGTGTATATAACCAAGTTATCATTACTCATTGTGTATTTATTACTACTTTTACTATTACGCATTTCACTGTTAGTCTACACATGTTGTTTACAAAGCATATGAAAAATACATTTGTATTTTATTTCATTTTATTTGAAGAGGTAGGAGTGAGAGGAATTAGATCAGGAGCCAAAGGCATCTCACTGGGGAAGTGGTGTTGACACATATCTTAATAGCCTCAGCACTGCTTTGTGAGACCAACTGGCTGGGAAGATGATGAGAGATGATGAATGTTTTTTTTTAATGACATTGCAATAACTTAAGGTGTCAGTGTTCTGCAAGGGAGCTTTAGTGGAAATAGGATAGGAATCAGGTACTATATCTTACGATGATTGGGGGAGACAGATCTCGAAGGTGGCAATTGAACAGTATGCTCTCTGGAAAACACATTCATTAATATTTTAAATGAGAACCAAGGACATGGGTTGGAGGGGATGATCCAACACATTAAGTCTAAACTCCTATGTGACAGGAAATGAAGATGGTTGGTGATCTTAGATCTCAGACCCCTAATACAGCCCTAATAAGACTATTATTACCTATCACTGTCTGAAATCCTACAAAATGAGTTTGGCCTTCAGAAACTTTATCATAAAACCTTTATCTAATGTAAGAAAAATACATTTTCTTATCCACCACACTAACAAAGAAATAATGAAATCCCTATGAAAAGTTCCTCCAAAACATATTACAATAAATTGACCTCTGGGGGCTTTTAGAATACTTTTAAAACACATCTGTGAGGCAGAAACTCGGTCAGGCTCTAAGAGTAACCTTTGGATGGCCTTCTCTTATCTCAACTAATTTCCAAGAATCTGCATTGTTTATCAGCCACACTCTGAGGTCTCTCACAGAACAAAGTTGTGCCCAATGGCAAAGCTTGCAGGTTGCATGAATGACTTTAGTTATTTTTGCAATACATTGGCTTTCAAAAACAATTAGCTCGGATTATGTTGTGTTCAAATACAGTACAGTGCAGACCATGAAAACTGACCAACTCACCCCCAGTATGCATTACATTTCCCTACCTGACATTGTGTCCTCCAGGCCAATGGAATCCATTGGAGGACTTTCCCCTGAACAGCTACAGATGTCGAATCTTAATATGACCCATTTCGTCGCAGGAGGAAAATAATCCTGCAGCAGGAGGATTTGATCAAATATTTCAAATGTATAATTGCTGCCAGGGGGCAGCTGGAAGCGGTGTTTGTAGGCTATACAACGCAGTACCATACCTAGGGGGCTATGGTTTGGGGAAGGCTCTGCAAACCAACCGACCTCATACCATCAAGTATCATCAAGTACTGTATTCTCACGGCTAGGTAGGTAGAGCATTATGAACTGTCGTAGCGCAGTGGTCTGAGCAGCATGCTTTGGCTCCTAGCATCACGAGTTCGCGCACAGTGCTGGGCAATCCTTTTGACACTTTGTATGAATGGAAACTAATGTTGGTGTAGCCTCCTGACTGTTATTATTTTATTCGTTTCCTATTTATGTTATCCAAAAGTGTCTGGTATGGTAATTTCTTATCAAGATTGGGGGTAAAATAACCCTGGACTGTCCATATTTTAAATGTGTAACTACATCAAGTCAATCGAGGGATTGAGTAATTTGTGCCAGAAGGGTGTGGGCCGGAATCAAACCCACGCTGACACGGTAGCCCTATATGTGCACTCTGAAGGTAGCAGCCTTAACTGCTAAATTTTGAGTTCATTCATAACCTTAGGATACACTAGACACTTGTATGTCATAGCCTAGTGGAGACCAATATGTACAGTATCTAGTGTTATTAAGCTATATTAAACGATGGTTGTGGATGTGTATGCCTGCATTTCAGATACATTTTTGTACATTTGAATGTTGCAGTAATAGGACCTAGGCCTAGCATTTGAGCGAGCGAGAGAGAACATAATATTGATAGCAAGTCCTGATCTCAATGACTCGACTGCCCCCGCATGGAGAGAAAGAGAAATGCTCATTTTCAGCCACTCACGAGGCTCATTTGAATTTCCTGATGCAGTAGGAAAATTCTCCATGACAAAATAGTGATCAGTTAAGCTCCGACATCTATATCACAACAGGGACTAAGGGAGTCCTTTGGTCTCCCGGCATCCAGCCATCGCACTTTGCCTGTATATAATGAGATTATGGCCAGCTCCTGGCAAATCTACCCTGGAAGAGATGAGACCAATTAGTCTGTTGTCTGCCCCAAAGAGAGACTGCGGCTGCCACTCTCAAGTGATTACTTGAGTACAGCCTACTACACACCCTATAACAAAAGTCCACAAATAAAGAGAGTGCCTGTTTGTGTCAAATTGATGGGAAAGCTTATTTTCATGGCCAAGGTTAAAGAATGAAAGAAATCTGCAAACAATATATCAGAGGACACAACAATGTATTCTCTGACAAAGGGCCAAAGGACACCTCCAGTCTATTCCTCTCGTCTTTAGATCCAGTGACAGTGATCTTGTCAGCGGACTAGCACACCAATGGGTGGTAGAGCCCCAGCAGGCCCATGGCTCCCCAGTGCTACAGTAGGCAAGACGTACAGCACAGGACTCAGTCCGTCAGTCTGGGAGCTAATTAGCCTCAGCACTTTGTCGTCTTCACTTTAACCTTTACAGGCACCAGCGATCAATCCTGCAATTGTAAAGGTTTTAGGGCCCCGATCTCAGGTAAGTGCTTCTTTCGAAAGTCTCTTAAAATGTCTGTGTTCCAAAGCCCCTTGGTGTAGCCCCTCTCTGAGAGGGGTTGTTTAAGAATTGGGGTGTTGAGACAGACACACACAGAGATGGGCTTTGGGATATAATTAAAACTCAATGTGAACCATGGAACCAAATAATTTGGAGCTCATGAGTGTTCTCATTACACCCTCTAACCCCATTACAGAATCATGATGGATATCTCCAGTTGAAATAAACATTCTTATTGCTCTGGCAGGCCTCTGGAAGACACATGAAACACAAAGGGGATGTTGCTCTTCAAATAACCAGACGTCCAGTGTATTGGCTATCATGGTGAGAATCAATCGTAGAGTGAATAAGTGTAGAGTTTGTAGGGGATTACTTATTCCCCTAATTGATCAATCAATCTATCCAATCCCCAGGACAGCTGTGGTCCACGGCTTCACAGTTGTTCTGCAGCAAACTCCAGCGGGGGCGGGTAACAAGCAGCGCTTGTGTTCCAAAGCCCGCTGCCTCCAAGAAGATATGCTGCCCTGGTGTGTACAGTGAGGGAAAAAAGTATTTGATCCCCTGCTGATTTTGTACGTTTGCCCACTGCCAAAGAAATGATCAGTCTATAATTTTAATGGTAGGTTTATTTGAACAGTGAGAGACAGAATAACAACAAAAAAATCCAGAAAAACGCATGTCAAAAATGTTATAAATTGATTTGCATTTTAATGAAGGAAATAAGTATTTGACCCCCTCTCAATCAGAAAGATTTCTGGCTCCCAGGTGTCTTTTATACAGGTAAAGAGCTGAGATTAGGAGCACACTCTTAAAGGGAGTGCTCCTAATCTCAGTTTGTTACCTGTATAAAAGACACCTGTCCACAGAAGCAATCAATCAATCAGATTCCAAACTCTCCACCATGGCCAAGACCAAAGAGCTCTCCAAGGATGTCAGGGCCAAGATTGTAGACCTACACAAGGCTGGAATGGGCTACAAGACCATCGCCAAGCAGCTTGGTGAGAAGGTGACAACAGTTGGTGCGATTATTCGAAAATGGAAGAAACACAAAAGAACTGTCAATCTCCCTCGGCCTGGGGCTCCATGCAAGATCTCACCTCGTGGCGTTGCAATGATCATGAGAACGGTGAGGAATCAGCCCAGAACTACATGGGAGGATCTTGTCAATGATCTCAAGGCAGCTGGGACCATAGTCACCAAGAAAACAATTGGTAACACAGTACGCCGTGAAGGACTGAAATCCTGCAGCGCCCGCAAGGTCCCCCTGCTCAAGAAAGCACATATACATGCCCGTCTGAAGTTGGCCAATGAACATCTGAATGATTCAGAGGAGAACTGGGTGAAAGTGTTGTGGTCAGATGAGACCAAAATCGAGCTCTTTGGCATCAACTCAACTCGCCGTGTTTGGAGGAGGAGGAATGCTGCCTATGACCCCAAGAACACCATCCCCACCGTCAAACATGGAGGTGAAAACATTATGCTTTGGGGGTGTTTTTCTGCTAAGGGGACAGGACAACTTCACCGCATCAAAGGGACGATGGACGGGGCCATATACCGTCAAATCTTGGGTGAGAACCTCATTCCCTCAGCCAGGGCATTGAAAATGGGTCGTGGATGGGTATTCCAGCATGACAATGACCCAAAACACACGGCCAAGGCAACAAAGGAGTGGCTCAAGAAGAACACATTAAGCTCCTGGAGTGGCCTAGCCAGTCTCCAGACCTTAATCCCATAGAAAATCTGTGGAGGGAGCTGAAGGTTCAAGTTGCCAAACGTCAGCCTCGAAACCTTAATGACTTGGAGAAGATCTGCAAAGAGGAGTGGGACAAAATCCCTCCTGAGATGTGTGCAAACCTGGTGGCCAACTACAAGAAACGTCTGACCTCTGTGATTGCCAACAAGGGTTTTGCCACCAAGTACTAAGTCATGTTTTGCAGAGGGTTCAAATACTTATTTCCCTCATTAAAATGCAAATCAATTTATAACATTTTTGACATGCGTTTTTCTGGATTTTGTTGTTGTTATTCTGTCTCTCACTGTTCAAATAAACCTACCATTAAATTTATAGACTGATCATTTCTTTGTCAGTGGGCAAACGTACAAAATCAGCAGGGGATCAAATACTTTTTTCCCTCACTGTATGTAAGGGAGTGGAGTTATGGAGAGAGAGAGCGAGCATCCCACTGAATGGGCAGTCAGTCTTTTGCTCTGAACATTATGCCTATTTCTGTGCCTCTCTGAGCACCATGTCTATATATCTGCCTGTAATGCCTGCCTCTCCAGTGTTAACAGCTCTGGGCTTACTCTGTGTCTGAATGATAACGTATTAGAGCAGGGTTTATCTCACTCACACTTCACAGCGTAGAGTCGGCTATGTCACATCCTCCCCTGCCCACACAGACAGCACTTACTGTTCCAGTGAGACGAAAAGCTATCCTACTCTTAGCCATGCATGTTCTAGCTACCTGAGAGTGGAGCGGGGGCTGAGCCAGACAGACAGGCAGGCTGACTGGGATCTGCAGTGTGACCAGCATGAGAAATGAATAGATTACACAGGCTGCTGCTGGGATGTGTGGCACTGCAGAGGTTAGATAGATGAAGGAACATGGGAATGCAGATTTGGTTTAGGTGTCTTTATTTATTTAATTTTTTATTTCACCTTTATTTAACCAGGTAAACCAGTTGAGAACAAGTTCTCATTTACAACTGCGACCTGGCCAAGATAAAGCAAAGCAGTGCGATAAAAACAACAATACAGAGTTACATATGGGGTAAAACAAAACAAAGTCAAAAATACAACAGAAATACATATAATATACAGTGTGTGCAAATTTAGCAAGTTATGGAGGTAAGGCAATAAAATAGGCTATAGTGCAAAATAATTACAATTAGTATTAACACTGGACTGATAGATGTGCAAGAGATGATGTGCAAATAGAGATACTGGGGTACAAATGAGCAAAATAAATAACAATATAGGGATGAGGTAGTTGGGCGGGCTAATTTCAGATGGGCTGTGTACAGGTGCAGTGATCGGTAAGGTGTTCTGACAACTGATGCTTAAAGTTAGTGAGGGAGATAAGTGTCTCCAGCTTCAGAGATTTTTGCAATTTGTTCCAGTCATTGGCAGCAGAGAACTGGAAGAAATTGCGGCCAAAGGAGGTGTTGGCTTTGGGGATGACCAGTGAGATATACCCGCTGGAGCGCAGACTACGGGTGGGTGTTGCTATGGTGACCAATGAGCTAAGATAAGGCGGGGATTTGCCTAGCAGTGATTTATAGATGGCCTGGAGCCAGTGGGTTTGGCGAGCGAATATGTAGTGAGGACCAGCCAACAAGAGCGTACAGGTCACAGTGGTGGGTAGTATATGGGGCTTTGGAGACAAAACGGATGGCACTGTGATAGACTACATCCAATTTGCTGAGTAGAGTGTTGGAGGCTATTTTGTAAATGACATCGCCGAAGTCAAGGATCGGTAGGATAGTCAGTTTTACGAGGGCATGTTTGGCAGCATGAGTGAAGGAGGCTTTGTTGCGAAATAGGAAACCAATTCTAGATTTAACTTTGGATTGGAGATTCTTAATGTGAGTCTGGAAGGAGAGTTTACAGTCTAACCAGACACCTAGATATTTGTAGTTGTCCACATACTCTAGGTCAGACCCGTCGAGAGTAGTGATTCTAGTCGGGTGGGCAGGTGCAAGCAGCGTTCGGTTGAAGAGCATGCATTTAGTTTTACTAGTGTTTAAGAGCAGTTGGAGGCTACTGAAGGAGTGTTGTATGGAATTGAAGCTCGTTTGGAGGTTTGTTAACACAGTGTCCAATGAAGGGCCAGATGTATACAAAATGGTGCCGTCTGCGTAGAGGTGGATCTGAGAGTCACCAGCAGCAAGAGCGACGTCATTGATATACACAGAGAAAAGAGTCGGCCCAAGAATCTAACCGATATGGCCACTTAACTCCTAGACATCAGAGTAAAGCCACTAGTAATGGGGCAAAAAATTGATACAGTTAAAATTCACAATATAATTGTTTTATATCGATACTTTTTGTAAAAAAATATATATATATAATAATAATTATATATATATATATATATATATATATATATATATATATATATATATATATATATATATATATATATATACACTACCAGTCAAAAGTTTGGACACACCTACTCACTCAAGGGTTTTTCTTTATTTTTACTATTTTTTACATTGTAGAATAATAGTGAAGACATCAAAACTATAAAATAACACATATGGAATCATGTTGCAACAAAAAAAAGTGTTAAACAAATCAAAATATATTTTATATTTGAGATTCTTCAAATAGCCACCCTTTGCCTTGATGACAGCTTTGCACACTCTTGAAGCGTGATTCATCACTCCAGAGAACGCGTTTCCACAGCTCCAGAGTCCAATGGCGGCGAGCTTTACACCACTCCAGCCGACACTTGGCATTGTGCATAGTGATCTTAGGCTTGTGTGCGGCTGCTCAGCCATGAAACCCATTTCATGCCGAACAGTTCTTGTGCTGACGTTGCTTCCAGAGGCAGTTTGGAACTCGGTAGTGAGTGTTGCAACCGAGGACAGATGATTTTTACGCGCTTCAGCACTCGGCGGTCCCATTCTTTGAGCTTGTGTGGCCTACCACTTCACGGGTGAGCCGTTGTTGCTTCTAGACGTTTCCACTTTACAATAACAGCACTTACAGGTGACCGGGGCAGCTCTAGCAGGGCAGAAATTTTACGAACTGACTTGTTGGAAAGGTGGCATCCTATGACGGTGCCACATTGAAAGTCACTGAGCTCTTCACTACGGGCCATTCTACTGCCAATGTTTGTCTATGGAGATTGCATGGTTGTGTGCTCAATTTTATACACCTGTCAGCAACCGGTGTGGCTAAAATAGCCGAATCCACTAATTTGAAAGGGTGTCCACATACTTTTGTATATACAGTACCAGTCAAACATTTGGAGATGCGTACTCATTCAAGGGTTTATCTTTATTTTTACTATTTTCTATATTGTAGAATAATAGTGAAGACATCAAAACTATGAAATAACACAAATGGAATCATGTAGTAACCAAGAAAGTGTTAAACAAAACAAATATATTTTATATTTGAGATTCTTCAAATAGCCACCCTTTGCCTTGATGATAGCTTTGCACACTCTTGAAGCATGATTGATACTCACTTTCATTTAAAAGCGCAGGAGAAAGCAATAAAGCTCACTCCATGACTCACATAGGAGGGATGGTTCAGGTCTAGACATGTCCAACCAATAAGACCGTATTCACAATGGACTGATACTAAAGGAATAACGAAGGCTCCATCATGTAAGCAGCTTTGTAACTATAATAGACAGTTATTTCAGGTTTATTAATTGTTCAAATGTCATGCAAACAGCACAGTAAATGCACTTCCATTATCCTCTCATAACCAGTACTGCTGGCATTGTTTGAGTGGCATCATTAATTTCCAACATAACATGAACATCCTCCTCAAGTAGACAGTAAATCAAACGCAGCTGTGCCGTGTCAAGGCTGGGTGTATGGTGTGTGATATGCATGTTGTCTTGACAGACAGCCGTCTGCAGAACATCCCCTTCACATGATGGGAGCCAAGCAGCAGCAACAGCAGTCATGCACTTCAGCCAGGGAGAAATGAGGACAGTAGCAATGCGCATGCCCCACCCACCTGAGGATCTGTCTTTTTCAGCCATCTATTTGCTCTGTTTCAGAGGTGCATAATCCACTTGTCAATGAAATCTTGCTGGATTGATTGTGACTCTTTCATTTCTTACTTGTGCCTGTCGTTTTTTCCCATTATCGTTACAACCACAGAAATGTTTGTAATGACCTGTCAAACACACCCCGTTAATGGCTGAAATGGCATCAATGGGATACATTGGTTTCCGTTGAATTTCTAAGAACGGTGTGTTAAATCGTTGGGGATTTAGCACACCATCTCGACACTTACAGTACCAGTCAAAGGTTTGGACACACCTACTAATTCCAGGGTTTTTATTTATTTTTACTATTTTCTACAATGTAGAATAATAGTGAAGACATCAAAACTATGAAATAACACATATGGAATCATGTAGTAACCAAAAAAGTGTTAAACAAATCAAAATATATTTGAGATTCTTCAAAGTAGCCACCCTTTGCCTTGATGACAGCTTTGCACACTCTTGGCATTCTCTCAACCAGCTTCATCAGGTAGTCACGTGGAATGCATTTCAATTAACAGGTGTGCCTTCTTAAAAGTTAATTTGTGGAATTTATTTCCTTCTTAATGTGTTTGAGCCAATCAGTTGTGTTGTGACAAGGTAGGGGGGTATACAGAAGATAGCCCTATTTGGTAAAAGACCAAGTCCATATTATGGCAAGAACAGCTCAAATAAGCAAAGAGAAATGACAGTCCATCATTACTTTAAGACATGGTCAGTCAATGCGGAAAAATAACTTTTAACGTTTCTTCAAGTGCAGTCACAAAAACCATCAAGCGCTATGATAAAACTGGCTCTCATGAGGACCGCCACTGGAAAGGGGTCTTAGGGGAAAGGAAGACCCAGAGTTACCTCTGCTGCAGATGATAAGTTCATTAGAGTTAACTGCACCTCAGATTGCAGCCCAAATAAATGCTTCACAGAGTTCAAGTAACAGACACATCTCAACATCAACTGTTCAGAGGGGACTGTGTTAATCAGGCCTTCATGGTCGATTGCTGCAAAGAAACCACTAATAAAGGACACAAAGAAGAGACTTGCTTGGGCCAAGAAACACGAGCAATTGACATTAGACTGGTGGAAATCTGTCCTTTGGACTGATGAGTCCAAATTTGAGATTTTTGGTTCCAACCGCCGTGTCTTTGTGAGACGCAGAGTAGGTAAACGGATGATCTCTGCATGTGTGGTTCCCACCGTGAAGCATGGAGGAGGAGGTGTGATGGTGTGGGGGTGCTTTGCTGGTGACACAGTCTGTGATTTATTTACAGTTCAAGGCACACTTAACCAGCATGGCTACCACAGCATTCTGCAGTGATACGCCTTCACATCTAGTTTGCACTTAGTGGGACTATCATTTGTTTTTCAAAAGGACAATGACCCAAAACACACCTCCAGGCTGTGTAAGGGATATTTGGAGAGTGATGGAGTGCTGCATCAGATGACCTGACCTCCATAATCACCCAACCTCAAACCAATTGAGATGGTTTGGGATGATTTGGACCACAGAGTGAAGGAAAAGCAGCCAACAAGTGCTCAGCATATGTGGGAACTCCTTCAAGACTGTTGGAAAAGCATTCCTCATGAAGCTGGTTGAGAGAATGCCAAGAGTGTGCAAAGCAGCTGTCATCAAGGCAAAGGGTGGCTACTTTGAAGAATCTAAAATATATTTTGATTTGTTTAACACTTTTTTGGTTACTACATGATTCCATTTGTGTTATTTCATAGTTTTGATGTCTTCACTATTACTCTACAATGTAGAAAATAGTTTAAAAAAAAGAAAAACCCTTGAATGAGTAGGTGTGTCCAAACTTTTGACTGGTACTGTATAGTGTAGTTCATGGATATTTGTCAATGCAGATGTATACAGCTGATTCCAGTACATTCACATCAGTTGGATATCTGTATCTGTTACCTTGCTTGCTTTCTATATCACCATTTAGATCTCAAAATGTACCTGTGAAAGATGAGAGCTAACACTTTCTTGAATTAGCGGGACAGAGGTGTTGCTAAAAGTTTTTTTTTATATATATAAGGCATTGTTATTTGTGATGGGGGGGAAAATCCATAGTTACATATTGAAATATTGTTGTTGGGCTAGTTGGCTGTACCTGCACCAAAACTCCAGTATTTTTCCTTCATAGTTTGTTCTCCATCTTCTTTTTAAATACAGAGCCAATTTGTTTTTGTTATTTTATTTTTCTCTCTAATCACTCAAATTACTCTAACTATTATATCGTTTTATTGAGACATGGGAGACATCCCAGCAGCCTTATTTTACCCCACCTGAGTTGAATGTACATTAGCTCAGCCTGAAAAACCCCACACACCACACTCTCTATTCAGATTCTGTTCCTTGTGGCAGAATGTTGTGTGTGCAGGTAGCCGGCTAGCCGCATATCGACCTTGAGTGACAATGGCACATAGTAGTCTTGACCAGATTCTATCCTCTGGCAACATTTCAGAGGTGAATGATGGCAGGGGGATAGCTTAAATGAAGGGAATAGCGAGGAGATGAGAAAACAGGTCACATGGTGTTAGCGCTGTTCTGTGAGCCTCCATGGACCCATTGTGGCAGGACACTGAGGGGAGAGGAAGAGGAGGGGAGATGAGAGATGAGAGGAAGGAGGAGGAGAGATCATGGAAACCTTGTGCCATTGTATAGTGTATGGGTTCTTAGGAATGTGAAGGACTGTTTCTCCCATCCCCAGTGCTCTTCCTAGATGTGTCTGTGCTCCTTTCCTATCCAGGGGTTTATTCCTGGCCAAACGGTTTCTATTATTGGGCCGCTCCTGCATTTATCTGTCAGCCCCTGCTCCGTGATGCGAGGTGGCAGGCCACAGAGGCAGTGATGCAATTCCGCTCCAAGTGCCCTCTCTCTCCATTTTTCCTTCTCCCTTTCTCTCCTTTCCTCCTTTCTCTCACTCTCTTTCTCCAGTCTGTTCTCCTCCCTGTGCCACACACATTTATTTTCTCCTCCTGTTTAGGCCATGGGGGAACGTGCCAAGATATGTGTCTGTGTCTTAACCACAAACCCTTGAGTCAAAAGGTTGATCATTCAAGCGTTGTCTGTATTTATTCTTTCCTCTTCTATTGTGTGTACACTGATGGAATTGAATGGAACATTGTGTTTACGTGCACATTCGTGCATTTCTGTGTGCCTGTGTGTTGGGGGGCAGTAGGGCAGGCTGATGGCAGGGTCCAGAGAGCTAAAGGATAAAGCGCTGGCTAGATAAATAGGCCATTGTGTACTGAAGAGATGGACAGATTCAAAGGGCTGAGGAGAACTGGCTATGCTCGTCCGTCTGTGTTGATTTAGTGGGAGGGAGGCTCTAGCTGTGTCTAGTTTCTGTTATAAGCCTGTCTTTCCAGATTGGAGGTGTGTCATGGGCCAGGACATGTACACTCCTGTATCCATACATGTGGGAGGACAGGGGAAATGGACAGCCATTCTGGTGCAGACGTTTACATGGACTCCAGGGAAGGGCTAGGTGACAGGTCATGGCGATAGCAGAGATGATGGCTCTGTCACGTAGGCTACAGTCTAAGGGGAATTGTCATGGGTGATGTAACACCATATAATGGACAGATACATCAATACTCAAACATAGTAAATGTAGGCTAAATGGCACGAATGTACATGCTCAAACCACAAACACCTTTTTTCCAACCAATGTCAGCTGAAATACTTTTCAGATAAATCTCCGAAAACCTTTATAGAGAAATCTGATGTGTAACCTTGTGTTAAAGAGCTTATATCTAGCTGCTTCTGAATGTTGAGATCCTACTGTAGATTTCAAGTTGCGTAAGATCAGTTCTCTTTGAGCTACCGGCTCACATTGCTACTTTGAAGATGTCTGCTTTTCTCTGGTCCCTTTTCCCATGCTGTTACTTTACTCCACTCAAAGCTATGTTCCCATATACCTCCCTGAATAGATCTGGGGCATGGCTGCTATTGTTGCACGACTTTGTACCGAATTGGTATGTATGGGTTTTATGATAGTAAAAAGAGATGCATCTCTTATGTATTTTGGAATCTCTGTGTAGCCTATGCTGTCTGTGCACACATACACAGCCACTGCTGCAAGCAGCCGTTTGTAGAGAGTGTGAATGATGTTTTCCCATTTGCATAATGAGCTTGGCTCGGTAGCAGTCTTCGACTGTATGGAGAATAACGTGATTTGTGTTGCACTTTCATGAGGACTTTCTCTCCTGAAGTGCTTGAACGCAAAATCGATCTGTTTACTTCTCTATCGACAACATCATGGTGCTGGTTCAATTCAGTCCATGTCCATGGGGAGACCTGGAAGCCAATTTATCCAAATTGGAAATCATTACCTCTTTAGAAATGGATGGTTGTCTAACTGAAGTCAACTTGCTTTTGATATGTTCCCTAATGAGGATTTTCTTCTTTGTAGACCATTAAGGATTATTGATCAGTTGTGGTAAAAACAAACACTATATGATATAGGCTACCAAACATACTGTAAGGAAACCAATAATGTTTTTATTATCTGGTAATGTCATTTTGTGAAGCTAAAGGTGCATTTGTGGACTTTAAAGTGTTTTATTCCTTTAAAGAGATTCTGTTTTGTATACTTTTTAGCAAGTAGTTCTGAAAGTAGCGCTCACGAGCCTAAAGTGGTCCCGAAAATTGTGTACTACGTCACATACAGTATATGCAGATATGTGCACCACATCATTGCTCTTTCTCTCACTCTGCTGTGTGTGCATCTTGCTAGCTGCAACTCAAATTGCAAGGGGCTAAAGCTAATTGGCTGGAACTCTAATTGCTAGGGGACTAGCCCAGTAAACACACTGAAAAAACGGGACAAGGTGGGCTGTCAGATTTACGAAAACGTAATGTGTGATTTACTCAAACATGTTTTGTTTCTCCTCTCAACGCGATTTCATTGCTTGCAATCAATGCAACACGAAGCAAAATCTGATCTACTCGTTTGAATCATGTAGGGGGAGTGTGAACCAATAAAGCTATTTCATGACGAGTAATGAGGGACAATTCAAACCGCGCAAGAGAAGAATCTTCCAGAAAGAACGCTGGCGCGTTAGCTGAGAAGACAGTACCTAGAATCTTGGTCAAGATAAGCATGGTGATTGATTTTATTCAACGTTTGTCTGTGTGGTTGTAGTCAGAATTTGATTTTATTCAACGTCTGTCTGTGTGGTTGTAGTCAGAACTGTAAGTAGTAACGTTATTAGTGATTGCCCCATATCCTCATTTTGTGCTCTTGAGTCTGAAACATATTGGTATGGCAGCTAAAGGTAAAAGACGATGTTGCTAGCTAGCTTCTATGAACAGTAAAACAGGACTAGGTCAAGATTATTAACATTTTGCAAGGAGGTAAAGTTAGTTGGCGAAACACCATAATATTTACCTATTGGTCAAGAACTTCGAATTTACCAAGCCAAGAACTAATTAAGGTTTGCTGAGGAGTGCACACCGTTTGAGCTAGCTAACATGCTAGCTAACTTGCTAGCTAACTAATGCTTTGGTGCTTGTGCACGACATCGTCTGCAATCACTTTGCAGGAGCATTTAGTGTGTCCATTTTTTTTTCTTGTGAGGTAAAAGTAAAACAATTTAAAAGTTAATGTATTTGCATCATAAACAGACATTTCTTTTTATTTATTACATATTTAAGATCTAATGATTATACACCTGATCCTATGAGATTGGTGCTTTCATGCAGTTTAACAATTTGCCCATGGATGTTGTAAAACGTGGTGCAAAGGTGACATACAGAGTTCATTTTAGCACTTGAACAGTGTTACTTTTTACTTATATTATGGGTGTCCATTTATCAATAAATAAAAAATTATTTGACTAAAATACAAATCATTCAACGTATGTGCATATGAGTGGGATGCATGCATAAATCAACAGATAATTGAATCAAACATTTCATAACGAAAAATAATAATAATTCATGAACATAATTTATATTTACAGGTCCATGATGTTTGCCTACTACATTTGTGCTGCTTTGTCTAACCATTCAAAGGCTATATAGTGTTGGTGAGTACTGTTATCAGATGTTATTTTAATTCAACAACAAAAAAATCGCTGCGAATGTCGGTCTTTAGGTCTTATGGTATTTCTGTTCTCTTTTTTTCAGTGTTGTGTGAATGTGGAAATGTAAGGGGCGTTCAGAATTGGTGTCAAACAGGTCCCAACTTTTGCATCATTAGAAGTTAAATCACCCACATTATGGCTGTACTGTCCGTTACCCATGTACATACATTGACTGTCCATGTGCATTTAAGACCTGGAATACCTTAATTGTGCACCAAAGTAAAGTCCACTCAACAGAGGTTACTAAGAATCTCACAAACGTGGCAATATTCAGTTGTCATCTATGTGCTTGAAATGATTTAGCATCAGAAAATGAATATTTTGTACACATCAACAGCCATCTCAAGAGTAATGAAACTATCACTTGTATGTTTGTAGGCTGTAATTTTCAGACAAACATTAATGGTACCTTTAAATCTTACAAAAATCGCAAACATTGCTCTCATACATGGTTGGATTTTAAACCTGGAGTAGTCACAACTACTAGAGTATCTTCACCATCAGTGGATGAATCACTTGCAAATAGTCAGGAAGAAGAGTTTGTTGATGATGCCAATGCTTCTTCTGATTTGTATTGTACAGCTAAAGGCTTAGCAACTATTATTGAGGAAAGATTTGCAGCTTCTCTACTGAAATTAGGGCATTTGGTCCATGTGCCAAGCTCAGCTATTGATGAGGTTTTAAGGGAGCTCCATCATTTGATTTGTTCCGCACCTGTCCCTTTATCTAGTGACTTTGTTAGTGGCATCTGTCGTCAACATAACCTCCAAGTGGATGAATCGACAATTAAAGAAATTGCTGTTGCAGTTTGTTCTGGTAATCCTGTGCAAAAGTCTATTGAAAAAGGTTGTCGTCTTAGCACTGCTTATCAGCATAAGCAGTATTACAAGGAGAACTCCAGTGTTGTGTAGCCAATTGAATACACACTCGACGCTAAAAAGAGACACACTTTCCAGTATGTCCCAATACTGAAGTCATTACAGAAGCTTTTAAGTAGAAGAGACATTGTTGATGAAGTAGTTGAGAGTCATTGGGGACAGCAGGACATTAATATTGGACCATCATATCAATACACGTCCTACAAAGATGGTTCACATTTCAAGGAGAACTGTTTTCTCTCTGGAGAAGAGCTAAGGATACTTTATGTGGATGACTTCGAAACGTATAATCCCCTTGGCACTTCACGGAAGAAACACAAGCTATGTGCTGTTTATTGGGTGTTGGCTAACTTGCCCCATGGGTCTCATTCCTCTTTATCATCCATTTATTTAGCGGTTCTGTGTAAGAGCAATGATGTTAAAACCTATGGTTATGGTAAGGTTTAGAACCTCTTCTACGAGATCTACGAACTCTGGAGGAACTTGGTGTTTATGCCCCTCTACTAGGTGTATCTGTCAAAGATACAATACAGAGTGTAGTGGCTGACAATCTGGGAGCTCACAGCATAGCTGGTTTCATTGAGAGTTTCTCAAGGGAGTACTATTGCAGGTTTTGCACAGGAAAGAGTTGTGATATTCAGTTACATGAAGTTGCATCTGGTGCGTTCAGCTTGAGAACAAAATAACTTAATGAGACTCATGTAAAACAAGCTCAAGACACTTGTACAAACATTTATGGGGTGAAGAAAGACTGTGTTTTCACAAGCAACTTATCTCATTTTCACGTCATCTCTGGCTATCCTCCAGATCTTGCTGATGATATTTTTGAGGGTATTGTCCCAAATGAGCTGTCTCACTGCTTAGCATTACCTGTATCAAGACAACTTTTATGTAAATAATAATTTGTTCTTAACTGACTTGCCTAGTTTAAAAAAATATATATCTTAGCAAGTCTGAACTTGAGGTCTCAACTGTCTCCACTCTCCCAGTGGATTTACTCAAAAATGAAATAGCTGAAGCCATTAGACAGAAGTACCCTGACACACCTGAGGTTCATCTTTCCCAGTGTGTGACAAGTAAGGGCATAACCTACAGGAAGGGAATGATAGTTGCCCATAAATTAGCAGGTGGACTACCACATTTTTGTGAAATTGTTCAAATTTGCATTTAGCATGAGAGTGTGTTTTTCATTGTCAAGGAACTGTGTGGTTGGTACAGAGAACATTATAGAGCCTTTGAACGTAGTCCTGCTCCCACAAGAGATGTCACTCTAGTGGCACTAAGTGAACTGGCAGACAGTTATCCAATGGTTGACTACATCATTGGATCAGTCCGCATGGTGACTATGAAATGGCATATCCAATAAGAAGTTAAGTATGTTTAGCACATACTGGTTGAATATCAATTAATATGCATGCCTGCCTAATCAGTAGAAAATAGATATGAAAACTATATTTCTTACAACTTTCAAATATAATTAACATTTTATGGACCATGACAAATAATCCTTGACTGTCGTTATTGTCTGTCTTCTTTGCAGACTAAGAAGCAAGATGATGTCAACTCCTGCAATTATGAAGATCATCCTTATTGATGGCAGCTGCCAGAGACTGACCTTCCCTTGTGGACTACCTGAATATGTGACTGACCTTTTGAACAATGTAAAGAAGCAGTATGGACTTCACGGCAACTTCAGACTTCAGTTCATGGACCCTATTTTTGGAAATGAGTTCTTTAACCTGATCTCAATGGCAGACGTAGAGGACAAAGGTACTTAAAGTTATTGACTTTTGCCCCACATATCCCTCAGGAGAAACAGAAGAGAGCCTCGAAGACATGCGGAAAGCTTTACTGTCCGATGTGAAGAAAAGGAACAACAGAGAGACAGTGAAGTTGAAGATGTTTGCATACAGGAGAAATTAAGTTGTCCATGACACAACCATGGTAAAGGACTTGATGGCCTGTGCTCTTTGAAGTAATTGAGGTAAGTTAGCCATATGTGGTTCTACACCAAGTTGACATCAAAATGAGACATAAATTAAAAACAATCCTTCTTCTCTTTTCTTAGAATAGCAACATAGATGTTGGACGAGAGTGCATCATAAAGGGAGTGAGTATGTATATGGGTGAAGACCCAGAAAATCTTGTTCAGGAATATGTGGTATGTTAATAGACTGAAGTGTTTCCTTCTTCCTTCCTTATTCTTTCTCTTCCTCTCCTGTTCCGTGCCACCGTCATATTCTATCACTAGCTATTCTATTACTGTGTCATCTCCTCTGTCTTCCATCTTATTTCATTAGCTGCAGTTAGATGCAAAATTCTTTTTATTCAGAATGTTATTATTCTGATTAAAGAGTCCATGTCTTTTTTTGTTTGCATGAATGCTGAATACAGTGATCAAATTGTCTATGTCTCAAATGTAATCTGAATAGAATGGAAATATTGGTTAGAAACACTTTTAATTTTAGCCTTGTAATAGGCGGTGTTCAAATATTACCAGCAGTTCATGATTTAGTTGACACTTAAAAGGACTCCAGTCTTGATTTATTTCTGTCTGTATCATGCTCTTGTGCTATACGTTTTGCAATCTAGAGTCCCTAACTGTAAACACTTCATTGATGAATGATTCATTTCGTATGATTGACAAGTTTTGCCTTTGTGTCTTGTTCAGGGCATGGATGAAGAGTCCACCAAGGCAGCCATTGAGGACACTACTGTGGGGATCTATATTATCAAAGACCATATTTACATTTTAGTCATTTAGCAGACGCTCTTATCCAGAGCGACGTACACGAGCAATTAGGGTTAAGTGCCATGCTCAAGGGCACCGACAGATTTTTCACATAGTCGGCTCGGGGATTAGAACCAGCGACCTTTCGGTTACTGGCACAACGCTCTTAACCACTAAGCTACCATGCCGCGAGTGAGGAACCAGAGGACACTGGGATTGTCCTTGAAGGCGTCAAGGTGCTGCAGGATCTGGGCAACGTAGCATTTGCTGATGCAATGCTGTTCGGCCTCATGTAAGCCATGGACCTCAGTTACCCTACTGAGCTCCGCCACACCTTTGAAGTCTTTCAGAAGGTTTTTATGGAACTGAATGGGGACAAACTTTCTAACAAAGCTGTTCCATTTAAAAACAGGCTGTTTCAGTGAGCTGTTTTGTTGTGTGTTGTGTTTTAGACTGTATGTTGTGTTTCACACTGTACGTTTGACTTATGTTGAACTTGTTCGATTGTTCACAAAAACTCAAAACAGAATGAGCATGTCCAAAGATGGAGCTATCGAGATTTTGTTAGATATTTTGTATTGTGTTTTGAGTAGATTTTCTTTGCTGCTCATTTTGTAGTGACTTTTAGTTAATAGAATTAACACGTACAAATATGTACACATACTTACCTCATTCTTTGTCTATGTTACTCCTTATGAAAAATAACTACCTCATGTTGTAACAAAATGCATTAGAGAGAGTGCCCAATCATTGTTAGGACAACTCTTATTATTATACAGATATATAGCCTACAGCACTGTAATTTAGACCTGTGCAATTCATTGAACACTGAATGTCAGTGAATGGACATTTGTCGTTCCAAAGAGCTGAACCGTTACAAAAAATACAGTCTAATTTTTTGAAACACATGCCTTTTGCCTTCTTTGTCACTGATGCAAATGGTCTCTTGATCCTTGGTTACACATCTTTAGCATATACTTTTTATTTCCCTATTAATTTGTGTAAATACAAACACTAAGGTAGAAAATGGCAGCATTTCATCTTGTGCTTATATGAATAATTATGTAGAACCTTGTCGATAATATAAATTATGGACAAAGTTCTACATAATTACGAGTAATATTATCAATAAAATAAGGTTAATTATTAAGTAGTGATCAGGTTTAGGGAACATGATTGAATCCATTTGAAGCTACACATTTAATTCAAATAAAATCAGCTTTACCAAATCATGTTCAATTCATTCTATTCCATTACAATGCATTTACTTGAACAAATTATTTTTGCTTGACAAATTATATTTGCTTGACAAAAAGAAAAGAAGTAAACAGAAAAATATTAATTGTGTTTATCTAACGTATTCATTCATGTGGAACCGATGTACACATTTGAATTAAGTAAATTCAAAGCACCATTTTTTTCAGTGCAGTTACTTTCAAACTAGGGATTTCGTGGTTAATTTAGGTATGACAGTAATTCTGCTCATAGATTATGCATGTATGAACTACACATTGACATATCCAGCCCAAAGTGGGAGGTTTAAAAAATACTTAGTAGTTGCCAAAGTTCAAGAGCAACTTTTTCTTTATGTGCTACCACTTTTGCAGTCTCATTTTGAACATCATTTTGATCACTGGGACCTTGGTTAGATTTTAGGGGGTTCTGATGTGTGCGAGTTCTGAATTGCATTGGAAACATGGCAAATAGATTTGCAGGGAATGATTTCCAACTCAAAGTGAAATAATTAAGCTGACATTCTCTCCCTAATGCAATTAACAATGAGTGCAGTACAATCTGTGACCTGTTAGCTGTTTGATTTCATGGGCTGTGTTTCTTATTACTTGTCCATGACGCGTAGCATTTTTTAATGCAGCAAGGCAGCAGCATGTCACACTCAGGGATATGTTTAGTTCAGTGCAATCTGCCCATGAGACATATCTGGTTCACTGATCTGGTGTTGTATGCTCGGTGTGCTTGTGTACAAATTAGCCTACTGTCAGATATGGGAGCTGCTCTGAATTGCATTAGCTTGTGTATCCATTAGCTTGTCTATTCGAGTGTGTGTGGGAGAAAGATGTGTGTGCCTATATTTAGGGGTTCTGTAAATAGATATGTATTCTTTTGATTTGCTTGTTACCTCCCTACGTGTACCGTAGATCTTTATTACATTTTTTATTTTACCCTTATTTTACCAGGTAAGTTGAATGAGAACACATTCTCATTTACAGCAACGACCTGGGGAATAGTTACAGGGGAGATGATCTAGATCTAGCTGCTCCCTACACATCAGACTAAAGACTGAGCAGGATGCTGCCTGCCTGTGAGATCCAGATGCATCATGTGCTGCAAGGGAGCTGCCTCTGATGGATTTTCAGCTGGTCTAAATAATGAATGTCTGAAAGGCCTGCTAGCAAAGACCCCCAGCTCACCCTGTTCACCTGCTCCACTGGAGTGGATTCACATAGATCTACAGTACTATGCTGATGCTGTCACTGGCTGGCTGTCTGGATCATGACATAACATGGCATCCCTGGCCCTTGCTCCATGCTTAGGGACCAAGCCCAGGGAGAGGGGTGAGGAGTGTGGGGAGCCATTCTTGGCCCAGGGGCTTGGAGTGGAAAGGGGAAAAGTGTTAGGTAGTGACCCATATGGAGGCGTTGTTACTGGGCATAGCACTCAGCAGGAGAGGGCAGGCAGCATATGCCACAGATACCATGAGCGACAGAACAGGGCTCCTCCTGAGCTCCATCACACTAACTCCATCTTAAAACCAACACCCCACCAGTCAGCCAGTGGGAATGGTAAAGGCTAAACAAACAGCGTCAGAGGGAAGGGATGTACTTTTATTGGTGAACATTATACTTCAAGTAACAATTTTAGGGAGAAGACTGTTTAACCACCTGGGTCCTTACTGATCTAATATGAAAGCCAAAGGAGTACAGGCAGTATGAGCACTGTTTGGTTTGGAAATATTGCTAAAATATTTGTTAATCTTGTTTTCTACATAGAGCTTTGGTAAGGGGCCAGAATGCAGCGTTTTTTTTTTTTTTAAGCCTCAAAGGCAGTGTGTATCTGACTGTTAAGCCCAGGCTCAGACTCAGTATGTGTTCCACTCTGCTTTTCTATTTCCAATTGAGAACCATGAATATTGTAAACCACTAATTAGAAGCTCATTAGTGATTAACATAATATCTTGTTGCTTGGTAGGGTGTGCATGTCCTATGAATTTTCTGTTATCTTGAATATCATGTGAAAATGTGTTGAACGTGCACTGACAACGAATTTGTTATTTGTCCAATGCTGATTATTTTTTGCCTATTTGCTTGATTATAAAATAAAAACGATTCAATCAAGTACAGGCTTAACTGAATGACAACAGAGACAGAATACAATCTGGAATTTTATTGAATAGTTTGGGGTAGGCCTCGTCTCCGAGGAATGCTACTCAGAGCCAAATGCTGATGACAGGTTGCCCTATGCATCAACCCCCCCCTCACTGGGAGAACGGGGATCTGATGACGGGCCTTCAGTTGGTGGTGGTGGGGAGGTGGAAGGTCATTGGAAGACTGTTGCTGCAAAACAGCAGTGGGAGACAAGGTTTGAGTTGACATATAAATACTACCCTAGATTTATGCCCATTGGTTGAAAGAAAGGAAAGTGATTATTGCACAAGTGAGCCCATGGGTTAATCAGCAAGTGTGGTGGAATTGCCTCAGTGCGCCATGCTCATAGGCTGAAGTTAATAGGTGAATTACATTCCACACGCTTGCTAATAGTAAAAGAGGAGAGACGTGACACTATGCTGATGAGGTAACATTATGACACTACTATATAAATACCTGCTATGCTGACGAGGTAACGTTATAGGCACTATCTTATAAATATCTGCTATGCTGATCAGGTATCATTATAACCACTACAATGTAAATAGCTGCTATGCTGATGAGTGAGATAGGAAGCGATGTGAATTATATGTGTTTACTAGATGAATAAAAGTGACGAGTCATTCAGACCAGCCTTCCTGATTGAACTTTCGTAAACTACATTTGATTTTTTTTTTTTATTATTAACCATGCAGTGGGAGTGACTGTAGACGGCTGGTAACTGAGCGCTGTAGGAGATACAGGAGGTGGAAGGTACTACTCTACTACGTCTGGCTCAGCCTGCCTGTAATAATGTGTCTTGATTCACTGGCCCGCCCTCTAACTGTCCTGAGGCCTCTGTCCAGCCCCAGAGCATCAGTACTCACAGCTAAACACCTGTCACATCTGCTCTCTGCCCTTTGGCACCGGTGGCAGGGGAGCTTTTGATAGGCCACATCCTATCAAGTTAACATCAGCGTGTCTGGAACAGGAGCACATGCAGGAAAGAACCAACCCTCGGTTCCCTGGCTGACGCAGTGAGGAAGAGGAATCACCCGTCTGGAGAGTTAAGCACAGGAGATTAGAGCTGGATTTAAGGACTGGGCCTGATTACGGCTGGGTTTTAGGAAGTGTGTTGTGAAAATAAACACCCTGCTTGTTGTGCAGTTTAAAGGACAAAATTATATTTAAGGGTATAATCTTGTAAGCCCTCAATAGCCTGATACCACCCCAGAGTGGCTTGTAAGTTACTGCCGTAACGCCACTAGAGGAGATTTGCAGGCCCTCGTTTCAGTGTACCACTTTCATTGGAAGCGATTGCTCTGCCAATGCTTCTTACTAGGGGAAAGCTAAATAGTTGTGTTGTTAAATATTCTAACTCTCCAGAGAAGAGCATCAGAATGTTTGCAGCAAAGAATCCAGAACTCAAAGCCAAGTATGAAGGGAGAAAGCAGTGGGAGAAACGGAAAGAAAAGAGCCTACCACATTATTAATGTCCAAGAACAGGGTGTGTGTGTAAACCACTGAAGAGCAGAGAAACATTAGTCATTTTCCTGTGTCAGGACAGAGATCATTCCGTTTCTAGTCTGTTCTGCTGCTCTATGGCTGCAGCCATTCTTTACAGGAGTAATTGGAAGTATAGAAAATGTAAGCTCTTTGATTTGTTTGTAGGGAATTCATACTCTCATAGTGTCCTTGGTAATGGATCTAACCAGCCTCTCTTGTGCTGGTACAATGTGGTTGCCATACAACCCAGACTTGTGCAGCCTACAGTGGGATCTATACATGTACATGATGATATGAGACAAGCTTAGTAGCAGAGGAATATAGCTTTTAGGGCTGGGAATTGCCAGGGAACTCACGATACAATTTTATCACGATACTTAGGTGCCGATACGATATGTATTGCGATTCTCACAATTCTATGTACAGTTGAAGTCGGAAGTTTACATACACCTTAGCCAAATACATTTAAACTCAGTTTTTCACAATTCCTGACATTTAATCCTAGTAAAAATTCCCTGTCTTAGGTCCGTTAGGATCACCACTTTATTTTAAGAATGTGAAATGTCAGAATAATAGTAGAGAGAATGATTTATTTCAGCTTTTATTTCTTTCATCACATTCCCAGTGGGTCAAAAGTTTACATACACTCAATTCGTATTTGGTAGCATTGCCTTTAAATTGTTTAACTTGGGTCAAACGTTTTGGGTAGCCTTCCACAAGCTTCCCACAATAAGTTGGGCGAATTTTGGCCCATTCCTCCTGACAGAGATGGTGTAACTGAGTCAGGTTTGTAGGCCTCCTTGCTCGCACACGCTTTTTCAGTTCTGCCCACAAATGTTCTATAGGATTGAGGTCAGGGCTTTGTGATGGCCACTCCAATACCTTGACTTTGTTGTCCTTAAGCCATTTTGCCACAACTTTGGAAGTATGCTTGGGGTCATTGTCCATTTGGAAGACCCATTTGCTACCAAGCTTTAACTTCCTGACTGATGTCTTGAGATGTTGCTTCAATATATCCACATACATTTCCTTCCTCATAATGCCATCTATTTTGTGAAGTATACCAGTCCCTCCTGCAGCAAAGCACCCCCACAGCATGATGCTGCTAACCCGGGCTTCACAGTTGGGATGGTGTTCTTCGGCTTGCAAGCCTTCCCCTTTTTCCTCCAAACATAACGATGGTCATTATGGCCAAACAGTTATATTTTTGTTTCATCAGACCAGAGGACATTTCTCCAAAAAGTACGATCTTTGTCCCCATGTGCAGTTGCAAACCGTAGTCTGGCTTTTTTATGGTGGTTTTGGAGCAGTGGCTTCTTTCTTGCTGAGTGGCCTTTCAGGTTATGTCGATATAGGACTTGTTTTATTGCGGATATAGATACTTTTGTACCTGTTTCCTCCAGCATCTTCACAAGGTCTTTTGCTGTTGTTCTGGGATTGATTTGCACTTTTCGCACCAAAGTACGTTCATCTCTAGGAGACAGAGCGCGTCTCCTTCCTGAGCGGTATGATGGCTGCTTGGTCCCATGGTGTTTATACTTGCGTACTATTGTTTGTACAGATGAACGTGATACCTCCAGGCGTTTGGAAATTGCTCCCAAGGATGAACCAGACTTGTGGAGGTCTACAATTATTTTTCTGAGGTCTTGGCTGATTTCTTTTGATTTTCCCATGATGTCAAGCAAAGCGGCACTGAGTTTGAAGGTAGGCCTTGAAATACATCCACAGGTACACCTCCAATTGACTCAAATGATGTCAATTAGCCTATCAGAAGCTTCTAAAGCCATGACATCATTTTCTGGAATTTTCCAAGCTGTTTAAAGGCACAGTCAACTTAGTGTATGTAAACTTCTGACCCACTGGAATTGTGATACAGTGAATTATAAGTTAAATAATCTGTCTGTAAACAATTGTTGGAAAAATGACTTGTGTCATGCACAAAGTAGATGTCCTAACCAACTTGCCAAAACGATAGTTTGTTAACAAGAAATGTGTGGAGTGGTTGAAAAAAACGAGTTTTAATGACTCCAACCTAAGTGTATGTAAACTTCCGACTTCAACTGTATATACTGTATTCTATACTATCGTAGTGTTTACATTTCTTGCATTACCCATCTCATATGTATATACTGTATTCTATACTATCTATTGCATCTTAGCCTATGCCGCTCTGACAATGACATTGCTCATCCATATATTTATATATTGTTATTCCATTCCTTTACTTAGATTTGTGTGTATTAGATATTTGTTGTGGAACTGTTACATATTACTTGCTAGATATTACTGCACTGTCGGAACTAGAAGCACAAGCATTTCGCTACACTCAAAATAACATCTGCTAACCATGTGTATGTGACCAATACATTTGATTTGATTTGATTTTGATAATCCCTACCATTGTGTCGCTGAATTGTCATAGTGCTGCTGCAAATGTAAATTGTCCCAGGGGCGTTGGCATTCATAATGTAAGTAACCTAATGTATGTCCTTCTTACTCCCCTGAATGCCTCTATCAATACTACAGCTGTTGTATGCAGTAATCATGTGCCTATGAACCCAAGTTATACTGTTAGCACTGAGGCGGTTTGCTCTAGTAGGAAGTCCACTGTGTGCAGCTCACCCTGCACTATCAGCTCAAACATAAATATCACTGTCATGTCTACCTCTGATAAGCCCAGCAATAAAAACAATCAAGAATCCCAGAAAAGTGCTAAAATAGCCCACATTAACATATGTAGCCTACGAAACAAGGTCCATGAAATCGATAGCTTGCTAGTAACAGATAAAATTTACATCAACTCCTCAGAAACTCACTTACAGAGAGGGAAAAAAGTATTTGATCCCCTGCTGATTTTGTACGTTTGCCCACTGACAACGACATGATCAGTCTATAATTTTAATGGTAGGTTTATTTGAACAGTGAGAGACAGAATAACAAAACAAAAATCCAGAAAAATGCATGTCAAAAATGTTATAAATTGATTTGCATTTTAATGAGGGAAATAAGTATTTGACCCCTCTGCAAAACATGACTTAGTACTTGGTGGCAAAACCCTTGTTGGCAATCACAGAGGTCAGACGTTTCTTATAGTTGGCCACCAGGTTTGCACACATCTCAGGAGTGATTTTGTCACATTCCTCTTTGCAGATCTTCTCCAAGTCATTAAGGTTTCGAGGCTGACGTTTGGCAACTCGAACCTTCAGCTCCCTCCACAGATTGTCTATGGGATTAAGGTCTGGAGACTGGCTAGGCCACTCCATGACCTTAATGTGCTTCTTCTTGAGCCACTCCTTTGTTGCCTTGGCCGTGTGCATTGTCATGCTGGAATACCCATCCATGACCCATTTTCAATGCCCAGGCTGAGGGAAGGAGGTTCTCACCCAAGATTTGACGGTACATGGCCCCGTCCATCGTCCCTTTGATGCGGTGAAGTTGTCCTGTCCCCTTAGCAGAAAAACACCCCCAAAGCATAATGTTTCCACCTCCATGTTTGACGGTGGGGATGGTGTTCTTGGGGTCATAGGCAGCATTCCTCCTCCTCCAAACACGGCGAGTTGAGTTGATGGCAAAGAGCTCGATTTTGGTCTCATCTGACTACAACACTTTCACCCAGTTCTCCTCTGAATCATTCAGATGTTCATTGGTAAACATCAGACGGCCCTGTATATGTGCTTTCTTGAGCAGGGGGACCTTGCTGGCGCTGCAGGATTTCAGTCCTTCACGGCGTAGTGTGTTACCAATTGTTTTCTTGGTGACTATGGTCCCAGCTGCCTTGAGATCATTGACAAGATCCTCCCGTGTAGTTCTGGGCTGATTCCTCACCGTTCTCATGATCATTGCAACTCCACGAGGTGAGATCTTGCATGGAGCCCCAGGCCGAGGGAGATTGACAGGTCTTTTGTGTTTCTTCCATTTGCGAATAATCGCACCAACTGTTGTCACCTTCTCACCAAGCTGCTTGGCGATGGTCTTGTAGCCCATTCCAGCCTTGTGTAGGTCTACAATCTTGTCCCTGACATCCTTGGAGAGCTCTTTGGTCTTGGCCATGGTGGAGAGTTTGGAATCTGATTGATTGATTGCTTCTGTGGACAGGTGTCTTTTATACAGGTAACAAGCTGAGATTAGGAGCACTCCCTTTAAGAGTGTGCTCCTAATCTCAGTTTATTACCTGTATAAAAGACACCTGGGAGCCAAAAATCTTTCTGATTGAGAGGGGGTCAAATACTTATTTCCCTCATTAAAATGCAAATCAATTTATAACATTTTTGACATGCGTCTTTCTGGATTTTTTTGTTGTTATTCTGTCTCTCACTGCTCAAATAAACCTACCATTAAAATTATAGACTGATCATGTCTTTGTCAGTGGGCAAACGTACAAAATCAGCAGGGGATCAAATATTTTTTTCCCTCACTGTAGATAATACCTTTGATGATACAGTGGTAGCAATACATTGTGTCAACATCTTCAGAAGAGACAGGAATGTCAATGCTGGAGCTTAGAGAGGATCATGTCAAATGCTGTTGAAGTAATATGGCTACAGGTTCACATGCCTCACCTAAAGCCCATTCTTGTGGGACGCTGCTATAGACCCCCGAGTGCTAACAGTCAGTATCTGGATAATAAACTCAGCAAAAAAAGAAACATCCCCTTTTTCAGGACCCTGTCTTTCAAAGACATTTCGTAAAAATCCAAATAACTTCACAGATCTTCATTGTAAAGGGTTTAAACACTGTTTCCCATGCTTGTTCAATGAACCATAAACAATGAATGAACATGCACCTGTGGAACGGTCGCTAAGACACTAACAGCTTACAGACGGTAGGCAATTAAGGTCACAGTTATAAAAACCTAGGACACTAAAGAGGCCTTTCTACTGACCCTGAAAAACACCAAAAGAAAGATGCCCAGGGTCCCTACTCATCTGCGTGAACGTGCCTTAGGCATGCTGCAAGGAGGCATGAGGACTGCAGATGTGGGACGCCTAAGACAGCGCTACAGTGAGACAGGACGGACAGCTGATCGTCCTCACAGTGGCAAACCACGTGTAACAACACCTGCACAGGATCGGTACATCCGAACATCACACCTGCGGGACAGGTACAGGATGGCAACAACAACTGCCCGAGTTACACCAGGAACACACAATCCCTCCATCAGTGCTCAGACTGTCCGCAATAGGCTGAGAGAGGCTGGACTGAAGGCTTGTAGGCCTGTTGTAAGGCAGTCCTCACCAGACATCACCGGCAACAACGTCGCCTATGGGCACAAACCCACCATCGCTGGACCAGACAGGACTGGCAAAAAGTGCTGTTCACTGATGAGTCACGGTTTTGTCTCACCAGGGGTGATGGTCGGATTCGCGTTTATAGTCGAAGGAATGAGCGTTACACCGAGGCCTGTACTCTGGAGTGGGATCGATTTGGAGGTGGAGGGTCCATCATGGTCTGGGGCGGTGTGTCACAGCATCATCGGACTGAGCTTGTTGTCATTGCAGGCAATCTCAACGCTGTGCGTTACAGGGAAGAAATCCTCCTCCCTCATGTGGTACCCTTCCTGCAGGCTCATCCTGACATGACCCTCCAGCATGACAATGCCACCAGTCATACTGCTCATTCTGTGTGTGATTTCCTGCAAGACAGGAATGACAGTGTTCTGCCATGGCCAGCGAAGAGACCAGATCTCTATCCCATTGAGCACGTCTGGGACCTGTTGGATCGGAGGGTGAGGGCTAGGGCCATTCCCCCCAGAAATGTCTGGGAACTTGCAGGTGCCTTGGTGGAAGAGTTGGGTAACATCTCACAGCAAGAACTGGCAAATCTGGTGCAGTCCATGAGGAGGAGATGCACTGCAGTACTTAATGCAGCTGGTGGCCACACCAGATACTGACTGTTACTTTTGATTTGATTACTTTTGGTCTGTGATGTGTAATGAGGAGCAACCAGGCGCTGCACTTGACACTTTTATGTAATTGCTTTTTCCAGTTACTAATAAGCATGCACCCTTTAAGAAAATCTAAAAACTGTTAAATCCCTGTGGATTGGTGAGGAATTCAAAAATGGTATGTTTGAGAGGGATGAGTTGAAAGGCAAATAAGTCTGGCTGCACAGCCAATTGGCAAAAGCACTGTAAATTGAGAAGTTATGTGACTAAACTTAACAAAAAGAAGAAGAAACTGTACAATGAAACAAAGATAAATTATATAAAAAAGTATAGTAAAAAACTTTGGATCACCTTAAATGAAAATCAAAACATATAGATTAAATGGTTGTAAAGATGGGAAGAGGTCTAACCGTAATAAAGACATGCTCTGCTTTTTTGACACCACACTCCACAAAGCAAGTCCTACAGGCTCTAGTTTTATCTTATCTTGATTATTGTCCAGTCATATGGTAAAGTGCTGCAAAGAAAGACCTAGTTAAGCTGCAGCTGGCCCAGAACAGAGCGGCACGTCTTGCTCTTCATTGTAACCAGAGGGCTAATATTAATACTATGCATGCCAGTCTCTTTTGGCTAAGAGTTGAAGAAAGTCTGACTGCATCACTTCTTGTTTTTTTAGGAAACATTAAAGTGTTGGAAATTCCAAATTGTTTGCATAGTCAACTTACACACAGCACTGACACACACACTTACCCCACCAGACAAGCCACCATGGGTCTTTTCACAGTCCCTAGGTCCAGAAGAAATGAAAGGAAACATACAGTATTATACAGAGCCATGAGTTCATGGAACTCCCTTTCATCTCATATAGCGCAGGTGAACAGCAAACCTGGTTTCAAAAAACGAATAAAGCAACATCTCACGGCACAACGCCTCTCCCCCATGTTTTTATTTTATTTTATTTCACCTTTATTTAACCAGGTAAGCCAGTTGTTATTCTGTCTCTCACTGTTCAAATAAACCTACCATGAAATGCTTACTTACAAGCCCTTAACCAACAATGCAGTTAAGAAAAATAAGAGTTAAGAAAATATTTACTGAATAAACTAAGGTAAAACAATTCAAGAGCAACAATAAAGTGACAATAACGAGGCTATATACAGGGGATACCAACCGAGTCAATGTGCGGGGGTACAAGTTAGTTGAGGTAATATGTACATGTAGGTAGGAGTAAAGTGACTATGCATAGGTGGGGGGTGAATGCAAATAGTCCGGGTAGCTATTTGATTAGCTGTTCAGCAGTCTTATGACTTGGGGGTGGAAGCTGTTAAGAAGCCTTGTGAACTTGGTGCTCCGGTACCGCTTGCCGTGCGGTAGCAGAGAAAACAGTCTATGACTAGGATGGCTGGAGTCTTCAGCAATTTTCAGGGCCTTCCTCTGATTTGTACTACTTGTATTTGTGAGAAGTATTGACATGTTTTGAATGCACCGAGCTGTCCGTTTAAACTACTAGCACACAGCTCAGACACCCATGCATACCCCACAAGACATGCCACCAAAGGTCTCTTCACAGTCCCCAAGTCCAGAACAGACTATGGGAGGCACACAGTACTACATAGAGCCATGACTACATGGAATTCTATCATGGAAGCAGTAAAATCAGATGTAAAAAACATAAGAAATTACACCTTATGGAACAGAGGGGACTGTGAAGAGACACACACACACACAGGCGCAGACACACGCATACACACACGATAACATGCGCACTATACACACACACACGTACACATGGATTTTGTGTTGTAGATATGTGGTAGTAGAGTAGTGGCCTGAGGGCACACACTTAATGTGTTGTGAAATCTGTTGTGAAATGTAATGTAATGTTTTTAATTGTATATAACTAACTGCCTTAATTTTGCTGGACCCCAGGAAGAGTAGCTGCTGCCTTGGCAGGAGCTAATGGGGAACCATAATAAATACAATACAATGACCGAAAGGTTGCTGGTTCAAACCCCGAGCCGACTAAGTGAAAAATCTGTTGATGTGCCCTTGTGCAAGGCACTTAACCCGAATTGCTCCTGTTAATCGCTCTGGATAAAAGCGTCTGCTAAATGACTAAAATGTAAAAGTATTGAACCATGAATACCACTATAACCATGACACTTTTACAGTAGGACTATGCTGTTTCTGCTTCAGGTCCAGCCAGTTTTCATCAAACAACATTCTCCCTTGTCAGCAACATAAAAGCATGATACAGAATCAGATTATTTGCATGCCACAGAGGTATGATGGCAGGGTCAGTGACAATGTTTAAACCCTGTCCTGGCCATCAGGGTGATAAACGCTCCTCTCCTAAAGTCCCATAATCCCTGGGCCTATCCAGGCCTGTCACTGAAGCTGTCACACAGAGCCAGGGTCCTATCACGGCCCATAGTGCATTTATTCATCACTACCCCCATGCCTTCCTGCCTTCCAGCAGCATGGGAATGAGGTCACTACCACAGTGAGATTGAGATTGTTCCTCTCTACCTGAGCAACAGGGATTTAAGTCTATGCATTCTAGGCATACAACGCAACACCATTGATTGATTCTCACTTCCATTTAAAGCGCAGGAGAAAGCAATAAAGCTCACTCCATGACTCACATAGGAGGGATGGTTCGGGTCTAGACATGTCCAACCAATAAGACCGTATTCACAATGGACTGATACTAAAGGAATAACGAAGGCTCCATCATGTAAGCAGCTTTGTAACTATAATAGACAGTTATTTCAGGTTTATTAATTGTTCAAATGTCATGCAAACAGCACAGTAAACGCACTTCCATTATCCTCTCATAACCAGTACTGCAGGCATTGTTTGAGTGGCATCATTAATTTCCAACATAACATAAACATCCTCCTCAAGTAGACAGTAAATCAAATGCAATTGTGCCGTGTCAAGGCTGGGTGTATGGTGTGTGATATGGAAGTTGTCTTGACATACAGCTGTCTGCAGAACGTCCCCTTCACGTGATGGGAGCCAAGCAGCAGTAACAGCAGTCATGCACTTCAACAATAACACATATGGAATCATGTAGTAACCAAAAACATATTTGAGATTTTTCAAACTAGCCACCCTTTGCCTTGATGACAGCTTTGCACTCTTGGCATTCTCTCAGCCAGCTTCATCAGGTAGTCACCCGGAATGCATTTCAATTAACAGGTGTGCCTTCTTAAAAGTTAATTTGTGGAATTGATTTCCTTCTTAATGTGTTTGAGCCAATCAGTTGTGTTGTGACAAGGTAGGGGGGTATACAGAAGATAGCCCTATTTGGTAAAAGACCAAGTCCATATTATGGCAAGAACAGCTCAAATAAGCAAAGAGAAACGACAGTCCATCATTACTTTAAGACATGAAGGTCAGTCAACACTGAAAATTTCAAGAACTTTTCAAGGTTCTTCAAGTGCAGTCGCAAAAATCATCAAGCGCTATGATAAAACTGGCTCTCATGAGGACCGCCACAGGAATGGAAGACCCAGAGTTACCTCTGCTGCAGAGGATAAGTTCATTAGAGTTACCAGCCTCAGAAATTGCATCCCAAATAAATGCTTCACAGAGTTCAAGTAACATACACATCTCTACATCAACTGTTCAGAGGAGACTGCAAGAATCAGGCCTTCATGGTCAAATTGCTGCAAAGAAACCACTACTAAAGGACATCAATAATAAGAAGAGATTTGCTTGAGCCAAGAAACACAAGCAATGAACATTTGACTGGTGGAAATCTGTCCTTTAGTCCAAATTTGAGATGTTTGGTTCCAACCACCATGTCTTTGTGAGTCACAGAGTAGGTGAACGGATGATCTCCGCATGTGTGGTTCCCACCGTGAAGCATGGAGGAGGTGGTGTGATGGTGCTTTGCTGGTGACAGTGTCTGTGATTTATTTACAATTAAAAGGCACACTTAACCAGCATGGCTACCACAGCATTCTGCAGCGATACGCCATCACATCTGGTTTGCGCTTAGTGGGACTGTCATTTGTTTTTCAAAAGGACAATGACCAAAAACACACCTCCAGGCTGTGTAAGGGCTATTTGACCAAGGAGAGTGACGGAGTGCTGCATCAGATGACCTGACCTCCACAATCACCCAACCTCAACCCAATTGAGATGGTTTGGGATGAGTTGGACTGCAGAGTGAAGGAAAAGCAGCCAACTAGTGCTCAGCATATGTGGGAACTCCTTCAAGACTGTTGGAAAAGCATTCCTCATGAAGCTGGTTGAGAGAATGTCAAGAGTGTGCAAAGCTGTCATCAAGGCAAAGGGTGGCTAGTTTAAAAAATCTCAAATATGTTTTTGGTTACTACATGATTCCATATGTGTTATTTCATAGTTTTGATGTCTTCACTATTATTCTACAAAATAGTCAAAATAAAGAAAAACCCTGGAATGAGTAGGCGTGTCCAAACTTTTGACTGGTACTGTACATCACAAGAAAGAGAAGAAAGATAACTTTATTGTGATCAGTGTGGAACATGAAGGCCTTCTAGGCCTTCAGAGAAGGCCTAAGGGTTTATATATATTTTATATATTTTTTATATGATACATTATTTTATATTTCATCTTTACAATAATTGTAATGATCTTGCGATTTCATCTCTTCAGTTTGTGTTGGAAAGAGAAAGGTTACGGGCAGAAAAATCCTTCAGAAGCTGGACAGAAGGCCTCTGCCATTCAACTGTATTAGAGCAAAATTTGGGAATGATAGTGGAATGAACCAATCATATTTTGACTTGCAATGGGTAGGGCTGTTTAAAAGAAAAAGTTCTGTGTCTAGGCGTTCTCGAAAAGCTCAATTCAAACGAAAAGCTTTTATTTTAAGTGCGTGAACAAGCGTGCTCACGCTGGAAATAAAATGCACATGAGTGAATGAGAGAAAACAGACGGGCGAGCGTCAACTCCATCTTCGGCGTCATAGCTCATCAAATTAGAAAGCAAGTCTATTTTTCTCGCATCTACGCGGAGCAATGCAGGTAAAATAAGCAGATCAATTGTGTTGATCGTTTGTAGAAAAGGAATTAGAGGAATTGTTATGATCTTCCCTATGCTAAGTAGACTAAAGATGTAGTTTAAAATGTATTGGGATGTAAGCTATCAGTCAAATAGTCTACATATTTGAAAACAATTGCAGCCTCCCTGTGTTGATTTCGATTATAGGCATATAGCCTAGGCAGGTTACGGCTGGAAAACTCGAGAACTCCGATTTCAAGAGAGAATACTGTTTATGTAGGAGAACAAGACTTTGTTGTTTATAAACGACTCAGGTTTATTAGCTACAACTTCCTCATGAGCTAGCAAAGCAACAACAGTTTAGCACAGGTACGGTGGCTCCCGTAGGACAAGGTGAGTCAAAAGGAACTCACAACAATAACTCCCAGGGGCTACATAGTGAACAAATAACGGTTTATCATGGATTTTCATGACAATTACATTGGCATCCGCATGCAATTGACGATCGCTACTCTCGCATGCAAATGTCCCACCATTGACGGGCGTCTCTCTTGTGATTTCGGCTAAAGCCTAGACAGGTCACTACTGAGAGCAAATAATCAGTGGCACAAGCAGTAGTTTTCGAATGCTAACACTAGTAATGTCAGCTAGCTTGTGTTGCAGTAGTGTGGCAATGACAACAGTGGCGGCAGCACCTGTTATCAACTTCAAGGTGGATGTTGTTGCTAATTTGTTAGCATCACCCTTTTCAAGATTAACTTTTAAACTTTACAAATGATCATCAGCTGGTCAGTTGCACTGTTTTTTTGTTGCAACTCGGTTTCATGGGGCCAACTGGAGTGAATGTTCTGCTTATTCTTTAACATGATTTGATGCTGTGTGTGACTACTGACGCCTGTCTATCAGCAGTGTCTATGTGTTTGACCAAAACTGGCTCTCCTTCACGCCATGGAGTGCACAGATATTACGGTCGCTGTCCTTTCAGCACCACGAGCCTGTCACCACTGTTGTTGTCGCTATTGGTGACGGTGTGATAGTGGTGTTAGGCTACCATAGATTGTGTAAACAGTGTGTTGTTTGTTTTGCTAGTCACATTATTTTATGGTGTGTGTCACATGTCCGTGCCGGTTCTGTCTCTGTGTGTGCGGCAGCCCAAGCGTGGCCAAGCCTGTTTGATTAATTCATAATGTCATCAAAAAGCATTGCTCCTCATTCACTAGAACGGTCTGACTACAGAATATATCATGTTGGGCGCATTGAGTGATGCTGTTTTCTGTTATTTTCTTGATTTTTGAGTTTGATACAACGTATTGGAAGATTTTTGGTCCCTCTGAAGACCTAGGTCCTGTAATCACAGTTCACCACTGATTTTGATCAGCGTACATTTTTTGTGGAATTTAAAAAAGTAATCATTTAATACAGTTGAAATGTTTAAAAATTAGATGCGCTGAAATGAAAGCAACTTCCGAAAATGAACACTCGGATAACAGTGATATTATGTCTGGTCTTGCAAATAATGTAAAGTATATTTTCGATACAGGTCATCTAGAGCCAAGCGTGTTGATTTTTTATCTGAGGGTATCCTACTATTGACACACTTGTTGAATTATGTAAGAGAACGTGACAACAACAGTAATTAATGAGTCAGTCTAGACAGTGCAGGTAGGGTAGACAGAGCAAGTGTTTGGTGGTTGCAGCCCTGTTCCTCCCCTTTCTGTTAATGTATTCATATAAGCAAATACACCAAGAGTAATTTTCTTTATTTTAAAACAAAATATATAAAAAGATACCTGATACAATAAGACAATTTATATATATATATATATATATATATATATATATATATATATATATATATATATGAGTGCACTCAAAGAAAAAAAGTTACATTTGACACCTGAATTCCCACAAAAATCCCTGAACTCGATTATTTGTCCATGCCAGTAAAATATTTTATTAAGTGATAATGCCCGAGAAGCTGGTGTTAGGAGGATATATTGGCACAGGTGTTGTTAGGCCCGAGACAAAGTCGGCAAACTGTACCAATATATCCTCCAAATACCTGCTTTTATACAACGGGTTACCAACATATTCAAATAATGATTGACATATTTTCATTTTATGAATTTATTCATACTATTTCATCCTTCCACAAGATATAGTCCTGACACAAATCTAAGGTTGCTACCCAAGCTGGCTGGTCGTTCGTTCTATCGGTTCGGTTGCCAGAGATGCGACCCAGTCGTTAAGTCTTTTATTCTAAATATTCAATTTCCATACTGGCTGGCAATGTTCTTATCCCTTGCTTGCTAGCTAGCCAACTACGGCTAACTTACAGTCACATCAAACACTGCAGCCAGAAAAACAGCAAAGTAGCTGTATTTGCGTTTGTTTAAGCTATTTTCTAGTGACATTTATTTGGATACATCCATAACAATGAGCTAACGAGCTAATGATGCACGATTTTAGCATAGAAAATGTGCTCTCTCGTCAGGACACTGTTGATCAGAGGAGCTAGCCAACAACACAGCTAACACAATCACTTCAAACTGAAGCTGGAAAGACTGCAAACTAGCTGCATTTAGTTTCGTTTGACCTGTTTTCTATTGACATTTCTTTGTATATATCCTTAAAAGTTATGCCAGCTGATTCATGATTTTGACTGGCTGAGAAAAGCTGTCTGCCTGTCTGTCTCGTCCCGACATGTTCATTACTATGGGACTGCTGGAGATCAAATTTCAATATAGAAACAATGTTGCAAATGTCAGAGATTTTATACAAATCTCTGCTGTTGAAATCCAATTGCTAGTCTAAAAGAAATGGGAGATAATGTCTAGATGCTTTTTATAGTGGAGATCAAGTTTATAAAATTGTCTGGCTGGGTTGATGAGACAGTGGATTGCGCAGTCAGATGGAACAGAGTAAATAGGCATTTCAACGTCATGATTTAGCCGGTGGTAACTTGTGGAATAGACACAATAACCAATCAGCATCCAGGATTAGACCCACCTGTTGTATAATGTGCTATAATAATTCAGTCTATATCTGATTATTATAGAAAATCAAGAAGTTTGGAGTATCTTCATCCATTGTCCAACTGTTGCATTTCGATGACCATTGCTAGAGGACAGCCAGGCAGATGAACGGAGCAGAGGCAACCATGTCAAAACAAAAACAAATTATCTGTAATGAGCCTGTGGAGACCATAATGCTGCACAATGCAACTACTGTACACAACCCAGAGAGCGAGAGAGGATGCACACACACATCCACCAGGCCTGTCAAACAGGTCAGACCAAAATCACCTCTTTCCTTACTAAGCCACAGCTCAGAACACATTCTGCCAGGGGCAGCTTCACTTATGAATATTCATATAGCCATTCTCTCAAGAAGATCACAACCTGACATGGCATGAGTGGTTTTATGACAGAGAGAGGATGGGTGGTGTGTCAACGTTAACACATTTATGGGTTACTTACTGCATATCACTACGCATTACACAATAAAAGCTGCTATAAAACCAAACTCATCTCATCTCTTCTACCTCTAAAATGTGCTTCATCACTGAGTCAGTACCCCTATATGAACCTGTTTATAATCAGATCACAGCCAGAGATGGCTCTACTTTGGTGCTATTGCATATAGTTGAACTGATAACATAGTGTGCAAGCATAGGGGGGCAGATTAACATCAGTGTGTGTGTGTGTGTGTCTGTGTGTGAGAGAGCTCTGCACGTCAGCTCTATGGGTATGCAACGGCCGCTCTGTCATCAACAGATCAGAGTGGATTCCACAGTGAAGATTTCACACACACACCTCCCCCTTTCCCCCCGTGGCAGCCATGGGGTCGTGGCTCTATGGTGAACCCACAGAGAATACTACAAATTATGTAATCTCTTAAAGACAGACGTTCTCTCAGGACATCGCTTTCTTAGATTCCCTTGGTATCTGCCCTTTGAAGAGAGGCATGAGAGCAGAATCTTGTTGATTATGGGGGTAAGAGAAAAGCCCAGTGCTCCTGGATGTGAGGCTCTGGGAACCCATGTCGTCCTGTAAAGGGCTCTTCAGTCAGTCTAAGGCTCTGCCGCTGTAGCTGCCTTGGCCCTGTAAGGTCTCACTGGCATTCGTCAACACACGGCCAGTAATAGAGAAAACACATTGCACCGAATGACAGCCTACCGTTCATCTGCCATTAGTTTGCTGTTCGTTCGCTTGCTGACGGTAGGCGTCTGACTGCCGGCATTTTCTCTGGTTTCTACATGTAGAATGCTAAGTACTCATTGCGCTAATGCTAGTAGCAATGCAACTCTCCCCAGCCCCTTAATGTGTGTGCTGCCTGCCTGGATACACACACAGACACACAAACATTAACACTGCCCTGGCACTAACCCTGAGAGAGCCATCTCCCTCCGTGGCCCCCTCCTATCATCATCATCATCATCATCATCATCATCATAGCCACACTGAGCTGTATGACTGGCAGGTTTCCCACACACAATCTCTCCATGACTGATGTTTATGGCGGCCTATCAATTGGCCTCAGTCAGAAAACTAAGCTGGTGGCTAATGTTCCTTTAAAAGAGCACGGTAATGTCCAGGCCATTACCTTGGAGCGATTTAAAGGTGACCTGAGTTCATCTTCCAGTGGATGAACACCAATGGGAAGTGGGGATATAATAATAAATGCTGCTGGATTAAAAGTGACACTGTTCTGGGGTAGTTAGTCAGTAGTGGCTATAGTGACATCTCACATCTCTGGCCCATGCTGAAGGGGAGAATCAATGACAGTTGTTCCTAAAGCGGCTGGCGCTCATAAAGATAATGTCCTTCATGATGGGAGTGTTTGGGTCAGTGACTGTAGAGAAACAGTCAGAGAATGACTCTCAACCACCACTCCATAGCCTACTAATAATATCTGAAAAGAGTGATTCCTCACAAAACCAGGAGGGGCCCAAACATTGAAAAATATTAACATGAATATTGAAAAAAGTCAATGTTTGATTTGGCAAATATTTATATATATTGTTGAACATAATATACTCTATGGATATATCGAAGTTCCAGAGTGGGATCTCTGTTAGTTTTAAGGTTAAGCACCATTTTATACAGAGAAATTGTCATAGTAGGCAATGTAACTAATCACAGCCCTTCTTTTACTTGTATCATTGCACATCCTGCAAATCACTAGCAGCGGGCAACCATTTTGAATCCATTTTCACATTCACTCTGTTGGTAATGCTTACAAATTGGATCATAACTAAACAATTTGCAGAGATCCCACTCTGGAACTTTGATATTATATCAAGAGTATATTATGTTCAACAATAAATCAAAAATGGTGTTCTTTCAATATTCATATTTTTCAACAAATGTCAAATATACTGTATGTGAACAATCCTTCATCCAAAGGACCATTCTGTGGATAACATTTTGTGAAGATCCCCCAAATAATGGTATTTTTTTGTCCTGGTATCACGAGGAATCACTCAAAACCAGTGACACAGACACATCACTCAACCCAACCTGATGAGGACCAACCCTGGTGAGTACACTTTATGTTATGTTTATTCTAAAATACAGGATAAATGATGGTGATATTTCAGTAAATTATTCCAATAGAACCAAATGCACTGCTACAGGACAAAGCAGTGTGGTTATACATCACAGTCCATGACAAGCAGAATCTATCAAAATGGAAAATGCAGCAGCTATTAGATATGTCATCTATGCTGACTGAGAAAGACTGAAAGAGAGGCAAAGAGGGGGCCTTCCAAAAAAAAGAAAGATTGTGAGAGAGAGTGAGCCATCACAGGGAGAGTCAGAGGGCAAAGAGACACAGGACTCGGTCTGAAATCGTACAAAATGTACTCACAATATCAAACATTGTTAGTTCATGTGACAATGTGAACCAGAACAATACAAAGAAAATCTTACATCAAATAAAGATAGGCATAATTTGTTTCTATGGAGGCTAAGTTGTGCCTGTAATATTGTGAAATCTTTCCTTCATTCTATTTCAGTGATTAAGAATGCAACCAGTTCCATACAGGAGCAGCTCTAGTAAATCCACACACACTGTGGATCAAGCCACCAGTCACCGTCAGATCTTAATACACAGAAGATATAACTATAAGCCAATCCCACTGAGGAGCTCCAGCCATCATCCAATCCTAATGTAGAAGCTGCAGCCGTCACCCTATCCTCACAGACTATAAGCCTCTTTTTCCTCATGTTTTCTATTCCAAGATGATGCTGGAGAGTGAGAGCGACACCAATTTGATTATGGTGGGACTAATTAGACAGCACTAGGGACCGCAATGTACTTTAGACGTTCCACGTTTACTGTAATACCACCAGTACGCACCACAACACACACACACTGGGGAGAGTATGCAGAGTAGCTGCCTCTCCTAAATGAATTATTGAGCACTAGGAGTAGGGTTGGGATCGACTTCACGCTTGTTTGTTTTTGTTGTACCATATTACCTTTTACCGCCACAACATACACACACCATTGCATATGAGACTGGGTTGTGTTGTAAACTGAGATGTTTAGATGATGTCTGATGAGAGGGGAGTGTTCTGGGAAGGCCGGTGATGTAGGCTAGCTGTGTGAGGTAAGCAAGCTGTGTGAGGTAAGCCAATAGTGAGGGCGTAGCGGCTGCCTAAGGCTCTGATGGCAGACGGTAAAAGAAGCAGAAACAGAAGTTTAAACAGGAAGTGATGTCATGAAAACACATTATAAAACACAAAATAAAGCTAAAAGAGCAGGATGTTTAAAGAAATATCTTCAGGATGTTTAACGAAAGGTATGTTGTGTGAATGGGTGTCCTTGGTGATTGAAGTAGACTACAGAAGACTGTCATGCTTCTGGAGAAGAACCTTGCCCACACATTCAGTGATCATTACTTCACCTTCCCATTGTTCTGATAGCAACCACAACTTTTCCTGAACAAGTGGTTGCTGGTGTGCAGTTTATTATCTCAGAACCACCAAGAATAAAGCAAATAGGAGGGGGGGAAGTGTGTGTGTGTGAGTGAGTGAGTGAGTGAGTGAGAGAAAAAAAGAAAGATAAATAAAGAGATAAAGTCATTCATGAGGAAAGGTTGATCAGAGTGGGACGCTTCGGGCATGAAGAAACACTTCCACAACTTATTGTCATGCTCTAGCATTGCGGCAGCAGCAGCACCCTTCTTAGTTCCTGACAGGCTCACGTGTCCCTCTGTTGCATGGATGCTGGTGATTACAGTGTTAGTGGCCTGCTGGTAGTAGAGTCTCTGAACAAGGATGTGACAAAGTGCTTCAAACATGCTATTTGTAGAAGGTTCGATCCACATACTGGGTCCATTGCAGTCATCATCGCCTGCTGCTAGGAACACAGCTAGGGTTGCAAAGCTACCTAAAGTTCTTCTGTAATTAAATTTTTTATATGTGTCCATATTGTCAATGAGTTTCTAGTGGATAAACCATATGGTTTAAGCTAAATGACTCAAATGTAAATGTACATGTTTAAGACAAAATAGTTTAATTAATTTAAAAAGCATTAATCAATAATCACATTATTTTCAAGCAACTCTTCCAACTATTGACTTTTTTCACAACTGCCACCAGTTTGGCCCTAAAACATTTACAACAAAGACATAATGGGATAGGAAAATAGAGAAAAGTGTGTAAAAAAAAGAAGAAAAAAAATATATATATATATATATATATTTTATTTTTTTTCTTCTTTTTTTTTATACACTTTTCTCTATTTTCCTATCCCATTATGTCTTTGTTGTAAATGTTTTAGGGCCAAACTTATATATATATATAAATAAATACACACACATATACATACACATATACATATATATATATTTCATACTGAAACCCTCATATAAAAACACCAATGGTATTCAAAGTTGATGGTTTATATTTAGGATAATGCTTTACAGCTTTGTCATTCTATTTTGTATATTAAAATCATCTTATTTAATGATTTTATATTTTACATGTAATAAGGCCACACAGAGGACCAGAGATAATTATACACACCTGTGGTTATCTGAAGTACCCAAAAAGGCCACTAATGTCGTTTTATAAAACTCCCAAAATACTTTAAAAGTTACAAAAATGCTGGTAGTTTACAGGTAAACTTCAAAAGTTTCCAGCAATATACCCCTCCTTTGCAACCCTATTCACAACACAAGCCCTATCAGATGTGTGAAGCATTCCAAAATCCTGATGCATATAACTGTACTGGGCCTGCAGGACCTCAGTATGCTTTTCACATCACGTTGACTGTTGTACATACAGTGGGGGGGGAAAAGTATTTAGTCAGCCACCAATTGTGCAAGTTGTCCCACTTAAAAAGATGAGAGAGGTCTGTAATTTTCATCATAGGTACACGTCAACTATGACAGACAAATTGAGATATTTTTTTCTCCAGATAATCACATTGTAGGATTTCTAATGAATTTATTAGCAAATTATGGTGGAAAATAAGTATTTGGTCACCTACAAACAAGCAAGATTTCTGGCTCTCAAGGACCTGTAACTTCTTCTTTAAGAGGCACCTCTGTCCTCCACTCGTTACCTGTATTAATGGCACCTGTTTGAACTTGTTATCAGTATAAAAGACACCTGTCCACAACCTCAAACAGTCACACTCCAAACTCCACTATGGCCAAGACCAAAGAGCTGTCAAAGGACACCAGAAACACAATTCTAGACCTGCACCAGGCTGGGAAGACTGAATCTGCAATAGGTAAGCAGCTTGGTTTGAAAAAATCAACTGTGGGAGCAATTATTAGGAAATGGAAGACATACAAGACCACTGATAATCTCCCTCGATCTGGGGCTCCACGCAAGATCTCACCCCGTGGGGTCAAAATGATCACAAGAACGGTGAGCAAAAATCCCAGAACCACACGGGGGGACCTAGTGAATGACCTGCAGAGAGCTGGGACCAAAGTAACAAAGCCTACCATCAGTAACACACTACGCCGCCAGGGACTCAAATCCTGTAGTGCCAGACGTGTCCCCCTGCTTAAGCCAGTACATGTCCAGGCCCGTCTGAAGTTTGCTAGAGTGCATTTGGATGATCCAGAAGAGGATTGGGAGAATGTCATATGGTCAGATGAAACCAAAATAGAACTTTTTGGTAAAAACTCAACTCGTCGTGTTTGGAGGACAAAGAATGCTGAGTTGCATCCAAAGAACACCATACCTACTGTGAAGCATGGGGGTGGAAGCATCATGCTTTGGGGCTGTTTTTCTGCAAAGGGACCAGGACGACTGATCCGTGTAAAGGAGAGAATGAATGGGGCCATGTATCGTGAGATTTTGAGTGAAAACCTCCTTCCAACAGCAAGGGCATTGAAGATGAAACGTGGCTGGGTCTTTCAGCATGACAATGATCCCAAATACACCGCCCAGGCAACGAAGGAGTGGCTTCGTAAGAAGCATTTCAAGGTCCTGGAGTGGCCTAGCCAGTCTCCAGATCTCAACCCCATAGAAAATCTTTGGAGGGAGTTGAAAGTCTGTGTTGCCCAGCGACAGCCCCAAAACATCACTGCTCTAGAGGAGATCTGCATGGAGGAATGGGCCAAAATACCAGCAACAGTGTGTGAAAACCTTGTGAAGACTTACAGAAAACGTTTCACCTGTGACATTGCCAACAAAGGGTATATAACAAAGTATTGAGAAACTTTTGTTATTGACCAAATACTTATTTTCCACCATAATTTGCAAATAAATTCATAAAAAATCCTACAATGTGATTTTCTGGATTTTTGTTTCTCATTTTGTCTGTCATAGTTGACGTGTACCTATGATGAAAATTACAGGCCTCTCTCATCTTTTTAAGTGGGAGAACTTGCACAATTGGTGGCTGACTAAATACTTTTTTCCCCCACTGTATCTAGCCCACTAAGCTCTCTGCTTCAACGATGTCAACGTTGCCTGGAGTTTTCATTGCAAGTGAGATCAATGGGATCTCAGTAGTGCTGGTATACAGTGAGGGAAAAAAAGTATTTGATCCCCTGCTGATTTTGTACGTTTGCCCACTGACAAAGACATAATCAGTCTATCATTTTAATGGTAGGTTTATTTGAAAAGTGAGAGACAGAATAACAACAACAAAAATCCAGAAAAACGCATGTCAAAAATGTTATAAATTGATTTGCATTTTAATGAGGGAAGTAAGTATTTGACCCCATCTCAATCAGAAAGATTTCTGGCTCCCAGGTGTTTTTTATACAGGTAACGAGCTGAGATTAGGAGCACACTCTTAAAGGGAGTGCTCCTAATCTCAGCTTGTTACCTGTATAAAAGACACCTGTCCACAGAAGCAATCAATCAATCAGATTCCAAACTCTCCACCATGGCCAAGACCAAAGAGCTCTCCAAGGATGTCAGGGACAAGATTGTAGACCTACACAAGGCTGGAATGGGCTATAAGACCATCGCCAAGCAGCTTGGTGAGAAGGTGACAACAGTTGGTGCGATTATTCGCAAATGGAAGAAACACAAAATAACTGTCAATCTCCCTCGGCCTGGGGCTCCATGAAAGATCTCACCTTGTGGAGTTGCAATGATCATGAGAACGGTGAGGAATCAGCCCAGAACTACACGGGAGGATCTTGTCAATGATCTCAAGGCAGCTGGGACCATAGTCACCAAGAAAACAATTGGTAACACACTACGCCGTGAAGGACTGAAATCCTGCAGCGCCTGCAAGGTCCCCCTGCTCAAGAAAGCACATATACATGCCCGTCTGAAGTTTGCCAATGAACATCTGAATGATTCAGAGGAGAACTGGGTGAAAGTGTTGTGGTCAGATGAGACCAAAATGGAGCTCTTTGGCATCAACTCAACTCACCGTGTTTGGAGGAGGAGAAATGCTGCCTATGACCCCAAGAACACCATACCCACCATCAAACATGGAGGTGGAAACATTATGCTTTGGGGGTGTTTTTCTGCTAAGGGGACAGGACAACTTCACCGCATCAAAGGGACGATGGACGGGGCCATGTACCGTCAAATCTTGGGTGAGAACCTCCTTCCCTCAGCCAGGGCATTGAAAATGGGTCGTGGATGGGTATTCCAGCATGACAATGACCCAAAACACACGGCCAAGGCAACAAAGGAGTGGCTCAAGAAGCAGCACATTAAGGTCCTGGAGTGGCCTAGCCAGTCTCCAGACCTTAATCCCATAGAAAATCTGTGGAGGGAGCTGAAGGTTCGAGTTGCCAAACATCAACCTCGAAACCTTAATGACTTGGAGAAGATCTGCAAAGAGGAGTGGGACAAAATCCCTCCTGAGATGTGTGCAAACCTGGTGGCCAACTACAAGAAACGTCTGACCTCTGTGACTGCCAACAAGGGTTTTGCCACCAAGTACTAAGTCATGTTTTGCAGAAGGGTCAAATTCTTATTTCCCTCATTAAAATGAAAATCAATTTATAACATTTCTGGATTTTGTTGTTGTTATTCTGTCCCTCACTGTTCAAATAAACCTACCATTAAAATTATAGACTGATCATGTCTTTGTCAGTGGGCAAACGTACAAAATCAGCAGGGGATCAAATACTTTTTTCCCTCACTGTATTTACTTCTTGAGATGGGAAATCTTGTTTTTTTATGAAGTTGAACATGTGCTCTTTTTGACAGAATGCTAAGGCACCGGATTGGTGGAACGACCCAGCTAAAGCAGAAGCCAGATGTGTGCCAGACCAGAGGGCCTCTCAGCTTGTGTTCCCTCTCCAGTTTTTTGGCAAACGACCGACCGACACAAATCTCATTCCAATGACAAAGCAGGACCTGTCAAGAGGAGGACTATTGAGACTGTAGCCACTTTCCAGATAGATATGAGTTATGCATTAACGTGATTAACCCACGTCCACCATCTCTATCGGATACCATTACAGGGCGGAGAATAGGATCCACTAACATTGCTCTGTATTGCTGTAATCAGCAGGTAATGTGAAATATGGTGGCATGTGTGAGAGACAGGGCTGTGAGAGCCAGGCTGCTCCACTGCCTTCAGCACACTCATTAGAGGGACCCACTGCAGACAAACACAGCATGCATACCATTACAGAGATGCTGTTTCTGAGGTCTGAGGCAAAATACACCAAGGCCCTGGCCATTGACTTAATGCAATATGGTATCTCATTTGGGCACAAAGACTTTGAAATGGAATTAATGTGTTCATCAGGGCATGACACCTATAGGTGTAATTAGGGACTGAAAGACTATAAGAGTTCTTTTCTGCAGTGATTATGTAGGTGATATGCCCTCCTGTAGCTCAGTTGGTAGAACATGGTGCTTGCAACGCCAGGGTTGTGGGTTCGTTTCCCACGGGGGGCCAGTATGAAAATGTATGCATTCACTAACTGTAAGTCGCTCTGGATAAGAGCGTCTGCTAAATGACTATAATGTAAAATATGCAGCAACATTGAACAGAGGAGGTAATGCAGTGTAGTACACTCACCATCTCTCAACATTTCCATCATGAATTCTAATCCCTAGGTGGAACCTGCAGAAACATGCCTTTACTAAAACAAAAGTTTCATGATACACTCATGCCTATTTCAGTAGCTTTTATTAAAAGCATCCCCCTAAAATAAAAATGACTTAAAAAAAGGCATCCCCCAGTTTAATCACATTCTCTATTGAATAAAATGCACACATATCATAGGTTCTTGCCTTTGGCTCAATGTGCATTTTTACATCAAAGGGGGTTACGTGTGTGAGCAATGCCTTATGGCAGCTCATTGAGTATGTGCGTAGATGAGGATGATGCATTAGGTAGGAGCAAGCCGATGCCCTATGGAACAAGAGACTAGAGTTGAGCCCTCATTCAGCTCCATTGACAGCCTCCAAGGAGACTCCTCCTGTCCTCTCACAATGCCTCGTCAGTCACACTACTCCACATGAGCACCACACATCCTAACTTCACCCATGCTCTACCAATGCATCCAGCACAGCTATGCCTTACTACTGTAGCTACTTTTAAGATTTAAAACTTCTCAAAACAGCCTAATTCCCACAATAAAGTGATTCATACTGCAATTATACTACACTCCCAACTCCTCCTCCTAGCTCTTCTTCCAGCTGTCAGCAGATACAGGAAGTCCACCAGCTCCAGGATCCAGGGGAGAGAGAGCAGAGGATCCTGGGAACAGCAGCAGTAGAACATCTGGTGGACCAAGCTCTGTCAGCTCCATCCCCTCACCCTCTGCTCTCCCCTCTCCCGCCAGCCATTAGCACTACATAACAGCTTCCTGGTAACAGCTGATCCTCCTGGCCCATCGCCACTACGCTGCCCTGTACCACACCGCCCCCATCAGCGTGGACACAGAAACACTTGCTTCCTCAATTATGCAAAAAGGCGTGAATTAAACATGAGCTTACCGCACAGGAAACACTGTGTGTGCATGTGTGTTCATCCACAAGCGACAAGACACACACACACACACACACACTCAAAAAGCTGTTTGTTACGGAGGTTTCTATGTGAGTTTTGACCATTGTAGCAGCAAACACATTGCTAAGGAGGAGCCTCTGCAAGACACTACAAGCCCTCACTGTGACCCATCATATGGATGACTGATACATTAACGGAATAATGAAGCTAGTTCAGGCCGTTGTTGCTGCTGCTGGTAATGATGAATGTGAAGTAGAAGGTAATGAGGAATATTGTCATCACTACCAGCTTAAGAACAAAAACAGCATAGCATGGGAGTTGAGCCTCGAGCCAAAGGCTGAACTGATTCCTTCGCTCTACCATGCCCTTTATTAATCAACCTTGGTTAGTGGGGCATAGAGTGCGGTGTGAGGAGCTCTGGGGGCATGCAGTGCAGTGGAGGACACGCAAACTCTCACTCTCCCAAACACAGCTGATGTTTAGGGCTACTGGCCTGGAGGCCTAAGAATCAGCTGCTGCAACCTTTTGCAGTCTCAGTTGTTGTTTAGGTATTTCAGTTCAAATACACAGCACCCCTTCCCCTATACCAGATAAACAGACAGCCAACCCTCCAGCCTGGCTGACCCCGGAAGCCCTTAGAGTTCATACAGACTGCAGAAACCAGGGTTCCATTAGGCCCATAAGATAGGAATTCATTAAACCGGTATATAGACCTTAAAGCTGGAATCCATAGTTGCTATATCCTTTTTTGGACATATAAATGAATGATCCACCCATTGATTATTGAAGAATATAACTTATAAATTAACTTCGTTAAAACGGCCGTACCCCATCAGAGTGGTACAAAACGAAGCAAGCTAGATCTACTCAGGCTTTTATAAAGCTAGCAAGCTTCAGTTAGCTTCCCATTCCAGGTCAGGCTTCATCCGTACTACGACGGTGGATACTGCTTGTCGGCCTGCTGCTGACTCTAGCAAGCTTGTAACTGCGCGTGCATGTCACACATGGCTAGTCGAACACCAAACTCTTCATTGAGACAATGCTGAAACATCAGTTTTAATAAAAGGTAGAACAAAAACACACAATAAATAAAAATAAGAACACCAGAAAGTAAGAAGCTACAGTTGAAGTCGGAAGTTTACATTCACTTAGGTTGGAGTCATTAAAACTTTTTTTTAACCACTCCACAAATTTCTTGTTAACAAACTATAGTTTTGGCAAGTCGGTTAGGACATCTACTTTCTGCATGACACAAGTAATTTTTCCAACAATTGTTTACAGGCAGATTATTTCACTTATAATTCACTGTATCACAATTCCAGTGGGTCAGAAGTTTACATATACTAAGTTGACTGTGCTTTTAAACAGCTTGGAAAATTCCAGAAAATGATCTCATGGCTTTAGAAGCTTCTGATAGGCTAATTGACATCATTTGAGTCAATGGGAGGTGTACCTGTGGATGTATTTCAAGGCCTACCTTCAAACTCACTGCCTCTTTGCTTGACATCATGGGAAAATCAAAAGAATTCAGCCAAGACCTCAGAAAAATTATTGTAGACCTCCACAAGTCTGGTTCATCCTTGGGAGCAATTTCCAAATGCCTGAAGGTACCACGTTCATCTGTACAAACAACAGTACGCAAGTATAAACACCATGGGACCACGCAGCCGTCATATCGCTCAGGAAGGAGACGCGTCCTGTCTCTCTTCGTACTTTGGTGCGAAATGTGCAAATCAATCCCAGAACAACAGCAAAGGACCTTGTGAAGATGCTGGAGGAAACAGGTACAAAAGTATCTATATCCACAGTAAAACGAGTCCTATATCGACATAACCTGAAAGGCCACTCAGCAAGGAAGAAGCCACTGCTCCAAAACCGCCATAAAAAAGCCAGACTACGGTTTGCAACTGCACATGGTGACAAAGATCATACTTTTTGCCCTCTGGTCTGGTTAAACAAAAATAGAACTGTTTGGCCATAATGACATTTGTTATGTTTGGAGGAAAAAGGGGTTACTTGCAAGCCGGAGAAAACCATCCCAACCATAAAGCATGGGGGTGGCAGCATCATGCTGTGGGGGTGCTTTGCTGCAAGAGAAACTGGTGCACTTCACAAAACATTGGCGGTAGAATGGCCTTAATGAAGAGCGCAGTGAGTTTCAATGTGGCACATCATAGGATGCCACCTTTCCAACAAGTCCGTTTGTAAAATGTATACCCTGCTAGAGCTGCAAGTGCTGCTATTGTGAAGTGGAAACGTCTAGGAGCAACAACGGCTTAGCCGCGAAGTGGTAGGCCACACAAGCTCACAGAATGGGACCACCGAGTGCTTACAGTGCCTTCGGAAAGTATTCAGACCCCTTGACTTCTTTCACATTTTATTACATTACAGCCTTATTCTAAAACTTATTAAAATTGTTGTTTTCCGTCATCAATTTACACACAACAGCCCATAATGACAAAGCAAAAACAGGTTTAGATTTTTTTGCTAATTTTGTATATTTTTTATACTGAAATATCACAATATCAGCCCCTTTAAATCAGTACTTTGTTGAAGCACCTTTGGCAGCGATTACAGCCTTGTGTCTTCTTGGGTATGATGCTACAAGCTTGGCACACCTGTATTTGGGGAGTTTCTCCCATTCTTCTCTGCAGATCCTCTCAAGCTCTGTCAGGTTTCAGGTCTCTCCAGAGATGTTCAATCGGGTTCAAGTACGGGCTCTGGCTGGGTCACTCAAGGACATTCAGAGACTTGTCCCAAAGCCACTCCTGCGTTGTCTTGGCTGTGTGCTTAGGGTTGTTGTCCTGTTGGAAGGTGAACCTTCACCCCAGTCTAAAGTCCTGAGCAGGTTTTCATCAAGGATCTCTCTGTACTTTGCTCTGTTCATCTTTCCCTCGATCCTGACTAGTCTCCCAGTCCCTGCCACTGAAAAACATCACCACAGCATGATGCTGCCACCACCATGCTTCACCGTAGGGATGGTGCCACGTTTCCACCAGACATGACGCTTTGCATTCAGTCCAAAGAGTTCAGTCTTGGTTTCATCAGACCAGAGAATATTGTTTCTCATGGTCTGAGAGTCTTTAGGTGCCTTTTGGCAAACTCCAAGCGGGCTGTCATGTGCCTTTTACTGAGGAGTGGCTTCCGCTGGCCACTCTACCATAAAGGCCTGAATTGTGGAGTGCTGCAGAGATGGTTGACTTTCTGGAATGTTCTCCCATCTCCACAGAGGAACTCTAGAGCTCTGTCAGTGACCATCCGGTTCTTGGTCAGCTCCAAGGCCCTTCTCCCCCGATTGCTCAATTTGGCTTTCATTCTCATTGAAAGCAAGTCTAAGAAGCGGTAGACGTGTTCTATGTGCACCATTTCTATGCTTCACGCTTAAGTTTTTTTTGTTTTGTCTTTTACTTTTGTACAACAGCTTCAAACAGCTGGAAAAAAAAACTGTGGTTATGGAAAATATATTTCACAGTGGTTTAGATGGTACAATGATTCTCTATACAATGACTGCTTGTTTGGTCACAAACTGAAATCAGGCAAACTATTAGAATCTTTGCAACCAGGAAACGGCTGAGCGATTTCTGCATAGTGCACCTTTAAACTCATGGGTACAATAGCAATGGTTGCAGCTGTCAGTTTGCCTTTAGCAAATTTCTAAATACAATTGGGCAAAGGAATGTACAGTTTTGGAGAGTGAATGCTGTCATTAACTGAATGTGTAATGTGATAAGTATTATATTTATATATATATATATATATATATATATCTCACACAAAAAAACATTGGATTCATAAAATATTTCATCAGTCGTATTCCTCAAATAAAGGAGATCATGACACAATCTTTGCGAGAGGGAGGGTATTTGATTTCTTTGGTCCTCAACTCGTGGCTCAGACACTTCATTCAGTATAAATGGAGTTAGCCTGCCCCGGAGCACGTTAGTTCTGAAGGATTCATTGCCATAGAAATGTACCTGGCTAAAAAGGTGAGCCACTTTATCTCGAGTTGAACCCAGAGTTGACCAAAGTTACCTCGCTAACTCCTCAAACCTGATTCGTAGTATAGGTCTCTGAACCCAAAATACAAGCTTGTTTTACTCGAATGATTGTAAGCAAATGTAAACAAACGTATAGCCTCAAAACATGGTTAAAACTATCATTTTGATATCATGGGTGGTCAGTCCTTGCATCCATAGCTCTGTCTATGAATTTGACAGTGGTTACATTTATCCAGGCCCATCCCTCAGCTTTTTACCAACACACAGGTGGGGTGGCTGCTTTGTTATTGTTTCAATAAAGGATTCTAGCTACAGGAGGTAGGGGTCCATGTCTGTACAGTGGGGTTAAATGACTTGCCATGCCACTCACATCACAACCAGCAATGTGAGAGGCATTGGCATTCATCAATAACAGAAAGCAAAGGGCATAAGAACATTCTGGTAGACTTGACCAATGCTCAAAGCCAAATGGCATACATGAAGAGCCCCAGTAAGGGATGGACACTGACTCCTTTGTATGAAGGAGTAGTCACTCCAATAAATATGTAGGAATAACAAAAAGGGCACTACCCTTTACATTGCATTATAGATAGAACAACCTGTATAATTACCGTACACTGTAAGCATGCCATTTTATTATCAGAGACAAAAAAAATAAGTGATAGAATAAATGGTAAATACCCCCATAAAATATATGTACTTATTTCTAAAAGTTAATTACACACAATTATTCAACTGGTAGTTAGTTGGTAGACTACTCTGGCATAGAGCATATGTAGACTAATGTAGTTAGGCCAATTTTGTATATCAAATACTTGAGGTAAAAAAGAAGACGCACCTGGTTTGACAGTCTTCAAACGAATGGGCTCCCGAAAGTGGCGAATGACAGCATGCGTATCGCGGTTTGTAAGTCCACTGACTGGGGTTCCGTTGATCTCCAACAAAACGTCACCGAAATAGGGCATTCTACCGACGTGGCACACCATCACATCCAACTTCATCTGGCCCAGGTAAGGGAACTCTCCGTGTTCTGCACCCCCCAGCACCTCCACCACATTGCCGAATTCTCCGAGGCTTCCCCATGACACGGCACACTCCTGCACTTTGCTGGACCAATGTTTCTTCTTTTTCAGTGTTCTGGACATATTGTATCTTTTTGATGTGGTTCGTCACTGATCTGAAATGGTATCTCTGGTTTTGCTTTGTTTCACAAGCACTAACGCAGGAGAAAATATGGGCGAACAGAGATTTCTAATCTTGAGTTATTCCCTGGATCTGGTCGGAGTTTAATTTCTCTATTATAATTGAAAATTCACTTTTGAGAGCCAGCCTGTCATGGATGAGGTTTTCCCGGGTAATGTGTAAATAAATGTCGTATTGTCCAAGAAAAAACCACAGTAATGCTGGAGTAGCATGACTTCCAATAAAATTCACTACGCGCTATGCGTCCGTAATATTGCAATACTAAAACAGCAAATAAGACCGCAATACAATACCTACATGAATTCATAAATGTGTTTCAGCCTCCCCATCACCTTATCATTGGTTGGTTCGTCTTATTCTCCTAAACCTTTGGATGGAAGTTGTCAAAACAAGGTATCCACTCACCTCACCATTGACTGCGTGAGAGACAAATCTTCTCGGAGATTTGGAACATCGGAAGCCGTATATTTAGTACGTCAACGAGAGTGCCTTTATATACCTGTGACAGATGACGACACCAGCAGTTTTCTATCACAGCATTCACTCAATGGTAATTTACTCTCGTTCCAGGTCGTAGTTCGCATTCCATGCATTTTGATGACAACCGCGACTGCATCCCTCGCCACAGGTTAAATACACCTGTCACTGCCAAGCGAGATGCGCGAATCCCGGAACGCCCATTTATGCAGATGTCACTGCGCCCCGCTCAACAACCTTTTACACGGGCTCCATCCCTCCGTATATAGTAGCAGAATGAACACTAAAAAGTATTGCATATACATTGTAGTGGGTGTAGTGGGTCACTTTAGCAGTCTTGTATAATAGTGAATAACTGTATAAACCTTTTGTCAATACATACAATGGCATGTCACCAAAACAATACAAATAAACCAATGTGTTATAACGGTTATAAACTAATAACTTAGTTTGTATAAACTACATATCACCCCTTTATACATCCTTATTAAGTGTTACCAATAGATAGAAACACATGGTGCATTCTTGCTCTCAATAAAGACAAGGCCTACAGTTATTGCATGGCAGACTGATTTGGGTGGAGGTTGAATCCTGTAATGGATAACAGGGAACTTCACCATGCCAAATATGGGCTACACGGTTGCTGTTAAAACTCATACAAATGTGGACACAAATTGCTTATAATCCTACACAGTGTGTATTATTCCGTACACGTCTCCACAGTGCCACCCTCTGACTATTATATATATCACTTCAACCCAGCAGAAGTGGAGGTAAGGCACATTCATTCAATAAAAATAAAAACCCCCCAAAAAAAATATATATATATATATATATATATATATATATATATATATATATATATATATATATACTGCTCAAAAAAAAGGGAACACTAAAATAACACATCCTAGATCTGAATGAATGAAATAATCTTATTAAATACTTTTTTCTTTACATAGTTGAATGTGCTGACAACAAAAGCACACAAGAATTATCAATGGAAATCAAATTTATCAACCCATGGAGGGCTGGATTTGGAGTCACCCTCAAAATTAAAGTGGAAAACCACACTACAGGCTGATCCAACTTTGATGTAATGTCCTTAAAACAAGTCAAAATGAGGCTCAGTAGTGTGTGTGGCCTCCACGTGCCTGTATGACCTCCCTACAACGCCTGGGCATACTCCTGATGAGGTGGCGGATGGTCTCCTAAGGGATCTCCTCCCAGACCTGGACTAAAGCATCCGCCAACTCCTGGACAGTCTGTGGTGCAACGTGGCGTTGGTGGATGGAGCGAGACATGATGTCCCAGATGTGCTCAATTGGATTCAGGATTGGGTAAACGGGCGGGCCAGTCCATAGCATCAATGCCTTCCTCTTGCAGGAACTGCTGACACACTCCAGCCACATTAGGTCTAGTATTGTCTTGCAATAGGAGGAACCCAGGGCCAACCGCACCAGCATATGGTCTCACAAGGGGTCTGAGGATCTCATCTCGGTACCTAATGGCAGTCAGGCTACCTCTGGCGAGCACATGGAGGGCTGTGTGGCCCCCCAAAGAAATGCCACCCCACACCATGACTGACCCACCGCCAAACCGGTCATGCTGGAGGATGTTGCAGGCAGCAGAACGTTCTCCACGCCGTCTCCAGACTCTGTTACGTCTGTCACGTGCTCAGTGTGAACCTGCTTTCATCTGTGAAGAGCACAGGGCGCCAGTGGCGAATTTGCCAATCTTGGTGTTCTCTGGCAAATGCCAAACGTCCTGCACGGTGTTGGGCTGTAAGCACAACCCCCACCTGTGGACGTCAGGCCCTCATACTACCCTCATGGAGTCTGTTTCTGACCGTTTGAGCAGACACATGCACATTTGTGGCCTGCTAGAGGTCATTTTGCAGGGCTCTGGCAGTGCTCCTCCTGCTCCTCCTTGCACAAAGGCGGAGGTAGCGGTCCTGCTGCTGGGTTGTTGCCCTCCTACGGCCTCCTCCACGTCTCCTGATGTACTGGCCTGTCTCCTGGTAGCGCCTCCATGCTCTGGACACTACGCTGACAGACACAGCAAACCTTCTTGCCACAGCTCGCATTGATGTGCCATCCTGGATGAGCTGCACTACCTGAGCCACTTGTGTGGGTTGTAGACTCCGTCTCATGCTACCACTAGAGTGAAAGCACCGCCAGCATTCAAAAGTGACCAAATCATCAGCCAGGAAGCATAGGAACTGAGAAGTGGTCTGTGGTCACCACCTGCAAAACCAGTCCTTTATTGGGGGTGTCTTGCTAATTGCCTATCATTTCCACCTGTTGTCTATTCCATTTGCACAACAGCATGTGAAATTCATTGTCAATCAGTGTTGCTTCCTAAGTGGACAGTTTGATTTCACAGAAGTGTGATTGACATGGAGTTACATTGTGTTGTTTAAGTGTTCCCTTTATTTTTTTGAGCAGTGTATATTATACAGTAAATTATGTTTAATCAGACTATATTGCCATTACTCTCTCTTCCCTGTGATACAGATATTTGCTAAACTGACAGGGACAGTCTGATTCAACAACAATAGGCCTAAGTCAACCTCGACAAATTGCTGGCATCAAAAGTGATAGTTAACTCACTTTGTAGTGGCAGAGAAGTCAAGAAATGTGTCAAAAATCCAGACACACCCAGATATTTATTAACTTACTCTCTGCAGTGCAGTCTAGGCTGTGTCATGTTCCAAAGCGCTTGCGTCTGCATACCAGCATTTATCTGAATGAAACATAAAAGGGTGAGATGTGTGTTTGGTTAGTGTGATGATGCCACCCTGGACATTGTATTGAATAATTAGTTGACTGATGCTGGGTGGTGAGCAGCATTGCCATGATGATGCCTTTGGTGAGGTCTAGGGAATGACTCACTTACACCCAGTTCTGTTCTACCCACCCTGCAAAGCACGAAGACTCAATGATTAGTCAAACTCTGATACTTCTCTACATACTCTGTTCCTCATCAGCATTATATGCCCTACTAGTGTTGCTGTGGGAGGAGGATAAGGCATACTTTTTAAGACCAAGATCCGTGAAATATGATGACCTTTTAAAGTTGGCATGGACTCATTGCAGATGGCTTGACTACTGACATTTTTTTCTTACTTCTTCAAAGCCTATTTCCACATAGTACATTTTAAACCACATCTGGTCAGAATTATCAAATTTGTGATTGTTTTAATGACAGGTACATATCAAGAAACAAAATGTTCTTTACACATGCTTTACAGAATGTACAAGTAGTCAAGATACAAAAATACACTTAACAAATAAAAAACTTCAACAACACAGAAAACAAGCAGCATTTTAAATATTGCCAGAGCATTACTGCTGAACTTTGGTATAGAGAAAAAAACAAAATAGTCAGTGTAACACAAAGCAAAGAGATGTAAAAAAAAATTTGTTTGTTTGTTTTTTACACCAATTCAAATGCATGTCACATAGTTGAGCTCCCATTAGAAAGAAAAGTCACTGTACAAATCCATATATACACTGAACAAAAATATAACCGCAACATGTAAAGTGTCGGTCCCATGTTTCATGAGCTGATATAAAAAGATCCGATACATTTTTCATACGCACAAAAAGCGTATTTCTCTCAAATTCTGTGCACAAATTTGTTTACATCCCACTTATGAGCATTTCTTCTTTGCCAAAAGAATCCATCCACTTGACAGGTTTGGCATGTCAAGAAGCTGATTAAACAGTATGATTACATCATTACACAGGTGCTCCTTATGCTGGGGACAATAAAAGGCCACTCTAAAATGTGCAGTTGTGTCACAAAACACAATGCCACAAATGTCTCAAGTTTTAAGGGAGCGTGCAATTGGCATGCTGACTGCAGGAATGTCCAACAGAGCTGTTGCCAGAGAATTGAATGTTCATTTCTCTATCATAAGATGCCTCCAACGTCATTTTAGAGAGTTTGGCAGTACGTCCAACCGGCCTCACAACCGCAGACCATGTGTAACCATGCCACCCCAGGACTTCCACATCCAGCTGATTGGCTGGGCCCGGCTCCCAAGTGGGTGGGTCTATGCCCTCACAGGCCCACCAATGGGTGACCAGTATGAAAAAGTATGAAAACGTATGTACTCACTAACCGTAAGTCGCTCTGGATAAGAGCATCTGCTAAATGACTAAAATGTAAATGTAAAATGTAATGGATGCGCCGCTTCCCAGTTATGTGAAATCCATAAATTAGGGCCTAATTTATTTATTTCAATTGACTGATTTCCTTCTATGAACTGTAAGCTAGTAAAATCATTAAATTGTTGCATGTTGTGTTTATATTTTTGTTCAGCATAAAATCCAACATCATTCAGAAGAGCAACACACAAAGGACTCGGATTATTAGAGAACTGCTTCTACCGGAGCAAGGAGTGCATACATTTTTTTTGATGATTAAACTAATCGGCTACAATTACTACCTTGAATTTAAGTGCCTTAATTATCCAGCAGAAAGTGTAATCTGTGTATTAGCTCTATTCATGCTAATATTGAATGCAGTGGAATGGGATTGGAATGATTTCATATACAGTTGTGGTCAAAAGTTTTGAGAATGACACAAATACTAATTTTCACAAAGTTTTGCATATACTCCAGAATGTTATGAAGAGTGATCAGATGAATTGCAAAGTCCCTCTTTGCCATGAAAATGAACTTAATCCCCAAAAAACATTTCCACTGCATTTCAGCCCTGCCACAAAAGGACCAGCTGACATCATGTCAGTGATTCTCTCGTTAACACAGGTGAGAGTGTTGATGAGGACAAGGCTGGAAATCACTCTGTCATGCTGATTGAGTTAGAATAACAGACTGGAAGCTTTAAAAAGGAGGGTGGCGCTTGAAATCATTGTCCTCTGTTAACCATGGTTACCTGCAAGGAAACACGTGCCGTCATCATTGCTTTGCACAAAAAGGGCTTCACAGGCAAGGATATTGCTGCTAGTAAGATTGCACCTAAATCAACCATTTATCGGATCATCAAGAACTTCAAGGAGAGAGGTTCAATTGTTGTGAAGAAGGCTTCAGGGCGCAAGAAAGTCCAGCAAGCGCCAGGATCATCTCCTAAAGTTGATTCAGCTGTGGAATCGGGGCACCACCGTGCAGAGCTTGCTCGGGAATGGCAGCAGGCAGGTGTGAGTGCATCTGCACACACAGTGAGGCGAACACTTTTGGAGGATGGCCTGGGGTCAAGAAGGGCAGCGAGGAAGCCACTTCTCCCCAGGAAAAACAGGGACAGACTGAAATTCTGCAAAAGGTACAGGGATTGGACTGCTGAGGACTGGGGTAAAGTCATTTTCTCTGATGAATCCCCTTTCTGATTGTTTGGGGCTTCCGGAAAAAAGCTTGTCCGGATAAGTCAAGTTGAGCACTACTATCAGTACTGTGTCATGCCAACAGTAAAGCATCCTGAGACCATTCATGTGTGGGGTTGCTTCTCAGCCAAGGGAGTGGGCTCACTCACAATTTTGCCTAAGAACACAGCCATGAATAAAGAATGGTACCAACACATCCTCTGAGAGCAACTTCTCCCAACCATCCAAGAACAGTTTGGTGACGAACAATGCCTTTTCCAGCATGATGGAGCACCTTGCCATAAGGCAAAAGTAATAACTAAGTGGCTCGGGGAACAAAACATCGACATTTTGAGTCCATGGCCAGGAAACTCCCCAGACCTTAATCCCATTGAGAACTTGTGGTCAATCCTCAAGAGGCGGGTGGACAAACAATAACCCACAAATTCTGACAAACTCCAAGCATTGATTATGGAAGAATGGGCTGCCATCAGTCAGGATGTGGCCCAGAAGTTAATTGACAGCATGCCAGGGCGGATTGCAGAGGTCTTGAAAAAGAAAGGTTAACACTGCAATTATTGACTCTTTGTATAAACTTAATGTAATTGTCAATAAAAGCCTTTGACACTTATGGAATGCTTGTAATTATACTTCAGTACACCATAGTAACATCTGACAAAAATATCACTGAAGCAGCAAACTTTGTGAAGACCAATACTTGTGTCATTCAAAACATTTGACCACGACTGTACAAGGGATGACCTGGTTTATGGAAGAACTTCAAAACAATGGACTTTTGAAAAGAAGCCACAACAAAAATCAATTGTGTGCAAGAATCATGTGCAAATCCAGTAAGTCAAGTACCACAGAGACAAAGAACAGCTTGAGACCAACTGCAAAAGGCATTGACAAAAGGCATCCTTTTTGGATCATCTCAAAATGCCAAAATGTACCAGATGCATTATCAAGCAATGTCATACGGAATGTCTTATCAAAAAGTTGTGATTTTAGCATGAATGCATTGTGGAACACATTCAAATAAAGATAACCACAAGAAACACTCCTACATGGAAATGTATAACGGTCAACATGGTAGAGGCAGGAATAAAAACACTGTGGTGTAGTTGACATACACGTAAAAGAAACCAGCAATGAAAGCATGCACGAGAGAGAGGAAATGCTGAATCGGAAGTGCAATAATTGTGAGATTTCAAAAGGTGAAAAATAATGACTAAAGGACAGATTCAATCAAACCTGTCAGAGCAATGTTCATGTAGTATCTTTGTTTGTATAGCCTACACAAATCTACATCTTATTCTGAAGTATCCATGTTCCATTGCCAAAAAGATTCAGTTATTTTATTTGAGCAAAGGAAACAGGTGTGTTTATATACTACTACAGAAATACTGCAAAGCAGATTTGATGAAAGAGAACCCTTATTAAAAGCCTTGGTCTTAGCTAGATTAAATTTATACCAACATTTTGGGCCAAATCCTGACTTGTGATCTACCATCTCAAGTTAGGAATTGCCCTGGAGTGAAAAATAAAATAAATCAAACTTACCGCAGCTTAGGACTAAAATCATTCCAACTATCAGCTTAGGGTTTGGGGGACATAGTATTGAATAGACATACACGTTTAATCCATACAATACATTAGTTCTTCACAATCCCAATGTCAAATCTGGTCAGAGTCTTGGGTCGATGAAATTGGGGGTAAAGGCATATATTATCCTTTAGGAATCTAAAATGGTATACACACACTACATGATAAAACATACCACGTATGAGGTAAGTGCCTGTAAAATAACCTTTTGAGAGGAAATGATGGTCAGCGCATATAAGTGATTAGAAACCTTAGGGTTACCTGATGGAGGGTTACTAAGAATGCCTGAATACCATCTGAAAGATGACCATTACAAAGAGAGGCCACCTGAACATTGACTGTCAAAATAAATGTGCATTACTCAATATTTTCTTTGCTTTGACAGTGCGTTTTCATACAAAAAATAACATGAGTAACTGTCGGTACGACTGCCTCTAATTGACCCAAGGCAAAACAATCTTAGCTTAAGAGACATTGATGGGAATTGGTGAAAATTATATATACACATACCACGTCTGGTGTCATTGTCTCTGGGTTTGCATAATAGCAGACAGTTACAGTCAACACGGATGGCTAGAGGAGGGATTCATTGTGATCCTATAGGTACGTACCACTCACTGCTGAACAAGCAACAACTGGGGTCTCTTTGTCCCCTCTGGTCCTGGACGAGAGGAAGCTATGTCCTGGATTTGTACCTTAAATCATGAAGGCTGCTCCAACAAGTGACTGTACCAAGAATGTGGCATCAGCAAGCAGAAAGCACAACGCTTGGGGCACCCATTCACCATGCTGCCATTCCACCGTCCAGACAGAGGACGGCGTGAGAGCACGTTCAAACTTCTGACATCTTAAAACTCAAAAGGCAGCATCCAACATCACTCTGACGCATACATTCATAGCTTCCTCTAGATTGAGAGGGAGGAAGGGGAGGTGGAGGGACTCAGTGGGCATCATTCACCTGTTCAGTTCAAGCCCTAGATTTGGTCCTTTTTCAAAATCATAGGAACAAATAGTCTCTGCGTGATTGAAATACTGTAAACATACAAGAAAGCATTTTTGGCAGAGAGTGGTCTCTTTGGAGGTAGTGGCTAGAGAAGAGGACCCAGTGAGAGAGGATGGCAGGGTGTATAGGGAAGGGGCAGAGCTTTATGTGGGGGCCTTGATGTGCTCCTGAGACTTAGTCCTAGAAGAGGCACTTCTGTAGTCCTGTGTGCTCTGGGGAAGGGTGGGATCCATCTCCACACTCCTCTCCTCCCGTCCCTCAGCAACTGAAGATGCATAGGGAGTCGTGTGCACAGTCACTGGCTGCTGTGACAGACCTGGTTGGGGCACTGTAGACAAGTCCTCCCCTTCGCCCCAAAACGACCTGGAGGGAACATCTGCAGAGAGACCAAACAGACATTACTCAACAGAATGGGTTTCCATCCATAAAGAGGACCTCAGACTTGAATGTGGCGATGTCTGAAAATTGACTTGCAAAATGAGCGTCTGTGAGCTCACGGTTTAGAATGCATGCCACTAAGGTCTGTCAGATAGCCTGTCTGTAGCTGATCTCTCACCGGTGCTGTAGTGTTGTTCTGGGGGGCTGAGGGCTTTGCTCAGCCTCTTAGTGAGGTTGTGGCTGGTGAGGAAGACTGAGGAGTCCTGGTTGTTGATGAGGCTCTCCAGGGCTGTGTCCTCATGCTGGGCGTGCTGCTCCCTGTAGGGCTCCTTTGGGAGGTGGGCCATGATGCCAGAGAGACCCTTGTCCAGGGGGTCGTCCTCGGCCAGGTAGGCGTAGGGGCAGTACTCCCGGGTCCGAGAGTAGATGTTAGCGTTGTCGTAGCAGTCCGAGCAGATGACCAGCGGCCCTGCACCACCTGTTGAGGACAATCTATTTCATCAAACTCTTGCTCTGTAACAAATCCTCACTATCTGATGGAGACATACACCTTCCAACAAACTGTGATGAAAAAGCCATTGTTCATCTGTGCATTTAAGAGGATACATACAATGTGTGATTTTGGAGATGAATAAGTTGTTTGTTGGTTCTCATAACTAAACCGACCTGTCGACACCCCAGCCAGTCCCTCGCGGGGCTGCCCAGGATGGAAGCTGCTTTGTCCCGTGAACAGAGAGCCCACACGGCAGTGCAGCATCCCGTTGGCCTCGGTGTCCACCTCGCTGCCTGTGTCACCGTAGCACACACCTGGACAACCCACAAACAGGATGGTGACTCACTCAACCTTCTTTTCACCAGTCAGGGGCAATAGTTGCCCAGTCATTTAAAATTCAGAACAAGTTCAAGTTAGTTGGGAACAGATCTATGAACTGTTAAATAAAAACAACAATTGACACGTCAATCCATTCATTTCAATTTAAGCTATTATATAAAATACTCAATATATGGGGCATTGAACAGTCAGCCTTGTGCAGACTCTGCCACGAGGAAACAGAAGCAATAGATCATCTTTTCTGGTACTGTCCATCCGTGGCTCGCTTTTGGAGTCAGGTCCAGGAATGGTTGTTACATCATAATATCAGGGTTCAGATGGACCTGCAAACTGTATTGTTAGGGGATTCCTGAAAAACCATGATCAGTCAATTGGAAATATCTTTATACTCTTGGGTAAAGTATTTATTTTTAGGGCAATATTGGTAGAAATGTTACAAATAAGGAAGTTCAGGACCCTCATAAGACATCACAGTCAAATGGAGGGATGTATTGCAAAAGGAAATAGCAAAATGGCATTATACTGGGAAAGATGGGTTAATCTGTGGACATCGGAGGGTTGGAGATAAGATCACAATGAATGGTGGATTGGCCGCTGTGGGTGAAAATCCAGCTCTTGCAGAAAGAGGAAATGAGTTTACTCCAATCAGTGTAGGGAAGGAAGGGTTGGGCAAAAATATTAAATATATAAATCACAAAAATAAAGGGGGATTAGAAATGATGCAAACAATTAAATTGATAGAACCCACAACATATCTGCAATATTAAAGCTGATCTACCCCCTAATTTAAAAAAGGTAATATCAGAATAACAGTCTGTGACTGAGTACAAAAACAGATACTTACATTGTAATGTCAAAGGGCCTCAGATGAAGGACACTGATGGTGAATCTGGGAAGTAAGTATAGTTAAGGTTACCGTCAGTTCCCTTGTAGACGTAGCCGTTGGACAGTGGTGGCATGAGCTGCTGGTGGCTCCCTGCTTCAGAGTTGCTGTATCCCTCCTGAGGCTCAGACAGTGTGCCCTGAGAGGACAGGTAGCTGGGGATGTCTACCGGCAGGTTCATCTCATCTGTGTTGGTGATGCTGTAGTCCTCGCTCTTCCGTCGCATGTGGTAGATGACGATGACCCAGACCAGCGAGGTGCCCACCACGCAGCAGACCACCACGATCACCACGATGCCCACCGTGGTCCAGCCGTCCTGGTCGTAGCCGCCCGCCGTGTCACAGTTGGGCGAGGGCGACACGCTGAGGTAGATGTGGCCGCGCTCCGTGCCCAGCATGTTGGACATGATGCACATGTACTTCCCGGTGTCTGCCGGCCCCGCGTCCACGATGATGAGGAGCTGGTTGGCGGCGGCGAAGAAGTGGCGCTCAGTGAGGACCAGGGGCCCGTCGTCCTTGGTCCAGTTGAGGCGGGGCGCTGGGCTTCCGCCTGCGATACACTGGAGCACTGCCGTCTCCCCACGTGCTACTGTCCTGTCCTCCAGGGGACGCATAAAGGACGGAGTTTCTGGGAGGAGAGAGATTTACATTTAACATACAGTAGTTCATATTCAATTATCATTTATCAAATTATAAACAGATTATATAGATGTGGATATCTCCAAGTTTTTTGGTATTGTTTTTTATGACCCAGTGATTAATACAAAGACACTAAGGTCTAGTAAACTATGCCGGGCAGGTAAGAATGAAGCTCACCTAGCACAGTGAGTGTAGCGTTGGCAGACAGGCTCCCTGCAGCATTCTGGGCTGTGCAGCTGTACACCCCCATGTCCTCCGTCTTTACATTGGCAATGAAGAAGATGTCATCGTCTGGCATGACGTGCATCCTTCTCTCCCGGGCAGCAGGGAAGTCCGTGCCCCCGTCTTTCTGCCAGGCGATCTGGGGTGACGGGTGACCCTCAGCAGCACACTCCAGCCTGGCCATGGTGCCTGTGCGGATGGTCAGGTCCAATGGAGTCTTCAGAAAGGATGGCAGCTCTGAGGGAGAGGGGAAATAAAAAGGAGTTAAGAAAAGGTTGAAGACAGCTTTCAATAGACGTCTATCTAAACCACGCAAGCTCAAACATCAACAGCTAAATGCCAAGGAACGAGTCAGAGATTAGTCTGTAAAAACTCGTTAGGAGAGAAAACCAAAAGTCTCCTCACCATTGACGGTGAGCTTGGCCCTGTTGGAGTAGTTAGAGCCAAAGTGGTTAGAGACAACACACTGGTAGCGTCCCTCATCTGTGAAGTTGACGTTGAGGAGATGCAGCACGGTGGTGTAGAACAGCTTTCCCTCCTGGTAGCGGGCGTAGTTCTGCACCTCTGCATCGTACAGCACCTCCCCGTCCTTCCTCCAGGCCGTGGCCATGGGGGAGTCACTGCTGCTGGACGCCAGGCAGCTCAGAGTTACATTGGTTCCACGCAGGACGGTGGCGGTCTCAGGGTGATCAGTGATCCGGGGCTTTGGGAAGTCGTCTGTGGGAAAGAGTGGAGAGAGGGGGCCATGAGATTAAATAAATACGTTTGGGATAATTGTCCCAGTAAGTGAGATCTGGTCCAGACTAGATAAAGCAGGGTAGGTAGCTAGGTGACTGACCACAGACCAGCTCCTCCAGGCTGACAGACAGGACGTTACGGCCCAGCAGGCTGGCAGGGTGAGCACACATAGCTGAGACAGACTGCAGGAAGTGGTTGTCAGTCAACCACGAGCCCAGCCACTGCAGTTGGCAGTCACACAGCAGGCTGCTAGTATTCAGGAAACTGACAGGACACACAGTGATAATATTATCACATCATTATTCAATTTTTGAATGTATTCTATACAGGGAAAAAATATTGTAAACTCTGCCACAAGGACTCCCAAGACACCACCTCAGAAATTAGTAGTTCTTACAACACTTTTAGCTTCATGTGAGATAATGAATCAGGGTGGATGGACATGATCCCATTCTTGCTCAGGTCCCTGTTGGTGAAAATAAATATGAATGAAGTGCTGCGCTAGCACCATGCCATTATCAAAGTGCCATCCTATGATACTAGCACAATACAACAGCTGCACTGGGGTAATCAGAAACATATCCTGTCTTGGTCTTGAAGTGATAGCTGCTGAATCGTCTTAATGGAAACCATCCATCCCTCAAGAGTGACTTTGCTATGGAGGTACTTACAAGTGCTCTAGTTCCTCCAGACTCTCAAAGGCTTCCTTTGTGATAGATTTGATCTTGTTCCGCTGTAGAATCCTGGGGGATAAACAGATTAAATATGCCTACAAATATTCTGCCAATATCAGTATCCATAGCAACAAAATTCATATATATTATGCAGAATGCCCTTACAATGTGTTCAGCTTCTTCATTCCAACAAACACACCCATGGAATCCTCAATGGCCCAAGAGATCTCATTATTCCGTAGGTCTCTGAAATGCAAACAGAAATATGTAAGAAAATAAATACTTTCCCCAGAATAAGAAGCACAAAGATCACTCTGAGCTGCATTGCTTGGTGACAACACAGTACAAGACAGATAGAAGTTAATTTCTGCTCCGGGTGTCCAAACCAATTTGATTAATTTGGCAAATGTGAAGTGGCATACTTTCCAGAGTGTCATAGCTCAGTGCTCCTGCAGTTCTGATGAGGGGAATAATTGGCTGTGTTTAGCATTGAACGGTTCACAGGTCCTTCTGAAACCCAGACGGCTTGTGTTCACAGGACAGGTCATGGGCGCTTTTGTTTCTCCTTGCTCATGCCTGGGTGGCTCTCAAAGGGCCTGAACCCTCTAATTCCCCCTGCCACGGACAGCCCAGGGAGGTGTGCTGACCCCGAGCCCTGACCTCCCTCTTTTTGAAGCTCAATGACTTCTAGGCACTCAGCATGTCAATTAATGTGTTAGTGCCCCCTCCTCCACTTCCCAGAGCGATTTTGGATGAAAAGGTAGTATTTCGTTAATTGAGCCAATCTTCTGGCCTGAGGCTACATTTACTGTTAATTCTGTCCTCCAACAGTATTCTTCCTGCCTCAGAGGTCTTTAAGCTAAATTATGCGAATGAGTGGTTCTATACTACATGTAAAGACAAAGACATGACGACGAGAACATGAAGGTGCTACTTACTATACTATAGTTTAGTGGTCTACCATACAACAGTCTAATAGACTACCAGTACACTAGGGTACTACTAATTCAACAAAACGAAGACGGGACCAATCAGAAATATTAAAAAACAAACCTACTGTAGTTCGCAGTCTTCATCAGAATGCAGTGTGTATTATGTAAAGGCACAGGTTTTTATAGAGTGGTGTGTGGTCCTTACAGTGAGCGCAGATTGGCCAGGCTGCTGAAGACTCCCTCTCCCAGATGGCTGATGGCGTTCTCTCCTAGGTTCAGGTTCTCCAGAAGGCCCAGTCCAATGAATGCGTTCTCCTCCAGCCGGGTGAGGTGGTTGACGGACAGATCCCTAAAGGAGGACATCCACAGGAGACAAGCTTGGACAATGGTCTTGTGCAATCACACTGTACTAAAACATCTTGACCCCTTAAGAATCAGCTTAAATCCATGTGTTAACATCAACATAAAGGATCTGCAATACACCCTCCCCAAATCCCAACTAGATACTGGTCTTGCAGCTTCATAAAGGGGTAACAATAAACCCTAACCCTTATGCAAAACTAGTGTAGACACACTCCCGTCTTGAACCGTGTGAGAAAAGTGGGATTGGGGTTAGAAAGAGAACACTTACAGCTCCTCCAGTTTTTGGCAGAACTCCCAGGCGTCTGGTCGGATGATGCCGATGGCGTTCTGGTTGACCCGCAGAACATGCAGCATGTGCAGGCCATACAGCCAGCCTTTGTTGACCTCCGTCAAATTGTTGTGCTCCAGCTCTCTTAGAAAACATACATTTTGTGACCAATAGAAGTTAATGGTAAATAATGTATTGTGTCATTTTGGAGTCACATTTACATTAATGTGGATACTACCATGATTACAGATAGTCCTGAATGAATCGTGAATAATGATGAGTGAGAAAGTTACAGATGACAAATATAATACCCCCAAGACATGCTAACCTCTCACCATTACAATAACATGCGAAGTTAGTACTTTTTTTTTGGGGGGTATGACATTTGTGCGTCTAACTTTCTCACTCATCATTATTCACGATTCATTCAGGACTATCCGTAATCATTGTAGCATTCACATTAATGTAGAAGTGTTTAGAAACATATTCTATTCTTATTTACAAAATGAAAAAACACATTTATCATTAATTTCTACTGGGCACAAAATAATCTGAAACACAACCAAAACAAACAGCAAATGCATCCAACAAGTCTGTAGAGTCCCAAGCTTGATGTAAATCATTACGTTCTAGGAATATATGACCAAGTACGAAACTTTAAAACACTTTAATACACATAAGTGAATTTGTTCCAATACTTTTGGTCCCCTAAAATGGGGCGACTATGTACAAAAAGTGCTGTAATTTCTAAACTATTCACCCGATATGGATGAAAATACCCTCAAATTAAACCTGACAGTCTGCACTTTAACCTCATAGTCATTGTATCATTTCAAATCCAAAGTGCTGGAGTACAGAGCCAAAGCAACAACAAATGTGTTGTTGGTTCTATTATTTGTTTAATTTCCAAAGCCTGTCTCCACAGACACGTCTTATTCTAAATAAATGTAGCCTAGGCTAGAATATTCTGTTGTGTGCCATAAACTTTTTAGCACTGTAATTTATGTGGTTAATTTTGTACTTATTTTGTTTACATGATTTATTTTGTCATTTGTAGCCCATCCAACTGTGGGTTATTGTTTTCATAGGCAGCATCTATTTATTGTTCCTGCGCAATTCAAGGATATGAATAAACACTTCCACAAAAATATAAATATCTGTTTAGAAGTTTAACTTGTACAAGTTATGCTTACTGCAAATGTTATTGAATTACATGTTTATTTCGTGTAGGCCTATATTATTGGCTGTTTGGTTTGCAAGGATTTTCCAGCAGCACACAATTAATTTTTCCTAAAGCTTTGGTCAGGTGGAGGCCAGAAACTATCCCCATTGAGACCGTGTCTGTGCCTCGATCTAGGTTGAGCAAAACTAAAAACATGGCAGTGTTTAATTTAGCAATCTCACTGGAATAAAGACCTCCTCCATTCCTGTCATTATTGAAAGAGATTGTGATATCTCACATCTCAAAATAGGGCTACTTAATGTTAAGATCCCTCACTTCCAAGGCAGTTATGGTCAATTAACTAATCATTGATCATAATCTTGATGTGATTGGCCTGACAAACATGGCTTAAGCCTGATGAATGTACTGTGTTAAATGAGGCCTCTCCTCCTGGTTACACTAGTGACCATATCCCCCAAAGACGGAGGTGTTGCTAACATTTACGATAGCAAATGTCAATTTACCCCCCCAAAATGACTACGTTTTCGTCTTTTAAACTTCTAGTCATGAAATATACGCAGCCTACTCAATCACTTTTTATAGCTACTGTTTACAGGCCTCCTGGGCCGTAAACAGAGTTCCTCACCGAGTTCCCTGAATTCCTATCAGACCTTATAGTCATGGCAGATAATATTCTAATTTTTGGTGACTTTAATATTCACAGGGAAAAGTCCACAGACCCAAAAGGCTTTCGAAGCCATGATCGACTCATTGGGTTTTGTCCAACATGTCTCCGGACCTACTCATTGCCACAGTCATACCCTGGATCTAGTTTTGTCCCATGGAATAAATATTGTTTTTCCTCATAATCCTGGACTATCAGACCACCATTTTATTACATTTGCAATCGCAACAAATAATCTGCTCAGACCCCAACCAAGGACCATCAAAAGCTGTGCTATAAATTCTCGGACAACCCAAAGATTCCTAGAGGCCCTTCCAGACTCCCTCCACCAACTCAAGGATGTCGGAGTACAAAAATCAGTTAACGACCTAACTGAGGATCTAAATTTAACCTTGCGTAAAAAAATACAACATTTGTCACCAGAAACTAGCTCCCTGGTATACAGGAAATACCCTCTTGAAAAAGCCAAACCTTGACCCAGAAAATATCTGCCTATATCAAATCTCCCAATCCTCTCAAACATTTTAGAAAAAGCTGTTATGCAGCAACACACTGCCTTCCTGAAGACAAAAAATGTATACGAAATGCTTCAGTCTGGTTATGGACCCCATCATAGCACTGACACCGCACTCGTGAAGGTGTTAAATGACCTTTTAATGGCGTTAGACCAAGGCTCTGCATCTGTCCTCGTGCTCCTAGACCTTAGTGCTGCTTTTGACACCATCGATCACCACATTCTTTTGGAGAGATTGGAAACCTTAATTGGTCTACACGGACAAGTTCTTGCCTGGTTTAGATCTTATATGTCTAAAAGATATCAGTTCGTCTCTGTGGATGGTTTGTCCTCTGAAAAATCAATTGTACGTTTCGGTGTTCCTCAAGGTTTCGTTTTAGGACCACTATTGTTTTTACTATATATTTTACCTCTTGGTGATGTAATTCGGAAACACAATGTTAACTTTCATTGCTATGCGGACGACACACAGCTCTACATCTCGATGAAACATGGTGAAGCCCCAAAATTGCTTAACCTGGAAGCATGTGTTTCAGACATAAGGAAGTGGATGGCAGCAAATGTTTTACTTTTAAAACTCGTACAAAACAGAGATGCTAGTTCTAGGTCCCAAGAAACAAAGAGATCTTCTGTTGGATCTGACAATTAATCTTGATGGTTGTACAGTCATCTAAAAAAAATTTTTTAAAGGCAGGAACTCTGGACCCTGATCTCTTTTGATGAACATATCAAGAATATTTAAAGGACAGCTTTTTTCCATCTTCGTAACATTGCAAAAATCCGAAACTTTTTGTCCAAAAATGATGCAGAAAAGCTAATCCATGCTTTTGTCACTTCTAGATTACACTACTGCAATGCTCTACTCTCCGGCTACCCGGATAAAGCACTAAATCAACTTCAGTTTGTGCTAAATACGGCTGCTAGAATCTTGACTAGAACCAGAAAATGTGATCATATTACTCCAGTGCTAGGCTGGCTTCCTGTTAAGGCTAGGGCTGATTTAAAGGTTTTACTGCTAACCTATAAAGTATTACATGGGCTTGCGCCTACTCATCTCTCCGATTTGGTCCTGCCGTACATACCTACACGTACGCTACGGTCACAAGACGCAGGCCTCCTTATTGTCCCTAGAATTTCTAAGCAAACAGCTATAGGCAGGGCTTTCTCCTATAGAGCAACATTTTTATGGAATGGGCTGTCTATCCATGTGAGAGATGCAGACTCGGTCTCGACCTTTAAGTCTTTACTGAAGGCTCATCTCTTCAGTACATTTTCATTTACATTTTCGTCATTTAGCAGACGCTCTTATCCAGAGCGACTTACAAATTGGTGCATTCACCAGCGGTGTCATTTGACTTAACAAACGAGGATCGGATGTCGTCAACCTTCTTTTCAAAATGGTTGACGAAGTCATCCACAGAGAAGATCTCGTGGGCTATACTCAGCCTTGTCTCAGGGTAGTAGGTTGGTGGTCTGTTGATATCCCTCTGGTGGTGTGGGGGCTGTGCTTTGGCAAAGTGGGTGGGGTTATATCCTGCCTGGTTGGCCCTGTCCGGGGGTATCGTCGGACAGGGCCACAGTGTCTCCCGACCCCCCCGTCACAGCCTCCAGTATCTATGCTGCAATAGTCTATGTGCCGGAGGAGCTAGGGTCAGTCTGCTATATCTGGTGTTATTCTCCGGTCGTAAAAAAAAAGAAGGGAAATTAAGCTTTTAAAACAAGCCAGACAACGGCGTGTCCGCTGTAAAAGACCCATGATCATCCGACATTGGAGAGGTGAGCGAAAGAAATGTAATCTGACATTTTACGCAGCTTTTGGCACTCTCCGCTCCGTCTACAACCTACATACATTGTAGGCCTACTCTTGCATTATGTTAATAGTAGGCTAAGTCTACCTACATATTTATTGAAAAGGGCTATGGCAAATAGGACTAGGTAGGTCATTTGGCGTGTCGCCTGGCTCTAAACTGCACTGTTGTGCGCTGCCAGTCATGTACAAAATAGGTTAAACTACCGTCTGTAAAAAACAAATCTAATATATAAAAACGATAATCTGTCACATCACGATGTTGTTGCCATCGACGATGTCTGTCAAACATTGTTGATTTCCGATTATATCGTAATAACGCACAACCCTAGAGCTCACTGTATCTCATCGGCGTCGTTTCCAATTGGAGCAAATGAAGCATAGTGGGCAGAACAAGCAAGGAGGTGGGCATAACCAAGTACGAGCAACTAATGGTGTTTTTAACACTCCTAAACAACGCTTTTTTTTTTTTACTTTGGCAAAGGGTCAAGTTTACTAAACTTAGTGCACTCTGTTCGTAACAGATTGTAGTTTTGGGAAAGAAAACAGAATTGGGATCAAATGTTCCATTGATGAGAAAATTTGCAGAATGTTGGCCAAGTATTATCTAGCTCCATATTCTCCCACTTCCCGCCACTGGACTTACTCTTATCACCATATTTGGTGGTGAGTGGAAGTTCTAAACAGATTCTTCAGATTTATACATCCTGTGAGATATCTGGCTCCTTCTATCTGTGCATATACCGTACAGATCTTTCTTATAAAACACAAAAAGGCAGAAGAACTCACAGCTCCTCCATGTTGTTGAGCCCAAAGAACGCACCGTCCATCAGCTTTGTGATGCCATTCCGCTGCATCTTCAGTGATTTCAGTAAGTCCATCCCTTTGAAGGTCAGGCTGTCCACCATCTTGATCTTGTTGCGCTTTAATTCCCTAGGATAGAGTAAGAATCAGGTAGTTTAGAATAATTTGTTTCAACTACTATAAAAACAGTGTTACATACTGAATCTATGAAATCTAAAAATTCACTCATGAATGCCTTTGAAAGAAAATGTATTTAACTAAGGAAAGTCCCTCATACAAAAGTATAGACCACATTCCAAAGCTTAACATGTAGACTAAATCATGTAAGAAACCTACCACCTAGCGAGGGTCTGGTAATTAGGTTTGCACGCTGCTCATCATTGCTATGGTAATGGTTTGACTGAAGAAGAACATTGACTTACAGGAAGAGCAGCTGGGGAAGCCTGAACACTTTGTATGGTAGCAGTGTTATTCTGTTCCTGTTCAGCTTCAGGACCAGCAGGGAGCTGGAGATTTTGTCAAAGCAGCCAGGTTCAAGGACACTGATCTTGTTATTGCTTAAATTCCTGGGAGATAGAGATGCAGAAACATTCAATCAGGAAGGGCGTAGGGTGATCAGTTTACTTTTACATTACACCTGCATGTATACATTCCAAATACTTTAAGGTCTTTATTTTGGATTAAGAAGTCACATTAATACAACATTAATAAGCCAATGACAACAAGTACAGTAGAACACACCCTTCTGGTTATGGCTGAAACGACCATCTCCTCACTCATTAGAAGTAGTCTACTATAGTTGGAAAACAATGCCACAGGCAGGACTCACAAGTATTTCAGCTGCATGAGTGGGAAGGCTACAGCCTTTATCTCTGAGATGGAGTTGGATGACAGGTCAAGTGTCTCCAAGGAGATGTATGGATGCAGCTGATGCATCCACAGCTCCGAGATCCGGTTGTGAACCCTGTGCACAATGAGCAGTAATGTACATAATAATCAACATGAATCTACATAAATACACCATCAATGTGAAGAGGTAATGACCCAAACCATGGCATAAAGAATGTAGGGTAGGACTAAGGGGAGAACAGAAGGCCCCCGGCCGGTGATTCCTTTCTTCCGACACTTCCCTATGGCATAGAGATGGGAAGTTCAGTTCTTTTTACTGACTCAGATCTTTTCAACTCGTTCAGTCAAAAGAACAAATCTTTCAACAAATTTCATTCATTGGAGTCAGTCATGCCCATAGCACGCGAACAATGAACTGAAAACTCGAAATTTGTGTCATGATTCTACAAGCCTCTCGTTCACATCGTTCACCATAGGGGGCGGGGCTTATTGGAGCTGTCATTTGTGACAGATGTGTAAAACGTGTGCTTTAAACAATGTACATTTGTTGATTGCTAGGCATGCAAACAAATATGATTATTCCTTGATACGGTAGAAACGAGGCCTAGACTAATTGTGGCCGCAACTGGACTAGATTGAGAACGACTCTTGGCGGAATGTATTGCTTGACGATCAGGGTGATAAGAACAATGTCGTTCACGAACTGCAGCCCTCCAAATAATTTATCCTCAAGTTTGTTGATCAGAGGCTGTGTATGTTTTGGTTCTACAAAGCTGTGTCCATCATAACGTTCAATAATCAATTAATTGCATTCATTCTTGCACCATGCAATCAATTGTCAGTTCTAAACATGTATTTTTCTTCTCAATGCCCAAAAATATAAATGCAACATGCAACAATTTTACTGAGTCACAGTTCATATAAGGAAATCAGTCAATTTAAATAAATGTATTAGGCCCTAATCTATGGATTTCATATGACTGGGCAGGGGCGCAGCCATTGGTGGGCCTGGCTCCCCAGTTGGTAGGCCTATGCCCTCCCAGGCCCACCAATCAGAACAAGCTTTTCCCCCACAAAAGCGCTTTATTATGACAGAAATACTCCTCAGTTTCATCAGCTGCCCGGGTGGCTAGTCTCAGACGATCCCGTAGGTGAAGAAGCCGGATGTGGAGGTCCTGGGCTGGCATGGTAACACGTGGTCTGCGTTTGAGGCCAGTTGGACGTACTGCCAATTTCTCTAAAACGACGTTGGAGGCGGCTTATGGTAGAGAAATTAACATTCAATTCTCTGGCAACAGCTCTGGTGGACATTCCTGCAGTCAGCATGCCAATTGCATGCTCCCTCAAAACTTGAGACGACATCTGTGGCATTGTGTTGTTTGACAAAACAGCTCATTTTAGAGTGGCCTTTTATTGTCCCCAGCACAAGGTGCACCTGTGTAATGATCATGCTGTTTAATCAGCTTCTTGATATGCCACACCTGTCAGGTGGATGGATTATCTTGGCAAAGGAGAAATGCTCACTAACAGGGATGTAAACAAATGTGTGCACAACATTTGAGAGAAATATGCTTTTGGTGCGTATGGAACATTTCTGGGATCTTGTATTTCCGCTTATGAAAAATGGGACCAACACTTTACATGTTGCGTTTATATGTTTGTTCAGTATATTTTCCTGCGAGACAGACAGTTGGTGGTCGAAGCACGTCTCTGGAGCCGCTGAGCCGGAGGAGCGTGTATTAATCCTGCTGCAGGACTCATTGCGGCCAGCACTCGCAGTTCAAATAAACTACTTAAATGAATGAGTCGCTCAGAAAAACTAATCATGACTCAGTCAGTAAAAGTAGTTGTTTGTGAACTGCACATCACTACTATGGCACGCATACTACTACAGGACACCTAGGAATCACACAACTTACAGACAGGAGGATAAAATTGTTTTCACTTACAATGAGAGTGTTGTGATGTTTGGGGTAACTTCTCCAAGGTATGGAACAGTTGTCAGATCATTGTGATTCATAGTGCTGAAAAGGATTCCATTAGTTATTACCGGGAATTCCATAGCCACCTTCAGTGGACCTTGCAGCTGCCTTGGCATCTTTACAAGAACAACATCCAGATCAGTGGCGGTAAATGCCGTTTAAGATTCATTAAATTTTTATGAGCATGGCCTTATTTCTATTACAGCATATTGGATGACTGTCATTCATATTCCATTCACCCAGCTCAATGTAACATCGCTAGATTTAGGCTACTTCATGATACTAAAAATGTCACTAACCCATCATAAATAATTAAAATAATTAGTCATTTAGCAGACGCTCTTATCCAGAGCGACTTACAGGAGCAATTAGGGTTAAGTGCCTTGCTCAAGGGCACCGACAGATTTTTCACCTAATCGGCTCGGGGATTAGAACCAGCGACCTTTCGGTTACTGGCACAACGCTCTTACCCACTAAGCTACCTGCCGCCCTCATGAGGTTGCTACAACCTAGCCTACAAATGAAAGTTTACAACGTAGGTGCACAGGTCAAGAGAGAAATTTGAGTAATCAAGGACACAGAGTGACACATTCAATACCGCCTATGCACACACTTTCCTGCATCTAGCTGATCTAGGGTGTAATCATTAGTCCAAACAGTTGCAAACAAGAGTTTCTATTGGACAAATTCAGGTATGTTTATCCCGTTTCGTTCTGTTTGTTTCCATTTAGGAAACGTTTTTCAAGAGAACCGGCGTACTGAATACACCCCTGATCACACACAAACACAGTTCACTTTCATAGCAGCCACATACAAACAGCATGATTACTTTGCTAGTTGTATAATTCCTTCTCGCATCTACGCTCTCCTCCTCTCACCTTTTCCCTTCGCTTGTGGACTTCAGTGCACAACACAACAGCTGTCTGTGACCAGGTAAAAAAAAAATATCCAAGTCAAACCGTCATACCCGAACTGCTACACAGCCTACATCATTGTCACCATATTCGCTAATGTCATAGTAAACCTGGTACAATCATATAATACAGTTTACAACAGCAAGCAGTTTTGTAGTTACACCTGCAGGCCCGAGTGGCAATACATTTATAAAACCAAAAGATTACCTTGACTTGGAAGAGTTCCAGTGTTGGATAGCCTTAGCCTAGCCAGCTAGCTAACATAGCATCCCTCTCTGTTTGAGCCAGTTGAGTAGGCTAAATGAGCTAGCTGCATTCGCTACCTAAGTGAAACAAATGCAACGAAATATAGCTAACGCTCTCTCCCTCTTGCTTCTTCATTTTTGAAGAAATGAATTTGTTCAGAACTGTAAAACTATTGTCTTTCTCTTTGAGTCAACTAACTTCCTCACCACATTTTATGCACTGCAGTGCTAGCCAACTGTAGCTTATGCTTTCAGTACTAGATTAATTATTTACATTTTACATTTTTAGTCATTTAGCAGACGCTCTTATCCAGAGCGACTTATAGGAGAAATTAGGGTTAAGTGCCTTGCTCAAGGGCACATCGACAGATTTTTCACCTAGTCGGCTTGGAGATTAGAACCAGCGACCTTTCGGTTACTGGCACAACGCTCTTAACCACTAAGCTACCTGCCAATTATCTGATCCTTTGAGTGGACAACATGTCAGTTCATGCTGCAAGAGCGCTGATAGGTTGGAGCCGGACGTCATCATAGTTACTGTGCAAGTCTATGGAAGGGGGTATGAATCATGAGCCTCAAAAGTTTTGTATTGAGGTCAATGTACCCAGAGGAGGAAGGAAACTAGCTGTCATCTGCATACACCATGGTGCTATCCCAGAGAGTGATGTTGAGACTACTGTAGACCTTCATTGCAAAACAGTGTGTTTTAATAAACTATTTGGTGACATTAATATATTTTGTTGTTTTACCTAATGTTTCAGTTTTTATTTTTCTGAAATTCACTGAGGATGGTCCTCCCCTTCCTCATCGGAGGAGCCTCCACTGATCCACATATATATCTAGTTAAATAATTAACTTCACATATAGACCTCGCTAGCAAACTAACAAGGCCAGGTGGCTTGCTCAGGAGCCACTGCAGCTTGTAAACAAACGTGCTAGCTACATAGCTAGCTTGTTACCGGTTAGCTAGCTTACAGTAGACTACTTACAGATGAGTTATCCCATGAGGTGGATCCAGGGGGGCCGCTGACAACCTTTTCCTATTGCAATCCAGGATTTGGATTTCGTCTGATCCCCTTAGACAAGAGCATGGCGCAGGGCAGGAATCGAGACCCCAGCAGGCACTCAAACTCAACAAGAAGAGGGCCGGGGGGATGGGCCAGCCTTCCGCCATTTTAAAAGTCTAACTATCAATACGTGGCTAGTTAGCTTCTGACAATTACGAAATGTCTCAACACCAACCGATTGCTATAACTTCATCTTAACAAAATAAACCCCCTGCTTTCACGAGTCGCAAAGCCCATTTGTCGTATAACATAGCTAAAATATTTATTCCAACTTGCCCAAGACATCCCAGTACAGATTTTTTCTCATTTCCCTTAGAATTTCCTTCCGCTTCCAATCTCATCACAAATCCCAAGCTAAGTGGCTAGCAGTAGCAGCAGCTAGCTTGCTTTCTTAAAGTAACCCTGAATGTCGATGTTTCCACGGACCAAGTTAATTTGACTTCATATCAAACAGCTTTGGATCGTGCAAAGTGTTCTGACTTAACATATTAATTATCTAGTATGATTATCCCGACTTCTGTTCGAAGGAACAACAATAGCGATAAGATACCGTGAATCCTGCCTCTTTAGAGCATGTTTACAGCTGTCCTATTGGTCAGTATGCATGCTTCTCAATTATTTTCTCTTAACTGATTCGATTTGTAATAATAGATAGCTAGGTACTGGTTGAGAGAACGTCAAAAGCTCTCCTTCAAGAATGTCGATCAAAAGAGCGCATGTCATGCACACATTTATTTGAGAAATTTTACAAAAGTAGAAGTTGTAGACCAGTCTGGGCTAGGCTATATTATTATCCCGATAATAAGTACAACTCAAGTGGCCTTGCCCCTGGCCACGTTCAATTGACATTTTTAGTCATTTAGCAGACGCTCTTATCCAGAGCGATTTACAGTTAGTGAGTGCATAAATTTTTCATACTGGTTACAAAACGTTCTCGACCGTTGCAGATATAAATCCCATGAATAGAGCCGAAGTGATTCCTTATTCGCAATGTGGTTTCAGAGCATTTAGTATTGTTCTGTATGTAAATCCGAGACACCCCAATTAGTTTGTTACCTTTCGTATGGTATGTATTTTACATTTTAGTCATTTAGCAGATGCTCTTATCCAGAGCGACTTACTGTAGTGAGTGCATACATTTTTGTCCATTTCCTATACGATATGAATTGCAATTCGGACAATATGTTAAGAATTTGTTGTGGCTGACGTTAGCTAGCTCTTGGGGTTAGGGTTAGCTTAGCTATTTTACTAGGGGGGCCAAGGAGGGGCCAGTGTTTAATCAGGGGGGCACACATAAAAAAACTGGCAACACATGATATTCAAAGATTATAAACTTTATTTTACTTTAAAATCATATGACATTTATTATAACACGTATTTTGTACAAGAGTGCAGATGCAAGAGAGATAGTGCCATAAAAATGAAAAAAAAAAAAAAAAATTTTAAAGTACAGGGTACAAATACAGGGTTCATATTCAATGTGAACAAAACTCCAGGATACAACAAAGGGTACAACAATGTGCCATTTCCTATTTATGGAAGCCCCACTACTGTGGACAGTTGATTCCACATTTTGTTTTAAGAAAGACAACTTTCTGAGTGATTTATAAACAAAACACACTACCCTGTATCCATTTAGGTAAAATAAACCAAATCAGAAAAGAAATTCAATTCAAAGAGGCTTTACTAGCATGACCATATTGACATACAGTATTGCTATAGCACATAAACAGGGAAACGTGTTACACATTAACATCCAGTAGTCCAATAGGATGCAGACAATAAACATTAAGTTAACATTCGTTTAAAAGCAACAATCATGTCAACACAATGTAGCAATATGAACAACACTGATGGATATCAGCAACAACATGAAAACAAGAATATTACAGGTGTCTGTGTGTGTGTGTGTGTGTGTCTGTGTCTTTGTGTACTTCACTGTCAGTTGATGAGCAGGTGTACAAAAAAGGCTTTACAACATATATGGGCAAGTCCATTTAGGACAGCACATTTCCACCATAGTTCACATTAGGAAAAAATGACAGCATGAATGCTCACTAAACAAACATATACTACATATACCTTTTTATACACATTTTTTTTCAGTAATTTTTTAAGAGTGAAAGGGAAGTAAGCAATCGCTCATCATAGGATCATACATATTTCAGTTACAATATTAGTTACAATATTAGTGTTAGTTAGATCATCATGTCAAAGCTGGACCTGCAAAGTCTGAACGACACAAGTGTGCAATGATTGGAGTGATTTTGTTTCTTTTTTTTCTTGCTTTGCTTGTTTTCAAAAGGAAAAATCATAGTTGGTAAAAAATAAAATAAACTTTTGTTGAAAGGTATCACACTGTATAATTTACAAATATCTAAAGAGGTTTAGTGGATGCCATAAAACATCTGTGGAGCTTGAAGATTTGTAGTACATAGATGTTTGGCAGAGATAATTCAAAAGAATAAAATCATAAACTCTATCTATCTATCGAGAGAGAGAGAGAGAGAGAGAGAGAGAGAGAAGTGTTTCCTTAGAGCAGTACATGCAGCAATCACTTAATGGAGTGATGTCATAATGGGCCACAAAACTTTGGGGATGTGGATGGAAAGTTACAGGCAGGAGAGGGGAACCAACAGAAGCAGGTCTTGAGACATGAGTTTGCCCCTTTTTGAAAACCTCTTGAGAGAGGATTGGTGGGATATATATACATACATACAAACATACATACACTCTAGTAGTGTGTGGAACTACTGGTACTGTGAGGAAAAAAAGATAGATGATGTAAAATGAAAAATAAAACAAGCTTCAGCTTCTTAAGACACGGTGGGTTCATCTAAGTAGACACATGTAACTTCATGTGGACACCAGACTGTCTTTGTCTACACATCTAACTTCATATGGACCCCAGACCGTCTCTGTTTACACATGTAACTTCATATGGACACCAGACTCTTTGTCTACACATGTAACTTCATATGGGCACCAGACTGTCTCTGTCTACACATGTAACTTCATATGGACACCAGACTGTCTTTGTTTACACATTTAACTTCATATGGGCACCAGACTGTCTCTGTCTACACATGTAACTTCATATGGACACCAGACTGTCTTTGTTTACACATTTAACTTCATATGGGCACCAGACTGTCTCTGTCTACACATGTAACTTCATATGGACACCAGACTCTTTGTCTACACATCTAACTTCATATGGACACCATACTGTCTCTGTCTACACATGTAACTTCATATGGACACCAGACTCTTTGTCTACACATGTAACTTCATATGGGAACCAGACTGTCTCTGTCTACACATGTAACTTCATATGGACACCAGACTGTCTCTGTCTACACATGTAACTTCATATGGACACCAGACTCTTTGTCTACACACGTAACTTCATGTGGACACCAGACTAACTCCATTCATTTTACCGGTGGTATTGAGAACAGATAAACCCACCGTGTCTTAAGAAGCAAGCTTGTTGTTTTATTGTTCATTATATCTCTTTTTCCTCACAGCGGCACTCATACGCTACTAGCGTATATATCATATAGATACACTACAGCAACAGGATACGGCGGTTGTGCTGTCTGGCAAAACGGTCCACAAATACATCAAGATCCAGAGCCTTGGCCCTTCTGGACTCTATGCTCAGGACACCAAGATCACTGAGTCTCTCATCACTAGTGGTGGACCGCAGGAAGGTTTTTATCAGTTTCAGTGTGGAGAAACTGCGTTCGCAAGAGGCTGAGCTTACAGGAAGGGTTACAGCAATCTTGCACAGTCTAAAGAGCTCAAAGAAAACTTCCCTGTATGGCTCAATAAAACAAACCAGCTCAACTGTACTGCATGGCTTTTTGACTTCACCACTCTGTATTTTTCTGTCCAAAACTCTCTTAAATTGATGGAGCTCATGCCCTAAATCATCAATGTCTGCATTAAACAAACGGCCAAATGAAAAAACATTGCTCTCCTTTAAAAAGGTATCACTCTGGGGACTGAGAGACTGTATGCTTCTCATGAGCTCACAGTTTGTATTGGAGAAATGTCTGTTCAACTCATTGAGCATGCTGTCAATTACAGGATAGAAAAATGATGTGAGAAACATATCTTTGTCACGTTCTACCTCCCTCTGACCAACAGTGCTTAGCGTGCAGTAGCCACTGAGTCTAGAGCTCAGCATTTTCTGACGTTTCGCCACTGACCTTGTTGCAGAATCACACTGCTCACAAATATTCAATGCTTCATCCCACAACTCATCAAAGAAAGACTCCTGCCTGTGGTCTTTCAATGTCAGGACTAAAGCATTTACTAAGTCAACAGCACTTGACAGATCAACAGTTTGTGACTGTAACATGTCAGACAATAGCTTTGTCTCCCCAAACAACTTACGCAGAGTAACAAGATGCACAACAAATTCTAGGTCAATTTGAGCAAGAAGACCTCGGGCCTCAACAGTTCTTTCACCATGACGTTCTTGAGCAATCTCTTGCAGTAGTCGTTTAAGGGCAGGTAGAGTGTCCATGATATTACGTAGGGCTAGAAATCGGCATGACCAACGTGTGTCGCTTAAACGTTGCAGCTCTCTGGTTCTGCCATACATTTCTCTTTGGAGAGACAGCCATTTTGGGTGCACATATGAGGAAGAAGTAAACATATAAAGACTCTGTAACAAAGAAAAAAAACTCCTCCGTTTCTGGGACACTTTTGACTACATCAACTAACACTAAATTCAGACAATGAGCACTACAATGGACGTAGAAGGCAAATTTAGCCTGTTCTTTGATCCTTGCCTGAACCCCTGAATGCTTACCGCTCATAACGGCAGCGCCATCGTACGCTTGGCCTACGAGGTTATTTTTGTAGTCCAGGCCATAACGTTCCAGTAAGTGTACTATTTTTCCAGTAAGCCCTGCTGCATCTAACCTCTCTGCAGATTCAAAATGGAGAAAACTCTCCTTAATGGCCCCATTGTAATAGTACCTGAGTGTGAAGGACATCTGTTCTTTTTTTGAAATATCCTTTGTTTCATCTGCCATGACGCTAAAAACCTCACTTTTCTTCACATCTTCTATGATTTCAGACCGAACCATTTCTGCCAAACAACCCAAAACCTCATTCTGGATGATCTTGCTTGTGTACTTTGCATTGTGAATGGAAGTTAATCTTCTCTTAACAAGTTGGTCGTGGTTAGCAACTGTGTTAAGAATTTCCCTAAAGTTTCCTTTGTTAGTGGACCCTTCAGATTCATCATGTCCTCTTTGTGCTATGTTTTGTGTAGCTGTAAGCAACAGCACTTCCCCAACTGTTTTAATGTATGCCTGATTTTCTTGTACTTGTTTAGTGTGTTCTTTGTCAAGGAGATCTGTTAGTGTTGCGTCAGTTCTAACAGCTCTTTGATAATCCCTCCATGCGATCATTGCACACTTGTGTCGTTCAGACTTTGCATGTAGTGAAAACCCTGCATTTCTCATAGTTGCCTTTTTCCAGTTTGTAAAACCAGGTGTTGAAACAAAAACGGTGTCTGGGGCATTTGGTGTGCTAAAATGTCTACATGCATAGCAACATGTAGAGTCCGTCATTACAGAATACTCAAGCCATGGATGAGTAGTGTACCAGTTTGGTCTGAAGCTTCGTCTTCTGTCCCCCATCAGTGTGGTTGGGAATATCTTCAAGTTCGGCTGTACTGGTACGTCATACTTAGACTTGCTGATATCTGAAGAAGATGGACAGTAAACATAGGGCACAACTACAACATTTATTTACTGTATATCTGCATGTATTTCAAAATGTAGGCAAAGTATTTACTTAAAAAAAAAAACAGAGCCATATTGACACAAAAAAGAATTAACAGCAGAAAGCAGCATTTTAAGGACACCCAGCAGGCCTACCATTACATTGTAATTGCATTGCTTTGCAAATAGTAAGAACCTTCCTCATCACAAACCTGATGGTGCAGTACTTGATCCACATGGATCCACTTGCTGTCCCTCTGGCTGTTCATCTCTCTGTCCCTGTATGCTTTCTTCTTCATGCTTCTCACCCTCTTCTTCATTCTCCTCGCCCTCTTCTTCATTCTCCTCACCCTCTTCTTCATCCTCCTCTCCCTCTTCTTCATCCTCCTCACCCTCTGGAATTTCCCTCTCTTTGTCAGACCCCTCACTTTCATCACATGCTGGCTCTCCCTCTTCCTCAACTTTCTCAAAACCTCGATTTGTTTCTCTCACTTTTTTGTTTGCTGGGGCAAAAAATGACTTTATGTCCCTTCCTCGTTTCATGATAACTATTAGAAGAAGAAAAAACGTAGGGGCATGCATTACATTTTGTTACCTAACCATCCCTCCCTACTTAACACTGGCAGATAACCTGTTGATTACTTTACTAAAAATGTATTTGTTATCGCGATGCAACAGCCAAGACGGATGAAGTTACGTGGTTAACATCACAACATTGTGTAGACCTAGCAAGGATAGCCTACTAACATTTGGATATTTGCTTCTGCTTCGATGAGTTTGCTTAGATATGATTACATTTCTAAACAAATCGAGACCAGACTGTCACAGTTCCCTCAGCCAGAACCCAAAAGCAGACCAGGACAAGGAGAGTTGAACGAAGGTGAGGGTTTATTAGATACGACAAAAGGTGCAGAATAATCCAGGGACAGAGCGGGCGGCGTGGTTGAGTAGTTGGGGGTGCAGTACTGGGTCCAGGGATGGCTCGGCAGCCGCCGACCATCAGGCAGAGGTGGGGTGAAGGTTCCGGACGTGTGACTGCAGGTGGAACAAAAACGGAGGTAAGAACACAAAAACTCAACAAAGTACAAAATAACAAAACTCACGCTAGAACACTCTAAACTGATACTCAGAACACCTACTGTTCATGGCTAACGATCCGGCAGGAACTGGATGTTTGGCCAGAGCCTAAAAAGGGTGATGATGAGGGCCAGGTGTGCAGATTGCTGACGGGATGCAGGTGCGGAAAACAAGAGAGCTCCCCGGAGCGTTCCCGAACCCTCGGGAAACTGGAGACTACGAACAGGAAACACTAGTCACCAGACAGGACCCGACTCAGACTGCCGGGATCGTTACAGTACCCCCCTCCGACGAACGCCACCGGGCGGACCTCCCCGGAGCGCCAGGATGGAGGCGGTAGAAATCCCTGATGAGGTCAGCATCTAGGACCTGTCGCCGCGGAATCCAACTCCTCTCTTCAGGACCATACCCCTCCCAGTCCACGAGATACTGGAAACCCCGGCCCCGCCGTCTGGAATCCATGATGCGACGCACCGTGTAGGCAGGACCACCTCCGATCATCCGAGGAGGAGGAGGAGGAGGCGGAGGAGGCAACAGAGGACTGAGGAAGACAGGCTTGAGGCAGGAGACATGAAAGGTGGGATGGACTCTGAGCGTCCTCGGTAGTTTGAGTCGAACTGCCACCGGATTGATCACCTTCTCCACCACAAACGGACCAATGAACTTCGGTAACAACTTCCTAGACTCAGTCCGTAACGGAAGATCCCGTGTGGCCAACCAAACCCTATCTCCGATGGTATAGGTGGGAGCGGGGATCCGGCGACGATCGCCTGGAGCTGATACCGATCCGAACCTCTAAGGAGTGCCTTTCTGGCCCGATGCCAGGTCCGGTGGCAACGGCGAATATGAGCCTGAACAGAAGGCACTGATAGCTCCTTCTCCTGAGAAGGGAACAGGGGAGGTTGGTAGCCATACAGGCACTGGAAGGGAGACATCCCAGTGGCAGATGTAGGAGAGTATTGTGGGCATACTCAACCCAAGGCAACTGAGAGGCCCAGGAGGTGGGGTTGGAAGAGACCAGACAGCGTAGCGTGGATTCCATCTTCTGGTTGGCTCTCTCCGCCTGACCATTGGATTGGGGGTGAAAACCAGATGTGAGACTGACTGTAGCTCCAATGGCCAAACAGAAGGACTTCCAGACAGCAGAGGTAAACTGAGGGCCACGGTCGGAAACGATATCACTGGGCAAACCGTGGACCCTGAAAACCTCCCTAACCAGGATCTCGGACGTCTCCGAGGCAGAGGGAAGCTTGGCAATAGGCACAAAGTGGGCGAACTTGCTGAATCTGTCCACGATAGTCAGAACGACCGTGTTCCCCTCAGAAGCGGGCAACCCCGTGACGAGGTCCAGGGCCAGATGCGACCATGGACGCCGGGGAATAGGAAGGGGGTGAAGTAGTCCAGAGCTGGGCCGATTGGTACTCTTATTCTGCGCACACACTGGACAGGCAGCAACAAAACCCCGAGTATCCTCGGCCATGGCAGGCCACCAAAAACGTCTGCGAAGAAACGCCATAGTCCGAGCCACGCCGGGGTGACAAGCCATCTTGCTGGCGTGGGACCATTTGAGGACAGCAGGACGAACCGACTCAGGCACAAACAACCGACCCGGTGGACCGTTACCGGGACCGGGCTGAGTCCGAAGGGCCGCCAGCACCTCCTCCTCAATCTTCCACATCACTGCTCCCACGACGCAGTTCCGGGGGAGAATAGTCTCGGTCTTGGACCCACTCTCCTCCGTCTTGGAGAACATCCGGGACAAGGCGTCCGCCTTGCCGTTCTTAGATCCAGGTCGGAACGTCAGGGCAAACTTGAATCGTCCGAAAAACAACGCCCACCTGGCCTGACGGGAGTTGAGGCGTTTAGCCGATTGCACGTAAGCAAGATTCTTGTGGTCAGTCCAGACAATAAACGGTTGCTCCGCCCCCTCCAACCAGTGGCGCCACTCCTCCAAGGCAAGTTTCACCGCGAGAAGCTCCCGGTTACCCACATCGTAATTCCTCTCTGCAGGCGAAAGGCGACGAGAGTAGTAGGCGCAGGGATGGAGTTTACTGTCCGTGGAGCATCGCTGCGACAGGATGGCGCCAACTCCCACATCAGACGCGTCCACTTCAGCGGCGAACTGACGGGCCGTGTCCGGTTGAGAGAGAATCGGTGCGTTGGTGAATCGCCTCTTCAAATCCAGAAACGCTCGATCCGCCTCCGGATTCCACTTGAAGGTCCTGATACTGGAAGTCAAGGCAGTTAATGGAGCGGCCACACGGCTGTAATCCCGGATGAATCTGCGGTAGAAATTCGCAAACCCCAAAAATCTCTGGAGTTGCAATCTCGTACCGGGCTGGACCCATTCCAGAACCGCTCTAACCTTCTCCTGATCCATCCTAATCTCACCCCTGGAGATGATGTACCCGAGAAAGGATGTAGTGTGGGCGTGAAACTCGCACTTCTCGGCCTTCACGAACAGGCGATTCTCCAACAATCGCTGCAGAACCTGCCGGACATGCTGGACGTGGTCGGAAGGTTCCTTCGAGAAGATCAGAATGTCATCCAGGTAAACAAACACGAAGAGACCGATCATATCTCTCAGGACGTCGTTCACCATACTCTGGAATACCGCTGGAGCATTGGTCAGTCCAAACGGCATCACCTGATACTCGAAGTGACCCATCGGTGTATTGAAACCCGTCAACCACTCGTCCCCCTCTCTGATCCGGACCAGGTGATACGCATTGCGTAGGTCTAGCTTGGTGAACACCGTAGCACCCTGTAAGGAGTCGAAGGCAGAACTCATCAAGGGCAGGGGATACTTGTTCTTGACCGTGATGTCATTCAACCCCCCGATAATCAATACACGGTCGAAGAGAGCCATCCTTCTTTCCCACAAAGAAGAATCCTGCCCCCAGGGGGTGATGACGAGGGACGAACGAGACCAGCAGCTAGGGACTCCTTGATGTAGGTCTCCAACGCCTCACGTTCAGGTCGGGAGATACTGTATAACCTTCCCTTGGGGTAGACAGCTCCAGGAACCAGGTTGATGGCACAATCATAAGGTCGGTGGGGAGGAAGTGACAGAGCCTTCTGCTTACTGAAAACTTCCCCCAAATCGTGATATGTCTCGGGAACCAGGGACAAATCTGGGGGTTTAGCCTCAATCACCTGACTGGGAACCGAATGGGGGCAGGCAGTCTTGAGACAGTTAGCATGACAATCAAGGCTCCAACTCGTTACCTTGCCCGTCACCCAATCGAACGTGGGATTGTGTTCCTTCAGCCAGGGGTATCCAAGGACCAGAGGAACATGGGAAGACGGCAGAATGAAAAATGAAATCATCTCAGAATGATTCCCCGACAACCGCATCTTAACCGGTTCAGTCCTCATCGTGATACGTGCCAGACTACTGCCGTTCAGAGTGGTCGCTTCAATGGCTTCCGGCAATTGCTCCTTGGAAAGCCCCAGCTGTTCCACCAACTCGGCATCAAGAAAGCTTCCATCGGCACCTGAATCGATAAAGCGTTAAGCGCTAAGCTCTGATTCCTGTTCACAAGGGTAGCCGGGAAGCGGGGTCTGACAGAGGTACTGAGAGGTTGAAACTGGCTCGCTAAAAGTCCTCCCAACTTTAGCGAGCCGGGCAGTTTGACGACCGCCGGGAACAAGTGGAGAGGTAATGTCCCGAGCGACCACAGTAGAGGCAGCAGTTGGTCTTACGTCTATGTTGACGCTCCTCCTTGGTTAACCCGTGCCGCCCCCACTTGCATGGGTTCAGAATCGGGAGAGAGGTCCTCTCCACTAATCCTTAGTGGTGGAGAATGATCGACGTGTTCTGGTCCACCACCCGACCCGACTGGGAACTGAGAAGCTGATCGATTGGACGGACCCCATTGCTTCTCCCTCCTTCGCTCTCGGACTCGATTATCCACCCGAATAGACAAGGCTACCAAGCTGTCCAGGTCACTAGGCTCCGGATAGGAGATCAACTCATCCTTGAGCTGCTCCGACAGGCCCTGGTAAAAGGCCGCTTGCAAAGACTCCTCGTTCCACCCACTCTCCACAGCCAACGTCTTGAACTCGATCACGAAGTCGGCCACGCTGTGAGTTCCTTGGTGAAGAGAAAACAGACGCCTAGCTGCGTCCCTCCCTCGGACGGAATGGTCGAAGAGCTTCCTCATCTCGGCCGTGAACCCCTGGTATGAAGCCATGCAGGGATCCTGTCGTTCCCAAACGGCTGAAGCCCAGTCCAGCGCTCGACCACGCAGCAACTCAATCAAAAAGGCTATCCTAGCCTTGTCAGTGGCATAAGAGTAGGGCTGTAGATCGAACACTAATCCACACTGCATAAGGAAGGAACGGCATCTTCCCAGCTCCCCCTCATATTTATCCGGCGTCGGAACCTTGGGCTCACGGAGGGACACAACTTCAGAAGCGGCAGGCGAGATGGGTGAAACCGGTAGTGAGTCCTCCACCGGACACTGGCGTTGGTTCTGGACCTCCGTCAGGCCGGTAGAAAGGTTCCGAACTGACAACGCGATCTCCTGTAGTACCATGCTATGATGGCCCAACATCTTCTCCTGCTGGGTAATGGCATGGCGAACAGAGTCCAGGTCCGCTGGGTTCATATTTGGCCGGATCGTTCTGTCACAGTTCCCTCAGCCAGAACCCAAAAGCAGACCAGGACAAGGAGAGTTGAACGAAGGTGAGGGTTTATTAGATACGACAAAAGGTGCAGAATAATCCAGGGACAGAGCGGGCGGCGTGGTTGAGTAGTTGGGGGTGCAGTACTGGGTCCAGGGATGGCTCGGCAGCCGCCGACCATCAGGCAGAGGTGGGGTGAAGGTTCCGGACGTGTGACTGCAGGTGGAACAAAAACGGAGGTAAGAACACAAAAACTCAACAAAGTACAAAATAACAAAACTCACGCTAGAACACTCTAAACTGATACTCAGAACACCTACTGTTCATGGCTAACGATCCGGCAGGAACTGGATGTTTGGCCAGAGCCTAAAAAGGGTGATGATGAGGGCCAGGTGTGCAGATTGCTGACGGGATGCAGGTGCGGAAAACAAGAGAGCTCCCCGGAGCGTTCCCGAACCCTCGGGAAACTGGAGACTACGAACAGGAAACACTAGTCACCAGACAGGACCCGACTCAGACTGCCGGGATCGTTACACAGACATTTAAAAACTTGATTTGATTTATGTGTGAGGAACAAAAGGAACATGTAGGCTATGTGCAAGAACAACAAGTCACTTATGATATTAAATCGTTTTTCTTACCTTCGACTCCTGCAAATCGTAGCTCCTCTCGCAAATAGTAGTTGCTGAGCTCTCATTCACCGAAGCAGCACCACACGTGGCAGGCAGGCAGATGGCAGGATACAGTTTTTGGGTGCGCCACTCTAATTTACCCGTGTAGAACGTTGCCGTGTAGAGCGTTGCATTAGTTCCGCTTTTGGCGCTCGCGTGTAAAATAGTTATAAATTCATAATTTTTTATTTGGTCAGCACGGGGGGGCCACAGGGGTGGCCAGGGACATTTCCAGGGAGGCACGGGCCTCCCCCGGCCTCCGTGTAAAACCGCCACTGGTTAGCTAATATGCTAAGTAGTTGTGAAGTTGCTAATTAGCATGAGATTTCAACATGCAACCTTTGGGTTACTAGACGGGTGTTATACACCCACCTACCTACCTTTCATTATTGCCTTAATAAGAAACCTATTTTATGTAACCATACCAAACTAATTTGATTGTCCTGGATTTACGTTTGCTATGTTACGTTTAGTCTGTTATTCTACATGTCAGATTGGCGCGTTTGTGTAAAGGACATCATGCTGCTTTGCTTAGTTTAGAGAGTACCACTTCCTCCGGATTCGGTCCATACCTGGCGTGAATTCCGGACCTCTCACTCACAAACACGCCTGACAGCCCTCCTCAAGCATCTTAACCAATCGCGCCACCTCAATGTGACACTCTGGCTCTAGGACTTTTGTATGTGAGCTAGAGTGTATGTTGTTTTGTTGGGGATTTGGGTGTTTTTCTATGTTGGTAGTTCTGTTGGGTGTATTTCTATGTTTGCAGGTCTGTGGGTTGTTTTTCCAGGTGGTTGTATGTTGTCGTCAATGACTCCCAATCGGAGGTAACGAGTGTCAGCTGTCGGCTCGTTATCTCTGATTGGGAGCCATATATATTCTGTGTGTTTTCTCCTTTGTTTTGTGGGTTATTGTTCCAGTGTTGTATGTTCTGTCGGTGTCACAGAGGACTTCACGTATCGTCATTTGTTGTTTTTCGTGGTTGCTTTAATTAAATAAAGTCATCATGTTCACTCCACGCGCTGCGTATTGGTCCGTTTCCTCAGACGATCGTGACAGAATAACCCACCAAAAAAGGACCAAGCAGCGCGTCCAGGAGCAAAGGGTCTGGACATGGGAGGAACTGTTGGACGGTAAAGGGTCCTGGACGTGGGAAGAAATCCTGGACGGCATGGATCGCCGTCCATGGAGCGAAACAGAGGAGAGGCGACGGAGAGAGGCGCAACGGCGTCGGCAGAGCCAACGTCGGAAGGGACGAGAGGCAACCCCAATAAATTTTTGGGGGGCACATGGCTTGGGCGACGGAGCAGCAGGAGGCTGCCACAAGGCAGAGTCAGAGGGCTGCCAGGTTAAGGGGGCTGACGGAGGCAGAGAAGGGACGGATTCAGTGGGCTACCAGGTCAAGGGGGCTACTGGGTAAAGCAGGGAAGGAAGGTGTTGAGGCACGGCGTGAGGTACTGGGGTGTGTAACCAGTTCGGTCCGGCCCGTTCCTAGTCCCGAGGTGCAGCCAGTAGTGTGTGTTCCCGTGCACGGTACGGCCTGTTCCGGTCCCTCGCACTAAGTGTAAGGTGCGCGTCGCCAGCCCGGTTCGGCCTGTTCCTGCCATACGCACCAAGTATGCGGTGCGCGTCGCCAGCTCAGCCCGGCCTGTTCCTACTCCACGCACCAGGGATACGGTGCGCTTCGCCAGCCCAGCCCGGCCTGTTCCTACTCCACGCACCAGGGATACGGTGCGCCCGCCAGCCCAGCCCGGCCTGTTCCTACTCCACGCACCAGGGATACGGTGCGCTTCGCCAGCCCGGCCCGGCCTGTTCCGGCCACTCGCACCAGGGATACGGTGCGCGTCGCCAGCCCCGCCCGGCCTGTTCCTGCTCTCCGCACTAGGCGTGAGGTGAGTCCCCAGGGTCCAGCATGCCCTGTTCCGGCTCCCCGCACTAGGCGTTATGGGAGTCCCCAGGGTCCAGCATGCCCTGTTCCGACTCCCCGCACTAGCCCTGAGATGCGTGTCCTCAGCCCGGTACCTCCAGTTCCGGCACCACGCATCAGGCCTACGGTGCGTCCCCAGGGTCAAGCATGCCCTGTTGCTTCTCCCCGCACTAGCCCTGAGATGCGTGTCCTCAGCCCCGGTACCTCCAGTTCCGGCACCACGCACCAGGCCTACGGTGGCGCCCTCAGACGGCCAGAGTCTGCCGTCTGCCCAACGGGGCCTGAACTGTCCGTCTGCCCAACGCCGTCTGAACTGGCCGTCTGCCCAACGCCGTCTGAACTGCCCGTCTGCCCAACGGCGCCTGAACTGCCCGTCTGCCCAACGCCCGTCTGAACTGCCCGTCTGCCCAACGCCGTCTGAACTGCCCGTCTGCCCAACGGCGCCTGAACTGCCCGTCTGCCCAACGCCGTCTGAACTGCCCGTCTGCCCAACGCCGTCTGAACTGCCCGTCTGCCCAACGCCGTCTGAACTGCCCGTCTGTACTGAGCCTGCAAAGCCGCCCGTCTGCCATGAGCCTTCAGAGCCGTCCGCCAGACCGGAGCCGCTAGAGCTCTCCGCCAGACAGGATCAGCCAGAGCCTTCCGCCAGACAGGATCAGCCAGAGCCTTCCGCCAGACAGGATCAGCCAGAGCCTTCCGCCAGACAGGGATCAGCCAGAGCCTTCCGCCAGACAGGATCAGCCAGAGCCTTCCGCCGGACAGGATCAGCCAGTGCCTTCCGCCAGACAGGAGCAGCCAGAGCCTTCCGTCAGACCGGATCAGCCAGAGCCTTCCGCCAGACAGGAGCAGCCAGAGTCTTCCGCCAGACGGGATCAGCCAGAGCCTTCCGCCAGCCATGAGTGGCCAGATCCGTCAGCCAGCCATGAGCAGCCAGATCCGTCCAGCCAGCCATGAGCAGCCAGATCCGTCAGCCAGCCATGAGCCGTCCAGCCAGGAGCCGCCAGAGCCAGCCAGCCAGGATCCGCCATTTAGCCTGGTACTGCCCCTTAGTCCGGTACTGCCCCTTAGTCCGGTACTGCCCCGTAGCCTGGTGCTGTCCCTTATCCTGGTGCTGTCCCTTATCCTGGTGCTGCCCCTTAGTCCGGTGCTGCCCCTTAGCCTGGTACTGCCCCTTAGTCCGGTACTGCCCATTAGTCCGGTACTGCCCATTAGTCCGGTGCTGCCCCTTAGTCCGGGGCCGCCCCTTAACCCAGTGGGGTTTAGTTGGGGGGGGGGGTAATGTGGAGGAGGCTAGGGAAGCTGGTGACTAAGGTGGGGTGGGGACCACGACCAGGGGCAGAACCGCCACCGTGGACAGACGCCCACCCAGACCCTCCCCTAGACTGTGGGCTGGTGCGCCCGGAGTTCGCACCTTTAGGGGGGGGGTACTGTGACACTCTGGCTCTAGGACTTTTGTATGTGAGCTAGAGTGTATGTTGTTTTGTTGGGGATTTGGGTGTTTTTCTATGTTGGTAGTTCTGTTGGGTGTATTTCTATGTTTGCAGGTCTGTGGGTTGTTTTTCCAGGTGGTTGTATGTTGTCGTCAATGACTCCCAATCGGAGGTAACGAGTGTCAGCTGTCGGCTCGTTATCTCTGATTGGGAGCCATATATATTCTGTGTGTTTTCTCCTTTGTTTTGTGGGTTATTGTTCCAGTGTTGTATGTTCTGTCGGTGTCACAGAGGACTTCACGTATCGTCATTTGTTGTTTTTCCGTGGTTGCTTTAATTAAATAAAGTCATCATGTTCACTCCACGCGCTGCGTATTGGTCCGCTTCTTCAGACGATCGTGACACTCAAAAGCTAGCTAATGAAGCGACGCAAGCGGGAGATTTAAGGCTGAGGAGTAAATTTCAGCAGGTTAGATAAACAGGGGCACCATTATTATAGTGCTAATTGTACCCCAATGACAACTCAATTTTGTGTGATTAGGAAACATCTGATCTATATTTATATAGATGTCTGATGAGGGTACAGAATATGGAAATGCAAAAAGTGTCCCACTTTTTCTGAATTCACTCAAATAACAGTACTACAATAAAAAATTTAAAGGATATATTACTGCAAAAAACAGAGGGTCCCTAACGTAAACTGTCACACTTTAGCTACTCAATGCTGTCCTACTTTGGCTAGCTAAGGTTGGTAAAGCAGAACAACAACAAATGTAAACATAGTATTGGCAACTTTTTTTATGTATTTTGATGCACCAGTACACAGTATGCACATTTAAATCACAATTTGGCACAGTGCATTATTTATGACAGTTTTATAACCTTAACATTAACTACAATATGTCACTGAGCTTACCATGTGCTTCGCAGGGTGAGCTTACTGTTTGAAGCTTCCTCTGCCCCCCTCTGTCAAGTTAAGTGATTTTGATCATGTGGTTTCTCTGCAAAGGTTTAATAACAATAGTTTAGATTTTATTTTGTCAGACTAAGAAATAAACGCACAAGGATTAAACTGTCCCAGTTTATATGATGTCCCACACTTTCCGAATTCACCATATTGGTTTCCTTACCCTGTAAGCAGTTTATGGACAACATATGACAGCAATCCATGCTTTGGTTTTGTTTACCTGGCCACTGTTTCAAATGCTACCTTTTTAGCATTTGTGGCACAAATCCAATGCAAGTCATTTCCACGCTTCATGTCCAAATCATCTATGATGAGTGAGAAAGTTACAGACGCACAAATATTATACTCCCAAGACATGCTAACCTTTCACCATTACAATAACAGAGGAAGTTAGCATTTTTTGAAGGGTATGATATTTATGCCTCTGTAACTTTCTCACTCATCATTATTCACGATTCTTTCAGGATTGTCTGTAATCATGGTTGCATCCACATTAATGTAGAAGTTAATGTAGAAGTGATCATAGTGATTCCGGAATATAATTAAAACAGGTTAATATGTCCCACCAACATTAGATAACTATACAGAAAGCCCTTAAATTGCTGAATTAAGTAAATCAATGATCAATGATGAGAGTATATGATCAATGAACCTCAAATCAATGAGTATAGTATAGTCAGATTAACTGATACCTGACCACAGGAGGTTGGTGGCCCCTTAATTGGGGAGGACAGGCTCGTGGTAATGGCTGGAGCGGACTCAGTGGAATGGTATCACATATCAGTGAAATGGTATCAAACACATCAAACACATGGTTTCAAACACATGGTTTCCGTGTCTTTGATGACATTCCATACTCTCCATTCCAGCCATTATTATGAGCCGTCCTCACCTCAGCACCCGCCACTGTACCTGACGTGAACATGGTGCCGGAAGATCAGAGTACTGTGAACCAAGAGGTTGTGAGTTTAAATCCCAGGTGAGGACATATTGAATAATAATTACTGAATAAATGAGCATGCACAATAAAATCATGTATGACAAATATGTATAAGTTGAAAACACTGTATGTTAAAAGCACTGTGTTTGTGTGTCCTTAACCTTGCCAACAGACAAAGCGCTGTGAATGGATCAGTGGTTCACTAATCAGGGCCTTGATTGGCTTGGGAACAGTAACAAGGCGTGATGTGTAATGAAAAAAAAATGTTTGGGGGAGAACACTTCTTTGCGACGTCCTGACAACTGATACACATGAATGTTCTTGCAACGTTCCCATTAAATGTGTCTAGAACATTAATATCTTATGTGCTGTGTATGTTTGGTGGGACATTGATGGAATATTTTCCTAACCCTCAGAAAACTGGACACATGAAAGTTCAACATTCTCATGAAACGTGTCTAGAACATTAAGATCTCATGTTCTGAGAACATGGAAACCATGTTCTGTGTATATTCTGTTTGACATTAAAGCGTCAAGGAGCAGTAGAAACAATAACAAAGCGGTCTCCCAACCCCTGGTTTAGTAAAAAACTGAGGGATGGGCCTGGAGAATTCATAGACAGAGCTATGGATGCAAGGACTGACCATCCATGATATTAAATGTATCATTTTAACCATGTTTTGAAGTATTCATCCCCCTTGGCGTTTTTCCTATTTTGTTGCATTACAACCTGTAATTTAAATGGATTTTTATTTAGATTTAATGTAATGGACATACACAAAATAGTCAAAATTGGTGAAGTGAAATGAAAAAGATAACTTGTTAAAAAAAATTCTAAAAAAAAAAATAACAGAAAAGTGGTGCGTGTATATGTATTTACCCCCTTTGCTATGAAGCCCCTAAATAAGATCTGGTGCAACCAATTACCTTCAGAAGTCACATAATTAGTTAAATAAAGTCCACCTGTGTGCAATCTAAGTGTCACATGATCTGTCACATGATATCAGTATATATACACCTGTTCTGAAAGGCCCCAGAGTCTGCAACACCACTAAGCAAAGGGCACCACCGAGAAAGCGGCACCATGGAGCTCTCCAAACAGGTCAGGGACAAAGTTGTGGAGAAGTACAGATCAGGGTTGGGTTATACAAAAATATCAGAAACTTTGAACATCCCATGGAGCACCATTAAATCCAATATTAAAAAATGGAAAGAATATGGCACCACAACAAACCTGCCAAGAGAGGGCCGCCCGCCAAAACTCACGGACCAGGCAAGGAGAGCACTAATCAGAGAGGCAACAAAGACACCAAAGATAACCCTGAAGGAGCTGCAAAGCTCCATAGCGGAGATTGGAGTATCTGTCCATAGGACCACTTTAAGCCGTACACTCCACAGAGCTGGGCTTTACGGAAGAGTGGCCAGAAAAAAAGGTATTGCTTAAAGAAAAAAATAAGCAAACACGTTTGCATGTGGAAGACTCCCCAAACATATGGAAGAAGGTACTCTGGTCAGATGAGACTAAAATTGAGCTTTTTGGCCATCAAGGAAAACGCTATGTCTGGTGCAAACCCAACACCTCTCATCAATCCGAGAACACCATCCCCACAGTGAAGCATGTGGTGGCAGCATCATGCTGTGGGGATGTTTTCCATCAGCAGGGACTGGGAAACTGGTCAGAATTGAAGGAATGATGGATGGCGCTAAATACAGGGAAATTATTGAGGGAAACCTGTTTCAGTCTTCCAGAGATTTGAGACTGGGACAGAGGTTCACCTTCCAGCAGGACAATGACCCTAAGCATACTGCTAAAGCAACACTCGAGTGGTTTAAGGGGAAACATTGAAATGTCTTGGAATGGCCTAGTCAAAGCCCAGACTTCAATCAAATTGAGAATCTTAAAGATTGCTGTACGCCAGCAGAACCCATCCAACTTGAAGGAGCTGGAGCAGTTTTGCCTTGAAGAATGGGCAAACATTCCAGTGGCTAGATGTGCGAAGCTTATAGAGACATACCCAAGAGCCTTGCAGCTGTAATTACTGCAAAAGGTGGCTCTACAAAGTATTGACTTTTGGGGGTTTTTCCGTTTTTTTTTTTTTTTCCCTTGTTTGTTTCACAATAAAAAATATTTTGCATCTTCAAAGTGGTAGGCATGTTGTGTAAATCAAATGATACAAACCCCCCCAAAATCTATTTTAATTCCAGGTTGTAAGGCAACAAAATCAGAAAAATGCCAAGGGGGGTGAATACTTTCGCAAGCCACTGTATCATTCATAAGTCCAAAAATGGATGTAGCAACTGCTGATTACGACATTAAGGGAATGTTCTCCTAACTCTAACACCAGAACATGCTAAAAAGGTTCTCAGAAGGTTTTTGCTAACATAGATAGAATGTTCCCCTAACTGATGTTCACCTTCCAGCAGGACAAACATGTTTGAGGGTTCTGCTAAATGGCATATTATTATTATTATTATTATTATTATTATTATTATTATTATTATTATTATTATGTAAAACTGGACACTCAAACATTAGTGGAACATTATGGGTAACATTACAAAAACGTTCTCTCTCACTAGAATAGTTAGATATGTAAGGCCTCTCTCGCTCTAGAATTGTTAGTTGGGTAAGGCCTAGTGTGTTTTGACCTTTTAAGTGTGATATTGATATTGAAAGTTTGAACTTGTATGTAACATTGGTGTTGATTAAGACTATTTATGGTGAATTGAAAGCATTTTTCATAACCGATTGAGTGCAGTTCATTATCCCTAACTTATTGGTTGCAGTGACTATCTATCTTATTTACTCATACAGTGGGGGAAAAAAAGTATTTAGTCAGCCACCAATTGTGCATGTTCTCCCACTTAAAAAGATGAGAGAGGCCTGTAATTTTCATCATAGGTACACGTCAACTATGACAGACAAAATGAGATTTTTCTTCTCTAGAAAATCACATTGTAGGATTTTTTATGAATTTATTTGCAAATTATGGTGGAAAATAAGTATTTGGTCAATAACGAAAGTTTCTCAATACTTTGTTAATGACACAGGTCAAACGTTTTCTGTAAGTCTTCACAAGGTTTTCACACACTGTTGCTGGTATTTTGGCCCATTCCTCCATGCAGACCTCCTCTGGAGCAGTGATGTTTTGGGGCTGTCGCTGGACAACACAGACTTTCAACTCCCTCCAAAGATTTTCTGTGGGGTTGAGATCTGGAGACTGGCTAGGCCACTCCAGGACCTTGAAATGCTTCTTACGAAGCCACTCCTTCGTTGCCCGGGCGGTGTGTTTGGGATCATTGTCATGCTGAAAGACCCAGCCACGTTTCATCTTCAATGCCCTTGCTGATGGAAGGAGGTTTTCACTCAAAATCTCACGATACATGGCCCCATTCATTCTTTCCTTTACACGGATCAGTCGTCCTGGTCCCTTTGCAGAAAAAACAGCCCCAAAGCATGATGTTTCCACCCCCATGCTTCACAGTAGGTATGGTGTTCTTTGGATGCAACTCAGCATTCTTTGTCCTCCAAACACGACGAGTTGAGTTTTTACCAAAAAGTTCTATTTTGGTTTCATCTGACCATATGACATTCTCCCAATCCTCTTCTGGATCATCCAAATGCACTCTAGCAAACTTCAGATGGGCCTGGACATGTACTGACTTAAGCAGGGGGACACGTCTGGCACTGCAGGATTTGAGTCCCTGGCGGCGTAGTGTGTTACTGATGGTAGGCTTTGTTACTTTGGTCCCAGCTCTCTGCAGGTCATTCACTAGGTCCCCCCGTGTGGTTCTGGGATTTCTGCTCACCGTTCTTGTGATCATTTTGACCCCACGGGGTGAGATCTTGCGTGGAGCCCCAGATCGAGGGAGATTATCAGTGGTCTTGTATGTCTTCCATTTCCTAATAATTGCTCCCACAGTTGATTTCTTCAAACCAAGCTGCTTACCTATTGCAGATTCAGTCTTCCCAGCCTGGTGCAGGTCTACAATTTTGTTTCTGGTGTCCTTTGACAGCTCTTTGGTCTTGGCCATAGTGGAGTTTGGAGTGTGACTGTTTGAGGTTGTGGACAGGTGTCTTTTATACTGATAACAAGTTCAAACAGGTGCCATTAATACAGGTAACGAGTGGAGGACAGAGGAGCCTCTTAAAGAAGAAGTTACAGGTCTGTGAGAGCCAGAAATCTTGCTTGTTTGTAGGTGACCAAATACTTATTTTCCACCATAATTTGCAAATAAATTCATTAAAAATCCTACAATGTGATTTTCTGGATTTTTTTTCTCAATTTGTCTGTCATAGTTGACGTGTACCTATGATGAAAATTACAGGCCTCTCTCATCTTTTTAAGTGGGAGAACTTGCACAATTGGTGGCTGACTAAATACTTTTTTCCCCCACTTGTATTACTATTATTCCTGTACTTGGTCTCTGGCATTTTATTCTGAGTGTAACTAGTTGATATGCTAACTGGTTTATGTTGGTTTACAAAAGAATAGTCCTTAAACTTGTACCATTTGTGCTCATCATCATTCATTTGGTAGAGTGAAATAAAGAGCCACCCAGTGGTATCAGAGAAAGCTGCCCATTTGAAGGAACAATCACCCTGAGTCACCAGATCCCCAAGTCCCCATCAAATCAAATTGTATTTGTCACATGCTACGTAAACAACAGGTGTAGACTAACAGTGACATTTTTACTTATGGGCCCTTCCCAACCATGCAAAGAGAAAGAAAAGTAAAACATGTAATAATAAAAGTAATAATAAATACACAATGAGTAATGATAACTTGGCTATATACATGGGGTACCAGTACCGAGTCGATGTGCAGCGGTACGAGGTAATTGAGATAGATACAGTATGTACATATAACTAGGAATAAAGTGACAGATAATAAACAGTAGCAGCATCATATTTGATGAGTAAAACACATTTGTGCAAAAAGGCTAAATGCAGATAGCCTGGGTAGCTATTTGGTTAACAATTTGACTAACTATTTAGTAGTCTTATGGCTTGGAGGTAGAAGCTGTTCAGGGTCCTGTTGGTTCCAGACTTGGTGCATCAGCGCCCAAGTCATACAGTCCAGGTGGCTGGCGTCTGACAATTTTTAGGGCCTTCCTCTGACACCGGTATAGAGGTCCTGGATGGCAGGGAGCTCGGTGCCAGTGATGTACTGGGCCATACGCGCTAACCTCTGTAGCGCCTTGCGGTCGGATGCCAAGCAGTTGCCATACCAAGTGTTGATGCAGCCAGTCAAGATGCTCTCAATGGTGCAGCTGTAAAACTTTTTGAGGATCTGAGGGCCCATGCCAAATCTTTTCAGCCTCCAGAGGGGGAAGAGGTGTTGTCGTGCCCTCTTCACGACTGTGTTGGTGTGTGTGGACCATGAAAGATTCTTAGTGATGTGGACACGAGGAACTTAAAGCTCTCGACCCGCTCCACCACAGCCCCGTCGATGTGAATGGGGGCGTGTGTAGTTCACGATCAGCTCCTTGTTTCGATTTGATCTTAGTCCTGTATTGACCCTTTGCCTGTTTGATGGTTCGTCGAAGGGCTTAGCAGGACTTCTTATAAGTGTCCAGATTAGTGTCCTGCTCCTTGAAAGCGACAGCTCTAGCCTTTAGCTCAGTGCGGATGTTGCCTGTAATCCATGGCTTCTGGTTAGAAAATGTACGTACAGTCCAGGTGAGGGGACAATGAATGGTGCCATGTAGGTCCAGATTCCTAGGCTCTGTACAGAGCCTAATGTCTAACGACTGCATAGCTTTTAGGGCAGGGATTGATTTTTAGGACATATTTTTGTGATTCAAATATAGCCTTCAACATGACAATCAGTGTGACAACGAAATGTATACTGTATGCATAGTCTAGGCCTATGCCTACATTATCCTGTTGCTATTCAAGTGCCGACTGCTATGCAAGTTGACACATGTTTGGTTTGCTGGGTAATTGCAGCCTTCTCTGCCTCAAATTACTGGCAGGAAAACACCCCCTTAACAATAGGGCCAAGCCTACCCTCCACCGCCATATCGTATTCCATCATTCTGCTCCTCTGCAGTGGACTGTATCACCATGGATGTTTCACAGGAGCAAGTTTCTATGACCATGCACCCTAATCTCCTTCAGCACCTTAATAAGAGAAAAGCAACCAACATGCCAGTACTGTATCAACAGACATTTCGTCTCGACATTGAGAAAACTTCGACGGCTCTTTACGTTGTTGGCACAGTGTTGAAAGCGAACCTAAACAGGTGAGTGTGTGTATCTATGCTAGCTAGGCTACTGCACCAATAGATGTATTCAGGTGGTAGTAGGCTGTTGTTGGCTACAGTGTAGCCTATAACACGGTAGAGTGACAATACTATATTTGACATAGAAAAAAAAAATGTTGTATGGCAATACATTGTTTCACCAGTTATGTACTGCTATATAAACTATTTGGGGATTATCTCTCAGTAGCCTACCCAGCTAGCACATTTGGTTCCTTGGAAGTTGTGGGAACATACGTTTTTGGTTTCCCATTGGTTCTGGGAACCAAGCCATAATATTCCTGACGGTTAAAACGGAACGTTTTTTAAGCGTTCAGAGAATGGAAGTGAAAATGTTGCCTGTTCTATGAACATACATTTTTAATTTGTAGGGAAGTTCTGAGAACGTTTTTCTATGGTCCCTAAACGTTTTCCTATGAGATTTTATTAACATTCCGAGAACAGAAATTATAGGTTATTTGAAGGTAATTAAATAAAGTTATGAGAACATTTTTCAATAAGGCTGCTCGCTTCATTTGGGTTAACTGTTTTGAACTACAAGCACAGATAGAAATTCATAGCTCCAGGATGGAGCTAGCATGCCATGTTTGTTTTTACTCAAACAAAGCTGTTCATTTTAGCCTATTCAAACAGACCCTATTTCAAAGAAAACAAGCACTCATTAAGATCAGGTGTGGCCAATTAGTAGGCGTGGCCAACACACCTGAACACACTTAACAAGATAGAGGATAGAGAGAATTTTGTTGATGCTGAGAACGGAATGTATATGTTTTAAATAACATTCTTACAAAGTTCTTTAAACGTTACTAATGTTTTCTGGTGTTTTTTATGGAAAGTTGTCTTTATGTTCTGAGAACATGACTTTAAATAGAACCATGAGGGAACATTAAGAAAACGCTATGCTGAAGTACTGGAATTCACACAGAAGAACGTTATTTCTTAATGTTCTCTGAACATTCTGAGAACATTACTTTAAATAGAACTATGAGGAAACCTGTAGAAAACATTATGCTGAAGTACTGAAATTCCCACAGAACATTGTTTCTTAACATTCTCTGAATGTTCTGAGAACATGACTTTAAATATAAGCATGAGGAAACATGTAGAAAAGTTATGCTGAAGTACTGAAATTCCAACAGAAGAACGTTGTTCTTAACGTTCTCTGAACAATTTGAGAACATTACTTTAAATAGAACCATGAAGAAACTTGTAGGAAATGTTATGGGAAGGTTGTTTGCAAAATAACCATAGGACAACCAAGCCCAAAGAAACATATGGTTCTCAGAATGTTATATGCTAGCTGGGTAGTTTGTCCCCGGTTTGGAGGCGCACAATACTGAATAACACTATTGCTTTATTTCGTTTGTTAAGGCGAATACAATGTTGCACCTCTGTCATGTTTCGTATTGCCGATTGGGGCTTGCTGCATACAGTTACAGTAACTGCGCGAGACCATTTGTAACCAATCATCAGATGTCGCGAGGCATTCACCTGCTGTATAATCAGCTGGTCACGAGAGCCTGCCCAGCAGCATGCAGCTACTTCCTGCCAATACTGTATATCAGGGTGAAGGAATTGTGGTACAACTCTAATTTATCATAGCCTACAGCAAACAATTAATTAAGCCACTGCCGCAGGGACAGTCATGATCATCCACCCTCGGACGCTGAGAATTGAGTATGGAGAAACAACTCAAGTCATGTGCGTGGTTGGCACGGAACTTACTGTAAACATGGACAGGTAGGCTAGTTCTCCAAGGCATCAAGTTTGGGTTGTAATTTATTAATTAATTTATTAAAATATAATAAAATATTTACTTATGTCATGCATCGGTAAGGACGGTTGATTAACAACAATCTCTGTTATTGTTTGTGGAAAATCGTATCCCTCATTTGTTATTATTCAGAGCTATTAGTGAAATGAAAATGGCACATTAGATTTTAATTAGTCTAATGTAAAGGGGTGTGGTGCTGTTATTAACATTTCAAATATAGCCTAGTAAATTAAATAAAATGTCAATAGTATTTTTATTTTACACCTATTTATAATTTAATTGAATATAATAATTTAATTGCTTTATAATCTTATTCCACTTGTAGGTCCTGCAGTGATAATATATTTTTAAATGACTGATTACATCCACTGACTATTTTGTTGTCATTTTACTTCTTGGATATTCCAACTGCAGAAGGAGTTGGATGATCATGCCCCCAATATTGGTCTGAAAGGACTGTTTGTGGATGGCATTTGTATTCAGCGGAGGAGTCAGACCTCTTGTTCTTAGCGGAGGGAGTCTGCATCAGTCACGTCTTTCTGCTAGTCAACAGACTCTCCTTTGTTGTCCTTACAAGCTGACAATCCATATGACTCCAGTGCAACCGAATTCGATTCGGGTTATAAGCAGTTACTGTAGCCTATTATTTCCAAGTTAACATGATAGAAAAGAGTGGTAAGCCCAACACAAATCGCCAACCTGAAGAATTAAACATATTGTGGGACTATCATGACTAGGGCTGAGGGTAGTTTATCAGACACTCCACATGGTATGATTACACAACAGATACAGTTGGTTTCACAACATCGGTGTGTGTAACAACTTCAATACTTATTGTTAAGAAACACTTCTCTTTGTGCTGTTGTTTAGAGGAGCCTAAGCTCTGTTGTTCAGGCAAATACTATCCCTCCTCCAAAAACCTAATGTTCCTTTGGTGTGGACCACCTCCTGGGCTCAGCCTGGACTCCAGGTGTTAGGTTTTACAGCTCAGCCTAATGTTTATAAACAAGTGTCATACTGAGTATAACAACTTGGGATGATGGTTGATGCTTTGACATATAAGTACAATCCTCATTGCCAGTATTCTTGTGTTGGTTGATAGTCCAGTATTTCTCCCCCTTTGGTACGTTACTCATTTTAGAGGCATGTAGAAGACATCATACTTCTACGATTACTGTAGCAATGTAACTTTAGTACTAGCACTGCCACCTGTTGCTTCTGGAAATAGGAGACTGAACTGCACTCACTGCTGGTGCTCCACTGCACTATAGATATGTCCTCTTGTGTTTTCTCTGTTATTGCTATAGATTTGTATAAGCAAAGTATCAGGATATGATATGTAACTGTCACGTGTATTTATTGTTCCCCTAGGGGTGCCCCTCCTAGCTCAAAGTACTTCTCTGTGCAATGCAGTCCCAGAGTGCACTACAGGATCACCCCACCCCCACCGGAGAGTGGGCCCCTCCCCACCACGCTCAATGGGAATACAGTGCTTCTTATTACAATGGACACTGCCAGCGAAGTGGTAAATGATAGCAAGGTAAATAAAGTAGGCCACTCCTACAACAATAATAGCTACACATTTAGAGTTGAATATTTCCTCTTGGGACTGAACACGCTACAGGGAAGTATGTTAATAAGATAAATAAATCAAGTATCTGCAGCTCCTACACCTCTTAAGAGTGACGTGCAAACCACACTGAAATAATGCAAATGTGGCACTCTCAACATGATACCAGAGAGATGTGAAACAGTGGAAAGTGATGTGGTTAACCACAGTGCCAGTTCTATTGATAAGGAATTGAAGGATACTTTTTGTCAGTTCCAAAATGGGCCAGGTGTTCAGATTCTCTACTGAAATAATGTACTGTACATATCTGGACATTAATATATCATAGAATACCCCATCAAAACACAACCACTGCTTAGTCACCAGTGTTCTAGATTAACTTAACTTTGTAAATGTTGTCCTTTGTTGTGCAGCTATCGGTCATGTATTATGGAGAGAAGACGGAGGTGTTAGGGAAAGCTGTCGTTCACCTCACCGCTGTTGGTATGTTGTGTTATGCTTAGGATAGGAGAACACACCCATATAAACTACCACCCGCCCCCACCTTCATAGCATACCTTTGTGAATCTGTCATTTGTACATTCTTGTATTTCACTGGGCTACTTGAGACCCCAAAGCAGCTCTTGAGCTTAAGTGACACCAAGGGCCTGTCTGTCTTGTAGAGATTTCTCTGGATGTAGATGCTGATCGAGATGGCCAGGTGGAGAGGAACAACCCCAACAAGGTGAGTTATGTCTGCTGGGTCTGTCCAGCCAGGTCGCTTTCAGCTCAGAGGTCACTATCTTTGTTTCATAACATAGCAGGGTACAGAAGGAGACGCTCTAACATGAATAGGCATGTCAGAAGACTAGTGTTCATGCTGTATTCCAAAATACAAAGGAAGATTGCCATGGCACTTCTAGGAAATTATCTGTCAACTAACACAGGGCATAGCCTTCCACTGATATGAATAGGTATATCAAAATACTGTTCATGCTATATTCCTGGAAGTGGGAAATTCTTTTGAACATGGTGCTTTTCCACTCAGCTGTAAACTAATCTAACCTCATGCAAACACATTGGGAAAAGCTAAATCGGCAGGGCAGTGTTATTTCTTGTCGCTGAATGACTAGAGAATCTCTCTACAGGGATCATGGATGTGGGGGCCTAATGGTCATGGTGCCATCCTACTGGTCAACTGTGACTCAGAACGCACCTATGGGAAAAGGCGGGACAGTGAGCGTGCTGAGGTCACCAGAGTGTCAGGTATATAACAACAGCAACAGCCAAGTCATCATGGCACACTGAGCTGACAGGCTGACAGTGCTGCAGGCATTGCAATAAATCAACATTTAAAGGCTGCAGGTCTCTGTCTCTGGTGTGGAGTCAGCAGAGAAGAGCAGTAGGGATGTGGGTGTTTGTGTTGGCTAAACACAAAATGCCTGAGCTAGGGGTGTGTCTGGTCTGGTTTGATGGTTCCTTCTCGACCACCATCCTCCTCGGATAAGTAGTTGTATTACACACTGTCATACCTATGTTGTCACATTGTCACATTGATGATGACATTGATGGGTTGACACTTGATGTACCATAATGTCAGTATTTGTGAAATGTCAGATCTGAAAGACATGTCCCCGATGGTGCTGCGGACCAGTGGCCCTGCCAAGCTCCCAGAGGGCTACAAGCTGACCATGCACATCTCCCAGGGGGATGCAGAGAGTGTCAGGGTCTTCAGGACCAGGTCCACAGCAGGCATGCACCAAACACTGAGTGAGTCAAGGACATTTTGTTCAGTCAGATCTTGTATTTGTTCTTGTGGCAGTCCATTAATGTATAATGTGTATACAATAGGGTTTTATGACTGCATATGCATATAAATGGAGAATCATTTGATCATCATTATAAAACATGATTTACTGCTGCAGAAAACCTGTTCTACAATAGCTTTGTGAAGGACTACCCGCTGGTGCTGGGCAGTGAGGATTTGTCCAAGGAGGTCCCATACCTCGGGGGAAACGCTGAGATGAATTTATATGTTGAGGGCCTGAGGTTCCCTGACAAAGACTTTGAGGGTCTCATCAGCATCAGCCTCAGCCTGCTGGAGCCCAGCTCTCGGGTACATTGTAGTTGAACTCTTTTACTCTTCGTAGTTTAAAACTTCAAATGGTATATACTGTACCTCTGTCGTGGAATCTCTCGTTCATGTTTTTGTTCTATTATTTTGCCAGGGCTTCCCTGAGACGCCCATCTTTACAGACAGGGTGGTGTTCCGAGTGGCTCCCTGGATCATGACACCCAACACACTCAACCCTGTGGAGGTCTTCGTCTGCAGGTGAGAGATGATGATGAAAAAGAAAATGATGATGATGGCATTGATGGTTGATGGAAATAATGATGGTGCTAGCTGTAAACGTACTTAGACAAGTGTTTCTGTGCATTTGGTTACCCAGCACATCTGATAACTACCAGTTCCTAAAGGGAATGAGGAGGCTGGTGGAGGACAGTGGGTACAAGCTGAAGGTTTGCCATGAGTACATGAACAGAGGAGACCGCTGGATGCAGGTAAGCTGTGGGATTCAGCTCCTAGTCTTTCATGCAGTTTTGTGCATTTTAACCTTTTTAAATTCCGACCTTTTTTTAAACACAATATGTTTTTCACATCCTTTTTCATCAATGCTAATCATTGTCAGTCTTGTCTCTAGGTTTTAAATAAGATATATCAGAATAAAGACCGGTGTCTTTTTTCTAACTGCATGAAAAATATAGAAATGTAATAGACATTTAAAAGAGGTTTCTCTCTCAGGATGAGATAGAGTTTGGCTACATTGACTCTCCTCACCATCGTTTCCCTGTTGTGCTGGACTCCCCCCGAGATGGAAAACTACAGGATTTCCCTTATGATGTGCTACTGGTAAGAAAAGGCATTCACAACACCTAGAGTTAAAATGTGCTTATCTCCGTACTGTGAGGGGTGTGGTGGATCTGTGTCTCACTCTCAACCTCACTCTGCCTGGTGCCCTCAGGGCCCAGACTTTGGCTATGTGACGAGGACAGCATATGATGAGGAAGTGAGCAGCCTGGACTCATTTGGTAACCTGGAAGTTAGCCCTCCAGTCACTGTAAATGGAAAAAAATACCCTCTGGGCAGGATCATAATTGGAGTGGCTTTCCCCACGTGAGTGTAACATAGCCAGGGGTTAGTTGCTTCAAAGGAAGAGAGTCTGGTTTTTAGATAACAATATTTGCCTTTACTCCAAAGTTGATTTATTAATTAAATAACCTTGATGCTACTTCCTTCTATAAATCTCTTGCTAATGATTCATGAATATTTGGAACAAAGAGATGGCTGTGAACAGTGGTGATAAGGCTGTTTAACTTTTCAGGGCAACCAAGGGCCGCAATATGACCAAAGTAGTGCAAGACTTCCTGTGGGCACAGAAAGTCCAGGAGCCCATTGCACTGTTCTCTGATTGGCTGCTAGTTGGGCATGTGGATGAATTCATGACTTTTGTCCCAGCTCCTGACAAAAAGGTAAAAAAAAATATCCTCAAGGAAAGTATAGTTGCCCCCTCTTTTAGAACATCTGAGTAAAAACACTATGCTCTGTAATCTAGAGTAGAAATGATGGAGAGCCTCTAAGCAAATAATTGTTAATGCCGTCCATTTGCACATAAAGCATTTAGACATGACGCAGGCTGTGGCTGCCCTGTGGTTATGTGATAGTGTAAAGCTGTCAGGAAGTCAAATGAAGCACACAGCCAATGTTGTCTTTGTCCACTGTTTCTCTGTCTAGGGATTCCGGCTGCTGCTCGCCAGCCCTGACGCAGGCTATAAACTATTCAGGGGCTTACAGAATGACGGGCATGGACAAGCCAAAATGTTTGACGGTAGGCGTTCAGTTAGGGGACTCATTTCAGTGTGTCTCAGTGTGTATCACCGTAGTTAGAACTGTATCAGTGGAGGCTCCTCAGAGGAGGAAGGGGTGGACCATCCTCAGTGAATTTAATAAAAAATAAAAATAGTGAAACATTAAAAAAGTTATCCTTTTTAGATAAAACTATACTAAATATATTCACATCACCAAATAATTTATTAAAACACACTGTTTTGCAATGAAGGTCTACAGTAGCCTCAACAGCACTCTGTAGGGTAGCACCATGGTGTAGCTAGAGGACAGCTAGCTTCTGTCCTCCTCTGGGTACATTGACTTCAATACAAAACCTAGGAGGCTCATGGTTCTCAACCCCTTCCATAGACTTAAACAGTAATTCTGACAACTTCCTCCAACCTATCAGAGCTCTTGCAGCATGAACTGACATGTTGTCCATCCAATCAAAGGATCAGAGAATTAATCTAGTCCTGAAAGCATAAGCTATAACTAGCTAGCACTGCAGTGCATAACATGTGGTGAGTAGTTAACTCGGTTATGATATGAAGGTTTGGCTTGGAAAGTTTTTTTTCCCTGGTCACAGATGGCTGATGTGTTGTGCACTGAAGTCCACAAGTGAAGGGAAAATGTGAGAGGAGGAGAGCGCGTAGATGCGTGAAGTAATTATACAACTAGCAAAGTGATCATGCTGTTTGTATGTGGCTGCTAGGAAAGTGAACTGTGTTTGTGTGTGATCAGGGGTGTATTCATTCCGCCGATTCTGTTGAAAAACGTTACTTAAATGGAATGAAACGGGGATAAACATACTTGAATTTGTCTAATAGAAACTCTTGTTTGCAACTGTTAGACTAATGATTACACCCTAGATCAGCTAGATACAGGCAAGAGTGTGCAAGGCGGTATTGAATGTGTCAATGTCTGTCACCTTGATTACTCAAATTTCTCTTGACCTGTGCACCTACATTCATAGGCTAGGTTGTAGCAACCTCGATGGGTATAGGGAAAATTTGAGCATCATGTAGTAGCCTAAACCTATCGATGTTACATTTGGCTGAGTGAATGGAATATGAATAAGTCATCCAATATGCTGTAATAGAAATAGGGCCATGCTCATAAAAAAAGAAATAGTCCTCCCTCATCTTAAGCGTCACCGACCGCCGCTGAACTGTATGTTTTACTAATTAACACCCACTTCCTTCCTAACAGGTCTTGGAGCAGAAGAAGAGATTACGGTAGATGAGATTTTGAGTGATGAGAAACTCAGAGCAGAAAACAACTATGTCCAGGTGAGGGAAACTAAAGGCCAGATGAACTAGTTACTCAGAGAGGCTAGCAGAGTGTTGCAGTGCTTGGTGAAATAACCATGTAAATGTTGTGACTGCTGCTGTCCCACAGAGCTGTATAGACTGGAACAGGGATGTCCTTAAGAGGGAGCTGGGTTTAGACGACGATGATATCATTGATCTGCCCATCCTTTTCCATGTGATGGAGGAAAACAGGGCAGTGGCCTACTACCCAGACATGGTGAGAATACACAAGTTCTACACTAGAACACCTCATGCTGACCTCCAACCCAAAAGTACTTCTTATTTTATTTGTTATACATTGTACATTTCAGAATGGCAAAACTCTCAAAAATGCTGGCAAATAATTTTAGCAATTTTGTGATCATTTTCTACATGTGATTAGGACGTATGCTCAAATCATCTACTACCCAAGTAGCGCAAGAAACAAATCCTAATTGAGGCATATGTTTCTACCTCCAGGTGAACATGATTGTGTTGGGGAAGAACCTGGGCATCCCTAAGCCGTTTGGGCCCAAGGTGGACGGCCGCTGTTCCCTGGAGGCAGAGATGACCTCCCTCATGGAGGGCCTGGGACTCAGCTGCACATACATTGATGACTTTGCCTCCTACCACAAACTGCTGGGAGAGGTTCACTGTGGCTCCAATGTCCGCAGGGAATCCTTCTCCTTCAAGTGGTGGAACCTGGAGATGTGAGGGAGTTGGGGCAAGGAAGAGGGAATAAGCCTTGAAGTAAACAGCAGCAACTATCGCCAGCAGTAGTCATCTTCAAACAACAACAGTAGTCCTTGTACTGTATTACCCCTTTGTCTTTATTAAACATGTAATTGGCTTTATTTACAAAAGGATGAAAGGCTATATTTACAAACAAGACTTTCGAACTTGAACAAGGGCTTAAGCGTAATATCAACGAGAACAGAAATACAATCATCTGAATTAAGCACATTGCAGGTTGAATCTGTTGTTTGGATTGACTGGGTGCTCAATCCAAGTGTCTTGCATTTACATGTACAAACACAGGTACAGATGAACAGGACCACAGAGAAATGTGCAAGTATAATCTGGAGCCACCAGAGGGCATGATCCAACTATTCAAGCATTTCCAAAGACTAGTGAGAGAGCTTTAATACATTTATTTTAAGCTTTGAGATTAAAATAGTTTTTGATATATTTTGAGTTTCAGTGCCTGCGATACACACACTATGACTCCAAAGGCTCTCTTAACCTGATGAAACTTCACTTTCCAATCACATTTCAATTAATAGTATTTTGTTGAATCATAATCTTCAGAATGGTGTTTAATAATAAATACATGATTAAATAAATGTCAGACTAACTGTATTTTGATGTAGTGTTCCTTACTTACTCAGAGAGCCATTTATTTCATTGAAATAAAAAGTCATGAAAACCATGCCTTCATATCAGTTATTTTCATTATATAAATCTGAGATGAGGGAAAATGGCTCTAATCAGGCAATGTAAGACGTTTCACAAGATACCAAGGTTCCATTCATTGAGAGCAGATATCTACAAATTAATACATATCTGTTTAGTTTTACATTCAAACCAGTTGGTGATAGATTCCAGTTGGCGATATCCACCATGGCATAGATTCCATATATGAAGGGGGATACCCTCCTACAAAGCAGCTTACTTAACACAATCATTAAAAAGGCAACTTCAAGACTTGTCACAGTGTAAATCTTTTAAAAAACGAGTCAGATTATCAAAAGATCAACAATTATTTGAAAATGTAGTGCCAGTTTCCCCATCTTTCTCAATCGAAACCTATGTGAAACTGATATAAAGAAATCTAAAGAAATAATGTCTCTTTATGTGTATTTTTTGAGAAGTTTGACTGGTTTGAAGTAACACAAATCACAGGAACAACTATTTTCGAGCATGGCACCAATTGACATGGGTTTGCAAGCAGATTTACACCATGCACCATGTATACATATCCAAACACATACTTTAAATCAAACTAGTGGTTTGTGATTTCAAAAAAGAAGCTGAAGACAGTAGTCACTGGACAGTAGCTTGGCTTTGGAGGCTGTCTGCTTTGGTTAGGTCACCTTGGTGGAATGTCTGACTATGTGGTACTATCTACAGTATGGGACAGTGATGAAGACTGATGAGAGTCATTTAGTCTGGACACCGGACCTTATCTGTAATTCAATACTTCATGTTTTTTTCCTCAGCTTATAGGGGCAATCTGTGATTGCTACATCAATTTTTGGACTGTTAAATTAATGAAATATATCCATTGATTCTTGAAGAATATAACTTGGAAGTCCCTCATGCACCTAGTTCAACTGTCGTACCCCATCAAAACCCAAAACATAAGTTTGTTTTACTCATTTGTTTGTAAACAAGGTAACTGTAAACAGACACTATATAGCCTCAACATGGTTAAAACTATACTTTTGCTATCATAGATGGTCAGTCCTTGCATCCATAGCTTTGTCTATGAATTTGAGAGTGGTTACTTTTCTCCAGCCCCATCACTCAGCTGGTTATTGAAATAGTGGCGGGTTTGCCACTTTGTTCTTTTTAGAACTGCAGATTACCCCTTTAAATGGCCTGAAATAGGTTGACCATAGTTATGGAGTCAGTAAAATATTTTCCATTCATCAACATAAACTGCAAACTGTAATTGTACAGTTTGTCAGGGGAAATGAATAATGGAATCAAAACCAGCAGCAGCATGAGGATAAAAGTACCTTCTATCAAAAACATGTAACATTTACCAAAAGTTTCTAGTCAACATCCACCATTACACTCATAATTGACCATTAATAAAACAGGCTTGGTGTGACATCAAAGGATCCGGGACACCAAGAGTAACAAATGTACAGTATCATGGTGGGACATGAGGTTGATGGGAGCAATAATGTCAGTTCTTCCAACAATGACAACAGGACAACACCCTCTTATCCTTCTCATGCATTCCTCTTTAGCCTAACAGAAAACTTCCCCTAATGCATGATCAACGGATCTCCTGCAACACCAATCTGTCTAATGCTTAAGATCCACCCCTGCCATCACCTTCAAAACAAAACAATAAACAATGCCATAGACAGGACAAGGGAGAGTGTACTATGATTCAGGCTTCACAGAGCTCACGGAGCAAAAATGTATGCAGGCTAAGCGAGCCAACAGACAACAGCCAGAAGTGATGCTGTGTGAGTGGCACTCCTTTTGGGAATGGGTGCGGGCCGCTCCTCTCCTTCACCCCTCTAGGCATGCTGGGAGTCAGCCACATAGAGTTGGGATGAGGGAGGGCAGTAAGTGCATGTCCATGGACCTGGCTGTTCAGACTGGACTAGCCTACACCAGGTCTGTCTCTGTCCCAGCGACTAGCTCTGCTCCTCCTCTGCGTCAGTGGTGGAAAACACGTGCGCTTGCTTCATCTCCTGCAGGGGGTGCCTCTTATGGGAATGCTGTGGGAGGATAGGGGGACTGGGGTCAGACACTATCTTTACTACAAGTCATCACACACAAACACCCAAATACAGACATGGGTAACACATGGTCAGTAAGCTACATCTACTGAGTTGAACAACTCCAGGTACCTGCTAATGGACATCCATGTAGTGATCAATGGGGAGAGGCTAACAGTTCTGGACACAGACACAGAAAGAGAAAGAGAATGACAAGGTTAACAAAGACCACAATGACTGAACAACAATGAAGAGGGTAAGTTTAGGGCATTTATACATTTATAAGCAGATTTATAAATGGTTATATATACCTGTATGTAAGCGGAATGAAATGTGTCTTCCAATGTACACCGCTAGTACAGTGAACGAGCGGATATGTTACAGAGGATCTGATTGTTAAATGAGTAAAACTGATCTCACCGATGATGACTTATCCTGTGAACGCTCTGTCTTGTCTCGGCTCTCCGCCTTTTTGAGCTCTACCCCTTTGCCCCCCTCAGGCTGCTGGGGCCATGCAGGTGCTGTCAGGGAGGGGCAGACAATGGGCCATCATGACAAACAAACTCAACTTTTGGTACCTTATGGCAGTATTGAAAACACTATTGAAACAACTCACCTGGAGAGCTGCCCTGGCTGGTGGCACTAGTACTGCTCACACTATCCTCTACCCAGGAGACGTACGCAAATGAGTCCCTCTTGTGTGGTGTTCCAGAAAAGGACAGACTCTCCTGCAACAAACAAAAACACAAGCGCAATTGTCAGGATCTTTAGCTTTTTATTAATTTTGAGTGTGTCACTATTATATTGACATGACCTCTATGTGATGTATGTTAGTGATTGAGGGTCGGAAAAGAGGGGCTCCTACCAGTCCTGTGTCGTACTCCTCGATGCCCTCGTTATCGTGTTCCTCCACCACGCTGGCGAAGCTGCTGGCATTGGACGAGGAGCGGGAAAGGTCCTGGGCCTCAGGGATAGAAGGGGCCCTGCAACACATGGCCAAACTACACACCTGGGTCAATCTGACCACTCTAATATGCACGCACGCACACGCACACGCACACACACACACACACACACACACACACACACACACACACACACACACACACACACACACACACACGCACACACACACACTACACACACACACACACTATACACATGTTCTTCAGCATGAGCTTGACAGCACTATTAAGTGCTGTCTATTCACCTGTTCTTTGTGGTGGGCATCTCTGGTGAGCTCTGATTGGATGAGTTCTCTGATTTGGGTTCCTGGGAGATGTGTCCACTGTCTGGAGTCCTCTGTGTGCTGGGAGACACTTCCCGACTGAGGTAGGAGGTGATAGAGAGGTATCAGGATGGGCTCTTAGACATTACCGCTAATCAGTGGAGGCTCCTCAGAGGAGGAAGGGGAGGACCATCCTCCTCAGTGAATTTCATTTATTTTTTTATTAAAAGAAATTGAAAAAGTTATTCTTTTTAAATAAAACTATACTAAATATATTCACGTCACCAAATAATTGATTAAAACATACTGTTTTGCAATGAAGGTCTACAGTAGCCTCAACAGCACTCTGTAGGGTAGCACCATGGTGTAGCCGGAGGACAGCTAGCTTTCGTCCTCCTCTTGGTACATTGACTTCAATTCAAAACCTAGAAGGCTGTTGGTTCTCACCCCCTTCCATAGACTTACACAGTAATTATGATAACTTCCGGAGGACGTCCTCAAACCTATCAGAGCTCTTGCTGCATGAACTGACGTTGTCCACTCAAAGGATCAGAGAATGAATCTAGTACTGAAAACATAAGCTACAGCTAGCTAGCTCTGCAGTGCATAAAATGCATATCATTCCAAGAGTCAAACACCAACACGTCTCTCCAGTGACCTGACATATATTTGAAATCCTCATCGCTCTCTTTACCCCAAAGGTTGTGTGTTCGAATTGCGTCGGTGTCAACTTGAGCGTCTTAGCTAATAACCAACTTTAGCTAAACACAACAATAGCGTTTTGCAAGTACTTTAGCATGTTAGCTAGCCATACTCTAACCCTATCCTTAACATATCCCTAACCCTTAACTTAACCTATCACTAACCTTAACCTAACACTAACCTTAACCTGCTAGCTAACGTTAGCCACTAATGCTAATGCAACGGCGACACTTCTGTAAAATGCAACCACGTGACAGCTGACCGCCATTCAGAGTGACTTGTGGTATTGGAACGTACTTCTGGTATGTTTATTTTCTCCATCTCTTTCTATCCTTTCTCTCTGACACTCCCCATTTTCCTCTTTCTTCTCCAGATAGCCCAAGAAGCCCTCCTCTCACCTCCTCTCCTGCACCTCCTGGATGTTCTCGATCCCAATGGCACTGCTCCGTCTGGCGCTGAAGGGCCCAGACTTCTTCCTGGTGGGGCTCTTCCCAGGAATGATCAGAGACTGGGGAGGAGTGGCTAGGTTAGTCAGCCTCAATACTATATTCCTCTAGCATGACTTATATAGTAAAAGACAGAGGCTACTGTACGGCTATAATATACGACTTGGTCTGTTTTACAGTCAGTGAAAACGTGAACTCCATTCAAAAAGGCATTTGTTGAATGGCATTTGTTGAATGTCATTGAGATTCTGCAGCACAATGACTCAAATGCCTTCAGTATTTGATACTTGCTATCTACATCACATGAGAAACGTTATGGGGGGACTAAAATGAAGTGACAGTGGCTTGTTGGTGAAATACTATTTTAGCTACTCCATCATGTTGTACGAGTGAAAGATAGGAATTGATCCACAAAGGAAGGTAATAAACCAGTAATTATTCTCACAGACCTTTCCATTTTTGTGATGGATACTCTTCATAAAATCTTTAATACCTAAATTATATTTTTCTTACATCCCAGTGGTTTTCCCCCCCACACTTGAGATGTAGAAAATGATTGCTTTATAGATGGCTATAGAAATATTGGTTTCAGCAGAAAGCAACAGTAATTGAGTCATGCAAAGAGACATAGAACCACACAAGTAAGCGAAGAAAAGAGCAGAGAAATAGCACATTAGAAGGGAGATTTATACATGAACCTCTTCTATTGTTCCTATCCCTATGGCACTGCCGCGACGTCCATGATACCTACTGGGACTTTTCCCTGGGACAAGTAATGACTGAATCACACAGGGGAGGAGGAAGCAGAGAAAGAGAAAGAGAATGAGAGGAGAAGATACAATAATACACCACAACATTTCATGCAGCAGGAACCATTTGAACAGCAAGGTACAAATTAGAATGTGAGCTCACAGTACACCATAAGACACAGAAGACAGGAGACATATTGAGCACACATTGAAAGGCCATTCACATTGAAAGCTGGACTAGAGTTAGAGACCACAGAGTGCGGAAGGAAATTGAATAATAGCCCATGTAGCTTGGTCTCACTCTTCTTTCCTTATCATGAGAATGAACAAAAACAAGGAGGAGTTTGTCAAACAACAGAGTGGACCTGTTTAAATAGGTAGATGAGAGATAGAGAGATGAAGAGGAGGGACTGGCACAATCCAAAGAGTTAGCATGTGAGAGGGCAGATTTACTTCTTGAATGTAGTAAAAAGTCATTAGTAAACTAATAGTTAACTAGCAGCTGTTTCTTTGAATTGCCTACCAGAGTACTTGCAACCTGTACAGTGACACAAAGTGGAAAAAGATGCATGCATACACTTCTTATCTCCGCAACTGCCTGCCATGCACAGCTCCATGCCAGACTGGCTTCATGCAGCGCCCATGAAACACTCATGACAGCAAGGTAACAAGGGAGGGACTCTGGGTAGTCTGACAGCTAAACTTATCTCTTTTCAAATGGCTCTCAGGTTGCCAGAGAAAGCAAATCAAGCTTCACAATCTTATGAGACTCAAAAGCCCACAAAGTCTATGAAGTGGCAGAAAGGGTTAAAGGTTCTTTGAGATCATTCACATAAAATAAACTTTCCAAAAAGCACACCAGCACCTACTTATAGCCTCAACAGGTCTGTGAGCAGATTATACCATTATACCAAGTCCAGTTACATCTAACATCCCTGATAACTAGATTTAACTATATGAAATGAATATGATTTAGGGTTGAGCATGACTTTGTATGACATGGAAGACACATTTCAGTTGTACAACTGACTAGGTATCCCCCTTTCCCTTTCCCATTCTCACGACATGAAAATAAACATTACTTTAAAATGAACAGTGGTTCATTTGAAAATGCCATGGAAAAAGTCATGGAAAATGGCAAACTATGGAGGTGACAGATATGAGGGTAAAGGTAAGGGGGGGGGGGGGGTAGTATTTAAAACTCTTGCTCATACCATATATGAAACATTGTGTTAAATCAAGGGATTTGAGCACAGGTAGGTACAGACGGTATATGACTATCCCACATGGGAGAGACGATAGGGTATGCAGTAGTTGGTATTGGGTGTTGTTAGGGGAGGGTCAGTGTCTACTACAGGGGAGTCAGTAGACAGGCCCACGTGGGCCTCTGGTAAAACCAAAAGGGTTACTTACTATCCCTGGGGTTTTGGGGGTCTCAGTAAAGCTGCTACTGAGACTAGTGGAGACAGTGTGTGGCTTCTTGTTACTGAGGCCCATGGCATCCATAGACTGGCTTCTGCTGCGGATCACCCGCTACAGAGTACAGAGAGAGACACGGTCGGTGAGTGTGTATGGATCCTAAACATCGCCTTAACCACACTAACCCTGAATTCTAATGATAACCTGTGATGGAGATTGTGCAGGACCATATTTGATTATTCATTTTTTTGTCATTTAGCAGACGCTCTTATCCAGAGCGACTTACAGGACCAATTAGGGTTAAGTGCCTTGCTCAAGGGCACATCGACAGATTTTTCACCTAGTCGGCTCGGGGATTAGAACCAGCGACCTTTCGGTTACTGGCACAACGCTCTTAACCACTAAGCTACCTGCGAGAGTGGCACAGACAGAAAGAAAGTGGGAGGGACAGAGAGAGACAAGAAAGGAGAGAGCGAGAGATAGACAAGCCAGAGACAGAGCCAGAGAGGAAGAGAGCAGAGTGGCAGATGGGGAGCCATGCGGACAGGCTCATCCGCTCCCTAATGAGGCCATTACAGTGTTCGTCAGAGACACACAATCACAGCTCCTCCACTGCCATGGCTCACTGCCTTGCCCACGCTCCACCACCCTAATGGTCATTGATAGAGGATTTAGAGTCAGAGTGCTGGATGCACATCGACAGGGATGCTCCCAACTCCCTGATCCTCCTCTGGTCACGTGACACAATGAGATATGATATGGCAACAGCCAATCTTCAACAGCATCAGGGCACTTCCAGAGAGCACTTATACTGGCACTTCCTTTTCTGTGCCTTATTTTGAATGTATGAATACCCAGAATCCCTTCCAGGAAATAAAGAAAGCATTTATTTTTCAATATTCAACCTCTCTCATGCAGGTCAAGTGCCCGATTAAGCTTGCACCTTACATAGTAGGGGGTTACCTTAAAGGACTCAAAGAAGCCCCCCCCAGCCCCATTCTCCAGTTTGTCCTCGTCCCCTCCCAGGCCCATCATGGACTGGCTGTTGATGTGTAGCTCCTCATACAGGGTCTCCAACAGGGCCGACCGCGTGCGCTCCTGACAACAACACACACTCATCAGTCAGAGGATAGTGTCCTCAATAGAAATCAATGACATGTAAACACTTGTGCAGACATTTCTGCAGGCATTCAGTGTACAATACAGTTCAACACACGAACGCACACACAGAGACACAAACGTGCCTTTACAGAGATACAAACAAAGGAACATGAGCTGCAAACTGCCATGATCCAGTCATTCACCCTCACATACAGCATCCACACAAACACACAGACAGACAGTACGGTAAGTGGTGCAGCGAGAGCAGCGTGACTCTGCCCCCACACTGCACAGCATGCCGTGGCATGCTCCTGCTCTCACCTCCAGTTTGGCAAACTTCTCAGCCTTGTAACAGGCGTACTCCGCATTGATCAGCTTGGTGAACAGGAACTCATGGAACTCATGTCCCTAGAGAAGAAAAGGAGGGAGGAGGAAAGTCTAAATTAATATGTTGTCCCTCTCATGGGCTCACCTAGTTTATGCATTATTTAGATTCATGACTTCTCACCTTTTTAAAGATGGCTGGGTCCGGTAGAGCGGGTCCAAAGAAAGGCACATCATCTCTCGCTGTCACAGACACCTGGAGGGGTAGAAGAGAGGTAGAATGTATCCAAATGACAACAGCCCATATGCCACCACTAAATCACATAACACTGACTAGGCTCTATAAACATTTATGAGGCAGGTAATAGGCAGGAACAAGCAGGACAGTTAGTCGCCAGTCAGTTACTGATTGATTTCTAATAAGGAATATGCAGGTTGCCTTGGGCCGAGTCTCTATGTATTGAAATAGGAGGCTTGAACAGGTTTATAGACTGTGAGGAGTCTGACTATCCCTGGGCTAACAGTACCTTGTATGTGACGTTGTCTGAGCAGGCATTCTCCACCTGCACCACCACGTAGGCATGCAGGAAGTTGGAGGCTATCATGTCTGGCACAAAGGGTGTGTTTTCCTCCTGAAACAAGATGGCCACGATGTCGTTGCCTACGTGCCTCTTCCTCTGCAGCTGCAAACACAACAGCACAAACAACAGTGTCACCATTACGGTCATACACTTTACCACTACATTTAGGTCAGCCAAGAACACCTATATAGATTAATTAAATAGGCAAATAATCCACTAAATGCATAGTCTACTACAGAAACAATTTGTGCTTACTAATTGTAGGTATGAAACATCTCTCTACAATTAGTTTTCATAAAACAGTGGCGGTCATGTGATGCATATTGAAAGGCATAGGGCGGCCTATAGCCCATTCAGTGATTGGAGACTGAAAAGGACAGAACCTATTTCCCTGCACTGTGATTATAGGCCTCTGCAGCTTAGCACCTGCTCTCTAACATGTGTTGACTCACTGATCAGTCACCAGTTTCCCTGTTATTCTGCACACCATTGTGAACATAGGGGAATTATTCTACACAGCAGGGCCACATGACACCTGTTGATGAATGACATTTACTGCAGGGCAAAGTACTGTCATAAAATAACACAGAGCATATTGATTGTCTGAATAAAACATTAAGGCAAATATTTATTTTCAGGGCTTTATGGATATTTCCTCTCTTGTTGGCTGCTGAATTGCTTTATAGTTGTGTATTTTGGCACTGTGTCTTACACATGAAAACAATAAACCATTTGTTTCAAGCTCTGGAGAAATAAGGAAGAGTTGTTATTGTCATAGAGGCTTTATCTATTTAATAATCTCATAAAAAAAGTAAGTGAGAGACTCAGGACTGATCACCTGACAAGTTCAAAGGCAGTTCAAAGGCCATTTTATACAGTAGTAGCATTATGTTGAGCAGGGTTCTTGTGTTGCATGGTTGGTCTGGCTCTTGGGCAGTGGGAACTCTGAGGCCTGTTGTTGATGTTTGCACACACACACACACACACACACACACACACACACACACACACACACACACACACACGCCAGTAGGGGCCAGATGGTACCAGAACATCCACTATGCATGAGAGCAGATGGACAGCGAGGGAGTGAGAGCTGTCATGTATAACCATGGTGAAACACAGACTTTCAATAATGAACTCAACACAGGCTCAACGCCAGGTCAGCCTCAGCTTTAGACTGCTAGTTGTTTTCCTTCCTCTTCCTCTCAACACATTGTGTCTGTTCATCTTTGCCTTTATCTCGTTGGTGTCACAGTGAATCTCTGCTCGTCTTAGCCTACATGGGTATCCCCTGCGTCTTTATGTGTGTCTGTCTGTCCACATGGCTCAGCTCTGCTGCTCATTCATCTGTTGAGAATAAGGACTCTCCTTGGGATGGTTCTCCCAGTGGGGCAGGTGAGGTAGCTAAGGTCACTCAAAGCAGCAGGAGAAAGCATCAAGCCACCAAACTGTGTCCTCAAATGAGAAACTACATGTTGCCCATGCCTAGCTACTCCATATTCATCTTCATGGAAGTGACAACTTGTCATGAGAAATAGCCCCTTCAGGTCAAAACAGACAGGGTCACTGAGCACACCAACAGGAGAAAAGAAAAACAGTGAAAATAATAACAGTGCTGTTCATGGTGGCTAGCCCCTGGGGATCTTTTTCTTTTTCTCAGATTTGACAAACCTGTACCAATTACCCAGTGATGTTTCTTGATAGAAATGAAGTAGATATACTATACATCCAATCTAGCTACTGACAGACATAATGACAGACAGGATAGGGCCTGACTGAGCTAGTTACCTGCTGGGAGTCTCCCTCTGTGTATGGCAGCTTGGTGGACACGTGGAACATGATCTCCTTGTTGTGAAAGTTAGTGTAGACAGACTCTGTTCCTGTCTGGCCATGGGTGACGTCCAGTCCTCCTCTGAACCTGCAGAACCAGAGTGTGAACCAGACCGTTACATTACCAACAGCAGTAGCACAGGTCGTCTCAGCCAGCGCATCCACACCACTCTGTCTCATCCATCATGGAGTGAATGCCAAGGGCAGTTATCCCCTTCCACTCAATCATAATGTCAGTATCACTCAGAATATTATATTGCTCTAAATCGAGAGAATCAGAGCAGATCTACTATAATAAACGAGGTTCTAGACGTCTGAACGACTGCAGTGTCATCATTCAGGGAGTCATGTCAAAGTCAATTGTAATCGATAGAGACATGACCAGTCTTTCATCTGCCATGTCAATACCATTCTAAGGCCACACTTACCCTTTAAAGTCATGGAGCTCAATCTTGTCCCCCAGAAACTCCAAGAACTCTACAAAAGCAGGACTCTCGTCACTGTTCCCAAATAGCTCCTCCTCGGTGGTCTGCAGGGAGAAATAAAAGGCCGTGGAGAGGAAATATTACATCTGAGCTCAACAGGAAATCAATCAGGCCTCCTCTGGAGGTGGCACAGCAAATCCTCTTAGTTTGGGAAGGAGGGAGAAGTTCATACACCTAAACTCTCCTGAGAATGGCTAAGCTGGAGTGCTATGATGAACAGGAAGTAGCACAGTCATAATAATCCTCCAAATACGGGAAGCAACCAACTGTTTAAATGTATATGACTTTAAATGATTTTACTACCACAGGCTATATACCACTCACCTGGCCAAACTTCTGATAAATGACTCCAAACTTGAAATTGTTGCTGATGACATGCTCATCAAAGGTGACAATGAGCCTTGAGGCCTGGAAAAATTAGAGTAGTGCATTCAGCAGAGTCAAGGTGAATGTGACTTGCATCAATGTAAAACAATGAGGGGGGAACATAAATACACTGTAGTTGAGAAATAAATATTAATACAGCAATAAATGCTCCTTGCTGGACCATACTATTATTGTATAATAAAATAGTTATAGTTAGCTACTCCATTGTAAATGTACAGTGCTGACCATGTAACTGAATAATTTCAAGATGAAAACAGAGCCTACCTTCGGGTAGAGGACCGGGTAAAATCTGTCCACGTTTACCTCTTCAAACACCAGCTGCAAAATAAAAACTAAACTTTTCCTCCTGCCATTGCAACTTTATACAATAACTTTTGTTTCAACTTCACATCCAGTAAATCCCTTTCCAACCGTTCTCAACCGGCTCGGAGCATTAATATCTCCTTCTGGGATGTCTGTCATCCTACCTTGGCCATCTGGACCACGTTGGGGAACTCAGTCAGGCAGGAGATAGGAATCACATCATGGTGGGTTTTTAATTTGGTCCTAAAAGACAAATTGATGGAATAGTTTCATAGATATTCAGCATTCTGTCTTTAGAAAGGGGATTCTCTATTTTTTCTTCAACACTTTGGTCCCATTTAAAAAAAGAAATCCTTCTCATTTTGTTGACATCCCTGCTGATGCAAATGTGATGCAAAACCAATGTGGATCATCTTTCCTTGGATGCCGTGGATATACAATGGCGATTTGCATAGCCCGCCTTGCCACAGTCAACTATGAGCAACATAACCTGTTCACACCTACTGTCTTTTCAGTGACAGCACAGCAGGCACATGAACCGACATACCTACGTACTCTCAGCCAGCCATAATTCTCAGGCATACACCACCTGCAAACTGAGCACACTAACTAACACAACAGCCATTACAGCTGGAGTGCTCTCTCTAGGGTTGTAAAATTCATTCACAGCTTTTATGGAGCGTTCAGTGCTGCCTCCCTCCTTCCTACTCTATCATTAGTGTTATAACGTGGTCGAATTGATAATTTCACAGTGAGTGAACATGTTGGGGAGAGATGGGTGTGTTTGTGCTAGCGCAGTGTACAGGCTGGCCTGGCCAGTATTTAAGGCTAGAGTGCTGCCATGCTAAGCTAAATGAACCTCTCCCTGACCACATAGTAGAACTCGATAGGGATGGAAATGTGGACAGGACTGCTTAACAAACACTATTAGAGGCTGAAGCAGACAGATGTCCTCTGCTCTGGGTTAGGTGTTATTGAAAAGCACCTGCAGTCCTTTAATGGCTGAAGAGAGCCTGAGAGGAGGCCACAAAAAGAGTCAGCGCCACAGGTAACTTCCACAAAGCTGTGAACAATCTGAGAGACAAGGCAAGAAGGGCCTTCTGGGACAAACACCAAATTGAGACTGCATGCAGAATTCTGCAAAAATATCCTCTGTGTACAACGAAAAACACAAAATAATGTATGCAGAGCAGAATTAGGCCGATACCCGCTAATTATCAAAATTCAGAAAAGAGCCGTTAAATTCTATAACCACTTAAAAGGAAGCGATTCCCAAACCTTACATAACAAAGCCATCACCTACAGAGAGATTAACTTGGAGAAGAGTCCCCTAAGTAAGCTGGTCCTGGGGCTCTGTTCAAAAACACAAACAGACCCCACAGAGCCCCAGGACAACAACAACAACACAATTAGACCCAACCAAATCATGAGAAAACAAAAAGAGAATTACTTGACACATTGGAAACTAGAATGCTATTTGGCCCTAAACAGAGAGTACACATTGGCAGAATACCTGACCACTGTGACTGACCAAAACTTAAGGAAAGCTTTGACTATGTACAGACTCAGTGAGCATAGCCTTGCTATTGTGAAAGGCCGTGGTAGGCAGACCTGGCTCTCAAGAGAAGACAGGCTATGTGCACACTGCCCACAAAATGAGGTGGAAACTGAGCTGCACTTCCTAACCTCCTGCCATATTAGAGACACATATTTCCCTCAGATTACAGAGATCCACAAAGAATTCGAAAACAAACCCAATTCTGATAAACTCCTGTAGTGTATTAGGATTATGTCTTTGTTAATGTTTTTAAGTGGAACCTGAAAGGATGTTTATTTAGCAGAAAGAGAGCCGGTTTTAATGTGACACCCCGGATAGGACAGAGAAGTATGTGTGTTGTAGACAGGGGATTGGACAGTAGAGGGAGCCACCCCTATCTTGGGAAGATTATATATACTGGGTAAAAACGACGAAGAGGTTAGAGCGGCCATTGCAATTCGGGGGATGCCGTTCTCCGGGTGATCTTGACACCTGTAACTCATGCTGAAAGCTTGTGATATGAATAAACTTATGATCAAGGTTCAGTATGAGCGGACTCCTTTGTTTATCAGCAATAATTGCCAGCATTACTCGATACTACACTCCCTTATCTACTGGGTGAAAAACCACAGTGTGCCATCACAGCAGCAATATTTGTGACCTGTTGCCACAAGAAAAGGGCAACCAGTGAAGAACAAACACCATTGTAAATACAACCCATATTTATGTTTATTTATTTTCCCATTTGTACTTTAACTATTTGCACATTGTTACAACACTGTATATAGACATAATATGACATTTGAAATGTCTTAATTCTTTTGGAACATCTGAGTGTAATGTTTACTGTTAATATGTATTGTTTATTTCACTTTTGTTTACTATCTACTTCACTTGCTTTGGCAATGTTAACATACGTTTCCCATGCCAATAAAGCCCTTAAATTGAAATTAAATTGAAATTGAGAGAGAATTAAGAGAGATTAGAGAGATAAGAGAGAGAGGGAGTATAATGAGAGAGAGAGAGAGAGAGAGAGAGAGAGAGAGAGAGAGAGAGAGAGAGAGAGAGAGAGAGAGAGAGAGAGGGGGAGGAAGAGAGCGGGTCATGGGGAGAGAGGTAGAGAGAGAGAGAGAGAGAGAGAGAGAGATAGAGAGAGAGAGGGAGAAAGAAAGCGGGACATGGGGAGAGAGATAGAGAGAGTGGTGAAAACAGAAGAGAATGGGGAGAAGGGCAGTGGGCAATAGAGAAATGAGACAGGAGAAGAGACAAATAGTGTGTAGCACAGGAGGCTGGTGATGGGAGGACTGCTCATAATAATGGCTGGAATAGAGTGTGCATGGAATGGTATCAAACATGTGTGATGTTTTTTTTTCAAACCATTCCATTTATTCTGTTCCAGCCATTACTATGAGCCCGTCCTCCCCAATTAAGGTGCCACCAGCCGCCTGTGGTTTGTAGAGAGAAAGAGGAGGCAGGGGAGAAATAAAGATAATAGGAATTGGTACCTTAGCAGCAAGCAGAGGTGCTCCTGGTCCCCGATGACATCATACTTCATGGAGAAGACCAGGTGGCCCAGGGCGATGTCCATGGAGTAGTAATTAAAGTGTTCCTATAGAGACATCACCAGGCAGTACACTCAGATAACAAATAATCCACACCTCAGGTAATGTTAATTATTCCTCTGACTGGCCTAGTCCCCCTCAGCTCCACTGCTCAAACAGACAGAAGCTCCTCCAGCTAACTCAACAGTGGTACATACAGAAAATACTTTCATTTGTTAGAAACACAGTCCCCTGCCAGGAGAATGAATGGACTTAGCCTCAGCCTGTGATGTAATCATTTTGAGGGACTCTCAGCTAGCAAAGAAATATGTTACTTCCTTGTGTTCTATTTCTATTTCAATCTTTCAGCTGGAATGAAAACTCCAGAAAAAAAGTGGGGAGCAGAATGGTGCTTATCAGATGATGCTCACCTTGCCCATGAACTGTTTCCTGTAGATCTTGGCTGTGCTGTTGGTCTCCAGCTTGATGTGGGAGGCAGCACATGGCTTCTGCTCAGGCTCAGGTGTGGCACTGGGTTTGTGATTGGTCCCCTCGATCCAGTAGCCTCCGAACTGAGGCAGCAGGATGAGGGGGAAGGGGCTCGTACGACCCAGGACCTGATACCAACCAGGATGATGAAGTTAATAAAGTTAAATGAAAATAAATACAATTCATGGGATTAAATTCAATAGCAGATAAAGGGCAACCACACTGTGGGTTCATTCAGACCATTTATGCTGTATCAAAGAGCTCTATATGTGATACAGATTTCAGTTTCCGATGGTTTGTATCATGCACAGCTCCATATGTGAGTCAGTTTTAGATTGTTTGTACCTCGTGAACGCTGGGGTAAGGGATATAGTCCTCCTCTGTCTGCAAGAAAACCACATATGATAATAAACAAAACATTTCCATTTACCATCATAGTCCCCTCATAAATGCAGCATGTGACTTTTATGTTGATAGCACAATCAACCAATATGCAAATGATCAATCTACAAAGCACATAACTAGAATGAAAGGAACCCACATGAAATCATAGATTGAAACCACATTGACTCATACCGATATTGGGTGGGCTAACCCAACTAATTCGACCCAATTTTTTGAGTGTCCACCACAATTAACGCAACAATGTATTCACATCCATATTGTCCACTATTGTGACACTCAGAGCCTTGGCGAGCATCCCTTTAATCGGACACAGACTGCCGACCCGCCGAGGATATGTTACACAATCCAGCTTTCCAACACTGCAAGTAGTCTAGCTGTGTGATAAGATTGCTGAGGTTTGTAACGCTGGGGTTCTAATTTGAGTGGTGTGTGTCTGAAAGCCTGTCTGACGGGAGATAAGGAGAGGTTCAAGGCTCTGCCATAATGGAGCCTTTGTCCACAGGGAGTCTGTGGGGAAATGTGAGGATGGACTAGACTCACTTTGAGGGGTGGAGGGAAGGTGCATCTCTGCTCGTCCATTCTGCTACCCTGTGGAGGGAGATAGAGGCATGCCAGGGGCCAGGTGATATACACAGCACACACACTCACACAGCTGCACAGAAATAACCAACATATACTTCTCACTTCAAGTTAACTTCAAAACAATAGTAATATGTTTTAAATGTTCCTCTATAACCAATCTTGGCATTACAGGTACATAGGAAAAGAGAGACATGGGAAGATTTCTGATTAAGGACAATACATTGCTTCAACATATCAACTAAACATAGCATGAAGATAAAGCAAAAGCGGAGAGAATTAAAATGTCACTGGAAGAAAAAAGATAGGGTAGTAACTGAAGCTGAGGAGTGAGTGTGTGAGAGACCGAGGACAACAGAGAAAGCGTCACCAACAGCCAGGCCCAGACCACACACATCAATGAGTCAATCACAGGGAGTAAACCTACTGAAACAGAAGCAGTTAACAGCATCGTCATTAGGCATGGGCTTCCAGGGCTTCAGCCCTGGATGTTTTTGGTCCAGCCTGAAACCTTTATTTTAAATTTCAGTCTGATGTGAGTTTCCATAACCTGCACCACGCAGTATTAACAAAAAAAATATCTACTGACATTTTTATGACAAAAATCAACAATACAATATATTGCTCTAGGCAGTAGCAGGCTCTGCATGAAGCCCCTGGAGTGACGCGGTGACTGCTGTGATTGGTAGAGATTTCACAACTTCACATTATATTTAACCCTGTTTAAAGTTAGCAATGTTGAGGTGGTAGAATTGACAAAATGACCTATTCCATTCTACAGGTCTAATGACCTATTCCATTCTACAGGTAAACATGCTTGGCTCATGTCTGTTATTTCCATATACTGTATGTTATGTAACTATTTGTAAAAACTAAAAAACTAAAAAAAAAAGCCCATTATTAAATTGGTGAAATTATTTCATTGAGCTTTTATTTGTATTACTATTTTTATTCACTTAGCTACTTACTTTTTCTAATGTTGTTGCATTGTTGAGAGGTTAACTTGCAAGTAAGCATTTCATTGCACTGTGTACTCCATGTATATCATGTGTATATGACAAATAAACAAACTTGAACTTGAGCTTAGAAGGGAAGGGGGAGGGCAGCCAGAAAGAGAGGGAAAAGATGGCCAGCTTTGTGGTTATTTGTGATTGTAGGTGAACAAAACATTGAAACTACATAGGCCCTTAAGTTATGTGTCCACAAATGTTATGTAATATAAATATCTCACATTAGCTGGTAGAACTGACAAAGGTCTTATAACTCATTCCATTCTACAGGACAATTTTTGGGGCTCACATCTCTTAATATTAATATAGCCTAGGGGCTATGTAGCTTCTTATATGTCATGTTTGGAGTTGTGTTGCACTGTTATGTGGACACATTTTTCTTTTCAGTTTAGTTGCCCTGGTCATGTCAGTATACAGTCACTTTAAAAGAGCAACTGCCCCTAAAAACCAACTTCTCATTTAGAAAATAGCCTATGTGGCACCGATATGAGTCAGAAACATTTATTCTACTGTCAAAATTGACTACAAAGTGTAAATAGGATAATTCTGGTCATAAAGTCAGTCTCATCCAAAACGGAGATTTGTGAGACTTGTGGTCGTGACTGCATCACAACATAAATAAAGGTTGGGGTTGTTTCAATCCTGCCCACATGCCCACAGCTGGCAGCACACAAGTAATCATACATTTGGAGTGCAGCTGCACGCGACCCAATCGTAATGCCTGTGGTAAATTTGGGTTGACTTCGGATATCCCTATGGGGGCTAGTTAGGGACCATTGGTAATTTATTAAATGTATATGGCACATTATGTTACAATTCCAATAGCTCCACATTTGAATGACTTAAACCCTCAAACCAACTATAAATTGTAGACATGTATGTACAAATATTGAAAGCTAAAAGGTGTGCAACATGAAAATGGTCTAATTTACATTGTGTAATTTATTGACGGTGCCTAACTAGTCCCGGAGATAGGTTATCCTAAGGCTGAGTCAGTCAGGTTGCACATCAGCTGGCTCAAGCTAATTGACGAAATAATTTGGCTAACTCTTCCCACCTGCGAACACACACGAGACACCCACATCAAACCACACCATGAAACCAACTCACATTTGAATTCAGTCATGGCCGCTAGCATTTCTTAATGAACCAAATCTAAAACTAGGCCAAATCAGGAAGTGTAGTCGCCCTTTAAAACGAACTAATGACATGTTGCACCTCTACCTTGCTACCTTTCAGATGAGCCAAGGAGGAGGACAGATGAGAACCGCAGGCCAGTGGAGCACTTAGAACAGTAGCAGCCAAGGGCAAATGGTAGGAAAGAGGATGATTTAAGTGACCTAGACACAGGCCCAAAACAAGTTAAGCTACCCGAGTATCCCCTTGACCGTTTTGGATTGCAAAACTAAAGAGACACACCAGACAAGATACAGAGACAGCAACATAAGTGTAGGATATGATGGAGAAAGACACATCAGACAAGACACAGAGACAGCAACAGAAGAATAGGCTATGATGGAGAGAGACACCGGAAGAACAGAACGGGCCATAACAGAAGAGGATAGACAAAGGAGACACCAACAACAAGAAGCAGAGAAGGTGACAGAAGAGGGCAGATGGAGAGAGAACAGAGGTGGGTTGAGCACACATTAGAATGTATCACTTCAAGCTGCTCTATAGATTCTAATTAGTTTGATTTATTTATACAAATTATAACAGGTGTAATACAGACAGTGAAAAAGTAAAACATGGTTTACAAAGAATTTGCAGGTGAGGTGAAAAAGCCTGTGAAATTACTATTAAAACAATGATTTACTTTTACCCTTTTTACAACCAGGACAGGACGAGAGAGGAAGGTAGACAAGAGAAAGCAACAGAAGAGGGCAACAAGAGAGACAGCAACAGAAGACACAGGGAAAGCGATGGAGATAGGCAGCGGAGGGGTGAGCAAACAGTAGACTGTATCACTTAAAGCTGCTCTATGGATTCTAATTACTGCACAGTGTGTGTGTGTGTGTGTGTGTGTGTGTGTGTGTGTGTGTGTGTGTGTGTGTGTGTGTGTGTGTGTGTGTGTGTGTGTGTGTGCGTAACTAAAATTGTGGGGACCAGAAGTCAACAAACACAAATTTGACCAACTGGGGGACATTTTGTTAGTCCCCACAAGGTCAAATGCTATTTCTAGGGGGTTTAGGGTTAGAATTAGTGTTAGGGTTAGAATTAGGTTTAGGGTTAGGAGATAGGGTTAGTTTTAGGATTAGGAGCTAGGGTTAGGTTTAGGGTTAAGGTTAGGTTTTTGGGTTAAGGTTAAGGTTAAGGTTAGGGTATGGATTAGGGTTAGGTTTAGGATTAGGGGTTAGGGAAAATAGGATTTTGAATGGGACTGAATTGTGTGTCCCCACATGGTTAGTTATACAAGACTGTGTGTGTGTGTGTGTGTGTGTGTGTGTGTGTGTGTGTGTGTGTATGTATGGGTGTGTGGACATGTTTAACTATACTTGTGGGGACCAGAAGTCCCCACAAGAATAGTAAACGGAAACTACAAAGAAGACAAAGTAGTGAGTATAGTATACTGTCACAGTTCCCTCAGCCAGAACCCAAAAGCAGACCAGGACAAGGAGAGTTGAACGAAGGTGAGGGTTTATTGGATACGACAAAAAGGTGCAGTATAATCCAGGGACAGAGCGGGCGGCGTGGTTGAGTAGTTGGGGGTGCAGTCTGGGTCCAGTGATGGCTCGGCAGCCGCCGACCATCAGGCAGAGGTGGAGTGAAGGTTCCGGACGTGTGACTGCAGGTGGAACAAAAACGGAGGTAAGAACACAAAACTCAACAAAGTACAAAATAACAAAAACTCACGCAAGATACTCTTAAACTGATACACAGTACACCTACTGTTCATGGCTAACGATCCGGCAGGAACTGGATGTTGGGCCAGAGCCTAAGAAAGGTGCTGATTAGGCCCAGGTGTGCAGATTGCTAACAGGAATCAGGTGCGGAAACCAGAGCGCTCCCCGGAGCGTTCCCGAACCCTCGGGAAACTGGAGACTACGACCAGACCCCGACTCAGACAGCCGGGATCGTTACATATACAGCATTGATCTCAGACAACTTACTGTACCTGCATTCTCTCGATCATTGCAAATAGGTCTGAGGTCTGAGGGAGAGAGACAAACAAATCAAAGAGGGAGAGCGGTTTACTGGTTGGTAAAATATGCTGTCTCTACAGTCTTCTTCTTCTCGTGTTCATCCCAACACATTTCTGGATGTGGAGCTGGGAGTGTAGTTGAACCGAGCCCTCTTTACTTTCCAACCTGCCTCTGACTGCATGCTCCATGGCATCAATGTGTTGCGCTTCTTTCCCAGGCCAGTCACACCACCCCAGCACACCATCACCCTCACTGAGGCTCCATTCACTATTCACCGAATCGCTCCTAACACTGGAAAACAATCGCCTGGAAACACCGATATTTTCCTCTGAAGGAGCCGGCAGTGTGAAGCCCAGTGCCTCTAAAGAAGGGGAGGGAATATTAAGGTTGCAAACAGCCACTAACCACCTGAGACTGTGTGTTAACTCTGTACACTCAGGATGTGTTGATGTGTGACCGTAACACACTTAGCCCATTAGATCAACACGGAATGGGGAGAGGAGAAGTCAGAAAATGAAAACAAATTAGATGCATGGGGTCTAATATTACCCCCCGTCTGTCAGCCCTGTTAATTTCTAATCAATAGTAGTGTACTGTACAAGTCCTGCTGGAAGTGAGCCAAAGATCCATCACTTCCAGACTCCTTTAACCAAAAATCAACACCAGTGCTGTAACCTCATTACAAACTCTATTCACTATCAGCTCCCATTAACTGCATAATCCATTCTATCCCAGATAAGGTTGCGGCAGGTAGCCTAGCGCTTAAGAGTATTGGGCCAGTAACTGAAAGGTCACTGGTTCAAATCCCCAAGCTGACTAGGTGAAAAATGTGGCGATGTGCTGTTGAGCAAGGCAGTTAACCCTAATTTCTCTGCATAAGAGCATCTGCAAATTACTCAAATGTAAAAATACAAGAACTCATAAAGAGAAAGGATACTCACTGTCAAGCAGTTGTACTCTACTGAGGCTTGAGGATCTATTCTATCCAAGATAAGAGAAGGAATACCCACAGCCAGGCAGTTGTTCTCCACGAAGCCCACTATCCTGATGCTGGGCAGTTCCATCCTGACCACAACACATGGACTAGGGAAGTTACCAATTAAAGACTGTGCTATTGGGTGAGATAGCCAATGACAGCCCAGCTTGTTGTCCAGTGAGGCACTCTCTGTACCATGTAACACAAGTGGACTAGGGTGTCAAGCTAATGTTTCCACATGACAACATTAATTTACTATGAGCACACCAAAACTTACTGTAGGGGCACATACTGACCAACACTGGCTTGTTTTAATAAAGCCATGGGTGCAACCCATTGTTCCCTGTGTGAACAAACAGTGTCATATAATACGCTGGCAGATCATACTGCTGCCTTGAAAGCAAACATGAGTGCAAACTAACATGGACCAAATAATCAGTGAGGATCGGAACCCAAAACAGAAATATTACTGTTTTGCATACACAAATATTCACCTCACCAACCCCTCTACCAAACATGTGAGTGCAGTAGTAACCTACATGTGTGGGGTGACTGAACTCTCTGCCAGAGACAAACAGACCATTGAGAGGTACTGCCATGGTAACGAGTGAAAGTGACGGGACTGGAAACAGCAGTAAAGACCGACCCTGACCTAATGATCTCCTTTCCTAGCCTCTCCACTGTCTCTGTAGCTACTGGAAATGGAGTGCTACCAAAACCAATCTCTGTCCACATGAGAAATTACACATCAATATAAGTGGCGAGTGGCGCAGTGGTCTAAGGCACTGCATCGCAGTGCTAGCTGTGCCACTAGAGATCCTGGTTCGAATCCAGGCTCTGTCGTAGCCGGCCGCGACCGGGAGACCCATGGGGTGGCGCACAATTGGCCCAGCATCGTCCAGGGTAGGGGAGGGAATGGCCGGCAGGGATGTAGCTCAGTTGGTAGAGTTGGCCCCACTGGGGGCCAAAATAAAAATAATGTATGCAGTCACTAACTGTAAGTCGCTCTGGATAAGAGCGTCTGCTAAATTACTAAAATATAAAATGATAAGACTTACAGTCAAGTGAGAGCAGCTCTTCTGACTGCTACAGAGTAATGGTGAACAGATGTGTATCTATAACACTACACTGTAAGATACCTAAGATCACAGTTATCTGACTACATTATCTCTCAGTCTCTTAATCATATGCAATAGTAAGAATGAATACTTACATCACTGTGTCGTCTCCTCTGGCCCCATGTAATAACCGCAGGACTGAGGAACACATGGCCACTCTTAGTCATCCTGAAGTCAGTCATAACTCCAAAACTCTGACTCCAAAAACAGAGTACAGGTATATTTGTCTCTGTGTGTATATTGACCAGACGAGGGTCAGAGGCCTGACTACACTCTGTTTTCTACTGTCCCTAAAAACACAACAGGAACTGCTGCTGCTGCTGTGTCTCAGGTCTCTAAATAGGTCTGCATTCTCATTAGAATGCATGGGTTTGTTTAGGTCTGTATGTACTATATCTGTGTGAGCATGTGCCTGACTGTAAAGATCCTCCTCCCTCCCTCCCTCTTTTCACACACTCTGTCTGTTCTCCACCTCCTTCTGTGAATAACTATGCTTTTCTCTGGCTTACTCGCCCTTCCTCTCTCGCTTTGTGGACTTCTCTTTTTTACCCTTTCATATGGTAAGCATATTGTTCTCTCTCTCTCTCTCTCTCTCTCTCTCTCTCTCTCTCTCTCTCTCTCTCTCTCTCTCTCTCTCTCTCTCTCTCTCTCTCTCTCTCTCTCTCTCTCTCTCTATATATATATATATATATATATATATATTGTCTAAGCTATCATACACTCGACTGTCAAACTATGCAAACATACAGTCAAAAGATCCATAGTCCACAAATCCTCTGAGCTAAACACATATCATAAATGCATATGTGTACAATAGATCATATTTCTTTTCAATTGTACACTGCTGAAAGCTGGGTAAACACTGCCTTTCTCGCACAGATATTTTCACACGGCCACTTTGATAAGATGGGATGATACTGTGATAAGCTCTGTAAAGACCTTGATGTTACAGTAAGACCCTCCTTCTTCCTTTATTGACACACATCACATTTCTTCAGGGGCCTTTATTGACCCTGGGAAAGTTTTCATGGGCCGGGTCTGAGAGGAGTCAGCAGGCTGCAGTAGCCCAGAGTAGGTCTGCTGACACAGCCAGGTCCAGGGTCTGAGTTTAGGATCTCATCATCTCATCTTTTCAACTTTCAGAACAGAAAGAAGGGTAATCATTCTGTAGTATGTTGGATTACATTTTTGAGTACGAGGAAGAGAAAGAGTGAAGAGTAGTTGTATTATTATGTATTGTGTGGAACTCCTCCTCTCTGAGGTACTCTCCCACTATCACATGTCCAACCAATACTGCCCTACTTCCTACCACAGGGAAACACATTTCAGGAACCTCTCAATGAAAACAGATTGGAGTAATTTATTATGGTCTTCCACCTAAAATGATTTCTGCTGAGAGAAATCAATGGGCGAAACACTCGAGCAGGGAGAGATCTGAGTTTCTATGATGAGGAGGCTACAGTACATTTGGAAAGTATTCAGACCGTTTGACTTTTTCCACATTTTGTTATTCTAAAATGGATTTAAAAAATAAATAAATCCTCAGCAATCTACTAACAATACCCCATAATGACAAAGCGAAAACTGAGCAATCGGGGGAGAAGGGCCTTGGTCAGAGAGGTGACCAAGAACCTGATGGTCACTCTGACAGAGCTCTAGAGTTCCTCTGTGGAGATGGGAGAAACTTCCAGAAGGACAACCATCTCTGCAGCACTCCACCAATCAGGCCTTTATGGTAGAGTGGCCAGATGGAAACCACTCCTCAGTAAAAGGCACATGACAGCCCACTTGGAGTTTGCTAAAAGGCACCTAAAGATTCCCTGGTCTGATGAAACCAAGATTGAACTCTTTGGCCTGAAAACCTGCTCCAGAGCGCTCAGGACCTCAGACTGGGGCGAAAGTTCACCTTCCAACAGGGCAACGACCCTAACACACAGCCAAGACAACGCAGGAGTGGCTTTGGGACAAGTCTCTGAATGTCCTTGAGTGACCCAGCCAGAGCCCGGACTTGAACCTGATCGAACATCTCTGGAGAGACCTGAAAATAGCTGTGCAGCAATGCTCCCCATCCAACCTGACAGAGCTTGAGAGGAGCTGCAGAGAAGAATGGGAGAAAATCCCCAAATACAAATCAAATCAAATCAAATTTTATTGGCCACATGTGCCGAATACAACAGGTGCAGACATTACAGTGAAATGCTTACTTACAGCCCTTAACCAACAGTGCATTTATTTTTTTTATAAAAAAGTAAAATAAAACAACAACAAAAAAGTGTTGAGAAAAAAAGAGCAGAAGTAAAATAAAATAACAGTAGGGAGGCTATATATACAGGGGGGTACCGGTGCAGAGTCAATGTGCGGGGGCACCGGCTAGTTGAGGTAGTTGAAGTAATATGTACATGTGGGTAGAGTTAAAGTGACTATGCATAAATAATTAACAGAGTAGCAGCAGCGTAAAAAGATGTGGTGGGGGTGGGGGTGGGGGGGCAGTGCAAATAGTCAGTGTAGCCATGATTAGCTGTTCAGGAGTCTTATGGCTTGGGGGTAGAAGCTGTTGAGAAGTCTTTTGGACCTAGACTTGGCACTCTGGTACCGCTTGCCGTTCGGTAGCAGAGAGAACAGTCTATGACTAGGGTGGCTGGAGTCTTTGACAATTTTGAGGGTCTTCCTCTGACACCGCCTGGTATAGAGGTCCTGGATGGCAGGAAGCTTGGCCCCAGTGATATACTGGGCCGTACGCACTACCCTCTGTAGTGCCTTGCGGTCGGAGGCCGAGCAGTTGCCATACCAGTCGGTGATGCAACCAGTCAGGATGCTCTCGATGGTGCAGCTGTAGAAATTTTTGAGGATCTGAGGACCCATGCCAAATCTTTTCAGTCTCCTGAGGGGGAATAGGCTTTGTCGTGCCCTCTTCACGACTGTCTTGGTGTGTTTGGACCATGATAGTTCGTTGGTGATGTGGACACCAAGAAACTTGAAGCTCTCAACCTGTTCCACTACAGCCCCGTCGATGAGAATGGGGGCGTGCTCAGTCCTCTTTTTTTTCCTGTAGTCCACAATCATCTCCTTTGTCTTGGTCACGTTGAGGGAGAGGTTGTTATCCTGGCACCACACGGCCAGGTCTCTGACCTCCTCCCTATAGGCTGTCTCATCGTTGTCGGTGATTAGGCCTACCACTGTTGTGTCATCGGCAAACTTAATGATGGTGTTGGAGCCATGCCTGGCCATGCAGTCATGGGTGAACAGGGAGTACAGGAGGGGACTAAGCACGCACCCCTGAGGGGCCCCCGTGTTGAGGCTCAGTGTGGCAGATGTGTTGTTACCTACCCTTACCACCTGGGGGCGGCCCGTCAGGAAGTCCAGGATCCAGTTGCAGAGGGAGGTGTTTAGTCCCAGGATCCTTAGCTTAGTGATGAGCTTTGAGGGCACTATGGTGTTGAATGCTGAGCTGTAGTCAATGAATTGCATTCTCACGTAGGTGTTCCTCTTGTCCAGGTGGGAAAGGGCAGTGTGGAGTGCAATAGAGATTGCATCATCTGTGGATCTGTTGGGGCGGTATGCAAATTGGAGTGGGTCTAGGATTTCTGGGATAATGGTGTTGATGTGAACCATGACCAGCCCTTCAAAGCACTTCATGGCTACAGACGTGAGTGCTACGGGTCGGTAGTCATTTAGGCAGGTTATCTTAGTGTCTTAGGACTATGGGGGTCTGCTTGAAACATGTTGGTATTACAGACTCAGTCAGGGACATGTTGAAAATGTCAGTGAAGACACTTGCCAGTTGGTCAGCACATGCTCGGAATACACGTCCTGGTAATCCGTCTGGCCCTGCGGCCTTGTGAATGTTGACCTGCTTAAAAGTCTTTCTCACATTGGCTACGGAGAGCGTGATCACATAGTCATCCGGAACAGCTGGTGCTCTCATGCATGCTTCAGTGTTGCTTGCCTCGAAGCGAGCATAGAAGTGGTTTAGCTCGTCTGGAAGTCTTGTGTCACTGGGCAGCTCGCGGCTGTGCTTCCCTTTGTAGTCTGTAATAGTTTTCAAGCCCTGCCACATCCGATGAGCGTCAGAGCCGGTGTAGTACGATTCAATCTTAGTCCTGTATTGACTCTTTGCCTGTTTGATGGTTCGTCGGAGGGCATAGCGGGATTTCTTATAAGCGTACGGGTTAGAGTCCCGCTCCTTGAAAGCGGCAGCTCAACCCTTTAGCTCAGTGCGGATGTTGCCTGTAATCCATGGCTTCTGGTTGGGGTATGTACGTACGGTCACTGTGGGGACGACATCATCGATGCACTTATTGATGAAGCCAGTGACTGATGTGGTGTACTCCTCAATGCCATCTGAAGAATCCCGGAACATGTTCCAGTCTGTGCTAGCAAAACAGTCCTGTAGCTTAGCATCTGCGTCGTCTGACCACTTTTTTATTAACTGAGTCACTGGTGCTTCCTGCTTTAGTTTTTGCTTATAAGCAGGAATCAGGAGGATAGAGTTATGGTCAGATTTGCCAAATGGAGGGCGAGGGAGAGCTTTGTATGCATCTCTGTGTGTGGAGTAAAGGTGGTCTAGAGTTTTTTTTCCTCTGGTTGCACATTTAACATGCTGGTAGAAATTAGGTAGAACGGATTTAAGTTTCCCTGCATTAAAGTCCCCGGCCATTAGGAGCGCTGCCTCTGGATGAGCGTTTTCCTGTTCACTTATGGCCTTATACAGCTCATTCAGTGCAATCTTAATGCCAGCATTGGTTTGTGGTGGTAAATAGACAGCTATGAAAAATATAGATGAAAACTCTCTTGGTAAATAGTGTGGTCTACAGCTTATCATAAGATACTCTACCTCAGGCGAGCAAAACCTTGAGACTTCCTTAGTATTTGATTTTGTGCACCAGCTGTTGTTTACAAATATACACAGACCGCCACCCCTTGTCTTACCGGAGTCAGCCGTTCTATCCTGCCGATGCAGCTAGCTGTATGTTGTCCATGTCGTCGTTCAGCCACGACTTGGTGAAACATAAGATATTACAGTTTTTAATGTCCCGTTGGTAGGATAACCGTAATCTTAGGTCATCCAATTTATTCTCAAATGATTAAACATTGGCTAATAGGATTGATGGAAGAGGCAGTTTACTCGCTCGCCGTCGGATCCTTACAAGGCACCCCGACCTACGTCCACGATATCTCTGTCTCTTTCTCATGTGAATGACAGGGATTTGGGCCTTGTCGGGTGTCTGTAGGATATCCTTCGCGTCCAACTTGTTGAAGAAAAATTATTAGTCCAATACGAGGTGAGTAATCGCTGTCCTGATATCCAGAAGCTATTTTTGGTTATGAGAGACGATGGCAGAAACAATATGTACAGAATAAATTACAAATAACGCGGAAAAACACACATAATAGTACAATTGGTTAGAGGGCTGTAAAACGGCAGCCATCTTCTCCGGCGCCATTCATTCAGGTGTGCCAAGCTTGTAGCGTCATACCCAAGAAGACTCGATGCTGTAATCGCTGCCAAAGGTCCTTCAACAAAGTACTGAGTAAAGGGTCTGAATACTTATGTAAATGTAATATTTCCGTTTTTTATTTGTAATAAATGTGCAAACATTTCTTAAAAGCTGTTTTTGCTTTGTCATTATGGGGTATTGTGTGTAGATTGATGTGGGAAAATTTTTATTTAATCCATTTTTGAATCCATCCTTTCCGAAGGCACCTTATGTATGCCACTTTAAACTTATAATACAGATTTATGTCCTTTGTTAAATAAAATGGAGTCTTTACTGTGAAGGACCTTTTGTTGTGTGAAGAGCTTTGAGTGAAGCGTACATTTACAAAAATGGCAGCAGTTGAATTTTGTAGAACACACATACACTATATATTAAAAAGTATGTGGACACCCCTTCAAATTAGTGGATTCGGCTATTTCAGCCACACCCGTTGCTGACAGGTGTATAAAATCAAGCACACAGCCATGCAATCTCCATAAACAAACACTGACAGTAGAATGGCCTTACTGAAGAGCTCAGTGACTTTCAACGTGGCACCGTCACAGGATACCACCTTTCCAACAAGTCAGTTGGAAGCACTGTCAGCACAAAAACTGTTAATCAGGAGCTTCATGAAATGGGTTTCCATGGCCGAGCAGCCGCACACAAGTGAAATATCCTGTATAGCTAATGTTAAAATCAAGTCAAAACTGCTAAAATCTCAGCTGTCTGTCTACTGCACGGTGTAGCTTAAAATGGAAACCATGTATTCACAGAGAGAAGGGATATGGGCCAAATGATAAGAGGGAGAGAGAAGTAATAACCAGACAACATAGAGGAACAGATCACGGCTCTCTTTCTCAAGCCCCACCATCATATTGAGACTCCAAGTACACTTTACCTTCATTTCCTTTTACGAGTCCTTTAAGCACTCCAGGTTAGTGCCCTAGAATAGAGGTAATAATGAACCTCTCTCCCACTGAGTCACTTTTCCTGCCTCCCTGGCCTGGGGGCCTAAATGCTATGCATTTTTTATATGTATTTTTTCTGACTTAATTACCAGATCTGGTCTGTGTGAGTGCCATGATGCTCCCCAGACCCTAAATAAAACAGCTTGGTGGAGCTCAGTGACAAGGCGCCTGATGGCCCAGGGCCTAGGTGAATTGGGTTAAGGTTAGAATAACGGTTAGGGGAAGGGTTAAATAAAAATGCTATAGTTGTCCCCGATGTGACTCGAACACACAACCTTTGGATTGCTAGACGGTCGCGGTATACACCTACCCATCCTCCCCGACCAACCTCACTACTTTTGTTTCTGTCTAAAGTAATTAGACCATTAGTAGGTATCATATGTCTTGGAGGTGCTTAGAAATATGTATAGTGCCAGGCTGGAGAGACGATTAGCTGAGGCTGATATCAATGAGTTATAGAGCACTTACACTGACCCTATTGACCACGAATCAATGACTACAATCACTATAAGGCTGCTGCATAAAAGGACATGAACACTTTCAGCTATTCCAGACTATTTCAGTCTATTTCAAACCCACAGTATAATGGAAGGGACTTGACAAACTGGGTTGAGGAAGATGGACCTGATTCCCTGGTCTATTCCATCACCACTATAACCCACAGCCCCCATCACAGCTTTCAGCTCGCTCCCACCACACTCCAATACCAGATACCTGAGTTTCCCATCCTCTACCTGTGGTGAGACCTGCCAATGCTTTGGCCACGCACCCTACTATCCACTCCTCTCCAATTATGTCCTCTGATTGGCTGGTGCCTGCAGGGTTATAAAAAACCTTCAAAGAGAGTCAATCAATGAGTCTGCAGTGTGCACAAAAGCCAATCGGCACGGGCCGGAGAAAATCCATCAGGATCCATTCATTGTGGCCGTCAGCAGCAGGCTCCTGCATGACCTTCCTCTGGCCAGCAGCGGTAGAGCACAAAGAGGCCTCAGTCTCCACTACAGCAGCTGCTCTAGTCTGCTCTGCTCTCCACACATCCATCCATCAGAGGGATTGACTGATGCAGTGGGCAGCAGTGTCTCCAGGACCACCTCCACCACCACCAGAGAAAAATCAGCAGGCTGAGGTACTAAGGCACTGAGCCCCAGCACACAGCAGTGAGAATATGCCTAGATACTACGGCAATACAGTCTGGACCAAAAGCATTTACCTGATACAGCTACATTAATGAAGTACTCTGTGATTTATATTCTGCTGAATTTGTTTATATATTACAAGATAATGCATTATGCATAACTATCATTGACAGCTTCTTGACAAGGACACTCACCTCATAAACGTGTGCATTACTGTAGATCTAATCATTGAGTATTCCTCATGTTCAAACTAATCACATCACCTGGGTTCGTAGAGCAGCATAAATGAATTCCCATGAGCCAAAACCACAGAGAGTGATTCAGTCATCTGAGTGAGTGACAGCAGGTTTACAGAGGTTGAGGACGGACCACTAGAGTCTAGACCACTGAATCTCTCTTTACCTCACTCTAACACTCCAACTCCCTCCAGTTCCTAAATGTAAGGGGTAGATATGGGTTTTTGAGACACAGATATTCTTTATGAGACTCTATGTACCTGTGATGAGCTGGGACCCAAGACCCAAAACAGTTTGCTAAAATATTTATTTCTGTGTGAAATTGATAGCATTCTCTAAATTCCTCAGCCCCCAGTATCATATAATTATTTAAGGTGTTTTGCAAGTGCACCTACTAGCATCTTCCGGACTAAAACAAAAGCTTTGTCCTTGGCTGTTGGAACAACTTATATATTATTTTATCTAAAAGTAATAGATCATAAGCCCTTGATAATGACTTTGACTTTAATGAATAGCCGACCTAACCCCAGCAGCTTGTGGCATATAGGCCATCACCTCCGTGTGAGTAAAGTATCAGAGCAGACTATCCACTAGATTACAGCTAGATAATAATAATAATAATAATAATAATAGTAATAATAATAATAGTAATAATAATGATAGTAATAATAATTGCTTATATTTGTCCTATTTGGAATTATTTTATTTTTTGCATATACCAACTCTCCCTGAGACACCCTCGGAGAGTGGGGTCACGGCTAGGGTCTGCCATCATCAACGGCGACCCTGGAGCAATAAGGGTTAAGTGCCTTGCTCAAGGGCACATCGACAGATTTTCAATTCACCTTGTTGGATGGGGTTTCGAACTAGCAACCTTTCGGTAACAAATGCTCTAACCGCTAGGCTACCTGCCATCCCTGTCTGATTGGTGACACCTTTCCCCTGCACACAGAGTAGGGCAATGGAACAACACAGGGAGGAGTGGGGCTGAATAGAAAAGAGGAAAGAAAGAGACAGGTAAGAGAGAGACTTGTGAAAGGTGAGAGGTCAAGGCTCAATACTAGAGCTGACAGGGTGCAGTTGGGGCTTGGATCCCGCTCCTACCTTTGATAACGAGCGAGCGCGATACGGAGGTTTGGAGTGTGACAGCGAGGGCTCTAGTGTGTCAGAGATACGAGGAATCCTTCCATCCTGTTTGCTGTGAAAACACAAAGGAAAAGTCAGAGTTATTAACATTGATATATGATGACATTATGGGTTACTGTCAGGGGTAGGGTTCGGTTGGTTTTGAGTTGAACATTTCCGGTAGAGATCAGAGAAATGGCAGTGTAAATTCTGGCAATCACGGAGGTCCACGTTTGGTCCTCACCACATGAAAGAGAGGAGCACACCGTAGATTATGTGACTGAGCTGAATGTCTTTCCAGTCTCTCCCCAGTAAATACTTGGGGTTAACCCAAACTTGTTTTTCTGTCTTGTTCGACTGGTCTACAGTGTTGTCTCCTGAGCCTGTGAAGTGGTGAGGACAGGCTATAACTAGGGCTGTCAGGAAACTGGAATGTCTGAATAATTGAAATAGAATTAGAATTACTGAGTAGTTCTTTGGCTTGAACAACACAGAGTGAAAAGGGAGGTTAAGATCTCTTCTTCCCTCCCTCCCTCTGCCTGATCATGTTTTCTCTGGTGACAAGATCTTATTAGTAGCCTGGCCAGAGCTGTGTGATTGAGTCAAAACATGTTACTTCACACAACGTCTCACAAAGCAGTCTGCTGGAACGACTGGCAGTCAGGGTTTTAACGGCCCATATTAAATAAATGGAAGAGCCTTCTGCACACAGAACCTTGAACAGAGGGCACCACACTGAGCCTTGAACAGAGGGCACCACACAGAACCTTGAACAGAGGGCACCACACAAAACCTTGAACAGAGGGCACCACACTGAGCCTTGAAGCAGGAGGCGTTCTATTAAGGAGTAAGGCTTGGCACAACAACCTGGCTGGCAGGGGAAGGTGAGCTGCTGAGAATATGTAAATCTCTCTCTCACACACACACACACACACACATGCATGCACACTTTTCAATCACATGGCACAGGGGGTAGTTTGGAGGTTCAATAAGCCTATTTACCAAGTGTTATCCTTATCCTTAAATTGCAGCTCTACTCGGCTGAAGGGTTCCCTGCCCCATAACCCTGCAAAATCCCTCAGTGCACACCACTGAACATCACTGACAACACACTGTTGACCTGGAGCAGACACTCCTTTACTAGCATTATTTCATATCTTCTATTTGAAAACATAGCAGAATCATGTCGGAGAGCTCATTTCAAATGCTTTTCTAGCATGGCACGTCATAACATTGCCCCATTACAAAGCAGGGCCTTGCAGTGCTTATTCCATCCTACAACAGTACGACACGTTGGCATCTGGTAGTAGGCTGGTTTAGATCACGGCTGGGTAAAGCAGGCACTAATACACAGGGAGGGATCAGAGGGTTCAGCCTGACAACTGGTCACCTCACCCCAGGAACACACACAGCCTGCTTAATGGCTCAGATTACGGGAGCAGAATGTGTGTGTGTGTGTGTGTGTGCGCCCGTCAATGGTAGCTTAAAAGACACCTAACAAAGCACACATGTAATCATCTCACCACTAAGGGTGAGCTTTACAGAGAGAATAGATGATGGTCTCACAGTGTGACTGATGACAGTAGCAATACTATCCTATACGTGTCACATCCCAATACCAATTACAGGGACACCTGCCATACTATCAATGTTTTAAAAAATACACTGAAACACCAAGTCCAGAGCAATGGTTTTGTGCACCTCGAGTTAGTACTACGTACAGTAATCTAATACATTTTTGTAAACTATTTTTATTTAATAGTGACAAATGCCAGAACATTGTGTGAAACAAGTGATGGGTGCAGCTGGTCATCCATGAGTGCCTCAGTTAACAGACTGCAGTGGAGGAGTGATTGGCAGAGAGAGGGCATGTCCTGGTCCAGGGCTAATCTGGAGAACTGAATCAGAGAATGAGAGTCATGCAGCCATTACATAATACAGCTGTCCAAGAATAGCCCCAGGTGAAGAGGTCACCAACCTTCAACCACAAATCTGATTAAGATGCCACTACCATGAATGCTGTGTGTGTGTGTTTGTGTGTGTGTGTTTGGGTGTCCCACACTGACCGTGGAAACTTCCAGTCAAGGTGAACATTTTAAACCTGAAAAGCCTTCCTCCACACGGTACTGCTGGGTCATGGTTTCTGATAAGAAGATGCAAATGAGCTCTCTCTACTCCTCTGGTGGGTGTGGAGTACACCTGGAAATACAAATTAGCTCTCTCTACTCTTCTGGTGGGTGTGGAGTACACCTGGAAATACAAATGAGCTCTCTCTACTCCTCTGGTGGCTGTGGAGTACACCTGGAAATACAAATGAGCTCTCTCTACTCCTCTGGTGGGTGTGGAGTACATTTTTACATTTACATTTTAGTCATTTAGCAGACGCTCTTATCCAGAGCGACTTACAGTTAGTGAGTGCATACATTATTTTTTGTATTTATTTTTTTCATACTGGCCCCCCGTGGGAATCAAACCCACAACCCTGGCGTTGCAAACGCCATGCTCTACCAACTGAGCTACATCCCTGCCGGCCATTCCCTCCCCTACCCTGGACGACGCTGGGCCAATTGTGCGCCGCCCCATGGGTCTCCCGGTCGCGGCCGGCTACGACAGAGCCTGGATACGAACCAGGATATCTAGTGGCACAGCTAGCACTGCGATGCAGTGCCTTAGACCACTGTGCCACTCGGGAGATCAACACACTGTTGACCTGTGCCAGTACACCTGGAAATACAAATGAGCTCTCTCTACTCCTCTGGTGGGTGTGGAGTACACCTGGAAATACAAATGAGCTGGACTGGTTTGCATGTATTGCAACAAAATGGAATGACAAATTCATTTCTCTAGTCCCTGAGCTGCAGAGAGAGAGAGAGAGAGAGAGAGAGAGAGAGAGAGAGAGAGAGAGAGAGAGAGAGAGAGAGAGAGAGAGAGAGAGAGAGAGAGAGAGAGAGAGAGAGAGAGAGAGAGAGAGAGAGAGAGAAAAGAGAGCACATGTTTGCACCAAGACAATAGCTCAATATCCTCAGTAAGGTGTTCCCTGTTTGGTATAATCCATACCAGTCATAATGTATAAACACATCTCCTGCAGAAAATTGAAAAGGCTGCAATGTGGAGGGAAAAACATTCCCTGATTATTGGTGCAACCAACAGATCGATACAATGGTTCAAGATGCAGTAAAAATCCAATTTGATCTAGTGATTAACTTCAGCAGCAAAACCAAGTCTGTTGAAGAGGGCAAGGGGCACCACCAAGCAAGCGGCACCATGAAGACCAAGGAGCTCTCCAAACAGGTCAGGGACAACGTTGTGGGATCAGGGTTGGGTTCTAAAAAAAAATCTGAAACTTTGAACATCCCACGGAGCACGGCTAAATAAAGGGAAATTCTTGAGGGAACCCTGTTTCAGCCTTCCAGAGATTTGAGACTGGGACGGAGGTTCACCTTCCAGCAGGCTAGATGTGCCAAACTTATAGAGACATACCCCAAGAGACTTGCAGCTGTAATTGCGAAAATATTCACCCCCCCTTGGCATTTTTCCTATTTTGTTGCCTTACAACCTGGAATTAAAATGGATTTTTGGGGGGTTTGTATCATTTGATTTACACAACATGCCTACCACTTTGAAGATGCAATATTTTTTTTTTTTGTGAACAAACAAGAAATAAGACCAAAAAACTGAAAACTTGAGCGTGCATAACTTTTTACCCCCTCAAAAGTCAATACTTTGTAGAGCCACCTTTTGCAGCAATTACAGCTGCAAGTATCTTGGGGTATGTCTCTATAAGCTTGGCACATCTAGCCTGCTGGAAGGTGAACCTCCGTCCCAGTCTCAAATCTCTGGAAGGCTGAAACAGGTTTCCCTCAAGAATTTCCCTTTATTTAGCGCCATCCATCATTCCTTCAATTCTGACCAGTTTCCCAGTCCCTGCCAATGAAAAACATCCCCATAGCATGATGCTGCCACCACCATGCTTCACTGTGGGGATGGTGTTCTCGGGGTGATCAGAGGTGTTGGGTTTGCGCCAGACATAGCGTTTTCCTTGATGGCCAAAAAGCTCAATTGTAGTCTCATCTGACCAGAGTACCTTCTTCCCTATGTTTGGGGAGTCTCCCACATGCCTTTTGGCGAATACCAAACGTGTTTGCTTATTTTTTTCTTTAATCAAGGGATTTTTTCTGGCCACTCTTCCGTAAAGCCCAGCTCTGTGGAGTGTACAGCTTAAAGTGGTCCTATGGACAGATACTCCAATCTCCACTGTGGAGCTTTGCAGATCCTTCAGGGTTATCTTTGGTCTCTTTGTTGCCTCTCTGATTAATGCCCTCCTTGCCTGGTCCGTGAGTTTTGGTGGGCGGCCCTCTCTTGGCAGGTTTGTTGTGGTGCCATATTCTTTCAATTTTTTAATAATGGATATTTAATGGTGCTCCGTGGGATGTTCAAAGTTTCGGATATTTTTTTAGAACCCAACCCTGATCCCACAACTTTGTCCCTGACCTGTTTGGAGAGCTCCTTGGTCTTCATGGTGCCGCTTGCTTGGTGGTGCCCCTTGCTTAGTGGTGTTGCAGACTCTGGGGCCTTTCAGAACAGGTGTATACAGTGGGGAGAACAAGTATTTGATACACTGCCGATTTTGCAGGTTTTCCTACTTACAAAGCATGTAGAGGTCTGTAATTATTATCATAGGTACACTTCAACTGTGAGAGACGGAATCTAAAACAAAAATCCAGAAAATCACATTGCATGATTTTTAAGTAATTAATTTGCATTTTATTGCATGACATAAGTATTTGATCACCTACCAACCAGTAAGAATTCCGGCTCTCATAGACCTGTTAGTTTTTCTTTAAGAAGCCCTCCTGTTCTCCACTCATTACCTGTATTAACTGCACCTGTTTGAACTCGTTACCTGTATAAAAGACACCTGTCCACACACTCAATCAAACAGACTCCAACCTCTCCACAATGGCCAATACCAGAGCGCTGTGTAAGGACATCAGGGTTATAATTGTAGACCTGCACAAGGCTGGGATGGGCTACAGGACAATAGGCTAGCAGCTTGGTGAAAAGGCAACAACTGTTGGCGCAATTATTAGAAAATGGAAGAAGTTCAAGATGACGGTCAATCACCCTCGGTCTGGGGCTCCATGCAACATCTCACCTCGTGGGGCATTAATGATCATGAGGAAGGTGAGGGATCAGCCCAGAACTACACGGCAGGACCTGGTCAATGACCTGAAGAGAGCTGGGACCACAGTCTCAAAGAAAACCATTAGTAACACACTACGCCGTCATGGATTAAAATCCTGCAGCGCACGCAAGGTCCCCCTGCTCAAGCCAGCGCATGTCCAGGCCCGTCTGAAGTTTGTCAATGACCATCTGGATGATCCAGAGGAGGAATGGGAGAAGGTCATGTGGTCTGATGAGACAAAAATAGAGCTTTTTGGTCTAAACTCCACTCGCCGTGTTTGGAGGAAGAAGAAGGATGAGTACAACCCGAAGAACACCATCCCAACCGTGAAGCATGGAGGTGGAAAAATTATTCTTTGGGGATGCTTTTCTGCAAAGGGGACAGGACGACTGCACCGTATTGAGGGGAGGATGGAAGGGGCCATGTATTGCGAGATCTTGGCCAACAACCTCCTTCCCTCAGTAAGAGCATTGAAGATGGGTCGTGGCTGGGTCTTCCAGCATAACAACGACCCGAAACACATAGCCAGGGCAACTAAGGAGTGGCTCCGTAAGAAGCATCTCAAGGTCCTGGAGTGGCCTAGCCAGTCTCCAGACCTGAACTCAATAGAAAATCTTTGGAGGGAGCTGAAAGTCCGTATTGCCCAGCGACAGCCCCGAAACCTGATGGATGTGGAGAAGGTCTGTATGGAGGAGTGGGCCAAAATCCCTGCTGCAGTGTGTGCAAACCTGGTCAAGACCTACAGGAAACGTATGATCTCTGTAATTGCAAACAAAGGTTTCTGTACCAAATATTAAGTTCTGCTTTTCTGATGTATCAAATACTTATGTCATGCAATAAAATGCAAATTAATTACTTAAAAATCATACAATGTGATTTTCTGGATTTTTGTTTTAGATTCCGTCTCTCACAGTTGAAGTGTACCTATGATAATAATTACAGACCTCTACATGCTTTGTAAGTAGGAAAACCTGCAAAATCGGCAGTGTATCAAATACTTGTTCTCCCCACTGTATATACTGAGATCATGAGATCATGTGACACTTAGATTGCAAACAGGTGGACTTTATTTAACTAATTATGTGACTTCTGAAGGTAATTGGTTGCACCAGATCTTATTTAGGGGCTTCATAGCAAAGGGGGTGAATACATATGCACGCACCACTTTTCCGTTATATATTCTTTTGAATTTTTTGAAACAAGTTATTTTTTTCATTTCACTTCACCAATTTGGACTATTTTGTGTATGTCCATTACATGAAATCCAAATAAAAATCTGTTTAAATTACAGGTTGTAATGCAACAAAATAGGAAAAACGCCAAGGGGGATGAATACTTTTGCAAGGCACTGTATATTATACAGTATCATACCAACATGTACTTAATGAGGTACAGTTTCAATGAAGGGGTCTGGGACATAGTCCTTAGTAAAGCTTAATGAAGACATTGAGAATATAAAACATTTTAATCTACAAGTATTTAATGCGTCACTGACTGTTATCTCATCCAGATTGCGCAACTAAATCTCCAAAGAAAATGCCATATCTGGCCATAACTGCATCAATAGAGATATGGCATGGCTGGCCCTTTTAATTAGAGCATGTGGGGCCATTAATTATGGCGTTTGGGGCTGTCTGTGGTGCCATCTGCAGATTATGGAGTGTGTTGCCATTTTAATTACGGCATATTTTGCAGTATGTTAACTGTCATATGTCAGCTTTCAGTGAAACCGAAACTAACCTTGACAGTTTGGTTAAGGTTAATGTTTGGGATAGGGTTAACCTCTACGATTAAGTTTAGGTATTCATTCCGAGTGGTTAAGGTAAAGGTTAAGGTTTGGAATAGGGTTAAAACAGAAAAACAAAAGATGACAAAAAAGTGCCTAGCTCTGGGATTGAATTTGCGATCCTCTGAGCCGTAGCTCGCGGTTTGAGCCCGTCCTCAACCCCACCCGCAACACCCTAGCTCGTCGCGAACCTACTAGATGGTAATAGGCACTCGTGTTGCCTGTAATGATGGTAGGAAATTGCAATGGAAATAAAATGACACCCCATGCCATAATTTCACCATTTCAATATGCCTAAATACGCCACAATCCACCAGAGTTTAGCCTGGGATTGCAAACATAGCCTAGAGACATAAAACCATGAATCCAAGCACTGTCAGATTCCTGCATCGACATCATGTATACAAACACCCCTCTAATACACCAACATACTCATACCTGCCTTCTTATAGCTAACAACATCTAGCATAATGGTCCCGTCTTTCTCTTCTACTGCCCACCCCACCTGTCCTCTACCCACACACACTTATAGTTACCAGAGCTTAACCGGCCAGTCCAGCCAGCCAGAACACAGACAGACAGGAGGCAATTTAATCAACCGCAGCAGCTAATGCACAATGAAAGCAGAGTTACTTACCCTAGGCATCAGTGTGAGCAGAGCGAGCGGAGTGCAGAGGCAGGGTCCAGCATGGGATGAAGAGATCAGTGGACGATCAGCACTGCTCTATGCAGCAGAACCTAGTCAGGAGAACGCTGATGGAAAGTGCTGGATACAACTATGTTCTCTCCCTCTCGCTGTCTCCGTCTCTCACAGGCTCTTAGTTTCTACCTCTCCCCTTTTACTTAACTGCTTCACAGAATGGTATTTTGCTATCGCTCACCACCAAATGTCTTCCCCACTTTCTCTCTTTCCTTCTCTCCCTCTACTTCTCTGTCTGATTCAGTTTTAGTGCTCTAACACCTGCTGTCGGATCTCAGCCTCTCCTGTCAGATGATGCTGTGGAAAGCTTCCTCTCTCCCCCTCCCTTCCTCATTACTCTCTCTCTCTCTCTCTCTCTCTCTCTCTCTCTCTCTCTCTCTCTCTCTCTCTCTCTCGCCCTCTCTCTCACACCCCCACCCTCTCTCTCCCTCTCTATCTCCCTCCCTCCCTCTCTCTCTCCCTCCCTCCCACTCTCTCTCTCTTTCTTCACCCACTCTCTCTCCTTCTCTCACATGTACACACACACCACATGCACATGAGTGATCAGAGTGCAGTGGGTGTATGGAGTGGCCGGGACTCATGATGCGAAGTGCTAAGAAGGACATTATCTACCAGACAAGATATCAAATCACTCAGTCCCCATTATCTACCTCATCTCTCTGACAACAATTATCCCGTCCAGCCCATGCGCCATTTGACTCTGTAGCTGACAGCTGAAAAGCGCTAAAAAAACTCTAATCTCAAGCATAGATTATGGATTCACATATGGAGATAAACATAGCCGAATAGGTAAAGGACAAAGTCAGCTATTAACCAATGATTCTGCTGAGATTCTGTCTTTCATAGAGGACAATTCAAATAAAACACAGTCAAATGCATCTGTAAATAGCATCATCTTCAAACCACCATGTCTACCAGGACCAGAAGTCTATCTCATTCTCCACTGAGCCAGATTTCAGTCTCTTTCCACCTCCTCTATGAGTACTTACCAGATATGCTGCACCTTATGGAGTATTGTGTCAGAGAAGCTCCCTTTCCTGGTTCCAAAGCCCATGCTGCCTGCTCCTGTCCTCCTGCTCTGAGGCATGTTCTCTGGCTGCTGCCTGCTGCAGCTCTACAGTGGAGGAGGGTTCCACCTGGACCTGCCTGGACCGCCCAGGCTCAACTAGACAAAGGACCAGGGTGGATGCCCATTGGTGGGGAAACCCAAGGTCATTGGCGGGAGGAAGACTTAGTCCTGTGGTCCACACCCAGCTCAGAGTGTAGTCTTACAGGCCAGCCCAGAGCTCCCTAAAGCCCATTATTTGGGAATGTGGTTGTTTGGGTGTGGTTAAACACCAGTCTCAATAGACACACAAAACAATTTTTTCTAAGGTTTTCACAGCCCGTAGTTTCCCCCTGTCTCTCTCCCAGGTGAACTACTTTGGCACTCACACAGGGAAGATAATTTTACCTCCGATAACCTTTCCCCTCAGGAGACGACAACCAGACCGAGACCCAGGCAGCCTGGAAGGGTCTGATGAGGCACGTGGCATGTGAGGCTAGACACACATCTCAATCTGGGCCTCTCCGATTGGCAAAGCTGACAATAGTATGAGCAGGGTATCATTGTTCCCAAACAGAAAGAGAATGAGAGAGTCAAAACTAGGTCATGGGGAGTCAATATCCCACTCTCATTGTCAGCCCAGACAAAGATCAATGTATTTGAGTAATATTTAGAAAAATAATGCTCTTTGGCATGTGCTAATGCTAATTAAAAGGATGTATAATACCCCATTTGCCTGGAGTTTAATCTCTCTCTCTCTCTCTCTCTCTCTCTCTCTCTCTCTCTCTCTCTCTCTCTCTCTCTCTCTCTCTCTCTCTCTCTCTCTCTCTCTCTCTCTCTCTCTCTCTCTCTCTCTCTCTCTCTCTCTCTCTCTCTCTCTCTCTCTCTCTCTCTCTTTCTCTCTCTCTCTCTCTCTCTCTCTCTCCATTCACTCCCTCTCCCTTTGCCACTGTCTTTTCAGTCCCTGCAGTCATCTGTGGAGGCAGCTAGGCTAAACTTCACATTTACACACTGTCATACTGCAGATACTTCACTCCATGCTGAGAGACAATGCCTATGTGGGAGGAGGCACAGACACTATATTGAGTGTGTGTGACAGAGAGAGGTAAGGAGAGTGGCAATGGCCTCCTCACTGAGTGTGACTGAAGGAGTAACTTTATCAGAGTAAATACCTCCTGTCTGGCCTGTCCTGGGGCTGTGGGATTCTGACTCATCGTTCCCTCTGAGTCTGCAGGGACTAGGAGGACTACACATGGCTGGCCTCACAGAAAATGAGAACCCTGTCAACCCTGCCTCCCCCCTCTGCTTCTCATAATTACATTGTGTTTGGAACTCTTACTCCATTGATTTAGGTAGCCCGGTGCTGGAAACACAGTGTGATGTGAGACAACACGACAACCCGGCAGACAGGCAGGCAAGGCCATGGCCCCTGTCCCCAGTCCCCTGAAGCCCAACGTGATGATGGAAGACAGTCAGGCAGGCAGCAGCCTCCTAGTTCATTCCCAGTGTCAACGCCAGTCTCCCTGACCCCGTGATGATGACACACAGACAGACAGGCACGCAGGCAGGCAGCAGCCTCCTAGTTAATTCCCAATGTCAACACCAGTCTCCCTGACCCTGTGATGATGACACACAGACAGACAGGCAGGCAGGCAGCAGCCTCCTAGTTCATTCCTAGTGTCAGCGCCAGTCAACCTGACCCCTGGGGTTGGAGGTAAGCTCCTCTGCTCAGTAATGAGCCCAGGCCTAACCCAGGTCATCCTTTGTCCCTGTGCTTCAGTGTACTGTTCTGCTCTGCTCTGCCCTGGTCCTGGTCCAGTCGGAGCCCAGCTTAGCTGTGGCTTTTGCTCTGCTGACAAGGTGACTATTTAGGTGATTACAGACATTAATAGGATGGCCAGTGATCTCAGCGGGTGCTCCAGGTGGACCTCAGTGGCTGACTGAAGTGCATTAAACTCCAAAAGCAGCAAACAGTAAAGCTAGCCATACTCTAGGCTAGCCATGACTATACCACCAGATGAAAGCAGCAGAGTTAAATATAGAAGAGATGTATCTGAACCACTCAGGTATTGTTATGCTGATGCACTAGCCACACAATGCCCAAAGCACTGGGATTTGCATAAGAACAATATAAGAACTGTGAATAGTTGGATTTCATTGTTCCACTCATAAGTGAGTAGCCAACATTCTTCAAACTGCGTCAAACCAGACCAGATCCTTCTGACTGACGCATTCATTATCCTGTGAATAATGAAGGCAAGACAACCCACTGATAAGAAGTTGACGTTGACATTCCCCTTCTATCTCCACTGAGGTAGCCTACACACTTTAATTCACCTGGCGGCCGCTACTCTGGCCAATCCCCTGTGCTCATACTAAACCAATTTTAACAACCCTTGATTAGATTAGAATAACCCCCAGACTATAGGGAAGGCTCACAACTGCAAGGGACATTACTCCCTCAATGAGTCTCATCTTATCGATTAATAGCATTAATATATGGACCCTGAGTGGAGGGACTCTGACAGATTACCTAGATCACAGCTGAGTGAATGCACTCTCAAATGCAAATGCTGAAAGCTAGATGCTGCAAATCAGCAAGCCTCTACAGAGAGAGTGATGGGAGGCGGGAGGGATAGAAGGGAGTGAGGGGGGGGGCCCATGCATTATCATATCATCAGATATGAGGGGGAAACTGGAGAGGGAATGTGATGGATTGGAATCGAGTCATTCAAAAGAATGGGGAGGGAAATTACACATCACTTTAGACCGCTCCCTCCCTATGTCAGTCTTCAACACATAATCTTCCTAAGGTATGATGATGTATGTAGATGATGATTTAAAATATTTTTATTTATTTTTATTTTTACGATAAAGGTAAGTGTTACCGGTTGAGACAAATGATCCTTGACTAGTAATGTGGTGGCTGGTGATTGTGGAGTTTCTCCCTATGGTATCTACAGTAGCCTATCCAACTATAGCAGGGCCCACTGGGGATATCAAGTTGGTCATATTTTATTTCAAACCTGCAGCTGTGTGGTATTGTGGAGGTGGGATTGGCACTGTGGGGAGTGATTTTGAAGGAGTCAGGCGCAGGAGGGTAAATCACAGAATAAAAGGGTTTATTCCGAAAACACAGCGGTACGCAGCAATGCGTCAAACACTCCAGTGCGTAAAACTCACTGGGAAACAACAAGGCACACAGGTGAAATATCCCGGCGAAACAAAATACAAGGAGCTCCACCGAGCTAATCTAACCTCCACAATAAACAATCACACACAAAGACAAGGGGGCAAAGGGAACACTTATACAGGCACTGATGAGGGGATATGAACCAGGTGTGTGTAATAAACAAGACAAAAGGAAAGATTTTACATTTTAGTAGACACTCTTATCCAGAGCGACTTACAGTTAGGGAGTGCATACATTTTCATACTGGTCACCCGTGGGAATCGAACCCACAACCGTGGCATTGCAAGCGCCATGCTCTACCAACTGAGCTACACGGGACTAGATGAGGAGCGGCAGTGGCTAGAAGGCCGGTGACAACAAACGCCGAAGCCTGCACGAACAAGGAGATGACGCAGCTTCGGAGGAAGTCGTGACAGTACCACACCCCTTGATGCGCAGCTCCAGCAGTGCGCCGACACCGGCCTCGGGGATGGCCAGGAGGACGCGGAGCAGGGCGAGCCGGATGGCGACGGTGGAAATCAGAGAGAGGGATTGAGGATATCCCTCACCGGGACCCAGCACCACTCCTCCGGACCGTACCCCTCCCACTCCACGAGGTACTGAAGGCCCCCCACCCAATGCCTCAAATCCAGGATGGAACGGACGGAGTACGCCAGGGCCCCCTCGATGTCCAGAGGGAGCGGAGGAACCTCCCGTACCTCAGACTCCTGGAGCGGACCAGCCACCACCGGCCTGAGGAGAGACACATGGAACATGGGGTTAATACGGTAATCTGGAGGGAGTAGTAACCTATAGGTAACCTCGTTTATCCTCCTCAGGACTTTGAACGGCCCCACAAACCGCAGGCTCAGCTTCCAGCAGGGCAGGTGGAGGGGCAGATTCCAGGTCGAGAGCCAGACCCGATTACACGGTACAAAGACTGGGGCCTCACTGCGGTGGCGGTCGGCGTTGGCCTTCTGGCAACGCACGGCGCGCTGGAGGTGGACGTGAGTAGTGTTCCACGTCTCCTCCTCACACCGAAACCAGTCATCCACCGCAGGAGCTTCGGTCTGGCTCTGATGCCATGGTGCCAGAACCTGCTGATAACCTAAAACACATTGAAATGGCGATAGATTAGTGGAGGAGTGGCGGAGAGAGTTCTGGGCATATTCGGCCCATGGCAAGAACACCGACCACTCCCCCGCCCGGTCCTGGCAGTAGGACCGCAGTAACCTACCCACATCTTGATTCACCCGTTCCACCTGCCCATTAGACTCAGGGTGAAACCCAGAGGTCAGGCTGACCGAGACCCCCAGACGTTCCATGAACGCCTTCCAGACCCTGGATGTAAACTGGGGACCCCGGTCAGACACTATGTCCTCTGGCACCCCGTAGTGCCGGAAGACGTGAGTAAACAGGGCCTACGCAGTCTGCAGGGCCGTGGGGAGACCGAGCAGGGGCAGAGGAATGAGGCGGCAGGCTTTAGAAAAGCGGTCCACAACGACCAGGATGGTGGTGTTACCCTGAGAGAGGGGAAGATCAGTGAGAAAGTCAATACACAGATGGGACCATGGCCGTTGTGGAACTGGTAAGGGCTGTAACTTACCCGCTGGGAGGTGCCTAGGTGCCTTACTCTGGGCGCACACCGAGCAGGAGGAGACATACACACTCACGTCCTTAGCCAAGGAAGACCACCAGTACTTTCCGGTCAGGCAGCGCACTGTACGGCCGATACCTGGGTGACTAGAGGAGGGTGACGTAGATCAGACGGTCACGGACAAGAGACAGCACCCAGCTGGACACTGAGGTGGAGATGGCTCTGTGCGTAACGCCTGCTCTTTGTCCGCGTCCATCGCCCACACTACCGGCGCCACAATGCAGGAGGCCGGCGCCTATCCCAACCTCGGACGCATCCACCTCCACTACGAATGGTAATGATGGATCGTGATGGGCCAGTGCCGGGGCTGAGGGAAACAACAAGGCACACGGGTGAAATGGAATGATGAGATGAGGAGCGGCAGTGGCTAAAAGGCCAGTGACGAAGAACGCCGAAGCCTGCCCGAACAAGGAGAGGAGGCAGTTTCGGAGGAAGTCGTGACAGGCACACCATTTTAACAGGGCACGATTGGTGTGATTTATAAATCGGCAAATGGGCGGATGTGTGTGCCTCCTCCTCCAGCTGCCTGCTCTCTAGCATGCATTAAACAGAACAGGTGCTTAGACTAGAAGTGAAGTGTAAAAACTGCTTAACAACTTTTGTTAATTGTTGCGTCAAAGGTCTGTCTTTTCTACAACCTCCACCAGAGTCACCTCGTGGTAATGGTCATACAGTAGAATGGGTTCTATCTAACTAGCATAGACACCACTCTGTCTGGGTCACCACTCAAATTGAATGCTCAGTGAATACTCAGCTTTCTCTACATGCTCAGTGACTTACAGTACCCCAAAAATAACCAGACCCCATTCAAATGCATAATCCGAAACACTCAAGTAATCAGCATCTTAAGCACTCCCAGTAGCAGTTGAATAAGTGAGTTCCGTCCTCACCAGCTTTCTGTGTCATTAGAGATGCCAAGAGGACTACAGGGACCCGTTTGACAGGTGAGACACACTGTGACACTGGTGCCCACATCCACAATTGTTCTCTCTGGGGCTGAGTTCAGCTTTCCCCTCACGACCTGCCGCTGCCTGCATGCTTGTGTTAGGGTGGATGGCAAGCCATTACAGAGGAGCTCAGGAGGACATCCTGGTAATGAGGTCCTACTTCAGCTCCCCCTCCTCATCACTCACCACTGATGATCACTTCATGACTTCATGACACCGCTCTGGGCCCTGAACGGGAACAGAGCCTCGGCAGCAGTCAGACGGGATACCCATTGGGTTCACTGACATGCAAACACACACACACACACACACATACCCACACCACCTCATCAACACTCTCTAACCCCGACACAATCAAACTGTTACACACACACAAACTGAGGACAAAGGACTTTACCATGGCTTAAAGCTGAGTTATGTCCTTGGGGAAGTGTTATTTCCAAAACCACAGTTAAGACTAACACTGAAAATGTCATTCAGAAAAGTCTGGATGGTTATATATATTCAGCATGGCAGTGAAGAAAATTTAGAGGGTAAACGGTCCCATAATCAAGAGTAATGAAGTTTACAACTATTTCACTGCAAGAAGAACGTTGAAGAATGTTGAAGAACATTGTGTTCTGAGATGGTCATGATTGATCATTAACCACTAGAGGGCACTTGCCACACATACACTGAGGGATAAAAAAACAACACAGCCTACATGGATGGAGTTTACTATGTAGTGAGTGTCAAGTTACCATTATCACTGCTAACCATAAGAGGAAAAACGACACACACACACACACACACACACACACACACACACACACACACACACACACACACACACACACACACACACACACACACACACACACACACACACACACACACACACACACACACACACACACACACACACACACACACACACACACACACCTGCCGGCTGCTGAGAGAAAGGATGACTGAGGCTCTGATGGATTTAAGAGGGATGCGATAGCATACTGTGTCTGATTTAAACCTGCTCTCGTAAATCTGATTATCAAGCTGCTATTCTTACACAGTGACACCTTTCAGTCCTGTATAATGGAGATGGAGTCAGTCTGGGACATCCTTCTTCTGACTTCTTAGTAAGTCATACATGGTCTAGCCTTCCTAAATTATTTATAGCAGTGATGAATGCATTTAATAAATACAGATGAATGTTTGTCTTATTTCTCAAAAATAAAACTTTCACACAAACAAACCCAAAAAAGGCTTTTCATGATATGGGTTTTTTATCCACCTGCAGGTACAGTGGGGAAAAAAAGTATTCAGTCAGCCACCAATTGTGCAAGTTCTCCCACTTAAAAAGATGAGAGAGGCCTGTAATTTTCATCATAGGTACACGTCAACTATGACAGACAAATTGAGAATTTTTTTCTCCAGAAAATCACATTGTAAGATTTTTAATGAATTTATTTGCAAATTATGGTGGAAAATAAGTATTTGGTCACCTACAAACAAGCAAGATTTCTGGCTCTCACAGATCTTTAAGAGGCTCCTCTGTGCTCCACTCGTTACCTGTATTAATGGCACCTGTTTGAACTTGTTATCAGTATAAAAGACACCTGTCCACAACCTCAAACAGTCACACTCCAAACTCCACTATGGCCAAGACCAAAGAGCTGTCAAAGGACACCAGAAACAAAATTCTAGACCTGCACCAGGCTGGGAAGACTGAATCTGCAATAGGTAAGCAGCTTGGTTTGAAGAAATCAACTGTGGGAGCAATGATTAGGAAATGGAAGACATACAAGACCACTGATAATCTCCCTCGATCTGGGGCTCCACGCAAGATCTCACCCCGTGGGGTCAAAATGATCACAAGAACGGCGAGCAAAAATCCCAGAACCACACGGGGGGACCTAGTGAATGACCTGCAGAGAGCTGGGACCAAAGTAACAAAGCCTACCATCAGTAACACACTACGCCGCCAGGGACTCAAATCCTGCAGTGCCAGATGTGTCCCCCTGCTTAAGCCAGTACATGTCCAGGCCCGTCTGAAGTTTGCTAGAGTGCATTTGGATGATCCAGAAGAGGATTGGGAGAATGTCATATGGTCAGATGAAACCAAAATAGAACTTTTTGGTAAAAACTCAACTCGTCGTGTTTGGAGGACAAAGAATGCTGAGTTGCATCCAAAGAACACCATACCTACTGTGAAGCATGGGGGTGGAAACATCATGCTTTGGGGCTGTTTTTCTGCAAAGGGACCAGGACGACTGATCCGTGTAAAGGAAAGAATGAATGGGGCCATGTATCGTGAGATTTTGAGTGAAAACCTCCTTCCATCAGCAAGGGCATTGAAGATGAAACGTGGCTGGGTCTTTCAGCATGCCCGGGCAACGAAGGAGTGGCTTCGTAAGAAGCATTTCAAGGTCCTGGAGTGGCCTAGCCAGTCTCCAGATCTAAACCCCATAGAAAATCTTTGGAGGGAGTTGAAAGTCCGTGTTGCCCAGCGACAGCCCCAAAACATCACTGCTCTAGAGGAGATCTGCATGGAGGAATGGGCCAAAATACCAGCAACAGTGTGTGAAAACCTTGTGAAGACTTACAGAAAACGTTTGACCTGTGTCATTGCCAACAAAGGGTATATAACAAAGTATTGAGAAACTTTTGTTATTGACCAAATACTTATTTTCCACCATAACTTGCAAATAAATTCATAAAAAATCCTCCAATGTGATTTTCTGGATATTTTTTCTCATTTTGTCTGTAATAGTTGACGTGTACCTATGATGAAAATTACAGGCCTCTCTCATCTTTTTAAGTGGGAGAACTTGCACAATTGGCGGCTGACTAAATACTTTTTTCCCCCACTGTAGATAATGATAGAATTCAACATAATGACTTACTGAGTGCAGCGAGAGCACTGTGCAGAGCAGCACTGTTCAGAGCAGCACTGTTCAGTGACTAGAAGGCATTCCCTCCCTTTGGTGTCCTGCTACATTAGCATGCGCTACAGACCTGTTCGGAACACGATGCAGAATGAACCCCCAAATCCCCTCTTGATTAAGTTCAGTGGGAGAATGTGGCCAACGTTACCCTCTGATGGTCTTTCAGAATCATCCTGCACCTCTATTGGCCCTGTCCACACCCCCCATCTTCACCCCTCTCCCTCTCTCTTTTCAGCAGATTATCAGCCCTTTCCAAAGTTCTTATGAGATTGCTTTACACGGATATATTCCATTTCAGATGATAATGTGTAAAAGGGAATCTATCTCATGTTTAAACGCTGCTTGGCCAGAAACTGTACATACATTAGGGTCAGGGGAGACAATGGTGATTCAATCTCTACTACTCTCTTGTACTATGTTCAAACACTCACGTTTCACCCTGTGGCAGTGGTAAAAGAAGACTTTATCAGACTGGGTTGTGAGTGTGTATTTTTGTCCCTGTGAAAAGGACACGTGTGAGACAGACTCACACACAGCTCCTTGCCTGCACTACGACACCCTGGCAAAATAAAATATGTCTGATAAGTGGAGGCCTTCTTTCCAAACGCTCCATTTCTCTAGCACTCTCTCCATCTGTTACCTTGCCTGTATTTACAGGGAATTCACACATCTTTCTATCATGCTGCCAAGGAGGGAATATTACATTGCCCTCCTTCTCAATATTAATTATGTTACCAGATGCCCTGATCCACAGCCATGACATTAGGCTTCCTCAGTGCCCATATATGTTACTGTCTGATGTAGCAGTTCACTGAAGGAAACCCAAGCATGGCTACAACAGCAGTATGGCACATTGAGCATAGACATATTTGGTACAACATACACAGTAAATAAAGACATTGGCTGACATCCATGTAATGTTTCATGTCCTGTTATTATGACTGGAATCAGTACTTAACCGTGGTTGGACATCTTAGCTGGATAAAGAAAGCTATTGTATGAGGTGGCCTATCTTAGAAACCTCTTATTAAATTAATCTCCAGTACTTTTAAGAGTGATCTAGAGCCACCTATAGGGGGGGGGGGGTAAACTCACCATAGACTTCTGGTCCTGGAGAAGGTCTTGTCGATACTAGAAAGAGAAAGAACAAAGAGATGTCAGTTCAGACTTCTTGTCTCCCACCATCTTCACCTGGTCTGGTTTAATCAACTGGGTTCCACTGAGTGTGTTAGGTCATATCAGACTAAAGAAGAGTCTAGACCACTGCCTTAACCGTAAGACTACCAACTGACTGGCTCAGTTGGTAGAGCGTGGCGCTTGCAACCAGTACGTAAAAGTATGAAAATGCACTCACTACTACACTCTGGATAAGAGCGTCTGCTAAATGACAAAAAATGGAAACAGCGTTTTAGATTCAACTCTAAGGTGAAAGCATGAGGGATTCTGGCTGAGGACTAATTTGGCTGAAAATAATATCTACGTCATTTACATGCCTGTAAAAATCATCATTCAGAAAGAGAATTTAACCATAGTCTGTATTTAAAACAGCATCAACCTCCATGGACCCATGGCACCAGATTAATGAGTCCATCAATTCATCTCTCTCTGCCTGACAACCAGCCGATGGGCACACTCTCAGGCTTATGGCTGGCACCATCTCCTAGGTGAGTAGGCAGTCTGGCTGAGGTGCCAGTGTGCCAGTCAGACAGTCAGAGCCCATTGTAGCGCTCAAAATATGAGGAAATCCACAGCGGATAGGATGACGATAATCATAGAATTAGGAATTAGAATACTAGAATGGACATGAACCTTCTTATGATGGTATAAAAGGTTAGCCATTTTGGTCAGGCGGTTGGTCAACCATGGTTTGCCAGTGCTGTGATAAGATATTGTGTAAAACAATGAATTAGAAGAATTGATCTGCACTGTATGCTTGTTAGCTAGCTAGCCAGACAGTTTTAGAGGAATTATTCAAATTAAATGCCAATATGCCAACATTGCAGTCAATCCGTAGCCATACACTGGCTGAAATCAATTGATGATAGGACTTTGACAAGTTTTAAATGCAACAAGTACTGATATTGTTTCGTATAATATCACTCACAGCTTTTATTTTCATGCATAAGTAAAATCAGGATTATGTGTCTACTGCCATTCATTCATGGATTTCTCCTTGGCGACAATGGCTGTCATCACCCCATTCTGGAACTTTGAGGGTATATGACATAGCCCCTCTAGTAATTTAATAGGATCTCTATGGATGAGATGGAGAGAGCAACAGCCCATTTTATTCTCTTGGCAATTTTCCATGGATTTGTTTGTGGTGTTTGCACAGAGAGAGATAGCAGTTCGAATTCTGACTACATTTACCATGCTGCATACAAATCAAACCGGACAAATGCTCTGCCTGGATCAATCACAGGAGCCGTTGTGGAGTAAATGCTGAATAAATGCTGAATACGGTCAATCAATCAACTGCTAATCACCGCTTATCCCTGCCCCCCTGAATCCTAAGCCAATCAAACAAATGTCATTGTCATTCATAGCAAATCAAACTCCAACGAAAGCCATCCATCATGTAAAATAACAAACAGGCAATCAAAGCCCCAAGTCTCTCTAATGGAAAGTATCAGAGAGAGAGATTAAAGGTACAGGTACCCTTCACACACCCCATCAACAGGAGAATATGCTTTAGAACACAACAGGCATTCTAGGTTAATATAGGATGGCACAGCAGATTGAATATGCTTTTATAGTAAAGTATACAATCTGCTGGGCAGAACTAGCATACTGCTGCAGACCTCATCGATGCTGACTAGGTGACATTGGATGGATGTCATTAATCTATCCTACCTTTCTCCCTCTCTTTTCATACAGGCCCTTTCAGGTTGATGAATGTGACAAGCGACGGCCCCTGAAACAGTTCAGATTTTCCAATGCCAAGCCAGTGACACAACGTGCATCCTAATAGCATACTTTAAACCCAGCATGGTTTAATATCATCCCCCTTATCTATTCTAAGGACGGCATTTTCTGCAATTTAAACTGATCCATTCATGCCTTGTTTGAGTTCTATGGGATATTAGCAGCAAAGATGAGATGAATCCCTGTCCTGAGGACAGGACAGTGCAAAGGGAAGGGATCACTGCCGCTACCTCGCTTTCCAACCAAGGTGCATGAATTGAGGAGCAAACTGAAGTAGACAGGAGATTCGTCAACTCTTGGAGGACAATGCAATTTAATTAAAAAAGCTTATTTATTGTTAAAAGTAGAACCAACACGTTTTGGCTTCTGGCCTTCTTCAGGGTTTTAGGACAGGACAGGAAGGAGGAGTGGTGAAACATGCTTTAGATGTATGGGTGCATCTTGCAGTAGAATGGCTGTGCCACTGGATGGCTCAATAGAGCTGGAGGTTCAGTCTGTTGCACAGGAGGAGGATGGGCTCAGAGTAATGGCTGGAACGGAATAAATATCACCCCGTGTAGCTCAGTTGGTAGAGCATGGTGCTTGCAACGCCAGGGTTGTGGGTTCGATTCCCACGGGGGGCCAGTATGAAAAAAAAAAAATGTATGTACTCATTAACTGTAAGTGGATAAGAGCGTCTGCTAAATGAGTAAAATGTAAATAAATGGTATCAAATACATCAACAACATGGTTTCCATGTGGTTGATGCCATTATTATGAGCCCTCAGCAGCCTCCTGTGGTCTGTGGAGGAGTGATGGGTTCCCTCAGGACATCCTCTTTGTCTCTACATGGCTGAAGATACAGTATGAGGAACTACGGCTGAGGAGATGAGGAACTACCTAGAGACCTACTACCTGTTTTATAAGATAGGTAACGTGAAAAATTCAACATTTGCTTAACAATCCAAAAATAAGAACCAACTGTTAAACTCCCTCACATGATCGCACCATTAGTTGTGTTCATACAAACAAGTATTCCCCCCTCATCGTTACAGTATGACATTCTGCACAACTTGAAAGTTGTTGTAAGACAACAGGAAAAGGCCATTTGCGTTCTGTTTGTGTTTGACTGTTAGGAATAACAAATATCAGGCTGTCACTCAGGGATCTCTCTCTGCTCCTCTTTCTGCTGACTGAGGGGAAATCTCTGTTTTGGTGTTAACAGTACACAGTGGAAAACACGCCTGCACAAAAACAATGTCACAACCTGTTACCAGGCAGCCACCATAACAATAATAATACAGATCATGGTATCAAACCAAACATAATAATATAAAACATATTTATAATTATCTTATCAAATAAATGGCAGTGACCATAATTAGGAAGTGATATCTAAAGCCTACAGAGCCAGTACGTCCAACCGGCCTCACAACCGCAGACCACGTTTATGGCGTCGTGTGGGCGAGCAGTTTGCTGATGTCAACGTTGTGAACAGAGTGCCCCATGGTGGCGGTGGGGTTATGGTATGGGCAGGCATAAGCTACAGACAATGAACACAATTGCATTTTAGCGATGGCAATTTGAATGCACAGAGATACCGTGACAAGATCCTGAGGCCCATTGTCAGGCCATTCATCTGCCGCCATCATCTCATGTTTCAGCATGATAATGCACAGCCCCATGTCGCAAGGATCTGTACACGATTCCTGGAAGCTGAAAATGTCCCAGTTCTTCCTTGGCCTGCATACTTACCAGACATGTCACCCATTGAACCGTGAAATGCTTACTTACAGTACAAGCCCTTAACCAACAATGCAGTTTTAAGAAAATAGAGTTAAGAAAATATTTACAAAATGAGCTAAAGTAAAAAAAGCAAATAGTCCAGGTAGCCATTTGATTAATTGTTCAGCAGTCTTATCGCTTGAGGGTAGAAGCTGTTAAGGAGCCTTTTGGACCTAGACTTGGCACTCCGGTACCCTCTGTAGCGCCTTACGATTGGATGCCGATCAGTTGCCATACCAGGCGGTGATGCAAACAGTCAGGATGCTCTCGATGGTGCAGCTGTATATCTGGAGACCCATGCCAAATCTTTTCAGTCTCCTGAGGGGGAACAGGCGTTGTTGGGCCCTCTTCACGACTGTCTTGGTGTGTTTGGATCATGATAGTTTGTTGGTGATGTGGACACCAAGGAACTTGAAGCTCTCAACCCACTCCATTACAGCTCCATCGATGTGAATGGGGGCATGTTCGGCCCTCCTTTTCCTGTAGTCCACGATCAGCTCCTTTGTCTTGCTCACGTTGAGGGAGAGGTTGTTGTCCTGGCACCACACTGCAGTTCCTCCTCATTGAACATCTCATTGTTTTTAACAAAATCATCTTCTTCTTCTACAGTACATTTTAATCTACTTCAAATACATTTCCTGGGCTAAATTATACCCTCAAAACAGGGCCCAAAATGGCATATGAAAAATGACATTTTGTGCTGCCCCAAATATATGAATTTCTAGTTTCACATTGATTAAGTCCTCCGTTTGTGATTACAGTATGTGCCATCATTTTGAACATGCTGTAGGATGCATTATTTACTAATGGCAATTTTAATTTTTATGTGTATACAAAATCAACCCTAGTCAAAAAATCGTATAGGATTATGTTACAGGAGTGGGTTGCAGTTCCGGAGCGACCCACTAGGTGTCATCCTCCGACAACCTTATGCACCTCCTCACTCACAGTCGGGACTAATTATCTGCCTGTTGATGTCACCTGTGGCTATCTGATACACCTGTGTATTTATGCCCTCACTTCCCTGTGTTCCCTTGCTCAGTTTTCTCTGCTAGTTCCTTAATGTCAAGCAGTACGTATCAGTGTCGGATCACGTGACGGAGTTACAGGTACTCGAGAAGTGTTCTCCCTGTGTCATTGTGTTTTTCCAGTCAGAGTTATCATTTCGTATTGTTTGCTGTCAGCCTGTTTTTTGGAGACCTATGTGCTCCTCATTTGTTTTCGTGTATAGTCCATTGTTTTGTATCCTGGCTTTGGACCACCAGTAAAGATCCTTGTTTCGCCATCCTTGCCTACTGCCTACTGTCTATCCTGCACCGCACCTGGGTCACACCTCACACCAACCCTTACAGGATTAGTGATTTTTCCAATAGAATCCAATAGGATTCTCACAATCCTATAGGATTTTGTGTCACCTCTATCAGAACCCTATCGGAATCCTATTGGACTACTTTTTTTCCTATTGGAAATCAATCCTATTCGATCCTATAGCTTTTTGATAAGCCTTGTACGATTTTGTCACCCCAATCAGAATCCTATTTTTATTGAACCCATTAAATTATAGTTTGTTGGTCATTCATTCCAGTACAATACAACAACATTAATTACAACATTTTCTTTAATCGTAAACTACAGTTCTATGTTAATTTCGGTTTTATTCACCCCCACAATATGACATTGATTCAAGGCTGCCAGCTCATTTGCATTACCAGTAGTGCACCTTTTTCAACAAAAAAAATAGTTATTTTATTCTTACTCATGCAACTTCCTCTCTTTGAATTAGATATGACATACTATACACTATATAAATGTTATAATAACAAGCTTTTTGGGGGTTTTCCCCTTAGAATGCACAGCATGTATCTGATCCCCTGTAGCTCAGTTGGTAGCTCAGTTGGTAGAGCATGGCGCTTGCAATGCCAGGGTTGTGGGTTTGTTTCCCACGAGAGGCCAGTATGAAAATGTATGCACTCACTAACTATAAGTCGCTCTGGATAAGAGCGTCTACTAAAATATAAAATCTATACATTGCTTATATGCAAATAAAAATTAGAAGGAAAATACATGTTTAGGTACAGAGAACACAAAGATATGAGCATTTCTTTCATTGAATATATAATAGTCAGCTATGCATACAAAAAATACAATGTCCCCCCCCCATCTCCTTCCCTCCCAGGGTTGTACTACCCCCTCTCCCTGCCCCCCTCCCTCCCTCCCTCCCTATCTTCCCTATCTCCCTCCTGGATCTAACTACCAGTGCCCATCTAGTGACCTCTTGGCACACCTGATCCCAAAAATATGATGACCTGTGTCCCATTAAGATTTGATCAAATTGTTAATCTAGCTCTATGCTGTTTGGTTGTAATGCCACATAGCACACCTTTTTTTAACACAAAAGGTTTTTGTTATATGATTATAAATAAATAAAAATACCTATTAGGGTGTGGTGCCTGGCCTTAAGAGGCAATCAAGGTTTTCTAATTAATAAAATCCATTCCCTGCATGTCTTTTCACTTCTTTGTAGAATGGAGTCCAATACAACACAGCAAAGTGAGGAAGAAGTTCTAGCTCATGGCTAAACTGAAGGTTGAAATGTCCTTGGTTAGAGGCCTCCCGAGTGGCACAGTGGTCTAATGCGCTATTCCACTAGAGATCCTGGTTCGAGTCCAGGAGAACCATGGGGCGGCGCACAATTGGCCCAGCGTCGTCCAGGTTAGGGGAGGGTTTGGCCGGAAGGGATGTCCTTGTCCCATTGCGCACTAGTGACTCCTGTGGTGGGCCAGGCGCAGTGCACGCTGACACGGTCGCCAGGTGTACGGTGTTTCCTCCGACACATTGGTGCGGCTGGCTTCCGGGTTAAGCGGGCATTGTGTCAACAAGCAGTGCGGCTCGGTTGGGTTGTGTTTCAGAGGATGCACGGTTCTCGACCTTCGCCTCTCCCGAGTCCGTACGGGAGTTGCAGCGATTGGTTGATTTTTCAGGGCCTTCCTCCTCTCAAGGATTTATTTTGATACTAAAAGCAAATGTCCCTTTTGAAAAATTAACAAAGAAATACATACAGTCAAAGAAAACTAACAGAAAACCATGTCCATCCTGAACACTCAAGTACATCCAGTAATGTCAGCATGGCTGTTCACCATGCCTGCTATACAGTATTCCTTATTCTTACCTGAGGCCCACAACGTGTATACGGTGCAGTATAGTATCTTGAACCATGTGAATGAACTGAACACTGTTGTTGTGTTTTATTTCTTCATATGGACAAAGGCTCTTTGTAATAGTATTCTCGCCCTATGTATTATTCTCCCCCAATTTTCTGAGTTCCATTAACCATTTATGTGCTCGGGGAGGCTGTGTATGGAAAGATGCACGCGGTTATAAAGATGTGACAAAAAAACAAACTAGAGGAATAAAATGTCCATTAACGGGGACAAGCTCCATTTCTCAGAGTGCAGATGGCGGTCAGGGAGACTATCTAATGTGCTCCACTACTCAGAGCTGTGTGTGTGTGTGAACACATGCATGTGGTTCCTCCCCCACTTCTATAGCTGTGCAAACCTGGCGCACAAAAAAACCTAAGAATCTCACTCTGTCCATATAATTCACTACAGTGCCAACCACAGCATGTAGAGCCTGAACAGTCGGTTGATGCTGGGCTGGAGGGTGGGAGATTATGTTAAAACAGCCTTGACGATCTGACTTTGAATCAAACGGTGTCCATGAAACTCCACACACACTGTACTGTACTATTCACACAGTGCCTAAGGGTCAGCCAAAGGCTGAGTTTGTACTCTGAGTCTCATGAGTGAAATGTTTTCCTGCATGTAGCTGTCAGTGCCCAAGGCCAGGGCAACATAATGATGGAAGTTATAGTTATTCCAGTGCCAAGGGGTTTTCGAAGCAACTAGTCTACACAGTATCATACATCATTGAATGCACATCAGTGCTGTGCTGAAGTGTGTAATTTACAGTAAAAACACACTGACCAACATTCATACCATTATAATGCATTGACGTGAGCCACATCTAGCTAAACTCTTCATATGCCATCCACAGACCACAATAACACTGAATTAATTGTAACAGATCTGCCAGTGTGTTTTACACAGAGACCGTACACTATATAACACATAGACCGGTTTAACAGCATACCTTGAACTCTTGACCTCATCAATGCAACACATTCCCAGCAGCATCTAACAGTACCCCAAAGAGCCAAAGCAACAGGTTAAAGTGCACTGACTTCTCCAAAAACTAATCAAATCTAAAACCTATGAACCTCTGTCTCGCAAGCAAGCAAACAAACAAACATACACACCCCCACCATGCCTATCTTTGCAGTGCTGGGAATAAAAACAATAAAACTCACTAGTTGGACATAAATGAAACACATTACTCTCCCGCACATTACTATTGTAATTTAAAAAGTAATGATCACAGCGGTAAACGTGTTGGAGTATATTTCATAATTGTACCTCTATTTCTATCTAACTCAACTCCTGTTTCACTGACCTCATTATGAAACCACTTGAGTAACTTTCAGAGCTAATCATAGATGTTAACGAGTTGTAGTTCAGAGCAGACACTGTTGCCTGACCTTGGTATCTTCCTCTCAACTGCTAGTCTGCTGAATATCTAAAGTATTATTCCCCAGGTGGCCTCATTAGATCTCAGGCCTAAGTCTTCAGTGATGGAGTTAATTCCATACCAGGTATTACTGTCTGTTACACCTCCCCATTACTATCCCCCACCAAGGCTATTTCTAGCATGCCGAGAGACACACATAAGTAAATGTTATCTGTTGTCCGAATGGCTTTCATCCTTACCCTCCATATGCTCCAAAAGTGAAGCTCCTCTTTCTCTGTGACATCCTACTTGCTAGGGCTGCTGAGGCTTTCTTGGGAGACTGTCCACATCAGTGGAGTTCACAGCAAGTGAGCAATGGGAGCACTCATACCTCTCCCCTCCCTCCTTCCCTCGCTCTTCCTCCCTCCCTCCTTACCTCCCTCCCTCAGTTATTCTCTTTAAACTCCCTAGGCTGTCAGAGGCTGTGTGTTTTACAAGAATACATTTCTGTCTGTAAACATCCCTGCTCTCCACCTCCCTCTCTCCTTTCTTCAATTCCTCCTCACTTCTCTCCTCCGCTCCCTCAGTACGTCATATCTCCCTCAGACTAAGAGAAAGGTGCGTCCAACCATTCCGTTGCCCTGGTAACGAGCAGGTGCCCCTCTCTCCCTCACTTAGACTAAATTCATTTCCAGGCACTCAGAAAGAAAGAACTCACATGTCCTCAATTTCCATCCTCATCCTAAAAAGAGGTAACTTCTTGTTTCAGCTTAAAACCTCAGTCGTATTATCACTAAGTTGTTCAATAGAATATGTCCTTTACTTAAGTAGTCTTAATATTGTACAAGGGAGAACATTTGTATTTGTTAGTAGCAGCTGCCAGATTCAAGGCTCTGACAAAAGGTTGAATAGTGGACGATAATGACTTGCACTGACCTTGTGGTAATCAGCTCACCCCTATTGGAAATTGGAATCTCATGACTTTTCTCCTACCCTACAGTCAAGTCTATGTAAAAATCAAAAGGTTAAGGAGGTCAAACCCAAACAAACACCCTTGCATCTCATGCAGAAATGTTGATTGTACAGAAAGCTGGTTAAGGGTGTGGTGCAGGTGGAGTATCTGCTGACAGAGTGGGTCCTAAGCCTGTCCTAAGGTCAACCAAGGATAAAGGGATGGGCCACCCCACAGATTCCTCCTCTCCCTTCCTCTGCTCTGCCCTCTATATAAGTGGATTCCCCTCCAGCCTGCCCACTGTCCTGTGGTCAGAGCGTCTTTTCCAGGAGTGTCCTGTCCAGGGCTACAGTGCGACCTCTCCTCCTCCGTTCCCCATCCATCAGCTGTGGTGTCGGGGTGCCCTGGTGTCCATCGAACCTGCTCTTATTCAATTAGGCCAGAATGGACGGGGGCCAGACATAGGCTCTTAATCAAATCACAAACACGCAAAGCATAGGACTGTTATTTCTGCACCTGTCTGCTCCCCTCCACTCCCATCCGCTCGCCTGCCTGACACTCGTTTGCTCTCATCATTGAGTGGAGATTAGTCAGACAACCTCCTGTAGGACATGCCTTCTCTTCTGTTGGGCCACAGAAGAATGGGATGTTGATTCCACTTCCATACTTCAATAATCTCTATATAAAGTGGGCTGAGGTCATAAAATGAAGAAGACCCAGGAGCTGTGTGGGATTAAAGTTAGCCATGTTAGAAAGTCTTTCATTTGGCAACTGATTATCCTTTGTCTTCACCTAAGTTGACCAGTGTAATGGTTTATGGATCATATTTTCAAGATGAAACTGATATAGATCCCATGATGTTGCTCTGGGGGAGTATAATGTATCGTGTCTAGTCTTGAACAAGCAATGTATTGAGTGATACTGTATACCCTACATTGAGTCAAACTAGGTGAAATCTTAAGGACAAGCCTGCACTTTGTTCCAGCTAACCACAGCTATGCTGTGTGGTGCTGTGTGTGATAACCATAGCAACTGAAATGTAATTTCTCCAACAGAATGAAAGCAGGATCCTCTGGATCTGTACTGCCATCTCATACCTCATCATTGTTACAAGGTAATGCACTTTGAAGAGTTCTTTTGACTACTGTTTTTCCACTTCCCCTCCAGAGATGTCCAATGCAAAATAAAAAATAAAAAAATAAATACCCAGTGTAATGTGTGTGGGGCAGGTGAAACGGGAAGGGTACGTTAGTATAATTAGTCTATGTCCGCCAGTCTCAATGGCCACGGCGATGCTTGTGCTCCTATAAAAGTGGGTCAGACGCAACTTTGAGACAGTCTCAGACGGCAACAAGGGCAGCACAGTAATGAGCGACTGCCCTCAGAGATGGGGTTGAGTACACCCTGAGACGCCTCTGTTTTTTCACGTGTTTTTTTGTAAGGGTTGGTAGGCCTATACAATAACATGTTTCTCTATCATCTGACAAAGGTGACTTACAGAACCATAACAGCATATATAAACTTTACTGTATAGACATTCACTAATCATTTATCTCAGCACTATTTCTTCAAAAGAGAAAATATGCTTTTTAACTAGAGGATACCTCGTCCAACAGAGGTCCTCAGGGCTAACAACCCATTACATTATTGTCATGTCAACTGGTCTACTGGGAAAAGCTGACATTAAATATTTACTCTCTGTCCACACAACTACACCCCTGACACGATCTGAAGGTTCTGCCCATCTAGCCTGCAAAGGACTGACAATTGACACAGAGTGCAATCAAACACAAAAATCACATCGCCAAGATTCACCATACATCATGGTTGGGAAACTCCTGTCTTGCAGTATGCACAGGATTTGCAGGATTTTCTTGCATTGTCTGTTTGTTATCACCATTTTGCTGTTTCTTAAATACACAAAGGATGTACAACAGCATCAGTTACCTGCAGCACTAACACGTGCTGCCATTTCCTTTCCATTTCATTCATTCAAGTGACAACCTCCCTTGTAAATGTCTGCCCACAGATTCTTCCTCTACCTTGATGTACTTTGTGTTCTCCACCCTCTCCACCACTGATTGACATATCACAGTTCCACACTGTTGTTTTGTGTTCCAGTATACCTAGTGCCGCCCACCATCCCATCCCATCTGACTAACCTGTCAGAAGCCATCAGTACCAATTAAATGAGGAAAAACTGGCAGAGAAAGAGACACAGAGACAGAGACACAGACAGGGAGATAGCATGAGTGTGAGAGCACCTTTCCTTGGAAAAAAAATTGATTAATACATTTGGGTTGTGTCAAAATACTGTTACCAACCAGGTGTATTGTATGGTGTATTGCATGTTTTTTCTATTTGGTTAGATTGGTCTGAATCAGAATTTATACAATGTGTACCCTATACTATTATAGTCCTTTAATTTAAGTTTAATACTATCTACTAAATCACAATGAATTGAAAAGCAAAAACAGTCAAGGAGTAGTGGACTAATGCAGTCCTCTTAGAGCCCCTATACACCCAGAACATATCAACAGAAGGGAATTAGAATAATAAGGTGAGGAAAGACTTCTCCAGAAAAACTTTTCCCATTCATTATCTGACCAAGCCAGAGATTAAAATTATATTAAAATAGTATATTTTTTATTCCAGCCAGGACCTGTACACTCATTAGAGGAGTATTATAATTATGGAAGGATGCAGCGAAGGCCAGTGTTCCGTAACTGAATGTAACAAATTAGATTCTGTCTGCCTCAAATTGCAAAACACAGATTACAGTTTTTCTCAATTGCTAAAACACTAAACCCTATTGTCTGAACCAAATGCTCAGTTGCCTGAACCCACTGATTGAATCAATCACTCTTTTGGCAAAACCATAAGCACTTTTCACCTGTTTAGACATAACTTGCCAACACATTTTCATTGTGATGCACCCGTGCTGCATAATGGTGAGCACAGGTGACAAAAGTCAAACACAATTAGAGCACAGGTGTCACCACTTGAACACAACAACTCAAAATTGATCACACTTGTGGCTAATGATGTGAGGGAACATATACAGTAAGCCAGTTCAGAGAGCACTGGTTTGTGAGGCCCTACAATGGATAGAAATCTGAGAGGAAGAGTTCGTGTGAGAGGAGGTCGAGGTGGTCAGCGAAGACAAAGAACAGTAATATCTGATGAAATCAGAGCTACTGTGATTGACCATGTTCTTGTCCATGGTATGAGCATGAGGGAGGCTGGACAAAGGGTACAACCAAACATCAGTAGATTCACTGTGTCCACCATAATCCGAAGATTTAGAGAAGAGAACAGGTAATTAACTTTTTTTGACATTATAGTACAGTATGTAAATGTTGACAGCAATTACTGTATGACATACTATATACTGTACCACAGTATACTGTAAGTAAATATATGTTTCAGTACATCACTGTACCAATGTACTGTAGTATTGTAATGGAGGGTTGGTCTAACTGTTTGTAGGCCTAGTATTCCATGTATATTTTTTGTCCATGTTCTCTTTTTGTAGAATTGAAAGACTGCCACATGGGGGTGGGAGGACAGGTATGTTCTCCCCACACCAAGAGACCCTAATTGTTGATATGGTCCGTGTGAACAATGCCATTAAACTGAGCGAAATTCAGCAGAAGATCATTGAGGACCATTTACATTTTGAGGGTATCAACAGTGTCAGCCTCTCTACTGTTGATCGTGTCCTCAAGCGCAACAGACTGCGCATGAAACAGCTATACAGAGTGCCCTTTGATCGCAACTCAGACAGAGTCAAAGAACAAAGATTCCAGTATGTACAGGTTGGCATATATCCAGACACATTCAATGTTGATTACTCTAAGTAGTGATTTACTGTAGTGGCCTAAATCACTTTTTCCGTATCACTTACAAAACTATATCTATTTCTACAGAGGGTTTTTCAACTGGATGCAATGGAAAGACCCCATCAATACATCTACATGGATGAAGCTGGGTTTACAGTTTTTTCCAACTGCTTACACACGTTTTCAAAACTATGTCTCCTTTTTTCAAAACTCTACACACAATTCCCAAAACTGCACACACAAAATGCTAAATGCCTCACATCTCCTTCAAAATGTAACACTTCATTCAAAATGCCATAAACACATGTCAGAATGAAGCATTTGCATCAAATGGCAAACACTACTTTCATAATAGTAAATTTTTGGATATACCATGTAAACACTGTTGTTCTAAATCTAAAGCCCTTTGGTCTTTCATAGGCTTATATATACATTCCAATACAATGTTCTACAGTGAAAGTAATCTGCTGAGAGGGGTAACAAGTACACTGTAAACACCAATGCAATGTAGAAACAGAAAATATTTATTAGGCCAAACATTACTGTTGTATACAGTAGCATACAACAAAACCATAAACATATGTAAACCAAAAGTATATTCTTTAGAATACAGTAAAGAACACAAAAGTGTGTGTGGGGTCCGGGGGGCAGTCCAGGAATTGGTAGGCGGGGGGGGCAGTCACCAGTGCTAAGCTACGCTTCATCTCTTCTCCGGGCTGGGTCTGGTCTACTTCGTCCACATCACAAGATACGTTTTCTCTTGCCAAACATCGAGAAGTATCTCCTAGCATGGCGTATCCAACCTTGGACAGAGGCAACCTCTATGTCCCCACATGCGTCCTCCATTGCCTGGAGAAGCGGCACGCGGGCATAGGGTTGGCAATCATACACTTTCCAGCACCAGGCTGAGAAGAATTCCTCTATGGGATTTAGAAAAGGTGAATATGGGGGTAGGTACAAAACTACAAATTGTGGATGGGTGGCAAACCAGTTGTGGGCCAGAACAGCCCGGTGAAAACTAACATTGTCCCATATAACCACAAATCTAGCAGGCTCCTGATATGGATCAGGGACAAGCATTGTGTAAATTGCATCCAGAAAAGTGAGGATATGGCCGGTGTTGTACGGACCCAGTGTGGCATTGTGATGGAGGACCCCGTTTTGAGTGATGGCAGCACACATAGTTATATTACCTCCACGCTGTCCAGGGACATTGGTAATTGCCCTCTGTCCTATTACATTTATTCCACGGCGCCTGGTTTTGGTGAGGTTAAAGCCAACCTCATCCACATAAATAAATGTACATGGGCATCCATCTCCAATACTCTCTGTAACAGACAAAAGGATATACAGATGAGTAAATATGGTATGTCTGAAGTACTGGAAGTAGTGTTGCATACATACCTCTACAAAGTCATGTCGCAGATTCTTGACTCTGTCAGAGTTTCTCTCAAATGGCACCTTGTAAAGTTGTTTCATCGTCACTTGGTGCCATTGGAGGATGCGTTGTATGGTCGACAGGCTTACAGCATTGATGTTGTTAAATATGGTGTCATTATTCAAGATATGCTCTCTTATCTCTCAAATCCTAATTGCATTGTTGGCCAAAACCATATTTATAATTGCAGTCTCTTGTACATCTGTAAACAAACGTCCTCGTCCTCCATGATGTCTTTGCCTTTCCACTCTGTACAGAATTCAAACACAGTATGTGTTCAGCATAGGAACTGTAAACAATGTACACAAAAATGTAGTACAGCATGATAACCTGTCATGAGCCCTCTCACTCCACCGGGTTACCACCTTAATTGGTTTCCACTATCTTCCACTCTGCTCACCTCCCTCTCTCTACTCAGCCTAACTAGCTCCACCTGTCCCTGCTCTGCTCGGCTCTAATTACTCTGCCAGCTGCGCTGCATTACCCACTAACCTCTCCCAGTATTTAAGGCCCTGTCTTTCAGCTCTCCGGTGTCAGATCGTCTGCAAAGCTCACACCCGGAACCTGTTTGCTCGCGCCTCTGGCTCACCCTGGTTTTGTGACCCCGGACCTGCCTGTTTATTGGATACTCTTCTGCCTTAGGAGATCCAGACCTGCTTCTGCCATTATGACTCCTGACTACTCTTCAATCCCGGTAACTCTGACCAGCCTTCTGCCTTGCTACTACGTATTTTGGATTCCCTTGAACTGTACTGCTGCCTGGTTTCATTCCGCCCTGTTGTGTCTGTGTCTCCCCCCCCCCCAGGACTTCTGGACCACCCACCACCGGCTTCATAGGACGCATCGCTGCCACTGGGGGGGGCACAGACCCAGCGCTTTGGACGGGATCCCTGTTACCCCTGGAGCCTTCATTCACTCCCTACTTCCCTTTTCCCTTAAGTTTAATAAACTTTCTGGTGTGACGCAATTGTGGTCCTCTGGTCGTCTGTCTGAATCGTGACATAACCAACCTCATTCATTCAATGCAGTGCAGTAAATGGATGGCTTAGAGTTACAAATGTTTATGCAATACTATGCAGTCATACGTATTTTACAGTACATTACTCTAATGCTAAAATAGTCATTAGATAGTTGCATACCTGTTCTCATTTCTGAAGGTTCGAATTATGGACGCCACTGTAAATCGACTCAAGTTGGGCTGGACTCTCAGTCCAGCCTCTCTCATGGTCAAACCGTGGTTGATCACATGATCAACAAGTGTTGCCCTAATCTCATCAGAGATGGCTCTCCTTCCTTCTCTTCTTTGCCCTCGTCCTCTTCCTCTTCCTCCTCCTCCTCCTCCTCCTCCTCCAACTCTTCATCTTTGAATTTGTCCTCGTTGTTGTCCCCTGCCTCTCCCTCCTACTCCTCTTGCTCTCTGTCCATTGTTGGCATCCATTGTTCAAAACAGTCCTATACTACAGTAAAGCAGTGATTGGTTAGTGATCAGTAAAGCAATTAGTGTTTGAACATTCGAGGAGAGTGTGTTTGACCTGGTGAATAAGTGTAGCATTTTGATTGGTTGTGTTTGGAAAAGGAAAGCAAGTCACTTCCTGTTAGATTTTTGTGTTTTAGGTAGAGAATTGTGTGTAGTGTTTTGAAAAAAGTGTTTTATGCAATTGACAACTGAGTCAAAGGCTGAGAAATAGCTTATGGTTTTGGAGATTTGGTGTGTAGTTTTGCACTTTGAGTGAGAGGTTTCAAAAATCGTGTGACATGAAAAGATTTTGTGTGTAAGCAGTTGGAAAAAACTGTAATCTCACCAAAAGGAGAAGGAGAGGCCGTAATGTGATTGGCCATCGGGCCATTGTTGGTGTTCCTGGGCAGCGTGGTGGCAATGTCACATTATGTGCTGCCATCAGCAATCATGGGGTTGTCCACTATCATGCCAACCTGGGGCCCTACAACACTCACCAGCTCCTCATTTTCCTCAATCACATGCGAGATGCTTTGTTAGGGCAGCAGGATGAGCATCCCATCTATGTTGTTGTTTGGGACAATGTGAGTTTTCACAGAGCCCTCCAGGTTAGAGAGTGGTACAATATGAACCAAGGTTTTATCAATCTTTGCCTTCCACTGTACTCCCCTTTCCTAAACACCATTGAGGAATTCTTCTCCTCATGGCGGTGGAAGGTATATGAACGCCAACCTTACACCAGGGTAAATCTCCTGCAAGCCATGGGACTTGCCTGTGGTGACATAGGTGTGGAGGCATGCCAAGCCTGGATACGGCATGCCAGGGGTTTTTTCCCCCGCTGCCTGGCCAGACAAAATGTGGCCTGTGATGTGGATGAAGTCCTGTGGCCTGACCCAGTACGGAGACATGATGCTGTGGCTGAGTAATGCACTTATTTGTATATTTTGTACTTTATTTTTACATGGGCTTACTGTACACAAGTGGCAAACGCATAAGATTTCTGTTTGTTTTTACAAGTGCTACATGTAAATGCACAAGATTTCTGTTTTGTCTTTTTGTACAAGTGCTAAATGCACAGATTTTTTTGTTTTGCAACATGCATTTAGCCTACAGTGAACAATAAACATTTATTTCTCCAGCTTCATGTCCTGAGCATTGTGTTTTCTATTTTTCTACGTAGTGTTTAGTGACTGTTCAGTAGTGTTTTTTATTTTGATTGACTCGGGGCACGATTTGACAACATAGTTCAGTTTTGAGCACAGATTGAACTGTTTTGAGGTGAAAGTTTGGTTTTGCAAGAAGAGTCTGAGGTTTTGTGAATGTAGCTTGAAAATTGGGTTTTGTGTTCACAGTTAAGAGAAAAGGAGAGCAGCTTTCAAGAAATGTGTCTTAGCAATCGAGAAAAACTGTAATAGACAGACATTTTATAACCCCGTCATCAAACTGACTGCTTCCAGTAGGAAGGAATTCACAAGGCTATTATTGTCCAGCATCGCTTAGTCCACTGAATGTCGTGAATTCCACAAATGTCTTCTCTGGGACTGCTAGAGAAAAGTATGCATGCCTATTACGACATAAATCATGGGGTTGGTGAGAACGGAGAGAGAGGTGGAGCGAGAGAGCGAAAGAAGGAGAGAAAGAGCGAAAGAAAGAAAGAGCGAAAGAAAGAAAGAAAGAAAGAAAGAAAGAAAGAAAGAAAGAAAGAAAGAAAGAAAGAAAGAAAGAAAGAAAGAAAGAAAGAAAGAAAGAAAGAAAGAAAGAAAAAGTGAGAGGGGGGAGAGGGGAGAGGAAAAGAGCGAGCGAGAGAGATAAAAAGGGTTGAGGTTTGGTATGTACTTAGCTGGTAGATGGATTTAAAAAATGAGGTTACTGCTGGATAGAGGACATTCTTGACTTTGGTGTCTGAGAGGAGAAAAAAAGGATGAGGAAGGGGTTCAGGCTCAATGTATGTGTCAGTTGAATATCACATGAGCGGCAGGTAGCCTAGCGGTTAAGAGAGCTGGGCCAGCAACCGAAAGGTAGCTAGTTTGAATCCCTGAGCCGACTAGATGAGCAAGGTACTTAACCCTCATTGCTACAGGGTCACCGTTAATGGCTGGTCGTGACCACACTCTCTGAGGGTGTTTCAGGGGGAGTGGGATATGCAAAAATGTGTACATGTTGTACATGTGTGAAATAGGACAAATGTAAACACCCACCTTATTATTATTACATAGGCACCATTCAAGCCTGGAAAACTGTGGTTGGGAATATGGATCCATTCACCTTTATTCTCCCCACATGTATTGATCAGATTAACAACTGAAGAGCGAGGTGGAGGAGAGGAAATAAAGAAGATATATGAAGACACAAATCCTGAGGGACACGCTAGGATTCTTTGCATGTGACAGCAGAGTAGTGGAAGTATGGAAACACTGCAGAGAGACATGGAGAGAATCCCTGCCTGCCTGTGTGTCTCAACTGGAGCAACCCACATACTGTACACACTACAGGACAACACATCCACACCACACACACACATTCTCTGAGGTGAATACTGAGAGGCAGAGGCCTCTAGGATAAACAACAGAGAGATATGGAGAAGGTGAACTTTCTTTCAGCTCAACTAGAAAGAGAGCACCCACAGACCAAAGGCCTGGGTTAATGACTGTGCAGAAACAGAGGCTGGAGGGACACAGTTTGAGACCTACTTTGATTCATCCAGAGGAGAGGGACAGACACTGAGAGGGCCAGACAGAGTGGGGATGTCTCATCACACTGCTTTATTAAAATAACACAGGCCTGCCTACTAGCTCTCACCACTTCATTAATAAATGCAATATGTTTTTACAACCTTGAGTTGCTTATAGCTATTGTAACAGCATCACACACAGTTTGAAAATCATAATGAAAAAGCAATCAACTACAGAACTTCCACAAAATCCCATCTGAATCCCTGGATTCTAGCAATAGTGGCAATCAGACCACATGGAAAAGGAGAGGCTGAAAATCCTACTGCTTCAAAAGAACTGATCTCACTGGAAGCTTTTGGAAGAATGCCAGGTGCGGTTTCTCAGCAACAAGCCACTCTTTGGGGTTTGCTCAACAATGGGCTTTATTGTTTCTTTGGCTGGAGTGTGTTTCAGCACCATGGACAGCAGCATGGTAAGGGGCCAGAGTAGAGTAAAGGAAACATACAGTACACATACACTCTGTCTCTCTTTAATTCACAAACACAAACAATTTCTTGCTTTTATGAAAACAATTAAATAAGCACACGTTAGTCTAGTGGGAGGATATATCTATGAGTATTTTCCAGATCATGAACCTGATGCTTTTCAATGACAGCAGTATTGCTGAAGGTATGGACAGTACTGTAATGGAACTTCCCCGTGTGTAGTGTGATCCATGTAGTAGGTATGTGTTCCTTCCACCCTGCCTCTCTCCAATAGTCCTTGTCTTCAGTCACACCATCAAAGTGCCACTGTCCTCTTTCATTTACCTTTGTAGCGGGCGGCAGTGGCATTTCAGCGTATTTCAGCTCAATGGCCAGCCCCTGCTGTACCTATGACCTTGAGATGTGAAACAGGATCCAGCCGTGCATTCCCCCCTTCACAGTGCCACTGAGGGAGATCACAGCCGGATAACCACTAACACACTTCACTTCATACACCTATAAAACATGGGCAATGACTGCTTTAAACCTGATCTGAAGACATGCATCATCCCTGATAGTATCATGAACCACTGCGTTTCAGGCCACATTTTCTGAATATTCAACCAGTGAATCCTGGCGATGAGAGAGATCGATCATCAAACACATTTGAAAATGCAATGATGAGTTGGCATAAAATGTCAGAAAAACATGCACTATCCATACAACATTTTATACTGTACAATTCCATCTTAAGATCGTGCCCAGAATGCTTACTTCATAAACATTTTTCTTATTTTAAGCACTGTGTGTGCTTATTTCCAGAAATAAGCACACACACTCCATTACTCTGACTGCAGTCTTCCTTTCAATATACGGTACGGTACATAGTACTGTATAAGCCATTTGGGAATGGATTGGAGGACAGTGTCTGTGAAATCCATAAATAGTGTTGAAGAATGAGGGGGCAACTAAAGCAGAGTGACAGAGGTGTGGGTCAACAGCAACATCCCATTTAATCATAATAGTATTCTGCTCAGGGATGAAAAACTGCCTCTCCCCCAGTCCTCCTTTCACACCAAACCAAACCCAATCACCATGGTTGTGTTGGGAATGATGGATGACCTGAGGAGCTGGGAGATGCTGAGGGTAAAATACGAGTTTGGATTTGACTTTATGGCATCTAAGCTTGTAGAAATCCAACTCGTCCACACAGTGATTTGGCCCCTTGATAACTGAGCGGTATTTCTACTAAAGTCTAATGAAATATCAAAAAGCAAAGATTCTGAGCCTGCCTGGCAGGGTTGGTCCTACAAAGCCAGAGCCCCCTGATGGGAGAGCATTATATACAAGGAAATTCTCAAAGCTGCTAATGAGAACCTTGACGACCTTGTACCTAGCCGGTGGGGATTCCGGTGGGGTACCCCCACCCAGGTAGTGGCAGTGCTGGCAACACTGGCTGCAGTAACCCATGGGGAGGGGGTCACACTCGGACAATCAGAGAGGGGGTTTATCATTGTGGCCCAGGTGGCACAAAATAATCAAAGGTCTGACTGCACGGAGATGCTTGGGAAAAATGGTTACAACGGGGGACCAGAGTGTTTGTGTCTCAGGTGAAGAGGGTGGATCTGATCTCCATCACCTAGGACTTGACATAGATTAAGTAGATTAATCAAATCTCACATTGTTGTCAATTTCTGCTCAATCTTGCATGCTTTCTCAATCAGCTGTAACTGTATGTGCACTCGTAAATCAGGTCCTTTCTTGAGTTGGGCTCTGGGATATAACAACCGTTGAGTATATGATTTTATGGTGGATTGTGGAGGAGGGGGGTTGAGTGTGTTGGAGTATGTGAGTATGTGCGTGTGTGTTTGTCCGGCATCTGTTGTGGGGGGGGTGGGGATGTTGGGGGGTATGGGATGGACCGCGGTAATTATTTGCTAGGATAATAATTGCTTGTCAATAAATTAAATGTATTACAATGGCAATCCGGTTTATATGTTAAAATCCTACGCATGAACTGCCGACATTATTACGCATATTAATTGATAATGATGGAAAATAAGATATGCAAGATATTTGAATAGATATATATTTTTAAATAGTTATATATAGAGGTGACAGCATTGGAAATGCTTTTGGCGGTTAATCTGCTTCTGTTTTGTGCGTGGCACTGTGTGCTGTTTTCGATGGATGGGTCCTGGCCTCTCGGGGCCCTAGGGATCCGGAGGGATGTGGGTGGGATGCCGATCACTGGGATGACGGCTCAACTTGGGATGGGGAGGGGCTTTAGCGGGGGAATTAGTGGAGAACAATTGAAGGGATACAGTGGGGAAAAAAAGTATTTAGTCAGCCACCAATTGTGCAAGTTCTCCCACTTAAAAAGATGAGGGAGGCCTGTAAGTTTCATCATAGGTACACGTCAACTATGACAGACAAATTGAGATTTTTTTTCTCCAGAAAATCACATTGTAGGATTTTTAATGAATTTATTTGCAAATTATGGTGGAAAATAAGTATTTGGTCAATAACAAAGTATAGCCAGTTATAATTGTAATGGCTTAGCTGATAATAACAAAAGAAGAACAATATTTACATGGCTCAAAGAGAAGGAATATAATATCTATTGTTTACAGGAAACTCATTCAACAATTCTAGATGAAGTTGCGTGGAAAAAGGAATGGGGGGGCGAAATATACTTCTCCCATGGGCAAAGAAATTCAAAAGGGATGATGATATTAATTAATAGTAATTTTGATCCGAATGTGCAAATTGTCCAAATAGATACGCAAGGTAGATGGATTATTTTAAATATGTTATTGGACAATAAAGAGATATCGCTCATTAACATTTACGGACCAAATAATGATGATCCACACTTCTTTGACAATATATATAATAAATTCTCAACCCTGCAAGCAATTCAAGACAATATTATTATGGTGGGTGATTATAATACTGTTTTAAATAGCTCAATGGACCGTAAAGGAAATCACACCACAAACAATCACCCACATGCTCTTAAGGAAATCGTTAATGTCATGGATACATTAGAACTAGTAGATATATGGAGGCTTAAATATCCTGATCTAGTGAGATATACATGGCGGAGACTCAATCAAGCTAGTCATCTTGACTTCTTTCTTATCTCATTCTCGTTGGCACCAAAAGTTTAAAAAGTGTTGATAGGGGACAGAATGCGGTCGGACCATCATATAATTGGCATATACATTACTCTTACTGAATTTCCACGTGGGCGAGGATATTGGAAATGTAATCAAAGCCTATTGGATGATAATTTATTTTTAACTAGGACAAAGGAATTTATAACTGACTTTTCCCGACATAACATAAGTACAGCAAATCCCCTTATTGTATGGGACACCTTTAAAATGTGCCCTTAGAGGCCATGCAATTCAGTACTCATCTTGAAAACAAAAGCAATTTAGGTCAAAGGAGTTTATACTAAAAAAGGAAATAGAAAGTCTAACAGAAAAGATAGATGGCAATAAAAACTGTAACATAGAGGCTCAGAATAAATTAGAGGAAAAACTAAAAGAAATTGAGAAACTTATTCAAGAAAGATCAAGTGTAATATGCGTATTATAAAAATAAAGCAAACTGGATGGAATATGGGTACAAATGCACCAAATTCTTTTTTAATCTTCAACATAGGAATGCTACCTAAAATATAAAGATCCAGTCCATTAAACAAATTGGAGGCACCTTACACTTCAGTGTTGTGATGCAAAAATTCTGGCAAAATGTATAGCGCATAGAATTAAAAAGGTATTGTCGAATATTATTCATTCTAATCAGACAGGTTTTTTACATGGAAGATACATTGGAGATAATATAAGGCAAGTATTGGAAACAATAGAACATTATGGAAAATCTGAGAAACCAGACCTGCTATTCATAGCAGACTTCGAAAAGGCATTTGATAAAGTACGACTGGGGTTTATATATAAATGCCTGGAGCATTTCAATTTTGGTGAATGTCTTATAAAATGGGTCAAAATCATGTATAGTAACCCTAGGTGTAAAATAGTAAATAATGGCTATTTCTCAGAAAGTTTTAAACTGTCAAGAGGAGTGAAACAAGGTTGTCCACTCTCGGCATATCTATTTATTGTGGCCATCGAGATGTTAGCTATTAAAATCAGATCCAATAATAATATCAGGGGATTAGAAATCCAGGGCTTAAAAACAAAGGTGTCATTGTATGCTGATGATTCATGTTTTCTTTTAAATCCACAACTAGAATCACTCCACAGCCTCATAGAGGATCTAGATACATTTTCTAACCTCTCTGGATTACAACCAAATTATGACAAATGTACTATATTACGTATTGGATCAATAAAAAATAAAAAATGTACATTACCATGTAGTTTACCAATAAAATGGTCTGATGGTGATGTGGATATACTCGGAATACATATCCCAAAGGAAATAAATGATCTCACTTCAATAAATTATAATAGAAAGTTAGCAAAAATAGATAAGATCTTGCTACCATGTAAAGGTAAATACCTGTCAATTTGTGGAAAAATCACCCTGATTAACTCTTTAGTATTATCCCAGTTGACCTATTTGCTTATGGTCTTGCCTACGCCTAGCGAACAGTTTTTTTAATTATATGAGAAAAAAATATTCCATTTTATTTGGAACGGCAAGCCAGACAAAATTAAACGGGCCTATTTATATAATGAATATGAATTCGGAGGACAAAAATGATTAAATATTAAAGCATTAGACCTATCACTAAAAGCTTTAGTCATACAGAAGTTATACTTAAATCCGAACTGGTTCTCTAGCAAATTAGTAAGATTGTCTCACCCAATGTTCAAAAATGGACTTTTTCACTTTATTCAGATTACAACCACTCACTTTCAGTTATTTGAAAAGGAAATCATCTCCCAGATATCACTATTTCTAAAACAAGCCATAGAAAGTTGGTTGCAATTTCAATTTAATCCTCCAGAAATGACAGAACAAACAATGCAACAAATATTGTGGTTAAACTCAAATATACTAATTGACAAAAAACTTTTTTTTTTGACACATTTAAAAAAATAAGTATAATCTTTGTAAATGATATCATCGGTAGGACTGGTGGAGTTATGTCGCACATGCAGCTAACAAAAACATATGGAAATGTCTGCTCTACCCAAAATTACAACCAAATAATTGCAGCCTTACCGCAAAAATGGAAGAGGAAAGTGGAAGGGGGAGAAAGTAAGGGACTTGTCTGTCGGCCTTGCATTAAAGAACATAATTGGTTAAGGAAAACTGTAATAAATAAAAAAGTATATCAGTTTCATTTAAGGACCAAAGGATTGACAGCTGTCCCATATAGATTGCAAAATAGTTGGGAAGAGATTTGGCATAGTGTTGATGAACTGATACGCAAAACGACACCGGATTCAAAACTTAGAATCTTTCAATTTAAATTATTATATAAAATTCTTGCTACCAATAGAATGTTATTTATATGGGGGATACAATCTTCCCAGCTCTGCAGATTTTGCTTCGAAGAGACAGAATCATTAGATCATTTATTTTGGTACTGTCCATTTGTAGCTTGTTTTTGGACACAGGTCCAGGAATGGCTTAAGGATTGCAATATTTACCTGGAGCTAACCCTCCAGATAGCACTACTGGGTGATCTGTAAAGTCATAGTCAATCGATCAATAACATAATAATACTATTAGCACAGTACAGTTGAAATATATATGGCAAATAGAAATCCTATATGGATGGTGTTAAAAGATAGATGGGAGGTGTTGAATGGAATTGAAGGATGGGACTAATAACAACTAACAACAAACAATAACAAGATAACTAATAATGTAGGCACGCTGTGTCCATAATAAGTGTATAGGTTGTAGGTTGGGAGCTTTTGTGAAGGAGCACAGTTAGAAAGATATGGCATATAGAAGCAAACCGGATGGACATCATGAAAATGATCGGAGAGGTTGAGAGTAGAAGAAGTTCAGGAGAAAGAACAAACAAAATGTAATTATTGTAAAATTGACTGTGTCCATAAAATGTAGATAGTAAGTATAAGCTGGAAGTAGAGGCCTAAGCATTGTTGTTCACTAGTTTACTCCAAGTAGGGAAAGGGTGGCGGGGTTGGAAAGTAATAAAGGGGAATATATATATATTTTTAAAGGATATGTAGGTGTACAGTGGGGAAAAAAAGTATTTAGTCAGCCACCAATTGTGCAAGTTCTCCCACTTAAAAAGATGAGAGAGGCCTTTAATTTTCATCATAGGTAAACGTCAACTATGACAGACAAAATGAGGAAAGAAAATCCAGAAAATCACATTGTAGGATTTTTTATTAATTTATTTGCTAATTCCAAATCAAATCAAATCAAATTTTATTGGTCACATGCGCCGAATACAACAGGTGCAGACATTACAGTGAAATGCTTACTTACAGCCCTTAACCAACAGTGCATTTATTTTAAACAAAAAAAGTAAGAATAAAACAACAACAAAAAAGTGTTGAGAAAAAAGAGCAGAAGTAAAAATAAAGTGACAGTAGGGAGGCTATATATACAATAGAATAAAGTGACAGTAGGGAGGCTATATATACAGGGGGGTACCGTTGCATAGTCAATGTGCGGGGGCACCGGCTAGTTGAGGTAGTTGAGGTAATATGTACATGTGGGTAGAGTTAAAGTGACTATGCATAAATACTTAACAGAGTAGCAGCAGCGTAAAAAGTATGGGGTGGGGGGGCAGTGCAAATAGTCCGGGTAGCCATGATTAGCTGTTCAGGAGTCTTATGGCTTGGGGGTAGAAGCTGTTGAGAAGTATTTTGGACCTAGACTTGGCACTCCGGTACCGCTTGCCGTGCGGTAGCAGAGAGAACAGTCTATGACTAGGGTGACTGGAGTCTTTGACAATTTTGAGGGCCTTCCTCTGACACCGCCTGGTATAGAGCTCCTGGATGGCAGGGAGCTTTGCCCCTGTGATGTACTGGGCCGTACGCACTACCCTCTGTAGTGCCTTGCGGTCAGAGGCCAAGCAGTTGCCATACCAGGCGGTGATGCAACCAGTCAGGATGCTCTCGATGGTGCAGCTGTAGAATTTTTTGAGGATCTGAGGACCCATGCCAAATCTTTTTAGTCTCCTGAGGGGGAATAGGCTTTGTCGTGCCCTCTTCACGACTGTCTTGGTGTGTTTGGACCATGATAGTTCGTTGGTGATGTGGACACCAAGGAACTTGAAGCTCTCAACCTGTTCCACTACAGCCCCGTCGATGAGAATGGGGGCGTGCTCAGTCCTCTTTTTTTTTCCTGTAGTCCACAATCATCTCCTTTGTCTTGGTCACGTTGAGGGAGAGGTTGTTGTCCTGGCACCACACGGCCAGATCTCTGACCTCCTCCCTATAGGCTGTCTCATCGTTGTCGGTGATCAGGCCTACCACTGTTGTGTCGTCGGCAAACTTAATGATGGTGTTGGAGTCGTGCCTGGCCATGCAGTCATGGGTGAACAGAGAGTACAGGAGGGGACTAAGCACGCACCCCTGAGGGGCCCCCGTGTTGAGGATCAGTGTGGCAGATGTGTTGTTACCTACCCTTACCACCTGGGGGCGGCCCGTCAGGAAGTCCAGGATCCAGTTGCAGAGGGAGGTGTTTAGTCCCAGGATCCTTAGCTTAGTGATGAGCTTTGAGGGCACTATGGTGTTGAATGCTGAGCTGTAGTCAATGAATAGCATTCTCACGTAGGTGTTCCTCTTGTCCAGGTGGGAAAGGGCAGTGTGGAGTGCGATAGAGATTGCATCATCTGTGGATCTGTTGGGGCGGTATGCAAATTGGAGTGGGTCTAGGGTTTCTGGGATTATGCTGTTGATGTGAGCCATGACCAGTCTTTCAAAGCACTTCATGGCTACAGACGTCAGTGCCACGGGTCGGTAGTCATTTAGGCAGGTTATCTTAGAGTTCTTGGGCACGGGGACTATGGTGGTCTGCTTGAAACATGTTGGTATTACAGACTCAGTCAGGGACATGTTGAAAATGTCAGTGAAGACACTTGCCAGTTGGTCAGCACATGCTCGGAGTACACGTCCTGGTAATCCGTCTGGCCCTGCGGCCTTGTGAATGTTGACCTGCTTAAAAGTCTTACTCACATCGGCTACGGAGAGCGTGATCACATAGTCGTCCGGAACAGCTGGTGCTCTCATGCATGCTTCAGTGTTGCTTGCCTCGAAGCGAGCATAGAAGTGGTTTAGCTCGTCTGGTAGGCTTGTGTCACTGGGCAGCTCGCGGCTGTGCTTCCCTTTGTAGTCTGTAATAGTTTTCAAGCCCTGCCACATCCGACGAGCGTCAGAGCCAGTGTAGTATGATTCAATCTTAGACCTGTATTGACTCTTTGCCTGTTTGATGGTTCGTCGGAGGTCATAGCGGGATTTCTTATAAGCGTCCGGGTTAGAGTCCCGTTCCTTGAAAGCGGCAGCTCTACCCTTTAGCTCAGTGCGGATGTTTCCTGTAATCCATGGCTTCTGGTTGGGGTATGTACGTACGGTCACTGTGGGGACGACATCATCGATGCACTTATTGATGAAGCCAGTGACTGATGTGGTGTACTCCTCAATGCTGTCTGAAGAATCCCCGGAACATGTTCCAGTCTGTGCTAGCAAAACAGTCCTGTAGCTTAGCATCTGCGTCATCTGACCACTTTTTTATTAGCCGAATCACTGGTGCTTCCTGCTTCAGTTTTTGCTTATAAGCAGGAATCAGGAGGATAGAGTTATGGTCAGATTTGCCAAATGGAGGGCGAGGGAGAGCTTTGTATGCGTCTCTGTGTGTGGAGTAAAGGTGGTCTAGAGTTTTTTCCCCTCTGGTTGCACATTTAACATGCTGGTAGAAATTAGGTAGAACGGATTTAAGTTTCCCTGCATTAAAGTCCCCTGCTACTAGGAGCGCTGCATCTGGATGAGCGTTTTCCTGTTGATTAATGGCCTTGTACAACTCATTCAGTGCAATCTTAATGCCAGCATTGGTTTGTGGTGGTAAATAGACAGCTATGAAAAATATAGATGAAAACTCTCTTGGTAAATAGTGTGGTCTGCAGCTTATCATAAGATACTCTACCTCAGGCGAGCAAAACCTTGAGACTTCCTTAGTATTTGATTTGGTGCACCAGCTGTTGTTTACAAATATACAGAGACCGCCACCCCTCGTCTTACCCGAGTCTGCCGTTCTGTCCTGCCGATGTAGCGTATAGCCTGCTAGCTGAATGTTATCATTGTCGTCGTTCAGCCACGACTCCGTGAAACATAAGATATTACAGTTTTTAATGTCCCGTTGGTAGGATAACCGTAATCTTAAATCGTCCATTTTATTCTCCAAAGCTTGAACGTTGGCTAATAGGATTGATGGGAGAGGCAGTTTACTCGTTCGCCGTCGGATCCTTACAAGGCACCCCGACCTACGTCCACGATATCTCCGTCTCTTCCTCACGCGAATGACGGGGATCTGGGCCTTGTCGGGAGTCTGTAGAATATCCTTCGCGAACGCCTCGTTGAAGAAAAAGTGTTCGTCCAACGCGAGGTGAGTAATCGCTGTCCTGATATCCAGAAGCTCTCTTTGGTTATAAGAGACGATGGCAGAAACATTATGTACAAAATAAATTACAAATAACGCGGAAAAACACACATAATAGTACAATTGGTTAGAGGGCTGTAAAACGGCAGCCATCTTCTTCCGGCGCTGTTTGTAATTATGGTGGAAAATAAGTATTTGGTCAATAACAAAAGTTTCTCAATACTTTGTTATATACCCTTTGTTGGCAATGACACAGGTCAAACGTTTTCTGTAAGTCTTCACAAGGTTTTCACACACTGTTGCTGGTATTTTGTCCCATTCCTCCATGCAGATCTCCTCTAGAGCAGTGATGTTTTGGGGCTGTCGCTGGGCATCACAGACTTTCAACTCCCTCCAAAGATTTTCTATGGGGTTGAGATCTGGAGACTGGCTAGGCCACTCCAGGACCTTGAAATGCTTCTTACGAAGCCACTCCTTCGTTGCCCAGGCGGTGTGTTTGGGATCATTGTCATGCTGAAAGACCCAGCCACGTTTCATCTTCAATGCCCTTGCTGATGGAAGGAGGTTTTCACTCAAAATATCACGTTACATGGCCCCATTCATTCTTTCCTTTACACGGATCAGTCGTCCTGGTCCCTTTGCAGAAAAACAGCCCCAAAGCATGATGTTTCCACCCCCATGCTTCACAGTAGGTATGGTGTTCTTTGGATGCAACTCAGCATTCTTTGTCCTCCAAACACGACAAGTTGAGTTTTTACCCAAAAGTTATATTTTGGTTTCATCTGACCATATGACATTCTCCCAATCCTCTTCTGGATTATCCAAATGCACTCTAGCAAACTTCAGACGGGCCTGGACATGTACTGGCTTAAGCAGGGGGACACGTCTGGCACTGCAGGATTTGAGCCCCTGGCGGCATAGTGTGTTACTGATGGTAGGCTTTGTTACTTTGGTCCCAGCTCTCTGCAGGTCATTCACTAGGTCCCCCCGTGTGGTTCTGGGATTTTTGCTCACCGTTCTTGTGATCATTTTGGCCCCACGGGGTGAGATCTTGCGTGGAGCCCCAGATCGAGGGAGATTATCAGTGGTCTTGTATGTCTTCCATTTCCTAATAATTGCTCCCACAGTTGATTTCTTCAAACCAAGCTGCTTACCTATTGCAGATTCAGTCTTCCCAGCCTGGTGCAGGTCTACAATTTTGTTTCTGGTGTCCTTTGACAGCTCTTTGGTCTTGGCCATAGTGGAGTTTGGAGTGTGACTGTTTGAGGTTGTGGACAGGTGTCTTTTATACTGATAACAAGTTCAAACAGGTGCCATTAATACAGGTAACGAGTGGAGGACAGAGGAGCCTCTTAAAGAAGAAGTTACAGGTCTGTGAGAGCCAGAAATCTTGCTTGTTTGTAGGTGACCAAATACTTATTTTCCACCATAAATTGCAAATAAATTCATAAAAAATCCTACAATGTGATTTTCTGGATTTTTTTCTCTCAATTTGTCTGTCATAGTTGACGTGTACCTATGATGAAAATTACAGGCCTCTCTCATCTTTTTAAGTGGGAGAACTTGCACAATTGGTGGCTGACTAAATACTTTTTTTCCCCACTGTATGTATTTATGTATGTATGTATATATATATATATATATATATATATAAAACATGGGGGATTGGAAGTGATGCAGACAATTACATTGATGGAAGTTACAATCTATCTGCAATATTAAGCTGATCTACCCCCCCAAAAAATAAAAAAAATAAAGAGAAATAAAAAAATAAAAAAAATAAAAGCAAAGTGTTATTTGAACGGAGCTTGATGTTTTAATGCAGTGTAAAGTAGTGCCTTGAGACTTGAACACTTTTCTAAGACCCATTAAAGCTGTGGTAAAAATAAATCACACAGCTGCGCTGGTTTTACTACCAGCTGGATACAACAAACTAAACTGTAGCATTGGTAATAATTTTCCCTAGATCTTGAGTATGGTAGAAAATACCTACATAATGGTGAATCATCACATTGAATCAATTCAAAGGCCACTGTCTAAAACTGCTTTTTACACGCCTTAAAAAACACAATAATTGGAATGGAATTTTAATCTGTTTTAATCAGAGATAAGTATTCATCCCCATTGGCGTTTTTCCTATTTTGTTGCATTACAACCTGTAATTTAAATGGATTTTTATTTGGATTTCATGTAATGGACATACACAAAATAGTCCAAATTGGTGAAGTGAAATGAAAAAAATAACTTGTTTAAAAAATTTCTAAAAAATAAATAATGGAAAAGTGGTGCGTGCATATGTATTCTCCCCCTTTGCTATGAAGCCCCTAAATAAGATCTGGTGCAACCAATTACTTTCAGAAGTCACATAATTAGTTAAATAAAGTCCACCAGTGTGCAATCTAAGTCTCACATGATCTCAGTATCTATACACAAATATATATATATATATATATATATATATATAATGTTCTGAAAGGCCCCAGAGTATGCAACACTACTAAGCAAGGGTACAGATCAGGGTTGGGTTATAAAAAAATATCCGAAACTTTGAACATCCCACGGAGCACCATTAAATCAATTTTTTTTTTTTATGAAAAGAATATGGCACCACAACAAACCTGCCAAGAGAGGGCCGCCCACCAAAACTCACGGACCAGGCAAGGAGGGCATTAATCAAAGAGGAAACAAAGAGACCAAAGATAACCCTGAAGGAGCTGCAAAGCGCCACAGTGGAGATTGGAGTATCTGTCCATAGGACCACTTTAAGCTGTACACTCCACAGAGCTGGGCTTTACGGAAGAGTGGCCAGAAAAAAGCCATTGCTATAAAAAAATAAATAAGCAAACACGTTTGGTGTTCGCCAAAAGGCATGTGGGAGACCAAGCTTATAGAGAAACCCCAAGAGACTTGCAGCTGTAATTGCTGCAAAAGGTGGCTCTACAAAGTATTGACTTTTTTTTTGGGGGGGAGTTATGCATGCTCAAGTTTTCTGTTTTTTTGTCTTATTTCTAGTTTGTTTCACCATTTTTTTGTATTTTGCATCTTCAAAGTGGTAGGCATGCTATGTAAATCAAATGATACAAACCCCCAAAAAATCAATTTTACATTTTAGCAGACGCTCTTATCCAGAGCGACTTACAGTTAGTGAGTGCATACATTATTTTATTTTTCATACTTGCCCCCTGTGGGAATTGAACCCACAACCCTGGCGTTGCAAACGCCATGCTCTACCAACTGAGCTACATCCCTGCCGGCCATTCCCTCCCCTACCCTGGACGACGCAGGGCCAATTATGCGCCGCCCCATGGGTCTCCCGGTCGCTACAGAGGTTAGTGCATATGGCTAAGTACATCACTGGGCTGAGCTCCCTGCCATCCAGGACCTCTACACCAGGCGGTGTCAGAGGAAGGCCCTAAAAATTGTGAAAGACTCCTGCTACCCAAGTCATAGACTGTTCTCTCTGCTATCACACGGCAAGCAGTACTGATGCACCAATTTTGGAACCAACAGGACCCTGAACAGCTTCTACGCCCAAGCCATAAGACTGCTTAATAGTTAACCAAATAGCTACCCGCACTATCTGCATTGCATTGACCCTTTTTACACTCTTTTGACTCATCAAATATGCTGCTGCTACTGTTTATTATCTATCCTGTTACCTAGTCACTTTACCCCTACCTACATTACATGACCCCTAAGTATGTGGACACCTGCCAGTCGAACATCTCATTCCAAAATCATGGGCATTAATATGGAGTTGGTCCCCCCTTTGCAGCTATAACAACAGCCTCCACTCTTCTGGGAAGGCTTTCCACTAGATGTTGGAACATTGCTGCGGGGACTTGCTTTCATTTAGCCACAAGAGGATTAGTGAGGTCGGCACTGATGTTGGGCGATTCGGTCTGGCTCGCAGTCGCCGTTTCGATTCATCCCAAAGGTGTTCGATGGGGTTGAGGACAGGGCTCTGTGCAGGCCAGTCAAGTTCTTCCACACCGATCTCGACAAACCATTTCTGTATGGACCTCGCTTTGTGCACAGGGACATTGTCATGCTGAAACAGGAAAGGGCCTTCCCCAACCTGTTGCCACAAAGTTGGAAGCACACAATCGTCTAGAATGTCATTGTATGCTGTAGTAATATTTCCCTTCACTGGAACTAAGGGGCCTAGCCCGAACCATGAAAAACAGCCCCGACCATTATTCCTCCTCCATCAAACTTTACAGTTGGCACTATGCATTCGGGGAGGTAGCGTTCTCCTGGCATCCGCCAAACCCAGATTAATCCGTTGGACTGCCAGATGGTGAAGCGTGATTCATCACTTCAGAGAACGCGTTTCCACTCCTCCAGAGTCCAATGGCGGCAAGCTGTACATACCTCCAGCCGACGCTTGGCATTGCGCATGCTGATCTTAGGCTTGTGTGTGGCTGCTCGTCCATGGAAACCCATTTCATGAAGCTCCCGACGAACAGTTTGTGTGCTGACGTTGCTTCCAGAGGCAGTTTGGAACTCGGTAGTGAGGGTTGCAACCGAGGACAGACAATTTTTACGCCTTACGTGCTTCAGCACTCGGCGGTCCCGTTCTATGAGCTTGTGTGGCCTACAACTTTGCGGCTGAGCAGTTGTTGCTCCTAGCCGTTTCCACATCACAATAAAAGCACTTACAGTTGACCGGGGCTGCTCTAGCAGGGCAGAAATGTGACGAACTGACTTGTTGGAAAGGTGGCATCCTATGACGTTGAAAGTCACTGAGCTCTTCAGTAAGGCCATTCTACTGCCAAAGTTTGTCTATGGAGATTGCATGGCTGTGTGCTCAATTTTATACACCTGTCAGCAACGGGTGTGGCTGAAATAGCCGAATCCACTAATTTGAAAGGGTGTCCACATACTTTGGTATTTATAGTGTATTTTGTTAAGAATGTGAGAGTAGGGTGACTCCCCTAGCGGGTTTTGAACCCAGATCACCAGCACCAATGACTAACGCCCTAACCACTGTCTCAATAAGGGATATTGCTAGGGCATGTGCTTATTGGGCCAGTATAGTTAGGCCCTGTCCAGAAGAAACCCTAACCCTTCCTCCCTAGGCACTTGTGTAGATCTGAAACAACTTGATAGGTATAAGCAATAGGGTGAATGCACTTTGAAGTAAATCTCAGCTCTGTTAAAAGTACACTCGCCTCCCGAGTGGCGCAGCGGACTAAGGCACTGCATTGCAGTGCTAGAGTTGTCACTACAGATCCGGGTTCGATCCCGGGCTGTGTCGCAGCCGGTCGTGACCGGGACACCCATGAAGCGGTGCACAATTGGCCCAGCGTTGTCCGGGTTAGGGGAGGGTTTGGCTGGCTGGGATGTTCTTGTCCCATCGCGCTCTAGCGACCCCTTGTGGCCGGCCGGGCGCATGCACTCTGACTTCGGTTGCCAGCTGTACAGTGTTTCCTCTGACACTTTGGTGTGCGGCTGACTTCCGGGTTAAGCGAGCAGTGTTAAGAAGCAGTGCGGATTGGCGGGGTTGTGTTTCGGAGGACGCATGGCTCTCGACCTTCGCCTCTCCCGAGTCTCCCGAGTTCGTACGGGAGTTGCAGCGATGGGACAAGACTAACTAACTTCTCAACACTTTTTTTGTTGTTGTTTTATTCTTACTTTTTTTGTTTAAAATAAATGCACTGTTGGTTAAGGGCTGTAAGTAAGCATTTCACTGTAATGTCTGCACCTGTTGTATTCGGCGCATGTGACCAATAACATTTGATTTGATTTGATTTGAACTACCAATTGGGGATAAAAAGGGGTAAAAAGTACACCCCCCAAAAAATGGAAAAATGAAAACACTGTATGTTAAAAGCACTGTGTGTGAGTGTCCCTAACCTTGCCAACAGACAAAAAAAACTGTAAATTGATCAGTGGTTCACCAATTAGGGCCTTGATGGGCTTGGCAACTGTAACAAGGCGTGATGTGTAATGCAGCGTCCCATGAAACGTGTCTAGAACATTAATATTGTATATTCTGAGAACATGGCAACCATGTTCTGTGTATGTTTGATGTGATGTTGATGGAATATTCTCCTAACCCTCAGAAAACTGGACACAGGAATGTTCTCATAAAACGTGTCCAGAATATTCTGAGAACATGGCAACCGTAAGAGAATGTTCTCCTAACTTTAACACCAAAACATGCTTAAAAGGTTCTCAGAAGGTTTTTGCTAACATTGATAGAATGTTCCCCTAACTAATGGAAAACTGGACACTCAAACATTAGAATTGTTAGCTGGGCAGGGAAACTGAATACCTATTTCTCCTATAAATAGAACAATCATACAGCCTGGTTGGAGTTCTGGGTATAGCCCATTCTCTAAAACTCTTGAGAAGAGAGGCATGGCAGGTCAGAGTACTCATTGCAGTTGAAAATACAGGAGGCCTTATAGTACTATAGAACATCACTCAGGCAAAGCGCAGAGCGCCTGCTGCCTCCGGGCAGATGAAACACTCACATCAAAACACAACTATCCATCCCTCTCCAAATGGATTCAGTACTGAGCCGCGTGACAGACAGCAGGGACTAAAGCCATGCAAACTCCTCCTGCTGCTGCCTCCACGCTGGGGCAATAATCTGAGCCCATGGAGTCATCAGACTGGCCAGCCCCATTTCAAACGCCACAGGACATAACCTTGAGCCATCCTCACTGCTGCTTCTGCTGCTGCCGCTCACATCAACAGCAGGAAATAGAGCTGCAAGTGTGCCTGCCTGTTCCTGGCCGACAGGCAAAGCTGACAACCCCGAAAGTTGTGTCTGTCAGTTCACCAAACAAACACACCACAGGTTCAACAAACAGCTTGATTTAATTTATCTCTCAATATTGTCAGAAGTTAAACAGTGTGATAAACATGTCCATTGTCTTACCTGTTTTATGTCTGTGTATTCTCCTCTTCCTGATTTCCTGAAAAAAGGAAAATACTTTTAAATCACAAAGAAAACGTAAACATCTTAATTAACACCTTACTGTGATAGACCCATTTCAGGATTTGATGTATTCCACCATCAGCATCATCAGTGTCAGAATAATTGTATCTTGCCTAATATAATTGGTTGACTACACACTAAACTGCATAGTGCTGTTAATGCCATGTTTCTACATAAGTAAACTGAATTGAACTGTCAGCTGTATGCATCATGAAAATAAATTATTCCTAAAGTGGAGCTGGGACAATTAGCAGGCGGTTCCATTGTGTGGGTTAATGGAAATGCACATGGGCGGTTAACATCACGGGTTAATGCCAGAGCAAAGCTACCATGAACATTTCTCACTTTGGGCCCGGATAATTGATACAGTGCCTTGCAAAAATATTCATCCACCTTGGCATTTTTTCTTATTTTGATGCATTACAACATGTAATTTAAATGGATTTGGATTTGGATTTCATGTAATGGACATATACAAAATAGTCCAAATTGGTGAAGTGAAATGAAAAAAATTACTTGTTAAAAACATTCTAAAAATAAATAACGGAAAAATGGTGTGTGCATATGTATTTGCTATGAAGCCCCTAAATAAGATCTGGTGCAACCAATTACCTTCAGAAGTCACATAATTAGTTACATAAAGTCCACCTGTGTGTGTAATCTAAGTGTCACATGATCTGTCACATGATCTCAGTATATATACACCTGTTCTGAAAGGCCCCAGAGTCTGCAACACCACTAAGCAAGGGGCACCACCAAGCAAGCGGCACCATGAAGACCAAGGAGCTCTCCAAACAGGTCAGGGACAAAGTTGTGGAGAAGTACAGATCAGGGTTGTTTAAAAATATCAGAAACTTTGAACATCCCACGGAGCACCATTAAATACATTATTTTTAAAAATGGAAAGAATATGGCACCACAACAAACCTGCCAAGAGAGGGCCACCCACCAAAACTCACGGACCAGGCAAGGAGGGCATTAATCAGAGAGGCAACAAAGAGACCAAAGATAACCCTGAAGGAGCTGCAAAGCTCCACAGCGGAGATTGGAGTATCTCTCCATAGGACCACTTTAAGCCGTACATTCCACAGAGCTGGGCTTTACGGAAGAGTGGCCAGAAAAAAGCAATTGCTTAAAATAAGTAAAACACGTTTGGTGTTTGCCAAAAGGCATGTGGGAGACTCCCCAAACATATGGAAGAAGGTACTCTGGTCAGATGAAACTAAAATTGAGCTTTTTGGCCATCAAGGAAAACGCTATGTCTGGCACAAACCCAACACCTCTCATCACCCCGAGAACACCATCCCCACAGAGAAGCATGGTGGTGGCAGCATCATGATGTGGGGATGTTTTTCATCGGCAGGGACTGGGAAACTGGTCAGAATTGAAGGAATGATGGATGGTGCTAAATACAGGGAAATTCTTGAGGGAAACCTGTTTCAGTCTTCCAGAGATTTGAGAATGGGACGGAGGTTCACCTTCCAGCAGGACAATGACCCTAAGCATACTGCTAAAGCAACACTTGTGTGGTTTAAGGGGAAACATTTAAATGTCTTCGAATGGTCTAATCAAAGCCCAGACCTCAATCCAGTTGAGAATCTGTGGTATGACTTAAAGATTGCTGTACATCAGCGGAACCCATCCAACTTGAAGGAGCTGGAGCAGTTTTGCCTTGAAGAATGGGCAAAAACCCCAGTGGCTAGATGTGCCAAGCTTATAGAGACATACCCCAAGAGACTTGCAGCTGTAATTGCTGCAAAAGGTGGCTCTACAAAGTATTGACTTTGGGGGGGTGAATAGTTATGCACGCTCAAGTTCAGTTTTTTTGTCTTATTTCTTGTTTGTTTCACACAAAAAAATATTTTGCATCTTCAAAGTGATAGGCATGTTGTGTAAATCAAATGATACAAACCCCCCCAAAATCAATTTTAATTCCAGGTTGTAAGGCAACAAAATAGGAAAAATGCCAAGGGGGGTGAATACTTTTGCAAGCCACTGTATGTAAGGCAACATAAATAGTCACAAACATGTCAACATAATAAATATACTGTAGCATGTTAAAAAATACAGTACATTATATAGGCTACAGTGTGTGTATCTGCATAGGCTCTGGGGTGATGTACAAGCCAAGCCATGAAAACCATTATGCCTTTCAGTCTATGGAGCCTCTGAAGATATGTGAGATAATTAATACTTAAAAAATGGGATTCCTATCCATATAGTATCGCGGGCTCTTAAGGTCTGTTTCACACCTGTGAGAAAGACTTAAAGCTACTGTATGCAGTCTATAAGTTGAGCTGTACTTCGATAATGCAGACACAGTTGAGACTAGATAAATCTCAAAGTATATACACTGAGTCTACAAAACATTTCCATGACGTAGACTGACCAGGTGAATCCAGGTGAAAGCTATGATCCCTTATTGATGTCACCTGTTAAATTCACTTCAAATCAGTGTAGATGAAGTGGAGGAGACCGGTAATATAAGGATTTTTAAGCCTTGGGACTATTGAGACATTAAATTTTTTATTGAACCTTTATTTTATCAGAGAGTCAAACTGAGACCAATGTCTCTTTTACAGATGAGCCCTGAATTACAGAAATTACAGAAAATACACATATCAAAATATAAATGCAAAATGCAAGAAGAAAGAAAAATACGGTCATAAAAAACAAACACATTCATCAGTAAAAAGGTCCTCAATTAGCTTAAGAACATTTTGAAGATTGTTCCACAAATAAGGTGCAAGAAAACTAAAAGCTGATTTATCTAACTCAATAGAGACAAAAGGAATTTCCAGAGTTAGCCATCCCTGAGACCAGGCATGGTAACTCGTATGTCTAAAGTTTAGTAAAGATGTTAGGTACAGTGGGAATTTTTGTAAAAGGGCTTTATAAATGAAAATATAGCAGTGGTCTAAGGCACTGCATCTCAGTGCTTGAGTCGTCACTACAGACCCCCTGGTTCGATTCCAGGCTGTATCACAACCTGCAGTGATTGGGAGTCACATAGGGCGACGCACAATTGGCCCAGCGTCGTCCGGGTTTGGCCGGTGTAGGCTGTCATTGTAAATAATAATTTGTTCTTAACTGACTTGCCTAGTTAAATAAAGGTTAAATAAAAATAAATAAATAAAAAGAGGGCCAACCAACTTTCTGGTAGAGAATGCAGTGATGAGTACTAAAATTGTCACCTGTAATAAAGCGCAGTGCGCTATGATAAACTGCATCTAACGGCTTTAATGAGGTGGCAGCTGCGTTCATATAGATGATGTCACCATAGTCTAGGACCGATAGGAACGTCGACTGAATAATCTGCTTTCTACTATTTAGCGAGAGACAGGACCTATTTCTTTCTATAGAATAAGACCATTTTATTCTCAGCTTCTTAACTAACTAATCAATATGCTTTTTAAAAGACAGCTTTTCATCTATCCAACACCATCAGTAGATACACATTGAGTTCTATCTGTCAAATATTTTTTAAACCAGTTACATGCAGCCTGGTCTAGGCCAATTGAGGAAAGCTTCTGAATTAGCAGTCATTGATCAACAGTATCAAAAGCCTTTGACAAGTCAATGAAGAGGGCAGCACAATGTTGCCTTATATCCATACAGGTAACCACATCATTTATAACTAGGGATGCAGCAGAGATAGTGCTATGACCTGGTCTAAAACCTGACTGATGTATATTTAGAATACATTTCAAAGATAAGAAAGATCTTAGCTTAGAATTAATCAAGGATTCTAATATTTTAGCTAGGAAAGAAAGTTTAGAAATAGGGCGATAATTATTTAGGTCACCACCTTTGTGAAGTGGGAGTACATGGGCCGCCTTCCAAACCTTAAAAAAATGGGTTAATGATTCAACAATCAGGGGAGCAGAGAGCTGGATCAAGCATATCAGCCCCAGTGTTTTTTTTAAACATAAATCTTAAGCAAGGCATCTAGCACATCACATATAGTAAATTGTTGAAATGAAAACAAAGATTCACTAGAAGTTGACAGGTTACCCGTCGAGTCAGCTAGAGGCTGGCACAGGGAAGAGCAGTCGATTGACTGACCAGGGTCAATTAAACCACAGTTTCTCTTAAATAAAAAGCCTGCCGAGATAAAATTATGACTAAAGTCAGACAGAACTTGCTTATGCAGGGAAGAAGAGGAATTGTACGCTTCAGTGCATTTACTGTTTTCCAACAGCAGAGTTAAAGATAGCGCTTAAAAAGTAGCTTGATTTAGCTTCCTTAATGTTTCTCATGAATGGATGGACATGGATTGTGTATGTGTGCCATTCAGAGGGTGAATGGGCAAGACAAAGATTTAAGTGCCTTTAAACAGGGTATGGTAGCAGGTGCCAGGCGCACCGGTTTGAGTGTGTCAAGAACTGCAACGCTGCTGGGTTTTTCATGCTCAACAGTTTCCTGTGTGTATCAAGAATGGTCCACCACGCAAAGGACATCCAGCCAACTTGACACAACTGTCAATATGGGCCAGCATCCCTGTGGAACACTTTCAGCACCTTATAGTCCATGCCCCGATGAATTGAGGCTGTTCCGAGGGAAAAAGGGGGTGCAACTCAATATTAGGAAGGTGTTCCTAATGTTTTGTACACTCAGTGTATTTGCTGCAGAGATTAGTTTATTGAATCTTATTATGCTGTATTTAACTCAGACAGTCACGTGTTGAACAAGTAATAAACAATGTACTCTGACAATTATTATTATGAAGGTACCACCATCATCAGTTATCCTGTAATCTGTCAGCCTACAGTGAGGGAAAAAAGTATTTGATCCCCTGCTGATTTTGTACGTTTGCCCACTAAAAAAGAAATGATCAGTCTATAATTTTAATGGTAGGTTTATTTGAACAGTGAGAGACAGAATAACAACAAAAAAATCCAGAAAAACGCATGTCAAAAATGTTATAAATTTATTAGCATTTTAATGAGGGAAATAAGTATTTGACCCCCTCTCAATTAGAAAGATTTCTGGCTCCCAGGTGTCTTTTATACAGGTAACGAGCTGAGATTAGGAGCACACTCTTAAAGGGAGTGCTCCTAATCTCAGCTTGTTACCTGTATAAAAGACACCTGTCCACAGAAGCAATCAATCAATCAGATTCCAAACTCTCCACCATGGCCAAGACCAAAGAGCTCTCCGAGGATGTCAGGGACAAGATTGTAGACATACACAAGGCTGGAATAGGCTACAAGACCATCGCCAAGCAGCTTGGTAATAAGGTGCCAACAGTTGGTGCGATATATTCGCAAATGGAAGAAACACAAAATAACTGTCAATCTCCCTCGGCCTGTGGCTCCATGCAAGATCTTACCTCGTGGAGTTGCAATGATCATGAGAACGGTGAGGAATCAGCCCAGAACTACACAGGATGATCTTGTCAATGATCTCAAGGCAACTGGGACCATAGTCACCAAGAAAACAATTGGAAACACACTACGCTGTGAAGGACTGAAATCCTGCAGCGCCCGCAAGGTCCCCCTGCTCAAGAAAGCACATATACAGGGCCGTCTGAAGTTTGCCAATGAACATCTGAATGATTCAGAGGAGAACTGGGTGAAAGTGTTGTGGTCAGATGAGACCAAAATCGAGCTCTTTGGGATCAACTCAACTCGCCGTGTTTGGAGGAGGAGGAATGCTGCCTATGACCCCAAGAACACCATCCCCACCGTCAAACATGGAGGTGGAAACATTGTGCTTTGGGGGTGTTTTTCTGCTAAGGGGACAGGACAACTTCACCGCATCAAAGGGACGATGGACGGGGCCATGTACCGTCAAATATTGGGTGAGAACCTCCTTCCCTCAGCCAGGGCATTGAAAATGGGTCGTGGATGGGTATTCCAGCATGACAATGACCCAAAACACACGACCAAGGCAACAAAGGAGTGGCTCAAGAAGAAGCACATTAAGGTCCTGGAGTGGCCTAGCCAGTCTCCAGACCTTAATCCCATAGAAAATCTGTGGAGGGAGCTGAAGGTTTGAGTTGCCAAACGTCAGCCTCGAAACCTTAATGACTTGGAGAAGATCTGCAAAGAGGAGTGGAACAAAATCCCTCCTGAGATGTGTGCAAACCTGGTGGCCAACTACAAGAAACGTCTGACCTCTGTGACTGCCAACAAGGGTTTTGCCACCAAGTACTAAGTCATGTTTTACAGAGGGGTCAAATACTTATTTCCCACATTAAAATGCATATCAATTTATAACATTCTTGACATGCGTTTTTCTGGATTTTTTTGTTGTTATTCTGTCTCTCACTGTTCAAATAAACCTACCATTAAAATTATAGACTGATCATGTCTTTGTCAGTGGGCAAACGTACAAACTCAGCAGGGGATCAAATACTTTTTTCCCTCACTGTATATGTAATTAGTGGTAAATAATGTAGGTAATTAGTTTGTCTCTTATCAGGAAGGAGGTCTGGGCTAGCTACATTAATTTACTCCTTGGCAATGAGGAGCTGGAGCGGGAGACCAAGGACAATCAGCACAAAATCGATGAAGTCAAGGATGATGGAAAAAAACTATGGAGAACTTTGAATGTCATAATGGGTAGGATGCCTCGTTTGTTAATTCAGAGGGTATTTGTATTATGAAACCATGTGACATTGCAAATTACTTAAAATCATATTTTACTGGCAAAGTGGACAAGTTGAGAAATGTAATGAGTCCAACTGATGGCTCTCTGTCATATACACTTCAAAGACTGAATCATGAATGAGAGGGGGGGGGGGGGTAGAAGGATTACTGTTATACTATTCCGGGTATTCCTTAAAGAGATGGCAAATTGCTTAGAGTTACAGCCAACCACATATCCACCCCAATTTGTCATATTTTTAATTCAGTTGTCACGCCCTGACCTAGAGAACTCTTGTTGGTTGGGTCAGGGTTAGGAGTTCAGTTTGAGATCTATGTTATTGTATTTCTATGTTGGATTCTAGTATTTGTATTTCTATGTTTGGCCGGGTGTGATTTCCAATCAGAGGCAGCTGTCGCTCTTTGTCTCTGATTGGGGATCATACTTAAGTAGCCTGGTTGCCTACCTTAGTTGTGGGATCTTGTTTGTGTTCCTGTTAGGCTTGTTGTGAGTATAGCCCATAGGACTTCACGTTACGTTGCTTTTGTTGTTTTGTCAAGTTTTTATCTTCATTAATAAATATGTACGCATACCACGCTGCACCTTGGTCTGACCCATCTCTCAACGATCGTGACATCAGTACGGGCCATTCTACTGCCAATGTTTTCCTTTGGAGATTGCATGGCTGTGTGCTCGATTTTTAAACACCTGTCAGCAACGGGTGTGGCTGAAATAGCCGAATCCACTAATTTGAAGGGGTGTCCACATACTATTGGTTCTTGATGTGTGGGGTGTGCCCAGAAGTCTGGAAAGAGTTAAAGGCTATTCCACTAATTAAGGATAAAAAATCTGCCTTCACTGGTCCTAATAGTCATCCTATAAGCTTGCTGCCGGTGTTAAATAAATTCTTGGAAAAAAATGTATCTGTAGAAATCCAGGATTTTTTTAATGTAATGGTCGATAAAGGGTTTCCAGCATGCATACAGAGAAGGGCATTCTACGAGTAAGGCCTTAGAGCAAATGACAGATTGGCTAAAGAGTATGGATGACAGGAAGTTAGTGGGTGCAGTGTTGTTTGACTTTAGTGCTGCTTTGATGTAATTGATCACAAACTGTTTTTAGTTCAACTAAAATGGTATGGTTTTATGTCTGCCGCTCTATCCTGGATGGAAAGATATCCAGGAGAAGGCAAAAGGTTTTCTTTAATGGTTGCTTTTCGGACCGTAAAGAGCTACACTATGGGGTTCCTCAAGGCAGCTGCCTAGGCCCACTTCTATAATCTATCTTTACTAATGATTTACACTCAGTAATGAACAAAGAAAGAGTGGTTATGCTGATGACTCTACAATGTATAGTGCTGCATTAGCATGTAATGCACTAACAGATGTACTGAGCAGAGAACTAAGAATGGTGTCTGAGTGGGTTAATATTAACAAATTGGTGTTTAATATTTCTAAAACAGAATGTATTGTATTTGGTCCAAGATACAGTATGTGTTTGCTGGAGACCCCCAATTAAATGTGTCGATGAATGGGATGCCTGTAGAACGAGTTTGAAAAAATACCAAACTACTTGGTGTGACGTTGGATGCAGCTCTATCCTGGTCTGAATATATAGATAATATTGTAATTAAAATGGGTAAGGGCATTACTGTAACAACAAAATGTTCTGAGTATGTAACATCCAGCACTCTGAATCAGGTGATTCAATCTCTGGTTCTATCACACCTAGAGTACTGTCCAGTCATATGGTCATCTGCAGCAAAAGAATACCTAAAAAAGCTCTAACTCGCTCAAAACAGGGCTGCCAGATGAGCTATTCATTGCTCTATCCGAATGAATGTCAACCAAATGCATCAGAATCTCTCATGGCTTTCTGTTGAACACAAATTACTATCCAGTATTTAGATTTTCTTTAGGAACGTTATATTTTTCAAGAAACCACAGTATTTCTAAGACTAATTAGAGTATACTAACAACCAGACAGACAAATTCAAATCAAATCAAATGTTATTTGTCACATGCGCCGAATACAACAGGTTTAAACCTTACCATGAAATGCTTACTTACAAGCCCTTAACCAACAATGCAGTTTTAAGAAAAATAAGAATTAAGAAAAATATATTTACTAAATAAACTAAAGTAAAAAATAAAAGAGCAACGATAAAATAACAATAACAAGGCTATATACAGGGGGTACCGAGTCAATGTACAGGTTAGTCGAGGTAATTTGTACATGTAGGTAGGGGTAAAGTGACTATGCATAGATAATAACCAGCGAGTAGCAGCAGTGTACGGGGGGGTCAATGCAAATGGTCCGGGTAGCCATTTGATTAGCTGTTCAGGAGTCTTATGGCTTGGGGGTAGAAGCTGTTCAGAAGCCTTTTGGACCTAGACTTGGCGTTCCGGTACTGCTTGCCATGCAGTAGCAGAGAGAACAGTCTATGACTAGGGTGGCTGGAGTCTTTTGCCAATTTTTGACAACGCCTGGTATAGAGGTACTGGATGGCAGGAAGCTTAGCCCCAGTGATGTACGGGCCGTACGCACTACCCTCTGTAGCGCCTTGTGGTCGGAGGCCGAGCAGTTGCCATACCAGGCGGTGATGCAACCACTCAGGATGCTCTCGATGGTGCAGCTGTATAACTTTTTGAGGATCTGAGGGCCCATGCCAAATCTTTTCAGTCTCCTGAGGGGAAATAGGCTTTGTCGTGCCCTCTTCACAAATGTCTTGGTGTGTTTGAACCATGATAGCTTGTTGGTGATGTGGACACCAAGGAACTTGAAGCTCTCAACCTGCTCCACTACAGCCCCAACGATGAGAATGGGGGCATGCTCTGCCCTACTTTTCCTGTAGTCCACAATCATCTCCTTTGTCTTGATCACATTGAGGGAGAGGTTGTTGTCCTGGCACCACACTTCCAGGTCTCTGACCTCCTCCCTATAGGCTGTCTCATCGCTGTCGGTGATCAGGCCTACCACCGTTGTGTCGTTGGCAAACTTAATGATGGTGTTGGAGTCGTGCCTGGCCACGCAGTCATGGGTGAACAGGGAGTACAGGAGGGGACTAAGCACGCACCCTGAGGGGCCCCTGTGTTGAGGATCAGCGTGGCAGATGTGTTGTTGCCTAACCTTACCATCTGGGGGAGGCCCGTCAGGAAGTCCACGATCCAGTTGCAGAGGGAGGCGTTTGTCCCAGGGTCCTTAGCTTAGTGATGAGCTTTGATCATACTATGGTGTTGAACGCTGAGTTGTAGTCAATGAACAGCATTCTGACGTTGGTGTTCCTTTTGTCCAGGTGGGAAAGGGCAGTGCTGAGTGCAATAAGGATAGCGCCATCTGTGGATCTGTTGGGGTGGTATGCCAATTGGAGTGGGTCTAGGGTTTCTGGGATGATGGTGTTGATGTGAGCCATGACCAGCCTTTCAAAGCACTTCATGGTTACAGACGTGAGTGCTACGGCTCGGTAGTCATTTAGGCAGGTTACCTTGGTGTTCTTGGGCACAGGGACTGTGGTGGTCTGCTTGAAACATGTAGGTATTACAGACTCGGCCAGGGAAAGGTTGAAAATATCAGTGAAGATACTTGCCAGTTGGTCAGTGCATGCTCAGAGAATATGTCCTGGTAATCTGTCTGGCCCTGCGGCCTTGTGAATGTTGACCTGTTTAAAGGTCTTTCTCACATCGGCTACGGCGAGCGTGATCACACAGTCGTCGGGAACAGCTGGTGTGCTCATGCATGCTTCAGTGTTGCTAGCTTTGAAGCGTGCATATAAGTTATTTAGCTCGTCTGGTAGGCTTGTATCACTGGGCAGCTCGCGGCTGGGCTTCCCTTTGGAGTCCGTAATAGTTAGCAAACCCTGCCACATCCGACGAGTGTTGGAGACGGTGTAATAGGATTCAATCTTAGTCCTGTATTTACGCTTTGCCTGTTTGTTGGTTCGTCTGAGGCCATAGCGGGATTTCTTATAAGCGTCTGGGTTAGAGTCTCGCTCCTCGAAAGCGGCAGCTCTACCCTTTAGCTCAGTGCGGATGTTGCCTATAATCCATTGCTTCTGGTTGGGGTATGTACGTACGGTCACTGTGGGGACAATGTCATCGATGCACTTATTGATGAAGCCAGTGACTGCTGTGGTATACTCCTCAATGCAATCGGATGAGTCCTGGAACATATTCCAGTCTGTGCTAGCAAAACAGTCCTGTAGCTTAGCATCTGCGTCATCTGACCACTTCCATATTGAGCGAGTCACTGGTACTTCCTGCTTTAGTTTTTGCTTGTACGCAGGAATCAGGAGGATAGAATTATGATCAGATTTGCCAACTGGAGGGCGAGGGAGAGCTTTGTACGCATCTCTGTATGTGGAGTAAAGGTGGTCTAGAGTTTTTTTTCTTCATCTTGTTGCACATGTAACATGCTGGTAGAATGAGGTCAAACGGATTTAAGTTTGCCTGCATTAAAATCCCCGGCCCCTAGGAGCGCCGCCTCTGGATGAGCATTTTCTTGTTTGCTTATGGCTTTAAACAGCTCGTTGAGTGCGGTATTAGTGCCAGCATCGGTTTGTGGTGGTAAATAGACAGCTACGAAAAATATAGAAAAAACTCTCTTGGTAAATAGTGTGGTCTACAGCTTATCATGAGATACTCTACCTCAGGCGAGAAAAACCTAGAGACTTCCTTAATATTTAATTTCTCACACCAGCTGTTATTGACAAATAGACACAGACCGCAACCCCTTGTCTTACCGGAGACAGCTGTTCTGTCTTGCCGATGCACGGGAAAATCAGCCAACTGTATATTATCCATGTCGTCGTTCAGCCACAACTCGGTGAAACATAAGATATTACAGCTTTTAATGTCCCGTTAATAATAAATAAATAATAATAATAATATGCCATTTAGCAGACGCTTTTATCCAAAGCGACTTACAGTCATGCGTGCATACATTTTTGTGTATGGGTGGTCCCGGGGATCGAACCCACTACCTTGGCGTTTCAAGCGCCGTGCTCTACCAGCTGAGCTACAGAGGACCACGTTGGTAGGATAGTCTTGACCGGAGCTCATCCAGTTTATTCTCCAATGATTGCATGTTGGCCAAAAGGACGGATGGTAGAGGCGGGTTACCCACTCGCCGACGAATTCTCACAAGGCACCCGGACCTGTAAATAATGGCAATTTCTCAGAAAGTTTTAAACTGTCAAGAGGAGTGAAACAAGGTTGTCCACTATCGGCATATCTATTTATTGTGGCCATCGAGATGTTAGCTATTAAAATCAGATCCAACAATAATATCAGGGGATTAGAAATCCAGGGCTTAAAAACAAAGGTGTCATTGTACGCTGATGATTCATGTTTTCTTTTAAATCCACAACTAGAATCCCTCCACAGCCTCATAGAGGATCTAGATACATTTTCTAACCTCTCCTGATTACAACCAAATTATGACAAATGTACTATATTACATATTGGATCACTAAAAAATACAATTTTTACATTACCATGTAGTTTACCAATAAAATGGTCTGATGGTGATGTGGATATACTCGGAATATCCCAAAGGAAATAAATGATCTCACTTCAATACATTTTAATAGAAAGTTAGCAAAAACAGATAAGATCTTGCTACCATGGAAAGGTAAATACCTGTCAATTTGTGGAAAAATCACCCTGATTAACTCTTTAGTATTATCCCAGTTTACCTATTTGTTTATGGTCTTGCCTATGCCTAGCGAACAGCTTTTTAAATTATATGAGAAAAAAAAAATATTCAATTTTATTTGGAATGGCAAGCCAGACAAAATTAAACGGGCCTATTTATATAATGAATATGAATTCGGAGGACAGAAATTATTAAATATTAAAGCATTAGACCTATCACTAAAAGCTTCAGTCATACAAAAGTTATACTTAAATCCGAACTGGTTCTCTAGCAAATTAGTAAGATTGTATCACCCAATGTGCAAGAATGGCCTTTTTCACTTTATTCAGATTACAACCACTCACTTTCAGTTATTTGAAAAGGAAATCATCTCCCAAATATCACTAGCCATAGAAAGTTGGTTGCAATTTCAATTAAATCCTCCAGAAACGACAGAACAAATAATGCAACAAATATTGTGGTTAAACTCAAATATACTAATAGATAAAACCTTTTTTTTTGACAAAATGTTTAAAAAGGTATAATCTTCATAAATTATATCATCGGTAGGACTGGTGGAGTTATGACGCACATGCAGCTAACAAAGACATATGGAAATGTCTGCTCTACCCAGCCTTACCGCAAAAATGGAAGAGGAAAGTGGAAGGGGGAGAAAGTAAGGAACTTGTCTGTCGGCCTTGCATTAAAGCACATAACTGGTTAAGGAAAACTGTGATAAATAAAAAAGTATATCAGTTTCATTTAAGGACCAAAGGATTGACAGCTGTCCCATATAGATTGCAAAATAGTTGGGAAGAGATTTTTGACGTACCGATCCCATGGCATAGTGTTTATGAACTGATACGCAAAACGACATCGGATTCAAAACTTAGAATCTTTCAATTTAAATTATTATATAAAATTCTTGCTACCAATAGAATGTTATTTATATGGGGGATACAATCTTCCCAGCTCTGCAGATTTTGCTGCGAAGAGACAGAATCATTAGATCATTTGTTTTGGTACTGTCCATTTGTAGCTTGTTTTTGGACACAGGTCCAGGAATGGCTAAAAGATTGCAATATTTACCTGGAGCTAACGTTGCAGATAGCGTTACTGGGTGATCTGAAAAGTCATAGTCAATTTATTAATAATATAATAATACTTTTAGCAAAAATGTTTATTTTCAATTCACAATCTGTAGAAACAATGAGAATAGAAAGGTTCAGAACTTTTGTAAAACATCACAGTACAGTTGAAATATATATGGCAAATAGAATTCCTATATGGATGGTGTTAAGAGATAGATGGGAGGTGTTGAATGGAATTGAAGGATGGGACTAATAACAACTAACAACAAATAATAACAAGATAACTAATAATGTAAGCATACTGTGTCCATAAGAAGTATATAGGTTGTAGGTTGGGAGCTTTTGTGAAAGAGCACAGTTAGAAAGATATGGCATATAGAAGCAAACCGGATGGACATCATGAAAATGATCGGAGAGGTTGAGAGTAGAAGAAGTTCAGGAGAAAAAACTAACAAAATATAATTATTGTAAAATTGACTGTGTCCATAAAATGTAGATAGTAAGTATAAGCTGGAAGTAGAGGCCTAAGCATTGTTGTTCACTAGTTTACTCCAAGTAGGGAAAGGGTGGCGGGGTTGGAAAGTAATAAAGGGGAATATATATTTTTTAAAGGATATGTATGTGTATGTATGTATGTATGTATGTGTGTGTGTATATGTGTATATATATATATATATATATATATATATATATATATATATATATAACATGGGGGATTGGAAGTGATGCAGACAATTACATTGATGGAAGTTACAATCTTTCTGCAATATTAAGCTGATCTACCCCCAATAATAATAAAACAATGAAATAAAATAAAAACTACATCAACGATGGCAGTCTCAGACTGAAGTACGTAGTGAACATAAAGCAGCGGAATAATTCGGTTTGAGTCGTCAGGCAATCTGATAACTTCCAGGCCAAGGACAAATCTCCTAAAATCTAGAATTTTATACAGAGCCATCACTGAAAGGAATTCTTTACCAACTCACATTTCTCAGGCAAAAAGTAAATCCATCTTCAAGAAAACAATAAAAGAACATCTATTGCAATCGACCATATGACTGGTCAGATACTAGAGCGCATCTACTGAATGCTAAATGTATTACCTGTTACGTATTTTAACTGATCTGTAATGTCTACTTGTTAAATGTTTGTAATGTCTTAATGTAAATTGTAATTGTTTGTAATGTCATTTTAGTTCTGTGTTGGAACCCAGGAAGATTAGCTTATGTTATGGCGTCAGCTAATGGGGATCCTAATCAAATTCTAATTCAAACAAATACTGTTATATTATTGTTTTTAAAATAATACCTCCAACATATCCTGCTTTCCAGGTGAAACTAGAAAATCAATAACAATGAGGGAAACTATAGAGTACAAAACAGAGAATTACTTACATAGTGGTAACAGAAAAAGTACCACTGACCTTTCACAAATCAATATTTTTTAAGGTACAACGATGCTGCATGAATGCAGATTACACACAATTGACACAGTGATACGGTAATATCTCTGCAACCTTGATCGCAATGAGAGGCTTCATAGATACTTACAGTGAGGGAAAAAAGTATTTGATCCCCTGCTGAGTTTGTACGTTTGCCCACTGACAAAGACATGATCAGTCTATAATTTTAATGGTAGGTTTATTTGAACAGTGAGAGACAGAATAACAACAAAAAAATCCAGAAAAACGCATGTCAAGAATGTTATAAATTGATTTGCATTTTAATGAGGGAAATAAGTATTTGACCCCTCTGCAAAACATGACTTAGTACTTGGTGGCAAAACCCTTGTTGGCAGTCACAGAGGTCAGACGTTTCTTGTAGTTGGCCACCAGGTTTGCACACATCTCAGGAGGGATTTTGTTCCACTCCTCTTTGCAGATCTTCTCCAAGTCATTAAGGTTTCGAGGCTGACGTTTGGCAACTCAAACCTTCAGCTCCCTCCACAGATTTTCAATGGGATTAAGGTCTGGAGACTGGCTAGGCCACTCCAGGACCTTAATGTACTTCTTCTTGAGCCACTCCTTTGTTACCTTGGTCGTGTGTTTTGGGTCATTGTCATGCTGGAATACCCATCCACGACCCATTTTCAATGCCCTGGCTGAGGGAAGGAGGTTCTCACCCAATATTTGACGGTACATAGCCCCGTCCATCGTCCCTTTGATGCGGTGAAGTTGTCCTGTCCCCTTAGCAGAAAAACACCCCCAAAGCATAATGTTTCCACCTCCATGTTTGACGGTGGGGATGGTGTTCTTGGGGTCATAGGCAGCATTCCTCCTCCTCCAAACACGTCGAGTTGAGTTGATCCCAAAGAGCTCGATTTTGGTCTCATCTGACCACAACACTTTCACCCAGTTCTCCTCTGAATCATTCAGATGTTCATTGGCAAACTTCAGCCGGCCCTGTATATGTGCTTTCTTGAGCAGGGGGAAATTGCGGGTGCTGCAGGATTTCAGTCCTTCACGGCATAGTGTGTTTCCAATTGTTTTCTTGGTGACTATGGTCCCAGTTGCCTTGAGATCATTGACAAGATCATCCCGTGTAGTTCTGGGCTGATTCCTCACCATTCTCATGATCATTGCAACTCCACGAGGTGAGATCTTGCATGGAGTCCCAGGCAGAGGGAGATTTACAGTTATTTTGTGTTTCTTCCATTTGCGAATAATCGCACCAACAGTTGTCACCTTATTACCAAGCTGCTTGGCGATGGTCTTGTAGCCCATTCCAGCCTTGTGTAGGTCTACAATCTTGTCCCTGACATCCTTGGAGAGCTCTTTGGTCTTGGCCATGGTGGAGAGTTTGGAATCTGATTGATTGATTGCTTCTGTGAACAGGTGTCTTTTATACAGGTAACAAGCTGAGATTAGGAGCACTCCCTTTAAGAGTGTGCTCCTAATCTCAGCTCGTTACCTGTATAAAAGACACCTGGGAGCCAGAAATCTTTCTGATTGAAAGGGGGTCAAATACTTATTTCCCTCATTAAATTGCTAATCAATTTATAACATTTTTGACATGCGTTTTTCTGGATTTTTTTGTTGTTATTCTGTCTCTCACTGTTCAAATAAACCTACCATTAAAATGATAGACTGATCATTTCTTTGTTAGTGGGCAAACGTACAAAATCAGCAGGGGATCAAATACTTTTTTTCCTCACTGTAAGCAGACTAATGTTCTCTGCTTATCTTCCAACATGATGTTTAATCACATCCAGCCATATGATAGCAGCAGCAGACATGATTTTCCATGGTGTAGTTTGAGAGGACGTGTTTGTATTAAGAATTGGTCTGCCAATGTATCTGCACCTCTCCACACAGTTTCAGCAGCACAGACTGCATAACTAGCCCACTTCCTCTGGATGGTAAATGACATGGCAGTATTGGATTTCTTTCCAAGCCAGAGACAGGATAAATGGCAGTGAAATACAGGGTTTATAGAGGCTGACAGGGACTTTTCCTTTTGTAAATCAATACATCAGCAACCCCATAAAATACACTGCCAAAGGTTACAGAAATAAGAACTAATACCCTTATACTGTGGTAAAGAAAGCAGGGATTGAGAGAGTCAGACAGAACTATTCACACTATCTGGGGGGGTTCATGAGTCTATTGATTAGCGTCTTTTCTGTTCATGTTATGTGCTAGGTGTGACTGTTAGCAACAGCTCAAACGCATGGAGGTTGTAGTTGTGTGCCAACAGAAAGGCCACAGCAAACTGACCCTCATTCTAGCTGAAGTTCAGAAAAAGCAGAGAACAAAGAAGATAAGCTGGGAAAGATGCTCAAGCTTCACGGCAACCTCACATCTCAAAGTACAACAGTAGCTGGACAGCATGTTCACCGCCAGGTGTCTTTGTATAATACCATGACACATTCCACAAAAATAATGTTGACTATAAAATCTCACCTACACAAAACTCCTCGGACAACAGAACCCACACATATCCATGGGATGATGAGTGCTGTGATCCTACATCTGCAGCCTACAGAGAAACCTCTTCAAGCTGAGAAGAGGAGGAGAACATTATTGTTATCTCACATCCAGCTATCTCCACAGAGACTGGGATGAGTGTGAAGTTCTGTGAACAGATCAACTGATACAGTTGAAGTCAGAAGTTTACATACACCGTAGCCAAATACATTTAAACTCAGTTTTTCACAAATCCTGACATTCAATCCTAGTAAAAATTCCCTGTCTTAGGTCCGTTAGGATCACCACTTTATTTTAAGAATGAGAAATGTCAGAATAATAGTAGAGAGAATTATTTATTTCAGCTTTTATTTCTTTCATCACATTCCCAGTGGGTCAGAAGTTTACAAACACTGAATTAGAATTTGTTAGCATTGCCTTTAAATTGTTTAACTTGGGTCAAACGTTTCGGGTAGCCTTCCACAAGGATCCCACAATAAGTTGGGTGAATTTTGGCCCATTCCTCCTGACAGAGTTGGTGTAACTGAGTCAGGTTTGTAGGCCTCCTTGCTCGCACAAGCTTTTTCAGTTCTGCCCACACATTTTCTATAGGATTGAGGTCAGGGCTTTGTGATGGCCACTCCAATACCTTGACTTTGTTGTCCTTAAGCTATTTTGCCACAACTTTGGAAGTATGCTTGGGGTCATTGTCCATTTGGAAGACCCATTTGCGACCAAGCTTTAACTTCCTGACTGATGTCTTGAGATGTTGCTTCAATATATCCACATAATTTTCCTTCCTCATGATGCCATCTATTTTGTGAAGTGCACCAGTTCCTCCTGCAGCAAAGCACCCCCACAGCATGATGCTGCCACCTCTGTGCTTCACAGTTGGGATGGTGTTCTTCGACTTGCAAGCAGCCCTTTTTCCTCCAAACATAACGATGGTCATTATGGCCAAACAGTTACATTTTTGTTACATCAGACCAGAGGACATTTCTCCAAAAAGTACGATCTTTATCCCCATGTGCAGTTGCAAACCGTAGTCTGGATTTTTTATTGCGGTTTTGGAGCAGTGGCTTCTTCCTTGCTCAGTGGCCTTTCAGGTTATGTCGATATAGGACTCGTTTTACTATAGATACTTTATGTACCTGTTTCCTCCAGCATCTTCACAAGGTCCTTTGCTGTTGTTCTGGGATTGATTTGCACTTTTCGCACCAAAGTACGTTCATCTCTAGGAGACAGAACACGTCTCCTTCCTGAGCAGTATGACGGCTGCGTGGTCCCATGGTGTTTATACTTGCGTACTATTGTTTGTACAGATGAACGTGGTACCTTCAGGCATTTGGAAATTGCTCCCAAGGATGAACCAGACTTGTGGAGGTCTACAATTATTTTTCTGAGGTCTTGGCTGATTTCTTTTGATTTTCCCATGATGTCAAGCAAAGAGGCACTGCATTTGAAGGTAGACCTTGAAATACATCCACAGGTACACCTCCAATTGACGTCAATTAGCCTATCAGAAGCTTCTAAAGCCATGACATCATTTTCTGGAATTTCCCAAGCTGTTTAAAGGCACAGTCAACTAAGTGTATGTAAACTTTTGACCCACTGGAATTGTGATACAGTGAATTATAAGTGAAATAATCTGCCTGTAAACAATTGTTGGAAAAATTACTTGTGTCATGCACAAAGTAGATGTCCTAACCGACTTGCCAAAACTATAGTTTGTTAATAAGAAATTTGTGGAGTGGTTGAAAAACGAGTTTTAATGACTCCAACCTAAGTGTATGTAAACTTCCGACTTCAACTGTACATGCTGAGAGCATGGGCAATTTTATTGTGTTATCCTAAGTGTGGTAAAATACATGATAGGATTTTACATTACATGTGCAGTAAACATCATTCCAATAAACTGGTTTTGGCTTCTCAGAAACAATTTTTTATATTCAATTAGTAAATCTGAAACTGTTAAAAGTGAATGGGTAGAACTATCTATATTTTTCATAACAGTAGCATACAAAATTGTGTACGCAATCTCAAATGGATGAGTATTCCCACAGTTGAATAATTCAACCTGTTCAGTTGAGACATTAATCTAATAACGCTTTGTAATGAATTTCTAATGATACGCTTCAGCAGAATATCCCCAAGGACTGACACAAATACAAAGTAAAATACAAAAGCAGACAGATGGAATAGAGAATAGCGAGGGCAGATGCCCCTGTGAGCTGCAGGCATTGGAGACATTTGGAAAAAGATAGGGAGAAACAAAGAGAGAAATGCCAGGGGAGACACCAACATGGACATATTGGGAGTAAACATTGCAGTAGCTCGTAAAGAATGGAACAAACTCAAATATTCAGCAAGAAACACCACAGGGTGAAAATGAATATAATGATAGTGTAGGCAAAAACATATACTGAACAAAAATATAAACGCAACATGCATCAATTTCAAAGATTTTACTGAGTTACAATTCATATAAGGAAATCAGTCAATTGAAATAAATTCATTAGGCCCTAATCTATGGATTTCACATGGCTGGGAATACAGATATTCATCTGTTAGTCACAGATACCTTAAAAAAAGGTATGGGCGTGGATCAGAAAACCAGTCAGTATCTGGTGTGACCACCATCAGCCTCATGCAGCACAACACATCTCCTTCGAATAGAGTTGATCAAACTGTTGATTGTGGCCTGTGGAATGTTGTCCCACTCCTCTTCAATGGCTGTGAGAAGTTGCTGGATATTGGCGGGAACTGGAACACGCTGTCGTACACGTTGATCCAGAGCATCCCAAACATGCTCAATGGGTGACATGTCTGGTAAATATGCAGGCCATGGAAGAACTGGGACATTTTCAGCTTCCAGGAATTGTGTACATATTCTTGTGACATGGGGCCATGCATTATCATGCTGAAACATGAGGTGATGGCGGTGGATGAATGGCATGACAATGGGCCTCGTCACAGTATCTCTGTGCATTCAAATTGCCATTGATAAAATGCAATTGTGTTCGTTGTCCGTAGCTTATGCCTGCCCATACCATAACCCCACCGCCACCATTGGGCACTCTGTTCACAACGTTGACATCAGAAAACTGCTCGCCCACACAACGCCATACACGTGGTCTGCGGTTGTGAGGCCGGTTGGACGTACTGCCAAATTCTCTAAATCGACATGGGAGGCAGTTTATGGTAGAGAAATTAACATTCAGTTCTCTGGCAACAGCTCTGGTGGACATTCCTGCAGTCAGCATGCCAATTGCAGGCTCCCTCAAAACTTGAGACATCTGTGGCATTGTGTTGTGTTACAAAACTGCACATTTTAGAGTGGCCTTTTATTGTCCCCAGCACAAGGTGCACCTGTGTAATGATCATGCTGTCTAATCAGCTTCTTGATATGCCAGACCTGTCAGGTGGATGAATTATTTGGGCAAAGGAGAAATGCTCAATAACAGGGATGTAAACAAATTTGTGCACAACATTTGATGGAAATGGGCTTTTTGTTCATATGGAAAATTTCGGGGTACTTTTATTTCAGCTCATGAAACATAGGACCAACACTTTACATGTGTCACGCCCTGGCTCTGGGGACACTGTTATGTTGAGCCAGGGTGTGTAATTCTATGTTTGTATTTCTATGTTGGCCTGAGTGACTCCCAATCAGAGGCAACGAGTGTCAGCTGGTTGTCTCTGATTGGGAGCCATATTTAACTGTCTGTCTTTCATTTTGTGTTTGTGGTTTCTTGTTCCGTGTTGGTTGGTGTATGTAACCAGGGACGTCACGGTTTCGTTTTGTTGTTTTGATCGTGTGATCATTTATTAAATAAAGAATATGTTTGCCTTCAACGCTGCGCCTTGGTCCTCCTCCTTAGACGAGCGTGACAGAAGAAACCACCAAAACCGGACCAAGCAGTGTCCAGGAGCCATCGCTAGCAGATCTCCGTGGCAACCTCGACTGGGTCAAGCCTAGTGAGGAGCAGAGAGGGTGGACTTGGGAACAGTTGAGGAAGAGCTTCGACTGGGTCAAGCCCATTGAGGAGCTGAATAGCGGGAGTTGGAGACAGAAGAGCGAGAGTTGGGCGAGAACGATAGAGGCCTGGCCCACGGGGAGGAGAGACCCCCAGAAAATTTTTAGGGGGGGGCTCACGACGTCGGGGCAGCAGGAGGCCGCGATAGAGCGGTCCAGCGGGTTGGCAGAGGAGGCCGCCAGGTTACGGGGGCCACTGGTCGAAGAGGGGATGGAAGGTGGAGAGGCACGGCGAGAGGTACTGGGGTGTGTTACCAGTCCGGTCCGGCCCGTTCCAGATCCCGATGTAGGGCCAGTGGTGTGTGTCCCCAGTACGGTCCGGTCTGTTCCTGCTCCCGCGCACCAAGTCAGTGGTGCGCTCGTCAGTCCGGCTCGGCCCGTTCCTGCTCCCCGCACCAAGTCAGTGGTGCGCTCGTCAGCCGGCTCGGCCCGTTCCTGCTCCCCGCACCAAGTCAGTGGTGCGCTTCGTCAGCCCGGCTCGGCCCATTCCTGCTCCCCGCACCAAGTCTGTGGTGCGTTTCGTCAGCCCTGTCCGGCCCGTTCCTGCTCTCCGCACCAAGTCTGTGGTGCGCGTCGCCAGCCCAGTCCGGCCCATTCCTGCTCCCCGCACCAAGTCTGTGGTGCGTTTGGCCAGCCCGGCTCGGCCCGTTCCTGCTCCCCGCACCAAGTCTACGGTGCGTGTCGCCAGCTCGGCCCGGCCTGCTCCCCGCACCAAGTCAGTGGTGCGTTTCGTCAGCCCTGTCCGGCCCGCTCCTGCTCCCCACACCAAGCCAGTGGAGTGCGTCGTCAGTTCAGCACGGCCCGTGCCTGTTCCCCACACCAAGCCAGTGGTGTGCGTCGTCGGTCCGGCACGGCCCGTGCCTGTTCCACTGGTGCCTGGTCCGGCACCGGTCAGATGCGTTACGCCGAGCTAGAGCAATCCGCTCCATCAGTGTGCAGTCCAGCTCCGGCCAGCGGGGCCAGACCGGACCAGGGGTACTTTGGGGGTTGGAGAGGAGTGGGATCAGGCCCGGAGCCGGATCCGCCGCCAAGGCGGAGTGCCCACCCGGTCCCTCCCTGTGGTATTTAGTTGGCGCGGTCGGAGTCCGCGCCCTTTAGGGGGTACTGTCACGCCCTGGCTCTGGGGACACTGTTATGTTGAGCCAGGGTGTGTAATTCTATGTTTGTATTTCTATGTTGGCCTGAGTGACTCCCAATCAGAGGCAACGAGTGTCAGCTGGTTGTCTCTGATTGGGAGCCATATTTAACTGTCTGTCTTTCACTTTGTGTTTGTGGTTTCTTGTTCCGTGTTGGTTGGTGTATGTAACCAGGGACGTCACGGTTTCATTTTGTTGTTTTGATCGTGTGATCATTTATTAAATAAAGAAGATGTTTGCCTTCAACGCTGCGCCTTGGTCCTCCTCCTTAGACGAGCGTGACAACATGTTGCGTTTATATTTTTGTTCAGTGTAAAACATACAGATAATTGAAAATGATATTTTACAAGATACAATATATTTTATTGCCACGCAACCAAGGTTGGTGGTATGTGTTCACGGTATAGCATGGTAGCTCTGATGTGACAAATATACATATATACCCCAGCATCACATCATACAACAAACATTCACCCACATTAATTTAACATATACAGGGTTTACATTCACAATTAGTACAAAGCAGCTAGAATAGCATAATCACAATTCATAAATGTAATATCAACAATCCATAAAGTCCATAAATCCATAAAGTGCGAGATCCCTGGAGTAGCCACGGAAGGGAGGAGGTGGGTGAGGCTAGTGAAGGGAGTTCAATGTTCTGACTGCTGCGGGGGAAAAAATGCTTTTAAAACGTTCAATTTTGGTGGTCAATGACCAGAGGGTAGGGACTGAAAGAGGTACTTGGCTGGATGGGAGGGGTCGTTGATTATTTCTTCCGCACTTTTGGAGGTGCGCTTGTATAGAGAGCTCACAGAGGGAAGGTCCCAGCCAGTGATCTTTGAAGCTTTCAACACAACCCACTCTAGTCTTTTCTTAGTGTGACTGTCCATTTTCCCATACCAAACTGTAATGGATGATGTGAGAATGATCTGTATGATGGCTGTATAAAACTGAACCAGCAGCTGTTGTTTAACCCTGTACATTTTCAGTTGTCTTAGAAAGTGCAGTCTCTGCTGGGCCTTCTTGATGATGTGGTTGGAGTTGATGTCCCATTTCAGTAAGTCGCTGATGTAAGTGCCGAGGAATTTGAACGAATCTGTCAGGGTTATTGGTTGGTCAGTGATTATGACGGGGTCCTTGAGGTTCTTTCTTCTCCCATAGTCTATTGCTATCGCTGTGGTTTTTGAGGCGTTGAGCATGAGGTCGTTGTCCTTACACCACGTCACTGTCCGAGCCACTTCACAGTGATACTGTGTTTCATTGTTGTCTGTGATGAGACCGACTATGGAAGTGTCGTCAGCATATTTAAAGACCTTAACTGAGGTCTACTGAGATGTAAGTTAGTTTGTGAAGAGGGAAAAGCAAAGTGGGGACAGCACACAACCCTGTGGTGCACCAGTACTGAGGGTCAGAGAGTGATGTCAGATTGTTTACCTTGACAGTCTGGCTTCTGTTCCTTGGGAATTCCAGTATCCAGTGGCAGATAGCTGGGTTGATGTTCATGTCCAGCAACTTAGTGAATAGTTTGTGGGGATTGATGGTACTGAAGGCCGAGCTAAAGTATATGAACAAGATGCGTGCGTAGGTGTTACAGTGAGGGAAAAAAGTATTTGATCCCCTGCTGATTTTGTACGTTTGCCCACTGACAAAGAAATTATCAGTCTATAATTTTAATGGTAGGTGTATTTGAACAGTGAAAGACAGAATAACAATAAAAAAATCCAGAAAAATGCATGCCAAAAATGTTATAAATTGATTTGCATTTTAATGAGGGAAATACGTATTTGACCCCCTCTCAATCAGAAAGATTTCTGGCTCCCAGGTGTCTTTTGTACAGATAACGAGCTGAGATTAGGAGCACACTCTTAAAGGGAGTGCTCCTAATCTCAGTTTGTTACCTGTATAAAAGACACCTGTCCACAGAAGCAATCAATCAATCAGATTCCAAACTCTCCACCATGGCCAAGACCAAAGAGCTCTCCAAGGATGTCAGGGACAAGATTGTAGACCTTCACAAGGCTGGAATGGGCTACAAGACTATCGCCAGCAGCTTGGTAAGAAGGTGACAACAGTTGGTGCGATTATTTGCAAATGGAAGAAACACAAAATAACTGTCAATCTCCCTCTGCCTGGGGCTCCATGCAAGATCTCACCTCGTGGAGTTGCAATGATCATGAGAATGGTGAGGAATCAGCCCAGAACTACACGGGAGGATCTTGTCAATGATCTCAGGGCAGCTGGGACCATAGTCCCCAAGAAAACAATTGGTAACACACTACGCCGTGAAGGACTGAACTCCTGCAGCGCCCGCAAGGTCCCCCTGCTCAAGAAAGCACATATACAGGCCCGTCTGAAGTTTGCAAATGAACATCTGAATGATTCAGAGGAGAACTGGGTGAAAGTGTTGTGGTCAGATGAGACCAAAATCGACCACTTTGGCATCAACTCAACTCGCCGTGTTTGGAGGAGGAGGAATGCTGCCTATGACCCCAAGAACACCATCCCCACCGTCAAACATGGAGGTGGAAACATTATGCTTTGGGGGTGTTTTTCTGCTAAGGGGACAGGACAACTTCACTGCATCAAAGGGATGATGGACAGGGCCATGTACCGTCAAATATTGGGTGAGAACCTCCTTCCCTCAGCCAGGGCATTGAATATGGGTCGTGGATGGGTATTCCAGCATGACAATGACCCAAAAACACACAGCCAAGGCAACAAAGGAGTGGCTCAAGAAGAAGCACATTAAGGTCCTGAAGTGGCCTAGCCAGTCTCCAGACCTTAATCCCATAGAAAACCTGTGGAGGGAGCTGAAGATTCGAGTTGCCAAATGTCGGCTTCGAAACCTTAATGACTTGGAGAAGATCTGCAAAGAGGAGTGGGACAAAATCCCTCCTGAGATGTGTGCAAACCTGGTGGCCAACTATGAGAAACGTCTGACCTCTGTGATTGCCAACAAGGGTTTTGCCACCAAGTACTAAGTCATGTTTTGCAGAGGGGTCAAATACTTATTTCCCTCATTAAAATGCTAATCAATTCATAACATTTTTGACATGCGTTTTTCTGGATTATTTTGTTGTTATTCTGTCTCTCACTGTTCAAATAAACCTACCATTAAAATTATAGACTGATCATGTCTTTGTCAGTGGGCAAACGTACAAAATCAGCAGGGGATCAAATACTTTTTTCCCTCACTGTAGGTGTCTCCAGGTGTTGCAATATGTGGTGGAGCGCAAGGTTGACAGCATCTTCAACCGACCTATTAGCTCGGTAAGCAAACTGGAGTGGGTCCATCAGAGGGGATGTGCATGATTTAAAGTAGGCCAGGACCAGCGTTCAAACGTTTTCATGGCCACAGAAGTCAGGGCGATGGGTCTGAAGTCATTGAGGCAGGTTGTTTTGGGTGATTTGGGGACAGGGATGATGGTGGATACTTTAAAGCATTGTGGTACTATACACTGGCAAAAGGAAGTGTTAAAATGTCAGTGAACACTGGAGCCAGTTGTTCCGCACAGTGGTGGAGTACAGTTGGGGCAAGTTGATCTGGCCCTTCTGCTTTCCTTATGTTTAGCTTTTTGAAAACATTCTCACCTCATCCTCCTGTATGGTGAATGGTGGTGGGAGGGGGTACCTGAAGTGGGGGGTTGAGTGTCTGTGTGCTTGTTTCCTCAAACCGCGCATAACAACCATTGAGCTTGTCTGGGAGGTCAGGGTCCTCATTTGAAGGGGGGTCATTTTTTGTAGTTTGTCATCTCCTGTAAACTTTTCCAGATTAATCTTGAGTCTTTGGCAGTGAATTGCGCTTCCAGGTTTTTTGTGTGATTTGTTTTGGCCTTCCTTATTGCAGAGTGCAGTTCATATTTGGCTGATTTTCTTTTTCTTTATCTCCACTGATGTAGGCAGGGTTCTTTTACCTACGTAGTAAAGCTAGTTCTTTTGAAAACCAGGGCTTGCAGTTGCCGTATCACGTCACATTTTTTGTGGGGATACACGTCTCTCTACACAGAACCGGATGTATGACGTCACAGTATCTATGTACTCATCGAGTGTGGTACATGAGTCTCTGAAGGTATCCCAAATCGTTTCGACGGCATCTGTGGACCATATTTTAACCGTTTAGGACTTTGGTTTATTAGTTTTGAGTTTTTGTTTATACGTTGGAATGAGGAGCAGCATTGCGTGGTCAGCTTTTCCCAGCGGAGCTCTAGGGAATGCACGGTAAGCAGATGAGATTGAACTATTGCAGTGATCCAGAATTGTATCTTCTCTTGTGGGGCATGTCACCAGTTGTTCATAGTTAGGTAACTCATGGGACAAATTGGAGTGGTTAAAATCACCCAGCACGATTGTTGTGGCGTTGGGGTGAGATCTTTCCACTGTGGAACTGTGATGTGCTAGTTCGCCGATGGCATTGCTGGTGTTAGCTTGCGTTGGGATGTAAACACTGGTTAGCATAATTTAAGCGAATTACCTTGGGAGATAGAAATTATAGTTAGGAATTCGAAAGATGTGTGGATCAAAAACTCCATTCAATTTCTCCCTGATGTTTAGAAGTTCCAAACAACTATATTTGTGTAAACATGTAGACCTGCGTATGAATAACACTGACAAGAGAAAGAAAAAATCCAACACAAGAACTCATATGCGTCAACATGAAACTACAACCTGGCCTGGAGTCAGAACAATTTATTGCAGTACATCAATACAAGAAACTCAGTAGCCTGCCTGGAGTCTTTACCATGTAAAAATAGATTGAGTCAGAACAGAGAGAAAACAATACTTTTCCTGTCGTAAAGAGCACGAAGGGGCCAGCCACTGTGGTCAAACAGAGGGGTGTGTCTGCGTGTAAGTACGTACAGTACATGGGTGAGATGTGAGCCTGCCCTCTGTGAGTAGTGATGGAGTGAGCCTGCCCTCTGTGAGTAGTGTTGGAGTGAGCCTGCCCTCTGTGAGTAGTGATGGACTGAGCCTGCCCTCTGTGAGTTGTGTTGGAGTGAGCCTGCCCTCTGTGAGTAGTGATGGACTGAGCCTGCCCTCTGTGAGTTGTGTTGGAGTGAGCCTGCCCTCTGTGAGTAGTGATGGAGTGAGCCTGCCCTCTGTGTGTAGTGATGTAGTGTGCCAGCAGTGCAGACAGCACTAGCACATCATTAAGGTAATTGTATCGCTGCACTCCTTGCTCCCTGGGGAGCTGCAAAACAATTCCGCTTATCTCCGTGACATTTCAGTTCAACATGTGCTCTGCATGTGCTGTGTGCATGCCTCCCAGTGTGCCAGTGTAGCAGGATCGTCTCTCTCTCTCTCTGTGTGTGTGTGTGTGTGTGTGTGTGTGGACAAGAATAGTAAACCAAGAAAAATTTGACCAACTGGGGACATTTTGTTGGTCCCCACAAGGTCAAATGCTATTTCTAGGGTGTAGGGTTAAGTTTAGAATTAGTGTTAGGGTTAGAATTAGGGTTAGAGTTAGGAGCTAGGGTTCAGTTTAGGGTTAGGGTTAGGTTTTTGGGTTAGGGTTAGGGTTAGGTTTAGGGTTAGGGAAAATATGATTTTGAATGGGACTGAATTGTATGTCCCCACAAGGTTAGCTGCGCAAGACTGTGTGTGTGTGTGTGTGTGTGTGTGTGTGTGTGTGTGTGTGTGTGTGTGTGTGTGTGTGTGTGTGTATGTGAAAACAAAGCTGTATGTGTGTGTTTACTGCACTATGTGGGAGTGTGTCAGGATAAAAGTCAATTTCAAACACCGGAGTGTTCAGATCATTACGTGATGACAAATGTCACAGCAGCAAGCAGTATGAAAGAGGCACAGGGGGAGCCGAGATGTGATTGACATTTGATGGCGCGGAATGCAGACAAACAGGTCATCATCTGTTCGTCACAAGAGTGACTCATTGCAGAGAGCCCCAGCTAACCTTTCCTCTTCCTCCTGACGTCATCATGCTGAAGGCGAGCTTACAGGAGTGTCTGGAGCATAGAGATAGGTAGAGGACTCTAGTTCCCAAAAGCCTGTTTTAGCACGGGCAGTACCATTGAGGACTTTCACAATTTTTAAGTATTCAACTGGGTGGGACTTCCTATGGGTTAAGGAAGGATCACATAATTCCACCCAGGTCACCAGGAGGAATCAGCCAATAAATTGTATGTGTTCAAACAAACTCCAGGTGGCAGTATGCACCCTTTCAGTTTGTTTGCCAACTCAGAAGTATTAGTAGACTAAATATACTACTTCAAGATGGAGATGTCCTCAATGGCGCTACCCGTGCTCTCACAGACGCCATAATGGAACAGATACAATGATGCGATGTCTATTGTCTTGACCTTGGCTGCACTCTGCAGTATCCACTTCCTTATTCCACTCCAACCAATAGGCCACGCTTACACAACCGTGTAATTTAGAGGAAATTACATTTACGTCCCTGAGCTCTTCAACTTACTTTCAAAACTTTACATTTTGCTGACTGACTGACTTGACTGTCCAATAATCACTCTTCTGTCCATAAGACTAATAAATACAATTTGATTTGATTTGAAGTACACCAGGACAACTTGCCACTGAGTGGTACTAGTTATTGCACAAAAGGGATGGGTCAATAGGCTTCCTCTTCCCCAGCAAAAAGCACCATGCTCCTACTGTTTGTCATGTTATAATTTAAATACACCCTCAGCACCCCATACTGTCCCTCCCTTTCAGATTTTCCCAATTTCTATGCACATTTTAATGGGGAGTAAAAATGATCACTCAGGGACACTGTTGATATGATGTCTTTTATACAGGATTTGCTAATGTGACTGATATTGTGTGCTGCATAGGATTTTGAGGATGAGGACATTCTGTCACTGGTGGGTACCAGAAGGTCTGCATGCCAAGAAGGCTGGGGGGCCACTGATGTTAATTTTAGAATGAGTATGTGATGGAATGTCCTGACTAGGGTGCAAGATGATACCATCTAGGGTGATACTATTGTGGTTGGGAGTGACACCCAATGATGGTTGGCAACTGTTGGATAGAATTAGCTTGCAAAGCAGTATATAAACTGAGAGATTTTGTATGCACATCATTCAAATAGCAAGGGGCAACGTGCGTGCGTCTTGTTATGTTGAACCCGTACCGTGTATATTAAATACATGTATCAACTCTCCATCTAAGTGTTGAAATATGTTCTTGCATATTGAATTCCTTGATACCAGAGAAACTCATCATAACAACTGTATAGAAAATAAATGGGAGGTAACTATCATCAAACACATCTGTCATCCCCCATGTTACACACCCTAGCATGCAATCAGTATGCATTAAATATGGATAGTTGTATACGATTTAAAATACTAAAGTCGGGGTCAGGTTTCACCGTCCTTGCCATCTTTTTGAGCACACACAACCATACTGAAGGGAAGCCCTGCTAGGACACATAATAGTAGATCTTGGTAGATAGAAGGTGCTCTTTGGTAAAGGGGTTAATTGGTCATAAAGAAAATGAGGAGGACCAATTTTAATTATATGAAGAGCGCCTTGGTCCTCATACTTCTGTATTGTTGTTCCTGTCTGAACCATTCTACACATCTATTCAGAACCAAATGGAGAAAAGCTCTAGGATACCCTATCAGAAAATATCTACTTTCAAGCGGCTTCGTGTATTCATCTCGGAACATTTGGAGAATGCTGCACTGCAGTGCGGAGAAGCACAGGAACAGAGGCTGCAGAGAAATAGAGAGGGCTGTGATATTACTCCATTCAGATGCCACTGCCTCATAGAACACAACTTGAACGAGGAGAGATAGGGGAAGAAAGAAAGCAGTGGCCTTGGGTGTGTCATCGTTGGGCCCAGACTGAGCCTTGTGTAGAATACACTCACAGCAGATTAGCTTTGCTTCCCAGTGGCTCCAGGCTTAAGATATTAAACTGATGAATCAGTGCTGTTCATGTTCCACCGATGACCCCACTGACCCCAGAACTCCTCAGAACAATGACTCTCATCATTTCATATCTGCTAAGTTTCCTCTTGTCAACGCATTCCCCACTGAACATTCTGGGGTTACTGTCTGTTGGCAAACAAGTTGGTCTTATGCTCCAACAACATCTACAGTAGCCAATGTCATATTCTGGACACACAGTAAACAGTAAACACAGCGAAAGAATCAAACTCACACTAACATCAGGGGGACACTTTGACAAAGTGTTTTATAATGGCAGAGAGCACAAGACAGAAACGTAATAACATTTTCGGGATTCTTTTGATAACCTACTCTGTCTCTGCCACAGTGTGTGCTGTTAGCTGAAGGATAATGTATTTCATGTTTCTATTAAATGTAATGGTAAAATAATCAAAGAACCAATCTGTGGCAGAAGGCAAAACAAACTTGGACTTGTTTCAGAGACTATATAACAGTTGGCAGGCATGCAGTACACATGCAAACAAAGCAGACACACAGAGAGGAGGAATGAAGAATTTGGTCTGGAGCTGCTGTCTCATTCTGGCAATAATCAGAGCCATTGTGTGCTAAGGCATATAACAAGCGGCTCCCTTGAATACTGAACATAGTTTCCGCTCTTCTCAAAGGCAGAGTGCGACAGTCAGTATGTCTTATTTTTCCTAACAGATGCAGAATCAGAATCACCTTTATTAGCCAAATACATTTGCATGTAAAGGAATTTGACTCAGTGAAATGGCGAACCACCGCCACAACGCGTTTATTTTTTACAGCGAAGGCTGCAGCAGAAGCGAACTCCTTCGTCAGAGACTCTTTCGTCCGTGCGCGCGCCCGCACACATGAGCGCGATTGGCTGGGGAACAATGCGTGTGCGCTGGTGGCGCCATGGGGAACCTAATTTAAACCTGTTTGAAGGCTCTTATATATCCTATTGGTTCACTAATGCCCTAAAATAAAATAAAAAATATTGGAAGAATATTGTATATACATTTGTTCATATGGGCAAAATATTGTATATAAATGCGTTGATATGGCAGAAGTGTCCAGACCACTGTGAGCTGATTGACCAGTAGACTAGGTGTGAATGTTCTCCAAGCTTAACCCATCAACCCATCAACCCCTTATGGCCATCAGCGGGACAAAAGTCTTGCTGAGTCTATGAAATGGTGTACTATTAACAGCAGCACCGCTTTATCAAATGTTCATATTGATATTTTAGACTACGCCGTGAACAGTTTTTATGGGCACACAAATCTAATACGATGTAGGTCTATACGATTGCAAAATCGAATGCTTCTAACCAAAAGAGTCACCTAACTTGCGTGGTTCTTCAATAGGCTATGTGTAGGCTGATATACCTATTTGTTGGGTGCATTTGGTATCCAGATGTTTAGCTAGGCTTAATGATATTGTCGACCATCATCAGCTGATCCAGGAAATATTTTTCTGAATGACAGTCAAGTGGCAAACAGCTGTTGTGATAGGCCTATAGCACATGATTAAAAAACAGCCAGTGTGGGAAAACGGTGTTGAGAAGAATGTCCAGAATATATTGATGTCTTGTTTGTTGCGCCAGTGAAGACCGATGTGATCCACGTTGGATCTAATACAATACCCCTTTATTTATGTTGATTATTTGCTATTGTCTGGTTGATTTACAGCAGGGTCTAGAAGATTTAACAGATAACGCATCAAGGTAATGAGTTAATGTTTTCATATGTTTCTGTACGTCGGATTGGACACTGAGTCTAGGCTACTGTGTGCGATTGTGTAGGATAGCCTAGGCTATTGCGCGAACACCCTAGGTATTTCCTTTCTATTATTCAAGACATTTAATGACAACAAATGAGTAGCCTAGTGGGCTTATAAACAAAATGATTCAGTGAATTTGAATGATGTAAATAATTATAATGATGATGGTGAGAGCCCAGTAACAGATGGACTCCGATCCCTTTCATCATAGAGGCTATTGTTACTTTGTGTCTCTAAAATCACAATGTTTCCACTTCGTTTGTCATGTGGCAAAGATACTTTTTTATATTGAATCCACCAAATGTCAGCCTTTTACCAGATCCGAATATTTTGTCATGAACTGTTTATTTTCATAAATTGTACGCAACGTAGTAGCTTCCACAAAAAGTTTTGCTTGACAAAGAAACATGCAAGTGTGAAATGGTGCCGCTACAGAGTTAGACAATAACAGACAGATAAACAGAGAGAAAATACAGACAATGTGGATGAGGCAGGGCTTACAAACCATCACGGATTACAAAGGGAAACTCAGCTGCGAGCTGCCCAGTGAGGTGTGCCTACCAGAATAGCTAAATGCTTTCTATGCTCTGCTTCGAAGCAAGCAATACTGAACCATGCATGAGAGCACCAGCTGTTCCGGACGACTGTGTGATCACGCTCTCCAGTCTGTAATACCTACATGTTTCAAGCAGATCACCATAGCCCCTGTTCCCAAAAACACCATGGTAACCTTTCTAAATGATTATCGGCCTGTAGCACTCACATCTGCAGCCATGAAATGCTTTGAAAGGCTGGTCATGGCTCACATCAACACCACCATCCCAGACACCCTGGGCCCACTCCAATTCACATACTGCCCCAGCAGATCCACAGATGACGCAATCGCTATTGCAGTCCACACTGCCCTTTCCCACCTGGACAAGAGGAACAGGGATGGCAGGGGCAGCAAGTATCCAAGCGGTTAAGAGCGTTGGGCCAGTAACTGAAAGGTCGTTGGTTCGAACCCCCGAGCCAGCAAGGTGGAAAAATCTGCCGTTAACCCCCAACAACAACTGCTCCCCGTGGATGTTGATTAAGGCAGCCCCCCGCACCTCTCTGATTCAGAGAAGTTGGGTTAAAGACCCATTTTGGTTGAATGCATTCAGTTTTGCAACTGACTAGGTATCTCCACAAAATACTTATGTGAGAATGCTGTTCATTGACTACAGCTCAGCGTTTAACACCATAGTACCCTCCAAGCTAATCACTAAGCTAAGGAGCCTGGGATTGAACACCTACACCTACCTCTGAGACGGGGCGCCCCCAGGTGGTGAGGGTAGGCAACGAATAAATGTACACGTAATAACCAGTAGCAGCAGCTTATGTGATGAGTCAAAAAAGTTATTGCAAAAAGGGTCAATACAGATAGTCCGGGTATCTATTTGGTTAACTATTTAACAAACTATTTAGCAGTGTTATAGCTTGGGGGTAGAAGGTGTTCAGGGTCCTGTTGGTTCCAGACTTGGTGCATTGGTACCGCTTGCCGTGCGGTAGCAGAGAGAACAGTCTATGACTTGGGTGGCTGGAGTCGTTGAAAAGGTTTAGGGCCTTCTTCTGACATTGCCTGGTATAGAGGTCCTGGATGGCAGGGAGCTCGGCCCCAGTGATGTACTGGGCTGTACGTACTACCTTCTGTAGCGCCTTGCGGTCGGATGCCAAGCAGTTGCCATACCAAGTGGTGATGCAGCCAGTCAAGATGCTCTCAATGGTGCAGCTGTATAACTTTTTGAGGATCTGAGGGCCCATGCCAAATATTTTCAGCCTCCTGATGGGGGAATATGCGTTGTCGTGCCCTCATCATGACTGTGTTGGTGTGTGTGGACCATGATATATCCTTAGTGATGTGGACACGAGGAACGTAAAGCTCTCGACCCGCTCCACTACACTCCCCGTTGATGTGGATGGGGGCGTGCTCGGCCCTCTGTTTCCTGTAGTCCACGATCAGCTCCTTTGTCTTGCTGACGTTGAGGGAGAGGTTGTTGTTCTGGCACCACACTGCCAGGTCTTTGACCTCCTCTCTATAGCCTGTCTCATCGTTGTCTGTTATCAGGCCTACCCCTGTCGTCAAACTTAATGATGGAGTTCAGGAGGGGACTAGATAAGCACCCCTGAGGGGCCCCCGTGTTGAGGGTCAGCGTGGCAGATGTGTTGGTACCCCGTGTATATAGCCAAGTTATCGTTACTCATTGTGTATTTATTATTATCTATTATTATTGTTTTTCTTTTCTATTATTTCTCTTTTTTCTTTCTCTCTGCATTGTTTGAAGGGCCCATAAGTAAGCGTTTCACTGTTAGTCTACACCTGTTGTTTACGAAGCATGTGATAAATACAATTTCATTTGATTTTTATATATACTGCACCAAATCAGTATTCTAAAAAAAGAAAGAAAATACAGTGGCCTTCATAAATGCGTCTCCATGTTTGCTACAGTATATGATCTCAGAATATGAAACCACTAGAGAGGAACAATAATCTGAAAAACAATTATGTAATCCTCAGATGTATTTGAATGAATTAAGCTTGCATTTCCACATACCATTACAGTGACAATAGGGACTCATTTTACATACAAAATCTGAATAAATCAGCTTGCTACTATTGAATATTTATATTCTCATCAATGTTTTCCGCATCCTCTACATATTGCACAACATTTAATTGTATTATTGACTCCATTTTAAATTGACCTATATTGACGTCAACAAAAAGATGACAGATACAACATCCATATCGATACACAGTCAATAAATATCACTGCCACTGTGTGGGTTACACTGAGAACATAATTAAAATGATAGACTACCTTTTACATGGAGTAGAGTGCCTTGCAAAAGTATTCATCCCCCTTGGCATTTTTCCTATTTTGTTGCATTACAACCTGGATTTAATATGGATTTTTAGTTGGATTTCATGAAATGGACATACACAAAATAGTCCAAATTGGTGAAATGAAATGAAAAAAATAACTTGTTTCAAAGATATCTAAAAAATAAAGAACGGAAAAGTGGTGCGTGCATATGTATTCACCCCCTTTGCTACGAAGCCCCTAAATAAGATCTGGTGCAACCAATTACCTTCAGAAGTCACATTATTGGAGCTTTTTGGCCATCAAGGAAAACGCTATGTCTGGCACAAACACAACACCTCTCATCACCCCAAGAACACCATCCCCACAGTAAAGCATGGTGGTGGCAGCATCATGCTGTGGGGATGTTTTTCATCCTGCAGGGACTGGGAAACTGGTCAGAATTGAAGGAATGATGGATGGCGCTAAATACAGGGCAATTCTTGAGGGAAACCTGTTTCAGTCTTCCAGAGATTTGAGACTGGGATGGAGGTTCACCTTCCAGCAGGACAATGACCCTAAGCATACTGCTAAAGCAACACTCGAGTGGTTTAAGGGGAAACATTTAAATGTCTTGGAATGGCCTAGTCAAAGCCATTCCAATCCAATTGAGAATCTGTGGTATGACTTTAAGATTGCTGTACACCAGCGGAACCCATCCAACTTGAAGGAGCTGGAGCAGTTTTGCCTTGAAGAATGGGCAAAACCCCAGTGGCTAGATGTGCCAAGCTTATAGAGACATACCCCAAGAGACTTGCAGCTGTAATTGCTGCAAAAGGTGGTTCTACAAAGTATTGACATTGGGGGGGGTGAATAGTTATGCACGCTCAAGTTTTCCGTTTTTTTGTCTTATTTCTTGTTTGTTTCATAATAAAAAATATTTTGCATCTTCAAAGTGGTAGGTATGTTGTGTAAATCAAATGATACAAATCCCCCAAAAATCCATTTTATTTCCAAGTTGTAAGGCAACTGTCACGATCGTCGGTGAGAGATGAGGACCAAGGCGCAGCGTTGAAAGCGAACATATTTATTATATCAATGATCACACGATCAAAACAACAAAACGATGACGTGACAGTCAATGGTCATACACAAACCAAATACGAACAAGAAACCACAAATAATGAATGCCTAACGGCTACCTAAGTATGACTCCCAATCAGAGACAACGAGCTACAGCCGTCTCTGATTGGGAGCCACCCTGGCCAACATAGATATACAACAACTAGAACATAAACAAATGAAAACTCACACCCTGGCTCAACATACTAGAGTCCCCAGAGCCAGGGCGTGACAGTACCCCCCCCCCCTAAAGGCGCGGACTCCGACCGCGCCAACCAAATACCACAGGGGAGGGACCGGGTGGGCACTCCGCCTTGGCGGCGGATCCGGCTCCGGGCATGATCCCCACTCGCTCTCCAACCCCCCAAGGTACCCCTGGTCCGGTCTGGCCCCGCTGGCCGGAGCTGGACTGCACACTGGTGGAGCGGATTGCTCTAGCTCCGGCGTGAAGCATCTGACCGGTGCCGGACCAGCCACCGGTGGAACAGGCACGGGCCGTGCCGGACTGACGACGCACACCACTGGCTTGGTGTGGGGAGCAGGAGCGGGCCGAGCCGGGCTGTCGAAGCGCACCCCTGACTTGGTGCGGGGAACAGGCACGGGCCGTGCCGACTGACGACGCACACCACTGGCTTGGTGTGGGGGAGCAGGAGCGGGCCGAGCCGGGCTGTCGGGCGCACCCCTGACTTGGTGCGGGGAGCAGGAACGGGCCGAGCCGGGCTGACGGGCGCACCACTGACTTGGTGCGGGGAGCAGGAACGGGCCAAGCCGGGCTGACGAGCGCACCACTGACTTGGTGCGGGGAGCAGGAACGGGCCGAGCCGGGCTGACGGAGCGCACCACTGACTTGGTGCGGGGAGCAGGAACGGGCCGAGCCGGGCTGACGAGCGCACCACTGACTTGGTGCGGGGAGCAGGAACAGGCCGGACTGTACTGGGGACACACACCACTGGTCCTACGCAGGGATCTGGAATGGGCCGGACCGGACTGGTAACACACCCCAGTACCTCTCGCCGTGCCTCTACACCTTCCACCCCCTCTTCGACCAGTGGCCCCCGTAACCTGGCGGCCTCCTCTGCCAACCCGCTGGGCCGCTCTGCCGCGGTCTCCTGCTGGCCCGTCGTCCACGGCGTTAGCCCCCCCCTAAACATTTTCTGGGCGTCTCTCCCCGTGGACCAGGCCTCCATGTCTCTCGCCAGACTCTCACCCCACTGCTCCAAAGTCCAACCTCTCTCCTCTTCGCTTGGCTTGGCCCAGTCGAGACTCTTACTCCACTGCTCCCAAGTCCATCCTCTCTCTTCTTCCCGCTGCTTGGTCCTGTTATGGTGGTTTCTTCTGTCACGATCGTCGGTGAGAGATGAGGACCAAGGCGCAGCGTTGAAAGCGAACATATTTATTATATCAATGATCACACGATCAAAACAACAAAACGATGACGTGACAGTCAATGGTCATACACAAACCAAATACGAACAAGAAACCACAAATAATGAATGCCTAACGGCTACCTAAGTATGACTCCCAATCAGAGACAACGAGCTACAGCCGTCTCTGATTGGGAGCCACCCTGGCCAACATAGATATACAACAACTAGAACATAAACAAATGAAAACTCACACCCTGGCTCAACATACTAGAGTCCCCAGAGCCAGGGCGTGACAGCAACAAAATAGGAAAAATGACAAGGGGGGTGAATACTTTTGCAAACCACTGTACATTATCATCTGAATCAGTTCTATGCTAGTGTTATTGTAGGCCTTTTTTTTGCAGAGAAGGCAGTAATGCTGTAGTAATAATACACTGCAAAAGAATAACATGCTATGTTTGAAGCATGCAAAAGTGTAACCGCTGAGAGGTTCCATCTAGGGCCAAATTTACAAATTATCTCAGGTCAACTTTGCACCCGTGCAATGCTGAGTAAATCTGGCTCTTTAGTGGCTCTTCTGGCTCTATAGTGGCTCTTCTGTTTTATTTATTTTAATAACTGGAACTTAACACCTGACGATAACCCCAAATCCATAAAAAAATATATACATGAACACATAATACAGTCCTATAATTTACCATTACATCAAAGTCATTAGTTGCACCACACATGAAGCCACCTTCCTCTTAAAAAAGGCACAATCAAGAGTGTGAGCAGTCAGCCATTTACCTGTGGCCAATGGCACTGGTCCCTGCAGCGCTGTTGCTGAGGACAGATGGCTGTGTCCATCACAGTGGACAAGCCAATTTGCCATGGAATTAAACCTATGTGCTACATTTCTGTGTCAATGGAGTGCAGGGAAACAATGGATTTCCCACTGTGGAACAATGGATTTCCCACAATCGACCCCCCCAGCACCAGCAGGAGACACTCTAAAGGAATCAATAGAAAGGTAATTAACTGCTGGTTAAAAACCACTGGTTTCCTTTATTTTCCTTTTTTTGTTAATTTTCGTTTTGTATTCCCATCCTACCTTACAGTTCACAGGGAAGCTCAGCCTATGTGTTTGTAAATGATGCTACTGTTGGATACCCAATCTATAACAAATATAGTCCATTTACAGTTGAAGTCGGAAGTTTACATACACTTAGGTTGGAGTCATAAACACTCGTTTTTCAACCACTCCACAAATTTCTTGTTAACAAACTATAGTTTTGGCAAGTCGATTAGGACATCTACTTTGTGCATGACAAGTAATTTTTCCAACAATTGTTTACAGACAGATTATTTCACATATAATTCACTGTATCACAATTCCAGTGGGTCAGAAGTTTACATACACTAAGTTGACTGTGCCTTTAAACAGCTTAGAAAATTCCAGAAAATGATGTCATGGCTTTAGAAGCTTCTGATAGGCTAATCGACATCATTTGAGTCAATTGGAGGTGTACCTGTGGATGTATTTCAAGGCCTACCTTCAAACCCAGTGCCTCTTTGCTTGACATCATGGGAAAATCCAAAGAAGTCAGCCAAGACCTCAGAAATAAATTGTAGACCTCCACATGTCTGGTTCATCCTTGGGAGCAATTTCCAAACACCTGAAGGTACCACGTTCATCTGTACAAACAATAGTACGCAAGTATATTGTACAACAGTATAACAGTACAACAGTATAAACACCATGGGACCACGCAGCCATCATAGCGCTCAGGAAGGAGACGCGTTCTGTCTCCTAGATGAACGTACTTTGGTGCGAAAAGTGCAAATCAATCCCAGAACAACAGCAAAGGACCTTGTGAAGATGCTGGAGGAAACAGGTACAAAGTATCTATATAGAGGCGAAATAAATGCACACCTATTTAGGCGAGGTGCTGGCTAATGGAGTAAAACACTTGAAAAAGAAAATGAAAGCCGCACACTCTAGTAGCTCAGATGCAATAATTTAATAATTGCATCTGAGCTACTAGAGTGTGTGGCTTTCCTTTTCTTTTACAAAAGTATCTATATCCACAGTAAAACGAGTCCTATATCGACATAACCTGAAACGCCGCTCAGCAAGGAACAAGCCACTGCTCCAAAACCGCCATAAAAAAGCCAGACTACGGTTTGCAACTGCACATGGGGACAAAGATCGTACTTTTTGGAGAAATGTCCTCTGGTCTGATGAAACAAAAATAGAACTGTTTGGCCATAATGACCATCGTTATGTTTGGAGGAAAAAGGAGGTTGCTTGCAAGCCGAAGAACACCATCCCAACCGTGAAGCACGGGGGTGGCAGCATCATGCTGTGGGGGTGCTTTGCTGCAGGAGGGACTGGTGCACTTCACAAAATAGATGGCATCATGAGGAAGGAAAATTATGTGGATATATTGAAGCAACATCTCAAGACATCAGTCAGGAAGTTAAAGCTTGGTCGTAAATGGGTCTACCAAATGGACAATGACCCCAAGCATACTTCCAAAGTTGTGGCAAAATGGCTTAAGGACAACAGAGTCAAGGTATTGGAGTGGCCATTTCAAAGCCCTGACCTCAATCCTATAGAACATTTGTGGGCAGAACTGAAAAAGCATGTGCGAGCAAGGAGGCCTATAAACTTGACTCAGTTACACCAGCTCCGTCAGGAGGAATGGGCCAAAATTCACCCAACTTATTGTGGGAAGCTTGTGGAAGGCTACTCGAAACGTTTGACCCAAGTTAAATAATTTAAAGGCAATGCTACTAAATACTAATTGAGTGTATGTAAACTTCTGACCCACTGGGAATGTGATGAAATAAATAAAAGCTGAAATAAATCATTCTCTACTATTATTCTGACATTTCACATTCTTAAAATAAAGTGGTGATCCTAACTGACCTAAGACAGGACATTTTTACTAGGATTAAATGTCAGGAATTGTGAAAAACTGAGTTTAAATGTATTTGGCTAAGGTGTATGTAAACTTCCGATTTCAACTGTAGCTACACTGACTAACTGGAGATATTAGTGTTGGAATGTTGAACTGGGGTGTTAAACATAATGGGTGAATAGTGAGTAAAATTCAGAAGGGATATAAAACGATTTAAACTGCCAACAACTTTACTAACAACTGACAGATTTTTAAAAATGTATTCATGTTAATATACTGGTAGACAGTCAGTCAGGTCCTGCGTTTTCATCACTATTTTTTTGTAATATCATGATTGTTTTCATACATGCTCAATTTCAATGTCTGCATAGAAAACAAAAAGCAAAACGTACATGATTTATTTAACCTAAGATAAACAATTTCCACAGTTTAACAGGGAATCGCAAATTGACTTTTCTTACTTATGCATGCAGTGTACGTAAATTAAAAAATTCATCAGGAAACAACTCAGACAGAGACTCATTGGTGCATACATCCCATAATCGAGGGGGCAAATACTGTGTCATGAGGAAAGGATGCTCATGATCCTAGCCCTACGTGCCCACTAGCACTCCAACCATTAAATACATATTTATATAGCTCTGCCCCTCTATCTTACAAGCAACCCTTTTTGGAATTGTCAAAAGATAAGGCAATCAACATATTTTTTATGGTGACAGCTCTTCAGGTACTGTAGCTCCAGAAATGAGACATTCCATTCTTACTCAAAATCATTATTTTTAGTCCTTCAATGATTACAGTATTAATTTGATCGAAACCCCAGGGATAAGAAACTATATTTTAGTAACATCCCACTCATTCACTTGGGTGTAACTCTATTCCAGTAGGTCACTATGTAATTACATTTGCAGTCTCGCCCTCACAGTCACTAAAGAAACTCGAAAATGACTAATTCAGTCATATTTTCCATGTCAAATCAAACTGGAATGATGACTATGTCATATCCAGAAAATGTATTCACCTCGGATATAATTTTCAGACCAACCCTACAATAATTCTGTATTCACTCCACAGTTGGATTGAAGCCCTCTGAGAGAAAATAGATTAATGTGTAACAAACAGCTTTTGAAGGACATTGGGACTTGGAGTGTTCCCCAGGTTTTTTATTTTTTATTAATCAGTATATTGTGACAGTTACAAATCTGAGTCTGAGCCACAGATGGAGCACAGCTGGAGGAAAACTCAGACACCTGCAAGGAGAAATGCCATTTGCTTACTGAATTTGGTCCTTCAGCAAGCACTGTGTAACGCCGCTGTTCTCAGACGCCTCTGCTTAAAATATCCTCACCGCCCCAAGCCCCAGTCAAATTAATTTGTCCTTGTCCCAAACTATTAGACTTTCCTGGAGGTATTACATTTAAAACAATCTCCATTCATTGACCCACGCCTACCTATGGGTATTTCTTGGAGGTGTTTTGTATTTTTGTCTTGAGTGCTTATGTAATGTATGTGCACCCTCAGTAAGGAGCCTAGATTATGTGTCTGCACAGAGTGTTGAGTAGATCGCAATGTTTTATGGTTCATCTTAAGTTCACTGTAATTTCATTTTACATAGAAGAATTAACACACACTCTTAGAAAAAAGGGGCTATCTAGAACCTAAAAGGGTTCTTCGGCTGTCCCCATACGAGAACCCTTTGAAGAACCCTTTTTGGTTCCAGTTAGAACCCTTTAGGTTCTAGGTAGAAACCTTTTGGGTTCCATGTAGAACCCTTTCCACAGAGGGTTCTACGTGGAACCCAAAAGGGTTCTACTTGGAACCAAAAAGGGTTATCCTATGGGAACAGCCCAAAAAACTTTTTGGAACCCTTTTTTCTAAGAGTGCAGGCCAAGGAGAAGTGCATGTTCCAGAATATAGAAAGAGGGCTACATGGGTGCCAGCTCGAGTATTTCAAAAGATGAACCGGATACTTCAAGGCGATTAAATCTTAATTTATATATTTGCTTAATTGGCAGACTTATTTCAGGAACAGTTTTGGCTGATACTAATGAGGGATGCTCGGATAGCTCCAAAAGTGTCCTTATATTTGCCAGCAGATCTGGATGACTTTAATTTACTTAATTGTATAGAAAACTGCTGGAGGGAGGGAGCGTTGTAGTTTGCCAAATAACTTTATGACAACATCTTATTGTGGTAACAAGAGCAACGATGACAACATCATCAATGACAACCGTCTCTGTCCTTGAACTACACCAGGGCACGGCCTCATGCCTACATCATCAAGTGGAATTTGCAAAAACAAACCAAAAACTTAACTAGGCCAACAGTGGACTACAAGCGTTGGCCGGCGGCAAAATTCACCCATCAGTAGATTCCTACACTGGCAGCACATAATAATGGTATTTTTCTGTTTTATTCCTGTGAAGTGTAGAGACCCATTACATCCAGAAGGTCAGTCTAGAAGGAAACAATCAGAAAATAGCTTTAGGACCCTGCACTCCGTAACATCCAAGCAGCTGTCAGTTTCTCCTCACAGAGAGGACTGGGCAATGCAAGCTCAGCCATAAGCAACAGGGGAATGCTATGGTGATGTAAAGGCTGGTGTTGAATTTTTCTCTCAATATAAAATATCTCAATCCATTAATTTCTGCAGATAGTGCAGTCTTTTTTAAACATTAATAGTTAATAACCTTCATTAGGATGAAGACACAAATAGATTGCACAAGCAATCAAACCCATACTGAATCAACTGTTAATTTGTTTACGATTTCTGCTTAGACATAAGGCTGACGAGGCAAAATAACTGTGGAGAGAGAGAAAATAGTCTGCCTGCTTGCCCCGGTTCCTGCTGAGATGGGGAAATGATCTCTGGCAATCATACACCAAACAGACAAGAGGCTATTTGTCACCCCCTCTTTTTACGCTTCTTCTACTCTCTGTTTATTACCTATGCATAGTCACTTTACCTCTACCCACATGTACATATTACCTCAATGACCTCGACTAACCTGTACCCCCGCACATTGACTCTGTACCGGTACCACCTGTATATAGCCTCGCTACTGTTATTTTACTGCTGCTCTTTAATTATTAGTTATTTTTCTTCTTTTTTTCTTTTTTCTTTTTTCTTATATATTTTTTACTTAACACTTATTTTTCTTAAAACTGCATTGTTGGTTAAGGGCTTGTAAGAAGCCTGTTGTATTCGGCGCATGTGACAAATACAATTTGATTTCATTTGCTCACCAGGCTTCTAGCTAGCACCCTGAGATAACTGGTGTATACTGTAGATACAACCACTGGATAGGACAGGTATTACTAATGCTTCTAAGTTTGGATTTATTTATTTTTTTAATTGGGGGAGAAGGTAGTCTAGTGGTTAAGAGCGTTACGCCAGTAACTGAAAAGTCGCTGGTTTGAATCCCCGAGCCAACTAGGTGAAAAATCTGTGGATGTGCTCTTGAGCAAGGCACTTAACCCTAATTGCTCCTGATAAGAGTGTCTACTAAAAAGTAAAATGATTCTAGATTAGTGCTTTTCTGGGGAATATTACAAATTGTCCATTATGCACTATATGAGTGGTCAAATGTGCTGGATCTCTCAAGTGAGGCATAAGACAGACGTTCCTAATTCACTTTTAGGCACAGCCAGTGTGCAAAAACAGTGCAATTACCACATTCAGACACTTTGCAGAGGTTGAAAGGACACTTGAATGTACCCTGGATACCCCATAATACCACCACAATGTTTGAGTGAGGTTGATATGGTAGAAATGTTGTTTTTATATTGAACAAATAGCATTTGGGGATTGCAAATATGTAATAGCACTGGAATTATCTAATTTACAGACATATGCCACTTTGGACAGGTTTAGGGACACTTGGAAACGTCCTGTGACCACACCTGACATCACTTACTAAAACATCTGCCTATTTCTAGTTGTTAGGTCTATCAATCCCATTTTTTTCTGATATTGTTCACATGTTGTGGAAGCCATCTGATGTGTTTCCAGCTCTAGTCATCAATAATTAACTTATAGCTTGTCAATGAAAGATGACTTTCACAATAAAAAAAATTGTTCTTTAGTGTGTGCTTGATCTTGTGTATTCTGAACTATGTAACTCCTATCTATTTTCTGATCATTTCCTCATAATCTCCCAGATGTCTTCTTTCCAAATATACCAAGTTTTTGCATGTCAGAATCATGTAATTACACATGAATAGCAGTTACTTTTGGATATGTCTTTAGGCGGAAATCTACATTTTGCCATTACATTTAAGAGGTTTTTAAGGAAGAATGTTAGAAAGTGTAAGCAGAGTGAGCTGTACGCCGGATCGAAGACAGGAGGAGAAATGGAAGTGAGTGAGGGCGAAGTATAAGAGGGGGTAGGTGTGGTGAAGTTCTCGGTGCCCGAAGCTTGCACTGAGGGTCAGGATAAAGATGAGTCTGTGATGGAAGGAGTGACTTTTTTTGGGGAAAAAGCCTTTTGGCTAATCCATTTGTGGTTTCAGGGTGGGTGAAAACAGAGTTGGGTGCTGTGGAATTGGTGAAGGTAATCAGAAATGGTCTGGTGATAATTGTTTGTGTTTCTGCTGGTCAGAGGGAGCAGGTGCTCCGTGTTAAACAAATGGGGGCAAGAGATGTGAATTGTTATGCTCTCAAGAAAAGGGCACCATTGAAAGGAGTGATTACTGGTGTAGCAGTAAATGTGAAAGTTGACCAACTGAAGGGGAAGATTCACGGTGTTTGTGATGCTCATCGTTTGGTGCGACGCAGACAGGGTGGCGTGAGTGGTGAAACAGAAGAGTCGTTGTCTGTTCTTTTGAGAATTGATGTTGAGTCTTTGCCCGACAAAGTGATGTTAGTATATATAAGATATCCCATACAAGCTTTTGTGGCGAATACATTACGTTGTTACAGGTGTCAAGCTTATGGGCATGTGGCAGCAGTGTGTAGGAGGGAGGTTCCTAGGTGTGAGATGTGTACAGAAGGGCATGAGACAAAGGAATGTGTAGCATTGGGGAAAGTAGTGGTATGTGTTAAATGCAGGGGTGCCCATGGGGCTGGGGATCAGAAATGTCCGATGCGAGAGAGGCAGGTTGAGGTTTCCATGGTTAGAGTAGTGCAGAAGTTGTCGTATGCTGAGGCAGTGAAGAAAGAAGAAGATGGGTCAAGGGGGAGGGAGTAGTAGAGTGGTGTGAGTAGTAGATATGTACCAGTACAAAGGGATAGGCCATCAAGTGATACAGTGCATTCGGAAAGTATTCAGACCCCTTGACTTTTTCCACATTTTGTTACATTACAGCCTTATTCTAAAATTGATAAAATTATTTTTTCCCCTCATCAATCTACACACAATACCCCATAATGACATATATTATGACAAAACAAATATCACATTTTCTTATTTTTTCTCGATAGCGGCAGTTAAATTCAGGGCAGCTATGTTGTTAAGAGCTGTAGCAACACGTTTGCAGTTGTCCATTGCTTTTAAACTGTTATTTTGGACGCAGTATTTGCTGCATACTGCAGTTATACTGCACTCTAACGGCAGTTATACTGCAGTGTACTGCAGTTATTCAGCACTATGACTACAATCTTTTTTCATAAGGGAACTTAATTTTATTGAAATGACATGGAAACATTGATTCAACCAGTGTGTGCCCAGTGGGCTCTTGTATAAAACGGCCATCTATTGTACTTCATGAACATGTGAACAGGTCTAGACAATAGAGACCCATCCACTTAGCTAGATGCATCTGGGAGGTGGTTTGATTTGGTTTGATTTTATATATATAGTGTGTTTACCAGAGACAATGTGAAGAACAACATGTTAGGATATAGGCCATGGACTAGATGGTGTATTTTTACCTGGAGATGTTCCTTTTTGTAGGCTACTACTTTCACCACTTGTTTACTACACTACCTTAATCACTCACAGTGAATCCTTAAAGAGATGGGTGGGGTTAAGGCTTAACAGGGTGTGACTGTGGCGCTCCCGAGTGGCAGTGCTAGGTGCACCACTAGAGATCCGGGTTCGAATCCAGGCTCTGTCGTAGCCGGCCGCGACTGGGAGACCCATGGGGTGTCGCACAATTAGCCAGCGTCATCCAGGGTAGGGGAGGGAATGGCCGGCAGGGATGTAGCTTAGTTGGTAGAGCATGGCATTTGCAACGCCAGGGTTGTGGGTTCGATTCCCACGGGGGCCAGTATGAAAATGTATGCACTCACTTAACTGTAAGTCGCTCTGGATAAGAGCGTCTGCTAAATGACTAAAATGTAATGTAAATGAATGATGCTGAATGGGACTACTCAAAAAAGAGCTCTAGTTTGCAAAAACTTTCAAGGGGATTTTCTGGTACTTGGTGGAATAACAAGTTTATCATATTTCAAATAAGCATAACTTTCCCATGTTTTTCCCCCAACTACAGTGTATGATATATCATTTTGAAGATCTCTCTGTACTTTTATAAAATGTACAAAAAAGCCAATCTTGGAAATGGTACATAAGTCTCTAATGGGAAATGTAGTCACAAATGTAGTGGGATGTATCTGGTTCATGGCATATCTCATCTTATTAGTGTTAACCCTCTAGGATTTTCATCAACTCTAATCAAGTTTACCGTAAAAGTGTTTATTTGTTTAGGCAATGAGCCAGTAGTGGCCATGGACAAAATGTATTGGATTGCACATAATGTAACTATGAGGTGATATTCAATTGTTACTGAGCAGTCCCATGTTGCAGTTCACTTTTATGTGAATACATTGTCTTAACTCATCCGAGGCTTAATGTGCATACAGTAGCCTACCATATGATTCTACACCACCACTCTACCATGGGTATGTTAGTATAAAGGTTTATTTGCAGTGGTCATGTTTTGCCAATGTGCATTCCTCCTGACATGAACACAGAGGGACCCCCAGAAAAAAATAATTTGACACCGCTGACCTAAACCCAAATGGTTTTGAAATGAGTTGACTGTAACTGGGAATGAAGCCTTTATCCTTGTTCTGGATAGGGTCTTGTAGGGATATTTGGAAATAAAATATGGTAAGTAAGGTAATAGGTATTCATGATTAACTAGAGACCATGGACTGTGTTACATTTGTATAATAAGGAGCAGTGTGACACCTGATATGTGGGCTATATTTTACAGCCTACCATACATCTAAATGGTATTCTTATTATAACTACCTGGTGAAATGCCTACATACAAATATATAACCTTTTCGGTTTCATTAGGACTCATAGAGGGAAATCATTTATACAACTTGAAACCAGGTATGAAACTGTGTAGGCTGCTACCTCAAAAATAAAGGAGTTGCCACTGCTGTTGCAGGTGAAGAGGTGCTCAATTAATAAAAACTGGACTGCTCTCTAGATACCACAACGCGAGAAGTGAGCAAGAGATAGCGTGCCAATATGTACATCAACACAGCAGGTTAAGATCAGTGACATGACTATAAGCGTTGTTTAGGCAGATCTAACCTAATTTAAGCATACTATAGAAGGCAAATAAGGTGGTTGAACCTTGCACTTTACCGGACTCGATAATAAGAGAAAGAAAAAAAATACTACAACCATAATATGGTGAAAATACAGCGTGCCGACTCTTCTTATCTAAAGAATTACGATATCTTACCTTCTGGTGGAGCCCGTAACTCTATTGATGAATCGGGTATTGGATGCTGGCGCGACTAACCCCAATACACTTGAACTCGTTGAAGGAAGTTTGCTTGCATTCCTTTAAAATACGAGCAGTTCATCGATGTTTCTTGACCTCTCAGGCGTTTGGGTAGGGTAGCTCGCAATATTTAATTGTGCCAGTTCTCCCCATTCAGCAATCCTGTGAGCAGAGCAGTGTGATGTTCGACCAATCCGCTCTTGACGTATCAGCGCAGATCTGCTACACTGAACACTATTTTTCCTTGTCACAGGACCAATCCCCACAGACCCCTCAATACCCAATGCTCGATACACGCCAAATAGTAGCCTCAGGCAGCTAAACAATTCCATCACAACAATAGAATAATAAAGACCATCATATTCTATTCTAAAGTCTCAAATCAGTTTTTTTGTCCAATCTCATTGACCAGCATTCACTGCTGTGGAAGATAAAATGTGTCTGTAAGCTTTAGCCTTTTAATGTTTTCTCACTGTTGAAAATAAAACATCTATGTTGATTGATTTATTAGTTATTATGTTTATGTAGACACACCGGCTACCTACTGATAATCCTTATTCCTCTTGATAGAATAGCAGTAGGAAGGGACAGAACATTCTTATTTTCCCTTTAGAAGAAGGCTGCACTGTTTCCATACTTTCCTGAACAAAAAAAAAACAGCCTTGGCCAGCAGTCTGACTCACCCATTGGCCCATGGGGATCCTGACACTGTTCTGATCTGACTTCTATTCCCTATTCAGTTGATGAGGAATATGTCTCATTGTGTGTAGACTCCCAACTGTATTTCCCAACTCCCGTCCTAGAGTACCTTCAACAGTGCACATGTTTATTGTAGCCTCGGACAAGCATACCTGATTCAACTTGTCAAGTAATCATCAGTCCCTCAATGAGTTAAATCAGGTATGTTTATCTGGGGCTACAGCAAAAACGTGTGTTGTTGGGTGTACTCAAGGACCAGAGTTGAGAATCACTGGTGTAGACTGCTGGACAGGACATGTGCAGGGTAATCTACAGTTGCAGATTTGTATTCTCTCCACCAATCCTATGCTCGGTTTTATACATTTCTGTTCTTTTACATCCCTCTCCTTCAAAGGCTCATCCATCTTCCTCTCTTCCACCCTCCCTGTCAATCACAGATAAGAGCAGTGCTGATGTACTTCCCTGGCTGTGTTATGACCTAACCCAAACAGGTTAATTGTGATGGGTGATTTGAAGGAGTCAGGCGCAGGAGGGTAAATCACAGAATAACAGGATTTATTCCGGAAAACAGAGTTACGCAGAAATGCGTCAAAACAGTCCAGTGCGCAAAACAGGCACACTGGAACCAACAAGGCACACAGGGAAAATAACCCAACGATGCAAAATACAAGGAGCTCCACCGAGCTTCAATATCCTCACAATAAACAATCACACACAAAGACAAGGGGGCAGAGGGAACACTTATACAGGTACCGATGAGGGGATATGAACCAGGTGTGTGTAATGAGCCTGCCTGAACAAGGAGAGGGAGTCATGACAGTAACTGTTATAGCCATGGACCATGTCAGTATATGAAGCCCTGCAACAAGAAAATAACAGTATCCATCCATAAAATACACCACAAATATTACTCCCTGTAAAATCTTAGAAAAAAGGGTACCAAAAGGGTTCTGATCATTTGTTACAGCAACGGGAATCTTGATGTGAATCTTGGAATTGTTTCATATGACAGTCACACTAAAAAGCACAAATGTTCATAAAATGTATATATAATTTTTGCTTTTCATAGAGAGATGTAGTATGCTACTGGTGAACATAAAAAAAACATGCAGATATCGAAGTCCCATATCCATGTCCACAACCACATGAACTCTCTAGAAACTACTCAAGACCTTTAATTCATTTTCAAGTGTCTTGAATAAGAACATGTTCACACTGCACCTTAGCCCAGGGCCAGTCTAGCCTGGGGCTAAGATAGCCCGGGGCTAAGATGAATGCAGTGTTCCAAGATGGCGTAGTAGTGCAGTTGTGTATTTATCGTATGTCTGTAAATAGCCTGTAAATACCCTATTTTTCTGTATTTTTCGTACATATTTCCATATCAGACTTTTCATCCTTCTACAAAATATACTTTCCTGCAACCCGCCTCACTCAATGTGGAACGGATTCTATTATTGACTTACCTTTATCTAGAATCTAGAATCTCCAGTTGAAACTAGCTAGCCAGCTAACTAGCTACTTGCTATTAGCCTCAGCTAGCGGTATTTCACCCAGAACATTGGATTTTTTCTGCGGGATTAATTTTAATCACTGGACATTAATCACCGGATATTCGGCCAGTCTGCACAGCGCGTTATCGACCCAGAACATATCAGTTTTTCCGCCGGAATCACTGAATCACTGGACCTTTAACTCCGGATTCATCGCTATCAGCTAGCTACAACAAAACGGACGCTGTGGTCTGGCTAATCATCCTGAGCTAGGCCCATCTCCCGGCTATCTACCTCTCTGTCAACCGGACGGGACCACCTAGTGTTGACACGGAGCCCCGCCGATCCTACACGACTGGTCTGCCGACGAAATCGTCTGATGTGGTTACGACGTTAACCACGAAGATTCCATCCATCTGCTAGCCCCGCCCGCTAGCACACGCTAGCCGTGGCCTCTTACTCACTAGTTTACCACCGGACCTTATGATAACTCAGCTATACAGCTGATGTCTGCTGGACTGTTCCTTTTACGGTACTACATCCTGTTTATGTTTAGCCTCAGCCCAAACATGGTTAGTTTATTGTTGTTTCGGTTATTTCTAATTTTACTATATCACTGTAGACCCCCCAGCCTAGCTAAACCTGCCTTAGATAGCTCCTTTGCCCCTCCCCCTATACACGCGGACCGACTCAATTGATGCCTCCAGCGATGCTATCTCTTTCATTGTTACCCAACGCTTAGGTTTACCTCCACTTTACTCATATCCTTCCATATCCTTGTCTGTACATAATGCCCTGAATCTTTTCTATAACACCCGGAAATCTGCCCCCTTTATTCTATGTACCCAACGCACTAGAAGACCAGTTCTTAAAGCCTTTAGCCGTATCCTTATTCTAGTCCTCCTCTGTTCCTCTGGTGATGTAGAGGCTAACCCAGGCCCTGCAGCCCTCAGTATCACTCCTACTCCCCAGGCGCTATCATTTGATGACTTCTGTAATCGCAAAAGTCTTGGTTTCTTGCACATAAATATCAGAAGTCTACTTCCTAAGTTTGAGTTATTCACTGCGTTAGCACACTCTGCCAACCCTGATGTTCTAGCAGTGTCTGAATCCTGGCTCAGGAAGGCCACCAAAAATTCTGAAATTTCCATCCCCAACTATAACATTTTCCGTCTAGATAGAACTGCCAAAGGGGGTGGAGTTGCAATCTACTGTAGAGATAGCCTGCAGAGCTCTATCATACTATCCAGGTCTGTGCCCAAACAGTTTGAGCTTCTACTTCTAAAAAATCCACCTTTCCAGAAATAAGTCTCTCACTGTTGCCGCTTGCTACAGACCCCCTCAGCCCCCAGCTGTGCCCTGGACACCATATGTGAATTGATTGCCCCCATTTATCCTCAGAGTTTGTACTGCTTGGTGACCTAAATTGGGATATGCTTAATACCCCAGCCATCCTACAATCCAAGCTAGATGCCCTCAACCTCACGCAAATTATCAACGAACCTACCAGGTACAACCCTAAATCCGTAAACATGGGTACCCTCATAGATATCATCCTGACTAACATACCCTCTAAATACACCTCAGCTGTCTTCAACCAGGATCTCAGCGATCACTGCCTTATTGCCTGCGTCCGTAACGGGTCCGCGGTCAAACGACCACCCCTCATCACTGTCAAATGCTCCCTAAAACACTTTAGCGAGCATGCCTTCCTAATTGACCTGGCCCAGGTATCCTGGATGGATATAGATCTCATTCCGTCAGTAGAGGATGCCTGGTTGTTCCTTAAAAGTAATTTCCTCTCAATCTTAAATAAACATGCCCCATTCAAAAAATACAGAACTAAGAACCGATATAGCCCCTGGTTCTCCTCAGACTTGACTGCCCTTGACCAGCACAAAAACATCCTGTGGCGTACAGCATTAGCATCAAATAGCCCCCGCGATATGCAACTTTTCAGGGAAGTTAGGAACCAATATACACAAGCAGTCAGGAAAGCAAAGGCTAACTTTTTCAAACAGAAATTTGCATCCTGTAGCACTAACTCCAAAACGTTTTGGGACACTGTAAAGTCCATGGAGAATAAGAGCACTTCCTCCCAGCTGACCACTGCACTGAGGCTAGGAAACACTATCACCACCGATAAATCTACAATAATCGAGAATTTCAACAAGCATTTTGCTACAGCTGGCCATGCTTTCCATCTGGCTACCACTAACCCGGCCACCAACTCTGCACCCTCTGCTGCAACTTGCCCATGCCCCCCCGCTTCTCCTTCACACAAATTCAGACAGCTGATGTTTTGAAAGCGCTGCAAAATCTGGACCCCTACAAATCAGCTGGGCTAGACAATCTGGACCCTTTCTTTCTAAAACTAGCCGCCGAAATTGTCGCTACCCCTATTACTAGTCTGTTCAACCTCTCTTTCATAACGTCTGAGATCCCCAGAGATTGGAAAGCTGCCGCGGTCATCCCCCTCTTCAAAGGGGGTGACACTCTAGATCCAAACTGCTACAGACCTATATCCATCCTGCCCTGCCTTTCGAAAGTATTTGAAAGCCAAGTTAACAAACAGATCACCGACCATTTCGAATACCACCGTACCTTCTCCGCTATGCAATCCGGTTTCGAGCTGGTCACGGGTGCACTTCAGCCACGCTCAAGGTCATAAACGATATTATAACCGCGATTGATAATAGACAGTACTGTGCAGCCGTCTTCATCGACCTGGCCAAGGCTTTCGACTCTGTCAACCACCGCATTCTTATTGGCAGACTAAATAGCCTTGGTTTCTCAAATGACTGCCTCGCCTGGTTCACCAACTACTTCTCAGATAGAGTTCAGTGTGTCAAATCGGAGGGCCTGTTGTCTGGACCTATGGCAGTCTCTATGGGGGTGCCACAGGGTTCAATTCTTGGGCCGACACTTTTCTCCGTGTATATCAATGATGTCGCTCTTGCTGCTGGTGACTCTCAGATCCACCTCTACGCAGACGACACCATTTTGTATACATCTGGCCCTTCATTGGACACTGTGTTAACAAACCTCCAAACGAGCTTCAATGCCATACAACAATCCTTCAGTAGCCTCCAACTGCTCTTAAACACTAGTAAAACTAAATGCATGCTTTTCAATCGAACGCTGCTGGCACCCGCCCACCCGACTAGAATCACCACTCTCGACGGGTCTGACCTAGAGTATGTGGACAACTACAAATACCTAGGTGTCTGGTTAGACTGTAAACTCAACTTCCAGACTCACATAAAGAATCTCCAATCCAAAGTTAAATCTAGAATCGGCTTCCTATTTCGCAACAAAGCCTCCTTCACTCATGCTGCCAAACATGCCCTCGTAAAACTGACTATCCTACCGATCCTTGACTTCGGCGATGTCATTTACAAAATAGCCTCCAACACTCTACTCAGCAAATTGGATGTAGTCTATCACAGTGCCATCCGTTTTGTCTCCAAAGCCCCATACACTACCCACCACTGTGACCTGTACGCTCTTGTTGGCTGGTCCTCACTACATGTTCGTCGTCAAACCCACTGGCTCCAGGCCATCTATAAATCACTGCTAGGCAAATCCCCGCCTTATCTTAGCTCATTGGTCACCATAGCAGCACCCACCCGTAGTCTGCGCTCCAGCAGGTATATCTCACTGGTCATTCCCAAAGCCAACACCTCCTTTGGCCGCCATTCCTTCCAGTTCTCTGCTGCCAATGACTGGAACGAATTGCAAAAATCTCTGAAGCTGGAGACTCTTATCTCCCTCAATAACTTTAAGCATCAGTTGTCAGAGCACCTTACCGATCACTGCACCTGTACACAGCCCATCTGAAATTAGCCCACCCAACTACCTCATCCCTATATTGTTATTTATTTTGCTCTTTTGCACCCCAGTATCTCTATTTGCACATAATCTCTTGCACATCTAGCATTCCAGTGTTAATACTATTGTAATTATTCTGCACTATAGCCTATTTATTGCCTTACCTCCATAACTTGCTACATTTGCACACACTGTATATATATTTTCTGTTGTATTTTTGACTTTATGTTTTTTTACCCCATATGTAACTCTGTGTTGTTTTTATTGCACTGCTTTGCTTTATCTTGGCCAGGTCGCAGTTGTAAATGAGAACCTGTTCTCAACTGGTTTACCTGGTTAAATAAAGGTGAAAAAAAAAAAAAAAAAAAAGGCCTTTTGGGACAGCTGTACTGCTGAAAGTAGAACAGATTCCTGTTTCTAAGATGAGGGCCTTTGAGTGACTCACCATTGAGTTCCTTTGTAATCTTTCTTTCAAAATATAAGCAAGGTTAAAGGCCATTAAAGCTCTTCGGGTTTGGCTAAATAGAAACATTTTGAACCTATTATTAAATCATTTGCTGTGGTCCCTCTCCCGTACGACCAAATGTATGTGAGTAAAAAGTACATATTTTCTTTAAGAATGTAGTGGAGTAAAAGTTAAAATAGGAAAAAATATATAAATAGGAAAGTAAAGTACAGTACCCCCAAAAACTACTTTAAAGTATTTTTTACTTAAGTACTTTAGACCACTGCAAAGCACACACTGGCCTTTCTGAAAGCAATTTCATTCCGGTGCTGAGTCTAGAAGGCCATAAAAAGCTACTTACTCTGTCTGTTCAGAATTAACTGTGTGACTTGAGAAACATATTGGCCCTTTTTTATCTAAAAGTGGAGTGGTGAAAGACTAGCCTCTGGGCTGATCCCCCTGACTTTAAAAACTCTGTAAACGTGTGTATTTGATGGAGGTCCAGTATGGTCAGGCAAGATGTGGCCTTAAAATCCGTCCAGAGCAGAGCCATACCTCCCTCTCTCTCTCTCTCTCTCTCTCTCTCTCTCTCTCTCTCTCTCTCTCTCTCTCGCTCTCGCTCTCGCTCTCGCTCTCGCTCTCGCTCTCGCTCTCGCTCTCGCTCTCGCTCTCTCGCTCTCTCTCTCTCTATTGGCCCAATCAGTCCTCCCACACAGCAATGGATTTTGGCTTGAGATGGCACTGATCATCAACGATCATGTCAAATCAATATATGCCCAAATGAAACATTTGCAGCTCTTCTCAGATACTAACCTTTTTATTTGCTTTTGACAACTACAATAACAAATCCTTGCCATGTATAGCTGGTAACCAACTTAAACAATCCAATTGATCCAGCTTTCTTAAAGAAATAACAATTTTCTTTTTTTGGGTGATGTTATTTTTCCACAATAACTAAAGAGACCACAAAGAGCTTAATCTTCTGTCCAGACCAAAGACTGAGAAGTGCATGAAAGAATACAGTAAAGAAAGGTCTACCTCCACCCACAAATATAACCTTTGACCCTTCAAAAAACTCTACCATCTGCTGCACAACAAGGCCACTGGGCTGTGATGACTGCTGTGCCATAATAAGTGGCTGATGTGCTATAATAGCAACACTGCCCTCTCTGCATCAGCAGGGAGAGTCTGGGAGGCGGACGTGCCAGGTCAGGCTCATCAGCACTTGAGAGACCTGGCTGCGGATACACTAAGACAACTTACATCCACATGCAGACCATTCAATTTTATATATTTTTTCTTTGTAAAGAATGCGGGTATCTCGTAGAACAAATACCTGGGTTAACCTCCTATAGTGATTTTCAACCAAATGATGCCCAACATCTGTCTAATGGATGGATATTGAAACCCATAGGACTGAGGCCAGTGCTATTCTCCAAACCTAAATGGAAAGGCCCATTGCCTGTTCAAAACAAAAACATTTTCCTATTTTAGCTATTCCCTTTGTTATTGTCCTTTTGTTATTGGATTGACATTCAGAACCCAAATGGTGATTATAAATGAATGTCATATTGAAAGTTGTTGTCAAGGGAAAACACGAATTACATTTCCACATAAAAATGTTTCTATCGATAAACTTTGATTGCTTAAAACATGAAAGAAGTCATTACATTTTAAACTCTTAAGTGTTCACTGAAGGTACATTTCACACCCAGTGTACATTCCATACCTGGGAAGCAGCACTGCAAACATTTCCCTCATACCAAGGAAACGTGTTCCATCCACTAAGTATTGGTACCAATATTACTGAGGCTCTAAATGAGAAAGAGCATTCAATGGTGTTCCATAAGTTGCTTTAAAGGCTCATATAGTGATCTGATATGGCTGGAAGGACTATACGAATGTGAGTGGCTGTAAGCCTGATAGGGATTTCAGATGGTTTAGTAACATCTTCATTTAGAAATGAACACATTTTCTGCACTCTTTTTCTGCTACTGCATTCATCCACCATTGGAGAGTCTGACTGGCATTGTGATGTACAGTACCCCAATGTATTGTACTACTGTACCATGCTATTGAAGCGCATTTCAGGGGCTGAGACAGAACACACAGACTGCCAGTCTGTCAGGAGAAGTGGATCAAGGCTGCCTAATAGATGTAGATTCATTATTCATGTACTGCTTGGTACAGTGGAGAAATACGCAGATAAATGTCATCATCATCTGCCGAGGAATTAGCTGCATTGTCAACCTATTTAGAACCATGGCTCATGACACAAGAGGTACACTACATGACCAAAAGTATGTGGACACCTGCTTGTCGAACATCTCAAAATATTGGGCATTAATATGGAGTTGGTCCCCCTTTGCTGCTATAACATCCTCCACTCTTCTGGGAAGGCTTTCCACTAGATGTTGGAACTTTGCTGCGGGGACTTGCTTCCATTCAGCCACAATAGCATTAGTGAGGTCGGGCACTGATAATGGGCGATTAGGTCTGGCTCACAGTCGGCATTCCAATTCTTCCCAAAGTTGTTCGATGGGGTTGAGGTCAGAGCTCTGTGCAGGCCAGTTAAGTTATTCCACATCGATCTCGACAAACCATTTCTGTATGGAGCTCGCTTTGTGCTGAAACAGGAAAGGGCCTTCCCCAAACTGTTGCCACAAAGTTGGAAGCACAGAATCGTCTAGAATGTCATTGTATGCTGTAGCGTTAAGATTTCCCTTCACTGGAACTAAGGGGCCTAGCCCGAACCATGAAAAACAGCCCCAGACCATTATTCCTGCTCCACCAAACTTTACAGTTGGCACTATGCATTAGGGCAGGTAACGTTCTCCTCGCGTCCGCCAAACCGAGATTCCAGACGAATAGTTATTGTGCTGACGTTGCTTCCAGAGGCAGTTTGGAACTCAGTAGTGAATGTTGCAACCGAGGACAGACAATTTTTACGCGCAACGCACTTCAGCACTCAGTGGTCCCATTCTGTGTGCTTGTGTGGCCTACCACTTCGCGGCTGAGCTGTTGTTGCTCCTAGACGTTTCCACTTCAAAATAACAGCACTTACAGTTGACCGGGGCAGCTCTAGCAGGGCAGAAATTTGACGAACTGACTTGTTGGAAAGGTGGCATCCTATGACGGTGCCACGTTAAAAGTCACTGAGCTCTTCAGTAAGGCCATTCTACTGCCAATGTTTGTCTATGGAGATTGCATGGCTGTGTGCACAATTTTACACCTGTCAGCAACGGGTGTGGCTGAAATAGCCAAATCCACTAATTTGAAGGGGTGTCCACATACTTTTGTATATATAGTGTAAGATGAGGAATTCTCAGTGCACTGGCCTCTAAAACAAGTTATTTGAGTCTTGATTAGGAGAGGGCATCTCGCCTACTTTATTACACACACTCTTGTTTTTTTTATCTGTTTTTGAATACATTTCACATGTAATACGTAAGTACAGTGTGCTGTGAATATACAGTAAAACCATAATGAAACAACCATAAGCTAAGAATGGTCTCAATGATATCTTGCACAGAAATATGTTATACAATGCATAGTGTTTTAAAGATTATACTGCATGTTCCACTATACAGCATAGTACTGTATGTATTTTCCCTGATGTAAAGTATTCAGTATTCCATCTCTACAACGGACCAATTGGGTCATTCGAAGGGGCTGATGATAATAATGTATTTCCACTCCATACCTCCAACTCCATACAGGGTTAATTAAGTTAACACTCACACTGACCTAATTCACCACTGTGATGATGTTCATGAGCCCTATCTGATTATATGGAAAAATAGACTTAGCCTCCAACACAATGATCTGAGCATGAGTCACTCTCCCGCTGAACTATCACAGAACGTTATGTCCCATCAGGAACATGGTACAATATTAATAGATTCTCTTCCAACTGAGGTTGCCTATGAGTCAGGATGTGCTTACATATCAGTGGGGGTTGTGAGGAGGCGTTCAATCATGCCTGCTTTTTTTTGCAGGAAAAACATTTTATTGCTTTTAAATAGTGTAGATTTATGAGGGAGTTTTGCAGTAATGCTGACATGATGATGATAACTTCCACAGTGCTTTCTTTGTAGTTACTTTTCCCTTAGGTATAACTGTGCTGATGCAACTGTTCCACACTACCACAATGCAAAACAAATTGGTTTGATAGCCGCTATGCAGTATGCTATCAGTGAAGGACTGATATTAAACAGCACGATGCCTGGGATGGATAGGCCAAAGCATTCTTCTGTAATCATCATCAACATCAGTATAATTCATGCTTACAACAGACGCTTGTTATTATTGACAATGTTCATTTCTATGAACAGGCTGAGAAATCACATGGGAGTGAGAAAGCTCCAGCCAGTCTGTACCAAAATTGCTGTGATCGTTTGTTTTTGCCTGGGAAGACCTTAGGAAAGAAGGATGAATTACACTGTAGGAATGAGCTAATTCTAACAAAAATCTTTATAATTTCCCTCAACTCTCTCCCCCCGTGTGTGTAACTGTCGATGGCCGTAGATTACAGTCGTTTTTTCTAAGATGTCCTCTGTCCTCTCTAGGGCTGGAGGAGTGCATTTCAAGTCCTCTGGGCAGGACAGGACTGGGAGAGGAGAGGCTGACTGCGTGGTCCATTGAGCGGGGCATCAATATGTCCCAGTTTAATCGGGGAGCTTGTGTATTCAGCCAGCACATTAGTGGTGGGCGCCCCTGGGCAAAGAGCCTCACTGACTGGTGCACTCCATGATCGAAAAGCAGGCAGGCCCATGAAGAGAGAGTGAGGGTGTGTACTTGTATTTTCTAAGGGTTGAGGTGCAAGGGGAATTTGTCCTCAGTCAAGAACAGGTGAAATTTGGTAAATGGTTTGGTTGGTAGGTGACTGGAGCTGTATATATGTTGGTATTTGTGGGAGAGCATTTATTGTGGACATAGTCCTCTACTTAGTCCTGTACAACATTTTACATTTACATTTTAGTAATTTAGAAGACACTCTTATCCAGTGCAACTTACAGGAGCAATTAGAGTTAAGTGCCTTGATCAAGGGCAGATCGTCAGATTTTTCACCTAGTCAGCTCTGGGAATCGAACCAGCAACCTTTCAGTTACTGGCCCAACGCTCTTAACCGCTAGGCTACCTGCCACCAATATCTCATAATATTAAACATTATCTTGGTTCAGATCAAAATGCACGGACAACCTGGTAGCCAGTAGTGACATGGGTGTGTTCATCATCAGTGCACTTGAACTGCTACGCTATGCATGAAATACACATTTGACATGTCTGTAAGGATTCGTCAAACAAAGCAGATATTTCTTTCTGATCATTAATCACGTGGCAGAAGGCGTTCTATTGATCCCACTGGACAGCAGGTCAGACAATACAGAAACTATCTAGCAAGAGCATAGCTGCATAGATGTACTCATTGAAAAGCAACAGCCCTACCTCTCCCACCTACTGTGGTCATATCAGCCTTTTCCAGCATCCTACACCATCACTTCATCATCACCATACAGCTCCATTCCTCCTACCTCCTGAGGCCTTTCTAACCTGTATTCACAACCAGGTGGACGCAGCCCAGCAGGAGCTCCAAACCAAAGAAGACCAAACCAATCCGCAGTGGTTAGTCACTCCAATGTTTGCACAGCTCATTGACGGGAAATGTGCAATTACTGGGAGACCTCTGATTATTTAACTATGTAAGTATTCTTAGCTTATTAATGGGCCAGTGTGAGATGCACCATGCACCACACATTTAGCTGGGCTTCTGCTCCTTTTCTGCAGCTAGCGTACATCAGCAAATTCCACAGAAAAACTCATCCTATGCAATTACAATCCCTGTACGCCAGAGATTAGATTGTTTATGGAGTCCAATTGCCGCTGATACCCCCCCTGTGTGTTTTCCTTTCTAATTTGTGTGCGTTGCACAGCAGCATCCTGAAAACCCCTGGCCCATAGGTGTGCTGTGCACTATGCTGAATGTCCTTCTACATTATGACTGAGCTGAGGCTCAGACTGAGTCCTGGTTGTCATGGTGACTGAGCTAGGTCCTTTCCTGGTGGTTGCAGGGTTCAGGGATAATATCCCCCAGACAGGTCAACTTAGGTCTGCCACAGGCCGAGCCAGAGCGGGCCAGAGCATTCCTCCTCCACACACAGACAGACAGACAGACAGACAGACAGACAGACAGACAGACAGACAGACAGACAGACAGACAGAGAGAGAGAGAGAGAGAGAGAGAGAGAGAGAGAGAGAGAGAGAGAGAGAGAGAGAGAGAGAGAGAGAGAGAGAGAGAGAGAGAGAGAGAGAGAGAGAGAGAGAGAGAGAGAGAGAGAGAGAGAGAGAGAGAAGCTGGGTGAGCTGTCCTGTACTACAAGCTCAATATGGCTCCTGTGGGACGGAAAACCTCCTCTCTGTGGCAGGCCTGGTGAATTATGGATGCCTTCCTCCCTGCAGCAGACCCACACAGCATGGTGTTATGACTGTGACCAGCTTGATCTCTCTCTCCACCTCACTAAACCTTCAGCCAAGCATTTCTGTATTCTGTGCAGATATTTGTATATGGACAGCTGCTACATGATAGAGATATTATGATATCTCCAAACATCCAGACCCATTCATTGAAATGAAGAGTAGGCTGTTAGCACCATGAAAGTGGGCCAGCAGCTGTTAGTAATTTGCCTTCCTAATAGGGGTATTACTTTAACGTACCATTGACAGAATTACAGACACTATTTAGAGCACGTTTAGATCACTTTTGTGCTCTCATGCTAATTACTACAATTAATTACAATATGATGCTAATACAGTACTATGAAATAATTAGCAGACACAAAATCACACACACATGTGCACTCTAAGTATACAGCAGCACCCACACACACACACACACACAAACAAACACACACACACACACATGCACATAAACCATGAGTGAGCAATCTTACATTTCTATCTTTCCTGGCATGGGTGTGAAAAGAGGGCTCTAAATTGTTCTGACCTTAAAATATTGAAGGGAAAATAATATGCTTCAGGGACCACTTGTTCTCTGTGTAGCTCTTTTCTCTCTCTTACCCTCCTCTTAAATGTCAAATGTGCTTCTCACTGGCTGATCTGTAACACAATACCACCATATATACCAGCTCAATGTTTGGAATGATAATGAGGATGTGGTATACTGCTCGTTGACGGTCCTAGCCAGAGCGCCATCTAATTAAGACATTCACACAGGCGTCAGGGTAACGCAAGTAGAGTTTTATTCAGTGACTTGTTTGAGGGACAACTGTCAAGGAGAAATGGATGCTTCACAGACAACAGGCAAATGGAATCCTTTATGTCTCAGCAACCATGCTATCAAAAAAATCCTTGATACTTTCCCCATCTTGCATCACAGTGCTGTACAGGAGATCTCTGGGGCAGAAATAATCTTGGGAGTGAATGCCACCTTTCTCTGGGGATTAACCCTGGTTTCTAATAGCATGCTGTCTGAACTTACATCCATCTATGTTTGTTTTCGACAGTTTTCACTTGAATGGGAATCATGGTCACATTAATTCAGTGCCACCCTCACACCTTTTGTCTGTGGTTGTCCTTTCAAACCCAGGACTCAAATCCCAGCACTGGGGACATGATTCGAGCATATCCCCTGCGTTGCTTTCAACACATAATAAGGTCCTCTATTATGTTCCCCATAGAGCTCTCTCCTTCCAATGTCCTCCTCACCCCTTTATGTTTGCTTCAGCTCCTCAGCATCCACCCACTGCTGCTTGCTGCTGCTGACCTGCTCCGGTAGCCTTGCTGTGCTGTGCTCAGTGGGGCTTTCTCTCTCTTTCTCTCTCAAGATTTATGTCATTGTTGCTGCTGAGATTGTGTCACTCCCTGACATCTTTCAGAATTTCAAACTGTTTTAGTTTGTAACAGCTGATGTATGATGTCTGCAGACCCAATGGAAGAAACAACTAAAAATAGAAAGAAGGAAAACGCTAGTTAGAATGATAAAGGCATATGGATTTGGTTGAACTCATTTGAATGAACTCCCTGCAAAGCACTGTCGCCTGTCTTACATTCTAAAACCAAACAGCACTATGTTTTAGTTGCGTTGTCTTCTACAGTTGGAAAATACCATGTGTTCTGACATCAGTAAGCCATTTGGAGGGCAGAGAGTAGAGAAAGAGAGAAAGAGAGAGAGAGACAAAAATAATGGTGTTTAAAAAAGGTTCAGTTGCCAGGACCACAAATACAAATTCCATCTAGACACCGTTGCCCTAGAGCACACAAAAAACTATACATACCTCAGCCTAAACATCAGCGCCACAGGTAACTTCCACAAAGCTGTGAATGATCTGAGAGACAAGGCAAGAAGGGCCTTCTATGCCATCAAAAGGAACATAAAATTCGACATACCAATTAAGATCTGGCTAAAAATACTTAATCAGTTATAGAACCCATTGCCCTTTATGGTTGTGAGTTCTGGGGTCCGCTCACCAACCAAGAATTCACAAAATGGGACAAACACCAAATTGAGACTCTGCATGCAGAATTCTGCAAAAATAATAAGGATGCAGAGCAGAATTAGGCCGATACCTGCTGATTATCAAAATCCAGAAAAGAGCCGTTAAATTCTATAACCCAAACCTTACATAACAAAGCCATCACCTACAGAGAGATGAACTTGGAGAAGAGTCCCCTAAGCAAGCTGGTCCTGGGGCTCTGTTCACAAACACTAACAGACCCCACAGAGCCCCAGGACAACAACACAATTAGACCCAACCAAATCATGAGAAAAGAGAATTACTTGACACATTGGAAAGAATTAACAAAAAAACAGAACAAACTAGAATGCTATTTGGCCCTAAACAGAGAGTACACAGTGGCAGAATACCTGACCACTGTGACTGACCCAAACATAAGGAAAGCTTTGACTATGTACAGGTGAGCATAGCCTTGATATTGAGAAAGGCCGCCGTAGGCAGACCTGGCTCTCAACAGAAGACAGGCTATGTGCACACTGCCCACAAAATGAGGTGGAAACTGAGCTGCCAAATGTATGACCATATTAGAGACACATATTTCCCTCAGATTACACAGATCCACAAATAATTAAAAAAACAAACCCAATTTTGATAAACTCCCTTATCTACTGGGTGAAATATCACAGTGTGCCATCACAGCAGCAAGATTTGTGACCTGTTGCCACAAAAAAAGGGCAACCAGTGAAGAACAAACACCATTGCAAATACAATACATATTTATGTTTATTTATTTTCCCATTTGTATTTTAACTATTTGCACATTATTACAACACTGTATATAGACATAATATGACATTTGAAATGTCTTTATTCTTTTGGAACTTCTGAGTGTAATGTTTACTGTTAATATTTATTGTTTATTTCACTTTTGTTTACTATCTGCTTCACTTGCTTTGGCAATGTTAACATACGTTTCCCATGCCAATAATGCCCGTCAATTGAATTGAATTGAGAGAGAGGGAATCCCAAGGAATGGATGCTTCTTTACTAGATTCACCCAAGTATGGTGATGGCTTCCGGGCCTCTGGGAATTACAGGATTTGCATAACGGTGGCCTTGACGACATGCCATTGCTGTAATTGCTATCAGGAAGGAAACATGTTGTTAATTAATGCTACCCATTTCATGTGAATGATATACAGTAAACAAGGCTAAAGATATCTAGATGTACTCTACTCTCCTTCCAGGTGTCATACCTCTGTGATTCCTGTGACTGACTCTCTTTGATAACAAACCCTAAGCATCTGTCAAGGATCTAACACACATACTTTACATTTACATTTACATCATTTAGCAGACGCTCTTATCCAGAGCGACTTACAAATTGGTGCAATCAACTTATGATAGCAAGTGGGACAACCACTTTTTTTCTTCTTCTTTTTTTTATAGGGGGGGGGGGGAGGGGGGGTAGAAGGATTGCATTATACTATTCCAGGTATTCCTTAAAGAGGTAGGGTTTCAAGTGTCTCCGGAAGGTGGTCAGTGACTCCGCTGTCCTGGCGTCGTGGGGGAGCTTGTTCCACCATTGGGGTGCCAGAGCAGCAAATAGCTTTGACTGGGCTGAGTGGGAACTGTGCTTCTGTAGAGGTATGGGGAGCTAGCAGGCCAGAGGTGGATGAACGTAGTGCCCTCGTTTGGGTGTAGGGTCTGATCAGAGCCTGAAGGTAAGGAGGTGCCGTTCCCCTCACAGCTCCGTAGGCAAGCACCATGGTCTTGTAGTAGATGCGAGCCTCAAATGGAAGCCAGTGGAGTGTGCGGAGGAGCGGGGTGACATGAGAGAACTTGGGAAGGTCGAACACCAGACGGGCTGCGGCGTTCTGGATAAGTTGTAAGGGGTTTAATGGCACAGGCAGGGGAGCCCAGCCAACAGCGAGTTGCAGTAATCCAGACGGGAGATGACAAGTGCCTGGATTAGGACCTGTGCCGCTTTCTGTGTAAGGTAGGGTCGTACTCTGCGAATGTTGTAGAGCATGAACCTGCAGGATCGGGTCACCGCTTTGATGTTGGCCGCAGAACGGCAGTTCCAGAGGCTGCCAGAGACCTGGAACTCCATGTGGGTCGTGCGCGCAGGGACCACCAGATTAGAGTGGCAACAGCCACGTGGTGTGAAGCGTTTGTATGGCCTGTGCAGAGAGGAGAGTACAGGGATAGACAGACACATAGTTGACAGGCTACAGAGAAAGGCTACAATAATGCAAAGGAGATCGGAATGAAATGAACTAAAAATCTGGGAAAGCGAGAGAGCAGGGCCTCCCTCACTTACGTTTCACTGAAATACTCAAATATAACTCTCCCAACTTCCACTTTAGAAATTATAATTGTTGTAAACTACAGTGGTTCAATGTTTCTAGGAATAGACTCTAACTTAGTTTATTCAGCTAGCTAACTTGGTACACCGAATCATATGACGCCACAGCCAACTAGCATGCCAGCCTCCAATAACACAGTTTAGCACCAATACTCGGTTACAACAAACCACCAGTGTGTTAACACGCCAAGCAGATCATTCGTGTCCGTGTCTAACGTTGTGTAAAGTTTTGGGGTAGTTTTGACAGTTTGAGTGAGTACGTCGTTAACTTCTTCAGCCAGTTAGTTAGCTAGAATAGTTAGCATAGTAGCTAGCCATTGCTCTCTGCCAACGAAGTAACCCCTCCACCCACGGCACGAACACACAGAGAGCCAAGCTAACATTAGCTAGTCACCCATGTCCCGAATTCCCTTGAACGACTCTGGTTACCAGTATGTAAAAACAAAACAAAAATAAATGTAGGTTGTAGCTTACCCTTAGTATGAATCGATTCAGCCAGTTCAAATCAAATCAAATCAAATGTTATTGGCCACATGCGCCGAATACAACAGGTGCAGACATTACAGTGAAATGCATACTTACAGCCCTTAACCAACAGTGCATTTATTTTTAATAAAAAAGTAAAATAAAACAACAACAAAAAAGTGTTGAGAAAAAAAGAGCAGAAGTAAAATAAAATAACAGTAGGGAGGCTATATATACAGGGGGGTACCGGTGCAGAGTCAATGTGCGGGGGCACCGGCTAGTTGAGGTATTTTAAGTAATATGTACATGTGGGACATATGTACATTCACGTCTGTCCCAACGGAGAGAAAGCGTCTCCAAATATTAACGCTAGGTCGTTCCAGCTATTGTTTAGTTAGCTATCCAGGTAGCTAAATTTCGAGTACAGTAGCTACTAACTACCAAACGTTAACGCTTCAGATAATGAGGTTAGAAAAACAGCTGAATGGTAGGTAGCTAGCTGGCATAATTACAGGTACTCTTAAGCGTGGAATAACATTGGAAACAACTATCCACAGTTGCTAATAGTTACCAGTAGCTACCCGCTAGCTAGCTAGCTTTATTGGTCCAGGTAGTGAGTTCGCTAGCCTCGTGCTTCACCGGGCTCAGCCGAATACAATACTTACCTACAATAATTACCTACAATAACCTACAATAACTACCTAGATAAACTACCTACAATACCTAATTACAATACCTACCTACCTACAATCTAAATACAAGGTTTAATCTTTACTCGACACCATATGAGCCAAGCTTACCTCCCGCCAGAGAGAGACACAACCTCACCCGTCGCTGTCCTTAGTCGCTTAGAGAGGCTGGCATTGTACGGTCTGTTATCAAAGAGACTCTTTACAGTTGAGTTTTTTTCCTCCAAATGATGATAATTCCTCTGATTCCTCTGAATCATTGGATTTCAAAAGGAGAATGTCAAATTTAGTTGACATGGTTGGTCAGAGCTGTCTGTTGGGTTGAGAGTCAAACTGTGGGTTTCATTTGAATTTCAACCTCATGTAACCGCATGTGATTTCAAGTGTACATTAGAAAGTATAATGTATTTGAACACATCCAATCTTGTTCAGAGAAACAATAACATGAGTCATCATGGTAGGACATTTTCTGCAGATGAGGAAATTATAGAACACTGCAGAGAGAAGCATGCATGCACGTGTACGCACACTGACACACACACGCACACACACACACACACACGTAACAGAGTTCAGAACGTACCGTAAGCTCACTCCACAGCTAGCTTGAAATGTCGCGGATGGAACCTTTTGGGTGGCTCAAACCGTTGGAATGTTGTCAAGGAGGGCAGTCCCGAGTTCCAGCCAGGTATGAGTCGAATCAGGGGGAAGTGGTACTCGCTAAGCAAGCAACGCAACGTCCGTAACACACACACACACACACACACACAATGCGCCCTATTTTGAGATGACTCTCTGGATGCTGTCACACCTTCATACAGTATAGGTCACTATACAGCTCAAATGGATTTACATCAGCATCATCTGTGAAGGTTTCATTGAAATATGATCCAACTTCCGTGCTCAGCATTATATTGTCATGTGTATTATTTTTCCATAAATCAGGTTACAAATATACAGTGGTCATTAATGTGGCTGTAGGCAGTGGGCAAGCGGGGAGCATCTCTCAGGGCATGACAGGGGGTGTACAGGAATGGCATGATCACCAGGGGCACGGGCTAATGAACACACCACAGGAGCAATAACAAAAACAATGGGAGGGCACAGCTGCAGGGCTCTAAACAGGGGAGAATAGGATTATGTATATTTGTCTGTGTGTGTGTGAGTGAGTGAGGGAGTGTGTGTCTGTGTGTGTGCATACGTTTGTGTGCACACGTGTGTGTATGTATGTATGTGTTTGTTTGTGCTTCACTGCAAGGGCACAAACAAACATTTGTCCATGTTGTTTTTCTACTGGTTTTAATGTACATAACCCAATAGCACATTTGAGATTTTTCTGAAAAGCCATGCCAAAGGTGAAAATATAATTGTATCTACATTTTTAGGAGTTACAATATTTCCACAAACTATTCCTGGTATTTTAGATTTGCTGAGAAAGCAAGGGGATTAGGGTCATGTTTGTAGGTCAGCAGGTTACACAGTAAAATGAGTCAGCATTGAACCAAGGTCCCCCATGCTGCTAGGGGCCGATTCCGACCCGAGTTAAGAGCCATAAATGGAACATAACTCCCTTTTTATGCACTTTTTTCCCTATGCGTATTCTAACCTTGAACTTAAGTATGACAATAGCATGCTATTCACCCGCTATTCGTTCAGGATTGAGATCAAATAAATGAAGGTGTGGCTGAGGTATGTCTACAGATACACCGTATTCTAACCTTGACTTAATTCCCTAATAATTCCAACTCCTTTACACGTGAGGAAACCATGAATAAGGTCTAGCGAACCTACCGGTTCCAAGTGGAAAAAGCATCTACTTTTTTCCCCCCAATATTAATAATATGCCATTTAGCAGACGCTTTTATCCAAAGCGACTTACAGTCATGTGCGCATACATTTTTACATATGGGTGGTCCCTGGGATTGAACCCACTACCCTGGCGTTACAAGCGCCATGCTCTACCAATTGAGCTACAGAGGCTTCTCCATGCAATGTAATTTACAACTAGATACAGTGGCTTGCGAAAGTATTCACCCCCCTTGGCATCTTTCCTATTTTGTTGCCTTACAACCTGGAATTAAAATAGATTTTTGGGGGGTTTGTATCATTTGATATACACAACATGCCTAGCACTTTGAAGATGCAAAATATTTTTTATTGTGAAACAAACAAGAAATAAGACCAAAAAAAGAAAACTTGAGCGTGCATAACTATTCATCCCCCCAAGTCAATACTTTGTAGAGCCACCTTTTGCAGCAATTACAGCTGCAGGTCTTTTGGGGTGTGTCTCTATAAGCTTGGCACATCTAGCCACTGGGATTTTTGCCCATTCTTCAAGGCAAAACTGCTCCAGTTCCTTCAAGTTGGATGGGTTCCGCTGGTGTACAGCAATCTTTAAGTCATACCACAGATTCTCAATTGGATTGAGGTCTGGGCTTTGACTAGGCCATTCGAAGACATTTAAATGTTTCCCCTTAAACCACTCGAGTGTTGCTTTAGCAGTATGCTTAGGGTCATTGTCCTGCTGGGAGGTGAACCTCCGTCCCAGTCTCAAATCTCTGGAAGAGTGAAACAGGTTTCCCTCAAGAATTTCCCTGTATTTAGCGCCATCCATCATTCTTTCAATTCTGACCAGTTTCCCAGTCCCTGCCGATGAAAAACATCCCCACAGCATGATGCTGCCACCACCATGTTTCTCTGTGGGGATGGAGTTCTCGGGGTGATGAGAGGTGTTGGATTTGCGCCAGACATAGCGTTTTCCTTGATAGCCAAAAAGCTCAATTTTAGTCTCATCTGACCAGAGTACCTTCTTCCATATATTTGGGGAGTCTCCCACATGCCTTTTGGTGAACACCAAATGTGTTTGCTTCTTATTTTCTTTAAGCAATGGCTTTTTTTCTGGCCACTCTTCCATAAAGCCCAGCTCTGTGGAGTGTACGGCTTAAAGTGGTCCTATGGACAGATACTCCAATCTCCGCTATGGAGCTTTGCAGCTCCTTCAGGGTTATCTTTGGTCTCGTTGTTGCCTCTGACTAATGCCCTCCTTGCCTGGTCCATTAGTTTTGGTGGGCGGCCCTCTCTTGGCAGGTTTGTTGTGGTGCCATTTCTTTCCATTTTTTAATAATGGATTTAATGGTGCTCCGTGGGATGTTCAAAGTTTCTGATATTTTTTTATAACCCAACCCTGATCTGTACTTCTCCACAACTTTGTCCCTGACCTGTTTGGAGAGCTCCTTGGTCTTCATGGTGCTGCTTGCTTGGTGGTGCCCCTTGCTTAGTGGTGTTGCAGACTCTGGGGCCTTTCAGAACAGGTGTATACTGTATACTGAGATCATGTGACAGAACATGTGACACTTAGATTGCACACAGGTGGACTTTATTTAACTAATTATGTGACTTCTGAAGGTAATTAGTTGCACCAGATCTTATTTAGGGGCTTCATAGCAAAGGGGGTGAATACATATGCACGCACCACTTTTCCGTTATATATTTTTTTGCATTTTTTGAAACAAGTAATTTTTTGCATTTCACTTCACCAATTTGGACTATTTTGTGTATGTCCATTACATGAAATCCAAATAAAAATCCATTTAAATGACAGGTTGTAATGCAACAAAATAGGAAAAACGCGAAGGGGGATGAATACTTTTGCAAGGCACTGTATACCAGGCGGTGTCAGAGGAAGGCCCTAAAAATTGTCAAAGACTCCAGCCACCCTAGTCATAGACTGTTCTCTCTGCTACTGCACGGCAAGCGGTACCGGAGCGCCAAGTCTAGGTCCAAAAGGCTTCTTAACAGCTTCTACCCCCAAGCCATAAGACTCCTGAACAGCTAATCATGGCTACCCTGACTATTTGCATTGTCCACCCCACCCCACCCCCTCTTTTACGCTGCTGCTAATCTGTTTATTGTCTATGCATAGTCACTTTAACTCTACCCACATGTACATATTACCTGAATTACCTCGACTAACCGGTGCCTCTGCACATTGACTCTGTACCGGTACCCCCTGTATATAGCCTCCCTACTGTTATTTTATTTTACTGCTGCTCTTTAATTATTTGCTATTTTTATTTTTTACTGATCTATTTTTTACTTAACACTTTTTTTATTTTCTTAAAACTGCATTGTTGGTTAAGGGCTTGTAAGTAAGCATTTCACTGTAAGGTAAAATTTGATTTGATTACAATTCCACCACCTTTATGCCTGAGGAAACTATGAATAAGGTCTAGCAAACCTGCCAGTTCCAATTTGGAAAAATCATCTACTTTCTTTTTTCTAATCAAAATAACAGCATTCTCCATGCACTGTAATTAAAAAATGTATATGAGCAATTGAAAAGAGCAAGGTAAATGAGCAATTGGAGAAGGGGATTGTAAATACACATAGCAATTGTTTTAGATGATATTTCCACATGATCCCTGGAGACAAATGTGAAACCAGTCATATGGAAGGAAACTGAAAATCATATCAACATGACGTATTGCGGCCCCTTTTCCACGGTGAAGTAGGCTTTAAATAGTTGTGCCATTATTACACATTTTAATTGTCTGCCTTTATAATTTGTGTGGATGAAATTTGGAGACCCAAGCTATAGGCTTCTGTAGAGCTGAACCTGCCGAGTTGATGTTGTCACGCATCCCCCCGGTACTGCTGCTCATTCCGTTCACCAGCTCCGGAGGTCTACGTCACCGGCCTTCTAGGCGTCACTGACCTGGCTGTCTTGTCTCATTGCGCACACCTGGTTCCCATTCCCTCTGATTAGTATGTGTATACACGTGCCCTCTGTTCCCCATTGTTCTTGTCGATTATTGTCCCATGGTCTCGTCAGTACCGTGTATTGTGCTCGTGTTATTACGGGTCTTGTCCCGTGTAATTGTTACATCTCGTTATTTTGTTTGGGTTACATCCCAGTGTTATATACTGTATATACGTGTTTGTTTTGGCCTTCGTCCCCGTCGTTTTTCATGACGTACCTTGTGTTGGGTGGAGTAATAAAACCCCCAGACGTATTCCTGATCCTGTCTTCTAATCATTATACAACGTGACAGATGTATGCACTTTGTAGGTTTCTTCAATTTCTAGCTTACATTTAGCATCATTCCATTCCGTTGACTTTTCTTTTCTCTGTCACGTCTGTGTGGTTGTTCCTGAGGGTCGCTAGCATTGGTGGATCACATTCGGCTAACGTTGTGCAATAATTTGCCACACGATTCACGACGACTGGACCGCTGTCATACAGTTCCATGATTAGGTTAGATTTATAGGATTATTATTCAACCCGTATTGTACACTTTAGATTGAACTTGAATATGACAACTTTCAGGATGAATTGATTCATAAATATATATTTTCTTATGACTCAAACATACTTTCCTAACCCTAAAATGTTTATATTTAAATCTACCAGTTGGTGCTGAAATGGAGACGAATATGCATATATTTAGATGGTTTTCTTTCATTGATCCCTATATTCTGAACCCGTTCTCTCGATATACACTGCTCAAAAAAATAAAGGGAACACTTAAACAGCACAATGTAACTCCAAGTCAATCACACTTCTGTGAAATCAAACTGTCCACTTAGGAAGCAACACTGATTGACAATAAATGTCACATGCTGTTGTGCAAATGGAATAGACAACAGGTGGAAATTATAGGCAATTAGCAAGACACCCCCAATAAAGAAGTGGTTCTGCAGGTGGGTGGTGACCACAGACCACTTCTCAGTTCCTATGCTTCCTGGCTGATGTTTTGGTCACTTTTGAATGCTGGCGGTGCTTTCACTCTAGTGGTAGCATGAGACGGAGTCTACAACCCACACAAGTGGCTCAGGTAGTGCAGCTCATCCAGGATGGCACATCAATGCGAGCTGTGGCAAGAAGGTTTGCTGTGTCTGTCAGCGTAGTGTCCAGAGCATGGAGGCGCTACCAGGAGACAGGCCAGTACATCAGGAGACGTGGAGGAGGCCGTAGGAGGGCAACAACCCAGCAGCAGGACCGCTACCTCCGCCTTTGTGCAAGGAGGAGCAAGAGGAGCATTGCCAGAGCCCTGCAAAATGACCTCCAGCAGGCCACAAATGTGCATGTGTCTGCTCAAACGGTCAGAAACAGACTCCATGAGGGTGGTATGAGGGCCCGACGTCCACAGGTGGAGGTTGTGCTTATAGTCCAACACCATGCAGGACGTTTGGCATTTGCCAGAGAACACCAAGATTGGCAAATTCGCCACTGGCGCCCTGTGCTCTTCACAGATGAAAGCAGGTTCACACTGAGCACATGTGACAGACGTGACAGAGTCTGGAGACGCCGTGGAGAACGTTCTGCTGCCTGCAACATCCTCCAGCATGACCGGTTTGGTGGTGGGTCAGTCATGGTGTGGGGTGGCATTTCTTTGGGGGGCCGCACAGCCCTCCATGTGCTCGCCAGAGGTAGCCTGACTGCCATTAGGTACCGAGATGAGATCCTCAGACCCCTTGTGAGACCATATGCTGGTGTGGTTGGCCCTGGGTTCCTCCTAATGCAAGACAATGCTAGTCCTCATGTGGCTGGAGTGTGTCAGCAGTTCCTGCAAGAGGAAGGCATTGATGCTATGGACTGGCCTGCCCGTTCCCCAGACCTGAATCCAATTGAGCACATCTGGGACATCATGTCTCGCTCCATCCACCAACGCCACGTTGCACCACAGACTGTCCAGGAGTTGGCGGATGCTTTAGTCCAGGTCTGGGAGGAGATCCCTCAGGAGACCATCCGCCACCTCATCAGGAGCATGCCCAGGCGTTGTAGGGAGGTCATACAGGCATGTGGAGGCCACACACACTACTGAGCCTCATTTTGACTTGTTTTAAGGACATTACATCAAAGTTGGATCAGCCTGTAGTGTGGTTTTCCACTTTAATTTTGAGGGTGACTCCAAATTCAGACCTCCATGGGTTGATACATTTGATTTCCATTGATAATTTTTGTGTGATTTTGTTGTCAACACATTCAACTATGTAAAGAAAAAAGTATTTAATAAGATTATTTCATTCATTCAGATCTAGGATGTGTTATTTTAGTGTTGCCTTTATTTTTTTGAGCAGTGTATTATAATGAGTCTGTTGGCAAAATTCTAATTAAAGGTACACCATGTTTAAAGGGATGGCTTAAGATAAATGTACTGAAACCCCTATTGAATGAAAACTCCAGGAGAAAATCTGTTGGCCAGCAAGCGGGAGGGTTTTCAGTGGTTTAATTAAATGCATTCAGCGTGTGCAAGGGAACCACACCTGTAAAGCCCATAACGCACCTGCATAAGGTGAGTCTGAATACCAACTACTGAGAAGTGCGTAGGAAAGGCGTGTGTAGGAAACCGGTACATTTCCTAAGTCTGAATCAGCCCCCTAGTGAATTACTCCCATAATATTGTAGGCTACACAGATACAAAGGGTGTATCATTGGTTGACCCTGTGTTTATGTAAATTGCTCCCAGCCACAAACACCATGCTGGAAAGTGCATGAGCGTGTAGCTACAAGAGAGAAACATGGCAGCTGGAATAGGCTTGCCTCCAATCTGCAAACGATCTACACAGTATCTTGGGAGACATGATGTGCAGTGCTACAGATATCCAAACACCCCATGAAAAATGTAAGCCCAAGGATAATCTTCACCATCCCAAACAACATGGAATATCTCAAGACGGGAGATAAGGGGGAAACATAATACTTCTGTAGGTGTTTCAGTGGCCCATGAAGCAAATTTGAGCCCTCTACTTTAGCCTTCAGCTGTGTTACCTAGAGAGATCTCATCTATTGATTAATAGCTAACTCCAGCTCATACTAATCTATCATCATCTCCACTACCTATGTGAGGTTATGTGGAGGATGACATTGACATAAGATGATAGTACGTGAGGTTATGTAGTGGACGAAAGATGATAAAGACATATGAAGACCCGAATATCAAAGGGGATATGCATTAATTGTATCTATAAATCAACCTTTACAGTACAATACACATTTTCTGAAAGTAAATAGGAATGACCCAATGTGGGACTGGGGTTGGGATGAATTTCATGTGGTAAAAACAAGGTATGAATAAAAAAGCCTAGCTGGAGCACTGAGAAGAGGAGGCCGTGCCAACAACAATTAGGCCTGCCTGAAAAAAAAAAAAAAAAAAAAGATGTAAAAAAGATGTAGCCCATGCCTGTTAATAGAGGTCAATTGATATTTTCCCTCTCTCTCTGTGAGCTGTACACCCCCCTTCTATCCACACACCAATCAATAACAGCAGGACACATAGGCCTATCGGCATCACATTTGCATTTAACGCCAAACGTGCCTTGAGCTAGTTAATCTTATACATGTTAGGAAACCATTTAATGTGCTGTATGTAAGTGGGGGGGGGGAGCAGCCTCAGTGTTTGAGATGGGTGACAGGCGGCCATACCCTGGAGGATGGGTCTATCTCGGTGTGAGATGAGACCATATACACCGAATGTACAAAACACCTGCTCTTTCCATGACATAGACTGACCAGGTGAATCCAGGTGAAAGCTATGATCCTTTATTGATGTCACCTGTTAAATCCACTTCAATCAGTGTAGATGAAGGGGAAGAGACAGGTTAAATAATAATTTTTAAGCCTTGAGAGAATTGAGACGTGGATTGTGTATGTACCATTCAGAGGGTGAATGGGCAAGACAAAATATTTAAGTGCCTTTGAATGGGGTATGGTAGTAGGTGCCAGGCGCACTGGTTTGAGTGTGTCAAGAACTGCAATGCTGCTGGGTTTTTCCCACTCAACAGTTTCCTGTGTGTATGAATCAAGAATGGTCCACCACCCAAAGAACATCCAGCCAACTTGACACAACTGTGGGAAGCATTGGAGTCAACATGGGCCAGCATCCCTGTGGAACGCTTTTGACACCTTGTAGAGTGACACCAATGAATTGAGGCTGTTCTGAGGGCAAAAGGGGGTGCAACTCAATATTAGGAAAGTGTTTTGTACACTGTGTATGTATCAGATTAAAAGATGCACTGAACGTTTCATATCCAGCATTATGAATAAACCATGGGAGAGTGGTGAGACTCCATGGCCATAAAGTCCCAACCGTATGGTCAGTGTATTCACCGGTTAGATAGGGGTCATTCAGAGTATACTGTCTTGTGTGGTCCCCATGTGTGAGGGGAAAGTGCACCCCTATTTTTTCTATGTCTGAATCTCTTTTAGAGAGAGAGTAATAGAGAGAGGGAGACAGAGAGAAATAGATAAAGAGGCAGAGAGAGAGAGAGAGAGAGAGAGAGAGAGTGTTTGGGGGGAGAGAGTTTGGGTTCAGTGTCCTGGGATCAGGCTGTCTCTGACTTCGTGATCTTCAAAGCTTCCTTTGATGCAGGGGGAATCACATCATCTGTCCACTTACCCAGACATACACACTCACTGATGCACATTCACGCTCACACACACATGCATACGCACACACAGACACACACACACGTCTACTCTTTAATAGAAAGAGACACTTTTGTTTCCCTGGCAACAACATGGTGGCATTCATAAATCAATAAGGAATCCTCTCCTACTAAGCTTATAAAAAATATTATCCAAGGGGGTGGGTCTAATTCTGGATGCTGATTGGTTAAAACTGCATTCCAGTCAGTGTCTATTCCACAAGTTACCACCGGCTAAATCTATGATATTGAAATGCCTGACTGCTTAATCCACTGTCTCATCAGCTCAGCAAGGCAAATCAATTATTAGAAAAGTAGAAGGTGTTTAGAGCATCTGCAGTCATTGATTACAATCTGAAATCAATTCTTGTGAAAATAAATAACCCAGCTAATTGACGTTTTCCTGTATGCTTGTTTTGTTTTATTGATTCAAACATCCAACCACACAACTTACAAAAGAAAATAGAAGCGTCAGGACATTGACACCATAGCGCACTGTTTTACAGTAGATCGTTCTGTTAGAGGTTCATTTTCACATGCGCTTTTACAAAAATTAAATGCATTCTGTAAAATAAAATGTGGAGAAAATAAAAACAACACTAATAAATTAGGCATCTAATAAATAGTATATATCCTTCAATGGTTAATGTACAAAGCTGAAGTAAGATTGTGTTAATAGTTATCTCATACAATATTTATTCAGACAGGAAATCAGACCAAATAAAGGCAGGTGTGTTTATTATACAAAAATAGATGCACAACTACCGATACTAGTCATATTCCTCTATAAGTAGTAACTAACATAAAATATTTTATACATATGGGTCCTTTACTATCTATTGTATTTACATTATAAGTCTTGTGGCCTCTTTAGAAAATTATTCTGTACAGTGATGGATTTCTACAACTGTTTGATGCATATATCCTGTGTTTATAAATGTGTTTATAAAATGCCCAAATATAATTGTCAAACTATATACACAAAGTACATTTGATTTCAGTCCGTAAGTGCATATTTTGCTCTCCATCACAAGGTTGGAGTTCAATCAGGCATATCTAAAGGATGGCCAAGTCTTGGTGCCTACATTGATCCTGCCATTAGCTTTTCAGTCTCTTATCAGTAACATAAGGTTCCATATTTTGTAAAATGTTTTGAGCTATGCTCCAACTACTATTACGGAAGATTTTCAGTGACAAAACAACCAATATTGTGGATGATAAAGTGCTGCTAAAAAGAAAACGTTTTATTAAAGAATGGAAAACTTCTTATAGTGGCACAGCAGTCACAGACAGGAACATTACATCAAGAGATGCTGTCAGCTGAATCAGCTAACTATACAGGATTGTCAGCTATGCGTCACAAAACTAAATTGGACAAGAAAGCAGCCCCTACAGTGCTGAACTATGCCAAAGGCATTGTGGAGTTACAATAACGAAAATCACCCTAAAAGAAAGTCACCACTTTTCAAGGAACATGGAGCATTAGTTGGGAGTTTGACCCCGAAGGGTCTAAAAGCACTTTCAGGATGAAGCAGACCTTGGTACGGTTGGAAGCCACATTAAATGTGGTTACTGTTTGAAAGGAAGCCTCCTGTTCTGTCAAAGGCACAAGATCAGAGAACAACTTACATTCTTGTGAACTGCTAGAAGGCTCTACTGGGAGTGTATTCTTTGCATGTTTTGGAGCAGGCATTTAAACTCGAAGTTGTGAGGGACTTCAGTTAAGTTTTAGTGGGGGGGGGTTGTAACTCAGATTTGGGTATATTTTACACCCATATTAGCCTGCAGTGAAACAGGCTGATGTCACTTTTCAAATGAGTATAGTTTGCTATATGAAAAAGAAGATGAGTTCAAACTAACAACACCAGTGTCAGAGTAGAAATGTCTCAAATAGTCCCATGATATCATAGTGTAAAATTCATGCTCATGGGTATTGCTTCGGAATGAAATATAAAATGTACGCATACAGTAACTTACAACAGCTGGCTTTTTTTTGTAACAGTGTCTTTACACTATGACATAAACATAATAAAAACTACTCTTTATGATTTTATTAATTTTTTCCATAAGAAATACATTTGTCAAAAATAATAAAAATCCGGACAGAGATTAAAAGAGTTGCTAAAAACATATTTACATGGCATGCAATGCCTTGAGGGTCTTCAATGAGAAGAATTGAGACCTGCATAAGAAATGTAAGCATAGATATCTAAACCGACAAAATGAGAAAGATAACAGACAAAGTAAGAAAAATTAAGTAAAAGTAACATAGGATATTTACTGTTTTTCTGATATAAAATGTGAAGTTAATTGAAAAGACCACCATCTTCTAACTATCTACCATTCCAACCCACCCCCTTACACCCAGGTTCCTGCCTCCACCAAGTTTTTGTTGTGATGAGAAGAGAAGGAGCGCTTCAGACGTTGAGACAGGGGATTGTGCGAGGGGTGAGGGGCATCTGTTCTCTGTTTGGCGAAGATGCCTGAAATGTGATGGCAGCCAGTATGTCAGTTTAGTAGTCAGTTTGCACACAGTCAGTGAGTGAGCCCCTCTGGTCCCTTCAGGTTGGGGTGGTGAAGGAGGGTTCATAGCCAGGCCTCATCAGGGGGTGTGGGACGAGAGCAGAGGGGAGGGACAGGTGCTCAGAGCTGAGAGTCAGCCCCCAGGCTGTTGAGCTCCTCCGGCGAGTGCTTCTCTCCCCCAGTGCCAGCCGACTGGCGGAACCCAGCCGAGATCTCGTCAAACGTCCGGCCCTTGGTCTCAGGCACCTTGAAGTAGGTGAAGACGAAGAAGCTGAGCAGCAGTATGGTGAAGATGACGAAGACATAAGGGCCACACAACTCCTGTAGGGTGAGACGGAGAAGAGAAGGTTAATTTAGCAGTGGGCTCCAAACAAACACGTCTTCAAACTAACAGTTCACATATATCAAGATTCTGGTTGCAAAGGGTGGGTATATTACTGGAAACGTTCTAAGTTTACCAGTAAACTACTCAAATTTTGGTATCTTTCAAGGATTTTATGTAATCTATCACAAGACATCTAGCGGCCCTTTTGGGTACTTCAGATTTTTAAAAGGTGTCTGTCATTATCTCTGGCCCTTGGTGCGGCCTTATCACAGGTCAAATATATGAAATAATTAAATAAGATGATTTTAAAATAAAAAATAGAATGACAAAGCCGTAAAACATGATCCTAAATTATCTTCAACTTAGTGAATAACATTGGTGTTTAATATGAGGGTTTCAGCAAACATCCTTTATTAATTTTTAATACACTTCTATTTATTTTACTATGTCAACATCTATTTGTTGTCAGTGTTTTGGCATCTAACTGGTGGCAGTTGTGAACACTTCCAATAATTGGAAGAGTTGCAGAGTTAATGGAAAATAATTCCATTGTTGATTAGATGCTTTTTTCAGTAATTAGGCTATTTTCTCTTGAACCATAGGGTCTATGTCCTAGACACTCATGGACACAAATATGAAAAATTCATACTATATATGAATACATTTTTAAACATTTATTAAAGTATAAATTACCACATTTATAATAGATTGCCATCAATTTTCTGTTAATTACCAAAATTACTGAAGATTACGGTAACTTTCGTAAAATACGGGTAGCTTTGCAACCCTAATCAAGATGAGTATGTCTACAACATCTACCATGTTGAGCATCAGTGACTAACAAGGCTGTGCTCAGTGCTTACCTCTACATACTGGAAGGCCATGCCCACTATGAAGTTGGCGGTCCAGTTAGAAAAGCCAGCCACAGCGAAGGCCGAGGGACGGGGTCCTTGGGAGAACAGCTCAGCCACGATGAACCAGGGGATGGGACCCGGGCCGATCTCAAAGAATGCCACGAAGGCAAAGATGGCCACGATGCTCACGTAGGACATCCACGGCAGCTGGTCCTGATGGAGGACAAACAGACAGCAGGGGGTTAAACTACTGGTATTCATTCAACATATTATATTTACAAGGACATGTATCAATAAACCAAGTGTTTTTCCTCATTCATTCCTTATGAGAGCTGCTAGCATTTTGTGAAGTGTGCTGTAGTTAGTCTACGTACCAGCAGAGCCAGAGCGACGGTCATCAGAACAGCAGCGCCTGCCATTCCCATCAGCCCCAGCAAGTGGAGAGACCTGCGTCCGGCACGCTCCACCACAAACAGCTGAGGAGAGGGGTGAGGGTTGAGTTACTGTCCAACCACTAATGTGGTGCATGATGTGCACCATAAACGACACATACACATCTGCCACAGTTACTCACCGACACCACAGTGAAGGCTGTGTTGACCACGCCGGCACCAATTGTAGCATAAACAGGCTGAGCAACTCCGGCCTTCTCAAAGATACGGGTAGAGTAGTAGAAAACCTGCAGGACACCAACAGCACAGTTTAGAGTTTCAAAATAGGTAGTATACTGTATGTCAGGGATCATCAACTAGATTCAGCCACGGGCCGTTTTTTTCTTGAGCGATGGTTGGTGGGCCGGAACATAATTACAAATAATTTGTAGACTGCAAATTGACCGCAAGAAGCCCAAACATATATAATATTTGAATAAAACATAATCACTTCAAACCAGTTGTATCCGATCAAGTGTCTCTCTATTACAGTCGGAAGTTTACATACACCTTAGCCAAATACATTTAAACTCAGTTTTTCACAATTCCTGACATTTAATCCTAGTAAAAAATTCCCTGTCTTAGGTCAGTTAGGATCACCACTTTATTTTAAGAATGTGAAATGTCAGAATAATAGTAGAGAGAATTATTTATTTAAGCTTTAATTTATTTCATCACATTCCCAGTGGGTCAGAAGTTTACATAAACTCAATTAGTATTTGGTAGCATTTAAATTGTTTAACTTGGGTCAAACGTGTCGGGTAGCCTTCCACAAGCTTCCCACAATAAGTTGGGTGAATTTTGGCCCATTCATCCTGACAGAGCTGGTGTAACTGAGTCTGGTTTGTAGGCCTCCTTGCTCGCACACGCCTTTTCAGTTCTTCCCACACATTTTCTATAGGATTGAGGTCAGGGCTTTGTGATGGCCACTCCAATACCTTGACTTTGTTGTCCTTAAGCCATTTTGCCACAACTTTGGAAGTATGCTTGGGGTCATTGTCCATTTGGAAGACCCATTTGCGACAAAGCTTTAAATTCCTGACTGATGTCTTGAGATGTTGCTTCAATATATCCACATAATTTTCCTTCCTCATGATGCCATATATTTTGTGAAGTGCACCAGTCCCTCCTGCAGCAAAGCACCCCGACAGCATGATGCTGCCACCCCTGTGCTTCACGGTTGGGATGGTGTTCTTCGGCTTGCAAGCATCCCCCTTTTTCCTCTAAACATAACGATGGTCATTATGGCCAAACAGTTATATTTTTGTTTCATCTACCAGAGGACATTTCTCCAAAAAGTATGATCTTTGTCCCCATGTGCAGTTGCAAACCGTAGTCTGGCTTTTTTATGGCAGTTTTGGAGCAGTGGCTTCTTCCTTGCTGAGCGGCCTTTCAGGTTATGTCGATATAGGACTCGTTTTACTGTGGATATAGATACTTTTGTACCTGTTTCCTCCAGCATATTCACAAGGTCCTTTGCTGTTGTTCTGGGATTGATTTGCACTTTTCACACCAAAGTATGTTCATCTCTAGGAGACAGAATGCGTCTCCTTCCTGAGCGGTATGACGGCTGCGTGGTCCCATGGTGTTTATACTTGTGTACTATTGTTTGTACAGATGAACGTGGTACCTTCAGGCGTTTGGAAATTGCTCCCAAGGATGAACCAGACTTGTGGAGGTCTACAATTATTTTTTCTGAGGTCTTGGCTGATTCCTTTTGATTTTCCCATGATGTCAAGCAAAGAGGCACTGAGTTTGAAGGTAGGCCTTGAAATACATCCACAGGTACACCTCCAATTGACTCAAATGATGTCAATTAGCCTATCAGAAGCCATGACATCATTTTCTGGAATTTTCCAAGCTGTTTAAAGGCACAGTCAACTTAGTGTATGTAAACTTCTGACCCACTGGAATTGTGATACAGTGAATTATAAGTGAAATAATCTGTCTGTAAACAATTGTTGGAAAAATTACTTGTTGCCAAAACTATAGTCTGTTAACAATACATTTTTGGAGAGGTTGAAAAACGAGTTTTAATGACTCCAACCTAAGTGTATGTAAACATACGACTTCAACTGTATGTGTGGGAATACTTGGGAACAGACATTCCTGGTGTTTTTATAGTATTTTATGTTGAACAATAACAAATAAAAAATAAAAATACAAAACTTGGGGGGCCAAATAAAACCACCCGCAGGCCAAATTGGGGAACCCTGCTGTATGTGTTTGTGTCCAGTGCCTTGCAAAAGTATTCATCCCCCTTGGTGTTTTTTGTATTTTGTTGCATTACAACCTGTAATTTAAATGGATTTTTATTTGGATTTCAGTATATATACACCTGTTCTGAAAGGCCCCAGAGTCTGCAACAACACTAAGCAAGGGGCACCACCAAGCAAGCGGCACCATGAAGACCAAGGAGCTCTCCAAACAGGTCAGGGACAAAGTTGTGGAGAAGTACAGATCAGGGTTTGGTTATAAAAAAATATCTGAATCTTTGAACATCCCACGGAGCACCATTATATCCATTATTAAAAAATTGAAAGAATATGGCACCACAACAAACCTGCCAAGAGAGGGCCGCCCACCAAAATTCACGGACCAGGCAAAAGGGCATTAATCAGAGAGGCAACAAAGAGACCAAAGATAACCCTTAAGGAGCTGCAAAGCTCCACAGCGGATTTTGGAGTGTCTATCCATAGGACCACTTTAAGCCGTACACTCCACAGAGCTGGTCTTTATGGAAGAGTGGCCAGAAGAAAATCCATTGTTTAAAGAAAGAAATAAGCAAACACGTTTGATGTTCGCCAAAAGGCATGTGGGAGACTCCCCAAACACATGGAAGAAGGTACTCTGGTCAGATTAGACTAAAATTGAGCTTTTTGGCCATCAAGGAAAACGCTATGTCTGGTGCAAACCCAACACCTCTCATCACCCCGAGAACACCATCCCCACAGTGAAGCATGGTGGTGGCAGCATCATGCTGTGGGGATGTTTTTCATTGGCAGGGACTGGGAAACTGGTCAGAATTGAAGGAATGATGGATGGCGCTAAATACGGGGCAATTCTTGAGGGAAACCTGTTTCAGTCTTCCAGAGATTTGAGACTGGGACGGAGGTTCACCTTCCAGCAGGACAATGACCCTAAGCATACTGCTAAAGCAACACTCGAGTGGTTTAAGGGGAAACATTTAAATGTCTTGGAATGGCCTAGTCAAAGCCCAGACCTCAATCCAATTGAGAATCTGTGGTATGACTTAAAGATTGCTGTACACCTGCAGAACCCATCCAACTTGAAGGAGCTGGAGCAGTTTTGCCTTGAAGAATGGGCAAAAATCCCAGTGGCTAGATGTGCCAAGCTTATAGAGACATACCCCAAGAGACTTGCAACTGTAATTGCTGCAAAAGGTGGCTCTACAAAGTATTGACATTGGGGGGGTGAATAGTTATGCACACTCAAGTTTTCTTATTTCTCTTTTGTTTCACCCCAAAAAATATTTTGTGTCTTGAAAGTGCTAGGCATGTTGTGTAAATCAAATGATACAAACCCCCAAAAAATCAATTTTAATTCCAGGTTGTAAGGCAACAAAATAGGAAAAATGCCAAGCGGGGTGAATACTTTCGCAAGCCACTGTATATGGAGTGTGTGTTTGGGGTGGGAAGTGTGTATGAGAGGTGACTCACAGCGTTGATGCCAGACAGCTGCTGGGAGAGCTGAAGCATGATAGCGATGAAGATGGGCTGACGGTAGAGTGGCGAGCGGAACAGCTCCAGGATGGTCACCTTCTTCTCCCTCATCATCTGCCTGGCCTCCTCCTTCATCTCCTGCATGTCTGCACTCACGTCTGTGGTCCCACGCAGCTTCTTCAGGACTGACAGAGACAGAGAGAGAACAGGAGGTTACATTACAGTCTGCTAGGGTTGGGTCACTCGATACCAGGTCAATTCAGACAATTCGAGGAATGAATTGAAATTAAACTACTTTATTGAAACATGGCCCTTATTTTAGATCATTTTCAACTCATTCAAACTGACAGAACTGAAATTGGCTGAACTGATGACATTAAGTGTATGAATGTGTGTTTATGTGTAAATGTACTCTACTCACCAGTCTTGGCCTTGTTCTCCTCGTTACGGTTGATGAGGAGGAAGCGGGGGCTCTCGGGGCAGAAGGGCAGCAGTGCACACTGCACCAGGGCTGGGATGAATGTGAAGCCCAGCAGGAAGGGCCAATGAGATTCGTTCCCCATTAAGGCCTCCATGCCAAACACCTGAACCACAACACATAGTTAGACCAACATCAGATTATCATGTAGCACAGCTCTCAAAGAGATCCCTTTGGAAAAGCATACATATGATCCATTATTCTCCATATGATATCCCTGTGCCCACTGGCACTGACCTGTGCCATCAGGATGCCTATGACGATGCCCAGCTGGTGGAGGGTGCCCAGGGCTCCTCGGAGGGCGGTGGGGGCCACCTCACCCACGTACATGGGCACAAAGCCAGTGGAGAGGCCGGAGTAGAGGCCCACCACGAAGCGCCCGATGATCAGCATCTCCCACGAGTCACCCATCTTAGAGAAGCCCATGAGAGCTGCGGAGACAAACGCCAGCACGTTGGCCATGAGCATGGAGTTCCTCCTGTAGACACAGAAATAGTCATGTCAATTACAGTCCAATTATTGCACAGACATTTACATACCATACATATACAGTACATAGGCCTTTCATGTAATATTATCTCACATAACACAGTTGTAAATAAACATTGTGAAGTGTCGTATTTACCTGCCAAAGCGGTTGACAAACAGGCCCACGGAGAAGGAGCCGAAGATGCCGCCAACAGAGAAGATGGCGACGGAGATGGACCACAGGGTGGTGAGGGAGGTCTTGGTGATGGGCTCATTGTAGCGGTCGACCCATGTTTTGTTGAGGAACATCTCAATAACCTAGCAGAGCAGGAGAGAAAACAACACCAGCTCACAACACTGCCATTGACAGAAATCACAGTCAAATGTACCATAGACATACAGTAATGTATGTGAATGGTTCATTTACCTTTTTACTTGAAGAGACAGTAAAAAAAAGTGTTTCCTTGTCCTCATTGCCATTGGCCAGGTGGCTGCTGTTTTGGTGTATGGCCAGTAGATGGAGGTAGAGGATTGGATTTCAGGTTTTCCAGCAACGAGGATGTTTGTGGGAGAGCGTGGTGTCGGGTTTCAGCCCCTTCCCCCACAGTGACTCAGTGTTGACAAACATACACATGTCTGATCAGCTTGTGATGGAAGTTAAGTAGGACAGGCTGGGAGGAATGTTCCCTCCCCCATGTCTTTGCCGTGGCACTCTGACAACTGTCTTATGTCTAGGACTCCCTCTACCTCTATCTAGCACCTCTAGTACTCGGCACTGAGCCCTGCCCCCTCCCCCAAATATCACTGCTGGCTCCTGTCATGTGCTTTGCTGATAGATTATACAATATACTCTTTACCAATACTTACATAATGCTGCACGATTGATATAGAACTGTTAATGTATTTTATAGGTCAGGTTGGGTATGCTGTTCAAGATATGGCATAGGGTATAAATTATACAGACCCAGAACAGTCTCCTTATTATTCAGCAAGAAGGTTATGACAAATCTAATATAGCCCAGCCTAGCCAGCCCAACACTGTCAATATAGTTCCATAAAATAAACATTCTTACAGATAAAGAATGGCAAGGCTACCCTTTATTTCATATCCTTGATTTCTCTGAATAGGCAGGTGTCTGACTCAAGACCTAGCAAGCACCTGGCCACAATGAAAAACACTGTCAATTCATGACCGGTGGCCCTGTCCTGATTAAAGTGTTACTGTCTCTGTGGACTCCTGGCTGGGCAGTGTGGAGGCAGTCAGGTCCGTCTGTCTGTGCATCAAGGTGCCCAATTTGGAGCCGGTAGGCAGGGTGGAGGAGCAGACCAAGGCCATTGAGAGACACCTAATCTAATCAGTGCTACACTCTTTAGAGCGGAGGGCCTGCATCACACCACCAGCATCACTCCATCCCTTATCATAGAGAAAGAGGGAGAGAGAGACGGAGATTGGGGGAATTGGGCTGGGGGTCATTTAGGGTCTCCATATACACTGAGTGTACAAAACATTAGGAACACCTACTCTTTCCACGACATAGACTGACCAGGTGAAAGCTTTGATCCCTTATTCAATCAGTGTAGATGAAGTGGAGGAGACAGGTTAAAGAAGGATTTTTAAGCCTTATGACAATTGAGACATAGATTGTGTATGTGTGCCATTCAGAAGGTGAATGGGCAAGACAAAATATTTAAGTGCCTTTGAACGGGGTATGGTAGTAGGTGCCAGGCGCACTGGGATTTTCACACTCAACAGTTTCCCGTGTGCACCAAGAATGGTCCACCACCCAAAGGACATCCAGCCAACTTGACACAACTGTGGGAAGCAGTGGAGTCAACGCCTTCGACACCTTGTAGAGTCCATGCCCCAACAAATTGAGTCTATTCTGAGGGCAAAAGGGGGTGCAACTCAATATTAGGACGGTGTTCCTTATGTTTTATACACTCAGTAATTAGTCATGCTGTTATCACATTTACCATGGATCTCAAATCAAATCAAATGAAAGTTTATTGGTCACGTGCACAGGATACAGGTTGTAAACGGTACAGTGAAATGATCTGGATGTGTCTCTATGTTCAGCAATACTACCGTTTCTGTGAACACTTCCCTGCACTCTGTATGTTGCTTCTAAACAGCTGTGGCATTGTGTGGTATTACTGAGCATGTGTCAGTGTGCTTATGTGTGTGTATACGTAACTGGGACCTCAGCTGAGACTGGGGAGGGGAGGGCAGGTTTACACTGGCCCAGTGTCTGAATGACAGCAAACCTCTACATATCCACCTCCTTCTCACCACCGTCCCCCTTGACCACTCTTACAGGGGGGGCACCCCACCTCTACAGCTCAGCTAGGCTTATACTGAGAACTAGATCATCTGGTCCTACAATCACATTTTAATTATTCACTGTTGATGCGTTTAACCAATCAGAATGTCTACCGGTCTGTAATAAACAGGTATCAAATTATTATTTTCTATCCTATTGTGTACAGATGTAGGATCTTAATTTGATCACTCTTTTGTTGCTGAGAATTTTCCTGAACAGCAGGAAATGCAAACTTTTAGTGTATTTGAGTTTTAAAAAGGCTTCTAAAGATTGTCTTTGTCACTTTGAAATGTCAGACTTGATTTACCCTAACAAAAAATCCCACAAATACTAGTGCAACACAGGCTGCCTAAGTATGGTCCCCAATCAGAGACAACGAGCTACAGCTGCCTCTGATTGGGAACCACCCTGGCCAACATAGATCTAAACAATCTAGAACGAAAACATAGAAAAACTAAACATAGAAAAATCCACACCCTGGCTCAACCTTTAAGAGTCCCCAGAGCCAGGGCGTGACAGCAGGATTATTTTTCTGCTGTAGCAAACTGGCTCAAATTAAGATCCGACATCTGTAGCCTACTATTCTATTCACAAAACAGTGCTGGCTCCCAAACATCAATTGCAGCGCTTGATAGGTATGACATACTGACAGACAAATGAGTGTGTGTAATGGAGCAACAAGTGGCCTCCTGAGAGAGGAACATCAGGACAGGAGACAGCTGGGACTGTAGATCACACAGAGACCCTCATATATCAAAAGTAATGGAGAGGGCAGGTGTCCCATGTATTCAGGCAACAATGCACCTGGAACTATGAGCCGAGCTGCCACATGGCTTGTTCAGACAAAGAGCAATACTGTGCGGATTAGCCCTTTCACCTAAACCGAAAGATTGTTATGGACCACAAGACCTAATATCCCCAGGATATTGTGAGCTTTCAGTAAACAAAACCATTCTATAGATTTAGCACCTACAGTACAAAACTGTTCAGGGGATACACTTTCATGTGAAAAGTGAAGGAGTAGGGTCAAAGAAACACATTATGTCTAAGTCAATGGAAAGGAGCTTCATTTAATTTGTGGAGACACGTCTCACTGAGAGCTCCTAAATGATGTTCCCTTTAGCAAAGTGAGTAGCACTCTCCTAGCTGTCTCCTCACCTACAATCTAAGCCCTTTCGGGGCATGAAAACAGTCCTTTACACATCACAGAGGCCCTTTAATGGAGAGTGCCTTGGACGAGATACTTAAGATATTATTAGCCCCCTTCTTTTCACGTGTTGCAGGGAACATCTTGACTGGCCAAGGCAGGCACAGGGACAGTCCCGTCTGGGAAAAGGTGTTGGGGAGGATGCGAACACGGGATAAATATAGACAAGACAAGACTCACCTTCTGAGGGGCGTTGATGACACCCGTGTTGTAACCGAACTGCAGCGAGCCAATCACTGCTGCTCCCACCGTCAGCATCAACTGGAAGGTCACTTGCTGCATAGAGACAGGAGAGAAAGTCCGTTAGAAATCACCACTCTCCAAATCTCTGTACTGCATCAAAGCATGAAAAGAGCAGCTTGGAGGTACTTGGAGTTGACAGACTTATTGTCTTATGATAACACATCTGTAGGCTAAACTATCCAGTTGTTGTCATTCCATATAGCTTAGACCTAGGCTAGATAGGCCTTTAGGCATATTTTGAGTGAGAACCTCCTTGGCACAGTTAGGGTTGCAAAATTCCGGGAACTTTCAATACATTTCCTGGTTTTCTGGAAATCCTGGCTGGAGGATTACGGATTTTCTGCTTATTCCCTCCTGATTCCGCTAATCCTCCAACTGGGATTTCAGGAAACCCAGGGAATTTATTGAAAGTTCCTGGAATTTTGCAACCCTAGGCACTGTACTGTAAGGGTTAATCAATTTAGTTTTACAATATCCATTGACTTTATCCTGTTGTACTAGCTTGTCAAGTAATTTCACTATCAACACCTGACGACGGCATACAACATTTACATTACATTTACGTCATTTAGCAGACACTCTTATCCAGAGCGACTTACAGTTAGTGAATACCCCGTGGAAATCGAACCCACAACCCTGGCGTTGCAAACGCCATGCTCTATCAACTGAGCTACATCCCTACATCCCTACAAAACATCTTGATTGTCCCATCATGACTCATGTCATTTGTATGGACCTCCTGTGTTGTTGATTGACTGCACACAAATCTAAGGAATTTGGGCCTGGTAATGATTAGTTCCTAAATACTTTTCTTCCTCCTCCAAAATGTCAAAAAACTTGCAGAACTTGAGCTGCAGTTTCTGTAGAATGGGGTAGTATCCTTATTTGCACAATAGGTGGTTGTACTGCCCCAAATGTGTGTGATAGTGACACAACTTGCAAGAAGGCAACCTAGCCTCAGGCCAAGCACAGAGGAGGGGGAGTTCATCCTAAAACTGTCCACTTCAGGTGGTTGATTGTAGGCCTAAATATTGTGCATTAGGACCATGTGTCCACACCCAACCCTCTCAGGGGAGGGGAGATCTAGCCTCAGTCAATGTCTGTGTTCCTGTTATTTCTAAAATCATTTGATTGGCTTAATCCCAGTGGAGCCCCAAGGAAGGCAGATATTTTCCTCATGCCATCAAGTTAACACACAATCCTTTTTAGGCGAGCCATTATGCAACTTTCACATTTCATCGCAACGGCAGTGTGTCTGTGCCATATTGTCAGTATTATAGGCATATTGGGATTTCGTTCTTTTGTTGGTTACAATCGTGTGGAGAAGAGGTATGTGGGCTACTGGTATTGGAAGTTTTCCACTGTTTAGGAGTTGTCTGTATCTGTGGTGATGTTTTGATAGTGACATGGCTTTTCTGACATAAGAATTAGCCTTAATGCTTTACACCAGTTGCTATGCTATGAGATCCTCTTTATTACTCATGTTGTGACTACATTGGGATTCTAAACTTAAAGCCAGTGTAGTTATGACAAGGTCCTAAATGTCTGTAAAATGTGTGAGAAAGTGAACCATCCCTAAATTGATTTCTGCAAGGGAAAATATACAGTAGGCTATGACACATTGCCACAAAAAGCCCTCAACTACATGAATGATAGCCTATATGTGCTTCCTATTCATGGGTTAAACTAGGCCCCCCAAGAGGACTATCTACATGTTAATCCTTTAGCAGACACTCTTATGCAGAGCAACTTACAGTAGTGAGTGAATACATTTTCATAAATTTTTTCATACTGGTCCCTCGTGGGAATCAAACCCACAACACTGGCGTTGCAAGCGCCATGCTCTACCAACTGAGCTACACAGGACTATCTGACATGGGACTATCTGACAGGGGGAAATAGTTTATTTAAGGATCCTCTTTTTTTAAAAGGCTGCTTTAAAGGGCACTAATGAACTAGGCCTACCTCCCCTAAAATATATGTTGAGAACAAGTGCTCAAGGCTATTCTAAACAACAGGGTAGGCATTCCATTTTTGTGAATTATGAGATTCTTGAAGAGGGTGGGAGCTACAAAGTGGGCTGAGTGTTTGGAAACACTCACTACAGCATGCTCAGTATAGCTCAGTAATAGAGACCAAAAAAGGGCAGGTCTGAAAGTGAGGTGGGGTAAGCGCAGATCTGAAACAGTAGCAGCTTAACCAATAAAGTTTCACACAAGCGACGAGTCGCTGGGGTTCAACGAGTCCATGGCTGGGTTGTTATAACCAGCCCTAGCACAGGATGTAAACACACACCATCAGGGTAGATCTTGTGTTCTATGATATGCTATCAGAAAACATTCCAGTGTATTCTTTCTGAAAGGGGATGGTCACGTATCATTCACCTTGGAAACGATGAAGTCACGCCCTCCAGCTCTGAGATGGTTATCACAGCCTTAAAGACACTGGCCCTTTAAACAAACACCATTGTTATTAAACAGTTGGTGCCACCAGCCATGTTTACATTCCCCCCAAAGATAAACTTCCATGCAAATCAATCTCCTCCTTCTCAGGAGTGAGTCTGTGAATTTTAGCCCAGTCACAGTGAGTGGGCTGTAGTACTGGTGATGGTTGCTTTAGGCCTAGTTAGCGGAAAAGGGATTATTTCTCACTTTTTAAGTTAGTACTAACACAAAAGATAAATGTCTCAAATGTAGCCTACAATTTGATTCACATCTACCTCGGATCAATAGAAATGTAATATTCTGATGTAAAATGGAACAAAAAAACAACAATAATCTTTCTCCAAATAAGGCTTTTGCATGATTATAGTGGATTTTTACATTTCAGACCTGCCTCATCTAGCCTAATGCATCAACAGTAAAATCTCTTCACATTGATGTATGAGAGAGTCTGGGCTTGAGCAAACATCTAAAGTGATCATAAGGCCTGTCCCTTGAGCAACAGTTTACTCAACACAGTCCATGGGTTATATTGGAGGTAGTTAGGTCAATTAAAATCGACTTTATGTGATCAACAAGCAGTCCAACAAGGAAACACTGTATACTGTGCTGACGAATGACAATGGTGAATGGGGTTGGGCCAGAGTTGTATAACAGAGGTATGTGGAATTGTGAGAGTCAATTCCAATTAGGCACAATGTAAGACAGAACCTTTGTTCACATCATATCAGCACTTTGTCTGGTGACCAAAGCCTTAAAACTGACCTCACAGGTTTTGGGAGGATGTCTAGTGAAACAGAATTACTTCCTGCTGTGAAATGTTTACAGCCACATCTTCCCTATAAGTGACACCGACAGTATAATGCATTAGTCATCCAGTTCCAGTGAATTGTATAACCTTTCTCCGTAATCTAGAAGTGTCAGTGGTCCCTCTCTTCAAACACCTCAGCCTCTGCTAAAACTACTGCTGGGACACACTGTATCATATTGATAAGCAAAGCCATACTACAGTGACAGTCTGTGAGTGACTACAGTACATACAGATATAATGTGAATCACCCTCAGGTACTGTAAGGTTAGGGGCCTTCTCTAAACCAAACCTCTGAGGTTTACAGTAGGCCTAGTTCTGTTCAGAAAGCAGAAGCCATGGCTGGCTGTGCCACAGCTCCCAGTTCCCCACACCCTCAACTCGTCTCTGGCTCTCAGTGATGGCTACGCCGCCAGCCTCACGTCCCTGCAAACGTCACCTCCTCGACAGCCTTGGGTTTCACAGGGGAACCTAATATCACTCCCTCATCCTCCTCCCTAACCTGCCTCACAGCACAGGGCCCCTCCTGTGTATCCTGACTGCCTCCTTTAGTCATTCATTGAGTGAACAGGAACAAGTCTGTGGTCCATAACATGGTCTAAAACATAGACGTCAATGGATCGATTAGGTGGTAGGCATGCAGTTGAAAATTAGGCGGCTGGCAAAAACTGGCACATTTACAGTAATGTGGATTAATTGCACTGTCCCTGTAAAACTAAATGTAATAAAATAAAGACTGTCTGATACAAACAAAATGTTTCCATACGTGTGTATTTCTGATCCATCTAATTTCCCACTGATATCTGGTGCAAGTGTTTGTTCAAACCTGACACAATCTCAGATACAGTACAGCTCTAAGGAGAACAAGCAAATGTGCCTGTACAGTACACTACAGCTTTACAGATTTAACCAAACTCTCCTTCACATGAATAGAGATTAACAGAGGTCAGTACAGTGTGTACAATGCCTTCCACTTTTTTGAGGAAATGAATTAGGCCCTATGTTTGTGCCTGTTTCAATTACAGCATTCCCAGATCTCTTAATCCCATCTTTTATAGAAAAAGTCATTAGGCCTCATTAGAACACACTGACACTTATAATGAAAGGGCATACTGACGGGGCAGTCATGCAGAGGGAAATAAAGTGAGTGGAGGAAGCCAGTAGATTGAGCGGAATTAAGTCTTTAGAAGGAAGGAACTGAATGCCGACTTTGGGTTTAATCAAAAACCCCAACTGTCCGCTCAGTCAAAAATCTAATTGCTTCTTAGAGTTATTCCACTCACCACAGACCAGGTCAACTGTATGCTTGCCACAATTACCTGGTATCTTACCCAAGAAAAAAAGAGGCTTCCGCTGAACTAAAACAAAGCATAACTTGTGCCCAAACTGCCTATGAATTCAGTCATGTTTTGATCGGAAGGCTTTGTGTCGGAGGGAAAAAGCCGTATTAGATGAATGCTTGTTATCCAGTCTATAAATGGAACAAAGAGGCTAGACAGTATTTTGTTTTGGAGAGGTTGGGAGAAGTTAAAAACCCACTGGGTGAGCAGTCAAGCAGGGGAGGTGTCTATCTGAACAGGTGTATCAAAGTGAGGCTTAGAGGGCAATGTCTCAGCAATGGTCCCGTGTGGTTCAGTTGGTAGAGTATGGCGCTTGCAATGCCAGGGTTGTGGGTTCAATTCCCACGGGGGACCAGTATGAAAATGTACACACTCACTACTGTAAGTCACTCTGGATGAGAATAAAAAGTCAAATTAGGGCTGGCACAATTACTGTGTAGCCGACGTTTATGGATGAAGACTGTCATGAAAATAAAATAACTGTTTAAAGAAAACTGACAGGACGGCCGGGCATTTGTACGGTGAGTCCGTTTCTGCGATACCATGGACTCTTAACGATGTAATGAAACTTTGTTGCCCCTTGCTAAAACAAGCAAGGTGTTGTAGCAAACGATGAATAGAATGGTCTTGGAACCTCTAACCCTGGCAATTTGACTGGTAAACTCCTGGTTACACTCGCAATGGCCACCAGTCCACTCATTATGCCATCATTGATTTGAATGAGGATGCCTGCTCTTCTATTCAAATAATTTTCTATGGCAGCGCATGCAGTCAGGAGCGGAGGAAATTTGAAAATGTGCTATTCAAATGGTTATTACGAAGACCGCGGTCATTTGGCTGGCCAAACACAGTCATCCAAAATTCATTGAACTTCACAGCCCTATGTACAATGCAATACAATGATTTCCCTGGAAAGCTCTAGACTGGCAATGAGGGCATTTATCCTCGTGCCAAAAAGTTGCCTGCTTTACCTTGCAGACATATGAACCAGAATATCATTGATGTGAGCTCAGAGGTGAGTATGGACAAATGCTTATTACAATGTTATGCACACATGATTGAACCATGGCTGGGGACAGCTCATTGGCATTTTGGCTGTTGATTTTTAGCCACACCTTGTGTCACCAACCCCTGGTTCTACCACACGCTGACTGCCCCCTCCCTGCCCAGCTGTGCTGCACACACCCAGGGATCATAAACACAAGCAAGTATGCAATGCCCAACCACGAGATGCTGATTATAAACAAGTAGACATGCTCAGTGCGGTATTAGCCTGGCCGCAAGCTCAAAGCTCAAGCTGCCTGACTAAAGCAAAACACTAGCTAATGGGAATGGCTGGGAAGGGGTCGCTTTAATTGTGTTCCAGTTGAGCGCCAGGAAATCACAAGGCTCTGCCTAACCAAAAAAGGGGTTACAGACAAATAACAATAAACATGTTTACCATGTCAACCACAAGTAAACTCTAAGCAAGGGCTGGGAGAAGTGACTTTAAAGTTGTCAGGGGGTAGCTAACCACACTGCATCAGCAGTCAGTGGTAAGTCAGCCATATCAGAGACCAGATGAGTCATGTCTCACTCTCTTCCTTTTACTACTGTTAAACAACAATAAGCAGATGTTACATCAAATGCAAAGTGCAAAGAACAAAAATGAAGTGAAGACCTCATATGCTGTGATAAAACAGATAATCTCAATCTAGACATTAATGTGCTGCCTTCCTGTGAGTAATGACATCATGCTCTTCATTTAGTTTAGTTTAATTCACTACTTTATAAATTGATTAGTACACCAGATACAGTCATTATGCCAATCAGTGCCCATGAACGTAGTAGGCCTACCCCACGATCTGACATAATGCTCGCGCTCCTTCTGCATTTCCCCAGCAGCCGCATATCCGACTGCGTCCAAAGATGATGGTGAGCAGCACAGCAAACACGTTTTAAGTTTCAATTGAATTAAACAATTAAATGGTGGGCTAGCCAGTGTAACTTCTTGAGAAAAAAAAACTTACTATTCTGAACCAATTGACATTAACACAGCTAGGCAGCTTGAGAGTCTCAAGCTAACCTAACCAGTTTTCCATTTAACTGGGAAGCTAGCTAGCTACCATTTCTCTCTTTCTCTCAGAGAGACACAGACACACATACACACACACAAACACACAGTTTTGTAAATTGGTTTCTAAGAACACTGCTAACTAGTCGTTAGCCTCACTCATACAATTAGCCTACCTTGCCGCCTGAATCCATTGCCGCTGTGTGGCTTGTCGATATTATTGCTGGCAATCTTGAAATGTCAAGTTTGGGTAACTTCCGCGGGTATTTTTTTTGTCTCAGACGACGTGTCTCATTTTTAAGATGACAATGATACAAAATGTCATAATCTATATTATCTTCTTATTTGTTCTTCTTCTTTATTTTCAGCGTAATTCTTTGTTTCCAAATTGTCCTCAGTTCATCGTGTTTATTCCCCCAGTGTAATTTCTGTAATGAGCTCAAAACTTCAGATTCATAATGCCTCAAAGTTTTCTTGGATTGTTGAAGTATTTCGTTCTTCGAGTACAGACTGTCTGCACTTTGGGGAAATAAACCGGTGAATATATTTCCTCCAGCCCGACTAGAGTGATTGGCTGACGCAAGAGTTTAGTTCGGCCCATGGAGGTGTGTGAGCCTCAATGTGTGTGAGGAGGAGGCCAGTTTCTATCCCTGAGCTTCTATTGGTTTAAACTTGCACCCCTATGACGACGTTCCGACATATATCTCCGAAAAGTGTTACTTCGTTTTGTTGAATAACTAGATAGGGTAGTTCTGTGTTAAGGCCATCGTCCTTAATGTATTTAATTGAAATTATACATTTTATGGGGTTATTACAATTTGGTGGAGGCATGAGCCAAGTATTATATTGTAATAACATGGTTATATATATATATAGCCTACTGGTCAGACGCTTGCAGCAAGGGGGCGCAAATTTACCGACCATTGCTGATAGTTTGAGGTCATGGCAGGAAATGACACTGACAGTACTGACACGCACCACCTTTTCATCTCACTTGCAACCCCCAAGTAGGCTATAAGTAGGCTATAACGTGACCTTGCCTACTAAGGGTAGCATTTCTATACTTCATAGGTCTACTTGCTCGCAGTACTTTATCCCAACAATACTAAAAGAGAACATGTAGTAGCCCAGGCCTACTAGTAATACATTTGAATGATCCAAGACAACACTAATTTTTAGGCACACACAAAAAAACATCCAGTTAGTTGTCCTTTGTTTCTCAGCATCCCACTGTATCCATGCGTGTTCAGTCCTTCATAAACAATGTTTTAAACATCCCATATCTGTTATCTTTGACCAAAGCTGGTGATGTGACATGGGTGCCCTCCATTCAAAACCATAAATTGTGATGGAGATGTTTGTTATTAAAGGCGTGTAAAAACAAATATTTTCATGTGAATAAATGAAACTGCGTAATACCTTTTGTTTGAGATGGCGGGGAAGTGTCCGGTCCGAGTGCATGCAAAAAATTTGGAAAATAATCATTAGTACTGAAAGGAAAATGCGTGTGTTTATACAGTGTAAATGAAAGAGGTAGACCGACCTGGCCTAAAGCAACAGGCTGAGGAAAAGAGGTAGAGGAAGACCAACATGGTATTTCAGATTGTCTGGCGGTTTGTCATGTCAGAATAATCATGAGGCAATGTAAGGTTTATTTGTGAGATTGAAAATTGTCACTCAAAACTAGTTCCACTGGTTACACAAAACATTGCCTAGTTCTTTGCTGACGAAAACTTTGTGATGTAAACATCAGTAGTTACCAAGGAATTTTGTAGGAATGACTGATGAATGAACAAATAATCAAAGCCTGTCAAAAGGTGTGATACACTTTCAGGAGTTATAATGCAGTTCTAGAACACCTGACTGTTGCTTGTTGCTGTTGAATGTCTTTTTATAGTCTGACCTATGATTGATTGACCTGGCAGACAATGTGTTCTCAGTCAACTTACTATGTAAAATAAATACATTTAAGAAAATGTATAGTCGTGAATCCAACAGACAATGTAATGTCTAGTCACACTTGCCAGATTCTTGGTTCTCCACAGCGGTTGTGGGAGGAGACTATGTCATGTCTAATTTATATGAGGCTTGCAACAATTTCTGACCTGAAAAGTTCCTTGAGTATGCTAGTGTTCAGGTCATGTTAGACTATAGTTGACCATGTAAAGAAGCATTGAGACGTCAAAGTGTCTTTCCTCTGTTATTCTCTGAGCCTCATGGTCCACAGCACCCATATATAGGATGAGGGGAGGAGGGAAAAGGTGTAGAGTCACTTCATTACAACACACACGATGCACCTATATCTTTTGTTAGAGATGGCGGGGAGGCGTCCGGTTAAGGCACATTTAAATAGAAAGAAAATAGGCAACAGAGCGGAACGGGAAAAGGAAGGGAGACTGGGAAGGACTGACACATTTTAGGAACTTTTATGAAATTTTATTAAACTAGTCTTTTATGAAATTCCTTTGAAATCTAATGAAAACAATAACAAACAAAGAGGCGGTGTATACTCTGAACGGGCCTGTATTGTGCACTAAATCTAAAGTCAAGGATGCCAGTCACAAGAGGCTCACATTTGTCCTGAAATGACAATATTTTATTCGGTACAACATTACAGCATGGGATACATTATAATAACATGGTAAGAGTATGCTAACACGTTACAATATTACTTTTTCCAGGTATCCTTTATTGAATTGTTCCTATTTAAATATTAAACATGGTACCTGCTGTAAGAATGTGTGAAACTCATGTCCTGACTCATAGCTTATGGGAGAAATAAATTAGTACAGTTACATGTCGGGGTATTATTTTTGACGATATATCATATTGTATAGTTATGACAATATCGCAATATTATTTTTGCGCAAGTTGGCTGTACCTGCACCAAAACTCCAGTATTTTTCCTTCATAGCTTGTTCCCCATCTTCTATTTTAACATAGGGAGCCCATTTGTTTTCAGTACTTTTATTTCCATGACTGATCAAAACTCACTTTCTCATGGCTCTTTCTTGTCCCTCTGCAGCAGTGTTTGGAACATCAAATCGCAATACATATAGAATCGTGAGACTCGCAATACATATCGCATCGGCACCTAAGTATTGTGATAATATTGTGAGGGCACTGGCAATTCCCAGCCCTAATAGCTTAGCTTGCCCCCCACCTCATCCATAGGTTTTCACAGCTTATATCTTTGCGTTCCCCCTGAGCACAAAGCTGGAGGGATCGTTTACAGATGAGCCAAAGCCAATTACTCCATTTACTACTAGGCCATACGATACCTTTGCCGGGCCTGTGGGCTCATGCACCAGCTTATTTGTCTCTGTCTTGGGACGTCCAACACAGACGTCACCCCATTGAAGTTGAAATTTAAAATAGTTAAGGTAAGGGTTAAGGTTAGGGTTAGGTAAGGGTTATAGTTAAGGTTATGGTAAGGGTAGGGGTTAAGGTTAGGGTTTGGGGTAGGAAAGTCCCAAGGACCTGGATTACACTAACTCTAATGTTTTGCTCAGTAGTTGCTCTCAACAGAGATTATTTTTCATTTAGTGTTCTTTGAATGGCCCTCTCGTCATTGCTCAATGCTTTTATTAAGCTCAAGCCTATTCCATCACTATTTTCTTAAAAACAAGGATGCCTAGAATTGTGGTTAAACTTTGCATAAACTCACAGCACATTTTGGACCTAATCCAAGGAAAGGCCTGGAAGGCGAGTCATGATCATCCATCCCCATGCACATGAGCTCTGGATAAGAATTTGCCTATTAGTTATCTGAAGTAGGCTGTCAAAAATAAAGGCCACACAATGTCCAGAACCTTTGAGTGTTTGTTTGAATTTCCTCCTACTGCACATACGGTCAGACCCTGAGCCACCCTCAAGACCTGCACCCGTTGGCCCTGTTTCTTTCTTTACAGGAGAGCCTTCACACATTTTCGCTGTGTGACTGCAAATTCTGATTGCAACCGTGGATGTCCTTTTCTCAAAAGCTCTGTGGCTTCTCGAAGTGTATGCAATGTTTGGCGTAGCGTACTTTTATATTTTAATTTAAACGCCATTTTAAAATGTGTACATGATACTGCAACACATTTCCCCCAAGGGGACAATAAAGTCAGTAAAACAATGTTTGGAAGTTTGCTGCAAGCAAACAAATTGGTTGGCAAGAGTGAGAGAAGAGAGACCCAAGACTTGAGCGTGAGACTGTAGTAGAAGACACAGGACCCTTTTAGAAGACTAGGGACCTTCTATTAGACATTGGTTTATGTCACTAGTGGAATAGTAACAGACCTGGTCTGTAGTTGAATGGGCTCATTTGGCTCAGTAACACAATGTTTGGTGTGCCAAGGCCACTCACTGAACTGCCATCCATCTTTTTTAGTCACTTGGATGGTACTTGGCCAGCTGGCACCCTCGCCCGCCAATGATCATCCACTTCATTGCACGTTACTGTCTGGTCACAGTCTTGTTACTGGAAACGTGTATCACTCAAGCCAATATTATATGTGGGCCACCCTCACTGCCCAGAACTGACTTGTCATCTCTTTAGGCTCCCTGTCCCCACCATTTATTTCCCCCAGTCAATGGGACAGTACTGGCCAGCTGGTGCCCTTTGCTAAGCATTGGCCGCATGTTACGCTGAAACATCCCACTGGGCACAGATGTTAGTTCAACGTATAGCTTTGATTGACATTTGGTTGAGTTGTCAACTAACGTGAATTCAGCGTAAAATCAACAAAATATGTCACCTTGTAATTGGATTTAGGTTAAAAGTTGGGGGGGGAAAAATACGAAATTCCCTTACGGTGATGACTTTTTTCCAAATCCAATCAGTTTTCCACGTTGATTCAACGTCTTTACATTGAATCTTTTGGTTGAAATGACGTGGAAACAACGTTGATTCAACCAGTTTTTGCCCAGTGGGATATCTCTTCCATTGACCCACTTTTTCTTTGTAAACTCCTAATTTGCAAGAAACTGATGAAGGCTCATAATAACTCCCATTCTGTCCACTGAAGCTGGGCCCCCACTATTATCCTTGCTAAATTTCACAACCTCCTATGCAGGACAGCAGTGACAAAGATAATCATGATGTCCTCTAGACAGAAGAGCTTGAGCCTCTCATTATGCAGACTGCTGTATTGCGCCACTAACCTTTCTCAGCACGGAATGTGTCACAGGTGTTTCTGAAAACCAGACATGACCACTCCTGCTTAGTAACCTATCCTACAATCTGGGCATCAATATTCAAGCCTAGAGAAAGATTACCTAACCCAGAAGTTGTACTTCACTGAGAGAGTTTGAGGTTCACAAAATCTGTGTAGCCACATTTGTGATGTAGAGAGAAAACAGAGAAGGTTTAATTGACCAAGCAATAATGGCCAAACAATTAACAGCCTGTTGTTGTAGAAGAGAGTATCTAAGATGGATCAAACAGGTTAATATAGTATGTGTCAATTTAATCAATAATTATTCACCCTTTGCCCAGTGACCCCTTGACCCCTGCCTCAGTTGACAATGTTTTCATGTTTTCACAGCTTTTAGCATATACTGTATAAATGAAAACACACCTCGCCAATGGCTTTGCTGGCCTTAAGTCCCTGGCCTTCTCAGCAGCACCATACAATTGGACCACTGTTATTAAGGCTAAAGCCATGGCGTGTTAATCTGGTGCCATGGAGATTGTTGGCCCTCCAAAGTTTAGAACTGTGGCCCACTTCCAAGAATCCTTTCCCAGCTATCTTGAAGCTAATGCTGGATAGCATTGAAACTTCCCAATTATTAGCTCAAACGTTGTATGTTTGAGTTATTTTAGAATGATGAGGAATTATTCAATTGTTATCCCCCTCCGTATGATGAAACTGGTCTCTGAGGACATCCCTTTTTTAAGATGGCTTCTAAAAAGGTGCAGAATTGGAGTAACGACCTATCTGGGAGTTCACTGGGAGTTCATCTTATTGTGTAAATATTGTACAGTTCATCACCAGTGGCATGGGCTCTGGCACAACCTAGGTTAATGTCTGTTTGCATGAATTCATTATGAAAGATGGGACGTTTTTTTGGACCTTATAAAGCAGTGAAAGAGGACCAAGAATGCAGGACTATCATGCTAAAATATTTACTCAACTATGACAATATACAGCTGACCTTCCATTCACATCAATCTAATGACGTAGTTACTACAGAACTAAAAACAGCTGGACACATAATTTTAATGTTGTAGTGCCAATTACAACACACTACAGTAGCACTAACTAAAATACTGAAGGCTAGTAAGAACATTATACACACCACTGACCACTCCACTATCCCTTCACCCACCAATACACTTATAAAAAGCTCCTAGTCTAACACAAAAAACCTTTCACACCTTATGATCTAACAATAATCCTTTCTAAAGACAATATTCCTACATAAAGATAATCTGCATATGAATTGTGCCATTTTCCCACACCCTGAAAAAGTCCTCCTGGTGTGCGATGATTGACAGTGAAATTGATTTGAACTGTTTGACACTGGGATCAAAGTATCAATGGAAATCGATCTACCCAAAAATAGTATTATTTATTAGGGAACATGTTTGTGCTCCTTTTAAAGGCCAGAGTCTTGGCTGCATCCAAAGGTTTGAATCATGCTACCCAACTACACAATGGATTCTAGTCAATGGGGTAAGATAGAGAAAGGGTTCTCTCTGATAGATGTGTCTATTAATGTCATGTGTGTGTGGTGAAGGACTAAAGCAGTTGTAGCTGGGTCGATGTAGTTGTGCAACAGTAATCTGTGCTCATGCCAGCTCCACACAGCAGTAGTAGGAGGGGAAACCATTGCCATCTGTAGCCTTCAGTGACCCTTACAAATGGCCATTCTCTCTGAGGGTTTGATAAGCAGCTTAGCAACCTTAGGACTTGTCTAACAATGTGTAGAGGGACAAATGCTATTATCCTGTGACAGATATGTAGGTTATAAAGAATGGTGCACAGTTTCACTTTACATAATCTTATATTGTTTTTCTGTGTTCTCTTATAGACCTTAAGGGCTTACTAAACTTGGTGCCAGTCAGGCTATATGAATTAGGCCAAAGGGTTTGTTGGACCACTCTCGTTCCTGGCACTTCGAGTTCGAGCTGGTGCGAACCAGAGAGGACCAGTAGAGTTTGGTAACTGACTGGTGTGAGCATGGTATGAGGACCAATCCCCTCAGGATTTACCCACGGTCACCCTCTCACCCTCTCACTCCACTCTCTTCCTTCCTTCCCTCCCTTCTCCCTCCCCTATCCCTATCTCAGTTCCTCTCTGCCCATTGAGCTGGCACTGCCACTATGACCATTTATGTGGCGGCAGACTGGAGGCCATGAGAGAGCCATAGCTCTCCCTCCCAAAGTGCTGACATGCTACTTTCCTTTCTCCGAAGGGCCTCTGGTCTCTGTGCCCTTAGTGCCACAGGGCCCCTAAACCCACTGGTGGATTAAGGTGCCCGACCCGTGTGGAGGGCACCTTAATCCCACAGTAATTAAACAGTAAGAAACAGAGGAGGGTCAGTCAAAGAATATGGGGGTTTATTGTAAATGTTCACAAGTATAACTTTCCCATGCCCACCTCCTGCCATTGTTAGAAATAGCCTCCTACTTATCTTGCTATAGTAGTCTGTGGTCGATTACATTATTTCCCTCCATTCTGTACATGTTGGTCACTGTTTCTAGGCTTGGTATAGATGCAGTTAATATAGAATACTTTATCAGTGCCTGGAAACAAAGGCACTTTGCAGAGCCCCTTTAATGGCATCTTTTTTATGTCAAAAGGAATGGTGTCAGTTTAATGTATGGGGTCAGCACTATAGTGTGTACTTATGTATGCAGGTTTCCATGGAGTTCAATGGGACTCGCTGTATACAAAACCATTTAAAAAGAGAAATACCTTGAATACTGAAAGCAGCAAAAATATTATTTCTTTTCTCAGATTGTTCTGGCAATTCTCACATACAGTGCCTTCAGAAAGTATTCATGCCCCTTGACTTATTCCACATTCTGTTGTGTTACATCCTGAATTCAAAATTGATTAAATATATTTTTTTCTCACCCATCTACACACAATACCCCATACAGTGCCTTTGGAAAGTATTCAGACCCTTTGACTTTTTACAAAAAAAAACGTTACAGCCTTATTCTAAAATTGATTAAATAAAACATGTTCTCAGCAATCTACACACAATTCCTCATGACAAAGCGAAAACAGGTATTTTGAATGTTTTGCTAATTTATTAAAAATAAAAACAGAAATACCTTATTTACAAAAGTATTCAGACCCTTTGCTATGAGACTCGAAATTGAGCTCCATTGATCATCCTTGAGATATTTCTACAACTTGATTGGAGTCCATCTGTGGTAAATTCAATTGATTGGACATGATTTGGAAAGGCACACACTTGTCCATATCAGGTCCCACAGTTGACAGTGCATGTCAGAACAAAACCAAGCCATGAGGTCGCTGGAATTGTCCGTAGAGCTTCGAGACAGGATTGTGTTGAGGCACAGATCTGGGGAAGTGTACCAAAAAAAAATCTGCAGCATTGAAGGTCCTCAAGACCACAGTGGCCTCCATCATTCTTAAATGGCCGCCTGGCCAAACTGAGCAATCGGGGGAGAAGGGCCTTGGTCAGGGATGTGACCAAGAACCCGATGGTCACTCTGACAGAGCTCTAGAGTTCCTCTGTGAAGATGGGATAACCTTCCAGAAGGACAACCATCTCTGTAGCACTCCACCAATCAGGCTTGCCACTCCTTAGTAAAAGACACATGACAGCCCGCTTGGAGTTTGCCAAAAGGCACCTAAAGACTCTGAGACCATGAGAAACAAGATTCTCTGGTCTGATGAAACCAAGATTGAACTCTTTGGCCTGAATGCCAAGTATCACATCCGGTGGAAACCTGACATCATCCCTACGGTGAAGAATGGTGGAGGCAGGGACTGTGAGACTTGTCAGGATCGAGGCAAAGATGAACGGAGCAAAGTACAGAGAGATCTTTGATGAAAACCTGCTCCAGAGCGCTCAGGACCTCATACTGGGGCCAAGGTTCACCTTCCAACAGGACAATGACCCTAAGCACACAGCCAAGACAATGCAGGAGTGGCTTTGGGATAAGTTTCTGAATGTCCTTGAGTGGCACAGCCAGAGCCCGGACTTGAACCCGATCTAACATCTCTGGAGAGACCTGAAAATAGCTGTGCAGCAACGCTCCCCATCCAACCTGACAGAGCTTGAGAGGATCTGCAGAGATGAATGGGAGAAACTCCCCAAATATAGGTGTGCCAAGCTTGTAGCGTCATACCCAAAAAGACTAGAGGCTGTAATCGCTGCCAAAGGTGCTTCAACAAAGTACTGAGTAAAGGGTCTGAATACTTATGTAAATGTGATATTTCAGTTTTTATTTTCTATTTCAGCAAAAATTTATAAAAACCAGTTTTTGCTTTGTCATTATGGGTATTATGTGTAGATTTATGAGGAAAAAAAACTATTTATTCAATTTTAGAATAAGGCTGTAACGTAACAAAATGTGGAAAAAGTCAAGGGGTCTGAAAACTTTCCGAATGCTCTGTATTGTCAAAGTGAAAACATGTTTTTAGAAATTTAAGATTTTATTTTTTGAAAATGAAATACAGAAATATCAAATGTACATAAGTATTCACACCCCTTAGTCAATACATGTTAGAATCACCTTTGGGGGCGATTACAGCTGTGAGTCTTTCTGGGTAAGTCTCTAAGAGCTTTGCACACCTGGGTTGTACAATATTTGCAGTTTATTCTTTAAGAAATTATTCAATGCACTGTCAAGTTGGTTGTTGATCATTGCTAGACAGTCATTTTCAAGTCTTACCATAGATTTTCGTCTTGGTAAGCAACTCCAGTGTACTATGAGTATATCAAACATTAGGAACACCTTCCTAATATTGAGTTGCAACCCCCCCCCCCCAGCCTTTTGCCCTCAGAACAGCCTCAATTCATCGGGGCATGGACTCTACAAAGTGTCGAAAAGCTTTTAGGCCATATAAAGAACAGCTATGCATGATTTAATGAAAAGCAGCAAACAGACACAACATTGTTTCACATTCTTTAATAAAAGACTCGTAAACAGACACAGGCAAAAGGCTATACAGCTGGCTTCACAGTTTCCCTGCCAAATAGCCCACCTACAAGGAAACTCGACATCTCTCGACAACGTTGAGTGTGCAAGGGTGACTGTGCGCTGTGTAGTACCTTCCACAAAGAGTTTTGCTCTACAAAAAGACACGTAAGCAGTCAGGCCACACTCCATCTCCTTTTCAATTGTTCTTCTCCATATCTCTTTTGGGGATCCTTGCTTTCTCTTGCCATCTAGTGTCCAGCATCTGATGGTGATTTGCATACATGTCCCAGCCATCCTTCGTAGTGCTTTGTTTTGAAATGTTTTCAGTTTGTGTTCTATTGCTGCTGTGATTTTGCAACATTCTGACCCATATAGGAGAACACTGAGAACATTACTTTTGAAGATGCGGATTTTGAGTGATTGGCTGATGTTCTTGGCTGTCCATACTGGTCTTAACATGGCAAAGGCCTGGTTCCCTTTACTGAACCTGGTGGTCACATCGCTCATGGAATCATCAACCTTGGTCATTTTGCTCCCAAGATAAATGAACTCATCCACCTCTTCCAAAGCAGTGTTGTTGATGTTGATTGGTGTGTTGATTTTGGTGTTCATCCTCATGGATTTTGTCTTTTGAATGTTGATGTTGAGGCCTGCCATTTGTGCGATATCTACTAACTTTTGAGTTTTTCCCTGCATGTCCTGATGTCGACTTGCAAGAAGAGTGAGATCGCCTGCATAGTCCATGGCCCGGTTGAATAAAACACCTTAAGTTAATTTTCCCCTTATCTTTTCCCTTAAAGTTTCCTTAACTTTAAGTCAGTTGCACAAACATTTTTAAGGTGAAATTCCCCCTTAAATTAAGTGAAAAACTTAAGGGTGCCCATGAGGTCCCTTAACTACTTAATTCAGTAAGGATATCAATGTACTGTAAACAGCATTTGTGGAGGTGAATGTTGCTTTCATCTGCTCTGGTTACAAAATGAAAACATCAACCAGCTAGCTACTTAGCTAAACAATGGAAGGTGCACAATCCATGGCTACAAAGCTAGCTGGCTATAGTTAGTTAGCTATCGCTAATCTGTAAACTAGCTTGACGTACTAGAATGTAATATAAACAAGTTGAGACAAAAGTAACAAGAAATGTGGTTTATTATCTTCTGAAGCAGTTTGGTTATCCTGTCATGATTGTAGAAGTCCTATTTTGCTATCTCACAAAAATGAAAGCGATCTCTTTGACGAGACGTTTAGTCAGTGAATCAGGCCGTCTCCATGGTAACCAGATACTCTTTCTGCCATACATGCCTTCAAACTACCTTAAAACCCCTTAAGTATGCCCTTACCTAAATATTTGAGAGGCTCTATGCAATGCCCTTAAACAATTCCCTTAAGTAAAGGGGAAATTATTCCTTAAGGGAAACACTTAAGATGTCTTATGCAACCGGTCCAAGATCCTCAAGCACTGAGTCAAGTGTCCATCTGATCTCATGTTTTCCATCTTTTGTAGTTTCCGCCATCAGCCAGTTAACTGCCAGGTGACAATATGCATCCCTGTCTGACTCCTGTGTTAACTGTGAAGCTGTTTGTGAGGTGGTTGTTACAGATGACCTTGCATTCAACATCAAAGTAGAGAGCCTTAATGATGTTGACGATCTTGTTTGGGATGCCATAATGCCACAGGATTTTCCAGTGTGATTCTCTATGAAGACTGTCAAATGCTTTCTCAAAGTCGACATACATTAGTTGATGTAGATGGTGATGTTCCATTCGGCACTCTGCTGTAGGACTTGCTTGAGGATGAAGATCTGGTCCGTGCAAGATTTCGCTCGTCTGAAGCTTGCTTGCTCTTGACGTATGATAATTTCCATGGCCTCCGTGATCCTTTTTAAAATGATTCTGCTGAACAGTTGCCTCCAGTTGTTACAATTCCCAAGGTTTCCTTTCTTGGGCAACTTCGCTATTAGGCCTGTTCTCTATTCTGTCGGTGCTTGTTCCGAGTCCCAGACCTTCTGAAAGGTCTTACACAGCTGTCTTGGTGTTTGGATGTTCTCTGCTTTAAGCATTTCTGGGCATGTGCCGTCTTCTCCTGGTGATTTGCCACTTTTCTGGTCTCCTTTTGCGTCCTTCACTTCTGAGATTGTTATAAATCAAATCAAAACAAATACAATTCAAATTTATTGGTGAAATGCTTACTTACAGCCCTTAACCAACAGTGCATTTATTTTAAACAAAAAAGTAAGAATAAAACAACAACAAAAAAGTGTTGAGAAAAAAAGAGCAGAAGTAAAATAAAGTGACAGTAGGGAGGCTATATATACAGTAAAATAAAGTGACAGTAGGGAGGCTATATATACAGGGGGTACCGTTGCATAGTCAATGTGCGGGGGCACCGGCTAGTTGAGGTAGTTGAGGTAATATGTACATGTGGGTAGAGTTAAAGTGACTATGCATAAATACTTAACAGAGTAGCAGCAGCGTAAAAGGATGGGGTGGGGGCAGTGCAAATAGTCCGGGTAGCCATGATTAGCTGTTCAGGAGTCTTATGGCTTGGGGTAGAAGCTGTTGAGAAGTCTTTTGGACCTAGACTTGGCACTCCGGTACCGCTTGCCCGTGCGGTAGCAGAGAGAACAGTCTATGACTAGGGTGGCTGGAGTCTTTGACAATTTTGAGGGCCTTCCTCTGACACCGCCTGGTATAGAGGTCCTGGATGGCAGGGAGCTTTGCCCCAGTGATGTACTGGGCCGTACGCACTACCCTCTGTAGTGCCTTGCGGTCAGAGGCCAAGCAGTTGCCATACCAGGCGGTGATGCAACCAGTCAGGATGCTCTCGATGGTGCAGCTGTAGAATTTTTTGAGGATCTGAGGACCCATGCCAAATCTTTTTAGTCTCCTGAGGGGGAATAGGCTTTGTCGTGCCCTCTTCACGACTGTCTTGGTGTGTTTGGACCATGATAGTTCGTTGGTGATGTGGACACCAAGGAACTTGAAGCTCTCAACCTGTTCCACTACAGCCCCGTCGATGAGAATGGGGGGCGTGCTCAGTCCTCTTTTTTTTCCTGTAGTCCACAATCATCTCCTTTGTCTTGGTCACGTTGAGGGAGAGGTTGTTGTCCTGGCACCACACGGCCAGATCTCTGACCTCCTCCCTATAGGCTGTCTCATCGTTGTCGGTGATCAGGCCTACCACTGTTGTGTCGTCGGCAAGGTAGTCCCAAGGTAGATGTCAAGGTCTTCTTCAGCTTCAGGGATTTCAGCTGTGGTTGTTGGGTCAGAATGCTTTGAAAGTGTTCTTTCCACCTTATATTTTTTGTCTGTAATAAGACTCCCATCTCAGTCTTTCAGTGGGACATCCTGGCTGGTCTTTTTGTCTCCTCTGCGTTTCACCAGATTGTGGTCGCTGCCACTGTCAGTCTTGCCATCTGGTGATTTCCATGTAAGGTTGTGGATCATTTCATGCTCAAACAGCGTGCCACATATGACCAAGTTGTTTTCCTCACACAAACTGGACAGACATTCACCATTTTCATTTCTCCTTCCTGGTGCATGATTGTCTTCTCCAACTCTTGCGTTGAGGTCTCCTATTGTGAGTAGGACATCATGCTTGGGTACTGGTTCTATTTGAGTTAAAATGGGCATGGAACAAGCTCTCATTCACTGAAATTGATTTTATAGGTCATTAGGCAATCACAGCCCTCCTTTAGGATTACACATTCAGCAAATCACCAGCAGAGGGAGTTCCCTTTGAATCCATTTTCCCATTCACTGTGTTGGTGGTGCTCATAAAATGTATCATACCGTCAGAATTAGCAGAGAGCCCACTCTGGAAATGTAATGTATTCGAGTATATTGTTCCAAACAATATGTCTTAAAATTAACAAAATCAAAAAGGGTACTTTTGAGATATTAATATGAACAGGTTTAATGTTGAATAAATTAATGTGATCCTTTTTTCTTTTTTTTTAAGACTTCTGTATTTTAGAACACACTATAAGGAGTATTATGACACCAAGGTGTTGTCTGCATCATGTACGGTTCACAGATCATAGGGACTTACAGGAGGCATGTATTGGTCTAAAAAGGGCCTAAAGTGGCCACTTTCATCATGATTTTCTTAAAAACGGTTTGTAATACAAATGTAAAAAGCATGTCAAAAATTAGTCCTGCCAATACAATTACTATGTGAGAATTGCCAGAACAATCTGAGATACCGAATATATTTCCAGCCTTCGCTGTCATGGAATCGCCCAATCCCCTCACAAAGTATACAAACACTTATCTGTAGTAGAGTATTCCTACAATGATCAATAAGTTTTAACACATATATTGAATGTTATTTCTGATTAGGCATGAAGAGGAATGGCCAAACATTTACCCACACTGGCCCACAATCATGCATGGCAACAGTTTAGAATAAAGACTGTAGGAGCTGAACTTGTCAGGCCAGTCAGAATGTCCTGGGACTGGTCTATGAACACGTTTTACATTCACACAAGTGTCCATACTCCATATATCTAGATTTGGTTGGACGCATTCTTTCCTTACCCAAACGAATGCCTGTAATCCTGACTTGAGGTGGAGTATGATTAGACATGAAGAGGAATGGGCAAACATTTACACACACCGGCCCACAATCATGCATGGCAACAGTTTAGAATAAAGACTGTAGGAGCTGAACTTGCCAGGCCAGTCAGAACGTCCTGGGACTGGTCTATGAACACGTTTTACATTCACACTCTAATGTAAGCTATCTGGATTTGGTTGGACACATTCTTTCCTTATCCAAACAAATGCCTCTAATCCTGACTTGAAGGGGAGTCTGAGAGCCCTAGAATTTAGATTAATTTAAAACTGATTGTGAAATCTTTATGAAGACAGTAAGTGTGTTATGAGGGGGTTAATATGTAAACCCTTGTCCTCCAAAAGGAGAAAGGTCAGCATATTATAAGCTCAGACACACATCAGCCATTTGGACACAAGCCTCCCACTCCCTCATTCATTATGTCCAATTAGAAAATCTTCACTCAGCAGTTCCTTCTGGAACAGTGCAAAATAGAAAAACAGACTGTCACCCAGGGTTAGAGGCAAGCCCTCTGTTTTTAAAAGGCACTGGAGCATCACTGAGCCTTGGTGGCCCAGCCAACACAGGCTAGGGTCTGGCTGATGTGACCAGAGTTAGGCTCCTCTACACAAGGCCCAGTCAGCTACTGTACTGTTACTGTACTCTACTGTACTGTACTGCCTGTTGGCTGACCCTCCACATACCTATTGCACAGCCTCTACCAGTAATCAGAACAGAGTAGTTAGTTAATCTAGTTAAGTAGCTTTCCATTTGACTAATTCTTTGTTAATACTAAATGTTCCAAGAATTTGACACTAGTCTATTTCATATCAAGACATCTTTCCCCCCACCATGTGATAAATGTTTCATATGATATCTATGACTCTGTGTGGTTATCTGATGAGGAAGTTGGTGACAACCCTGTAGCAGTTAACATTGTCACAGTGGCAGTAAAGGGAAAGCGAGCCAGGCTATCACACACTGTGTCCCTTTGCCTACATGGAGGATGATGATGATTCATTATTAAAGCATTACTAGTGCGAGGCAGTGTGTGCTGGCCAGTACACTCAGGATCTGGCTGGTTTGGGCTCACAGACAGGTGAGGCTGAGCTATCAGCGGCTGGGTCTCCGTGCTGTTGCACACATCTCTCTCTATTTCTCTCTCGTACTCTCTCTAGGCTCTCTCTTTCTTTCTCTCTCTCCCCTATCTCTTTCTCTCTCAGTCACGGCAGACGTGCGCATTGCCTCATACATCCTCTCTCATTCTCTCGTTTCCTTTCTCGCTCTCGCTCGCTCTCTCTCTCGCTCTTCTCTCTCTCTCTCTCTCTGACTCTCTCTAGGCTCTCTCTCTTTCCCCCTCTCTCTTTCTCTCTCAGTCATGGCAGACGTGCGCATTGCCTCATACATCCTCTCTCATTCTCTCTTTTCCTCTCTCTCTCTCTCTCTCTCTCTCTCTCTCTCTCTCTCTCTCTCTCTCTCTCTCTCGCTCTTCTCTCTCTCTCTCTCTCTCGCTCTTCTCTCTCTCTCTCTCTCTCTCTCTGACTCTCTCTAGGCTCTCTCTCTTTCCCCCTCTCTCTTTCTCTCTCAGTCATGGCAGACGTGCGCATTGCCTCATACTTCTTCTCTCATTCTCTCTTCTGATTCATGCAGTAGTGGGGACCTGGGCAGCCTCTGTCTCACTCTCTCTAAACCTGTCAACCTACAGTGGTGTAACACTCTCAATAACATACTGTAGCGGGAACACATGCTGTGTGCGTGACTACAAGCATGTTACATGCAGTCAATACAAAGATGAGTCACCACAACACCAAACTGGACCATAAAAAGTTTGTAGATGTAGGTTAAGCAAGCGTTTCAGAGCAGCTGGTAAACCTTCCCATACACCAAAATGGATGATGTAAAAATCACAAAAATGACATTATACGCCTAGATCGGTGGGGGATTTTCAGACTGGCGTCATGTAACAAATGCAATGTTAACTCATTCTGTTGGGAAGTGTTTCAGGTCTCTCTAGAGTCTGCATGTGAATGGGCCAAACCACTACATCATACCAGACATAGCAGCACTGCCACTGGCCTAGCGCTCAGCTTGGCCGTTCCTGTTCACTCACCTCAGGTGAACCCATCGTTCGCATTCACAACGTTACATCAACACACTCCTTACAATCAACTGAACCAGATGGAACAGTGCTACACATTTTCATTTGTATTTCAATATGAACATTGATGAGTAGGCTATTTGTCCCTAATAATAAGATACAATGTATATGGTTTCTCACCATCATTTTTGATGACACGCTAAATATCTGGCTCGATTGCCGTCCAGGACCTCTATATCAGGCGGTGTGAAAGGAAGGTCCAGAAAATCCTTAAAGACTCCAACCACCCAAGCCATAGATTATTCTCTCTACTTCCGCACGGCAAGTGGTACCGGTGCATGAAGTCTGACACCAACAGGCTCCTGAACAGCTTCTATCCCCATGCCATAAGACTGCTAAATAGCTAACAAAATGGCTACACGGACTATCTGAGTTGACCTCTGTATTCTATTCTTATTTTGCACTCTATGCACACTCACAGGGCCCTATACACTACACACACTGATACTCCAACACACATACAAACACTCACTCCATCATTTGCTCACACACACATGATATACAGCTACATTTATAGTGACTCTACACACACCCACTCACATACAATCATCATATAAGCTGCTGCTACTCTTTTTATCATATATCCTGATCCCTTGTCACCTTACCCCTATACATATCTACCTCTATCGATCCAGTATCCCTGCACATTGTAAATATGGTACTAGAACTGACCCCTTATATAGTATGCTTACTTACTTTATCGTGTTCTTCTTATTTTTATATCGCGTGTGTTTTTGTTCTACCTTGTTATTTTTAGTATTACATTGTAATTGATTACTGCATTATTGGGGTTATAGCTTGCAAGAAAGGCATTTAACTGTACTTGTGCATGTGACATTAAAACTTTAAACTTGAAACTGAAACTGAAACAGACTCTCCTTCTTTAGACTATTTACAATGAAACTGAGGAACAGCTAAAGGAATTTGTCACGGACGTACAGTATCTCCATTTCACCTGAAGGATAGGCAAATGAGTCTAAAAATGTTTGGTCTAGCACAAGGTAGTCTCGGAAGCTCAGGCTTCTCACGTTCTGTTATAATATTTGAGTCAATGAGAGGGGTTGCTAAAAAACTGAAAACCTGCCAACCAGCCCACCCCCCAAAATGAGAAACCACACACAATGAGCTCTGTAATGGCCATAAGGACAGACCTAAAAACAGACCACTATAGTCATTTTTCTTGCTCTCTCTCTCTCTCTATATATATATATCTCTCGCTCTCTCTCATGCTCTCTAGCTCTCTTTGACTCTCTCTAGGCTCTCTCTCTTTCCCCTCTCTCAGTCATGGCAGACGTGCGCATTGCCTCATACTTCTTCTCTCATTCTCTCTTCTGAGTCATGCAGTAGTGGGGACCTGGGCAGCCTCTGTCTCACTCTCTCTAAACCTGTCAACCTACAGTGGTGTAACACTCTCAATAACATACTGTAGCAGGAACACATGCTGTGTGCGTGACTACAAGCATGTTACATGCAGTCAATACAAAGATGACTCACCACAACACCAAACTGGACAACATTTTTCTTGTCGTTTTTCTGCCAATTTTACGCCATAATAAATTAAGCAGTTGATTGATTGCATTAGTTTTCCAAAGGTGTACTGGAGAAAGGTATAGTAGTGGTTGTTTACACTCAATTTAAGTAGTAGAGGTTTTACTTAATATCTCACCTACTGGTCCTTATTCCACATCTAGGTGATAGAGACCTAATGACACAATAAGCTTCACATTCCATCCCAGAGATTTCCACCTGCTCAAACCAGGACCTAAGGCTGCCAGGGAGGTAATTACTTGTCGATTATATGGGAATAGTTAATCATCCATTTATAGGAAGGAGAAACATTGACAGGGTCAATAACACTGAGATTGAGTTCTATGTTATGAACAAAAATGAATTTAGATGATTAGATGAGGTTATTAGTCACATGCAGAGGGTTGCAGATGTAACTGCAGGGTACAGTGAAATTCTTAAGCTCTGAGCTCCAACAGTGCAGGTCAAAAAGAGAAGTTGGAAGTCCGGGCGGCAGGAGGGGGATTAGGGGTAGAAGCTATTGGCCATTCTGGCAGTTTCTGCCCGTGTCTGAGTGATGGAAGCGGAGAGAACAGGCCGTGGCTCGGGTGACTGAGGTCCTTGATGACAGCCATTTAATGAGTCAGACCAACAAATGAGGGGCACTCAAACTGTTAAGTAATTTATGCAACAAAAATATTATTTTCAATATGCTTTTCTCAGAAAAACAAGAAAAAGTAATGTCGTAGTCCACATAATTAGATAATAATTGTATTTTGATTGGATATAAATGAATTGCAATAATGAATGTGTGCACTGTGTAAGGTCACTCAAGCGTACCTCAGAGGCGGCAGAGACACCTCCACCTCCAAAGCTGCTGTTTGGAAACCTACCCAAGCGGAAAAAATTATATTTTAATATATTACAAGTATACTGAAGTATACTTAAATATACTAACAATTCATATAATATACTTCAAATACGAGATGTATTTATCTAGTATATCTTTAAGTATCCTTTAAATATACTATAATTTCACTTCAATACACTTATTAAAAGTGTATTTTAAATTAATTGTTTTTCAGTCTTTAAGTCCAAAATCATTGGCACCCTTGATAAAGATGAGCAAAAAAGACAAATACCGAGCTATATTGTATGCTCCAAAAGATAGGAGTCAAAATTATTGCCACCGCTGTTTTCAATACTCAAGCACCTTCCCCTTGTGAGGATAACAACACTGAGACATTTTCTAAAATGTTTTATGATATATGGACCGCCCTCTTCAATTCAAACCACAGGTTTTCAATGGGGTTCACGTCCGGAGACTGAGATGGCAGTGTTGGGGAGTAGTGTAATTCAACTAGTAATTAAATTACATTTAGCAGTAGCTTGGTGGTAGTTGAACTAAATTCAAATCTTGGTAGTGTTTCAGTAGTTAATTACTTTTTTGCCATGTACTGGTGTAGCTAACTACTGGAACTACACACTACTTTTTTGCAAAAATAAAATATGTGTGAAGTAGGCAAGAATTTCCTTATTATTTCGGCATTAGACCTGCCAAATTCTCACTTGAAACATAGTTTTTGTGTTTAATAGGCTAAATTACCCATTCTGTTAACATCCGACTCCAGAGTGAACTGTTCTTACCATTTATAATGAACAAAAATATAAACACAACATGCAACAATTTTGAAGATTTTACCGAGTTACAGTTCATATAAGGAAATCAGTCAATTGAAATAAATTCCGTAGGCCATAATCTATGGATTTCACATGACTGGGCAGGTGTGCAGCCATAGGTGGGCCTGGGAGGGCATAGGCCCACCCACTTGGCAGCCAGGCCCACCCACTGGGGAGCCAGGCCCAGCCCATCAGAATGAATTATTCCTCTCAGACGATCCCGCAGGTGAAGAAGCCGGATGTGGAGGTCCTGGGCAGGTGTGGTTACACATGGTCTGCGGTTGTGAGGCCGTTTGAACGTACTGACAAATTCTCTCAAACGATGTTGGAGTCAGCTTATGGTAGAGAAATTAACATTAAATTCTCTGGCAACAGCTCTGGTGGATATTCCTGCAGTCAGCATGCCAAATGCATGCTCCCTCAAAACTTGAGACATTTGTAGCATTGTGTTGTGTGACAAAACTGCACATTTTAAAGTGGCCTTTTACTGTCACCAGCACAAGGTGCACCTGTGTAATGATCATTCTGTTTAATCAGCTTGATATTCCACACCTGTCAGGTGGATGGTTTATCTTGGCAAAGGAAAAATGCTCACTAATAGGGATGTAAACAAATTTGTGCACAAAATTTGAGAGAAATACTATTTTTGTGCATATGGAAGATTTCTGGGATTTTTTATTTCAGCTCATGAAACATTTACATTTTAGTAGCGGACGCTCTTATCCAGAGCGACTTACAGTTAGTGAGTGCATACATTTTCATACTGGACCCTCGTGGGAAACGAACCCACAACCCTGGCGTTGCAAGCACCATGTTCTACCAACTGAGCTACAGGGGACTACACTTGAGACCAACACTTTACATGTTGCATTTATATTTTTGTTCAGTGTACAAATGATAATTTTTCACGAAGAAGTTTGGATTTAGTGAACTACTTTTTCAAAGTAACTTTAATTAAGTAAACTATGTTTTTCTTAAGGCTAGCTTTAGTGGAGCTTAACTTCTTCCAGTGTGAAGTAATTGGTACGTAGCTTGGTAAACTATACTTTCAGAGCAGCTTCCCCAACACAGTGAGATGGTCATTGCAAAATGTTGATTTTGTGGAAATTAACAATTTCTTTGTGGATTTTGATTAGTGCTTGGGGTTATTCCAATAAAGATCATTAAAAAAATACAAAAATATATTTATCATGGACATACAGTACTTTTATATCCTTAAATATATTAATGAATACTTGTTTTATCAGATTGGGAGAGGATAGACAGGATAAACATTTTGGGAACAATTACTTCTCTGAGGCTTACATCTGATAACAAAGTGCTCTTTTACACATCAACTAGAATAGAAGGTTTTTTTCAAACCCTGAGATTACAGTGAACACATTTTTAAAGCTTTGCAATGCCCTCACTCATTGGGGAAGGGATGGCAGGGCCGAATTAGACTAAATATCCTTCCTCACAACACAGCTGATCTCCCTAAAAATACAACCATTCAGGAGAACACATTGATGAAGTGTGCAACAGTGAAGAACAAACTGAGGTTTCCAGCACAAACATGGAAACTTGGAACCGAGTGGCAGCTCCAAAGCCATTCCCAAGCCCTTTCATTCAGGAACATTCAAAAAGGCATCAAGAGTCACTTTGAAGCATGAAGAAAACATTTGAGGATAAACCAGAAATACCTTCTATTCAGGAAACATCCACATAGAGCTTGTTACTTCAGGAATAACAATTAGCCATGTCCTCCCTGCCCTCTATTTTTGAACACCTTCCAGACTGAATAGCATAGATCCAGACTGAATAGCATAGAGATGACTGCCTCACCCAGGAGAGAGGAACATCTTTAGTGCAGATTTTGGTCACTATGGTATGGAGTCACAGTTGAATGTATAGCATTTCTGTTTTTCAGATGGCCAGACAAGCATTCAAAGCTGTTTGATTCTTAATCCAAAAGATTAATGAAGTTTGTGGATTTGCTCACACAAAGCCACACATGATCTAAGAGGACTGCAGGGGACAAAAGCACAGTGGTGTTAACATTTTCAACAACATGCTCTTTGTACTAAGTTGCTTTCCTTTTCCTTTTTTTTGCTTTCTAAAAGGTCATTCTTATTTTGATCTTTTGAGTGTCTTTCGAGTTTCATGAAGTAGGACCATAGTAAAAAAATCATGATCCAGTGTTCACTTGCGTTTCATGATAACACTACTGGGATGTTGACCTTTTTTTTGTGATTAATCGTTCTGGTGAATCCATCAGTCGATGAAAGAGTAATTTTGAGAATGATAACTCTCTGGGCCCAACAATCCCTGCACAGTATGACCAAGGTTAGGAAAATACTGATTAAATCTCTCGTCAGAAGCTGTTTGTAACATGTTGGCTCCCCCTTGTGGATCAAAACACAAGTCCAAGGTACATGACCACAGTATTGACATGGCAACAGACATTATCTGGTCAAACCAAAGGTGTGTCACTCAAAATCATTAATGTTATTTTCTTCCAGCCCATTTGTATGTAACTTTTTCCAAACAGTAATAATAGTCACATATGGACACATTATTTAATAGATGGTAACCAATGAGTTCTCCTGGACTGGGAAGGAAAGTATAGTATAGTATAGTATAGTGTAGTAGTATCTTTTGTATCTTTTTTTCCTCTCAGACTGTTCCCCATTTAAGCACTGCTGCTGGCATTTCACACACTTTGCCAGGCATCTCACAGACAGTCTTGCCAGATGACCTCACACCCAGCTTCCAGTCATTGTGCAGATGCTAGCAGATACCCAAAGACTTCCAGTCATTGTGCAGATGCTAGCAGATACCCATAGACTTCCAGTCATTGTGCTAATGCTAGTTAGCATTGGCTCGCAAAACTACCTCTAACTTCCTTCATACTGGACACAGAGACATAAAAATGTATCCCTTTAAGATGAATAAACTTACTGTAAGTCACTCTGGATAAGCGCATCTGCTAAATTACTAAAATGTCAAATGTAAATGTTTTACATAGAGATCTAATATTACTGTATTTAAAAAAAAATATATATATATAGATGTCACAAATCTTTAAAATGTAGTTATTTTTTTACATTTGACTGTTTAAAATGTAGTTATTTGTTACATTTGACTGTGTAAAACCTAGCAGTACTACATATTATTCTGAGAGTATTTTTGCAAAAAAACATTATTATTTGTCACTCTGAAATGAAACCAAGTAAGTGATAGAGTTTCAACAAACACATGTCTTCCATTGATAGTGAAAAAACACACACATTTCTTTCATAATTTCTTTCAACAATAAAAGTTAATTTACCAACATTTCTGAAAATGGATATACTGTATAGTGTTTTGGAATACACTACCAGTCAAAGGTTTAGACACACCTACTCATTCAAGGGTTTTTCTTTATTTTTACTATTTTCTACATTGTAGAATAATAGTGAAGACATCAAAACTATGAAAAAACACATATGGAATCATGTAGTAACCCAAAAAGTGTTAAACAAATCAAAATATATTTTATATTTGAGATTCTTCAAATAGCCACCCTTTGCCTTGATGACAGCTTTGCACACTCTTGGCATTCTCTCAACCAGCTTCATGAGGTAGTCACCTGGAATGCATTTCAATTAACAGGTGTGCCTTCTTAAAAGTTAATTTGTGGAATGTATTTCCGTCTTAATGCGTTTGAGCAAATCAGTTGTGTTGTGACAAGGTAAGGGTGGTATACAGAAGATAGCCCTATTTGGTAAAAAGACCAAGTCCATATTATGTCAAGAACAGCTCAAATAAGGAAAGAGAAATGACAGTCCATCATTACTTTAAGACATGAAGGTCAGTCAATAGGGAACATTTCAAGAACTTTGAAAGTTTCTTCAAGTGCAGTCGCAAAAACCATCAAGCGCTATGATGAAACTGGCTCTCATGAGGACTGCCACAGGAATGGAAGACCCAGAGTTACCTCTGCAGCAGAGGATAAGTTCATTAGCGTTACCAGCCTCAGAAATTGCAGCCCAAATAAATGCTTCACAGAGTTCAAATAACAGACACATCTTAACATCAACTGTTCAGAGGGGACTGTGTTAATCAGGACTTCATGGTCGAATTGCTGCAAAGAAACCACTTCTAAGGACACCAATAATAAGAAGAGACCTGCTTGGGCCAAGAAACATGAGCAATGGATATTAGACCGGTGGAAATGTGTTCTTTGGTCTGGAGTCCAAATTGGAGATTTTTGGTTCAATCCGGATGATCTCTGGATGTGTAGTTCCACCGTAAAGCATGGAGGAGGAGGTGTTATGGTGTGGGGGTGCTTTGCTGGTGACACTGTCTGTGATTTATTTAGAATTCAAGGCACACTTAACCAGCATGGCTACCACAGCATTCTGCAGCGATACGCCATCCCATCTGGTTTGGGCTTAGTGGGCCAATCATTTGTTTTTCAACAGGACAATGACCCAACATCTCCAGGCTGTGTAAGGGCTATTTTACCAAGAAGGGGAGTAATGGAGTGCTGCATCAGATGACCTGGCCTCCACAATCCCCCGACCTCAACCCAATTGAGATGGTTTGGGATGAGTCGGACAGCAGAGTGAAGGAAAAGACGCCAACAAGTGCTCAGCATATGTGGGAACTCCTTCAAGATTGTCGAAAAAGCATTCCAGGTGAAGCTGGTTGAGAGAATGCCAAGAGTGTGCAAAGCTGTCATCAAGGCAAAGGGTGGCTATTTGAAGAATCTCAAATGTAAAATATATTTTGATTTGTTTAACACTTTTTTGGTTACTACATGATTCCATATGTGTTTTTCCATAGTTCTGATGTCTTCACTATTATTCTACAATGTAAAAAATAATAAAAAGAAAGAAAAACCCTTGAATGAGTAGCTGTGTCCAAACCTTTGACTGGTGCAGTATACATAATATATGTAATAGTAATTTAGTAATTGTGTTTAATAGCATAGTGATGGAGTTCAGCAGTTTTTATATATTAATGAAATAAGATATTAAGTTGATAGGTCTATTTCTCTGAAGGTCAACTTACAAATTCTGTATATTTACAGGCTCTGTGACCTGACCATGCAGCTGGTCATTCAGTAGCAGCCTTGAACCTCCATGCCAGACAAGATTACTGTCTGCAACACATTGGCAGCACAGAGCAGGAGTTTACTCTGGGGCAACGAGCAGAGCTAAAATAAATCTGCTCTGAGCAAAGCTCTGCCCTCTGTGATATGTGACCCCCTTTAGTTGTATGGGTGATGCACAGTGACCAACAGATACAGTTCAAACTGACTGGCACGGTCAGAGTTGAATTGTGACTGGCAGAGCTCTTACGCATGAGTCACAGTAAGTTCAGGCCAAATGTTTCCACACCCATATCAGCTTTTGTTACAGTTGTAACCTATACTAACCAGTCAAATATGTCCAGTATGTACAATACATACATTATTTCAGGAATGCAAGCCTTGTCCCTCAGCATTGACTCTCTTCTATCAACACAGTGTAGGTTTCGTTTTCCGGATCTTGACGGTACCACAGAAATATTGTGTAATGAATTTCTTCCGCTTATCTTTTGTCATGTTGATTTATTTGATACTCATTCAATAAAGCATGCTTCACTTATGCGCCCTTTAGCTACTGCACTATAATAGAAGGGATTGCAAGATCTAAGTTGAAAGATATTCACTGTAAAGTAACCAGGTCCAATAAACTAACAAGTTCCTCAAAGTCTGTCTACCCCACATTGTAATATGAGTACCCTACGTTGACAAAATAATTAGTATAAATGTTAATGGCCTACCGTTGCACAATGAAATCAACAGGTGCTTACCTCCGTATCATAAGGTCCCTTCACCTTCACCAAGGCTGTTTTCTCTGTGGAGATGATCTGCACCTGTTTAACCCCATTGATAACAGTCATCCTCAAGTCTCTGTTATCACAACAATGGAGACAATAGAAAGACCATATTTTATAGGAGTGTACTGCGACAGTCTTCTGAATCTATGATCCTAGAGAGAAAAGAGAGGTGAAGATAGTAAAAAGAAAGTTAGCGGATGTCAGTCAGTCCCAGCCTCCCACTGATGACTCACTTGTCTACAACAGTCCCTCTCTCTCTCCTCTCCTTTCATCACCTGATACACTAATGCTATGAAACCATTAGCTTCTCAGGGAGCCCATCAGCCCATCATGGGGTTTCAGCCTGTTTTTTTTCCACTTTATACAAGGCCATTCAGTGAACTTGTGGCAGTATCTCAGAGTTCTTAATTGAACTCACAACTAGGCCATTGTAAAAAACTAGGCCACCTCTCAAAATAGTGTGCCTCAGAGAGATGGTGTGCCTCAGCGAGATGGCATCTTACAACTTCATAACTCTGAGCAAATCGTTTTTTTTGTATTATGTAAATGTTTATGTTCTCCTTTTGTTTGGTTATGGGTTTCATGTGGATTTAATTTAATAATTGTAAAGATAGGGTACCACATCCTGAGTAATGCAGCTTATTTTTCCACCAGCAGGTGGCTGTGTTATTTTGTGTCCAGAGACAGTGTGATCCTTGAGGCAGCTCATTTCAGGAGGTTGATAAGCTTCACACCGTTTCAATATTGTCCACTTGATGACTGTGAATGTGTTCCGTGCTTAACTAACTGTCTGATTCATATGCAATGAGCCCATTCTCTAATAACTCCTCACATCTGGTCTACAACAGCACCACAACACAGAATCTGGTGTTATTACTTTTTTTAAATGTTTAGCCAAACTGCACTGGGTTGTAAAAAAAATATTCTAACTCTTCTACTCACAACAGTTTAATGTAGACACATCCATGTCGGTTTCTGTTTAGTTTCAGATCTAGGACTATATATTCTGTTTATATATTGGTTAGTGAGTTTGCATGCTCAACTAATGATGTTGCTGTTGAAAGCATTGGTGCATATGAGAAAGGGATTGGCTCATAGACAACAGGCCACTGTTTTTAGTCAATTACTGGAACGTCCCCTCTTTGAAGGTTCTGGGAGGTAGGTATCAAGGGGGCTATGAAAGAGCAGATAATTAACTCATGGTCCAACCAAATATGTAATATTCTGATAAATGATTTAGCATTTGCACTCCAATGATTACACTTCCTCCTCATGTTACAGGAAACACACCCTGAAATATTAGCAATTCATCTATTCTATCTTCATATTATTACCATTGGTCCAAATTCGAGCCTCAGCCTCATGATTCAAAGTTGATGTATAAGTCTTTGAAGAATTACTAAGAAATGTAGAAAATTACAACATCTTTCAGAATATTTTTGATTTTTGAGAAAGAGCTTGTCCATCCCTTGTCATCATTTCAAACTACAATACATGCTGTTCTGAATCTGCTTCTGTTCAATCATACATGCTACTTTTAACAGTGGTGAATAGAAAATGAAATTGGTTTAATGAGAGAAAAATTATGGAAAATCTGGCAACTCACTGAGGCTTCAAAGGGGTGGTGATGGTGCACAACCCCCTGAGGTCATGGATAAGGTTCCGTGCCCCACACATGCCTCATAATGAGGTTTCCCAAATGACATGGAATTGTATGGCCACCAGAGGAGGCTGGTGTGATGAACTATAGGAGGATGGGCTCATTGTAATGGCTGGAATGAAATTAATGGAATGGAGTCAAACGTGGTTTGCTGTGTTTGATACCGTTCCATTAATTCCATTCCAGCCATTGCAATGAGCCCATCCTCCTATAGCTCCTCCCACCAGCCTCCTCTGATGGCCTCATATGCCCTATTACATCTTTGACCAATCAGCATTGCCCCAGAGCCTATTGTGTTTTCATGCACTGCATTTATGATAGCACTTACACCCTGACATTTGAATACATTTGCATGCATTGTAACCCCTACCCTCTGATATAAATCAAATCCAATCAAAATTTAATAATAATAAAACGGGTGTATCCCTTCCCCCACCCCAGAATTCTACGCTGGACAATATTGCCATAATTTAGTGGAAGATGATAGCAGCTGACATAGAAGTGTGGTTGTATATGAGAATTTTGAAAATGCCAATTGTTACAAAGAAACATCTCCAGAATTGTTGCTGACCTCATTATTGAATGAGATATTTCATTTTTTACATTTTTAAATTTCACAATGCAACATTCACTCTTTCTATTTTGCTAGTCGTCTCTTTTTGCTCATACAGTATTTTCAAACACTGCGCTGTCTACATGACAATTTAAGGGCATGAGCCAATAAAATCCGGGCAAGGGTTAAATCCCTTTGTGTTGCTATGGAGACCATGACAGGCACTGTAGTACGGTTTCCACTAGCACAGCCACAAAGTAGAAATTCGTAACAATTTGCTTTTTGGTCTTAATTTAAGGTTAGGGTTAGGCAGAAGGTTACCCGTGTGGTTAAGGTTAGGGTTAATGTTAGGGTTAGGTTTAAAATCAGATTTTAAGAAGATAAATAGTAGAAATAGGCGGGGTTTATTACTTTGTGACTGTGGTAACTAGTGACGACCCTCTAGTACCGATTAGACAGGCGCATGAAATCAGAGACATGGGGGGGTGTGAACGTTCTGCCCATTGGGTGAATACATGTCACATGTTATATTATGGAACGCTAATTCATAGATTTTTTTCATCCCACCCCTTCTCCTCCACTCGCGCTGGTTTATTCCGACTGTATCAGAAAAAACAAGATTCAGAAATGGTGTAGAATAACAGGGAAGGAACACCAGAGTATTTCCAAGCAGGGAAATACAAGGAATTTGGGGAAGGTATGGCAACAACATTTTATTTTGTTATGAAAGCTCGTTCTCGGCCTCGGTCCTCTAGTTGTACTTCTGCGGTTAATGACCGTGTTTGTCTGAGCGTGTTCATGCTAGCCGGGAGGGACCTTTATTGAGCAGACAACCTTCGGTGTCTGACTGACAGAGCCCTGACAGAGCTGGCTGGCTGAACAGTTAGCTAGCTAAACTATAGGAACTTCATTGCATTTGTGCATTAGACAGGAACACACCAATGAGCAGGCATATACGGAACTATTTTGTGGATTTTATTAAAAAGGAATTGGTTTTTAAAAACAGAAATGCTCGGATCAGCTAGTTGGTGCTCAGCTGTCTGCATGCGCCTTTGCATGGGCTGTAAATTCTCGAACACACCACTACCTTCCCTGGACACTTTTGAAGGGGGTAGGTTGGTGCCTTTTGAGACTGTGTCCCTTGGGTCACGACCCCTAGGGCGTGGGGGAGGAGGGGGTTGCTTATTTTGACATGTGCAGTAACGTTATGGCTGAACGCTCATTGTAGTAACAGGCAAGTTGTAGTGCCCTTGGATCTCTCAGTGACACAAAAATATATAAATATAGGCTACATGAGTACCCCACAACTCTGTTCAATGTGTGTCTGTGTATATTACATGCATATTACATACCTACCAATCGTCACTATGAAAGCTGTCAAACTGGAGAAAAGCATGCCCAAGACTCAATCATATAATTTGGTTCCTACTATTACAGTGAAGCTCCTGTAATTTCCTCAAGGCTTTTGAGGTTAATTGTACTGGGACTCCCATTTAGTGCTCAGTATGACAGGAAAGTATTATGGGATAGACATAGTATCTCCCCTTGGATGCCAGGTCACAGTGCTCTGGGAGAATAATTTGGAGTAGTGTGTAGGCTACTATTTGAACATTCTCAATTTACAGTCATCCCCATCGTGTGTGTGTGTGTGTGTGTGTAAAGTTCTCAACTCACTCATGTGACCCAACCTAATCGGATATTTAGATTTCTGAATATATGACAATAGCATGCTGTTGGCCAAGGCACTCATTCCATTGTATTCAAGGCTTCTGAAGACTAGAAAGATGCAAATCTCTGCTGTTGGGATAAAGTGGCATTATTTTTATGGTAGATAGCCTACTCTGTAAATAAGCAAGAGGGGGGCACTGCCCTTACCCCTAGTCTTGCCCCTGCCCCACTCATGATGCATCATCAAAGTTCTTATTCATTTACCTCCTCATGGAGAGCTAATCCTTTACCTCTGCAGAGATCATCCCCCACAGGGAGACTTCCTGGTCACAGGGGGATTGGTGTCTGCAGACTTCAGCTGCATGAACCCACCAGCCCAGGCCTCTTCTACCGGGGGATACCAATTAAGTCTGGCCCTCCACTGCATCCCAGGGAAAGAGGGCTAATTCAAGACCGTGTCACCCTCGTGGTAGTATGGGCTTCTCTGAGGATGATTGGAGTGGATGGACGCTTGGCTTTAGTTTGCTCCAGGAGTGTCAGTGAGTGTCTGCTGGCTTGTACTGCAAAGTCATATTTTTTCATCCATGACTAAACAGCACGAGTTGCTGTTTTCATTTTATTGACTGAAACTAGACATAGTTCAGAGTAAGCAGTGAGACAGTTCATGTCTAAGGGTAGGCTAACTTTATTTAAGCAATAATGCCAGATTAGGTGTGGTGTAATTAAGCAAAAAGGCCCGACCCACTGGGCACACACTGTTTGAATCAACGCTGTTTCCATGTCATTTCAACAAAATTACGTTGAACCAACATGGAATAGATGTTGAATTGACATCTGTGCCCAGTGGGGATGGGGTGTGGTATATTAATTATAATTTATAATTTTTTTTATAGCTCTTTTCATTACAATCTCAAAGCGCTTTAAAGCTGCAATATGTAACTTTTTGGGCAACCCAACCAGAAATGTTATAGATCTGTAATTCTCATTGACAGCTAGTCTAAGAAGCTGTAGATATGTTCTATGTGCACTATTTCTATGCTTCCCGTTCTATGCTTCCCGTCCCGTCTTTTACTTTTGGTTTTGTACACCAGCTTCAAACAGCTGAAAATACAATATTTGAGGTTATTGAAAATATATTTCACAGCAGTTTAGATTGTACAATGATTATATACACTATGCATTGCTTGTTTTGTCACATAAAGTTAAATTAGGCTAACTATTTGGATTTTTAGCAACCAGGAAATTGCGGAGCGATTTCTGCATATTGCACCTATAAGCACACATTTTTTTAATGACTTTTTTATGACATTGGCCATATACCACAACCCAGGGTTTTGGAAGACCTTGGGAGACCCTGACTATCATGACAAAAAACAAGGGCATAGCAGGCCAGTCACCCAGCTGCATCGAAGGTACAGTAGTTGACTGCTAAGAAAGCAAGTCAATCACCATCCCCAGGGTGGTCTTGTCAGCCTTGTCATGCTCTCAGTCATGTCCGCCCAGGGACAGGCTGGCCCACAGCTGGCAGAGACTTGCTAAATATCTTCTGATGAGCCCAGGGCTTTCAATCCTCTGTGCTCACTAGTCACTACCAGTGCTCATGCCTGACCTATTTTTCCCTTTGTTGTTTAGCCCCACGTAGGGGAATGATGCCTTTGAGATTGAGTCATAGAATAGTGTCTGGTTTGAACGATGTGCTAATCTGCGGCTTCGGGGGTGCTGTTTGATAGAGGTATTTATAGACTGGAGTAAGAGAGGAATGTTCAGTATGAGATTAGTTATGTGGTTTTGTTATTGAGGTTTACTGGGGGAGTCAGTGGGGTTTTGGCACCTAACAGCTGGGCGTAGTATCGTTCTAATTGAAGATGTAGAGCAGAGCAGAGAAAGAGCAGGCAGGTCCCCTGGGATACATCTGGTCTGTGTGTTTTTTATGTAGCATGCTGCCACATAAGGCTGAACAGTATGGGCCCAAAAATCTAATAGAGATAAAAATACATTTAAAAAGATTGCGATTTGACTTGTGATTTAGATCAAAACACTTGGGTGAACTGTTGGAATTGGAAATAAATTGATTATTCTAATTCTATAGTTGGAATACAATGGGCACTTTGAATATGTTTGACATGTTAACGAATTAAAAAGCCAGGGAGGAATTATTGTGACAGTGTAGGAACCTGTTGGCCAGTGTTTTCCAGGGGACCCTAAGATGTTACATTTTTCTCTTGATTCATGCAACATATTCATGCTTTGCCTATTCCTCTTTTATTTAGAATATACCATTGCACAAACAACATCCTGATCTAGGCCTACGGATCTAGGCCTAGATCAGCACTGGTATCAGGCTGTAGTGAACTAGCAATTAACATTAGCGGCTAACACAATTTTTTTATGACACAACTTTGTAAGAAAAGACAAACTAACTAGCTGTTTGCAGAGAGTAAGATACACAAACAGTGAAATATAGAACTCATGTGGATTGTTGCATCTGTTGCATTGACCATGCACAGTGAACTTGGAACGGCAAGTGGTGGTGTTCGAGCAACTGCACTCCTTGATTGACAGGGGCGGGGCTTGGTGTGTGTGGGAAGCGGGAGAGAGACGACTCAAGTAGCAAATGGAGTAAACTATTAAAACGGACATTACACGTGGCGGAGTGGCGTTTCAAAATATTGCCGATTCACAGCCTCTTGTGATATGGATATTGCACATGCCAAATATCACATTTTCTATCTAAATTCGATTAATCGTGCAGCCTTACTGCCACACCTCCTTAGTGAATGGTCCACGTGTGGCTAATTGTCAATACACACACACACACATGCATCCACACGCACACTGCCACGAGTCGTAGACGCACACACCTGGAAGGGGGCCAGACACTCTTTGTAATGGCCTACTCAGCTGTGTAAGAAAAGTCCATCAGAGTCAGGCAGCTCAATTACACCCCAGGTCGATCCGGCCTCTGGATCAAGGGAGACTTTCTCTCTCTTGTTACTAGACTTGGGGGATATACCGTTTATACTCTATACCGGGGTATACATTTTTTTTGGGGGGGGGTTGGACCTCCCAGTGCTACGCCACTGCTTATAACTATAAGTACAAATCTAAGATGTGTCAAATAAATTATATCCAGCTCTGTATGAAAATCTGGATACTGCCCAACCCTACTTGTTACACACTCCAACAAATGTAGGACACTGACTGTCTGTTTGGACAGAGCACACATCGACCATCTACAACCTCAAGGGATGGCCTTCATTTCGATTTCCATGGAGTGAACAAAATAGACAGCATGAACTCTGAATAGAAGTTATTAGCATGCTAACAGGTAGAGCATATTGTTGTTTTCTCATACTATGCTCTCTTATATCTTGCTCTCCTACATACCCTGAATCATGCATTTGGCATCTACACAGTACCTAAGCTCAATATTGTTTACAAACTCAACTGTGGTGTACTGTATTCATAGTCCATGACACCATAGTGGCAACTGTGATGAACTCTAACCACACCATAGACTAACGTCTTTCCTGTAGTAGCATATTACAGTTCAGAAACACACAGGCTTTGAAGTCTGACATGAAACAAATCCACAGTATACTATGGTATAAATACTATAGTATTCACTGTAGTGTTTATGCGGACTTTACTGTAGTATACTGTAGTATTTACAGTTAACTATAGTATACAGTGAGGGAAAAAAGTATTTGACCCCCTGCTGATTTTGTACGTTTGCCCACTGACAAAGACCTGATCAGTCTATAATTTTAATGGTAGGTTTATTTGAACAGTGAGAGACAGAATAACAACAAAAAAATCCAGAAAAACGCATGTCAAAAATGTTATAAATTGATTTGCATTTTAATGATGGAAATAAGTATTTGACCCCTCTGCAAAACATGACATAGTACTTGGTGGCAAAACCCTTGTTGGCAATCACAGAGGTCAGACGTTTCTTGTAGTTGGCCACCAGGTTTGCACACATCTCAGGAGGGATTTTGTTCCACTCCTCTTTGCAGATCTTCTCCAAGTCATTAAGGTTTCGAGCCTGATGTTTGGCAACTCGAACCTTCAGCTCCCTCCACAGATTTTCACACTCCCTTTAAGAGTGTGCTCCTAATCTCAGCTCGTTACCTGTATAAAAGACACCTGGCAGCCAGAAATCTTTCTGATTGAGAGGGGGTCAAATACTTATTTCCCTCATTAAAATGCAAATCAATTTATAACATTTTTGACATGCGTTTTTCTGGATTTTTTGTTGTTATTCTGTCTCTCACTGTTCAAATAAACCTACCATTAAAATAATAGACTGATCAGTTCTTTGTCAGTGGGCAAATGTACAAAATCAGCAGGGGATCAAATACTTTTTGTCCCTCACTGTAAATACTGTAGTAAAATAACTAGTATGTTATAGTATTTACTTTAGTGTCTTTGCGAACAGTACATTTACATTTTAGTCATTTAGCAGACACTCTTATCCAGAGCGACTTACAGGAGCAATTAGGGTTAAGTGCCTTGCTCAAGGGCACATTTACGTCATTTAGCAGACGCTCTTATCCCTTTTTTTTTTGGGGGGAGGGGTGGAAGGATTACTTTATCCTATCCCAGGTGTTCCTTAAAGAGGTGGGGTTTCAAATGTCTCCGGAAGGTGGTGAGTGACTCCGCCGTCCTGGCATCGTGAGGGAGCTTGTTCCACCATTGGGGTGCCAGAGCAGCGAACAGTTTTGACTGGGCTGAGCGGGAACTATGCTTCCGCAGAGGAAGGGGAGCCAGCAGGCCAGAGGTGGATGAACGCAATGCCCTCGTTTGGGTGTAGGGACTGATCAGAGCCCGAAGGTACGGAGGTGCCGTTCCCCCTCACTGCTCCATAGGCAAGCACCATGGTCTTGTAACGGATGCGAGCCTCAACTGGAAGCCAGTGGAGTGTGCGGAGGAGGGGGTGACGTGAGAGAACTTGGGAAGGTTGAACACCAGACGGGCTGCGGCATTCTGGATGAGTTGTAGGGGTTTAATGGCACAGGCAGGGAGCCCAGCCAACAGCGAGTTGCAGTAATCCAGACGGGAGATGACAAGTGCCTGGATTAGGACCTGTGCCGCTTCCTGTGTAAGGCAGGGTCGTACTCTCCGAATGTTGTAGAGCATGAACCTGCAGGATCGGGTCACCGCCTTGATGTTAGCGGAGAACGACAGGGTGTTGTCCAGGGTCACGCCAAGGCTCTTCGCACTCTGGGAGGAGGACACAACGGAGTTGTCAACCGTGATGGCGAGATCATGGAACGGGCAGTCTTTCCCCGGGAGGAAGAGCAGCTCCGTCTTGCCAGGGTTCAGCTTGAGGTGGTGATCCGTCATCCATACTGATATGTCGGCCAGAGATGCGATTCGCCACCTGGTTATCAGAAGGGGGAAAGGAGAAGATTAGTTGTGTATCGTCAGCGTAGCAATGATAGGAGAGGCCATGTGAGGATATGACAGAGCCAAGTGACTTGGTGTATAGGGAGAAAAGGAGAGGGCCTAGAACTGAGCCCTGGGGACACCAGTGGTGAGAGCACGTGGTGCGGAGACAGCTTCTCGCCACGCCACTTGGTAGGAGCGACCGGTCAGGTAGGGACGCAATCCAGGAGTGAGCCGCGCCGGAGATGCCCAGCTCGGAGAGGGTGGAGAGGAGGATCTGATGGTTCACTGTATAAAAGGCAGCAGACAGGTCTAGAAGGACAAGAGCAGAGGAGAGAGAGTTAGCTTTAGCAGTGCGGAGAGCCTCCGCGACACAGAGAAGAGCAGTCTCAGTTGAATGACCAGTCCTGAAACCTGACTGGTTTGGATCAAGAAGGTCATTCTGAGAGAGATAGCAAGAGAGTTGGCTAAAGACGGCACGCTCAATAGTTTTGGAAAGAAAAGAAAGAAGGGATACTGGTCTGTAGTTGTTGACATCAGTGGGATCGAGTGTTGGTTTTTTGAGAAGGGGTGCAACTCTCGCTCTCTTGAAGACGGAAGGGACATGGCCAGCGGTCAAGGATGAGTTGATCAGCGAGGTGAGGTAGGGGAGAAGGTCACCGGAGATGGTCTGGAGAAGAGAGGAGGGGATGGGGTCAAGCGGGCAGGTTGTTGGGCGGCCTGCAGTCACTAGTCGCAAGATTTTATCTGGAGAGAGAGGGGAGAAAGAAGTCAAAGCATAGGGTAGGGCAGTGTGAGCAGGACCAGCAGTGTCATTAGACTTAACAAACGAGGATCGGATGTCGTCAACCTTCTTTTCAAAGTGGTTGACGAAGTCATCCACAGAGAGGGAGGAAGGGGGGATTCAGCAGTGAGGAGAATGTGGCAAAGAGCTTCCTAGGGTTAGAGGCAGATGCTTGGAATTTAGAGTGGTAGAAAGTGGCCTTAGCAGCAGAAACAGATGAAGAAAATGTAGAGAGGAGGGAGTGAAAAGATGCCAGGTCGGCAGGGAGTTTAGTTTTCTTCCATTTCCGCTCAGCTGCCCGGAGCTCTGTTCTGTGAGCTCGCAATGAGTCATCAGGCCACGGAGCTGGAGGGGGAGGACCGAGCCGGCCGGGAGGATAGGGGACACAGGGAGTCAAAGGATGCAGAAAGGGAGGAGAGGAGGGTTGACAGTAGTATTTACAGTAGTGTTTTTTCAGTCTTTTTCAGTCTTTTCAGTTTTTTTTATAGTGTTTTTGTATTATTATCTTTGAGATAGAAGTAGAGGCTTTCTCCTTCAGGGAAACCTACTGGAGAAATACTAAAAGAGCACATTTTCCATAACCTGTAGGATTGGGGTCTGAACAGATGGTTCAGAGCTTCTGCTCTTTTCTATAACCTGTACGGAACACAATATGTTCAATACTTGCGATATGGGGGAAAGGGAATTGACACGGTATATGCAAAATAAGGTTTAAAAAAGTGGACTGTTTTTAGCGGACATTACTGTAGTATTTTAAAACATTTGCAGTAACTACAAAATCCAAGTAAAAACCAAGCAAACACCAGTAACTGAAGTGTCTGCACTTTGGCTTTGTTCCACTGTGTTGACTGCAGTTACCCGCTCTGCCATACCAAGGCAAAGAGCAGTAGGCATAACTACACAAACAGTAAAACTGAGAAAAATGGCTTTAAAGTTTATTTGCTGTCCAGACAAATATGTTGTAGATAGATAGATAAATGATAATGCACTGATGTATTATCTTATTATAAAGTATATTTTTATACATATCAACCATGACCAATGATTTGACCTAAGTCAAATAAATGACCATACAAAGTCAAACAGAAAAACAACACGAAAGTTGGATGAACACATTTAGATTGTATATACTGCACAATGTCAAATATTTCAAGTATAGACATTCTGCGTGATGAAATAGTCCTGACCTTATGGCAAAAAAATGCTACAATACAACATTCAAAACATAAAACCATTAAATACAGTTGGAATCTAGTTAGAACTTTCAAACTGTTTCCATCAAACAGAAAAATAGCAAGAAAGTTTGATAAACACGTTTCGATTGTAGATGCTGCACTTTTCCTTTGCATTACCCATATACAGTGGGGAAAAAAAGTATTTAGTCAGCCAACAATTGTGCAAGTTCTCCCACTTAAAAAGATGAGAGAGACCTGTAACTTCTTCTTTAAGAGGCTCCTCTGTCCTCCACTCGTTACCTGTATTAATGGCACCTGTTTGAACTTGTTATCAGTATAAAAGACACCTGTCCACAACCTCAAACAGTCACACTCCAAACTCCACTATGGCCAAGACCAAAGAGCTGTCAAAGGACACCAGAAACAAAATTGTAGACCTGCACCAGGCTGGGAAGACTGAATCTGCAATAGGTAAGCAGCTTGGTTTGAAGAAATCAACTGTGGGAGCAATTATTAGGAAATGGAAGACATACAAGACCACTGATAATCTCCCTCGATCTGGGGCTCCACGCAAGATCTCACCCCGTGGGGTCAAAATTATCACAAGAACGGTGAGCAAAAATCCCAGAACCACACGGGGGACCTAGTGAATGACCTGCAGAGAGCTGGGACCAAAGTAACAAAGCCTACCATCAGTAACACACTACGCCGCCAGGGACTCAAATCCTGCAGTGCCAGACGTGTCCCCCTGCTGAAGCCAGTACATGTCCAGGCCCATCTGAAGTTTGCTAGAGTGCATTTGGATGATCCAGAAGAGGATTGGTAGAATGTCATATGGTCAGATGAAACCAAAATATAACTTTTTGGTAAAAACTCAACTCGTCGTGTTTGGAGGACAAAGAATGCTGAGTTGCATCCAAAGAACACCATACCTACTGTGAAGCATGGGGGTGGAAACATCATGCTTTGGGGCTGTTTTTCTGCAAAGGGACCAGGACGACTGATCCGTGTAAAGGAAAGAATGAATGGGGCCATGTATCGTGAGATTTTGAGTGAAAACCTCCTTCCATCAGCAAGGGCATTGAAGATGAAACGTGGCTGGGTCTTTCAGCATGACATGATCCCAAACACACCGCCCGGGCAATGAAGGAGTGGCTTCGTAAGAAGCATTTCAAGGTCCTGGAGTGGCCTAGCCAGTCTCCAGATCTCAACCACATAGAAAATCTTTGGAGGGAGTTGAAAGTCCGTGTTGCCCAGCGACAGCCCCAAAACATCACTGCTCTAGAGGAGATCTGCATGGAGGAATGGGCCAAAATACCAGCAACAGTGTGTGAAAACCTTGTGAAGACTTACAGAAAACATTTGACCTGTGTCATTGCCAACAAAGGGTATATAACAAAGTATTGAGAAACTTTTGTTATTGACCAAATACTTATTTTCCACCATAATATGCAAATAAATTCATTAAAAATCCTACAATGTGATTTTCTGGATTTTTTTTCTCATTTTGTCTGTAATAGTTGACATGTACCTATGATGAAAATTACAGACCTCTCTCATCTTTTTAAGTGGGAGAACTTGCACAATTGGTGGCTGACTAAATACTTTTTTCCCCACTGTACAGTCATGTGAAAAAGTAAGTACACCCCCCTGGAAAGTGGTCTTAATTTTTTTTGTTGTTGACATATTTGGACACATTTGAGCTAAATTCCCACCACATTCATTGATAAAGGTAACCCAATTTAACAAATCACACACAAAAAATGTAACTTTGAAAATGTTATGCAATTAAAATAAACAAAAATGCCTTTTCCTTATGCGGAAAAAGTTAGTACACCCCTATCTTTACCATCACATAAAATGGCTAAAATTAGAATCAGGTGCACCAAAACACTAGAAAATCATTAGAGAGAAACTTCCATAAAGATTAGAAACTTGATCTGGTTTGGTCTGAACCATATGGGTGTGTGGTAACACATCATGCTAAGATCAAAATACATACCCGAGGCCCTCAGAAGAAAGATTATTGATGCCCATGAGTCTGGGAGGGGTTACAAATCCATTTCCAAGCAATTCGAAGTACATCATTCCACTGTCCGACGGCTCATCTACAAATGGAAAAATTTCCAGACCACTGGCAATCTACCTAGGACAGGTCGTCCCACCTAATTCAGCCCAATATCTGACCGAAAGATGCTCATAGAAGTCTCTAAGAACCCTAGGGTAACATCAAAGGGATCTACAGGCCTCTCTTGCTACAATCAATGTCGAAGTGCATGAGTCAACTGTCAGAAAGAGACTGCACAAACTTGGCCTACATGGGATGTCAGGAAGGAAGAAGCCTCTGCTCTCAAAAAATAATATCAAGACACGACTGACTTTTGCCAGACAACACCTGGGTAAAGACCAAAACTACTGGAACAATGTGCTCTGGACAGATGAGTCAAAGGTGGAGTTGTTTGACCGCAATGCCAGACACCATGTTTGGCGAAAATGAAACACTGCCTTTGAACAGAAGAACCTCATACCAACCGTAAAGCATGGCGGCGGTGGCATTATGGTTTGGGGCTGCTTTGCTGCCTCAGGGCCAACTTTCCATCATTGAGTCAACCATTAATTCTATATTGTACCAGAGAATTCTTGAGGAGAATGTGAGGCCACCTGTCGATGAATACTTTTTTTTCACATTTTAGTCATTTAGCAGACGCTCTTATCCAGAGCGACTTACAGTTAGTGAGTGAATACATGTTTGAAAAAATAAAATAAAGAAAAAATCATACTGGCCCCCCGTGGGAATCGAACCCACAACCCTGTTGCAAGGGCCATGCTCTACCAACTGAGCTACACAGGGCCCACAGGGATTGCAAAGTATAATCTTTCAGTGTCATTTGTTAAATTAGGTTACCTTTATCTGTCAATAGTGTTGACGTTAATATTACATATCCATCAGTGCATTATCACTTATCTACCTACAACATATTTGGCTGGCTAGCTAAAAAATGTTAAAGCCATTTTTCTCAGTTTCATTGTTGATGTAGTAACTGCGTTTTGCCTTTGTACGGCAGGATAGAATTATATAGTAAGTACTGTAGTATTCTTTGGTAAACTGTAGTATTTTTTCATGTGGAGTGTTCATTTTTAAATATGAGATGCATTTTTCAAACTGATATGTTTTTTATGCACATCCAGGCTGCTTATTCCTTCTAAATTAGGCTCACAAGATCCAGTTGTTAGATATTTTGCAGGATGAATATTCTGTTGTAGGCCTACCCTAGTAACTGTAAAAATAATTGCTTTATGCCAAAGCTGGCCCACTGGACAAAAAAAAACCTTCTATTATGCGTTTGTAATATTGTAATATTTAAATAAAGCCACATAAGAGCCTCTTGGAATAAGAAATGGGCATATTGAGTTAGAAGTGTGGCTTGTACAGTGGCTTGCGAAAGTATTCACCCCCCTTGGCATTTTTCCTATTTTGTTGCCTTACAATCTGGAATTAAAATTGATTTTTTTGGGGGGTTTGTATCATTTGATTTACACAACATGCCTACCACTTTGAAGATGCAAAATATTTTTTATTGTGAAACAAACAAGAAATAAGACAAAGAAACAGAACTTGAGTGTGCATAACTATTCACCCCCCCAAAGTCAATACTTTGTAGAGCCACCTTTTGCAGCAATTACAGCTGCAAGTCTCTTTGGGTATGTCTCTATAAGCTTAGCACATCTAGCCACTGGGATTTTTGCCCATTCTTCAAGGCAAAACTGCTCCAGCTCCTTCAAGTTGGATGGGGTCCGCTGGTGTACAGCAATCTTTAAGTCATACCACAGATTCTCAATTGGATTGAGGTCTGGGCTTTGACTAGGCCATTCCAAGACATTTAAATGTTTCCCCTTAAACCACTCGAGTGTTGTATACTTAGAATCATTGTCCTGCTGGAGGGTGAACCTCCGTCCCAGTCTCAAATCTCTGGAAGACTGAAACAGGTTTCCCTCAAGAATTTCCCTGTATTTAGCGCCATCCATCATTCCTTCAACTCTGACCAGTTTCCCAGTCCCTGCCAATGAAAAACATCCCCACAGCATGATGCTGCCACCACCATGCTTCACTGTGGGGATGGTGTTCTCGGGGTGATGAGAGGTGTTGGGTTTGCGCCAGACATAGCGTTTTCCTTGATGGCCAAAAAGCTCAATTGTAGTCTCATCTGACCAGAGTACCTTCTTCCATATGTTTGGGGAGTCTCCCACATGGCTTTTGGCGAACCCCAAACGTGTTTCCTAATTTTTTTCTTTAAACAATGCTTTTTTCTGGCCACTCTTCCGTAAAGCCCAGCTCCGTGGAGTGTACGGCTTAAAGTGGTCCTATGGAGAGATACTCCAAAATCCGCTGTGGAGCTTTGCAGCTCCTTCAGGGTTATCTTTGGTCTCTTTGTTGCCTCTCTGATTAATGCCCTCCTTGCCTGGTCCGTGAGTTTTGGTGGGCGGCCCTCTCTTGGCAGGTTTGTTGTGGTGCCATATTCTTAACATTTTTTAAAATAATGGATTTAATGGTGCTCCGTGGGATGTTCAAAGTTTCTGATATTTTTTTAGAACCCAACCTTGATCCCACAACTTTGTCCCTGACCTGTTTGGAGAGCTCCTTGGTCTTCATGGTGCCGCTTGCTTGGTGGTGCCCCTTGCTTAGTGTTGTTGCAGACTCTGGGGCCTTTCAGAACAGGTGTGTATATACTGAGATCATGTGACAGATCATGTGACACTTAGATTGCACACAGGAGGACTTTATTTAACTAATTATGTGACTTCTGAAGGTAATTGGTTGCACCAGATCTTATTTAGGGGCTTCATAGCAAAGGGGGGTGAATACATACAGTGAGGGAAAAAAGTAGTTGATCCCCCTGCTGATTTTGTACGTTTGCCCACTGACAAAGAAATGATCAGTCTATAATTTTAATGGTAGGTTTATTTGAACAGTGAGAGACAGAATAACAACAAAAGAATCCAGAAAAACGCATGTCAAAAATGTTATAAATTGATTTGCATTTTAATGAGGGAAATAAGTATTTGACGCCCTCTCAATCAGAAAGATTTCTGGCTCCCAGGTGTCTTTTATACAGGTAATGAGCTGAGATTAGGAGCACACTCTTAAAGGGAGTGCTCCTAATCTCAGTTTGTTACCTGTATAAAAAGAAACCTGTCCACTGAAGCAATCAATCAATCAGATTCCAAACTCTCCACCATGGCCAAGACCAAAGAGCTCTCCAAGGATGTCAGGGACAAGATTGCAGACCTACACAAGGCTGGAATGGGCTACAAGACCATCGCCAAGCAGCTTGGTAATAAGGTGACAACAGTTGGTGTGATTATTCGCAAATGGAAAAACACAAAAGAACTGTCAATCTCCCTCGGCCTGGGGCTCCATGCAAGTGCTCACCTCGTGGAGTTGCAATGATCATGAGAACAGTGAGGAATCAGCCCAGAACTACACGGGAGGATCTTGTCAATGATCTCAAGGCAGCTGGGACCATAGTCACCAAGAAAACAATTGGAAACACACTACGCCGTGAAGGACTGAAATCCTGCAACGCCCGCAAGGTCCCCCCTACTCAAGAAAGCACATACAGTGGGGGAAAAAAAGTATTTAGTCAGCCACCAATTGTGCAAGTTCTCCCACTTAAAAAGATGAGAGAGGCCTGTAATTTTCATCATAGGTACACGTCAACTATGACAGACAAATTGAGAAAAAAAAATCGAGAAAATCACATTGTAGGATTTTTAATGAATTTATTTGCAAATTATGGTGGAAAATAAGTATTTGGTCACCTACAAACAAGCAAGATTTCTGGCTCTCACAGACCTGTAACTTCTGCTTTAAGAGGCTCCTCTGTCCTCCACTCGTTACCTGTATTAATGGCACCTGTTTGAACTTGTTATCAGTATAAAAGACACCTGTCCACAACCTCAAACAGTCACACTCCAAACTCCACTATGGCCAAGACCAAAGAGCTGTAGACCTGCACCAGGCTGGGAAGACTGAATCTGCAATAGGTAAGCAGCTTGGTTTGAAGAAATCAACTGTGGGAGCAATTATTAGGAAATGGAAGACATACAAGACCACTGATAATCTCCCTCGATCTGGGGCTCCACGCAAGATCTCACCCCGTGGGGTCAAAATGATCACAAAAACGGTGAGCAAAAATCCCAGAACCACACGGGGGGACCTAGTGAATGACCTGCAGAGAGCTGGGACCAAAGTAACAAAGCCTACCATCAGTAACATACTACGCCGCCAGGGACTCAAATCCTGCAGTGCAAGACGTGTCCCCCTGCTTAAGCCAGTACATGTCCAGGCCCGTCTGAAGTTTGCTAGAGTGCATTTGGATGATCCAGAAGAGGATTGGGAGAATGTCAAACCAAAATAGAACTTGTCGTGTTTGGAGGACAAATCAATCAATCAATCAATTTTATTTTATATAGCCCTTCTTACATCAGCTAATATCTCGAAGTGCTGTACAGAAACCCAGCCTAAAACCCCAAACAGCTAGTAATGCAGGTGTAGAAGCATGCTGAGTTGCATCCAAAGAACACCATACCTACTGTGAAGCATGGGGGTGGAAACATCATGCTTTGGGGCTGTTTTTCTGCAAAGGGACCAGGACGACTGATCCGTGTAAAGGAAAGAATAAATGGGGCCATGTATCGTGTGATTTTGAGTGAAAACCTCCTTCCATCAGCAAGGGCATTGAAGATGAAAAGTGGCTGGGTCTTTCAGCATGACAATGATCCCAAACACACCGCCCGGGCAACGAAGGAGTGGCTTCGCAAGAAGCATTTCAAGGTCCTGGAGTGGCCTAGCCAGTCTCCAGATCTCAACCCCATAGAAAATCTTTGGAGGGAGTTGAAAGTCCGTGTTGCCCAGCGACAGCCCCAAAACATCACTGCTCTAGAGGAGATCTGCATGGACGAATGGGCCAAAATACCAGCAACAGTGTGTGAAAACCTTGTGAAGACTTACAGAAAACGTTTGACCTGTGTCATTGCCAACAAAGAGTATATAACAAATTATTGAGAAACTTTTGTTATTGACCAAATACTTATTTTCCACCATAATTTGCAAATAAATTCATTAAAAATCCTACAATGTGATTTTCTGGATTGTTTTTCCTCATTTTGTCTGTCATAGTTGACGTGTACCTATGATGAAAATTACAGGCCTCTCTCATCTTTTTAAGTGGGAGAACTTGCACAATTGGTGGCTGACTAAATACTTTTTTTCCCCACTGTATACAGGGCCGTCTGAAATTTGCCAATGAACATCTGAATGATTCAGTGGAGAACTGGGTGAAAGTGTTGTGGTCAGGTGAGACCAAAATCGAGCTCTTTGGCATCAACTCAACTCGCCATGTTTGGAGGAGGAGGAATGCTGCCTATGACCCCAAGAACACCATCCCCACCGTCAAACATGGAGGTGGAAACATTATGCTTTGGGGGTGTTTTTCTGCTAAGGGGACAGGACAACTTCACCGCATCAAAGGGACGATGGACGGGGCCTGTACCGTCAAATCTTGGGTGAGAACCTCCTTCCCTCAGCCAGGGCATTGAAAATGGGTCGTGAATGGGTATTCCAGCATGACAATGACCCGAAACACACGGCCAAGGCAACAAAGGAGTGGCTCAAGAAGAAGCACATTAAGGTCCTGGACTGGCCTAGCCAGTCTCCAGACCTTAATCCCATAGAAAATCTGTGGAGGGAGCTGAAGGTTCGAGTTGCCAAACATCAGGCTCGAAACCTTAATGACTTGGAGAAGATCTGCAAAAGGAATGGGACAAAATCCCTCCTGAGATGTGTGCAAACCTGGTGACCAACTACAAGAAACGTCTGACCTCTGTGATTGCCAACAAGGCTTTTGCCACCAAGTACTAAGTCATGTTTTGCAGAGGGGTCAAATACTTATTTCCCTCATTAAAATGCAAATCAATTTATAACATTTTTGACATGTGTTTTTCTGGATTTTTTTGTTGTTATTCTGGCTCTCACTGTTCAAATAAACCTACCATTAAAATTATAGACTGATCATGTGTTTGTCAGTGGGCAAACGTACAAAATCAGCAGGGGATCAAATACTTTTTTCCCTCACTGTATGCATGCACCACTTTTCCATTATTATTTTTTTTCATTTCACTTCACCAATTTGGCATATTTTGTGTATGTCCATTACATGAAATCCAAATAAAAATCCATTTAAATTACAGGTTGTAATGCAACAAAATAGGAAAAACGCCAAGGGGGCTGAATACTTTTGCAAGGCACTGTATGTATTGGAAAACAAGCATGTCCTCTGAAAAAGGCTGGTGCCTAGCCTACCCCACAACTCCCCTGTCACTGTTTGTCTGGCCCACCTGTCTCATGGCCATCCTGAGCCCTTGGCTGTCAGTCAGACAGTGCATCAAAACAGATCTGACTCATGACAGCCATTGCGATCCCAATCCTCCCTCATCTCCAACCCTACCCTACCCATGCCTTCACAGGAAGGCAGCTAGGCTAATCTATATGCTAATGAGCAGATTATAATCAATGATGGCTACGTCTGCCTGGCCCCAGTCAATACAAGGTTATGCCAGCAAACCACTGAAAAGGCTACATTTCATACAGCCATACATGGTCTTTGGTGTTTTTAATGTGGCTGGCCAGACCATAAGTGCCATTATCAAGCAGCTGATTATTCTTCTATAGGCCTATGAATGCATTGCATAGGCCAAAATATTTTTATATCGTGATGTTTGAATTAGCGTTGGGCGGTATCCAGATTTTCATATTGTCATACCGTCCTTCTCTCATGCCGGGATTTACGGTATTACCACTTTAGTACACAAGGGGGCGCCAAAAATCCCCAAATAAAACATTGGCTGTCAATTACCAGAATGCTAACAAAATTTGGACAAGTAATAGTGAATTTCCATGGAGGCTGCTAGCTAAATATGCTAACGAGTGCAAACGAAAAATAAACAAATTACAAGGACAGGCAATATATAGGTAGGAGCTACCGAATGTCACTTTTGGTGAGTTTGGACATTTACAAGCGAATGTGAACGAGATACTTTGTGCAAATGAACAAAGTTTTGACGTATGCTTGTCTGAAGGACTGGTTCTTGAGCAGCATGTGTACTAGGGCTGACCCCAATTAGTCAACTGGACAATTGTTTGGTCGTTAGGCTGCTGGTCGACCGAGATTGTTTTAGTCGAGCAGTAAAAATATATATATATATATATACACAGTACCAGTCAAATGTTTGGACACACCTACTCATTCAAGGGTTTTTCTTTATTTTTAAATTTTTTTACATTGTAGAATAATAGTGAAGACATCAAAACTATTAAATAACACATATGGAATCATGTAGTAACCAAAAAGTGTTAAACAAATCAAAATATATTATATTTTTGAGATTCTTCAAATAGCCACTCTTTGCCTTGATGACAGCTTTGCACACTCTTGGCATTCTCTCAACCAGCTTCACCTGGAATGCTTTTCCAACAGTCTTGAAGGAGTTCCCACATATGCTGAGCACTTGTTGGTTGCTTTTCCTTCAATCTGCCGTCCGACTCATCCCAAACCATCTCAATTGGGTTGAGGTCGGGGGATTGTGGAGGCCAGGTCATCTGATGCAGCACTCCCATCACTCTCCTTCTTGGTAAAATTACACAGCCTGGAGGTGTGTTGGGTCATTGTCCTGTTGAAAAACAAATGATAGTCCCACTAAGCCCAAACCAGATGGGATGGCGTATTGCTGCAGAATGCTGTGGTAGCCATGCTGGTTAATTCTAATTAAATCACAGACAGTGTCACCAGCAAAGCACCCCCACACCATAACACCTCCTCCTCCATGCTTTATGGTGGGAACTACACATGCAGAGATCATCCGGATTGATCCAAAAATCTCCAATTTGGACTCCAGACCAAAGGACAAATTCCACCGGTCTAATGGCCATTGCTCGTGTTTCTTGGCCCAATCAGGTCACTTCTTCTTATTGGTGTCCTTTAGTAGTGGTTTCTTTGCAGCAATTTGACCTTGAAGGCCTTATTCACACAGTCCCCTCTGAACAGTTAATGTTGAGATGTGTCTGATACTTGAACTCTGTGAAGCATTTATTTGGGCTGCAATTTCTGAGGCTGTTAACTCTAATGAACTTATCCTCTGCAGCAGAGGTAACTCTGGGTCTTCCATTCCAGTGGTGGTCCTCATGAGAGCCAGTTTCATCATAGCGCTTGATGGTGTTTGTGACTGCACTTGAAGAAACTTTCATAGTTCTTGAAATGTTCCGTATTGACTGACCTTCATGTCTTAAAGTAATGATACCTGTTGTTTCTCTTTGCTTATTTGAGCTGTTCTTGCCATAATATGGACTTGGTCTTCTGTATACCCCCTCTACCTTGTCACAACACAACTGATTGGCTCAAATGCATTAAGAAGGAAGTTAATTCCACAAATTAACTTTTAAGAAGGCACACCTGTTAATTGAAATGCATTCCAGGTGACTACCTCATGAAGCTGGTTGAGAGAATGCCAAGAGTGTGCAAAACTGTCATCAAGGCAAAGGGTGGCTATTTGAAGAATCTCAAATATAAAATGGATTTCATGATATATATATTTATATATTTGCGCCCATCTCAGTGAACTAATCCATTGTGGAGGCCTAGACTAAAAGCCATTTTTATTGATGCTTTATCCGAAAATGTGGTCAGAGGCTCCATATGGAGGGTGTGACGCAATTGCGGAGCCTTCAGAGGCATGCAGAGGCCAAATCGAGCTCCGTACCGCATCACCATGCACCTCCCAAAATGTTTTAACAATACGGAGAGCTCTGTATAGCTCCACATTGACATGATTGGTTGATGGTAGGTGGGGGCGGTACATATTGTATAAACACAAACTCACTTCCGTGACAACAGCTCTGCATTGCTCCACGAAGCACAAGATGTATGAATGCCCTGATTTCTGCTGAGATCATATCACCGTAAATGCTGCATGGCCTATGCAGAAGTCGGATTGACCATGCGCCCAGATGCACAATGCACTTCTCTCTCCAGAATGTGCTCTCTCCTGATGAAGTGTGCACATTCATTGTTTCAACTTCATTGCGTGAATTGTTTGCGTTTGACTGTTAGTGTATATCAATTCCCCATTACATATATCACCAGTTGTACATTTACCGTTAATTCCTATCATTTCAAATCTACAATGTTTGTTACTTTGGTTACGGTAATTTATTTTAATGCATTCAATATTATTATTCCAGTCTTCCCGTTCTCATTATCTGAGTGGACACATTGTTTGCAGAGTGCACAACCTATGCTACACTTGTGAGAAACACGTTTTGGTTTATTTAATTCCATTTAAGAGTTTGGTCAATTTAGTCATTGTCTTTTGTTTGGAGCACTCCTGTCAATGTTGAATAAGGAAAGCGCACGCATAGAAGTAGGCCTATAGGCTACCTGACTTGTGCTCAAATGTAGGCATATAAATGTGCCTATGGTGGGGATCTGATAGTATTTCTGATTGGCTTAACACACCACCACTAATGAGCTGTGGAGCTTCTCAAAGTAATGTTTTCTTCACCTCAAACATCGAGCAAACGAAGTCTGGTTTTACATCCAATGAGAATTACAGTAGTTCCTCAATGTATTTGAAAATCTTTCCAGCTCTCTCCTTTTTGATAACCACTCAGTGTAGAAGGGGAAAATGTCATGCTCTGATCCAGTGGAAACGTCATAAAATAGGTCTACCTGATTGCTTCTTATCAGTGCTTGACTTGGACTGAAATAGGTTCTGGTTCTCATTTTGGGTGCTGGTACTGTTTATATTTAGGTGCAGGAGCGCAACAATACTTTTGAGCTAATATTCTATAAAAGGAACAGGAGCTCAAGCAGTAGAAGATTTGAGGTGCCGGTATTCTGCTCCGGTGAGCTCCTGCCCAAGTCAAGCACTGCTTCTTATCCCCAGTGCAAATAGCCTACAGCTGTGTCTGTCCCGAGCTCACTGGCGCAGGAATCTCTTGAGGGGCCAGAATATTTTATACAATGTTGCAAGTTCGCTAGCGCAAGCTTTGGGCCGGACCCAGTTAATAGTTGATAATGTTTCAAGTTCGTTGCAGACAGGCCATGTTTAGCCAATGTGATTTATAGGATATTTATTATTATCACAATATTTTCTACCTGCAGGCTGCAGGCCAGTTATAGTTTTCATATGCACATTTTCGTGAAACAGTTTCATTGAATTTATAATAACGCCTTAGTATCTCAAAATCATTGTCATTTCTATCCAAATCTAAATGAAAATTATACAAACCTAAAAAGTAACTTCTATTGTCATTGCTAACTATGTAAAAATAGCCTACATAAGCCAACAAATAAAAACATTGCAGCCTGCAGGTAGAGAATATCCTGATTTTAAAAAAATACATATCCTATAAATCACATTGGGGACCATGGCCTGTCTGCAACGAACTTGAAACATTGTATCAACTTGGGTCCAGGCTGAAGCTAGCACTAGCAAACCTGCAATATTGTATAAAATAGTCTGGGCCCTCAGTTTCCCATGCCAGTGAGCTCGGGACAGACACAGCTGTAGGCTATTTTGCGCAAGGGATAAGGTCGACCTATTGTATGACGTTTCCACTTGATCAGAGCATGACATTTTTCCCTTTCACGCAGTGGTTATCGAAAGGGAGAGAGCTGGAAAGATTTTTCAAATACATCGAGGAACTATTGTCATCCTCAATGGATGTAAAAACAGACTTTGTTTGCTTGGTGTTTGAGGTGAAGAATACAATACTTTCAGAAGCTCCACAGCTCATTAGTTGTGGTGCATTAAGCCAATCAGAAATACTATCAGATCCCCACCATAGGCACATTCATATGCCTAGATTTGCGCAAAGGCCAGATAGCGTATAGGACTACTTCTATGCATAATCAGGTGCGCGTCCTTACTCAACATTGACAGTAGCGCTCCAAACGAATGACAATGACTAAATTGAGAACTCATAAATGGAATGAAATAAACCAACATTTGTTTCTCACAAGTGTAGAATAGGTTGTGGGCTCTGCAAACAACGTGTCCACTCTGACAATGAGAACAGTAAAAGACTGGAATAATAATATATTGAATGCATTAACAGATATTACCATAACCAAACAAATATTGTAGATTAGACATTATAGGAATTAATGGTAAATGTAGAATACTACTGGTGATATATGTAATGGGGAATTGATAGACAATAACAATCAAGGCAAACAATTCACACAATGAAGTTATGAAACAATGAATGTGCACAAATTGGTGGGAGAGAGCTCATTCTGGAGAGAGACGTTTATTTTAGCCACACTCCCCTTCTTCTTGGACTGTGCCATCCACACGGCCTCCGCAATGGATTAGTCTCGGCCTCCGCAATGGATTAGTTCACTGAGATGGGCTCGAATCAGACAGGTGTCTCGTGTGCCATAATTTTTTTTATATATATTTGCCACTGCTCGACTAAACTAAATCTTGGTCGACCAACATCCTATCGACCAAACAATCGACCTGTCGACTAATTGGGGTCAGCCCTAGTTGCACGTCCCTGAGCAAAAAAACACTGACTTTCAATATAAAACGCGACCCCTGTCAATAGACAGCTGGACTCACCTGGTCCCGCTTTCTCCTGTTGTGCTATTTACAAAAAAATACGTGACTGGCTCAACTGTTCTGGGGAACTACAGTAAGCTTCATAATGTAAAATAATGTGACAGGTGAAATGAAGAACGCGATCTGATTTATCTCCTAATGTAATGCACAAGTCGACTGCAGGTATTCACTTAAAAAGTAGCTACAAATATGACCATTTATTGAAAGACTTCAAAGAAATCGTTTTAACGGTATTGAAAAAAACATCCCATGGCTATTTCCAAATACCCCGGTATACGGTATACGGCCAAGCCTAGTTTGAATTCCACTGCAAACAAGTCCATCTAATTTTGCTCTTATTAAGGGAATTTAGTTTTTAGGACTAGGCTATAGGCCTATCCAATAATTGTTTCCATTTAGTGGGGGAAAAAAGTATTTAGTCAGCCACCAATTGTGCAAGTTCTCCCACTTAAAAAGATGAGAGAGGCCTGTAATTTTCATCATAGGTACATGTCAACTATGACAGACAAATTGAGAGAGAAAAAATTCCAGAAAATCACATTGTAGGATTTTTTATGAATTTATTTGCAAATTATGGTGGAAAATAAGTATTTGGTCACCTACAAACAAGCAAGATTTCTGGCTCTCACAGACCTGTAACTTCTTCTTTAAGAGGCTCCTCTGTCCTCCACTCGTTACCTGTATTAATGGCACCTGTTTGAACTTGTTATCAGTATAAAAGACACCTGTCCACAACCTCAAACAGTCATACTCCAAACTCCACTATGGCCAAGACCAAAGAGCTGAAACAAAAATTGTAGACCTGCACCAGGCTGGGAAGACTGAATCTGCAATAGGTAAGCAGCTTGGTTTGAAGAAATCAACTGTGGGAGCAATTATTAGGAAATGGAAGACCACTGATAATCTCCCTCGATCTGGGGCTCCACGCAAGATCTCACCCCGTGGGGTCAAAATGATCACAAGAACGGTGAGCAAAAATCCCAGAACCACACGGGGGGACCTAGTGAATGACCTGCAGAGAGCTGGGACCAAAGTAACAAAGCCTACCATCAGTAACACACTACGCCGCCAGGGACTCAAATCCTGCAGTGCCAGACGTGTCCCCCTGCTTAAGCCTGTACATGTCCAGACCCGTCTGAAGTTTGCTAGAGTGCATTTGGATGATCCAGAAGAGGATTGGGAGAATGTCATATGGTCAGATGAAACCAAAATAGAACTTTTTGGTAAAAACTCAACTCGTCGTGTTTGGAGGACAAAGAATGCTGAGTTGCATCCAAAGAACACCATACCTACTGTGAAGCATGGGGGTGGAAACATCATGCTTTGGGGCTGTTTTTCTGCAAAGGGACCAGGACGACTGATCCGTGTAAAGGAAAGAATGAATGGGGCCATGTATCGTGGAGATTTTGAGTGAAAACCTCCTTCCATCAGCAAGGGCATTGAAGATGAAACGTGGCTGGGTCTTTCAGCATGACATGATCCCAAACACATCGCCCGGGCAATGAAGGAGTGGCTTCGTAAGAAGCATTTCAAGGTCCTGGAGTGGCCTAGCCAGTCTCAGATCTCAACCACATAGAAAATCTTTGGAGGGAGTTGAAAGTCTGTGTTGCCCAGCGACAGCCCCAAAATTCACTGCTCTAGAGGAGATCTGCATGGAGGAATGGGCCAAAATACCAGCAACAGTGTGTGAAAACCTTGTGAAGACTTACAGAAAACGTTTGACCTGTGTCATTGCCAACAAAGGGTATATAACAAAGTATTGAGAAACTTTTGTTATTGACCAAATACTTATTTTCCACCATAATTTGCAAATAAATTCATTAAAAATCCTACAATGTGATTTTCTGGATTTTTTTTTCTCATTTTGTCTGTCATAGTTGACGTGTACCTATGATGAAAATTACAGGCCTCTCTCATCTTTTTAAGTGGGAGAACTTGCACAATTGGTGGCTGACTAAATACTTTTTTCCCCACTGTACTTGCATCATAATGAAACGACTCTTTATAATTGTGTGGCTGTCTTTCATGTTTCTGTCAGATGTAATTGAGATAATTAATTTGAGAAATGTACTCAATAAATCATACAGACTGCCATTATACCCAATAATATTGCCTAGTTTCTTCCAGTTCCTATTAGCTTATTTCTAAAGGATTCCCACAGCTAGCATACTGTATATGACCCTATCCTGAATGTTCATGTGTAGACTACAATGTATTATTATAGACTGATCTGTTATAGCCTAACTAATGTCCTAATGCAATAATAACAGATGGAATAACATTTTCTGTAATATAAATAGATAGGTCTATACATTTACAGATTGGGTTTTGTGCTTATCCAATATGATTTTGGTGATGGTTAGGCTATTATATGGCCGAGGCTTCATTCTACCAAATTCAGTATTCTGGCAGGGGGAGGGTAGAGGGTGAAATCATTATCATCATCTTCATTAGAGAGGGTCCTTCCATCTAATCAGCATGCTGCACTGCACGGGGATTCCATAGGCACCCAGTTGGCTGTCGCTAGGATACCACATAATCAGGAGGAAGGCAGGGGCCTGGTTGGCAGGCTGTATCTGTGTTGATGTTGGGATGGGAAGTAGAGTGTTAGTAGGGGATAGAGAGAGAGAGGCTGAGGTTTGGATCCACCACACAGACACAGTCAGACAAAGAGGAGCAGCATTCTACAGGACCAGGGTCCCGGGGGATGGGGCATCACACTCCCGCAGCGCGCTGGGGGGCCCAGAGGAGGTAGGAGCATCGGGGGCTTTGTTTCTGTTATACCCATATAGCCTTCCTAAAATCCATTAATGTACATTAGCTATGCTCTTTTACTATATTGATCCAGATTTTTGACTAATGCATTTTGTGGTATATATTTGTGTGTCATCACAAATCGTCTAGTCCTCGTTAAGTGATGGGGGCTACTGCCCTTACTGCACTCTTAGCTCTGTAGAGACAAATGCAAATTGACACCAGACTGTCTGTTATTTTGGTCTGGAATGACAAGCGCAAGCCCATGAATCCAATAGCATATTTCTTACATATCTGTGTCTAGAGACTTGGTTTGCGGTAAAGCCCACTCCTAGTGTAGCCCCGTGCTCTCACCAACACCGACCCAATACAGGATTCCTGCTGCCTGCCAGTTGTGGGGGAGTGGGGTTCCATGACTGATGGATGAGTGATTCCTCTTGGAGAGACAGGGGCAGCAGGATTGCCAGAACAGGCAATAAGACCCAGGCTGTTCCCTACACCATAATGAAGAGAAAAATGCTTTGTTCAACCCAAAATCACTGTGTAACCAGACTAGGTGTCAGGCATGACTCTCTCTCTCTGGAGCAGGCTTAATTATAGGGGGTACATCCAGATGTGAAATAATGCTCTCAATGATTGGAATTCTTGGCAGCAAAATGCTTTTGTATTGTATAGCCATGGATAACCAGTAACTATATGACACTGTGTGTTGGAGTTAGCTAGTCTGGTTCTGCATGAGGTTGTAATACACACTACCAGACTTTATGGGGGAACAAGGTGAGGTTTGTCATCACTGGATGTTTCTTAACCTAGAGTGCACAGTATGCCTAGGCTATAGGCTATGCCTTAATCCACTGAAAATATAATTAAAAGGAGGGGAGAGAAAATAGTATAACAATTGCAGCATAGCTGTTACAGACCTTATTTAATTACTTCCATTACAACCCTCCCCCAACCACTCACACAGTCAAAATCCACAATCCATTCCAAACACTCAACCTAAGCCCTAGGTTCTCTCTTTCCTAGTCTTCAACTTCCTCCCAGCTTTCTTAACCCCTCAGCTGTTCTGCTCTCTCAGCCCGTCCATCTCATCTGCCCAGTCTACTCTGAACCTCACTTCCTCTGCTAATGGGACAGCAGGGCACTAGGGGGACAGTCAGTCACTGGGACGCTCTAGAGTCAACTACTAATCTGTTCATTCTCACATGTTGAAGACAGAAAGGGTTCAGCAGCCAAAAGTCTAATAAAAGATTGATTGGAGTAGATACAGTATCGGTATAGGTGTACATTAACTGTAATTTAAGTCCTTATGTTGTCAAGCCAGCTGTGATTAAATACACTTTTCTTTCACTTAAATCTGTCACTGGAATGTATTATTTTTCAGAACTTGCATTTTTCTGCCCCTACCAAATTGGATTTAATGCTCACCATTAGACATGTTGAATTAAGTGGGTTATTGTTGTGGTAATATGAGAATGGTGTGGGGTTAGTTTATTTTTAAAAGGCCCTTGAAACTTCGGTTCCTCTTCTCTGTTATGAATTTCAATACGAAAACAAACAAAACAGACTTCATTCACCAGAGAGCTCACGCATGTTGTGATAGTCACGTACATTTGTATTGACGAAAACCTACACATCCCCTCTCTGTCACGAATGTTGAATAAAATGCAATTGCCTATTATCCGTGGGGTTGGTTCTTATATAGGGCGGAATTTGAGATAAAATATCCAAAGGAACATATTAATAAACAGACTTTCCAAACGTGGGTCTGCTGCAGACTCTCTTCCTCTCTGTCAAAATAAAAGTCCCCCACAAGTTATCGCTTGCTTGTGCACATATGGTGCACGTGCAGGACTTTGTTTTGACATGAGGTGAAGCAGAGAGGACGTGATATGCCAGGCACCTGCAGCAAACCCACGTTTATTTATATGTTCCTTTGGATATTTTGTCAAAATCCACCCTATATAAGAACCAACTGGACAATCGGAAGAGTAAGTTCAAATGGAATTGTATTCAGCATTCGTGACACAGTGGACGTGAAGCTAGCGTTCTGGTTTTGGCAGTGGATTTTTGCGTGCTGATGATGTCCAAAAAGGATAGCATCGGTGTATCACGCCTAGGTGTGATGGGGCCTGTGACGATGTGGACTGCAGCCAGCCAGCTATCTAGTTTCCTAACGCGCTAATTCTCCTCTATTCCCCATTCATAGACCAAAACGTAAGTGCCTGAATATGACCTGCTCATTTTTTATTTAGCTAGCTAGTGTTCTTGATACTGTGTAACATTGTTATGTTCATGTGTAACATCGCTATGAAGGCCAAGTAGGCATATCATAATCCATGCTAGCTGCTTTTAGCAATGCTGGTATATTGACACTAGCATTGATGCGAATTGTGTTGCAAAAAAATCGGAACAGTCCGCAGGGAAGCCAGAAGTTAAATAAAATTCAATTTCAATTTACTCTGCCGGTGGTCTGGATGGTTGGTCCTTATAACGGGGGAATTAGAGACAAATTATCTAAATGAACATATTATTAAACAGACTTTCCAAACATGGGTCTGTTGGATAATTGTGGGTCTGTTTTATTTTGACATGAGGTTAGCAGAGAGGAAGTGGGTCTACAACAGACCCACGTTTGGAAAGTCTTTAATAATACGTTCCCTTTAGATATTTTGTATCAAATTCCGCTTGGCCTTCATAGCAATGTTAGACATTAACAAAATGATGTTACACAGTATCAAGAACACTAGCTAGCTAAATAAAAAAAATGGGCAGGTCATATTCAGGCACTTGTGTTTATTATTCAATGTTTATTATTGTATGTGTATTAGTAAATATGAATACTGAAGGCCTAAATATTAACTGGAAGTACATTGAGATATTTCCTGTTTACAGTTTAATGTTTATAATTAAAATGGAGGTACTTGAAGCTTACCTGTTTTGAGGTCTGAGTATAATTGACCCCTTTTATTGGACCAAGTGGCATTGTTCAGGGAAGGGATAGGCAATTGAATTGTGTACAGTCTGCTTGAGGTTGTGAAACAAAGAGGGGGCTATATGCCTAATGAACAATGCCGTTGTGAGCTGTGCCATGTCGCTTATGCATTTGTATTTAGCTGTCTAGGGATCTTAAAGTTTATTCAGCTAAAATGTATTTGTTACTCAATTTCCTTTTTCTTTTGTGTACATAGTTTGGTATTTTCGTCATTCATTAATGTTATATGGACATCCTGCATTCCTGCACCTGTAAATAACTCATTCTGCATAAGGGTCTGCTATTTTACAGGGCAAATTGAGAAACAAAAAGCTCATATCAAATCCATTATATGTATGATAAATGTCTATGCTTCAGTGTGGGCCTCAAATCCTGTGTCTCATTTTAGCACGTGCTGAAATAAGACAAGTATGTACACTACCAGTCAAAGGTTTGGACACACCTACTCATTCAAGGGTTTTTCTTAATTTTTACTATTGTTTACATTGTAGAATAATAGTGAAGACATCAAAACTATGAAATAACACATATGGAATCATGTAGTAACCAAAAAAGTGTTAAACAAATCAAAATATATTCTTCAAATAGCCACCCTTTGCCTTGATGACAGCTTTGCACACTCTTGGCATTCTCTCAACCAGCTTCATAGTCACCTGGAATGCATTTCAATTAACAGGTGTGCCTTCTTAAAAGTTAATTTGTGGAATTGATTTCCTTCTGTAATGCATTTGAGCCAATCAGTTGTGTTGTGACAAGGTAGGGGGGTATACAGAAGATGGCCCAGTTGGTAAAAGACCAAGGCCATATTATGGCAAGAACAGCTCAAATAAGCAAAGAGAAACGACAGTCCATCATTACTTTAAGACATGAAGGTCAGTCAATACTGAACATTTCTGGAACGTTGAAAGTTTCTACAAGTGCAGTCGCAAAAACAATCAAGCGCTATGAGGAAACTGCCTCTCATGAGGACCGCCACAGGAATGGAAGACCCGAAGTTACCTCTGCTGCAGAGGATAAGTTCATTAGCGTTACCAGCCTCAGAAATTGCAGCCCAAATAAATGCTTCACAGAGTTCAAGTAACAGACACATCTCAACATCAACTGTTCAGAGGGGACTGTGTGAATCAAATTGCTGCAAAGAAACCACTACTAAAGGACATCAATAATATGAAGAGACCTGCTTGGGCCAAGAAACACAAGCAATGGACAGTAGACCGGTGGAAATGTGTCCTTTGGTCTGGAGTTCAAATTTTTGGTTCAAACCGCCGTGTCTTTGTGAGACGTGGTGTGGGTGAACGGATGATCTCTGCATATGTCGTTCCCACCGTAAAGCATGGAGGAGGAGGTGTTATGTTTTGGGGTTGCTTTGCTGGTGACACTGTCTGTCATTTATTTTTCGAATTCAAGGCACACTTAACCGGCATGGCTACCACAGCATTCTGCAGTGATACGCCATCCCATCAGGTTTGGGCTTAGTGGGACTATCATTTGTTTTTCAACAGGACAATGACCCAACACACCTCTAGGCTGTGTAAGGGCTATTTGACCAAGAAGGAGAGTGATGGGAGTGCTGCATCAGATGACCTGGCCTCCACAATCCCCCGACCTCAACCCAATTGAGATGGTTTGGGATGAGTCGGACAGCAGAGTGAAGGAAAAGCAGCCAACAAGTGCTCAGCATATGTGGGAACTCCTTCAAGACTGTCGTAAAAGCATTCCAGGTGAAGCTGGTTGAGAGAATGCCAAGAGTGTGCAAAGCTGTCATCAAGGCAAAGGGTGGCTATTTGAAGAATATATTTTGATTTGTTTAACACTTGTTTGGTTACTACATGATTCCATATGTGTTATTTCATAGTTTTGATGTCGTCACTATTATTCTACAATGTAAAAATAAAGAAAAACCCTTGAATGAGTAGGTGTGTCCAAACTTTTGACTGGTACTGTATACACAATGAGACATTGTACATTGCCTTAGGATCGTCATGTCATGTTTATACAGGCTTACAGGCTTTAGGGATGCTTTTTTAAGTTATACTGAATGGGCTTACACAGTGACTGTCATGAACATGGCCCAATATGTCTGAGCCCTATGTCTTCATTGTAACGTCCCTGTTTCCTGTCTTGTAGGTTCAGGAGAGCTTGTCCAAAGGGCAGCAGGGGAAGGGCCAAACGAGGAGAGGGCACCATGGACAGTGAGCAGGGGCCTCCAGCCTCCACTGCCTCCAGCACCAGTACAACCAGTAGCAGCACTACCACCAGCAGCAGCACGGGAAGGCAGGCTGTGCCTCAGATCTCTGTGTACAGCGGGATTCCTGACAGGCAGACGGTTCAGGTAAACTTCAGGGTAAAAAAAACACGCCAGTCCAGTGTGACACACACCCACATACACGTGTTTTGCATAAACTGTTTTGTCCATTTGCATTCCCTGCAATAATGAAATTGTCATTGCCGTACTGCCATCTGCTGGTAAAACCATGCATGCACCGTAAATCGGCCAGTATTGCACTTCGCTCACTATGGAATTTACTTCATGCTTATAATAAACAAGACTATTACATTTTAGACGAAAATGCAATTAGATCATTTTTTCGCATTGTTTATTTGATGTAATACACTGGCATCATGCAATCGATCAATACTGACGACAGCAGATCAGGGTTGCTATGGTTCCAAGTTCCAGGCTCTGTCCTCTGCTATTTGACCTTTGACCGATGTGAAACTCAGCTTGGATGAGTCTCTCAGAGTTTATCCTCCTCTTAAAGGGTGACAGACAGATCTTAGGTCTCTTCTAACCTTTATTCTTTCAAATGCATGCGCTCATCTGCCCGTAGCAAGGGAACTAGCAGCATTGTCACTATCGGCCTACTTAACATAGTGCACGGCTGGTCATTTGGGCTCAATAAGAGAGAAGTGAATAGCTGTTCCATCACCACCCTCTTTGCCCCCTGGAAGCCTATGTGCTCTGAGTCAATTCATCTCTCATGTTGCCTTGGCAACTATGCTGAGGTTGTCAGTACATTTTTGTCATGAAGATTGAAGAAAATATGTGCTCAAGGCTATAGGGGTTGGCATAGGATGCGATTAAGTCCATTACAATGTGTAGGAGATGCAGTAGTGAGCCTGTTCTCCCTAGCATTTCTCAATAGGGGCCAACCACCTTAGGAATCTCCCATTACTGCTTTTCGATGGCTCAGTAAAAACAGTGCAATTGGGACTTGTTTTTTTCAGAGCATTACTCCAACCTAGTAACAGTCCTTTTTAGAGCCTGTTGTTGAGAATGTTACCCCAACCGCTAACCTGTCTCTTTCTCCCTGTGTACTGAAGGTGATCCAGCAGGCATTGCACCGGCAGCCCAACACGGCTGCGCAGTACCTGCAGCAGATGTACGCAGCGCAGCAGCAGCATCTCATGCTGCAGACAGCAGCCCTCCAGCAGCAGCACCTGAGCAATGCACAGCTCCAGAGCCTGGCTGCTGTACAGCAGGTGAGCACTGGAGACACGAGACTGTTAAACTGGGGAATTAAACAGGCCGCCAACAAGGCTGGGGGCTAGTGTTAGGATTTTGACAAAGATGTGAGATAAGGTCAGTGCTGGGGTTAGGGTTCTGAAAGTTTAGTTGGTAAATCGAACAATTATCTTCAGATGAAGAGAAATGTACTGTAAGTGTGGACCCCCAAATGCTCCTCTAACTGTTCTCTCACCTGTCATGCCACAGGCCAGTATTGTGGCAGGAAGGCAGAGCTCCACCCAAAATGGCACTTCATCCCAGCAAACAGGATCATCCCAGGCCACAGTGAGTGCAGTGAGTCATGTCTATTAACTCAGGGGTCGGGTTCATAGATGTGTAGTGTTTTTTTGTTGTTGGTGATGTTCTGTAATCCTTTCTCTTCTCTGTCCTGTCCCCAGATTAACCTGACCACGTCCCCGGCTGCAGCCCAGCTGATCAGCCGAACCCAGAGTGTCAGCTCCGCCCCCGCCGGCAGCATCTCCCAGCAGGCCGTGCTCCTGGGCAGCACGTCTAGCCCCACCACCCTCACTGCCAGTCAGGCTCATATGTACCTGCGTGCCCAGATGGTAAGTCCCCAGGAGCATGCCCACTGGCACACACTAGCTGGCTTAGCCACACCTCTGGAGGCTTAGTGTGATGGAAGTGTTTGTGTGTGCTGTTTGTGTCGCCACTGTTGGAAGGAGTGTAGTAGGAGGGTTGTCCTGCATCTCAAACTGAATCAGTTCAGTCTGATTAGATCACATTTTTAAAAGATATTTGGACACATGATGCATGGGGAGAGTTAGTGTGAAAGAAAGCGACAGAGAAAAATCTGATGCTTACAGTATTATTTTTCTGTGCCCAAACCCATGGAGGAATTGTCTACATACAGTTGAAGTCGGAAGTTTACATACACTTAGGTTGGAGTCATTAAAACGAGTTTTTCAACCACTCCACAAATGTATTGTTAACTAACTATAGTTTTGGCAAGTCAGTTAGGAAATCTACTTTGTGCATGACACAAGTAATTTTTCCAACAATTGTTTACAGACAGATTATTTCACTTATAATTCACTGTATCACAATTCCAGTGGGTCAGAAGTTTACATACACTATGTTGACTGTGCCTTTAAACAGCTTGGAGAATTCCAGAAAATTATGTCATGGCTTTAGAAGCTTCTGATAGGCTAATTGACATAATTTGAGTCAATTGGAGATGTACCTGTGGATGTATTTCAAGGCCTACCTTCAAACTCAGTGCCTCTTTGTTTGGCATCAGGGGAAAATCAAAAGAAATCAGCCAAGACCTCCACAAAAAATGGTAGACCTCCACAAATCTGGTTCGTCCTTGGGAGCAATTTCCAAATGCCTGAAGGTACCACGTTCATCTGTACAAACAATAGTACACAAGTATAAACACCATGGGACCACGCACCCGTCATACCGCTCAGGAAGGAGACGCGTTCTGTCTCCTAGAGATGAACGTACTTTGGTGTGAAAAGTGCAAATCAATCCCAGAACAACAGCAAAGGACCTTGTGAAGATGCTGGAGGAAACAGGTACAAAAGTATCCTATATCGACATAACCTGAAAGGCCGCACAGCAAGGAAGAAGCCACTGCTCCAAAACCTCCATAAAAAAGCCAGACTACGGTTGCAACTGCACATGGGGACAAAGATCATACTTTTTGGAGAAATGTCCTCTGGTCTGATGAAACAAAAATAAAACTGTTTGGCCATAATGACCATTGTTATCTTTGGAGGAAAAAGGGGGAGGCTTGCAAGCCGAAGAACACCATCCCAACCATGAAGCACGGGGGTGGCAGCATCACGCTGTGGGGGTGCTTTGCTGCAGGAGGGACTGGTGCACTTCACAAAATAGATGGCATCATAAGGAAGGAAAATTATGTGGATATATTGAAGCAACATCTCAAGACATCAGTCAGGAAGTTAAAGCTTGGTTGCAAATGGGTCTTCCAAATGGACAATGACCCCAAGCATACTTCCAAAGTTGTGCCAAAATGGCTTAAGGACAACAAAGTCAAGGTATTGGAGTGGCCATCACAAAGCCCTGACCTCAATCCTATAGAACATTTGTGGACAGAACTGAAAAAGCGTGTGCGAGCAAGGAGGCCTACAAAACTGACTCAGTTACACCAGCTCTGTCAGGAGGAATGAGCCAAAATTCACCCATCTTATTGTGGGAAGCTTGTGGAAGGCTACCTGAAACGTTGACCCAAGTTAAACAATTTAAAGGCAATGTTACCAAATACTAATTGAGTATGTAAACTTCTGACCCACTGGGAATGTAATGAAATAAATAAAAGCTGAAATAAATCATTCTATCTACTATTATTCTGACACTTCACATTCTTAAAATAAAGTGGTGATCCTAACTGACCTAAGACAGTGCATTTTGACTAGGATTAAATGTCAGGAATTGTGAAAAACTGAGTTTAAATGTATTTGGCTAAGGTGTATGTAAACTTCCGACCTCAACTGTATATGTTGGTGTGTGATTTTCAGGCACAGCAAAGCAACCTTGTGCAAGTTGCTAGGAGCCTAGGCCGTGCTGTTCCTTTGTCCCCCCAGCTCATCTTCACACCTACGGCCACAGTGACTGCAGTCCAGTCTGAGAGCTCCACGCAGTCCTCTGGACAACAGTCTGCCTCCTCACAGGTACACTATTATTATCTCAACTCTATATGATAACACCATACACACAGAGTTGCTGTAGTAACTTGGAACTGCACTAGATGGCATATAAGATCAACATAATGAACCATAATTGATACAGGGGGATAGCAAATGCATTATGTTTACAGTTATGCTGTGATAACTCATTTAGTTATCCAAAAAAGTTTATTTCTCACTAATTCTGGAGATGGCCTGTGGGTGGACCCTTGACTGTGGGGCACCCCACCTCTCTTGCCCCAGGCCATGTGTCATTGCCTCCAGCACCTGACCTCTGTGTCTTTCCAGGTCCAGAACCTGGCTATCCGTAGCCAGCAGGGGGCGACCATGTCCTCCTTTCAAACACACAACCTCCAGGCCCTCAGCCTAAAGCAGACCCCTGTCTCCATCCAGCCCTCTCCCCTGATCAAAAACCCCAGCCAGGGGAGCCGGGGCGCTGGAGGGAAGGGCAGCTCGTCCGACGGCCCCTTAGATGGGAGCAAGAAGGGGGAGAGCATTGTGACGGAGGTGCGCGCCATAAACATGAGTCGCAGCGTCACAGCTGTGAGTGGCCAGCCTCTCAACACTCCAGGTATGTATCCAACCCTAACGTTCGCTAGCTTCTACAGACACAGGCTTTTATATTATTTCATGAAGTTGACACCATTGCCCGCTTGGAGATTTAGTCAGGTTTGCTGAAATGATGTATTGTTTTTTGTCCAGCATCATTAAATCCACTGGCTGTTGAGAGAAGGCATGGTTTTTGCTGTGCTCCGTGATGTGATCTAAGATGTGTTAAATAAATTATATCCAGCTCAGGGCTCCAGCTATGCATTTGGTTTGCTAACTTGCTAGTAGCTAAGTGGCTAGATGTCAAGATAAAGCTTCTTGGTTACAGCGGAGACATTCAATCCCCTCCTGGATCAAGATCCCTGTTGCCTAAATTGTTTTGTGCGTACAAAATAAATAGCGCCCCTTGTGTGCATTCCTGGTAATACAGTGTACCTCAGAATGGTACAGAAATGGTATGAAAATCTGGATACCGCCCAACCCCTACTCTGTGCCACAGATGCGTCTTTCTAGACCACTTATTGTGTGACTGAAAGTCAGCAGCTGGGTGGTTTTGTCACAGAGAATGGCTGTGTATATGCCAGCAGTTGAACAGAATAACTCTGACTGAGTGTGTATGTGTGTGAGAGAGTGCGTGTGCTAAGCGCTGCAAGGGTGAACTTTGTGTGTTGTGCCATACGCCAGACTGGACGGATTAGCTGAGCGTGCGACTGCACAACTGTGCCTTTGTCTCGCTTTGTTAAAGTAATGGATTCTGATTAAAACGAAAGGATGGATGAATCTGAAAACCTGGCTACATACACTCATAAAATTCAAATGGGTTGCCATGGCAGTGACAATGGGGAACAGACAGGTGTGCCCTGGAGATGTGAGAAGTATTTTGTCAGTTCACAGTGGATTAGACAAGGGGGAGATGGGCTAGCAGCCGTGGTGGCTGCCCGGCGGACTGGGGTTTAGGGTTGAATAGGGGCTCCAATTTATAGAGCTGGGTGACATGGACAAAAATTCATATCGCGATAAATAGCCTGAATTGATGCGATAAATTAAACGATAAATAGAATGATACGTTTATAACATGAATGTGCACCACATTTGTTTTAAATTATCCTTTCAACTACTACTACAAGTTTGATGGTTGTAGCCATCAATTGTGCCACTAACTGTCAACCATATTAGCAAACTTATATCATTTCAAATTTCAAATGTCTCTAGTATAGGCTACTTATCGGAATGAATGATATCCCTGCGATAAGTCCCTGCTCTACCAACTTATTCTAATGCAATGGCATCGACTGTGTCATTCATTATACATGTTGGTTCTTCAGTGGGAAGTCGGCTAGGCGAACCGAACGAGTGTTCTCGCATACCCACTTAAAAGACCTGCTTGAAAAATGAGAAAAAAGCGGCAATAGTACTGTTTGTCCCTTTTGAGACGCCGTAGCCACTATACACTTCCTCAAAATAGTCAGGATTTATCTACGGTAACGCAATAAATCTGTCATGAATTTTGACGTTTTTGACGTTTAGTCGCACAATTTTACATCTAACTAAGTTTGGTATTTCTTAATGAAAAAATGTGCATGAAAACGAGTCGTCTCTTTGTTGAATGACAACAAAGACTTTATTGAAGAATCCCTACTGTTGACCAATCACCGACAAAGGGGCATAGACTTCGGCTCCGAACTTCGGCTTGCCTCCAGAAAAAAAATTGTGCCCGAACAGCCTAAAAAAAAAACTAACCGAAGTCCAAAACAAACAAAAACGTCACAAAATTTTGTCGTAGTATATGCACAAACTCTTCCGAACTGTTTAGGTTCTGAAGCATGTGGACGCCTTTACTCTGTTAGGCAACAGAATGTTGTAATTTTGAAGAAGGTTAGACTTCAATGAAACACAAGTCCAATCTACCCCTCAATAATAATAATAATAGGCTACATAACAAATGTCTAAAGCAGTTTCACTTTCAACATGGTGTGAGAGAACACAGCACAGGAATAGGCTTAGTTTATTGTGTTGCCGTCTATTTTAGTACAGAGTAGTAATTGAGCCATTGGAGAGAAGAAGAGAGCAGATCTTGTGGGAGCAGCAGTGTGTCTGCTATTCCTACCACAGACAGGGGCTCGTTTTCCCTTGAATAGGGATTGGCTGGAAGCAGCTGTTCCGTTCATTGTGTACTTTAGTATTTTCATCAGCACCTCCTTGGCAGACAGAAGTCTTCCCAGCACCCTACTACACCCACAGAACAGCACCGCATCAAACCCCACAAAGACCACCTTGAAGACTAACAGTCTGGTTATATGCCCCTGCTAATTGCACTGTGGTTTTCCGTTTTGTCAAAAAAAATCCAGCCCTAGCGTCAAGTCTTCTCTTCAGTCGTCTTTGTGATTTGAAGCATAGCTTTAAGTTGGTTTTAGCTAAGCATCCGTTTATGTTTGGACTGAGTGTATTATTATACCTGAAAGGATCTCCCCATTCTCTGTTAATTCACCAAGCCCTTGAGTGCTTCCATGTACCCATACATAGTATCTCCATTGCTTACTCCTTTAACAAGCACTTAAAACACAATTAGTAGAGATATGTTTGACATGTACTCAGTTTATTAGGTACATCACCCCGTTCACGAAAATGGTTCAGTCCTACAGACAGTGAGTCATGTGGCCGTGGCTTGCTATATAAAGCAGGCAGACAGGCATTGTGGCATTCAGTTACTGTTCGATTGAACGTTAGAATAGGTAAAACAACTGACCTAAGTGACTTTGAGCGTGGTATGATCGTCGGTGCCAGGCGTGCCGGTTACAGTATCTCAGAAACAGCCGGCCTCCTGGGCTTTTCAAGCACAATATTGTCTAGGGTTTACCGAGAATGGTGCGACAAACAAAAAACATCCAATCAGTGGCAGTCCTGTGACCGAAAACAGCTCGTTGATGAGAGAGGTCAAAGGAGAATGGCAAGAATCATGCAAGCAAACAGGGAGGCCACAAATAGGCAAAGTACAACAGTGGTGTGCAGAACGGCATCTCGGAGCGCACAACTCAACGGTCCTTGTCACGGATGGGCTATTGCAGCAGACGACCACACCGAGTTCCACTTCTATCAGATAAAAACAAGAAAAGTGGCTCCATTGGGCAAGAGATCACCAACACTGGACAATTGAGGAGTGGAAAAACATTGCCTGGTCCGACGAATCCCGGTTCCTGTTGCGTCATGCTGATGGCAGTCAGGATTCAGCATAAGCAGCATGAGTCCATGGCCCCATCCTGCCTGGTGTCAACGGTACAGGCTGGTGGCGGTGGTGTAATGGTGTGGGGAATGTTTTCCTGGCACACGTTAGGTCCCTTGATACCAATTGAGCAACGTTTGAACGCCACAGCGTATCTGAACATTGTTGCTGGCCAGGTGCATCCCTTCATGGTAACAGGGGGTTCCGACCCAGTACTAGATGGGTGTACCTAATAAGCTGGCCAATGAGTAGTTTTTCTCAAGCTGGGTTAAGACGTGTGTAAAGTGAGTTACACTGACGTGTGGGTGATGTTTCTAAACTAAAGCAGCAGCAGTCGATTGCAGAAACCCAGGGATTTTCCAAGGTCTGCTGTTGAAACATTTCCTCTAGACATCCTGAAACAACACACAGGCATGGGGGAGTGGTAGCGTAGTGGGTCCATAGGGGGGGGTGTGGGGGCCTGAGTCATTCCACTCCTTAATCCCAAGGCCTTGAGGGAGAAAAAGGCATTTAAATGAATCCCCCTTCCTCTCCTTCCAAGACATTTCTCTGTTACTCATTAAAATGCTTGAGAAAGCTGTCAAGCAGGATTCTGAGTGCTGTTTCTTGTATCCGGTGAGCAGTGGTTGGGAAATCCACTCATCTATTCACACAAGGGCTAGGCCTATTTTCTGAATTGAAAGCCATTATTATACAGCCTCTGTTTTCTATTTATCCTTAATGAGGGCTGGGTGGTAGGTAGAACTTTACTGTGTTATCATGTAATTGAGAGTATCCGTCCAGGGCTTTTATCATAATACTTTCTGAAAGATGTGTCGGTCTTCACCCTGTACTTAGTGAAACCATAGCTAACCACATGCTGTGGGTTACATAGAGTTTTGTCACGTGAAAATCAAACACTTTCCAGCAGATCCTGTGGTATAATGACTAATGACATGCAATTCTGCCGGATGGAAACGTCTATTTTTTTCACTGCAGGGTAGAGACTGTGGTTACAGAGACATTCATACCAGAGGTAGCCTATCCTGCACAAAAGATACGGATAAGGGTGGGGACCCTTATATCTTTGGCATCAATCTGTAATCAAAAGAGATCCACAAAGGTTAAAGATAGACACTTTTAGTTTACTAAAATCATGAAGCTACTGTAAAACCCTAGGGCTTACTCCTGAGACAAACAGGTTAACAGCTCCTAGGAGAGATGATGCATGACAACCCTTTCTCTATATTTCAGTAATGATGAGGGCCAGATCCAACCTCATTGTTTCCTAGGGAAAATTGTTTAGGCAACTGAAGGCTTGGGGGATTGATTCACAGATGACTACATACAGCATGTCATAGATCATTGGCTTTTTATTGCCCTGATGCTTTCCTCCTGCATATGTCTGGCCCAGGGTGGCAGGTAGCCTAGCGGTTAAGAGCGTTGAGCCTGTAACCGAAAGGTCGCTAGTTCGATTCACCCTTGGCAAGGCACTTAACCCTAATTGCTCCTTTAAATCCCTCTGGATAAGAGCGTCTGCTAAATGACTTCTTTTTTTATTATATTGCCCTCTTGCTTTCCTCATGCACATGTCTGGCCCGGGGCTACTCTGACTATTGGTGTGTAGAGTACTTTTCACTAAAGCACAGTACAATACATGATTGGTTCTGGGAATATATGGGCTCTGGTTGTCATTTTGTCAGCAAAAGCCCTGTCAGCTGATGATAGACCCTTTGGAGACATTAGTGACTGGTCAAAACCTTGACAACGGTTTAGGGCAAGTCTGTCTTGTGCTTTTCAACAAGGTTTTGATGTTACATTTTGTCAACAATAGGTATACTGGCAAAGGAGAGTATAGAAACAAACATTATTTTACAGAGTTCCACTCTTCCATTCTTTTTTGAGTTAGGGTAGAGTCCATTTTCCTTTTGTGTACAGACTTAACTGTCAGATTTGTTTTATGTATACGATTTCTCGATTTCTGTTACAGCATACACCCAGATCCAGCCCCACTCCCTGGTCCAGCAGCATAAGCAGCAGCAGTTTGTGATCCAGCAGACCCAGGCTTCCCAGAGGACCCAGGGACAGCTACTGCAGACTGCCTCCATCCAGTCCCACCTGCAGACTCCCTCCCTGGTCCCCCAGTCCCCCAGCCAAGCAGGCCCTATCCCTGTGCTGCCCAAGCCCGCCTCTCACCACCAGCCCTCTACACCCAGCCAGCAGGCAACCATCTTCCACTCCACCATCAGCCCACATGCTCTTCACTCCAGCCTGAGCCAGGCCAAAGCCCAGCCAGTGCAACTCACAGCCATCAACCTCCAGATACAACCAGCACTCTCACAGGTGAGTACGCAGCAATCACAACAAGAAGTATGGAAATGGGAGAGGATCACTCTCACAATATACAATGCATCAGTAAACAAAATTCTGTATATCAGTAATCTCTAATCACTACTCAAATATTGTTTCACTAAACTCTCTCTCCCGCTATTCTATTACGGACTCTCAGGCTTCCAGATTGGTCCAGGACAGTAAAGGACAGGAGAAGCCGACGACATTGGTGGTCAGAGAGCGCTGCCCGACTCCCAGTGTACAGCAGCAGCCCACCCCGTTTACCCCGTCTCCACCACAAGACACCAAGCCAACAGAGCAGCCCAAGACTGACCCAGTCACGCCCATCAGCCAACCACAAGGTAACAGGACATTTTGTTTTAATAAGTTAACATGTTTTTATCACCCCCTTTCTTAGTTATGTTGCCTGGAGGCAGGACTGTAACTGGGGGTCTATTGTTGTCATATCATATATACAACCAATTAACTGGGGGTCTATTGTTGTCATATCATATATACAACCAATTTACTGGGGGTCTATTGTTGTCATATCATTTTTACAACCAATTACAACCTTGGAGAGCCAGACCAAAGATAAGCCGCTCTGCTATGTTCTGCTCTCCAGGTGGGAGATCTGTTGTCTCACTGTTTATTGTCAGCTGTGTGCTCGTGGTTTGGGTCAGGGTGAAGAATTTTGTCTGATTATCCCCAATGGGACCATTGAGGAGCAGTGAACACAGTGTTCCAGTCTAGGAACGTTAAATGATAGATGTGTGTGTATCTATCCATCTATATTTTACTCAAATGGAAAATAATCTGTGTTTTATGATGGTAGTCTTACACTCGCACACCCTCGCTCATTCAAAATGCTGAACATACAGATTATAGTAAGAGCTTTCATTTTTATTGCTACTTTTCTTGTAAAAATGAAATATGTAAAGCCACAAGGCTCCTTTTTATGCTTGGGTGTGAATGCATAGTCTAGGCGCTCCACTTGTTCAAAATAAACAGACAGAGTTATCTTTGATGTCTAAAAATAGAGAGGCAGGCCTGCAGGACCTCTAGCTGTCTGCTTGGACCAGATTGCAACACATTCAGAGCCTGCTGAGTGGTTGAACATAACCCAAAGTTGCAGAATAGCCAACTGCTCCTGGTTTTAATGGAGTCCCTGGTATTTATTGTGCATCTTTTGACAGACAAACCAAGAAATGTGCAGTATAGTATGTTGCCATATCAATTGGTTTGCAAGAATTGTCTGCTACATTGGGTCACAGGACCTACATTTGTATGAAGTGGTTCCTGTATGCCAATAGTTGCTCAGATAGACTTGAGACCTGTGAATTTGCAGGGCTAAGATGTATAGATTTGAAAAGAACTAGAAATGTATCTGTCAACATGAGTGAAGTGTTTCTATTTTCATGTGTGGAAATGTAAGAGTATAAGAGCAGAGTACCTGTCTATGGAGAAAAAAGAAAGGGCGGTACCTTATTCAAGTATTTCATTCTTCAGCTCTGCCTGCCTCTCCCCATTGGAGCAGAGCTGGATCGAGCGAGTGTCTCCGCTCTGTCTTGCCTGCTTTGTACGGTTGACTGAATTCTCGCTTTCAAGGAGAGAGGCAGGCGACAGCGCGTGTTTTTGTATTGAATCGGATAAAAGCGCAAGTGAAGCAGCAGGAATAATTTTGGTGAGCGAATTCTTGTTATTTCCCTTTTGAAATGGGACAGTTGTTTAACTTTTTCAGTACTTTTAAGATTTTTTACATGGTTGCAAACAGCCACTGAAGCGTCTGCTGTTTTCATGCATAGGCTACTACTCGTTTACGGTATCCATACGTGTTTTTGCTTTGGAAATTACAAACTAGTGGGCGACCCGTCAAAAATGAGCGCTGTTTTGGACTCGAATTACTTTTGACAGCCAGTTGTTTTCTTTTCATATTTTGTTATCGTGATCAATTTACATCAGTAACTAATACGCGTCTAGTGAGTGACATTACAAACGCTTGGTAATGGAAGTGGACTCCTTCGCACATGATTTGGCAGGTGTATGATAGATACAGTATATGATGCAAATGTGCTTGAGTACTTGAACCACTTTACAGCAGAGATCACAGTACATACTTTTAATAAATATTTTAGCATAATTAAAGTGAAATTAATCAATTCTTAAACATTGTGTACACATTTTGGCCACATAATTGAACGTGATGCAATGTGTTAACTGCTGCTTTGATTTGTCATTGGCAGGAGTCCCTACTACCAAGAGGTTGAATGCTGCACCTGGTACACCACCCCCAGCCATGACCTCAGGAAATGAGAACGAGGCACCCACTGTGACCGGCAGCACCCCCCAGAATGGCGAGAACAAGCCACCCCAGGCCATCGTCAAGCCCCAGGTCCTCACCCACGTCATCGAGGGCTTTGTCATCCAGGAGGGAGCTGAACCCTTCCCTGTAAGTGCCCTCTCCCATGGTACTCCTTAGCAGCTACCAGTAAACAACATGTCACCATCTCAAGAGTCCATTCCCACAGGGGCATGTCCCTATTAGCAATACATACAAACAATCAACTGCACTCACTGTGCTAAGCAATGACAAAGGGCAATGCCTTTCTATTGTTTAACTTCGTCATTCATTTTAGTAGCCTACTGTAGTACAGAATTTGTTCCAAAGCAGTGTATACAGAGATGTCTGTGAAAGAAGGCACACGCATGTTAAGACCACCTTTCCCAGTGTTATCATTCTGAGCAAAATGTTGATACACACACTTGAGTGACTTTGTAGGTGCCTGTTTTACTTATCGATTAAAGACTGTATCCTAGTGGATGTTTGCTGAACATTTCTAAGTCTTTTCTCAGGCTTTATTATAGCTTATGGACACAGCATGGTAAGTTTACCATTGTATTGCTGTCATAGCTTGGAAAGAGTGGCATTAATTTGTCACGATCTGTCGTAACCAGATTGAGCGGTTGCCTGTAATGATGGACAGCCCAAAGAAGCTGCATGAGCAGCTCTCCTCTGACCCAGACAAGACCCCTGTTAGTAACCCGACCAACACCACAGACTCTGAGACAGAGGAGCTGACCCCTCAAGGTAAGAGAGTTCATGGCTCGAGTGATTAAAGCCATGATATTTGGCTATAAACCCCATAATGGACTTTATAAATACTAACAATTCAGATGTAAGAGATGTTATTGTTCGATTATTTTGATTTGCACACAGAATTAAAAGACCAAGAGGATTCAGATGCCCCCAAACTGATCTGTGAATTCTGTGGCTGGGTGGACTTTGCCTACAAATTCAAGGGGTCAAAACGGTTCTGTTCCATGGTGTGTGCGAAAAGGTAAGTCACATTTGATGGGCCATTTCTAATGAATATGTACAAAGATGCTTTGAGTGGGTTAAATCCCTCAGGGTCAGAGCTTCTCAGTAGTGTTATCTTGGAATGGGAGTGGCCATAACAGCTATTATCCTTGTTGTTGTTGTGGAACAGGTATAATGTTGGGTGCACTAAGCGGATAGGCCTCTTCCGTCCAGAGAGGAGCAAAGCATCCAACCGCTGGCGCAGAAGGTCACACAACAGCTGCCGCCAGAGTGTCGAGCCTAAGAAGCAGGTAGGATCCTCTCCTACTTCTCCACTGACAGGACAACTCTCCTGTGAATTAACATGCTCCCCTCAGTGACACCAGGGCTGACTGTCATGGGTTTTGTGTTTCAGAAGCTATCCCCTACACCTCAGCAGAGCAAGGGGGGTTCAGTGTCCTCCCCGCTCCCCTCCCAACCCAGCCAGGAGGAGTCCAGCCTCTGCTCTGACATGTCCAGCTATGAGGAGACTCCGTCACCCCTGTCAGGAGCCAGTTCAGGGCCCCCAGCACCCCAGGCGTTGTCACACCAGGCAGGGAGAGGCTCAGACCAAGAGGCCACCCAGGGCAGAGCGCTACCACTCCTCACTAAGCACTTCCTGCCCAATAACCCCACCAAGTGGAATGTAGAGGAAGTCTACGAGTTCATCCACTCCCTTCCAGGTCAGTCTCATACAAACACTACATGACCAAAAGTATTTGGACACCTGCTCGTCGAACATCTCATTCTAAAATCATGGGCATTAATATGGACTTGGTCCCCCTTTGCTTCTATAACAGCCTCCACTCTTCTGGGAAGCCTTTCCACTAGATGTCGGAACATTGCTGCGAGGACTTGCTTCCATTCAGCCACAACAGCATTAGTGAGGTCGGGCACTGATGTTGGGTGATTAGGCCTGGCTTGCAGTCGGCTTTTCAATTCATCCCAAAGGTGTTCGATGGGGTTGAGGACAGGGCTCTGTGCAGGACAGTCAAGTTCTTCCACACCGATCTCGACAAACCATTTCTGTATGGACCTCGTTTTGTGCACGGGGGAATTGTCATTCTGAAACAGGAAAGGGCCTTCCCCAAACTGTTGCCACAAAGTTGGAAACACAGAATCATCTAGAATGTCATTGTATGCTGTAGCATTAAGATTTCCCTTCACTGGAACTAAGGGGCCTAGCCCAAACCATGAAAAACAGCCCTAGACCATTACTCCTCCTCCACCAAACTTTACAGTTGGAACTATGCATTGGAGCAGGTAGTGTTCTCCTGGCATTCGCCAAACCCAGATTCGTACATTGGACTGCCAGATGGTGAAGCGTGATTCACTACTCCAGAGTCCAATGGCGGCGAGCGCTACACCACTCCAGCCGACGCTTGGCATTGCGCATGGTGATCTTAGGCTTGTGTGCTGGTGATTTTAGGCTTGTGTGCGGCTGCTCGGCCATGGAAACCCATTTCATGAAGCTCCCGACGAACAGTTATTGTGCTGCCATTGCTTTCAGAGGCAGTTTGGAACTCGGTAGTGAGTGTTGCTACGCGCTTCATCACTCGGCGGTCCCGTTCTGTGAGCTTGTGTGGCCTACCACTTCGCGGCTGAGCCGTTGTTGCTTCTAGACGTTTCCACTTCACAATAACAGCACTTACAGTTGACCGGGGAAGCTCTAGCATGGCAGAAATTTGACAAACTGACTTGTTGGAAAGGTGGCATCCTATAACTGTGCCACGTTGAAAGTCACTGAGCTCTTCAGTAAGGCCAATGTTTGTCTATGGAGATTGCATGGCGGTGTACTCGATTTTATACACCTGTCAGCAACGGGTGTGGCTGAAATAGCTGAATCCACTAATTTGAAGGGTTGTCCACATACTTTTGTATGTATAGTGCATTTAGCTAGGCCTACACCATAACTACATTCTTCTGTAGGTATGATGTTGTGATGATAGTACGCTTATTTCCCCTATGGGGATCAATAAAGTTTATTCATTCATCAGTGGATTGTCTTTGAAATTAGATCATTATTTAACTGGTTCACTGTGGCTTGTTGTTCCTAGGCTGCCAGGAGATAGCAGATGAGTTCCGCTCGCAGGAGATAGACGGGCAGGCCATGCTTCTACTAAAAGAGGACCACCTTATGAGTGCCATGAATATTAAACTGGGACCTGCACTTAAGATCTACGCACACATCAACATGCTCAAAGACTCTTAGCCATGATGGGTCGATATAGTGCTGGTTTGTGTGTTTGTTGTATGTGTTTGTATGTCTGTGTATGGTGTGCGAATGAGTGCATGTGCATATGTCTGTCTGTGTTTGGTGGGAAGGAGTCACACTCTGGGACAAGACGAAACATGTCGCCATTGCACTGATGACTACCTTACCTCTGCACTACCATCTTTCATCCCACCTTTGGATTGGCTACTTCACGGTACATTTAGTCATGGCCTGCAAACAGATAGATAGACAACTGTTCATCCCTTTGGCTGTCAAAGAGAACAGTTTACAGGAAATTGAATGGACTGACTGCCTTAGAATAATGGCACTAATAGTGCTAAAAGCACTGCAAGGATACCTTTGAGCCTGTTTGAAAAGAGAGATATGGGTATTCAGTATCAGTCAAAAGTTTGGACACATACTCATTCCAGGGTTTTTCTTTATTTTTACTATTTTCTACATTGTAGAATAATAGTTAAGACATCAAAACTATTAAATAACACATATGGAATCATGTAGTAACCAAAAAAGTGTTAAATATAAAATATATTTTGATTTGTTTGAGATTCTTCAATGTAGCCACCCTTTGCCTTTGACAGCTTTGCACACTCTTGGCATTCTCTCAACCAGCTTCATGAGGAATGCTTTTCCAACAGTCTTGAAGGAGTTCCAACATATGCTGAGCACTTGTTGGCTGCTTTTCCTTCGCTCTGCGGTCCAACTCATCCCAAACGATCTCAACTGGGTTGAGGTCGGCTGATTGTGGAGGCCAGGTCATCTAATGCAGCACTCCAGCACTGTCCTTCTTGGTCAAATAGCCCTTACACAGCCTGGAGGTGTGTTTTGGGTCATTGTCCTGTTGAGAAACAAATGATAGTCCCACTAAGCGCAAACCAGATGGGATGACGTACGCTGCAGGATGCTGTGGTAGCCGTACTGGTTAAGTGTGCCTTGAATTCTAAACAAATCACTGACAGTGTCACCAGCAAAGCACACCATCACACCACCTCCTCCATGCTTCACGGTGGGAACCACACATGCAGAGATCATCCGTTCACCTACTCTGCGTCTCACAAAGACACGGCTGTTGGAACCAAAAATCTCACATTTGGACTCATCAGACCAAAGGACATATTTCCACTGGTCTAATGTCCATTGCTCGTGTTTCTTGGCCCAAGCAAGTCTCTTCTTCTTATTGGTGTCCTTTAGTAGTGGTTTCTTTGCAGCAATTAGAACATGAAGGCCTGATTCACGCAGTCTCCTCTGAACAGTTGATTTTGAGATGTGTCTGTTACTTGAACTCTGAAGCATTTATTTGGGCTGCAATCTGAGGTGCAGTTAACTATAATGAACTTATCCTCTGCAGCAGAGGTCTGGGTCTTCCATTCCTGTGGCGGTCCTCATGAGAGCCAGTTTCATCATAGCGCTTGATGGTTTTTGCGACTGCACTAGAAGAAACTTTCAAAGTTCTTGAAATGTTCCGCATTGACTGACCTTCATGTCTTAAAGTAATGATGGACTGTGGTTTCTCTTTGCTTCTTTGAGCTGTTCTTGCCATAATATGGACTTGGTCTTTTACCAAATAGGGCTGTCTTCTGTATACCACCCCTACCTTGTCACGTCACAACACAACTGATTGGTTCAAATGCATTAAGAAGGAAAGAAATTCCACAAATTAACTTTTAAGAAGGCACACCTGTTAATTGAAATGTATTCCACGTGACTACATCATGAAGCTGGTTGAGAGAATGCCAAGAGTGTGCAAAGCTGTCATCAAGGCAAAGGGTGGCTACTTTGAAGAATCTCAAATATAAAATATATTTTGATTTGTTTAACACTTTTATTGGTTACTACATAATTCCATATGCGTTATTTCATAGTTTTGATGTCTTCACTATTATTCTACAATGTAGAAACTAGTACAAATAAAGAAAAACCCTTGAATGAGTAGGTGTGTTCAAACTTTTGACTGGTACGTTATATGAAATACTTTCTCCTGAAATATAAATCTGAATTTAATTATAATCGACTGCATACGTAGTATGTTTCTTTTGGTGCTGATCTGATGTTATTGACAGCCATACATGTACTTTGTGTGTCCTGGGACAAATGAAAGCTGTCACCAGTCTGAGTCTTATCCAACAGATGCTAAGCTCCATTTCGTAATGATCACCAACTATACACATACACTGCATGGCATTTGACTGTGCTCAGAGCAGTTTACGCTATTGCTTGATTTTGGTTTGTGACATTGATTTTGGTTTCATGTACAAAATCGTACTTTCCCTGTACATTGTACTGGCTTAGAAGACACTAAACCTTTTTCCAAACGTGATTTACCAAGACATCATGCCATACTTTATTTATTCCTGGGTCAGATTTCACATCCTGTGAGGTCTTCTATGACTGTAGGTCTTCTTGACCCATACGATCTATGGGTTGACCCCAGGGCTGAAAAGACCCAACTCAAGGAACTCACTGTGGACATTCACCATCATATCTCTTACTCCACTAGCCCTTAAAATGATTGGTTCTATTCTCTTTAGTTTTAATTAAAACAACCAAAATGACTTGATTTGGCCTGAAATTCAAAAGTTAGGTTTAGTTTGAGTTGTCGAGCTATTTTGCTCCTGGGAAAGACTGTTAGTTCTGTAGGAGTCTAAAGCTACCTGTAAGGAATTACATGCCTGCATTTGCTTTTTAAGTTATCCATAATTGTTATATGAAAATTAAGTATTTAGAAATATGCAAACATGTAAATATCATGGCTCGAGGGAGGTGTCTTTTTAGTGTTTTTATAAAAATCTTGTTTACTTGTGCTTGTCATGTAATGAATGGTCAATTGTGTTTTTAATTATTTGTTTGAGTACTTTGTCAAATGCCTGTATTTATCAAATAACTGAATTTGTTACGCAACATTTTTCAATGATAAATAATCTGCAACATAATCAGTTATATATAGTTCTTATTCTTTTTGTGTAAAAATCTATATGTGCTTGAGTTTGATACTATGGCATGTTCAGTGCAGTAGCAAGACCAATGGCTTCACTGATCCTTTGGGTGAATTGCAGTTCTTTACAGTCAGTATCTGGTGTGACTGCCATTTGCCTCATGCAGCGCGACATCTCCTTCACATAGAGTTGATCAGGTTGTTTATTGTGGCCTGTGGAATGTTGTCCCACTTCTCTTCAATGGCTGTACGAAGTTGCTGAATATTGGCAGGAACTGGAACACGCTGTCATACATAATCGATCCAGAGCATCCCAAACATGCTCAATGGGTGACATGTCTGGTGAGTATGGAGGCCGTGGAAGAACTGGGACATTTTCAGCTTCCAGGAATATGTACAGATCCTTGCGACATAGGGGCTGTTCATTATGCTCAAACATGAGGTGATGGCAGCAGATGAATGGCACAACAATAGGCCTCAGGATCTCGTTACGGTATCTCTGTGCATTCAAATTGCCATCGATAAAATGCAATTGTGTTAGTTGTCCGTAGTTTATGCTTCCTGCCCATACCATAACCCCACTGTTCACAATGTTGACATCCGCAAACCGCTCACCCACACGACGCCATACACCTGGTCTGCAGTTGTGAGGCCGGTTGGATGTACTGCCAAATTCTCTAAAACGACATTGACTTATGGTAGAGAAATTAACATTAAATTCTCTGGCAACAGCTCTGGTGGACATTCCTGCGGTCATCATGGCAATTGCACACTCCCTCAAAACTTGAGACATCTGTGGCATTGTGTTGTGTGACAAAATTGCACATTTTAGAGTGGCCTTTTATTGTCCCCAGCAGAAGGTGCACCTGTTTTAATGATCATGCTGTTTAATCAGCTTATTGATATGCCACACCTGTGAGGTGGATGGATTATCTTAGCAAAGGTGAAATGCTCACTAACATGGATATAAACAAATTTGTGCACAACATTTGAGAGAAATAAGCTTTTTGTGCATATGAAACTTTTCTGGGATATTTTATTTCAGCTTTTGTTTCAGCTCATGGAACATGGGTCCAACACTTTGCTGGTTGCGTTTATATTTTTGTTCAGGATAGTAACTTGGTTATTTTGTCACATGTATCCTGTCCTCTAGTGGTGCTTAGAGGGTAGTGCTTGTACAACAGTTGAGTAGTTTGGTCAATGTAAAGTGTGTTTGAATCGAATAGGTTGGGAATTGAAAAGTTGGTCGAGTGAGTGCTTAAGTGCAACGTCTCCCTTTCAATAATAATGTATACAATTGAATAGGATGTGTGACAGACAAATATCACTATTCAGAGCTCAGGATCAATTATATATAAAAAAAAAATATATATATATATATATATATATATATATATATATATATATATATTGTGTAGAAACGCATTAAATGAACCTCAAGTTTATTCCTTGGGGGGGTAATAGTTCTAGAGATGACTTGATTAATTTCTTACCACTAAAGAGTGTATGGTCTATGTGACTGTATAGTACTGTGGCTTTGTTTTAGGGTAGGACTACCCAAATGCCAATCACATCTAGTTGCCATGGTACGTTCACACCTCTGGTATGCTTTGTAACACATTTTTAAAACGGCCTAATATGGACATTTCCGGTTGTTTGACAGTTTCCATCTATTTCACTTTAGAGAGAACTTTGAAACTGCACGTGGTTACTTTATTGTTTATTCCCTGGTAACATTCTACATAAAGGCGAACTTTGTATCATTCCTACTTGTCAAAACATTGCAGTTGCATCGCAAGGACAGTCTCCGGGCTGAACTAGAAAAACACGTCAGGGCACGCCCCTCTGTTTTGATTCAACCATGGAGCAAACCATCTGTCTGTCTATTATATTGAGTTTGAAACCAGAACATAAAACGAATGGACAATTTTTATGGGTAAGTTAAATTCATAAATATATTTACATCTCAAATATCTAGAGCATTTAATTTTGTAGTAGGCTTATGCTTACTACATATGGAACCGTCAGGCATAAATAGTATCCCCCACTTACGTAATGGTTTGGTCTGCTTTTAAACTTCAGAGCGCCGATGTTTAACTGTAGCAGACAGACGCATCCCTGCTATATTCATGTGCTACACAGTTGCATTTGATCGTCTGCATATAATTTAAAACTTCACACTGATTTACAAACGTTGTCTGGAGACTCAACACAATTGCTGGTGAGTTTGGTTCTCTCTTTAATAATTGAATAAGCTAACCAAAATGCAGTCTGACATTTTTTTCATACCCCGTTTTGTTGATGGTGAATATGTATTACCAGTATCGACATACCAAATAATATTATGAGACCATGATTACTTTATTTTCATGGTCCAGTCATGCAGAATGCAAACCCAATAGAAGAGGTGGGAGGCGACACACCCTGTGATGTGCCCTGTCTCCAGAAAATTGAATCCCCAACAGGTAACAGGCACTCCTCATGATCAGCTATTGGTATGGATTCATATGTTGAATTATGTGATTTTGTGGTTTTGTTGGTATTTGGTGTGTAATAAGGGTATTTCACTTCTCTCTCTCTCTCTCTCCTCTCTCTGCATGTGTCTGTCTGTCTGTGTGTGTCTGTCTGTCTTTATTTTCCAGGGAGCCCTCCCAAACAAGCCTCTCTCGCAGATATGATGGAGTTGGAGAATTGTGTTTCCAATCTCAGCCTTGCACATGAGATCGTGATCAACAGAGACTTCAGCTTCAGACAGAACAGCCCACCCAAAGACAGGCAAGACTAGTTATGAAACACACACACACCATTTCTGTGTAATGATGGTCAATAATCACTGTATGATCATATTATCAGTCACTTTGAAGTCACTGCTTTTTAATCATGATTTATTTTTAGCTTGGAAGGGAGAGTGACTGACATAGTTCACAGTGCTTTCTGGGACTGTCTTCGTGAGCAGCTTTCATGTAGCCCTCCAGACTATATCCATGCAGTCATTCTGCTACAAGAGGTGAAAACTGTGAGTATGGTCATGTACCTTTACTAGCTCACTCCTTCCCTCAGTTTCTCAGCATAGTATAGCAAACAAAGAAAGGCTAAGTGACCCACTGTGTGGTTGTCCCCTGTGTGGTCAGACCGTGTTGTCCCTGCTCCTTCCTGGCCATGTGCGTCTGAAGGCCCAGGTGGAGGAGGTTCTGGACCTGGAGCTGATCCAGCAGCAGGCAGATCACGGGGCCCTGGACCTTCAAAGACTGTCAGGCTACATCATCAATACCATGGCCTCCCTGTGTGCCCCTGTACGGGACCCAGAGATCAAGACACTACGGGATCTCTCGGAACCAGTGGAGCTCCTAAGGTGAGGGACAGGCTCAATTAACTCATTTTATGATAAAAATGTAATTATGTAGCATAATATCAGATATGAAAATGTAACCAAATTACCTTGGGAAAGACAACATCTCAGAATAGTTCAACTCTGGGAAGCTCCTTCCCAGACGATTCCCCTACTCATTCATAGTTACTTTGGGTATGGTCCACACATGTCCAGTAATGAACCAAGGCCTACTTGTGGTTTAATGCTAAGACATATTTTCCTTTCCTGACTAACAGGGAGATCTTCAGAGTCCTTGGCCTGATGAAGACAGACATGGTCAACTTCACCGTACAGAGCCTCAGACCTAATCTTCTTCAGCAGGCTGTCCAATACGAGCGAGCCAAGTTCCAGGAGATCCTAGAGGAGCAGCCTGGTGAGTGAGACAATGTTCTAAGAGAAAATCTACACTTAAAAGCATTTCAGTCCTGACAAATCTGACATGCTCCTAACATCCAGAAGGAAGAACCTGTGCTTCTACATCTGCATTGCTTGCTTTTTGGGGTTTTAGGCTGGGTTTCTGTATAAACACTTTGTGACATCTGCTGATATAAAAAGCTTTATACATTTATTTGATTGATTGATTGAACTCGGTTGGAAGGATAATCACTTTAATCGCATTCACACTTTCCATCAAATAAATGTCAGGAACTTCAAAACTGATATTGTTTGTCTAATGATGGTTTCCATATGTTTCTGTTGTTTATTCTATAATTGTATAAACTGCTTTTCTAACCATCCTTTTCAAGAGTTCCTGGACAATACCACCATTTGGCTTCAAGTGGCAGCACGAGAGGAGGCATCGGTCAGTGCCCAGTCTGACCTTGACCCTGGAACTCCCAGGCCACGTGGTCCAGTAAGTCCTACTGCTGTCCTGAACAGGGCTTACCTGCGACTGCTGAGCTGGGACCCCCATGACCAGAACTACCCTGAGGTAATCAAACAACGAGGACCCTGATTGGTTCTGTCTTCCCAGTGGCATAACAAGGATGTAGACAGTTCATGTAGTTTAGTGGAGAATATAATCCAGGAAGAAGGTGGTTGAAGACATTTTCAGCAAGGAAATGACATCAGGGAATTATCAGTGAATGGATGAATCACCTATTGCTCCAACAAATTAATAGATTGAGATTACATAATAATAATTCCCTGTGGTTTCACCCCCACGTATCTACTGGAAAATATTTTATAGTCCAAATTTCTCCTCTCCCTCCACAGACAGTTCTGATGGACAGAGCCCGCTTGGACGCACTGGGGAAGAGGCTGATCCTGCTGGTTCTTGAGGCATCAGTTCTGCTGTTGACCAGCACACAATGTGGGGGCGCTGTTTTCTCTCTGCAGGGGTTTGTAGTTAAACTCAAGCAGACCATCACTGCCCTGCTGGAGGGCAGTCACAGCAGGTAAGAGATGGGGGGGGGGATTTACTGGCTGTCTCGGGGCACAGGTAATGTATAACAGAAGAAGTATGGAAGTTGACAAAAGAGCCCAGCTGCCACACTTCAAATGTCTGCAACAAACCCCGGCTTCTGCAGGCTCAGTTAATAAACATTTAAAATACAAATGTTTATACATGATTTCATAAAGCTATTCATGCTGTACTCTCTAAAGTACAATCAAATGTATTATTGACAGTTCAATAAATCATCCTGCAGTTGTTCTGAATGGATGTTTGACACCAGTCTCTCTGGTGCGTTCAGGGACTTTGACCTGCAGGGGGCGTTGCTGGGGCTGGGGGAGCAGGTGCTGGTGCAGGTGAAGGAGGCTCTGATCACCCAGGAAGGACCAGCGCTGCCTCAGGACAGTGAAGACGTGCTTAAGGGACAGATCTCAGACCTGGCCAAGGACAACAACCCCATCCACACTCTCATAGGTCAGTCACCACCGGTGAGGGGCAACCCAAATCTGACCACCCAAGTTCAAGTACAGCAGTTCTTAAGACACTGCTTCAGCATTCCAGAGTAACTAGTTGCATGAGTACCATGTTAATCCTGAGATATGTGGAGGTCAATTTAACCATTACTGATACAATTATGATTTTCATACAGTTGTACAGTTTAGCAAGCTATGTTCTGTGTCTGCGAAGGTTCTTGTATGTCAGATGGGCAATGCAGCAGGCTGATTTCTCTCTCTTTGCATCTCACACATATTGTAGGAGAAAGAGTGCAGGGTTACCTCCAGGCCATGCTGGAGGGAGGCCCCACTAAAAGGAGTCCGTCCATGCCCCCTGCCCTGAGGCTGCTGAGTGCTGAGGTGGCAGAGCTGGGAATGGCCTTTGGGCGAATGGTCCATTTCAACCGCTCAGTCTTCGGCCCCTTCTACGCCCCCATCCTCAGGAAGTTGCTGTTCCCATTGGGAGAGGCCGAGATGGGGGAGGACTCCCGCTAGTCCCCTCAACACCTCAGGTCACCTGCATAAGCTGCCATTCAACATTTACACAATGTAGAGTGTATATACTGTATATTTAGACTTTAGAATATAAAAACGTTAGCAACATTTGTTAAACCAAAAACACATGACAGGCCATGAGATAAGTGGAATATTCTTCCATACAATCATACTGGAATTTATTTTCCTCAGGACACATTCGTTGTGGCAACCCTTGTGATAATCATTTTACTAATATCTAGAGTTTGCATGTATGTCAGCTGTAATTGATTGTATGTGCATTAGCTGGAGATTATGTGTAGGTACAGTAGGATTGAGATTCTTGAATGGTATGTACTGTATAACTTAAAGCACTTACCAAATATATGTATGCACTTTAGAACAATTTAAAAATACTGTACATCTATATTTTAATCTTTTGGAACTGTACATTACATAATTTGTGAAATATGTTGGGGGATTATTGAGTGAAATTTTTTATGCATTCTGACCAACTGAACAAAAATATAAAAGCAACATGTAAAGTGTTGGTCCCATGTTTCATGAGCTGAAATAAAATATCCCAGACATTTTCCATACGCACAAAAAGCTTATTTCTCACAAATTATGGGCACAAATGTGTTTACATCCCTGTTAGTGAGCATTTCTCCTTTGCCAAGATAATCCATCCACCTGACAGGTGTGGCATATCAAGAAGCTGATTAAACAGCATGATCATTACACAGGTGCACCATGTGCTGGGGACAATAAAAGGCCACTCTAAAATGTGCAGTTTTGTCACACAACTCAATGCCACAGATGTCTCAAGTTTTGAGGGCACGTGCAATTGGCATGCTGGTTGCAGGAATGTCCACCAGAGCTGTTGCCAGAGAATTGAATGTTAATTTCTCTACCATAAGCCGCCTCCAACGTCATTTTAGAAAATTTGGCAGTACGTCCAACTGGCCTCACAACTGCAGACCATGTACGTGTATGGCGTTGTGTGGGCGTGCGGTTTGCTGATGTCAACGTTGTGAACAGAGTGCCCTATGGTGGCGGTAGTATGGGCAGGCATAAGCTACGGACAACGAACACAATTGCATTTTATCTATGGCAGTTTGAATGCACAGAGATACCGTGACGAGATCCTGAGGCCCATTGTCGTACCATTCATCCACCGCCATCACCTCATGTTTCAGCATGGTAATGCACGGCCCCATGTCACAAGGATCTGACCACAATTCCTGGAAGCTGAAAATGTCCCAGTTCTTCTATGGCCTGCATACTCACCAGACATGTCACCCATTGAGCATGTTTGGGATGCTCCGGATCAACATGTACGACAGCGTGTTACAGTTTCTGACAATATCCAGCAACTTCACACAGCCATTGAAGAGGAGTGGGACAACATTCCACAGGCCACAATCAACAGCCTGACCAACTGTATGTGAAGGAGATGTGCTGCGCTGCATGAGGCAAATGGTGGTCACACCAGATACTGACTTTTTTTGATCCACACCCCTACCCTTTTAAAAAAGGTATCTGTGACCAACGGATACATATACAGTGGAGGAAAAAAGTATTTAGTCAGCCACCAATTGTGCAAGTTCTCCCACTTAAAAAGATGAGAGAGGCCTGTAGTTTTCATCATAGGTACACGTCAACTATGACAGACAAACTGAGATTTTTTTTCTCCAGAAAATCACATTGTAGGATTTTTTATGAATTTATTTGCAAATTATGGTGGAAAATAAGTATTTGGTCAATAACAAACAAGCAAGATTTCTGGCTCTCACAGACCTGTAACTTCTTCTTTAAGAGGCTCCTCTGTCCTCCACTCGTTACCTGTATTAATGGCACCTGTTTGAACTTGTTATCAGTATAAAAGACACCTGTCCACAACCTCAAACAGTCACACTCCAAACTCCACTATGGCCAAGACCAAAGAGCTGTCAAAGGACACCAGAAACAAAATTGTAGACCTGCACCAGGCTGGGAAGACTGAATCTGCAACAGGTAAGCAGCTTGGTTTGAAGAAATCAACTGTGGGAGCAATTATTAGGAAATGGAAGACATACAAGACCACTGATAATCTCCCTCGATCTGGGGCTCCACGCAAGATCTCACCCCGTGGGGTCAAAATGATCACAAGAACGGTGAGCAAAAATCCCAGAACCACACGGGGGGACCTAGTGAATGACCTGCAGAGAGCTGGGACCAAAGTAACAAAGCCTACCATCAGTAACACACTACGCCGCCAGGGACTCAAATCCTGCAGTGCCAGACGTGTCCCCCTGCTTAAGCCAGTACATGTCCAGGCCCGTCTGAAGTTTGCTAGAGTGCATTTGGATGATCCAGAAGAGGATTGGGAGAATGTCATATGGTCAGATGAAACCAAAATAGAGCTTTTTGGTAAAAACTCAACTCGTCGTGTTTGGAGGACAAAGAATGCTGAGTTGCATCCAAAGAACACCATACCTACTGTGAAGCATGGGGGTGGAAACATCATGCTTTGGGGCTGTTTTTCTGCAAAGGGACCAGGACGACTGATCCGTGTAAAGGAAAGAATGAATGGGGCCATGTATCGTGAGATTTTGAGTGAAAACCTCCTTCCATCAGCAAGGGCATTGAAGATGAAACGTGGCTGGGTCTTTCAGCATGACATGATCCCAAACACACCGCCCGGGCAATGAAGGAGTGTCTTCGTAAGAAGCATTTCAAGGTCCTGGAGTGGCCTAGCCAGTCTCCAGATCTCAACCCCATAGAAAATCTTTGGAGGGAGTTGAAAGTCAGTGTTGCCCAGCGACAGCCCCAAAACATCACTGCTCTAGAGGAGATCTGCATGGAGGAATGGGCCAAAATACCAGCAACAGTGTGTGAAAACCTTGTGAAGACTTACAGAAAACGTTTGACCTGTGTCATTGCCAACAAAGGGTATATAACAAAGTATTGAGAAACTTTTGTTATTGACCAAAGACTTATTTTCCACCATAATTTGCAAATAAATTCATTAAAAATCCTACAATGTGATTTTCTGGATATTTTTTTCTCATTTTGTCTGTCATAGTTGACGTGTACCTATGATGAAAACTACAGGCCTCTCTCATCTTTTTAAGTGGGAGAACTTGCACAATTGGTGGCTGACTAAATACTTTTTTTCCCCACTGTAACTGTATTCCCAGTCATGTGAAATCCATAGATTAGGGCCTAATGAGTAACTCAGTAAAATCGTAGAAGTTGTTGCATGTTGCGTTTATATTTGTGTTCAGTATATAATACTTAAAAGAATGTTATGACCTGTTATTCTTTTTCATTTTTTCAATATGATTTTTATTTCAAACAAGTTCATGAAGAGGAGACAAAATTCAGTTATCATTTATGATGTTTGGTTTAAGAGTAATGAGAAAAACATATTCAAAAGGAAAGACTAAGGATGGTGGAGTTTGTTTTTCTTAGTCAGCGGTAAGTAACCCTAAGCACAATATACTACTCCCAACATAAATGACAAATCGATATACCTATACATAAACCATATATACTGTAAATACACTTACATATCTTATAAAGAACTTCTGAAGTATAAAAGTGTGGGTATAAGGCCATATTATCTTGGTCAATAATCTTCTGTAGTAATTTCTAGGGTAAAGTATTAGGCCATCACTGCCCTTAACAAATAATCGAGGTGCCTCCCAGCCTGATGGAATTGAGCATGCCACTGACATCTCATTACAGAGTTAAACATTATTATATTATAACCACACTTCATCATTGGAGGCCTTAGCCTAATGCAGGGATGGGTAACTTGTAGCCCAGGGGAGTCATGCACCCCCAAAATCTAAGGGGGCATAAAGTACGTAAGGATCGCTGGGAGGTAGAGAATAAATTGAAGAATTTGGCATTTTTCAAACACCTGAAACAGCTTTTTCCTGCAATATATAGCCATAAACATTATGCTTAATTCTATGTCAAAAATATACGTATAATTTTATGCATAGCTAAGCATACCTCTTGAGCTGTCTGTATCGTCCTGACTGGTAAAAAAAAAAACTTGGAAACATGGCTGCATGGGATTGCTGGCTGCTGGATTTCTCTTAATGTGACTCTGTGTATCCAATGGCAATGTCCGCTTTAGGTAGAATGCCGGGAGACACTTGTGGATTTGACAGCTCTACTGCAGTTCCACCTCCGACACCGCCAAAACAACCGCTATGCGGATGTTGGCTAAAGCGGATCTGATTGAATAGAGCCCTTAGTTATTGCTTGCTTTTCTAAAGTCTACCAACTTTGCCAGCTAAGATAGACAAGCTAGCTACTCTAACTTGATTAATTGCCTGAAATGGCTTCTTGGTAGCTAGTTATGAGGTTGGGAGATTAGGCTAGCTAAAGCCAACTTCATGAAGTTGCTAAGTGGCTAGTATTATTACAGAAAAAGAAAATACTCATTTTTAACAGGACAAATCTGAAGGGGCTCCCTATGGGCATGGTCCCTCTGTTGTGGCCCCCAGCCCCATCAAAGTTGCCCATTTCTGGCCTACTTATTCACTACATACTGTACATATTGTAGTATGTCAGTCTTTGAAGATCATAGCATCTGCTGGTGTTCATCCCTTTTTATACTCTTTACTTACTTGTAAGTGATTTAAACCTACAATACCATGCTAAGATCTCACACTAAATAACAGATACTGCAGCCTGTAGAAGCTACATGTGTAGAAGCTTCCAGTTTTTACAAGGGTAAAGTGTTTGTAAGTTGCATTTTCTACCTAATTTAAATCAGTTGTCCCTCCATTAAATAATATATTTCATCCTCTTACTACGTCAGTTAGCCATATGAAAATAGTGTATTTTAAAAATGCATCAGTTTATTTCCATCACATTTTCTGTTCCAAATATCTTTGCTAGTGAGGGAGTATGACTTTTGCATGCATACATCTCCTCTGCCAGTCCCTGGGCTTGTCTTAGTGACAAAGAGATGCAATTAACTCTGGCAGCTCCTTCAAACTCCCATGCAAGTAAGATGCCCTAAGACACAATCAAATACCTTAAGAATGAGATTTTCCATTGTACTATTTAATTTCAGGTATATATTGCTTTACAATTTTAAACATTATCACATTATTATTGACAAACTATACTTTGCCCACAAATACATGGGCATAGCATTATTATGCTGGTACAGTAGTTCTACATTTGATTAATGTACTCTTGTTCTCTCTTCTTGATCCTTGCAGTAACAACATGATCATCTCAAATATACCTGAATCAATACAAATTGTCATTAATGGCCCATCATTAATTATCTATGATCTGTATATTACAGTACCTACATGAAGTCAGATGTGGAGGTAAAGACAGTCAGTGTGAGGCCAGGGAGGATATTTGACCTTTCAGACTGACCTTCTCGAGATAGGAGTGAGAGACAGGCCCTGCTTACCCAGTGGAGACAGACAGCTAGTGTAAGGTTATCATTTCATTTCTCGTTACTTGGTATTCAGGAGAGGTTGTAGAAGGCAGCAGACCTTACCAAACAGTCCCTCATAGACCCGCTGCATGTATCCCTGTTGGTCTCTGGCTCTAGTCTACACTCATGCAGACGCTCACATTGGCTGCTCCACTTCAACTCACAGCTTGGTGTCCGGAAACTTGAACGCTGGCGTGAGCTACACAAGGAAAACACTGGCGTTAAAAAAGACAGAAACATGCACAGCCAAATCATGCCACCACAATTGTGTCTGCTTGAAATAGCCCCTGCTCTTTAAAAACATAGGCTTTTATATGCACCCAAACCAGAGCAGGTTGAATGGGGCTTCATGATTTCAACACATAACAGGGAGGAACATACTTAGTGCAAGATAAATGACAATGCTGGACAATGTAAATGAGATGAGGTGCTGTATTTGTGAAACCAAGAAAAAAGTCAAACATAACAGCAAATTATAAGATAAAACAAAACAGACACTGCTATGTATGTACACCTCAATGGGCCATCAGAGGACGAAACACAAATACTGCCACATGCATCAGTACAGTAACAGTCAGAACAGGACAGAGTAACGATGAGAGACAGCTACAATACCACACAGAGACTAGCACGTCTTAACAGTCATTCTCCAGTCAGCCATCCTGTATTAACCAGGTGTCGTTCGGAGAGAGGCTAAACATAACATCTTCTGCAGCAGGGGACACAGAATGAGGACAGCGGCTAGAGACAGAACAAGCCATCTTCCCATAAGGACACTAACACAAGGCTACACAGCACACAGAATAGGTTGAGCAAAACACAAACAGATAGAGCCAACAGACCATGACAAAAGACCATGACAAAAGGTATGTGGACACCTCGTCGAACATCTCATTTCAAAATCATGGGCATTAATATGGAATTGGTCCCCCCTTTGCTACTATTTACATTTTACATTTTTACATTTACATTTACATTTTAGTCATTTAGCAGACGCTCTTATCCAGAGCGACTTACAGGAGCAATTAGGGTTAAGTGCCTTGCTCAAGGGCACATTTACGTCATTTAGCAGACGCTCTTATCCAGAGCGACTCACAAATTGGTGCATTCACCCTATAGCCAGTGGGATAACCACTTTACAATTTTTTTGGGGGGGGTAGAAGGATTACTTTATCCTATCCCAGGTATTCCTTAAAGAGGTGGGGTTTCAAATGTCTCCGGAAGGTGGTGAGTGACTCCGCTGTCCTGGCGTCGTGAGGGAGCTTGTTCCACCATTGGGGTGCCAGAGCAGCAAACAGTTTTGACTGGGCTGAGCGGGAACTATGCTTCCGCAGAGGAAGGGAGCCAGCAGGCCAGAGGTGGATGAACGCTAATGCCCTCGTTTGGGTGTAGGGACTGATCAGAGCCCGAAGGTACAGAGGTGCCGTTCCCCTCACTGCTCCATAGGCAAGCACCATGGTCTTGTAACGGATGCGAGCTTCAACTGGAAGCCAGTGGAGTGTGCGGAGGAGGGGGGTGACGTGAGAGAACTTGGGAAGGTTGAACACCAGACGGGCTGCGGCGTTCTGGATGAGTTGTAGGGGTTTAATGGCACAGGCAGGGAGGCCAGCCAACAGCGAGTTGCAGTAATACTATAACAGCCTCCACTCTTCTGGGAAGGCTTTGCACTAGATGTTGGAACATTGCTGCAGGGACCATTCAGCCACAAGAGCATTAGTGAGGTCGGGCACTGATTTTGGGCGATTAGGCCTGGCTCGCAGTCGGCTTTCCAATTCATCCCAAAGGTGTTCGATGGGGTTGAGGTCAGGGCTCTGTGCAAGCCAGTTAAGTTCTTCCACACTGATCTCGACAAACCATTTCTGTATGGACCTCGCTTTGTGCACGGGGGAATTGTCATGCTGAAACAAGAAAGGGCCTTCACCAAACTGTTGCCACAAAGTTGGAAGCACAGAATCGTCTAGAATGTCATTGGAGGCTGTAGCATTAAGATTTCCCTTCACTGGAACTAAGGGGCCTAGCCTGAACCACGAAAAACAGCCCCAGACCATTATTCCTCCTCCACCAAACTTTACAGTTAGCACTATATATTCAGGAAGGTAGCATTCTCCTGGCATCCGCCAAACCCAGATTTGTTCGTCGGACTGCCAGATGGTGAAGGGTGATTCATCACTCCAGAGAACGCGTTTCCACTGCTCCAGAGTCCAATGGCGGTGAGCTTTACACCATTCCAGCCGACACTTGGCATTGCGCATGGTGATCTTTGGCTTGTGTGCGGCTGCTCGGCCAAGGAAACCCATTTTGTGAAGCGCCCAACAAACAGTTCTTGCTTCCAGAGGCAGTTTGGAACTCGGTAGTGGGTGTTGCAACCGAGGACAGACGATTTTTACTCACTATGCGCTTCAGCACTCAGCGGTCCCGTTCTGTGAGCTTGTGTGGCCTACCACCTCGCGCCTGAGCCGTTGTTGCTCCTAGACATTTCCATTTCACAATAAGAGCACTAACAGTTGACCAGGGCAGCTCTAGCAGGGCATAAATTTGATGAACTGACTTGTTGGAAAGGTGGCATCCTATGATGGTGCCACATTGAAAGTCACTGAGCTCTTCAGTAAGGCCATTCTACTGCCAATGTTTGTCTATGGAGATTGCATGGCTGTGTGCTCGATTTTATACACCTGTCAGCAACGGGTGTGGCTGAAATAACCAAATCCACTAATTTGAAGGGGTGTCCACATACTTTTATATATATAGTGCATTGAATCTTTGGCACTGTCACTCATTTTCTAGTGACAAATGTGTTTAAACATACTGTACCTCATGTTGAACCTATGTGACATGGCATGGATTACAACCCACGTAATCTTGATAAGATGCTACATAAGGAGTCCAGCAACACCAATGTGCCTTGCCTCATAAATAGTCTAAAATGAAAACAATGTTATTGGGAATATCTTGTATCCTTCACCATGAATTGGCAAATTAAATTATTGACATCAAATTCCTTGGACATACCCAAAACGTGGCCTTCATGACCATTTGTTTTGGTAATTTCTCATACGTTTGTATTTGCATTATTTACTACGACAACAGATTGTGGTGATGCTTCGATTTCCCTTGGTTTCTTTCACTAAATATATTTTAGGAAGCATCTCTTATTAAAGAAACCAACCATATCCATTTTAAAACAAAAATGTTTTAAAAGGGATAGTGCCATGTTTTAGCACAGTGTTCTCTGATGAGCCGAACAGTCTCTGATGATTGTCTCTCTTCGTAATACAATTACTGGTGTGGCACCATGCACACTGTGGCGCTACAGAGCATTATATACATTATTATCTGGACAAACCTGTACCATTACAACACCTTCATTGCAGCTCAGCCAAAGTGTTCATGTGTTGTCAACTCGAAAGTGCTGTTAGTCCTTTTTAACCATGGAAGACGCATGTAGCAGTCAGCAGGTGTGGAGAGTGTGTGATGGTGGCAAGGGATGCTCAATTGATTACATTTAGATAAACTGATAGATGGCCAGATTGAAGTAATTAAGGCTACTGTTCTTGGCAGATTGATGAAGAAGTTGTCCTCCCATTTGTGTATGAGAAGAGCACACAGGAAATTGAGGTTCAGTTCTTGATCCATTTCTAATGGAAAGGGAAGATTCCTTGATGATCCATCAATGTATGATAAAAAAATGCGTAGAAAAAAAGTGTGTTGTTATTTTTTATTATTTTTTAATAGATGTTTTGTCCTTCATGCAGCCCAAGCTAGATGTGTCTCCTCACAGCGCCTCACAGTGGTAGATGTCTGGCAAGACAGGACAAGCTACAGATGGGGAAATAAAAATATTGAATTTGCCTTTAGGGAAAAACAAGTGAAATACAAAAATAAACATGGCATTAAAAAGACAAGAAAAACTGTTAATCCTTTTGGGAAGGGGATAAACTATTGTTTATGACTGAGGAGGTTGTTTGGGAAGGATAGGCTAAGAGTTCCACTCTATATGGGACCAAAACGGTCTGTGGATAATATCACAAGAGTAGTAGTCCTTTGGTGTTAGATAAAAAGGGGGACTTATGAAGGTTTGTTCTTTTCTTGTTCACATTGGCAGTACAGCCAATGCTAATCATGTAACTATCAGCTAAAAATGCAACAGGTAGCTCAACAAAAAAAAAAGTAATGCTTGTTTTAACTGAAGGGAGTCACTTGGAAAATAATGGCATGACAGGAAGAGAATAAAAAGCCACAATCTCTTCAATGATGATAAACCTAATAGGGGGTGGATGCAAATGCAAGTAGTTGGGAGGAGGAGGAGGCAGATCGGTTGAGAGAGCAGGGCCATTGTAGGTTCAGTTCAGGTCCATCCACAAGTCAAGGGGCTCCATCAGTGGCTGCAGCAGTGTCAGGAGGAGCAGGGGCTGCCAAGGGGTGAGGAACAGGAGAGAGAGCTGCAGGGATGTGTGATGTCAGAGCAGGGTGAGGTTTGTGTAGGTCAGGGCAGGGCAAAGGAGAGGGGGCAGCCCTGAGGGATGCTACCATCACAGTGAGAAGGCACGGGGCTTGTGAGAGAGAGAGAGAGAGAGAGAGAGAGAGAGAGAGGGTGGTAGAGGTCAGGGGTCAAACTGGGTGCTAGTGCGGGGTGGAGGCGGGGCAGGGGATCCAGTCTCAGAATATGGTGGTCTCGTACTTGGTGCTGACAGGGCGCTTGTTGGAGTCTCTCTGGTTGAAGAGCCAGGTGGTGCTGCCCAGGGACTGCATGTCTGCATCCATCTCCAGAGGGTCAATCTGCCGGGGGAGGGGAGGGGGGATGAGAGTCGCACACTCAAGTCCTCAGCACACGTGCAAGTGGATTAAAGGCACAGTCCAGTGATGCAAGAATCACAGACACCAGGGCTCAATCCACAACATAGCAAAACAGGCTGTTGGAGACCTAACAGACCACACACACTCCCATCTGTCTCTTAATCTGAGTTTCAAATTAAGTGAAAATGTGAAAACACCATTAGGATCCAAACATGCACTCTTAACCAATAGGGTCACCGAAAAAAAAGCGTCTCTGTTAACACATCAGCAGCCAGAAATCAACACTGATCACTACCAGGATAAATATCATATGTTATAGCTTTTCCATATGAATAAATTCACTTCAATTAGTAGTCCTGTATATCTGATTACACTAAACACCACTGATAAACCCCAAATAAAGTACATTGTGGCAATGCAACACTGAAATGTACTACTGTCTACATATACAGTTTAAAGTCATTAAAACTTGTTTTTCAACCACTCCACAAATTTCTTGTTAACAAACTATAGTTTTGGCCAGTCGGTTAGGACATCTACTTTGTGCATGACACAAGTAATTTTTCCAACAATTGTTTACAAACAGATTATTTCACTTATAATTCACTGTATCACAATTCCAGTGGGTCAGAAGTTTACTGTGCCTTTAAACAGCTTGGAAAATTCCAGAAAATGATGTCATGACTTTAGAAGCTTCTGATAGGCTAATTGACATAATTTGAGTCAATTGGAGGTGTACCTGTGGATGTATTTCAAGGCCTACTTTCAAACTCAGTGCCTCTTTGATTGACACCATGGGGAAAAAAAAGAAATCAGCCAAGACCTCAGAAAGAAAATGGTTGACCTCCACAAGTCTGGTTCATCCTTGGGAGCAATTTCCAAACGCCTGAAGGTACCACGTTCATCTTTACAAACAATAGTACGCAAATATAAACACCATGGGACCACGCAGCCGTCATATCGCTCAGGAAGGAGACGCGTTCTGTCTCCTAGAGATTTTTTTGGGGTCATTTAACAGACGCTCTTATCCAGAGCGACTTACATTTAGTGAGTGCATACATTTTTCATACTGGGCCCCCCGTGGGAAACAAACCCACAACCCTGGCATTGCAAGCGCCATGCTCTACCAACTGAGCTACAGGGGGGCCTGTAGAGATGAACGTACTTTGGTGCGAAAAGTGCAAATCAATCCCAGAACAACAGCAACGGACCTTGTGAAGATGCTGGAGGAAACAGGTACAAAAGTATCTATATCCACAGTAAAACGAGCCCTATATTGACATAACTTGAAAGGCCGCTCAGCAAGGAAGAAGCCACTGCTCGTTAAAGCTTGGTCGCAAATGGATCTTCCAAATGAACAATGACCCCAAGCATACTTTCAAAGTTGTGGCAAAATGGCTTAAGGACAACAAAGTCAAGGTATTGGAGTGGCCATCACAAAGCCCTGACCTCAATCCTATAGAAAATGTGTGGGCAGAACTGAAAAAGTGTGTGTGAGCAAGGAGGCCTACAAACCACCAGCTCTGTCAGGAGGAATGGGCATAAATTCACCCAACTTATTGTGGGAAGCTTGTGGAAGGCTACCCGACACATTTGACCCAAGTTAAACAATTTAAAGGCAATGATACCCAATACTAATTGAGTGTATGTAAACTTCTGACCCACTGGGAATGTGATTAAAGAAATAAAAGCTGAAATAAATAATTCTCTCTACTATTATTCTGACATTTCACATTCTTAAAATAAAGTGGTGATCCTAACTGACCTAAGACGGAATTTTTACTAGGATTAAATGTCAGGAATTGTGATAGAACAGAGTTTAAATGTATTTGGCTGAGGTGTATGTAAACTTCTGACTTAAACTGTATATATATCAATTCTAGCTGTCCAACATCCGATTCATCAGAATCCAAAAGTTGAGTGATATAGCAGGATTAAGACTAAATAGGCCACCTCAAGCATCTTTCTATTTGTACTGATCACACAGCTATGCAATTAAAACACTAGATCATTAGCAGCACAACTGTTAAGCCATTAATCATTTGTAGCTGGTTAAGTCAAAGCTAAGGTATAGCCTAATTATCCTCGGGAAACAATTCATGAGAAAGAACTGCTTATCTTAAAAAAGCTCAAATGCAATGACTACAAGAAAATAGAGAATGTGGCAGAAATTCAGTGTAGGCTATGTCATATCAAAAGGGCAAATATTCTGTAGCTAGATGAAGTGCCTGGGGAAAAAAACTAAAGGTGGACATGGAATGACGAGAGAGAGAGTTAGAGGTGTGTCAGGTGGGTTAGCAGATGGATGATGAAGGATAGCGGAAAGGAGGAGAGAGCAGGACCTGGACTCCAGGGCTAACAGAGTGCAACGGGAGGAAGGAGGGGCGGTGGGTAGTACACGTGTGACAGTAACAGCAGCGGCATTCTAGCGGAGGGGCACCCTGGGAAACAGGAGGATCAAGAAGACAAGAGCAAAGAAATGTTAAACAGGGAAAGGTCATTCATAGTGGCACTGAACGGACCATAGCGATGCACGGTATACTGTAAAGAGTGTATAATCTAGGTTGTTTATCACATCCTATTTGGTGTAGACAAATAATGTTGTTAAGATTGAACTCTGAAACAATGTTTTATACTAGACAGCAGCTGGCATAGCAGGGTTTTATCTCATCTGCCAACTAGACTGGACTGTACTAGCCAGGTTCCCTTCAGTATCTAGGCACAGCCAGCACAGTACAGTACAGGGTACACAGTGCAGTTTGGGGGAGTACTGAACTACATGTAGTTCAACTAGTAATTTAACTACATTTTGCAGTAGATTGGTGGTAGTTAAACTACATTCAAATCTTGGTAGTGTTTTCAGTAGTTAATTACATTTTTGTCATGTAGCGGTGTAGCTAACAACTGGAACTACACACTACTTTTTTTGCTAAAATAAAATATACTCACTTGAAACAAAAAATAAAAAATACAATAAAATATTCTTACTTGAAACAGTTTTTGTGTTTAATAGGCTAATTTACACATTCTGTTAACGTCTGAGCTGTTCTTGCAATTTGTAGTCTATGACATTTCAGATTTAGATATGATAATGTATCATGAAGCAGTTTGGATGTAGTGAACTACTTTTTCAAGGTAACTTTAGTTATGTAAACTATATTTTTCTTAAGGGTAGCTTTAGTGTAGCTCAACATTTTCCAGTGTGAAGTAATTGTTAGCGTGGTAAACTATATTTTCAGAGTAGCTTCCCCAACACTGACAGTGTTCAGCTGCACAGTGATTTATGACATTATTTACATGGGACAAAAATAGTGCACACCTGGCAAGAATGAAATCACATACCTAATATATTATACCTCATATATTATACCTCACATATTATACCTCATATAGTATCCCTCATATATTATACATCATATATTATACCCAGGGGCACAACTTTGGTTTTAGAAGTGGGGGGGACATAATGGGTTTTTTTTGTACGTTTTTTTTAATCCAGTCCAATAAACACTCCAAACAGCCTACCCGACTGCTTGGAGGCGTCCGCATGGTCCTAAAGCACACCGTTGCTTCGTTTTGTATCACATTCCAATGATAAAACAGTGGGGGACAAAAATGCCATTTCAGTTGCGCCCCTGATTAATTTATACCTAATACATTATACCTCATATATTATACCTCATTATATATTCTGTTTATAGCAGATAATAAAGCATGGTGCAGCTTTCTCAGGTGACAGTGATCACTAAGTGTTCATTATCCTTGGGCCTGAAAGGTCAATACATCCATACATGGCCTGAGGCATACGTAAACATTTACGTAACACTCTCAATCAATATACTGGGAAACAGTGAAGGGACAAGGTGACCAGCAGAGAGACACAAAGCTCTCCCTCTCTCTACTCACAGAGGAAATCACATCCTGCCTGTAAGCAAAAAAATAAGACTATTCATTCATCATGATTCTTATATTGTATGGCTGCAGGAAAATCTACTCCGATCTGAGTGACTCAGAGTTGGGGAGATGAGATTGGTAGCAAAATAATGACTCATCACTTTCATCGCTCTACAAGTCTTCCTTTGTGTGTAACGGGGTTATCAGTGGTTTAAAAGCCGCATCCACACATACACATTTACACATACATACTGAATATACAGAAACACAGTATGTATATACACATAATGCAAGTACAGAAACGCACACACAGCTACATGCTGTGCTACGAGTGAGATTTGTGTTTGTGCTCAGTGTGTGGTACCCACTGTTGATCTCCTCATGCTGCTCCATTGCTGTGACGTGGGCTGGCTGGATTTGGTCTCAATGACCTCTGACCCCAGAGATGGTGGGGGGGCCGGGACATACTGCCTGGCCTTGGTCTGGAGAGCCAGCTGATAGGCCACCTCAAAGGCCTGTCCCAGCGTCAGGATGATCTCATAGGTCTGGGTCTGTACCGAGGGAGGGAGTAAAGAATGAACAGACGGTTGCAGTAGTGACTGACAGCTACTTTGAATGAGGCACTCTGAATGAGGTACTAATTATAATAAATCTGCATTTTTGTCATTGCGATGCCATTCATAGCAGGAGCACTATGTTAATCAAGGATGCAATTAGACAATCAAGATGTAGCTTTGTATCGTGTGCCAGGCCTTTTTGAAACACGGATTTAAAAGTGACAAATTAAGATATGAAGTTACTTGCATGACAGCAGGTGCATTACTTTAATCAAGACATTAAGGCTATTTAATTCATCAAGATATGAAGTTGCATGCAGTTTTATCAGCAGGTTGCCAAATTCGAATCAACTTTTCCTATCAAACTTTTTTATGATATGATATGGCATTTAGAGTTTAATTAATAATAGTCAGAGTACTTTAGAAAGATTTTAAGGTTGGAAATGGGTGATTGTATTTTGGCATACAGGTGTAGAAACGAATTTTAGCCAGTTTGCTACAGCAGGAAAATAATCCTGCAGCAACAGGAAATGTGAACTATTATATGGATTATAATGAATGGACATTTTTTGTAGGGGTTGATACATTTTACGTTAGGGCAAATCAAGACTGACATTTTAAAGTGGAAATAACAAACATTAGAAGCCTTTTAAAACCTTCCTGCTATGCAGAACAATTCTCAGCAGCATCTGTAGTCTTAAGTAGTGATAATAATGTATGGAGTGATTGAAGGGTTTGGGGTGGTGTCATAATCATGTTCCTCACCACTTCCACAGTGCTGAAGACATGGCAGAAGTGGTGGCCACTTTTATTGTCCTTGGTAATGTAGGCGAAGGAGCAGAGGTCCTCAGGGTCCTGGGCCGCACAGGAGATGTTCCTGATCTCATGCTCGGCTACTATGGTCTGATGAGAGGACAGAAGAACAGGATGGAACTGAGGAGCAACAGGAACAACAACATCGACCAGAAACAACAGACTTCATCGGCACCAACAGTGTTATCTTTATTTTAGGGGAATCAGTATGAGAGAGCGAAAGAGGGAAATGATGCTGCTGACATCATCATGCGTCTCTCATTTCCTGCAGGCTCCCAGTACCTTAGTGGCTGCATCGATGAACTTGACCCCTTTATAGGTGATGGAAAGGATGACAACAGGACCCTTTCTTGAATGGTCCTTCGACTTCTACAAGTAGAAAGAAAATGGCGAGGGGATCCATATTAATATGGAGTGCTAGAATAGAGTGATTGAATATTGATCTGCAGAATGATGACATCACGTACCCTAATTTTGGCACAGGCTTCTTGAGTGGACTCAATCCCTCGTAGATCCCTGATAATCATTGATCCTAAATACTGGAAAAGAAGCAACAAAGAAGGTTATCATCTCTGAACTATCAATTTCTGATACATCAAGCAATGATCAATATTGAATAGCTGAGAGTGTTGGTGACTTCTCTTCAGGGGGCATAACGACTTACACTGGCCTCATACCCACAGGACTCTAAGATGAGTTTCTCAGGCTGGTGATGCCAAGCGGACACTGTAGCATACGTGGCAGACTGGCTAGGCGGCCGGAGGGCCAAACGTGGTTCCCTATGTCTGTCACTCTGTCTGTCCTAGAAAGACACATACAGTAGAGACGGCTTGATCCTGTAGTGTACAGGGATGCTTATGGCAGAACATTTAGTCACAAAATATTACTGGATAATAAAACTACAAAGATGCTGTAACACTTTGACTGATCAATATATATTTAATACAAGCATGGAATGACTCAATAATCTGTTAAACACATAACAGCTTCTGTTTCAGATTACCCCAGCAGCAGCTTCCTCTCTTTATGACATGATCATCCCAAGCACACCACAGAGACACATATTTCAGTCACTTTATGAGCTACAGGTAAAGACATCGTTTTGGCAGGAGAACTAACGTGAGAGCGTGGTCTCTCGCTGTAGGAGCGCAGGGACACACTGCAGTCCTGGTCCGTGGCTCTTCTCCTCCTGCCGGCCTCTCCCAGGGGCAGGAGCATGTCCATGGAGCGACTGGTGGACGGGTCCATCTGACTCAGAGCAGAGGTCCCTGTCTGGGACAACAGGTCCTGAAACTGCCACATACAGATTGATTGATCAGATTGATGATGTGGGCGTGAAAGATTTCAAACAAAATAGTGACTCAATACTAATTTCAATTAGGTATTAGAACGTTAAGTAGTGTCATACAGGTGGTATTATTGTTAAAATGTGACAAGGCTCTAACTAACCCTGATCTGTGAGAGACGGTGAGAGATCTGTGATTTGGTCGGGGCCTCCTCATAGGGCCGCTCTGCCAGAGACGCTATGATCCTCTTCCTGTGGCCGAGAGGGCCGATCTTCAACACCTACAGAGACCAGCACAGATGGGACACAATTGTGACTAGACTGTACTAAGGGCTGTGTGCACCTTAATTAGGGTGGAAGGGCTCGTGGTAATGGCTTTAGCGGAATTAGTGGAATGGTATCAAACACATGGTTTCCATGTGTTTAATGCCATTCCATTTACGTTCCAGCCATTATTATGAGCAGTCCTCCCCTCAGCAACCTCCACTGAAATACATAGTCGGGCAGCCATGCCAGCAAACAACAGGCAGACAGAATGGACTCTCCTCAATTATTCAACTCAAATCTGTTTTGCCTTAATCTCAGTACAGCGCTGTCTCCTCTCTGTGGCACTCTATAATTCACTAACAAAACATTGGCCTCACGTTGACAATCTCCAACTCCCATAGGTTCTTCACACAGTCCAAGGTACGGTAGCCGCTAGACAGGAAGTTAGGCAGGTACTCCTGCAGGCCTAACACATCCAACCAGGTGGAGAGAGAGGTGCTGCCATCACAGCCCAGGGCCTTCACCTACAGACAGGGGAAGAAAATAGATCAAATTACATTCAAGTAAAAGCAGGATTTCACAATTTCTTTCAGGATATTCCAACCATACCCAATGTCAAAGTGCTTTTTCACAGGATCGCTTTTGTCATAGCTACAGGCAAGATCCGAACTACTTTACAATACCTGTCATCATATCATGATTGAAAATACTGTGCACAAACGTAGATAAATCCAATGCACACTCCTTGACACCTTGATGTTCTTAGACTGAGATGAATGCTCAACCAGGTAAAAGGTTGCAGGCGGTGCCCTGGACTGATGATAACTACCTTGGGCAAGCTGCGTGCTGCGTGGAGGATCTTCTTTCTGTGTCCAGGGTCAGTGATTCCCATATCGCTAAGGTCCAAGTCCTCCATCACGTTACTGCCCTACACATGCACCAACGCACGCAGTACACACATGCACACGCACACACGCACAAGTTAATTACACAAACTGCAGACGCTTATGCAGAAACACATATAAATCACTTAAGCTAACTATTAACATAGACATTACAACATCTCCTACACTCTAGGTCTATATGCGTGGCCAAACACGACTCCAACACCATCATTAAGTTAGCTGACGACACAACAGTGGTAGGCCTGATCAACGACAACAATGAGACAGCCAATAGGGAGGAGGTCAGAGACCTGGCAGTGTGGTGCCAGGACAACAACTTCTCCCTCAACGTGAGCAAGACGATGGAGCTGATCGTGGACTACAGGAAAAGGGGGGCCGAACACGCCCCATTCACATTGACGGGGCTGTAATGGAGCGGGTCGAGTGTTTCAAGTTCCTTGGTGTCCACATCACCAACAAACTATCATGGTCCAAACATAGCAAGACAGTCATGAAGAGGGCACGACAAAGCCTATTCCCCCTAAGGAAACTGAAAAGATTTGGCATGGGTCCCCAGATCCTCAAAAAGTTCTACAGCTGCACCATCGAGAGCATCCTGACCGGTTGCATCACCACCTGGTATGGCAACTGCTCGGCATCCGACCGTAAGGTGCTACAGAGCGTAGTGTGTACGGCCCAGTACATCACTGGGGCCAAGCTTCCTGCCATCCAGGACCTACAGTGGGGGAAAAAAGTATTTAGTCAGCCACCAATTGTGCAAGTTCTCCCACTTAAAAAGATGAGAGAGGCCTGTAATTTTCATCATAGGTACACGTCAACTATGGCAGACAAAATCAGGAAAAAAAATCCAGAAAATCACATTGTAGGATTTTTAATGAATTTATTTGCAAATTATGGTGGAAAATAAGTATTTGGTCAATAACAAAAGTTTCTCAATACTTTGTTATATACCCTTTGTTGGCAATGACACAGATCAAACGTTTTCTGTAAGTCTTCACAAGGTTTTCACACACTGTTGCTGGTATTTTGGCCCATTCCTCCGTGCAGATCTCCTCTAGAGCAGTGATGTTTTGGGGCTGTGGCTGGGCAACACTGACTTTCAACTCCCTCCAAAGATTTTCTATGGGGTTGAGATCTGGAGACTGGCTAGGCCACTCCAGGACCTTGAAATGCTTCTTACGAAGCCACTCCTTCGTTGCCCGGGCGGTGTGTTTGGGATCATTGTCATGCTGAAAGACCCAGCCACGTTTCATCTTCAATGCCCTTGCTGATGGAAGGAGGTTTTCACTCAAAATCTCACGATACATGGCCCCATTCATTATTTTCTTTACACGGATCAGTCGTCCTGGTCCCTTTGCAGAAAAACAGCCCCAAAGCATGATGTTTCCACTCCCATGCTTCACAGTAGGTATTGTGTTCTTTGGATGCAACTCAGCATTCTTTGTCCTCCAAACACGACGAGTTGAGTTTTTACCAAAAAGTTCTATTTTGGTTTCATCTGACCATATGACATTCTCCCAATCCTCTTCTGGATCATCCAAATGCACTCTAGCAAACTTCAGACATGTACTGGCTTAAGCAGGGGGACACGTCTAGCACTGCAGGATTTGAGTCCCTGGTGGCGTAGTGTGTTACTGATGGTAGGCTTTGTTACTTTGGTCCCAGCTCTCTGCAGGTCATTCACTAGGTCCCCCGTGTGGTTCTGGGATTTTTGCTCACCGTTCTTGTGATCATTTCGACCCCACGGGGTGAGATCTTGCGTGGAGCCCCAGATTGAGGGAGATTATCAGTGGTCTTGTATGTCTTCCATTTCCTAATAATTGCTCCCACAGTTGATTTCTTCAAACCAAGCTGCTTACCTATTGCAGATTCAGTCTTCCCAGCCTGGTGCAGGTCTACAATTTTGTTTCTGGTGTCCTTTGACAGCTCTTTGGTCTTGGCCATAGTGGAGTTTGGAGTGTGACTGTTTGAGGTTGTGAACAGGTGTCTTTTATACTGATGACAAGTTCAAACAGTTGCCATTAATACAGGTAACGAGTTGAGGACAGAGGAGCCTCTTAAAGAAGAAGTTACAGGTCTGTGAGGGCCAGAAATCTTGCTTGTTTGTAGGTGACCAAATACTTATTTTCCACCATAATTTGCAAAGAAATTCATTAAAAATCCTACAATGTAATTTTCTGGAAAAAAAATTCTCAATTTGTCTGTCATAGTTGAAGTGTACCTATGATGAATATTACAGGCCTCTCTCATCTTTTTAAGTGGGAGAACTTGCACAATTGGTGGCTGACTAAATACTTTTTTCCCCCACTGTATATACTAGGCGGTGTCAGAGGAAGGCCCCAAAAATCTGTTCTCTCTGCTACCGCATGGCAAGCGGTACCGGAGCGCCAAGTCTAGGTCCAAAAGGCTCCTTAACAGCTTCTACCCCCAAGCCATAAGACTGCTGAACAATTAATCAAATGGCCACCCGGACTACCGGTACCCCCTGTATATTGCCTCGTTATTGTTATTTTATTGTGTTACTTTTTATAAAAAAATTTACTTTAGTTTATTTAGTAAATATTTTCTTAACTCTATTTCTTGAACTGCATTGTTGGTTAAGGGCTTGTAAGTAAGCATTTCACGGTAAGGTCTACACCTGTTGTATTCGGCGCATGTGAAAAATAAAATTTGATTTGATTTTGATTCATATGCAATCAATAATACACACAGACACACACACACACACACACACACACACACACACACACACACACACAGACAGAAACACACAGACACAGACAGAAACACACACACGCGCATGCGCTTATTTATGTCCTCAGACAAACAGGAATGACGCGGTGAGAGGACATTGGAGTCAAATAAATTGTGCATGCCAAAGGTAATCAATCTATTCTAATGCAACACCACCAAGGGAAAAGCAATCACAACTGCAGCAGCTTTTACTTCTGAGCTACATTGTTACATTGAGACAAATTACATTGGGCATGAGAAAAACATTTAGGACTATGTATCTGTGTGTTTGGGTGTGTTTGTGTATGTGTGTGTGTGTGCATGTGTGTGTGTGCACACACATGCATATGCAAACAGCTGTGGTGTAGGGGACAATGAATGAGGATTTCACTGTATATAATGGTGAAGACAATAATTAAAGTAATCTAAACATTTCCCATTTTCCTTTACAGTAATGATTGACAACAATAGATGTTCACCATTTGTTTTACATAACTCTCCATAAGTGGCACATGCTTCGTCATCTAAATCAGCTTTATAGGGAGAAATAAAGATTTAAGGAGATCCTTAAAAATGTGGAGCTCAGCATTTCCCCAGTGGACTGCTGCAGATAGATTTTTCCTGGACAAGAATGTTAAAATGTAGCTAGTCTTTTCTAAATCTAGCCTCACTGCTTGTTTCTGGAGCACAATGCAGCAGTTACAGTAACACACTGATGATCACTAGAACAAGTATCCAAATAACGCAGTGTCTGACGTCAGAAAATAGATATTTCCAATAAAATGGTTGTTGGACGTTCCAGGAGGTCCCACTGGAGCTTGTCATTTATACTTAATCAGTAATATATGATTAAGTAATTAATAGCTATTTTTGTTGTTATCTATAAGTACCTATTACATAACTGTGATACATACAGTCCCTCATCACAAAGGGGGAAGGTTCCATGAAATGAGGAGGCACCAGAAACCCCATCAGGGCAGAACGGTAGGCCATACAAGAGACATGAGGGTCCCATTAGACGAAAGCGACGCAAAGTGATAATCATCTTGTAAAAAAGTATGAGAATGGGCACACAGCTGTTTATTATTTATGATCCCTCAAAAGCTGCATCTTGAAGAAATCATCCCATGCAGAGATGGGGGAGGAGGAGGGGGCAGTGAAAGAGGACCGAAGGTCTGAAGGGTAGACTAACTCTGATCTCTCTGTTTTGAAGAATTTGATCTATGACACTCTTGCCTTTGGGATCAGCAGGGAAATTGGGCACTCAGATTTCTCAACTGGGCTATACTCTAAAAGAGACAGTGTATTTTATTTAATGAAGAGCTTTGTCATCGCAGCTTTCAGGCCAGCTGCTCACCAACTAATGTGCATCTCCGGCACAGTCACCATTACCTTTGCTCCTCTGGGCTTCATGACATGTATTTCTATGTGATTTGATTTAATCTACATTAATTTGATGATGGGGTTGAACAGTGTCTCACAGAGCCATCTCAACCACTCAATAAAAATGATACCTGGCTAAACCCAGTATACCACTTCCCCTGATCTAGAGTCAGCCCACCAAGTAAATAAACAAATAAACGGAGCAGCACTGCAGTGATAACACAATGAATCTGGGTGACACCATTGAGACACCATTCAACCTTTAAAACATATTTCTGACTGCTCTGACCTATTCAGACAGCAACCTGCAAGTCCTTAAAAGTATCTGAGGGCAATTTGTCCTGCAGAGAGCTAATTAATTATCTGGTTGGTGCTTCTACTCCTCAGACATTAGTCAAGAGATGAACATTAACATCACAAAGCTAATAACCCATGATCCTCATCCTGTTATTACCTTATTAACACGAACACCGTAATTCTGGTTGGTACAATCCACACTACATCACTATGCTGACTGACTAGCTATTTTCAGTCCATACATAGTCTATCAGACTTCTTCCATTGGTTATGTGACCTCTCTAACAGGTGCAGTCCGTTGCCCCTGGCCAAGCTCTCATCTGTGGTAACCTCATGTAAACAACAGTACTGAAGCAGCTGTGTCGTCAGATCAATTAGTGTTTGCTTTAAAGACCATGTTATTCACCATTTACAACAGCTTTTTCAAATTTACCTAATCAGAGGAAATGTCAGTGTTGTTTTGTACATTCATTGGCAAATGTTGTAACACACATCCGTGTGTTGTAACTTAAAAGGAACATGATTGCCTCTTTTAGTTTGACACAACACATACAGTAATTTCAGCTGCAGCTAAACCATTTTATTAATACATAATTCCAGAGGCACAGCCAGTTGAATCTGTCTATGCTTTCCAGAAACAAGAGACATACGAGACACAAGGGATGTCATAATGATGTCATTTTCTGGCTGAAGTGGCATAAGATAACCAGAAAAAAACATCAGTATACAACTTGACCATGACATCACAAAAAAAAAACTTCACTTTGCCACAAAATATCTTATAGAATTGCCAGGAAGTAAAATCCATACTGTGACCTCAACAGAGTGGTTTGTTGTATCTGCTGATGATTGGGTGAGCTATACTGAGAATGCTTTCTGGCCAGGCCAGCATGGAGGTTGAGGTTGTAGAACATAAATCAGCCTGACAATATAGGGGGGATGGTGGTGACGATGGGATTTTACTGTAAATCAGATGGCATAATAGGGGATGAAGGAAAAAAGTTGAAAGGTTTTGTTGTGATTCGTCTTACCATTGGTGACATATTCTACACTTCAAAGGGATTTACAGTAAGCACATACATCTGTATGGGGTCATCTACTGTATAGCAAGGAGAGGTGAAGAGCAGCAATGGAAGAGAGAGAGAAACTGGGGGAGACAGAATCCGGAAGGGAAAGTGAAATAGAAGAGGGGAAGATGGAAAAGGAGGGAGGGAGAAAGGGAGATGGAAAGAGATGAAAAGTGTAAAAGATCTTAGAAACGTTGACTCACCATGTAGCGCAGGTCGTCGAAGCCATTAAGCAGCAGCTTGCTCTCGTACTGCGGCAGCCCCACATGCTCCAGCCACTCTCCCACAGGCTGGTCCAGGGCTTTGCTGCAGGCCCCATCTGCCGAGAGAGGGAAGCGCTTCAGCAGGGAGAAGCCGTTCAACCGGTAGCAGCGGCACTCCGAGGACGAGACATGGCATTGCCACATCATCCTCGGCCAGCACAACCGAATGCAGGAGCACCAGCAGGGCAGAGGAGACAGGGTCCAGGCTGTGGGAGGGCGGCTCCCACAAGGCAGGAGGGGGCCCGGCTATTCTTACACTAGAGATATAGTTGTGGAACCTGCCCACGTGGTATACTGTACACCCACTGTTGTTACTGTGAGTGTCAATGTCAGGCAAGGGTGGAGGTAGAGGTGGATATGTAGATCCTTTGAATATTGATCACCACGTTCAATTGATTGAGCCAATCTGGTATCTTCCATCAAAATGTTTTGCTAATTACTGACATGGAAATTGCCAATGCCTCAAAATGTGTCATTTCTAGCACACTGTAATACGGTGCACTAAACAAAATAATTTCCCAGACCACACAAAGATGATACAGTATTACTGGATATCATATTCCACATGCTGTCTTTTATCCTGGTTAAACCATCATCATCATCATCCTTTTTTTAAACAGATAATATTCCACGTGTATGGTAAACCAAAGTAAGTTACAGCTCCACAGAGTACACTTTGTAGCACTTGGTCACCTCTGTCTCAGTCCCATGGCTTTATTGGACAACCTGTCTGAGAGCTCTGACGGTAGAACCATGATGAGGTAAGGGTATTCATGTAATCTGGATCATGGGATTCTCTCTAGGATTCTGGTCTTACTCCACAAACAGAATGAGAGTCCAATCTCATAAACCAAAACTCAGGTTTCCCTTTGGCTTCCGACTGTTGATGAAAAACTCCTGAAATGAAATCAGAATTCAATCACCAGCCGCTTGATAAAGCTCCAGCTTCCGGCATGCCTGCTTGCCTGAGGCGCTATGTCCTTGGTGTTCCCAGTGATCCTGGTGGTAAACCTGGTGCTTCCCAGCATATATACTCATTCAGAGAAAGTTCTTATCATATCTCACACCAGTAAATCCAAGCTCAGCTCTAACAGAGCGCAGGTGAGCCTCTTGACTCTTGGCTGAGATCTCCACAGGACCACCTTGGTTTAGCCTGCCTCCTCCCTGTGCGATAAGACCCCTCCACCCCACCTGGCTCTCCCCCACCGTGGGTACAGCTAGCTCCAGAAGCCCCTGTGCTCAGGGCAGAGGTTTGCTGCATCCCCTGTCTGATGCATGCACTGTCACAAAGCAGCTGCTCTCGGCTCACACGCTCCCCTCACCGCTCCCCTCACAGGACATAACGTCCAGATGCTGGATACTCACGAGTCCAGAAAGCAGCCTCAACCACGTCCTTCCCGCATCCACAACAGGCAGTCTTGATGCTCATCCCCCTTCCCATTCAGACAAATCCCTCAAGCTTTTTCTCTCTTCTGCTCTCTTTCTGGCTCTTTATCTCATTCCCTCATTCACATATTCTCTCAGTCCACTGCAGGGCTTCTGTATGCTGCCTGATGGAGAAGGGTACTGCTTCACGTATCAGCTCTCCGTTCCTCCCCCTATCTCTCTCTGCCTAACACTCTTACTATATAAATCCCCCTCCCTCTCCCTTTACCTCATAGCCTCTCTCCCTCTACCTCACAGCATATCTCTCTCTCTCTCTCCCTCTACCCCAGTCTCTCTCTCTCTCCCTCTACCCCAGTCTCGCTCTCTCTCTCTCTACCCCGGTCTCTTCCTCTCTCTCTTCCCACCCTCTGCACTGATTAGAATTGCACAGAGGCACTCTGATCTTGCTAGTGCTGAAAAGACACCACCGTCAGAGGCAGGGAACAAGCACTAGGAGCCTCAAAATCACAGACCTCTCTGTATGGAATGACTGGAATATAAAAGGATGTAGGTTTCTCCCCTTCTACATGGGCAGTGATTTCAAAGCTCGGCTTCCCAGTGCTTTACAAGGGATATTAAAATAAATAAAATGTTCAAGCTTATTCACAGCTGGCCTTAATTAATTTACATCTCGCTGTGATGATTGGGCGAGTGGGGCAGCACTGATTCAAGTCAGTGCAATGCTCTCTCTCTCTCTCTCTCACACACACACACACACACACACACATGCACACACAGTGTTTAACGGACTGTCTCTCATACTGTCTAACATAATGACTCTCAAGTCCCTTTCACCATGCGACAAGATGACAGGAGAGACATTACACTCTTAGAAAAAAAGGTGCTATCTAGAACATAAAAGGGTTCCTCTGCTGTCCCCATAGGAGAACCCTTTGAATAACCCTTTTTTGTTCCAGGTAGAACACTTTTGGTTCCAGAGAGAACCCTTTTCAGTTCCATGTAGAACCCTTTCCTATGGGGACAGCTGAAGAACCCTTTTGGAACCCTTTTTTCTAGGAGTGTAACTCCTGTTGTTACGTCAGCACATATCACAAACAATTTTTAGAATACAACAGTTGATGCGTGAAGCTTACAGGTCAGATAACTGCAGGAATCATATGGGTGAAATGCAACAGGATAATACGAATGGGCACACAGACTTCTATTGACAGAAATCAAAATTGGCATTTGCACCCACCTATGCAGGGCTGCTTACTGCGTCCATCACTGGTGTTATCTGGATACAGCTACAGGCACAGAGTAATTATGCAGGCTTTCAGTCTGCCTGTGAACGCCTCACACATCCCATCCCCAGCCAGCTGGCCAGAGGAGGAGAAGTGATGGTTACAGGAGCGATCGATTTGAGCTCCTGCCGTAATTGGCCGGCTGTCACCCAGTTGCTCTGACTTAATGATCAGGTAAAGGTCAGGTCTTTGTGACCACGCATCTGAGCTAAGCGCAAGAGCTAACGCTCATAATTCATAATCAAGAACAGAAAGCCCTTCTATTAGATACGCTTTGGGATATAGAGAGAAAGGATGTATGCACTCAGTACTGTAAGTCGTTCTGGATAAGAGCGTCTGCTAAATGACAAAGAATATATATTTGAAAAGGAAGAGGAAGAGAAAAGAAGCAGACATAAAAGAGATGGACAGAAGAAGTTGAATAGTGAAGATGATGAAATGTGCATGTGGGGGAGGTAAGATGGTAATAAAGAAATAGGAAAGATTGGAGCAGACTCATTACGTTTCAGTCAGACCCCTCTCTCTTCCCCCAGAGCTTTACCGATGGCAGCTTCTTCATTATATCACTCAAACAAAGCCTGTTAAAAATACCGGCCCTCCCCACCCAATTACAGCCATTCATTTGGGACGACAACAGCTCCCAGGGACCAGCGGGGCCTAATTACTGAGTGATTGTTACTGTTAGGGGGAACTGGGTCACTATCTCAGCCCACTAAACGAGTATTCACGTCCAGTTTGGGCTAGTGGGCTTCCGTAGGGACCGAGAGAGCTACCTAGGTCTAAACTTGGCTCAGGGGGAAACCAGAAATACTATATTTACGGAGAGGTAAAGGCTCTGTTGTCTAGATAAAGCACTGCCTCTGTATCAGTGTGAGAGTAGCACTAGCTCTGTCAACACATCCACAACGGCAACGCTACCGAAAGGAGCCGCAAAGCTGAATTAATTAACGGGAACGGAAGACGGACACTATTCCTTTGAACGTCAGAGGAGTGGCAAACACAAACTGAGCTGCAGGATGCCTCCTGTGTGTTGTTAGGAGAGCTCCCTCTCTCTCTCCCTCCCTGCTCCCTGTTTAAGCTAATTTACTCAATGCTCCTGTAACAGACAATTGAAGCACTTTCAAACCACAAATGAAAACAGCACAACATTTAAGCATTCTATAGGCCACATGGAATTGCAGGGATGTTTCAAGAGGCAAAATGGCACAGCAGTCACAATGTTTTTTATTATAGTTTAGGATTCATTGGCACAACTTGGCTCCAGGCCATCCCTGGGAAATAGTATCTATGAAGAAAGAGGGATGAGAGGAATAGGAGGGAGAGAAAGGGATGGAAGGAGTGGGGGATAATATAGCTCCTTTACAATGGTGGGAGGGAAGAAGAGTGACGATTTGGCTTCCCTCTCCCTCACTGAAAGGGCACATTCATTTTGTGTCATTTCATTTTGTAGGAGAATACAATACCCTCATTATGCCTTTACCAAGAGGGCAAGTCAGTCAACACACTTGGGCTAAACATAGGGCGGCAGGTAGCCTAGCGGTTAGAGCGTTGGTGCAGGTAACTGAAAGGTTGCTGTTTCAAATACCCTAGCTGACAAGGTGAAAGATCTGTCAATGTGCCCTTGAGCAAGGCACTTAACCCTACTTTGCACACATTTCACTGCACCTATCTGATGTATGTGACAACAAAACATATTTGGTAGATTTTTTTTTTTTTTTACATCCCATCTCCATGCACAATGACAGAGTAATAAGCAATCAGGTACTATCAGGTGATAGAATCAGCACTGCTATGAATCAGCTGAATCTGGGACAGGCTCCTGCTGAGTCCTCTTTATGAAAAACTCAAAATACTGAAATAGTATAGTAGCACCGTCTACATCAACAAACACATAAATTACCATACTTTCCAGCCACATTACGTAGAGTATAATAACATCAGGTATAAAAATAATAATAAATGAGTGGCAGATGAAATTGGAATAAATAAAATATATACTTTCAAGTGAAGGAGAGGAAACAGTGAGTTTCATTAGTGAGTTTCATTACAGTGGTTATGACTAATGAAAATAATAAACTATGCATCAAGGACCATATTTGGACGTTATGACGGTGGCCTGTTCAGTGTAATGGACACACATCGTCAGAGGAAGGCAGATGTGCTGTATGATGCCATGATGAAAAAGACCCCAGCACAGACAGCCTGCAGTGTTTAGCTATTACTGCAAATTAATAATGCATATTAATAATGCACATTACAACATTAAGCCGAAAGAGTGTCATTATCAATATGAGTTTGACAAAAAATCCTCATAGGACAACGACCATAATCCACTGAGGTAAATAGCTTTGTGGAATCACATTATAGAAAAGTGTCTAAGGGAGACTATTGAGCAGTAGAGATCCAGTATACCAAGTTGGTAATGTAATCTAAACAAATTGAGCAATTGTCAGTTGGCTTCTCACTGAGCGCTGCCTGAAAGATAGACTTGATGAAGCAGAGAATAGATTCAGCCTCTATTGAGACACAGCACAGGAAAAATGATAGTCAAGTGAAGTTTGAATTAGATGTCTCTTAAAGTGGAAAAACACACACACACAAAAAAATCCCATACAGATGACAGAAGTTTCACACAAAACAAATTGCTTTGATTTATGGGAGAAAAAAAATATATTTCTTAATATCGTTTATGTCTTAGTTATTGGCTGTTAATGAGCCTGTACAGCATAAAAACAGTCTGCCTCTAACGAATCTGGTTAACCCTTTACTTTAACGCTCTGTCATAAGGCCTACATAGAGCTGTCATAAGATGGCTGACTGTTTGTATGCAGCATTTACCTGTGGTGCGCTGCTGGTCATTGGACGACTCGATGCCTGCTCCAATCAGGTTCATTATCTTCTCAATCTGAGGAAGAGGAGTGGAACATTAGGACAAACCAGATATGGTTACCCCCAGGTAATGATCATCAACATGTGCTCCTACAGCTTGTTTCTGTGTGTTTCCAAACAGTGTACTGTTGATTGAACATGGATGCTGACTGAGGAGGAGGGCTGACTGAGGAGGAGGGCTGAAGATGGAGGAGGGCTGAAGATGGAGGAGGGCTGAAGATGGAGGAGGGCTGAAGATGGAGGAGGGCTGAAGATGGAGGAGGGCTGACTGAGGAGGAGGGCTGAAGATGGAGGAGGGCTGAAGATGGAGGAGGGCTGAAGATGGAGGAGGGCTGACTGAGGAGGAGGGCTGAAGATGGAGGAGGGCTGAAGATGGAGGAGGGCTGAAGATGGAGGAGGGCTGAAGATGAAGGAGGGCTGAAGATGGAGGAGGGCTGAAGATGGATGAAGAGTAAAACAACAATGTGATGGGTAGTGTTTTATTGGTCCTTCACACTCCCTCCACCACTCAGCAAAAACACAGCAGGGTGAGGGTGTTAGGGTGAATTACAATTTAAAGCGGTTGAACCTTGGGTGGACGAAGCGCAGGGAAAACTTGTAGGCCAAATTGCTTTAGATCTCTGCAAAATGACCTTTATAAGATTCAATAAGGCTCTCTGCCCCATCTCTGAATAAAAGTGAAAACCTGCAGTATACAGAGTGAAACAACAAGCCTGCCTGGAGGTTAACACAAAACAATCCAAGCACATCATGGGCCTAAAACCTATTGCCTTAGAAAATAACGAATAATAATTTATCTTCTGAAAGCAAAGTCAAGAAGATATTGCAGTAATATTACACAGTTCAGCTCTGTCTTTTTGTGTGAGAACTGGTGTTGTGACATTTTCCAGCACCCTCTACTCTTGGCAGACTGAGATTCTGGGAAGATAACTTCTCAGAGCCATGGAGGGAGCTTACTGTACTCTAACTGTTCAGGAGGTAGCTAATGCCATAACACAGTGCTATCCAGTGATTTAATCAGCATATTCTACTATTATAAGAGCCTGCAAATCTGAATTTGCTTTCACAAGTGGCACTGGAGACATAGAAAGGGTTATTTTATGTAGTATTTAGTATTTGAGAAGCCCTATGCACTTTGCTAGTGGCATCAACACTTGATTCATTTAGAAGTCAGACACGTGGGAAGCATGGCAGCTCTCTCCAGCGATACAGACCTCACATATTCCACATTGAATTAACCCAGTTACATTCTATATCACACACTTACCATCACCACATTGCCCATATTCTATAGTGCACCTTATCTCAGCCCAAAAGCTGTTTTTTGAGGAATTCCATCTCATTACGATTAAAGAGCTAGAATATGCTGGGGACTCTTTCGGCCTGAGAGTAGTACAATTAAGGCTACATAACTGTTCCACATCATCACTCTTGCCAGATGTACAGGACATCAGGCGAGAACAAATCTGTGGAAAATCCGTACAAAAACCTAGTCAGTGTAGCTATCTTAACGCATCACATAATAGATCATTTTTCAAAGTGAATTTGTGACTCCTTAAGGGGTCTGATATAGACTTTCCAGTAAGCTCTTGAGTGGCAAGCCCTTGATTAGTGCAACAGTGGATTGGAATAATCAGGTATAGAGACCACAAATAAATAAATGATAGCACAGTTATGAAGTGAAGTGGACCCTGTTAAATCAATTGTGTTCCTCTTAAAGTGATCACGCTGCAATCAGTTGGGATCTATATACTAATCCTCTTAGTGGGCCATTCAATCTCTGCTGCTGATGCCATGCTGCTGTCACACTGCTCTGTTCCCCACACCAAGGAGCCAGGGAGAAGACCTGTTGGGAAGCTGCTTACCCCAACTGGCTCATCAACCCATAAAACCCCCTTTCCAAACCAGGGCCTCTCATGGGTCTGTGCCTCTCATGGGTCTGTGGTTACATTTGTATAGTAATGTATGACCACCACATTCTTTTTTTAATGGCAATTCAACTCATTTGGGACAGTCAAGCCAAAGCGATTAATTTAGCTAAGTCCCCATTTAAACAAAAGTAAATTCATTAATTATACACCCATCTGTGTAGATCATGATGAATCACTGTCAGCTATAAGCTTTGTGTAGGATCAATGTGGTCTCAGGGAAATTCGTATTATACTGTTACGTTTATAGGTTGCATTATGATTGGAATGGTGTATGTACAATATCATATGAATTATAGGACGAATAGTATCACACTTCTTACACCGTATGTGTTACAGGAGGGGGTCGCAGTTCCGGAGTGACCCACTAGGTGTCATCCTCCGACAACCTTAGGGACCTTCTCACTCACAGTCTGGACTAATCATTATCTTATTGGTGTCACCTGTGTCTACCTGTTCACCTGTGTATTTATGCCTTCACTTCCCTGTGTTCCCTTGCTCTGTTTTCTCTGCCAAACAGTACTAATCAGTGTCTGATCGCGAGACATATATACAGGTACTTGAGAAGTGTTCTCCCTGTTTCATTGTTGTTTTCAGTCATAGTTAGTATTTCGTATGTTTGCTGTCAGCCTGTTTTTGGAGACCAATTAGCTCCTCCTTTAAGTCCGTTATTTTGTATCCTGGTTTTGGGACCACCAGTAAAGATCCTTGTTTCACCATCTCTGCCTACTGCCTACTGTCTATCCTGCACCGCACCTGGGTCACACCTCACACCAACCCTTACACGTATGTCCACCAGATGCACATACATTTTGCAGTGCTGTTTTTGCTGGATGTCTATTCCGCATTTTCCGTACTTGACTCACATGCACTTCACAAAGCTGCAGAAAGGCTTGCAGCGTGGATAAGGTTGTTTTCGCTGTCTCTGGGTTCCCTGCCTTGTTCGACCAAAGCGCCAATTGCCACCGGGACCTCCATGTTAAACATGCTGCATGGATACACATTGCCAATACGATTGGATTACCTGGTCAGTTGAATGTGAAATAATTTGCTGGAAATTGGAAGCTAGGTGCTGCCAATTTCTTAGCTAAGCTATCTAGCAAAGTCGTTAGCTTTGTAGTTAGATAGCTAGCTAGCTATCTGGCTTGACTGTTTATGAACTTCTGTTCATACCACCGCAAGGTAAAGCAATGCACGAGTTGAAAATATTGAACGCATGCGGTACACAGAACGCACCGCATTCTAGTGCGGCATCCCCAACGCAGCGTTGTGGACTGCTCCATTGACAATTAATCAGTTCCTCTGGAACACAAAGAGTTCGTTGCTGTCTAAAGTACTGTAACTAGACCATTAGTAGGTATCATACCTGTACGTCTTGGAGGTGCTTAGAAATACGTAAAGTATGTTTTGTATGGCTCTGAGGCCAGGCTGGTAGGATAGCCACTAAACTACTTAATCAATTAGAAGCCTGACCCATTAATTCCTTTGCCAGATTGCATAGCAACAGAGCTTGTATGGGAACTTTTCTTCTCCCTTTTCTCAGTATCTAGGCACCATAAGAATGTGTGCTCCCTAACTATTGCCTTTTGACTGCAGGTATACTGCAAATGAGTGGTGAAGTTGATCCATCAGGAGGTAATATATGAGGCAGGGGGGTAAAAGCCGATTTATGCTTGATCCGAAAATGTGGTCAGAGGCTCTATATGGAGGGTGTGACGAAATTGCGGAGCCTCCGGAGGCATGCAGAGGCCAAATCAAACTTCGTACCGCATCGCCATGCGCCTCTCCAATTTTGAATCAATGCGGAGGGCTCCGTATAGCGCCGCGTTGACATGATTGGTTGACGGTAGGTGGGTGCGGTATGTCCTATATAAACACAAACTCACTTCCTTGACAACTTCCTTCACAACAGCTTTGCTCTGCTCCGCTAAGCGCAAGAAGTATGAAAGCCCTGACGTCTGCGGAGGCTGCATCGCAGTAAATGCTGTACGGACACTTCAGACGTTGGATTGACCATGCAGAGCCTTTAAGCCAGATTGGTATGTAACAGGATCACTATTTTAGGGCAGGCCACAGTACAGACTAACGGACTAGTGTACAAAGACCCATGACTGAAGACATGTCAGAGATGGGCTGATGAGGGGCTTTTTCAGATTTTAATGGGTGCCTGTTTCACCTATGGAATAGGTTCACTGCTGAACTACCCGTCGGCTATATCGGCTAGATGATGAGAGCAGAATTTAAATCAAGAGATTTTTTGATGTTTAACCAAGCAGGTTTTCTCACATCCCCGCACCAATCTGGTGCAGTGAGCGGGATGGGGACATGGCCTTCGTGTTTCGCTGGGTGAGATTTTTTTTTTGCTCATGTTCATGAACACATCTGTCAAAATAGATATTATAAATAGATGTTCTCTCTGCCCTAGCTAGCCACATAAATTATGAACCGAGTTAAACCAGCATATGTGCTGAACATGTTAGTCCTCTTTCCCAGCTAAAATTATTTTCAGCCAGGGCCTCAATAGGCTGCAGTAATGTTAACACGATGAGAGAAATGGACGAGACCATGCCACAAAAGACTCAGACACACACACACACACACACACACACACACACACACTACAACCACAATCATCTCTCTGATACAAAAGGGTCATTTGAAGTGCGCTCACTAAAGAAAGGAGATATTCAAAGCATCTCTAATGACTAGAGGTATCGAGGTATGCATCTGTAACATGTCTGGTTTCGACAGATGTGTCTTTAGAGAATTTAACAGATGTACTCAAGATGTAAAGCTGTTGATCACAAATGTCATCATACATGTCATCAGCATAGTGTGTGATGATCCCTTGTTTGCTAGAGTGCTCTCCCGCGTGGAGGACTGCTCTTATGCCAAAATATAACCTTTATATCAAATCAAATAAATGGGACAAACATAATCAAGGCGAGATAATGACAAGGAATTACAACTATAAATGACTCCAGACAATTGTGGACAGAAAAAAATGCCCAGCTGAGAATTTCAGGCTCTGACTGCTGGACATGCTGTAGTCTAATACTGAGTGTGTCTAAGGGCTGAGAGCAAACCAATCTCAACAGGAATATGGCCTCCTCTGCAGTTACTCCAACATATTGCAGTATGCAGTGTGTGTGTGTGTGTGTGTGTGTGTGTGTGTGTGTGTGTGTGTGTGTGTGTGTCACCCCTGGCTTCCTCTCTTCCTGTCTGTGTGTATGTAGACACTAGCTCTGGACTGTCCGAAGGGGACGGGACGTTGTTGATCTCCTTATGAGTAAGTCTGAGTAAGTCTTTGCCCTTGCATCCTCTCCCCCCACCCTGCCCCAAATGAGTCTAGAAGAGAAACAGACACACAGGGGCAGCTGCAAAACAGGATGCCCTTGAGAACAGAACAGGACACCCCACCCAGCGTGGCCTGAGTAAACAGTCCTGTCAGAGAGCAGAGAGAAGAGGGGAGAACAGAGAGGGGGCCAGGGAACCAGACAGTCCTGTCAGAGAGCAGAGGGGAGAGTAGAGAGGAGAACAGAGGGCTGGGGGGACGGGATGAGCCAGAAAATACAATAATTTCTATCTAGACTAGAGTTCAGCACAATGCAGCGTCAGACCAGGAATGAAGTAGGTGTTGAGGCTGGGGCTGTGGCCTGCATTAGCCTACTGGAGAGCAGGGGAAACTGGGGGAACAGAAGAGATGTCAAGCCCCTACTGCCCCTTCCCCTGCTGCCCCTACCCCTACTGCCCCTTCCCCTGCTGCCCCTTCCCCTACTAACCCTTCCCCTGCTGCCCCTTCCCCTGCTGCCCCTTCCCCTACTGCCCCTTCCCCTACTCCCCCTTCCCCTGCTGCCCCTCCCCTGCTTTCCCTTCCCCTACTGCCCCTTCCCCTGCTGCCCCTTCCCCTACTGCCCCTTCCCCTGCTGCCCCTTCCCCTGCTGCCCCCTCCCCTGCTGCCCCTTCCCCTACTGCCCCTTCCCCTGCTGGCCCTTCCCTCCTGCCTATCACTCTTCTTCCTTCCTCTCTTTATCACTCATTACAACACCACCCTCTACTTACTCCCCCTCCTTACTACACCCGCTCCCCTCTGCCCCTAAAGGAGTTAAAAAGCTATATTGGAAGCCTGTCTATGCATAAACTCTCCCAGTGCCAATCCCTGCCTATCACCCCACCCAGAGAACCCAGAGAATTACCTCATCCCACTCGGAGGCGAAGGAGGGCGATCTCTCCATCTGTTTGTTCCCAGAACTGCAGTTAGCCACAGACTCACTGCAGCCGTTCAGACCCCCATCCTCCTCACACAGGGGAGACACCAACAGGTCTGAGTCCGACTTGGAGAGTCTGCGGGTCAACTTCAGGTCCCCCGGAGGCTTCAGCCTGACTGGAGGCACAGCCACCTTCCCTGGCGACTCCCTGGCCTCAGCCTTGGCAGTGTGGACCACCGTGGCATAGATGGCATCAGCATCCAAGAGGGAGGCTGACATTACTGTGGAGCTGCCTGCCTGTGTGGCAGTGTTAGGATCCTAGCCTCCCTGTACCCAGGCCTCAGGCAGCAGTCTCTCCTCCTATACCAGTGGTCAGTGCAGAGAGGGCTGTAAAACACTGCAGGATCCAGCAGTCTCAGTCTGTACAGAGCTTTCTGTTGAATTCTGAGGAAAAGCCAGACAGAAGGGGTGATGTAAGAAACAGTGTGACAGGAAATATCTCTGTCATGACACTAATAAGAATCTGCCTACTAAATCATTCCTGTTTAAAACATATTGAATCTATTCCATTTTGTGAAATGGAGCGTGTAAGAGAGAGGATTGCTGCGTGTGTCCATGGCTCAGATACAATCATCAGGGTCCACCCACTAGTTGTATCCGGCTGCCCTCCCCTTAGTGACTGATGCCTCAGAGTTTTTTATGCTTTCCTTCCCCTCTCTGCATGTCTCTCTCTTGCTTTCTCTCGCTCTCTTCCTCCTCTTTCTCTTTCAGCCTTCTCTCTTATTCTTGAGCAACATACTATCTTTCAAATGGTCGGGTTTCAAACAAGACTGCCTAGAAAGAAAGACTATTCCCAACAGGATGGATGAATGAAACAGACACCAGTGTAGACAAAAGGAAAATCAAGAAATGAGTGTGATACACAACACACACACAAACATACACACAAACATACCCCCCTTCACACACACACACACACACACACAGAAAATTATCCCAGTAAGGCACTACAATAGAATCAGATTCTGACTATTTCAAAGGAGTCTAGCTGCTTTATACAGTTCTAAAAAGAATGCTCTGTGCTTGCTTTTCAAAAATGAATCTAACACAGCAACAGTTAGTAAGTCATTCACAACAGCTGCTTTCAGGAACTGTAATAGCCTTAACAACATCATGTGAAATCCCCATTAATAGGTTTTACCATACCTGCACACTTTGTCTTTGTCTGTCTGTGTTCTGAGAAGAGCTGCCGTCCCATTCCTCATCTGTCCTCTGACTCCCTATCGGAGGACCAAGTTTGTCCCGTCCCGTGGTGGGGATCTGAGGCCTGGCCTTATTAAGACTGACAGCTGGGGTAATCAGGTTACTGACGCACTGGGTGCCTGCCTGTTCAGAGGAAGGGCTGCCTGCGAGGATTCCTTCACCACGTTCTGTGTGCTGTACCACTGGGTCTTGGATAAGCCCCTGAATGAATTCAAGTATATTTTCTGGTCAAGATATTTGCTCCATTAGGCATTTGAAGTTGACTGCCAGGCATTTCAATGGTTAAAATGGGTGAAGAGACTTGATGGCTTGACAAGAATGCAGAACGGATCCCACACACTCTCATATACTGAGCAGTCTATTCATCAGGGGTTGATTCTGACAAAAGGCTCTCTTGTAAGGCGTCCTTAGCCATCAGCAGCACCCGCTGCCATGCACTGTGTACCCCTTCCCTGTTGTGCCCCGCCCACCTCTTCCCTTTGGGTAGGACTGGTATGTACATGACACAAGGGATAACATCAGAGCCAGGGCGAGAGAGAGAGAGAGAGAGAGAGAGAGAGAGAGAGAGAGAGAGAGAGAGAGAGAGAGAGAGAGAGAGAGAGAGAGAGAGAGAGAGAGAGAGAGAGAGAGAGAGAGAGAGAGAGAGAGAGAGAGAGAGAGAGAGAGAGAGAGAGAGAGAGAGAGAGAGAGAGAGAGGGAGAGAGAGAGAGAGAGAGAGAGAGAGAGAGAGAGAGAGAGAGAGAGAGAGCGAGAGAGAGAGAGAGAGAGAGAGAGAGACAGAGAGACAGAAACAGAAACAGAGAGACAGAGAGAGCACTGCTCAGCACTGAACTCAGCCGCACCCCTCAGGATAACATAACACACACTGGGCACAGACTAATGACTAAAAAACTGAGGTGAAATAAACCAAATTATTCATAACCATTTTGAAAGGTTCTGGGCATAGAATAAATGTTTACAGAGATGTAATGATGCCTTAATGGTATATTAGAGGTACCAAAAGAAGAAAGAAATACGTATGCTCCTTCATCTGGCTGCAGAGCTCCAGGGCAGAGAGAATGACTCATGAACACAGTCCTCCAACCAAGCGAAGCACAGACAGCAAACACAGCAGCACAGTGTAGTAAACAAACGCAACGCAAGCACCTATCTGTGTTTCAGTGTGTTGTATGCTCTCTGACTCACAACTGCATTTTAGATTTTAGGGTTCTTTGGCATTTGGTCTCTGAGGTACTTTGCACCTATGCATCCCAAGGCCCTCAGTTTACATTTTCATAACACTGCAGGAATCCAGAAACACTCTGTTGTTCCATTACTTCCCTCCTGCTTGAAATCATTATTTCTCTTTGCAAACCTGGTGCTTTACATCATCTCGACAAGCCCCAGATGACCTGCATTCATTCTATGAAGTGAAAGGGGGTCCATTGTGTTATAAAGATAATCAGCCATAGATGTTATTGCCTTCTGTGAAGCAAGCTGTTTGGCTCGAACACAAATCTTAGAACCAAGCTAACTCATACTAGTGAAAATGAGGAAAACAGGACAAACACTGCCTAGTGCCTACCTCTCAGAGACACCTTGTATAAAATGAAACCACACTTTCTCTATGTCTTATGAATATTTTAACCCCATTTCATTGCAGTATATGAGAAGTCCATCCTTTAGAATCACGAGAGAACTCTATTAGCTTACACCAAGTCTTACTAGGGATTTTGAGAATTTGCCTGGGCCATGACACTGACTCTCAGCCTCTTAGAACTTAGAAGCTCTTACAAAGTCAACCTGTCACATGTACTGTATCTCAGCACTCTCATTTACAGCACTCACCCTGAATGTGGTGTGGTTGAAAATACATGTTGGACTGTGAAGCAGTAATTAAATTATGATCTGTAAGAGTTATGTAGGCTTACAGTTACTGTTTGAACTAAAACACAAGTTTTCAATAATGTTAAATTATTTAAACCAGTTAAATGTAGCTAAATGTAATCACAAATGTAATCTACATAATCCCCAAAAGTATTTCTGATGAGGGCCATGAACAATAACTAGTAATTCTGCATACTCCAAGAAGGTTACAATCTCACCTTTATGGTAAAAATAGTTATAAATTGCTGTGGTGTAGTCACTTTTGAGGACACAAGCTCAAGTACACAGTAAAATATGAAAATAATTTTTATTTTGGTCATTTAGCAGACGCTCTTATCCAGAGCGACTTACAGGAGCAATTAGGGTTAAGTGCCTTGCTCAAGGACACATCGACAGATTTTTCACCTAGTTGGCTTGGGGATTAGAACCAGCAAACTTTCGGTTACTGGCACAACGCTCTTAACCACTAAACTACCTGCCGCCCCATTTTATATGATATATTTCCTAGTCAACAAAACTATATGAATAAGGCTTTACTTGACATATGCTTTCTAAATATAGTATAATCAAATTATAAAATGACTAGCTATAAGAGTTCACCTTCCTTATAACTGTAAAATACATATTTGTATGTTTAGTGTTAGAGAACATTAGCATATTTTCTCAAGATCTCTCTAGATCAAAATGTCTGCCCCCATTGCTGTGAAGATCTCACAGAGCTCTAGCTTGGCTTCCTGAACTCGTTAGGAACTCACATTTCATCTCGTATTAATGTTGTCCTATGACAAACAGAAAGTGTTGTTTTGTTTGTTTAAAATCTATGAATTATTTTAGATGAATGGCTTACATCGATCTCTGAATGTGCTACGGTGATGAAACCACTCTCTCCTGCTACGCTACGGTGTAAGGGTTGCAGGCATGTGCTTTGTCAGTGGCTATGGCGTAGGGTTCAGCCAGGAGTAGATGGACAGTCGGAGCAGCGAATAAAATGGTAGGAGGGACATCCCAGCTTCAAGTGTCAAGTACTGTATCAGTGGGAAACAGGGTTATCGCTCAATGCAAGCCATTTCAATCTACGGTGTCCACAGATCGATTTATAAGTGAAAATGTCGGTCGGAACTGGTACCAAAACCATGCAGGTCCCCTAAACAGGGGACTTTACATCTAAGAGGGTTAACAGTGTAAGGAACAGAGTAAGCCTATTGTCCATCTGGAAACAAGATCAAATTACCCTAATCTACAACAACTCAGACATACACAAAACATAAAAGATCAAGGTAGTCTGAGGTCAGCACAGATACAAAACAAAGGACATCCACCAGCTTAGAGCTCATTCAAGATGGACAGGCAGTCCTGTAAGAGGCTTATAACTGTCACAGATGGAGCTGACCTCCCAGCAGAGGAATGTGAAGGAAAGCACGCATGGCTGAGTGAAAACCCAGCACTGAATATCTATCAGTGTACTTTCATCCCAGAGGAGAGACGAGAGGCGACAGCCCAACAGACCGAGACTGTACACCATGCCACCAATGTCTTTCCTCTACAAACAGGGGCTGGTCACCTCTGGAAAACATGTGAATATGTTCATAAACAAAGCAAGATGAACTGTGGAAGAGACATACAGTACTAGAGGAAATGACATCCGATGCAAAGGTAGATACACATCTTGACAAGTCCTTCCTATTCACAAGGGTTATAAATCTTGGTTTATTCCCCCTTCCAGTCTTAAGAACTTGATAGGGATCCTGTTTAAGTGGCTTAACTGGACAGGTGTTGGGAAGCAATCTCTTTAATTCAAATGGTCCAGTAAAGCCATATGGCCCATCACACTGGCATGGCTGGAAACTACACTAAATACTGTATCATCCCAGTAGACATTGAGATTCATAGCAACTACAGTATTTTAGTCACATTAGCTACTTTGATTTTATACAACTTGGGATCATGTACTGCAGTTATTGCTTCTGGCCATATCCCGATGTAGAGTTAGCATGCAGCTCCAAAGTAAAAATCAAAGCACAGCATTGCACCATACCATCATTTGTATGCAAAAAGGGAATGAGAAGAGGAAAATGCTATGTGAATACATGACTGTGACTGTGTGTGTTTGTGTGTACTCGCACTGTGTGTGTGTGTGTGTGTGTGTGTGTGTGTGTGTGTGTGTGTGTGTGTGTGTGTGTGTGTGAAAGAGCCAGCAAAGAGCAGGGTTTCCTGTGCAAGTTAATGCTTGATTCTGTGTGCGATAAAAACAATACTAGACACAGTTCCATGTTTGTGGATTTCCCATTAGGAGTCAGTGATGACAATGGCAAGTGAGACATTAAACATATTCCCGTTTTTATTGCACTTGGCACAGGATTTGAAGAACAACACCACAAAAAAGAAAAAATATCAACAGTAAAAATAAAATAAATAATAATAACAATCTGATGAAGTATTCTCTTTGCTTTTCTGTCAAATACTCATGCTCTGATCTTTTTCCGAACAATTCCAGGTCCATCCTCAACACATACTGTTGAAATATATATTTAACTAACTGCACGGCACAATCACAATCAGGTTAGTGGTAGTTTCATTGGCGGTATGTTAATGAGATAGAAAAGCTTCAGAAAACAGATTTAATCCAGATAGAAGAAAAGAGAGATAGATGGAGCGAAACAAGCGGAGAGATAAAATGAAGAGCAGGAAGGTAGGAATGATAAAGCAGGGGAATTAATACATACAGTAGATAGTGCTGATGGTTGACAGTGAGGTCACTTTACAGTGATAGGCGACCTTGACAACATGACATTGACCAAGTGCCCGGAGGTGATATTAAAATGATGATAATGATATTGGCCATCACTTGCATCACTATCACTAAGGTGGCTGCTACATATTGGTCTGGTCGATGATTTAGCCCAACACAATACAATTTCAACACATACATTAAAACAATAGAAAAATTCCATAAAGAACGTTTTTTTTATCAATCAGTATATTTTAGTTTAACCATAATACAGTGCATTTGGAAAGTATTCAGACCACTTAACTTTTCCCCACATTTTGTTAAGTTACAGCCTTATTCTAAAATGGATTAAATAAATAAAAATCCTCATCAATTGTGTAGCTCAGTTGGTAGCTCCAGAGTTCCTCTGTGGAGATGGGAGAACCTTCCAGAAGGACAACCATCTCTGCAGTACTCCACCAATCAGTCCTTTATGGTAGAGTGCCCAGATGGAAGCCACTCCTCAGTAAAAGGCACATGACAGCCCGCTTGGAGTTTGCCAGAAGGCCTGGTCTGATGAAACTAAGATTGAACTCTTTGGCCTGAATGCCAAGCGTAACGTCCACAGGAAACATTTTACATTTTAGTCATTTAGCAGACACTCTTGTCCAGAGCGACTTACAGTTAGTGAGTGCATACATTTTTCATACTGGCCCCCCGTGGGAAACGAACCCACAACCCTGGCTTTGCAAGCGCCATGCTCTACCAACTGAGCTACAGGGGACTGGCACCATCCCTACGGGGAAGCATGGTGGTGGCAGTATCATGCTGTGGGGATGTTTTTCAGCTGCAGGGACAGGGAGACTAGTCAGGATCGAGGGAAATATGAACGGAGCAAAGTACAGAGAGATCCTTGATGAAAACCTGCTCCAGAGTGCTCTGGACATCAGACTGGGGCGAATGTTCCCCTTCCAACAGGACAACGACCCTAAGCACACAGCCAAGACAACGCAGGAGTGGCTTCGGGACAAGTCTCTGAAGGTCCTTGAGTGGCCCAGCCAGAGCCTGGACTTGAACCTGATCGAACATCTTTGCAGCGACGCTCCCAATTCAACCTGTCAGAGCTTGAGAGGATCTGCAGAGAAGAATGGGAGAAGCTCCCCAAATACAGCTGTGCCAAGCTTATAGCGTCATACCCAAGAAGACTCAAGGCTGTAATCGCTGCCAAAGGTGCTTCAACAAAGTACTGAGTAAAGGGTCAGAATACTTATGTAAATTTGATATTTCCGTTATTATTATTTTTATACATTTGCAAAAATGTCTAAAAACCAGTTTTTGCGTTGTTATTATCGGGTATTGTGTGTAGATTGATGAGGAACAAAACAATTTGATCCAGTTTAGAATAAGGCTGTAATGTAACAAAATGTGGAAAAAGTCAAGGGGTCTGAATACTTTCCGAATGCGCTGTATTTGCTGTAATATTTGATCTGGCTTTTCAGGAGGATGAAAATGAAATTGTAACCAGCTTTGTATTGCTTGTTTTAGAAAAGGCGATACTTTGAATAAGGTTTCATTTTCAATTAACAAAAATTAGAGGTTGTAATCTGGATAAAGGCAAAAAAGCCATTTTTAAACAGCGGGTGAGCCATTCTTACTAATCTGCTGGAGAAGCAGTTTGGGTTTAAGTATAACTTTTGTATGACTGAAGCTTTTAGTGAGAGGTTTAATGCTGTAATAATAATGTTTGCCCCCCCCCCCCAAACTTGTATTAATTATATGTATACTTTACCCAAAATAAATAAGCAAGTTAAATTTTGTCTGGCTTACCGTTCCAAATAAAGTGAAAAACTTTGTATTCAAATGTGTTGTATTGAGTTCATTTATTTCTTTAGGGATATGAATACCAAATATGTATACTTCACCATCAGACCATTTTATTGGTAAACTACAAGGTAATGTAAATGTTGTGTATTTTAACGATCTATTATGTAATATGGTACACTTATCATAGTCCAGAGAGGCTAGAGAAGTGATCTAGATCTTCAGTAAGACTGTGCAGGGATCCAGATTGCAGACTTAAGAGAAAACTAGAGTCATTGGCATACATTGACACTTTTGTTTTTAAGCCCTGGATTTCTAACCCCTTGATATCATTGTTGGATCTGATTTAATAGCTATCATTTCGATGGCCATAACAAATAGATATGGAGACAGTGGACAACCTTGTTCAACTCCTCTTGACAGTTCAATACTTTCTGATAAGTAACCATTATTTACTATTTTACATCTGGGGTTTCTATACATAACTTTAACCCATTGGTTAAGACATTCACCAAAATGTACAGTGAGGGAAAAAAGTATTTGATCACCTGCTGATTTTATAATACGTTTGCCCACTGACAAAGACATGATCAGTCTATAAATTTAATGGTATGTTTATTTGAACAGTGAGAGACAGAATAACAACAACAAAAATCCAGAAAAACGCATGTCAAAAATGTTATAAATTGATTTGCATTTTAATTAGGGAAATAAGTATTTGACCCCTCTGCAAAACATGACTTAGTACTTGGTGGCAAAACCCTTGTTGCCAATCACAGAGGTCAGACGTTTCTTGTAGTTTGCCACCAGGTTTGCACACATCTCAGGAGGGATTTTGTCCCACTCCTCTTTGCAGATCTTCTCCAAGTCATTAAGGTTTCAAGGCTGATGTTTGGCAACTCAAACCTTCAGCTCCCTCCACAGATTTTCTATGGGATTAAGGTCTGGAGACTGGCTAGGCCACGTAGAGTTGCATGATCATTGCAACTTTACGAGGTGAGATCTTGCATGGAGCCCCAGGCCGAGGGAGATTGACAGTTATTTTGTGTTTCTTCCATTTGCGAATAATCGCACCAACTGTTGTCACCTTCTCACCAAGCTGCTTGGCGATGGTCTTGTAGCCCATTCCAGCCTTGTGTAGGTCTACAATCTTGTCCCTGACATCCTTGGAGAGCTCTTTGGTCTTGGCCATGGTGGAGAGTTTGGAATCTGATTGATTGATTGCTTCTGTGGACAGGTGTCTTTTATACAGGTAACAAGCTGAGATTAGGAGCACTCCCTTTAAGAGTGTGCTCCTAATCTCAGCTTGTTACCTGTATAAAAGACACCTGGGAGTCAGAAATCTTTCTGATTGAGAGGGGGTCAAATACTTATCTCCCTCATTAAAATGCAAATCAATTTATAACATTTTTTACATGCATTTTTATTGATTTTGTTGTTGTTATTCTGTCTCTCACTGTTCAAATAAACTTACCATTAAAATTATAGACTGATCATTTCTTTGTCAGTGGGCAAATGTACAAAATCAGCAGGGGATCAAATACTTTTTTCCCTCACTGTAAATAGTCCAGGCATTTATATATAAATTATATATTATAATCCATAATCATCATTGATTGGATAGCTCAGTAAAAACTATTACTGAGCAATTTAGAAAAGTTCAAGGTTTGGGCAGGAGTGTTCATTCATAAAAGACCTGTCTGTCCAAGGCTCCTCATCAATATCTGTCTCAAAGCTTCTGTCAAAAGGAAGGAAGGAAATCAATGAAATGATACAGACACTGGTGTTACATCCTCTCCCTTGCAGAGCTCTATAAAAGTAGTTTCACACATTTCGATGAGCAAATCGCTGGTATTAGACACCATTATTCCTATGTTCAGAGGGAGATAGTTATGGATGATGAGTTTTCAATTTCACTCCAGATTGGTATTGATTGACAGAGAAGAAGAAATGTTATTTTCTATTGATCTGGTCAATGCTAATATGACAGAGGGTTGTAATTTCTTAACCACTGACAACCATCATAATGAAAACTGTACCATCAAGAGATGATGTGAAGGTACAGTATCTCTGTTGATTCATGCATGAGTGAAAAGGGTATGGCTAAGCTAGGAGACAGGGGGAGCATTTGAACAGGGTCAGAGGGAAAATGCCCAAATCCCACTACACTCACACTTTAACCCCCCAGTCCCAGGCGCTGTGGGCTAGGCGATATAAAGGTGCATGTGTGTGCGTGACTATGATCACTATCAATTGGATTGTGTGCTTGTCGTTGTGGCCATTTCAATGCATTTCCGCTGAGGAAAACCCAAATATGAAGTCATAAAAAAGTGTTTAAATACAGGACAAGTTCAAAAGGAAAGAATGGTTCAGAATAAATGGGGAAGAGAGCACAGGAGAGGAAGGACAGGGTGAGAACTTGAAAACTGCCATTTCCTAAATTTGATTTGATTTGATGAGTGAAAAGGAGGTATCTGTGTGATGGCACAGGCTGGACATTTCGCAAGGCAGGAATTCACTCACAGGATGAAACTTGTCATAGCCACTTGTATACAGAGAGCACTAAAAACATATGGCACGATGTGATAAAGACGTTGATAAAAAATTCAGGTCCCTCCATATGACGTGAGTTTATATGAAAATGTAATTAAGTTACATTGTTCCACAATTACAGTGACACTTTTGAATTGGGGACAGCAAAACACTTACAAAGCACTTACACTTGTATGAGAAGTCAATTACTCTACATTACATTTTCCTTTCAGATGCCCATTGGCTGTTTATAGCGATCACAAATCATCACACACTATACGGTTAAGGATTCCAGATTCAATAAGAAAAATCCAAAGCATAAATCATCATAACGACAAATACTTTTTTTACTGTGTTTATACCAACATAATATATCGGCAAAAAAATCCCCTCAACATCCACACCAACCACAATGGTTAGACGATCTTAAAGCTGACCTATCAGGCACAACCCATTTTAATCTACCTCTTTGGAGAGATACAGTAGTTAAATACTAGAGCTATAAAAGCTAACTGTTTACCTGTCCCTTTAACTTTTCAAAAAACAGGGCTGTGAAGTAGAAAATACTTTTCATGCAAATGTTGACTCTGAATGTTTAATGAGCCCATCTATAATACATGGAGATGCACAAGGCAGAGGAGCAGGTGTAGGAGAATTACTGTTCCTTATAACGTAGCACTGTTCAAGAGGAATGTAAATGTTTCCTGTAGGATGGATCATGTTGTTTTGCTGATTGTATTGTATGTTTTCAAATTTGTAATGCTATATTGATTGCTGTTGCCTTCTTGGCCAGGTCTCCCTTGCAAAAGAGACTATGTGTCTCAATGGGCTTTTTCTGGTTAAATAAAAGTTAAAAAAAAAGATATGCATACTTTACTGGGTGGCATTGATCGTTCCCCCCTTGGTGATCAGATTCTGATTCTGAATGAATGAGAGTGGGAGATGAAATAATCTCTTTTGTAATGGGCCACTACTAATGTAATGGCCCACTAAATCAAATCATACGTGATGCCATTCAAATGCTCAATGGACACAATACAAGTGGAAAGGCCTATATGCATTGGACAGCTAAGTGAAAGAGATCTTGCTGTATTTTTTTTTTTTACATTTTAGTCTTTTAGCAGACGCTCTTATCCAGAGCGACTTACAGTTAGTGAGTGCATACATTTTTCATACTGCCCCCCCGTGGGAAACGAACCCACAACCCTGGCGTTGCAAGCGCCATGCTCTACCAACTGAGCTACAGGGGGCCTGTAATCCAATGCAATTCACTGAGTTTTCCTATTATATGAAGAGTGCCACTATGTTGCATTCAAACATGGGAATATAAACCCATTATAAACCAACTCCAGACTACTTCACGGTACACCCATGTTTGTGTAATCCAGTAACACACATGAGAGGTCACACAACACAGAGTGCGTGAGCGTCAGATGTAAGCTCTGTATTCTCCTCTCATGCTCTGGTATGCAACATCTGTGTAGCCCTGCTGGCTCAGGGAAGACAGACGCCGCCGGCTCATTGGCTGCTAATCCTGCCACCGTGAGAGAACAGCAAATCAAGAGGCCATCCCCAAGGCCCAGGAAAATGGATATTGATCCAGAGCCATGTCTAAATGGATTAAATTACAGAGTGCTGTTGCTAGCAACAGGGATGGACAGGGAGAGATGGAGAAGGAGGGAGAGAGGCAGGGAGAGCGGTGTGGGGGGGATTGGAGGGTACTCTATCAAGGCTTTGGCCACCCATGCCTGGCATTGGTAGACAGCTCACTCCCTCTTCTCCCCATAATCAATACTATAGTCAATAATTCCCTCCGACTACCTCCTGCATGAAAGAAGTCCCTAGAACACTCTCAGTCTCTATAACATGACAGTCTTTTTGGTAATGGTAGTGGTTAATTGAGTGTGAAACTGTGAGGAAGGTATCGACTACATATTGGAGGGAGAAGATGCATCACAGACACATTAGGGGGGACTTGACTAACACTGTGTCAACATTAGTGGGCAAAGCTGGGTGGTAGGAGTCATTCACTAACCTGAAGTCAATAGTCTTCTTGTATGAGCAGTGATCCAGGGTCTTCACTCTTTCTCATTCACACCCTTTTTGTTCATGGCCTGAAGAGAAGAGGGGGAGAAGAGTCCGAGTCTGGAGAGGATATCTAACAGAGTGCTTCCCCTGCATGTTCTGAGCTTTAATATTCTGCAAAGTAATGTGTCCAATGGCATGACAGGAATATCAAAGAGGAGAGTGTGAACTAACCGATAGTAATAGCAACATCAAGGGATGGCTGTGCTTTCTCTTGAAGCCCACTATAATCCATATCTGGATTCATAATAGCCATGAACAATTGGAAGATATTCAAAGATTTTAGTGTCTTTTTGAGTCCTGGTATTCTTCAATAGTCATTTTCAAATGCACTTGCAATCCTTTTTGATTTTAAGAAGTCCTTTCTTTGTGTTAATCTTTGATACCTTTGTACATCAAGGGCAGCTCTGTCATACTGTTGGGCCCATAGACTTATGGTTGGGCCCCTATCTTTTAGGACCAGTTTCCCAGACCAAGATTAGGCCTAGTCCTGGATTAAAAATCATTCTCAATGTAAATTCTCCATTGAAAGCACTTTTTAGTCCAGTTCTAGGCTTAATCTATTTGTGTCTGGGAAACCAGCCCATAGAGCTTCAGTCACAAACATTCTTCCCCACTCCACTTCATCCCCTATGGGCACTGCTCCACTTCATGGTACAATTGAATAATCATAAAGAACCCATTGGATTCCAGCTGACACACGGACAACAGCACATGCTCAACATATGTAAATGTAAATGAAGCTTCTGTCCATTTCAGTGCAGTGATGTTCTAATCCCTATGACATTATGAAGAGAATGCATAATGGGTCCCTGTGTCCATTAGATTTACAGTCAAGGATGTCCCACCATGAGTAATACTTAAAGAAAAACTGCTGTTGTTCTATATACAGTACCAGTCAAAAGTTTGGACACACCTACTCATTCAAGGGTTTTTCTTTATTGTTACTATTTTCTACATTGTAGAATAATAGTGAAGACATCCAAAATATGAAATAACACATATGGAATCATGTAGTAACCAAAAAAGTGTTAAACAAATATATGTTATGTTTGAGATTCTTCAAAGTAGCCACCCTTTGCCTTGATGACAGCTTTGCTGTCACGATCGTTGACTGATGAAGCGGACCAAGGCGCAGCGTGATAAACGTACATACTTTATTCCGTACTTAACACGAACAAAACAACAAACGAAACGTGAAGTCCTAGGTTAACACAAAACCTTAACGGAACAAGATCCCACAACCTAACATGCCACAAGGCTGCCTAAGTATGGTCCCCAATCAGAGACAACGAGCTACAGCTGTCTCTGATTGGGAACCACCCTGGCCAACATAGAAACTAAACGATCTAGAACAAAAACCAATGAAAACTAAACATAGAAAATCCACACTCTGGCTCAACAATTAAGAGTCCCCAGAGCCAGGGTGTGACATTTGCACAATTTTGGCATTCTCTCAACCAGCTTCATGAGGAAGTAGGTGTGTCCAAACTTTTGACTGGTACTGTATATTACTTCCCTTGATACAAGAAAATAATGTAAAAGAATTTGGGAATACTGCGTGCCAATTCTACATAATTCCATAAAATATAGGCTACATAATACATTTTACGGTAGGCCAAGATCTGTGGCCTAAAGTGAACAGGAAATTCAGAAACTATCGGGGGAGAGTGGAACTTGATAAAAATGCTTCTTGGTTGAAAACAAGACCACTTCAGCCCTGGGGGTTTTACAGAAAGAGAAATTAAGTAGGGTTTATTACATTTAAAAATGACCTCCTATGGGTTCGGGACCAATCACAATGGGATTGCAACACAAAGCATGATGTAATTGGTAAATTAGTTGCAAAATTCTGACCAATTGGATCTGTAGAGCCATTTTACAGCACAGTCAGGGCAGCAGGTAGCTTAGTGGTTAAGAGCGTTGTTCCAGTAACCGAAAGGTCGCTGGTTCTAATCCCTGAGCCGACTAGGTGAAAAATCTGTCGATTTGCCCTTGAGCAAGGCACTTAACCCTAATTGCTCATGTAAGTCACTCTGGATAAGAGCGTCTGCTAAATGTAAAATAAAATTTCAATACGGAGTGGCTGCGGATCCAACTGCTAAAGGTCCAAACGCTTGTGTGGGATTCTCTACTTTACGGACAGTCGCTGGAGTAATCAATGACGGTGAGTGTAGAGGTGGATCAGATGAGAAATAATATTCCTGGTGTTTGTGATGCCAGCTGTTTGGTGAGACGTAGACACGGTGGCAATGGTGTGACTGAGGATACACTGTCTGTCTTGTTGAACTTTGATACAGAGTTTCAGGTTGGGTTATATCAGCTATTCTGTGAGGGCCTTTGTTCAAAACCAGTTACGGTGCTTTAGTTGCCAAGGATTCGGACATGTTGCAGCAGTGTGTAGGAGAGAGATCCCAAGATGTGAGAAGTGTGTAGGAGGGTATAGTTACAGGGAGTGTGAAGTTGGGGTAGAGAAAGCACTGTGTGTCAACTCTGGGGGCACCCATGCAGCTGGGGAGCCGAAGTGCCCTACTGCCCTGTGAGAGAGAGACAGGTTGAGTTCGAGTGGGGCAAAACGTTTCCTAGGCTGAGGCAGTGAAGAGTAAAGGAGAGTCCAAAGGTGAGTGATTTTGACTGGGAGACAGGGCCCCCCAGGGAGTAGGCTTGAAGAGCGAGAGAGAGTTTTAGTAAAGTATGACTTCTTGCGTTTATTGCTATGGTTATTAATTGTATTGCACTGATTGAACTTAAATCCTATGAAATAGATGTGATAGTGGCACCCACCTGGATGAAGTCAAAGTGAGTAAAATACTGCTTTGGCGCCATCTGCTGGGCACAGCTGCAGATGAGTAAAGATGACCAAATCGGAAGCGGAAACATGTAGGATAGCCTTTAGTTCCACGTGCAGCAGAATTTTTGCCACATTGCCATAACCACAGTCCTGCAATGAAGCGCCCAGGTAAGTGTAGCTGAAGTCTTTACATTTGGCTTCTACATTCGTTTTTCTTTATTAATCACAAATAATATTGTCTTCGTTGTGATTCTGTTGAATAAATTTACATTGCCAGTTAGCCTGCCAACACTTAGCTAGTGACCCATGCTGGCTAGCATTAGCTTGCTAGCTAGCCCTAGAATTTCATGCATGTGTTTCATGTTTTTCAGGGTTAAAGAAAGCAAGTAAACGTGTGTCTTGCTCCAAACGTTATAAAATACAGAAAAAGGTATTGTGACTTGCACTCTTTACTTTCAATACTTAACTATATTTAGGCTACTCCTAACGGTAGCTGTTGCTGATGTTGTCATGAAGTAGCTAGCTAACGTTAAGTTGGCTAGCTCATTGGTTTTAAAACCTCTCCTCCAGGGACCTCCAGACGTTTCACAATTGTGTTGTAGCCCTGAACTAGTTCACATGATTTATCTATTCAGGGGTATGATGAATAGTTGACTAACGTTAGTTGAATAAGGTATGCTAGCTAACTCAATATATTGTTCTAATCAGCTATGTACTGTTAACTATAGATATATGCGCAAACAAAGTCTTGTCGTGATTTATGTAATTTGTTTTTTAGGTCCGGGAACACAACAGAAAACTAAAAAAAGAAGCAAAAAAGAAAGGAGTAGGCAAAAAAGTGAAAAAGGATATTGGAGTTCCCAACAAAGCACCCTTCAAAGAGGATATTCTGAGGGAAGCAGAACAGAGGAGGTTAAAGGTAAGTTCATGAACTGTTTTGGGGTCGTGTCTTTCATATTTTAGGGGGCAAAATAATTACGCCTAAAATGAATGCGTTCTCATCTCTCTCCAACTCAGCTTGAAGAAGAAAAAGGGAAAAAGAAGCTTGCCAAGCAACAAGAACGGGCTCAGAAGAGGAAGAAGGAAAATGCTGCCAGTAGTGATGGAGACACCAAAGTGAAGAAAGCTAGAAAGGTAAAGGAAAATTGGAAAAAGGTGAAGGGCATCAAAAATCATGCACTCCATGTAGCTTGACAACTCCACATTTTAACTCCACAGGAGTTACCGTCACAGGAGGACCTTGTGAAACAGATGGTGAAACAGAGTGACCCAAGGAATTCAAAGAAGCACTTTTGTTCAGAATTAAACAAGGTAGCTAAAATGATTCAATCTAAATGTCTCAGTTGGTATTAGGTGCACGGGCAAGGAAAGTATAGCCCTTGTCTGGCAGTTGCTGTGAAAGACAGAAGCTTTAATAACGACATGCTCTACCGGAGTGTCCCTATGGATCGATATTCATTAGGCTACTCACATATTTTTTCCAGGTGATCGATGCCTCTGACGTCATAATTGAAGTCCTAGACGCCAGAGATCCCCTTGGCTGCAGATGTCCACAGCTAGAGGAAGCTGTACTGAAGAGGGGTGGAAACAAGAAGCTACTATTCCTGTTGAACAAAATAGGTAATAACCTTATGGATAAGTCTTTCATGTCAATTATATGTAGATTTTGTGTTATCTTTGTTCAAACGGTAATGCAACTTACCATAAACTAAATTTTCCAAATCCTACAGATCTTGTCCCTAAAGAGAATGTGGAGAAGTGGCTGCAGTGTCTTCAGCTTGAGTTCCCAGCTGTGGTGTTCAAGGCGTCCACACAACTACAGGATAAAACAGTGGTATGGACTATGTACATGCAGTGCCTAAGATTTTAATGGAATTAATTTCACTGACTATGTGGGGGGGAATCCATATTGATGACCAACTTCAGTCACACTTGCAGAATGTAGAATATTGGTAATTACTGTGTAGACTATTTGAATATTGATCATAAATGCTTATGTTTGTTAAACAGCAAGAGAAGAAGGCTAGGTTTGCAACTCTTAACGGAGTAGTAGACCAGACCAAAGGAGTGGCCTGTTATGGCAGCAGCTGTCTTCTCCAGCTCCTGGGAGACTATGCAAATGGAACAGGGAGAGAGGGCTCAGTAAAAGTGGGCTTAGTCGGTAAGGAAGCTACTCCCCTCACCATTATTTAGACATAAACTGCATCTCCTTCCTTAATTAGTATGGCTCTCATGTGGTGGTATTAAAGTGTTGTGGTTAAGAAATTATGATGATTTATGTGAACTACTGATGTCTGTGATGACTAATAATGCAACGCTGATCTCATCCATAGCGATCGCAGTGCCCTGTTGTGTACCCTATGTCATATTTTGTCTGATCCGTCTTATGTTCTTTCAGTTTATTTTATCAAATTATATTATCATACTGTATGCACACATTAGCCTGTCATGCATGTTATGTCTGTTATATGACAACAAGATGATTAATCTTTAAGGGTTTGTCCTGCATAGTATAAATACCTGTTGTCTATTACTTGAATCTCTCATGTCCTCCGCTGTCCCCTCAGGGTTCCCCAATGTGGGGAAGAGCAGTCTGATCAACAGCCTGAAAGGGATGAGGGCCTGTAATGCAGGAGTCCAGAGAGGGATCACCAGGTGAGTGAAGCTGAACCATTCAAGCATTCATGGTAGAGATGGGGTCCATTCTATTCGCAGATGGTAAGGAATTGTATGAAGCATGATGAAGTTGAAGATCTGACAAAACTATGGAGTCTATATTCAATCCAACACTGAGCTTCATACACCTCATCTGGGTCTTGCCAATTAGGGCAGAACAGTCCGAAACCCGTGGCTATGTCTGTTTACCTGAATTTGCTCAATGCATGAGTGCCATTTGTAGCTTACCACCTAACACACCTCATGTCTGACTCTTGCAGGTGCTTTCAAGATGTCCACATCTCTAAAAATGTCAAGATGATTGACAGCCCTGGGGTAGTGGCGGCCCAGTCTAACCCAAAAGCTGCCATGGCGCTGAGGAGTCTCCAGGTGGAGGACAAGCAGGAGACTGTTCTAGAGGCCGTCAGGACCCTGCTCAAACAGTGCAACAAGCAACAGGTGAGACTGGGGAGATCACTGGTGTGTGGAAATGTTACTGCCAAGTTTGAGATCAAGCCCTAGGTCTGCTGAGCCTACTAATAGTTAATCCTGGACTTTGTCTTTCAGGTAATGCTTCAGTACAATGTTCCAGACTTCAGAAACTCTTTGGAGTTTTTATCATTTTTTGCCAAGAAACGAGGATTTCTGCAGAAAGGTGGAGTCCCCAACACAGAGCTGGCTGCCTCTACCTTCCTCAATGATTGGACAGGGTGAGTGTTGTCATCGTCACAATTTGTCACCAATCAAATTAAAGTAGGGTCAGGCTAGCATGGAAATGAGGATAATTAACGCAATTCTTGAGTTAAAGTGAAGACTTCTAATCCAACTCTGATCCCTCTGCTGAGCCAGACTGAGTACTTCGCCTGGAAACTAGAATGAAATGTATTTTTTGTAAATACTTGTTGTTTTTTTTACCTACAGGGCAAAGCTGAGTTACCACTGCAAAGCCCCTGAGAAGCCAAGCCTTCCCACATACCTCTCTGAAGACATTGTAACAGAGATGCAGAAGGGCTGGGACTTGGACAAGCTGAGGAAGAGCAATGAGGAGACTTTAAGAAGTGTGTTAATTTAGTATTTTCTCTAATAGAAGAATTCTCATTATACATTTGTCATTTAGCAGGCGCTCTTATCCATAGCGACTTACCGGAGTAATTAGGCTTAGGTGCCTTGCTGAAGGGCATATTGGCATATTGTTCATGTAGTCGGCTCGAGGATTCAAACCAGCGACCTTACGGTTACTGGCCCAACACTCTTAACCACTAGGCTACCTGCTGCCCAGTAATGAATGAGTCTGTGTTGATGTACACCAGTGTTTCTCAACTCCGGTCCTTGAGTACCTCGTGCAGGACACATTTTTGTTGTAGCCCCGGATAAAAACACCTGATTCAACTTGTCAAGGGCTTGATGATTAGTTGACAAGTAGAATCGGGTGTGCTTGTCCAGGACGTCTGCTAAATGATGTAAATGTACTGTTGGGGGTACTGGAGGACCAGAGTTGGGAAACCCTGATGTACACTGAGTTTACAAAACATTAGGAACACTTAATGTTTCCATGAGACTGATCGGGTGAAAGCTATGATCCCTTATTGATATCACTTGCTAGATCCACTTCAATCATTGTAGATGAAGGGGAGGAGACAGGTTAAAGAAGGATGTTTATGCCTTGAGACAATTGAGACATGGATTGCCATTGAGGGTGAAGGGGCAAGACAAAATATTTAAATGCTTTTGAACGGGGTATGATAGTAGGTGCCAGGTGCACCGATTTGAGTGTTAACTGCAATGCTGCTGGGTTTTTCACGCTCAAGTTTCCCGTGTGTATCAAGAATGGTCCACCACCCAAAGGATATCCAACCAACTTGACACAATGGTGGGAAGCATTGGAGTCAACATGGGCCAGCATCCCTGTGGATCGCTTTCGACACCTTGTAGAGTCCATGCCCTGACAAATTGAAGCTGTTCTGAGGGCAAAGGGATTCAACTCATTATTAGGACGGTGTTCCTAATGTTTTGTGCACTCAGTGTATGTGATGACTGACCTACTCGCCCCTAGGTGTAAAGTTCCCAAACCAGGCCAGCAGCATTGTCCTTCTGTCTAAAGGCCCCACCGCCGGAGTGCTGAGTGACAGTGACGTGGTTGAGGACAAACCTGCTCAAGGGCCCACTGAGGAAGAAGAGGAGATGGAGGGTAGCTGTGCGAACCAAGAGGTAGCTGAAAATCTTTACGCTTCTTATTTATCACCTGATAAATCGGATAAAAGTAGGATCAGTCTGTGCTAGCATGGAAATGAAGACGAATAATGCAAGTCTTGAGTTAAAATGAAAACTTCTAATCCAACTCTGATCCCACTGCTGAGCCGAGTGCCTTGTCTGGAATTTACAATCAAATACACTTTTTTTTATTTTTTTAATAAAATGTCTAAACCACTTGTCTTTTTAGGGCAAATCTGAGCTATTACTCCAAAGAAATAAAGGCCTTTGTAATACAATATCTTCCTCTTAATTTCAGGCTGATGGGGTTGAAGAGGTGTCTGATGCAGATGAAACGGATGAACCACAGATAAAGACACCAGTCACAAGTAAATCACTATTAAAGAGACCAGCTTAATTCCTGTTATGTTCCTAATTAATATATAGGATCAGTCTGTGTGGAGATGAGGACAATAAAGCAAGTCTGAATTTAAGTGAAGACTTCTAATCCAACTCTGATCCCACTGCTGAGCCAGACTGAGAACCTTGCTTGGAATCTAGAATTAAATTGATATATATTTTTTCTTCAGGGAATAGCTTCATTCCTGTTACATTTGCAAACAAGTGTGTTGTCAACATCACTTAACAAATTATTTCTCCTCTGCAGAAGAACCAGCCAAAGTGAGGTTCCAGGTTCCTGTCCCAGTCAACATTGACCTCTCCTCAGTCCAGACAAATGATGCCTATGACTTCAACACAGATTTTAAATGAATGTCTGTCCTTCTGGCTGTCTTTAGACTGGCAGCCCAATTCTGATTTTGTTTTTCACTAATTGGTTTTCTGACCAATCAGATCAGCTCTGAAAAAATTTGATCAGTCAAAAGAACAATTGGTAGAAAAAAATATCAGAATTGGGCTGCCTGTGTAAACGCAGCCTTTGTTTCTCAACTCTCATCACATCTAAACCTTACTAGCTGTACTGACACCATCTGTAGTGACTGTTTTTAAGGCCTGTGTGTGGATGTAACCTGTAAAATGAGTTAACAATGTTTTGCCTTTTGAGTAAATGTCCAGCGGTAAATTGTTTAAGATCTGTCAATGTTCATTGTGAATTATTGTGTATATAGCCTGAACACATAAATTGATCCATATTTTGCCCCAAGTTGTGCTTTTTCATTCCAGTTAAAATGGTGATGAATACAACCGCTCAACCCCATGTAGGATGTTCCATTTTAGTTTGCCATGGTGTTGATATTAGGTTGACAGTGTTAAAGACTCAAGGTGGTTAACTTTGTTTTATTAAGCTTATTTTACAAAAGGATGACAATTTGAATATTAACATTCGTTAGATGAATCCTTTGTACAAAGTAAAGAAAAATGACATGTAACAATTTAACACCATATGAACTGTTATTAGGTGTGTAGTGTGTGATAATACTTCAAATGAAAACCATAGGATTGTGTAAATAAGCTATTTGACAATGTTATCCCATTCATAACCATTTCAGCTATTGCACATGTATTGATACTATAGTGGTTTGTGTGTTTAACATCCATCCTTAACGAAAAGGCATGTCACTGCAAAATGCAATCAAGAGAAAGGATAGTAGGCTATAGGCTTGTCTAACTAATTGTTGTGTGGTAGTGAATCTGATATGCAAAAGAGTTAAAAGTGCAAGACAATCGGCAGTAACAAAACATTGATCCTTGTTCTGACTGCATAATGCATCAAGGTGAAGGTCTAAGGAAAGAGGCGATCTTGGCAAATTGTCACGGGATAGTTCCTGAACACATAGGCACACAGAATGTATTCAGTATGGCACTACTTCATGTTATATATATATAAATTATCTTGTCTCATGTGAAGCTAAGCACAGAACCATTGATGCATCTCAGTCTTAAGTAGCTGCATCTGCATTGATGTGAAAATATAAGACAGAAGGAAGGCCACTTTAGAATTGAGATGAAGCCCAATAATGGACTAACGGAGTTTAACGTTAATCCTTATAGTCCAAGGACCTTACATCTTCTGTTTAGAAGCGAATTGGCTTGGCAGCCAAAACAACCAAATACTCCATCTAAACGTAAATAGGTTATAAATTGCGGTACGGTTATAGAAACATAAAGCCCTCTTTCTGATCAGGTCAAACTAATTTCACAAATGGTTTTAACCGGTTTTAACACAGTTGCAGCCGACAGTATCTTTCAGTGACAGTGTTAACACGTTTGTGGCATCCGTCTTCCGTTTACACAGGTGTTCGGAGACGCACAAAGCTAATTAGCACAGGTAGGTAGTAAAATCTGTCTTCAGTCTGTTTTCCGTAAACGCGCTGTAACATGGATATATGGCCGTGTGGGAACCCTAACCCTATAAAGGTGTGAAGTAATTAAACTTTTTATTTTCTAAAAATGTTTTATCGCTGATATGAAATATGTTCCTTATGTTTCCAAAACCGTACCGCAAGCGATGCGTGTTCAAGTTCAGACCGAGCGTCGGGACTCTTAAGAAAAGTACCCTGGCCAGAAGATACTATCGTCAATAGGTGCTGAAGGTAGCTAGTGTCTATGAATGGGATAATTTAAATGTATCCTATGTATGACATTCATTTCTCTCTGTAACATCCTGTTACATCCTATGGAACATGCCCTGTCTGCCTGAGATAAACAACAGACATATCACTCTGTTTGGAATGGTCTTGCATCAAGTTAGGGTTCCTGGGAAGTCACTGGAGGAGAGGCAGACTAGCTGTCATCTCGTCACATCCCTGCTTTAGTCTACTTGTCCCCTGTATGTTTCTGAACTGGGTGGAATATACCCGTGGGGTCCTGAATATACCACTTGTCCCAGACTTCTGTGAATGAAGAGGTCCTGGACCATGGTTTGGAATGTCCGTTCCAATGGAGGAGTTTGGCAGATTTCACAAACTGAGGAGAGTAGCGGTTTCCAGCACCAGTAGCCCCTGAAAATGGAGCAATACTGAATCTTTCTATGCAAACAAAGACCAACAACAGTTTGCTAGTTTCAAGGACAAACTGTACAGGGCAATGATGATACTCTAACAATAACCTTTATTTTTACTTTTCCATACAACATTACACCACTAAGTGTGCCAAGGCTGTCTGCAGCTCATCGTTAGGGAAACATGGAGACAGACAGACCATAGTAGTACAGTTCTTACCTAGGTGTCTGACGTGCCACATGGGGTCAATGCTGGAGTGGTGTTTGTAGAAGACAATGAGAAGGGGAGGTGTGGAGATACTCTCTGCCAATGTCTTACTGTACAGGTCCTCCCTGATAAAAAAAAAATACAATAAATGGAAATGAAAACTCAAAGGGAATGCTTTTCAATTGTCTACAATCTGTGGTGAGTGTCTATTTGGATTGATTTAATTCATGTACAGTTTAGATGTTTTATTTCAAAATAATCTCTGGAGTGCTGAGGGAATTCTGCCCCCGAGGCTGTCTGGCTCTCCTGGTGATTTACTGTGCGTTGAGCTCCATCCAGTGTTCCAGTTGGCTGGTGATGTTCTGATGCTTCCACTCCATCAGGTTGGCCACTATCATCACGGGGTTAAAGGAACACGTGTTGGCCCGCATGCCCAGCTTCTTGATGGCCTCCTTTTTAAAATCCAGGAAGCCAATATAGTTGTTCTAAAGGAATACATACTTGAGATAATTAAAACATTTACATTATTTGATATGGTACCAAGTACAAATATGAAGGGAAAAAATGCTTTCATACCAATATGTAAAATAAGACCCCCTCTGTTCATTCATTTATTATATGGAAGTTTTATTTCCTTAGTGTGTCTGTGTAGTCTACAGCTTGTGTTGTGTACTTGGTTCCCAGCCCCTCGAACGATGCCCTTTGTGGATGCACAATCAAAGTCATCTGAAAACGCAGCTGCATGCCCTGAAATTAGGCTTGTGTGAAAAAGCTCTTCGATGTCCCCTGCAAATATATCATATGTCTAGTATTCATTAGAATCAAAAGTTTATTGGTTGCATACACAGATTTGCAGGTGTTATAGCAGGTGCAGAGAAATGCTTATGTTACTAGGGCCAACAGTGCAGTAGAATGTCAAGCAAATATAATAGAAATAATTTAAAAAATCAACAGAAGAAAATGTATTCACTTTCAGGAAAGAGATCATCTTACTGTGACAAACATGATCATGTTCTGTAAAGAGCTACCTCGTACAATGATGTCATTATCCAAATAAATGGCCTTTTCTGCATCTGGTATGAATACCGGCATATATACCCTGTAGCTCAGTTGGTAGAGCATGGCGCTTGCAACGCCAGGGTTGTGGGTTTGTTTTCCACGGGGGGCCAGTATAAAAAATGTATGCACTAACTGTAAGTCGCTCTGGATAAGAGCATCTGCTAAATGACTAAAATGTAAATGTAATATAAAATCTGGCAAAGGTCAACTTACACAAACAAGAGTAGTATTAGTATTAATAGTAGTATGTGTACAGTATTTAGGAATATCAACATCTATAACACTGATAATACATGTGGTCTGTCTCACCGGTTTCACAGAGTCTAGCTTCTAGGGATCTTTGGTAATCTTCCCATTGAGAAGCTTGGGCTCAAATATGATGATCTTGTGCTTGACATTGTTAAGCTGAGTCTTACTCATCCACAACCTGGGGATTGACATGGGTGTTGTGTCTGACAACATGTTGCTAATCATGCTGTGGAGGACAAGGAGATCCGCTGACACTGTACTTTGATTATAAAGGTTTATTCATAACAAAGGATTTCAGCGTCGATTTACAGATACCTGCAAGCATCTGGAGAACAGTGGACCCAAAAGAATATGTTGTTCTGACCTCCTTTGTCTTCACCAAGTATTTATAATCTTTACCAAGATAGAGGTGGTTTCCCCTACAGACCAATCCCATCACTCCACACAACAGACTTCCTCTGTTTTAGGGTACTCCTATAGAACTGCTCTCCAGATGTCTCCCTAGGCCAAATCAACATTCTCTAAGCTACCATTTGCAAACACTAACAACGTCATAAATTCCTTAGATACCACACTACCATTTGCAAACGCCCACAAAGTAATACATTCCCCAGATACCACATTACCATTTGCAAAGCTAACAAAGTCATAAATTCCTTAGATACCACATTACCATTTGCAAAGCTAACAAAGTCATAAATTCCTTAGGTACCACATTACCATTTGCAAAGCTAACAAAGTCATAAATTCCTTAGATACCACATTTCCCCCCTTCGAGACTAACTAAGTCTCGAAAACAAAAAGATTAGGATTATGACAAATAACAATTTCTCTTATTGAGTATTTTTAACAATAAACCAAAAATACATTTTTCTATGGAGTGTAAATACATTTCTATGAAATATGAACAAATCTTTATGGAGTGTGAGAGCGAAAAACCTGTCTGGCAGCTTTCTTTCCAAATATCCATCAATCAATCAAGACAGTAAAATTCTCTCACGGCCCCTCTGCCCCAGGCAACCACCTAAGTACTCCAGATCAATTCATAAATCTTTACCAATGCATTTTAAACTATGATGCACTTTGAATACACATGAAAGCCTCAGCAAACAAAATACAAACAAAAATGTCCACATTCAGGCTGGTCAACCCATCGGACCCTCCTGTGGATTCTCTCTATCCCTGCCTAGACCCAATATCCCTAAGCATCCACGAAATAAACAAAAACATCTGAGATCCCCACATGTACCCAATAACAGCAAATATCATTCTACAAAAATTAATACAGAAAGAATATGACACAAATTATGTATTACACATGCAAATATGTCTATATATCATTGCAGACACTGGAATGTAGTCCACTACACTTCATCTCCTCAGCAGTGTCGACTTCCAATGCATCGTTGATGATGGACTCTGAACGTTTCCACACCTTCCTTGTTCCACTTCCTCCAGTCCATTCATATTGTCCTTTCATATTGTCCATGTTTGAGTATTTGAATCCCCTCTACACATTCCCCCATATGCTTCTGGAAGAAAAGAAAATACCAAACAGTATCTTTTGCAAAACAACACATTCAAATTAAAACATCAATATCAACTAAAAATATAAAAATGATATATAAAATGAATCACATACCATTTCCCCACTTTGATTCATAACAAAATACTAAAATCACAATAATATTTAAAAACATTTGAAAAATAATCGGATATTCAAAATGGATATCTATCCATCAATACTCCATCCAGTCCCACTTGTTCATCTTCATCTAGATCAGTAACAGTTAACAACGGCAGCTGAGTGTTTTCTCCAGGCATCACAACTCCAACCCATCTCAATATCATAGCCTTCGCAAAGGTCAATAACAAAGTACAAAAGCAAAACATCACACACAGCGCTATCAGAGCTGCTACTAAAATCTGAACTATCACTGCTCCCACTGGGCCTAACTGATCTTGCAACCAAGCCTTCGCTGACCATCCAGCTCCTTCAGATCTACCAAACGCATCCCTTATATTCTTCAATGCATCTATAACACTAGTGATATTATCGGAACTATCTGGGATCAAAGTATAACAATCATCCCCTGTCAAGTTCATAGCCAAGCATAAGCCACCTTGTTTTGCTAAAATATAGTCAAGAGCCATGTCATGTTTCAACAGCGTCAGTCTGTGACTTCTTTGAGTATTTGACAGAAGGTTAAACCCTCTTATCGTTTCATTTGCAAAACCCTGCAAAGTATAGGTAATATTATCAATGTGATCTGCCAAAAATGTTACACCATACCATGGAAAAAGTCCCAGTCCCCACTTCTCTCCTAGACTTATCCTCCAATGGTAGGCTTCCAGACTATGACATTTCGCCATGTCCCTTTTCACCCTATTTCCAAACCTAGACTCAGATTTATCTGTGTCCGGTACTTCCCCTCTTTTAATGGTAAAAACCTCATATGGAAGCTTCAACGTCGACATGTAACAACATCCTGTCCATCCATAGGGTAAGAATATATATGCTTTATCACCACAAACCCACCAAATATCTCTAAAATTCCCAATAGTCACATTACCAGGCAAAAGCTGATCTTTCACCATCAAAGTCCTGCTCTTCTTACTAACTGGAACATAAAAAGTTACATTATATTTCTCATTACTAACCTTATGTTCATGCTTACCCAAAGTCATCATATAATCATCACAATCTGATATTCCCATAAACATACCCTTTCCATCATATGTTTTATTTGAACAAAAACAGCTTTTAGCCCAAAGCACCTCCAATGCTTCAGGAATCGCTGTTAACTGATTTTCCTTCCCATCTAACAAATTCACATAGGGTAATTCATTTAACCAAGAACACTTAAACCTAGGCCTAAACAAATGTTTCGACAACGACATTATTGTATCTGTTAATGATTGTTGCTGATACAACAGCCATGATAAAGCATAAGATTGACACGTACTTGATAGAGGTTGAGCGACCGTCTCTAAGATGGAACCCCATGTGCCTGGTGCTGGAATTCTCAACAGACATCGACCCTCAAGATTCCTCACTGATCTTACAGAATGAGTTAACTGTTGGAACCAAAGATTCCTACCTGCCCATCCATCTTTAATTTTCAAAACAGAAGAATCAAATCCATATGCCTTCCATTTAGTTTCTCTCTTCCCTAACGAGCGGTATTGATCAGATATATCTTCTTGTCTTCCATTAAAATCAAAGAACTCATCCTGTACCTCCATGATAGTATTCTGCACTATTTCAGATGAATCTGCATCATTCTCTACTACCATCTGCTCTCCTATCTCAACACTATCCTTACTACCATTGACAGCACTCTCCATCCGTATCATAAACTCCTGAGTCACTCTTGCTACATCCTTTAGTTTCAGAAAAGTTGTTGTTGGTGTCTATGTCATATTTCCTAAATTTGTTATTGCCGTCGTACCATTAACCTCTTTCAAAGTTACTATTAAAATCGTTGCGTTAGTTGATGTATTAACACCCTTAACTATTTCCAGTGGGAAAGTTACCGATATCCTCTGTGTATTATTTACTGTTGGAGTGGCTACTTTAATATACTTCTCCTGAACTCCATTGGTGACTGTGGAAGCTTCAACAGACTTCAAATCCTCCATCATAAGCGTCACTTCACGAATTACATAGCCTTTTAACCAATCATTCTTAACCGGAACAAATTTTAATGCTTGCACTAGATAAGTACACATATATTCTCCCTGATCTTTCCATGTAACATTACGCAAAATAAGTGAACAATCACTCATAACCCTCTTCCACTTCATATCGTTGTACAAAATATACGTCCTTTGACTAGGGGGCACTGCTTCTACTTCCGGTCCTGATAACAACACTTCTTCTCCATAATTATCTCTCCATGTGGGAGGAACGTCACCACCCCCACTCCATCTCTCACATCTACAAGGAAGATGAGCTGTACCACCCATCCTAACCCTAATGACAGTCTTTTCCTCTAAAATTGGTGCTGGAGCGATTGGCTCCCTTGTAATCAAATGTGATATATTTATAGCTTTAATAACTGTCAATGTTGAAAGAGTTGAATTGCTTCTCACTGTTGTTATAATAGGCTGAAGTGTTGATGTCATTGTCGTTGTTTCATCTATTTTCCCCAAAGCTTTGAAGTCTTTACTTGTATTTCCATCTATCACCACAAGTGTCACTACATTAACTCTCAGTCCCAACTCTAATCCCTCACTTTCAAACTGTTGATTATAAAAAATACATTTATAATCACCTTGATCTTCCTGCTGGGAATTGTAAATATAGATACTGCAATCACCCTCAATCTTCATTCTTCTCTTATCATTCAGCAACGCATACTTTCTCAATGCAACTGCTCCTAACAGATCTAAACTCCTGCCATATCGATCTTCCCACTGAACTCTAAATTTCCCTTCACCACTGTTCTCTCTCGTGCACTTACATGGGAGCTGAGCTGACTGTCCCAGAGTTACTTCAACCCTAGTTTTCGTAACGTTTTGGTCGGACTTTTCTCCTAACTGGTCTGGGCCTACTTTGTCTAACCGAATCACCAGCTTCTCCTGTAACAGAGTTGCCCTTGGTGATCTCCGCTGCTTCACATTCCACTGAAATATTCCCTGTTGTTTCTGGGACGTATTGAAAATCAATTTCCCCAAATCTCCTTTCCTTTCCCTCCATTGCAGAGTCATCTCTGGCATCATCAGAAGTGTAAACATTATCATCCATGCTATCCATAACATTGACAATCTCTCCTTCTTCCTGTTCTCCCCTATCTCCCTCCTTCTCTCTTGAGCCTTCAACATCCTCTCTCTCTGCGCGTGGCACCTCTTCTCCAGGCGCTTTAACACAATGTGACAAATGATACCACGATGGAGATCCTTTAACCTGGACAGCTGTTCCAGTACTACGAACAACTTAAAACCCTGGGACTCATATGTTGAGCCAGGTCTGTTTCTTGGTGGGTGTTTGTTGGGTGACTCCAAAACACGAATGTCAGCTGTCGGCTGGTTGTTTTTGGAGCCAATTTAATTTCTGTTTGGTTACGTCAGGTTAAATAGTTCACTCGCAACGCTGCGCCTTGGTCTCCCTCATTAGACGATCGTGACACAAATGGTCCTTCACGACGTTCGTTATACCACTTCCTTCTAAATACCTTCACGAACACCTTGTCCCCAGGTTGCACTGTACTCCTTTTTTTCTCATCAAGCTCCTCCTCCACCTCTTATTTTCTTTGCCTGTCAGAAACATATGTGGACAACTTTTTATGAAAATTGGCCATATATGTAACGTACGCTCTCATTTCATCTTCCAAAAGAGCCAAGCTTGGACCCTTTCCACTTGTTCGCAAACAAGGCGTAGGCATCCTTCTTCCTGTTACCAATTCATGGGGTGTCATACGTAGATCACGCAACTCACTTGAGCGACACACCATTAATGCTAAAGGAAGCGCCGCTATCCAGTTTAGACCTGTATGCTGACAAATTTTGACAATGCGATTTTTCAAGACACCGTTAATTTTTTCACAAATCCCCTTGACTTTGTGGGTGATAAACTGCTCCAAGGCGTTGCTTAATTCCCAATTTTTGCAACATCAATTTCACTGATTTATTCACAAATTCCTTCCCATTAGCTGAGGATATTCGATCGGGTAATCCCCACCTGCTTATGACTTCTTTACACAAGAACTTGGCAACCGACTGAGCATCTTTTCGCTTGGTTGGACAGGCCTCCGGCCATCGTGAAAATCTATCTACAACCACCAACATGTATCTTTTCCCGTCAACTGGTTTTATCATATCAACAAAGTCAATAACCAACTCACGCATAGGACCTCTCGGTGTAGGAATGTAACCAGGAAGAACCGTCACACCCCTGCGAACATTATTTTTCAGACAGATTGTGCACCTTCCTATTATATAGTCAATCTGTTCAAGCAAATATGGTGCCCAAAAACCATACTCCTTTGTGATCTTTCTCCTAACCTCCCCCATTGCAACATGAGCTAACCCATGTGCTTCCTGAATCATCAGACCTAAGAGGTCTAGAGGCGCTACTATCAACCCCTCATGGTTTCTCCAAAGACCAGTAGCATCTTTCACTGCCCCTCGGTCTAGCCACAGCTGTTTGTCAATAATAGAAGCAGCTTCCTGCATCAAAATCACATCCTTAAGCGTAATTTTTTCTTCCAAGTCCACTCCATGAGTGACCAGAAAAACTTTTCCCAATTTGTCCGCTCCTGTGACGGCTTTTACAGCTTCATCAGCAGCTTTGTTCCCTTGTGTGACTTTTGACACATCTGTTTTATGAGCTGCACACTTAGCTATCGCTATCTCTTTAGGCTTCATCATAGCATGCAACAGTTTCATTATATGCGCATGATGTTGTATCGGAGAACCATCCATTTTCTTAAACCCTCGACCCTTCCATACTGCCCCAAACAAATGACATACACTATGTGCATATGCTGAATCAGTGTATATCGTCACTCGCTTTCCTTCTGCTAACAAACATGCTTCTGTTAGCCCCACAAGTTCAGCAAGTTGTGCAGACGCAGGCTGTGGTATTACTTCAGCCTTTTCAACAACAAATCCAGTTCCTTTGGCTTTAACTACTGCATAGCCAGCACACAATTTATCTCCCACACGATAACAAGACCCATCAGTCCAATACTCCAGGTCTACCTCACGTAATGGAAAGGCTTGCAAATCTGATCTAAGCCTCGAATATTTCTCTGCTTCTTGGACACAATCATGTGGCTCACCATCCTCTAAAGTTGGCAAATTCTCGGCTGGATTTACCGTATCACACCTCACTAGGGTGACATCTTCCTGCTCTAAGAGCCTATGATAGTCTCTGAGCCTAGGCATAGTCAATGTATATTTCCCATAGTTCAGAAGATTTCTGAGACTATGATGGGTAAGAATTGTTACCGGGTAACCCATCATAACCGATGATGCTTTGTCATACATTGAACATACTCCCACCATTGCTCTATAGCACAGTGGTAACCCTAATTCTACTTCTGAATAAGCAGTAGAGTAGTAGGAAATAGGCTGAGGATTCATCCCTGTGCCTGTCGGCTGACAAAGAACTGCACATGCATATCTACCTCCAATAGAAGTAGACACATATAGCAAAAAGTTCTTAGAGTAATCTGGTAGTGTAAGTGCAGGTGCCTCCTGCAACCTCTGTTTGATCGTTTCAAATGCCACATGGCCTTCCTGTGTCCAGGAAAGATTGCTATGGAGTTGACCACTTCCAGTATCCCTAACCATAGCTCTCAAAGGTGCCATCAAACTAGTAGCCCTCACCCAAGCTGAGGAATAACCAGCAATACCAAGAAATGTCATAATCTCTCTGACAGTTCTAGGCTTCGGAGCCTTACGAATAGCTTCCAATTGACTGTCCGAAATGTCTCTGTGGCCATGCGTTATTTTCTGACCCAAATAAACAACCTTCTCCTGGCAATATTGCAGCTTTTTCTGTGAAACCTTATGCCCCTTTTCTGCCAATACCCGCAGCAATTTAATTGAGTCTCTATGACATGTTTCCTTATTTTGTGAGCAAATAATTATATAATCTACGTACTGAATGACAGTGCTTTGCAATATCTGATCTATCCCTACCAAATCATCCTTCAGTACTTTATTGAAAATATGAGGACTATGCCTGTACCCCTGTGGCAAACGACTGTACTCATAGAATTGTCCCTTATATGTGAACCCAAATAAACCCTGACTTTCTACACTAAGTGGAACACTAAAAAATGCACCACATAAGTCTAACACCGTAAAATGTGTCGCATTAGGAGGAACTTGGGCTAACAAGGTATGCGGGTCTGGCACTTCTGCTGGAAAGTCAGTCACTACCTCATTCACTGCTCTCAAATCATGAACAACACGATAAGTTTCATCTGGTTTTTTCACAGGCCACAAAGGCGTGTTACTCCGAGGGTTTTTTGTTGTCCTTAAAACACCTGCTTTCGAAAGTTCTTCAATTTGTGGTTCAATCCCTTCGATTGCTTCATCTTTCAATGGATACTGATTCTTCCAAGGAGGTCTGGCTCCTGGTCGAAGTTCAACTTTCACAGGTTGGGCTGATTTCACAAGTCCAATATCGGTACTGTGTTGAGACCACAAACCTTCTGGAACTTGTTGCAACATCTCCTCTTTCATAGGGTCTGAATTCATCTGCACACTGCAAATAGATTCATGTGTCATCCTTACAGCTTGTGGCTCTCCTTGTCCTTGAGCCGAAATCATTATTTTGAGAAATCGCTGATCTTCACTCCTCCAAATCGCCAAATTCTCTTTCATCGGTACGAAAACAGCTTTCTCTGCTTCTGTCATAATTTCTCCTATTTGCTTCTGCTCATAGCCTTCCGAAACCAACAAGGTCACATGTGGCACACTCTTCTCAATCTCAAATTCTTTATTCAGATAATCGTCTGTGTTTATCTTCATAGCTGCTCCTTGTGGTCCTAAAATAATGCAACATGAGCTGAGTTGAACTTTCTTTGGTTGATGACTCAACCATTCCCCTGAGTTCGATTGGGCAGCATTATTCTCGCATCCGGCATATTTGCCACAATAAATGTCTCCCATATCTTAGCCTGATTCAAAAAATCTTCACTGAGATTTCCAATACAGAATACTGTAGACAAATCCATCTCTGTCATCATCAACAATTGGTAAACCTTTTCCTTTGGCACTTCTACCAGACAGCCGTCTGGTGTACATCTTATTGTACAGTTCAACTTACACAATGCATCTCTTCCCAACAATGCAATAGGTGTATGTTCTGATACCAGTATGGGTATTGTAATTTTTTGATTTTTATAGCAGAGCTCAATTGGTTCCGTAAGAGGAATCAGCTGTTTTACTCCCTCGAATCCGATTGTCCTAATGAGTTGATTGGACATAGGGAGATGTGTAGCATCTTCAGGTCGAACGCAGGTAAAAGCAGCTCCGCTATCCGCCATCAATTCCAATGGTCGGTTGTTTATTTTTACCTCAATTGTTGGATCTTTTTCCGGTCCTGATGCTACCAGCTGACACCCCCCTTTCGGATCTTCTGGGCACCCCTAGAATCCTTGCTCCGGGCCCCTATAGGGGTTCACCGGTCCTCCAGATGATCTTGACTGACCCCTGTATCTTCCTCTGAAATTCCCTCTGATGTTTCCTCCTGGCCCATTGCACTCACGGGCAAAGTGACCAACCTGTCCACAACTATAACACACTTCTGGAGATTGCTGGAAGTATGGCTTAAATCTTCCTCCTCTTCCTCTTTCTAAGCCTTCTCGTCCTCTTCCTCTCCAATTCTGTGTCTGTCCAGAAACTGGCTGTGGATATGAAACAACTGGTAACGCTATTGGTGGCTGGTACAATTGCGGTTGGAACTGGTCCGGTTGAAGCTGTGGCAGTGATTGTTGATTTGGTGCACACTGATTCTGCATAACCAAAGCTTGTTTCTTCTCCTTCTTATTCTCCACCAGTTGTATTTGATTGAGTTTTCTGAGAGTTTCTTGGTCCTGTTCTTTCTGGTTGTGTTCCTTTTTCCTGTACAGATCCACTTGATGGGCTATATGATCTGTATAAACGCCTTTTGTCATGCTTCCAAGTCCAACCACCTCTGCCAGTTTGCTCCTTACTGGTGAGGGCAGTCCCATCTGCAGTTTAGCTCTCAAAATTGACTGCTCAATTTGACTCACATCTGGATCATTTCCGGTAATATTTCTCCACACTTGATGGACTCTTGACACATAGGCTCTCGGATTTTCTTGTTGTCCTAGTGGATAAATCAGAATGTTGTCAGGATGCACATTTGTTGGAAACGTATCTTTCAGTGCTCTCCACAGACGATTCCTACTTGCAGCCAACAATTCAGGGTCGTTCACTGCAGTCCCCACATATCTATTGAGTCCAGCTCTCTGAAATATTTCTTCCATATCTGGAATCCCAAGGAGATTAGCCAAAAGTATCTTAATGTCTCCTATGGCTGACTGTGTTCCCACCGTAATTTCTTCCAATTTTGAAATCCAAGGATAGGCTCCATCTTGAAGAGTAGGCAGCTTCTCAAGTATATCTGACATATCGGTATTTTGCAAAGGCTTATATTCTAGGTTTTGTCCTCGAATGATCACTGGCATCATCTTCTTACTGGTGCCCTCTTTCCTTGGCCTTAATGTATACTTTTTCTCCAATTCTTGGGGTCCTTTTCTCAGCAGTTTTTTCTTCTGTATCTTCAGCTTCTCGAGTTGTTGTTCCAGTTCTCTTACTTCTTCTAAATTATTCGCTTTATCCAGGCATGATACGCATCGGTCTATATCTCTTTCTATTTCTTCTGTGCTAGTCATTGTAGGATAAAATACTCTTGAATATGAAGCACCTTTAATCTCAGAATCTTTATCGCTGTCTTCATCTTTGCTTTCATCAGAACTGGAATATCTTGTATTCTTCTTCTTCAAACATCCATCACCCCTTCTTTCCGCTCTGGCCAACCTCCGTCTGATCACAGGGTCATATCCACCCATGATCTCTTCTGAATCACTCTGATCATCATCATCATCATCATCTTCAAGTTCCATCCTCCTAAACCTCACTCCACCCTTAGTTTCCAGACATCTCGTTTTTTTCTTACTTTTGGAGTTTGGATTCATTTTTATGGTCGTTTCTGCTTGTCCTCTCTCTATTATTTGTTCATCTTCATCTCTGATGCAATAATCACCCTCCTGAATGATCACTGGAAGCTGAGGATAGACGTCCTTAAACTCTACTTCTTTCTCATAAGGTGGGGGTCTTTTTACTGAATCCGTATGTGAGAAAGGTGTACTGACTTCTGTCATTAGGTTTTCTGTCACCTTCACTGCTTTTACAATTTTCTTTATACCTTTGTTTCTTTTATCGTTGGTATCTTTCATCAGTTTTTGTCCTTCATTTTCAAACAGCTTAAGAACACCCAGCTCTCTTTGTCTCTTTTCTTTACGATGTTCCCTTTTTTTTCCCTTTCTTTTGATCTGCCTTATGAATTGACAGAAGCACTTTCATTATGTTGATGACGTCAGGGTTAAGAGTCCCTTCCACTGGCCATGGTTGTTCAATGTCAGGCCAACGTTTATTCCATTTTCCAGATAACCTTGCAATACCATTAACTAAAGGATTACTATTCAACAGGTGTAATTACTTTCATAGTTTTGATGTCCCTTTTCCCCATTGTAACAACTATTTTATATTCCTTTATTGTGAATTATTTTATAATTTTAGACTATATAGCTTATGGTTTCCTCCCAATTTTTTATATTTTTTTATATTTTTTTTATTAAACAATTAAATAAAAATTAATCAATTAAAAAATGTATAATGAATTAAAAAAACAAAAAAAAGTATTATTTTTATTGATTTTTATTTTACCAAGTTATTAATTAGTGGCAATCTTACCACATCCGATCAGGAAAAGTAAAGGAAAGTAGTCAACTTCAGAGCAATCCAAAAAAGAAAGACCTATAATCCAGCAACACTACAGCACTCACAAACCAATTGCTTAATAAGCACCCAATTACCTTAATTTACAGAATAATGTCAGTACTCGATTTCCAACACAACTCTAATCAAACCAACTTATTCACAAAAATTCCAATATGCAATTACATCAATTGATCAGTCTGTTGCCAAGTCCCTGTCAAATTGTCATAACATCAAATATGCTAGGCACACAAAATATCCTGTATGGGAAGGTAAGTTTTGTAAATAGAACAGTACTGGCCTTAGTTTGACTTGATCCTGTTGCAGCAGACTCTGTCGCGTGATGTACACGTCAGCAATTCCTCTCTGTCTCTCTCGCTCCTCCTTCTTATCGTCTCTCATATGACAGAATAACAAAGAAACAGACAATAATGTAATAGTTTATGCACTCACTGAGTTATTTCAACCATTCAACATTCCTCTAGTCACATTCGCGCTAAGAAATAAGCAAACTTAACTCAGGAATAGTATAAATAGCTCAATAACATTTATTTTTATTTTTTTATTTTTATTTTTAATCCGTCAACATATCTCTCATCTATCAATTCAATGGGTCTCAATCAAATAATTTCATCGTTAAACAGCCGATTTAACAAACAGAAAACTATTAGTGTCTAAATCTCCCCATTCGTCTCCGTCTGCTCTGTCCGCTCTGTCAGCCCTACGCAACTCTAAACTCATAAAATCACACGCATGCATAGTACATTCACCAATACGATTTCAGAGTGGATGGAGCTCTCTCCCAGCTCTCTCCAAGCTAGACAACAGAAAGTAGACAGTCCCGCTGTACTTCCTCTCTTTTACCCCCCATAGACAAACAGTAACACTTAACAGAGCTCACAAACCAACATAAAACATTGAACACAAATCCTACTTAGAAGTTTCTTAACTTCCCTTTATCCTAATCTGCGGATTTATAGTTATTTCCTTATCTATTACAAAACATCTCTATACACTATTAAAACCTCCTCCCTGTAGGCTCATGATATTCTAATAGTTAGTAAACATTCTCTTTTTATAGAGACTCATACGTTTTTTAACCTTAGCGTCCTTCCAGGGGGCTCATATATAGTTAACAACTATTAACGTTCTCACCAACGGAGACTCATAAGATTTTTTTACCTTAACTTACGTATTTCCTTATAAAAACAAAAACCCCTATCCTCAACCAAAACATATATATGTATATATCTCTAACATAAATCTTATCCTAATATGAGTCGACACACAGTTTAAACACAACAGAGACGTCTTTATTTTATTATTTTTCTCTCTCTCTCTCTTTCATACATACACAGTTTTAAGCGGCTTATTCCATTCCTATGGACCCCTAAGGTAGCATGTAGCATGTTACCTCCATTGCGCCGTATTTTCCATTGTTCCTAAATTTAGGCTACCACGAGTTTGCGGCTATTCAATGAGCGGTCACATCAAACATATACTTCGTCAACTATAAGATGAACGGTAACTTGCAATAGAATGTATATACCACAATCCCCAGTCCCCGGGACTGACCTAAACCCACCTAATGTGCTTTTAGGATTTTCGGCCCATCCTAATGATCGCCTCCTTAGAGGGCTTCCATAGATCCGCAATGTCCTAATTTGTATACATTTACCCTGGCCTTATTACTTCATTATATTATTCAATAGTTATCGACACTCCCCCCTGTTTGCGTTGCTTTCAGCGCAAACACATTTGAAATTTAGAACGGACTCCTATCCCACAGCAAAACAGCAAAATGCACACGAGTTTTTTAAACGGTACATCTCTCCAGCGAAACACCCACATAAGCCTACGAATTGACCCAGCGCACAAAATTGTGAGAAATCTCACCTTATGAGCCGGCGTCTTGAGCGGGAGTCACTTTTCTGCTCATGAATGGAACACTGGAGAGACGCAGACCGTCCCAAACGTTCCTCGTCGCCATTTTGTTGTGTCTGAAAACATGTTGCTAATCATGCTGTGGAGGACAAGGAGATCCGCTGACACTGTACTTTGATTATAAAGGTTTATTCATAACAAAGGATTTCAGCGTCGATTTACAGATACCTGCAAGCATCTGGAGAACAGTGGACCCAAAAGAATATGTTGTTCTGACCTCCTTTGTCTTCACCAAGTATTTATAATCTTTACCAAGATAGGGGTGGTTTCCCCTACAGACCAATCCCATCACTCCACACAACAGACTTCCTCTGTTTTAGGGTACTCCTATAGAACTGCTCTCCAGATGTCTCCCTAGGCCAAATCAACATTCTCTAAGCTACCATTTGCAAACACTAACAACGTCATAAATTCCTTAGATACCACATTACCATTTGCAAAGCTAACAAAGTCATTAATTCCTTAGATACCACATGGGCATTAAAAACGCTAAAATAATTCAGCCTCAAACAAACAAGTCTCTATTGTGCTTTTTATTAACACCATGGCAGAGTTAACACGTTAATCATTCACTTGAGGTGATCCACAATGTTGAACACGATGTTGGCTTTGCTGTTCTGGTAGCCACTGTTCATGGCAGCCACCACAGCTTCCAGTATCTCCTCTGCAGCAGTAATGATCACTGGGATCTCCTCTCCAGTTCTCACAGGGTCCGGTATGAGCTCAGGAGAGAACTCAGACTCAAAGGGCAGAATCATACCTGGCACTACTGCATCTGTGAGAAGAACATTCAGTTCAATTCACTTCAGTTTAGATCAGGGCGATCTGTAATGCAGTCACTGGTATAAAACAACACCCAATACAGAATGCAATGCATACAAAACACATTATCCATCAGCACCCTAAATGTTATTTGAAGAAAACAGTGTTGAAGAATAACCCCTCTTCCAGTACATAGGGGAACATTTACCTGAATTCTCTCTTCTAAGTAAGTCATTGAGATTTAATATATTCCATTGCACAATGATCAGAAATGCGACTGCCAGCAGCACAAGGATGACCTCATTTACTGAAAAATACACAGCAGGGAAAATAAATGATGAGAACATCTGAAGAGAAGTGTGGCAGTCGCAAAAAAATAAAATAAAAAGTGTGGCACCTGCAACTCATTCACGGATCCCCTTTCAGCCAACACTGAACATTCCAATTAGAGGACTATATCAACAAAAACAAAACAATAAACTCCTCGAATTGTTTTGAGTTGTAACATTATAAGAACACTGAATGTAACAAAGTAACACCACTGACCTCTCCGTAATGACATCGGGCAGTCATCTGTTGCTCTCCTTTGTTATCCTGCACAGAACGTACGAATGAAGCAAAATGTTATAATGATCCATACAGAAAACGTTTATTTATATAGTGATTTAACCACCGTCCCACAAATAAGCACATTAACAAATCCGATGGTTCCGCTATGATTTCTAAACCAAGCCAAATCGTTTCTTATTAAAACAATATAGACATGCAATCTGGAGTAAAGGAAAACGTGAGTATATGTTCTGTAACGTTAAGCAATGACAAAAAACACGCATGCTTTCTACTCACAGAACACAAAAGCAATTCACATCAAAAGCCAAAGTGCCAACTCAACACTGAAACTGGACAGTCTTATCTCCATCTCTTCATTCAAAAACTAAATCATGGACACTCTTACTGGCAGTTGTGGCTGCTTTGCGTGATGTATTGTTGTCTCTACCTTCTTGTGCTGCTACCATGTTGTTTTCATGTTGGGTTGCTACCTTGCTGTGTTGTCGTGTGTTGCTGCCAGGCTATGTTGTTGTCTTAGGTCTCTCTTTATGTAGTGTTGTCTCTCTTGTCGTGATGTGTGTTTGGTCCCTATATTTATATTACTTTTTTTTTTATCCCAGCCCCCTTCCCCGCAGGAGGCCTTTTGCTAGGCCGTCATTGTAAATAAGAATTTGTTCTTAACTAACTTGCCTAGTTAAATAAAACAAAATAAATAAACATCAACAAGTCTGTCGCCTGTTACCTTGAAGGGCCATAGTTGCCTACATATTTGCCTGTATTTAAATCGTAAAGTCTACCGTAGGATAATAATGAATTCCAATGGAGTTCACTATCACAACATCACTTTAACGTTGAATTCTATAAGTATTTAGATCTTTTTAAGTCGTCGAATGGGTGGGATTACTTGGTAAGAAGTCGAGAAGTAGTAACTGTGTGAACCTGCACAAGCCTCGCGCAGTTCTAATGCGCTTGAATGCATCAACAGTCTGGGGTCCTTCGAAATACTACGTATGCTTTTTGAAACCGGAAGTCTATCCATACAAATTATATGCATTTTTCTTCTTTCATCTGATTATACAACGTAGCAAGATGTTGTCAATATTCAACTCCATTCCAACACACATGGTAAGAGTTTGAATGATTTGTGAACTCGCCGACTGTTACAAATAGCTACCAATTTAAAAACATTAGCTAGCTGCTACAAATATCAAGCTAGACCGATTCAATAATCATATTGAACATGGTTAAGACTAACGTTATGATAATTAGCTAGCTATTCATCACAACCATAAATCCGTTTCATATTAATTGTTTGGATGCTAGTCCCCTGTAACTCAGTTGGTAGAGCATGGCGCTTGCAACGCCAGGGTTGTGGGTTCGTTTCCCACGGGGGGCCAGTATGAAAATGTATGCACTCACTAACTGTAAGTCGCTCTGGATAAGAGCGTCTGCTAAATTACTAAAATGTAAATGATAGCCAGTTAGATGCCCATATGGCACCTCTATGAACCTGTCCTAGTAGTTGTAACCAAATGTATATATGCATCCCCAATCACAAAGCTTAGCTATAATAATATTCACAACCCTCTTTAAGGCACCACTTCGGATGAACCTTCCTGATTTGTTATGATTATTGACACTTCAGATATTAGTTTTCCAGTTGTGATCAATCATCTACCAGTCCTTCCTCAAAAATAAAACTTTGCAAATGGCTTGGTGATGTTATAGGATTATAAAGGACAGAAACTGGCGGAGCAGATCTTTCAAGGAATCATACTTGTCTCAGCGGTGAGTGGCCTGTCAAACATACATAATATAAATTGACTTTTCAGTATGTGTTGAGTTTTTACACTAGGCTAACCCCTTGCATTACCCTCCAGGTGATTGGATTCGCGTATGGCCTCATCATTGAACAGTTTGGGTGGACTGTGTACATAGTGTTAGGAGGTTTCGCTTTGTCTTGTTTGGTGAGTTAAGTTTCATTCCATCCTCCCTGTATATGTGTATTTTACTTTGTTTCAGTTGTGCCAAGCAGAAAATGTTGCACTTGTGCAAAGAGTGCACCCACAAACCCACGTTGACTCCAATCTGCATTTACGGGACCCAAACTTTTAACTCTCTTCTGATTTACATTTTACATCTCCTCACCATCTCTCCCTCATCCTATGTCTCCTCTCCCTCACCACCACCTTCTCGGTCTCAGCTGACCCTGCCCCCCTGGCCCATGTACAGACAGAACCCCCTCTCCTGGCAGCCAGCCCTACCAGAGACTACGGGAGAAACCCAGCAAAAGCCTCAGGAGAGTCTGAAGAAGAAGAAGCACAAGTAGATCATGAATGTTTGTACCAGTTTACCCAAGACACGTTTTGTAACTGAAAGTAACCATAATTGTGTGTCTGTACAATAAATCCCTGTTGAAGGAAGTTTAAAGGGAGCCTTTGTTAACAGTGAATTGTGAATCAGTGGTGGAATGTCTCATGTCAAATAAGCTAATTTCTGCTACTACATTGTTAATGTTGTAAATGGCTATTGTAGCTGGAAATGGCTGATTTTTAATGGAATATCTACATAGGCGAACAGAGGCCCATTATCAGCAACCATCAGTCCTGTGTTCCAATGGCACTTTGTGTTTGCTAATCCAAGTTTATCATTTTAAAAGGCTAATTGATCATTAGAAAACCCTTTTGCAATTATGTTAGCACAGCTGAAAACTGTTGTGCTGATTAAAGAAGCAATAAAACTGGCCTTCTTGAGACTAGTTGAGTATCTGGAGCATCAGCAATTGTGGGTTCGATTACAGGCTCAAAATGGCCAGAAACAAATAACTTTCTTCTGAAACTCGTCAGTCTATTCTTGCTCTGAGAAATGAAGGCTATTCCATGCGAGAAATTGCCAAGAAACTGAAGATCTCGTACAACGCTGTGTATTACTCCCTTCACAGAACAGCGCAAACTGTCTCTAACCAGAATAGAAAGAGGAGTGGGAGGCCCCGGTGCACAACTGAACAAGAGGACAAATACATTAGTGTCTAGTTTGAGAAACAGACGCCTCACAGGTCCTCAACTGGCAGCTTAATTAAATAGTACGCGCAAAACACCAGTCTCAACATCAACAGTGAAGAGGCAACTCCGGGATGCTGACCTAGGCAGAGTTGCAAAGAAAAAGCCATATCTCAGACTGGCCAATAAAAAGAAAAGATTAAGATGGGCAAAAGAAGAGACACTGGACTTTTTCTTTGCAACTCTGCCTAGAAGGTCAGCGTCTCGGAGTCGCCTCTTCACTGTTGACATTGAAACTGATGTTTGCTGATAATGGGCCTCTGTACGCCTATGTAGATATTCCATAAAAAATCTGCCATTTCCAGCTACAATAGCCATTTACAACATTAACAATGTCTACACTGTATTTCTGATCAATTTGATGTTATTTTAATGGACAAAAAATTTGATTTTATTTTCGAAAAAACAAGGACATTTCTAAGTGACCCCAAACTTTTGAACGTAAGTGTATCTACACTACAGTACTTCTACATCCTGCAACTTATATTATACAATCAGCAAATTAAGGATTTCCTATGTAGTATTTATAGGTACACCTCTTGTTGCATTATAAATATTAACTAATTTTATTAGTATTTTACTACAATAATCCACCTATCTGACAGGTAGACACAGTAACAGAAGACTCACATTCATTGCATATTGTAACCTGTATGGAAAATTAGATGATGTGTTTTCTAAATTTGCATTTAAAGTGAGGTATAAAAATAGTCTACATGTACATAGAAATGGAGATATGATTGTCTATACAAAAAGTATTACATTGCTTGTGTGTACATGCATTGTTCATTAGCTGATCCTAACCCTTGAAAGAAACGTCCTCAAAGAATTTTAGCTGCCGCACCATCAAAGCATATGACTGGTACTTGTCCTCTCCCATCTGCTTCCGAAGACACAGCTGTGCGGAGAAAGACAAAAGAAAACAGATTACAGCCATGTCTAGCTAAAAGGACTCTGTATCATGGATGCCATTTTCAATCCTAACCTCTCGTTTGTCCTCATCGTCATCCTCCATTATGTCCAGGACTCTGTTCAACAGCTTCACCCCAAGTCCCTTCACCACATCTGTTTTCAGGTGCTCAATGGCTCTGCGGATCTTTGCCGGTCCAGATGTGGTGCCTTGTAAGAGGTGGATTGAATACAAAAAAAACATACGTTTCACAGATGTTCCATTTAAATCCATTTATTTCTTATGAAATAATAAATGGATTCCTCACTGATAAGCCAGTCACCAGATCATGTCGACAGAGCAATTTTGCATTGAAACATTCAAGTATGTAGACACCAGATAGAATCTGCTAGGGCAGGGTTTCCCAAACTCGGTCCTGGGCCTCCCCCTGGGTGTACGTTTTTCCCTAGCGCTACACATCTGATTTAAATAACCAACTCATCATCAAGCTTTGACTATTTGAATCAGCTGTGTTGTGCTAGGGCAAAAACCTAAATGTGCACCCAGGGGGGGCCCCAGGACCAAGTTTGGGAAACCCTGTGCTAGGGAAGCTCAGAGAGACTGTTTTGGCTAAGACTGACCGGTGGATAATTCACTGAAGTGGAACTCCTGCTCCTCTCTAGCTTTCCCATGCAGCACCAGGGTGTCCCTGTACTTCCTGTTCAGCTTAAACTCAGTCAGCGGAGTAGATCTCACACCATCCAGCTCACTAACAGTATCTTTGCCATCCATTCGCAATGTCTGGGTCATCATCTGAACCAGGTCCTGCATATCACTGGATTCACTCTTTCTGCAATGTAAAAAGAGAAGAAAATAACAATGTGGGGGGTAATGTGCTTCTATGGGTGTGGGGTGGTACTGCTCCCAAAGAGCCAGAATAAATTGGTTTTACCCCTCTTTGCAGTCCCCCTCTGAGTGATCGGTTGAGCTGGTGGAGGAGCTGCATTCGTCCTCGTCTGACAGGCGCCCCAAAAACCTGTCCTGCTACAGGAAAACACACCACTGTTATAGACTGAAGCCATATTTTGAACTTTTAGCTTACTGGAAGAGTAAGACAATGGGGATGAACCTATATTTACCTTGTTGGTTTCCTTGCCCATGTCAGACACAGAGCAAGTGACAGTGGAGTTCTGGAACTCTGGCTGCTTATTATGTAAAGAGGCAACATCATAAGACGCCCTTCTTACTGCATTGACAACTGTGGGAAAGAAGAATACTACAGTGAGCAATACTAAGCAGAACTACCGCTTTATTGTTCAAATAGGCAGACAATAGTAGACAAAATGTCCCTTGCTAATTCCTTCTGGTCCTATGGTCATATGAAATATTGACAACAGAGGTCGGAGGAGTAGCCTGGCGTACAACAGGGGTGTCAGGTAGCCTGGCGGTTAGGAGCATTGGGTCAGTAAACGAAAGGTTGCTGGATCGAATCCCCAAGCCGACAAGGTCGTTCTGCCCTCGAGCAAGGCAATTAACCCTAATTGCTCCAGGATTGACGTCAATAATGGCTGATCCCCTGGCTGTGACCATACTCTCCGAGGGTGTCTCAGGGGGAGTGGGATATGCAAAAAACACATTTCACACCTCACACTTGTGAAACAGGACTATATAAGTGCTCCCTAATTATTATTTACCTGGTTGGCTGGGGTTCTGCTGGGACTGCCTCAGTCTTCTCCTCTCCCTGGCTGACAGAAGGCGCTCCTGCTAGCAGTAGAGATGTTATTAACTTCACCTGCCTATGTAACTACTGTGTAAATACATAGTATTAGGGGCACTTATGAGTGGGACCAACACAATACACTTCTTTGCAATATACATTCCAGAACTCAAGGCGGTTTTTTCTAGCAGTAACACCAATCTACCTTGTTAATTGTTTAATCTATTGAGCTCACCTGTGGCAGTGGAGTGTTGCTGTCCTTGAAGGAGCTAACGGTTGTGGAGGAAGTTGTTATGGTGGCCCTCTTCTCTGTGTTTGTCCTGCTTCTCTTCTTCACCTCCACTACCAGTGCATTAACAGGAGGAGGAGGTAGAGGTCTAGGACCAGCTACTTTATTACACTGTAGAAGAACAAGCAAGGGATGAGGAGCCTTTGGTTCTAAAGTAGAGTTTGACAGCCCAAAGCCATGATAAAGTTCCTGACACTGTCCTCACCTTGTCCTGATCACTCTGTATCCGCACCCTGTCCCTTTGTCTATGTTGGTGAGAGACAGAGGTTTCAGAGGAGGGGGTACACAGAGGGGGCGTGTCCTGCTCTGGGACTGGGGGGAGGGGCTCCACGTGACAGGGTGCCTACATACACCGATAAAACATAAACCAGTGTCAATTACCTCTAAAATTATGTGATATGTCAATAATCTCTGGAGTCTGGTAGAGTAGACTATACATGATCAAACGCAGGCAAAACCATGTTCTTACCACAGGAGGAAGGGGCTCTAATAGCTTTTCTGTGGATTCCAAGCTCTCCTTTAAAGACAATAACGCAGAGGCTTACTTCTACAACTCTCATTCACCAAATGTATACCGTATGTGCAGCACATGATAGTATCATTCCCCATCCACAAGCCAGGCACTTACTCTGACAACGGCAGTATGTTTGTGTGCAGGAACCTCCTTGAGAAGATTCCTTGTGTCATCCTTGTTCTCTATATTTACTACAAAGGTCTGTCCAGTGGATTCCACTTTTAGTTGTCCTGCAGACCTTAACTCAGGCAAGCTGGTAGAAACACCCAGACATATACTACGTTCAGTAGCTGGGCTCTCAATGACCACATCCTTGAGTAGCTCCATTGTGTCATCTTTATCGTCCGTGTTCACAGTTTTCTCTACAGAGGTTCTGACTCTGTCTCTGGGCTTTGGGGCACCCTGCATTACAGGTCCATTGGCGGTCTTCCTCTCCTCTTCCCTGGTACTGACACCTGATAGCAGCCTGCGAGGAGGCAGAGGGGGGGAGGGATCCTGTTTCCCTCCCTTCCGCTCCTCCATGGGCCTCTCACACAGAGCGTCATTATCTGCCCTTGCGTTGGACACGGTCTGGGGAGGATCCCCTCTCTGGGCGTTTGTCTCCTCTTCCTGTGTCTGGAGATCAATGTCAATGTTACTGATGGTTGCCAAGGACGCACCAGTGGTGTTGAGAATGTCTGGTGTAGGGGATTTGGGTGTTAGATGTGTCTGGGGTGGGGTGTCCTCTGTGATTCCATTACGTCCTTTGTGGTCCTGTGTGTTGATCTCTTCCTTCTATGAATGATAACAAAAAATAGAATAAACACACCGCAATTTAAAAAATCAAGACACTTGTGGGACTTGATGAGCATTATTTTTACTTTATGGCTGCTCTCTATAAAAAAAGATATAGATCTTATCCACTGTATTTTAGTACTGTTCTGTTAGCTGTTAACTCACCCTTTTCCCTCTGGTGTTTGGGTCTGGCTGGGGACATTGAGTGGGGCGCTCAGGCCTTGGTTGAGACAAAACCACAGATGCTGCACTATTGGGTCTGCTACTGCCACCAACCACTTTCTTTCTGGACTTGGCAGTTTTCCTGGAGTGAATCAAACAAACAAGACATCCAAGATGAGATCAATCCAACACACTTCATTGACTAACTATTGGTTCAACATACATAGACGAGAGAGAGAGAGGGTATTAGCCAGGTGCTACAACAGATGATGCCACCTACTCTTTGGTGGCCTCTAAAAACATGGCGATTTGTTGTTTGATGTAGGGCTGACGTAGGATGAGTTTGACATCAGGTCTGTCCTCTGGTCTCTTACACAGCATGCTCTTTATCAGAGCTCCCAGCTGAGGGTCGTACTTACAAGGCATCTGAGGTAACTGGAAATACATAGATCCATGAATCTAGTAGCAGACAAATAATCTGTCATCATGACTAATCATTTGGCCAAGATGTAAGGGACTGACCTTTCCTTCTACAATGCGGTAAACGAGTGAGTTCATGTCCTTGGCATTGAAGGCATGTTTCAGGGTGGACATCTCGTACACACAGCAGCCCAGCGCCCACACGTCAGACTGGGAATAAAAGGAGGTTTGAGTTAGCCGAGTGCAAACAAATAGGCCTAGTGCACACAACAGCATCTACCTCAGATTCCTTCTGGCTCAACATAACTGGTGCTTCAACAATGATGATCTCAAGCATGGATCTACTGTATGCACACAGTACCTTGTGGTTGTAGGGTTTGTTGGAGAACAGCTCCGGGCTCATGTAGTACGGTGTTCCTATTAAGGTGCTGGCCATGTCATTCTGATTCTCCAGAACCCTGGCGATGCCAAGGTCTCCTACTTTAATTATGTTAGTCTTGGTCAGGAAGATATTCTGGGTCTTTAGGTCCCGGTGCAAGATACGCTTCTCATGTAGATACTACAATTCAACAGAGAACATGATGTTGTCACTGTAACTCTCCTGTAATTAAGCCTCGGCCTCTGCCAAAGGTAATGGCAGGAGGCAGAGTAGATGTTGCAGCATTTGAATCAATCGGTATACAATATCTCAGCTATGATTTGATTAAATGCACTTTAATGTACCTGGAGGGCCATAGCTATCTGGACGAACCACTCCACCACCTGCCTTTCAGGCAGGAGTTCCCCCTTCTGTTGCTTGAGTCTATGGTAGAGGTCGCCTCCCTCGCAGAAGCCCATGACAATGTAGAGCTGGCAGTCTTCTCCTTCCCACGACTCCCTGTAAGTCACGATGTTTGGGTGTCGTAGTTGCGAGAGAAGCTGAGCCTCTTGTTCCGCGGCTCGCCGCTCACGTTTCGAGGACGTGGTCAAGTTCAACTTCTTTATGACATACTAAGAAAAATAGAAGAAATGGGTTCGACACATGCGCCACATGTTGCACTCTGCGAACGTTCTGTCTAGATGCATTAGTGGCGAACATTCTGTCTTGACAGTTTTGTCACACATGCGTCTAGATAGAATGTTCACAACAAATGCAGCAGTTCTTTATTTCTAAATGGCTAACCTTATTTGTAGTTCCCTTAGAATAGGCACTTTCAAAGTTGGTTGTTTAGCTAGCTAACGTTACTTGCTAACTTGTAATATCTAAGATTCAGGAAAGGGAAGAAATGTATCAGAGTCGCCCAAACAACGCTATTATAACGTTATTGAAACCATGTTTTGAAGTGGATTGTTGTATTCTTACCTGTTTACGGTCTGTTTTGTGTTTCACCAGATTCACCTCTCCATAACTCCCCTTTCCAACAACTCTGATAAACATGTAATTATTCATGACTTCAAATCGTCCAATCTTTGTAAATGTTACCCCAAATTCAAAGGGTATAATCTAGCTACTTAATTGAAGAAAACCTGTGAATATCTCCCATTTTCTGCACATAATCGATCCAGATTTCTAACTTCCTTAGCGCAGGCTAATGTAACAACAAGCCGATTTTCAAAACAGGAAATCATCAGTAGCTTTTTCGTCACTAGGCAACTGGCACATCAACGTAGACGTTTGTTGGACGGGTGTACCGACCCGCAATATCCCCCCCACCCCCCTTATCCGACTAGGGCGAAAAAGAGAAACAACAATTTTCTGAATTCACATGCAAACAGCTGTTTCAGTCACATATGTTTTTACTGTTGTGGTATGGAAGTGTTCCCCGGATATTGCATAACGTTTTTTTGTGTGTGTGCCTTTCACACATCCTTTTAAAGCTCAATGGTGTCTGCCTTTCACACATCACGGATTTCTATTGCAATTGCATCGATATTCAGAAAATGCTTAATTACAAATAGTATTGTTTATAGTCATGCTCCCAACCTGTATTCAATAGCCTACATCGAGTCCCTATAATGTCATTGTTGGATGCATGCATGCAGTCTCATGAATGAATGGGGATTTGTATTTGAAAGAGGGATGGAAAAGAATGAGTCATCTATGAGGTAACGCCACTATCATATCATCCACTAGAGGGCAGTTGATACTAACAAAGTTGGTGGTGCAGTTTGTTTGATTGTCATCTTGCTTTAGTCATTGATAACTTATGTTGTCTATTCTTCTCACTCTGACATTGTGTATAGCCTATGGTGGCAATTCAGATTGGCCTACTGAATAAAATTCCAGTGGGAATGGATGTAGCCTACTTCTACGACATGTCATTATTGCAACACAGTAACACATGCCCCATCTAATGAAATATTAATTTGTTGGATGTCTTTAGTAGGCTTTATATAGCCTGTCTCTATCTATAACCTATTAACACTTTGACCAAACGATTTAGCTAATCATCTGGGACAATTTACCCGTCCAGGTAGCCTGGTGGATTGCTCCGTTCACCATTCTATTTAACTTAACATAATAACAAAAAATTGAATGGTGAAAGTAAAGATGAGTCCTTGGACGGAGAAGACACCTTTCATGGCAGAATGCCCAAAAAATAAAATCAACCAATTATGAAGCAGCATGCTTACCTGTGTGCTACAAACAGGTTGTTGATTGGTTGTTTGACAAGAATAGTCGGCCCCTTGTGTATTAGCCACTCCCTCCGCTCTATGCCCTGACGTCAGGAGAGTGCTGTGGGGTGTCGAATCCAGTTTTTCGGCGAGCGCGGTGAGTCCAAATTGGAGAAGCAGTGAAGAAAGAATCGACCTTTGAGATCGTGCAATTCACAGGTAAGAGTCTCTGTCGTGTTGACAGAGTGTGGACAAAATGAAAATGATTGACATAATCGAGATGTATTCGCAATATGGAAACATGCCTTAAACGCGAGAACAGTTTACTTTTCTGGTCTGTTTCAAATGTTAAACCATAGCCTAAATAGTTTATTATGTTTATAAATATAGTTTCCTAATAGTTGAAATTAATAATGTATGGAAAGTAATAGTTTAACGCAGCTGGTTGACATCCCAGACTGGAGCTAGGGTATAACTCGCCGGAGAGACAGACAGTGCCCCATCATATGGAGCGTTCATTCATAATATGCATGCTAATGTCTAACATTAATATTAATAATGCCCAAATACTGAAGAGTTGTGGGCACATTTGTTTATGGTACTCGAAGTGTATTTCTCAGTGGAGATCAGAGGGACTGATGGAGTGTGTGCAAACCAATATAATGAAGATAAACTGAAAGCAGTGTTTAATTTTCCATCAAAATTATTATTCACATTTGAGAGAGTAGGCCCCCATAATTGTATTATACTTATTGTACATTTTTTTCTCCCGTGTTTAGTGCCTACTGAAATGCTTGAGGTATTTTCTCTCTCTCTCTCTCTCTCTCTCTCTCTCTCTCTCTCTCTCTCTCTCTCTCTCTCTCTCTCTCTCTCTCTCTCTCTCTCTCTCACACATAATATTTTTTATAGAGTCTATGATATGGACACACACACACACACACACACACACACACACACACACACACACACACACCAGACACGACACGCACACATACACACCACACCATCGCTTTCTTTCCACATGCCAGCTCGGAAGGAGAAGGTGGCTTATCAACTAATAAGCTCATTTTGAAAGGGATTTGCTTAGTGTCCTGGACACCGGTGCCCCAGATGAGCTTGTGGTTCAGATCAGGATGTTATCATGACAAGGAGAATGTGATATCTGTGTGTGGACAGTGAGATGTTACTGTAACACAGATACACTAATGTGGCAGCTCTCAATGTGGATTTATCAGTAAGGATAGCCCACATGTTCTTGACTTCTTGTCATAGGGGGTAAAGCTATGTCAATAAACCAAACATATAAAGGTGTGTTAACTACAGTGGATAAAAGGTACTGGGGATACACCATGTATTTGCACAATGCTTGTCTGGAATTACCATGTTAGCCTTGAGCGATTTTGAAAACTAAAAAATAATAATGACTTTTATAATTGACCATGTTTGTAACCTGATTTGTTTTCTTTTCGTTACTGACTGTCGTACTTAGTTACCATTGTTCCTCTGTGCACCTCTGTCCCTGTTATCTGTTGGGGGCCAATGTCATGCAACCTCCTCGGATCCCCCCCCCCCCGCTAGGATAGTCCTGTCCAACTAGCTGTGTGTAATCAGGAAATGATCCCTATCGCTAAGTGAATGATGACATTGTACAATAAAGATAGATAAGCTGGAGGATCTTTATAGACAGATTGTACTCAGTATGAGCTTCAGAGAAATGGCCAGGATGTTTTTCGTTTGCATTGCATGTTACTGAGGGCTTATTAAGCAAGAGGGCTTGCCAATGGGTCTCCTCACTTCCTTTGTGTGTGTGTGTACGTGTGACTGTGTGTGTGTGTGGATGTGCGTGTGGCTGTGCGTGCGTGTGGCTGTCACTGTGTTTGTGTCTGTGTGTGTATGTGTGGTTCGAGCACATCTAAAAGGGGACTCCTTATCTCTTTTGCTGCAAGCCTGTGAGGTCACAGGTTTCAGAAAGTCCCAATTTGTCAAACTGCCTTCTCATACGTCAGCACTTCTCTGTATGTGTGTGTTTCTTCTGTCCACTGCGCAGCAATGGGAAACCAGTGAGTACAGTGTTTCTCTCAATAAGCTTAACAACGGTGAATGCTGCATGTCAAATAGCTCTTAGGAATGTGGTTATGGTTATATATTTCTATCCAAAAAGCCTGCACAATCCTGTTGCCTCCCGCATATATCGCTGGGCGTCTTGACGTTTCCTGATGAACGCAAACAATCTAATCAAACAAAAAAGCTTGTTCCTCTCTGAACCTTTTCGGGAGCTCTACCTGCATGTACTCCTCTTCAACTTCCCTTTATAACTTCTCCTATCTGCTCCTGTCTGCTCTAATGCAAGTCTCAGGCCCTACTGTTTTTATATGAAAGAATCCTTGCTTGTTTTAAGACACTTATCCCTTGCTCGTTTGGAACTTTTGTCTATTGTCTTTTGTCCCTTTGGAGAGCTCAACTTCAGCTTTTTAAGCCTGAGCTTGAATGGGTTAAGATGTACATTGTATTGTGGGTCTTGGTTAAATCTACAATTGTCTGTGTTCATTGGCCTGTCCTGTTCAACTGAGTTGCAGAAGTATCTCAAGCGTTTTGGAGCAATGCATATGCTGATACTGTATACTGTACCATAGCTGCAGGAAGTAGGGGTGCTGTAGGTGCTGCAGCACCCCCTGATTAATTGAAATAATGTTTTCAAAATTATATAATTACTCCTGTCTGAACACTGACTGAATTTGGGCAGCACACACACCAAATATCAAACAGCTTGTTGCCATGAGGCCATAGAAATATAATCCATAGAACCCAGCTAGCACATAACGTTCTGAGAACCATATGTTTCTTAGAGCTGGGTGAGAGCGTGGTTGTCCTATAGTTATTTTGCATACAACCTTCCCATATAGTTTTCTATAGGTTTCCTCATGGTTCTATTTAAGGTAATGTTCTCAAACTGTTCAGAGAACGTTAGGAAACAACGTTCTTCTATGGGAATTTCAGTACTGCATAACGTTTCCTCATGGTTCTATTTAAAGTCATGTTCTCAGAACGTTCAGAGAACGTTGAGAAACAACGTTCTTCTGTGGGAATTCCAGTACTTCATCATAACGTTTTCTGCAGGTTTCCCCATGGTTCAATTTATAGTCCTGTTCTCAGAACATTAAGAAAACGTTCTATAAAAGACATAAGAAAATATTAGTAACGTTCTTGAATGTTATTTAAAAACATATACATTCCGTTCTCAGCATCAACAAAACTCTCCCTATCCTCTATCTTGTTAAGTGTGTTCAGGTGTGTTGGCCGCACCCACTAATTGGCCACACCTGATTTTAATGAGTGCTAGTTTCCTTTGAAATAGGGTCTGTTTGAATAGACTAAAATTAACAGCTTTGTATGAGTACAAAAAACAAAAACATAGCATGCTAGCTCCATCCTGGTGGCGCAGTGGACTAATTCCATGGATAAAGAGCAGAAGATCATATGTTTGAATCTCACTGACGCCATGCCACAATAAAAAAAGAAATGTGTTTTGCATGATTAATGCCTAAGCAAATTAATTTCCATGTGTTCTATCTGTATTCAAAACAGTTAACCCAAACTAGCTAGCAGTGTTATTAAAAGTCTTATTTAAACATGTTCTCATAATGTTATTTAATTACCTGCAACTAACCTATAATTTCTGTTATCAGAATGTTAATAAAATCTCGCAGGAAAACTTTCAAGGAACCATAGAACATTTTTCTCAGAACCTCACTGCAAACTAAAAATTAACATTCCCAAAACAAGCAAAATGTTCACTTCTGTTCTCTGAACGTTTAAAAAAACGTTCAGTCTTCAGGAAACTTATGGCTTCGTTCCCAGAACCAATGGGAAACCAAAAACATACGTTCCCACAACTTCCAAGGAACCAAATATGCTAGCTGGGAAGGGTTTTGGAACCTCACCCTCATAATTTGACTGATAAACTCATGGGTATGCTCCAAATGGCTGTCAGTCCTGACTTGAATGGGCACTTTAGTTCTATAGATTCTATTTCTATGGATTCTATTTCTCTTCGCACTGTCAGTGAATAGCTAAAGGCCTTTTGCAAATTTCTAAATACAATCGCAGGAAATACGTTTGTAAAGCAAATGGCGTACTGCTAAAAAGATAACACTAATTTGTCAGTAGAAGCTACCATTTATTTTGTCAACAACTCGGACGAACAGCTATGTTTTCAAAGTAGCTCAGGCCTATCTTGAGACCATCACCGGTACGGTGAGAAGCCTAGGCTACCTGTATTCATGCTATCGTCATCATTGGGTGAGTCAGTGCCACTGGAAAGTTGATTTAGTAGCCTACTGTTGCCTATAATATTTATATATTTCCTCCTAATATTGTACAATCTGTGCGTCTCCCTTCTTTTTATTGGCCCTGGGTCAGGTCAAGACCAAGGCCCGGTTTGCCAAAAGCACCTTAAGGTTAAGTTAATCTTAGAACCATTGGATCCTATGGTTCTAACAATGAACTTAGCCTAAGATGCTTTTGGAAAACCGGGCCCAGGACGTTTTTATTTATCTGTTTGACTGTGTCAGAGTAGCCACTCATTTTAGTCATTTGTGTAGTATTAAACAATATTCTGATAATGTCTCCTAAATGACGTAGAATTGCCTGAAATGTGTTTATAAAAGGCCACATTTTTCTGGACCCTGCTAAGATTTCTCCCCCAACTCAATACATCTTCCTGAGGCTATGCTGTATACTGTATTGTATAAAACCCATCTATTTTGCCAGTACAGTGGAATAAACATATAATAAATTACATCGACACACTTAGACTTTGACAGTGTTTAAGGAAGAGGTACAGTATAAGAAGACAATACACCCTTTTATAGAAAAATTATATAATCCATGCCATTGCCAACTTTAGCAGCTTTGATCTTTCTGAACAACATTGCCCTTGGCCAGGATCTCTTTGCAGTGCACGTGTCAACTAAGGGCCCATAACACCGACACTCAGAGAGCATATAGGCTAGGGCTGCATCAATACTTTCCTCTCTGTTTACTTTCCTTCATCTGCTCTGATCTATAATAACTGGACAGGTTTTAAGCGAATACCCTTGTACATGTCCACCATGTTGCTCTCAGCTATCCCGTCTTCTCAGCTCAGTGCAGACTAGGGAGAGGAGAAGAGGAGAGCAGAGGAAGCCACTAGACTATTGAGATGCTGCACATGCTACCAGACCAGAAATGCCCAAAATACTTCCTGTGTTACTAATGAGAGTAACTGACATGGCTCTCTCTTTCTCTGTCACACATTTGACTAGACTTCCTCTTACTGCTTCCCTAAGCAGATTGCTTTCAATACTGGTCTATGATGTCTACTTCTAATTTCAGTTCCTTTTATTTGTATAACTTTCAGTAACCACGTTTTTTCCATCCACAGTTTTTATGCGAGTAAAGTAATACCATATAAAACAAAATCACGACAGCTATGATGGAAACAGGTAGTTTTGGTATAATTTTATAAATGCCGACAGATCATTTGTTCATTTGACATGGTGGGATCTTTTTGTATTGGTAAAATTAATTATGCAAGAAATGGTAGTGGAAACACCTTCATGCGCAAATATTGATATAATAATCAATCAATCAATCAAATGTATTTATAAAGCCCTTTTTACATCAGCAGATGTCACAAAGTGCTATACAGAAACCCAGCCTAAAACCAGCAAGCAATGCAGACGCAGGCCCCGTGTAGCTCAGTTGGTAGAGCATGGCACTTGCAAAGCCAGGGTTGTGGGTTCGATTCCCACGGGGGAAAGTATGAAAAACAAAAAAACATGTATGCACTCACTAACTGTAAGTCGCTCTGGATAAGAGCGTCTGCTAAATGACTAAAATGTAAAATGTAGAAGCATCATATCGAATAACCATCATATCAAAGTAAACTTGCAGTCACACAATGATATGGTGTGTGGTCCTCCCACTACGACTCGGGAAACCATGCAGTTTATTAGGCTATAGATTAAATAATTAATGATGAATTTACCAGGGTGATGAAAGTGCATGGTGATCTTGATGCTCCTTTCCAATAAATATCGAGGGTCTTATTCTGATGTTTGACAAATACAAATATTCTTGCTCTTATCCATAATAATCTCATCATGTAGACTAGCCTACCCACACAGCCTACCCCACACTGTATCTGCGAGCTGTTGGCTAGAGCACATGTGCCAAGACCAGAGTAGGCACATTTAATATTTAACGCAACAGTTTTTGTGACAAAACTATCGGTAGAGTTAAAAATGCGATGGAAACACTTAACTTTTGATTTTGATTCAGTTCATGAAAACGTAAGCGAAAAAGTACATTTTGTGTGCATAACGTCATCACGCACTGATCCACTAGTGGGAAAATGCGCATATTTTCTTTCTGCCAATTGGATGGAAACCTAGCTTGTGGCAGGCAAAATTGCAGTAAAGCAAATATAACATAATATCTGCCGATTAATAACCCTTTAAACCTTATTCAAACCACTTAAATTTACTTCTGTTATAAAACGTCTCAAGTTAAGGGGAATATTGATGTCCTTTAGGCAAGGATGTGATACCTTCCTTACTCTCACATCGTCACTTGAAGAATGACACACAGCTCCTCTGTAATCACTGGTCATGGTCTCACAAGTAACCAATAGAATTAGAGGATTACGTTACCAACATGGAGTTGGAATTTACAGTGAGGGAAAAAAGTATTTGATCCCCTGCTGATTTTGTACGTTTGCCCACTGACAAAGACATGATCAGTCTATAATTTTAATGGTAGGTTTATTTGAACAGTGAGAGACAGAATAACAACAAACAAATCCAGAAAAACGCATGTCAAAAATTGTATCAATTGATTTGCATTTTAATGAGGGAAATAAGTATTTGACCACTCTGCAAAACATGACTTAGTACTTGGTGGCAAAACCCTTGTTGGCAATCACAGAGGTCAGACGTTTCTTGTAGTTGGCCACCAGGTTTGCACACATCTCAGGAGGGATTTTGTTCCACTCCTCTTTGCAGATCTTCTCCAAGTCATTAAGGTTTCGAGGCTGACGTTTGGCAACTCGAACCTTCAGCTCCCTCCACAGATTTTCTATGGGATGAAGGTCTGGAGACTGGCTAGGCCACTTCTTCTTCTTGAGCCAGTCCTTTGTTGCCTTGGCCGTGTGTTTTGGGTTATTGTCATGCTGGAATAACCATCCACGACCCATTTTCAATGCCCTGGCTGAGGGAAGGAGGTTCTCACCCAAGATTTGACGGTACATGGCCCCGTCCATCGTCCCTTTGATGCGGTGAAGTTGTCCTGTCCCCTTAGCAGAAAAACACCCCCAAAGCATAATGTTTCCACCTCCATGTTTGACGGTGGGGATGGTGTTCTTGGGGTCATAGGCTGCATTCCTCCTCCTCCAAACACGGCGAGTTGAGTTGATGCCAAAGAGCTCGATTTTAGTCTCATCTGACCACAACACTTTCACCCAGTTCTCCTCTGAATCATTCAGATGTTCATTGGCAAACTTCAGACGGGCCTGTATATGTGCTTTCTTGAGCAGGGGGACCTGGGGGACTGAAGGATTTCAGTCCTTCACGGCGTAGTGTGTTACCAATTGTTTTCTTGGTGACTATGGTCCCAGCTGCCTTGAGATCATTGACAAGATCCTCCTGTGTAGTTCTGGGCTGATTCCTCACCGTTCTCATGATCATTGCAACTCCACAAGGTGAGATCTTGCATGGAGCCCCAGGCCGAGGGAGAGTTATTTTGTGTTTCTTCCATTTGCGAATAATCGCACCAACTGTTGTCACCTTCTCACCAAGCTGCTTGGCGATGGTCTTGTAGCCCATTCCAGCCTTGTGTAGGTCTACAATCTTGTCCCTGACATCCTTGGAGAGCTCTTTGGTCTTGGCCATGGTGGAGAGTTTGGAATCTGATTGATTGATTGCTTCTGTGGACAGGTGTCTTTTATACAGGTAACAAGCTGAGATTAGGAGCACTCCCTTTAAGAGTGTGCTCCTAATCTCAGCTCGTTACCTGTATAAAAGACACCTGGGAGCCAGAAATCTTTCTGATTGAGAGGGGGTCAAATACTACATGCATTTTTCTGGATTTTGTTGTTGTTATTCTGTCTCTCACTGTTCAAATAAACCTACCATTAAAATGATAGACTGATCATTTCTTTGTCAGTGGGCAAACGTACAAAACAGCAGGGGATCAAATACTTTTTTCCCTCACTGTAGGTGACCAGCCATTTCTTAGTGAGACTTTCCTGGCTGTCAGATTGGCCAGAGTTGTGACTAAAGGCTTGGCGCTTATTTGGGCCTATTCCTGTTACACCTCATCACCATCCCTATACCCCTAGGTGTATGTTGATGTGCGCACCTCTATGTGTGTGGGTTCACCACGCATCGACACCACACACCGACACCAATGTGACAGAAGAAAACAGTCTCAGCTGATATTAGCTATTAGCCATGGTGCTATTTGGTTTTGCAGATATCAAAACGCCCCTCTGGGGTTTCCATGGAGACATGCAAGGAGCCAAAGGATGGAAAGGCAGCAAATGGACTTCCGAGGGTGTGTGTGTGTGTGCGCTTATCACTAGCATCATATTGGTGGTGGTCATGGCAAGAAAGAGGAAGACAATACTTTTTTTAAGGGTGTCATGAGGTGGCACTGAAAACACAATGCAAAAGTCACCGTCTGTACCCCATCACATCAACGTGTGTTTAGCACATGCAGTGAGATAACAGCTGTGTTATCTTGCAAGAGCAATCAAATACAGTTCTAAAAACTCCCTCTGCAAAGAGTTAACCACCTGCTTCTTGATGTAACCATATCAGGCTACTGAAATGGCAGAGATACAAACCTAAACAGTGTATTATATCATCCTACATGGCATGCTCAGACTGAGACAGTGCCAACAGAACAGGCTGTAAGCAGGCTGTGGGGTTGCTGGCAGAGGGGTTTATCTGAGAATAGTGGAGTGAGGTCTGATATAAACTGAGCTATTTTAGTCATATAGGCTTGGGCCGGTGGGTTTTGGGATGTGATAACAGTAGCCCAAGTAACATTAGATTAAGTTAACTGAACACAAAATCTGGATTGGATTTAACTTAACATTTTAAGGCAGCAGGGAAACAAACTGTTTTAAGGTGGACTTAACACATTTTCTTTTACAGTGTTTTAGCTAAGTGCTTAATGCACTCTTGGCAATAAATCTGTGGCTAATTTCTTCCATTCGCACAGACCTGGTGGCGTAGCAGGAAATTCAAGTCACTGGCAACTACAAGGTTGTGAGCTCAAATCCCAAATGAGGTTGAGTCCCAAGTGTGCTCACACTGAAGAATTGTACAAAAAATTACTTTGGACTAAAAGTATCACGTTCACTCAACAAGTCATTATATTAAAATGTGTCAGGTTCACTTACTTTACTAAGTTGAAGTAACTTTAGATTAAGTTAACTAAACATGAAATTCAGATTGGACTTGACCTACCATTTTAAGGTAGCAACAAACTTTTTAAAGTTGACTCAACAAATATTGTTTTTACAGTGCACTTGCAGCTTGGAGAAATATTCTGTCTGTGAGGTCTAATTATAAGTAACACAGAAATTGTATAATGTTTGACCTGGTTGTGGTTGTTTTATTGGTTGAATCATAACTACATCTACTGTCCACAGTGTTTCGGTTTAAAAGTGCATTGCTATGGACCTGTAAAACTAGTCTGTTACTTCTCTTTGGGGTTCAGACTGGTAATGAATAGCAACACGAGATGTTGAAGGGAAGCTTAAATTGTGTTGATTCAGGATTATATGAGGGAAAGGAAGAACAGGACTGACAACACTTGTCACCTGAAGCAGTTTGTAGAAGTTTGTCTGTTCTGTGTGAAATTGTAATGGTTTTAAGTGTCTGACTCACTTTATCAAACTTAGTTTCCAGGTAAGTCTAACACAATTGTGTCAAACAAAAGATGTCCAAAAGATGTCCAGTCCAGTGACTTTGTCAGTCATCCCTTATCTCTTTGTCTTTAAAACCTTTTCAGTGTGACCCTGTAAAACAACACATTTTACTGCACCTATCCAGTGTATGTGACAATAAAACATTTTAAATGTTTATTATCTATCTTATCCTCAAACACAAAGAACCCTTATTGTTTCAATTACAACTCATACCTAGACAAATATTTGTGTATGCAACTATCCAGAAAGAGTGTGTCTTGTCTTAACAGTTTTTTCCTGTGGTTTAAACAATGAGTGATTACGTTTATCTTCTCTTCTCCAGTATTGTAGCCGACCGCCAGAAAAGAAAGATGCCTTTGGGTGACGATGGACATTCCTGGAAGAAGAAAACATCAGATGTGAAGGAAAACTATGACTTCAAGGAGATCCTGGGGACGTAAGTGCTGAAATCATAAATCATTTTGTTGTTGAGGATATGGTTCAAGAGTGTCTGAGCCTTTTACTATCTCTCTGCTCGTAATAAGAACACCCTGAAGAGTTCAGCAGTGTTTTTCAGATGGAGGCTACAGAACTATAACTACAGAGGGACATTTGCAAGTGTTTCCTGTACCTGTACTTATTGAATTTGCATGTTTGACATGGACTGACTTGACTTCCTCTTTAGGTAAATGGTCTTGTTTAATGCAGGCCACAGTGGACAGTGTGTGGGTAGAAAGTGGCTGTTAGAGTCTAAGTCGGAGAGATTGGGGGATATCCTCTTCGCTTAAAGCCCTTTGGCTCTGAATGCAGTGAACTCAGATCATGAATCTAGCTTGTTGACATGCCCATGGTTGGTCATTATTAATGCTGAGGTCTACTAGCCTATTGGGAAAATTGCCCATGGTTTTAGATTACATTGTTTATGTGTGAGTGTGTGCACAGGCATCCGTGCATTCGTGTGCGTGCATACATGCGTGCGTCCGTGCGTGGGTGGGTGTGTACGTGTGTGCGTGCACATGTGTGGGAATGTGTGTGTGTATTTTTGTCTGTCTAGGCTCTCATGTCTCTTTTGTACGAGTCTTCTGGTCCAGTTGATTGTCACGCCCTGGCTCTGGGGACTTTTATATGTTGAGCCAGGGTGTTAGTTTCTATGTGTTAGTTTCTGGGTGTTAGGTTCTATGTTTGGTTTTCTATGTTCTTGTTCTAGTTTGTGTTTCTATGTTGGCCGGGGTGGTTCCCAATTAGAGACAGCTGTGGCTCGTTGTCTCTGATTGGGAACCATACTTAGGCAGCCTGTTGTGCACTTGTCTTTTGTGGGATCTTGTTCCGGAGAGGTTTGTGTTTGTTAACCTTTGGGCTTCACGTATCGTTTGTTGTTTTGTTATTGTTATATAAGTACTCAATAAAAGATGTACGCATTTCACGCTGCGCCTTGGTCCACTCATTACGACGATCGTGACAGAAGATCCCACCATAACAGGACCAAGCAGCGTGTCCAGGAGCAGACAGCCTGGACTTGGGAGGAGATCTTGGACGGGCAGGGATCCTGGACTTGGGAGGAAATCCAGGCCGGAATGGATCGCTGTCCGTGGGAGGAGACGGTGGAGGCGCGCCATAGAGAGGAGCAGCGGCGCCAACCGTGCCGACGTCGGACACGCAAGAGGCAACCCCAATACATAATTTTGGGGGGCACACGGCATGGACGACGGGGCTGCTGGAGGCAGCTACAGGGCGAGTTTGTGGATTAGGAGAGGAGGCCACCGGGTTTGGGGGGCTGGAAGGGAGGTTGGCGGAGCCTAGAGGTAGAGCAGAGCCAACTCCCCGTACTCAGGCTAGGCAGCGTGAGACTGGGCAGGTTCCGAGGTATGCGGAGCTGTGTACTGTGCCGCGAGTGGTCCGGCACAGTCCTGTACGTCCTGTGCTAGCACCACGCACGTGTCGTGCTAAGGTGGGCATGCAGCCAGGACGGAGTGTGCCGGCTCAACGCTCGTGGCCTCCAGTACCCCTCCTCGGTCCCGGATATCCTGCGCCAGTGCCACGTGCTGTAGTGCCAGTACGAGTACACAGCCCTGTACGTCCTGTGCTGATGCCTCACACAGAGTGTGTAAAAATAGGGATTCAGCCAGGACGGGTTGTGTCAGCTCTTCGCTCCAGACCTCCAGTCCGTCTCCACAGCCCGGTCCGGCCTGTTCCTGTAACCCGCACCAAGCCTGTGGTGCGCGTCGCCAGCCCGGCCCGGCCTGTTCCTGCTCCCCGCACCAAGCCTGTGGTGTGCGTCGCCAGCCCGGCCCGGCCTGTTCCTGCCCCTCGCACCAAGCCTGTGGTGCGCGTCGCCAGCCCGGCCGGCCTGTTCCTGCCCCTCGCACCAAGCCTGTGGTGCGCGTCACCAGCCCGGCCCGGCCTGTTCCTGCCCCTCGCACCAAGCCTGTGGTGCGCGTCGCCAGCCCGGCCCGGCCTGTTCCTGCTCCCCGCACCAAGCCTGTGGTGCGCGTCGCCAGCCCGGCCCGGCCTGTTCCTGCCCCTCGCACCAAGCCTGTGGTGCGCGTCGCCAGACCGGCCCGGCCTGTTCCTGCTCCCCCGCACCAAGCCTGTAGTGCGCGTCGCCAGCCCGGTCCGGCCCGTTCTGCTCCCCGCACCAAGCCAGTGGTGCGCGTGCCGGTCGGCCCGTTCCTGCTGAGCCAGTGGTGCGCGTCGTCCCGGTCCGGCCCATTCCTGCTCCCCGCCCAAGCCTGTGGTGCGTGTCGTCAGTCCGGCACAGCCCGTTTCTGTTTCACCGGTGCCTGGTCAGGTACCGGTCAGCTGCTCCACACCGGAGCCTAAGCAATCCGCTCCACCGATGTCCAGTCCAGCTCCAGCCAGCGGGACCAGACCAGGGGGGCACACGGCATGGACGACGGGGCTGCTGGAGGCAGCTACAGGGCAAGTTTGTGGATAAGGAGAGGAGGCCACCGGGTTTGGGGGGCTGGAAGGGAGGTTGGCGGAGCCTAGAGGTAGAGCAGAGCCAACTCCCCGTACTCAGGCTAGGCAGCGTGAGACTGGGCAGGTTCCGAGGTATGCGGAGCTGTGTACTGTGCCGCGAGTGGTCCGGCATAGTCCTGTACGTCCTATGCTAGCACCACGCACGTGTCGTGCTAAGGTGGGCATGCAGCCAGGACGGAGTGTGCCGGCTCAACGCTCGTGGCCTCCAGTACCCCTCCTCGGTCCCGGATATCCTGCGCCAGTGCCACGTGCTGTAGTGCCAGTACGAGTACACAGCCCTGTACGTCCTGTGCTGATGCCTCACACAGAGTGTGTAAAAATAGGCATTCAGCCAGGACGGGGTTGTGTCAGCTCTTCGCTCCAGACCTCCAGTCCGTCTCCACAGCCCGGTCCGGCCTGTTCCTGTTCCCCGCACCAAGCCTGTGGTGCGCGTCGCCAGCCCGGCCCGGCCTGTTCCTGCTCCCGCACCAAGCCTGTGGTGCGCGTCGCCAGCCCGGCCCGGCCTGTTCCTGCCCCTCGCACCAAGCCTGTGGTGCGCGTCGCCAGCCCGGCCCGGCCTGTTCCTGCCCCCCGCACCAAGCCTGTGGTGCGCGTCGCCAGCCCGACCCGGCCTGTTCCTGCTCCCCGCACCAAGCCTGTGGTGCGCGTCGCCAGTCCGGTCCGGCCCGTTCCTGCTCCCCGCACCAAGCCAGTGGTGCGCGTCGCCAGCCCGGTCCGGCCCGTTCCTGCTCCCCGCACCAAGCCAGTGGTGCGCGTCGCCAGCCCGGCCCGGCCTGTCCCTCGCACCAAGCCTGTGGTGCGCGTCGCCAGCCCGACCCGGGCTGTTCCTGCTCCCCGCACCAAGCCTGTGGTGCGCGTCGCCAGCCCGACCCGGCCTGTTCCTGCTCCCCGCACCAAGCCTGTGGTGCGCGTCGCCAGTCCGGTCCGGCCCGTTCCTGCTCCCCGCACCAAGCCTGTGGTGCGCGTCATCAGTCCGGCACAGCCCGTGTCTGTTTCACCGGTGCCTGGTCAGGTACCGGTCAGCTGCTCCACACCGGAGCCTAAGCAATCCGCTCCACCGATGTCCAGCTCCAGCCAGCGGGACCAGACCAGGGGCACTACGGGGGGTTAGTTAGAGGGTGGTGGTCACGCCCGGAGCCGGATCCGCCTCTGAGGCGGAATGCCCACCCGGCCCCTCCCCTGTTGGGTTTAGTTGGCGCGGTCGCAGTCCGCGCCTTTGGGGGGGTACTGTCACGCCCTGGCTCTGGGGACTTTTATATGTTGAGCCAGGGTGTTAGTTTCTACATTTTACATTTACATTTTAGTCATTTAGCAGACATATTTTTTTATACTGGCCCCCCGTGGGAATCGAACCCACAACCCTGGCGTTGCAAACGCCATGCTCTATCAACTGAGCTACATCCCTGCCGGCCATTCCCTCCCCTACCCTAGACGACGCTGGGCCAATTGTGCGCCGCCCATGAGTCTCCCGGTCGCGGCCGGCTGCGACAGAGCCTGGATTTGAACCAGGATCTCTAGTGGCACAGTTAGCACTGCGATGCAGTGCCTTAGACCACTGCGCCACTCAGGAGTACACTGCGCCACTCAGGAGTTCTATGTGTTAGTTTCTGGGTGTTAGGTTCTATGTTTGGTTTTCTATGTTCTTGTTCTAGTTTGTGTTTCTATGTTGGCCGGGGTGGTTCCCAATTAGAGACAGCTGTGTCTCGTTGTCTCTGATTGGGACCATACTTAGGCAGCCTGTTGTGCACTTGTCTTTTGTGGGATCTTGTTCCGGAGAGGTTTGTGTTTTGTTAACCTTAAAACTTCACGTATCGTTTGTTGTTTTGTTATTGTTATATAAGTACTCAATAAAAGATGTACGCATTTCACGCTGCGCCTTGGTCCACTCATTACGACGATCGTGACATTGATAATGTATTGTGATGTACATTTTTATGTTTGTGCTTTTCTAATAACCAATTTCTGTGTTCTGTTTGTGCTTTTCTATAAACCAATTTCTGTGACTGATTGAACAAATCCTCACTATCAGTATATGCAATTTGGCAGTACGCCCAGAACCTTGTTTAGAGAAAGGGATATCTCAGTTTCAAGGTCTCAGCTTAGAGAGAAGAAGCCTCGTGGGGTATTGGTCTGTCACTTGCATGGCCCAGAATGATGAATAAGCTAAATCATGCAAATATAACTTGTCAGTATATAAGGGAACTAACGGGACTGACCCGTTAGAGCTCCTGACAGATGTTCACTATGGTGCATCAAGTTTGTTGGAACCTCTCCAGTGCGCTGATAATAAACAATTATTAATTTAATATTGACTTCGAGTGTCCCTGTGTAGTATTTCCACAGCAGTTTTCTAACAGCAGCTCACGGGTATATATGCTGTATAATAGAACATGCCTTGCTCCGAGCAGTGCTTTAATGCGTCACACATCTTTTCACTGAATTATAATGGCCCGGGGTGATTTTACACTTTTTAAATTTAGCTTTTTATGCAGTTTCCAGAGTGCGTTGTGTTTCATGTCTTTATGCGATTTTAGTGGAAATGACGTCAATGGTGTGCTAGATATTCTGGGCCACATCAAGTATGAAAGTGCAAGCTAAAATATCTTGACAGAGATGTAACATTTTTACAGAGCTGACATCAGCTGTTCTATTTTGACATACAGTGCCTTCAGAAAGTATTCACAGCCCTTGACTTTTTCCACATTTAGTTGTGTTACGTCCTGAATTTAAAATTGATTAAATTGAGATTTTGTGTCACTGGCCTACATATAATACCCCATAATTTCAAAGTGGGATTATGTTTTTAGAAATTAATACAAAATGAAAAGTTAACATTTCTTGAGTCAATAAGTATTCAAATCAGTTCAGGAGTAAAAATGTGCTTAACAAGTCACATAATCACTATGTGTGCAATGATAGTGTTTAACATGATTTTTGAATGAATACCTTATCTCTGTACCCCACACATACAATTATCTGTAAGTTGTCTTAGTCAAGCAATGAATTTCAAATACAGATTCAACCACAAAGACCAGGGAGGTTTTCCAATGCCTCGCAATGAAGGGCAGACATTGAATAGCCCTTTGAACATGGTGAAGTTATTCATTACACTTTGGATGGTGCATCAATACACCCAGTCACTACAAAGATGCAGGCCTCCCTCCTAACTCAGTTGCTGGAGAGGAAGGAAACCACTCAGGGATTTCACCATGAGGCCAATGGTGACTTTAAAACAGTTAAAGAGTTTAATGGCTGTGATAGGAGAAAACTGAGGATGGATCAACAACATTGTAGTTACTCCACAATACTAACCTAAATGAAAAGAAGGGAGCCTGTACAGAATAAAAATATTCCAAAACATGCATTCTGTTTGCAATAAGGCATTAAAGTATAACTGCAAAGAAATGTGGCAAAGAAATTAACTTTATGTCCTGAATACAAAGCGTTATGTTTGGGGCAAATTAAACACAACACGTAACTGAGTGCCGCTCTTCATATTTTCAAGCTTGGTGGTGGCTGCATCATGTTATGGGTATGCTTGTCGTCGGCAAGGACTTGGGAGTTTTTCTCTGATAAATCAAAACGGAATAGAGCTAAGCACAGGCAAAATCCTAGAGGAAAACCTGGTTCATTCTGCTTTCCAACAGATAAATTCACCTTTCAGCAGGACAATAACCTAAAACACAAGGCCAAATATACACTGGAGTTGCTTACCAAGACAACATTGAATGTTCCTGAGTGGCCTAGTAACAGTTTTGGCTTAAATTGGCTTGGAAATCTATGGCAAGACTTGAAAATGGCTGTCTAGCAATGATCAACAACCAACTTGACAGAGCTTGAAGAATAAAAAATAAAAATAATAATAATAATAATAATATGCCACTTAGCAGACACTTTTATCCAAAGCGACTTACAGTCACGCGTGCATACATTTTTGTGTATGGGTGGTCCCGGGGATCGAACCCACTACCCTGGCGTTACAAGCGCCGTGCTCTACCAGCTGAGCTACAGAGGACCACCATACTGTACAATCTAGGTGTGCAAAGCTCTTACAGATTTACCCAGAAAGACTCACAGCTGTAATCGCTGCCAAAGGTGATTCTAACATGTATTGACCCAGGGGTGTGAATACTATTTTCAATAAATTAGCAAAAATGTCAAAAAACATATTTTCACTTTGTCATTATGGGGTATTGTGTGTAGAAGAAAAAAACATTTAATCAATTTTGAATTCAGGCTGTAACAAAAAAAGATGGAATAAGTCAAGGGGTATGAATACTTTCTGAAGGCACTATAGTCCCTGGTGGATGAGAACATTCATCCTAATAATAATAGTAATAATAATACAAAAATATAATATACAGTTGAAGTCGGAAGTTTACATACACCTTAGCCAAATACATTTAAACTCAGTTTTTCACAATTCATGACATTTAATCCTAGTAAAAAGTCCCTCTCTTAGGTCAGTTAGGATCACCACTTTATTTTAAGAATGTGAAATGTCAGAATAATAGTAGAGAATTATTTATTTCAGCTTTTATTTCTTTCATCACATTCCCAGTGGGTCAGAAGTTTACATACACTCGATTAGTATTTGGTAGCATTGCCTTTAAATTGTTTAACTTGGGTCAAACGTTTCGGGTAGCCTTCCACAAGCTTCCCACAATAAGTTGGGTGAATTTTGGCCCATTCCTCCTGACAGAGCTGGTGTAACTGTGTCAGGTTTGTAGGCCTCCTTGCTCACACACACTTTTTCAGTTCTGCCCACAAATGTTCTATAGGATTGAGGTCAGGGCTTTGTAATGGCCACTCCAATACCTTGACTTTGTTGTCCTTAAGCCATTTTGCCACAACTTTGGAAGTATGCTTGGGGTCATTGTCCATTTGGAAGACCCATTTGCGATCAAGCTTTAACTTCCTGACTGATGTCTTGAGCTGTTGCTTCAATATATCCACATAATTTTCCTTCCTCATGATGCCATCTATTTTGTGAAGTGCACCAGTCCCTCCTGCAGCAATGCACCCCCATAGCATGATGCTGCCACCCCCGTACTTCACGGTTGGGATGGTGTTCCTCGGCTTGCAAGTGACCCCCTTTTTCCTCCAAACATAACGATGGTCATTATGGCCAAACAGTTCTATTTTTGTTTAATCAGACCAGAGGACATTTCTCCAAAAAGTACGATCTTTGTCCCCATGTGCAGTTGCAAACCGTAGTCTGGCTTTTTTATGGCTGTTTTGGAGCAGTGACTTCTTCCTTGCTGAGCGGACATTCAGGTTATGTCGATATAAGACTCGTTTTACTGTGGATATAGATACTTTTGTACCTGTTTCCTCCAGCATCTTCACAAGGTCCTTTGCTGTTGTTCTGGGATTGATTTGCACTTTTCACACCAAAGTACGTTTATCTCTAGGAGACAGAACGCGTCTCCTTCCTGAGCGGTATGACGGCTGCGTGGTCCCATGGTGTTTATACTTGCATACTATTGTTTGTACAGATGAACGTGGTATCTTCAGGCATTTGGAAATTGCTCCCAAGGATGAACCAGACTTGTGGAGGTCTACAAAATTGGCTTTTTTCTTGGCTGATTTATTTTGATTTTCCCATGATGTCAAGCAAAGTGGAACTGAGTTTGAAGGTAGGCCTTGAAATACATCCACAGGTACACCTCCAATTGACTCAAATTATGTCAATTAGCCTATCAGAAGCTTCTAAAGCCATGACATCATTTTCTGGAATTTTCCAAGCAGTTTAAAGGCACAGTCAACATAGTGTATGTAAACTTCTGACCCACTGGAATTGTGATACAGTGAATTATAAGTGAAATAATCTGTCTGTAAACAATTGTTGGAAAAATTACTTGTGTTATGCACAAAGTAGATGTCCTAACTGACTTGCCAAAACTATAGTTTGTTAACAAGAAATTTGTGGAGTGGTTGAAAAACAAGTTTTAATGACTCCAACCTAAGTGTATATAAACTTCCGACTTCAACTGTAAATATAATTATTTCATTTATTTGTATTTATTTATTTTTTATTCTTCAGTGATGTTTGTTGCCTGCTCAGTGTGTCGATGTGTGCGCTGACCCCTGACCCAGGAAGCAGTTAACAGAGGGGCTCTGGTGCCCTTTCCCTGACAGCATGGGAGAGAGAGACAGCAACCAGAAGTTACAGGAGAGACAATCTATATCCATGCAGGAGCCAGTTCTAGTGAGGAACTTTACATTAAGAAGGCATTGCAGTACAGTGTCAAGTGAGATAAAATGATAAATATTATATCCATATCTTTGTTTAGCTCAGGTCATTGGTAAAGAGTATTGAGAGGTTGAGAGAGACTAAATGTCTAGCATATACAAGAAACAAACAGAGAGAAGAGCCAGGAGTTTGCATGAGATACATGCAAGGGGCCAGCTGTAGCTCCATCAGGGCCGTGCCTGTGTCAGTGCCAGTTGTAGCTGTGTTTAGGTTCGAGGGGGTCTGCCTTCTACACTAAAGCGTTGACTAATCCAGTCGACAGGGCCTTTCAACAGGGTCTACTCTCTTCATTTAGCCCTGAGCAGTGGATAGGTGGCTCTGTTCCCCCCCACAATACCAATGATGAGAATATTGTTCCCAGTGTGCTTGTGTGTGTGTGTGTGTGTGTGTGTGTGTATCTGATGTAAGGAGGGTTTTTTGACCTGTAATGTTTTTTAAAAATCGAATTGACATAAATGAGTGGCTAACAGATACACACTCTAATGGTCAGAATCCGCTGGTTATTTATTTTGCATTTAGGTCAGGTGATTTCACGCTCAATTCCCCAGTAATGGCTTTGTAAGGAACTCTATTGTGATGCTCTTTGGTTCTCAGGTATTTGTCTCTGGCCTAGCCTGTCTTCAGACTGCTGACTACTCTGTGTTCTGATCTCTTCTTTGTGCCTAGATAATGGAATCAGGCTAAACCTATTATCCAGAGGAGGCGTTTAAAAGGTTTTTGTGTACCAAATAGTGCTATTCTCTCATCACCTATCCCAGAAGCCCTTAGGAATGCTCTCAAACTAACGCCTGTCTCCATGTGTCACCATGAATTTGAAGTACATTTACCTGGGATTATGTTGTCTCTATGCTGCTTGTCTCTTTAAATTTTTTACAATTCCTTTACATTCATAGTTTCTGTCAGTTCTGGCTTGAGCCTACTCTAGTTTGTGCGAAGAGTTTCATACTTTTAGTGAATCACAAGGAAACAAGGAGGTTATTAATTATTATGTAATAAAAATATATATATCTTTGCCATGCAGTTTCTATATAAATACCAGGTAAATGTATGTCAAATAAAGTATGTGTGCTCTTGTCTGGTGATAACAACTAATAACAACTAATAACAACAAGATAACTAATGTAAAACATACTGTGTCCATACTACGTATATAGGTTATAGGTTAAGAACTTTTGTGAAAGAGCACAGTTTGAAAGATATGGCATATAGAAGCAAACCGGATGGACATCATGAAAATGATTGGAGAGTTTGAGGGTAGAGGATGTTCAGGAGTAAAAACAAACAAAATATAACTATTGTAAAATTGACTGTGTCCATAAAATGTATATATAGTATGTATAAGCTGGAAGTAGAGGCTTAAGCGTTGTTGTTCACTAGTTTATTCCAATTAGGGGAGGGTGGTAGGGTTAGAAAGTAATAAAGGAAAATATATTTTAAAAAATGATATGTGTATATATATGTATTTATATGTATGTATGTATGTATGTATGTATGTATGTATGTATGTATGTATGTATGTATGTATATATATATATATATACACACAGTGGGGAGAACAAGTATTTGATACACTGCCGATTTTGCAGGTTTTCCTACTTACAAAGCATGTAGAGGTCTGTCATTTTTATCATAGGTACACTTCAACTGTGAGAGACGGAATCCAGAAAATCACATTGTATGATTTTTAAGTAATTAATTTGCATTTTATTGCATGACATAAGTATTTGATACATTATAAAAGCAGAACTTAATATTTGGTACAGAAACCTTTGTTTGCAATTACAGAGATCATATGTTTCCTGTAGGTCTTGACCAGGTTTGCAGACACTGCAGCAGGGATTTTGGCCCACTCCTCCATACAGACCTTCTCCAGGTCCTTCAGGTTTAGGGGCTGTCGCTTGGCAATACGGACTTTCAACTCCCTCCAAAGATTTTCTATTGGGTTCAGGTCTGGAGACTGGCTAGGCCACTCCAGGACCTTGAGATGCTTCTTACGGAGCCACTCCTTAGTTGCCCTGGCTGTGTGTTTCGGGTCATTGTCATACTGGAAGACCCAGCCACGACCCATCATCAATGCTCTTACTGAGGGAAGGAGGTTGTTGGCCAAGATCTCGCGATACATGGCCCATTCCAACCTCCCCTCAATACGGTGCAGTCGTCCTGTCCCCTCTGCAGAAAAGCATCCCCAAATAATGATGTTTCCACCTCCATGCTTCACGGTTGGGATGGTGTTCTTGGGGTTGTACTCATCCTTCTTCTTCCTCCAAACACGGCGAGTGGAGTTTAGTCCAAAAAGCTATATTTTTGTCTCATCAGAGCACATGACCTTCTCCCATTCCTCCTCTGGATCATCCAGATGGTCTTTGGCAAACTTCAGACGGGCCTGGACATGCGCTGGCTTGAGCAGGGGGACCTTGCGTGCGCTGCAGGATTTTAATTAACTAATTAACTTATTCTCTGGAGCAGAGGTAACTCTGGGTCTTCCATTCCTGTGGTGGTCCTCATGAGAGCCAGTTTCATCATAGCGCTTGATGGTTTTTGCGACTGCACTTGAAGAAATTTGAAAAGTTATTGAAATGTTCCGTATTGACTGACCTTCATGTCTTAAAGTAATGATGGACTGTCGTTTCTCTTTGCTTATTTGAGCTGTTCTTGCCATAATATGGACTTGGTCTTTTACCAAATAGTGCTCTCTACCTTGTCACAACACAACTGATTGGCTCAAACTTATTAAGAAGGAAATACATTTCACAAAATAGCTTTTAAGAAGACATACCTGTTAATTGAAATGCATTCCAGGTGACTACCTCATGAAGCTGGTTGAGAGAATGCCAAGAGTGTGTAAAGCTGTCAAGGCAAAGGGTGGCTATTTGTTTAACACTGTTTTGGTTACTACATGATTCCATATGTGTTATTTCATAGTTTTTATGTCTTCACTATTATTCTATAATGTCAAAAATAGTACAAATAAAGAAAAACCCTTGAATGAGTAAGTGTGTCCAAACTTTTGACTGGTAGTGTATATATTTGCAAAATATATATATGGGGGATTGGAAGTGATGCAGACAATTACATTGATAGAAGTTACAATCTATCTGCAATATTAAAGCTGATCTACCCCCTAGAAAAAATAAAATAAATAAAGAAATACAATAAAAACACTTAGCGATTAACTTTATCAATGAAACAGAATGTTTATCTAAGCTGCGCTTACATTAGACACACATACATCATATGAAGTGCCCATTAAGTACACACATGGATTATTGTTAGTGAGGATTTAAATATCATCCTTAACACACTTTACATACTGATACCTTGTGTTCCCCAGGGTCCTGTGTTGGTGCATGTATAAGCCAGTCTGTATTTGATTGTGATAAACCTACAGCAGTGCTTGTCTCATTCCTATCATCGTGATGTTTGTCAAAAATTTTAGGTAAACACCATTGACATGGTAAACCCCCTTTTCTCTCGGCTCCCTTAGGAATGTGATGGGTATGTTTCGTTTCCCCCATATCCCCTGGTCTGCCAGTTGGGTTGTCCACACCTGTTTATGGAAAGATCACCGGCTCACCACATCGCTCAGCTGCAAGTTCACCGTTGGCTGGTTGTCTTGGCAACAAGAGGAGACACTTTCCATATGGACTCTAACAGTCACTATGGAAACAAAGTTTTTATTTGCTATTAATAATCCTGGCCTGTGAATGTGTGAGCATTGTGAGTGGCGATTAAGTCCCCTCATTGTGTACACTGTTGAATGTGGGAGCAGAGGTATATTCCTAGAGCCTCCCTCTCTGACATTCTGTCACGAATAGGTCTTACGAGTGTGTGTGTGTGTGCGTGTGTGTGTGTGTGTGTCTGTTTATGTGTGGAGTTCACCATGTAGTCCCCTGTCCACACAACTACCCTCCACCCCCTCATGCCATCTCTTCGTAGCAGACATTCTCTGATCATAGCCTCAGTTTTTGTCCTCGCATGTGTTTTGATCTTATTCAGCTCTACTCCACAGCACAATAGCTGACCGATCAATCTGCCCCTAACAAGTACATTGAATTTATGTATCCATTATTTTCTCATTCATAGTAATGAAGCACTCTAATGACAAACCATTTCAATAATTGAAATTCTAATTCAGGCCCTTGTCTACCCAATGGTGTATTCTGTCACACAGAGAGAGGCTGATGAGGCATATTGGGGAGAACCTTTTTTCTACTCACTGTCTTGTCCCGTACTGACACAGGACAGATGTGCCTCAATTTGTTAAGGATGTAATGTGTCCCTTTAAGTAAATATTGTTTGACAGACTACAGAATGCACTCCTGGGAATGAATGTGTGACTTCATGTAGATAGTTTTTGAAGGTGACTTTTTCAGAGAGACTTTTAAGAAGACCTTTCCTTGGCTATGTGCCCTATGATAAACAACCCAGACTGTTGCTATCATTATGTGTGTGTCCTGCTGCTGCATGTGTTTCTGTAATTAAAACAGATCAGGATGAATGATGCACACACAGTCAACATCACTGCAATCAACTAATCTCTTCCTCTTTCTTTCATGCTCCTTATTATTTTAACCTTTATGTAACTAGGCAAGTCAGTTAAGATCAAATTCTTATTTACAATGACGGCCTACCCCGGACGACGCTGGGCCAATTGTGCGCCACCCTATGGGACTCCTAATCACAGCCAGATTGTGATACAGCCTGGAATTGAACCAGGGTCTGTAGTGACGCCTCTAGCACTGAGATGCAGTGCCTTAGACCGCTGCGCCATTCGGGAGCCCATTATATTAATAGTTATCTTTGCTGCTGTCTCTTTCTCTGTCCTTCCATCGATGTCTTCTCCTTCCCCAAACACAGCTTTATTTTAGCTCATATCCCTAGCTGCCTCTTAACTATCCTATCTGAAATTCAGTTCCATTTTGGCTCTCTTCTCCCCAAGTGCCTCATAATCAGTAGCTGTTTTCACACTGGAGTTTCTATGCCATTGGGCCCTGGAGTATGTTGTAAAGCTGAAATGGGAGCTCCAGTGTTGCACTGTGCAGGCTGATGGGAGCAGTGAAACATAAAAACATATATTGATCATTTCCATAGCTGACAGGCAGACTGTATGTAGGGTGAAATAGACAAGTAGGATAGACAAGAGTTCAATGGAAACAGAAGCACACTAACACACACACACACATACGCAAGTACACTAAAAATAACTGGGAATGTTTAGAGCCCCCTGGCAATTTTCCAAAGAGGAATATTTGACTAAGCCTTGAGCAAATTTGATTAGTTTATCGCCATTTTAATTTGTTGGCAGAATGTCTTGATTGATTCTTTTTTTGGCATGTGTTGATATTTTAATAGCTGTGTATCTTTCATTGTTTTTATTGCTTTACTGTTTATCAGTCTATTGCTCACACTAGGCCCACTGACTACATAGCAGTTCCTAACCAGCATCGCTCTCCTCACAGAGTGTACTGTGTAGTAGTGGTTCTCTTTAAAAAATCCATAGCTGTGTCCAGGGAACAGGGCAATCCTGGGTGTGTTCCCACACTCTCAGTGACCTCTGGGTAGACTCTGGTGTTTCTCAACAAACTGTTCATACTGTACAACCGCCTTTGCCAGTGCCATTTTGACTTCTAAATGGCCTAGTAATACATTGCAAGGATAGTCCGGGCACCGGCAGTAAGCACAGGCCTCTAGAGAAAAATACTTTACAGCCCTTCAATACAGTTATTATGTGCAATCCCAGAATATGTTGCAAAGCAGGGAAAGGGGGTGTGGGATGAGGAGAGGGGAAAGAGGAGAGGAGAGGGGGAGGTGGGGAAAGCACTGGAATAATCTAAAATCAATAGGACTAATGGATCAGCCTTCCCCAGTGTTGACGTTTAATGGTGGCCCAGTGTGCTCTGTCTCTCACTGGCTGCTATTTCTGGGATTGTTTCTGTGTGTGTGTGTGTATGTGTGTGTGTGTGTGTCTGTGTGTCTGTGTGTGTGTGAGAGAGCAAGGCTCTGAGAAAAGCCTGTAGGCTCTGAGAAAAGCCTGAAAAGCCTGAGAACACCAGCTCAGCATATTGTGCCTGTTATGGACACGGACAGACATGGGGACATTGTTTCCTCAATACCTTCATAATACAGTCTGCATGTTAAATCAATAAAATGTGTTTATTGTTTTGTTGCAGTATTTGATTGAAGTTGAATTAAGTCCATAGCTATTTTTCATTTCAAAATGAGAAATGTTGCCTCGACAGACTCCATTTGGTCCTAGTCAGGGCCAGTGATCTGCCTGTTCTCTTGGACACAGGGCAGCTGTCCCACTGGACCTCTTCAGCAGGCCACTTCAGAGCTCAGAGGCCTCAAAATGATGGATCACCCACCTCTTTGAAATAGGGAAACTCTGGGCTCCTCTCCTCCTCCTGTCTTTCTGAGATGTCCTACATTGTTCTTATCGCTTCATCTTCGGAACACACAACGAGGTGTGCTGTAAAGTATCCTAGCCTTTTCCCAGCTGAAAATCTTTTCAACTCCAGTGGATTTACTACAGGGAGGATGATCTGATATGTCTGACTCATTTTGCCCAATGGGTATCAATGATGGTTACAGTTCAGCGATGTGTAAATATTTTTCAAGGGGGCTCCAGTTTGGGGGAGTGAAGAGGCCCGCTGGTGTTGACCTGTCATAAGCTGTGTTGTGTCCAAGCATGCTTCAACAATACTCCATACTGAGAGGCCTCTTCCCTAGAGTGGACCGCTTTAATGGCTGGACAGACAGACAGACAGACAGACAGACAGACAGACAGACAGACAGACAGACAGACAGACAGACAGACAGACAGACAGACAGACAGAGAACGTGATTTCCTGTGTTTTATATACACTGAGTGTACAAAACATTAAGAACACCTTCCTAATATTGAGTTGCACCCCCCCTTTTGCCCTCAGAACAGCCTCAATTCATCAGGGCATGGACTCTACAAGGTGTCGAAAGCGTTCCACAGTTGTGTCAAGTTGGCTGGATGTCCTTTTGGTGGTGGACCATTCTTGATACACATGGGAAGCTGTTGAGCGTGAAAAAAACAGCAGCGTTGCAGTTCTTGACACAAACCGGTGCACCTACTACCATACCATATTCAAAGGCACTTAAATAGTTTGTCTTGCCCGTTCACCCTCTGAATGGCACACATACACAATCCATGTCTCAAATGTCTCAAGGCTTAAAAATCCCTCTTTAACCTGTCTCCTCCCCTTCATCTACACTGATTGAAGTGGATTTAACAAGTGACATCAATATGGGATCATAGCTTTCACCTGGATTCACCTGGTCAGTCTGTCGTGGAAAGAGCAGGTGTTCATAATGTTTTGTACACTCAGTGTATATATCCACACAATGAGGTTGGAATAATACTGTGAAATTATGAAAATGATTATAGTGCCCTTTTAGTGTAAAAGACTGCCTGAAATTTCAGCCTGTTTTGGTCTGAGGGAGTTTTGACCTTCCATAGTGAGATCACCATGCAGTAAATTAGTTAGCAGATCAATAAGAAAGAGTGAGCCAATAACAGCAAATGTTCCGTTTTCCCCTCCCCACTCAAACCACTCCCAGACAGTCCTAGCAAAATTATTGTTTGAGAAATTGCTTTTTCATTTAAAACAATCACAGTAGGGTACTTAATTGTTACCCAGATAAAAATGGCTGCATTGGAGTTTTAATATTAAGTCAACATACTTTTTTAACCTTAAAACTATCCTATTTACTATAGACCTTTCATAGGTACAGTAGTTGTAGTCTTTCTCCCTGGAGATAGTCTAGGCGAGTCTGGAGAGGCAAGGGAGCAGCTGTCTCTCCCAGCATGGGGAAAACACAGGGAGGTGTCCCACTCCATCAATTATTCAGCCTCCCCCTCGCTCCCCTCTACCCCGCCATACTCACTCCCTTAGCCTCCCTCCACAGATCTCCCCTGCATACCCCTCCATACTCAACCCCACAGTCCACCCACCCCCCATATTTCCATCTCTGCTTGGGAAAAAGTTCAATTTCCCACAATGAAAGTCACAGTACACTGGCCCTCTTTTGAGTGTGCCTATGTAGGCCCCTACCCATCTGTAGGTGTGTGCCCATTCTTTGTGACCACATTAGTCTTTCCCCTCTCCAGAGACACTCTCCAGAGGACAAACACAGACAAGCATGAGAGTCCATCTCCCTGTTCACGGCACCATGTCCTTAGCCCTCACTCTGTTCCACCACTCCACTGTCCCTCAGCTCTGCCCCATACATTTCTTCCATCTGTCCAGCTCTTTATCCCACCAGCTCCCCCATCTGTCTGACTCTCTGTTCTACCATATCCTGACTGATCTCTCATCCCTCCATCCCCCAGGTCTCCATGACTGTGTTCCCTCTGTCCTCTGTCCTCCATAGCTCAGGCTGTGGGTTCAGTGTGCTGACACGGCTCTCTGTGCTGCATGCCTGAGTTACTGGCCCAGCCAGGAGAACATAACCCCTATCTATCCTGAGCCAGCTCAGACAGCACTGTGATTTACTGTACCGGACCCTCCAGAGAGCTGGCCCAGCTCCTCTATCCTCTCTCCCTGCTCTCTCTGTCTTTTTCTCATTCCTCTTATCTTGTCTCTTCTCTCTCTTCTGCTCACTTTCTTAAACACACACACACACACACACACACACATGCATGTACGCATTCAAATGGAGTGTGACAGAAACAGAGGGAGAGAAACAGAAAGGGTGATAGAAATAGTAACTTGTGCACGTGAGAGAGGGATGTGCTAGAAAGTAGGAGAGAGTTGGATGAGTGAGAGAGAAGGAGAAAGGATGAGTGCAGATACCTTGGTTGTTTACTGTGGCCCTAGGCAGCTCCTCCTGTTAACAAAATGTTTTGGTAATACGAGGATTCTGAGGGAGAAACCTGCACATGCACACTGTAGTGACTGTATGGGCCCTGTTGTGGCTTCAGAGAATTACTAATGACACCATTGCATGCAAGCAGTGGGTCATGTTTAGGTTAAATAAAGAGGTCAAGTCAAGCACTCATCTGTCCTGTGAGAGGAAACTAGTAAACCCTATCTATCCTGAGCCAGCTCAGACAGCACTGTCATTTACTGTACCGGACCCTCCATAGTGCTGGCCCAGCTCCTCTATCCTCTCTCCCTGCTCTCTCTCTCTCCTTGTCTTCTCTTTCTGCTCTCACGCACACACACGTTTTGAAAAACCTGCTGTATGGGCCCTGTTGTTGTGGTTTGTGGCTTCAGAGAATCACTAATGATATAATTATTTATCTCAGCTAGCTCAATGCCATTTTTATTTGTTGTTGGAGGTTATACAGTGGGGAGAACAAGTATTTGATACACTGCCGATTTTGCAGGTTTTCCTACTTACAAAGCATGTAGAGGTCTGTAATTTTTATCATAGGTACACTTCAACTGTGCGAGACGGAATCTAAAACAAAAATCCAGAAAATCACATTGTATGATTTTTAAGTAATTAATTTGCATTTTATTGCATGACATAAGTATTTGATCACCTACCAACCAGTAAGAATTCCGGCTCTCACAGACCTGTTAGTTTTTCTTTAAGAAGCCCTCCTGTTCTCCACTCATTACCTGTATTAACTGCACCTGTTTGAACTTGTTACCTGTATAAAAGACACCTGTCCACAAACTCAATCAAACAGACTCCAACCTCTCCACAATGGCCAAGACCAGAGAGCTGTGTAAAGACATCAGGGATAAAATTGTAGACCTGCACAAGGCTGGGATGGGCTACAGGACAATAGGCAAGCAGCTTGGTGAGAAGGCAACAACTGTTGGCGCAATTATTAGAAAATGGAAGAAGTTCAAGATGACGGTCAATCACCCTCGGTCTGGGGCTCCATGCAAGATCTCACCTCGTGGGGCATCAATGATCATGAGGAAGGTGAGGGATCAACCCAGAACTACACGGCAGGACCTGGTCAATGACCTGAAGAGAGCTGGGACCACAGTTTCAAAGAAAACCATTAGTAACACACTATGCCGTCATGGATTAAAATCCTGCAGCGCACGCAAGGTCCCCCTGCTCAAGCCAGCGCATGTCCAGGCCCGTCTGAAGTTTGCCAATGACCATCTGGATGATCCAGAGGAGGAATGGGAGAAGGTCATGTGGTCTGATGAGACAAAAATAGAGCTTTTTGGTCTAAACTCCACTTGCCGTGTTTGGAGGAAGAAGAAGGATGAGTACAACCCCAAGAACCCCATCCCAACCGTGAAGCATGGAGGTGGAAACATCATTCTTTGGGGATGCTTTTCTGCAAAGGGGACAGGACGACTGCACCGTATTGAGGGGAGGATGGAATGGGCCATGTATCGCGAGATCTTGGCCAACAACCTCCTTCCCTCAGTAAGAGCATTGAAGATGGGTCGTGGCTGGGTCTTCCAGCATGACAACGACCCAAAACACACAGCCAGGGCAACTAAGGAGTGGCTCCGTAAGAAGCATCTCAAGGTCCTGGAGTGGCCTAGCCAGTCTCCAGACCTGAACCCAATAGAAAATCTTTGGAGGGAGCGGAAAGTCTGTATTGCCCAGCGACAGCCCCGAAACCTGAAGGATCTGGAGAAGGTCTGTATGGAGGAGTGGGCCAAAATACCTGCTGCAGTGTGTGCAAACCTGGTCAAGACCTACAGGAAACGTATGATCTCTGTAATTGCAAACAAAGGTTTCTGTACCAAATATTAAGTTGTGCTTTTCTGATGTATCAAATACTTATGTCATGCAATAAAATGCAAATGGATTACTTAAAAATCATACAATGTGATTTTCTGGATTTTTGTTTTAGATTCCGTCTCTCGCAGTTGAAGTGTACCTATGATAAAAATGACAGACCTCTACATGCTTTGTAAGTAGGAAAACCTGCAAAATCGGCAGTGTATCAAATACTTGTTCAAAAACCTGTACCTGTAGGCTGCCACTCAAAATAAAAATAATAATTAAGAAATACATACAAACTTGAATAATATTCAGTATAAACAACAAAAGAAAACAAAAAAGAAGTGGGCCTCCACCCCCAACCTCCTATCGCATTCCCCCAACATGTCTCCATCCAACACCCCCACCCCCAGAAACCATGTTTCCCACCCCCCCTAGAAACTAGGGTTGCTCGTCAGTCACCCACCTGAGGCCCATTGCTGTGCCGTTCATCCGCTGCCATCACCTCATGTTTCAGCGTGATAATGCACAGCCCCATGTCGCAAGGATCTGTACACAGTTGCTGGAAGTTGAAAATATCCCAGTTCTTCCATGGCCTGCATACTCACCAGTCACCCATTGAGCATGTTTGGGATGCTCTGGATCGACGTGTACAACAGCTTGTTCCAGTTCTCGCCAATATCCATCAACTTCGCACATCCATTGAAGAGGAGTGGGACAACATTCCACAGGCCACAACCAACAGCCTGATCAACTCTATGTGAAGGAAATGTATCGCACTGCATGAGGCAAATGGTGGTCACACCAGATACTGTAACGTAGACGCAGGGAGTCAGGAAGCAAGTGCAGTTAGTGAGTTTAATGACGAAGAACATTGACCAATACAAAACAAGAAAAGCGTCTAAATGTTGAAACATAAACAATATTGCCTGGTGGGTGATAACAACGGAGTGCTATATAAAGGGGAAGTAATTAGGGAGGTGATGAAGTCCAGGTGTTCCTACTGAGGTGTAGGTGTGCGTAATGAAGGTTGCCAGGTGTGCATAAGGATGGGTTGCCAGGACCGGTGGTTAGTAGACCAGCGACGTCGAGCGCCGGAGAGGGGGAGCGGGAGTGGACATGACAGATACGGACTGTTTTTCTGATCCATGCGCCTACCTTTTTTTTAAGGTATCTGTGAGCAATCCATAGATTAGGGCCTAATGAATATATGAACTGTAACTCGGTAAAATCTTTGAAATTGTTGCATGTTGAGTGCTATGATACATTTTTTATGTCACTTGTTAAATCCACTTCAATCAGGAGGAGACTGGTTAAAGAAGGATTTTAAAGTGGAACTGACAGCGTTTTAACTACTTTGCAGATATGAAGCAAACAGACAATCATAATATCAGTAAAAAATATCAAATTCCCAGTTTATGCTTCAAAACCAACTTTATAAGAGGTTTTAAAAATAGGTTATATTTGACTCAAAATTCCATGACGTACAGTAAGGCATTGTTTGCAGAATAGATGAATGCAGTTCAATGCATAATTAATATAATTCACAAATACATTTCTTGGTAGTCCAAAAAATATTACTGTCAGGTTGTAAATCACAGCTGGCCTGGTACATTGTTTGCTGCCGCCACCCATTCGGGATGCACCGTTTCAGTTTTAATGACTCAATATTTTGAACAAAAACAGATGACTGTAACTAAGACTGGGAATGTCAATACAATCAAACTAGCAAGGGCTTCATCACAAGTCAGTCATAATGTGACTAATAGACTAGCGCACTTGTGTTAAACACAAGGCCCGTGGGCCGAAAAGGACACACATGCGAGTATAAATGAGTCAACAGTTGAGTCATCTACTTTATGAAATTACAGCCTGATGTGCTTGCATCTGTGAATTCAACTTCAATTGCACTGCTTTCTTGTGCTCCGTTTACAGCGCGCAGCGGAGAGAAAGTGTACAGACAGATGCCACAGTCCTAGCTAGGCTACTAAAATGTTGCAGTCTGGCTGCTTTGGTTTTTAAAGCTGGACAATGAATAACCAAAAAACTAAAACTGCAACAAAACACCATGCAAAGGAGAAACATGTAGGCCTATTACAGCAACATTTAAGCAGTAGGCTAGTTGGCTACTCAACTACAATACATTTAGAGTGCACCATACAGCAATGCTGCATTCAGCTGCACCAGTGATACATTCAGTGCAAATAGTGCAAACATGTTTTTAGTTTAAATGTTACAACAACCTATAGCTTCGTTTTTGTTATTTGGAGTTATTAAATACTTTTTGATTAGGTCGCAGCATAGCAGTAAAGGCTAGACAAATATTATATATCTCTTCTTTTGTTTTAATATGTTAAAATTCTATATACAGCATCCTATCTATGTACATAAGTGGACATTTGAAAGGGCCATATTTTTTCAAATAAAACAATGGCAAGTTTGGGTCGCAGTTGCACGATTTTTTGTGAAAACAAATTGGCTATGTCTGGCCCTTGCGCTGATTGAGTTTGACACCCCTGGGCTAGCATATCTATTTATGTAAATATCTATTTATTTAGCAAGCTAAAAACACGGAGCCTAGCATTAGCTAGCTAGTCTGGGAGAATGTCATTGGAGGAGTGGGGGAGTGACCAACTTTTTCCCCTCATATAATTTTTCATTGGTTACAGCTATAGATGCTGCAGGTGTCATTTAGTTAGCTAGCAAGGAATGTGAATCACTTTGCTAGCTAGCTAGCTATGCTGAACTTGAAAGACTGTTATCAACAGTTAGCATATCTCTTAGTTGTCAATCAAATGTATTTGGCATCAATCAAATTGGCGGGCAAGCAGGCAAGTTCCAATTGAGTTGTCAAGCCGTGGGTTGGAACAAGCATGCATTGGCAGGCAAGCTGCAGGAGAACGAGCAGGCTACTATTCCCCATCATTTATTAGTGCAATTTTGACGGCCAACTAGCTGAAAAAGTTTCAGGGTTTATCTAATGTTCCCTTGTTAGATTTTAGCTCATCTCGCTCTGGCTAGCATTAATTGTTGATCTTGTTGTTGTTGATGTGCATAGGCAACTGAGGGAAAGATGTAAGAGGACTCCCGTGGTATTTACATACAGTACCAGTCAAACGTTTGGACACACCTACTCATTCCAGGGTTTTTCTTTATTTTTACTATTTTCTACATTGTAGAATAATAGTGAATACATCAAAACTATGAAATAACACATATGGAATCATGTAGTAACCAAAAAAGTGTTAAACAAATCAATATATATTTTATATTTGAGATTCTTCAAATAGCCACCCTTTGCCTTGATGACAGCTTTGCACACTCTTGGCATTCTCTCAACCAGCTTCACCTGGAATGCTTTTCCAACAGTCTTGAAGGAGTTCCCCCATATACTGAGCACTTGTTGGTTACTTCACTCTGCTGTCTGACTCATCCCAAACCATCTCAATTGGGTTGAGGTCAGGGGATTGTGGAGGCCGGGTCATCTGATGCAGCACTCCATCACTCTCCTTCTTGGTAAAATAGCCCTTACACAGCCTGGAGGAGTGTTGGGTCATTGTCCTGTTGAAAAACAAATGATTGTCCCACTAAGCCCAAACCTGATGGGATGGTGTATCGCTGCAGAATGCTGTGGTAGCCATGCTGGTTAAGTGTGCCTTGAATTCTAAATAAATGACAGACAGTGTCACCAGCAAAGCACCCCCACACCATAACACCTCCTCCTCCATGCTTTACGGTGGGAACTACACATGCGGAGATCATCTGTTCACCCACACCACGTCTCACAAAGACACGGCGGTTGGAACCATGAAGGCCTGATTCACACAGTCCCATCTGAACAGTTGATGTTGAGATGTGTCTGTGACTTGAACTCTGTGAAGCATTTATTTGGGCTGCAATTTCTGAGGCTGGTAACTCTAATGAACTTATCCTCTGCATCAGAAGTAACTCTGGGAGTTCCATTCCTGTGGCAGTCCTCATGAGAGCCAGTTTCATCATAGAGCTTGATGGTTTTTGCGACTGCACTTGAAACTTTCAAAGAGCTTGACATTTTCCATTTTGACTGACCTTCATGTCTTAAAGTAATGATGGACTGTCATTTCTCTTTGCTTATTTGAGCTGTTCTTGCCATAATATGGACTTGGTCTTTTACCAAATAGAGCTATCTTCTGTATACCACCCCTACCTTGTCACAACACAACTGATTGACTCAAACGCATTAAGAAGGAATGAAATTCCACAAATTAACTTTTAAGAAGGCACACCTGTTAATTGACATGCATTACAGGTGACTACCTCATGAAGCTGGTTGAGAGAATGCCAAGAGTGTGCAAAGCTGTCATCAAGGCAAAGGGTGGCTATTTGAAGAATCTCAAATATAAAATATATTTTGATTTGTTTAACACTTTTTGGCTTACTACATGATTCCATATGTGTTATTTCATAGATTTGATGTCTTCACTATTATTCCTATTATTCTACAATGTAAAAAATAGTAAAAATAAAGAAAAACCCTGGAATGAGTATGTGTGTCCAAACTTTTGACTGGTAGTGTATTTGCAGAAATCCATTCAGGCGTATTTTGTGGCTTTTGACAAATGCGCTCTAATGATCTAAAGTGCCTGTAAACACACAGTCCAGTTCAAAGTGCATTTGGCAAATGGCTTATTTGCATATAGGCCTACTGTAGCTCTGATTGGCTATGGCGCACCGCTCTGCGTAGACAGGACAGATGTTTTTATTCAGGTTTTTTTACTGCAGTGTCTATTAATTGTCCAAATGCACGGCCGCTTTCCCACTCTATATTGCTATAGAATTTTCCAAAATGGCTTAGTATACGGCATTCGCAAACATACTATGAATTTATGAAAACTTGAAAATGACCATATCTAAGTGCTCGCTTGTCAGAAAATGTAAAATAAAAGGTGTCATATTCTTCCTGGGGATGTATATGAACAGATGTTAATAGGATTTAATGTTGCTAAAATGCTGTCAGTTCCACTTTAAACCTTGAGACAATTGAGACATGGATTGTGTATGTGTGCCATTCATAGGGTGAATGGGCAAGACAAAAGATTTAAGAGCCTTTGAACAGGGTATGGTAGTAGGTGCCAGGTGCACCGGTTTGTGTCAAGAACTGCAACGCTTCTGGGTTTTTCACACTCAACAGTTTCCTGTGTATATCAAGAATGGTCCACCACCCTAAAGACATCCAGCCAACTTGACACAACTGTGGGAAGCATTGAAGTCAACATTGGCCAGCATCCCTGTGGAATGCTTTTGGCACCTTGTAGAGTCCATGCTCTGACAAATTGAGGTTGTTCTGAGGGCAAAAGGGGGGAAGGGGTGCAACTCCATATAAGGAAGGTGTTCCTAATGTTTGGTATACTTAGTGTAAGTCTTGAAACCTCACTATGGATTTTATCCCAATAGACAGAAGGGGGAGACAAGTGAAGCTCAATGTCATTTTGTCTCATTTCTTGATTTATGTATTACGCTTTCATGTCATTTTAATGTGCCTGTTTAAATACTACAGCTGGGGAATTCAATTCATAGTGCCTTTTAAGCCTTTGAACTTGATTCTCTGACACTGGTCCCCTAACACCATGCTAACAACTCCCAGGATGTAGTCTTTCTGTGGGCACATCAGTGGGCACATCAGTCGCTAATGGGCCTACCACCACCACCATAGATCTCTCTTTACTTTGATGTCCACTAGCGATAGCATGGGAAGGATCAGTCAGGAGAACACTTGAGGAATGCTTTGTGAGTTCTGACTAACTGCCCCCTGATACTCTTCATGCTAGCGGGAGGAAAGTGCTTTTTGGTATCAATTTACTCACAGGTTGTATGTCACTATTTACAAGAACGGTGATAAGCATGAATACTGTAACATGCAAAGCTTTTACAGATATCAGTTTTTGGATGTATCAGTTTGGACATATCAGTGTACTTCACATCTATGAAGGTTTTATAAAAAGCTGTAAAGTGCAACCCAAAGTAGAATGTCTCTCAGTGTTGTTGTGTCAGGAGAACAAATGGCTCACTAGAGACATGGACAGCAGTTCAGCAGCGTACATTAACCACCGGCAGCTCTGTCCTGACCCACTTCTATTAGTACCAACCCTGCATAATAGCAGTACAGCACAGCACAGGATAGCCCGCAGTGTCTGGGCCACACACACCTGGTGTTTGTCCCTCTTACATAATACCATCTGCTTTCAACCACTACTGCGACAGGGGTTCATGACTAATGGCCAAATATGCCAGAAACTCACTAACACACAAGGCACTTTGGACAGCTACTATAGGAAAGATGCTAACTGAGGGTTTATCAGACATTTTGTCAAATAGTCTGTTTAGGTTTCACCTGTATGTTGAACCTTTTGGGGGCTTGGTGGTAGTCTGGGACATGCACTATTCTACTAGGTTCTTACTCTCTCAGTGATACGGCTCCCTGGCTTTCAGTTGGGTCATGATGGTACTTTGGTTTTTCTACAGATTAGGATGACTCATGCTAAATAAATGGACATGAGGATGATTTTCCCACTTGCCAAAGAGGAAAAAAATAAATCCTCTGTATTTAGCTCAGTAAGAGTTAGTGAAAGTCTGCTTTATCACTTATCAGCACTAATTCCTTTGGCTGAACCTTTCTGTTCCAGTAGCTTCCACACTATATGTGACTACCTCTCCCAGCTGTGTTTGTGTGCTTGTCAGATCGTAGCAGATTCTTCTTCACAGAGCTTTTGAGGAAAAGTATCCTGCTTCTGAAGAAGGCTCATGCCTAAACTTGGTCAGCCTTTTCTCTAACCACACGTCTTTATTTTTAGCTCAGTTTCCTGTATGAAACCACTCAAGGCTGGCACAAATGTAAGAATTTCTGTCAGCCTGGGTTTACTTTCATCTTTGTTAAAGTGTTAAGTAGTCAAGCACATAAAATGTGAGTTTCCCATTCCTCTCCATTCCTCTGCCACCCTAGGCGTCCACCCCCTTATTATTTTGTCCTACTCTCTCCTCTGTCTCAGAGAACTAGTGGTGACTCCATCACAGCCTAGGCCCTAGAGCCACACAGCCTAAGCCAATCACACACAAGATGCACTGGGAATTGTGAAAAACACAAGCAGAACAAATTATTTGCTTTAGTCTCCCTTTGACATCAAGTCATGAATTACATGGACGTTCCAGTTACAGTGGGGAAAAAAAGTATTTAGTCAGCCACCAATTGTGCAAGTTCTCCCACTTAAAAAGATGAGAGAGGCCTGTAATTTTCATCATAGGTACACGTCAACTATGACAGACAAATTGAGAAGAAAAAAAATCCAGAAAATCACATTGTAGGATTTTTAATGAATTTATTTGCCAAAATATGGTGGAAAATAAGTATTTGGTCACCTACAAACAAGCAAGATTTCTGGCTCTCACAGACCTGTAACTTCTTCTTTAAGAGGCTCCTCTGTCCTCCACTCGTTACCTGTATTAATGGCACCTGTTTGAACTTGTTATCAGTATAAAAGACACCTGTCCACAACCTCAAACAGTCACACTCCAAACTCCACTATGGCCAAGACCAAAGAGCTGTCAAAGGACACCAGAAACAAAATTGTAGACCTGCACCAGGCTGGGAAGACTGAATCTGCAATAGGTAAGCAGCTTGGTTTGAAGAAATCAACTGTGGGAGCAATTATTAGGAAATGGAAGACATACAAGACCACTGATAATCTCCCTCGATCTGGGGCTCCACGCAAGATCTCACCCCGTGGGGTCAAAATGATCACAAGAACGGTGAGCAAAAATCCCAGAACCACAGGGGGGGACCTAGTGAATGACCTGCAGAGAGCTGGGACCAAAGTAACAAAGCCTACCATCAGTAACACACTGCGCCGCCAGGGACTCAAATCCTGCAGTGCCAGACGTGTCCCCTGCTTAAGCCAGTACATGTCCAGGCCCGTCTGAAGTTTGCTAGAGTGCATTTGGATGATCCAGAAGAGGATTGGGAGAATGTCATATGGTCAGATGAAACCAAAATAGAACTTTTTTGGTAAAAACTCAACTCGTCGTGTTTGGTGGACAAAGAATGCTGAGTTGCATCCAAAGAACACCATACCTACTGTGAAGCATGGGGGTGGAAACATCATGCTTTGGGGCTGTTTTTCTGCAAAGGGACCAGGACGACTGATCCGTGTAAAGGAAAGAATGAATGGGGCCATGTATCGTGAGATTTTGAGTGAAAACCTCCTTCCATCAGCAAGGGCATTGAAGATGAAACGTGGCTGGGTCTTTCAGCATGACAATGATCCCAAACACACCGCCCGGGCAACGAAGGAGTGGCCTCGTAAGAAGCATTTCAAGGTCCTGGAGTGGCCTAGCCAGTCTCCAGATCTCAACCCCATAGAAAATCTTTGGAGGGAGTTGAAAGTCTGTGTTGCCCAGCGACAGCCCCAAAACATCACTGCTCTAGAGGAGATCTGCATGGAGGAATGGGCCAAAATACCAGCAACAGTGTGTGAAAACCTTGTGAAGACTTACAGAAAACGTTTGACCTGTGTCATTGCCAACAAAGGGTATATAACAAGTATGATAAAACTTTTGTTATTGACCAAATACTTATTTTCCACCATAATTTGCAAATAAATTCATAAAAATCCTACAATGTGATTTTCTGGATTTTTTTTCTCATTTTGTCTGTCATAGTTGACGTGTACCTATGATGAAAATTACAGGCCTCTCTCATCTTTTTAAGTGGGAGAACTTGCACAATTGGTGGCTGACTAAATACTTTTTTCCCCCACTGTAAGTGTGCTTATTGGCTCTTATTGTCCTCATATTACTGTGTGCACTACCCAGTGTGTCCTGAGAGGAGTATGAGAGAAGTAATAGTAGGAAAGAGGGGAGAGGGGAATAGTAGTGGACATGGAAACACTATCATAAGGGGATAGGGAATAAAAATTGAGAATGAGGGGTGGAGGGGGATTCAGAGAAAAGAAGCGAGGGATATGAGGGGTCATCCTCCCATCTCTTCTGGCCAGGCCTGCTGTTGTCACAGTAATACCCGTCTGTAATCAGGCATCATAGATGATGCTGGCCCAATGGAGAAAAGGAGGAGGATAGGATGGAGGGAAGAAAAAATTGTGAAAATGAATGTGAGAGCGAAAGAGAGGGAAGAAAGAGATCAGGAGAGAGAAAGAAGATTGAGATGTCAAGGGGAGAGAGAGTGTGAGAGAGAGCAGGGGAGGAGAAGCAGCCCCTTTGATCAGTCTGGCAGAGGGGTGGAGGATAGGATTGAGGGATGAGAGGATCAGAGGGAGGAGAGAAAGCAGGGGAATGAGAGTGGTCTCTTTAATGAGCTCACCGGGGCCATTGTTTCCATCAGGCAGGTTTGCATGTTATCGAATGGTGCTGAGGGAAGTTCCACCTCAGTAGGGCTATAGCAGGGGTGCCAGACAGTGGGTTCCTGCTCTGTCGTCACTGGCTTATGTAGGAATAGACTGGCTCCCCGGGCTAGCTGAGAGCCATCTGAGTGACCCTGAGGGGGATTAGCACTACACAGAGAAAACTATCATTCACACTATATGCTGTTACTCATACTGTTAAACACAGCTCTATCAGGGTTCTCTTATAGAAGCTTTTGTAGTCACGGCTGTCATTTTGCATGCAAATGGTCCAACATTTTTCCAGTGTGCTCTTTGAGTTGTTTTTTGACACATGCGGGCTTTTAGGCAACATCTCAAACTGTCATATCATAGCATTGTTAAGGGTGTTGAAAAGAGGAATAAAGGATTTCATCACTCGTTTTCTTCAAAGTAGAGCTGACTACAGCTGAATTATGTGGGGATTTTTTAAAGTTAAAAACGATTGCTGAATGGCACAGAGGAGAGGGTGTGGTCAGCCAGGTGGTGTTGTCTTGGACATGGAGGTCCTGAGTGGTCCACTCCCTGTGTGGTACCTCTGGACCAGATGGCTCTCTGTGGGCCTGGCTGACCTTTCCTTCGCCTTGCTTCATTTGGCTCATATGTTCTTGTTTCCTACCTGCTTGACCAATAGTCTTAGTGGTAGAGATGGCTCAGTTGTTGCATGGTCCAGAAAACACCAGGCCCATGTTCAGCAGGCAGGAAATAAGAGCAAATGCCCAAGATGGTGTATTCCTATCCCAGTTGCCCTCACTATGGGGGAGCTCTGTGTTTGCTTCCCAGAATCTTACACACCAGCAGAGTTTGCTTTCATTTTAGCCTGGTACTGCTTCATATGACCTTTATTTCTGCCACACGACAACACTCATTAGAATGTGTGTGGATGGGTGTTTGCCTGTGTGTGTGTGTGTTTTGTATGAGTGTGTACACCTTTTTTGTGTGCTTGTGTGTGGGAGAGTGTGTTAAGCTTTGAATTCCTTTGATGCACAGCAAAGTCATTAAACTCTGAGGCAGAGAGAGAGAGCAAATCACACTCACAGGGGGTTGCTATTAGCAACGGAAGCTTAGCAATACCAAGTCTTTATTTTAAGCGCTATTAGCAGATGGGGAAAATGTTCTAACAAGATTCCACTGCCAGCCACATAGAGATTCAATTGCTCGATTATTCCAATGTTTGTTTTTTGTTTCATATAGAGCAGATATCCTTTGCTTGTCTGCGTTAATGTGTCGTAAGATCAGATAGGACAAGTGTTTGAACTTCCCCGGTTTGGCAGTGACAAAGCTCTGTGCACTTTCTGGCCAGTACATAGTGTTTTAGTGTATGTCTGCTTGATTGACCTTGTTTTATTGGTGCATAATAAAGTTGTATTGGTGCATAATAAAGTTTTATTGGTGGATAATAAGGTCTTGTATGACATTATGACTGTGTGATGACTTGTGAACAACATACTCTGCAACTCTCTGATAACACTTGTTAGTCCTCCTGAACCTGTAGTTTGCATACAGACTATAGCCTTTACACACAGTAGGCTACAGTTTGCATGTAGCTTATATACAGTTTGCATAAGGACTGTAAAGCGATTCATTATACATGCACTGTACCATGGCTGTATATGGTAGGCTACACTGTGTCCATTAGAGCTGGTGGCGTGTATGTGGTGTAGACCTATGTGTGGATAGGTGCTAGCTCCATTCATTATCCCCCTTCTGATAACCAGGTGGCGAATCGCATCTCTGCATGTCTGGCAGACATATCAGTATGGATGACGGATCACCACCTCAAGCTGAACCTCGGCAAGACGGAGCTGCTCTTCCTCCCGGGGAAGGACTGCCCGTTCCATGATCTCGCCATCACGGTTGACAACTCCGTTGTGTCCTCCTCCCAGAGTGCGAAGAGCCTTGGCGTGACCCTGGACAACACCCTGTCGTTCTCACGCTAACATCAAGGCGGTGACCCGATCCTGTAGGTTCATGCTCTACAACATTCGGAGAGTACGACCCTGCCTTACACAGGAAGCGGCACAGGTCCTAATCCAGGCACTTGTCATCTCCCGTCTGGATTACTGCAACTCGCTGTTGGCTGGGCTCCCTGCCTGTGCCATTAAACCCCTACAACTCATCCAGAATGCCGCAGCCCGTCTGGTGTTCAACCTTCCCAAGTTCTCTCACGTCACCCCGCTCCTCCGCACACTCCACTGGCTTCCAGTTGAAGCTCGCATCTGCTACAAGACCATGGTGCTTGCCTACGGAGCTGTGAGGGGAACGGCACCTCCGTACCTTCAGGCTCTGATCAGTCCCTACACCCAAACGAGGGCACTGCGTTCATCCACCTCTGGCCTGCTGGCTCCCCTATCTCTGTGGAAGCATAGTTCCCGCTCAGCCCAGTCAAAACTGTTCGCTGCTCTGGCACCCCAATGGTGGAACAAGCTCCCTCACGACGCCAGTACAGCGGAGTCACTCACCACCTTCCGGAGACATTTGAAACCCCACCTCTTTAAGGAATACCTGGGATAGGATAAAGTAATCCTTCTACATAGGGTGCTAGCCCTATGCATACAGCAGGATGTATGTCAGTGTCCTGTGGCTACCCTCATCCAGGTCTGCCAGCCCGGTGTAGTTGGAGAGCTGATTGGATTTCTACTGTAATTGTGTCTCTGAGGTGCCTGAACAGCGAGGCCTGAAGCATGAGGCAGCAGTATGGTCACTGTGGCTGCAGCTAGCCTACATGATGTTCTCTGGAAGTCATATCCTGGGTGCTGCCTGCCTGGGACTAATGTATACAGTAACTACTCTCCAGGTCTATGCGTTAGATTTAGTATGCTTAGATTTATAGAGAAAAGCTTGAACTTTGTCCTCTGTGTCTACGAGACAAAGACGATCAACCTGTATTGAGTCAACTTGTTTTAGAGGAAATCCAATTGTAAAAGTTATTTGTAATCCAATTGTAAAAGTTTCAGAGGACAATCATACACACTTTTCACTGGGACTAAAGCTTCAGTAAAACTGGCCCTTAGTGTATTTTTAACTCTCTCCCTCAGGGACCCTGCCTGGCTACAGAATGAATTCGGCATTGCTTATGAAAGCCTTTGATTCAAACAGTGAGGATCTTAAGGATCCGTTGGGACACTAGACTGTCAGCATAGTGACAGACTGTCTTAAGAAGCTCTGAAGCAAAATGTTGATTTTAGAGATGTACTGTTTAGGGACAGTTGGCTGTTAAAATATATTTATTCTAGGATGCTTGACTATGTGAACAGTTGGCTGTTTTAACTGTTGATTGACTTAAATACTAAACTTTTTGGTATTATTATTAGTATAGTTGACTGTTTGGACTACACTCTTAGAAAAAAGGGTTCCAAAAGGGTTATTCGGCTGTCCCCATACGAGAACCATTTCTGGTTCCAGGTAGAACCATTTTTGGTTCCAGGTAGAATTATTTTGGGTTCCATGTAGAACCCTCTGTGGAAAGGGTTTTACATGGAACCCAAAAGGGTTCTACCTGGAACCAAAAACGGTTCTTCAAAGGGTTCTCCTATGGGTTCTCCTACACAAGAGTGTAGTATCGTAGTCTGTATAGAAGAGCACAAAGTTGTGTACTGTTGCGATAGGTGTGTGTTTGGATAGTGTCTAAGCTGTGTACTGTTGCGATAGGTGTGTGTTTGGATAGTGTCTAAGCTGTGTACTGTTGCGATAGGTGTGTGTTTGAAAAAAGTATTAAAATAAATAAATGTATGCACTCACTAACTGTAAGTTGCTCTGGATAAGAGCGTCTGCTAAATGACTAAAATGTAAATGTAAATGTTTGGATAGTGTCTAAGCTGTGTACTGTTGCGATAGGTGTGTGTTTGGATAGTGTGTATGTGAGTGTATCTTAGAGGATGCTCTGTCTGCTGATATTAGTAGTATGTTGGGACTGTTTGGTGTTGGATAGCGTCAGGGCCAGGCGTCTTCTCGGACCTGTGTCTCTTGGTGATGATAAGAACATCCTGTTAGGATCAGCTCAGTAAACACCCCCACACCCTCCTGCTCTGCTCCATCTCAGCCAAAACCCACAGCATGTCACTGAACCAAAACCACTCGCCCTGTTCCTAATAAATGTTAATAAAACTGCATAGTATATTTTCTTAACATCCCACAAGATGTCAAGGGGATTTTTTTCAGCATTAGTCAGAAGGATCGATGTTGTTATGAAAAAAACCTGTAGGTGATTAAAGGCTCCGAGATGTTTTATAAGGCATCATTATCAGTCATACTGTCTAGAGCATGTTTACTGTCTGTTATTATGTATATTCTGTGTAAATACAGTAGGTCTGTGAAAACAGGACACATTGGCACGTGAGAGGATGTGGCACTATCATGTTTGATTATACCCTGACAATAGAGCAAGCTAATCCTGAAACAGACTTGCAAGATCACAAGATCATCATTATCTCCATCATCATCATCATCATCATCATTATCATCATCCATCATTGTCATTGTCATGGGTCTTTTTTGGGAGAATGATTGCACTCTCTGCCATTTCTAGTCTGGTCTTTCTGGAGGCGGCTTCAGAGTTCAGAATTGCAATTGCTCCAGATTCTAGTGTGGAATTTGAACTGGTGACCTCCCCACCACCTGCTCCAGGGCTGGATTTGGGCCCAGAGTCAAAATGACCAGTATAGAGCCATGCTTCCTAATGGTGGAATGTGGCCAGCTGTGGCGTGTATTCATGGATGCCAAGGGAAGCCAGGGTTCCCCAAAAAATGTATCAAGAAAAAAAAGTAAATAATAATTTCTTTTGTCTCTCTGTGTTTCACAATTGTCCTTTAATTCTCAAGAGGCTGAATGTATCTCACCAGAGAAAGCATCCAAGCGAAACAGTGCCCCTCTGTCTCAGAATGTGTAGGCCATCTATCTGATGCTGTCTGGTCAAAAAGAGTATGACATTGTTGCTGCTCGTAGCGTTGAATGCAAGGGAAGCCAGCAAGCATTTGGCTTCCTTTGATAATAATCAAAAGAATAATAGCCAATCAGTGTTGAGCTAAACTGAGTGAGCTCAACTGTGAATGGTCCTGGCGCACCAAAAACAAAGTGTCAAGGGAAGCCAGTTTGGATTTGGCTTCACACCAATCACAAGCCAAACGTCATTTACAGAAAAAACTTGAATTGTAGCATCTCACTGTGTCGTTGTCCTCCGGTGGCTAGCTAGCTAGCTAAAATCATCCCTTTCCTAAATTAGCCATGGATGGAGATAGGGAATTGGACTTGTGGTTTTATTTAATTCTACTTACTGGCCAATGATTACAACGGTGATTCTGATCTAACCATAAATTCATACACTGTGCCCCTGACCTGAGAGGATGGAAGTTCAATATGTAGCTAAATGTGGTATGATAATGTTTACTAGCTGGCCAGGTGCATCGTTGCCCCATGAAAGGAAGTTAGGCTAGTGAGCAAGCATTTTAGCCTGGTAGCCTAGGACAACAAAAACTTAAAGTGTGTATTGTATGACAGAGTCATGAAAGAGAGGAGGATGGCATTGGTGTTTCTGGGTGAGACAACTTTTTTTTTACTTGCACACACACACACACACACACACACACACACACACACACACACACACACACACACACACACACACACACACACACAGAGAGATCAGTACCATGGAAAGCCATATCATATTTAGCTTACGTTGATTAGTCTAAATTGTTTTTGGTATCTTAGTTCTCACTGTATTAGACTAAGCATAGGTGATTTTATTATGTTGAATAATTGAAGTTGAATTGGTGCTGGAATAGTGAAGGCAGCTCCTGTTTTCTTTGCGACTTGCGGTAAGTCTCTGTGGTTCTAAATCAATAGTTTAGTAGTCTGAAAATGTCGGAAACATTAACTTGCTTGACCATGCTGTAGGTCAGGGTTACCCAACTGGCGGCCGAATTTGGCCCGCGGGTGGTCTCATTTGGCCCCCCAAGTTTTCTGACCAAAAATAAATAAATAATAATAGCAATTTATTTGTATTTTTTTTTATTGTTTGACATAAAAGACTGTAAAAACAACAGGAAATCAGCTCCAAGTGATTTAATTTAAGAAATCTGTCCCCAAGTATTCCCACACATAATAGAGAGACACGTGATCGTATACAAATGTAAGCAAGGTTTGAAATTATTACGTTTTAGTCAAGCATTATATCTGTTTGGGCTTTTTGCGGTCAATTTGCAGTCTACAAATTATTTGTAATTATATTCCGGCCACCCGACCATCCACTCAACAAAAAATCAGCCTGCGGCTGAATCTATATGTTTGATGATCCCTGCTCTAGGTCATGTAACTGTTTGTTTATGTGGACTTCACCGGACAGATGTTGCTCTTCAGTTTTGTGATGAAACAAAGGTGTGGTTGAATTTATTCTGCCACTGTGTCGTCTTATTGTCTCAGCCTTAGGCCTATATATGACGCTGGCAAGGGATATTAAGTAACAGGTTATAGCGCAAACAACGCAATTATCACAACACATAGGTTGTAATATGGCTTTTTTTCCTGGCTTCCTCAGTGATTTTACCCAGACACCGCTATTGGTGGCCAGTCCCCTTGGGTCGTGGCTGGGTTGAGACAATATAATAACAATAATAATAATAATAATAATATGCCATTTAGCAGACGCTTTTATCCAAAGCGACTTACAGTCATGCGTGCATAAATATTTTGTGTATGGGTGGTCCCGGGGATCAAACCCAGTACCTTGGCGTTACAAGTGCTATGCTCTACCAGCTGAGCTACAGAGGACCAATAAACATGGTTTTGAGTCTTGTGAGTCACAAGAATACTAAAACGTTCCGTTTCCACAGTGATTTAGATTAGATCAAATGTTTACACTGTGTCTTAGCAAGAGCATGAAGAACACTCAACAACAACAACCATATGCCCGATTCAAGACTCTGTACGACATTGAGGAAAGACCAGTTTCGTCCAATTGACAATTTATAGAAGAGTTGTCTCTTGTTCTCCTCCTTGTTGTTGGTGTGTTTCTACTGAAATAACCCAGTGAGCACAATCATTCCCATTGTGGCTTAAGGTCAGTGATTGTGTGATGAGGTGATTTTGAAGAAGTCAGGCGCAGGAGGGTAAATCACAGAATAACAGGATTTATTCTCAACCACATAGTTACGCAGTAATGCATAAAAACACTCCAGTGTGCAAAACAGGCGCTCTGGAAAATACAAGGCACACGGGGAATATTCCCGGCGATACAAAATACACGGAGCTCCACCAAGCTTCTCTCTCCTCCACAATAAACAATCACACACAAAGACAAGGTGGCAGAGGGAACACTTATACAGGTACTGATGAGGGGATATGAACCAGGTGTGTGTAATAAACAAGACAGAACAAATGGAATGATGAGATGAGGAGCGGCAGTGGCTAGAAGGCCGGTGACGACGAACGTCGAAGCCTGCCCGAACAAGGAGAGGAGGTAGCTTCGGAGGAAGTCGTGACAGATTGGCTTGACTCCTGAATGTTAAGCGTTTGATGCTGTTTTGCAGGGTTATAAATAGCATACCAAACGGTTTGTTTTCTGTCCCTTCAAATGAAGGAACCAGTCCTGAGGGTCAAAACACAAATGAAACACATCCTTTGTTGTCGTTACGTGTAACACCTGTGCCCATGTGTACCAAACACACAAACAATAACACGTGTTGTCCAAAAGCCATTATGTCCTACTTGAATTCCAGGAAGTTAGAATCAGTTGGAGCAGGCTGACCACAATAACCCCTCAGTTCCATCTCAGGTGTGCCTGAGAGCATGCATCATCATTATCCACAGCCAAACATAAGGCTGGCCTTTAGGATTTGATCACCTGTATTGGAAAAGTCAAATTTCATGTCATTTTTGTAAGACATTTATATTCTCTGACTGTGTATTGCACCTACGGTTTGCCATTAGTGAAGCAGAGGCTTCCACCATTTTATTGCGTAGCGTCTTCTCTGAGACCCTGGCATGGTGCCATCGTGCCATACATTGTCTTACTGTAGATTATGTTTGTATAAAACCTGCCCTCTGAGGCTTAAGGCTCAGCCATGTCCATGTCCTGCACACAGCTATCAGCAGCCTAGAGAGAGATAAGACTGAGAGAGGCTGGGGACTGTTACCACTGCATAACACACACATATATACACACACACACACAAACCACGCACATGCACACACACGTCCTCAGACATGTACGCAAGTTACAACACTTGAGGAAATAAGAGGGTGTCCATCGGTGCAGACTTCCCCATAACAATGCATCAGCATTTTTAAAAAGATAACAGAACTATTTCTCTCTCTCTCTCTCTCTCTCTCTCTCTCTCTCTCTCTCTCTCTCTCTCGCTCTCTTCTCTTCTCTTCTTCTCTTCTCTTCTCTTCTCTTCTCTTCTCTTCTCTTCTCTTCTCTTCTCTTCTCTTCTCTTCTCTTCTCTTCTCTTCTCTTCTCTGATAAAACAACACCTCACGGCAGAACACGGACTGTGAACACACACACATTGTAATATTGTACTATTATTTTGCCAATTTGTAATGGTGGAGCAGTGTGAATTTGAATAGTGCACAATGTCTTGTGTGATGTATTGTTTAATTTATTATGTAGATTATTGTTTTGTTTTGTTCCTGTTTGGACTCCAGGAAGAGTAGCGGCTGCCTTGGTAGCAGCTAATGGGGATCCTAATAAAATACTAAATACTAAACCTATGGTGTTTCCCAGATGATGCATCATCACCCGCTGTTAGGTAATGGCAAAAGCCTCCTGGGTCACGGCCAACTGTGGGATTGGGATTTGGCCAGAAATATCGTCTTGTTTATCTAGTGAGAAAATTGTTTTATGTTGGTCAAAATACAAAAAAGGTTTGGGAACCATTTCCTTCTAGGAACCTGTGTGTTGCTTTAGCATGACATGTTGAGACATGTTGATAGAGGTTTGATAGATCTTGCTCCACTGGCTTCTGACTGGGTACTGGATCCCTGATAATATGCTAATGCCAACCCATATCCTCCCAGTCCAAAGTCCAGTTTCCTCAGTATTCGTTCAGAGGAGAAATAAAGAGAACTAAAAGTGAAACTTGTTTGATGTAGGCCACTCATCAAACAAGTTCTGGTTCATAAACTTTAATAAGCAGTTTTTCCTTGCCATTGTTACTGTACCTCTGCTTGCTCTTTTGGTGTTTGGCCTGGGTTACTAATAAAAATGGTTGCAGAAGAAAATACGTGATTGGCAGTCTGTGTTGTCTTTGGCTGACCTATCTTGTTTTTGTTTCAGGGGGGCTTTCTCCGAGGTGGTCCTAGCAGAAGAGAAGAGGACCCAGAAACTGGTGGCCATCAAATGCATCCCTAAGAAAGCCCTGGAGGGCAAAGAGAACAGCATCGAGAACGAGATTGCTGTCCTACACAAGTGAGTGACACAACACACACACATTGCTCATTGATTTTAGCAGAGGAGGAGATTTAACTCTGAGACAGATAGTGACTACAATTACAGTAATGACAGTCTGGTTAAAATACCTCCCTTTAAAACAGTGGAATTACGTACCAAGCCGGAAACAACGGAACTAGAGGGGCCTAAGCTATTTATAGTGCTCTTGTTGCCTGGGTTACAGGAGACACATAGGCCTAGTGAATTTACAGGGGATCCTTCTAGAGGTGAGGATGGGGGTGCGAGAGAGAGAGAGAGAGAGAAAGAGAGAGACAGAAAGAGAAAGAAAGAGACCGTAGTTTAATCTACTAAAAGTAAAAATAAGCCAACATTTCTTTGAGTAGTGATTATATCAGTCTGTACCTCAGGTCAGGGTCCTTAGCTAGGAGACAAGGAGGAAAAAAAGGGAGAAGAAACTGTAGAAAACGCCATAGCAGCCTCTCTCAAACCAGGTGGCCCAGAGAAACCTGGATTGAGACGCTGAACTCTGTCTGTCTGTTTATCCAATTACTCAAGGCAAGATGGCTGCCTCTTAATGACAGCGTAAAACATCTGTTAGAGGATGTCACTACTGCACCCATTAAACAGTCCCCCAGGGCTGCTTAGTCACCCAGAATTGCATCAGATAGGAAGAAGGTAGTTAGAAGACATCATCAGTGATCAAGATTGTGGATGTAGTTAACATCATTGTAGAAGTCTAACTGTGCCACTAGAGATCCACTAGAGATCCTGGTTCGAATCCAGGCTCTGTCGCAGCGGGAGAGATCATGGGCGACAATTGCCCAGCGTGTCTAGGGTAGGAGAGAGAAGGGAGGGATGTAGCTCAGTTGATAGAGCAGCGTTTGCAACGCCAGGGTTGTGGCGATTCCCACGGGAGCCAGTATAAAAAAATATGTAATCACTAACTGTAAGTCGCTCGGATAGAGAGCGTCTGCTAGAGACTAAAAAAATTAGATAGAGAAATTAAAAAATTAAAATTTAACACAGAGAGAGTCAGCGAGTAGTACAGTGTGAAGGGTTGTGGATACAGTTATCTGTTAACAGTCTGATATGAAACCTCTTCATGGTCCCTCGTAGATCTGAAACCATCACGTAGAGAGAGAGAGAGAGAGAGAGAGAAGGATAACCCTTTATAGCTGTTAAAGGGGCTGTGCCACTAACCGTCCTTACTGTACTGTAGCCTACTGTACTGTATTGTACTGTACTGTATCCCCCAGAGCAATTCATTACCTCCGCTCACTCTCTCCACTCAATAAAACACACTTTACTGAGACCATAATGAAATCAAAGGGCTTTTATAATCTCCCTCTTGTCTCAGTTGGATCACTGCCAATGACAAAGTGTTGTGTTTTCCCCCAGGCAACAGTGTTTCAGACAGGGCATAGGAACACATGTGATACTAGATTGATACTGCGGTGCGGTTCCATGTTTGATCTGGCCTCTCTCTGAGCAGTGTCAGTGTGACAAGTGTCTGTCATCAATGGGGTGCTGTTTGTCTCTATGATTGTCTGGCTATCTGTTGGTCAGTCTCAATATGACTCCTATTCACTGAGTATACATAACATTAGGAATCAGTGTAGATGAAGGGGAGGAGGCAGGTTAAAGAAATATTTTTAAGCCTTGAGACATTTGAGACATGAATTGTGTATGTGTGCCATTCAGAGGGTGAATGGGCAAGACAAAATATTTAAGTGCCTTTGAGCAGGGTATGGTAGTAGATACCAAATGTAACGGTTTGTGTCAAGAACTGCCATGCTGCTGGGTTTATCACGCTCCACAACTCAATATTAGTAAGGTGTTCACGGAACAGTAGTTACCCGTCTGCTTAAATTCCATGGGAAGAATGTTGGCTCTCCCTATGAGTGTCAGTTGCTGCTATACTGAAGACTTGGGCCACTTCACCTAATATCATTCTTTATGGGCAGGTCTTCTCAAAATGTAGTGACACAGATGGATGAATTATCAGTAGTTGAAGGGGAAAGCCATGTATTCTACCTGTGCTGTGCCATGATACTTTGGTGTAGAGAGAGAGAGACACCTAGAGATAGAGTATGAGCTACTCTGTTGCAGTCATAGGAGGACTCAGCCTTGTGTTAGAGCATTGTTAGCTTTCTACCCAATGAATGGTTCCTACACTCTTGCAGAGCTAAAACCAAAGATAGAAAAATGGCAGTAAAGAAGAGTGTCAGTGTTCTGTAAGGTGAGGAGTGTCTAAGAGAGATCGAGTGTGTGTGTGTTTTTGTGTGTGTTTGTAGGCGAGCATGGGGCTGATGGTAGAAAACCGCCTCCAGAGCAGTGGATCACCTGCTCAGTGTTCTGTGCTGCTGCCACGCCAACGACTCTCAGGGGCGTCGGAATACACTGCTCATCCAATTACAGAGCTGTGTGCCACCACACAGAGTCTGACCACTGTAGATAAAACTCTAGCTCCAGATAAAACTAATATTACCTTTTTAATATATACTTTTATATTTTTTCATATAGTGCTCCCTATGAAGTTAATTTAGATACAAAAATTATCTGAATGATCTAAGAGAAAATCACACAATGCTATTTTTAACAATCACACTTTGTCAAGAAAAAGACTGTTCCGTATTTCTCATGGTAACGTACACTGAGTATACAAAACATTAGGAACACCTTTGTCACATTCATTCATTGACAGGACGGACCAAGGCGCAGCGTGATATGCGTACATGTTTATTATAATGAATAAACAACCGACAAAACAATAAACAAACAAAACGTGATGTCCAAGGTAGAACAGAAAACATACCTACACGGAACAAGATCCCACATCCCACTAGTGCCAATAGGCTGCCTAAGTATGGTCCCCAATCAGAGACAACGAGCGACAGCTGCCTCTGATTGGGAACCACACCGGCCAACAGAGATCTAGAACATACTAGATCCAAACATAGAAAATACAACATAGAAAATCACACCCTGACTCAACAAATAAGAGTCCCCAGAGTCAGGGCGTGACAGTACCCCCCCCCCAAAGGTGCGCACAACATAAACATAACAGGGTAGGGGACGGGTGGGCATTCCGCCTCGGAGGCGGATCCGGCTCAGGGCGTGACGACCTCTCACTCTTCGCCTCCCTGTTGCGCCCCTGGTCTGGTCTAGACCTCGGCGCGTTGCTTCCCCTCTCCTTCCTCCCACTATACTCCAAGCCCTGTCTGGACCCTGGTGTGGGAGACCCCGAACCTGGAGAGGGGCTGACGTCTGGGTCTGGACTGAAGCCGCTGACCGGAGCTGGACCGGGCACCGGTGGAGCGGACTGCTCAGGCTCCGGACTGGAGCCACTGACCGGAGCTGGACTAGGCACCGGTGGAGCGGACTGCTCTGGCGACGCGCACCACTGGCTTGGTGCGAGGGGCAGGAACAGGCCGGACTGGGCTGGCGACGTGCACCACTGGCTTGGTGCAAGGAGCAGGAACAGGCCGGACCGGGCTGGCGACGCGCACCACTGGCTTGGTGCGAGGAGCAGGAACAGGCCGGGCCGGGCTGGCGACGCGCACCACTGGCTTGGTGCGAGGGGCAGGAACTGGCCGGGCTGGCGACGCGCACCACTGGCTGGGTGCGAGGGGCTGGAACAGGCCGGACCGGGTTGGCGACGCGCACCACTGGCTTGGTGCGAGGGACAGGAACAGGCCGGACCGGGCTGGCGACGCGCACCACTGGCTTGGTGCGAGGAGCAGGAACAGGCCGGGCCGGGCTGGCGACGCGCACCACTGGCTTGGTGCGAGGGGCAGGAACAGGCCGGGCTGGCGACGCGCACCACTGGCTTGGTGCGAGGGACAGGAACAGGCCGGGCCGGGCTGGCGACGCGCACCACTGCCTTGGTGCGAGGGGCAGGAACAGGCCGGACCGGGCTGGCGACGCGCACCACTGGCTTGGTGCGAGGGACAGGAACGGGTCGGGCCGTACTGGGAACACGCACCACTGGCTTAGTGCGGAAAGCAGGAACGGGCCGGACCGGACTGGCGACATGCACCACTTGCTTGGTGCGAGGAGCGGGACTGGGTTCCTTTATTAACCCCCGCTCCTTCTGCTGCCTAACCAGCTCCTCTCGCCGTGCCTCTACACTTTCCTTCTCCCTTTTAGCCTCCTGTAGCACCTCCCTCTGACCGAATAACTCCTGCTCCCTCTGAACCAATAGCCCCCGTAACATGGTGGTCCAAGGTAGAACACAAAACATACCTACACGGAACAAGATCCCACATCCCACTAGTGCCAATAGGCTGCCTAAGTATGGTCCCCAATCAGAGACAACGAGCGACAGCTGCCTCTGATTGGGAACCACACCGGCCAACATAGATCTAGAACATACTAGATCCAAACATAGAAAATACAACATAGAAAATCACACCCTGACTCAACAAATAAGAGTCCCCAGAGTCAGGGCGTGACAACCTTCCTAATATTGAGTTGCACCGCCCACTTTTGCCCTCAGAACCACCTCAATTTGTCGGGGCATGGACTCTACAAGGTGTCGAAAGCGTTCCACAGGGATGCTGGCCCATGTCAATTCCAATTCTTCCCACAGTTTTGTCAAGTTGGTTGGATGTCCTTTGGGTGGCGGACCTAGGGCTGTTGCGGTGACCGTATTACCGCCACACCGGCCACCACGAGTCATGAAGGTAGTCAAATTCCACGTGACCGTTTAGTCACGGTAATTAGGCTTCTCCAAGCTCTGATGATGCTGCTGCTCATTAGTAGCCTACCAAACTTGCTAACTGCCTGGTACTCAGCAATCTATTGTCCCTCTAATCACTCTGACATCAATGCAAATGTCTTCGAAAATCTAATCAAACACTTAATGAGAGCCCATGAGCTCATGTTGCGCAACATTTCTATAGGCTATGCAATTGTGCGAGAAAACAGAGTGATGGCCTCTACTAAAAAGAGGAGGATCCCATCAGCTTTCTATAGACTAGGCCTACTATATTTATTTCTCAACTAATATTAAGCACATTGTTTATCTTTAGAACAGGAGTGGCCTCCTGTAGCTCAGTTGGTAGAGCATGGCGCTTGCAACGCCAGGGTTGTGGGTTCGTTTTCCACGGGGGGCCAGTATGAAAAATGTATGCACTCACTAACTGTAAGTCGCTCTGGATAAGAGCGTCTGCTAAATGACTAAAATGTAAATGTAAAATGAGAATAGCCTACCTGGCTGGCGTGAAAATGAACCACAGGAAATGTGTCCTCCATTCACTATTTAAGTGCATAGATGACATGTATTTTTTTCCCGCTGCCCCTGTTTCGATACAGGTGCATGATAATGGTCCATTCTAAATCAAAACAAATGTCACACATATATTATTTAGTATATGTAAAGACAAGATTAAATCAAGAATAGTCTGATGGGTGACAATATTAGCCTATCGCTTGTGAATTATATATATTTCACTTGTGAATGATGCCCAGCATAAGAAACAGCCTTTTTTTTGCGACTTTTTCGAATCATATATGGCCTATATGTTTTGATAAGGTTTGTATCACAACTAAAGTGGCCAAAAAACTTCTTAAAATTAAGCACATTAATCCGCTTTACAATGGGTTTGGAGCCTAACTGGCATACATAAGCAGCGCGTGAGTTTCAAGTTTGGGGAAGATAATGTTCACCTTAAAAATGCACCTTTATAATAAAAGCATTACATGCATAATCGCATTTGCAGTCACTTTTGATAAAGGTGTTTTCCCGCTAATGGAACATTTGCACTTATAGCCTACTGCCATGTGCGCATTGCTGCGCTTATAATGTGAAGAAATAGCCCAATAGTTTATCAACATTTTAAGCTAAACGTTCTGATCTGTTGCGTCAGTCACATTGTGTAAAAAATGTTTTTTTGATGCTAGTGGTTGTATTAATTTGGGATCTATTGCACCCCCAACTGTCCCAGACTATGTTTGGAATATTTATTTATTGCACAGAATAGAATAGGTTGACTTTTGTACTATGGGGATAGTAGATTGACATAGGCTAGTGCTTTTGCTGTTCGTTAGGCCTACTCATCTTGTTGGCTGACGAAAAGTAAATGTGGACAGTTCTTCCAATATCTTCAATATGCACCTCAGAATTGGATAAGGACACTCGCAGTTGCGTCCCCGATGTGTCTGTCTTCACCTGTAGCCTGTGAGAAAGACCTGATCATGTGATGGAGAGCCATGTGAGTAAGATGCGCTTCGGATTGCACAGCACTCAGGGAGAAGGGCACAATGCAGCACTCCAGGCCGCAAAAGGCATGGATTTTTTTAGGGTGCGTTACGGCCACAAAGGGGATGCCGCTGTGAAATTTGAGGCTTGTCAAATTGTGAATGAGAGACTATTGAAGTGTGTACAGCCTGCACAAAAAACTAAGTAAAGCTCATACCTTTCAAGCAACTTTTTTTTAATCATCATTAGTCTCATCATGCAGCCTTACAATGTATTAAAAATGAATATATATAGCCCAACGTTTGTAGAACAAATAAAGTTACATTAAAACTCTAAATTAAGTATATAGGAGTACCTATTTCTTTGTTAACCGCTCAACACAGAAGAGCTGCATGTGCGCACTCCCTCAAATCGTTTGGAGAAAATATTTCTATTTAATTCAGCTTTGTTCAATTGTATTCTTCATACTATAAAATTATATAAAATAATGTCACGGAATTCTAAGAAAATCTTGTCTGCTAAGTGAACTAGTGTAGCCCACAGCCATTTGGCATAGCCTCATCAGGACCTAACATAAGGACAACACAGAGTATGCTATTCTTTTTTTCTTTAGACCTGTCTAAATTAAATAATGGATTTATTGTGAAGGTGTAGGCTATATTACATGGATTTGTTAGACCTTTTAAAATGTAGATGTTCCAAAGGTCTGCATCAGTGGCTTGTAGGCTATGTGTGTAAGCCAGGAGATGCTAAATATGTTTGTGTTAATTAACGGTCAATTACCGTGAGACCGACAGTTATTTGCTTGACAATCACTGGCTGACGAGATTTCGTGACCGCCACAGCCCTAGGTGGACCATTCTTGATACGCACGGGAAACTGTTGAGCGTGAAAAACCCAGCAGCGTTCTTGACACAAACCGGCACCTACAACCATACCACGTTCAAATGAACTTAAATCTTTTGTCACACTCTGAATGGCACACATACACAATCCATGTCTCAATTGTCTCAAGGCTTAAAAATCCTTATTTAACCTGTCTCCTCCCCTTCATCTACACTGATTGAAGTGGATTTAACAAGTGACATCAATAAGGGATCATAGCTTTCACCTGGATTCACCTGGTCAGTCTATGTCATGGTAAGAACAGGTGTTCTTAATGTTTTGTATACTCAGTGTACAATGTTTGTGACTCTGACTCTAAAGTTCTCTCCCTCTCTCTCTCCCTCTCTCTCTAGGTTAAAACATGCCAACATTGTCTCCCTTGAGGACATCTTTGAGAGTAAAACCCACCTCTACTTGATTATGCAGCTGTGAGTGATCATCCTGTCTTTATTCTGTCCCTCTATCTGCTATCTCTCTCTATTCTCCACTTCTACCCACGTAAACACTTTATGTCCCAATATCAACTCACTCTCTGCAGCCTTCAGTTTAAAAACGTTCATGATTATGCCTCTGCAATGTGTGTGTTTCAGACTCCCTGCCTGCGCTGTCTCCCACGCACAGTGTCATTCTCCATGAATTACTCTCTGAGCTCAGGGGCCTTTCTGTTGACTGATCTCTGTCTCTAACTCGCCCCACACACACACATACAGACATACAGTCGCAGCATCGTGCCTGCTGACAACCACTGGGGAATATGCCCTCACACCGGTAACCTTGCTGCCTACCACCCATCTCTCCTCCTGAAATGTCAGAAGGTGTGGAGTGAGTTAGAGACAGAGAGAAAGGGGGGAGTGAGGGAGAAAGAGAGAGTTTTTTTTGCTGTTGAAAACAGTGGGTGGTGAGATGACGGAGGGGTGTCGTGTTCACTTTAGCAACACTGCCGTAAGGGGTTTGCACACATAAAAATCCCCTCTATCTCTCTCTAACTCTTTCTCCCTCTCTCTCTGGGAGGAAGCTTGACAGGGCTTTAGCTTGTTGTTAGCGCTGAATCACAGAGCGCAGTGGTGGGTACATCTAGGAAGAAGCAATGCCTCCACCTAGTGGTGATGTAGGCTTATAGCAGGTTGAAGTTAGAATATATATATATATATATATATTTTTTTACCTTTATTTAACTAGGCAAGTCAGTTAAGAACAAATTCTTATTTACAATGACGGCCTAGACCAGCCAACGCTGGGCCAATTGTGCGCTGCCCTATGGGACTCCCAATCACAGCCGGTTGTGATACAGCCTGGAATCGAACCAGGGGGTCTGTAGTGACGCCTCAAGCACTGAGATGCAGTGCCTTAGACCGCTGCACCACTCAGGAGCGATTACCATATGTAGCAGTTAGATGGCCATATGTAGCAGTTAGATGGCCATATCTAGCAGTTAGCTGGCCATATGTAGCAGTTAGATGGCCATATGTACATCACAATCGTTCCTCTTTTCTGTCCAGGGTGTCTGGTGGGGAGCTGTTTGACAGGATTGTGGAGAAGGGCTTCTACACAGAGAAAGATGCCAGCAAGCTCATTCAGCAGATCCTGGATGCTGTCAAATACCTCCATGACATGGGCATCGTACACCGCGACCTGAAGGTGAGCCTGGGTCAAGGGTCAGGTGGTGAGGACGACATTTAGGTTGGCATTGTAAGGGAAGGTCAAATGGCATGAAAGAGGAGATTTCAGAGTCTTTAACAATGGAGTCCTTTACCTTCTCGTTTCTGTTCAATGACTGAATAGTCACAAGACTGGATGAGTGATAGGTATCCCCACTATGAAAACTGCAACGTTGAATTTTCACAATTTTACCTTTTAGCAATTAGTATATTACTAATTACGAGAGGTTATGTCGCTCTGGATAAGAGCGTCTGCTAAATGACTAAAATGTAATGTAAAATGTTAAAGGGTGACCTTGTAGTATGGAAAATGTTTGTTGCCTACGCTAGTATTTGTCCCAAGCAAATGAGATTATTTGCTTTTACTCCTCTAATGAGCTAATTTGTTTACAGGCAGTTCAGCAGAGTGTAAACTGATTGATCATTAGTTTGGATAACTAATTATTTCCCCAGTGTGTGTGTGTGTGTGTTAAATGTTTGTTGACAATAAAGTTGATTGAATTCTGTGTCTTCTTGCCCAGCCGGAGAACCTTCTGTACGACAGTATGGAGGAGGACTCTAAGATCATGATCAGTGACTTTGGTCTGTCCAAGATCGAGGGATCTGGAAGTGTCATGTCCACAGCCTGCGGAACACCAGGATACGTGGGTAAGGAGGACTGGCACTGATCAGTGCATGCCTGTGTGTGTCTGTCTTTATCTATGTGTCAAGAGCATGTGTTTTCTATGATTTAGTCTGTTTTGAGAGCAAGCACACACCCAGTGATCATGTCAGGCTACATGTGTAATGATGCTGATGAAAACACTGCTCTGATATCTTGCAGCCCCTGAAGTGTTGGCCCAGAAACCCTACAGCAAGGCGGTGGACTGCTGGTCTATCGGTGTCATCGCCTACATCCTGTGAGTCATGCGCTTGGACTTACTTTTTCACTTTAGTCTTTAGTCTTAAAACAGAATTGCTGTGTTACATTTCTTTCCACTACATTGTTTTTAACAATCAACTCATACCAGATCATGGATGTATTTTCAAGTATAAAAGCATTACAACAGGTCCCCTAACTCTCCCGTGATGCCTTTACACTCTTATTCTGACACAGTTTGTGTGGATACCCTCCGTTCTATGACGAGAATGACGCCAAGCTCTTTGAGCAGATCCTGAAGGCTGAATATGAGTTTGACTCTCCGTACTGGGACGATATCTCTGATTCAGGTACAGTATACCTCTCCTCTCTTTTCTCTGCTGCCTGGAGAGAGAAACTAAACCTGGACACTACAGCATAGTGCAATACAGTATGTATAACATTATGGTGCCATTATTAGTTCCCCTTGTCAGCAGTTTCATATTAATGGAAATTACTCCCTAGGTCTAGGGTTTGTTATGCTTTGAGTGTCTGCCAAGCTTTCAGTGTCTACCAAGTCGTCAGTGTGTATGGGATTAACCATAATACACTCACTGGCCATAGAACAATCACTGAGGCCCTGTGAGATCACAATTTCTTAGAGCCCCCACATTTCTTAGTCCTGTAGGGAGTTTCTGAAGTCAGGTCAAAGGCATGTGGACATTTTGTTTTTTACTGTCAGTCTGGACAGTGTTTCTGCTGCAGTGAAGCCTATTTTACTGTAGTAGCCGGGGAGCTAGTCTATTTCTACTTCAGCTACCTTTTTGTCATCTGTAAGTAGCATTATTAGATACTGTAAATTAAGAAAAAAGGCATTGTCTTTGGGTGAAATATGTGAGTTGTAAATGTGTGTCTGTTCATGTGTTGTTTTCAGCCAAAGACTTCATAGTTCACTTGATGGAGAAGGACCCCAGGATACGCTACACATGTAACCAGGCTCTGCAGCACCCCTGGTAGTGTACACCATATTCTCCTTCACAATACACACACACACACACAGGCATGCACATAACACAACTTTATTATGTCGAGCATCATCTACTCAATTTGTGCTTTTGCCAAGTTTTCACCTGTTCTTGTGACAACCAGCTGAACTTGTCCCCTCATGTCTTTCTCTGTCCCTCAGGATCGCTGGTGACACAGCTCTAGATAAGAACATCCATGAGTCTGTCAGTGCCCAGATCAAGAAGAACTTTGCCAAGAGCAAGTGGAGGGTGAGTTGCCTTTTCTGTGAATCTGGCCCTCTTCAAAATGCAAAGACATTTTTGCTGTGTTTAGTATATAAGTAGAATCCTGCAGCATTCAGCTGTCTTTCATTGTCAGTACAGTTATCTTTTGCATTTATTATGTATCACTATTAAACATTCTGATTTGAATGTGTTCCCTCCTGCAGCAAGCGTTTAATGCAACGGCAGTGGTGCGCCACATGAGGCGTCTGCAGCTGGGCACCAGTCAGGAGGGCCCTAGCCAGACCACCTTGCCCTGCCCCCACCGAGCCCACCTGCTGCTGCCCGAGGCCACAGAGACAGAGCACACCACCGGTCAGTGGGGCAAAGCACCGCCACACCACACAAGTTGGGACTAATTGTAGCAAAACGTAATTGAATAATTGGAGACACGACATGATATTGTGAATGCCACCCATCCCCCCCCAAAAAAAGACTTAATTTAGCTGTTTTGTTCAACCCCAGTGGGTCTTGTTGCTATGTACAGTATGTTGTCAGTACCTTTCACGGTGTATTAGGCTCAGTCTTACGTACACAATCAGTCACACTGTCTCACTCAGTAACACTTTGATATGTAATCCTTGTCTAATGCCCAATAGGGGACTGTTTGAAATAAGCTAATATGAGGCAGATTTATAGTGTAGATAGAAGCATCTTGAGTTTTCAGATCTCTGTGTGGTGATCATCCACTCTCTCTCTATGTGTTCCAGAGTCTCATTGCGAGGGGTGCTGCTCACAGAGTGCTGATGGGGGGGCTGAGCGCGACCCCCTCTCCAACTGCACCTACCGCTGCCATCCAACCAGTCGGGTCTGATCCCTGCCCACCAATGGCTTTCCCATTTACCTCTGGAGACCAGAGAACTCCCCAGTCTGGCCAGGAATACAGAGTTGTTCCAGTGCCCTGCCACCAGGGGGGGCAGGCGGGTTATGAATTCCAGGGTGGGGAGGAGGGAGGAGGGACTCGATGCCAACAGAGGAGGTCATTTGAACAGATTGGGGGAGAGGAAAGGAGAGGAGGAGAACAAAGAGGAGGAGAGGTGTGGTGCCCAGAGTAATCCTGGGTATTATTTTTTTTGGGGTGCTGGACAAACTGTTTTCTCATCCTTTTAAAATGTGTGTCTGCTTTTTGCATTTATGTACATGCTGTTTTCTATCTTAATTATCCTTCCCCTTTGACAACTTCTAGAAAGCAAATCCACTAATGATATCTGCATGGTCAGAAGACAGGTCCCCTGCCTATTGGCAACATGTGTTTTATAGCATGAAGAGTCTATTGCACAATCATGTATGGTGGTAACCATTGTGTTATAGTTCCTGTTCTTCAGATACACATCTTTATGATGATAATAAGTTTAGCCCCTCAGAATTAAATTTGTATGGCATAAAGCCATACAATGCACAGATTCATTCACCTAATACCACTTCTGGAGAATCCATGTGAGAATACTCCATCCATTGGAGTATATATTTTTTCTTCTTTTTTTTCTCAGCATGGTTGTGTTTCACAACTGTAAGTTTGTGGTTGTGCTCCCCAGGCTTGTAACAGAATAAGGCTTTCTGATTTGAAATAATTCAGCACAGGGACCTCTTCTCTATGGTGCCTTTAGGACAATGTCAAAGGTTTCTTTTTTGGTAGCTTTTACAAATCGAAAGATATATCTCTGTACAGTTAATGCAACATTAGAGGTTATTTCATTTCTATCATTGTATTTTTTTATATATTTCATTGTGGTAATTTAATCATTAAAATACAGACTTACTTCTGTCTAGATCTCTTTCCCAGTTGAGAAGTGTAATACCTCATGGGAGATAGACTTACATACACAGCCATTCCTCTTAGTACTAAGAATAGGTCTCAGTTAACCCACAGTTTTTACTCCTTGATGTTTCTTAAAAGCCACACTCTTCCCCTTGGGGGGAATATGATCCCGTTGATAACGCTGCTCAAGACTTAATCCATTAAAGATATTACTGTAAGACCATGGAGAATGAAATGAGGTCCGCCCTTTCCTCAACCCAAAGCAGGGTGTGGATGATTTTAACTGAAGACACATTTGTAAGTGTAGATACTTCTCTCACCATGTAGATACTACTAACGTTCCCACTTTGACTACTCTTCCATGGCTCTTACCTCCATTCATATGTTGGTTGTTTTCCGAGCCATTGTATCTGTACAGAGAGAATTTGAATTAAAGAATGTAAATATACATCTCATTGTCTCACCTCATCATTTCTTCGATCTCACTCATCTTAAGGTCATTTAGAACAGATACTTTTGGTTACCTAAAAGAGAAAGACAGATTTCTTTTATTAGAGGACTTTACTCTACTAATTTGTTCATGTTCCTTTTTTTTCCACAGTTCAGTTCACGTTCTTTCCATCATCTTCATACATTTACTGTACACAGCACTAGCTGACGATAGAACAGATTTGTGCCATATTATACTCACACTTTGATTAATGAACACATACTCACTTAATTTAATTATCTGATTAGAAGGGTACAATGTGTTTCCATCACCAGGACAGTCCAGTCCAGTGGGTTGTAGCTCATACGTAAGTACGATTTAGGGCTTTCTTACTTTTGTTTCAATAGCCAAGTGAACAAGACTTGGAAGTGTGGCAACGCGAGACTAGAGGGAAGAGGGACATGATCTCCTGATCCTATCCTCTCTGTCTCAGAAGAGGCTAGTGGGAGGAGCTATAGGAGGACTGGCACATTGTACTGGCTGGAATGGAATAAATGGAATGGTATCAAACATGGAAACACATGTTTGACTTCATTCAATTAATTCCATTCCAGCCCTTACAATGAGCCTGTCCTCCTATAGCTCCTCCTACCAGCCTCCTATGCGTCCTTACTCCCTCTAGCTAGTCCCACGCACAGGTATTGACTCTACAGACCTTCTTGCCATAGCCTGCATTGCATTTAAAGCTAATTGATTGACAAAGATTTGCCTTGGCGTTTCCTGTTTCAGTGGGTTTTGTGTACTGTGCTGGTGTAAATGCTGATCATTGATTGTGCTGTTCTGCTTATTGATATTGAGCTGTGATTGATTGTTTCTTACAGTCAAAATATAGACCTTTTGATTCAGTGTTTCTGTCAATGTTGTGTATTCAGCGGTCTACTCTACACAATTCCCATCGGTTATCTTTCAAAGAGCCATTCATTAAACTGAGAGTAGAGCCATTTTCATAACCAAGGAATGACTTCAAATCAAATGAGTACGGTGTTAGCGGCTTATCACTAAAAAGGAGGCAACGTTTGGTTTCCTGAGATTTTCAATGCTGTAAGTCAATGAGATAGACTACATGTTGAGGTCTTCCAGATAAAGTGGAGGTGAACCAGGACAGGGACTAATGACTGCGTCTCTTTCTGCTCAGTGATGATATAGTATGTGTAAATTAAAAGAGGCTAACTCTTCTCCAACCCTGGCTTTCCCCCTGAATGTATCTTTTGATTCTGTTGTACATTTATTTTTCCTTTCTTAAACTACAGTAGTAGTGAGTGGCACATATGGGGGATTGGAAGTGATGCAGACAATTACATTGATGGAAGCTACGATCTATCTGCAATATTAAAGCTGATCTACCCCCTACATTTTTTTTATAACAAAAAGTAAAAAAAAAAAAAAATAGTGAGTGGCATTTGTGAAAGACATTTAACATGTTTAAGTGTAGCCTGTCCAATGATTGCATGGTGTGATTCAAAATGTGTGAGAGAGGATGACACATGTATTGTATAAACACAGCACTAATTGTAAGCTACACACAGAAAATATCAGACTCCTTTATTCTGTCATCTTCATACCAACAGTTTTATTTTAGGTAAGTTATATTCACCAAATCAGACACTTGACATGTGGACAGGGACAAGGGCAGCGCAAGTTGTCATATCTGTTCAAGTCTGAGTAACAGTAACAATTGATTATTGGCTTTATCTTGTATCTGATTTCCACTCATCTGTTTGGATAGTGAAGTAGTTTATGATGCAGTGAAAATGTCCCTAGATTGTGTGAACATAGAGTGTCCAAACAAGGGTGGGCAGGTTGGAGCTGGCAGGTAACCCTGTATGTCCCCGGCCCAGGGCTTTAACCCATTCATTCTGATTAGATAGTAAGAAAGAGAGAGATGAGAAGGAGGGATAGAGAGAGAGGAAGTAATAGAAGCACAGGCAGTTCTAGACGATAGCTTTAGGCACGGTTTAGTAGTTTCGTGTAGCTGAACAGTAGATGAACACTAGTGATCTTTTAGAGAGGATTCTATCTACATATCATAAGAAGACATCCCACCTTACCTCAAGTGGTAAACATTCTATATGCAAAATGTATGTGAAGTGCTTACACTGTATCTGAAAAGCTGATGATTGTTTGATAGCTGATGGATTTTGATGAGCTTACACATTGACGTTTGCTTACTCCAATTTAACAATCTGAACAAATCATTTGATAAGAAAAGTAGATTCAGTTGTATTTTCTGTTCTTTATGGTTTTTGTTGAAGTAAATTGTATAAATGAATATTTGTATGCATATACACTACCGGTCAAAAGTTTTAGAACACCTACTTATTCAAGAGTTTTTCTTTATTTTTACTATTTTCTACATTAAATAATAGTGAAGACATCAAAACTATAAAATAACACACAAGGACTCATGTAGTAACCAGAATAGTGTTAAACCAATCAAAATATATTTGATACTTGATATTCTTCAAATAGCCACCCTTTGCCTTGATGACAGCATTGCACACTCTTGGCATTCTCTCAACCAGCTTCACCTGGAATGCTTTTCCAACTGTCTTGAAGGAGTTCCCACATATGCTGAGCACTTTTGGCTGCTTTTCCTTCACTCTGCGGTCTGACTCATCCCAAACCATCTCAATTTGGTTGAGGTCGGGGGATTGTGGAGGCCAGGTCATCTGATGTAGCACTCCATCACTCTCCTTCTTGGTAAAATAGCCCTTACTCAGGCTGGAGGTGTGTTGGGTCATTGCCCTGTTGAAAAACAAATGATAGTCCCACTAAGCCCAACCAAATGGGATGGCATATCGCTGCAGAATGCTGTGGTAGCCATGCTGGTTAACTGTGCCTTGAATTCTAAATAAATCACAGACAGTGTCACCAGCAAATCACCCCCCACACCATAACACCTCCTCCTCCATGCTTCACGGTGGGAACCACACATGCGGAGATCATCCATTCACCTACACCGCGTCTCACAAAGACACGGCAGTTGCAACCAAAAATCTCCAATTTGGACTCCAGACCAAAGGACAAATTTCCACCAGTCTAATGTCCATTGCTCGTGTTTCTTGGCCCAATCAGGTCTCTTCTTCTTATTGGTGTCCTTTAGTAGTGGTTTCTTTGCAGCAATTCGACCATGAAGGCCTGATTCACACAGTCTCCTCTGAACAGTTGATGTTGAGATGTGTCTGTTACTGTTTTTGCGACTGCACTTGAAGAAATGTTCAAAGTTCTTGAAATGTTCCCTATTGACTGACCTTCATGTCTTAAAGTAATGATGGACTGTCGTTTCTCTTTGCTTATTTGAGCTGTTCTTGCCATAATATGGACTTGATCTTTTACCAAATAGGGCTATCTTCTGTATACCCCCCCACACCCACCTTGTCACAACACAGCTGATTGGTTCAAACGCATTAAGAAGGAAATACATTCCACAAATTAACTTTTAAGAAGGTACACCTGTTAATTGAAATGCATTCCAGGTGACTACCTCATGAAGCTGGTTGAGAGAATGCCAAGAGTGTGCAAAGCTGTCATCAAGGCAAAGGGTGGCTATTTGAAGAATCTCAAATATAAAATATATTTTGATTGGTTTAACAATTTTTTGGTTACTGCATGATTCCATATGTGTTATTTCATAGTTCTGATGTCTTCACTATTATTCTACAATGTAGAAAATTGTAAAAATAAAGAAAAACCCTTGAATGAGTAGGTGTTCTGAAACTTTTGACCGTTGGTGTGTATATATTTTTTGCAATATAACCGGTAGTGTACAAAGCTACAGTACTAATGTATGGATGCAATGCATCATGAGTTATTGAGTATTAACTATGGAGTATTGTTAAGTATCAAAGCCAATGATTTGTACTTTGAACACATTTATAAATTGATGGTATATTAAAACTTCTCTGTCTATGCATTATGTGTCTGACTGTCTTGCCTTATAGCCTCTTGAGCCCTTCAAGCCCAGCTTGAAACTCACACTGTCCTAAGAGTCTGATATGATGCTTTCGTTGCAGGCAAACTACACCAGGATACTGAATTCATACATGAAAACATGAAAAGTTCCACTCACTCTGGTGATGAGTAGGGCTTAGTGGTTTGGATGTCTGGATTTCCTGCATAACCAGCCATGTAACTTTCCCTAAGATGTTAGTGGTTTATACCCCACTAACCCCAGCCTTCTGAAACTCGTCTCTCCTCCCTTTAGAAGGGATGGAGAGACTTAGTGGTTTGGATGAAAACCCTAGATAAATGTCAGCAATGTGATAAGTGTCTGGGGCCGGGCTGGGAAGCTGAGTCAGAAGGACAGAGGGATGACGCGAGTAAGGAGAGAAGAAGGAAGGAAAGTGAGAGGCAATGAGGTGTGGTAACTAAAAAGCAAAATCAAATGACCATTCAACAAATCAATTTCAGATAATGCAAAGTGCTCAATGGCAACCCTGCAAAGATAAACTTTGGATAGAACCAAAAAGTGGGACCCCATCCTCTTCTGGCCCATCCACTTTCTGTGTGGTCTCACACTAACCATCCAGCTCTGCCTACCATAATTCCTTCTCTGCATCTTTCCACACTCTCTCCTTCATCATCCACATAGTCCCTCTCTATATTTTCAATCAGTCTAATTTTCCTGGTAATACCACATAATTCCTACCCTGTGTGTTCTCTCCTGAGTGAGGGAGACCGCTAGACTCCTGCTTTCTATCTGCAGTAGTTTCCCCCTGCCTCAGTTCACCACAGCCTCATTTACCCAGCATTCCTCTTGTCTGGGGGAGAGAGATTGACATTGAGAGAGACTGAGAGGAAGAGAAAAAACAGAGGCCACCCACCCAATAGTATGCAGCTGCAGCCCTGCAGCAGCCTGTGACTAAAACTAGCCTGTCACTAAAACCAATACTATCGCCATCTACTGGCTGTGGTTAATCCTACCACATACAGTGAGGGAAAAAAGTATTTGATCCCCTGCTGATTTTGTACGTTTGCCCACTGACAAAGAAATGATCAGTCTATAATTTAGGTTTATTTGAACAGTGAGAGACAGAATAACAACAACAAAAATCCAGAAAAACGCATGTCAAAAATGTTATAAATTGACTTGCATTTTAATGAGGGAAATAAGTATTTGACCCCCTCTCAATCAGAAAGATTTCTGGCTCCCAGGTGTCTTTTATACAGGTAACGAGCTGAGATTAGGAGCACACTCATAAAGGGAGTGCTCCTAATCTCAGCTCGTTACCTGTATAAAAGACACCTGTCCACAGAAGCAATCAATCAATCAGATTCCAAATTCTCCACCATGGCCAAGACCAAAGAGCTCTCCAAGGATGTCAAGGACAAGATTGTAGACCTACACAAGGCTGGAATGGGCTACAAGACCATCGCCAAGCAGCTTGGTGAGAAGGTGACAACAGTTGGTGCGATTATTCGCAAATGGAAGAAACACAAAAGAACTGTCAATCTCCCTCGGCCTGGGGCTCCATGCAAGATCTCACCTCGTGGAGTTGCAATGATCATGAAAACAGTGAGGAATCAGCCCAGAACTACACGGGAGGATCTTGTCAATGATCTCAAGGCAGCTGGGACCATACTCACCAAGAAAACAATTGGTAACACACTACGCTGTGAAGGACTGAAATCCGCAAGGTCCCCCTGCTCAAGAAAGCACATATACAGGCCCGTCTGAAGTTTGCCAATGAACATCTGAATGATTCAGAGGAGAACTGGGTGAAAGTGTTGTGGTCAGATGAGACCAAAATCGAGCTCTTTGGCATCAACTCAACTCGCTGTGTTTGGAGGCGGATGAATGCTGCCTATGACCCCAAGAACACCATCCCCACCGCCAAACATGGAGGTGGAAACATTATGCTTTGGGGGTGTTTTTCTGCTAAGGGGACAGGACAACTTCACCGCATCAAAGGGACGATGGACGGGGCCATGTACCTTCAAATCTTGGGTTTTGAAGGTACAAATCTTGGGTTTTGAAGGGTGAGAACCTCCTTCCCTCAGCCAGGGCATTGAAAATGGGTCGTGGATGGGTATTCCAGCATGACAATGACCCAAAACACATGGCCAAGGCAACAAAGGAGTGGCTCAAGAAGCAGCACATTAAGGTCCTGGAGTGGCCTAGCCAGTCTCCAGACCTTAATCCCATAGAAAATCTGTGGAGGGAGCTGAAGGTTCTAGTTGCCAAACGTCAGCCTTGAAACCTTAATGACTTGGAGAAGATCTGCAAAGAGGAGTGGGACAAAATCCCTCCTGAGATGTGTGCAAACCTGGTGGCCAACTACAAGAAACGTCTGACCTCTGTGATTGCCAACAAGGGTTTTGCCACCAAGTAGTAAGTCATGTTTTGCAGTGGGGTCAAATACTTATTTCCCTCATTAAAATGCAAATCAATTTATAACATTTTTGACATGCGCTTTTCTGGATTTTTTTGTTTTTATTCTGTCTCTCACTGTTCAAATAAACCTACCATTAAAATTATAGACTGTCAGTGGGCAAACGTACAAAATCAGCAGGGGATCAAATACTTTTTTCCTCACTGTACATGTGAACTTTTCCTTTTCTTTCCCAGATTCCTTTCTTTGCTTCCTTTCCTTTCCTCCTTTCCTAGCGTCCTTAACTTTCCTCATTTTTTAGATCCCTTTCCTAGCTTCCTTTCCTTCTTCCTTTCCTTTCCACTCTACTATCCATGGTTCTTTCCCTACCACATACATGTGAACTCTTCCTTTTCTTTCCTAGGTTCCTTTCCACCTTTCCTCTCCCCCGTTTCCTTCCTCCTTTCCTAGATCCCTTTATTTTCCTCCTTTCCTAGCTTCCTTTCCTCCTTTCTTAGCTCCCTTTTTCTAGCTTCCTTTCCTTCTACATTTCCTTTCCTCATTTTATTTCCTAGATTCCTTTCCTCATTTCCTCACTCCTTTTTCTTTCCTCCTTTCTCCTTTCCTAGCACCTTCTCTTTTCCTCTTTTCCTTTCCTAGCTTCCTTTCCTCCTTTCCTTGCTTCCTTTCCTTCTTCCTTTCATTCCTCCTTTTCTTTCCTTGATTCCTTTCTTTTCCTGCTTCCTTTCCTCCTTTCCTTTCTTCTTTCCCTTCTTCCTTTCATTTCCTTCTTTTCTTTCCTAGATTCCTTTCTTTTCCTCCTTTCTTAGCTCACTTTTCCTAGATTCCTCTCCTTATCTCCTTCCCTTCCCAAAGGCAGATTTTGGGCTGAGTAAAACCTCTCCCTTCGCCTCTTGGACAACTGGAAACGGAGGGCCAAGCACACCCCCATTTACATAGACAGGGCTGTAGTGGAGCGGGTCGAGAGCTTCAAGTTCCTCGGCATCTTCTTCTACCCCCAAGCCATCACTGGCTCCTAATGGGAAATCCACAAACATGGAACTGTGCCTAGTATTGTTTTCATCGCGCACAGAATCAAGCATTAACTTGCACAGGAAACCCTGCTCTTTGCTGGCTCTTTCACACACACACACACACACACACACACACACACACACGCGCGCACACACGCACGCACGCATAGACACACTTTCACACTCTTTCACAATCTTTACATACACTGCTGCTACTCTGTTTATTATCTATCCTGATTGCCTAGTCACTTTTACCCCTCTGTAAATATTACCTCACTTACCTCAACTATGTCGTACCCTGCACATTGACTTGGTACCGCTACTCCTTGTACATAGTCTCGTTATTGTTATTTTATTGTGTTACTATCTGATATTTTTTTGGGTGCAATTTTTTTCTTACTTTTTAACTGCATTGTTGGGAAAAAGATCATAAGTAAGCATTTCACAGTAAAGTCTACACCTGTTGTATTCGGTGCATGTGACAAATCCAATTTGATTTACTTTGAACTATGTTAGAGCTATCAAATCCACAAGTGTCTCCCGGCATTATACCTAAAGTAGACATTAAGAGAAATCCCATGCAGCCTTGTTTACAAGTTCGAGCACTGGAATTTGAGATGTAATTTACACCTCGATTAGGTTGATAGAAATCCTCATTATTTCATTTGAGTGTCATTATTATAAAAATAAAAATAAATACAAATTATTTCCTAGCCTACACTTTCTCGTTCTGAACTTCTAATGCGAGTGGGACGGGTGTGGCAGCTGCTCATCGATTTTACAGCTACAATGCAGTTCCACCTCAGACACTGCCAAAACATCAGCTATGCAGGTGTCGGCTGTTGGCTATCGCCAGTTAACGCTTGATCTGATTGAATCTAGGCCTAAGACTCTCTGATCTCTCAATTTTTCTTTAATACATTGTACAGCAGTAACCCTAGCTGTAAGTAACCCTAACCCTAGCTTCATGTCCACATCCCGGTTCAACCCTAACCCTAGCCTCAACTCTGACCCCCCAAGTATGGCTCCCCCACCTCTGAATTCCCAATTTAACCTGTGGATATCCAGTTATGACTTCCTCTTGAATCTTCTTCTCTCCAGACAGAAACTTGAGGTTGGGGTTTTGGAGTGACAGGATCAATTTTTAATGCCCTCAGCTCCCTCTCTTGGTCTTTGGTTAGTAGAGTCCTAGGACCTCGTCTAACAGGGAAGGCTTTATCACCTGTGTGTGAGCCAAGTCCTCCGGGAAAGTTGACTTTAATAGCTTGTTTGGTTTCAACTGCTGACCTGATGGACTGAGGATTTGACACTTGGACTCTCCAACATCTGTAAGTCTGATATAAACTCTGACCAATGACTCAACACTCAAGCACAAGGTCCTGGGGATATGAGTATGTATTACAAGGTCATTTTAGTGGATTTGGAACATTATATTATGTGGGGAAATGAGCCTAGGTACCAGTCTCAAAACAACCCTTATCTATTACTTGCCTCATTCAAATTTTATAATTAAAAACTGTTACTGTTCAATATCTAAGGTTATCTTGCTCAGTGTACATATGTCAAAGTGCTGAGTCTGGAGTGTATTGGACTAAATTAAATATTTGGTGCAAACACACACACACACACATATACACACACACTCTGTCATTCTCACGTCCCATACGGCTGTCATCAGGACCACATTGTGTCCGTGTCTGTCAACGTTGCCGGGAGTTACTTGTGCACGCTGTGTCCATCAGCACCTTCCCCATTCTGTTTCTTTTCACTTGTTCTACCTCTACGACTACCATATTAACTGACCTTAACTGTAACTGTAAATTACCCTAAATACCCAAATGTGTTGTTACTTCACTGACCCACCAATCAAATATATTATGTTTATTTTCAATAGAAAGGTTATAAAGACACATAGCAGAAGTCACAGGGTTAGAGCTGTGTCATCGTGCAGTCATGTCACCTCAGATCCCCAGGTACTATAAGTCACCACGAAGTCCAATGTGTGTTCACAGGGGTGTCGAACTGGACAGGGTCATGTTTTGGCTTAATTTGTAAATCACTAACACACACATTCAGATATCTGAGCCTAGGTCTTTCACAATAAGATCACACACAATAAGATCACTGACGTGAGACCACTGACTCAAAGACATGCCTACTCATCTCAGAAATCCTAATAGTTTCTATTTTGATGAGGTTGTTGAGGTTGACTCCATAGAGATTGATGGTTTATTATTTTCTATGCTTGAAATGTTAGACCACAGAGTTTAAAACCTTGTTATATTAGCTTTGTTATATTAGCAAACACTGAAGCAGGTGCAATCAGTTTGGTTTCACTATATTGTGCTCTACACTCACAAAAGCTCATGTTTAACAAGGTCTAGAAATGTAATGTTCAAACCATGTATTATCAATGATCCTGACCAGGGCCCGGTTTCCCGATAGCATTTAGAATATAGGCCTACAAGTGTTTTAACGATGCATCGTTCCTACAACGGTCAAAGATGTAACATGAGTTTCCCAAAACACCACGCAGAAAGATTTGTTTAAGTGTGTCATTAGACCATGTGTCGATACTGATAGGATCGAAAGAAAGTCAGCTCTGCTCTCGGATCAGCTTTCTCCATTGAAATCTTACCTTAACATTAGAGTTATACCACAATGCTGACGACGGATCAGCTCCTAGAGAGATATTACCACCTACGGCTGCAAATATTGAGGCGGCTTATTCTAATGCTTACTCAATAAATATACATAATTGCGCACATGTTAAGCTACACATTATGAAATATATTGCAACAAATTACAGACAGTAGCCTACAAGTATCAAAATAGAACTCGATTGAACATGAAATGTATTTCAAAATGATTGAAATAGGCCTATAGCCTAGGCTTACTGTATTTATATTGTAATACAGTCATCTCGGTTTTCATTTTAAGCATTTTATTATACGTTGCTTGTTTGTATCAATTGCAAAGACATTGGCAACTTTGTATTTGTAGTCAACTTTGTTCTGAAGTTATCAGTGGTCACAAAGAGACAGATAAACCATGTGATTATATGTAAAGTGACGCGGGAGGGCAAAAAAGCATCTAACGACACCCTTAGCTGTTCTACGAGTGGTCTGAAGCAGGCGTTAGATTACAAGCTTTTTGAAGTGCAATGTTAATAACGATTGTTTGTAGAAACAGTTCAGAGATTTAACGATGCCCCTACGAAGGTTCTAACAATGAACTTAGCCTTAAGATGCATTTGGGAAACCGGCCCAGACCCTTACACTAGAGAAACAGTGTATGAAGAGCATGCCATGCTGTAATAATGATTATAGTAGTAGAGCTGAATGAAGTCTTCTCGTTACACTCCAGGTCCCCTCACCTCCACGGGGCATCTGATTCCAGATTGTCACACCCTGACCTATGGAACTCTTGTTTGTTGAGTCAGGGTGTAAATGTCTATTTCTATGTTGCAGATCTAGGTTGTATTTCTATGTTTGGCCGGGTGTGATTCCCAATCAGAGACAGCTGTCGCTCGTTGTCTCTGATTGGGGATCATACTTAGGTAGCCATGTTGCCTAACTTAGTTGTGGGATCTTGTTCAGTTTAGGCGTGTATGTGTATAGCCTGAGGACTTCACGTTACGTTGTTTCTTGTTTTGTTGTATGTTTATTGAGTAAATAAACATGTACGCTTTTCACGCTGCACCTTAGTCTGACCCGTCTCTCAACGATCGTGACAGAAGATCCCACCACAAACGGACCAAGCAGCATGCCGAGGAGGAGCGAATAGCTTTGTCACAGGTGGGCAAATGGTGGTCATAGGAGGAGATATTCGCTGGGAAAGGACCCTGGGCGAAGGTACAAGCCCGGGTAGGAGAGGATCAACGACGACGCCAACGGGACCAACCGCTGAGGAAGCCCGAGAGGCAACCCCAAGATTTTGTTTTGGCGGGGCTAGAAGGGTGGTCGGGGATCGAGAGAGAAGAGCCCCGATCACTGCACCCGGTGGGGTTCCAGTTGGAGTCCCTACGACCATGGGAACATGAATGGGAACAGTTTTACACGGAGGAGTCGGAGGATGACGACGACGATGAGGTTCTGTTCCCTAACTTGTGGGGGCTCCCGGAGTAGTCCACACTGGAGGAGGATTGGCGAGAGAGAGAGAGAGAAGGACTGAAGCAGTCTGAGAGAGGAGGCCACCACGTTTCGGGGGCTGTTAGCTCAGAGGGAGCAGGAGTTATCCGTTCAGAGGGAGGTGCTACAGGCGGCTAAAAGGGAGAAGGAAGTAGTGGAGGCATGGAGAGAGGAGCTGGTCAGGCAACAGAAGGAGCGTGTGTTCATTGAGGAACCTAGGTATGCAGAGATACGCACTGTGTCGCCAGTGCGCATTCACAGCCCAGTGCGTCCTGTGCCAGCGCCCCGCACGTGTCGTGCGAAAGTGGGCATCCAGCCAGGACGGGTTGTGCCAGCTCAACGCTCCTGGTCTCCAGCAGTCCGCTCCACCGGGGTCGGGGCCTCCCACACCAGGGTCCAGACAGGGCTTGGTGCATCGCGGGAGGATTGCCGATCCAGGCCCAGACGTCAGCCCCTCTCCAGGTTCGGGGTCTCCCACACCAGGGTCCAGACAGGGCTTGGTGCATCGTGGGAGGAAGGAGAGGGGAAGCATCGCGCCGAGGTCCAGACCAGACCAGGGGCGCAACGGGGAGGCAGCGAGGGAGAGGTCGTCACGCCCGGAGCCGGATCCGCCTCCGAGGCTGAAAGCCCACCTGGACCCTCCCCTGTTAGGTCAGGTTTGTACGGCCGAAGTCTGCACCTTTGGGGTTGGGGTACTGTCACGCCCTGACCTATGGAACTCTTGTTTGTTGAGTCAGAGTGTGAATGTCTATTTGAGATCTATTTGAGATCTATGTTAGTCTATTTCTAGGTTGTATTTCTATGTTTGGCCGGGTGTGATTCCCAATCAGAGACAGCTGTCGCTCGTTGTCTCTGATTGGGGATCATACTTAGGTAGCCATGTTGCCTACCTTAGTTGTGGGCTCTTGTTCTGTTTAGGCGTGTATGTGTATAGCCTGAGGACTTCACGTTACGTTGTTTCGTTGTATGTTTATTGAGTAAATAAACATGTACGCTTTTCACGCTGCACCTTGGTCTGACCCGTCTCTCAACGATCGTGACACAGATCTTGTAATGAAGGGTGTTTGAGTTCCTGGTCCGAAACCTGGAATGTTGTGCTCCTCAAGGTGCCAGAGGAACAGTGAACGGAAAATCTTGCTCATTAATAAATGTGCCTCCAGACAAAAAAACGTTTGGCCTAGATGTTCTCAGACGTCCAATGTTGGATCGAAAAATACATCCAGAACTTTTACAAGTGGGTTTCTAAAATGAGAATAGTAGGGGAAATGTGTGAACAGCCTGTCTGCTTGCCTGCATGTCTGTATGTCTGTCTGCCTGCATGTCTGTCTGCCTGTCTGCCTGCCTGCCTGCCTGTCTGCCTGCCTGTCTGCATGTCTGTCTGCCTGCCTGTCTGCCTGTCTGCCTGTCTGTCTGCCTGTCTGCCTGTCTGCTTGTCTGTTATGATGAGTATGTCTGTCTCTCAGTCTACACATTTCACTTTCAGCCTGCTTGCATTCTAGTCTGTCTGCCTGTCTGTCTGTCTGTCTGTCTGCAGGCTGTTTGTTTGTAAATCTAACAGCAACCATCTATCAGTTTACCTGTTGCTTTCGAAATATATGGATGTGACACTGGTGGGAGAGAGAGAGAGACTGTGAGAAGTGAGACAGCACAGGATAATGGGTTATTTTTCCATTTTCAGGGGTCTGTGTCCCATCAGAGTGGATCAAACCCTGCCAGACACTTGACATACATGCTATTTGTATTACCGACAGGTTTGATACCATACTCTTTATGAAAACCGTTAGGAATTATTACAAAACTCTCCCATACACAGGCAGGCAGACAGCCCAGAGCGCCCAAGTGAGTCTGTCAGAAATGGAGGGAAAAAAGAGAGGTTATGAAGAGAGCATGGAAAGAGAGTGATAGAAAGAGAATTATGAATGAGTGGTTTTTCCACACCCGTAGTCTTGCCTCTTTAGAATGTGATTCTTCTCAGAATGCTTCCACCGAAACAATGGATCAAAGGGCCAGAGAGAGAGAATGGAATTTCAGGGCCATGGGTTGTTGGAGTTCATCAGGGCACTGTGTACACAACAGGGACACCTCCTCATTGACTGGACAAGTTGGGTTATACACACTGTATACAGTACCCACACATGCAAACACAAACACATTTAGCTATCACAAATATAATTACTTATAACACTTTAGTCTTGACATTATATTTTATCTGAGACCAACACACTCAAACACATTAACAAACAGTCTGTCGTTTACAGTCACATCCATCTTCATTTACGATATCTGTGTTTAAATAACCCTAGCCCAAACAGAATCCTTCCTTTACCTTGTCTTCACATTGTTCTGTATCTATAGGCCATTCAGACCTTTTTCATGGGGAGCTTTTACTGGTGATGTAGAGAGGGGAAAGGGAGAGTTTCCCAGACCCTAACCGATCAGCATTCACAAAGGCAGGTGAGACAGACGTCCCGCTGTTTGTGAGAGTGTGTATGTGTGTGTGCGTGAGTGTGTGTGTGAGGTGCTCTGGGTTTTATGTTGGGATGGGAAAAGAGAGGTGCTGCTGCCAACCATCCTGTGAAAGAGCATTTATGTGGCGTTCAGGACTCATTAATGCCGAGAAATTCTGGGAGAGCTACAGAGGAGCTGCATAAAAGAGCACATTGTGTGTGTGTGTGTGTGTGTTTGTGTGTGTGTGTGTCTGGGTTCATGTTTGTGTGTGTGTTTAGAATATGCAGTAGGTTTCTCAATGTTTCTCTAGGACATTTCCACATTATGTAATCAAAATAGATCAGTGATGAAGTGGTTGTTTCCTGTTGTCTAATGTGCCAGTTGACCAGGTCTTTATAAAAAATTACAAACCTGTTATTGACAATGGTCTGAAGAAAAAGTTGAATAGGCATTGTTGATTAATATATTTAATTGATGGACCAATACAAACTTGAATGAATAAATAAGGCAGAATATCCCTGAGCAGGGCGGACGAGGTTCCTATAGCTCAGACTGGACATGACAACATTGGACAGATGCTGATGTCAATGTACCCTGCCCAAACTCTGGGGTGTGCCCCACCCAGAATCCTGAATTCCGCTCCACTTATCCCACTTTTCCGGGGTCCCATCCAGAATGACTCATGCTTATCCCAATAGCAACAGGGCGATAACACATTTGTGTGTACACATTGATGCTTCATGGCAGACAACAAGGCCGCTTTAAAGGATTGCTTCCTCTCCTTGTCCGGACAGTTACAAGAAGAATGGGACATCAAACCAAAACAAGATTCCAGTTCTGGAAATGTCTGGTCCTCCCAAAAGTCTGTCCAGAGAGCAGTGTGTCAAATATACTGGCCATCTCTTCCTGGCATCCATGATATACTGCTATGGTTTCACTCTGAGAGAGAAGGAAGGAGGGAGGTTGGAGGAAGGGGAGCGAGGGAGGGTTGGGAAAGAGCACATGGTCAGGAGTTCAGTGTGTCCGGTCAGAGTCCCATGTCTCCTCTCTGGCTCTCTGGATGAAGCTCTGCTCTGGCCTTCCGGGTCCACAGTCCAGCAGACAGGGAGATCTGATTGCCATTACCTCACCAGCCTGGCCAGGGTGAATGACAGTTGGCTGACATTGGTCTGAGAAACAGAGATCAACATGTGAACCCTTCACCCTTCCACCTCCCCACAGATGTGTTTGAAGCCCTGCATGAATGATATTATCACGAAAGAGGCCGATCATTTTCCCCCTATGCAGCGATATTCCAACAGCAGTTGGGGAATGGAAACTATAAATAGCCACATTCTGAATTTGACCCTCGGATTCCAAGGAAGTGTGGCCTCATCGAAGGTCATTTGAGAATGTGGCGTAGAGACATCAGAGCAATGCTACTCACTGCTAATCCTTACTTAAGCATTTCACTGTAAGGTCTACACCTGTTGTATTTGGCGCATGTGGCAAATAAAATGTGATTTGATTTGATTCTAATCTTTCATGTCACAGCCATGATGGAATAATCAAAGTTATGACTGAAGCTGAAATTGTGGACCCATGAGCAATCGTAGCCTGGATAGATTACCTGACTGTTTCTGCATTTAACTACTTAATTGCCTTGGCAAGACAGCGCCAAACATAATGGCACCCACAACTACAATCATGGTAACATTAAGAATTCTCCACTTTGTTATTATTTTGCCACCAGGCGTGATACGCAACTCTAAACATTATTGAGGGATAAGAGCATGTAGGACTTGAACTTCTGTTCTGTTTGATTACGCTCTTGATCAGGCATAGAGTCCTCTGCACATTGTGTGATGATTGGTAAGATACTGTAACAGCAACAGTGAGTTTGTTTTGATTTTTGTTGCTGGCATTCACACCAGGCCTGAGATATATACGCCATTAGTGGTTGATGAGGTGTCGAGGAAGGCCAACAGGAAAAGAAGGATTGGGCATCGAGTTGAACATTAATAATCAGGAATGACACTGTCCAAAATCCATCAACGAAGGCTTTCTGGTCTGTGCTGTGAAAACATTAGCAGCACAATCTCTCACGAGCTCTATTAACAACTAGGGCGGATGATATGGGAACGTAAACATAATTTGTCCCTAGTCAGGGAATAGATTTAAAACACAATTATGCACTGTTAATAACAAACACATGAAGTCATGTTTCTCTGCCAGTGGCCCAGATGAGAATAGAAAACAGAAGAGAGCAGTAAAAGCGAGGGAGGGAGGGAGGGTGGGAGGGAGGGTGGGAGGGAGGGAGGGGGCTGGATGGAAGGTGGTCAATGAAGTGTTGGGAGTTAATCATGGGACTGTTCGAAAATTGGCCAAATGGTCGAAATCAGAGACTGAAAAGGGGTAACTTCTGCACTCTCACAGTACACTAACTCTTACACATAGATGAATGTGTACACATGTAAACAAAACAGTACATAACTATATTTGAAGCAATTGCTACAATACAGACTATGCTTTAGAAGTAAGTACTATCTCTATCAAAGCCTTAACCCATCGCAATCGAGTTCTCTCCATCATTGTACATAAACTACTCCACAGCAGCCAGTAGCTTTGTTTGGATATCTCCCACAGACAACACTCCTCATCATGAGGGATGGCTGCTGCGGAACAGAGAACCTCTTGTGTAATCTTCTGCGTCAGTTTAAGAGTTTAAACGGAGATCCAACAAAAGGAAAATGGATGACCTCTGCAAAATCTTATGGCTCAAGTTACTGTTAGGGATCCTTTTGAGCAAGTGACCAATACTAACAAAAAAAACAATACCAAAAACTAACTTGAATTTAAAGTACAGAGAAAGAGAGAGAGACAGAGAGAGATAGGGAGAGGGAGAGAAAGAGAGAGAGACAAGATGGCGTATTGCATAGAAAGCGGTACAAACCACCCCAAGATAAAAACATATTGTTCAAAATCAGTAAGTTAGACTAAATATTAGCATTTCATATATTCGCAGTAAATAAAATTCAATCTGGATAATAACACAAAACAAATCATAAGGCTAGAGAAATATATCGACAAATATTACAACAACACGCAACACCCAAACATGGCGGAAGATAAACGAGGAGAACCAATCCCCAAGAGAAAACGCGACTCGTCGACTGATACAGATGATATATGCTTTTCACCACTGGGTCTGGTAAGTGTGGAAAGCGACCTGTTGAAGTCGATAAATGACAAATTGGGCATACTAGAATTGGTCAGTAAGGACGTAAAAGAGTTGAAAGCGAGTCTTGAAATGAGTGACGAAAAAGCAGCGATAATGGAAACATAAACCAAAAAATTAAAAGTGACAGTAACTAAGATGGAAACGGACGTTAGGGAACTTTAAAAGGAGAACAACCTTCTGAGAGAAGCCTTACTAGATATCCAAACTAGATTGATGTGAGAAAATCTAGTACTTACGGGTATTCAGGAAAAGGAGGGAGAAATAACCGAGAATATTATGAAGGATTTCCTGCATACAGCGCTTCAGATCCCACTCGAGGCTGTCGATAAAATCCAACTCGAATGTGTACACCGTTTCGGACAAAGAGGACAGAAATATGATCGCCCAATCGTTGCCAAATTTGCATATTTTAAGGATAAAGCAATGGTTCAAAGACTAGGAAAAATACTTGCTGTCATGAAAATAGGCATGAATGATCAGTTCCTGAGAGAGATTGCAGAAAGGCGCAAAGTTCTGTATCCAATCTTCAAGGAAAATAGATTAAAAGGGAAACGTGTGGCACTTGTGGTCGATAAACTATATATTGACAACCAATGATAGGGATTGGAATATTAAATAACATTTATAGTAAGTATTGTATTTAAAAAAGGATAAAACGATAATACATCTTCAAATACAACTAATTAGAACATGGCTTTTTTGGCGGGCAGTTGTTGTTTTGGCGGACGGTTGTTGGGGTTGGTCCTGTGTTCTCAATGGCGTCCTTTCCCCCTTGCGGCAGGTGTGGGATGTGGATGCGATTGCACGCTCGGCCCATTTCCTCCGCAGTAAACCATGTGGTGTGCATTCTTGTGTTTGGAAAGGTGCAGTGTTAATTGAGTGAGAGGGGAAATGGTTGCATATCCTAGAGCCGACGGGTGTCTATGAGCAGGGGTAGTGAGAGAGAGCTTTCAATTTTGTGTAGATGAGGGATATACATTTTTAAATATAGTATACATCTAATCTAATTTTTTATTGTCCTATCATGATGGAAAGATCCCCAACCCTATATCCTGGACACCCACCTGAGTGACCCATACACCAAAGAGAAGTTCCCATCTCTTTTATGGACCTGCTGTGAGTATGCAGCCTAAACAGAGAAATAAATGCGGTCAGAGACCTACTTGAGCAGCACTGCCCCCTCAAGATTCTGAGCCTGCCTGCCTGGCAGGGTTGGTCCTACAAAGCCAGAGCCCCCTGATGGGAGAGCATTATATACAAGGAAATTCTCAAAGCTGCTAATGAGAACCTTTACAACCTTTTACCTAGCCGGTGGGGATTCCGGTGGGGTACCCCCACCCAGGTAGTGGCAGTGCTGGCAACACTGGCTGCAGTAACCCATGGGGAGGGGGTCACACTCGGACAATCAGAGAGGGGGTTTATCATTGTGGCCCAGGTTGCACAAAATAATCAAAGGTCTGACTGCACGGAGATGCTTGAGAAAAATGGTTACAACGGGGGACCAGAGTGTTTGTGTCTCAGGTGAAGAGGGTGGATCTGATCTCCATCACCTAGGACTTGACATAGATTAAATAGATTAATTAAATCTCACATTGTTGTCAATTTCTGCTCAATCTTGCATGCTTTCTCAATCAGCTGTAACTGTATGTGCACTCGTAAATCAGGTCCTTTCTTGAGTTGGGCTCTGGGATATAAAGACCGTTGAGTATCTGATTTTATGGTGGATTGTGGAGGAGGGGGGTTGAGTGTGATGGAGTATGTGAGTATGTGCGTGTGTGTTTGTCCGGCATCTGTTGTGGGGGGGGTTATATAGAGGTGACAGCATTGGAAATGCTTTTGGCGGTTAATCTGCTTCTGTTTTGTGCGTGGCACTGTGAGCTGTTTTCGATGGATGGGTCCTGGCCTCTCAGGGCCTTAGGGATCCGGAGGGATGTGGGTGGGATGCCGATCACTGGGATGACGGCTCAACTTGGGATGGGGTTTAGCGGGGTAATTAGTGGAGAACAATTTAAGGGATACTTAGTAGCAATGCAAATATCATGGTACAGCTATATGGACACTCAATCATTACGGTATTTTTTATTGGTAAATTTACAAACATATATAATGATAAATAGACTTGAAACTTGTATCTCATTATGGTGTATGGTGAAATAAGTATAGCCAGTTATAATTGTAATGGCTTAGCTGATAATAACAAAAGAAGAACAATATTTACATGGCTCAAAGAGAAGGAATATAATATCTATTGTTTTACAGGAAACTCATTCAACAATTCTAGATGAAGTTGCGTGGAAAAAGGAATTGGGGGGCGAAATATACTTTTCCCATGGGCAAAGAAATTCAAAAGGGGTGATGATATTAATTAATAGTAAATTGTCCAAATAGATACGCAAGGTAGATGGATTATTTTAAATATGTTATTGGACAATAAACAGATATTGCTCATTAACATTTACGGACCAAATAATGATGATCCACACTTCTTTGACAATATGTATAATACATTATCAACCCTGCAAGCAATTCAAGACAATATTATTATGGTGGGGGATTATAATACTGTTTTAAATAGCTCAATGGACCGTAAAGGAAATCACACCACAAACAATCACCCACATGCTCTTAAGGAAATCGTGAATGTCATGGATACATTAGAACTAGTAGATATATGGAGGCTTAAATATCCTGATTTAGTGAGATATACATGGCGGAGACTCAATCAAGCTAGTCGTCTTGACTTCTTTCTTATCTCATTCTCGTTGGCACCTAAAGTTAAAAAAGTGTTGATAGGGGACAGAATGCGGTCGGACCATCATATAATTGGCATATACATTACTCTTACTGAATTTCCACGTGGGCGAGGATATTGGAAATTTAATCAAAGCCTATTGGATGATAATACATTTTTTACTAGGACAAAGGAATTTATAACTGACTTTTTCCGACATAACATAGGTACAGCAAATCCCCTTATTGTATGGGACACCTTTAAATGTGCCTTTAGAGGCCATGCAATTCAGTACTCATCTCGGAAACAAAAGCAATTTAGGTCAAAAGAGTTTATACTAACAAAGGAAATAGAAAGTCTAACAGAACAGATAGATGGCAATAAAAACTGTCACATAGAGGCTCAGAATAAATTAGAGGAAAAGCAAAAAGAAATGGAGAAACTCATTCAAGAAAGATCAAGTGTAATATATTATAAAAAATAAAGCAAACTGGATGGAATAAGGGGAAAAATGCACCAAATTCTTTTTTCATCTTCAACATAGGAATGCTACCAAAAATAATTTAATGAAACTGGTTACAATTGACGGAGTAACCCATGATTCACCAAATTATATTTTGAAGGAGGAAACAAGGTACTTTAAGCATATTTTTTCGTTTCAGTCGCCTCCATCTCCTCTAAATGAAGCTAATTGTAGAGATTTTTTTTCTATTGATAATGTAAAATTAACAGCCAAACAGAAAGACTCATGTGAAGGTGAAATTACAGAGGAGGAACTTCTGAATGCAATTAAAGACTTTAAGTCTGGGAAAACTCCAGGGTTGGATGGCATACCAGTCGAAATATACCAAACCTTTTTTGATATACTAAGAGGACCGTTATTACCATGTTTTAACCACTCCTATGTAAATGGTAGATTATCTGACATTCAAGAAGAAGGTCTGATCTCATTATTACTTAAACAGGATACAAGTGGAAAATATAAAGATCCAGTCCATTTAAAAAAATGGAGGCCCCTTACACTTCAGTGTTGTGATGCAAAAATTCTAGCAAAATGTATAGCGCATAGAATTAAAAAGGTATTGTCGGATATTAATCATTCTAATCAGACAGGTTTTTTACATGGAAGATACATTGGAGATAATATAAGGCAAGTATTGGAAACAATAGAACATTATAGAAAATCTGAGAAACCAGGCCTGCTATTCATAGCAGACTTCGAAAAGGCATTTGATAAAGTACGACTGGGGTTTATATATAAATGCCTGGAGCATTTCAATTTTGGTGAATCTCTTATAAAATGGGTCAAAATCATGTATAGTAACCCTAGGTGTATTTCTCAGAAAGTTTTAAACTGTCAAGAGGAGTGAAACAAGGTTGTCCACTATCGGCATATCTATTTATTGTGGCCATCGAGATGTTAGCTATTAAAATCAGATCCAACAATAATATCAGGGGATTAGAAATCCAGGGCTTAAAAACAAAGGTGTCATTGTACGCTGATGATTCATGTTTTCTTTTAAATCCACAACTAGAATCACTCCACAGCCTCATAGAGGATCTAGATACATTTTCTAACCTCTCTGGATTACAACCAAATTATGACAAATGTACTATATTACGTATTAGATTAATAAAAAATGTACATTGCCATGTAGTTTACCAATAAAATGGTCTGATGGTGATGTGGATACACTCGGAATACATATCCCAAAGGAAATAAATGATCTCACTTCAATAAATTATAATAGAAAGTTAGCAAAAATAGATAAGATCTTGCTACCATGGAAAGGTGGGTGCCTGTCAATTTGTGGACAAATCCCCCTGATTAACTCTTTAGTATTATCCCAGATTACCTATTTGCTTATGGTCTTGCCTACGCCTAGCGAACAGTTTTTTAAATTATATGAGAAAAAAATATTCCATTTTATTTGGAACGGCAAGCCAGACAAAATTAAACAGGCCTATTTATATAATGAATATGAATGCGGAGGACAGAAATGATTAAATATTAAAGCATTAGACCTATCACTAAAAGCTTCAGTCATACAAAAGTTATACTTAAATCCGAACTGGTTCTCTAGCAAATTAGTAAGATTGTCTCACCAAATGTTCAAGAATGGCCTTTTTCCCTTTATTCAGATTACAAGCACTCACTTTCAGTTATTTGAAAAGGAAATCATCTCCCAGACATCACTATTTCTAAAACAAGCCATAGAAAGTTGGTTGCAATTTCAATTTAATCCTCCAGAAATGACAGAACAAATAATGCAACCAATATTGTGGTTAAACTCAAATATACTAATTGACAAAAAACCTTTTTTTTTTGACAAAATGTTTAAAAAATGTATAATCTTTGTAAATTATATCATCGGTAGGACTAGTGGAGTTATGTCGCACATGCAGCTAACAAAAACATATGGAAATGTCTGCTCTACCCAAAATTACAACCAAATAATTGCAGCCTAACCACAAAAATGGAAGAGGAAAGTGGAAGGAGGAAAAAGTAAGGAACTTGTCTGTCGGCCTTGCATTAAAGAACATAATTGGTTAAAGAAAACTGTGATAAATAAAAAAGTATATCATTTTCATTTAAGGACCAAAGGATTGACAGCCGTCCCATATAGATTGCAAAATAGTTGGGAAGAGATTTTTGACGTACTGGTGCACAAAATCAAATACTAAGGAAGTCTCGAGGTTTTGCTCGCCTGAGGTAGAATATCTTATGATAAGCTGTAGACCACACTATTTACCAAGAGAGTTTTCATCTATATTTTTCATAGCTGTCTATTTACCACCACAAACCAATGCTGGCATTAAGATTGCACTGAATGAGCTGTATAAGGCCATAAGTCAACAGGAAAACGCTCATCCAGATGCAGCGCTCCTAGTGGCCGGGGACTTTAATGCAGGGAAACTTAAATCCATTCTCCCTAATTTCTACCAGCATGTTAAATGTGCAACCAGAGGAAAAAAAACTCTAGACCACCTTGACTCCACACACAGAGACGCATACAAAGCTCTCCCACGCCCTCCATTTGGCAAATCTGACCATAACTCTATCCTCCTGATTCCTGCTTATAAGCAAAAACTAAAGCAGTAAGCACCAGTGACTCGGTTAATAAAAAAGTGGTCAGATGACGCAGATGCTAAGCTACAGGACTGTTTTGCTAGCACAGACTGGAACATGTTCTGGGATTCTTCAGATAGCATTGAGGAGTACACTACATCATTCACTGGCTTCATCAATAAGTGCATCGATGTTGTCGTCCCCACAGTGACCGTACGTACATACCCCAACCAGAAGCCATGGATTACAGGAAACATCCGCACTGAGCTAAAGGGTAGAGCTGCCGCTTTCAAGGAGCGGCAACTCTTATAAGAAATCCAGCTATGCCCTCCGACGAACCATCAAACAGGCAAATAGTCAATACAGGACTAAGATTGCATCGTACTACACTGGCTCTGACGCTCGTCGGATGTGGCAGGGCTTGAAAACTATTACAGACTACAAAGGGAAGCACAGCTGCGAGCTGCCCAGTGACACAATACTTCCAGACGAGCTAAACCACTTCTATGCTTGCTTCGAGGCAAGCAACACTGAAGCATGCATGAGAGCACCAGCTGTTCCGGATGACTATGTGATCACGCTCTCCGTAGCCGATGTGAGTAAGACTTTTAAGCAGGTCAACATTCACAAGGCCCCAGGGCCAGACGGATTACCAGGACAAGTACTCCGAGCATGTGCTGACCAACTGGTAAGTGTCTTCACTGACATTTTCAACATGTCCCTGACTGAGTCTGTAATACCAACATGTTTCAAGCAGACCACCATAGTCCCCGTGCCCAAGGACTCTAAGATAACCTGCCTAAATGACTACTGACCCGTAGCACTGACGTCTGTAGCCATGAAGTGCTTTGAAAGGCTGGTCATGGCTCACATCAAAAGCATTATCCCAGAAACCCTAGACCCACTACAATTTGCATACCGCCCCAACAGATCCACAGATGATGCAATCTCTATTGCACTCCACACTGCCCTTTCCCACCTGGACAAGAGGAACACCTACGTGAGAATGCTATTCATTGACTACAGCTCAGCATTCAACACCATAGTGCCCTCAAAGCTCATCACTAAGCTAAGGATCCTGGGACTAAACACCTCCCTCTGCAACTGGATCCTGGACTTCCTGACGGGCCGCCCCCAGGTGGTAAGGGTAGGTAACAACACATCTGCCACACTGATCCTCAACACGGGGGCCCCTCAGGGGTGCGTGCTCAGTCCCCTCCTGTACTCCCTGTTCACCCATGACTGCATGGCCAGGCACGACTCCAACACCATCGTTAAGTTAGCCGACGACACAACAGTGGTCTGCCTGATCACCGACAATGATGAGACAGCCTATAGGGAGGAGGTCAGAGACCTGGCCGTGTGGTCATAGGATAACAACCTCTCCCTCAACGTCACCAAGACAAAGGAGATGATTGTGGACTACAGGAAAAAAAGAGGACTGAGCACGCCCCCATTCTCATCGACGGGCTGTAGTGGAACAGGTTGAGAGCTTCAAGTTCCTTGGTGTCCACATCACCAACGAACTATCATGGTCCAAACACACCAAGACAGTCGTGAAGAGGGCACGACAAAGCCTATTCCCCCTCAGGAGACTGAAAAGATTTGGCATGGGTCCTCAGATCCTAAAAAAATTCTACAGCTGCACCATCGAGAGCATCCTGACTGGTTGTATCACCGACTGGTGTGGCAACTGCTTGGCCTCTGACCGCAAGGCACTACAGAGGGTAGTGCGTACGGCCCAGTACATCACTGGGGCCAAGCTTCCTGCCATCCAGGGACCTCTATACCAGGCGGTGTCAGAGGAAGGCCCTCAAAATTGTCAAAGACTCCAGCCACCCTAGTCATAGACTGTCTCTCTCTGCTACCGCACGGCAAGCTGGTACCGGAGTGCCAAGTCTAGGTCCAAAAGACTTCTCAACAGCTTCTACCCCCAAGCCATAAGACTCCTGAACAGCTAATCATGGCTACCCGGACTATTTGCACTAACCCCCCACCCCATCCTTTTACGCTGCTGCTACTCTGTTAATTATTTATGCATAGTCACTTTAACTCTACCCACATGTACATATTACTTCAACTACCTCAACTAACCGGTGCCCCCGCACATTGACTCTGCACCGGTACCCCCCTGTATATATACCCTCCCTACATTTATTTTATTTTACTTCTGCTCTTTTTTTCTCAACACGTACTTTTTTGTTAAAAATAAATGCACTGTTGGTTAAGGGCTGTAAGTAAGCATTTCACTGTAATGTCTGCACCTGTTGTATTCGGTGCATGTGGCCAATAAAATTTGATTTGATGAACTGATACGCAAAACGACACCGGATTCAAAACTTAGAATCTTTCAATTTAAATTATTATATACAATTCCTCCTACCAATAGAATGTTATTTATATGGGGGATACAATCTTCCCAGCTCTGCAGATTTTGCTGCGAAGAGACAGAATCATTAGATCATTTGTTTTGGTACTGTCCATTTGTAGCTTGTTTTTGGACACAGGTCCAGGAATGGCTAAAGGATTGCAATATTTACCTGGAGCTAACCCTGCAGATAGCACTACTGGGTGATCTGAATAGTCATAGTCAATCGATCAATAACATAATGATAAAAATGTTTATTTTCAATCCACAATCTGTAGAAACAATGAGAATAGAAAGGTTCAGAACTTTTGTAAGACATCACAGTACAGTTGAAATATATATGGCAAATAGAAATCCTATATGGATGGTGTTAAAAGATAGATGGGAGGTGTTGAATGGAATTGAAGGATGGGACTAATATCAACTAACAACAAACAATAACAAGATAACTAATAATGTAGGCACGCTGTGTCCATAATAAGTGTATGGGTTGTAGGTTGGGAGCTTTTGTGAAGGCGCACAGTTAGAAAGATATGGCATATAGAAGCAAACCGGATGGATATCATGAAAATGATCGGAGAGGTTGAGATTAGAAGATATATATATATATATATATATACAGTGAGGAAAAAAAGTATTTAGTCAGCCACCAATTGTGCAAGTTCTCCCACTTAAAAAGATGAGAGAGGCCTGCAATTTTCATCATAGGTACACGTCAACTATGACAGACAAAATGAGCAAAAAAAATCCAGAAAATCACATTGTAGGATTTTTTATGAATTTATTTGCAAATTATGGTGGAAAATAAGTATTTGGTCAATAACAAAAGTTTCTCAATACTTTGTTATATACCCTTTGTTGGCAATGACACAGGTCAAACGTTTTCTGTAAGTCTTCACAAGGTTTTCACACACTGTTGCTGGTATTTTGGCCCATTCCTCCATGCAGATCTCCTCTAGAGCAGTGATGTTTTGGGGCTGTCGCTGGGCAACACAGACTTTCTCCCTCCAAAGATTTTCTATGGGGTTGAGATCTGGAGACTGGCTAGGCCACTCCAGGACCTTGAAATGCTTCTTACGAAGCCACTCCTTCGTTGCCCGGGCGTTGTGTTTGGGATCATTGTCATGCTGAAAGACCCAGCCACGTTTCATCTTCAATGCCCTTGCTGATGGAAGGAGGTTTTCACTCAAAATCTCACGATACATGGCCCCATTCATTCTTTCCTTTACACGGATCAGTCGTCCTGGTCCCTTTGCAGAAAAACAGCCCCAAAGCATGATGTTTCCACCCCCATGCTTCACAGTAGGTATGTTGTTCTTTGGATGCAACTCAGCATTCTTTGTCCTCCAAACACGACGAGTTGAGTTTTTACCAAAAAGTTCTATTTTGGTTTCATCTGACCATATGACATTCTCCCAATCCTCTTCTGGATCATCCAAATGCACTCTAGCAAACTTCAGACGGGCCTGGACATGTACTGGCTTAAGCAGGGGGACACGTCTGGCACTGCAGGATTTGAGTCCCTGGCGGCGTAGTGTGTTACTGATGGTAGGCTTTGTTACTTTGGTCCCAGCTCTCTGCAGGTCATTCACTAGGTCCCCCGTGTGGTTCTGGGATTTTTGCTCACCGTTCTTGTGATCATTTTGACCCCACGGGGTGAGATCTTGCGTGGAGCCCCAGATCGAGGGAGATTATCAGTGGTCTTGTATGTCTTCCATTTCCTAATAATTGCTCCCACAGTTGATTTCTTCAAACCAAGCTGCTTACCTATTGCAGATTCAGTCTTCCCAGCCTGGTGCAGGTCTACAATTTTGTTTCTGGTGTCCTTTGACAGCTCTTTGGTCTTGGCCATAGTGGAGTTTGGAGTGTGACTGTTTGAGGTTGTGGACAGGTGTCTTTTATACTGATAACAAGTTCAAACAGGTGCCATTAATACAGGTAACGAGTGGAGGACAGAGGAGCCTCTTAAAGAAGAAGTTACAGGTCTGTGAGAGCCAGATATCTTGCTTGTTTGTAGGTGACCAAATCCTTATTTTCCACCATAATTTGCAAATAAATTCATAAAAAATCCTACAATGTGATTTTCGGGATTATTTTTTCTCAATTTGTCTGTCATAGTTGACGTGTACCTATGATGAAAATTACAGGCCTCTCTCATCTTTTTAAGTGGGAGAACTTGCACAATTGGTGGCTGACTAAATACTTTTTTCCCCCACTGTATATAAAAACATGGGGGATTGGAAGTGATGCAGACAATTACATTGATGGAAGTTACAATCTATCTGCAATATTAAGCTGATCTACCCCCAAAATAAAAAATAAAAAAATAAATAAATGCACCCGACCAATACCTCTCAATATTTTCAACATCCAATAATGTGCTGAGATGTGAAACAACATTCACATCACAGACCAGTCATCTGTATAAAAGACATGACTCTCTCTCTCTCCTCCTCCTGACAGAAGGCTGTTGTGGCCTGGCACTGGACCATCCCTTCATTAGGACCTTCATTAGTAGAGTGTGTTGTCCTTAACTCTGCCTGCAGCTCACCATTTAACATGCAGCCAGCTTAGCTTTCCTTGGGAGTGCACTGTTTTTATTGTCTATAGGAGAGAGGACTGGTAGCCTGAAGGTGTACTGTTTAGTCAAAGTCCAAAGAACACACACATATTTTTACATTTTACGTTTTAGTCCTTGAGAGTTAGTTAAGATACTCTTCAAAGAGATAGGGTTTCAGACGTTTTTGAAAGATGGGCATGGACTTTGCTGTCCTGACTTTAGGGGGAAGCTTGTTCCACCATTGGGGTGCCAGGACAAAGAAGTGCTTTGACTGGGCTGAGCGGGAGCTGACCTCCCCCTAGGGGTGGGAGGGCCAAGAGACCACATGTGGCTCGGGTTGGGTTGTAGGGTTTGAGCATAGCCTGAAGGTAAGGAGGTGCAGTTCCTCTTGCTGCTCCGTAGACAAGCACCAGGGCTTTGAAGATGATATGAGCTTCGACTGGAAGCCAGTGGAGTGTGCGGAGGCGCGGTGTGACATGGGAGAATTTAGGATGGTTGAACACCAGGCGGGCTGCGGCATTCTAGATAAATTGCAGGGGTTTGGTAGCACAGCCAATAGAGAGTTGGTTTATTCTAGACGGGAGATGACAAGTGCCTGGATTAGGACCTGCGCTGCTTCCTGTGTGAGGAAAGGTCGTACTCTACAGATGTTGTAGAGCATGAACCTGCAGGAGCGAGTCACTGCTTTGATGTTTGCAGAGAATGACAGGGTGTTGTCCAGGGTCATGCCAAGGTTCTTTGCACTCTGGGAGGGGGACACCGTGGAGTTGTCAACCGTGATGAAGAAGTCTTGGAGCGGGCAAGCCTTTCCCGGGAGGAAGAGCAGCTCCGTTTTGTCGAGGTTGAGCTTGAGGTGGTGGGCCGACATCCATGTTGAGATGTCTGGCAGGCATGCAAAGATACGTGTCACCACCTGGGTGTCAGAAGGGGGAGAAGGAGAAGAGTAGTTGAGTGTCATCCACATAGCAATGATAGAAGAGACCATGTGAGGATATGACAGAGCTGAGTGACTTTGTGTAAAGAGAAAAGAGGAGAGAGCCTAGAACCGTGCCCTGGGGACACCAGTAGTGAGAGCATGTGGTACAGACGCAGATCCTGTCCACGCCACCTAATAGAAGCGACCTGCCAGGTAGGATGAAATCAGGAGTGTGCAGAGATGCCCATCCCTGAGAGGGTGGAGAGGAGGAAATGATGGTTCACGGTGTTGAAGACAGACACATACATACACACACACACATGCACTCATGCACATATGGTGGACAAAAGCCTCACACGTGCATCATAACCTCCCATTTGTTATATCCTGTTTCTGAACAACTACACTGAACAAAAATATAAATGCAACATGTAAAGTGTTGGTCTCATGTTTCATGAGCTGAAATAAAAGATCCCGGAAATGTCCATACACACAAAAAGCTTATTTCTCTCAAGTTTTTTGCACAAATGTCTTGTTAGTGAGCATTTCTCCTTTGCCAAGATAATCCATCCACCTGACAGGTGTGGCATATCAAAAAGCTGATTAAACAGCATGATCATTACACAGGTGCACCTTGTGCTGGGGACAATAAAAGGCCACTCTAAAATGTGCAGTTTTGTCACACAGCACAATGCCACAGATTTGAAGGAGCGTGCAATTGGCATGCTGACTGCAGGAATGTCCACCAGAGCTGTTGCCAGAGATTTTAATGCTAATTTCTTTACCATAAGCTGCCTCCAATGTTGTTTTAGATAATTTTGCAGTACGTCCAAACAGCCTCACAACCGCAGACCACATGTAACCACGCCAACCCAGGACCTCCACATCTGGTTTCTTCACCTGCGGGATCGTCTGAGACCAGCCACCCGGACAGCTGATGAAACTGAGGAGTATTTCTGTCTTTAATAAAAATAAATAAAAACTCATTCTGATTGGCTGGGCCTGGATCCCCAGTAGGTCCCAGGCCCACCCATGGCTGCGCCCCTGCCCAGTCATGTGAAATCCATAGATTAGGGCCTAATTTATTTCAATTTACTGATTTCCTTATAAGAACTGTAACTTGGTAAAATTGTTGAAATTGTTGCATGTTGTGTTTATATTTTTGTTCAGTATAGCTACATTGCTCAGTAGAGCATCCACTGAATGTAACGCTGAAGTCTGCTTCTTGTCTCTTTGTCTGGTAAAAATGCCCATGAATCCCTCTGTTTATACAGCTTGATGTCAGAGCCAATGAAAATATTGCACTCATAGCTCCAATTGTGGTGCCCCTCAGTAGTTTAGCATACATTAATTACAGCTGTTCTCGATTGCTTGAGCACATTTGTCCAAACACAATAAACTTTTTCAAAACAATTAACAAGCAGCCCCAAACTGAAACACGTTGGCCAAAATGACACATTTAATTTGAAAAATGCATTAATACTCTCAAAACATTAAATACATGACACAAAATCAACTACCTCCATCAAAACAGAAAACTTGTTATCTAATGAAAAGTTTTTTCAATCAATCATTACAAAATGGCCCAATAAATACTAACTACAACTATCAATATACCCTAACATGGTTAACCCTCTTTTATATGTCTGTGCCGTTTGTTGATACTATAATTATAGTATGCACCATAAAAGGCAAGTAAACATATTATCACAGCATGGGCTGTATAATTTTTTCCTAAAACGATTTTACCAAAGATGACCAATGCAGAAAGAATGTCACTCAAGAGCATGAATATTCAGAAACAAAAGGTTTTATTTGACCTTTTTCCAGTTTAACAGAGCTGAACTACAGTATCTTCCTCTAGAGACCTCTCCTTTGTCCTTTCCCTCAGCCTCTTACTTGGTCCATTCTTGCAAACAACAACTAAGAGGTGACCTCTTTTATGCATGAATAAGGACTGATTTCTGATTGAACAATTGTGCAAATAAGTTTTGCACATGCGCAGAAGAGGTTCACATTCATGGGAGTAATTTGTATCAGCTGTGACCAAATGTTTTAATTTGGTGTGTCATGATTTACTCAACTGAGTTTTGCGTCTTTTGTAGAGAGTTGTGTTTAATGTTTTGCAAAAATGTGCTTAGCATTTACATGGTGTGTGAAAGCAATGAGAAATGACTTGCAGTTTTGCAAAAAAAGAACCTACTGTGCTCAGTAGGTTATGGTGGAGATCAAGTGGACCCCAGTTTTATTAAAAGTGTCTTAGCAATTGAGAAAAACTATAACTCTTAACAGCTTTAATTGTAGAGCCTTGGAAAGCAAGGAAAGCAAAGGAAAGCAAGGGAATTTTTACATGTGCTGTACATAGACCTTCACAATACAGAACAACACACACAAAGACAATATACAATATAAGCGGAATATGATCTATAGTGAAAACATTCCTGATGCTGAGTGTACTGTATATAGGTATTTTGGGTAGTAATCTGACAGGTGTTATATAAAACAGGAAGGGATGAGTGCTGAAAAAACAACCGCCATGAGTCATTTTCCATTGCAGAACTGAGCTGATCTGTGCTGCTCCCTCCCTCCATGTCAATAACTATCACACAAGTTCACAGTGTATTTTACTGCTATGTGCTGAGCATACCAACACCAATGTGTTTGGGTCTGTGTGTGTGAGACTGGTGTGTACTTTGAGGGTGTGTACTGTGTTAGAGTTCTCAATGACTGTCCAAGATGTGAGCGTGTGTGTTTCTCTATGAGTGTGTGATATTCTCACGAAAAGGCACTGTAACTGTCTTCACTGTCTGACTCGTATTGTCATGAGAGAGCACCTGTATCCTACTCTGTAAAGAGAGATACAGCTCAGCTCAGAGCAGCTTTTGGCTCGGCCTGATGGGTATTGTTGTTCTTTCCTTTTTGGGGGACTCTGCATATGACACAAGTGTGAGGAGGCCTGGTATTGTAATCATCGTCAGACAGAGAACTAGAGGAACGACAGCAGCCTCAGAGGAAAAAGACACACTTCCCTGCTCCTTATTGAAACAGACATAGACAAGCAATGATGGAAATCACCTAGTCCTCTCTGAAATGCACACAGCTGGAGAAGTACTGAGATACAGATAAAGCCATGCATGCACTTCAAATCTGAGCTGACCTTGTTAGGGTTAGGGTTACCATAATACACATTTGAGTAGATTCAAAACAATGATGCTTTATTGGCATGTCTGTATATAACATCTGACACCACCAAACTGCACTGTTGCCAAAGAGATTCATAGAATATATTCAGGAGGTGATGTATCACAGGTTCAACCATTAAACAATGAAACATTTATTATACAACTTTGGAGCTGTACAAGCTGCTTGCCAGTGCTCCTTAAGGCATGTAGGAAAATCACACTGGAATGCCAGAGACTGACACCAAGTGCATATCTTCTGGGTTTTCATTGTAGGGTGAGAGATTAAACACATAAAGGAGATGGGATTCCTGTGCATAAAAGGAAGTATTGGCTCATATGGGACATATTTGAGTAATGACCAACAGAAGCAGATGTGACCCAGACCAGAGACTGTTCATGTTCACATGGTAGATCTCGCTTAGGTTGGATGAATACAGTAATTGTTATAATGAGTTAATATACTTTATACTGTATGACATACCCAGTAAATACGATAAAAAAATAAATAGACAAATCATTGTAGATATGGATGCCTGTTGGAGTTCACCACTTTTTTCAGTTATTTGTTTTTCTCAACACTCTAATAAACCAAGGTAGAGTAGAAATAGAGACAGATGACAGGATGAAACAAGAGAGAGAGAGAAAGAGAGAGAGAGAGAGAGAGAGAGAGAGAGAGAGAGAGTCTTAGACAGAGATTACCACATTGAAAGATATACATAGAAGTGATAAAATGATGTTTTGAGAACCTAATGAGGTTCTAATGAACTGTATGTGTATGGAATTGTACAGTTGAAGTCAGACGTTTACATACACTTAGGTTGGAGTCATTAAAACTCGTTGTTCAACCACTCCACAAATTTCTTGTTAACAAACTATAGTTTTGGCAAGTCGGTTAGGACATCTACTTTGTGCATGACACAAGTAATTTTTCCAACAATTGTTTACAGACAGAGTATTTCACTTCTAATTCACTGTATCACAATTCCAGTGGGTCAGAAGTTTACATAAACTAAGTTAACTGTGCCTTTAAACAGCTTGGAAAATTCCAGAAAATAATGTCATGGCTTTAGAAGCTTCTGATAGGCTAATTGACATCATTTGAGTCAATTGGAGGTGTACCTGTGGATGTATTTCAAGGCCTACCTTCAAACTCAGTGCCTCTTTGCTTGACATCATGGGAAAATCAAAATAAATCAGCCAAGACCTCAGAAAAAAGATTGTAGACCTCCACAAGTCTGGTTCATCCTTGGAAGCAATTTCCAAACGCCTGAAGGTACCATGTTCATCTGTACAAACAATAGTACGCAAGTATAAACACTATGGGACCACGCAGCTGTCATACCGCTCAGGAAGGAGATGCGTTCTGTCTCCTAGAGATGAACGTACTTTGGTGCGAAAAGTGCAAATCAATCCCAGAACAACAGCAAAGGACCTTGTGAAGATGCTTGAGGAAACAGGTACATAAAGTATCTATATCCACAGTAAAACAAGTCCTATATCGACATAACCTGAAAAGCTGCTCAGCAAGGAAGAAGCCACTGCTCCAAAACCGCCATAAAAAAGCCAGACTACGGTTTGCAACTGCACATGGGGACAAAGATCGACTTTTTTGAGAAATGTCCTCTGGTCTGATGAAACAAAAATAGAACAGTTTGGCCATAATGACCATCGTTATGTTTGGAGGAAAAAGAGGGTCGCTTGCAAGCCGAAGAACACCATCCCAACTGTGAAGCACGGGGGTGGCAGCATCATGCTGTGGGGGTGCTTTGCTGCAGGAGGGACTGGTGCACTTCACAAAATGGATGGCATCATGAGGAAGGAAAATTATGTTGATATATTCAAGCAACATCTCAAGACATCAGTCAGGAAGTTAAAGCTTGGTCACAAATGGGTCTTCCAAATGGACAATGACCCCAAGCATACTTCCAAAGTTGTGGCAAAATGGCATAAGGACAATGAAGTCAAGGTATTGTTGGAGTGGCCATCACAAAGCCCTGACCTTAATCCTAAAGAAAATTTGTGGGCAGAACTGAAAAAGCGTGTGCGAGCAAGGAGGCCTACAAACCTGACTCAGTTACACCAGCTCTGTCAGGAGGAATGGGCCAAAATTCACCCAATTTATTGTGGGAAGCTTGTGGAAGGCTCTTCGAAACGTTTGACCCAAGTTAAACAATTTAAAGGAAATGCTAGCAAATACTAATTGAGTGTATGTAAACTTCTGACCTACTGGGAATGTGAAGAAAGAAATAAAAGCTGAAATAAATCATTCTCTCTAATATTATTCTGACATTTCACATTCTTAAAATAAAGTGGTGATCCTAACTGACCTAAAACAGGGAATTTTTACTAGGATTAAATGTCAGGAATTGTGAAAAACTGATTTTAAATGTATTTGGCTAAGGTGTATGTAAACTTCCGACTTCAATTGTATATTGCATGAAATTAGGCCGGGATTCAATCGAATCACGGGATATAGGCATTGCAGGTTTTAAAGGCAATTTCCGATTGAGCCAACATATGCAGTGTTTACCACGAACGTGGGAACATTGCCTTTAAAAACTGCAACGCCTATAACCCCTACAGTGTATATCCCGGCCTTACTACTTTACATAGATAATTAATGCTATATTTTCAAGGGAAAACTGACAGTTGAATATTCCTAAAATCCCTTTACCATTTATTATCTCAGCAATTAGAATACTCCAACATTTAAATTATATGAAAACAACAACATTCAATAAAACATAAATAAAATAAGACCAAGTCTATAATTAGGCTGAATGCACCAGGGAGGACCACCACAAATGTGGCCATATTGTCTGACATCTGTTTTGCAGCTTGTCGGTGCGCACAGGGTTTATGTTGAGAAGGCAGTGTGAGTATATCATCTTTGGCCCGCTTCCACAGGGCTATGGCAGATTCCTGCAGGCAAAGCCGTCTGATGTAGTGCTTTGAGAGAGGGGGGGATGGAGAGAGTTATATTCTGCAACTGTCTCCCCTTCGGAGGTCAACCAAAGCCTGCCAGAGGCCCCAAACACAGAGACAAGGCTCGTAAATGTCCCTCACACTCACCCATACTCATATACACTGTGATATGTCTCCACAACTGGAAGAGGCTTACACACTGTCAAATGTGGTCATTTCTGAGTTTTACTCCCCCTTTTCCCTCTTTTTTTTATGAAACAGCCCCATATGGAAGAGTTTGGGTTCAGTTCTCTCATGGAAACCGTATAGAATATTGAGAACGGTCTGCTAAGAGTATTCCAGATTGGAAATGATCCTTTCTCCATCGCTATGCACAACTATGCACAAAAGGCTCTCGGGGAAGAGGTCAAAATATGGGCTGGCTATTTATAATCCTGCTTTATATTCATGGAGAAGAGAGTGATTTATTGACTTTGTATCACATTGAAGATCCCATTAATGCCAGAAGTAATCTATCCCATGCCGTCACAGAGGAGAACAGAGGAAACATCTTGTCTGTTTTTTATTTGAGTCTTGTCTGAAAACAACAAGTATGTTCTGCATGCTCTCTTTGCAACTAAGTTCTCCCGGGGGTAGCTCTGACATTTGGCTGTACATATCTATGTTGAAATACCAGAGCCATAGAGAAAAGGAGTTTGGCAAACTATCCCCGATGGCACCAAACATTACATGACAATTTTTATGTAATCGTTTAGTAACCTTATGGCACCCCTTGGAATTTTTAATCCCAAACAAATTCTCCTCAACTTCTTTCCAATGGCTCTGGGAAATCTCATGGATTCAAAGATCCTCCCGTTTATTTCTAGGGTATACTGTACAACACAAATCTACTCCAAGTGGTGGGGGAGTAGAGGGACGAGACCGCTTTCACACCTCAGCCTAACGTGGAACTAATTTCAGATGATCTCTGTGCTGAAAGCTCTTTGGCTGACTGTGTTATCTGTATATCAGCCCTGTCCCATGTAACTCTCTGGGAATAGGAGGTGATAATATGTAGATTTATCTGGTAACTTCTCTATATAATTTGTTCTAACTGTCTCGCCTTCCAAACCACATATGAGAAAAGTGCAGGTTTGGCCTACCAAACACAGAACATAATGTAAAGTGACATTGATCTGAATGGTGCCAAATACTAATGTTCAGCAGACACTGAACTTGATTACTTTGCTAGAATATGACGATCTTGTTCCATCGGGATGCAGAGTTTCACACCAGTGACCTGGTTGTCGATAATCAGTGCTGGTCTATAATGAGATTGTCAATGTTCAGATTGTGGAATGGTCAGTGTTGATCTTTGCGGTGCTACACCTGCATCTATGGAAGTCAATCACAACAGTTTTGCTAATAATATGCTGAAAGTATACTATTGAGAAATTGCAAGATGACAATACAAACTTTGTAAAAATGAAAGTTTATTTTTGTCATTATTTGCTATCATACGTGAATTAAAGGTTAAAGGCAACCATATGCTTATTGTTTGAAGAGGACATAAACATACAAGCCAAGTACAACACATAATAGGAGACTCGGGACGCCTCTCAGTTCTGACACAGGAAAACATTTTATGGTACCACATCAAGCCTCATTGGCTTGTGGTTGTATTTATTGAGTGCTCAGCACCCTGTTTTCAAACATAAAACTACATTTTCACTCAGTATAACTGTATAAAACTATCCACATAAAGCTGGAATCTTAAACAAATTAACAATACATGTGGAAGCCCTTGGGATAAAGTTATTCTTGGTTAATAATGCCCATATAACAGAATTTAAAACCCCTAGGTATCCTTGCTGATAAGAATCTGGGCATGTTTGTTAATATCATATTAATATTATTTAATATGCCATGATGAGTGTGTTAACCTTTTCTTATGGCCAACCATACACTATCCCTGTGTTTACAATCCCAGGGCCTGAAGATTGGTTTCCTGTAAGTGCAGTGACAGTGTTGGGTGTGCTGGATTTAAAAAAGGATGGTTCGTACACTCTGTTCTAACTGGTCCAAGGCAGCTCTTGTTGTTTGGTGTGAAATGGTGATGGCTGGGACTGGGGAGGGAAGGGAGAGCTGATCAGAGCCATAGATATTAAGAGTTCAGCAGACTATCGTCTGTGTTGTCATTAAATCAAACTCCCTGTACTCTGTTAGCCTTGCAAAGCCGCCTGATCCCGAGCTTACATGAATGTTGCTGCACGGATATCAGTCTGGTATTTACGAGGCTAGAACTCTGTGGCTCTGGAGCTGATCCATCATCAGATGTTAAGGACAGAATTGAACCTTTTACATGTAACACAAGTCATTTAGCAGGTGTTCTTAGCCAGCAGGCCTATGACTGGTTTAAGTTCAGCATCCTCAGGTCAGCAGTGTGAGGTCCTTGGCATGGTATTGGCAGCACACCTGTAGCTCTTGCCTTTCCCACTAGTTCTCCAAAAGGTGCCAGCTACTACGGCAGCATCTCACCTGGAATTGAAAGGGCATGGAACTCCACTCTGGGGAAAAACCTGCCAGCAGGAAGGCAGGGGGTTCTGCCTGGGCATGTTTGGGGTGTGCGAGGTGGGTAGAAAAGACAGGGCGAGACTTTGACCTGCCATCGTGGCTCATTGCCTCACCTTATTGAGCTGGGACCAGTGTTGAGCTATTTACAATTTGTTCAGTTGTTTTTCAATATTATACCCTCACAGGATAAGACTTCAAAGAGCAGCACTGACCTCTACTCTATGGTATTGAGGTGAAGGGAACTAGGAAAGGGGGGATATGGGAGCGAGGTTGGGAATAGATATGGGGTTAGGAAGGCCGGTGGGATGAGATGGGGACTTTGTGATTACCATATATCTCCCAGCAGGCATTTTTGTAAGGAAGCAGTTGTATAACCAGTGAGTCATAATGAAGCATGAGCGCTGTCTCAGTCTGTGGTTGGAAATCACATTTGATCCAAGCCAATGTTCCCCTCAAATTGTCCTGCTACTCTTTCTGTGGTAAGAACATTGACACAATGTGATTGCTATGACAAGAAATGCTTATCACATTGTAGTGTAGGCATTTCACATAGATCCAAACAGAGTGTATGTGTGTGAAATAGATGTGAAATGTTGAAGGCTATTCTATAGCATTATATTAATGTAGGGAAAAATAAGAAAATTCTGCAGAAAACAAAACATTTTTTTTTTGATTTGTTGAAAGCACTTTCTTCTAACAGAGGTGTGACTAGTCTGCATCACATTAAGGGTATCCAATTCCTCTATCTCCTTAACTTTTGACATGGTACACTATTACATACAGTACCTATCTTAAGCCTACCTATATTTCCCCTGATGTCACATACTATACAATCCTTATGTCCTTTTATACAGCCTGTTCAGGTCTGCAGTGCAACAGGTGGTGGTGGGGGCTGGTTGGGGTTCAGTTTTTTAGCGTCTTGGTGAGGATCTTTTTGAGTGCGGGTCTCTTCTGGTCCTGTGTGGTGTCTTGGTGTGGGTGGGAGGGCTCGGGGTGGTGCAGCTGTTTTAGGGGGAGGGTCTGCTGGTCCTTAGTGTCTCGTTTGGCCTGGCGTAGCAGGCGCTTCATGTTCTTCACCTTGTCCCGCAGGTGGCTGTTGGCCTTCTCCAGAGAACGCACCTTCTGGGAGAGAGTCTTCACCCTCTCCTCCTCCTCAAACAGGGCCTTCTGCACCGTCGAGCACAGCAGCTGGAGGTGACAGGAAGTAGGACGTTAGTCAAAAGGAAGTGAGCAAAATGCTAATGTGGCACCACAGATTGAGGTTAAGAATTGCTAATTGATTCAGATGATGAGTGAGTTCAGAGAAAAAAAATCTCAGGCAGTTGTTTAACATGATGATCACATCCTTATTTTAGACCTTTGATGATCCATTACACAAACCCCAAGTTCTTACACTAATTAAGTCCTGAATCTTTGGATCATCTGGTTACTCAAGTTCCTGATCCAGTCTTAATGTTTGGAAATCTATAATTTACTTCAAAAGGCAAAGATATTCATCTCAAAATCTCCTTTCTTTGAAACACATTTCAGAAAACAAATGCTAACCTGGTGTGGATATGCAAAAATTGTAATGATGTCAATGTCACACCCTGATCTGTTTCACCTGTCTTTGTGATTGTCTCAACACCCCTCCAGGTGTCGCCCATCTTCCCCATTATCCCCAGTGTATTTATACCTGTGTTCTCTGTTTGTCTGTTGCCAGTTTGTTTTGTTTAGTCAAGCCTACCAGCGGTTTTCCCTTTGCGCCTGGCTTTCTCAAGTTCCTGTTTTCTAGTTTTCCTGGTTTTGACCATTCTGCTTGCCCTGAGCCTGCCTGCTGTTCTGTACCTTGTCACACCACCCTGGATTATTGACCTCTGCCTGCCCTGACCCTGAGACTGCCTGACGTTCTGTACCTTTTCGACTCTGATCTGGATTACTGACCTCTGCCTGCCATTGACCTGTCATTTGCCTGCCCCCTGTTTTTGTAATAAACTTTTGTTACCTCGACACTGTCTGCATTTGGGTCTTCTCCTAAAACGTGATAGTCAATCCACATTAATTTATTAATAGAGATAAAAAAAATCAGTGATGGAAAGTCTGAGACTGATTCTAATATTTTTGTTTTACCTCTCTATCATATGTCATGAATTAGACCTAAATTCTTTGAAAGAAAATACAGTCGTGGTAAAAAGTTTTGAGAATGACACAAGTATTGGTCTTCACAAAGTTTGCTGCTTCTGTGTTTTTAGATATTTTTGTCAGATGTTACTATGGTATACTGAAGTATAATTACAAGCATTCCATAAGTGTCAAAGGCTTTTATTGACAATTACATTAAGTTTATGCAAATAGTCAATATTTGCAGTGTTGACCCTTCTTTTTCAAGACCTCTGCAATCCGCCCTGGCATAATGTCAATTAACTTCTGGGCCACATCCTGACTGATGGCAGCCCATTCTTGCATAATCAATGCTTGGAGTTTGTCAGAATTTGTGGGTTTTTGTTTGTCCACCCGCCTCTTGAGGATTGACCACAAGTTCTCAATGGGATTAAGGTCTGGGGAGTTTCCTGGCCATGGACCCAAAATGTCGATGTTTTGTTCCCCAAGCCACTTAGTTATTACTTTTGCCTTATGGCAAGGTGCTCCATCATGCTGGAAAAGGCATTGTTCGTCACCAAACTGTTCTTGGATGGTTGGGAGAAGTTGCTCTCGGAGGATGTGTTGGTATCATTCTTTATTCATGGCTGTGTTCTTAGGCAAAATTGTGAGTGAGCCCACTTCCTTGGCTGAGAAGCAACCCCACACATGAATGGTCTCAGGATGCTTTACTGTTGGCATGACACAGGACTGATGGTAGCGCTCACCTTGTCTTCTCTGGACAAGCTTTTTTCCGGATGCCCCAAACAATCGGAAAGGGGATTCATCAGAGAAAATGACTTTACCCCAGTCCTCAACAGTCCAGTCCCTGTACCTTTTGCAGAATATCAGTCTGTCCCTGATGTTTTTCCTGGAGGGAAGTGGCTTCCTCGCTGCCCTTCTTGACACCAGGCCATCCTCCAAAAGTATTCATCTCACTGTGTGTGTAGATGCACTCACACCTACCTGCTGCCATTCCTGAGCAAGCCCCGATCCCGCAGCTGAATCAACTTTAGGAGACGGTCCTGGCGCTTGCTGGACTTTCTTGGGCGCCCTGAAGCCTTCTTCACAACAATTGAACCTCTCTCCTTGAAGTTCTTGATGATCCGATAAATGGTTGATTTAGGTGCAATCTTACTAGCAGCAATATCCTTGCCTGTGAAGCCCTTTTTGTGCAAAGCAATGATGACGGCACGTGTTTCCTTGCAGGTAACCATGGTTAACAGAGGAAGAACAATGATTTCAAGCACCACCCTCCTTTTAAAGCTTCCAGTCTGTTATTCTAACTCAATCAGCATGACAGAGTGATTTCCAGCCTTGTCCTCGTCAACACTCTCACCTGTGTTAACAAGAGAATCACTGACATGATGTCAGCTGGTCCTTTTGTGGCAGGGCTGAAATGTAGTGGAAATGTTTTTTTGGGATTAAGTTCATTTTCATGGCAAAGAGGGACTTTGCAATTAATTGCAATTGATCTGATCACTCTTCATAACATTTGGGAGTATATGCAAATTACCACCATAACAACTGAGGCAGCAGAATTAGTGAAAATTAATATTTGTGTCATTCTCCAAACTTTTGACCACGATTGTACATTGAGATTAAGGAGGAAAGATATCTGCTAATTTACTGTCCATGTGTTTTACTTGAATGCGAAATTCACTTTTATTTTGTTACAAAATATTTTTCAGGTTGCTAGGAGATAAAGTACATCTCAAAGAGATACTAGCCAACTGCCATTTAGTATGCACATCAACCCAAATAAGGAATATCCCCTTCATTCAAAACAAGTATGTCGCACAACTTCAATGATTACTGATAAACACTAGGTAATGTCTTCAGAATGATAACAGGTGTCATCAGTTAACAGTGGTAGCACTGAGGAGAGTAACCTAGCATGTTTGTTGATAGTGTTAAATCATCTAAGACAAACAGCTATGTTTACTTGTATTTCATTCACAGGCGGCTGGTGGCACCTTAATTGGGTAGGACGGGCTCATAGTAATGGCAGGAACGGAAAAATGGAATGGTATCAAACACATCAAACACATGGTTTCAATGTGGTTGATACCATTTCATTCACTCCATTCCAGCCATTATTATGAGCCATCTTCCCCTCAGCAGCCTCCTGTGATTTCATTAATCTCTTTCCCTTTTGAAAGAGTTTAAATCCATTTGTTATATCCTGTGTGATTTTCAGTCCTGCTGTTTTTGATAAGTGATGGAACCCCATGTACAGGGGCTTTGTCTAATGGGCAGGAGTTGTGGAACGTAACGTTCCTCGGCCTGTCCAGCAGAAGCAACAGCTCATATGTCTTTCAGCGTATTCCGGGCTTTTATTATGAGTGATTCGCAAGAGGATGGATTCATTTTTTTCATTAGCAGCAGGCGTGCCTGTGGCCAGAAAACTAATACAGAGAAGGAAAGAAAATGAAAAATAGAAAACATGTAATTTAAACATAACTAATCTGATAGGGGGGGGGGGTTCTCACCAGGGAGCAGCCTAAGGATGTGGAAATATGAAAGTGATTGGTAGAAAGATGCATGGCAAATGCCTTGGGCTTTAGAAATGTGCTCAGAGTGGCCCCTTATGGCCCCAAGTAGCAGCCCCCAACACAGAGCTGAAACCTAAGAGTGTTCTGTAACGCTGGGGTCTTGGTCACACTTTATTTGGATAGTACGGATAATCCATCTGTAGATGCTTGCTAAGGTTACGGTTAGGTTAGGGTTAGGTTCAGAATAAGGGTTAGGGTAAGGGTTAAGGTTAGGATTAGGTTAAGGGTAAAGTTTAGGGTTAGGATAAGGTTTAAGGTTAGGGTTAGGGTAAGGGTAAGGTTTAAGTTTAGGGTTAGGATAAGGGTTAAGGGTTAAGGTTAGGGTAAGGTTTAAGTTTAGGATTAGGGTTAGTAGATAGTTAGTTGAAATGTTACTGATAAACCATCTACAGATGGGCTTTCCAAATAAAGTGCTACCGGGGTCTTTCCTGGGAGAAGCATACATCAACGACAGCCTTAAATCAGCCACAGGTGAGCTTCAATGCGTGTCCATCTCCTAAAGCATGGATTCCCTGCTCTGATCCTAATGCTTACACATGGAGCTGAGTAAAACATTGACGTAAATGCACTGCCATCTCTGATAGGACTGTGTGGAGGGGGATTTATGAAATTCAAAAAACGTGGTGGCTGCTGCCATCCTGCATCATCAATTAGTGTGTCACTTTATGTTATATTTGCCTATATTTTTCTCCAGTGTGGTTTCTTCTGCAGCTCTGCCACAGGGCATTCTATCAGCTGTTAGGGCCCCAGACTGTAGAGCAGTGGTTACCAACAACCGGTCGATCTTCAAGGCATTCCTAGACGATTTCTGTAGAAAAGCCAAGGGTAAAGGCTTGCGCTCCTTTTTTTTTATGCGTGTTGCGCTGTTGCCAGTAGGTGCACTTGATTCAGAAGACCTGTGCACCGGGTAAGCAACGTGTTCCCATTTTGAACCACTTCATTTGTCTGAAAAGACAAACTCTGCCTACCCGGCGTACCGGGAGATCTGTGGCTAAATCGAGTGTGCCTACTGAGCTGGCCAATCGGATAGCTCAAATCACCATGCCTACAGCTTCCATGACCCCAGCCACAACAAAGTTTGATACTAGCCTACGTGAGATTTCATAACTTTTAAAACCAAGACCACAGAGAGACTGTCAAAGAATACAGCAAAGAGCTGCTGCTTTTATGAGTGAGTTCATGTTTAAGTTTTTATTCAGCACTGTCAACACTGTTTTTATTCAACAATATTACAAAACACGTTTCTCCCTACTTCCACTCGCTCTGCAGCTGCAATGAATGAGTAGCCAAGTATATCGATAGCCCTGCGTTTTGATTATTATTAGCAGCTCGTTGTGTATTTTAATATCAAGGAATATTGCACTTTCTCTGGTCATAGGAAAACATGAATTTGTGCATGAGGCATATGCAGTGTGACTCAAGCTTCGCCATGAGGTGGAAGACGATGTCCCCTGTCTTTCTGGTCAGTCTCACCGGAGGAAAGGAAGGAGAGAGCAGGTACTGTGAGAGGCGGACACCCTGCTGCTCTCTCCCTCCCTCCGCTGAGACTAATGCCGTGTGCAAAACAACAGGGAACTCGGAAATCTCAGACTTCTGACTTCAGTGCGTTCAAGGCCACTGGTAACTCTGAAAAAAACTAGATCCGATTGGAAAAAATAGTTTTGAACGATCATCCAACTCGGAATTCCAAGTCGGAAACTCCAATGTTCCGACCTGAAGATCACTGACATCATGATTTGACCTCGTTTTTTTGGACCTCGAGTTCCCAGTTGTTTTGAACGCACCATGACCATCAGATGCAGGTACCATCAGTCCAGTAAAATAAAAAAAGCGAATTATTTTCTAATTATTTCCATTTATGCTCAGCAGTGCCTCACAAGTGCTACACCAACTGATCAATTTTGATATCAAAGCTCGAGTTTTGAAAAATGATTATGGTCTGAGAAGAACAATATTGGAAGGCATATAGCCAATATGCTGTGGTATGATATGGCGCCGGAGGGGTTGGCTGCCGTTTTATGGGCTCCTGACCAACTGTGCTATTTTGCTTGTCTTTCGCATTGTTTGTAACTTATTTTGTACATAATGTTGATGCTATCGTCTCGTATGACTGAATAGAGCTTCTGGATATCATATTACTCACTTCGAACTGGACGAAGATCTTTCTTGAATGAGTCCGACGCGAAGGATATATTGATTCTCCGAGACCAGTCCCAAATCCCAGTCATTCACGTGAAGAAAATACGGAAATAAGGGGGCGGAGATCGGGGTGGCTTGTGAGAATTTTCGGCGAGGGGGTAACCCGCCTCTACCCTCCGTTCTATTGGCCGACATGCAATCACTTGAAAATACACTGGATGATCTCCGTTTGAGACTATCCTACCAACAGGACATTGAAAACTGTAATATCGTATGTTTCACCGAGTCGTGGCTGAACGACGACACTGATAATATACATTTGGCTGGGTTTTCCATGCATCGGCAGGGCAGAACAACTACGTCTGGTAAGACGAGGAATGGGGGTGTGTGTCTATTTCTCAATAACAGCTGGCACGCGATATATAGCATTACGGAAGTCTCGAGGTATTGCTCACCTGAGGTAGAGTACCTCATGATAAAATGTAGACCACACTATCTACCAAGAGAGTTTTCATCTACAGTGGGGAGAACAAGTATTTGATACACTGCCGATTTTGCAGGTTTTCCTACTTACAAAGCATGTAGAGGTCTGTAATTTTTATCATAGGTACACTTCAACTGTGAGAGACGGAATCTAAAACAAAAATCCAGAAAATCACATTGTATGATTTTTAAGTAAATAATTTGCATTTTATTGCATGACATAAGTATTTGATCACCTAACAACCAGTAAGAATTCCGGTTCTCACAGACCTGTTAGTTTTTCTTTAAGAAGCCTTCCTGTTCTCCACTCATTACCTGTATTAACTGCACCTGTTTGAACTCGTTACCTGCATAAAAGACACCTGTCCACACACTCAATCAAACAGACTCCAACCTCTCCACAATGGCCAAGACCAGAGAGCTGTGTAAGGACATCAGGGATAAAAATGTAGACCTGCACAAGGCTGGGATGGGCTACAGGACAATAGGCAAGCAGCTTGGTGAGAAGGGAACAACTGTTGGCACAATTATTAGAAAATGGAAGAAGTTCAAGATGACGGTCAATCACCCTCGGTCTGGGGCTCCATGCAAGATCTCACCTCGTGGGGCATCAATGATCATGAGGAAGGTGAGGGATCAGCTCAGAACTACACGGCAGGACCTGGTCAATGACCTGAAGAGAGCTGGGACCACAGTCTCAAAGAAAACCATTAGTAACACACTATGCTGTCATGGATTTAAATCCTGCAGTGCACGCAAGGTCCCCCCCGCTCAAGCCAGCGCATGTCCAGGCCCGTCTGAAGTTTGCCAATGACCATCTGGATGATCCAGAGGAGGAATGGGAGAAGGTCATGTGGTCTGATGAGACAAAAATATAGCTTTTTGGTCTAAACTCCACTCGCCGTGTTTGGAGGAAGAAGAAGGATGAGTACAACCCCAAGAACACCATCCCAACCGTGAAGCATGGAGGTTGAAACATCATTCTTTGGGGATGTTTTTCTGCAAAGGGGACAGGACGACTGCACCGTATTGAGGGGAGGATGGATGGGGCCATGTATCGCGAGATCTTGGCCAACAACCTCCTTCCCTCAGTAAGAGCATTGAAGATGAGTCGTGGCTGGGTCTTCCAGCATGACAACGACCCGAAACACACAGCCAGGGCAACTAAGGAGTGGCTCCGTAAGAAGCATCTCAAGGTCCTGGAGTGGCCTAGCCAGTCTCCAGACCTGAACCCAATAGAAAATCTTTGGAGGGAGCTGAAAGTCCGTATTGCCCAGCGACAGCCCCGAAACCTGAACGATCTGGAGAAGGTCTGTATGGAGGAGTGGGCCAAAATCCCTGCTGCAGTGTGTGCAAACCTGGTCAAGACCTACAGGAAACATATGATCTCTGTAATTGCAAACAAAGGTTTCTGTACCAAATATTAAGTTCTGCTTTTCTGATGTATCAAATAGTTATGTCATGCAATAAAATGCAAATTAATTACTTAAAAATCATACAATGTGATTTTCTGGATTTTTGTTTTAGATTCCGTCTCCCACAGTTGAAGTGTACATATGATAAAAAATTACAGACCTCTACATGCTTTGTAAGTAGGAAAACCTGCAAAATCATCAGTGTATCAAATACTTGTTCTCCCCACTGTATATTTATAGTAGCTGTCTATTTACCACCACAAACCGATGCTGGCACTAAGACCACACTCAACGAGCTGTATAAGGCCATAAGCAAACAAGAAAATGTTCATCCAGAAGCGGCGCTCCTAGCGGCCGGGGATTTTAATGCAGGCAAACTTAAATCCGTTTTACCTAATTTCTACCAGCATGTCGCATGTGCAACCAGAGGGAAAAAACTCTAGACCACCTCTACTCCACACACAGAGACGCATACAAAGCTCTCCCTCGTCCTCCATTTAGCAAATCTGACCATAATTCTATCCTCCTGATTCCTGTTTACAAGCAAAAATTAAAGCAGGAAGTACCAGTGAGTCTCTCAATAAGGAAGTGGTCAAATGATGCGGATGCTACGCTACAGGACTGTTTTGCTAGCACAGACTGGAATATGTTCCGGGATTCATTGAATGGCATTGAGGAGTAAACCACCTCAGTCACCGGCTTCATCAATAAGTGCATCGTCGTCCCCACAGTGACCGTATGTGCATATTCCAACCAGAAGCCATGGATTACAGGTAACATTCACACCGAGCTAAAGGCTAGAGCTGCCGCTTTCAAGGAGCGGGACACTAATCTGGACGCTTATAAGAAATCCCGCTATGCCCTCAGACGAACCATCAAACAGGCAAAGCGTCAATACAGGACTAAGATTGAATCCTACTACACCGGCTCTGACACTCGTCGGATATGGCAGGGCTTGCAAACTATTACTGACTACAAGGGGAAACCCAGCCGCGAGCTGCCCAGTGACACAAGCCTACCAGACGAGCTAAATGCCTTTGATGATCGCTTCGAGGCAAGCAACACTGAAGCATGCATGAGAGTACCAGCTGTTCCCGACGACAGTGTTATCACGCTCTCCGTAGCCAATGTGAACAAGACCTTTAATCAGGTCAACATTCACAAGGCCGCGGGGCCAGATGGATTACCAGGATGTGTACTCAGAGTATGCATGGACCAACTGACAAGTGTCTTCACTGACATTTTCAACCTCTCCCTGACCGAGTCTGTAATACCTACATGTTTCAAGCAGACCACCATGGTCCCTGTGCCCAAGAAAGCGAAGGTAAACTGCCTAAATGACTACCGCCCCGTAGCACTCACATCGGTAGCCAGGAAGTGCTTTGAAAGGCTGGTCATGGCTCACATCAACACCATTATCCCAGAAACCCTAGACCCACTACAATTTGCATACCGCCCCAACAGATCCACAGATGATGCAATCTCTATTGCACTCCACACTGCCCTTTCCCACCTGGACAAGAGGAACACCTACGTGAGAATGCTATTCATTGACTACAGCTCAGCATTCAACACCATAGTGCCCTCAAAGCTCATCACTAAGCTAAGGATCCTGGGACTAAACACCTCCCTCTGCAACTGAATCCTGGACTTCCTGACGGGCCGCCCCCAGGTGGTAAGGGTAGGTAACAACACATCTGCCACACTGATCCTCAACACGGGGGCCCCTCAGGGGTGCGTGCTCAGTCCCCTCCTGTACTCCCTGTTCACCCATGACTGCATGGTCAGGCACGACTCCAACACCATCATTAAGTTTGCCGACGACACAACAGTGGTAGGCCTGATCACCGACAACGATGAGACAGCCTATAGGGAGGAGGTCAGAGACCTGGCCGTGTGGTGCCAGGATAACAACATTTCCCTCAACGTGACCAAGACAAATGAGATGATTGTGGACTACAGGAAAAAAAAGAGGACTGAGCACGCCCCCATTCTCATCGACGGGGCTGTAGTGGAACAGGTTGAGAGCTTCAAGTTCCTTGGTGTCCACATCACCAACAAACTATCATGGTCCAAACACACCAAGACAGTCGTGAAGAGGGCACGACAAAGCCTATTCCCCCTCAGGAGACTGAAATGATTTGGCATGGGTCCTCAGATCCTCCAAAAATTCTACAGCTGCACCATCGAGAGCATCCTGACTGGTTGCATCACCGCCTGGTATGGCAACTGCTTGGCCTCCGACCGCAAGGCACTACAGAGGGTAGTGCGTACGGCCCAGTACATCACTGGGGCCAAGCTTCCTGCCATCCAGGACCTCTATACCAGGCGGTGTCAGAGGAAGGCCCTCAAAATTGTCAAAGACTCCAGCCACCCTAGTCATAGACTGTTCTCTCTGCTACCGCATGGCAAGCGGTACCGGAGTGCCAAGTCTAGGTCCAAAAGACTTCTCAACAGCTTCTACCCCCAAGCCATAAGACTCCTGAATAGCTAATCATGGCTACCCGGACTATTTGCACTGCCCACCCACCCCATCTTTTTACGCTGCTGCTACTCTGTTAATTATTTATGCATAGTCACTTTAACTCTACCCATATGTACATATTACTTCAACTACCTCAACTAGCCGGTGCCCCCGCACATTTACTCTGCACCGGTACCCCCCTGTATTTATACCCTCCCTACTGTTGTTTTATTCTAATTTTTTTATTAAAAATAAATGCACTGTTGGTTAAGGGCTGTAAGTAAGCATTTTACTGTAATGTCTGTACCTGTTGTATTCGGCGCATGTGGCCAATAACATTTGATTTGATTTGATCATCCTGGAAACCCTAGACCCACTCCAATTCACATACCACCACAACAGATCCACAGATGACGCAATCTCAATCACACTCCACACTGCCCTTTCCCACCTGGACAAAAGGAACACCTACAGTGGGGAAAAAAAGTATTTAGTCAGCCACCAATTGTGTGAGTTCTCCCACTTAAAAAGATGAGAGAGGCCTGTAATTTTCATCATAGGTACACGTCAACTATGACAGACAAAATGAGAAAAAAAGATCCAGAAAATCACATTGTAGGATTTTTTATGAATTTATTTGCAAATTATGGTGGAAAATAAGTATTTGGTCAATAACAAACGTTTCTCAATACTTTGTTATATACCCTTTTTTGGCAATGACACAGGTCAAACGTTTTCTGTAAGTCTTCACAAGGTTTTCACACACTGTTGCTGGTATTTTGGCCCATTCCTTCATGCAGATCTCCTCTAGAGCAGTGATGTTTTGGGGCTGTCGCTGGGCAACACAGACTTTCAACTCCCTCCAAAGATTTTCTATGGGGTTGAAATCTGGAGACTGGCTAGGCCACTCCAGGACCTTGAAATGCTTCTTACGAAGCCACTCCTTCGTTGCCGGGCGGTGTGTTTGGGATCATTGTCATGCTGAAAGACCCAGCCACGTTTCATCTTCAATGCCCTTGCTGATGGAAGGAGGTTTTCACTCAAAATCTCACGATACATGGCCGCATTCATTCTTTCCTTTACACGGATCAGTCGTCCTGGTCCCTTTGCAGAAAAACAGCCCCAAAGCATGATGTTTCCACCCCCATGCTTCACAGTAGGTATGGTGTTCTTTGGATGCAACTCAGCATTCTTTGTCCTCCAATCCAGTTGAGTTTTTACCAAAATGTTCTATTTTGGTTTCATCTGACCATATGACATTCTCCCAATCCTCTTCTGGATCATCCAAATGCACTCTAGCAAACTTCAGACGGGCCTGGACATGTACTGGCTTAAGCAGGGGGACACGTCTGGCACTGCAGGATTTGAGTCCCTGGCGGCGTAGTGTGTTACTGATGGTAGGCTTTGTTACTTTGGTCCCAGCTCTCTGCAGGTCATTCACTAGGTCCCCCCGTGTGGTTCTGGGATTTTTGTGATCATTTTGACCCCACAGGGTGAGATCTTGCGTGGAGCCCCAGATCGAGGGAGATTATCAGTGGTCTTGTATGTCTTCCATTTCCTAATAATTGCTCCCACAGTTGATTTCTTCAAACCAAGCTGCTTACCTATTGCAGATTCAGTCTTCCCAGCCTGGTGCAGGTCTACAATTTTGTTTCTGGTGTCCTTTGACAGCTCTTTGGTCTTGGCCATAGTGGAGTTTGGAGTGTGACTGTTTGAGGTTGTGGACAGGTGTCTTTTATACTGATAACAAGTTCAAACAGGTGCCATTAATACAGGTAACGAGTGGAGGACAGAGGATCCTCTTAAAGAAGAAGTTACAGGTCTGTGAGAGCCAGAAATCTTGCTTGTTTGTAGGTGACCAAATACTTATTTTCCACCATAATTTGCAAATAAATTCATAAAAAATCCTACAATGTGATTTTCTGGATTTATTTCTCTCCATTTGTCTGTCATAGTTGACGTGTACCTATGATGAAAATTACAGGCCTCTCTCATCTTTTTAAGTGGGAGAACATGCACAATTGGTGGCTGACTAAATACTTTTTTTCCCCACTGTATGTGAGAATGCTGTTCATTGACTATAGCTCAGCATTCAACACCATAGTGCCCACAAAGCTCATCACTAAGCTAAAGACCCTGGGACTAAACACCTCCCTCTGCAACTGGATCCTGGACTTCCTAACGGGCTGCCCCAAGGTGGTAAGGCTAGGCACTAACACATCTGCCACGCTGATCCTCAACACAGGGACCCCTCAGGGGTGCGTGCTTAGTCCCCTCCTGTATTCCCTGTTCACCCACGATTCCATGGCCAAGCACGACGCCAACACCATCATTAAGTTTGCTGACGACACAACAGTGGTAGGCCTCATCTCCGACAACGATGTGACAGCCTATAGGGAGGAGGTCAGAGACCTGGCAGTGTGGTGCAAGGACAACACCTCTCCCTCAATGTGAGAAAGACAAAGGAGATGATCGTGGACTACAGGAAAAGGAGGGCCGAACACGCCCCCCTTCACATCGACGGGGCTGTAGTGGAGCAGGTCGAGAGTTTAAAGTTCCTTAGTGTCCACATCACCAACAACCTATCATGGTCCAAACACACCAGGACAGTCGTGAAGAGGGCACGACAACACCTTTTCCCCCTCAGGATACCGAAAAGATTTGGCATGGGTCCCCAGATCCTCAAAACATTGACTCGGTTCCGGTACCACTTGTATTTAGCCTCGTTACTGTTATTTTCTTGTGTTACTTTTTATTAAATGTTTTAACTTTAGTTTATTGAACTGCATTGTTGGTTAAAGGGCTCGTAAGTAAGTATTTCACAGTAAGGTCTACACCTGTTGTATTCGGCGCATGTGACAAATAACATTTAATTTGATTTAATGTATTAGGCCTACTGCACAAACCTCATTCCTACAGAACTGTTTTTATTAGGTTAATGTTACATTTTTAAAGTCATGTTTAAAAAGAAAATCTGAGCGGTAGATCTCAAGCTTGCTTTTTGACTGTGAAAGTGATCTTGAGTGGTTGGTGACCACTGCTCTAGAGGCTCAGCAGGTAACTATTTTTTAAAATATATATTTTTAAGGTATTTTCTGACATTATTGAACAGATATAGAGAGAGGATGGCCGTGGGGAAATATAGAGAGACGTTGTGTGAAAGGGCAGTAGGCCAGATTCAAACCTATGCTGACACTGTAGATACAGTATGTGTGTCGGAGGCTGCAGCATTACCTCTAGACCAACCAGGCCACTCAGCAGGTAACCCTAAACAGCAAATTCCAGGGAACATAATTAGATGGAAGGAGAGATGGAGTTTTGTGTTTTAACTGGGTATGTGTTTCACTCAGACCAGAGGTACCTACAGTAAAGTCCCTATCTCCACATCTCCCTACCATTGTTATGGGATAGTCCATGGTTTCCCAAACCAAACTCCATTGTGGACACATACCTATTTAATTGCCCTTGAACATGTCTGGAGTCTTGAAAATATCTGGACTGTGATCGGAGCATCTACCTCCCACGTATGGTCCACACCTGCACCACAGCTACAGAGTTGATGCGCTTGCTTCCAAAGTCGTAGACATCTCTGAATGCTATCCCTATCATATCATTCCCATGGCAGCCAACCCAGTTTTAAAAATAGTAATACATTCAACTGTTTACACAACCAAACCAACAAACACTAATCTCAAGTGGCAGATGGAAGATTTATCACTGTGGTCATAATGGTAGGGACCTAGACTCAACAGAAACATAGACATAACATGCCATTTTGACACTCATCCAGTAAGAAATAGATTTCCAGCCTTACTGGGACATTTTCCCACGTTAGCAGAGGGACATCTTAAAGGTTTTTGAGGCAAAACAGCTGCGTGTCCCAGTTAAGAGTATCCCCGTGGGCATATGAGAATTTCAGTCTAACCCAGGAAATCTACGACTATAATCATAACAGTATGTGTGTTGGGTAATTATCATTAGTTTTACATGTGAAGACCCTAGACTGTCACTCTTACACAACAGTCACAGTCATGTCTGTGTGGCATGATGACAGAATATGACTGCGTTATGCTGTCCAGCAGTCCAGCCTGTGGGCCTAGCCATTCCATTCAGTTATTTAGTAATAACAGTGTAATCATAAGAATTACTTTGTGCATTGCCTTGGATTTGCCTCTGATTACAGATTTGAGCTAAGATGTGGTCATTAATGGAAACATAAGCCTATTCTTATTCCGTCACCGTGACAGAAGGCTTTTATGTGTAGTCAGCACATGATTGGAAACAGGGAAGACTGATGTAAATCATGAGTTCAATTAACAGAATCCAAAGACGTTGAAATGCCAGATTATTAGTTTCTAAAGAGGGACTATGCGTGACACGATGACGTGATCACGGGTGTTGATCTTGCAAATTGACACTGAAACGTTGAGTTGAGCCATGGATATGTTATGCAGAAATGTGTAGACTTCATACTCATCGGTATGTTAATTAGCATTTAGGTATTTTACAATGTGTATGAGGCACACTTTTCCCTCAAACTACTTCAATCTGGATTTTATGAGCAACAATGTCCCGCTGACCACGAGACAGGGCTTTGAAACTGATCCAATCATTTCTATCTATATTTACAGTCATCACTAAACCGATGGCTGCCCACCTACCATAACATTGGTATGAAAGGCTCAGACAGTATAATAAAGGTAAGTTCTGTGCTCATAGTAGAAAACTCCATAGACGGTTAAAATGCCTGCTGCTCCCTGTCTATCAGCCGCATCCCACATCCTGCTCTACAGCCAACATACTCTACCCAGCATTGACACACATGAGAGAGAAGCACAACAGAGCTCTGACCAAGGGGAGTCTGACTGCCTGGACCAACTACTCATCAGAGCAGGGCCTCTATCCACCACTCAAAGAATTCTGGTCTCCCAGACACCAATAACATATTACACTTACAATCCTCTCCTCACTGGACCTTTGAAGACTGTGGTTAGCCCTAACCACAAGCCACCATTAGCAGAATGATTTCTGGATAGCATGCAATTCCATCCCCTGTGAAGTGGGGGCTCCTATTGTGATCCCTTTCATGATAGGCAAAGTTCCCTGATTGGGGGTTAAGGGGAGGTTAAGCATAACATACAATACTCTGCAGCGCTGCCCTTTAGTTAATGCTTCCTGGTCTCTCAAGTGCAAATGATCATGGAAGACTTGCTAGGACATCGTACGCTGCATGCTACCTCAGCCATGGAGGGACCAAAATGGATTAAGGGGTAATAGCAAGGAAAATTGATCAGCTGTCTATTAGTGTGTCTGTCAAAGGTTTCCTGCATGTGTTTTGATGAGATTCTTCCAACCTAGGTGGTTTTACTTTGCCAGTCTTGTTCTTTGGTGGTTTAGGAGCTGCTGTTCAGGAGTTGCTGTTGAGACTTTCTTAACAAAGGCACATAAAAACCGGAGTGATAGATTAGTTGAATTCGTACCCGGCTGTCCTCCTGAGCCTCCCACTCTGGGGTGTAGGTGTGGACCATGGTTCCGGCCGTGCAGTTGGAGAACTGGAAGAGGCTGGCGAACATATGGTGGTTCTCTGGTGTGTCTGGGAAGATTGGATCTTGGAAGTTAACCCCGTGGGGGATAATGCTGTAGTTCTCATCCATCCTGGGGAACACAGAGAGACAGGGGATGAAGATGCATTCCATTTGAATTCCATACACACACACACACACACACACACACAAAACCCTCATACAGTATGGCTCTGAGACTGCGGTGTGGCAGCTTGTGTGATGCTGCCGTTGGTGTCAGGCAGGGTTAAAATAACTGTATTTTATCCTCCATAGTAGCTAGGTTTCCATCCATTTGGAGACAGATTTTCATGCGAATATTCTAAATTCTGCATAAAAACCATATACACATTTTCCCACCAGATGTGTTTCCATCAAATTGAGTTGTTGCAGATAAAAGGCTGTGCGTGATGATGTAGTGCACATACAAAACTTTTGCGGTTAAATTCCCATGTACCGAATAAAAAATACAAGTTAAATGGGTTTCCATCTCATTTTCAACTCTACTGATGAATCTTTCATGAAAGATTTTGTTTTATATAGTGAGTGTGCACACTCTGGTATTGGCACATGCTAGAGAGCATATAAAGCCTACATGATGAGATTACTATTATGGACAAAGGAGCAAGATTATTTTTATTTGTCAAAGGCAGCCAAGCATTGATTATCAAGTCACCAGAATAAGACCCTTGATATTTATTGGAAAGGAGCATCAAGCTCATCACCTTGCACTTTCACCTCCCTGTGAAGTTCATCATAATTTATTTAATCTGTAACCTAATAAACTGCATGCTTTCCCGATGAGTAGTAGTGGGAGGACCACACAACATGTCATCACGTGACTCCAAGTTTACTTTGATATGATTGTTATTATATCAATATTTGCGCATAAAAGCGTTTCCACCAACATTTTTCACATAATTCATTTTACCGACACAAAAAGATCCCACAATGTCTAGCGTATTTTGTTTTGTCGACATTTGGAATGTTTACCGAAAAATGTTCTGTTACTTTACTCGCATAAAAATGTTTGATTGAAACCTGGTTAGAGTGTGGCTTTGGTATCTGAACATTTCAACTCTGCCTTGGGCCACAGCTGTCTAATAAAACCTCCAATCGTGTGACAAGGAGGGGAATACCCGTTGCATAACACACAGTTAGAGCACCTGCAGTACAACATTATGACACTTCTTCAGCAGCTACACTAAAGCACTTATGCATTACAAAGTAATTAACCTTCAGGCGAAACATTGAAAGTTCACATCTGAACTCATCCAAACAAAGTGGCACACTCTCCCCAACTCCCTCTATGTCTCTAACGTCCTCCCTTATTTAGTTTTTCTACCCCTCTCTTGTTTTCATTCATTGTGGTGTTGAACCATGTCACTGCTAACCTCTCCGAGCAGACATCTGCCTTCACACACAAAAACACACAAAAACACACACACACACACACACACACACACACATACACACACACACACACACACACACACACACACACACACACACACACACACATCCACTGATAAATAGCTAACAACATAGCTACATGGACTGAGTTTACCTTGTATCTTTATTGATATTTCAATATTTTCACTGTCTCTATGCATACTCACAGGGCCCTACACACTTACACACACTGTCACTCCAACACACACAGACACTCACTCCATCATTTTCTCACTCACACATAATATGTACAGTGAGGGAAAAAAGTATTTGATCCCCTGCTGACTTTGTACGTTTGCCCACTGACAAAGACATGATCAGTCTATAATTTTAAAGGTAGGTTTATTTGAACAGTGAGAGACAGAATAACAAAACAAAAATCCAGAAAAATGCATGTAAAAAATGTTATAAATTGATTTGCATTTTAATGAGGGAAATAAGTATTTGACCCCTCTGCAAAACATGACTTAGTACTTGGTGGCAAAACCCTTGTTGGCAATCACAGAGGTCAGACGTTTCTTGTAGTTGGCCACCAGGTTTGCACACATCTCAGGAGGGATTTTGTCCCACTCCTCTTTGCAGATGTTCTCCAAGTCATTAAGGTTTTGAGGCTGACGTTTGGCAACTCGAACCTTCAGCTCCCTCCACAGATTTTCTATGGGATTAAGGTCTGGAGACTGGCTAGGCCACTCCAGGACCTTAATGTTCTTCTTCTTGAGCCACTCCTTTGTTGCCTTGGCCGTGTGTTTTGGGTCATTGTCATGCTGGAATACCCATCCACGACCCATTTTCAATGCCCTGGCTGAGGGAAGGAGGTTCTCACCCAAGATTTGACGGTACATGGCCCCGTCCATCGTCCCTTTGATGCGGTGAAGTTGTCCTGTCCCCTTAGCAGAAAACACCCCCAAAGCATAATGTTTCCACCTCCATGTTTGACGGTGGGGATGGTGTTCTTGGGGTCATAGGCAGCATTCCTCCTCCTCCAAACACGGTGAGTTGAGTTGATGCCAAAGAGCTCCATTTTGGTCTCATCTGACCACAACACTTTCACCCAGTTCTCCTCTGAATCATTCAGATGTTCATTGGCAAACTTCAGACGGGCATGTATATGTGCTTTCTTGAGCAGGGGGACCTTGCGGGCGCTGCAGGATTTCAGACCTTCACGGCAAAGTGTGTTACCAATACTTTTTTCCCTCACTGTACCTCATGAGTGTGTGTGTGTTGTGAGCTCTACACTGTAAAAAGTGGGACGGCGCTGTTGTTATCTGAAGTGCTTTTACTGATTGGTATGATCTAAAGTTACGTTTTGGTTTGTTAAACCTATTCTACTCAATTTGTCTGAAATAAAATAATGAGTTTGACAGATCAATGTGATTTTTTAAATTGAATGAACGCTTCTAAATTGCTTTCAACAACTCATGCAGATGCACATTGCATAGCGGTGGGGGCAATGTAGCAGCAGCAGCCTATCAGAAGAGTTAAAGGTGTGTCTTATTGGGGACGTGGCTTTCAGACTGTTATTTTTGGCCATCTGTGAGAGTGAATGTCATTCCAGTTAATCTGCTTTGTTGTATTCTATATACAAGGTATAACATGTGCACTGCCAACACTGAATCTGTAATGATACTTGCTTGCAACGATACTAAAGAGCTTGGTAAAGTTTTCATTGGAAAACTAGTTACCATTTGATTACACTATTGAAGTCAATACATTTGAAAGTCTATGTAGAGAATGTGAACTGAATCATTATTTCATGTTATTGAACCAACTGAATTTCTTGATACAGGGAAATGATTTAATTGCTTGTAATCCAATTGAAGAAATTTGGATAGGTAATATCAAATAAAAAATTAGCTTGGAACAAGATGAAAAAATTTGTTGTATATACATTGGGGAAAAAAAGTATTTAGTCAGCCACCAATTGTGCAAGTTCTCCCACTTAAAAAGATGAGAGAGGCCTGTAATTTTCATCATAGGTACACGTCAACTATGACAGACAAATTGAGAATTTAATTTCCAGAAAATCACATTGTAGGATTTGTAATGAATTTATTTGCAAATTATGGTGGAAAATTCTTCTTCTTTAAGAGGCTCCTCTGTCCTCCACTCGTTACCTGTATTAATGGCACCTGTTTGAACTTGTTATCAGTATAAAAGACACCTGTCCACAACCTCAAACAGTCACACTCCAAACTCCACTATGGCCAAGACCAAAGAGCTGTCAAAGGACACCAGAAACAAAATTGTAGACCTGCACCAGGCTGGGAAGACTGAATCTGCAATAGGTAAGCAGCTTGGTTTCAAGAAATCAACTGTGGGAGCAATTATTAGGAAATGGAAGACATACAAGACCACTGATAATCTCCCCTCGATCTGGGGCTCCACGCAAGATCTCACCCCGTGGGGTCAAAATGATCACAAGAACGGTGAGCAAAAATCCCAGAACCACATGGGGGGGACCTAGTGAATGACCTGCAGAGAGCTGGGACCAAAGTAACAAAGCCTACCATCAGTAACACACTGCGCCGCCAGGGACTCAAATCCTGCAGTGCCAGACGTGTCCCCCTGCTTAAGCCAGTACATGTCCAGGCCCGTCTGAAGTTTGCTAGAGTGCATTTGGATGATCCAGAAGAGGATTGGGAGAATGTCATATGGTCAGATGAAACCAAAATAGAACTTTTTGGTAAAAACTCAACTCGTCGTGTTTGGAGGACAAAGAATGCTGAGTTGCATCCAAAGAACACCATACCTACTGTGAAGCATGGGGATTGAAACATCATGCTTTGGGGCTGTTTTTCTGCAAAGGGACCAGGACGACTGATCCGTGTAAAGGAAAGAATGAATGGGGCCATGTATCGTGAGATTTTGAGTGAAAACCTCATTCCATCAGCAAGGGCATTGAAGATGAAACGTGGCTGGGTCTTTCAGCATGACAATGATCCCAAACACACCGCCCGGGCAACGAAGGAGTGGCTTCGTAAGAAGCATTTCAAGGTCCTGGAGTGGCCTAGCCAGTCTCCAGATCACAACCCCATAGAAAATCTTTGGAGGGATTTGAAATCCGTGTTGGCCAGCGACAGCCCCAAAACATAACTGCTCTAGAGGAGATCTGCATGGAGGAATGGGCCAAAATACCAGCAACAGTGTGTGAAAACCTTGTGAAGACTTACAGAAAACGTTTGACCTGTGTCATTGCCAACAAAGGGTATATAACAAAGTATTGAGAAACTTTTGTTATTGACCAAACACTTATTTTCCACCATAATTTGCAAATAAATTCATTAAAAATCCTACAATGTGATTTTCTGGATTTTTTTTCTCATTTTGTCTGTCATAGTTGACGTGTACCTATGATGAAAATTACAGGCCTCTCTCATCTTTTTAAGTGGGAGAACTTGCACAATTGGTGGCTGACTAAATACTTTTTTTCCCCACTGTACATTAAATATTAGTTTGGATTTATGTTATTTATTAAAGGGGAAAAGTAAGTTGAGCGTTGAAAGAAATAGGTTGCAACTTGAATTATTGTTTGTTAATAATCTAAGTTAATCATATATATTTGCTTTCAATAAACATTGTTTTTTTCAATTGAGAAAACCTAACTTATTTACTTGTAACCAGTTAAAGTATTTTTTTTGTTGATCCAAAGAGTCATTTGTTACGGTGTATGTTTGTATGTTTTTGTCTGACCCAGACAGCTTGATGTTTTGTCCCTACAGTGGGGGTCACTCATAATGTTGATAATGATGAACTACTCCGGCACTGGAATGTAAGCAGGGGCAACACAAGGTCAACCCTGAGAATTATGTGGATGGGGAGAGAGGATCCGGAGGGAATAACACTCTGTGTTGTACTGTTGGCCCAAAAAATGCATATGGTTCTAATTACCAGACTATTTAGCACAGATACAAGAACACACTCACAATGGACATGACCAATGATAATGGCTGTGTGTGTGTGCTGTGTGTGTGTGTGTTCATTTCAATAGCTTTGAAATTAATTTCACTGCATATTTTGAGGGACACTGGAACCAATATCTCCCTCAAAACAATAACTGATGCACTGGTTTTATTAATTCCATGCTCCTGAGACATGGATCCTTCCCCATCCTGACAAGCACGGCTTTGTGGATTGTTTTATATATTTCATAAACAGTACGTTTTGTCCCTCTCTCTTTTTCTCCACCTTCCTCCATCCCTCACTCACTCGATCGCTCTCGCCCTCCCTCCATCCCTTCCTCTCTCACTCTCTGTCTCTCTCTGCTCTGTTGCATGTTGAGGGCTGTGGCCAGTGTTTCCCCTACTTCACAAGTCTAGCATGTAAGTCTCAAGACATTTGGTCCCTATTGGATTACAACCCAATGTATAAACCAACCAAATACTCCCAGATGGCACAGTAATGTCAACCAGCACTAGTAAATGCAGTTTAATGGCCAATGTTTCCACTGGTTTCAATTTCTTCTCAGCTTCTACAAATTCCATGGCACTTAGCAGGCAAATAATTACGTCCCAACCAGTTGATGTATACATTCCAAAACAGTTCCACAGTCAATGGTTGTAGAAAAAAACAATATCTTAAGAAAAATATGTCTATGCTGGTTTAGCTAAATGATATCCTGGATGCTGTGTCTGTATTAGCCAGCTATATTGTCAAAGTTCTGCCAAACCAACGTATCATCTCCATTACACTCTCAGCATAAGGTATCGACAGCAGTTATAGGGATTATCCTGTTTTTCAAACCCTAATGGCTTCCAGAGAGCGTACGTGTCTGCTGGTTCTCGGACCCCTTTTCACATCCACTCTCAAATTCCTCAACTTTAAACAGAGCTCACCTCCCTCTCCCCCATCCCTCCACACAACAAAACCTGGTCCTCCATAGGAAAGCTTGTCATCTCGTCTTAACCTTGTTTAGTCAAGAGCATGTTGGTTTAATTAATGTTTCCATGCAGCCTTTCTCCTATTTCTTTGCTTTTCTGTGACGGTTTGACTGGTGAGTTTTGCCCTGTCAAAATGGAACCAGCTGGCTGGTTGGTTCATGGTTCAGCCACACACCAAAGACTCAAAGGAGGAGGTTAACAAAGGGGGAACCGCTGGGATGTGCAATATACCTGAGCCAAATAACAAGCCTTCTCCATGGTATTGGAGACTAAGGCAGACACCCTGGAATCAATTCCCCCAGTAGCCCTATGCTGTGTCTCTCAGTTCTTCAAGCAAGCATCCTTTCCCATCCTACTTACAGTACATAAGTGAACTGAACACAATGGAGAGAATATAGCACTTGTTTATTGCTTTCAGTGCTTTCACCTATTCTATCTTTTCAAATGGGTGATTCTTGGAATTAAAACATAGGGAAGGAGGCTTCTTCCAAATTACAGTAGCCCTCTCTAGGGGCAGGCAGCTGAGTGTCTTGAGGCTTAAAGCTCACCAGAGCACCACCACTGCATTGAGATTTATTGACTGAACTTGTGGAGACATCCTTGTGAGTTCAGAATGAATGGCTGTCACGACCCCTTCACTCCATCCGGCTAGATGAAAGCAAGGGATGAACTATTAAGTCCTAACTGAGGCATGAACTGTAAAACCTTAACCCACACATTCTACTCACAGAATCACCAAGAATAATAATATGTCCCTTCTCTTTGTTTAACAGCAGACAAGTAACAATGTTACGGGATTGAGATGACTACATTTGGCATAGACAGGCCGACCAATCAACCAGTCTACAGTTTCGGTCCTGTGGGAGACTCCTTGTTGCATTTCTTCCTATGCTAAACTCCCTTTTGTCCTGTCCTGGGCACTCATAGTCATGATTGATTGGGGAGGCTGTTTCAGACTGTGTCGTATGGGGGGCTTTAACAGGAAATGGGAGCTCACTGGAGACTCTGATGGAAACTTTTCAGCACTAGCTAGCTGATTTAGCGCCTGAGAGAGCCAGCGTTGCAGAACGACGAGAACAATGCTTTCTGGAACTGGAGACTCCTCTGTTAACAGTTTATGACGGAGGTCTGAGATTAGCTGAGAAGCTGCAGAGCAGCACTATGGGCTCAGGCAGACACCCTCCCCCCACCATCCCAGCATCCTAATGGAGGGAGGTAGTCTAGAGATCCATCACAGGAGGCATATTCTAATATAGGCTTTTTATGTAACTTTGAGTGACAGTTTAACACAGCACATTACATGTAAATGTAGGCTTTTTTATTTTCATGGCACACTAAATCCTTCGACCCGTATGTCTGTGTCTTATTGTGATCCTTATTAGGTTGTTTCCTTCCAGGGTCCCCTGGCTGATTGCAGGGTTAATCCCTATGGTTTGTAGTTTCAGGATGAGTAGACTTTCAGATCAGCAAAAACCCCAAAGCCTTATGGGTTTCCCAGTGATGGAGAACGGCTACATAGTGACACCATCAACCTTTCCTCTCAAACAGAACACACAAGTTCGTGTGTGTGTGTGTGTGTGTGTGTGTGTGTGTGTGTGTGTGTGTGTGTGTGTGTGTGTGTGTGTGTGTGTGTGTGTGTGTGTGGACCTGTGTTAATACGTATATGCATGTAGTCTGTGTGTGTGTGTGTGTGTGCGTGTGTGTGTGTGTGCATGTGTGTGTGTGTGTGTGTGTGTGTGTGTGTGTGTGTGTGTGTGTGTGTGTGTGTGTGTGTGTGTGTGTGTGTGTGTGTGTGTGTGTGTGTGTGTGTGTGTGTGTGTGTGTGTGAGTGAGTGTGTGTGTGTGTGTGAGTGAGTGTATTGACTGGCAGCAGGGGGGCTATGAACCTGGGGTCTTCAAAAAAACTATAAACAATGCAGCTGGCCATCCAACTCATCTACAAAACACACATATACACACACTCTCCCCCTGACTATCTAAACACACAGTCATTACTGTACTTGGCCGTGAACATCCATACGGGATAGCTGAATACTCCACAATGGAATGCCTTTGAAAGACTCTTTGATTGAATGTGCTTTTATCTGTTCTAGGTGCTGAGAATGAAAGAAACACAGGACATGAGACCTCAGTTAAACCTGTCGGCACAAGTTAATCTCCCAGAACAGAAGGCCTGGTGTCATTCAGCAGGGTTGTTCTATGTTTGGGATACAAAGGACTTCCCAGCCAGCCTGTGGTTGGTGTGGAGATAACACCCTCAGCCTAAACTTCCAGCTTTAAGGGTCTCCCCTAACCAGTTGGGAACTGTCAGCCTCTGTAATTATAAAAGCTGGAATGCCATAGGCACTTTTTCTAAGACTGTTGTGTTGTTCCCCTCTAAAACCAAGGGAGATAAGTATTAAGGTGTCAATCAACTCACATTATGAAAACCTGCCTTTGTGGAAACAAATCTACTGATATGCTGTAAATTGTGTAAGGCATTTTAACTATCACAAAGTAGCACAGATATTTTACCTATAATATGTGAGACAAAGTTAACTTTGGGTCAAACGTGTTGGGGTCAAATTCACTGGTGGTGCTAGTGCTGAGTCTCTCTCTCTCTCCATCTGTTGCCCCCACGTTAGGTGTGACATCTGAGGAAATTGATGTGCATCATCCATCTGTCCATGATAGATACTGTAGTATCATTAAAGGCATTACTTCAGAAGGACTGGTACCTGATCCGCTTTTCAATCTGTTGCTGTTTTTCTCACAATCTAGCTACTCCATATCACACACTTTCATATTACACACACACACACACACACCACACACACACCACACACACACACCACACGCACGCACACACACACACACACATACACACACACACAGCAGGTTTGGGTTATTATTCCTGCTGTGTTTGCATCCCAAGACAATTCTAACGGCCAGACCAGCACTCTCAACTCTATTTCACCAAGTATTCATCAAACACAAGTTTCTCATTATGACTGTAAAAAATGATAACACAGCTGGAAATGTAAGGGTTATATTGTATCTAGACACAAGTTCAGGCAATTACACTACCAAATCACTGTATGCCTATTTTCTGTTGAATTATGATTGTGTCATTTCTGACTTACAAAACCGCCACACTTGCTTGAAAGTGATAAATGCTCCTCCAACACCAGGATGTCACTGTCTCTTACCTCAGAAAGAAATAGTAAGAGTTGTTCTCCACTGCGCTGTAGGAGTAACAGGGGAAGTAGCCCAGCCCGGTGACATTGAACCGGGAACCGGCAGGGACCTCCAGCATGCTGCCCCACGCCTGGTCACATTGCAGCTCGATCTCGGCGGAGAAGAAGAGGTCCGTGTCATACTGCCAAGGCAGGTAGTTGTACACACTGTATGAGTCCTTGTGCAGCGCAAGCACCTTGGCGAAAACGATGATCTCCGCGAGCTCCGCGCGGCACGCCTCGGTCTGTGGTCTCCAGTCATGGGGCAACTGGCATCCCCAAACTCCGCTCAGACAGGTCGCCAGAATCAAAGCCAAAATAGCACTCATGGCAGGCAACTGCGGGTCTCGATTGCAGCCTCTATGAAACGTAATTTCGGGGCAGTGATGGGTGAGCGCTACAGGACCAGTGACTTCTCATCAAACTGTCAGACAGGACTGTATTCCATGGGCTTGTGTGCAAATGCGCAGCACCAACGTTGTGGTAGGTATCCAAAAATTATGCTCTCTTTGTAAATAACGGCGGGAATGTGACATATAGTCACTCACTTGTTGCGGTCAAATATAATAGCGCCGCAGCAGTTTATTGATCCAGTTCTCTCATGCTAACCCCTCTGTCCTCCCTGATCCCCTCCTGCACGCTAGGTTACACTCTGTGAGTGATGATCTAATATTACGCGCAGCTCCCCTGTATCCTGTAGAATAGAATGAGGCGCTCAGAGGTGCTCAGTGCGCTTTATATCTGACACTCTATTCTAACCTAACGTAGCAGGCGTAAAAAGACGCCTGAGCGTAGGTCCCACATCTGGTTTCGTGCTGAAGAGGAAGCTAGGTCGAAGTAGCTGTATCCCTGATAACCGGATGCATCCGTTTGTTGGCAACTCCGCTAAGGGTGCACTATTCTGACAGCCTCCCTAGAGAACATCTCCACTTTGTCTATTACCTGACACTTTATGTTACTTAACCTCTCTAGATCAGACATTCAGGGGGTCAACAAAAATGGTATGCCAATTTACAATCCTCCAAATTGGCAATTTGCAGACCATTGTCTAATATAGGCTATTTCCATACATTTCCAATGTTACATAATATTTGGTGTATTTCTATATTCCTCTTATATTGCTTTGGTAATAAGCGCCTACAATTTACAACTTAATTATCAGCCTAACCTGCAACAGCGACCTTATCCGTATCACTGAGACAAACGATGTCCCCCTGGGGACATGACTTCTGAGACATGATGACCTGTGGCCCACATGTGCTAACGAGGTGGGAGGTGGGCCACAAATTACACCACCAGAAGCTGATTGAAATACATATTTGACCACTTTCTAATCACTCTGGTGCCTGAAAGATAGATGAGTTGCTGCTAACATTAGGTCAGAGTTCAAGCAAGAACACATTTCCTAAATGTCTCAGGCTCAAGAGACTCTAGGCTGAACAGTAGGCCTGCTACATTGACATGTAACATCATGCCTTTGTCCCAGCATTGCACCTCTGTCATGGGCAGTGGTGTAAAAATAATACTCAATTGTCATACTTGAGTAAAAGTAAAGATACCTTAGAAAATGACTTAAGTAAAATTGAGTCACCCAGTAAAATACTACTTGAGTAAACGTCTAAAGGTATCTGGTTTTAAATGTTCTTAAGTACAGTGGTGGGAAAAGTACTAAATTGTCATAAAAAAAAAAAAAGCCATACATCAAATCAGAAGGCACAATTTTGTTGTTTATTTAATTTATTTATGGACATCCAGGGGCACACTCCAACACTCAGATATAATTTACAAACACAGTATTTGAGCAGGCGCGATTACCCTAGCTCAGGGATCATCAACTAGATTCAGCCGCAGGCTGATTTTATTATTGAGCAGATGGTCAGGGGGCTAGAACATAATACAATATAATTTATAGACTGCAAATTGACCGCAAGAAGCCCAAACAGATAAAATATTTGACGAAAACATAATCATTTCAAACCTTGCTTGCATTTGTATACGATCACATATATCTCTTTATTATGCGTGGTAATACTTTGGAACAGATCCCCCAAATAAAAGCTACCTTTTCTTTTTCTTCAGAAAACTTGGGGGGCCAAGTAAAATCACCCGCAGGGCAAATTGGCGATCCACCAACATTTTCTAATAGGCTACTGAAATCATTCCAATTCCGATTAAAAGGCAAATGGAGTTCAGCAGTATTAGAGGCTGACTTCAGGACCATGTGGACACCTGGGAGCAGGAGGGAAGGCTGTTCGTATGGCTGGCTGGCTTTATGGAGAGCTCATGATGCAGATGCAGGGAACAGTGCAACTTTTTCTCGAAACAGTGCAGAGGTAAAGATGACTGTAGTAGATGGCGTTGGCTAGGTAACTGCTGTTTGACTTGACATGACACATAGCAGCTAATTCTTATATAACATATGTTTGTAGAATGTTAAGTCTCGTATTGACTGAGGTGAATGAAGATACAGCAACAAAGTTATAATGGCTGCAGTCAATTTAGCTTGTTTTTGCTGTTCTTCAAATTGCATTTTAGAGTTGAAAAATGCTGTAGAAATGCAGTAAATGAGCTTCAATTTGATTTTTTAAAATCCACTTTGCCATACCCTAGGTTTAGCTGAAATGATGCCCCTGGTGTGAATTGTTCCATTTTGCTGTCCTCCCTGAGCATTCGAAATGTAACAAGTACTTTTGGGTGTCAGGGAAAATGTATGGGAGTAAAAAGTCCATATTTTCTTTACAAATGTAGTGGAGTTAAAGTTGTCAAAAATATAAATAGTAATGTAAAGTACAGATACCCCAAAAAACGACTTAAGTAGTACTTCAAAGTATTTTTACTTAGACTGAATTCCCATTACGAGATATGAAGGAGAGTCTGAGGAGCGGAGTGGCAAAAGATAATTATACTTTTCAATTTACGTTACATCCTTGCCTTACCCTTCGTTGTGGCTGGCAACGTGGCATTCTTGGTCCGCCGCTCAAATTGACCGTAAATATCACAGTAGACACTAGCCAGTAAGCACAAACTATTCAACAATAGATGCGGTAAAGGGGTCAATGGAACGCAGACCGTCCCAAAGACCAGATTGGTACACATTCAACAAATCTGTTCTAACAAAGTGGATACTCGTCAAATCCATCATGATTTATGTATTGTAACAGGCCCACAATGTGGTTACTTAAGTCCAATTTGGATATATTTGGCTGTTTTCGCTGTATCATATGTAGAAGTCCCTTTTCAGGTTTAGAAGAAGTGACTGCTAAATGCTAACTCCTGTTCGTATAAGCTTGTTAGCATAGCTAGCATACAGAAATCGGTGGTGGTAATCGAAGTCGTTTTTAACTATAATGCAGTTGATTGGTAACGATGACATGAACATGTGTTGGGGTTGACATTCATACAAGCATTATACTTCTATTTTTACCTCAACATAGTGTGAAATACACATAAACATTAGGCACATTTTGCTGGGGGGCAATGAGGAGACTTGGGATCTTTGCCCCACGGCCCTTTCCCCTATGCATTTCCATGGCAATTCCCTAGTTTTGGTCGAGCTCGATTTACCTCTTTAACGCATCTATGACAGAAACTTTTCTTCTAAAATATTACACTATTGAATAATGCAACCAAACCATATTACACTCTTAAATAATGCAACAATTCACAAGCATGTGGAGACAATTAAAGGGTTCATTTTCTTGGCTGTAGGCTACACTCATTACATTTTAGCTTCAAGACAAAAGCACAGAGTTACTAACAGCTGTCTTCACCAAGTAACTTGAGCCTATCAAAAATGTACATTTAACCCTCTCATACTAAGATATAAGTACAGTAGGCCTACCTTACAAAAAACCATGCTTCGTTTTTTTCAATATTACATTTTAGTCATTTAGCAGCCGCTCTTATCCAGAGCTACTTACAGTTAGTGAGTGCATATATTTTCATACTGGCCCCCCGTGGGAAACGAACCCACAACCCTGGCGTTGCAAGCGCCATGCTCTACCAACTAAGCTACAGGGGGACTACGATATCAATACTGCTCAGTTGGTAGAGCATGGCGCTTGCAACGCCAGGGTTGTGGGTCCGTTTCCCACAGGGGTCAGTATGAAAATGTATGCACTCACTAACTGTAAGTCGCTCTGGATAAGAGCGTCTGCTAAATTACTAAAACGTAAATGTAAATTTCAAATTTGACTGAAAACATGGGCATAAGTGAATTCACTGTTTTTATAAAATGCCTCATGATTTCTCAACGTGCACAATTAGTCTGTGCTTCTGTCTGATCAACTGTAGCCTACTGATAACAATCACAGCTGTAGGTAGCTTAGAGAAGCCTATGCGCTCTGATCCCATCTGGGCCTGACCCATAACATCTTGTTTTTATAGCCTAAAATAGGCCAATTTATTTGTGTTCTGAGAAATGTGAATGTTATCAAATTTGTTTTATATTCAAACTTCGGATGGCTAGGCTACCTAGGCCTTTTCAATCCAAAATTATTGACTGGAATTAATCAATCAATACAATAGTGATGACAGACTGAATGGGTATCTTTTTAACTACAGATGCAAAGGCCTACATGACGCAACCCTGCATACAGCAAGCTCAGGCCTGTTAAAACAAATTACCTCCCACAACTCTGGGACCTGTGGTGCCACCTCTGTAATCACCACACAATGTTACAAATAAAAAAACATATCCCATTTGTATGATCTACATTTTACATGTTTTTGGTGTTGGGGATAGGCTTCCATATTTTGACATGGCTCGGTGCAGCCAGCGACAACAGGCTGTTACTGCAATTTCAATTAAAAACTCAATGAAACAAGTTTCAAATATTAGGAAAAAGTCTATACATTTCAGCTGTTTCAAAAACTGTTATTACCATTTATACTTTAGGAGTGTTGGCTCAACACCATTGTGTTTTCACTGCCCTGCTTCAAGGGGTGCAACTGTCAGGCGAGTGTCGTGAGCTACTTCCGGAGGTAGTGGTTGAGACGTAGCAAGCAGCCTATGAAGTTTAAGTGTATAATAAATTATGTAATATGTGTAGCCAACTGTATTTTTTATGCAAATTGTAGAAGAGGCTCTTAGTTACTTTACAAGACTTGTCATGGGAATGTCCTTCCCAGCAGAACAGCCCCCAGTTATCTCCTCTTTAGTAACCTCTTCAAAGGGGTGGCAGGTAGCCTAGTGGTTAAGCGCGTTGGGTGAGTAACCGAAAGGTTGCTGATCCGGATCCCCCAAGCCAGCAAGGTGGAAAAATTAGCCGTTTTGCCCTTGAACAAGGCAATTAATCTCCAACAACAACTGCTCCCTGGGCACCGATGACATGGACATTGATTAAGGCAGCCCCCCACACCTCTCTAATTCAGAGGGGTTGGGTTAAATGCGGAAGACACATTTCAGTTGAATGCATTAAGTTGTGCAGCTGACTAGGTATCCCCCTTTCCAGGAACGAGATTACCTCGATAGAGGTGAGGGATGAATTAACCCATGCCAACCATGCAGAAAAATAGTAGGCCTAGGCGAAGATGGCTCATAGGGTCTACATTTTTCCTTTTGGCAGATCTAATGCCTGCGGCAGGCCTTTACATCAATAGGCCTAGGCCATGTTTTTAAGATTACACCAGAGCCTGTCCTACTGTTATATAATTTGACAAAGGGTTTATATTTTCAATATGCATTACCCGGTTTAAACCTCAGGCTTTTTGGTGTTGATACAGGAGCATGGACATCAGTGAGTCCCCTCTTCCTCTCTAATCCTCCGCACTCAAGCCAAAATAAGCATGCGGATTCCTGTCGCTTTTAATGTCGAGTGACACAAAAAGAGAGTGCTGGTCCAGGGGAGATCCTTGTGCCTTTGTTCAGCCACGTGGCTCATTCAGTTCAATCAGCAGTCAAAAACAGACAACAATGATCAACCTGGTCTCAGAGCAAAACATATTATATTTTACTAAAAATCTGTGCCACTCCATTTAGTATGATATGTTACTTTTCTGGTAACATTTGGCCTACGTAAATCCAGGACACTGAAATTAGTATGATATGTTACTGTTGGTATGACAGTAGGTTACTTAAGGCAAAAAAACGAAAGAGAGAGGAAACCAGAGTATTGGTAGCCCTTGTGGCTGGGACCGCGGATTGTCCCGGGCTTGTGGCTGTCTAGATCCCTACTGTTTGTTGCTGTTTCCATCTTCCCTGCAACCTGCCCTGTCTGGAATTGTGGGGAGTAACAGCGTAGCCTACGTTACTACCATGACAAAGACTAAAGCCGGTGGGAGTACCGTTGAAGACAGTGGTGACTCTGTCAAATAAAATAAAAATCAAATCACATTTTATTGGTCACATACCATATTTAGCAGATGTTATTGCGGGTGTAGCGAAATGCTTGTGTTCCTAGCTCCAACAGTGCAGTAGTATCTAACAATTCACAACAATGCACACAAATCTAAAAGTAAAATAATAGAATTAATTAATATATAAATATTAGGACGAGCAAATTGGAGTGGCGTAGAATAGAATACAGTATATACATATGAAATGAGTAAAGCAGTGTGTAAACATTATTAAAGTGACTAGTGTTCCATTATTAACGTGGCCAGTGATTCCATGTCTATGTATATAGGGTAGCAGCCTCTAAGGTGCAGGGTTGAGTAACCTGGTGGTAGCCGGCTAGTCTGATGGCCTTGAGATAGAAGCTATTTTTCAGTCTCTCTGTCCCAGCTTTGATGCACCTGTATTGACCTCGCCTTCTGGATGATAGCGGGGTGAACAGGCCGTGGCTCGGGTGGTTGATGTCCTTGATGATCTTTTTGGCCTTCCTGTCACAGATGAAGGATATTTGAAACAAACAAAAATAGTTATATATTGTTACAACAACCAGAAAATAGCTTCAACTGTTGTGTCCAAATACTGGTGGAGCTAACTAATAAAATAATGGACGACCTGACCAGAGAGGTCCAGGACCGGAAGAACAGTTTTAATTTCTCCCAGAGTCAGCTCGATGAGTTTAAACAGGAAAACAGCAAGATGACAACAATCTGTAAGTCATTGAGAAAGGACATTAGTTCTGTATCTGAATCCATGAAAACAATGACAGAGAAATCAGATTATCTTGAGGGACAATCAAGGCGGAAAAACATTGTTGTAGACAGAATTGCAGAATCTCCACATGAGACCAGGACGGAGTCTGAGGACAAAGTGAGGGAAATGATCTCGGAGAAACTGAAGATGGACAACAGGAAGATTGAGTTGGAGCGCGCCCACAGGACTGGAAAACCCAACACCGGCCCAGGTGACAGGCGCAGGCCGATAGTCGTCAAGGTCCTGAGGTTCAAGGACAAGGTAGTGGTTCTGGAAAGAGCCAAGAACTTGAGGGGAACATACATCTTCCTCAACAAGGACTATCCTGAAGCTGTATGCCAGAAGAGAAAATACCTCTGTTCAAAAGTATTTAGTCAGCCACCAATTGTGCAAGTTCTCCCACTTAAAAAGATGAGAGAGGCCTGTCATTTTCATCATAGGTACACGTCAACTATGACAGACAAATTGAGAAAATAAAATCCAGAAAATCACATTGTAGGATTTTTTATGAATTTATTTGCAAATTATGGTGGAAAATAAGTATTTGGTCACCTACAAACAAGCAAGATTTCTGGCTCTCACAGACCTGTAATTTCTTCTTTAAGAGGCTCCTCTGTCCTCCACTCGTTACCTGTATTAATGGCACCTGTTTGAACTTGTTATCAGTATAAAAGACACCTGTCCACAACCTCAAACAGTCACACTCCAAACTCCACTATGGCCAAGACCAAAGAGCTGTCAAAGGACACCAGAAACAAAATTCTAGACCTGCACCAGGCTGGGAAGACTGAATCTGCAATAGGTAAGCAGCTTGGTTTGAAGAAATCAACTGTGGGAGCAATTATTAGGAAATGGAAGACATACAAGACCACTGATAATCTCCCTTGATCTGGGGCTCCACACAAGATCTCACCCCGTGGGGTCAAAATGATCACAAGAACGGTGAGCAAAAATCCCAGAACCATGATCCCAAACACACTGCCCGGGCAACGAAGGAGTGGCTTCGTAAGAAGCATTTCAAGGTCCTGGAGTGGCCTAGCCAGTCTCCAGATCTCAACCCCATAGAAAATCTTTGGAGGGAGTTGAAAGTCTGTGTTGCCCAGCGACAGCCCCAAAACATCACTGCTCTAGAGGAGATCTGCATGGATGAATGGGCTAAAATACCAGCAACAGTGTGTGAAAACCTTGTGAAGACTTACAGAAAACGTTTGACCTGTGTCATTGCCAACAAAGGGTATATAAAAGTATTGAGAAACTTTTGTTATTGACCAAATACTTATTTTCCACCATAATTTGCAAATAAATTCATTACAAATCCTACAATGTGATTTTCTGAAAAAAATTATCATTTTGTCTGTCATAGTTGACGTGTACCTATGATGAAAATTACAGGCCTCTCTCATCTTTTTAAGTGGGAGAACTTGCACAATTGGTGGCTGACAAAATACTTTTTTCCCCCATTGTATATCTAGGAGAACCAAGGATCCAAAAGCTGGGCCTAAAATAGTGTATAAGAGATCATACAAAAGTTTTTGCTGTGACTCATGTGGATGATGTAAAAAATATTTGTTGGTCTGATGTGATTAATAAGGAGCATCCAGACGCTGCACTTGATTAATTTATTAAATTGCTTCTTCAAATTATTGAGAAACATGCACCTGTTAAGAAACTGACTGTTAGAACTGTTAAGGCTCCATGGATTGATGAGGAATTGAAAAACTGTATGGTTGAAAGAGATGTGGCAAAAGGAGTGACTAATGAGTCTGGCAGCACATCTGACTGGCTGACTTGAGAAATGATGTGACTAAACTCAACAAAAAGAAGAAGAAACTGTATTATGAAGATCAATGATATAAAAAACTTTGGCATACTTTAAATGAAATTAAGGGCAGAAAGACAAATTCAACTCCATCTTTCATCGAATCAGATGGCTTATTCATCACAAAATCATTTGATGTTGCCAATTATAGGATATATATACGAAATATTGGCGCCGGAAGGGATCACTGCCGTTTGATGGGCTCCTAACCAATTGTGCTATTTTGTGTGTTTTGTCGCATTGTTTGTAACTTATTTTGTACATAATGTTGATGCTACCGTCTCCTATGACCGAAAAGAGCTTCTGGATATCAGAACAGCGATTACTCACCTCGAACTGGACAAAGATTATTTCTTTAATGAGTCTGACGCCAAGGATAGAATGTTGCTCCCAGACAAGGCACAAATTCTCGTAAATCGCATGAAGAAAATACTGAAATACAGGGGGCGGAGATCACGGTGCCTTGTAAGAATTTGTCGGCGAGTGGGTAACCCGCCTCTACCATCCGTGCTATTGGCCAACGTGCAATCACTGGATGAGCTCAGTTCGAGACTATCCTACCAACAGGACATTAAAACTGTAATATCTTATTTTTCACAAAGTCGTGGCCGAACGACGCCACGGATAATATACAGTTTGCTGGGTTTTCCGTGCTTTGGCAGGACAGAACAGCTACGTCCGGTAAGATGAGGGGTGTGTGTCTATTTGTCAATAATAGCTAGTGCGCGATTGTTATGAACCCCGTGGCTTTAAACGTCTAGGGTGGATGGACAAGAGACCCGTAACATAATTCGTGCAAATTAGAAGCGTGACATGGAACAGTGAGAACAAAAACTACACGACAACCATAAACTACCGTCAAACATAAAAGGTTTATTTTTGAACACACGGTAAAGGTTTAGGAAAAAGGGCTGAGCAGGACCCAAGAAATGAAACAATAGCGTAAAACACCCCTAAACTGATCTTGCCTGCCTCAAGAACCGCTAAGCTACTGCTAATCATACAAAAATACAGTGGGTGGTCCGCTCAGGTCTAACTAGTGTTTCTAGACAGTTTTCTTCCTACGGGTAATATACGCCCAAGGGCAGCTTGCTTAAACTCCCCTTTTCCGAGAAACACACAAAGTTACCAAACAGAGTAACCAGCAAATGAGTGAGTACACAAAACACCACAGTATCCATACTCACATACGAAAATAGTCTCACAAAGTTACCAAACAGAGTAACCAGCAAATGAGTGAGTACACAAAACACAGGACACCACAGTATCCATACTCACATACGGAAATAGTCTCTAACAACAAACACAACTGACCGGCTTTTAAACAATGGGATGTGTTATTGAAAAAACCAGAAACAGGTGGTGCAATGCAGAGGAATGTCCACTGATTGGTCCACCTCAGCAATCAGCAGACACCCCAACGACCATCAATCAGGAACATAAAGGACACCTGTGATTAGGGCAGAAGGAGAGGAAAAACACAAAAAGACACAGGATACCTGTATCCGTAACACTCCCACCCTTAAAAGAGCAAACCACAATGGTTTGCGACACACGTACCATCACAACACCCAAAATTCAAAGATCAACAGCATCCTGGCGGGATAACAAAAAAAAACTAGATCTCTAAACAGGAGACAAAGCATCTGCCAACACATTATCCAACCCCTTTTTGTGGCGGATCTCCAAATTATAATTTTGCACTACAAGTGCCCAACGCATAAGGTGTTGGTTCTGGTTGTACATCCGGTGGAGAAAAACTAAGGGGTTATGGTCAGTATATACTATCACTGGTAATGCACTGGAACCAACATAAACTTCAAAGTACTGCAGAGCTAACAACAAAGCTAGAGCTTCTTGTTCAATGGTGGAATAGTTTGTCTGACATTTGTTAAATTTCCGTGAAAAATAACAGACAGGATGGTCCACTCCACTCTGGTCCTGCTGTAGTAGAACAGCACCAGCACCTCTGGCACTTGCATCTACCTCCAGTTTAAACAGTCGTTCAAAAATCTGGCGCAGCAAGAACAGGAGTACTACATAAGAGTGCTTTAGCAGTGTTGAAAGCAGTACTACAATCTTCAGACCATACAAATTTTCTCACGGACTGAGCAAATCCGTTAATGGAGCAACTACCGCAGAGAAATTTTTACAGAAACTACGGTAGTAGCCAACCATCCCTAAAAGCGGCGTAGCTCTCTTCTGGTGGTAGGTGCGGGAAATGCATTTATAGCTGAGACCTTGGCATCTACAGGGCGCACCTGACCATGGCCGACCTGTTTACCGAGATAAGTAACAGTGGCCTTCCCAAACTCGCACTTTGCTAAGTTCAGGGTTAGAGAAGCGGCTGCTAGACATTCACACACTACCCTTAGAGTGTTAACATGATCAGACCACTCAGTTGAATAAATTACCAGATCATCAAGGTAAGCACTACAATTAGGAACTCCAGCCAATACTGTGTTAACCAGGCGTTGGAAAGTGGCTGGTGCGTTTCACATCCCAAATGCCATGACAGCATATTGTAGGAAGTGATCTGGGGTCACAAAGGCAGAGATGTCGGAGGCACGTGAGGTTAACGGCACCTGCCAGAAACCTTTTAGAAGATCTAGTTTGGTTACATAAGTAGCAGCACCAACAGTATCAATACAGTCATCCAATCTGGGTAACGGGAACGAGTCGGGCACTGTGACTGCATTGACCTTCCGATAGTCCGTACATAATCTGGATGTTAGAGACGTTGACACGATAAGCATGTTGCTTGATAGGTGCAGCGTTTCCAACATTAATGTCATGTTCTAACACATTTGTGCATGTAGGAACATCATAAAAAAGACATGGAAAGCTGTGTAATAGTCTCACAATATCATCTGACTGTCCGTCCGTTAAATGAATCGGGCTTGACGGGAGAGACAGCAGCATCTCTGAATTGGGCAATCTAGCACACTGCTGCTGAGTATTGCGCAACTCCAACCCATCTCCGTCCACATCATTAACATGACCTCCCACTACAGCCATAGCAGCAATAGAGACGGCCGATTCGGCCAGTTTCTCTGGACTGTCTATCTGAGTGACGGGTCTGGTGTGGTATGTCTTCAACATGTTAACGTGGCACACACGAGATTTGCGTTTTCTATCAGGAGTCTGTATCACGTAGTCAGTTTCACTTAGTTTCTTTTCAATTACATAAGGACCAGAGAAACGTGCTGACAATGACGCTCCTGGCACCGGCAACAATACAAGAACTTGGTCACCTGGCTGCAGTGAACGAGAAACAGCCTGGGTGTCATAGTGCCGTTTCATCCGTCTCTGTGAGGAAGACAGCGCTTCCTTTGCTAGAGCACAGGCACCATGTAGGCGCTCACGAAAGCGACTAACGTAGTCCAACACATTTTCTTTCACACACAACTCTTGTGATAAAAACTGATCCTTAAGGACTTCCATAGGTCCCCTCATGGAGTGTCCAAACACCAGTTCAGCTGGGCTGAACCCTAAGGATTCCTGTACTGTCTCACAGACAGCAAACAAAACTAGAGGAACTCCCTCATCCCATGTCTAATATTAAGGTAGTCTCGAGGTATTGCTCGCCTGAGGTAGAGTCCCTCATGATAAGCTGTAGACCACACTATCTACCAGGAGAGTTTTCATCTATATTTTTCGTAGCCTGCTATTTACCACCACAAACCAACGCTGGCACTGAGACAGCACTCAACAAGCTGTATAAGGCCATAAGCAAACAAGAAAATGCTCATCCAGAAGCGACGCTCCTAGTGGACTTTAATGCAGGCAAACTTAAATCTGTTTTACCTAATTTTTACCAGCATGTCACATGTGCAACCAGAGGAAAATAAACTCTAGATATACCACCTTTTCTCCACACACAGAGACGTGTACAAAGCTCTCCCTCGCCCTCCATTTGGCAAATCTGACCATAATTATATCCTCCTGATTCCTGCTTACAAGCAAAAACTAAAGCAGGAAGTACCAGAGACTCGCTCAATACGCAAGTGGTCAGATGAGGCGGATGCTAAGCTACAGGACTGTTCTTCTAGCACAGACTGGAATACGTTCCGGGATTCGACCAATGGCATTGAGCAGTATACCACCTCAGTCACCGGCTTCATCAATAAGTGCATCGACGACTTCCTCCCCACAAATCAAATCAAATCAATTTTTATTTGCCACATGTGCCGAATACAACAGGTGTAGACATTACCGTGAAATGCTTACTTACAGCCCTTAACCAACAATGCATTTATTTCTTAATAAAAAGTAAAATAAAACAACAACAACAAAAAAGTGTTGAGAAAAAAAGAGCAGAAGTAAAATAAAATAACAGTAGGGAGGCTATATACAGGGGGGTACCAGTGCAGAGTCAATGTGCGGGGGCACCGGCTAGTTGAGGTAGTTGAGGTAATATGTACATGTGGGTAGAGTTAAAGTGACTATGCATAAATAATTAACAGAGTAGCAACAGCGTAAAAAGATGGGGTGGGGGTGCAAATAGTCCGGGTAGTGTCGTAGAAATATTTGACTCAAAAGTAGTCAAATCAAAAATATCTCTCAAGAGACTGGAGCTTGTGAATCCAAAAATTAGACTTTATTATTTGCGTAACAAAGCCGAGCCACTCCATGGAACGGCTGTCTCTTTCTGGCTCGGAAATCTCTTTTATACACACACAAATGCACAGTCATGTTTACATAGCATACAAAGCTACTTCCCTTAAGTTAACTGATTAACATATTTAACTGCCACGCCACTATTATCTTAAGTCCAACAACACATGTTGTTTACTCCAAAAGACCATGGGGCGCCTTTCCATATGGGGCCTCTTCCCCTTATTTCATTATATTGGTGACGTGGCTCAGACACTTAAAAAAATAAAATACATACATTCATTAAAGCATGTTTACACACTGTATTGGCTATATTCCTTATTTAGAAATGCATCTGGATTATAAAATGTCAAATCCTGTTTACTATATTTTACCTTTGACATTTCCCAACATTTTCCTTAATGATACATAAAATATTACCATATAATCCCCCCTTTGGGACATTCCAACAATGTCCCAAAAATACAAAGATTTACTTTAAAATGAATGTAAGCCTGTGCATTTACTTATTCTTAGCCTTGCCATATGTGGTTACTTTTCATATGCATATATTTAAACCAATATATATTCCTCATTGTTTGACCCATCCTGATGAGGACCCAGAGCCCCGTCAGGTATTGGATACAAGTCTGGAAGGTTTTCCTCTAAATTAACCTCCAAGTTTTTCTATTAGGCTTTGTAACCATGGCAGGCCCATCCACCCCCAGGAACAACTTCATACAAACATTCAGGATTCCCAAATTCCCAAAATTTCCCATTTCATTTACCTACTGTCCTGGAGCTCCCTGAACTGGGTGTATTTCTTTATAAACATTGCTCCCCACTTTTGTTTTAATTATAGCATTTCCCATACATGTGTTAGTATCTTAACACATCAACATATGCAACTTTGTCTTAACAATAATATCTAGGACATGTTAAGAATGGTGTCAATATCTTTAGCTTACATAACCTTTTTCACCCATATCACAAGTATTATAACAATCAAAATAATCAATATCAATATCTAATCCATTAATTGCAATGTCAACATCACTAGGCATTAATATTAATAACGATTCAGATCAATCAGTCCAAATTAATTACCCAAAACAACTTTAGAATGACAATTCTTAGTTAGTCACCTTTGTTCCATCATTCAAAGTTAAAACTGGCGGAATGTATATTTATATTATAATAATTCTAGCATTAACTTCCTCATAACGAGAATTACAACAGATCAGTATCTTAATGCATTCCTAGTCCAAATTACTATAAATTTAGTAGTGTATAATACCTCCTTAATCAACATACTACCTCAACTAACAGTCCCTTCCTCTACCGGCACTCAATCTTCTGGCGTCTTCATTATGTTCTTCAGATAGCTTCATAGTTAATCTTGGATTACCCATGGCAACGTCCCAATTCCAATGTTACACCTGAACCACCTCACCTCTACCCCCATTCTGTTTTGTCCATTTGCCAACCAGTATACTCAAACTACGAAGAACGTTGCATTGGCATAGACCTCTCTCTTCCTGCTCACTCCACATGGACTCCTGTCACATTCTTGAGAGAAAAGGCACAAAAGAGAAGGCAATTGATTGCTTTGATTTGATGCTGGATTCAGGTCTCCTGGCAGAGGTGGTGTCGGACAGGAACGTCTTCAACGCCTTTGTTGTTCCTCTTCAGCCGGGTAGAGGGATTTTGGTTTTTATTGAGGTTTACACCGCTCTGGACCGAATTATCTCTGCTATGCATTACGACACCATCCGTAGTAACCTCAGGAAAGGACAGATCATAACATTTTAGTTGAGTTAATTTCCAATCCAAAACATCCCTATTAACATTGTCTACTTGACAAATCATTATGTTTCATCACTCATTCTTAATACCCAGTTCTATCTAATGCCTGATAGATTTTTCTTTGAGGGGTCCCTGTATTCCAAAGGCTATCTGTTTAAACACCCTCTATTTTCACATTCTCCCTTGAATTCTCCCAAACTATATAACCCAATTGTTTTACTTTAACATTCCTATATTTTTGCTCATAATCTATTTGACATTACTTACATTGTTCCTATTCTAACAATTGCTTACACTTCTCTCCTCGTCCTGGTTGATCATAAAATTGTTTATAGTTAGAATTTCCTAAATATTACAAAAGTTGTGATTGAATCCTAGCACACAGTCCTAGTAACTGTGAAGATGTTGACCTACTGTTAACTATTTAAAACAGAGATGTGGTGCATATTAGACTATTTTCTTTTATTTAATTTTAATGCAATATATTGTACTCATCTACACCAATCATTGTTTAACGGCTCCTTCAATTCCCTTTCTTCTGTATTTGGTATGGCTCTAACATGTACAGGGTTTAGTGTACTTTACCAAGGAATAACTACTCCAATAACACTTCCCCCTGGAATTCTAACACTAAATACTACATCAAATTGTTTATCTAAGTCTTGGACTGTTCTCCTTATGTCTATGATTCACCTGTCTCTTTCTTTCATTATGTTAAGGTCACACTACCCCATGTGACTTCCCCATACTCTTTGTGCTGGTTCCTCACACACCAATAATATTTTAACCCTTGTATTTTAATAGTGATCCCTTCCTGCATTTTAGTTATGGTTCCTGCCTGTGCAAGAATATACATTATAATCCTGTCTATATCCCTTCTATGTCTTGTTCTTCTGCTCTCTACTATTATCAGTACCCCATTCCCCTTATTCTCAGGGAACTAGTCAAGTACAGAGAAATCAATGATGAGGATATCTGGTGCGTCTTGGAGGTCTGGAATCTCTCGGTTGTCTGGAATCTCTCGGCGGTCTGGAAGGTCTTGGGAGGTCTTGAAAGTCTCGGTGGTCTCTTAGTCATCAGTTCCATCACTCTGGTACAATGGTTTAGATGATACCCGATCGCGCTCCCCTCAATCCGTACCGCTGTTTGTGTAACCTGGACAACGATGTATGGTCACTTTAGCTGTTAACCTTCTTCCATCACTAGGGTCTCCGAATCAGCCAGAGTCCCTCTCAATCTATCGACATCGGTCTGCGAAGAGTGTTCTTCTATCAGCCTACCCATAGGGAAGCTCTGAGTTACTGCTGCAAAGACACAAGCACAGACACACACAAAAGACAACAATGCTACCCAATGGCTGAGGTTGGAACACTCCTATAGTGGGAAACATGGATCTAAGTATCTGTCTCCACCACTTTTACCATCATTAAGGTAGCCAAGAACACCTGGTACAAGCCCCTCCACATAGGGTCTTTCCAGCTCTTTATTCTGTAGTCTTTTGCCATCACATAGTCTCCAGGGCGCAGAGAATGCTCAGACTCTCCTACTCAGTTGGGCAGAGTTATCTTCACCCATGAAAAGAAAATCTTAAGAGCATTGTTAGGTTAGGTGAGACACAGTATGCTACTTATGTCCTCTCATCCATCAAGAGAGGCCTTGAGATTATGAAGCACACCTGCTTCCATCTTATTGTAGTCCACTTATTTCATATACAGACCTCCTCTACACCATGCCTCCTATCACAAAAACAAAAAAGATTTAACCTAACCCATAACACATTATTACTACTGCTCATATCCTTAATACACCTTGCATATTTCCCCACAAAACCATTATAAAACATTAAAACCTCTGTAAGCCCAACTTCCCCCATCACATCATGATTCATGTGTTCAAAAAACAAAACAACAACAATATTGGCTATCAAACCAAAAATAATAACTAAACTTAAAATGACAACCCTTGATGATATCTTAACCCAATTGCATTCGATAACATTATTCAAGGATATCTCTTCCCCAAGACTAACTCTCCCACTTCATCTTTGTCCTGTTTGGAGTAATTTTTATATAGGATTTTTTTCCAAATTATAAACTTCTTCACAATTATCCTTATTATATCTAACCCCCTAATTCAGCATGCCTCTGGAATTTACAGTGCGGGTGATCAGGTCACACTATAAAGCCAGGACAGATTTCAGAGGTCATTGAAATCATTCAATGAATTGTTTCATCCAATAGTATACTACTCATTAACAACCATCAAGACATTTCATAAATGTTGTATCCCGAGTGTACAGTAAGTCCTTAGTACAGCTCTTTTCAAAATAAATCACACATATTTACTTATCCCTCAGTAAATAAAAACCCAAATTACATGTGTATGCCCCTTTAAGATATTTCACTTCCTTCCCATCAAAAAACCCAAAATAGAAATACAAATCCTATACAGCTAACATTTCATACTAAGTAGTTTGTTTGTGGTTATTCGAACACCATATAGTAAAACAATAAACAAACAAAAAATGTCCAGGCCTTATTTATAGTCTCAGAAAATATTTCAAAGAAAAAATAATCACTCCCCCCTTTTTCCTGGAAGAAAAAGTACACATTTAGTTAGTTTTCATTTTGATACCTCTTAATCAGTCCACACAATCTAAATTCGAAATTCTCACTCTCTTGCCACATCTCCTGATCCCTCCTTTCAGACAACCCTCAAGAACATCACTTGTGACTGCTCCCTTCTCCGGTGAATTCCACAATTCAGCGCACTTAAAATGAAATAAAATCCCATAAGACTTAAACCCCTGGGCTTTTCCTTAGCCGCACTGCTACCACTCAATCACCCCCAACATGCTTCGTGACCTCGAAAACTCAAATATGCTATCCCTTGCCTCGTTTGTTGTACTTCCCCACATGCCTGTGGCCCTAGCAGAGCAAGGGAAACAACTACTTCAAGGTCTCAGAGCGAGTGACTTCACCGATTGAAACGCTACTAGTGCGCACCGCTAACTAGCTAGCCATTTCACACCGGTTACACTCAACCCCCTTTTGACCTCCTCCTTTTCCGCAGCAACCAGTGATCCGGGTCAACAGCATCAATGTAACAGTTTTGCTTCCGTCCCTCTCCTCGTCCCTACCTGGGCTCGAACCAGGGACCCTCTGCACACATCGACAACAGTCACCCTCGAAGCACCGTTACCCGTCGCTCCACAAAAGCCGCGGCCCTTCTACCAAAATAGTTTACTAATGTGATGATGGTTTCCCCATTACCTTCTGTGGACATACCGCTTCCTTAACTATTATTAGTCCCTCTGATCTGCATTTAATCTGGACCCCATTCTACACAGTGTATTTCTTTCTACTAAATTAACTGAAATTTGTTCTGACACTAATAGATGTACACATGTAGCTTTTTCCTTCTTTTTATTCTACTGGAACTGTCATATGTATTAACTGCGTTTGTCATGAAAATTCTATTGCCTGTGCATCTTTGCCTGACATGGGGTTGGTGAGAGGCATAATTTGGATTTACACATGAGTAAGTTGCTCCAGTATCTATCATCATTGGGGTGCCTCTATTCTTCACCTGAACCTTTAGCATAGGTTCTTCATCAGCCAGCATAGTTACTGCCACTAGCTGACCCCTTTAGGATTCTCTGGGCACCCCTAGTATCCATTATTTCTGGGTTTTTTATTGTCCTTCTGCTTTTTCCAGATAATAATAATAATTATCCAAAGCGACTTACAGTCATGCGTGCATACATTTTTGTGTATGGGTGGTCCCGAGGATCGAACCCACTACCCTGGCGTTACAAGCGCCGTGCTCTACCAACTGAGCTACAGAGGACCACAGATGAGCGTATAGTGCCTTTTTCTGATAATGTTATAATTGTAGCCTATTGCATTACTTTAGTTTAAAATATACGTTTGTTTATTCAACAAATCTAGAACCCACTATAAATTGGTGCTATTCCCTCAGCATAATAGCCAAAGCTCCTTGCATCCCCTGGTTCACGTAACGAAAATAAATTATAGTTCTAGAATTCATCAACTATTCGCATACTTCTCTGGTGTCACGCAAACTATAGAATAAAGTAATAACAATTAGAATTTGTCAAATAAATGTTTTCCATCCAACTATTCAAACTTGCTTCAAATATCTCTTTCAGCTCGATACAGTCAAGCAAGTACAACTCTCTTTTACCCGAGAACTAGATCATGGCATTAGTAAAGTCTATTCACAACCCAACAATAACTAATAGTATATTTATATTCATATAATTAAAAGAACTTACTTTCATTCCAGTCTACCTAAACAATTCAAATTATGGCCATAACTCTATCGCAATTGCCAGTCCGCTATTCAAATGTATGTAACTGTCCTTTCTGATTAGACTATAGTCACTCCTCCTTCTTTCCCGTTTGAATAAGTGAGTCCTTCAGTCTGAAAAGACGCAGGCTGCTAAATCGTCCAGTCTTATCCTGACTGTTCCGTCAATCTAAACAACCCACAACCATAGTTGAACTATACTTAGAAAACCTAGACTCCAATCAGCGATGCAGAATCTATGCTTTATTGAAATGACAAGTTAATCCTCCTTTATTCCAATGATAATGGTCAGTAGTTTTAGTATCTGGCACATACCACACTTTATCAGAAAATAGCTTTGAAGGACACAGATCTCACACGCTCAACGTAAACAACTTAGCAGTCAACGAGTCAAACCCCACATTCATTGATTTGGAAACAGATCTAACGACCTATCCAAATGAATTATATTTTCCCCCTAATATACTAAAATTCCTTGACTATATCACCTCTGCTTCTTAAATAATAGATAGCTTATTATAATGCTTAATTCCACCACATGCTCTATGTACTGTCTCCCATCCCCCACGTACGTCTACGTGTTTGGGCGTGCAAGTCAACACCTAGTATTTTATCCAATCCCTCGTATTAAATTACACTCACATAAAATTCATAAAATTCTAATATATTCACATCTACCAAACCATTCATGTTTCTAATGATTCTTTATTGCCACAAATCAGTTAATCACAATCTAGTCTCAGCGGAACGAACAACAAATTACCCAAATCCTTCCCCTCAGTCATAGAATCCTCCCAGAATCGTATAGGCTGGTCACTATTCACTGATCTTACAAAATTCTATGACAGGCATTGTTGTACGAAACTCCAAGATATCATTTACAAGAAAAGCTTATTATTCCAACGTATATATAATTATCATACACACCTCTATATCTCATCATTCAAACTTCAGAGTGCGACTCATTTACACCATTTATACCACTCTCATTCCATATTTATACAATGTTGTTCTCAAACGCGCTTAATTACTATTTGTATAACCTACAGGAATATTTTATTCTATCAAAGGGCCCAAATTTGGAATGTTAACCCTATCCCAGTTATTATTTTACTGTAGTCAATTTATAATAATACTACATCACCTCTAAAGTTTCCAAATATAATGTCAGAAACATACCCTAAAAGATTGATCAAAATACTGTTATGTGGGCAGCTTGTCTCTCCCTTTTCTGTTTCCCTTCCTCCTTGTTTTGTCCCCTCTTTGTCTGTTGTATCTGTATGTGTGTTTGTCCCCATTATGTGGGTGTGTCTGGAGTGGATCGGGGGGCGTGCTCAGGATCTGCCTCTCCTGTGCAGCTGCGGGTTGTTTCCAGAGATTCCTGCCTCACGCAGCTGCATCCTATTCTCTCATCAACCTGCACTACTAATTCCTGGGCATGGCTCTCCACCGGCGCCAGATTGTTGTTCTTACTAGAGCGGTAACTTGGCTCACCAGTAGAGTAAATTGTCTTTGTCTTCAGCCTGGCTCTTTACTCTCCTTAACCTGTCGTTTGTTTTGTCTTCAGTTCAGACATACCTCCCAACCTGCCTGCCTGCCTTCCAGCCTGCCTGCCTCAGCCTCTCCTTCCTCCGGAGCCGACTAGCCCACTCTGTTCCTTTTCTTCAGTTGTTTTTGGACTAAGACAAATTGAACTTTTATTAAAATAATTTTTGTTTCTTCCACTCCCTTAGTCGTGTTTTGTTTCTCTGAGTGCTGGGTTTAACCATAGCTTAACAAATACAATGCATAGACGTCATATGATCACACCGGTACACGTGACCTGTTCCTCCAACAGGATTCCTCATACCCCTCCTAGTAATGTGAATTTTCCACTCAGTTGGTAAACGTATATCCACATCCATATTCTTCTTTTTCCTAATGCGAGATTAGGCATGCCCTTTCTCCACCAGGCAGAAGCTTCAAACGACCTCAAATATAGTTCCTTTCCTTACAGAAAGGCTATTACTTGCAGGATTTCTTATTATTCTCACTCACACAGATGAGCAGCCACTTGTGCCCAAATTAATCAGACAGTTGAATGACTCACAGTAGCCCAAGCAAACCACTCATCCACATGAGATGATTAGACCCTACTCTATCTAACACGTTCTCTATATTTTGAAGCCTTAGTGACTGTTTAACCCGTTCACCTACTCAGGATGACCGATGTTAACTTCCAATTTATGTCACCTACTCCGGATGATCGACCCTTTCTGATTCACTTCCCCGACACAAGAAAAACTATTTTATACAGGATTTCTATGTATTTAGCCCCCTAGGTGATACACTTCCTCGACACATCTGGACTTCTACTACGCTTTCCTAAGCGACCTGTAAATTCTGCCCTTTTTTTTTTATACACTTCCTCGACACAGAAAAGAAGCGGTATTGCACAGGATTTCGCCTACCTAAGCAGACCTAAAAAACGATTCACTTCCTCGACACATTTTAAAGCGGTATTCGCAGGACTTTCTAACATGTTATTGTCTGATCGCTCAACCAGATGGACAATCGCCCGTGTCGAAATGACCCAGACAAAGTGATCAGCAGGATGAATCAAATGAATCAAATGAATCAAATGAATTGAACAGACGAACAACAGAGTGACATCACCTTCTCCTCCCTGCTGAAACCTCCTCCCCCCCTCCCCCCTCCTCCCTCTCTGTGGATGACTTCGTCAACCATTTTGAAAAGAAGGTTGATGACATCCGATCCTCGTTTGTTAAGTCAAATGACACTGCTGGTCCTGCTCACACTGCCCTACCCTATGCTTTGACTTCTTTCTCCCCTCTCTCTCCAGATAAAATCTTGCGACTTGTGACGGCCGGCCGCCCAACAACCTGCCCGCTTGATCCTTTCCCCTCCTCTCTTCTCCAGACCATCTCCGGTGACCTTCCCCCTTACCTCACCTCGCTCATCAACTCATCCTTGACCGCTGGCTATGTCCCTTCCGTCTTCAAGAGAGCGAGAGTTGCACCCCTTCTCAAAAAACCAACACTCGATCCCTCTGATGTCAACAACTACAGACCAGTATCCCTTCTTTATTTTCTCTCCAAAACTCTTGAGCGTGCCGTCTTTAGCCAACTCTCTTGCTATCTCTCTCAGAATGACCTTCTTGATCCAAACCAGTCAGGTTTCAAGACTGGTCATTCAACTGAGACTGCTCTTCTCTGTGTCACGGAGGCTCTCAGCACTGCTAAAGCTAACTCTCTCTCCTCTACTCTTGTCCTTCTAGACCTGTCTGCTGCCTTTGATACTGTGAACCATCAGATCCTCCTCTCCACCCTCTCCGAGCTGGGCATCTCCGGCGCGGCTCACTCTTGGATTGCGTCCTACCTGACCGGTCGCTCCTACCAAGTGGCGTGGCGAGAAGCTGTCACGGCACCACGTGCTCTCACCACTAGTGTCCCCCAGGGCTCAGTTCTAGGCCCTCTCCTATTCTCGCTATACACCAAGTCACTTGGCTCTGTCATATCCTCACATGGCCTCTCCTATCATTGCTACGCAGACGACACACAACTAATCTTCTCCTTTCCCCCTTCTGATAACCAGGTGTATCTCTGCATGTCTGGCAGACATATCAGTGTGGATGACAGATCACCACCTCAAGCTGAACCTTGGCAAGACGGAGCTGCTCTTCCTCCCGGGGAAGGACTGCCCGTTCCATGATGTCGCCATCACGGTTGACAACTCTGTTGTGTCCTCCTCCCAGAGTGTGAAGAGCCTTGGCGTGACCCTGGACAACACCCTGTTGTTCTCCGCTAACACCAAGGCGGTGACCCGATCCTGTAGGTTCATGCTCTACAACATTCGGAGAGTACGACCCTGCCTTACACAGGAAGAGGCACAGGTCCTAATCCAGGCACTTGTCATCTTCCGTCTGGATTACTGCAATTCGCTGTTGGCTGGGCTCCCTGCCTGTGCCATTAAACCCCTACAACTCATCCAGAATGCCGCAGCCCGTCTGGTGTTCAACCTTCCCAAGTTCTCTCACGTCACCCCGCTCCTCCGCACACTCCACTGGCTTCCAGTTGAAGCTCGCATCTGCTACAAGACCATGGTGCTTGCCTACGGAGCTGTGAGGGGAACGGCACCTCCGTACCTTCAGGCTCTGATCAGTCCCTACACCCAAACAAGGGCATTGCGTTCATCCACCTCTGGCCTGCTGGCCCCCCTACCTCTACGGAAGCACAGTTCCCGCTCAGCCCAGTCAAAACTGTTCGCTGCTCTGGCACCCCAATGGTGGAACATGCTCCCTCACGAACAAGCTCCCCCCCCAAAAAACAACAACATTGTAAAGTGGTTATCCCACTGGCTATAAGGTGAATGCACCAATTTGTAAGTCGCTCTGGATAAGAGCGTCTGCTAAATGACGTAAATGTAAATGACATGTATTCTTAAATTCAAAAGCTCCCAGTCTCTAATTTTCTGGTTCTTAAATTTGGAGAGACCTACTTGGTATTTCTGTATCTGATGCCCGGCCCCGGATCGAACCACACAAACATCATACTATATAAGTAAGAACTTGGCTTACCTTTTAAAAGCGGCCGCTTTTGTTTGTATGGTCCGTCCAAGCCGTTTCACAACTGCAGATGTACACCGTCTCTGGTCCCTGTTTTCAACTCCTGGCAACGCTCGCCAAATATGTCGTAGAAATATTTGACTCAAAAGTAGTCAACTCAAAAATATCTCTCAAGAGACTGGAGCTTGTGAATCCAAAAATGAGACTTTATTATTTGCGCAACAAAGCCGAGCCACTCCATGGAACGGCTGTCTCTCTCTGGCTCAGAAATCTATTTTATACACACACAAATGCACAGTCATGTTTACATAGCATACAAAGCTACTTCCCTTAAGATAACTGATTAACATCTTTAACTGCCACGCCACTATTATCTTTCAAAGTCCAACAACACATGTTGTTTACTCCAAAAGACCATGGGCGCTTTTCCATATGGGGCCTCTCCCCCTTATCTCATTATATTGGTGACGTGGCTCAGACACTTTAAAAAATAAAATACATACATTCATTAAAGCATGTTTACACACTGTATTGGCTATTTTCCTTATTTAGACATGCATCTGGATTATAAAATGTAAATCATGTTTACTATATTTTACCTTTGACATTTCCCAACATTTTCCTTAATGATACATAAAATATTACCATAGTAGCCATGATTAGCTGTTCAGGAGTCTAATGGCTTGGGGGTAGAAGCTGTTGAGAAGCCTTTTGGACCTAGACTTGGCGCTCCGGTACCGCTTGCCGTGCGGTAGCAGAGAGAACAGTCTATGACTAGGGTGGCTGGAGTCTTTGACAATTTTGAGGGCCTTCCTCTGACACCGCCTGGTATAGAGGTCCTGGATGGCAGGAAGCTTGGCCCCAGTGATGTACTGGGCCGTACGCACTACCCTCTGTGACCGTACATACATATCCCAACCAGAAGCCGTGGATTACAAACAACATCCGCACAGAGCTAAAGGCTAAAGCTGCCGCTTTCAAGGAGCGGGACACTAATCCCGATGCTTATAAGTAATCCCGCTATGCCCTCAGACGAACCATCAAACAGGCAAAGCGTCAATGCTCGTAGGATGTGGCAGGGCTTGAAAACTATAACGGACTACAAAGGGAAACCCAGCCGCGAGCTGCCCAGTGACGTGAGCCTACCAAACTGGCTAAATGCCTTTTATGCTCGCTTCGAGGCAAGCAACACTGAAGCATGCATGAGAGCACCAGCTGTTCCGGACGACTGTGTGATCACGCTCTCTGTAGCCGATGTGAGCAAGACCTTTAAACAGGTCAACATTCCCAAGGCCGTGAGGCCAGACAGATTACCAGGACGTGTACTCAGAGCATGCGCGGTTCAACTGGCAAGTGTCTTCACTGACATTTTCAACCTCTCCCTGACCGAGTCTATAATACCTACATGTTTCAAGCAGACCACCATAGTCCCTGTGCTGTAGCACTCACGTCAGTAGCCATGAATTGCTTTGAAAGGCTGGTCATGGCTCACATCAACACCATCATCTCGGAAACCCTAGACCCACTCCAATTCGCATACCGCCCCAACAGATCCACATATGAAGCAATCTCAATCGCACTCCACACTGTCCTTTCCCACCTGGACAAAAGGAACACCTATGTGAGAATGCTGTTCATTGACTACAGCTCAGCGTTCAACACCATGGTGCCCACAAAGCTCATAACTAAGCAAAGGACCCTGGGACTAAACACCTCCCTCTGCAACTGGATCCTGGACTTCCTGACGGGCTGCCCCCAGGTGGTAAGGGTAGGCACCAACACATCTGCCACGCTGGTCCTCAACATGGGGGGCCCTCAGGGGTGTGTGCTTAGTCCCCTCCTTTACTCCCTGATCACCCACGACTACGTGGTCAAGCACGACTCCAACACATCATTAAGTTTGCTGACGACAGAACGGTGGTAGGCCTGATCACCAACAACGATGAGACACCCTGTAGGGAGAAGGTCAGAGACCTGGCAGTGTGGTGCCAGGACAACAACCTCTCCCTCAACGTGAGCAAGACAGAGGAGATGATCGGGACTACAGGAAAAGGAGGGCCGAACATGCCCCAATTCACATCGACAGGGCTGTAGTGGAGCGGGTCGAGAGTTTCAAGTTCCTTCGTGTCCAAATCAGCAACAAACTATCAGCTGCACCATCGAGAGCATCCTGACAAGTTGCATCACCGCCTGGTATGGCAACTGCTCGGCATCCGACCATAAGGCGCTACAGAGGGTAGTGCGTACAGCCCAGTACATCACTGGGACCAAGCTTCCTGCCATCCAGGACCCATATACAGTGCCTTGCAAAAGTATTCATCCCCCTTGGCATTTTTCTTATATTGTTGCATTACAACCTGTAATTTAAATGGATTTTTATTTGGATTTCATGTAATGGACATACACAAAATAGTCCAAATTGGTAAAGTGAAATGAAAAAAAAAATTCTAAAGAATAATAACGGAAAAGTTGTGCGTGCATACGTATTCACCCCCTTTGCTATGAAGCCCCTAAATAAGATCTGGTGCAACCAATTACCTTCAGAAGTCACATAATTAGTTAAATAAAGTCCACCTGTGTGCAATCTAAGTGTCACATGATATGTCACATGATCTCAGTATATATACACCTGTTCTGAAAGGTCCCAGAGTCTGCAACACCACTAAGCAAGGGGCACCACCAAGCAAGCGGCACAATGAAGACCAAGGAACTCTCCAAACAGGTCAGGAACAAAGTTGTGTTTGGGTTATAAAAAAATATCTGAAACTTTGAACATCCCACGGAGCACCATTAAATCCATTATAAAAAAATTGAAAGAATATGGCACCACAACAAACCTGACAAGAGAGGGCCGCCCACTAAAACTCATGGACCAGGCAAGGAGGGCATTAATTAGAGAGGCAACAAAGAGACCAAAGATAACCCTGAAGGAGCTGCAAAGCTCCACAGCGGAGATTGGAGTATCTGTCCATAGGACCACTTTAAGCCGTACACTCCACAGAGCTGGACTTTACAAAAGAGTGGCCAGAAAAAAGCCATTGCTTAATGAAAAAAATAAGCAAACACGTTTGGTGTTCGCCAAAAGGCATGTGGGAGACTTTCCTAACATATGGAAGAAGGTACTCTGGTCAGATGCGACTAAAATTGAGCTTTTTGGCCATCAAGGAAAGCGCTATGTCTGGCGCAAACCCAACACCTCTCATCACCCCGAGAACACCATCCCCACAGTGAAGCATGGTGGTGGCAGCATCATGCTGTGTGGATGTTTTTCATCGGCAGGGACGGGGAAACTGGTCAGAATTGAAGGAATGATGGATGGCACTAAAAACAGGGAAATTCTTGAGTGAAACCTGTTTCAGTCTTCCAGAGATTTGAGACTGGGATGGAGGTTCACCTTCAAGCAGGACCATGACCCTAAGCATACTGCTAAAGCAACACTCAAGTGTTTTAAGGGGAAACATTTAAATGTCTTGGAATGGCCTAGTCAAAGCCCAGACCTCAATCCAATTGAGAATCTGTGGTATGACTTAAAGATTGATGTGCACCAGTGGAACCCATCCAACTTGAAGGAGCTGGAGCAGTTTTGCCTTGAAGAATGGGCAAAAATCCCAGTGGCTAGATGTGCCAACCTTATAGAGACATACCCCAAAAGGTGGCTCTACAAAGTATTGACTTTGGGGGCGGGGTGAATAGTTATGCATGCTCAAGTTTTTTGTCTTATTTCTTGTTTGTTTCACAAGAAAACATATTTTAATTCCAAAATCCATTTTAATTCCAGGTTGTAAGGCAACAAAATAGGAAAAATGCCAAGGGGGTGAATACTTTCACAAGCCACCCAAGTCACAGACTGTTCTCTCTGCTACCGCACGACAAGCGGTACCGGAGTGCCAAGTCTTAACAGCTTCTACCTCCCAAGCCATAAGACTGCTGAACAGTTAATCAAATGGCCACCCAGACTATTTGCATTGACCCCCACCTCCCTCCCCCCTTTGTTTTTACGCTGCTGCTACTCGCTGTTTATTATCTATGCATATTCACTTCACCCCTACCTACAGTGAGGGAAAAAAGTATTTGATCCCCTGCTGATTTTGTACGTTTGCCCACTGACAAAGAAATTATCAGTCTATAATTTTAATGGTAGGTTTATTTGAACAGTGAGAGACAGAAAAAACAGAAAAACGCATGTCAAAAATGTTATAAATTGATTTGCATTTTAATGAGGGAAATAAGTATTTGACCCCCTCTCAATCAGAAAGATTTCTGGCTCCCAGGTGTCTTTTATACAGGTAATGAGCTGAGATTAGGAGCACACTCTTAAAGGGAGTGCTCCTAATCTCAGTTTGTTACCTGTATAAAAGACACCTGTCCACAGAAGCAATCAATCAATCAGATTCCAAACTCTCCACTATGGCCAAGACCAAAGAGCTCTCCAAGGATGTCAGGGACAAGATTGTAGACCTACACAAGGCTGGAATGGGCTACAAGACCATCGCCAAGCAGCTTGGTGAGAAGGTGACAACAGTTGGTGCGATTATTCGCAAATGGAAGAAACACAAAAGCACTGTCCATCTCCCTCGGCCTGGGGCTCCATGCAAGATTTCACCTCGTGGAGTTGCAATGATCATGAGAACGGTGAGGAATCATCCCAGAACTACACGGGAGGATCTTGTCAATGATCTCAAGGCAGCTGGGACCATAGTCACCAAGAAAACAATTGGTAACACACTACGCCGTGAAGGACTGAAATCCTGCAGCGCCCGCAAGGTCCCCCTGCTCAAGAAAGCACATATACAGGCCCGTCTGAAGTTTGCCGATGAACATCTGAATGATTCAGAGGAGAACTGGGTGAAAGTGTTGTGGTCAGATGAGACCAAAATCGAGCTCTTTGGCATCAACTCAACTCACCGTGTTTGAAGGAGTAGGAATGCTGCCTATGACCCCAAAAACACCATCCCCACCGCCAAACATGGAGGTGAAAACATTATGCTTTGGGGGTGTTTTTCTGCTAAGGGGACAGGACAACTTCAACGCATCAAAGGGACGATGGACGGGGCCATGTACCGTCAAATCTTGGGTGAGAACCTCCTTCCCTCAGCCAGGGCATTGAAAATGGGTAGTGGATGGGTATTCCAGCATGACAATGACCCAAAACACACGGCCGAGGCAACAAAGGAGTGGCTCAAGAAGAGGCACATTAAGGACCTGGAGTGGCCTAGCCAGTCTCCAGACCTTAATCCCATAGAAAATCTGTGGAGGGAGCTGAAGGTTTGAGTTGCCAAACGTCAGCCTTGAAACCTTAATGACTTGGAGAAGATCTGCAAAGAGGAGTGGGACAAAATCCCTCCTGAGATGTGTGCAAACCTGGTGGCCAACTACAAGAAACGTCTGACCTTTGTGATTGCCAACAAGGGTTTTGCCACCAAGTACTAAGTCATGTTTTGCAGAGGGGTCAAATACTTATTTCCCTCATTAAAATGCAAATCAATTTATAACATTTTTGACATGCGTTTGCTGGATTTATTTGTTGTTATTCTGTCTCTCACTGTTCAAATAAACCTACCATTAAAATTATAGACTGATCATGTCTTTGTCAGTGGGCAAACGCACAAAATCAGAAGGATATCAAATACTTTTTTCCCTCACTGTACATTCAGGAAACGCCAACAACAAACTGTGAGCCATTTGTATTCATGCATAAAAAAATGAATAATGAAAGAAAGCATTGTAAGTTTGAATTTTGTAAAGTTAGTGTGGGACAGGTGGAATAATTATTGTTATCGATCAACAATTACAAACCTCCTGAAATTGACAATTAGGATGGTAGCTAACTCTATGGCCTCTCCTATCTGTTTTATCTTTAATCTGAGTCTAGAGGAAGATGTTTGTCCTCAGGCCTGGAGGGAAGCCAAAGTCATTCCACTACCCAAGAGTGGTAAAGTGGCCTTTACTGGTTCTAACAGCAGACCAATCAGCTCGCTGCTCTTAGCAAACTGTTGGGAAAAATTGTGTTTGGCCAAATACAATGTTATTTCTCTAAACAAGTTGACAACAGACTTTCAGCATGCTTATAGAGAAGGGCACTCAACATGTACTGCGCTGACACAAATGACTGATGATTGGTTGAAATAAATTGATAATAAGAAGATTGTGGGAGCTGTACTGTTAGATTTCAGTGCAGCCTTTGATATTATTGACCATAACCTGTTGTTGAGAATACTTATGTTTTATGGCTTTTCAAGCTCTGCCATATCATGGATTCAGAGCTATCTATCTTTAATGGAAGCTTCTCTAATGTCATTAAACATGTAGGGTGTGGTGTACTGCAGGGCAGTTCTCTAGGCCCTCTACTTTTTTCTATTTCTACCAATGACATGCCACTGGCATTAAACAAAGCCTGTGTGTCCATGTATGCTGATGATTCAACCATATACGTGTCAGCAACCACAGCTAATGAAGTCACTGAAACCCTTAACAAGGAGTTGCAGTCAGTTTTGGAATGGGTGGCCAGTAATAAACTGGTCCTGAACATCTCTAAAACTAAGAACTTTGTATTTGTTACAAATCATTCACTAAGCTCTAGACCTGAATCTGGTAATGCATGGTGTGGCTGTTGAACAAGTTGAGGAGACTAAATTACTTGGTGTTACCTTAGGTTGTAAACTGTCATGGTCAAAACATATAGATTCAATGGTTGTAAAGATGGGGAGAGTTCTGTCCGTATTAAAGAGATGTTCTGCTTTTTTGACACCACACTCCACAAAGCAAGTCCTGCAGGCTCTAGTTTCGTCTTATCTTGATCTTATCTTATCTTATCTTGTCCAGCCATGTGGTCAAGTGCTGTTAAGAAAGACCTAGTTAAGCTGCAGCTGGCCCAGCTGGCTCTTCATTGCAATCAGAGGGCTAATATAAATACTATGCATACCAGTCTCTCTTGTCTAAGAGTTGAAGAGAGACTGACTGCATCACTTCTTCTTTTCATAAGAAACATTAATGTGTTGAAAATTCCAAATGGTTTGCATAGTCAACTTACAGTACGCATAGATCTGACACACACACTTACCCCACCAGACATGCCACCAGGGGTCTTTTCATAGTCCCCAAATCCAGAACAAATTCAAGAAAGCGTACAATATTGCATAGAGCCATTATTGCATGGAACTCCCTTCTATCTCATATTGCTCAAATGAACAGCAAACCTGGTTAAAAAAAACAGATAAAGCAACACCTCACGGCACAACACCTCTCCCCTATTTGACCTAGATATGTTGTGTGTATGTATTGATATGTAGGCTATGTGTGCCATTTTTAAATGTATGTAGTTCTGTCCTTGAGCTGTTCTTGTCTATTAATGTTCTGTATTATGTCATGTTTCATGTTCTGTGTGGACCGCAGGAAGAGTTAATGACTATCGCCCCGTAGCACTCACCTCTGTCATCATGAAGTGCTTTGAGAGACTAGTCAAGGATCATATCACCTCTACCTTACCTGTCACCCTAGACCCACTTCAATTTGCTTACCGCCCCAATAGATCCATAGACGATGCAATCGCCATCACACTGCACACTGCCCTATCCCATCTGGACAAGAGGAATACCTATGTAAGAATGCTGTTCATTGACTATAGCTCAGCATTCAACACCATAGTACCCTCCAAGCTCATCATTAAGCTCGAGGCCCTGGGTCTGAACCCAGGGACACCACCCGAGCCACTGCCTGTTCACCCTGCTATCATCCAGAAGGCGAGGTCAGTACAGGAGCATCAAAGCTGGGACCGAGAGAATGAAAAACATCTTCTATTTCAAGGTCATCAGACTGTTAAATAGCCATCACTAGCACATTAGAGGCTGCTGCTGCCTATTGAAATCACTGGCCACTTTAAGAAATGTGTCACGCCCTGACTCAGGGGACGCTTAAATGTGGAGTCAGGGTGTGTATGTTCTATGTTGGGTATTTCTATGTTGGTGTTCTATTATGTGTATTTCTATGTTGGCCGGTGTGGTTCCCAATCAGAGGCAGCTGTAGCTCGTTGTCTCTGATTGGGGACCATACTTAGGCAGCCTATTGGCACTAGTGGGTTGTGGGATCTTGTTCCGTGTTAGGTATGTTGTTTGTGTACCTTGGACTTCACGTTTCGTTTCTTGTTTTGTCGTTGTGTTTAATAGTCAAATAAACATGTATGCATATCACGCTGCGCCTTGGTCTGACCCGTCAATCAACGAACGTGACAAAATGGAACACTGGTCACTTTAATAATGTTTACATATCTTGCACTACTCATCTCATATGTATATACTGTATTCTCTTCTATAGTATTCTACTGTATCTTAGTCCATGCTGCTCTGTCATTGCTTGTCCATATTTGTATATATTCTTAAATTCCATTCCTTACTAGATTTGTGTGTATTGGGTATATGTTGTGAAATTGTTAGATATTACTTGTTAGATATTACTGCACTGTCGGAGCTAGAAGCACAAGCATTTCGCTACACTCGCAATAACATCTGCTAAACACGTGTGTGTGTGACAAATACAATTTGATTTGATTTGATTAGCTGCGGCTTTCGCAACAGCTAATGGGGATCCTAATGAAATACAAAAAATACCAAATACCAAACCACAAGTTAGAATGAGCGCATTTTCATTTCACTGGTAGAATCGGGAAGTTTTGACTTCCTGTGTATTCTTCTGCTCATAGTGAACCATAACGTCCAGCATTCATAGCGAATGCAGATACCGCCCCGGTAGGCATGCCAACAAACTTTGTTGATGGTGTTGTTTACTTCGAACGACCAACACACAGTTGGAACACAGTAAACTCAGAACTTCTTTATGCAAATTATTTTGAAAAAGGTTGTTCTACACTAATGTTTGTAATCATGCCTGTGTGGTGTCCTGCATGTCTGTGCTAATTACGAACAAGCGCGAAAATGAGTTATCTTTCACCTTTTCACCGTTCTACCTACCAGAGATTTACCCCGATGCTACCAGTGGTTTGCGGCTATCAAGAATGATGCTTATGGTGACCAAAGATTATCAGAGGGATTTTCAGGCTGAACAGATGGGGAATCCATTCAGACAACAGCTGAGAAGTGATGTGATACCATCGTTTTCTCCCTTCACGACAAAACAGAAGATTATCGATTAGAGGTAACGTAACGTTAGCTGGACTAGATAAATTAGCTAGCTAACGTTACAGTCCTGTATTGAACTCTGAAAGCCATCAGCTAAATCATATAGCTACTGTATCTTTTGGATACACACTGTCAATCAATTTCACCTATGCCATGGTAGTCACTGCTAGACTGGTAGCTACCTTCAGCAGAAGGTTTGTTCTATCTTTGACTAACATTAACTAATGAAAGCTAGCTAACATAAGCATATAAGAGTAACTCAGTCGGGTAGCCATCTATTCCAGCCTTGTTGATATAGCTAACTCACTCTCGGTGTATTGGTAAATTAGTAATAATGAATGTGTATAAATTGTCTATGGTTGGTTAGTTGGTTCTCAGCTGGCTAGCAATCTTGCTGCCAATTTGGTGATGCTAACTAGCTAACAGCAAGCTGACAATATTGAAATGTCCATGTTAGGTGTGCTAAGCTAGCCAGTCTAATAGAGATCAATGCAATTAGTGGGGTGGTTAAATTGTGTGTTGTTGTGTGTTTTGTTGTAGGTGGTACATAATCTGATTCCACCAGCATGTGCTTTCAACCCCTAGCTCTGCACAAGTTGAAGGTAAATTGGCAAAAAGACCTTTTCTCTTTGTAAAACTCAAGTTATCTGGAGTCCTTCCACAGGCCCTGCTGAAAAACACCCCAAAGCGGCATAATTTTGGGTACACCAGCATGAGGGAGGGGACACACCTCGCGGTTATGGAGCACATCAAGATTGAGGGACAAAATGAGCAAGGGACACTAAAAGCTATACAATCAAGACTACAACAGTAATGACACAACCACCTCATTCTTCTCTCTGCATATTTTCAAAACACAATACAAAGACACGTCTACAAATATCCCCTGCCAAGGGCTATTATTGACAAGAATGATCTGTCAAAGTAAATGGGCTGGGGGAGGTTTACAGATAGGTCTTCGAGATGAGGAAGGGGGTTTTGGTTGTAATTAGAGACAGTAAATGTATTGTTGTGTATGAGAACGAATGAAAGGTGCCATTTCTCCTCAATCTCCCATACACAACAATACATACTGTGTAAGAAGACTTTTCACACCTTCTGAAGCCCCCCAGCCCATTCACTTTGTTGACTGATCTTTCCTCTCAAAAGCAGCTCCCAATGTCCCTCATTGTCCCTAAAAAATACAATAGACTGCCTCTAAACACTTAGGTCCAAATCGGTTGACACCTTTACCAACAAAAGCGTGTTACCCTACATCCCTTCCACAAAAAGTGTAAAATGGTAACACCACAACCATGTCTTTCCAGGAGACGACCAGTACCAGCAAATCTTCTGCAAGAGGTCCAAACAGTTGGTGGTTAAGGTCTTCGAGCCCTACACCACTTCCAGCATCTTATCCAGCTGGCAGTACACTGCAGACAGGACAAGCACTCAGCTTCCACAGCCCACCATGCCAAACAACATTGTCAGTGTACCGAAGCTGGATAAAGGACCATAAAATAAATATGGATATTTTCGATCAATCCTAGAAATGTGTCTGCCTTTATGGATTCACAGGATATATTTATATAACCTGTACAGGGTTCAGTAGCATCAAACCGATGTTAGACATTCAGATATATCCAAAGAATGTTTATTTGTCAAAATCTAAAATACAGGGGAATGTACAATATTTAATGCTAACTCAAAAAGAGAGCTGGCTATCCAACAAGAATGTATGAACAGTGTTGTACAGTTCAGTGTGTCCGAGTGTGTCTCAGGTGTAGCAAAGTGCAAAGAACTGTAGCTACAGATTGTTACAACAGATCATTTTTGGTATCCATTACTGGGAGTTACAGGATAGATACTGTTTGGTGTAGCACAGAGAATTTTGAACAACCTTAGCTTGGCGATGCTGTCTTCGTCCTTTCTCAGTCAACGAGACATTGTTGGACTACTGCATGGAGCAAAAAAAGTATTTATTTTAATAACTGAGCATTTTCTAAATTCTGACCCCCTGCAACTGGACACAGACATTTTATGAGACTCCTGTTTCTACAAATCGAGGACGGAGACCGCATCGCCAAGCTAATGTTGGACAAAAATTATCTGTGCTACACCAAACTCTACCTATCCTATACCTGCCAGTAATGGATACCAAAAATATTTGGTTAAATCACATTATCTGGTGTAACAATCTGTAGCTAAGAGAACTGGTTATCAGCAGATAATGGGAGAGGTGGTCATGATAAAATTGCCATTCCAAAGAAACATATAGTAAGAAAATACAGTATGATCAATGTCGTAAAGTTCAGGGAATACTTGTAAAGCTGTGGGAGGAGTGTTGTCATGATAAAACTGCCATTCAACTCCTAGTTGAGTCATTTTCTACTTGAAATCCAGCATAATGTCCAATCCATCGAGAGTGATACAGTTAACGGGATACAGACCTGCTACAATGACACACGCAGGCAAAGGAATTCTGTTTCTCTCCAAGAATCCACTCCAGGAAGAAGCCCAGGCACCACAGAGTGTTGTCTGTAAGACAAAAAAAGATACACTATTCTCCATTGGACAGTTTGAACGACAGTTGAACTGTGCCAACATAACAACATTAGGGTAGACTAGTTGAACATGCATACATGTGCACAGAGATTAGATTTAGAACAATATCTAGCCTAATAGAAATAAATATGGCACAACCCTCAACCTTTGCACAGTGACCAGACCGTACAAATGCAGCTAGGTAGGTAGGCAGACAGTATCTAGTTACGGCCATGTCTAACAGGCATGCTTCGGAAAATATTTTTATAGTAAAACCAGCTTATCAGTTTTAGAGATTTACAACAGGTAAATTGTTATATTATTGTTTCTCCTCACTATTAGCTATTACACTTAGCTAGCTTGCTGGATGGCCAATAATAGTTATTTACATCTGTTTGGAATCCTATCTAGTGTCATGCCTATAATTTTGTGATATTTAAATGCATCCATGGTCATAATCATAACCAATGTCAATCCTTGACAATTATGTTACATAGCTAGCTAGTAAAAGTATTTAGTTGCTGATGTTACACGTTTGCTAAAAAGTTACAAATGCGAGGCATGGCGCATAGTAACAAGTTAGGAGGTACCAGGCTAACTAGCTAGTCAACTCCAGTCATGTGCTAACGTTTGCTGTTAAACTGAGCTTTAGTTGGCTGGTTGTAATGTTGTAGCTTGCTGTTTAGTAGCCATATAGATCTCAATTGTAAAACCTCTTGTATTTTTTGTCATAGATATGGCTACCTGTAGTTGTTTAGCTAACTTAGATAGCTAGACTAGCTAGCTACCTACCTAAGTTAGCAAACATACACTTGTTTTATTTCCTCCCACTGTAACACAGTAGTATGTTAGCCAGCAATACACAATATGGGTTTCAATAGATAAACTAAAGTTAGCTAGCTAGCTAGGTGGCTTGCAGGAAAGATAACTTACTTAGCTAGCCACCGTATTTGTCATCTGCCCTCTTGGTGCTGGTATCGGCTGTGACTGAGCTTCTAGCTAAATCCAACTCTTTGTTTGGAATCCTCTTCACTATATTCCAGATGAAACATCTATGGTTGAATGTCATCACGTAGCAAAATAATGCTCCATCGTCAAATTCGTATTGATGGGAGGAATCACTTGAAGCCATTGCGGTCTGGTCAGTTCTTTCAGTTTTTCCCAAAGGATTGTGTTGTTAGTGTCCACCTCCCTTTCAAAAAAGCCTGCCTTGGGAAAAGGATGGGTCCAGAGCACGAAGCATCACCCCTCACAAGTTGTAGACTTTCAGAGACTGGAAATAATGTATCAGCTTGTATATTTAGCAATGCTAATAGGAACATTGCTGAAAGACGTCCAATGGCTCTATCAAACAAGGACAACCATATCTACACGCACAGAAACATATAGTGCGATCAGTATCACATAGAGCCTTTGTGAAATGACACAAATCAGGACTACATTTATTTTCAGACGGCCCCCATCCAATACACCAGAAGCCGTCATAGGTTGTATCATTCAGCGCGCAAAGCCCAGACCTGCCTTCCTCCTGGGCAATTATGTGTGAAACACATCTCACTGACCTAGAAATGCCTTGGACATGATTAAAACAAGCCCAGATTCTCCCAGGGTGAAATTTCCCTTTTAAGGATGTAATTTAGTGGTAAACTAAAAACATAATCCACACTCTCTCGGAGCACTGCCAGGATTAGCTGCTTTTAGCATCGCTGGTGTATTTACACATTCCGCAGGAATAAAATTCAATTTAAACTTACTGTGCCGGTGGGAATTTGAGACAAAATATCTAAAGGAACATATTATGTATTTACTCCCCAAAAATGAAGAGCTAGTTAGCTGCTAATGTGGCTATCATAAAGAACTACAAATGTCATGATGATCTGGACAAGACTGCCGAATCGAGGTAAAGGTAAGATTCTCTGGATTAACTATCTAATGAATAAATTGGCTACATTTCTTTCAAGGGACAATTCTGTGATCTGTCTTGTGCAAGTTTTAAATTGACACAATATCTGTTAGCAAAGGTGTCAGCTAGCGATGAAAAGCAGGAGCTTGCAGGGATTTGTGGTCTTTCATAATGTCTACTTTGATGCTAATTAGCAGTTTTGAATCTGAGAGAAAATAGAGCCAGATATTGATAAAAGTCACATTGTCCAAGAGAAATTTACAGTGGCTTGCGAAAGTATTCACCCCCCTTGGCATCTTTCCTATTTTTTTGCCTTACAACCTGGAATTAAAATTGTGGGTTTGTATCATTTGATTTACACAACATGAAGTTGAAGATGCAAAATATTTGTTTCTTGTGAAACAAACAAGGAATAAGACAAAAAAACTGAAAACTTGAGCGTGCATAACTATTCACGTCTCTTGGGGTATGTCTCTATGAGCTTGGCACATCTAGCCACTGGGATTTTTGCCCATTCTTCAAGGCAAAACTGCTCCAGCTCCTTCAAGTTGGATGGGTTCCGCTGGTGTACAGCAATCTTTAAGTCATACCACAGAATCTCAATTGGATTCAGGTCTGGGCTTTGACTAGGCCATTCCAAGACATTTAAATGTTTCCCCTTAAACCACTTGAGTGTTGCTTTAGCAGTATGCTTAGGGTCATTGTCCTGCTGGAAGGTGAACCTCCGTCCCAGTCTCAAATCTCTGGAAGACTGAAACAGGTTTCCCTCGAGAATTTCCCTGTATTTAGCGCCATCCATCATTCATTCAATTCTGACCAGTTTCCCAGTCCCTGCCAATGAAAAACATCCCCACAGCATGATGCTGCCACCACCATGCTTCACTGTGGGGATGGTGTTCTCGGGGTGATGAGAGGCGTTGGGTTTGCATCAGACATAGCGTTTTCCTTGATTGCCAAAAAGCTCAATTTTAGTCTTGTCTGCCCAGAGTACCTTCTTCCATATGTTTGGGGAGTCTCCCACATGCCTTTTGGCGAACACCAAACGTGTTTGCTTATTTTTTTCTTTAAGCAATGGCTTTTTTCTGCCCACTTTTCCGAAAAGCCCAGCTCTGTGGAGTGTACGGCTTAAAGTGGTCCTATGGACAGATACTCCAATCTCCGCTGTGGAGCTTTGCAGCTCCTTCAGGGTTATCTTTGCTCTCTTTGTTGCCTCTCTGATTAATGCCCTCCTTGCCTGGTCCGTGAGCTTTGGTGGGCGGCCCTCTCTTGGCAGGTTTGCTGTGGTGCCATTTCTTTCCATATTTTAATAATGGATTTAATGGTGCTCTGTGGGATGTTCAAAGTTTCTGATATTTTTTTATAACCCAACCCTGATCTGTACTTCTCCACAACTTTGTCCCTGACCTGTTTGAAGAGCTCGTTGGTCTTCATGGTGCCGTTTGCTTGGTGGTGCCCCTTACTTAGTGGTGTTGCAGACTCTGGGGCCTTTCAGAACAGGTGTATATATACTGAGATCATGTGACATATCATGTGACACTTAGATTGCACACAGGTGGACTTTATTTAACTAATTATGTGACTTCTGAAGGTAATTGGTTGCACCAGATCATATTTATGGGCTTCATAGCAAAGGGGGTGAATACATATGCACGCACCACTTTTCCGTTATTTATTTTTTAGAATGTTTTGAAACAAGTTATTTTTTAAATTCCACTTCACCAATGTGGACTATTTTGTGTATGTATATTACATGAAATCCAAATAAAAATCAATTTAAATTACAGGTTGTAATGCAACAAAATAGGAAAAGCGCCAAAGGGGATGAATACTTTTGCAAGGCACTGTACATGGTTATCAAAACGTCACGTCAGAGTAAGCCTACACAAAACACAGCCCTTATTTTAAGTGAATGGTGGAAAAATGATTTGAACCATTTCCCTGTTTAACCGCTAGGTTTTATTGATATTATGACACCTCCACTGTGGGGCTGTCTTCCTCTTTGCTTACCTCATGTCAAAATTAAAGCCCTGCACATGTGCACAAAAAAATGAATATCTTGTGGTTGTGGGGAACTTTTATTTTGACATGAAATAAGCAGAGCGGAAGTGAGACTCACTTTAAAATGTACAACAACCATGCAACTCTATGCACAAGGATTACTTTTAACAATTTACACAGAAAATTTGACAAAAACACATTTAGAAGAACAGTTCATATGCAAAGTTTGGTAAGAGAATGACGGCATCAACAACACAAACCATCATTCTGTTATCAAAATTTACATCTGCACTGTTCTTCAAATAAATGCGTTTTGTCAGATTTTCTGTGTAAATTTTTTTAAATAGTCCTTGTGCATAGAGTTGCATGGTTTGTTAAACTTTGAAATCAATGGATATTATTTGGCATACATCAGAGTCAGATTAACTCATGGATAGGCTACTATGTCTCTCCGTGCAGTTTGACGGAAGTTACATGCTAGCTTTACCTGTAGACTTCCTGTCATTGCGCTAATGCTAGTTAGCAATGGCTCACAAAATGACGTTAAACTTCCTTCAAACTGCACTCAGAGACATAAAATTGGTATCCATGAGTTAATCTGACTCTGGGTAAGTAGAAAAATATTTAATTGCCAAAATCTCGCACTATCCCTTTAAGGTTAGGTTTATTAGCCCTACGTTCATGTAAGGTTTATTAAGCCTAAGCAACCTAATATGTAGGACTATCTAACCTAGCCCTTGGCATACTTCAGGATGTAGTGCTCTCAAATAAAGATCTGGACCTCAAAGCCAGTTCCACTGCTTTTTTTCTGCTATAATTTAGGACTGATTTACACCTGACAACAGGTGGGTGCAATTAATTATTAGGTAAAACAGAAAACCAGCAGTAGGCTTACTTCTTCAGGGTAAGATTTGAATAACAGTGCTATGGTACAGTGTTTCCCAACTCCAGACCTCAAGTACCGCCACAGCACACATTTATGTTGTAGCCCTGGACAAGCACACCTGATTCCAACTTGTCAACTAATCATCAAGCCCTAATTGAGTTGAATCAGGTGAGTTTGTCCGGGGCTACAACAAAAATGTGTGCTGTTGAGGAGTACTCTGGGACTGGAGTTGGGAAACACTGCTATAGTGTGTGAAGTTGTCAACAGTAGCATTTCATGGAGCCACTAAAATCATACGTTATAGCAATCTGGTGCCTGATGGCACAGTCGATGACGTGCCACGTAACCATTGGTTAATGCATGCAACGTCTAAGCAGGTTAACAACTTTTGAGTTTGAATTGAGGTAGACCTATGTCCAGGGGCCCCAGGGGCCCCATGCCCCCCCTTGCCGGGGCTGCGGGGTGAGTGGTACGCCAGCGGCCCGAAAACATTACAGACGCATTCCAGATCTCATAACGGCAGGATAGGTGTTAACATGTCAGCTTACCACATCATGTGATACAGCAATTTCATGCCCGACTGCACAGTCGATGACGTGGCACGCAACCATTGGTTGATACAATGCAATGTTTGCGCATCTAGTCTGGCAGGAACTCGACCTTAGACTTCACTGTTCCATTACTGGGCAGCAACATCTGAAAACACATCATTTGAGAGTTGAGAGCAATTATAGCAGCAAATACATGCAGAGCGTTTCTGCCCTCTTGTGGCAGTAGCATAGTAGATAGTCAGTGGCAGCCAAGCATGTTATATGGTTACAGACAGATGGACAGACAGACAGTTAGGCCTAAACATTTGCTCAGCGGTCTAATACAGGTGCATAGGAGACCTTGGTTTGAACCCAGTCGGTCACATTGATCCATTGGTTTTTCTGGAGCAATAACAGAAAGAAAGTTTGCTAATGCTTTATGGCATTGAGCATGAAAAGACTTCCTGCAGAATAATTAGATTACTCATTAGAAACGAATGTACAACATCCTTTTGAGTGCTCTGGTCCATATTACTGTCTTAGATGTTTATCTCATGGGACTAACACCCTAACTCACTAAATCAGAGGGCTAACAATTGTGCCAGCAGTTTACATTCTAGAAAATCAAAGTACCTTTTGTGCGTCCTGTTTGTTTTTGTGGTGTTCCTTTTTCTCAGACCTCTGTCCTTACAACACCTCTCCCATTCCCTTCCCAGCCCAGCCCAGCTCCGGACTTGGTCCATTTCCCGGCTCACTAGAGCATTTCTTCTCCCACGGTATAGCTGACAGGCCTCCATACTTCCCTGCCTGGCTTCTCCTAGCAACATCTCACCAGGGACAGGGTAGGAACAGTGTCAGAACACAGTGTCAGGTGTCCATACCGTAGTTCTCCCTGATAGCCTTGTCTGGACCTGCCAAGACCCCTGTCAACATGCTAATGCTACTCTTCCTGGGGTCCAAACAGGAAACAAATAATAAATAAATAAATAAATAAATAAAATACATAATATAATATACATAATACTACATAATCTCTTTCACTGTGCTGGGGATGACAATGGACAGATGCAGGTAGGTTGGATTCACATGTATTTTCACTCTCCTGGTAGGGAAAGGAATTTCCAGTGAGAATGAATTATCTTTTACATGAAGATTACATGCATGTATTGTTTAGGGTAGTAATTCTATATTTTCAGAAATCTGTGAGGTTCCTTTCTGGGTCATGGTTCTAAGCATGGTTTCATTTTTTGCCTGCGGATGGCAGCAGAGTGTAGATTTACAAAGCTTGTTCTGATTTACAGATTTCTCAAAAAGGCATTTTGCCTTCCGAGATACTGATATTTCATTCTATATTGCAGATACAGTTTTTCCCTCTTTACAAGCTTACATAGCTCTTTCCATTGCTCTCTTCATGTGAAATAATATTGTCTCACACTTAATAGCACTTAATAGCATTTCCCCAATCTACATAGGTAATTATCTTAGACACCACATAAAAATGACAACAATTGATTAAAATATTAATTTATTGAGATATTTACACAGACATACATATTTCTAAATCAGTAAGCTAGATATTTAAGTACAGGTAAAACAGACTATGGGGAATTTAATTGTACATTATAAATTCCCTTATAAGTAAACTATTTTACTTGGGAGTAGGCTCATTACAAAACATCACTATAAAAAATGTGTTTTGTAAAACTCTGCAAGAATGACATTATAATATTTTCCATTGCACCACATAACATTATTATTGTACTTCTACTTCAAGTTGCCTCTCGTAGATCACGTTTTACCACTTATGACTTTCAAAGATAAATATATTTTTCTTTGGACAATGCATGGCTGATAAAGAACTGTACCTAAGCAATTTAAGATCTATGATGCTACAACGATAACTTGCTAAATAAATGAAGTGTGCACCATTCTTACAAAGCACCAATATGAAGGTCAGCATATATATAATCCTTTATAAGGTTAACTAATAAAACAAGTGTTAAAAATTACTGTGGAACAAATCTTAGGAAGACTCACAAATCATAAATCAAGTGGTTTGACAAAGCAGATAGAATAACAATATTAGAATACATCCATATTTCACAAAGACCTTGGAGTTCTATATTTACAGTATTTAAATGTTTAATGATTCCTCCCACCCCATGAGATAATGATGAATAAAGTGGAATATTTGGCCTTGCAGTTTGTCGTTCATTATAGCTTCTCCTCTCTCTCTGCTCTAGCTCTCCTGGCCTTGGCCTGGCCTGATGATGCTACATTACACCCCAGGGCTACATCCCTGAGCCTTCCAGCATAGCCCCACTGCTAGGGCTCTGAAAACAAGACACAGAAAACAAAATATTATGGACTGTGCACCATGTTTTTGATAATCAAACGTTTGAAAAACTTGTAACTTACCGATTTCACCCCTGCCTCAGTATCGCCATTCAACAGCATCTTTGAACTGTCCTCCTGTGAATTCAAAAAGTAATGTAATCCTCACAAATTGTGTTACACATAGCAGGCTTTACTGTATTGCAGAATATGAAGTACTCCATATTACTACTGCCTGTTGAGTTAGCCACAGCTGTTCAAGTTCAGGACTAGTAACAATTCTTATACTAGAAATCAAATGTGATATTTGAGGCTGGTGCAAATGAAACAGATTGTAACAATGTCAGGGTCAATGTCCTGAGCTGTCTTTGTTCCCATGTATGTCAGAGCATGGTAGTGGGAGCTGCACCACTGCCCTGGAGGATCAATTTACAGAGCAATGTTTCTCAGTCTATCCTGATCTCATAGACTAGACATAACATAGTAAACGAAAATCCGGGAAACTCAAATTAGTATGATATGTTACGTTTGGTGTGGTTACATATGACAGAAGGATACTTAATACTCCCGAGTGGCGCAGTGGTCTAAGGCACTGCATCGCAGTGCTAGCTGTGCCACTAGAGATCCTGGTTTGAATCCAGGCTCTGTCGTAGCCAGCCGCGACCGGGAGACCCATGGGGCGGCGCACAATTGGCCCAGCGTCGTCCAGGGTAGGGGAGGGAATGGCCGGCAGGGATGTAGCTCAGTTGGTAGAGCATGGCATTTGCAACGCCAGGGTTGTGGGTTCAATTCCCACGGGGGGCCAGTATAAAAAATGTAATAATGCACTCACTAAACTGTAAGTCGCTTTGGATAAGAGCGTCTGCTAAATGACTAAAATGTAAATGTTAATGCAAAAGGAGCGAGGGTGGTTGGTTGGTTGGTTGGTGTGGATGGGTGGGCTATAATGCAAACTTCTAGCAGCCCAATTGTTGCGTGATCAAATCTCCTCACGGACAACTTTAGCTTATTAGCAACTTTGCAACTACTTTTTTGTTACTTTGCAACTACTTAGCATGTTAGCTAACCCTTCCCCTAACCCTTTAACCTAACTCCTAACCCTAACCCCTAGTCTAGCTAATGTTAGCCAACTAGCTAGAATTAGCCACCTAGCCACCTAGCTAACGTTAGCCACAACAAATTGGACTTCGTGAAATATCATACAGTACGTATTGCAAATTTGTAACATATTGTTCAAATTGTAATCCGTAACATTAAGAACACCTGCTCTTTCTATGACATAGACTGACCAGGTGAATCCAGGTGAACGCTATGATCCCTTATTGATGTCACTTGTTAAATCCACTTCAATCAGTGTAGATGAAGGGGAGGAAACAGGTTAAAGAATGATTTTTAAGCCTTGAGACAATTGAGACATTGATCGTATGTGTGTCATACAGAGGGTGAATGGGCAAGACAAAAGTGCCTTTGAACGGGGTATGGTAGTAGGTGCCAGGCACACCAGTTTGTGTCAAGAACTGCAACGCTGCTGGGTTTTTCACACTCAACAGTTTCCCGTGTTTAAGAAGAATGGTCCACCACCCAAAGAACATCCAGCCAACTTGACACAACTGTGAGAAGCATTGGCATCAACATGGGCCAGCATCCCTGTGGAATACTTTCGACACCTTGTAGAGTCCATGCCCCGATGAATTAATTAATGTTTTGTACACTCATTGTAAATGTGTGTTTGTCTGTGTGGGTGTGTGCATGAGTGAGTGGATGTGTGCTAAGGTGCGGAGAATCAACACGTGGAACAGGGCCAAAGAGGGTGCTCTATTTCTAAGCACTGTCCTCCATTTACCTGTGCATGCGCCATGTGCAGCTTAGTATCAGGTCAAAATGACAGAACTTGACAACTTGATTTTTTTCTATTAGGAAAAATTATAGACAATCAAGCAATACTGCAGTAAACAAACTGAAGCGCAGACACAAATGTAGCATGGTGTGTATTCATATCTTCATCACCATAACAGTTATGACATAGGCTAGTTGTAAGTAACACATTTCTGTCTTTGCATTTTAGAAAGCAGAACTTGCATATCTGGCTTAGCTTGTCGTTAGTTATCGGTTTCTACGGTATAATCTAAAATAGGTTACTTCCACTGATGTATTTAGCCACTTTGTAATGAAGAGCAAGTTGTAATTGTAATTCATAACATATCATACAAAATGGGTGATGGACATTAACAAATTAATACATTCCATACGAAACCTATAATAATAATAATAATAATAATATGCCATTTAGCAGACGCTTTTATCCAAAGCGACTTACAGTCATGCGTGCATACATTTTTTGTGTATGGGTGGTCCCGGGGATCGAACCCACTACCCTGGCGTTACAAGCGCCGTGCTCTACCAGCTGAGCTACAGAGGACCACCTAAAATGAGTGTCTTGGGTTTACGTACAGAATAATACGAAATGCTCTGAGACCAGGTTGTCACCAAGGCTACATTGAAACAATTTGGCTCCTGTGTAGCGGAGCACTACAAATCGGATCCTGAAGATTCTTTAGGATTAAGCACACAGGAGGGTGATAGAGTGGTTTGAGGACAAAGAGTCTTCTTGTGATGCAGAGTGTCACGTTACTCAACCCCAATAATTAAGGGGCCAAATAAGTTAGTGAGGGCACAGAGGACTATGTCTAATGGTGTCTCCCAATGCTTAACAAAACCTTTCTGCAATTGTCTCGTCTGCCTGAGCAAGATATTCAAATAGATATTCTCTCTGTTTTACTCATAGCAATAAATTATTCTTAGGTCAGGGACTGAGTCTAAATCATTCTCTTGTGCATTTGAATATCCTACTCTCATTAAATCATTCCATTGGATACCTTGGAGAATTTGCACGGTTGGTCAAAGTTGGGATATTAAACTGAAGGCTCCAAAAAAATGTCACAGACAGACACATTTATGGAATTTCAGTGACAATTTATTTTGTACTGCCACTATCTTCCAATCTTAATGAAGGCTTAGCGGAGTTGGAGAGGCCACACATTGCCACTCACTCTCTCCCAGGCTTTGGTTTGTTTACCTGTTCAGGTGTCACCAGTTCAGAATTCCAGCCTTGACACTGCTGCTCACGTCTCACTTTCTGGTTTGTGACATTACATAGACGGCTGGATCAGGGGTGTGTTTGTCTCTGTAACTTAGCTCACCAAATACTATTATTAATCTCCTCTTCAACAAACATTCAATAAACAATCGATGAGTCTAGGCGGGTTGTGCTTTTTCACCACCCAATTAAAACAATCTATTATTATTATTTATTTATTTTGACTTAGTCAGATAATAGTTAGCCCCTTAATCAACATAAATAAAATCTTAATGTATTTTATATTTTTACTACATTAAATATAAAAAAAAGCCTTTTTGTCACTGGCGTTACCTACTGTATATTTTAATGTCAATTCAGGCTTTCCAGAAAGTAATTTGACTATTTACTTTGGATATATAATCAAGACAGAAAAGGTTATTGATAATATTAAGATTTTTTTTATTAGTAATAATTTACTTTAAACAAAACACATTTTTCTATAATAACCCCAGTGACAGTAAGACCAGTGACCAGTAACACCAGTGACAAATCTTCAGGCTATTCTATTAAATCCAGCAGGACAGTAACACCAGTGATGGTAATACCAGTGACAAATCTGCAGAAAATATAGAATATCTAAGATGGCGGCCACAGTAGCTCAAACCACACTTATTAAATTGTAAATAAATGACTTAATAATTTGATTTGATCAGTTATTTTAATCAAATTTCCTTTCCCCCTTACTATAAACTGTGCAACACCAGTGACACATTTTAACGCTTCACATGAAATCATGACTCATGACCCCGAGGGACAAGCCATTTTCATGGTATTGACCGTGTTCTACGACAGGGTTTCCTAAAATCTGTCCTGGGGCCCGTTTTAGTTTTTGCCCTAGCACTACACAGCTGATTCAAATAACCAACGCATTATCAAGCTTTGATTATTTGAATCAGCTGGGGCAAAAACCAAAACGGAAGTACACCCAGGCGGGGCCCCAGGACCGAGTTTGGGAAACTCTTTTCTACGATATATATATATATATATATATATATATATATACACTACCGGTCAAAAGTTTTAGAACACCCACTCATTCAAGGGTTTTTCTTTATTTTTACTATTTTCTACATTGTAGAATAACTATGAAATAACCCATATGGAATCATGTAGTAACCAAAAAAGTGTTAAACAAATCCAAATATATTTTGTATTTGAGATTCTTCAAATAGCCACCCTTTACCTTGATGACAGCTTTGCACACTCTTGGCATTCTCTCAACCAGCTTCACCTGGAATGCTTTTCCAACAGTCTTGAAGGAGTTCCCACATATGCTGAGCACTTGTTGGCTGCTTTTCCTTCACTCTGCGGTCCGACTCATCACAAACCATTCTCAATTTGGTTGAGGTCGGGGGATTGTGGAGGCCAGGTCATCTGATGCAGCACTCCATCACTCTCCTTCTTGGTAAAATAGCCCTTACACAGCCTGGAAGTGTGTTGGGTCATTGTCCTGTGAAAAACAAATGATAGTCCCACTAAGCCCAAACCAGATAGGATGGCGTATCGCTGCAGAATGCTGTGGTAGCCATGCTGGGTAAGTGTGCCTTCAGTTCTAAATAAATCAGAGACAGTGTCACCAGCAAAGCACCCCCACACCATAACACCTCCTCCTCCATGCTTTACGGTGGGAAATACACATGCAGAGATCATCCGTTCACCCACACCGCGTCTCAAAGACACGGCGGATGAAACCAAAATCTCCAATTTGGACTCCAGACCAAAGGACAAATTTCCACCGGTCTAATGTCCATTCTTGTGTTTCTTGGCCCAAGCAAGTCTCTTCTTCTTATTGGTGTCTTTTAGTAGTGGTTTCTTTGCAGCAATTCAAACATGAAGGCCTGATTCACGCAGTCTCCTCTGAACAGTTGATGTTGAGATGTGTCTGTTACTTGCACTCTGTGAAGCATTTATTTGGGCTGCAATTTCTGAGGCTGGTAACTCTAATGAACTTGTCCTCTGCAGCAGAGGTAACTCTGGGTCTTCCACTCCTGTGGCAGTCCTCATGAGAGCCAGTTTCATCATAGCACTTGATGGTTTTTGCGACTGCACTTGAAGAAACTTTCAAAGGTCTTGAAATGTTCCGTATTGACTGGCCTTCATGTCTTAAAGTAATGATGGACTGTCGTTTCTCTTTGCTTATTTGAGCTGTTCTTGCCATAATATGGACTTGGTCTTTTACCAAATAGGGCTATCTTCTGTATACCCCCCCTACCTTGTCACAACACAACTGATTGGCTCAAACACATTAAGAAGGAAATACATTCCACAAATTAACTTTTAAGGCTATATTTTCATTTGTTCAACACTTTTCTTTGGTTACTACAATCATGATTCCATGTGTGTTATTTCATAGTTTTGATGTCTTCACTATTATTCTACAATGCAGAAAATAGTAAAAATAAGAAAGACCCTTGAATGAGTAGGTGTTCTAAAACGTTTGACCGGTGATGTGTATATATGTTTTGCAATATAACTGTCTTCCATATGTTTTATTAACAATATTACACTTCAGTTAAAACAAAAATGTATATTTTGTGTCATTATTTGAAATTTTTAAGTGTTTTTCCTGGTGGTTAAGGCGGGCGACAGGAAAGCCACCATTTTTGTAGAATGACCCAGACATTCTCAGACCAAATGAAAGGTCACAGTTTAACTATCAATGCAGTGTTTGTCCTTTTCTTATTTTCTTAGAAAGGAATACAATCTTCTCCAGCTCTTTGTACCTCTCTTCTCAGACATGTACCATAGTAATTTGATGTACAAACCTATGTTATTCATAACAATCATTCTGTCATTGTGAAAGCTATTGAAATAATCATACATTAATATATTCATACTTCTATGCAATGAAGAGACTGAAAAAGAAATGAGAAAGAATGTATTCATGTTTATACAATATTAAACATTTTAAGTGGCTTCAGGAGTCAGTAAAGGCAGATATTTCATACAAGTAGAACAATATTTGGTGCAAAAAACACCAAAATACAAATGGCCATCTATACGTAATCACGATAAAAACATTTAAAAAATGACAAATGCATAATTGATCGGTAAAATACATTTTCAGATACATCATTTCAATTTTCTAAAGTGCCTTATTGAAATAAGATTCAAATGATTGCATTTAATTGTGTATCGCTACATAATACAATCTAAAAAGCGCTGTGATACAATTACAAATGTGAGAATATCTACCTGGTCTCAGACCTTAAGCACAAAAGATAAATATCACTTTCCAAAACATGTACAGTAACGGTTATATGTTGCCAGAAAAAGGGTGAGATGGGGTTGGAGAAAAATCTATATCTATAATATAATATATGCCATTTAGCAGATACTTTTATCCAAAGTCACCTACAGTCATACATTTTACGTATGGGTGGTCCCAGCAATCAAACCCACTACCCTGGCGTTACATGCGCCATGCTCTACCAACTGAGCTACAAAGGACCACCATATCTGTGTCAGTCTCTTGTGTCTGCAGCATGCATTCACACAACCACTCACACACATACTGTAAAAATACTCTATCTGATTCCTCAGATCACGTGGTTTGATAGTATACCGTTGGTATAAGCGTTACACGCACCACCGTTTCATAATGATAGCGTTCCTTGGTTTGAACTTTTTGATTAGGATGACATGCAGCTAGAGCTAGGAAGGCACTGTTAGGGATAGGTGCTTTCTCAGTGAGAGATTTCACATTGAGACATGTGACCTTGAATTGCAGATAAATCTGCCATGAGTAGGAGGCAAATTTGATTGTTTACTGTTAACAGTCTGTGCTGATTGTGTGATGCAGGTACAGTGTGCTTCATATACTGTAACCTAGAGAATTACTATTGGATATACACAGCCTAAAATGAAAAGTAACCACTGCTTTGTGACACACTTGAGAAAAACAACCAACTTTGGCTTTGTCTCTTAACATCTTACGTGGGTCCTTGTTTCTAGAGTCATTGCAGTACGGAACACTACATCCACTAGTGAATAGCTTCTCCCATCTTCTTCAGCCTGGTCTTATAGACTAGACGTAACATAGTAAACGTACATTTGACACTAGTATGATATGTTATGTTTGGTATGGTTTCATAAGACAGAAGGTTACTTAAGGTAAAAACAAAAGTAGGGTGGTTGGTCGGGGTGCATGGGTAGGCGTATAACGCGAATATCTAGCAATCCAAAGGTTGCGTATTCAAATCTCATCACGGGCAATGTTTAGCATTTTAGCTAATTAACAACTTTGCAACTATTTACTACTTTTTAGCTACTTTGTAACTACTTAGCATGTTAGCTCACCCTTCCCCTAACCCTAATCTTAACCATTTAACCTAACTCCTAAGCTTAACCTTAACCATAACCTTAACCCCTAACGCTTAGCCTAGCTAACGCATGCCACCTAGCTAACGTTAGCGACAACAAATTGCAATTGGTAACATATCATAGGAATTGTCATTCGTAATATATCATACGAAATGGATGATGGACAATCACAGATTAATACATACCATACGAAACGTAACATATCATACTGTTTGCTATGTTACATTTACCCTCGAGTCCAGGTTGTCCATTTTGAACCTCACACTCACTCTCATATCAGTTACTCTGCATTAAGATATCACAGATACAGTTTGACCTATCCCTGTAACAGTAGCCCATTGCAGAGTCAACCTTCCTTCTCTGTGTCTCTCTCTGTCTCTCCCACTGTGTCTCTGCTCTGAGTGGGTTAGTGAAGGCATTGTGTCATGGCTTGCCGACCAGTCCTTGTAGGTAGAAGTTCCTTGCTGTTGTCTTGAGTTGTGCAGTCAGAGCAACACAACACAGCAGTTCTGTGTCCACTCAACGCGCATAATACACACAAGTGTACAAACTCCAGAAGATTACAACTCAACGGTATACTTGGACCGGTTTGTCCCTACACCTCTTTCTCTCCATTATTGTGAAAGGACGTCCGTCTCAAGTTCTCCTTGACCTTGACAAACTCTGGGGCTCTCACTGTCTCCTCTTGTTTTTCCTGCTCCTTCTCCAGCTGAATCAGAAATAAAAGGGAGTTTATTCAATCAATTTCTATTAGATTAAATTGTAAAAAGCTCTATAGCAATACAATTGTATTGACCAATTGATGATCTCTCCTACCTCTTCTAGCTTCTCCTTCCTCTTGAGGAGCTCTTGTTCCAGAGGGGATATCTTCTTTCTGGCCTCATCTTCCTCCTTCCTCTGCTTGATGATCTGTTCCCTCTTCCTGGCCTCCAAGACACGCTGCAGCTCCGGCTTAGACTCCACACCAACACCGCCACCCCTGAGAGACCGAGGGAGAGAAGGTATTTACTAAGGTCTTCTGCATTTGAATTTTCCTCGTCTCCAGCAGAGGGAACACATCATGCTAAATGCTATGTTCTGATATTGCTCTCTCATACAATATCCTTTCCTCACCCAAAGTAGCGGTGCATGGGTAAAATCACTGGGGAAGCCAAGCCAGGAAAAAGCCATATTATAACCTATGTGTTGTGATAATTGCGTTGTTTGCTGTATCCTGTTAGTTCATATGCCTTGACAACGTGACATATAGGCCTAAGGCCGAGACAATAAGAATACACAGTGGGCAGAATAAATTCAACCACATCTTTGTTTCATCACAAAACCGGAGAGCAACATCTGTCCGGTGAAGTCCACAAACAGTTACATGACCTACAGCATGGACAAGCAAGTAAATATTTCAGACATTTTCGGACTACTAAACAACTATTGATTTAGAACCACGGAGAGTTACCGCAAGTCGCAAAGAAAACAGGCGCTTCCTCCACTATTCCAGCACCATTACAACTTCAACATTTCAACATCATCTAATCACCTATGCTTAGTCTAATACCGTGACAACTAAAAGATACCAAAAACGATTTAATCTAATCAACGTAAGCTACATTTTATGTGTCTGTCCATGTTACTGATTTCTGTGTTTGTGTGTGTGCACATGTGTGCATGCAAAGAAAGAACATGTTGACTCAGCCTACTTGTAGAGAAACGCCAATACCATCATCCTCTTTCATGTTGCCTAAACGGCAGTGGTTGAAAAAGTACCCAATTGTCATACTTGTAAAAGTAAAGATACCTTAATAGAAAATTACTCAAGTAAAAGTGAAAGTCACCCAGTAAAATACTACTTGAGTAAAAGTCTAAAGGTATTTGGTTTTAAATACACTTAAGTATCAAAAGTAAAAGTATAAATCATTACAAATTACTTATATTAAGCAAACCAAATGGCACCATTTTCTTGTTTTTATTTTATTTACGGATAGCCAAGGGCACACTCCAACACTCAGACATCATTTACAAACGAAGCATTGGTGTTTAGTGTGTACGTCAGATCAGAGGTAGTAGGGATGACCAGGGATGTTCACTTGATAAGTGCGTGAATTGGACAATTTTCCTGTCCTGCCAAGCATTCAAAATGTAATGAGTACTTTTGGGTGTCAGGGAAAATGTATGGAGTAAAAAGTACATTATTTTCTTTAGAAATGTAGTGAAGTAAAAGTAAAAATTGTCAAAAATATGAATAGTAAAATACAGATACCCAAAAACACTACTTAAGTAGTACTTTACAGTATTTTAACTTAAATACTTTACACCACTGCTAAACGGTCTATGACTCTGTCACACAGTACACACTTTTAGTTTTTGTTGTCCTAGGCTGCCTGGTTAAAATCCTCTCTGAACAGGGGCACACTTTGTGAATTTATGGTTTGATCAGAATCGCCTCTAGTCCAAATCCCTATCTACAGCCATGGCTAATTTAGGAAAGGGGTGAGTTTAGCTAGCTAGCTAGCCACCGGAGGACAGCATCACAACGAGACGCAACAATTCAAGTTTTTTGGTGCGCCAGGACTATTCACAGCTGAGCTCACTCAGTTTAGTTCAACGCTGATTGGCTATATTTAAATATGATTTTATCAACGGAGGCCAAATGCTCGCTGGCTTCCCTTGCATTCATTGCTATGGTTGACAACATACTATTTTTGACCTGACAGTGTCAGATAGATGGGATACACATACTGAGACAGAGGGGCACTGTTTCGTTAGTTCGGATGCTTTCTCGTGTGAGATACTGTATATTCAGCCTCTTGCGAATTGAAGGACATTTATGAAACCCAGAGAGATTAAATACATTATTGTGTATGTTTATTTTTATTTTTTATTTACATTTTTGGGGGAAACCTGGCTTCCCTTGACATCCATGAATACCCACCAATGCTCACCCATATTTTTTTTTCATGATTCAATTACATTAATATGACAAAAATAAAATGTGAAAGGATTATGTTGCAGTTTAGCAAATAACAATTGCATAGAGGTAAAGCTTATTTCCCTGCTAATAAATGCTCCTGTAGTCCTAACATGGGCTACGGGACTTGTGATCAACAGAGCTGTGTTTGTCTATGAATCTCTATGGGGATGCCAGATTAATTAGGAGCCTCTTTTCTTATTAGAAAGAAAAAGACAGCAGGAAGGACACCGCTGAGGCTTGGTGGTGGGACCCTTGTTTTGTTTTATCAGAAAGGAAGAAAACAATCCTTCTCCATTGTGAATCTACTTTGAGTTTATTCAATCACTGCATGTGGCCTCTAAAACCTGTCAATAATTCATTCAATATCTTCCCTCAATATCTCACATCAGACCTCTTCAGGGTGAAACGCTATTACACTCAGGATAAGATAGAAAGTGTTGAGCTCTCTTTGTAACCCTCCTCTCACCTCTTCTCTGCGAGACTGCTAATTAAATTAACGTAGTGCCTTCATCCTCCTTAGGGAGGTGCAGTCACTGGTTTTTTTTGGTGGTAGAGAGAGGGAGGGCTGCTATTGGAGGTGTGATTAGTGTTTTTGTTAATTTTGTCTGTGCTCATCAAATAAGTGTACACAAACAAACATGGAGGTAATTAATTTCATCAGCACTCACCTCTCCACACACACAACACACCACACCCACGCACACACACACACACACACAGTGTGTAGCAGTAGCCTGTGTAGATAGTTTATGAAAGAAACACACTACCAATAGACTACAATCCCCAAAAATCTGTAGAAGGTATAGTTTGATCGGCAAGCACAGGACAAGAATAGCACAGTGAAAGGGCTGATATCGGAGTCCACTATATTACTTTCTGGTTGCTGTCGTCCATAGGCCTTTTCATGACAGACTCTGGGACCCCTGACTCCTCTATACCTTCTCACTGCTCTGAAATCCATAGACAGTCCTTTCTTACTACACAGCATTGTGAACGGCATTGACATTTTAACCAAAACATGTTTTTTTTTCTCTGTGTGTTGTGGTCCATGCTTTTTTCCCTCTTTCCTCTTACATCCACCGCCTCAGATTTTCCAGACATCAATGCAATACATTGACACAAAATGCCTTATCTAGAGTGTGAGAGCGAACGAGAGAGGTAGTGAAACAGCAATCAGAGAAAATGGAGACCACTCAGTAAGAGAGAGAAAGGCTGTTCAGGTTGATGACCTGCACCCCCATCACAGTGGTGTGGCTGATCTCCCAGCGCTGTAAGGGCTCTCTCTCTGTCATTGTGCCCAACAGTTTGCCTGTTCTGGGCTTTGAGTCTCACAGCCATACCCCTCTTAGCACCAGTAGCAGTGCCAACCCAATCCCAGCATATACATGTAGATGCTTAATTGAAAGCATGGCACCCTTCCAGCTTACCTCTGAGTATCTGCCTGCCTGCCTGTAGAAAAGCAGAAGCGAATGCGTGTGTGTGCAATACACGCAATATAATCATCCCATGATTATGGCCAAATGGGCCCTCAATGTGGTGCTCTGCAGACTTTACTGTAGTATTCACTGTAGTGTTTGTGTGAACATGACTGTAAAATGATGTAGTATTTACTGTAGTGTTTTTGCAGACATGTCTGTAGTATACTATGGTATTCACTGTAGTATTTTTGCGGACAGGACTGTAGTATATAGTAGTAACAACTGATGACTAGGGCTAGCTAAAATGGCACAAACCTCCAGACTATGCCAGTTACTGTTTAATGAGGGGAACACTTCATCCAGGACATTAGACATAGGTTCGTGACAGTCTACCTATTGAGTTGGGTCAACAGTTCTGAGCAATGCAACGGAGCAGATGACACCTTATCAAAAAAATATATGTTTTATTACAATTGTAACATCTAAACGTTAGACAGGTTAAAGACAGTCACCTTATTGAAGGCGCTACCAATAAACTGCCTGGACCTCAAACCAGCAAAGCCTCTCCAAACAAACCAACTGAAAACAAAAGGACATTATTGCAGTGGCTTTACATAATGAACAATTTGAATATTGTCACATTAATAAACTCACTGATGGTCAGACTCAACACATACCATTCAGAACAATCAACCACACCTCAAAGATTTCTTCAAGCCCACATGTTCATAAAATGGTTGCTGACAAACAAAAAGGTGTAATGGGTCCGCACTCAAAAAGATGTTGCATAAAGCTTACTTCATTATTAGATGTTTTTAAATGATTTTCACTGCATCAGGGATAGCGTACACAGACGTTTCACTGCATCAGGGATAGTGTACACAGACGTTTCACTGCATCAGGGATAGCGTACACAGACGTTTTACTGCATCAGGGATAGCGTACACAGACGTTTCACTGCATCAGGGATAGCGTACACAGACGTTTCACTGCATCAGGGATAGCGTAACAGAGCGTTTTACTGCATCAGGGATAGCGTACACAGACGTTTTACTGCATCAGGGATAGCGTACACAGACGTTTCACTGCATCAGGGATAGCGTACACAGACGTTTTACTGCATCAGGGATAGCGTACACAGACGTTTTACTGCATCAGGGATAGCGTACACAGACGTTTTACTGCATCAGGGATAGCGTACACAGACGTTTCGGCGTTACAGCCTTCTTCAGTGTGTAGGTACAATTTTACCAATGATGCTGTACAACCTATACACACAAAGGACCTTCCAGGTACAAAGCTTGAATAAGAACATGACCATGACCATGACCAAGGGGTGATTTTATACATTTCCTGCATGTTTTCCGCTAATAAAGGTGCTCAGGGAAACACTGACCAAACATTTGGTTCATAGCCTGTCACACAATATTCTTCTACTGTGGGACTCCAGTTAAAGAGCAGGCGGATGCAGAGAATGCTGTGGTAGCCATGCTGGGTAAGTGTGCCTTCAATTCTAAATAAATCACAGACAGTGTCACCAGCAAAGCACCCCCACACCATAACACCTCCTCCTCCATGCTTTATGGTGGGAAATACACATGCGTAGATCATCCGTTCACCCACACCGCGTCTCACAAAGACACAGCGGTTGGAACCAAAAATCTCCAATTTGGACTCCAGACCAAAGGACAAATTTCCACCGGTCTAATGTCCATTTCTTGTGTGTCTTGGCCCAAGCAAGTCTCTTCTTCTTATTGGTGTCCTTTAGTAGTGGTTTCTTTGCAGCAATTTGACCATGAAGGCCGGATTCACACAGTCTCCTCTGAACAGTTGATGTTGAAATGTGTCTGTTACTTGAACTCTGTGAAGTATTTATTTGGACTGCAATTTATGAGGCTGGTAAATCTAATGAACTTATCCTCTGCAGCAGAGGTAACTCTGGGTCTTCCATTCCTGTGGCGTTCCTCATTATAGCCAGTTTCATCATAGCACTTGATGGTTTTTGCGACTGCACTTGAAGAAACTTTCAAAGTTCTTGAAATGTAACGTATTGACTGACCTTCATGTCTTAAAGTAATGATGGACTGTCGTTTCACTTTGCTTATTTGAGCTGTTCTTGCCATAATATGGACTTGGTCTTTTACCAAATAGGGCTATGTTCTGTATATCCCCCTACTTTGTCACAACACAATTGATTGGCTCAAACGCATTAAGAAGGAAAGAAATTCCACAAATTAACTTTTAACAAGGCACACCTGTTATTTGAAATGCATTCCAGGTGACTACGTCATGGTTGTGAGAATGCCAAGAGTGTGCAAAGCTGTCATCAAGGCAAAGCGTGGCTATTTGAAGAATCTCAAATATAAAATATATTTTGATTTCTTTAACACTTTTTGGGTTACTACATGATTCCATATGTGTTATTTAATAGTGTTGATGTCTTCACTATTATTCTACAATGTAGAAAATAGTAAAAATAAAGAAAAACCCTTGAATGAGTAGGTGTTCTAAAATGTTTGACCGGTAATGTACAGTGGGGAAAAAAAGTATTTAGTCAGCCACCAATTGTGCAAGTTCTCCCACTTAAAAAGATGAGAGAGGCCTGTAATTTTCATCATAGGTACACGTCAACTATGACAGACAAATTGAGCATTTTTTTCCCGGAAAATCACATTGTAGGATTTTTTATGATTTTATTTGCAAATGATGGTGGAAAATAAGTATTTGGTCCCCTACAAACAAGCAAGATTTCTGACTCTCACAGACCTGTAACTTCTTCTTTAAGAGGCTCCTCTGTCCTCCACTCGTTACCTGTATTAATGGCACCTGTTTGAACTTGTTATCAGTATAAAAGACACCTGTCCACAACCTCAAACAGTCACACTCCAAACTCCACTATGGCCAAGACCAAAGAGCTGTCAAAGAACACCAGAAACACAATTGTAGACCTGCACCAGGCTGGGAAGACTGAATCTGCAATAGGTAAGCAGCTTGGTTTGAATAAATCAACTGTGGGAGCAATTATTAGGAAATGGAAGACATACAAGACCACTGATAATCTCCCTCGATCTGGGGCTCCACGCAAGATCTCACCCCGTGGGGTCAAAATGATCACAAGAACGGTGAGCAAAAATTCCAGAACCACACGGGGGGACCTAGTGAATGACCTGCAGAGAGCTGGGACCAAAGTAACAAAGCCTACCATCAGTAACACACTACGCCGCCAGGGACTCAAATCCTGCAGTGCCAGACGTGTCCCCCTGCTTAAGCCAGTACATGTCCAGGCCCATCTGAAGTTTGCTAGAGTGCATTTGGATGATCCAGAAGAGGATTGGGAGAATGTCATATGGTCAGATGAAACCAAAATAGAACTTTTTGGTAAAAACTCAACTCGTCGTGTTTGGAGGACAAAGAATGCTGAGTTGCATCCAAAGAACAACATACCTACTGTGAAGCATGGGGGTGGAAACATCATGCTTTGGGGCTGTTTTTCTGCAAAGGGACCAGGACGACTGATTCGTGTAAAGGAAAGAAGGAATGGGGCCATGTATCGTGAGATTTTGAGTGAAAACCTCCTTCCATCAGCAAGGGCATTGAAGATGAAACGTGGCCGGGTCTTTCAGCATGACAATGATCCCAAACACACCGCCCGGGCAACGAAGGAGTGGCTTCGTAAGAAGCATTTCAAGGTCCTGGAGTGGCCTAGCCAGTCTCCAGATCTCAACCCCATAGAACATCTTTGGAGGGAGTTGAAAGTCCGTGTTGCCCAGCGACAGCCCCAAAACATCACTGCTCTAGAGGAGATCTGCATAGAGGAATGGGCCAAAATACCAGCAACAGTGTGTGAAAACCTTGTGAAGAGTTACAGAAAACGTTTGACCTGTGTCATTGCCAACAAAGGGTATATAACAAAGTATTGAGAAACTTTTGTTATTGACCAAATACTTATTTTCCACCATAATTTGCAAATAAATTCATTAAAAATTCTACAATGTGATTTTCTGGAGAAAAAAAATCTCATTTTGTCTGTCATAGTTGACGTGTACCTATGATGAAAATTACAGGCCTCTCTCATCTTTTTAAGTGGGAGAACTTGCACAATTGGTGGCTGACTAAATACTTTTTTTCCCCACTGTACATAATTAAATTGGCTGTTAATGGAAATGCATTAAACATATAAATTGGAAAAGCTATCCATAAATATAGCAGCAGTTAACAATGAATGGCCAGAAAGGGGGTGCAATAGCATGCGGCATGGCACGTCATTCATAGACACTAACTGCTTTAGTGCCTATTGACGATAGTATCTTCTACCCATCTTTATGGGCACATGAGGACGGAGCTCACTCGTGTGCCCTCTATATAACTCTATGGTATGTTTACGGGCCGGTTCGAGGGCGCCTCCTTTCAATCCGGGTCCTTCACCCAGACAGAGCTAAGTAGTTGAGCACCATAAAGACTCTCACAAATAATAACCAGTATGCGTCAATTAAATGTGAGTACAAGCCTTTTATCTTATAGAATGGGATAAGAAGAGGACATCACCATTGTTTGTTTTGTATAGTTGATATCAGCCGCGATATGCTAAGGGTTCAGTCAAACAGCCATTTTGAGTCTATTGATCTGTTCTCTTTGGGACTTGTACTGTTAATGGACACAAAGTGCTCATTACATTGCAGTTTTGTGCATTGCCTTTATGTTAACTAGGCCTGCTTTTATGCAGTTGTGTAAAGTACTTAAGTTTTGGAGGTATCTATACTTTTGCTTTTACTTCACTACATTTCTAAAGAAAATTAAGTACTTTTTACTCCCTGACACCCAAAAGTACTCATTACATTTTGAATGCTTAGCAGGACAAGAAAATGGTCAAATTCACGCACTTATCAAGAGAACATCCCTGGTCATCCCTACTGCCTCTGATCTGGCGGCTCACTAAACACACATGCTTCGTTTGTAAATTATGTCTGAGTGTTGGAGTGTGCCCCTGGCTATCCATACATTAACAAAATACAAATGGTGCCGTCTGGTTTGCTTAATATAAGGAATTTTAAATAATTTATACTTTTACTTTTGATGAAGTATATTTTAGCAATTGCCTTTACTTTTGATAATTAAGTATATTTAAAACAAAATACCTTTAGACTTTTACTCAAGTAGTATTTTACTGGATGACTCACTTTTACTTGAGTCATTTTCTATTAAGGTATCTTTACTTTTACTCAAGTATGACAATTGGGTACTTTTTCCACCACCGATTTTATGGCTATGCTTTCTACTTTAGTTAGCTTTGGATTGTTTGTTTGCTTGCCATGCTATGTAGCCATTGATAAATTAGCCTGCTATAGCTTCGGCCTACCATGCCGCATGTTATTGCACCCTCTTGCTGGCCATTCATTAAACTACTGCTATATTTATGCATAGCTTTACCAATGAACATGCTTATAGGCCAAATAATGATGTATGTTCATTGCTGTTATTGTTTGCACCGTTTTGTCTCCTTTTAGATAAACCATACACCATACAAAGCCAACCAAGTCTCAATTCAAGACAAGTCTCATGTCAACAATCATTCCCGCACATGTATCATCTCCATAATCTGAATCTACAAAGGCTCAAACTGAACTGCATCTCTGCCTGCTCTTTAACTCCCACAGTTGATGGGCATCACCATAACTCTAACCTAAACCTCAATCAGCTACAATCTTGTAACTGAAAAATATTTTATGACGGGCTATGAACCAAATATTTGGCCAGTGTTTCCCTCTGCACCTTTATTAGGGTAGGACATGCATGAAATGTATAAAATCACCCCTTGGTCATGTTCAGGTGTGAGCTTTGTACCCGGAAGGTCCTTTGTGTGTATAGGCTGTACGGCGTTGTTGCTGTTTATTTCTGTGAGCAACCATTTTGTGACCATGCGGTCTTGAAGAACTGTCCGGTTGTGTTCGATTGTTCTGAATGGTATGTGCTGAGTTTGACCATCAGTGAGTTCATTCAACAATGTTCATTAAGTAAAGCCACTTTAATAATTGTCCTTTTGTTTTCAGTTGGTTTGTTTGGAGGCTTTGCTGGTTTGAGGTCCAGGCAGTTTATTGGCAGCGCCCTCTAAGAAGGTGACTGCCTTTAAGTAAAGTAATTTGCATTTCAAATATATATCTATTGTTTATGTAAATGGAGTAGTTAACTGTTTATTTTCTATCATCAGAAGTACAATATTGTTTGTCACTATTTTTGGTCATCTTGTGAACTTGGTCAGCTGAATCTCTGAAAGCACTAAAAACATATTTTTAGTGGAAGTAATAGATCGAAGTCTTTTTGGTGTACGCTTAATGTGTTATTTGTGTGTCAAACAAGCAAACCTAATCCTCAAAGCTTTAATAAACGTTGCTTGTTCTTTATAATCCTCTGTACTGTTCACACCCTTTTATTCAATTTTCACCTAAAATGACATACCCATATTTAACTGCCTGTAGCTCAGGACCTGAAGCAAGGATATGCATATTCTTAATACCATTTGAAAGGACACACTTTTAAGTTTGTGGAAATGTGAAATTAATGTAGGAGAATATAACACATTAGATCTGGTAAAAGATAATACAAACAAAAAAACGTGTATTTAAAAAAATAAAATGGTTCATTTTTGAGATGCAAGAGAAAGGCCACAATATAATATTGCAGTTTAGGCGCAATTTAGATTTTGGCCACTAGATGGCATCATTGGGTGTGCAAACTTTCAGATTGATTCAGTGAAGCATTGCAATACTGGACTATTTTGTGTCAAGTCTGCCCAAATGTGCCGAATTGGTCAATTGATTCTTTTTCAAGTACATAACTATAGAGAACATACAAAAATGATATGGTAATACAAAATGTAAGTTTACAGACTCCTAGGAATGTCATACATGATGGACCAGTAGCTTATACACTAACTTTCACACATCTAGATGGCCGGGCGGTGTGCGTGTGGAGCCAGAGACAGCAAGGGTTTAAACTGTAGAACCCAGTTCCTACATATGAATATAAAAATGGATTTCATCAAACAAAACTATGCTACATTTTATCTCTGGGACCCTCAGGATGACAAATCAGAGCAAGATTACTGAATGTAAGTACATTATTTACCTTCAGAGGTGAATGTATCAAACCAGTTCCCGTGATAATTTTTTGTTGTTGTTGTGCACTCTCCTCAAACAATAGCACGGTATGTTTTCACTGTAATAGCTACTGTAAATTGGACAGTGCATTTATATTAACAAGAATTTAAGCTTTGTGCCCATATAAGACATATCTATGTCCTGGAAAGTTTGCTGTTACTTACAACAGTCATGCTAATCACATTAGCGCACGTTCGCTCAACTGTCCCGTTTTAATAGGTCTAGAACCTGTCTAACGTTTACAATTGTACAAAATTATATATTTTTGATAAGTTGTTGTCTGGTCCGTTGCATTGCTTAGAACTGTTGACCCAACTCAATAGGTGGCCCGTCACAAACCAGTGTCTTATATTCTGGTAGAGGTGTTCCCTCATTGAACAGTAACTGGCAGGGTCTGGTAGTTGTACCATTTTAGCTAACCCTAGTCAACAGGTTACAATTACAATATACTAGTCATGTCTGCAAAAACACTACAGTGAATACTACGGTAAAGTCTGCAAAAACACAGTGAATACTATAGGAATCGACAGCGAATAGTGTGTATATAAATATAGTAATACTACAGTATTTAGAACGTAGTAAAATAGTATTTTTTTCATGTGGGTTACCTGTAAATATGTAACATGTTTTCTTTGAACTAGGACAACAATGGAAAAGCATTTTAATCTAGACAAATGTCTAAATGCATTATATCCACATTGGTGGTTGTATTGTTTTTTTAATAGCCAAATAAAATCAATCAAGCGATACTACAGTGTGGAGTATAGTTTATGACAAAAATCTATAGTAAGCACTACATGATCGAGGGGGAACCTCTGAGGAAATCCCCAGCATGAGCTCCCCAAGGACAACACATTCAAATCAAAACAGCATCGACAAAGCTAGCAGCAGAGGTGGGTAGAGTACTGAAAATCTGTACTTAAGTAAAAGTAAAGTATCCGATCAGAAAAAAACATAAGTACAAATTTAGTTTTGTAATTTTTTTACACCTTATGGTAAACTGTGACAGCAAACAAAAAGGACAACTTAATGCAATTGATTTGACATTCATTTATCATTTAAGCCTGCCAGCATCATCTTGCAGATGTCCTCCAGCACTGGTAGTCTCCAATGAAGACTGACATCTGTCCATAGGCTGTACAGTTTCAACTCTGGTCGTATTCAATGTTGACTTAATATCTATCAATGTGCTCAATTTCATTAAAAGGTAAATGAATAGCATTAATGGAAATGAATTTCACAATATAATTTCAAGTACACGTGATGGTGAATGCATACTAAAAAGATTTACACCAAGTGTGTTTTTAAATGTTTTACTCAGAAGGAAATATCAAGGAGGATCAGGTAAGTGATACAACAGTCAAATAACAATATCGAAATGTCACTATATTTTATTTTCTTGAATGTTAATTTCTCTACCAATGTCATTTTAGAGAATTTGGCAGTACGTCCAACCGGCCTCACAACCGCAGAACACGTGTAGTCATGCCAGCCCAGGACCTCCACGTCCGGCTTCTTCACCCGCGGGATTGTCTGAGACCAGCCACCCGGACAGCTGATGAAAGTGTGTGTTTGCACAACTGAAGAATTTCTACACAAACTGTCAGAAACCGTCTCAGGGAAGCTCATCTGCGTGCTTGTTGTCCTCACCAGGGTCTTGACCTGAATGCAGTTTGGCGTCGTAACCGACTTCAGTGGACAAATGCTCCCCTTCGATGGCCACTCGCTGGAGAAGTGTGCTCTTCACGGATGAATCCCGGTTTGAACTGGGCAGATGGCAGACAACATGTATGGAGTCATGTGGGCGAGCAGTTTGCTGATGTCAACGTTGTGAACAGAGTGCCCCATGGTGGCGGTGGGGTTATGGTATGGGCAGACATAAGCTACGGACAACGAACACAATTGCATTTTATCGATGGCAATTTGAATGCACAGAGATACCGTGACGAGATCCTGAGGACCATTGCCGTGCCATTCATCCGCCGCCATCACCTCATGTTTCAGCATGATAATGCACGGCCCCATGTCGCAAGGATCAGTACACAATTCCAGGAAGCTGAAAATGTCCCAGTTCTTCCATGGCCTGCATACTCAGACATTTCACCCATTGAGCATGTTTGGGATGATCTGGATCGATGTGTATGACAGCGTGTTCCAGTTCCCGCCAATATCCAGCAACTTCACACCAGATACTGATTGGTTTTCTGATCCATGCTTCTTCCTTTTTTTAAGGTATCTGTGACCAACAGATGCATATCTGTATTCCCAGTCATGTGAAATCCATAGATTAGGGCCTAATGAATTTATTTCAATTGTCTGATTTACTTTATATGAACTGTAACTCTTGGAAGTTGTTGCAAGTTGCATTTATATTTTTCTTCAGTGTATCTGAGAAATACTTATCTTACTCCAGAAATATATAATATTACAAAGGCAGAAGGTAATAAAGTGCAACTTACAGTTGAAGAAGTCGGAAGTTTACATACACCTTAGCCAAATACATTTAAACTCAGTTTTTCACAATTCCTGACATTTAATCATTGTCAAAATTCCCTGTCATTGGTCAGTTAGGATCACCACTTTATTTTAAGAATGTGAAATGTCAGAATAATAGTAGAGAGAATGATTTATTTCAGCTTTTATTTCTTTCATCACATTCCCAGTGGGTCAGAAGTTTACATACACTCAATTAGTATTTGATAGCATTGCCTTTAAATAGTTTAACTTGGGTCAAACGTTTCGGGTAGCCTTCCACAAGCTTCCCACAATAAGTTGGGTGAATTTTGGCCCATTCCTCCTGACAGAGCTGGTGTAACTGTGTCAGGTTTGTTGGCCTCCTTGCTCGCACACACCTTTTCAGTTCTGCCCACAAATGTTCTATAGGATTGAGGTCAGGGCTTTGTGATGGCCACTCCAATACCTTGACTTTGTTGTCCTTAAGCCATTTTGCCACAACTTTGGAAGTATGCTTGCGGTCATTGTCCATTTGGAAGACCCATTTGCGACCAAGCTTTAAACTTCCTGACTGATGTCTTGAGATGTTGCTTCAATATAGCCACATAATTTTCCTTCATCATGATGCCATCTATTTTGTGAAGTGCACCAGTCCCTCCTGCAGCAAAGCACCCTCACAGCATGATGCTGCCACCCCCGTGCTTCACGGTTGGGATGGTGTTCTTCGGCTTGCAAGACCCTTTTTCCTCCAAACATAACGATGGTCATTATGGCCAAACAGTTCTATTTTTGTTTTATCAGACCAGAGGACATTTCTCCAAAAAGTACGATCTTTGTCCCCATGTGCAGTTGCAAACCGTAGCCTGCTTTTTTATGGCGGTTTTGGAGCAGTGGCTTCTTCCTTGCTGAGCGGCCTTTCAGGTTATGTCGATATAGGACTCGTTCTACTGTGGATATAGATACTTTTGTACCTGTTTCCTCCAGCATCTTTACAAGGTACTTTGCTGTTGTTCTGGGATTGATTTGCACTTTTTTCACCAAAGTACATTCATCTCTAGGAGACAGAACGCGTCTCCTTCCTGAGCGGTAAGATGGCTGCGTGGTCCCATGGTGTTTATACTTGCGTACTATTGTTTGTACAGATGAACGTGGTACCTTCAGGCGTTTGGAAATTGCTCCCAAGGATGAACCAGACTTGTGGAGGTCTACAATTGTTTTTCTGAGGTCTTGGCTGATTTATTTTGATTTTCCCATGATGTCAAGCAAAGAGGCACTGAGTTTGAAGGTAGACCTTGAAATACATCCACAGGTACACCTCCAATTGACTCAGATGATGTCAATTAGCCTATCAGAAGCTTCTAAAGCCATGACATCATTTTCTGGAATTTCCCAAGCTATTTAAAGGCACAGTCAACTTAGTGTATGTCAATTTCTGACCCACTGGAATTGTGATACAGTGAATTATAAGTGAAATAATCTGTCTGTAAAGAATTGTTGGAAAAATTACTTGTGTCATGCACAAAGTAGATGTCTGTCCTAACCGACTTGACAAATCTATCGTTTGTTAACAAGATATTTGTGGATTGGTTGAAAAACGAGTTTTAATGATTCCAACCTAAGTGTATGAAACTTCCGACTTCAACTGTACCTCTGATCGCGTCTGGCTAAGAACCTACGAGCAAAAATCTCCTCAAGAGTGAAGACGTGCACTTCACTTCAAGAGCCGGGGTGGAGATACAGGGTTTGACGGACAACTTTGAAAGCCAATGGACTTAAGGGTTTTGATGACAAGCTATTTTGAATACATTTCATTGGTCAAGGGGTCGTGAAACGTTCATACAGACGTAAAGGGGAACCAATAGTATTGATTCATGTAAAAAATAATAATAAAGTAAATCACCAAATTTGGAGTTACGAGGATTTCATCCAACAGCGACTATATCATAATATAAATCTATGTAGCTGAAGTGATTTGGTAAAATGTAACGGAGTAAAAAGTAAGTTACTTCCTTCAGAAATTACTTGAGTAAGAGTACAAGTACAGCCCACAGAGAGTAACTAGAAAAGTACTAGTTCCTCCAAGAATCTACTTAAGTACATGTACCCACCTCTAGCTAGCAGTAAAGCTGGCTAGCAGTCCAATTGATCCAAAAATTATAAAGTAAGCACTACTTGATTGAGGGATACTACAGTGTGTAGAATAGTATTCTACAGTATACTAAAACATTCTATATTAAGCACCACTACACGATCGAGGGATACTAGAGTGTGTAGTATAGTACGCTACAGTATACTACAAAAGTTTGTAGTAAGCACTACACGTTCGAGGGATACTACGGTGTGGAGTATAGGATTCTACAGTGTACTACAGTTTAACTACAGAATTATATAGAGTTATATAGTAAGTACTATCGTATTCTATAGTATTTTTTATGTGGGAAGATATTGGAGACCGTAAATTAGACTTGAAAGTTCTGATATATTATCTATTAATGTCTATGTTTTATATTCTTCCCATTTCTCACATTAAGTACACTCCAGGTTTTAGTGTACTGTGTCTTTCTCTCTCTGTCAGATCAATCCTAGGATGTGGATATATTCGATAAGAGTCATATTACCAGAAGATAGACAGACAGCAGGCGAGACATGCATGTCCTTTTCTACCAGATTTGCTTCACAATTAATTATTTATTAGTTGACTAGTGGGTTATGACTGATTGGTCTGGCTCTCCTGTAGGATATTGTTATCATAACCTATTTAGCGCCTGAATGATTAACTGACCAATGCTACAGAGTAAACAAGTTCAGATACAGGTCAGACACACCACACAGATAAGTCGGGAAATGATCGTACTGTAGAGAGATTACAGAAAGGGAAGTTAAGAGCAGATAAGGGAGGTATTTGCCCATTGTATACAGCATTCCATATTCCTGGAAACAGGGTTTCCGGATAATGACATTCTTTGACATTATGTGGCATTCTATAATGACATTCTTCTTGCATATTGGAGAATATAAGGATTCATGTTTATGATCACTGAAAATCATGATTATCAATGATTATAAAGAGAAATCCAACTGCATAATGACGCAAACAAGAAGAACACTAGAAGAATGTCATTTTTACTTCCAGAGCCTGATTTTCTATGGGCCTACTCTTCAATGGCAGTGAAACAGCAGGGCTGGAGGGGCATAAAAGGTCCTCTGTTGCCCACTCGCTTAAGGGTCTGAGTTCCCACTGTCACCTCATGGAGGGTTGGAGTGCTGGAGGAATGGGGATTTGCCCAGTTCCCAACAACTCAGTGATAGGGACAGGATCGTGGTGGGCTGTCACCTAGCAACAACTGGCTTCTAATGGGCCTGCTAATTAAAGAGATGTTGACATTGAAAGAGAGAGACAGACGACAGGCTTCAATGGAGAGAAAACACTGCTCTGTTTGGGTAGTTGCTATTTGATATGCCATACACTGTCTGTGCAGTATTTATTTATAATGGCATTTATTCATATTCGTAGGGGTAAAAGAATAACAACTGAGTCTAGGATTGATTAAAACTTTTGGTGTTAACACAAATATGAACTAGATATGATCACTGGCTTGTTTTGTCATAACTTAGCAGCAGTATAAAGTTGAACCACACTTTTCTGTACACCTCACCACTATTGCAATCACAGCTGGACTTGTGATGAACTTGCAAATTTTTCCTAAATGCTGGCATGTTTTTCTTCATACCAAACTCCTAACAGAGCTGATTCTCTGTAGCCCATTTAGAATTCCTATTTGAGACTTTTTAAATAGGGGGTGTTTTTCCCTTCCATCCCCCATACCCAAACCTGGCATGTTGAAAATATCCTGCTTCCTTAGTTTAAAGGGAGGCATCTGCTCTTTAAACAGTCCTCTTACCTGCAGTGCTGCAGGAGCTAGCTAAATATTTTTGGAACTTTCAAGTGTACAGTGGGGGGAAAAAAGTATTTAGTCAGCCACCAATTGTGCAAGTTCTCCCACTTAAAAAGATGAGTGAGGCCTGTAATTTCCATCATAGGTACACGTCAACTATTACAGACAAATTGAGAAAAAGAAAATCCAGAAAATCACATTGTAGGATTTTTTATGATTTTATTTGCAAATTATGGTGGAAAATAAGTATTTGGTCACCTACAAACAAGCAAGATTTCTGGCTCTCACAGACCTGTAACTTCTTCTTTAAGAGGCTCCTCTGTCCTCCACTCGTTACCTGTATTAATGGCACCTGTTTGAACTTGTTATCAGTATAAAAGACACCTGTCCACAACCTCAAACAGTCACACTCCAAACTCCACTATGGCCAAGACCAAAGAGCTGTCAAAGGACACCAGAAACACAATTGTAGACCTGCACCAGGCTGGGAAGACTGAATCTGCAATAGGTAAGCAGCTTGGTTTGAAGAAATCAACTGTGGGAGCAATTATTAGGAAATGGAAGACATACAAGACCACTGATAATCTCCCTCGATCTGGGGCTCCACGCAAGATCTCACCCCGTGGGGTCAAAATGATCACAAGAACGGTGAGCAAAAATCCCAGAACCACACGGGGGACCTAGTGAATGACCTGCAGAGAGCTGGGACCAAAGTAACAAAGCCTACCATCAGTAACACGCTACGCCGCCAGGGACTCAAATCCTGCAGTGCCAGACGTGTCCCCCTGCTTAAGCCAGTACATGTCCAGGCCCGTCTGAAGTTTGCTAGAGTGCATTTGGATGATCCAGAAGAGGATTGGGAGAATGTCATATGGTCAGATGAAACCAAAATATAACTTTTTGGTAAAAACTCAACTCGTTTTGTTTGGAGGACAAAGAATGCTGAGTTGCATCCAAAGAACAACATACCTACTGTGAAGCATGGGGGTGGAAACATCATGCTTTGGGGCTGTTTTTCTGCAAAGGGACCAGGACGACTGATCCGTGTAAAGGAAAGAATGAATGGGGCCATGTATCGTGAGATTTTGAGTGAAAACCTCATTCCATCAGCAAGGGCATTGAAGATGAAACGTGGCTGGGTCTTTCAGCATGACAATGATCCCAAACACACCGCCCGGGCAACGAAGGAGTGGCTTCTTAAGAAGCATTTCAAGGTCCTGGAGTGGCCTAGCTAGTCTCCAGATCTCAACCCCATAGAAAATCTTTGGAGGGAGTTGAAAGTCTGTGTTGCCCAGCGATAGCCCCAAAACATCACTGCTCTACAAAGGGTATATAACAAAGTATTGAGAAACTTTTGTTATTGACCAAATACTTATTTTCCACCATAATTTGCAAATAAATTCATTAAAAATCCTACAATGTGATTTTCTGGATTTTTATTTCTCATTTTGTCTGTCATAGTTGACGTGTACCTATGATGAAAATTACAGGCCTCTCTCATCTTTTTAAGTGGGAGAACTTGCACAATTGGTGGTTGACTAAATACTTTTTTCCCCCACTGTACTTACTAGCCTATGTTGTGAGTGGATTACCAAGACGCTTTTAGAAAGCATTTTGGAGGGGCAGTGTAAGAGGTTCTTGTCAGGAAAAGGCAAGAGGGTAAATGGGAATGTTGCCTATGATCACACTTTGTTTCGATCATTATGACCCTTTTTAAACCCATCCTTTCTGTTTGTTATGTTATTACAATACAGTACCTTTGGCTTATATAATTGAGAAGTGGGATTACACCGTTGTAGCATTATGATCAGTTGTCATCTGACCTTTCGTGACTAATGTCTATGTTTTAGAATGTACTTTTCCTTTTATGTAAATCCATACATGTTGAGGTACAGTGGGGAAAAAAAGTATTTAGTCAGCCACCAATTGTGCAAGTTCTCCCACTTAAAAAGATGAGAGAGGCCTGTAATTTCCATCATAGGTACACGTCAACTATGACAGACAAAATGAGAAAAAAAAATCCAGAAAATCACATTGTAGGATTTTTTATGAATTTATTTGCAAATTATGGTGGAAAATAAGTATTTGGTCAAAAACAAAAGTTTCTCAATACTTTGTTATATACCCTTTGTTGGCAATGACACAGGTCAAACGTTTTCTGTAAGTCTTTACAAGGTTTTCACACACTGTTGCTGGTATTTTGGCCCATTCCTCCATGCAGATCTCCTCTAGAGCAGTGATGTTTTGGGGCTGTCGCTGGGCAACACGGACTTTCAACTCCCTCCAAAGATTTTCTATGGGGGTTGAGATCTGGAGACTGGCTAGGCCACTCCAGGACCTTGAAATGCTTCTTACGAAGCCACTCCTTCGTTGCCCGGGCGGTGTGTTTGGGATCATTGTCATACTGAAAGACCCAGCCACGTTTCATCTTCAATGCCCTTGCTGATGGAAGGAAGTTTCCACTCAAAATCTCACGATACATGGCCCCATTCATTCTTTCCTTTACACGGATCAGTCGTCCTAGTCCCTTTGCAGAAAAACAGCCCCAAAGCATGATGTTTCCACCCCCATGCTTCACAGTAGGTATGGTGTTCTTTGGATGCAACTCAGCATTCTTTGTCCTCCAAACACGACGAGTTGAGTTTTTACCAAAAAGTTATATTTTGGTTTCATCTGACCATATGACATTCTCCCAATCCTCTTGTGGATCATCCAAATGCACTCTAGCAAACTTCAGACGGGCCTGGACATGTACTGGCTTAAGCAGGGGGACACGTCTGGCACTGCAGGATTTGAGTCCTTGGCGGCGTAGTGTGTTACTGATGGTAGGCTTTGTTACTTTGGTCCCAGCTCTCTGCAGGTCATTCACTAGGTCCCCCTGTGTGGTTCTGGGATTTTTGCTCACCATTCTTGTGATCATTTTGACCCCACAGGGTGAGATCTTGCGTGGAGCCCCAGATCGAGGGAGATTATCAGTGGTCTTGTATGTCTTCCATTTCCTAATAATTGCTCCCACAGTTGATTTCTTCAAACCAAGCTGCTTACCTATTGCAGATTCAGTCTTCCCAGCCTGGTGCAGGTCTACAATTTTGTTTCTGGTGTCCTTTGACAGCTCTTTGGTCTTGGCCATAGTGGAGTTTGGAGTGTGACTGTTTGAGGTTGTGGACAGGTGTCTTTTATACTGATAACAAGTTCAAACAGGTGCCATTAATACAGGTAACGAGTGGAGGACAGAGGAGCCTCTTAAAGAAGAAGTTACAGGTCTGTGAGAGCCAGAAATCTTGCTTGTTTGTAGGTGACCAAATACTTATTTTCCACCATAATTTGCAAATAAATTCATAAAAAATCCTACAATGTGATTTTCTGGATTTTTCTTTTCTCAATTTGTCTGTCATAGTTGACGTGTACCTATGATGAAAATTACAGGCCTCTCTCATCTTTTTAAGTGGGAGAACTTGCACAATTGGTGGCTGACTAAATACTTTTTTTCCCCACTGTACATACAGTGATCACTAGAAATCCTGGATTTCTTTATTTACGTAATGCCATGATATGGGTATGTGCCTATAATGTCATATCATATGAATCTATAATGGGGAATTACTTTAGGAATATCAATCCTCTGTGATATAATATAAGTATATGTGAGGCAAAACATTACAAAGGGCTTGGCTGAGAATTCTGAATTACTTGTCAGGTTGACCGTCTGTGCACACACAGATGCATACACATGCAAACAAGCACAGTGTGTAAGAGCTGAAACCACACCGATAGCTAGATTGCTGGATAATAACCTAAATCAGCTGTTAGTTTAAGATCTTGTATGGGACTCTGTTGGGTGGGAGTTGTACCGTTTCTGGCTCATAAGCAGCTCTCGGTGGAGCTCCTGGTGGCTTTTGGAGGCTTTCACTGGATTAAGGAGCTTTTTGGGCTTGATGAGATCATCATCTCCCTCGATGTAGTCTGGCTGGGGGACATAGCCAGCCACAGGGGGCTGGTCTCTGTGAGGGTAGTCCTGAGGTAGGTGGCTCCCATCCTGCCTGGGCTGCTGCTCCCACTGCAGGTCCGCATAGGCTGACGCTGGAGGACAAAGAGGAGGAGAGAGGGTAGGACAGGAGAAATGGACAGAGAAAGACACCATTGTTAGTGATTAAGAAACAAAACAGGGGAAACGTATACTAGAAATTGAGGCGTGACTGAAGGAAACAGGAAGGTGTCCATAGCAGAGGTTCCCAAGTCCCATCATGGGGCAATAATCTCTGGATCCTCAGGAGATGAGGAAACATTCCTGCTCATTTGCACACATTAGCCGGGCAGCAGCTGAACAACGGCAGGTGAGCTGCCAGGCACTTGGCTCCGTTTGTGTTCTTTAGAGCTAGAGGAAATTCCATATCCCCCTTTCCCCTCTCTGCTATGGGTTGAGATGCTGACACGCTAGGTTACACCTTCTTTGCTCACTGTAAACCATACACGCAAGCAACGGGAATGTCATGTTCACTGAGCCTTAACTTTCTGAGTCAATTATTAGGTATTCCATAAAGGTGTGGCGACTATCACTCAATCCCTCAGTGACATCTGTGACGTGAATGGGATTTAGTCATTCTGCAGCACTCTCAATGGAAGTGATAGGATCATTCATAGAATGTTGCTTCCGTCGTTAGGATGTGAATGGTCCCATAAGAACATACACAGATACATTCAAGCATAGACATGGTTTCGTACTGTCTGTCCCAAATGTCCCAGCCTATTGTATTTTCCACATATTTCAGTGGGTTTTGTTCCATCAGAACAAACAGATTAAGAGGCACCTGATCTGTGCCAGAGTGTTTCTGTAAGAGATCAGATGTCATACGCAAGCAGGCCAGCTCAGAACAATGACTCTCTTTCTCAAGTGCAACCAGACACCATCTCTGCTACTTAATATTTCAGAAAAATGAAATGAGCTGTGGTTGTCTTGTCTCAGCACTTCCCAATCAGGGCTAGTGACAGGATGTTGATGGGCTGGGGCCAACGGGATATTATCTGGGCATTGGAAACAGTAACAAACACATCAACACATTTTAGATGGAAAAATAAATCTGGTTCCTGTGTTGCCTTATCAAATACAGGTGATTGAATTCAGGCCATTGCTTGAAATGCTAGTTGGGCCATTTTGTTAATCTGCCTCATTCTCATTCTGACAGAATGCCACTAACAGCAGATTGACAAGTACAATAAAAGTATTGCGTTTTAGTCGTGTACAATGCAGTAACTCTGAAGGAACAACAGCAGAACCATGTGACCCAGGCTGTCTCGTTTGTCTGAGGATTATAAGGGCATTATTAATTACTGAATAGAGTGGGCCTGTTGCTCTACAGAGATATGTCATCTGTGTGAGAGAGGGAGAGCACAGGGAGAACACAATTCATAGAGGGAAAGATAGAAAGTAATAGAAAGAGAGAAAGCAATACAGAGAAGGAAATCAAAGAGAAAGTAATCGAAAGAAAGAGAGCAATACAGAGAGAGCTGGAGATAACAGAAGTATTACAATGAGAGAGACGGGGGTATGGAGAGAGACGGGATAAAAAGTAATATAAAGAAAGTGAGCAACACAGAATAGGGAGGGATACATAGAAAGAGAGAGACGGAGAGAGAGAAAGAGAAGCCCAGGGTCATTGTTTTTTTATGAGCGCTGGTCCAGCGATGCAGACTCACTGAAATCACAGATGCCTTCTAAAGCCTTGGAGGTAAATGGAGGGAGATGTTTCTAAAGCAGTAGCGAAGTCTAAAGCAGCTTACTGTCCACCAGCTCTCTGCTGGATCCCTACACAATCACTAATACTCATTCCCTCTCTATGGCTATAATGTAACACTTACAGGACATACTAATGAACATGCATGCTGAGAGTATGTATTGTACTGTGTGTGTTCATGTTTGGGTGTACATTCACATCTGTATGTGCAACATTTTGTGCTGGCCTTGTGATCCTGTGCATGCGTTTTGACCAGCAACAACAACCTGGTCTCAGAGCATTTCGTATTATTACGTATGTCATTCCGGGACACTCTATTAAGTATGATATGTTACGTTTCGTATGGTATGTATTAATTGGTGTATGTCCAAGACCCATTTTGTATGATATGTTATGAATTACAATTTGTATTATATGTTACGAATTTGCTAAATGTAAAATATGTTATGAAATTGCAAAATATATGATATGTTTCGAATTGTAGCTAGGTGGCTAACATTAGCTAGCTGGCTAATGTCAGCTAGGCTAGGGTTAAGGTTAGGGTTAAGTTTAGGAGTTAGGTTAAAGGGTTAAAGTTAGGGTTAGAGAAGAGTTAGCTAAAAAGGTTAAGGTTAGGGTTAGCTAAAAGGGTTAGGGGAAGGGTTAGCTAACATGCTAAGTAGTTGCAAAGTAACTCAAAAGTAGCAAGTAGTTGAAAAGTTGCTAATTAGCTCAATCCGTGATGAGATTCAAACTCCCAACATTTGGGTTGCTAGACATTCACGTTATACTCTCACCCATCCATCCTGACCAACCACCCAACTTTCGTTTTTGCCTTAAGTAACCATATGTCTTATGTAACCATACCAAACGTAACATATCATACTAATTTGAGTGTCGGATTTTCATTTACTATGTTACATCTAGTCTATGAGGCCAGCGAGGCAACAAACAAAAAAGGAAGACCGGTTGCATCATTTGTTATGCAATACAAATCCACAATCTTCTGTGTGAATGTTTGCTTATCCTTCATAAAAATAGACAAGACTCCCTCAAAAGATCAAGACAGACATGCAGTGTCACATGTAGAGTTGCAAAGCTACCGGTAGTTTACCAAAGTTACCGGATTCTTCAGTAATTTTGGTAATTAACAGAAAATCGATGGCAATCTATCGTACATTTAGTCATTTATACTTGGATAACTTTTAAAATCTGTCTCCGTCCATTCGTCTGTACGTTTGTTCTTTAGTCACACGCGATATCTCAGACAGCACTGGGCCGATTTTGACTAAACTTGAGTGAATGATGCATCTTGCCATAGATGCCATTTACAAAATTACACTGATTGGCCCAAGGCAGGAGCTATAGTAATGACTGAAACTAGTTAGTCACACACGATATCTCAATTGGCCCAAAAGGGGGGCGCTCCATCATTCGTGGGGGACAACATTTACTGTTCCCTTGTTTATATCTGTGTCCATATTGTCCACACGTTTCTAGTAGATAGACCATATGGTTCAAGAGAAAATAGCCTAATAACAAAAAAAGCATCTAATCAACAAATGGCATTATTTTCAACTCTGCAACTATTTCAACTATTTAATTTGTTCACAACTGCCACCAGTTTGACGACAAAACATTGACATCAAATACGACTGACAGTAAAATAAATAAAAGTATGTAAAATAAATAGTATATTTCATGCTGAAAGACTGATTAAAAACCAGTGGTATTCACTAAGGTCATGGTTTATATTTAGGATAATGTTTTATAGCTTTGTCATTCTATTAGTTTTTTTCTAATCTTATTGAATTACTTCATAGATTTGACATGTGATAAGGCCAAAGATAATTACATACACCTGTAAAAATCTGAAGTACCCAAAAAGATGTGATAGATTACATAAAATCCTTGAACATTTTAAAAATTCTGGTAGTTTACTGGTAAGAAGGTTTAGAAAGTTTCCAGTAAAATACCCTCCCTTTGCAACCCTAGTCACATAGGAGACAGACATGTAGGATAAATCGGTAATTCTTGAGTCATATAATCCTGGCTGTGGTTGTATTGATTTGACATTTAGGACATGCTAGATGTCATCTCGATGCACCCTGGGTAAGTTAGTAATATCTCTGTGCACTGAGTCCATCATCCAGTTACATTGGGTCAATGCATTTAGATGGATCCCTGGAGGAGCATGGCAAATCATATTTTCCTCTGTGTGTCTATGGCAGGGGATGAGGCTCAGGCTACAGTACAGTGGCTAGAGAAACAGGAGCCTTTTCAATCTTCATTCTCCCACAATCTTTGCAGTAAACCATTTTACGGAAATATGTCGTTTGAGTCGCTGTTTGTTCTTTGAAATGCTTTATAATGTCACTTAGGTTCTGTTTGCATATTCTGAGTAAGTGGTAATTGGAGTCAAAGCAGGCTACACATTGTTTGATTATAAATGAGTTTGGGAAATTATTGTGAAATAGCTGGGCCTGTCAACCAACTATTTCCTTTTGCCTTTCGCCAAAGCTCATTCAGATTTTTTCAGTGAGAGATTTACTTCCCTGTTACTCCAGGAGGTGGATGCAGATGGTTTGGGTAGGGAAATGATTTAATTCCTGTCTCGTTTTATGACGCTATGCACCTTGGGAGGAAAAATCTGAGAGTGAAAGAGTTTTCAGATTGTATACAAACAGAACACTGGTTGTTGTCGTGGCAATGCAAGCGTAGCCCCTTAGATGCCCAGAGCACCCAGTCTCCCAAGGGGCAATGCGGGGGAGTTGTTTTCCCAGAATACACTGTGAATACAGATTGTTGACACACCATGAAATTCAGACTGAGGCTCCATGAAGTCATTATCATTAAAATAGGCAAGGGTCTAACATAACAGCAGAAGCCAACGAAGACGCATGTTAGGCCACTAACCAGACATGCCATCAGAATAATTCAGAACATACAGTAAACTTCATGGAATTGTAGAGTTGAATTAAGCAAATTATTCACTCAGGGTCACTAGATGAATCAGTTATACAGACAGAATGGTACAGACATACTGCTTGAATAAGTGACCCCAGTAAATGGTGTGCTTGTTTAAGTGCAGTATTTTACTGTTTCTGTACTCAGGGCAGTTAGTCACAATCCCCTGATAACTGTTCAAACATGCCCGGCAGGCAGCACAGTTTATTTGACTTGATCACACAAAGGTGAACCCGGTGTTATGCTATTTAAATCAATAAGACATCCAAATACTGCAAGTGGAACACACATAAAAAGAGTTTGCGAAAGGTGGCTCAAACAGTTTGAGACATATATGACAACAGAGCTGCCATTGATCAGTTCAATGTGCACATAACAGGTCCTGTATTGTCCAATTGATGGACAGAGGATGGAGGGGCTCTTCTATACAAAGAACATGTAAATGTCCCAAGACTCAAGAGTACAAAACAAAAAAAATCCTGCTTAAGCATTATGAGGACATTACCTGAATGAATCTTGCTATTTGAAGTCATAGTGCCTGGTGATAACACCTTGGTGTGTCCAGCACATCGTTCCCAAACTGTTAACATGACGATCTGTGCTGCTGTGCCAATGCATAAATTATAGACATAGCTAGCTGTCCTCAGTGGATTTTGCTATGAGACTGATCTGATGCTCTGTGTCTCAGGTACACATACATGTACAGTACATTTCACTCCATGTTGGTCTTTTCCAGGCCCAAACAATGAGCCCTCCTAAATGTATCTAAAATACCTTCTCCCTAATAAGTAGAGACAATTGTAACAGATAACAACATCTAGTATCTACAAAGTTCCCTCCAGTTAACTTCAGTAATACATTCCAGTGTCCTCGCAAAACCATGTTGTTTTATCAACATACTGTACAGATCTCACTACCTTCTCTCTACTTGCACAATTTCCTTTCCCATAAATAAACAAAGTCTATAACATATAAAACACTGTCCTGCAAAATCTGGCTTCTGCTGAAGCCTCTGTGTCAGCCCTGCTGTTCTGCCACAGTGACAGAGTGGAGCGTAGCTCTGCATGGGTCTTACCTGACTTGACCAGTACATCCCTGGGCCTCCCAGCCTGGCCAGAAGGGAACAGGCTGTGACTGTGGGTGACTCTCTGTGCCATGCCTCTCTCGGTGTCTGTCTGTCTGTCTCGCTCTCTCTGTGTCCGGGTGTATCTATGTGTGTCCTGCTGCAGCACTCCTTTAAGCATGCTTCTCTGCCCAGGCTAGAGTAAACAGTCACATGACCCCCGGGCATTCCACTGCCCGCCCCTCCCTCTCTCGCACCCTGTCGCTCTCTCTCTTTCTCTCACTCTTCATCTCTAATATTATTACTCTCTCTATTGCCTCTCCCCTCCCTCTCTAACCTGCTGTTAGTCTCTCTCTCTCTCTCTCTCTCTCTCTCTCTTCTCCCCCTCTCCCTCTCTCTCTCTCTCTCTCTCCCCCTCTCTCTCTCTCTCCCCCTCTCTCTCTCCCCCCTCTCTCTCTCTCCCCCTCTCTCTCTCTCCCCCTCTCTCCCTCTCTCCCTCTCTCCCTCCCTCCCTCCCTCCCTCAGTGGTCTGTAGCTGGTAGGATTAGCAGAGGGCTTAAACTCTGGCCTAATGCTCATATTAACCATAAATCATCTGGGCGCTTTCATACTCAGTGTAGTACAGTAGCCAGGCTGACAGTACTGGGAGAGAGCACCCTGGGCTGTTCATCTACACATGGCTTTCCCAATGCCTCTGCTTTAAGGGGATGTAGAATGTATACAGTGTTAGCTAGATAGAGATTATGAGCTAGCCCGCAATCAGTCAGAGGGTTGTCAGTATCAATCTGACATTTTTCTCCTGACAAAGAGAGGGTCACTTACCACTTTAGAAAATAACTGAGTGACAAGTGACTTATTTGTTACAGTTATAAATAATGTTTTTGATAAAAAATATCCTAAATTTGTCAGCAAAGTAAGACATTGGATTAGGAAAAAAAATTAATCTCTTCAGCACTCTGATGAAAACTCTTCAAGACATGTTGATCTCAAAGTTGGACACTTTAGTCTATGTCGAGTACCACGAAATCCCTTGTATTTCACAAAATCAACGTAATCAGATTTTATATCATGTTAGCACAGGCACTAAATTGTAAGACTCTTTTAAGACTCTTCAAGGTTTTACTGGATGCTTTGAGCCCTTTAAAAAAATGTTTCATACATAACACAAACAGTGTATCCAGACCAGTAAACAGCCAAACGTGCCAAGTGTGCGGAAGTACCTCTGCCTGGCTGGCAGGTATGGTCACTGTGAGTGGAGGGCCAGGTCCATTACTCCTCTATGTACATGGAGAGGCAGTGATAACACACAATGGTAACTCAGAGGTGCTTGGCTTTACTTCCCAGGCATGTTATTGTTGCATAAGACTGTAACCGGAGAGGGCCAGACATACCTCTGCCATTCCGGTGCTTTCCATTTTTCACACACTGCTGCTGCTGTTGGTCGACATTATACGTCTTCTGTAGAAAGAGGGAGAGAGAGAGAGGTAAAGAAGAACAGAGAGAGATGGGTGGGGTGGGAGAGAAATAGAGATTGGTTCAGACGATACATCAGACACTGATCATTGCCATTTCTCACATCCGCCCAGCATGCTTGTGATGTCATTAGTGTCTCCTCATTGATTTTAAATGGACATTACCGGTCTGGGGGCTATAAACAGCTAAAGGCCACTGGCACACAGTGACAGCAGACATTAAACACTCACCCTGGTGTCCTGGCCCTCTCGCCCTTCCATTCTTCCTCCATCCCTCTCACTTCTACTCCTTTTACTTCTATCCATTCCTCTCCTCAGCCTCCTCCTCACCTCCTGTTACTGCCTCTCTCTCTCTCTCTCTCTCTCTCTCTGAGGCCTGGTTGTCCATACTGAAGCCTTGCAGCACAGCCTCTTCACAGGGGTGAGCTGAGCTCCATTCAAAGGGCCTTTTGGACACTCTCTCGGCTGTGTGAAAGGATAATGTGTTGCCGTCTATGGTTGCTAGGAGAGGCCTTCACAGGCTTGGTTTGATGACAAGGCCCTTACTGTCTTGAGTCTCCCCCCCCTCCACTACCTCCCTGGCATTACTGGGGGTGGGGGCATTTCTGTTAATCCACTGGTGGGGTATAGGGTGAAGTCTGTGTCGTGCATGGAAATTGAGAGTTTGGGTGAATGGAGGTTTGGGGAGGGCAGTGTTTTAATGAATGATCTCTTTCTCCTAAATGTGCCTCTGTCGCTGTGTTGGGACAGGGTGTTCCTCATGTAAAATGTTCTGTAAATATGACAAACAGCAACAAACATGAATAATACATGACCTCACATGGAAAATACCTCAACTCTGTTGATTGTATCATGTACTATGATACATGTTATTTTTTCTGACATGATCAAAATAGAGGCTTCAGTTATGATAATGTCTAGAGACTAGTTTTTAAAAATGCTAAATCCAATACATTTATGTTGTGTAAAATGTAATAGTAATAATGGAAATAATTACTTTTCTACAACACATTGCTCCTTATATTCATGCTCTCTCTCATTGCTTTGAAGTACAACAGAGTTGCTCTAAGCAGCATTATGATTACCAGGGGCTCACTAAGAAGGTCTAAGAAGCAAAGCCTGTGCTAATAACAATTGAGTCATGTTTGAAATGAGCTTAGAGGGGAATTAAAACTCCATATTTACAGTCACACTGCATAAACCCCTCTTTCGTTGATGAGTCACCTCGTAACGTCTTTGAGCTGTGTGAATAAAGAATAGTAAGCTCTGTATTGATCTCCAGTGATTATGAGTGTCCATAACTTTATCCTCTTAATTTTCCTGCCCTAGGAGTGTATCGAGGTTCATGGCTTGCCTCTGTAAGTGAACAATCAAATCCAAACAGGCTGAACCTGTCCTATAACAGGTCTCAGTAGGGTTGCAAAATTCTGGTAACTTTCCAGAAATCCCAGTTGGAAGATTCCTGGTCTAAATCCATTCTGGAAGCACTGGACCTTGTCCCTACTGTGCAGACTGGCTGACCCGGGTTTAGATATTCTGTTGTATTTTTCCCTGGCCCAGTGTCTCATGACCATCAGTGGTCATTTGACCTTTCCAATCAGAGTCCTGTTTGATGTCCCTCATGTTTTATTAAGCAGACTGAGAAAGTGCCTCTATACCTCTAACCCCAAAATAAGGGGTGAGACAAAGAGGTTAGACTTTATTTTGTCAAATCAATTTGGACCCTGATCCGGTGATCTGGTGCTCTGGTTTCACCCCTCAGGGTAGTCAGGTTACCCAGACAACACAGGTTGTTAGTAGAGGCCCTGGACGGGAGAGTAGGGTTGCTAGAAAAGTACACAAGCAATGCACCTTCCAACCACTAACTCTAACTTGAACCCTAACCTTACTAATAACCTTGATATTGCCTGATTACACGCTCAGGCTCAGTTAAGCACTCTTAAGCACTCAGTTACACATACGCAAACACGTATGTACGCACACATGCACCCACACAAAATGTGAGTATATCATTATAATTACAAAAAGTTATGATTATGTTTGCATTATCCCTTTGAATAGAGTCCTACTCAATATTTGAATATTGAACGCTGTGTCAACATTAGTAAGTTCAACCATGGATATAAATAAATACATCTTCCTTTAATTACAGAATATTGTGGCTGACACTGCCTCAGTACAGTACACTGTGTTCCCTACATGAGGTATTTGGATGTTTTAACGTCCCCCATGAAAAAGGAAAAACCCGCACTCACTAAAATATTATTTAAGTTTCAATGTATTTTTTAGCAGCAGAGGTCAGAGCAAACAGACACGTTTGGGCGACAGCCTTCATCAGCCTTTTTTGTTTTACCTCCCCCTGAGTCATATGAGCCCTTAACATAGTGCTCTCCTGGTGAGATGAAAGGGCAGTAAAAGCAGAGAGCTTGTCAGAGGCATTCAAGACACTGCCATTAGATGAGACAGAGGGAACTACTGCCCCAGAGATTGTTGGCTTGACACACACTCTCCAAAATGCAGAATTAGAACCTGACACCTGTAGTAAGGCATTGAAAAGGAAAAGGCGCAACGCTCGCTCACCATAAAAAATGCATTGTTTTATTTAAAAGTTGCAAAACGCGATCAGATTGAATCCCGCCCTAAGTTTTCATTTACATTTTAGTAATTTAGCAGACGCTCTTATCCAGAGCGACTTACATGAGCAATTAGGGTTAAGTGCCTTGCTCAAGGGCAGATCGACATATTTTTCACCTAGTCGGCTCGGGGATTAGAACCAGCGACCTTTCGGTTACTGGCACAACGCTCTTAACCACTAAGCTACCTGCCTACCTACCAGGCCCTGTCAATAGAGACCCAGTTAGCGACCCAAAACGAACTCCATGTGGATCCTGACTTACCAAGGAACTAGCGTAGCTTTTCCCAATCCAAACTGGAGTAATCAGTGGGCAAACTGCAACACTGACCGTGTTGTACACTGCTGAAGGGCCTGTCACCAGCATGTGTCTGTGCTACTAAATAAACTTTTCCACTTTTCTGCCATTTTTAAAGTCATGCCCCCCTCCGTCCTGGACTTTTCCTAAATAAGTCTATAAGACAATGTTTCCACATTCGCGGAGACCGCAATCACATGAAATGCTGCATATGTCGGCTCAATCAGAAATTACCATTAAATGTCAAGCGCGCTATAACGCAGCTCTACCGCCGGTGGGATTGAATCCCAGCTTTCGATGGTCACAGCACAACAAAGATGGGAACCACTCCATTAAGCTGATCCTAGATCAGTGCTTAGGGACAGAGTCCACCTCAGGCCAGTACATTAGTCACTCTCACCTCCGCCTGTCTTTGATCTCAGGAAGGCAGATTCTGCACCACAGGTCATCACAGCTCAACATGAACCATGTTCCACTATGCCAGTTACCCTCCAGGAAGGAAAATTGATGTACTCAGGCAGGACACAATGTTTTACAGATGGTTTTAAGATGTAACGTTCACATCTGGGAGGCCTTGTAAACTACAAAGCGTTCCCTTTCCTGCAACAGGCTTTAACATGCACAATACATACACACACACAAACACACACACACACACACACTCAACAACAACCCACAATACATGCAATGGTACTGATTCAGATTTTTGCATGATCAGATTGAATGGTGTGTTGAAATTGAGTTGAGTCTGCCACCTAGTGGAGAAACAGGTATACTTCTCCGCTCTCTACAGATCGTGGTGGCAGTAATTAACTTCAGAGCTAGGCACGTTCAAGACAACTAAGCCCATTACAGCTACAGTACCATTTCAGGTCATGCACTTGTCTAGCACTAACCATATGTTGCAGCTTCAGTGAATAAACAGATATCTGAGGGATTTTAACAGTTTTCAGTATAATGTCCTATATGGTGGAGCCAGAAGAGCTTGTAATGAGGACAGGACCATGCAGGTAAACACAAACACCATCTGATCCTAAAGATCTGCAGCTGGGCCTCTGTAGGTCACATCAGTGTTGTGTTCGAGACCATCGAAAGCGAGACCGATTCAAGACCAAAAACGGAGCAAACCGAGTCCGAGTCAAGACCAAGACCGGGTGGGGGACAAAGGGTTTCAGACCGAGGCAAGACCGAGACCAGAAAAATGAGAGTCCAATTCAAGACCATGATTGTAATTTTGTCAAATCACCACCATAATAAGAGTTCAAACTGTCCAATATTTCTGTGTTCATATTTCAGAACAATATATGGATTCTTTAGACCTTCAGAATTTTCAATGATGTTCTGATTTAATCCCTTCAGTTTTTGTTGGAAAGGAAAGGGTTAACACTGAAGAGAAAACGAGATCCAATCAGGATTGTTCTTTGCTGGTCTCTGGGGAGATACAGTGGGGAGAACAAGTATTTGATACACTGCCGATTTTGCTGGTTTTCCTACTTACAAAGCATGTAGATGTCTGTAATTTTTATCATAGGTACACTTCAACTGTGAGAGACGGAATCTAAAACAAAAATCACATTGAATGATTTTTAAGTAATTAATTTGCATTTTATTGCACAACATAAGTATTTGATCACCTACCAACCAGTAAGAATTCCAGGTCTCACAGACCTGTTAGTTTTTCTTTAAGAAGCCCTCCTGTTCTCCACTCATTACCTGTATTAACTGCACCTGTTTGAACTCGTTACCTGTATAAAAGACACCAGGCAACACACTCAATCAAACAGACTCCAACCTCTCCACAATGGCCAAGACCAGAGAGCTGTGTAAGGACATCAGGGATAAAATTGTAGACCTGCACAAGGCTGGGATGGGCTACAGGACAATAGGCGAGCAGCTTGGTGAGAAGGCAAAAACTGTTGGCGCAATTATTAGAAAATGGAAGAAGTTCAAGATGACGGTCAATCACCCTTGGTCTGGGGCTCCATGCAAGATCTCACCTCGTGGGGCATCAATGATCATGAGGAAGGTGAGGGATCAGCCCAGAACTACACGGCAGGACCTGGTCAATGACCTGAAGAGAGCTGGGACCACAGTCTCAAAGAAAACCATTAGTAACACACTACGCCGTCATGGATTAAAATCCTGTGGTGCACGCAAGGTCCCCCTGCTCAAACCAGCGCATGTCCAGGCCCGTCTGAAGTTTGCCAATGACCATCTGGATGATCCAGAGGAGGAATGGGAGAAGGTCATGTGGTCTGATGAGACAAAAATAGAGCTTTTTGGTCTAAACTCCACTCGCCGTATTTGGAGGAAGAAGAAGGATGAGTACAACCCCAAGAACACCATCCCAACCGTGAAGCATGGAGGTGGGAACCTCATTCTTTGGGAATGCTTTTCTGCAAAGGGGACAGGACGACTGCACCGTATTGAGGGGAGGATGGATGTGGCCATGTATCGCGAGATCTTGGCCAACAACCTCCTTCCCTCAGTAAGAGCATTGAAGATGGGTCGTGGCTGGGTCTTCCAGCATGACAACGACCGAAACACACAGCCAGGGCAACTAAGGAGTGGCTCCGTAAGAGCATCTCAAGGTCCTGGAGTGGCCTAGCCAGTCTCCAGACCTGAACCCAATAGAAAATCTTTGGAGGGAGCTGAAAGTCCGTATTGCCCAGCGACAGCCCCGAAACCTGAAGGATCTGGAGAAGGTCTGTATGGAGGAGTGGGCCAAAATCCCTGCTGCAGTGTGTGCAAACCTGGTCAAGACCTACAGGAAAAGTATGATCTCTGTAATTGCAAACAAAGGTTTCTGTACCAAATATTAAGTTCTGCTTTTCTGATGTATCAAATACTTATTTCATACAATAAAATGCAAATTAATTACTTAAAAATCATACAATGTGATTTTTGTTTTAGATTCCGTCTCTCACAGTTGAAGTGTACCTATGATAAAAATTACAGACCTCTACATGCTTTGTAAGTAGGAACACCTGCAAAATCGGCAGTGTATCAAATACTTGTTCTCCCCACTGTACATCTAGCTAGCTATGTCATCCATTGGCTAGGCCTTCAGAAGCTAGATAAAGGCATATGCCATTCAACTGTATTAGGGCAACATTTTAGAGTAACAGTGGAATCAACCAATCACATTTTGACTTAATGGGTGGGACTGTTTTTACAAAAACTTATGGAAACTTCTACCTTCTTGAAGGCCAACAGGTCACTGCTCAATAGCGAGCAGTAGTTTTCCCACGGTCTAGCTAGCTTTTGTTGTCGACTAGTTTGCAGTGGCTGCAGCAGGTGTTATCAAAGAGGAGGTTGTTGCTAATTGGTTAGCTTCTCCCTTTTCAAGAATAACTTTCAACAAGAAGTTCAGTTTCAAATGATCATCATCTGGTGAGTGGAACTGTGTTTTTTATTGCAGCGCATTTGCTGTTGTTAGCCATCTCTTTGAAAATAACTTATGTGTGTGAAACATTGTTGCATTTAAAGTGGAACTGACAGCATTTTAGCAACATGAAATTTCATTCAAATCTGTTCATTTACACCCCCAGGAAGAATATTACACTTAAAATCATTTTCTGACAAGAGACCACCACTTAGATATGTGACTCATTTCAGGAAACTAGGCGTATTTCACACGTCACTATTTCACAGGAGTGGCATTTGAACGTAAACATTACATTTTTATCAAAATGCGTTTTTGGCAGAAATGCCTTCTGGAACATGTGAACTTTCATGTGCCTTAATAACAAACGTGTATTCCATCCATAAATACAAATAAAATTGTTAAATTACGAGCCTAGTTGGTTTAGCCACAGAAAAAGACAGGAACCTTCCCACTAGCCATTAGATGAGACAGAGGGAACTACTGCCACAGAGATTGTTGGCTTGACACACACTCTCCAAAATGCTGAATTAGAACCTGACACCTGTAGTAAGGCATTGAAAAGGAAAAGGCGCAATGCTCGCTCACCATAAAAAATGCATTGTTTTATTTAAAAGGTGCAAAACGCAATCGGATTGAATCCCGCCCTAAGTTTTCATTTACATTTTAGTCATTTAGCAGACGCTCTTATCCAGAGCGACTTACATGAGCAATTAGGGTTAAGTGCCTTGCTCAAGGGCACAGACAGATTTTTCACCTAGTCGGCTCGGGGATTAGAACCAGCGACCTTTCGGTTACTGGCACAACGCTCTTAACCACTAAACTACCTGCCTACCTACCAGGCCCTGTCAATAGAGACCCAGTTAGCGACCCAAAACGAACTCCATGTGGATCCTGACTTACCAAGGAACTAGCGTAGCTTTTCCCAATCCTAACTGGAGTAATCAGTGGGCAAACTGCAACACTGACCGTGTTGTACACTGCTGAAGGGCCTGTCACCAGCATGTGTCTGTGCTACTAAATAAACAATCGGAAATTACCGTTAAATGTCAAGCGCGCTATAACTCAGCTCTACCACCGGTCGGATTGAATCCCAGCCGTCGATGGTCACAGCAGAACAAAGATGGGAACCACTCCATGAAGCTGATCCTAGATCAGAAAGATTTCTGGCTCCCAGGTGTCTTTTATACAGGTAACGAGCTGAGATTAGGAACACACTCTTAAAGGGAGTGCTACTAATCTCAGTTTGTTACCTGTATAAAAAAGACACCTGTGCACAGAAGCAATCAATCAATCAGATTCCAAACTCTCCACCATGGCCAAGACCAAAGAGCTCTCCAAGGATGTCAGGGCAAAGATTGTAGACCTACACAAGGCTAGAATGGGCTACAAGACCATCGCCAAGCAGCTTGGTGAGAAGGTTACAACAGTTGGTGCGATTATTCGCAAATGGAAGAAACACAAAATAACTGTCAATCTCCCTCGGCCTGGGGCTCCATGCAAGATCTCACCTCGTGGAGTTGCAATGATCATGAGAATGGTGAGGAATCAGCCCAGAACTACACGGGAGGATCTTGTCAATGATCTCAAGGCAGCTGGGACCATAGTCACCAAGAAAACAATTGGTAACACACTACGCCGTGAAGGACTGAAATCCTGCAGCGCCCGCAAGGTCCCCCCTGCTCAAGAAAGCACATATACAGGCCTGTCTGAAGTTTGCCAATGAACATCTGAATGATTCAGAGGAGAACTGGGTGAAAGTGTTGTGGTCAGATGAGACCAAAATCGAGCTCTTTGGCATCAACTCAACTCGCCGTGTTTGGAGGAGGAGGAATGCTGCCTATGACCCCAAGAACACCATCCCCACCGTCAAACATGGAGGTGGAAACATTATGCTTTGGGGGTGTTTTTCTGCTAAGGGGACAGGACAACTTCACCGCATCAAAGGGACGATGGACGGGGCCATGTACCGTCAAATCTTGGGTGAGAACCTCCTTCCCTCAGCCAGGGCATTGAAAATGGGTCGTGGATGGGTATTCCAGCATGACATTGACCCAAAACACACAGCCAAGGCAACAAAGGAGTGGCTCAAGAAGAAGCACATTAAGGTCCTGGAGTGGCCTAGCCAGTGTCCAGACCTTAATCCCATAGAAAATCTGTGGAGGGAGCTGAAGGTTTGAGTTGCCAAACGTCAGCCTCGAACCTTAATGACTTGGAGAAGATCTGCAAAGAGGAGTGGGACAAAATCCCTCCTGAGATGTGTGCAAACCTGGTGGCCAACTACAAGAAACGTCTGACCTCTGTGATTGCCAACAAGGGTTTTGCCACCAAGTACTAAGTCATGTTTTGCAGAGGGGTCAAATACTTATTTCCCTCATTAAAATGCAAATCAATATATAACATTTTTGACATGTGTTTTTCTGGATTTTTTGGTTGTTATTCTGTCTCTCACTGTTCAAATAAACCTACCATTAAAATTATAGACTGATCATGTCTTTGTCAGTAGGCAAACGTACAAAATCAGCAGGGGAGCAAATACTTTTTTCCCCTCACTGTAGCTACAAACAAAATGGAGTTAAATGGTTCCAGTCTACTGTGAAGTGTTCATCCATAGGTAAGAGTCTAGGTACATTTTCAGATATAAGTTTCTAATTTTGTCAGAAAGTCATTTTTATTGCAAGTTAGAGCGTACTGTTAGTTAGCTAAAAAACCTTAGCTTGCTGGCTCGCTTTAGCTACCTGTACATTCATACTACAGCTATGACAATGTTTGTATTGGTAGTAGTATGAGTTGGGATTATGCCGGTCCATTGTTTAGCTAGCTAGCTACATAGCTAGCTAGCTACATGTCTAAACAAAAGATTCCACTTCGGCCGGATTATTACATGACCCATCAAATTAGCCAGGTGTGTCTGGGGGTGATTACGGCCATCTATTTTATTTCATGAACATGTGTACATGTCTAGACAATAGTGACCCATCCACTTAGCTAGATGTGGCTGTGGGGTGGTTATAGCATTTCCTTCACATGACCCATCAATTTAGACAAGTGTGTCGGGTAAGTGTCATCTAATAATTATAAAATATTTTTATCTGAGCACTCTCTGTTTTTGATATTGCTACTATGCAATTAACCATTTCAGTGTACTGTTTACACCTTCTGTATCCCGTGCATGTGACAAATAAACTTGATATAGCATGTGTTTACCACATGGCCTCATGGGAATCCTTCAAGAGATGGGTGGGGCTAAGTCTTAAGAGGGTGTGAACGACGCTGAATGGGTGTAGACAAAGAAGAGCTCTCCAGTAGGCGTACCAAAACATTCAAGGGCCATTTTCTCAAAAGTGGGGTTACAAGTTTATCAACTTTCAAAGCAGAATTACTTTCCCATTGTTCCTCAACTGCAGTGTATGACATACCATTTTCTAGCTTTGAGTCTCTAGTTTTATCCAATGTAAAAAATAAAATAAATTAAAAAATAATCAAATTTTGCTACATAAGACAGAATCGAGGCGATCGGTCACATATGGTCATTTTCAAGATTTCATAAATTCTTAGAATGTTTTGGAATTACATATACTAAGGCATTTAATTCTATAGCAATATATAGTGGAAAAGCGGCCGTGCGTTTGGACAATTAATAGACAGACACTGCAGTAAATAAAACAGAATTAAAACATTGTCTTTTCCTGGACCGGAGTCTGCACAGACCAGTGTGCTATAGCCAATCAGAGCTACAGTAGGCCTTTATACAAACAAGCCATTTGCCACTGGGCCTGCTATCATTGAATTTGAACTGGACTGTGTGTTTACAGGCAGTTGCAACAGCGCAACTTTAGATCATTAGAATGCATTCACCAAAATTCACCTGAATGGATTTCTGAAAATATGTAAACACCACGGAAGTCCTCATACATTTGGGAACTTTACAGTCCTATTGATGAAACAACCATGAAAAGGTAGGCTCTCTCTCTCCCTCAGTTATGCACATCAACAACAAGATAAACAACTAATGCTAGCCAAAGCAAGATGAGCTAAAATCTAACAAAGGAACATTAGATAAACCCTCTCAAACTTTTTCAGCTAGTTGGCCGTCAAAATTGCACTGACAAACAATGTGGAATTGTAGCCTCCTCGTCTTCTGCAGCTTGCCTTCCAATGCTTGCTTGACCCAACCAAGCACCCCAGCTAACTGGCTATCTAGCTAGCTTGCTAGATAGCTACTTCCAGACATGAATGAGAGAACACTTCACTGACCAGTAGCAGAGCTGGTTAGGATGTTTACATGTTAACTAGAGCGTTCTTGACTAGCTATTACTTTTTTTGCCGATGTTTACTGACACCGGTCATATTCAACGGGTGTTGCGCGTTCATAAATTAAATCAGATGCTCTGCGCTCTGGCACACTCAGAAGAGAGTGCTCTGAAATCGGAGTAGATAGCCAGAGTGAATTTGCAAACTCAAGATATGCTAACTGGATAATAGTCATTCAAGTTCTTGCTAGCTAACCAAATGACACCTGCATCTCTGGCTGTGTATATTTAACGAAAAACAATATGAGGGGGAAAAGTCAGTCACTCACCCACTCCTCCAATGGCATGACATCCTCCTAGCAGCTAGCTAGCTATCTAGCTAACGTTAGGCTCTGTGTTTTTAGCTTGCTACATAAATAGACAGGCTAGCCTATTAGCCACGTTATTATGACTGACTTGTGATCATTGCCCTTGCTAGTTTGATTGTATTTACATTCCCAGCCTTAGTTAAATTCCTCACTTTCTGTCCAGAATATTGAGTCATTGAAACTCAAACAGTGCATCCCGAATGGAGACAGCAAACAATGTTCCAGGCCAGCTGTGATTTACAACCTGATACCAATATTTTTTGGACTACCAAGAAATGTATTGGTGAATTATATTAATCATGCATAGTCTGCCAACAATGCCTAAAAAATAAAAATAAATAACCAATGCCTAAGTGTACGTCATGGAACACATTTTTAAAACCTCTTATGAAGTTGATTTTGTAGCATATACTGGGAATTTTATATTTTTGACTAATATTATTATGATTATCTGTTTGTTTCATATCTACAAAGTAGTTAAAACGCTGTCAGTTCCACTTTAAACTTTAGGTCACCGGTTACTTTGTGTGCTAAACGTGAAATATTTATTGCAATGGGAGTAACAGTTGTAAATTTCGATTGGGAAATGCTTTATGTTTGTGTTTTTGTATTCTTATGTTTGGGACCTACTCAAATCCAATCAAATCAAATGTTATTTGTCACATACACATGTTTAGCAGATGTTATTCCGGGTGTAGCGAAATGCTTGTGTTTCTAGCTCTAACAGTGCAGTATATCTAACAAGTAATATCTAACAATTTCACAACATACAGTGGGGAAAAAAAGTATTTAGTCAGCCACCAATTGTGCAAGTTCTCCCACTTAAAAAGATGAGAGAGGCCTGTAATTTTCATCATAGGTACACATCAACTATGACAGACAAAATGAGAATGAATTTATTTGCAAATTATGGTGGAAAATAAGTATTTGGTCACCTACAAACAAGCAAGATTTCTGGCTCTCACAGACCTGTAACTTCTTCTTTAAGAGGCTCCTCTGTCCTCCACTCGTTACCTGTATTAATGGCACCTGTTTGAACTTGTTATCAGTATAAAAGACACCTGTCCACAACCTCAAACAGTCACACTCCAAACGCCACTATGGCCAAGACCAAAGAGCTGTCAAAGGACACCAGAAACAAAATTGTAGACCTGCACCAGGCTGGGAAGACTGAATCTGCAATAGGTAAGCAGCTTGGTTTGAATAAATCAACTGTGGGAGCAATTATTAGGAAATGGAAGACATACAAGACCACTGATAATCTCCCTCGATCTGGGGCTCCACGCAAGATCTCACCCTGTGGGGTCAAAATGATCACAAGTACGTTGAGCAGAAATCCCAGAAACACACGGGGGGACCTAGTGAATGACCTGCAGAGAGCTGGGACCAAAGTAACAAAGCCTACCATCAGTAACACACTACGCCGCCAGGGACTCAAATCCTGCAGTGCCAGACGTGTCCCCCTGCTTAAGCCAGTACATGTCCAGGCCCGTCTGAAGTTTGCTAGAGTGCATTTGGATGATCCAGAAGAGGATTGGGAGAATATCATATGGTCAGATGAAACCAAAATATAACTTTTTTGGTAAAAACTCAACTCGTCGTGTTTGGAGGACAAAGAATGCTGAGTTGCATCCAAAGAACACCATACCTACTGTGAAGCATGGGGGTGGAAACATCATGCTTTGGGGGTGTTTTTCTGCAAAGGGACCAGGACGACTGATCCGTGTAAAGGAAAGAATGAATGGGGCCATGTATCGTGAGATTTTGAGTGAAAACCTCCTTCCATCAGCAAGGGCATTGAAGATGAAACGTGGCTGGGTCTTTCAGCATGACAATGATCCCAAACACACCGCCGGGGAACGAAGGAGTGGCTTCGTAAGAAGCATTTCAAGGTCCTGGAGTGGCCTAGCCAGTCTCCAGATCTCAACCCCATAGAAAATCTTTGGAGGGAGTTGAAAGTCCGTGTTGCCCAGCGACAGCCCCAAAACATCACTGCTCTAGAGGAGATCTGCATGGAGGAATGGGCCAAAATACCAGCAACAGTGTGTGAAAACCTTGTGAAGACTTACAGAAAACGTTTGACCTGTGTCATTGCCAACAAAGGGTATATAACAAAGTATTGAGAAACTTTTGTTATTGACCAAATACTTATTTTCCACCATAATTTGCAAATAAATTCATTAAAAATCCTACAATGTGATTTTCTGGATTTTTTTTTCTCATTTTGTCTGTCATAGTTGACGTGTACCTATGATGAAAATTACAGGCCTCTCTCATCTTTTTAAGTGGGAGAACTTGCACAATTGGTGGCTGACTAAATACTTTTCCCCCCCACTATACCCAATTCAAACAAATCTAAGTAAAGCAACGGAATTAAGAATATATAAATAAATATATGGACGAGCAATGTCAAAGCGGCATAGACTAAGATACAGTAGAATAGTATAGAATACAGTATATACATATGAGATGAGTAACGCAAGATACAGTGCCTTGCAAAAGTATTCATCCCCCTTGGCGTTTTTCCTATTTTGTTGCATTACAACCTGTCATTTAAATTGATTTTTATTTGGAATTCATGTAATGGACATACACAAAATCATCGAAGTTAGTGAAGTGAAATGAAAAAAATAACTTGTTTACAAAAATTCTAAACAATAAATAACGGAAAAGTGGTGCGTGCATATGTGTTCACCCCCTTTGCTATGAAGCCCCTAAATAAGATCTGGTGCAACCATTACCTTCAGAAGTCACATAATTAGTTAAATTAAGTCCACCTGTGTGCAATCTAAGTGTCACATGATCTGTCACATGATCTCGGTATATATACACCTGCTCTTATAAAAAAATATCAGAAACTTTGAACATCCCACGGAGCACCATTAAATCCATTATTAAAAAATGGAAAGAATATGGCACCACAACAAACCTGTCAAGATAGGGCCGCCCACCAAAACTCACGGACCAGGCAAGGAGGGCATTAATCAGAGAGGCAACAAAGCGACCAAAGATAACCCTGAAGGAGCTGCAAAGCTCCACAGCTGAGATTGGAGTATCTGTCCACAGGACCACTTTAAGCCGTACACTCCACAGAGCTGGGCTTTACGGAAGAGTGGCCAGAAAAAAGCCATTGCTTAAAGAAAAAAATAAGCAAAGACGTTTGGTGTTCGCCAACAGGCATGTGGGAGACTCCCCAAACATACAGAAGAAGGTACTCTGGTCAGATGAGACTAAAATTGAGCTTTTTGGCCATCAAGCAAAACTCTATGTATCTTGGAATGGCCTAGTCAAAGCCCAGACCTCAATCCAATTGAGAATCTGTGGTATGATTTAAAGATTGCTGTACACCAGCAGAACCCATCCAACTTGAAGGAGCTAGAGCAGTTTTGCCTTGAAGAATGGGCAAAAATCCCAGTGGCTAGATGTGCCAAGCTTATAGAGACATACCCCAAGAGACTTGCAGCTGTAATTCCTGCAAAAGGTGGCTCTACAAAGTATTGAGTTTGGGGGGGGGGGGATTGAATAGTTATGCACGCTCAAGTGTTCTGTTTTTTTGTCTTTTTTCTTGTTTGTTTCACCCCAAAAATGATTTTGCATCTTCAAAGTGGTAGGCATGTTGTGTAAATCAAATGATACAAACCCCCCCAAAATCTATTTTAATTCCATGTTGTAAGGCAAAAAATTTGGAAATATGCCAAGGGGGGTGAATACTTTCACAAGCCACTGTATGTAAACATTATTAAAGTGACTAGTGTTCCATTTATTAAAGTGGCCAGTGATTTCTAATCTATATATATAGGCAGCAGCCTCTAATGTGCTAGTGAAGGCTATTTAACAGTCTGATGGCCTTGAGATAGTATCTGTTTTTCAGTCTCTCGGTCCCAGCTTTGATGCACCTGTATTGACCTCGCCTTCTGGATGATAGCGGGGTGAACAGGCAGTGACTCGGGTGGTTTTTGTCCTTGATTATCTTTTTGTCCTACCTGTGACATCGGGTGCTGTAGGTGTCCTGGAGGGCTGGTAGTTTTCCCCCGGTGATGTGTTGGGCAGACCGCACCACCCTCTGGAGAGCCCTGAAGTTGCGGGCAGTGCAGTTGCCGTACCAGGCGGTGATACAGCCCAACAGGATGCTCTCAATTGTGCATCTGTAAAAGTTTGTGAGGGTTTTAGGTGCCAAGCCAAATTTCTTCAGCCTCCTGAGGTTGAAGAGGCGCTGTTGCGCCTTCTTCACCACACTGTCTGTGTGGGTGGAACACTTCAGTTTGTCAGTGATGTGTACGCCGAGGAACTTGAATCTTTCCACCTTCTCCACTGCGGTCCCGTCGATGTGGATAGGTGGGTGCTCCCTCTGCTGTTTCCTGAAGTCCACGATCATCTCCTTTGTTTTGTTGATGTTGAGTGAGAGGTTATTTTCCTGGCACCACACTCCCAGAGCCCTCACCTCCTCCCAGTAGGCTGTCTCGTCATTGTTGGTAATCAAGCCTACTACTGTTGTGTCGTCTGCAGACTTGATGGTTGAGTTGGAGGCGTGCTTGGCCACGCAGTCATGGGTGAACAGGGAGTACAGGAGGGGGCTGAGCACGCACCCTTGTGGGGCCCCAGTGTTGAGGATCAGTGAAGTGGAGGTGTTGTTTCCTACCTTCACCACCTGGGGGCGGCCCGTCAGGAAGTCCAGGACCCAGTTGCACAGGGCGGGGTTCAGACCCAGGGCCTCGAGCTTAATGATGAGCTTGGAGGGTACTTTGGTGTTGAATGGTGAACTATAGTCAATGAACAGCATTCTTACATAGGTATTCCTCTTGTCCAGATGGGATAGGGCAGTGTGCGGTGTGATGGCGATTGCATCGTCTGTGGATCTATTGGGGCGGTAAGCAAATTGAAGTGGGTCTAGGGTGGCAGATAAGGTATTATGTCCGCGTTTATGGACTGCTTATCCTTTAACATCATACTGTTTGTGACTGCTGTCTTTCCATCGAGCCTATACAGTGGTGTAGTGGTGCCTGGAGAAGTGGGTATACTCTAATTTTCCCCATAAGTTCCCAAACGGCCCGCCCAGCGAAGGAAAGGCACCTTGTGTGAATTCCCCAATAGATTTTTCTGATTTTCACTCTCAAAATCACACTTTAAAAAAATAGAAAAATAGCAAAGTTTGATGGTCTAAGTCCACAACAATGCTCAAACCAAATCAATCTGATTGGGTGGGCCTGTTACGGCCTGGCTCCCCAGTGGGTGGGCCTGTGTCCACCCAGGCTCATCCGTGTCTACGCCCCTGATGCAAACAGGCATGATGACAATCACAAATAGCCTACCCCTTACAAAAAAATATTCCAGTTTTGAAACTGCAGTAAAAGTGCAGGAACTGCAGTCGACTGTGGTATCTTGGATGCAGTAATTGCAGACTAACTGCAGTGTACTGCATTTGAACTGCAGTTATACTGCACTGTAACTGCAGTTCCACTGCAAAATTACAGCAGTAATTTCTTAATTTATTTTGGATGCAGTATTTGCAGCGTACTGCAGTTATACTGCACTCTAATTAAGCAATAAGGCCCGAGGGGGTGTGGTATATGGACAATATACCACGGCTAAGGACTGTTCTTAGGCACAACGCAACGCGGAATTCTAGGACACAGCCCTTAGGACAAACCCCCGAGGTGCCTTATTGCTATTATAAACTGGTTACCAACGTAATTACCCATGGTATATGGTCTGATATACCACGGCTTTCAGCCAATCAGCATTCAGGGCTCGAACCACCCAGTTTATAACTACAGTTATTCTACAGTGTGCTGCAGTTATATTGCAATCTGACTGCAAATTCTTTTCGTAAGGGACACTTCGGACAACTTTTTCAATACCTTGTTTGTTGCCTTAGTTAGCATTTACTGGCAGATATCATACATTTAAACATCTTTCCTACCCTACCGGCTACCGATGTCATTCTTCTGTGAGCTGCTCCATGCAAAAACCAGTTGAGAGCTGCACACTGTTGCTGCCTGCAGATTATATTCCATTGAAACTAGGCTATGTGTGCAGCGTGCATGTGAATATATTTCACGTGCTTTGCGATTGTCTAGGCTACTTTGAATGTGATTTCTCTATTGTACTACATAATTGATAAATCATATACCTCACTACACTACTTTAATACGAAACAGTAAGGATTAAGAAGTGAGTATACGCAATGCCCACTGAAACAAAAATGGGTATAAGGTTTATACCTGCGTATACCCTCCACTACACCACCGGCCCTTTGTGTTTTAGAAAAAGGGCACTCTCCTACATTAGTGTGCTGGTATTACGGTTGCTGTCCTTTCAGAATCACGAACCTGTCACACACTAAAGGCCTATAGGTTCGCCACAGCTCAAACATGTCTATAATAGATAAGTCTGATAAGATATTAATGTTTCAAAAAGGAGTATATATATATATATATATATATATATATATATCTATATATATATATTTGGCCTGGCGAAGCGGTTTTATGCGCTGACTGAACGGAAGCTGATAATTATTTGTTTTTTAACTCTGCTGGTCTCTGCTGGTCTCAGGAAGAAATGACGAGTCCTCACTGTCCGTGACCGAGTACAAATGTAGCCGATACCGAGACAAGACCAAGACACTCAATATGTGGTCTCGAGACTGGACTCGAGACGGAGACCGGTCTCGAGTACTACAACACTGTCACATGCCAGGGACAGATGTCTGACAGCAAGGACGGATGACACAGGACAGGTTGTAGTTCCATCATAGGTATGGATGTATGGATGTCAACCCCAACACATGTTCATGTCATCGTCACCAATCAACTGCTTTGCAGTTAAAAACGACTTTGACTACCACCACAGATTTCTGTATGCTAGCTATGCTAACAGCTTATACTAATGAGAGTTAGCGTTTAGCACTCACTTCTAAATGTTATGCAGAGAAAACAGCCAAATATATCCAAATTGGACTTAGTAACCACATTGTGGGCCTGTTACAATACATCAATCATGACGGATTTGACGAATATCCACTTTGTTAGGTCAGACTTGGTGAATGTGCGCCAATCCGGCGTCCTTCTTCTATCCACCACTGTCTGTATTCCATTGACCTCTTTACAGCATCTATCAGAATTTGTGGGTACTCCACTTTTTATATACACTGCTCAAAAAAATAAAGGGAACACTTAAACAACACAATGTAACTCCAAGTCAATCACACTTCTGTGAAATCAAACTGTCTACTTAGGAAGCAACACTGATTGACAATAAATGTCACATGCTGTTGTGCAAATGGAATAGACAACAGGTGGAAATTGTAGGCAATTAGCAAGACACCCCCAATAAAGAAGTGGTTCTGCAGGTGGTGACCACAGACCACTTCTCAGTTCCTATGCTTCCTGGCTGATGTTTTGGTAACTTTTGAATGCTGGCGGTGCTTTCACTCTAGTGGTAGCATGAGACGGAGTCTACAACCCACACAAGTGGCTCAGGTAGTGCAGCTCATCCAGGATGGCACATCAATGCGAGCTGTGGCAAGAAGGTTTGCTGTGTCTGTCAGCGTAGTGTCCAGAGCATGGAGGCGCTACCAGGAGACAGGCCAGTACATCAGGAGACGTGGAGGAGGCCGTAGGAGGACAACAACCCAGCAGCAGGACCGCTACCTCTGCCTTTGTGCAAGGAGGAGCAGGAGGAGCACTGCCAGAGCCCTGCAAAATGACCTCCAGCAAGCCACAAATGTGCATGTGTCTGCTCAAACGGTCAGAAACAGACTCCATGAGGGTGGTATGAGGGCCCGACGTCCACAGGTGGGGGTTGTGCTTACAGCCCAACACCGTGCAGGACGTTTGGCATTTGCCAGAGAACACCAAGATTGGCAAATTCGCCACTGGCGCCCTGTGCTCTTCACAGATGAAAGCAGGTTCACACTGAGCACATGTGACAGACGTGACAGAGTCTGGAGACGCCGTGGAGAACGTTCTGCTGCCTGCAACATCCTCCAGCATGACCGGTTTGGCGGTGGGTCAGTCATGGTGTGGGGTGGCATTTCTTTGGGAGGCCGCACAGCCCTCCATGTGCTCGCCAGAGGAAGCTTGACTGCCATTAGGTACCGAGATGAGATCCTCAGACCCCTTGTGAGACCATATGCTGGTGCGGTTGGCCCTGGGTTCCTCCTAATGCAAGACAATGCTAGACCTCATGTGGCTGGAGTGTGTCAGCAGTTCCTGCAAGAGGAAGGCATTGATGGTATGGACTGGCCCGCCCGTTCCCCAAACCTGAAACCAATTGAGCACATCTGGGACATCATGTCTCGCTCCATCCACCAACGCCACGTTGCACCACAGACTGTCCAGGAGTTGGCGGATGCTTTAGTCCAGGTCTGGGAGGAGATCCCTCAGGAGACCATCCGCCACCTCATCAGGAGCATGCCCAGGCGTTGTAGGGAGGTCATACAGGCACGTGGAGGCCACACACAGTACTGAGCCTCATTTTGACTTGTTTTAAGGACATTACATCAAAGTTGGATCAGCCTGTAGTGTGGTTTTCCACTTTAATTTTGAGGGTGACTCCAAATCCAGACCTCCATGGGTTGATAAATTGTATTTCCATTGATAATTTTTGTGTGATTTTGTTGTCAGCACATTCAACTATGTAAAGAAAAAAGTATTTAATACGATTATTTCATTCATTCAGATCTAGGATGTGTTGTTTAAGTGTTCCCTTTATTTTTTTGAGCAGTGTATTTTCACTATTGCCATGATACAGACATCATTCTCGCCTGTTGTTGGTGCATATTTCAAATTCTAGAAGACTCTAATGATCTCAAGGACAGACAGTCGTATTGTAATGATTGTAATGTTCTCATGTCATGTGAAAGATATTTAATCAGCACAGTAATTATTACTGTTACCATAATATAAGGCAGAGAGACATTTAGTTTGTTGCAAAAACAGTCTGCTTGATAACAATAATAGCAATTATAGTTTATTGAAGAAGTAGTTAGAGGAGTTTTTGTTCCATTACCCTCTGCTGCTTAAGAAGATATAATGGAAGAGCACAGAACAGCACAAGCAGTTCAGCCCAGTTCAGTCCAGTCACTCTCAGCTACATTGTATGGTTCTCTCTTTTATCTCTCCCTGTGATAAGTATTATGAAGGCTATGAGTCTCCTGCTTTGAGTCTTATACAGTACCACACACTGTTGGCATCATGGTTGAGGGAGTGACTGGTGATTGGATGCCCTGAGTTGGTTAGAGCTCAACATGGATCAAAAGCATTTGGCCAAACTTCAGGACCCAGAGGGCAAAGGTCAACCCCTCCTTTTAAGCATTCAGTGACCCCTAACAATAACAACAGATACAGATACCCACAGCTCTCCTCATTTGCAGTGTCTACTTCTGTGTATTATTATATTTTCCAAATTGCCTTATAAGGAAATTCACAGGGACACAACCTACTGTTTTGGACATATTTAAACCCATTATCCACAGAAATCTCTGTAGCTCACTGAGACTGATCCTGAATTCCTCCTGTTTAATGAAGTCTTACGGACACCGCCAGGGCAAGCTGTGTCTGAGGTGACGTCAACCCTTTCCTCCCTCACCACAACACATCCAACAGCACACACTCAACACCATGTGCGAATCCCTCAGGGGGGCTGTGTACTGTACATGCCCTAAAGAGGGTTGAACACACACATGCCTTCTCATGTGTCTTTCCCCCTGTATCACAAAGGGTCATTGGTCAGGGAAAGGTTAGTGTGTGGCTTACTCTTTAACCTTAATCTTGAGAATGGCTGGTGTTCAGTTGAAATAGTAAGTACTAGTCTTCTGTCTCAGTTTTCAACATATAGCTCATGTGACTATGTTGGTTTTCAAGCAGGAATTTGTCCTGCCCAGAGTTTGGTCTTCGGAGCGTCTTGAACATTGAATGGTATTACAGTAAACCCTTGCATTACGGATTCTGAGTTTATTGTTGGTCTTGAGGGGTTTAGTCAGAATGGGAGCATCATTACCATCTCTGTGTGAGTAATATGTAAGCAGTACATCTGGTTTGGCATCGGGGTCCACAAATCATCAACAAACTTAGCTAATGGATGTTTCCTAAATCGGTGTAGCCATCTGCCTACGATACCCTACCCCTCACTCTCTCACTACAGCCAGATCAATACAGATACTAAACCTACCGTGACTCACCTCAACCATGCCCTGATTTACTCCCAAAGCTCTGTTTACATAAACTCCACAACTGATCTGATGGTACTTATGGAAAATAACATTAAGTGTAGTGAGTACATTTCAACATTTAATTGTTAATGTTTCCTTTTGTACCCTGTGTACTCCAGTTCAATTGTGCATTGACTGTTAACTGTTTGGGGATTCAGAATGCTTTCCTTTTTTAAACACTCTTAGCACATACACACATGTACTTAGCCATGACCCAGCACTTTAAGGACCTGTAGGCTACTAACCACCTTCTAGTCTCATCTCCCTCCAACATCTCTCTCCCTCCCTGAATTAGACAATGTTGGTGGCCACAGACAATAGTGACTAAAGAACCCCTTTGATGAGCCAGACAGTTGAATAGAAAAGCATCCCAAATAGCTGCATGGGTCTGTTTTTATGTCTGGAAGTCTAATTAAACAGTTATGTACTCTTCTGGTTGTGTAGTCGGAAATGTAACAGAGGAATGGTTGTTATACAGCATTCTTATAGTGCTGTTATATCACATACATTACTTTGCAATTATGTCTGAAAAGAAGATGGCAAGCTTTAGGATAACTTTAGATCGGTGAGAAAACAAATAACTGATACTGTAGTTTCACTGCATGCCTGGGTCCATAACACCAGGTACTTCACAGTTAAACTCTTTCTAAGAGGTAACCAGTATTTTTAGCCTGTCCGTTGGGTAATGTAGATAGGGATTTTGTCTGATTGCCTTAATCTGCCACAGTGGGTCTTTGGCACAAGACAGATTTAACTCTACTTGATGTCCCAGATAGCAGTAGGACAATCACAGTATTATCAGTGCAGACACTGTGCGCCATGACTATGCTGCTCTCTCATCATGGGTGCAGCCAAATCAAATACCCTGGTGTTACATCAATCTCTTCCCCATGGTGTTACAGCCATCTCTTCCCCTCTGTGATTAAGAGGAGTTTGTTATGGTACCTGAGACAGTTTTATAAATCTATAACCTATAAGAAAGCCAGCCATCCAATTAGAAACAATTGGGAGAGATGAAAACAAAATAGTTTCTCATGTTACAGCTAGTTGTCTAATGAACTGTATTCTGTTACATAACCCGTTAAATAACCAGATTTTTTGGGGTGAAAATTAATCAGAGCATAATTTCCTCATTATAATAATGGCCCCCTTTAGCTGGTGTAGCGAAGCATGTGAGTATGATTCTTAACGCCTCACTTACGTTGTTTACAGAGATGCTTGCTACATTTAGGCCATACCACCCAAACACCCACCCATCCCAGCAACACAAGAAGAGGGGAAGCTCCAGCCAAATAGTTTCCTCCTCCATTCCCCTCCAGTCTCTGTGCTAGTCGCAGTGAAAGGGAGTGTTGTGTTGTGCTGGTGGGGCTGATGGCTGGTACCGGCGCTGTTCTGTGAGGTCCAGACCGACCGGGTATTCACATGGTGCCAAGCGGGGCCCGGAAACTGGCAGAGGGGATGAAATTACAGCCTGGTCGTGCAGTGACATTTTCACTGCTCTGAGAGCCCAGTGCTCTTTCCCTCTCTCCCTCTCGCTCCCTCCCTCCATCACTCAGTGCTCTTTCCCTCTCTCCCTCTCCCTCCATCACTCAGTGCTCTTTCCCTCTCTCCCTCTCGCTCCCTCCCTCCATCACTCAGTGCTCTTTCCCTCTCTCCCTCTCTCTCCCTCCCTCCATCACTCAGTGCTCTTTCCCTCTCTCCCTCTCGCTCCCTCCCTCCATCACTCAGTGCTCTTTCCCTCTCTCCCTCTCCCTCCATCACTCAGTGCTCTTTCCCTCTCTCCCTCTCGCTCCCTCCCTCCATCACTCAGTGCTCTTTCCCTCTCTCCCTCTCTCTCCCTCCCTCCATCACTCAGTGCTCTTTCCCTCTCTCCCTCTCGCTCCCTCCCTCCATCACTCAGTGCTCTTTCCCTCTCTCCCTCTCTCTCCATCACTCAGTGCTCGTTCCCTCTATCTCTCCATCCTCCCTTCCACTAATGGATGTGTGGGGCAAAAAGAGATCAAGCATATGCCTCCTCCTCATATTTACCCATGGGGGTAATTCTGATTTGGACTTCGGAGTTGAAATGGTGGTGGTGTTGGGCAAGGTTGAGTCATTTGGTGAAGATGACAAGAGATACCTGAAGATACAGTCACACTGTGTTGAGATCCGTGAATGTCATGATGGTTGTATTTCATCACAGTATAAGACTATTTGTATGTGCTGTGTGTGCACCTTTCTCCTTTACTTGGTGATAATGGCATGGTAAACAAAGCAATGCAAACTGCAGTGAATCTATATCAATGAGGGAAAAGCACCTGCAGGTGTCTGATGTAGGCGATATTGTAATGTGTTCTCTTTTGACAAACTTAATAACTTTTGCACTATTAATTTCACTGCTCATTCACATTAACACATTTTGACTCCAGGCTGGCTTCACCATAGCACAGAAATAGATACTGTATGAATCAGAGTCAGATATACTCCCATTAATCTGACTGTCATAAATTCCCCTCAGATATGACACAAGACCCATGATGAGAGGACACATGCATCCCATAATGCTCTAGTAACCCTCTGGGAACCCCAACTGTCAGCTGTCATTCGCTGTCTTCATGGTATCAACACACCCCGATCCACACCCTTAAACTGGCGTGTCCCACCCCATAGCTCAAATATTTGTGAATTCAACAGTACGCGTACTCTATTGGACATGGTCTGCCTGCTCAACGGCCAACAATGAGGTTCCCTGGATAATGAGAAACCTCTGGAGTATTTGCAGAATTTACATTCTCTATAAATGCCTTCATGCCCAGCATTATGCACAGTTACATTGATGCATGGCTGCGTGATGGGAAACAATGGGAAGGTCAAGGTTGGTAATCCTGCCATTCAAACCGCTAATATGACAAGTGTCAAGACTGACTAATACAAGTTATGTTCTGTGTGAAGTTATGTTGTTAGTCTGTAATGTCCACAGTTACCATACACTGAATATAGTATTATTGTAAACAGACACAGGTGTATCTGTCTATTTTAAGCCAAAAGGTGTTCTTGGTTCTTTATAATGACTCTTCAAACAAATCATAAGTGTTCAGCAAATTAGATAACATAGCTTTAGTTACAAGTTGTTGTCTAGCACAAAGGCCCACTCATGTGACTCCCCCTTATACCTAAACTACACCATCAACAGGTAAATAAATAAATAAATAAATAAGCAAACAAACATATCTATGGTTAACAAGATGTATTGGGGCAGTACAGTATGACAAATTAACAGTATTGAACAGCAACTCCAACCCGTCTTAGAATAGGAAGCCGACTTACCTTCTTTGAATAAGATGCCCCCATACTGCTGGGTGTGCAGGTCGCTCTACTCCGTTTGCCTGGTCAGGTGTAGCTCCTCTGGGTCTCCCACTCCCTAAGTCCCTCCACTCCTCTAGGCAGGGCCAGGCTCCAGGCTCTCCCTCAGCTCAGCTCTGCTCTGTCCACCCTTCCTGCATGCTCCAGGGAGGGGGCAGACGGACGGGGGCGAAGAGGAGCCTCCTAGCTCTCCCTCTGGCACTGTGACAACAACAGACAGGGGTGCTGTACTGTACTCCAGACAAGACTAGTTTACAAGGTGTTCCTTAAGACTAGCTCTCCTGGCTGGTTGAGGAGGGATCCATAACACCACAAATCAAACCTCAACTATTGCAAGGTCATGCTATGAGTCAGATTGTATAAAGAGAGGGAGAGAGATAAGGCTGGGAAGTGTGTGTGTGTGAGAGAGAGAAAGGAGTGTGTGTACTGTATGTGTGTGAGTGAGGGGAAGGACTTCTGAGCATGGCCAGTGTAGAAGAGCCGACCCTTCTCAGCCACCTGTTGCTGGCTGACTCCCCACTCTTAGCGGACTTAAGGACAGTAGGGGGGATTATGGTAATTGGGCCTGACAGAGCAGGAAGCCAGGAAGAAAGCACACTGTGTCATGGCTGTCACTGTCACCAGTCACCACCCTGGCTACTACCAGGAGCTGGACAGCACTGGGCTGGACGGACTATGCCTAGACGTGTGAGTGTGTGTATGTGTGTGTGGGAGTTTCTAGATGTTTGTTATGGTATTTTCGTCTTCTCACCTTCTCAGGCTCTGCTAAGGCTGCATTTCATTCCAGATATTGCTCCATCACTTATGCACTTGTTTACTCCCTTGTCCCTCGTTCACTGAATGAAATACAGCCCTGGGTTCTCAGTGTCTTCCCTTTCCCTGTCTGGGAATTTTGCCACTAGGAGCAGCTGCCACAGATCGGGCAAGTGTCCCAGGGCAAGCTTATGACATCACAGAGGGGTAGCTCTGGAGGCACAGCTAAGGCAGCCCACAGAGAGTTCAAAGGCCGCCTTTGGTTTGGTTCACTCCTACTGTGCACACAATGTCTTTGTTCTTGTTCTCATTCCATCGCTCCATCTAACTTGCTTTCCTAAGTTTACATTTAGCTCTGAAACTTTAACTCTCAACTTTGCTTCTTCACTTGCTTAACAGCCCCTAGGGTAAGACAGGTGGAGAAAGAGAAGTCCCTTTGTACATTATCTATCAAAGATGATAGATAATGTACAATCAATAGATTTATTCTACACAAGTATTCTAAAATCACACATCAATTCTAAAAGGATAGATAAACTGATACAGTTGAAGTAAACTAGAACTAGACATCAATGTACACAAACAAACAAACAAACAAGAACATGTATGATTAACTGACGCAAAGTGCATTCAATATGATTTTTTTTCAACTTTATAACCTTAAAATGAAAAGTACATGCTTACTGTACCTTCTCAAAGGGGCTCTGTCCATTCATATAACCTGCTCTGACAAAGACCCAGCCATCTCTGGTCTCCAGTGACTTCACCCCAGTGCTCCCCAGACTGATAAACGTCTCCCTGATCACATCAGTCATCCTGAGAGACAGCATCAGACAGTTTTAGATTTTGTCTAATCTGGTTGTTAATGGGATGCTGGTCAGAAAAGTCCCCTTAGTCTTTCCCGATCCAGGGTTGGAGTTACTGTGCAGGTTTGGGATCAATTAAGTCAATTCAGCTCCTTTTTATTGTCAACATACTTTGTCGCTGGATCATCTGAGGCCACCAGAACAATTGTTTGGATTTTGATCTCCCTCAGGAAACACACCAACGGGTCCACACCTAAATGCAGGAAGCATTTTTTTTATGCAGGGTTTTACAGTCCACTATTTACCAGGTACCTGCGAATTGCAATGTAAAACTGTAATTACCTAAAGCTTATTTCTTTGGGATGCACCAAAATAGTACCAGGAAGTTACATTTAAGTTATTTATTATGTTGAATTCCTCTTTATATGCAGAGACCAGAGGCACTTACTTTCAGAATACATGTTGAGGAATCAATATATTCAATCTCTCCACTTTCACCTTGAAAGACACACACACTTTGAATTTACTTACTGAAAAACTATTCAAAAGTTGTCAAAGTGCCTTTGTGTCTTTAAAGTGTATGCCTTTTACACAGAAGGGCTTCTCTAATGAAACTCACCATTCACAAGGACAATGTTCAGCCTGACCCCGATGTTGTTGTAAACGCCACTCATCATGCTAAAATGAATAAAATGTGTCACATTGCACTGTGACACACTGTTTCAAACTGTACAGTATACATTCCCAGACTACGTCCCAATACTTTGGAATACTGTAGTATTCTTCCCCTGTACTGCTCCCTTACGGAATGGTGAGTGGCCTTGACCTTGAATGATATTCGATTGTTTTGTTCATTTTCAGATCAGAAGTCATGCAGAATGAGAGGCAAGAAAAGTCAGCCAGTTAAGACTGTTAGGGCACAGCCAATTATACATATTTAGACTTTCTATTCAATTGTAGTAAGCTCTGCTATCTCAGTACAACAGACTGGGTAACAATAGTGAGTTTCTACTGCCATCTGTAGGCTGTGTGCTCCATTCATCGCTTTCACAGAAACTGCAGTTAAATTGTGACTCGTTTCAGAAAACTAGGCGTGTCGCACGTCACTACTTCACAAGAGCGGCATTTGAACGTAAACATTACATTTTTATCAAAATGAGTTTTGGGGCAGAAATTACTTCTGGAACATGTGAACTTTCACGTGCCTTAATAACAAACTTTTATTCCATCCAAAAATATGAAAACATTTGTTAAATTACGAGCCTAGTTGGTTTTGCCATGGAAAAAGACAGGAACCTTCCCGCTAGCCATGATTGGCTATGATAATGGTTGGCCTGGACATGCCGGGAGATGAGTTTGGATTAGTCTGCCATGTAGCATGCTTCTGTCTATAACGTGAGCTGTTCAGTATGTGTTGACAGTACCTTCTACCACGCCATTTTTGAAAGATATAACGTTAGCCATCGAGAAATACCAACATTTTGCTACTTTTCTCAACAACATTGATGCCCTAAATTAGCAGGCGCTATCGACAGATTAGTTGGAAAAAGTGATGGACTACTTTCTGCACACGCCACGGTAAGTGTGAACCAGAGTGACTTGACACAACGCTGGCCAAACAAGATGTAGCTACAAACAAAACAGAGTTAAATGGTTCCAGTCTGCCGTGAAGCGTTCATCCATGTATACGGGTAAGAGTCTAGCTACATTTTCAGATAAAAGTTTCTAATTTTGTCAGAAAGTATTTTTTATTGCAAGTTAGAGCGTACTGTTAGTTAGCTAGCAAACCTTAGCTTGCTGGCTCGCTAGCTAACTGTCACGACTTCCACCGAGGCTGCCTCCCCTCGTTGTTTGGTCAGGTTTCGGCGTTCGTCGTCACCGGCTTACTAGCTACTGCCGATCCCATTCTCATCACTCCACTTGTCGTCTTGTCTTGTCAATCACACACACCTGGTGCTCATTCCCCTAATTAGTATGTGTATAAGTGTTCCCTCTGTCCCCTTGTTTTTGTTTTTGTGAGTGATTGTTTCATTGTGAGAGCGAGTAGCCAAGGTGGAATATTTCCCTTGTGATAGTTTCGTTTTGACGCTTGGTGCGTTTTATTTATGTAAACGGATTAAACTCTGGACTTCGGTGTTTTACCTCCTGCGCCTGACTCCTTCATTCACACCTCGTCACAGAATCACTCACCCGCTGAATGGAGTCAGCAGGAGAAGACTGCATGCCTGGAGTTGTGGCAAGGGTCCAGGAGCATTCCTCGATGCTGGCCAGCTTGGGGGAGGCAATGGATTGGGTTCTTCAGGTAGTACAACGCCGGGAGAAGAGAGGACCCGATCTATCGAAACCAGCTGGTCAACCGGATCCAGCTGGTTACACCCCAGCCCCTGGACGGATCCAGATATCCCAGCCACCGGCATTTGATGGGACGGCAGCGCGATGTAAGGGATTTCTGCTCCAACTAGAGTTGTATTTCTCCAGCATCAGGCCGGCGCCACTGGAGCGGAAGAAGGTATCCGTCCTCGTTTCCTGCCTTTGTGGGAGAGCCCTGTAGTGAGCCAACGCGGTGTGGAACGAGGGAGTTGCCGCGTTGGAGGACTACGGGGAGTTTGCTCACCTCTTTAGGGCCGTTTTCGAGAGGCGGGTGAACGACTGGTCCATCTGAGGCAGGGGACGAGGACCGCACAGGACTACGCGCTGGAGTTCCGGACGCTGGCAGCTGGGTCCGGGTGGAATGAGCGGGCCCTGATCGACCATTTCTGGTGCCACCTAAGGGAGGACGTCCGAAGGGAGCTAGCCTGCCGTGATGCCATGCTATCGTTCTCCCAACTGGTGGACATGGCCATCAGGCTGGACAATCTGCTAGCAGCCAGAGGACGTCCTGGTAGGGGTCTGCCCGTTCCCACTCCGGACGACTCTGACCCCGAGCAGATGGAGCTGGGGGAGCCACCGGTTGAGAAGAGCGCAGGAGGACAGCGACAGTGCCACTCTGGTGGCACGAAGGGACAATCCACCTCACGTCGCAGTCAACGTTCCTTTGGGTCTGGAGGCGGTAGGCAGGGTACCCTCGCATCACCCCAGGTAACGAACACCCAAACTTGTTCAGAGCCCTTTGCGGCGCACTGTACCTTATCTATCTCCTTTCCCGATCACCTGGTAGTTTCCCAGTGTAAGGCGCTAGTCGATTCAGGCGCAGCTGGGATCTTTATGGACAGGGCATTTGCACGCTGTTAAGGCATTTAATTGGTTCCCCTATCCATTCCACTCCCCATCAGAGCACTTGATAGTCGACCATTAGGGTCCGGGTTGGTTAAGGAGGTTACTGTAAAAGTCACCATGATTACACAGGAGACGCATGTTGAGCAGATCACCTTTTTCATTATTGAGTCTCCTGCTTACCCTGTAGTCTTAGGTATTCTGTGGTTAGCCCTTCACAACCCCAATTTTTCATGGCTGCAGAGGGTTCTTACGGGGTGGTCGCGTGAGTGTCCGGGTAGGTGTCTAGGTGTTTCCGTTGGTGCGACCACGGTGGAAAGTTCAGACGGTAACCCCACCATGTGCATTCCCCCCGAATACCATGATCTGGCGCTCACGTTTTCCAAGACGCAAGCGACTAAATTACCACCTCATCAGGAGGGGGATTGCGCGATAAACCTTCGGGTAGACGCTGTACCTCCCAGGAGTCATGTGTATCCGGTGTCGCAGGCTGAGACGGAGGCTATGGAAACATACGTCACCGAGTCCCTGCGCCAGGGGTATATACGTCCCTCCACTTCACCCGCCTCCTCAAGTTTCTTCTTTGTGAAGAAGAAAGATGGCGGTTTACGCCCGTGCATTGATTATCGACCACTGAATAAGGTGACGCTTACGATTTAGTTATCTTCTTCCCCTCATTCCTTCAGTGATTGAGTCAATGCATGGGGCCCGTTCTTTCAAGAAATTAGACCTCAGGAGTGCCTACAACCTGGTGTGTATTCGGGAAGGGGATGAGTGGAAAACAGCATTAAGCACAACATCGGGGCATTATGAATACCTGGTGATGCCCTACGGTTTGATGAATGCTCCATCCGTTTTCCAGTCCTTTGTGAACAAGGTGTTTCGGGACATGCTTGGTCGCGGTGTGGTGGTTACATCGATGACATCCTGGTGTATTCTTCTACGCACGCCGAGCATGTGTCCCTGGTTCGCAAGGTACTGGTCCGACTGCTGGAAAATGATCTTCATGCCAAGACAGAGAAGTGTGAGTTTTTCCAGCAGTCAATCTCCTTCCTCGGATACCGCATTACTACCACAGGTGTGGAGATGGAGGGAGATCGCATTTCAGCCGTGCGTAATTGGCCGACTCCAAACACGGTGAAGGAGGTGCAGCGCTTCCTTGGCTTTGCCAACTACTATCGAAGTGGTCGGTGTTGGGGGGGACTGTCACGACTTCCGCCAAGGCTGCCTCCCCTCCTTGTTCGGGAAGGTTTCGGCGTTCGTCGTCACCGATCCCATTCTCATCACTCCACTTGTCATGTCTTGTCTTGTCAATCACACACACCTGGTGCTCATTCCCCTAATTAGTATGTGTATAAGTGTTCCCTCTGTTCCCCTTGTATTTGTGAGTGATTGTTTCATTGTGAGAGCAAGTAGCTCGGTTGAGCTACTCTTCCATTTGTTATTGCGAAGGTGGAAATATTCCCTTGTGATAGTTTCGTTTTGAAGCTTGGTGCGTTTTATTTATGTAAACGGAATAAACTCTGGACTTCGGTGTTTTACCTCCTGCGCCTGACTCCTTCATTCACACCTCATCACACTAACGTTACGTGTATGATCTGTGTAGTAATATTATTTGAATCAGAAATCCATTTGCATTGCTAGTTATAACCTAATGTTAGCTAGTTAACATTGAACCTAGTTTGTTAGCTTTAGCTACCTGTAGATTCATACTACAGCTATTACAATGTTTGTTTTGGTAGTAGTATGAGTTGGGATTATGCCAGTTCATTGTTTAGCTAGCTAGCTAGGTAGCTAGCTACATGTCTAAACAAAAGACCAGATTATTACATGACCCATCAAATTAGCCAGGTGTGTCTGGGGGTGATTACCGCCATCTATTGCATTTCATGAACATGTGTACATGTCTAGACAATAGTGACCCATCCACTTAGCTAGATGTGGCTGTGGGGTGGTTATAGCATTTCCTTCACATGACCCATCAATTTAGATAAGTTTGTCGGGTAAGTGTCATCTAATAACGATAAAGAATTTATAAAATATTTTTATCTTGACACTTTGTTTTTGATATTGCTACTATGCAAGTATGGAAGTAGTATCACTGTACCGTTTACACCTTCTATATCCTGTGCATGTGACAAATAAACTTGATATAGGGTGTGTTTACCACATGGCCTCACATGTGAATCCTTAAAGAATTGGGTGGGGCTAATGCTTAAGAGGGTGTGAACGATGCTGAATGGGTGTAGACAAAGAAGAGCTCTCCAGTAGGGGTACCAACACATTCAAGGAACATTTTCTCAAAAGTGGGGTTACAAAGCAGAATTATTTTCCCATTGTTCCTCAACTGCAGTGTATGATATACAATTTTCTAGCTCTGTCTCTACTTTTATCCAATGTAAAAAACACAATTTCAAATGTTGCTACATAAGACCGAATCGAGGCGTTCGGTCACAATTGAGATGTGTGCTTAGTTCCAAAATGACCCGTTCTCAGTACCTCTCTCCCGTAACTCATGTCTTGCCATCAAAGCAGCCCCCACTTCTTACAAGAAAGGCAAAGTTAGCTGGTGTACATTCACTTTGAATAGCATTGGGTTCGAGGTTGTTCAAATCAAATCACATTTTATTTGTCACATACGCTGAATACAACAGGTGTAGACTTTACCATGAAATGCTTACTTACGAGCCCTTTCCCAACAATGCAGAGTTAAAAAGTAAGAAAAGATGAGCAAATAAGAAAAAAAAAGGAATTAGTAACGCAGTAAAATAACAATAACGAGGTTACATAAAAGGAGTGCTGGTACCAAGTCAATGTGCAGGGGTACAAGGTAGTTGAGGTAATTGAGGTAATATGTATGTGTAGGTATGGGTAAGAAATCAGGATAGATAATAAACAGAGTAGCAGCAGTGTATGTGAAGAGTGTGTGTGTGTGTGTGTGTGTGTGTGTGCATGTGTGTGTGTGTGTGAGCACATGTTTTGTGTGTGTGTGTGAGCACATGTAGCGTGTGTGTGTGTGTGTGTGTGTGTTGGAGTGTCAGTGTAGTATGTGTGAGTGTCTGGGTAGAGTCCAGTGAGTGTGTGTATAGAGCCAGTGCAATAATGTCAGTGCAAAATTTTTTTTCTAAAAAAGGGGGTTAATGCAAATAGTCTGGGTAGCCATTTTATTAACTGTTCAGCAGTCTTATGGCTTGGGGGTAGAAACTGTTCAGGAGCCTTTTGGTCCCAGACTTGGTGCTCCGGTACCGCTTGCCGTGCGGTAGCAGAAAGAACAGTCTATGACTTGGATGGAGTCTTTGACAATTTTTAGTGCCTTCCTCTGACAGCACCTGGTATTAAGGTCCTGGATGGCAGGGAGCTCGGCCCCAGTGATTTACTGGGCTGTACGCACTACCCTCTGTAGCCCCTTGCGGTCAGATGCCAAGCAGTTGCCATACCAAGCGGTGATGCAGCCAGTCAAGATGCTCTCAATGGTGCAACTCTATAACTTTTTGAGGATCTGAGGGCCCATGCCATATCTTTTCAGCCTCCTGATGGGGAAGAGGCATTGTCGTGCCCTCTTCACGACTGTGTTGGTGTGTTTGGACCATGGGCCCTTAGAATACAATGGCGCCAGAGGTGATAGCTGCCATTTTTTATTTATTTTTATCATTGTTTGTAACTTATTTTGTACATAATGTTGCTGCTACCATCTCCTTAGAATACAATGGCGCCGGAGGTGATAGCTGCCATTTATTTTTTATTTGTATCATTGTTTGTAACTTATTTTGTACATAATGTTGCTGCTACCATCTCTTACGACCAAAAAGAGCTTCTGGACATCAGGACAGCGATTACTTACCTTGAACTGGACGAATAATTTTTCTTTAATGAGTCGAACGAGAGGGATTCGCTCCAGACACCCGACAGAGCCCTCATCCCCATCATTCGCAGTAGAAAGAGACAGAGATATCGCGGAAGGAGATCGGGGTGCCTGGTAAGTATCCGGCGACGAGTGGCTAATCTGCCTTTGCCATCTGTACTATTGGCCAATGTACAATCGTTTGATAATAAAGTGGACAAACTACAAGCATGTATATCCTACCAATGGGACATTAAAAACGGTAATATCTTATGTTTCACCGAATCGTAGCTGAATGACTACATGAATAACATACAGCTGGTGGGTTATACACTGTATCGGCAGGATAGAACAGCAGCCTCTGGTAAGACAAGGGGTGGTGGTCTAATGTATATTTGTAAACAACAGCTGGTGCACAATATCTAAGGAAGTCTCGAGGTTTTGCTCGCCTGAGGTAGAGTATCTCATGATAAGCTGCAGACCACACTATCTACCAAGAGAGTTTTCATCTATGTTCTTCGTAGCTGTCTATTTACCACCACATACCGATGCTGGCACTAAGATCGCACTCAATGAGCTGGATACGGCCATAAGCAAACAGGAAAACGCTCATCCAGAGGCGGCGCTTTCTACCAGCATGTTAATTGTGAAACCAGAGGGAGAAAAACTGTAGACCACCTTTACTCCACACACAGAGACATTTACATTTTAGTCATTTAGCAGATGCTCTTATCCAGAGCGACTTACAGTTAGTGAGTGCATACATTTTTCATACTGGCCCCCCGTGGGAAACGAACCCACAACCCTGGCGTTGCAAGCACCATGCTCTACCAACTGAGCTACAGGGGACTACAGAGACGTGTACAAAGCTCTCCCTCGCTGTCCATTTGGCAAATCAGACCATAATTCTATCCTCCTGATTCCTGCTTACAAGCAAAAACTAAAGCAGGAAGCAGCAGTGACTCGGTCAATAAAAAAGTGGTCAGATGAAGCAGATGCTAAGCTACAGGACTGTTTTGCTAGCACAGACTGGAATATGTTCCGAGATTCTTCCGATGGCATTGAGGAGTACACCACATCAGTCACTGGCTTCATCAATAAGTGCATCGATGACGTCATCCCCACAGTGATTGTACGTACTGTACATACAGTGCCTTGCAGAAGTATTCATCCCCCTTGGTGTTTTTCCTATTTTGTTGCATTACAACCTGTAATTTATATGGATTTTTATTTGGATTTCATGTAATGGACATACACAAAATAGTCCAAATTGGTGAAAAGAAATGAAGAAAATAACTTGTTTCAAAAAATTCTAAAAAATAAATAAAGGAAAAGTGGTGCATGCATATGTATTCAACCCCTTTTCTATGAAGCCCCTAAATAAGATCTGCTGCAACCAATTACCTTCAGAAGTCACATAATTAGTTAAATAAAGTCCACCTGTGTGCAATCTAAGTGTCACACGATCTCAGTATATATATATATATATATATATATACACCTATTCTGAAAGGCCCCAGAGTCTGCAACACCACTAAGCAAGGGGCACCACCAAGCAAGCGGCACCATGAAGACCAAGGAGCTCTACAAACAGGTCAGGGACACAGTTGTGGAGAAGTACGGATCAGGGTTGGATTATAAAAAAATATCCGAAACTTTGAACATCCCACGGAGCACCATTAAATCCATTATTAAAAAATGGAAAGAATATGGCACCACAACAAACCTGTCAAGAGAGGGCCGCCCACCAAAACTCACGGACCAGGCAAGGAGGGCATTAATCAGAGAGGCAACAAAGAGACCAAAGATAACCCTGAAGGAGCTGCAAAGCTCCACAGCGGAGATTGGAGTATCTGTCCATAGGACCACTTTAAGCCGTACACTCCACAGAGCTGGGCTTTACGGAAGAGTGGCCAGAAAAAAGCCATTGCTTAAAGAAAAAAATAAGCAAACACGTTTGGTGTTCGCCAAAAGGCATGTGGGAGACTCTGGTCAGATGAGACTAAAATTGAGCTTTTTGGCCATCAAGGAAAATTATATGTCTGGCGCAAACCCAACACTTCTCATCACCCCGAGAACACCATCCTCACAGTGAAGCATGGTGGTGGCAGCATCATGCTGTGAGGATGTTTTTCATCGGCAGGGACTGGGAAACTGGTCAGAATTGAAGGAAATGGATGGCGCTAAATACAGGGAAATTCTTGAGGGAAACCTGTTTCAGTCTTCCAGAGATTTGCTACTGGGACGGAGGTTCACCTTCCAGCAGGACAATGAACCTAAGCATACTGCTAAAGTAACACTCGAGTGGTTTAAGGGGAAACATTTAAATGTCTTGGAATGGCCTAGTCAATGCCCAGACCTCAATCCAATTGAGAATCTGTGGTATGGGAAACAAGTCAACATTCAGACGGATTATCAGGACGTGTACTCAGAGCATGCGCTGACCAACTGGCAAGTGTCTTCACTGACATTTTCAACCTCTCCCTGTCTGAGTCTGTAATACCAACATGTTTCAAGCAGACCACCATAGTTCCTGTGCCCAAGAACACTAAGGTAACCTGCACTAAAATAAGGACCCTGGGACTAAACACCTCCCTCCGCAACTGGATCCTGGACTTCCTGACGGGCCACCCCCAGGTGGTAAGGATAGGTAACAACACATCCGCCACGCTGATCCTCAACACAGGCTCCTCAGTTGTGCATGCTCAGTCCCCTCCTGTACTCCCTGTTCATTCATGACCGCATGGCCATGCACAACTCCAACACAATCATTAATTCTGCCAATGACACAACAGTGGTAGTCCTGATCACCGACAACGATGAGACAGCCTATAGGGAGGAGGTCAGTGACCTGGCTGTGTGGTGCCAGGATAACAACCTCTCCCTCAACGTGATCAAGACAAAGGAGATTATTGTGGACTACAGGAAAAAGAAGAGGACTGAGCATCGACGGGGCTGTAGTGGAGCAGGTTGAAAGCTTGAAGTTCCTTGGTGTCCACATCCCCAACAAACTAACATGGTCCAAGCACACCAAGACAGTCGTGAAGAGGGCACGACAAAGCCTATTCCCCCTCAGGAGACTGAAAATATTTGGCATGTGTCCTCAGATCCTCAAAAGGTTCTACAGCTGCACCATCGAGAGCATCCTGACTGGTTGCATCACTGCCTGATATGGCAGCTGCTCGGCCTCCGACTGCAAGGCACTACAGAGGGTAATGCGTATGGCCTAGTACATCACTGGGGTCAAGCTTCCTGCCATCCAGGACCTCTATACCAGGCGGTGTCAGAGGATGGCCCTTAACATTGTCAAACACTCCAGACACCATAGTCACAGACTGTTCTCTCTGCTACCGCACGGCAAGTGGTACCTGGGCGCCAAGTCTAGGTCCAAGAGGCCTCTAAACAGCTTCTACCCCCAAGCCATAAGACTCCTGAACATCTAATCAAATGGCTACCCAGACTATTTGCATCACATCCCCCCCCCCCTCCCCCTTTACGCTGCTGCTACTCTCTGTTAATTATCTATGCATAGTCACCTTAATAACTCTACCTACATGTATATATTACCTCAATTACCTCCATGTCACGCCCTGACTCAGGGGACTCTTATATGTTGAGTAAGGGTGTGGTGTTCTATGGTGTTTCAGTCTAGGTGTTGTAGTTCTGTGTTTGGTCGGGTGTGATTCCCAATCAGAGACAGCTGTCGCTCGTTGTCTCTGATTGGGGATCATACTTAGGCAGCCTGTATGCATGCATTAGTTGTGGGATCTTGTTCCGTGTATAGGTTTGTTGTGTGTTCAACCTTAGGACTTCACATTTTGTTTGTTTATTGTTTTGTCGTGTGTGTATCAGTTGAATAAACATGTATGCATATCACGCTGCGCCTTGGTCTGGACCGCCCTTAAACGAACGTGACAGAAGATCCCACCAAACACGGACCAAGCAGCGTGCCCAGGAGCAGACAGCCTGGACATGGGAGGAGATCCTGGACGGAAAGGGATTCTGGACATGGGAAGAGATTCAGGCTGGGATGGATCGCCGTCCTCGGGAGGAGACAGTGGAGGCCCAGTATAGAGAGGAGCAACGGCAACGCAGAAGGCGCCGGCCGAGGAAGAAGCCCGAGAGACAGCCCCAATATTTTTTTTGGGGGGGGCTAAAGGGGTGGTCGGGGAGCGATGGAGAAGAGCCCCGACCACTTCACTCGTGGGGGCTCATGGTGGAGTCCTCACGGGAGGAGGACTGGGCGCAGAGAGTGAAAGACTGGTACAGTCGGAGATCTCTGACGTCAGTTCCCAGTCCGGTACACCTCGTGCCTGCGTCTTGCACCAAGCCAGTGGTGCGTGTCGCTAGCCCGGTACGGCCCGTTCCTGCTACTCGCACCAGGCCAGTGGTGCGTGTTCCCAGTTCGGCCCGGCCCGTTCCTGTTCCTCGCACCAAGCCAGTGGTGCGTGTTCCCAGTCTGGCCCGGCCTGTTCCTGCTCCTCGCACCAAGCCAGTAGTGCGTGCCGCCAGTCCGGCCCGGCCTGTTCCTGCTCCTCGCACCAAGCCAGTGGTGCGTGTTCCCAGTCCGGCCCGGCCCGTTCCTGTTCCTCGCACCAAGCCAGTGGTGCGTGTTTCCAGTCCGGCCCGGCCCGTGCCTGCTCCCCGCACCAAGCCAGTGGTGCGTGTCGCCAGCCGGACGCCCGGACGCCCGTACTGCTCCCCACACCAAGCCAGTGGTGCGGCCATGCCCGACGGGTACCTGCTCCCGCACCAAGCCAGTGGTGCGTGTTCCCAGTCCGGCCCGGCCTGTTCCTGCTCCTCGCACCAAGCCAGTGGTGCGTGTCGCCAGTCCGGCCCGGCCTGTTCCTGCTCCTCGCACCAAGCCAGTGGTGCGTGTCGCCAGTCCGGCCCGGACCGTTTCTGCTCCTCGCACCAAGGCAGTGGTGTGTGTTCCCAGTCCGGCCCGGCCTGTTCCTGCTCCTCGCACGAAGCCAGTGGTGCGTGTCGCCAGTCCGGCCCGGCCCGTTCCTGCTCCTTGCACCAAGCCAGTGGTGCGTGTCCCCAGTCCGGCCCGGCCTGTTCCTGCTCCTCGCACCAAGCCAGTGGTGCGTGTCCCCAGTCTGGCCCGGCCCTTTCCTGCTCCTCGCACCAATCCAGTGGTGCGTGTCGCCGGCCCGGCCTTGTCCTGCTCCTCGCACCAAGCCAGTGGTGCTTGTCCCCAGTCCGGCACAGCCCGTGCCCGTTCCACCGGTGCCTAGTCCAGCTCCGGTCAGCGGCTCCACTCCGGAGCCAGAGCAGTCCGCTCCATCGGTGCCTGATCCAGCTCCGGTCAGCTGCTCCACTCCGGAGCAGTCCGCTCCACCGGGGTCCAGGCCAGCTCCGGTCAGCGGCACCACTCCGGAGCCAGAGCAGTCCGCTCCACCGGTGCCCAGTCCAGCTCCGGTCAGCGGCTCCACTCCGGAGCCAGAGCAGTCCGCTCCACCGGTGCCCAGTCCAGCTCCGGTCAGCGGCTCCAGTCCGGAGCCTGAGCAGCCCGCTCCACCGGCGTCTGGTCCAGCTCCGGTCAGCGGTTCCAGTCCAGACCCAGACATCAGCCCCTCTCCAGGTTTGGGGTCTCCCACACCAGGGTCCAGACAGGACTTGGAGTATCGTGGGAGGAAGGAGAGGGGAAGCAGCACGCCGAGGTCCAGACCAGACCAGGGGCGCAACAGAGAGGCGGAGAGTATGTGGTTGTCACGCCCGGAGCCGGATCCGCCTCCGAGGCGGAATGCCCACCCGGCCCCTACCCTGTTATGTAAAGGTTGTGCGGTCGGAGTCCAGTTTAATAAACATGTACGCATTTTACGCTGCGCCTTGGTCTGACCCGTCCTTAAACGAACGTGACACTCCACTAACCGGTGCCCCCGCACATTGACTCGGTACCGGTTCCCCCTGTATATAGCCTCGCAATTGTTATTTTCCTGCTGCTCTTTAATTATTATTATATTTATTTTTTTACAGGTATTCTTTCTTAAAACTACGTTGTTGGTTAAGGGCTTGTAAGTAAGCATTTCATTGTAAGCTCTACACCTGTTGTATTCAGCGCATGTGACATCTAAAATATGATTTGATTTAGTGATGTGGACACCGAGGAACATGAAGCTCTCGGCTCGCTCCACTATAGCCCCATCGATGTGAATGGGGTCATGCTCGGCCCTCCATTTCTTGTAGTCTACGATCAGCTCCTTTGTCTTGCTGTTCAATTTGGTCTGGTAATTGAGATGTAAAATAATGTATTAACAACAATTAAGGGCTTATTAAACATGAAACATGTTATTTTAACATGCAATGCCATTAATGTCTAAGCTATAGGCGGAAGCCTTGTAACTGGATAGCCTTGCCATATGTGTTTTGACATTTTAAGAATCTAACGGTCAGAAGACATTAGACTATTTTCCCCACAGTAACAACAGTAATGTACCGGTATGAGAATGACAAAAGGATGTCTTACTCAAATAGTTTGTTCATGTCACCCTGAAGTATTGATGTACAGTGGGGTCAAATTATTGACACCCTTGATAAAGATGAGCAATAATGACTGTAGAAAATACTGAGCTATATTGTATGCAAAAAGAAAATGGGAAATTATATTATTTTATACTAATACAATTGCTCAGAGAAAGAGATATTGTTTAACAAGTAATACTTGTTTTCTCAAAAAGGTAGGGTCAAAATTATTGACACCCCTAAAGATTCTTATAAATAAAGTAGTCAGAAGTTTAGTATTTGGTCCCATATTCCCACATGGGAAAATTATGGCAGAGATTTTTCCATGTTTTGCCATGATGGCTCTGGTAAGAAACTGAAACAAGGGTTTTTCGTTTCAGGGATTGCACCTAACATGACACACACACACACACAAACACACACACACTAAAGGTGCTAAAACACAGAGTGGATAGCAGTTACACAAGGAGAGGTTTTAAGTCTTAAAAGATAAAAAGTATATAGACCTTGTATGTTAAAGCAGGTCTCAGCAGACATAGATAGATCCAGGGATATCTGGGCTGTGAGCTTGGCCTACCTAACGATTTGTTGAACTAATAGAGTCCCTCTGGGCATTGGATGTCGAACACCCACTGCTGGTCTGTGGCTGGCTATTCACTCCTCACATGACCTCTCTGTAGGAGAGAAGGTCTATGAGACCATACAGTATGTTTTTAACTGAAAAAGGCTTCAAATAGATTTGGTTTGATTATATGGAAGGAGAACAGACATGCATAGTGCACGTGTACACACCTTTGTGCATGGAAACATCCATGCATGCACACAGTATTCTCCATACTATGTATACTGTATCGTTTATAGATATAAGACCAAATGTTAAAAACACAGCCTTTCTGAAGTGCAGGGGTGAGGGACTAATTAACCTAGCTGAAGGCTGTGGAGAGGTACAGAGTGAAAACAGGCCCTTTAGAAAGGAGACTAGGGAATGTTTCAGCCCACCAAGTATAACATTTTAATGGTTGATCAGGTCTACATCCTGTCTTTTTAACCCTTGATGAAATGCACCTTTACAAGCCCTCCAGCATGGTGTGGCCTTATACCATGGGTTTGACTAAACTCTCCTCAAATCAGGTCTCTCGTTAGAGCATCCTATGTTCCTCAATAAAAAAAAATATTATAATGCTGATCCAGAGTTATGTTCATAGTCATGACTGTGATCTGAGGCAGAGAGTTAAGAACACAACTATACAGTAATGTCAATGGTATTGTACACACTCTGGTTTACCACAACTATCACATGGTGAGGATGTAATTTGCTATGAATTGTAACTTTGTCAAGACTGTCCCGTGGGAAGAGCAATACATTGTGACTCTTTATTCCTCTTTCTGGGAGACTGGAGTAAAGCAGGAGATTTGCTCTACCTCTCTTCTTCTCTACCTCTCCCCTCATGTTTGCTATGTCTTACCCCCACCAAACAGTATAATCATGTTACTGCAGATGAGGATAGCAGCTTTTGTGAAAAGTTGGGATGGCTTTATAAATAAAGAGATTTTTACTGAGTGTATACATGTACAGAGTATGAATCAGTACTCCATTATGAAGCATCCAATGTTTCCTGCTGTACTGTGTGAGAGTCTTAGTTTTCACAATGACCAGCAGTAGAAATGTATTATCTAGCTTTGAGATTCCATAAGCGGTATGTGTCCATTAGGTATGATGAAAGTGAAACACTGTGGGAGACAACAATGTGTTTTTAGGATATTGTGAAACTTTGTGAATATTTGGAAGGATGTGGATGTGAACAGTATTTTGTATATTTAATTGAGAAAATGCAAATGCTTCTCATCTGAAGTAACTCCAACTGCAGGGTATTTCACAGTTCAGAGGCATTTCTTTTATTTATTATTATTATTATTTGTGAGGAAGTGGAGGGGAGTTGGGGATGGAGGGGAGTTCCCTGTTGAGTAAACACACTATCACGGCTTATTTTGAAATAGACACAAATTACTTAAATCGAAATTCATGACAGGATTTTCATCACAACGCATTTCATGTGTATTACATGATTTTCTTTCGTCATAACGCATTTGTGTACATTACACATTCCGTTAGCTAGGCTAGCTAGGTGGCTAACGTTAGCTAGGCCAGGGGTTAGGGTTAGGGGTTAAGGTTAGGGTTAGGTTTAGGGGTTAGGGTTAGGGGTTAAGGTTAGGCTTAACATGCTAGCTAAGTAGTTAAAGGGTTAAGGTTAGGAGTTAGGTTAAAGGGGAAGGGTTAGCCAACATGCTAAATAGTTGCAAAGTAGCTAAAAAGTAGTAAGTAGTTGCAAAGTTGCCTTCAGTTGCCTTTCCCTCCTATCATTTCTGTCTTAAGTAACCTACGGTTTTTATCTGTGATTGAAATGCACTGTATACATAATATTTTTCGTGTGCCTGTCACAGATTTTCAATAAGCAATTTGTGTCTATTTCACAATAATCTGTGATACTGGGTTGTTTGAGTCCCCTCAATGTTCTACTCAATGCTTACAGCGAGAGACACAGAGACCACGAATCAATACTAGTGGAACTATAGTATGAATTACTCTCTCTCCTATTTCTCTGGGTTTGTGTACAGTGAGGGAAAAAAGTATTTGATCCCCTGCTGATTTTGTACGTTTGCCCACTGACAAAGAAATGATCAGTCTATAATTTTAATGGTAGGTTTATTTGAACAGTGAGAGACAGAATAACAACAAAAAAATCCAGAAAAATGCATGTCAAAAATGTTATAAATTGATTTGCATTTTAATGAGGGAAATAAGTATTTGACCCCCTCTCAATCAGAAAGAGTTCTGGCTCCCAGGTGTCTTTTATACAGGTAACAAGCTGAGATTAGGAGCACACTCTTAAAGGGAGTGTTCCTAATCTTAGTTTGTTACCTGTATAAAATACACCTGTCCACAGAAGCAATCAATCAATCAGATTCCAAACTCTCCACCATGGCCAAGACCAAAGAGCTCTTCAATGATGTCTGGGACAAGATTGTAGACCTACACAAGGCTGGAATGGGCTACAAGACCATCGCCAAGCAGCTTGGTATATATTTGAATGGCGCCGGAGAAGATGGCTGCCGTTTTACAGCCCTCTAACCAATTGTACTATTATGTGTTTTTCCGCGTTATTTGTAATTTATTCTGTATATAATTGTCACGTTCGTTCAAGGACGGGTCAGACCATGGCGCAGCGTGATATGCGTACATGTTTATTCAACTGATAAACACACGACCGCACAACCTTCACATGACAGGGTAGGGGCAGGGTGGGCATTCCGCCTCGGAGGCGGATCCGGTTCCGGGCGTGACGACCTCTTACTCTCCGCCTCCCTGTTGCGCCCTTGGTCTGGTCTGGACCTCGGCGCGCTGCTTCCCCTCTCCTTCCTCCCACGATACTCCAGGCCCTGTCTGGACACTGTTGTGGGAGACCCCGAACCTGGAGAGGGGCTGACGTCTGGGTCTGGACTGGAGCCGCTGAACGGAGCTGGACAAGACGACGGTGGAGCGGGCTGCTCAGGCTCCGGACTGGACACGACTAGGAACACACACCACTGGCTTGGTGCGAGGAGCAGGAACGGGCCGGGCCGGACTGGCGATGCGCACCACTGGCTTGGTGCGGGGAGCAGGCACGGGCCGTACCGGACTGGGAACATGCACCACTAGCTTGGTGCGCGGAGCAGGAACGGGCCGGGCCGGACTGGCGACACGCACCACTGCCTTGGTGCGAGGAGCAGGAACAGGCCAGGCCGGACTGGCGACGCTCACCACTGACTTGGTGCGAGGAGCAGGAACAGGCCGGGCCGGGACTGGCGGCGCTCACCACAGGCTTAGTGCGAGGAGCAGGAACAGGCCGGGCCGGACTGGCGACGCGCACCACTGGCTTGGTGCGGGGAGCAGGAACAGGCCGGGCCGGACTGGCGACGCGCACCACTGGCCTGGTGCGAGGAGCAGAACAGGCCGGGCCGGACTGGCAACGCGCACCACTGGCTTGGTGCGGGAGCAGGAACAGGCCGGGCCGGACTGGCGACGCTCACCACAGGCTTGGTGCGAGGAGCAGGAACAGGCCGGGCCGGACTGGCGACGCGCACCACTGGCTTGGTGCGGGAGCAGGAACAGGCCGGGCCGGACTGGCGACGCGCACCACTGGCTGGTGCAGGAGCAGGAACAGGCCGGGCCGGACTGGCGGCGGCGCACCACTGGCTTGGTGCGAGGAGCAGGAACAGGCCGGACCGGACTGGGACCACGCACCACTGGCTTGGTGCGAGGAGCAGGAACAGGCCGGGCCGGACTGGCGACGCGCACCACTGGCTTGGTGCGAGGGCAGAACAGGCCGGGCCGGACTGGCGACGCGCACCACAGGTTTGGTGCGAGGAGCAGGAACAGGCCGGGCCGGACTGGCGGCGCTCACCACAGGCTTGGTGCGAGGAGCAGGAACAGGCCGTGCCGGACTGGCGCGCGCACCACTGGCTTGGTGCGAGGAGCAGGAACAGGCCGGGCCGGACTGGCGACGCGCACCACTGGCTAGTGCGAGGAGCAGGAACAGGCCGGGCCGGACTGGCGGCCGCGCACCACTGGCTTGGTGCGAGGAGCAGGAACAGGCCGGACCGGACTGGGAACCACGCACCACTGGCTTGGTGCGAGGAGCAGGAACAGGCCGGGCCGGACTGGCGACGCGCACCACTGGCTGGTGCGAGGAGCAGGAACAGGCCGGGCCGGGCCGGACTGGCGACGCGCACCACAGGTTTGGTGCGAGGAGCAGGAACAGGCCGGGCCGGACTGGCGACGCGCACCACTGGCTTGGAGTGAGGAGCAGGACTGGGTTCCTTTATTAACCCCCGCTCCTGATGCTGCCTAACCAGCTCCTCTCGCCGTGCCTTTACTTCCTCCTTCTCCCTACACGCCTCCTGCAGTGCCTCCTCCTGAATGGATCTCTCACGCTCTATTCTATCTAACAGCCCCCGTAATATGGTGGCCTCCTCTCTTACCCGGCACTCCTCCTCCCATGAAGACTCCTCCGGGAGCCCCCACGAGTTAGGGAACAGAAACTCGTCGTCGTTGTCATCCTCAGACTCCTCAGTATAATACTGTTCCCACTCCTCTTCCCATGGTCGTAGGGACCCAATCTGGAAACCAACTGGGTGCAGTGGTCGGGGCTCTTCTCTCTCGCTCCCCGACCACCCCTTTAGCCCCCCCAAATATTTTTCTTGGGGCTGCTTCTCGGGCTTCCTCCTCGGCCGGCTTCCGTGTTGCCGTTGCTCCTCTCCTGCCTGGGCTTCCTTTTTCGCCCAGGGTCCTTTTCCCACAAATATCTCCTCCCATGACCAAATCTTCCCCACCTGTGTCCAGGGTGTTCGGTCCTCCTGGGCACGCTGCTTGGTCCGTGTTTGGTGGGATCTTCTGTCACGTTCGTTCAAGGACGGGTCAGACCAAGGCGCAGCGTGATATGCGTACATGTTTATTCAACTGATAAACACTCGACAAAACAATAAACAAACTAAATGTGAAGTCCTACGGCTAACAAACAATACAAGCTTCCAACACGGAACAAGATCCCACAACTACCTAGTGCCAATAGGCTGCCAAAGTATGATCCCCAATCAGAGACAACGAGCGACAGCTGCCTCTGATTGGGAACCGCACCGTCCAACATAGAAATACACATACTAGAATATACACAACATAGAATATACACACCCTGACTCAACATATAAGAGTTCCCTGAGTCAGGGCGTGACAATAATGTTTCTGCCATCGTCTCTTATAACCAAAAATAGCTTTTTGATATCAGGACAGCGATTACTCACCTCGTATTGGACGAAGATTTTTTCTTCAACAAGTCGGATGCGAAGGATATCCTACAGACACCCAAATCCCTGTCATTCGCATGAGAAAGAGACGGAGATATCATGGACGTAGGTCGGGTGCCTTGTAAGGATCCGATGGCGAGCGAGTAAACTGCCTCTTCCATCAATCCTATTAGCCAATGTTCAATCATTTGAGAATAAATTAGATGACCTAAGATTACGGTTATCCTACCAACGGAACATTAAAAACTGTAATATCTTATGTTTCACCGAGTCGTGGCTGAACGACATGGACAACATACAGCTAGCGGGCTATACGCTACATCGGCAGGATAGAACGGCTGACTCCGGTAAGACAAGGGGTGGCGGTCTGTGTATATTTGTAAACAACAGCTGGTGCACAAAATCAAATACTAAGGAAGTCTCAAGGTTTTGCTCACCTGAGGTAGAGTATATTATGATAAGCTGTAGATCACACTATTTACCAAGAGAGTTTTCATCTATATTTTTCATAGCTGTCTATTTACCACCACAAACCAACGCTGGCATTAAGATTGTACTGAATGAGATGTATAAGGCCAGAAGTGAACAGGAAAACGCTCATCCAGAGGCAGCGCTCCTAGTGGCCGGGGACTTTAATGCAGGGAAACTTAAATCCGTTCTACCTAATTTCTACCAGCATGTTAAATGTGCAACCAGAGGGGAAAAAAACTCCACACACCTTTACTCCACACACAGAGACGCATACAAAGCTCTCCCTCGCCCTCCATTTGGCAAATCTGACCATAACTCTATCCTCCTGATTTCTGCTTATAAGCAAAAACTAAAGCAGGAAGCACCAGTGACTCAGTTAATAAAAAAGTGGTCAGATGACGCAGATGCTAAGCTACAGGGCTGTTTTGCTAGCACAGACTGGAACATGTTCCGGGATTCTTCAGATAGCATTGAGGAGTACACCGCATCAGTCACTGGCTTCATCAATAAGTGCATCGATGACGTCGTCCCAACAGTGACCGTACTTACATACCCCAACCAGAAGCCATGGATTACAGGCAACATCCGCACTGAGCTAAAGGGTAGAGCTGCCACTTTCAAGGAGCGGGACTCTAACCCGGACACTTATAAGAAATCCCGCTATGCCCTCAGACGAACCATCAAACAGGCAAAGAGTCAACACAGGACTAAGATTTAATCGTACTACACCGGCTCTGATGCTCGTTGGATGTGGCAGGGCTTGAAAACTATTACAGACTACAAAGGGAAGCACAGCCGCGAGCTGCCCAGTGACACAAGACTTCTAGACGAGCTAAACCACTTCTATGCTCGCTTCAAGGCAAGCAACACTGAAGCATGCATGAGAGCACCAGCTGTTCCGGATGACTATGTGATCACGCTCTCCGTAGCCAATGTGAGTAAGACTTTTAAGCAGGTCAACATTCACAAGGCCCCAGGGCCAGACGGATTACCAGGACGTGTACTCCGAGCATGTGCTGACCAACTGGTAAGTGTCTTCACTAACATTTTCAACATGTCCCTGACTGAGTCTGTAATACCAATATGTTTCAAGCAGACCACCATAGTCCCCGTGCCCAAGGACACTAAGATAACCTGCCTAAATGACTACCGACCCATAGCACTGACGTCTGTAGCCATGAAGTGGTTTGAAAGGCTGGTCATGGCTCACTTCAACACCATTATCCCAGAAACCCTAGACCCACTCCAATTTGCATACCGCCACAACAGATCCACAGATGATGCAATCTCTATTGCACTCCCCACTGCCCTTTCCCACCTGGACAAGAAGACACCTACGTGAGAATGCTATTCATTGACTACAGCTCAGCATTCAACACCATAGTGCCCTCAAAGCTCATCAATAAGCTAAGGATCCTGGGACTAAACACCTCCCTCTGCATCTGGATCCTAGACTTCCTGACGGGCCGCCCCCAGGTGGTAAGGGTAGGTAACAACACATCTCCCACACTGATCCTCAACACGGGGGCCCCTCAGGGGTGCGTGCTCAGTCCCCTCCTGTACTCCCTGTTCACCCATGACTGCATGGCCAGGCACGACTCCAACACCATCATTAAGTTTGCCGACTGACACAACAGTGGAAGGCCTGATCACCGACAACAATGAGACAGCCTATAGGGGAGGAGGTCAGAGACCTGGCCGTGTGGTGCCAGGATAACAACCTCTCCCCTCAACGTGACCAAGACAAAGGAGATGATTGTGGACTACAGGAAAAAAAAGAAGACTGAGCACGCCCCCATTCTTATCGACGGGGCTGTAGTGGAACAGGTTGAGAGCTTCAAGTTCCTTGGTGTCCACATCACCAACAAACTATCATGGTCCAAACACACCAAGACAGTCGTGAAGAGGGCACGACAAAGCCTATTCCCCCTCAGGAGACTGAAAAGATTTGGCATGGGTCCTCAGATTTCAAAAAATTCTACAGCTACACCATCGAGAGCATCCTGACTGGTTGCATCACCGCCTGGTATGGCAACTGCTCGGCCTCTGACCACAAAGCACTATAGAGGGTAGTGCGTACGGCCCAGTACATCACTGGGGCCAAGCTTCCTGCCATCCAGGACCTCTATACCAGGCGGTGTCAGAGGAAGGCCCTCAAAATTGTCAAAGACTCCAGCCACACTTGTCATAGGCTGTTCTCTCTGCTACCGCACGGCAAGCGGTACCGGAGTGCCAAGTCTAGGTCCAAAAGACTTCTCAACAGCTTCTACCCCCAAGCCATAAGACTCCTGAACAGCTAATCATGGCTAACCGGACTATTTGCACCCCCATCCCATATTTTTACGCTGCTGCTACTCTGTTAATTATTTATGCATAGTCACTTTAACTCTACCCACATGTACATATTACCTCAACTACCTCAACTAGCCGGTGCCCCCGGCCAAGGCAACAAAGGAGTGGCTCAAGAAGAAGCACATTAAGGTCCTGGAGTGGCCTAGCCAGTCTCCAGACCTTAATCCCATAGAAAATCTGTGGAGGGAGCTGAAGGTTCGAGTTGCCAAATGTCAGGCTCGAAACCTTAATGACTTGGAGAAGATCTGCAAAGAGGAGTGGGACAAAATCCCTCCTGAGATGTGTGCAAACCTGGTGGCCAACTACAAGAAACGTCTGACCTCTGTGATTGCCAACAAGGGTTTTGCAACCAAGAACTAAGTCATGTTTTGCAGAGGGGTCAAATACTTATTTCCCTCATTAAAATGCAAATCAATTTATAACATTTTTGACATGCCTTTTTCTGGATTTTTGTTGTTGTTGTTATTCTGTCTCTCACTGTTCAAATAAACCTACCATTAAAATGATAGACTGATCATGTCTTTGTCATTGGGCAAACGTACAAAATCAGCAGGGGATCAAATACTTTTTTCCCTCACTGTATGTGTACAGTGTCTTGCAAAGGTATTCATCCCCCTTGACGTTTTTCCTATTTTGTTGCATTACAATCTGTAATTTAAATGGATTTTTATTTGCATTTAATGTAATGGACATACACAAAATAGTCCAAAATGGTGAAGTGGAATGAACCAAATAACTGGTTTCAAAAAACTATAAAAAATAAATTACGGAAAAGTGGTGCGTGCGTATGTATTCAACCCCTTTGCTATGAAGCCCCTAAATAAGATCTGGTGCAACCAATTACCTTCAGAAGTCACATAATTAGTTAAATAAAGTCCACCTGTGTGCAATCTAAGTGTCACATGATCTGTCACATGATATATATACACCTGTTATGAAAGGCCCCAGAGTCTGCAACACCACTAAGCAAGGGGCACCACCAAGCAAGCGGCACCATGAAGACCAAGGAGCTCTCCAAACAGGTCAGGGACAAAGTTGTGGAGAAGTACAGATCAGGGTTGGGTTATAAAAAAATATCTGAATCTTTGAACATCCCACGGAGCACCATTAAATCCATTATTAAAAAATGGAAAGAATATGGCACCACAACAAACCTGTCAAGAGAGGGCTGCCCACCAAAACTCACGGACCAGGCAAGGAGGGCATTAATCAGAGAGGCAACAAAGAGACCAAAGATAACCCTGAAGGAGCTGCAAAGCTCCACAGCGGAGATTGGAGTATCTGTCCATAGGACCACTTTAAGCCGTACACTCCACAGAGCTGGGCTTTACGGAAGAGTGGCCAGAAAAAAGCCATTGCTTAAAGAAAAAAATAAGGAAACACGTTTGGTGTTCGCCAAAAGGCATGTGGGAGACTCCCCAAACGTATGGAAGAAGGTACTCTGGTCAGATGAGACTAAAATTTAGCTTTTTGCCCATCAAGGAAAACGCTACACCTCTCATCACCCGAGAACACCATCCCCACAGTGAAGCATGGTGGTGGCAGCATCATGCTGTGGGGATGTTTTTCATCGGCAGGGACTGGGAAATTGGTCAGAATTGAAGGAATGATGGATGGCGCTAAATACCGGGAAATTCTTGAGAGAAACTTGTTTCAGTCTTCCAGAGATTTGAGACTGGGACGGAGGTTCACCTTCCAGCAGGACAAGGACCCTAAGCATACTGCTAAAGCAACACGCGAGTGGTTTAAGGGGAAACATTTAAATGTCTTGGAATGGCCTAGTCAAAGCCCAGACCTCAATCTAATTGAGAATCTGTGGTATGACTTAAAGATTGCTGTACACCAGCGGAACCCATCCAACTTGAAGGAGCTGGAGCAGTTTTGCCTTGAAGAATGGGCAAAAATCCCAGTGGCTAGATGTGCCAAGCTTATAGAGACATACCCCAAAGAGACTTGCAGCTGTAATTGCTGCAAAAGGTGGCTCAACAAAGTATTGACTTTGTGGGGGTGAATAGTTATGGCCGCTCAACTTTTCTGTTTTGTTGTGTTATTTCTTGATTGTTTCACAAGAAAAAATATTTTGCATCTTCAAAGTGGTAAATCAAATGATAAAACCCCCCAATTTTAATTCCAGGTTGTAAGGCAACAAAATAGAAAAAATGCCAAGGGGGGTGAATACTTTCGCAAGCCACTGTACATGTTTGTGATATGGTAGCCTGGAGGTGATGTGATCTGAGGTACAGCAGATTAATTGTCTCTTTTGAGCTCATAGAAACACACTTTTGCTGTCATCTGTCTAGGTGCATAGCTTTTTCCCAAACATAGCCACAGCCATTTTTGAAACAGCTTCACCCAGCCGCTCTCCCACTCAGTGGTGTCAAAGGAGTGCTCTGCCAATCAATACTACTCCACTTACTGGGGAAATATACCAGAGTCCTGCTGATCTTAACATCTTGTGACATGTTACTGGAGTGGAGACTGCATTCTGATCTCAAGGCCATTTTCTATCTCTCCTTTCGTTTCCATAGCCCAAAAAGAACGGCTTTTACAGAGTTTCACAGTCAATATTTAGACTGTAAAACGATTTGGTTGATTTTCCAGCGAATGAAGAAGAAGAGTTTCTTTTGTACAACGAGTGCTGGACATTTACAGTTGATGTCGGAAGTTTACATACACTTAGGTTGGAGTCATTAAAACTTGTTTTTCAACCTCACCACAAATGTCTTGTTAACAAACTATAGTTTTGGCAAGTCGGTTAGGACATCTACTTTGTGCATGACACAAGTTATTTTTCCAACAGTTGTTTACAGACAGATCATTTCACTTATAATTCACTGTATCACAATTCTAGTGGGTCAGAAGTTTACATACAAGAAGTTGACTTTGCCTTTAAACAGCTTGGAAAATTCCAGAAAATGATGTCATGGCTTTAGAAGCTTCTGATAAGCTAATTGACATAATTTGAGTCAATTGGAGGTGTACCTGTGGATGTATTTCAAGGCCTACCTTCAAACCCAGTGCCTATTTGCTTGACATCATGGGAAAATCCAAAGAAATCAGCCATGACCTCAGAACAAAATTGTAGACCTCCACAAGTCTGGTTCATCCTTGGGAGCAATTTCCAAATGCCTGAAGGTACCACGTTCATCTGTACAAACAATAGTACGCAAGTATAAACACCATGGAACCACACTGCCGTCATACCGCTCAGGAAGGAGACGCGTTCTGTCTCCTAGAGATGAACGTACTTTGGTGCGAAAAGTGCAAATCAATCCCAGAACAACAGCAAAGGACCTTGTGAAGATGCTGGAGGAAACAGGTACAAAAGTTTCTATATCCACAGTAAAACGTGTCCTATATTGACATAACCTGAAAGGCCGCTCAGCAAGGAAGAAGCCACTGCTCCAAACCGCCATAAAAAAAGCCAGACTACGGATTGCAACTGCACATGGGGACAAAGATCATACTTTTTGGAGAAATGTCCTCTGGTCTGATGAAACAAAAATAGAACTGTTTGGCCATAATGACCATTGTTATGTTTGGAGGAAAAAGGGGGTAGCTTGCAAGCCGAAGAACACCATCCCAACCGTGAAGCACGGGGGTGGCAGCATCATGCTGTGGGGGTGCTTTGCTGCAGGAGGGACTGGTGCACTTCACAAAATAGATGGCATCATGAGGAAGGAAAATGATGTGGATATATTGAAGCAACATCTCAAGACATCAGTCAGGAAGTTAAAGCTTGGTCGCAAATGGGTCTTCCAAATGGACAATGACCCCAAACATACTTCCAAAGTTGTGGCATAATGGCTTAAGGACAACAAAGTCAAAGTATTGGAGTGGCCATCACAAAGCCCTGACCTCAATCCTATAGAACATTTGTGGGCAGAACTGAAAAAGCGTGTGCGAGCAAGGAGGCCTACAAATCTGACTCTGTTACACCAGCTCTGTCAGGAGGAATGGGCCAAAATACACCCAACTTATTGTAGGAAGCTTGTGGAAGGCTACCCGAAACGTTTGACCAAAATTAAACAATTTAAAGGCAACGCTACCAAATACTAATTGAGTGTATGTAAACTTCTGACCCACTGGGAATGTGATGAAATAAATAAAAGCTGAAATAAATCATTCTCTCTACTATTATTCTAACATTTCACATTCTTAAAATAAAGTGGTGATCCTAACTGACCTAAGACAGGGAATTGTTACTAGGATTAAATGTCAGGAATTGTGAAAAACTTAGTTTAAATATATTTGGCTAAGGTGTATGTAAACTTCCAACTTCAACTGTATAGGAGCTTTTAGGTTAATGTGCTGTGCTTTGGTTGTTTGCTCCAGCTTCAAATCTTTGGACATGATAAATCAGAGTTATCTGTTTTTTACTATCCCTGAAAGTTAAAGTAATCACATAAGCACAGCCCTCGCAACCTCTGTCATATCAACATGCTCTTAATGATATCAAAAAGCAAACTGAGGACATTTGTTTCCTGACCGGGTGTTGACATGAAGCCTGAATGTGACACAATAGTTTCTTTCCGTAGCTGCTCGATTTCTTATTCAAAAGTACCACTAAATCAGTGAAGATTAACACTTATCAGTGGCAACACATTTTTCACAGACAGTCACAGTTTGACGTTGTGTAATCTATTAATTTCTCTCTCGCTGTGCGATTTGTCAGACGTTCTCCCTCCGCATCTTCAGACATTATCTTCATTTGCACCAAGGTTCACACTTTTTTCTTCTAAATAACATTTTCCGGTTGGGGATTTGAAAGAGGAGAGCGAGGTTGGGGAGGATTAAGAGTTGAAGGGTGATTTCAAGGCTGTTCTGTGAAAATGTAATGCGTGAGGTCTGTTTTAAGAAGTTTATCAACTCTCCAGTAGGAGGAGATGATGAGCCATCCTGCTTTTTCTGTGGTTCACAGAACACAACCTATGCAATGTAGACAATCACACTGACAGCGACATTGCGTTTTGTTACACCAAAAGTACATTCATTTCCAATGGCACGGTGCGTTTGCCTTGCAGCATTGCGTTGCAGAGGCAGTTGCAGTGCGTTCTGTTTGGTGCATACGTTTGATTTATCAAACAAATGCATCAAATTGTATGCGTAGACGGCTTGACAGAAATGGTAGCAGAAGGTGAATGTTGAACTTTTGTTGCATACATATCCAGATGATGTTGCATACCATTTTGTGCAATGACTCTGTCAGTGTGATCGAGGCGTAAGCACATCACTCTCTCTACTATTGCTGATTTACAACAGGGAAATGTAGACGCAGCATATGGCTGCTCCTGAACTGTCAGCCCGTCTTCCACAACAGGGACCGTCACCGCCCACGCCTCAGTTATAACAAAACAACGACATCATCAAGATCAACAGATCAGCCAGAAACTGAATAAACAGTCATTAGAGAGGATAGATAAATCCTCAATGCTTTATTCTGGGTTTTATAGACTTTGATATAACTCCCCCACAATGGCACCAAGCTTCTTTAGATGTTGAACATTTGTAAATAGAGGCAAATTAACATATATATAAGTAGTGTAGGTTAGCAGTATACTGACAAGTGTGGAATGAGTACAAGATGACAGTCATACTGGCACACACACACACATACACACACACACACATACAGTGAGAGAAAAAAGTATTTGATCCCCTGCTGATTTTGTACGTTTGTCCACTGACAAAGACATTATTTATTTGAACAGTGAGAGACAGAATAACAACAAAAAAATCCAGAGAAACGCATGTCAAAAATGTTATAAATTGATTTGCATTTTAATGAGAGAAATAAGTATTTGACCCCTCTGCAAAACATGACTTGGTGGCAAAACCCTTGTTGGCAATCACAGAGGTCAGACGTTTCTTGTAGTTGGCCACCAGGTTTGCACACCAGGATTTTGTCCCACTCCTCTTTGTAGATCACCTCCAAGTCATTAAGGTTTTGAGCCTGACGTTTGGCAACTCGAACCTTCAGCTCCCTCCACAGATTTTCTATGGGATTAAGGTCTGGAGACTGGCTAGGCCACTCCAGGACCTTAATGTGCTTCTTCTTGAGCCACTCCTTTGTTCCCTTGGCCGTGTGTTTTGGGTCATTGTCAATACCCATCCACGACCCATTTTCAATGCCCTGGCTGAGGGAAGGAGGTTCTCACCCAAGATTTGACGGTACATGGCGCTGTCCATCGTCCCTTTGATGCGGTGAAGTTGTCCTGCCCCCTTAGCAGAAAAACACCCCCAAAGCATAATGTTTCCACCTCCATGTTTGACGGTGGGGATGGTGTTCTTGGGGTCATAGGCAGCATTCCTCCTCCTCCAAACACGGCGAGTTGAGTTGATGCCAAAGAGATCCATTTTGGTCACTTTCACCCAGTTCTCCTCTGAATCATTCAGATGTTCATTGGCAAACTTCAGATGGGCCTGTATAGATGAGACAGCCTATAGGGAGGAGGTCAGAGACCTGGCCGTGTGGTGCCAGGACAACAACCTCTACCTCAACGTGACCAAGACAAAGGAGATGATTGTGGACTACAGGAAAAAAAAAAGAGGACTGAGCACGCCCCCATTCTCATCGACGGGGCTGTAGTGGAACAGGTTGAGAGCTTCAAGTTCCTTGGTGTCCACATCACCAACGAACTATCATGGTCCAAACACACCAAGACAGTCGTGAAGAGGGCACGACAAAGCCTATTCCCCCTCAGGAGACTGAAAAGATTTGGCATGGGTCCTCAGATCCTCCAAAAAAATTCTACAGCTGCACCATCGAGAGCATCCTGACTGGTTGCATCACCGCCTGGTATGGCAACTGCTTGGCCTCCGACCGCAAGGCACTACAGAGGGTAGTGCGTACGGCCCAGTACATCACTGGGGCCAAGCTTCCTGCCATCCAGGACCTCTATACCAGGCGGTGTCAGAGGAAGGCCCTCAAAATTGTCAAAGACTCCAGCCACCCTAGTCATAGACTGTTCTCTCTGCTACCGCACGGCAAGTGGTACCGGAGTGCCAAGTCTAGGTCCAAAAGACTTCTCAACAGCTTCTACCCCCAAGCCATAAGACTCCTGAACAGCTAATCATGGCTACCCAGACTATTTGCACTGCCCCCCACCCCATCCTTTTTACGCTGCTGCTACTCTGTTAATTATTTATGCATAGTCACTTTAACTCTACCCACATGTACATATTACCTCAACTACCTCAACTAGCCGGTGCCCCCGCACATTGATCTCTGCAACGGTACCCCCCTGTATATATAGCCTCCCTACTGTTATTTTATTTTACTTCTGCTCTTTTTTTTCTCAACACTTTTTTTGTTGTTGTTTTATTTTTACTTTTTTTGTTTAAAATAAATGCACTGTTGGTTAAGGGCTGTAAGTAAGCATTTCACTGTGATGTCTGCACCTGTTGTATTCGGCGCATGTGACCAATAAAATTTGATTTGATTTGATTTGATATATGTGCTTTCTTGAGCAGGGGAACCTTGCGGGCGCTGCAGGATTTCAGTCCTTCACGGCGTAGTGTGTTACCAATTGTTTTCTTGGTGACTATGGTCCCAGCTGCCTTGAGATCATTGACAAGATCCTCCTGTGTAGTTCTGGGCTGATTCCTCACCGTTCTCATGATCATTGCAACTCCACGAGGTGAGATCTTGCATGGAGCTCCAGGTCGAGGGAGATTGACAGTTATTTTGTGTTTCTTCCATTTGCGAATAATCACACCAACTGTTGTCACCTTCTCACCAAGCTGCTTGGCGATGGTCTTGTAGCCCATTCCAGCCTTGTGTAGGTCTACAATCTTGTCCCTGACATCCTTGGAGAGCTCTTTGGTCTTGGCCATAGTGAAGAGTTTGGAATCTGATTGATTGATTGCTTCTGTGGACAGGTGTCTTTTATACAGGTAACAAACTGAGATTAGGAGCACTCCCTTTAAGAGTGTGCTCCTAATCTCAGCTCGTTACCTGTATAAAAGACACCTGGGAGCCAGAAATCTTTCTGATTGAGAGGGGATCAAATACTCATTTCTCTCATTAAAATGCAAATCAATTTATAACATTTTTGACATGCGTTTTTCTGGATGTTTTTGTTGTTATTCTGTCTCTCACTGTTCAAATAAACCTACCATTAAAATTATAGACTGATCATTTCTTTGTCAGTGGGCAAACGTACAAAATCAGCAGGGGATCAAAACTTTTTTAACTCACTGTACATACAGAGATAGAAAGAAAGAGAACAAGAGAGGGAGAAACTGTGAATGAAATATTGTACTAGAGTTGGGGTGCTTCTTTGAATTACAAGTCAAAGTTTGGACACCTACTCATTCAAGGGCTTTTTTTTATTTTACTATTTTCTACATTGTAGAATAATAGTGAAGACATCAAAACTATGAAATAACACATATGGAATGATGTAGTAACCAAAAAAGTGTTCCTTCTTGTTAAAATAGCCCTTACACAGCCTGGAGGTGTGTTGGGTCATTGTACTGTTGAAAAACAAATGATAGTCCCACTAAGCCCAACCCAGATGGGATGGCGTAACGCTGCAGAATGCTGTGGTAGCCATGCTGGTTAAGTGTGCCTTGAATTCTACATAAATCACAGACAGTGTCACAAGCAAAGCACCCCCACACCATAACACCTCCTCCTCCATGCTTTACAATGGGAAATACACATGTGGAGATCATCCATTCACCCACACCGCGTCTCACAAAGACACAGTGGTTGAAACCAAAAATCTCAAATTTGGACTCCAGACCAAAGGTAAAATTTCCACCGGTCTAATGTCCATTGCTTGTGTTTCTTGGCCCAAGCACGCCTCTTCTTCTTATTGGTGTCCTTTAGTAGTGGTTTATTTGCAGCAATTCGACCATGAAGGCCTGATTCACACAGTCCCATCTGAACAGTTGATGTTGAGATGTGTCTGTGACTTGAACTCTGTAAAGCATTTATTTGGGCTGCAATTTATGAGGCTGGTAACTCTAATGAACTTATCCTCTGTAGCAGAGGTAAATTTGGGTCTTCCATTCCTCTGGCGGTCCTCTTGAGAGCCCGTTTCATCGTAGCGCTTGATGATTTTTGCGACTGCACTTGAAGAAACTTTCAAAGTTCTTGAAATGTACATGTCTTAAAGTAATGATGGAATGTCGTTTCTCTTTGCTTATTTCAGCTGTTCTTGCCATAATATGGACTTGGTCTTTTACCGTATAGGGCTATCTTCTGTATACCCCCCTACCTTGTCACAACACAACTGATTGGCTCAAAACGCATTAAGAAGGAAAGAAATTCCACAAATTAACTTTTAAGAAGGCACACCTGATAATTGAAATGCATTCCAGGTGACTACCTCATGAAGCTGGTTGAGAGAATGCCAAGAGTGTGCAAAGCTGTCATCAAATATATGTTGATTTGTTTAACACTTTTTTGGTTACTACATGATTCCATATGTGTTATTTCATAGTTTTAATGTCTTCAATATTATTCTACAATGTAAAAATAAAGAAAAACCCTTGAATGAGTAGGTGTGTCCAAACGTTTGACTGGTAGTGTACGTACTGAGACAACACAACCTTTTTATGACAGTGGCCTTGTCCAAATACCCATACTTGAATACCCATACTTGTGTCCTACATTTTACATTTACATTTTAGTCATTTAGCAGACGCTCTTATCCAGAGCAACTTACAGTTAGTGAGTGCATACATTAGTTTTTCATACTTCGTCCTAAATAGTAGGACGTTTGATAATGCCAAAAAATACTGTTTAATTGTATGCGACATTTCGAAAATCTAGCATACTTTAAATGCCCAGATTTCATACTAATTTTGGCTTTGACAACAGCTGATCAATTAGATACAGTGGCTTGCGAAAGTATTCACCCCCCCTTGGTATTTTTCCTATTTTGTTGCTTACAACCTGGAATTAAAATGGATTTCTTGTATCATTTGATTTACACAACATGCCTACCACTTTGAAGATGCAGAATATTTTTTATTGTGAAACAAACAAGAAATAAGACAGCAATTACAGCTGCAAGTCTCTTGGGGTATGTCTCTATAAGCTTGGCACATCTAGCCACTGGGATTTATGCCCATTCTTCAAGGCAAAACTGCTCCAGCTCCTTCAAGTTGGATGGGTTCCGCTGGTGTACAGCAATCTTTAAGTCATACCAATGATTCTCAATTGGATTGAGTTCTAGGCCATTCCAAGAAATTTAAATGTTTCCCCTTAAACCACTCGAGTGTTGCTTTAGCAGTATGCTTAGGGTCATTGTCCTGCTGGAAGGTGAACCTCCATCCCAGTCTCAAATCTCTGGAAGACTGAAACAGGTTTCCCTCAAGAATTTCCCTGTATTTAGCGCCATACATCATTCCTTCAATTCTGACCAGTTTCCCAGTCCCTGCCGATGAAAAACATCCCCACAGCATGATGCTGCCACCACCATGCTTCACTGTGGGGTGATGAGAGGTGTTGGGTTTGCGCCAGACATAGCGTTTTCCTTGATGGCCAAAAAGCTCAATTTTAGTCTCATCTGACCAGAGTACCTTCTTCCATATGTTTGGGGAGTCTCCCGCATGCCTTTTGGCGAACACCAAACGTCTTTGCTTATTTTTTTCTTTAAGCAATGGCTTTTTTCTGGCCACTCTTCCGTAAAGCCCACCTCTGTGGAGTGTATGGCTCAAAGTGGTCCTATGGACAGATACTCCATTCTCCGCTGTGGAGCTTTGCAGCTCCTTCAGGGTTATCTTTGGTCTCTTTGTTGCCTCTCTGATTAATGCTCTCCTTGCCTGGTCCGTGAGTTTTGGTGGGCGCCCCTCTCTTGGCAGATTTGTTGTGGTGCCATATTCTTTCAATTTTTTTATAATGGATTTAATGGTGCTCCATGGGATGTTCAAAGTTTTGGATATTTTTCTATAACCCAACACTGAACTTTGTCCCTGACCTGTTTGGAGAGCTCCTTGGTCTTCATGGTGCCGCTTGCTTGGTGGTGCCCCTTGCTTAACTAATTATGTGACTTCTGAAGGTAATTGGTTGCACCATATCTTATTTAGGGGCTTCATAGCAAAGGGTGGGAATACATATGCACGCACCAATATTTTGAAACAAGTAATTTTTTTAATTTCACTTCACCAATTTGGCCTATTTTGTGTATGTCCATTACATGAAATCCAAATAAAAATCAATTTAAATTATAGGTTGTAATGCAACAAAATAGGAGAAACGCCAAGGGTGATGAATACTTTTGCAAGGCACTGTATGGGGATGCGCTACCAAAATCAACAAATAGCGGAAAACAACTCAATCGCGCATGATGCATTCTCAGTATGCGAAAATAGAATGTTTTATAGTAGGCCTATGTGAATTTTCGAAAACCGAGTATGGTTTAAATGCCAGGATGTTATACTCATTTTGGCTCTTAATTTAGTAGAATTCGATGCACACCTTTCCACAATGCATTGAAAAGATGGACTGCGAGGGATAGGCCCTAGTTCTATTCAAGTAGCCAACAACAAAACTAGGCTAATATGATCACAAGTATTGCATGGTAGGCTGCATTTTAGGCTGCAAGTCTTTAAAAATATCACCCAAAGTGGATTTTAGTTTTCTCATTGAAAATGTCTTGTTCTCTTGGCCTTCGTCAGAGCTTTTAAATGAAATACTAAACCCTCTTTTGATTTCTGAATGTGTTAGCACAGGGGACTCAGGATGTGGCTGCGTTATTGATGTCATGTTAATCAGGGCTTTTGATTTAAACATATGGATTGTGTAGCGCTGCATGAGGCAAATGGTGGTCACACCAGATACTGACTGATTTTCTGATCCATGCCCCTGCCTTTTTTTAAGGTATCTGTGACTAACAGATGCATATCTATATTCCCAGTCATGTGAAATCCATAGATTAGGGCCTCATTTATTTATTTCAATTGACTGATTGACTTACAGTGGGGAGAACAAGTATTTGATACACTGCCGATTTTGCAGGTTTTCCTACTTACAAAGCATGTAGAGGTCTGTAATTTTTATCATAGGTACACTTAAACTGTGAGAGACGGAATCTAAAACAAAAATCCAGAAAATCACATTGTATGATTTTTAAGTAATTAATTTGCATTTTATTGGATGAGATGAGTATTTGATACATCAGAAAAGCAGAACTTAATATTTGGTACAGAAACCTTTGTCTGCAATTACAGAGATCATACGTTTCCTGTAGGTCTTGACCAGGTTTGCACACACTGTAGCAGGGATTTTGGCCCACTCCTCCATACAGACCTTCTCCAGATCCTTCAGGTTTCGGGGCTGTTGCTGGGCAATACGGACTTTCAGCTCCCCTCCAAAGATTTTCTATTGGGTTCAGGTCTGGAGACTGGCTAGGCCACTCCAGGACCTTGAGATGCTTCTTACGGAGCCACTCCTTAGTTGCCCTGGCTGTGTGTTTCGGGTCGTTGTCATGCTGGAAGACCCAGCCACGACCCATCTTCAATGCTCTTACTGAGGGAAGGAGGTTGTTGGCCAAGATCTCGCGATATATGGCCCCATCCATCCTCCCCTCAATACGGTGCAGTCGTCCTGTCCCCTTTGCAGAAAAGCATCCCCAAAGAATGATGTTTCCACCTCCATGCTTCACGGTTGGGATGGTGTTCTTGGGGTTGTACTCATCCTTCTTCTTCCTCCAAACACGGTGAGTGGAGTTTAGAACAAAAAGCTATATTTTTGTCTCATCAGACCACATGACCTTCTCCCATTCCTCCTCTGGATCGTCCAGATGGTCATTGGCAAACTTCAGACGGGCCTGGACATGCGCTTGCTTGAGCAGGGGGACCTTGCGTACGCTGCAGGATTTTAATCCATGACGGCGTAGTGTGTTACTAATGGTTTTCTTTGAGACTGTGGTCCCAGCTCTCTTCAGGTCATTGACCAGGTCCTGCCGTGTAGTTCTGGGCTGATCCCTCACCTTCCTCATGATCATTGATGCCCCACGAGATTAGATCTTGCATGGAGCCCCAGACCGAGGGTGATTGACCGTCATCTTGAACTTCTTCCATTTTCTAATAATTGCGCCAACAGTTGTTGCCTTCTCACCAAGCTGCTTGCCTATTGTCCTGTAGCCCATCCCAGCCGTGTGCAGGTCTACAATTGTATCCCTGATGTCCTTACACAGCTCTCTGGTCTTGGCCATTGTGGAGAGGTTGGAGTCTGTTTGATTGAGTGTGTGGACAGGTGTCTTTTATACAGGTAACGAGTTCAAACAGGTGCAGTTAATACAGGTAATGAGTGGAGAACAGGAGGGCTTCTTAAAGAAAAACTAACAGGTCTGTGAGAGCCGGAATTCTTACTGGTTGGTAGGTGATCAAATACTTAGGTCATGCAATAAAATGCAAATTAATTACTTAAAAATCATACAATGTGATTTTCTGGATTTTTGTTTTAGATTCCGTCTCTCACAGTTTAAGTGTACCTATGATAAAAAATTACAGACCTCTACATGCTTTGTAAGTAGGAAAACCTGTTGTACTTGTTCTCCCCACTGTATATGAACTGCAACTCAGTAAAATCATTGAAATTGTTGCATGTTGTGTTTATATTTTTGTAGAGTATATGTTAAAGCACTTTGGTTTCACTAATAAATATGATGAAATGGAACCAAATGATCAGTCCTTTTTAAATAGGATAGATGGGCTATATGGGTCGAATGGGATACTCTGCCTATAACCAGCCTGAGTAGGCCTATAACTCCATTCCTATTCTATTCAGCGTTTAGAGAAATCAGTCAAATTGGAAAATAGCTATTATCAGGCTTGTTAATGGATGCATGTCTGTTGAATTTGGAAAAATCCACCCACACTGGGCCCAGCCCCACCTACTCAGCCAGTCAGGAGCCACTACTGCGTTCGGCCGTGGCATAATACATTTTACTAAACGGTACATGCTAAATAGTATGCAACGATGAGTACATAGTATGCAGTTTAAGTATGTAGTACGCTATTAAGGGTATTTGGACATGACCACTGTCTTCAGGAGATTTCAAAGCATGTTTAAGCCTACAAGCTAGAGGCTAGAGGAGAGAGGTGACACGTGGCTGAAATCATCCTGCACTCAAAGAGAGAAGAGATGCATTTAATGAGTTGCACAACAGGGAGAGGAAGTTGCTGGACAAAATGTTTGTGTTAGATATTTACATATCAGGCACCAGCGCTGCATTGTGCCGTACAGAGGGATGAGCTACCCACTAGGCACACCATGTCATTTCAAAGTGGATAATTGGGTAATATTTTGTTGAGATGTTGGTCAATGAGATTACAACCTATATTCACCCACTCAAAAATACATCCAAAAGTTAGTTGAATTTCCAATGTGTTATCATTATGATTTCAACCATCTAAAACCACAACCAAATTCCAATGAGAAAACTATTTCTGAATTTTATTTAGTTGTCACCCAAATCTCGGTCCAGAGGGTAGGTTTCACAGAGCAAATAAAATGTGACCATAATTGATCACTCATATGTCATCAAGGATGCTATTTAGGCATATATAGCATTTGCAAAGTAATCAACAGTTATTGTTTCAATTCAATCCAGAATTCAACTAAAAATAGACAATACTATAGGCCTAGGGTTTCCATTTTTGGTTGATTTTCAAATGTAATGAAGATACAACTCGTTGGTTGAGTTGACAACCAAACACAATTCAATATCACTAAATATCATTACATTTTAAATCAACCAGAGCTTGAAACCCTAGGCCTATTTTATTGTCTATTTTTAGTTTAATTCTGTGTTGAATTGAAACAATAGCTGTTGATGACTTTGCAAATGCTATGTAGGCTTAAATAGTATCATTGATGATATATCAGTGATAAATGATGGTCACATTTTATTTGCTCCGTTAAACCTACCCTCTGGAATGACTTCAACAGCAACAGTGAATATTTCGTTTTTAAGTGGAGATCAGTCAACAATCATTCGCACGATAGCACATTGGTAATAATCAGTGACATATCATAGCTAAGCAGGCTGGGCTTGGTTAAAACCCTGGACGGGAGACCAAATGGTTGTAGATACATTCTCCAGTAGGAGGTGCTGCACAGCTTATAGTTTTTTTTCTGATAGTGGATATAAGGTTGAAGATCTGAGGTTGTTTTAAAGGTACAAATTCAACATATTTTATACAAAGTGTATTTATGTTGAAATCTTGTTACCATGATGACATAATCCTGTGGTTGAAATGTAATCCTCAAAACAACAGTTTACGTCTCCATCTAAACCAAAGATGACTTTTTTCAAATACAATGTATTTTCCATGTGGATTTCACATCACAATATGTTGATAAATTAGGTTGACATTGATTCAATCAGTTTGTGTCCAGTGGGTAGCTTGTTACTCAGATGGGACTGAAAGTGGGATAAGCAGACATTACCAGGGATTTAAAAAAAGAATGTCAACCAACTAGTGAGTGCAGCCATGTACAGGCCCAGATCTGGTGTTGTACTGAGAAGGTGGAAGGCATTGATGACTCCAGTCACTGACTGTGAAAAACAAATCTAGCTGTTGGCAATGCGCGACAAACAAAAAGACATTGCAACCATCTCTCATCTCGACTCGTCTCTTGGCGCAAGTAGCAAAATCCCACTGCAAGTGGTTGGAAGAGGATTAATCTGACATTTCTATATAAATCTTCCACTCTGCTGTTTGGCCTAGTTTCCCAAGTATCCTCCCTGGTAGGGAAACTTGATCAAGGACACAGGGAGAATGGTTTGGGCCTCTGAGATTTAACCTGCTGACGCTGTGGTCAAGCTTCCAGAGCCTTTCTGCCTGCCCCACAGTGCACTCAATTCATTCCACATGGCCAGCCACCACCTCAGAGGACACACTCATATTTTTGCTGCTAACAATAAAGGATTGATGTCATGGGTTATATGTACTAAATCTATTTCTAGAAATACTGTATGTGATGTTATCAGGAGCGCAATATATTATGTATTTTACCACTATACTATTACCACTACTGCTGTAGTTTATATAACTATTAACACCTACTACAACTACTCAAATCAAATCAAATGTTATGTCACAGGGACTGTGGTGGTCTGCTTGAAACATGCTGGTATTACAGACTTTGGTCAGGGACAGGTTGAAAATGTCAGTGAAGACACTTACTCCTTCTACTATTACTACTACTAATTCTACTACTACTACTACTACTACTACTAATTCTACTACTACTTCTACTACTACCTTGTTAATTGACAACTACATTACAGTATACCACCAGTGAATGATCAGTACATTATAGCACTACTGCCTCTTAATATTACAATGACGCTTGGTATAGCACTGCCACTTCCACTGTGCTGTGGATAAATATGATACAATGTCTCTTGATGGGGCTAGACTGGCAATTACAATAGGAAAATCACAGCGCTCAAAACTAATTGCAAATACTGCTGGATAAAAGACAGAACAGAGAAAAGGGAGAATCACCTTTTTCTGATGTCAGACATTTTCCAAGAAGAAAAGAGAAGAAGAAAGAGACCAAACTAACTCAAACATCCTCATCCCCACATCCTGTTCCATGATTAATATCTTAATATCATTTCATGCTGATAACAACAACAGAAAGAAATAGCTGGAGATTGTTTTCATCTGATAGCTTTCATCCCTAAACCCTCCCCTTGCACCAACATTTACTGGAGAATAATGGGAGCGGGTGTCATTGGGAAAATAGGAAGTATTACGTTATTAAGATAGTGAGTGCTGATATGGGCAGAGAGATCATTTAAGAACTGTGTGTGTGTGTGTGTGTGTGTGTGTGTGTGTGTGTGTGTGTGTGTGTGTGTGTGTGTGTGTGTGTGCGTTCATTCTTGATCACAGAGCCACCAAATAAGGCTTGGGAGACAGTGTAATACTAGAGCTCAGTACTGAAACAGTACTGAAATGTAAAACAGTACCAATACTATTACAATACCACAGTAGACTGACTGTGAGAGTGTGATTTGAAGGAGTCAGGCACAGGAGGGTAAATCACCGAATGCAGAGTTTATTCCGTAGGACACAGTTACGCTGGATAGCGTCAACCAAATACAGGCACACAGGGAACCTCAACCGAGCTACACTCAACTCAAAAATAACAATCACCCACAAGGACAAGGGGGGGGCAGAGGGAACACTTATACATGTACTAATGAGGGGATATGAACCAGGTGTATGTAATTGACAAGACAAGACAAATGGAATGACGAGATATGGAGCGGCAGTGGCTAGTAGGCAGGTGACGATGAACGCCGAAGCCTGCCCGAACAAGGAGGGGAGGCAGCTTCGGAGGAAGTCGTGACAGGAACGGACGGAGTACGCCGGGGCCCCCTCGATGTCCAGAGGAGGCGGAGGGACCTCCCGCACCTCAGACTCCTGGAGCGGACTAGCCACCACCGGCCTGAGGAGAGACACATGAAACGAGGGGTTAATACGGTAATCGAGGGGAAGTAATAACCTATAGGTGACCTCGTTGATTCTCCTCAGGACTTTAAACGGGCCCACAAACCGCGGGCTCAGCTTCCAGCAGGGCAGGCGGAGGGGCAGATTCCGGGTCGAGAGCCAGACCCGATCACCCGGTACGAAGTTCGGGGCCTCACTGCGGTGGCGGTCAGCGTTGGCCTTCTGACAAAGCACGGCGCGTTGGAGGTGGATGTGGGCAGCGTCCCACGTCTCCTCCGCATGCCGAAACCAGACATCCACCGCAGGAGCCTCGGTCTGGCTCTGGTGCCACGGTGCCAGAACCGGTTGGTAACCCAACACACATTGAAATGGCGTAAGGTTAGTGGAGGAGTGCCGGAGAGAGTTCTGGGCATATTCGGCCCATGGCAAGAACACCGACCACTCCCCCGGCCGGTCCTGGCAGTAGGACCGCAGGAAACTACCCACATCCTGATTTACCCGTTCCACCTGCCCATTAGACTCGGGGTGGAACCCAGAGGTCAGGCTGATCGAGACCCCCAGACGTTCCATGAACGCCTTCCAGACCTTGGATGTGAACTGGGGACCTCGTCAGACACTATATCCTCTGGTACCCCGTAGTGCTGGAAGACGTGTGTAAACAGGGCCTCCGCAGTTTGCAGGGCCGTGGGGAGACCGGGCAGAGGAAGGAGGCGGCAGGTCCACAATGACCAGGATGGTGGTTTTACCTTGGGAGAGGGGAAGATCAATCAGGAAATCAACACTTAGATGAGACCATGGTCGGTGTGGAATTGGTAAAGGTTGTAACTTACCCGCTGGGAGGTGCCTAGGTGCCTTACTCTGGGCGCACACCGAGCAGGAGGAGACATACACCCTCACGTCCTTAGCCAAGGTAGGCCACCAGTACTTTCCGGTCAGGCAGCGCACTGTACGACCAATACCTGGGTGACCAGAGGAGGGTGACGTGTGTGCCCAGTAGATCAGACGATCACCGATAAGAGCAGGCACGTATCGCAGCCCAGCTGGACACTGAGGGGGAGATGGATCTGTGCGTAATGCCTGCTCTATATCCGTGTCCATCGCCCATACTACCGGCGCCACAATGCAGGAAGCCGGGAGTATGGGGGTGTTGTCTCTGGGCTTCTCCTCTGTGTGGAGGTGGGAGTCGGCCAATTACGCACGGCTGAAATGCGATCCCCCTCCATCTCCACCCCTGAGGTGGTAATGCGGTATCCGAGGAAGGAGATGGACTGCTGGAAAAACATACACTTCTCTGCCTTGGCATGAAGGTCATTCTCCAACAGTCAGGCCAGCACTTTGCGAACCAGGGACACATGCTCGGCGCGCGTAGCGGAATACACCAGAATGTAATCGATGTAGACCACTACACACCGACCAAGCATGTCCCGAAACACCTCGTTCACAAAGGACTGAAAGACGGATGGAGCATTCATCAAACCGAAGGGCATCACCATAATGCCCCGTGGTTGTGCTGAATGCTGTCTTCCACTTATCCCCCTCCCGAACACGCACCAGGTTGTACGCACTCCTGAGATCTAATTTGGTGAAGAAGCGCGCCCCAGGCATTGATTCGATCACTGACGGAATGAGGGGGAGAGGATAACTAAACCTGATCGTCTCCTTGTTCAGTGGTCGATAATCAATGCAAGGGCGCAGACCGCCGTCTTTCTTCTTCACAAAGAAGAAACTTGAGGAGGCGGGTGAAGTGGAGGGACGTATATACCCCTGGTGCAGGAACTCGGTGACGTATGTTTCCATAGCCGCCGTTTCAGCCTGCGACAGGGGGTACACATGACTCCTGGGAGGTACAGCGTCTACCCAGAGGTTTATCGCACAATCCCCCGCCCGATGAGTTGGTAACTTGGTAACTTGGTAGCCAAATCGAGGTATTCGGGGGGAATGCGCACGGTGGAGGTACTGTCTAGACTTTCCACCGTGGTTGCACCAATGGAAACACCTAGACACCTACCCTGACACTCTCGCGACCACCCCGTGAGAACCCTCTGCGGCCATGAGAAGGTGGGGTTGTGGAGTGCTAACCAAGGGATACCTAATACCACAGGGAAAGCAGGGGACTCAATAATAAAAAAAAGTGATCTGCTCACAATGAGTCTCCTGGGTAATCATGGTGACTGGTGCAGTAACTTCCTGAACAAACCCGGACCCTAATGGTAGACTATCAAGTGCTCTGATGGGGAGTGGAATGGATAGGGGAACCAATTAAATACCTAGACGGCGTGAGAATGCCCTGTCCATAAAGTTCCCAGCTGCGCCTGAATCGACTAGCGCCTTACACTGGGGAACTACCATGTGATCGGGAAAGTAGATGGGTATGGTACAGTGCGCAGCAGAGGGCTCTGAACAAGTGTGGGTGTTCGATACCTGGGGTGATGTGAGAGTGCCCTGCCTGCCGCCTCCAGACCCAAAAAAGCATTGACGATGCCGTGTGGTGTACTGTCACTGTCGTCCTCCACTCTCTCGGATGGCGGCTCCACCCAGCTCCATCAGCTCGGGATCCGAGTCGGCTGGGGTGGGAACGAGCAGACCCCTTCCAGGATGTCCTCTGACTGCCAGCAGGTTGTCCAAACGGATGGCCATGTCCACCGGTTGCGAGAAAGACAACATGGTGTCCCGGCAAGCTAGCTCCCGTCGGTCGTCCTCCCGCAGATGGCACCGGAAATGGTCGATAAGGGCCCGCTCGTTCCACCCGGACCCCGCTGCCAGAGTCCGAAACTCCAAAGCGAAGTCCTGCGCGGTCCTCGTCCCCTGCCTGAGGTGTACCAGCCGCTCGTCCGCCTCTCGACCTTCGGGCGGGTGATTGAAGACCGCCCGGAAGAGGCGAGCGAACTCCCCGTAGTTCTTCAATGCGGCTCCTCCTTCGTTCCACACCGCGTTGGCCCACTCCAGGGCTTTCCCTGAGAGGCAGGAGACGAGGGCGGACACCTTCTCCCGCTCCGATGGGGCCGGCCTGATGCTGGAGAAATAGAGCTCCAGTTGGAGGAGGAATCCTTGGCAGAGCGCCGCCGTCCCGTCAAACTCCCGTGGTCGGGATATCTGGATCCCTCCGGGTGCTGGGGTGTAGGTGGCTGGATCCGGTTGACCAGCTGGTCTCGACAGATCGGTCCTCTCCTCTCCAGGCATTGGATGACCTGAAGAACCCGATTCATCGCTTCCCCCAAGCTGGCCAGCATTGTGGAATGCTCCTGGACCCGTGCCACGACTCCAGGCATGCGCTCCTCTCCCTCTGACTCCATAGTTGCGGGTGGGTGATTCTGTGAGTGTGATTTGAAGGAGGTAAATCACTGAATACAGAGTTTATTCCATAGGACACAGTTATGCTGGATAGCGTCAACCAAATACAGGCACACGGGGAACAATATCCACGGAAATGCAAGGTACGGGTAGCTCAACCGAGCTACACTCAACTCACAAATAACAATCACCCACAAGGACAAGGGGGGGCAGAGGGAACACTTATACATGTACTAATGAGGGGATATGAACCAGGTGTGTGTAATTGACAAGACAAGACAAATGGAATGATGAGATATGGAGCGGCAGTGGCTAGTAGGCCGGTGACGATGTACGCCGAATCCTGCCCGAACAAGGAGGGGAGGCAGCTTCGGAGGAAGTCGTGACACTGCCATGCAATACCATGGTAGTACCAAACTGATACGGCACCAGTGACTTCTTCTGTGAACATATATTCATCTACAGATCGGTGATTAAGGGTAAGGAGTGAAATGGCCATTGGGAAACAAAAGGAAACTTGAAACTGAAAGAGTCAGACAGGAGTTTGAAATCTGAAAATATTAAAGATTGCTGCACATTCTTTTCAAACACACAGCTAGGAGAAAACCCTGTGTAATATCCATATCAGAGCGAGTGTATGGAGTTGTTTTACCCTGGACTTTGATTTGACTGGATGTGATAACAGCTGCTTTAGCTAGCCTGTCAGTAAGGTGACAGCAGGCCAGTGAAAGATGGCCGCTGGTGCCCTGGTAGGGTGAAGCCGCCACTGAGATAATGAACAGAGGGTGACTCATTTTAGGGCCAGTCAGCGGCCACAATGTATTAATCAAACCCAATGAGCATTGGGTAATTACCAGAGCTAAAGACCTCGATGACGTGCTCCGCCACAGAGGAGGGAGGGCTGGGGCAGAATCAGTGATGTAATCAGATGCATGTGCACGACCGGGTGAATAAAATACAGATGGACCTGTCCGTCACCAAACGAACCGTGGGTGTTAAGGTCAGTGGAGCCGTGCACAATGTGAGCTCAGAGAACATCAGCGTGAAACAGATATAGTGTGTGCATAGCAGCTCCAAAACATAATTGTGAAGGAAAAGATATAGGCTGTGCGTATCCCTCACAAACGTTAATGTGAAACAGATTACGAGTGTGCATAGCTCAAAATATATCACAGTGAAAAATATACAGTTTAGTGTAGCTCAAAAACAACAGATAGGCTGTGCAGAGAGAGAGAGAGAGAGAGAGACATTGGGACAATGACAGAGATACAGACCGACAGAGTAATAAAGAGAAGTAATGAGAGATTGATAGTTGAGTGGCCTCTGTCTCTCTGCCCTTACACTTTCTATGACATCAAGAGAATCTGCTACAGTGGGGCAGTATGACCCTAAAGCCTTTGTTTGAGAGGAGCAATGCAAGGCCTTCACTACATCTGAGAGGCAGTCTGGGGAGCGAGACAGTCTGGGGAGTGAGACAGTCTGGGGAGCGAGACAGTCTGGGGAGCGAGACAGTCTGGGGAGCGAGACAGTCTGGGGAGCTAGACAGTCTGGGGAGCGAGACAGTGTCGTGTCTGTGTGACATTTATCCATACTTTGTTGGTTTTTCTTTTAGCTACTTGTATTCTCTTCATGTTTCTAGCTACTGAGAGCCCTTTCACTTGGAGTTTCATCTGGATCAATGCATGTATACATTTTCATTGTCCACCTCTGGAGAGCACAGCTTGCAATGGCGTGTTCATCTGAGAAAATTCACAAAATGTTTCAGGGGGCAAACACATTTATTTATAAAGCCAGACAAACAAGAACAATGTAGACAGATAAAGACAATATGTTACAAACAACAACTGTGTCTCAGTGTTTCAGGTTAATAAGGTTTTCGGACTGTGACCTTGGGAGAAATGTAAGGTTACAGTGGGATTCTGTTCAGACACAGACAGGCGCTGAAACCTTGCAGATGAAGGACAACTCCTATCCCGCCGTTCACCCAGACCAAACCATCGAGCCATAGAAAAGTGCTGCTGCTATGTATGTACGTGTGTGTGTGTGTGTCTATCTGTATAGTCTATAGAATTGTAAGGCATGAAAACATATATTTTTTAAGGCATAAACATAAAAAGCAAGTGTCTTTGTGAAACACATATTGTGGAACAAAAGATATAGTATTGCCACTTGCAAGCATTAGACATTACTGTAACATGGACAAAGGGAGTCCCGAGGTTTGCAAGTCAAATGTATAAAAGCTAATTCTCTATGCAGCTAATACATCATTTGGTTCCGTAGAAAGACTAGGATGTTCCGAATGCTCTGTGAGTGTCTTGGTTCCTGCCATCGAGGGATTACGCTGGGTTGCATTTGGCCTTTGTTAGAGAAAGGAGGTCCCCTGTGCCTCAGCTCACCGTGTCTTACACAATGGTCATAATAAATCACAACATTATACCTCCTCACCGCACACACACAGAGAGAGATAATATTCTCTCTTTCTCTCTCTCTCTCTCTCTCTCTCTCTCTCTCTCTCTCTCTCTCTCTCTCTCTCTCTCTCTCTCTCTCTCTCTCTCTCTCTCTCTCTCTCTCTCTCTCTCTCTCTCTCTCTCTCTCTCTCTCCTGAGGGGCACGGCATTAGGCACAGTGTAATTCACTCTGCCACAGCCCCAGAAACCAATTCGGCCTGGAAGGCTGAACTCTATCTCTCCTGTCCGAGATCGCTTCCTCGCACTGTACGCACGATCAATATTTGTAATTATTTCTTTGTGACCACGTCTAATCTTGGGTGGTGGAAGAGGTTCCATTTCAGCACACCACTAGAGCAATTCCATCACATCAAAGCAATGGAGGAGGCTGGCGTGTATAAACCAACAATAACTGTGTCCTCCTCCCATCATCACTAAACAAAATCATCTTGAACACACCACCAAAAGCTTATCTGTCTGTTAGCACACTGAATATTGATTTAATTAATAAGTGATTTAATTAATCATGAAATCCAACACTGATGTTCCACTTACAAGAGAAGGAGATGGAGGAATGATGGATGACAATGAATTCCACTCAGAATAACACTGCGGTTCGTTCCTGTACAATCACCGGAGATTGTCCGTTTAATCTAAGTCAGATGTAGGCTACACACATTACTGTGAGAGGAGACGCAGGCTGACAGCTCAGAGGCCTAAAGCTTGTTGAGGTTTGTTTGATTTACAAAAATGTCTTTGAAAATGTCTTTGCTATTTTAAAAAATCCCAACTTGTATTCAGACTCATTAAATCTGCCTTTAAAGTACACTAAGTTCGTGATTTTTTATTATCTGCATTTTCAAAACCCTTTCAATAAATACATCTGCCTGTCTAATGGTGGCACTGTTGGTACACTTTAGACACCACAGAGGGATGCGTTTCCACTGCTTGTGTGCCAGTCTATGATGCAGACCCAGCCTCTAACGGACAGAAACTGAAGAACAACAGCTAATGGGTTTATCAGGACGAGGAGAAGACAATGGAGAGAGAATGGACACTGATTGTTTATAGTAAGAGATCCATGATTGCAGGATATGGTTCATGTAGTCCAGTTTATTTTTCTGGGTTTATGTTGTCATCATCGTCTGTCTGTCCATTCATATGGATATCTGCATGCTTAGTGATGCAAAGAGCCTGTTTGAATTGAGACAGTTAAAAGCTCTGTGAATAGGCCATGTGTGTTTCTTTGTGTGTGGTTGTGTGTGTGAGCATATACACTGTAAAAAAAATCTAGTTGTTTCACAGCCTTTTTTTTTTTGTTAACTCAACTTATCGTTCCAAGTGTTACCTGAAGTAAAAAGAAGTGTTGGCCCAAACGTAGCTCCAACTTGAGAAAACGTAGGCCATTTTTTTTTTCACCTTACATATTTGACACACGTTGATATAAAATCAAATCAAAGTTTATAGAGCCACACAGTGGAGGTGTCATAATACCCATAAAACCTAGCGGTCAAACAGGGAAATGGTTCCAATTGTTTTTTCCACCATTCATTTTTCCCATAGGGAATTTTAGAAACACTTAAAATAATGGCTGTGTTTTCGTGTAGGATTACCCTGGCATGTCGTTTTGATAACCAACAGTCTCAGCTCTGTTAAAAGTACACTCAAGAAAAAATATTTTATTCATCATAGTGATTAAGGATAGCATTAGACAATTGCAGAGCAAAGTCTAAAATTGCTGAAATAAGTAAGTCAAATCAATGATGAGAGAATAATCAGATTAACTGAGAATTGACACTGACATGGTGGCGTAGCAGGACGATTGGAATGTTGGAATGCCATGAACCAAGAGGGTGTGAGGTGAGGACATAATAATAATAATAATAATAATAATAATAATAATAATAAATGAACATGCATAATGTAATCAAGTTGGAGCTAAGTTTGTTTTTGGTTCAGGTAATACTTGGACCGAAAAGTTTAGTAAAATGGTGTTGGAGGGCCACTAGGACGCACTCTTTCCTCTGGTCTAAAAAAATATCCCAATGCCCCAGGGCAGTGATTGGGGACATTGCCCTGTGTAGGGTGCCGTCTTTCGGATGGGACGTTTAACGGGTTTCTTGACTCTCTGAGGTCACTAAAGATCCAATGGCAAGAGTAGAGGTGTTAACCCCGGTGTCCTGGCTAAATTCCCAATCTGGGCCTTATACAATCATGGACACCTAATCATCCCCAGTTTCCAATTGGCTCATTCATCCCCCTTCCTCTCCCCTGTAACTATTCCCCAGGTCATTGCTGTCAATGAGAATGTGTTCTCAGTCAACTTACCTGGTAAAATAAGGGTAAAATAAAACTGCAACTACATCTGAGAACCTGTGCATGTGATAATCCAATCGTATTATTCTTCATTTACTACTCAGTGTTCTATTTCACAGTAACAAAGAAGAGCGACTGTCCTTGCACTGTATAAAAGATGATAACAACTTGATAATTATTTGTTTATTGTGTATCTTGGTTGCACAGTAGAGCAATTTTTGAAAAAGCTGTTGATCTCTTCTTTGATTGTAAATACTTACAATGAGTATAGTTATGTGCCTCTGCAATAAAAGCAATCAAACTATAGTGACATTGCTCATACAGCAGAACATTTTACTTTCTCTCAATTCCCCCTTTCTCTTTTATTATAGGACACACTCTTTCTTTCTTTCTCCCTCTCTCCCTGCCTCCATCTCTCACTCTCGTTGTCTCTCTCTAGTGCTCTCTCTCCTCCCTAAACTCAATGCTACTGTCCTGGAGGAAAGGGGACATAAAGCTATCTGCCGATCCCATCAGTGCACCACTCTGTCTAGGTCCGACGAGATTATTACTGCCCATGCCACAGGGCTCCTCAGCATCCCAGCACAGATTAAAACGCTATGAGGGTTTTGGCCACAAGATACTGCAACCACACACATGCACGCACACACACACACACACACACACACACACACACACACACACACACACCAGAATAATAATGACAGCAATGACTTAATTTCTTTATAGTTGATTTATGCAACAATACATCCACAATGACAACAAAAACAATTTCTGGATTACATTTTAGTCATTTAGCAGACGCTCTTATCCAGAGCGACTTACAGTTAGTGAGTGCATACATTTTCATACTGGATGACCTTAAGTCTGTTATCCATTTCTACATCTTGCAGAATGCCTCACTCTCACATCACAAATTGTTACACAACAAATATTGAACAACAAATCCTGAGATTGTCTTCAAGTGCCTGTGGTTGAAACCTTTTCAAAGTTATTGGAGCTTATGTGAAGACACAGATGGCCAGAATAGCTCTGAGAAGGCTGACGGCTTGTTTTGGAGATGAAATGTAGCACAAAAGGTGACTGTAGAGGTGATATGCAAATAAACACTATATTGAATTCCCATTAATAATGAAATAAAGATATATGTCATGATATAACAAGCCTGTAGGAGTTTGACATCAAACCACCTCATGAAATACAGTTCTCTTTTGTTTTATTTGTGTGTTCTTTTTTAAATAATACAGGATTGCATTTTTGTGTGTATAAGTTTACACCTTTCTTTCTCCTCCATTCTCTCTCTATATTCCTCCCTTCCTCTGTGTCTGACCCTGACCACCCTCTGCGGGGCAGAAACAACCAGATGCATCTGGTTTTCAGGGAAAATGGAAAGAGAGCCTGTGACAGAACTTTCACTTTGGGACTTTAACAAGGTGACACTCCATCTTAACTCCTCCTCCACATTTACTGGATTGGTTAAACAGAGCAGGTGAGAACCCCCCCCCCATTTATTTTACGCTCAGGCGTTTCAGTGATTTTGGCATAAACACAGTTCATCCCCTGACACTTTGATACATCCCTTTCATCTCTCACTTCCTCCCTCCTCCCTCCTCCCTCATACATCAAATACTTCTCTCATGCACCAACGGATAGATAGAGGGAGAAAGGAGAGAAAATAGGCATGATGTCATCAGCTCCCGAGCACCTTGCCAGCATTTTTGAAGCTTCCTTCTCGCTTTGGCTCATTCAGAGGCGTTGGCATTGTTTTACGATTACATTTGCAAAGCACAGGGCTTGTCTTCTGTACCGTAGTGTACTTGCTCTTTGTCAGGGGAACCTTTTGCTGGCTGCTCCGCTCTCTGTGAAAATAGCTCTCAGTGGCTTTGTCTGTCCACTGTTAATTACTGTATCAGCACTGTTTGTAGGGTCAGAGTGAAGTTGCTCCCCTCACAAAGAAGAGAGGCCGTTCTGAATACCTCATTATTCAGTGTTGCCTCATTCTCCACCACATCATAAGGGTCCGCCACCTTCCTATATAGTCCTATGTAGTCTTATGTAGTCTATGTAGTGTGTTCATAATCTTTGGGGTTCCCCAGTATGAACAGTCAGCCCTGTAGACCTGCACATGCAGTATAAAGATGGATATCAAAAGGGTTGCAAAGAATGTATTCATTTGACGGACTGCTCCCCTGCATCCACTTACATCATCCCCATTATTTATCTTCTTAGAGCAGTGTTAGATCAAAGCACACTCTACAACTTTCCCTAGATTACATAGATTGTTGGATCAAGCTAACATGTGAGACATACAGCATGCTAGCGGTAGATTTAAACTCCATTGATGCTGGATGAATACAGCTCAAAGTATAAGGTGCCCTCAAATCATCAAAGCCACTATGCACTGAGAGACACAGATAAATGGCATTCATTAGAGACACTGATGGAACCAAAGTTGTAAATCAAAGTGCTTTTTGGACTGAACCAAACTAACTGAAAAATGAATAATATTCTGGAGATGGTATCATATTGGTCAGGGATAGATAGGCACACATGCTGGATGTAGGTAATACTTTGATGTTAGACAACCTTTGATTTTTTTCTCCCAACCACATTGTTATGGTGCTTTTAACCTTCAAAGTAAACATCTTTAGAATATATACTACTGGTCAAAGGTTTTAGGACACCAACTCATTCAAGGAGTTCCCACATATGATTTACATTTTACATTTTACATTTTACTCATTTAGCAGACGCTCTTATCCAGAGCGACTTACAGTTAGTGAGTGCATACATTATTTTTTTGTCATACTGGCCCCCCCGTGGGATGAGCACTTGTTGGCTGCTTTTTCTTCACTCTGCAGTCCGACTCATCCCAAACCATCTCAATTGGGATGAGGTCAGGGGATTGTGGAGGCCATGTCATCTGATGCAGCACTCCACTCTCCTTCTTGGTCAAATAGCCCTTACACAGCCTGGAGGTGTGTTGGGTCATTGTCCTGTTGAAAAACAAATTATAGTCCCACTAAGCCCAAACCAGATGGGATGGCGTATCGCTGCAGAATGCTGTGGTAGCCATGCTGGGTAAGTGTGCCTTCAATTCTAAATAAATCACAGACAGTGTCACCAGCAAAGCACCATCACACCTCCTCCTCCATGCTTTACGGTGGGAAATATACATGTGGAGATCATCTGTTCACCCACACCGCGTCTCACAAAGACACAGCGGTTGGAACCACAAATCTTCAATTTGGACTCCAGACCAAAGGACAAATGTCCACGATCTAATGTCCATTGCTCGTGTTTCTTGGCCCAAGCAAGTCTCTTCTTCTTATTGGTGTCCTTTAGTAGTGGTTTCTTTACAGCAATTCGACCATGAAGGCCTGATTCACACAGTCCCCTCTGAACAGTTGATGTTGAGATGTGTCTGTTACTTGAACTCTGTGAAGCATTTATTTGGGCTGCAATTTCTGAGGCTGGTAACTCTAATGAACCTATCCTCTGCAGCAGAGGTAACTCTGGGTCTTCCATTCCTGTGGCGGTCCTCATGAGAGCCAGTTTCATCATAGCGCTTGATGGTTTTTGCGACTGCACTTAAAGAAACTTTCAAAGTTCTTGAAATGTTCCGTATTGACTAACCTTCATGTCTTAAAGTAATGATGGACTGTTGTTTCTTTTTGCTTATTTGAGCTGTTAATATGGACTTGGTATTTTACCAAATAGGGCTATCGTCTGTATACCCCCCCGCCTTGTCACAACACAACTGATTGGCTCAAACGCATTAAGAAGGAATTAAATTCCACAAATTAACTTTTAAGAAGGCACACCTGTTAATTGAAATGCATTCCAGGTGACTACCTCATGAAGTTGGTTGAGAGAATGTCAAGAGTGTGCAAAGCTGTCATCAAGGCAAAGGGTGGCAATTTGAAGAATCTCAAATATAAAATATATTTTGATTTGTTTAACACTTTTTTGGTTACTACATGATTCCATATGGGTTATTTAATAGTTTTGATGTCTTCACTATTATTCTACAACGTAGAAAATAGTAAAAATAAAGAAAAATCCTTGAATGAGTAGGTGTTCTAAAACTTTTGACCGGTAGTGTACATAGCCTACAACCGTTCAAAGCAACCAAAATAAATGCATGAAACTGATGCTTGTCAGCTTGGTCACATTTACAGTATGCATATTTCTTATGGTTCAAATACACAGGCCCATCTTACTTCTGGTTCATGTATTGATGGCCATCCATTTTATTTAATGTGGTAAGATTACAAAGACATCAATATCACACAGCAAGTTATCGAATAACGGCCACAGTCATGAAGTATTTCCTGTGATGTGACGCTTTCAAGCCCGTTGGACAAACACAGTTCAAAGTGGTGAACAAATGGATTGCGGCAAACTTGGGAAAGAGACACAGATGCACCAAGAGAAATGAAAGGACTGAAAGAACGGAATCAGGAGGGAATAAACAAGACATCCGGAATCCTCCAACCAGGATATCTGGAATACCAGGTAATTTTTTGAAAGTTCCGGAATTTTGCAACCATACTTGTGCTAGAAATCAATGAGTGTTCGAGGTGTTTGACCTCTGCTCTCTGTAAGATCACAAGGTTGCTAATGAGACCTTTAAGGAGATGGCTCACTGTTTCAGGCTGTTATATAACACAATACATGAAATGTCACATCCAAGCAATTATGCTTTTGTCACTTTATAATGATTCCAAACTGCTGTGAATAAACACACAGTATTAGTGCCACTTGAGACTGGGGTCTCAGCATGACCCGTCTTGAGATATTGGAGGTTTTTGGGGACTTGTGACCAACACTTTGCATATTTTAGCCAGTTACTGTTGTGCTGGGGTCAGGATGGAGAGCTGAGTGTCAACAATGTTGACCTTGAGGCTTTGATAAGAGTGGAGAGTGAGCACCCATGTGCCCATGACACGGGCACAACATTTACGATTCAGGAAGCAATCTCTTCCAGAAACCGATCCAATCTGTGGCCACTTGAACAAAAGGTTACGGAATTGAAATGCGGTTAAAATGTGAAGCTCTCTTGAACTACTATGACGGCCAATGTTTTTTTACAGCCTACTGCAGCCCGTCTGATTCCAACATGGGCCTCCAAGGTCAATAACGTGGCATTTTGGTTGGAGAGAGCTGGAGTCAATAAGGTGGTGAAAACAGCATTAACATTGTTTTTTTCGTAGCTTCTGTGATGTCACATTGATTTGGATAAGCATATTGTTAGCAGAATAACCATCTAGATCAAGGATGTCAACATCGTTTTGTAAAAAATAGTTTTACTCAAACCACCTGTGGGCCGCATTGAATAGGCTCATAGGGCCATATGTTTGACACCCCTGGTTTAGACAGGGCCGGACTACCGCATTTGGGGTCCCGGGGCTCCTACCTCCAGGGTGCCCACCAGGGCACCTACCTCCAGGGGAGTATAGGGCCAGCCTCTATGGAATTTGCATCACGCAAATATGGCATATGGCTGTTTAGGGTATGTGGGTGAGTTTAGACAATAAATCTACTTTTTAAACTCAAACCTGGCATCTAAAACTTGTGCAAATTTGAGATATACTCTTATGGGAATGTCTGTGGACCCAGAGAGTTAGCAACCAACCAAAATAAGGATTAATTTACTTGACATGTACATGTTGTTAAGGGCTAAATATTGGGAATGGTAAAGTCCTCTAGCAAGGTTATTATAGTTGTGATTGAATATTCGGGGGGTTAAATTCGTTTTTAGATTTTTATTTGAAATTCAGTTTAGTTTCATTTAGTTTTCAGACTTGATTTACTCATTTTTTTATTTCGTTTCCGTTTGATAAAAACATGTATATTTTGTTTTTATATTATTTAGTTTCAGTTTTAGTGTTAGGGACAGAAAGTAGCCTATATGTGGGAGGCTAGGAGCCATTTATGTGTTGTAGCCCTACAGTTTTTTGGGGGATGTCACTTCTTGCCACTGGGCAGTAGTACATAAGGTGATGGGCCAGGACCATAGACTTGGATAGACATAACATATCTGTGTCATGATGGCATAGGTGAGAGCATGGGCAGCGCCACTGAGGCCATCTACATCTTGAAATAGTACATTTTCTTCTTCACAAGTAAAATGTATTGGCTGATCCCTCCTGATGACCCAGCAGTCACGACCAACCGGGTCATCAGGTCATGCCAACCGGGTCATCAGGAGGGATCAGCCAATGAAGTTGGAAGTTCTGCCCAGTTGACTAAATCAAAATGGAGAAAGTCCTCAATAGCACTGCCTATGCTAAGACAGGCTTTTGGCCACTAGAGGACTCCAAACAACTCCATGGCCAGGTTTGGTTAGGTTTCAATTATAAATTAATCCTATGACTTGGATTTAAAGGATAAGCGCCTAGACTGGTGCAAGGAATATGTGACTCATTTCAGGAAACTAGGCATATGTCGCACGTCACTACTTCACAGCAGCAGCATTTGAACGTAAACATACATTTTTTATCAAAATGCGTTTTGGGGCAGAAATGCCTTCTGGAACATGTGAACTTTCATGTTCCTTAATAACAAACTTGTATTCCATCCATAAATATGAATAAAAGTGTTAAATTACGAGCCTAGTTGGTTTAACCGTGGAAAAAGACAGGAACCTTCCCACTAGCCATGATTGGCTGAGATAATGTATGGGCTGGACATGCTGGGAGATGAGTTTGGATTGGTCAGCCAATGTCGCACGCTTCTGTCTATAACGTGAGCTGTTCAGTATGTGTTGACAGTCCCTTCTACCACACTGTTTTTGAAAGATATAACGTTAGCCATCGAGAACTACAAAAGTTTTGCTGCTTTTCTCAACAACATTGATGCCCTGAATTTAGCAGGCGCTATCGACAGATCTGTAGGAAAATTTGACGGGCTACTTTCTGCACACGCCACGGTCAGTGTGAACCGGAGTGACTTGACACAAAGCTGGCCAAACAAGATGTAGCTACAAACAAAATGGAGTTAAACGGTTCCAGTCTGCCGTGAAGCGTTTCTCCATGTATATGGGTAAGAGTCTAGCTACTGTTTTCAGATATAGGTTTTTAATTTTGTTAGTCATTTTTATTGCAAGTTAAAGCACACTGTTAGTTAGCTAGCAAACGTTAGCTTGCTGGCTCGCTAGCTAACGTTACGTGTTGATCTGTGTAGTAATAGTATTCAAATCAGAAAACCATTTGCATTGCTAGTTATAGCCTAATGTTAGCTAGTTAACAATGAACCTAGTTTGTTAGCTTTAGCTACCTGCAGATTCATACTACAGCTATGACAATGTTTGTATTGGTACTAGTAGGAGTTGGGGTTATGCCGGTTCATTGTTTAGATAGCTAGCTGTCTAAACAAAAGACTCCACTTCGGCCAGATTATTACATGACCCATCAAATTAGCAGGTGTGTCTGGGGGTGATTACTGCCATCGATTGTATTTCATGAACATCTGTACATGTCTAGACAATAGTCACCCATCCACTTAGCTAGATGTGGGTGAGGGGTGGTTATAGCATTTCCTTCACATGACCCATCTATTTAGATAAGTGTGTCAGGTAAGTGTCATCTAATAACGATAAAGAATTTATAAAATATTTTTATCTTGACACTTTGTTTTTGATATTGCTACTATGCAAGTATGGAAGTAGTATCACTGTACCGTTTACACCTTCTGTATCCTGTGCATGTGACAAATAAACTTAGATTTTATTTGATATAGTATGTGTTTACCACATGGCCTCACATGTGAATCCTTAAAGAGATGGGTGGGACAAAGGCTTAAGAAGGTGTGAACGATGTTGAATGGGTGTAGACAAAGAAGAGCTCTCCAGTAGGTGTACCAAAACATTCAAGGGTCATTTTCTCAAAAGTGGGGTTACAAGTTTATCAACTTTCAAAGCAGAAGGACTTTCCCATTGTTCCTCAACTGCAGTGTATGATATACAATTTTCTAGCTCTGAGTCTCTACATTTATCCAATGTAAAAAACACAATTTCAAATGTTGCTACATAAGACCGAATCGAGGCGGTCGGTCACATATGGTGGAATGAAACTCTCTTGCCCATGTTTAGATAAAATAAGATAGTACTTTATTAATCCCCCAGAGGGGAAATTTGATTGCACCAGCCAATACATTACCAATACATATGCCATAAAAACATAAGGACACACAGACACTAAAAGCAGCACATCATCAATGAATATTTAAAAAAAAAACTGGTGGGTGCCGATGGTAGATCCAGCCTTCCCCCAGCAGATTGCACCAATCCAATGCTTTTTTAACTTTAGTGGTAGATGTAAGAAGAATCAAAGTGACTTTACAGACAGAAAGAAAGTCATGTAATATTAAACATGTATCACTGACTAACCCCTTCAAATAGGGTTAATAAAAACAGCTGCAACAACGAGAAGACTGTGTTCCAGAGAGGTGGTCGTTCAGTTTCTCAAGCCTGATGACAGTTGTCCACAGACAGAGAATATTCTCTCCACGAACGCTTGGGATGCAGTGGCAGAAACCAAATCCAGTGCCACAGGGCACAGCTTTGCATAAACAGCCATCCTTGCCTCCAAGAACTGGAGAAGTTACTCTGTAAACATGCCCCCCTTTACCTCTTCCAGGTATTTCCGCAGCTCAAACGGGGCACTTAATACCCTGCCAGGTTGACCCTGCTGCTGGACAGTGACCTTAGACACATTCTTTGATGCGAGGAAGCTACAGTGGGGAAAAAAAGTATTTAGTCAGCCACCAATTGTGCAAGTTCTCCCACTTAAAAAGATGAGAGAGGCCTGTAATTTTCATCATAGGTACACGTCAACTATGACAGACAAATTGAGAATTTTTTTTCCAGAAAATCACATTGTAGGATTTTTTATGAATTTATTTGCAAATTATGGTGGAAAATAAGTATTTGGTCACCTACAAACAAGCAAGATTTCTGGCTCTCACAGACCTGTAACTTCTTCTTTAAGAGGCTCCTCTGTCCTCCACTCGTTACCTGTATTAATGGCACCTGTTTGAACTTGTTATCAGTATAAAAGACACCTGTCCACAACCTCAAACAGTCACACTCCAAACTCCACTATGGCCAAGACCAAAGAGCTGTCAAAGGACACCTGAAACAAAATTGTAGACCTGCACCAGGCTGGGAAGACTGAATCTGCAATAGGTAAGCAGCTTGGTTTGAAGAAATCAACTGTGGGAGCAATTATTAGGAAATGGAAGACATACAAGACCACTGATAATCTCCCTCGATCTGGGGCTCCACGCAAGATCTCACCCCGTGGGGCAAAATGATCACAAGAACGGTGAGCAAAAATCCTAGAACCACACGGGGGGACCTAGTGAATGACCTGCAGAGAGCTGGAACCAAAGTAACAAAGCCTACCATCAGTAACACACTACGCCGCCAGGGACTCAAATCCTGCAGTGCCAGACGTGTCCCCCTGCTTAAGCCAGTACATGTCCAGGCCCGTCTGAAGTTTGCTATAGTGCATTTGGATGATCCAGAAGAGGATTTGGAGAATGTCATATGGTCAGATGAAACCAAAATATAACTTTTTGGTAAAAACTCAACTCGTCGTGTTTGGAGGACAAAGAATGCTGAGTTGCATCCAAAGAACACCATACCTACTGTGAAGCATGGGGGTGGAAACATCATGCTTTGGGGCTGTTTTTCTGCAAAGGGACCAGGATGACTGATCCGTGTAAAGGAAAGAAGAATGGGGCCATGTATCGTGAGATTTTGAGTGAAAACCTCCTTCCATCAGCAAGGGCATTGAAGATGAAACGTGGCTGGGTCTTTCAGCATGACAATGATCCCAAACACACCGCCCGGGCAACGAAGGAGTGGCTTCGTAAGAAGCATTTCAAGGTCCTGGAGTGGCCTAGCCAGTCTCCAGATCTCAACCCCATAGAAAATCTTTGGAGGGAGTTGAAAGTCTGTGTTGCCCAGCGACAGCCCCAAAACATCACTGCTCTAGAGGAGATCTGCATGGAGGAATGGGCCAAAATACCAGCAACAGTGTGTGAAAACCTTGTGAAGACTTACAGAAAACGTTTGACCTGTGTCATTGCCAACAAAGGGTATATAACAAAGTATTGAGACATTTTTGTTATTGACCAAATACTTATTTTCCACCATAATTTGCAAATAAATTCATTAAAAATCCTACAATGTGATTTTCTGGATTTATTTTTCTCATTTTGTCTGTCATAGTTTATGTGTACCTATGATGAAAATTACAGGCCTCTCTCATCTTTTGAAGTGGGAGAACTTGCACAATTGGTGGCTGACTAAATACTTTTTTCCCCCACTGTATATTTCTGAAGCACTGTGGTCGAGATGCTTGCTGGATTCATCGTGCATCTTCCTGGGGTCCTGCTACTCCACGGCTGTACTCTCTGATTTGCTGTACAAAATGCTCTGCTTTCCTCATCAGTGGCTCCACCTCTGTTGAGCAAAGTGCCAGATACACACTTGGGTCCATCATGGAAGCTGCTGCAGGGGCTGAATCGAAGTTGGCTGCCAGAGAATTCTGTAAGCATGCAAAGTTCTCACACAGTGACTTCAGGAGGACCTGAGCCAACTGTTTTGCAACAGTAGTTGACTGCAAGTGTGCCTCAAGGTTGAAAAGTCACGGCATCACATCAGACAGCAACTGTAGTTGGTCAGTGTGGAATGCGATCGGCTCCAGTAACGTCATAAGTTCTTCTAGCTTGGCCAGTCACACTCCGTGCTTGCCCTCTGATTTCTTCCCTGTTAGCTAGTGATAGCTTGTGATAGTGATGCACAAGCTAGGCCTATTTGAAACATCGGCATCTACTGGCAGCATTTACCCGCCAGATTCAGATGCTCCAAAACCCCATTAGAATGAAATCTTGAAAACCCCATTTGATTTTTGCCCAAAGTTTAGAAGACAAAAACTCAAACTAAACAGAATTGATTAGGGTTTTTATTTTAGTTTTGCACTCAAAGATAATAGTTTCTCCAATTTTAGTTTTTATTTTAGTTTCCATTTACTATAATAACTTTGTCCTGTAGTATGTTTAATATGAGTAATTGTGTTGAGCGTACCTAGAAGACAACCTGTCCCCCTGAGGTCCTTCCTCTGGCTAATCAGGCTGATTGGAACAGCTGGTTAGACTGTAGGACAGGAGAGACGCGTTGGGTCCCAGGATTCCACCACAGAGAAAGAGAGAAAGAGAAAGAGAGAGAGAGAGAGAGAGAGAACTCATGTCTAGTCCAAACTGTGGAGTCAAGGGGCACTGGTCCTGCAAACATCACTACATCTGTCTAGCACAGTGTGAGCAGCAGCTGAGAGATTCCATGTAAAGCCTTTTTGAGGTGATGTCCACAGAGCACACAGACCTGCAGACAGACAGAGTAACAGGATGCTAAAGACAAAGAGAAACAACACTATCAGCTCAGCAGGAACAACATCTCATCTGGTACGATGGTGTGACATGCCCAATGTGTACTAATGCAACGGATTGTGGTATAAAAGGAGGAAAATGTTTGTAAACAATTTTCAAATGTGTAAACTCTGCACAGGTAGGGCACACAAGTGCTTTGGCACTTGTTTTTGTCTCGAGAGTTTAAGTGTCTGTAAAAAAAAAAGTAATAGTTGAGCAAATCAAATCAGAAAAATATCTGAGCTCTGTCATCTGCATCAGTTAACCTCTTATTAACCTCTACATCACCAACAAACTATCATGGTCCAAACACACCAAGACAGTCGTGAAGAGGGCACGACAAAGCCTATTCCCTCTCAGGAGACTGAAAAGATTTGGCATGGGTCCTCAGATCTTCAAAAAGTTATACAGCTGCACCATCGAGAGCATCCTAACTGGTTGCATCACCGCCTGGTATGGCAACTGCTCGGCCTCCGACCGCAAGGCACTACAGAGGGTAGTGCGTACGGCCCAGTACGTCACTGGGGCCAAGCTTCCTGCCATCCAGGACCTCTATACCAGGCGGTGTCAGAGGAAGACCCTCAAAATTGTCAAAGACTCCAGCCACCCTAGTCATAGACTGTTCTTTCTGCTACCACACGGCAAGCGGTACCAGAGCACCAAGTCTAGGTCCAAAAGGCTTCTCAACAGCTTCTACCCCCAAGCCATAAGACTCCTGAACAGCTAATCATGGCTACCCGGACTACTTACACTGCCCCCCCACCACCACCCCATCTTTTTACACTGCTGCTACTCTGTTAATTATTTATGCATAGTCACTTTAACTCTACCCACATGTACAGTGGGGAAAAAAAGTTTTAGTCAGCCACCAATTGTGCAAGTTCTCCCACTTAAAAAGATGAGAGAGGCCTGTAATTTTCATCATAGGTACACGTCAACTATGACAGACAAAATGAGAAAAAAATTTCTCCAGAAAATCACATTGTAGGATTTTTTATGATTTTATTTGCAAATTATGGTGGAAAATAAGTATTTGGTCAATAACAAAAGTTTCTCAATACTTTGTTATATACCCTTTGTTGGCAATGACACAGGTCAAACGTTTTCTGTAAGTCTTCACAAGGTTTTCACACACTGTTGCTGGTATTTTGGCCCATTCCTCCATGCAGATCTCCTCTAGAGCAGTGATGTTTTGGGGCTGTCACTGGGCAACACAGACTTTCAACTCCCTCCAAAGATTTTCTATGGGGTTGAGATCTGGAGACTGGCTAGGCCACTCCAGGACCTTGAAATGCTTCTACGAAGCCACTCCTTCGTTGCCCGGGCGGTGTGTTTGGGATCATTGTCATGCTGAAAGACCCAGCCACGTTTCATCGTCAATGCCCTTGCTGATGGAAGGAGGTTTTCACTCAAAATCTCACGATACATGGCCCCATTCATTCTTTCCTTTACACGGATCAGTCGTCCTGGTCCCTTTGCAGAAAAACAGCCCCAAAGCATGATGTTTCCACCCCCATGCTTCACAGTAGGTATGGTGTTCTTTGGATGCAACTCAGCATTCTTTGTCCTCCAAACACGAAGAGTTGAGTTTTTACCAAAAAGTTCTATTTTGGTTTCATCTGACCATATGACATTCTCCCCAATCCTCTCTCTGGATCATCCAAATGCACTCTAGTCAACTTCAGACGGGCCTGGACATGTACTGGCTTAAGCAGGGGGACACGTCTTGCACTGCAGGATTTGAGTCCCTGGCGGCGTAGTGTGTTACTGATGGTAGGCTTTGTTACTTTGGTCCCAGCTCTCTGCAGGTCATTCACTAGGTCCCCCGTGTGGTTCTGGGATTTTTGCTCACCGTTCTTGTGATCATTTTGACCCCACGGGGTGAGATCTTGCGTGGAGCCCCAGATCGAGGGAGATTATCAGTGGTCTTGTATGTCTTCCATTTCCTAATAATTGCTCCCACAGTTGATTTCTTCAAACCAAGCTGCTTACCTATTGCAGATTCAGCCTTCCCAGCCTGGTGCAGGTCTACAATTTTGTTTCTGGTGTCCTTTGACAGCTCTTTGGTCTTGGCCAAAGTGGAGTTTGAAGTGTGACTGTTTGAGGTTGTGGTCAGGTGTCTTTTATACTGATAACAAGTTCAAACAGGTGCCATTAATACAGGTAACGAGTGGAGGACAGAGGAGCCTCTTAAATAAGAAGTTACAGGTCTGTGAGAGCCAGAAATCTTGCTTGTTTGTAGGTGACCAAATACTTATTTTCCACCATAATTTGCAAATAAATTCATTAAAAATCCTACAATGTGATTTTCTGGATTTTTTTTCCTCAAATTGTCTGTCATAGTTGACGTGTACCTATGATGAAAATTACAGGCCTCTCTCATCTTTTTAAGTTGGAGAACTTGCACAATTGGTGGCTGACTAAATACTTTTTTTCCCCACTGTACATATTACCTCAACTACCTCAACTAGCCGGTGCCCCCGCACATTGACTGCACCAGTACCCCCCTGTATATAGCCTCCCTACTGTTATTTTATTTTACTTCTGCTCTTTTTTCTCAACACTTTTTTGTTGTTGTTGTTTTATTTTACTTTTTTAATAAAACAAATTAATGCATTGTTGGTTAAGGGTTGTAAGTAAGCATTTCACGGTAATGTCTACACCTGTTGTATTCGGCACATGTGGCAAATAAAATGTGATTTGATTTACTGGATGGGTGTCCCGAAATCGGGAGTTGTAATACAGAGAATGTGACTACAATGAAGTTGTAATCAAAAGCACATTTTACGGACATAGACATGTCTTATAAGGGCAGAAAGCTTAAATTATTGTTAATCTAACTGCAGTGTCCAATTTACAGTAGGTATTACAGCAAAAAAATACCATGCTATTGTTTGAAGTGCACAACAACAAAACACTTTTATCACGGCGACAGGTTTGATACTTTCACATTTGATGGTAAATAATGTACTTACTGTGATGGGTGATTTGAAGGAGTCAGGTGCAGGAGGGTAAATCACAGAATACAGAGTTTATTCCGGAATACAGAGTTACGCAGAATTGCGTCAAACAGTCCAGTGCGAAAAACAGGCGCACTGGAGCCAAACAGGCACACCGGGAAACTATACCCCGGCAATACAAAATACACGGCACTCAACCGAGCTACACTCTCCTCACACTAAACAATCACCCACAAGGACAAGGGGGCAGAGGGAACACTTATACACGTACTAATGAGGGGATATGTGTGTAATAGACAAGACAAAACAAATGGAATGACGAGAATGTGATGCAGCAGTGGCTAGAAGGCCGGTGACGACAAACGCCGAAGCCTGCCTGAACAAGGAGAGGAGGCAGCTTCGGAGGAAGTCGTGACACTTACATTCAGTAATGTTGCTCTGGTTTGTTATCCTGAGGGTCCCAGAGATAAAATCCAGCATAGTTTGGTTTGATAAAATCAATTTTTGTATCCTCACACGATCCATGTTGTATACAGGGTTCCGCCTGAATTCCGACTAATTCAACTTGCAACAAAGCATTTCAACGTAATATAAACGCTACACCTTGTTTCACCCGGTTTTCTGAGATCCTCAGTTACTGAAGAAGGCAACCAAACTTTTTCCAGCATTCTACATGATGTATAGGCTACACAAAAGTTATTTTAGCCCACCAAGGGCTGACCTCATTACGCACGAATGAGACGGACGATGTTCACTTGATTGACTGTATCTTGGTCCAATGACCACCTATCGTTTTGAAACATAGCTAGCTAGATAGCCAATGAGGTGGGCTTTACATGAGTATCTGATGGTCCTTTGTATGAGTAAAAGCTATTGTGCTAAGCCCGCGCGCAACGAGACTCCTTCAGCATTAAAAATTGAAAGGACCAAGAGGTGTTTTCATTGCGCACAGCTCGATTTAGTTCTACAAAGTTTCAGCAATTTTAGTAAGTACAACAATGGCTTCTAACACTGGAAAAGCTCAATTGAAGTCCAGATATACCGATTTGGCCGAGATTATAGCAGAAATCGACCGTGAAATTGACACAGAACTGGACTGGTTTTGACTCAACCTCTGAATACATTTTTTTTTGGAAGGAAAGGACGCTGCTTTAGACTGGTAAGTGAAATGAGTTTTGTTCTTCTCATGCTAATGCACATGTTTGAATGGTTGCATATTATTAATTTGATATATTTTTGAGATTTATTCGTTGATTATATATATTTACATTTACATTTACTTCATTTAGCAGACACTCTTATCCAGAGCGACTTACAAATTGGTGCATTCAACTTATGAATGCATCTCGCAAAGACACAGCGGTTGGAACCAAACATCTCAAATTTGGACTCCAGACGAAAGGACAGATTTCCCACCGGTCTATTGTCCATTGCTCGTGTTTCTTGGCCCAAGCAAGTCTCTTCTTATTATTGGTGTCCTTTTAGCAGTGGTTTCTTTGCAGCAATTCGACAATGAAGGCCTGATTCACGCAGTCTCCTCTGAACAGTTGACGTTGAGATGTGTCTGATACTTGAACTCTGTGAAGAACTTATTTGGGCTGCAATTTCTGAGGCGGGTAACTCTAATGAACTTATCCTCTGCAGCAGAGGTAACTCTGGGTCTTCCATTCCTGTGGCGGTCCTCATGAGAGCCAGTTTCATCATAGCGCTGGATGGTTTTTGCGACTGCACTTGAAGAAACGTTAAATGTTTTTCACATTTTCCGGAATGACTGACCTTCATGTGTTAAAGTAAAGATGGACTGTCGTTTCTCTTTGATTATTTGAGCCGTTCTTGCTATAATATGGATTTGGTATTTTACCAAATAGGGCTATCTTCTGAAGGAAGAAGGAAAGAAATTCCACAAATTAACTTGTAAGAAGGCACACCTGTTAATTGAAATGCATTCCAGGTGACTACCTCATGAATCTGGTTGAGAGAATGCCAATAGTGTGCAAAGCTGTCATCAAGGCAAAGGGTGGCTACTTTGATCAATCTCAAATATAAAATATATTTTGATTTGTTTAACACTTTTTTGCTTACTACATGATTCCATATGGGTTATTTAATAGTTTTGATGTCTTCACTATTAGTCTACATTGTAAAAATAAAGAAAAACCCTGGAATGAGTAGGTGTGTCCAACTTTTGACAGGTAATGTATGTATGTGTCACGGTTTCGGCTGAGGCTGCCTCTCTCCCTTGTTCGGGCAGGCTTCGGCGTTCGTCGTCTCGAATTCTAGTGCCACCGTTGTATGTTTCATGTTCGTTTGCTTTTGTCTGTTTGTTTTCACACCTGTTTCTAGTTTGGGCGAATTAGTGTCCTATAAGTTTCTCGTTGTGTTTGTCTAGTGTTGTGTGTAATTGATTTTCGTCAGTTGTGTGTTTCGCTCGGTTGAGCTTCTCCACTGCGCTGAGTATTTTTCGCACCTGTTTGTGCGCTGTTTCTATTTCGCCTTCGTGCGTATTTTCGTCTGCGGGCCAGTTGTCTTTTGCCTTGGTTTTGGCTTTAATACAAGTCTTTGGATTATCGTTCTGAGTCCTGCGTTTGATTCCACCACTACACCTACAGCACGCCCTGACAGAATTACACACCTACCATGGAATCAGCAGGAGCCGAAGCAGGACAGACGAGACTGGAGGCCCAGGTCCGGGAACAACAGGACCAAATCCTGCAGATGGGGACCGCCTGCAGGAGGTGATCACCACCCTCCGAGGCTGGGGTACGCCCCACCGCCTCCTCCCTGCCAGCACCATCGGCCAGTCCGCCCATTCCAGCGCCGGAACCTCGAGGAGTCCGACTCTCTCCCGAGGGCCTACGACGGAACCGCGGCTGGGTGTCAGGGATTCCTCCTCCAGGTGGAGCTATACCTGGCCACCGTGCACCCGGCACCTTCGGGCATGAGAGCGTGTCCGCCCTGATCTCCTGCCTGAGCCGGGAAGGCGTTGGAATGGGCCAACGCGAGTGGAGGAAGATCGACGCGCGACTATTACCTACGACGAGTTCTCCCGCCGCTTCAGGGCGGTGTGTTGACCATCCCGGGAGGGGAAAGCGGCGGGGAGCGTCTGGTCTTCCTCCGGCAGGGAGGAGGAGTGCCCAGGAATTCGCGCTCGATCCCGTGACTCTAGCGGCAGATGCAGGGTGGAATGATCGGGCCCTCGTCGATCTATACAGATGTAGCCTACGAGAGGACGTCCGTCGGGAGCTGGCTTGTAGGGACACCAGCCTCTCTTTCGACCAGCTGGTCGACATGTCCATCAGGCTGGATAACCTGCTGGCTACCGCGGACGTCCCATGCGGAGGGTCCGTCCATTTCACCCTCCAGCGCCTCCGAGCCATGTCCCATGGAGCTCGGGGCGCTGGCGCTAGAGAGAGGAGGAGTCGGCAGGCTAGGGGTCCATCCACTGCACCAACTGTGGTCGGGGAGGACACACCGCGGCTAGGTGCTGGGGATGGCCTCCTAGGGGAGATGACGACAGGTTCCGCACTGGGGATTCCCTCCAGGTGAGTAGGCGCCCCACTCACCCAGAGCTCACTGTTGCCCATTTTTGTATGCCTGTGCGTTTTCCACAGGTAGCACCTCATTCCCAGCATAAGGCGCTGGTAGATTCAGGCGCGGCTGGGAATTTTATTGATAAGAAGTTTTGTTTAGCGTTAGGGATTCCCCTTATTCCTGTTGATGTTCCTTTCCCCGTTCATGCCTAGATAGCCGTCCGTTGGGTACGGGCTTAATCAGGGAGGTCACGGCGCCACTTAGGATGTGTGCGCAGGGGGGTCATCAGGAGATGATTCAGCTGTTCCTGATTGACTCTCCTGCGTATCCGGTGGTGCTGGGCATGCCCTGGTTGAGTACCCATAACCCAGCTATTTCGTGGGCAGGAGAGGGCTCTGATGGAGTGGTCTGCTCAGTGTGTGGGTAGATGTTTGGGCGTTTCGTAGGGGCTACCTCGGTGGAGAGTCCAAACCAGGTGCCCGCATTGCACGTTCCCCCTGAGTATGGGGATTTGGCTATTGCGCTTTAGTAAGGCGAGGGCGACGCGGTTGCCACCCCATAGGCAGGGAGATTGTGCGATAGACCTCCAGGCAGGAGCTGCGCTCCCACGGAGCCATGTGTATCCTCTGTCTCAGGAGGAGAAGAAAGCTATGGAGATTTACATAGACGAATCTCTGAGACAAGGATACATACGGCCTTCCACTTCCCTGCGTCCTCGAGTTTCTTTTTGTGAAGAAAAAGGATGGTGGTTTGCGCCCGTGCATCGATTACCGTGGTCTCAATCAGATTACGGTGAAGTACAGTTATCCACTCCCGCTGATTGCGACCATGACTGAGTCGTTGCATGGGGGCGCGTTTCTTCACGAAATTAGATCTCAGGAGCGCGCACAACTTGGTGCGCATCAGGGAGGGTGATGAATGGAAGACAGCCTTTAGTACCACCTCGGGCCATTACGAGTATCTGGTCATGCCATACGGGTTGATGAACGCTCCGTCAGTTTTCCAATCATTCGTGGATGAGATCTTCAGGGACATGCAGGGGCAGGGGGTGGTTGTGTACATTGATGACATTCTCGTGTACTCGCCTACCCGTGTCGAGCATGTGGCCCTGGTGCGTAGAGTGTTGCGGAGGCTGGTGGAGCACGACCTGTATGTGAAGGCAGAGAAGTGTCTGTTTTTCCAGGAGTCGGTCTCCTTTTTGGGTTATCAGTTGTCTGCGTCAGGGGTGAAGATGGAGGTAGACCGGGTGTCGGCGTCGGCGTAATTGGCAAACACCAACCACTGTGAAAGAGGTGCAGCAGTTTTTGGGGTTTGCAAATTACTACAGGAGGTTTATCCGGGGTTTTGGACAGGTGGCAGCTCCCATCACGTCTCTGTTGAAGGGGGGTCCGTGCGTCTGCAGTGGTCGGCCGAGGCGGACAGGGCGTTTGGGAGGCTGAAGGACCTGTTTACCTCGGCCCGGTGCTGGCGCATCCGGATCCCTCTTTGCCGTTCCAGGTAGAGGTGGACGCGTCAGAGGCCGGTTTAGGAGCCGTGCTTTCACAACGGTCTGGCGCGCCACCCTAAACTCCGCCCCTGTGCTTTTTATTCTAAGAAGCTCAGTCCGGCGGAGCGGAACTATGACGTAGGGGACAGGGAGCTGTTAGCCGTGGTACAGGCTCTAAAGGTGTGGAGGCACTGGCTTGAGGGGGCTCAACACCCTTTCCTCATTTTGACGGACCACCGTAACCTGGAGTACATCCGGGCGGCGAGGAGGCTGAACCCTCGCCAGGCAAGATGGAGTATGTTCTTGACCAGGTTTACTTTTAAAATCACGTACATCCCTGGGTCACAGAATGGCAAGGCAGATGCGCTGTCTCGGCGGTATGACACGGAGGAGAGGTCCGTGGAGCCCACTCCCATACTGCCTGAGTCGTGTCTGGTGGCACCGGTAGTGTGGGAGGTCGATACTGAACTCGAGCGGGCGTTACGCACCGACCCTAGTCCACCACAGTGCCCGGAGGGTCGGAAGTACGTCCGCTCGAGGTTGGGATCGATTGATCTATTGGGCTCACACGTCACCCTCCTCTGGACATCCGGGTATCGGCCGGACAGTGCACTGTCTTAGTGCCAAGTACTGGTGGCCCACGTTGGCAAGGGATGTGAGGGTTTATGTTTCCTCCTGCTCGGTGTGCGCCCAGTGTAAGGCGCCTAGACATCTGCCTAGGGGTAAGTTGCTACCCCTGCCCGTTCCACAACCGACCATGGTCCCACCTCTCTGTGGACTTTATAACAGACCTTCCCCTCTCCCAAGGGAATACTACTATCCTGGTCGTTGTGGACCGTTTCTCTAAGGCCTGTCGTTTGCTCCCCATGCCGGGTCTTCCTACTGCCCTACAAACTGCCGAGGCACTGTTCACCCATGTGTTCCGGCACTACGGGTACCCGAGGACATTGTGGCTGATCGGGGTCCCCAATTCACCTCCAGAGTCTGGAGAGCGTTTATGGAGCGGTTGGGGGGTCTCGGTGAGCCTCACCTCGGGGTACCACCCGGAGAGTAATGGGCAGGTGGAACGCGTAAACCAGGATGTGGGTAGGTTTCTCAGAACATACTGCCAGGACCGGCCGGAGGAGTGGTCACAGATCGTTCCCTGGGCCGAGATGGCCCAGAATTCCCCTACGCCATTCCTCCACTAACCTAACTCCATTTCAATGTGTGTTGGGTTACCAGCCGGTTCTGGCACCCTGGCAGCAGAGCCAGATCGAGGCTCCTGCGGTGGATGAGTGGGCGCGGCGCTCGGAGGGAGACGTGGGAACGCTGCACACGCCACCTGCAGCGGGCCCTCCGACGCCAGAAGGCGAGCGCCGATCTCCACCGCAGTGAGGGACCGGTGTACGCACCTGGTGATCGAGTCTGGCTCTCTACCAGAAACCTGCCCCTCCGCCTGCCCTGTCGGAAACTGGGTCGGGTGGTTTGTAGGGCCATTTAAAGTCCTGAGAAGGTTGAACGAGGTATGTTATAGATTACAGCTACCTGTGGAGTATAAGTGTATTAACCCCTCGTTCCATGTGTCCCTCTCTCAGGCCGGTGGTAGCGGGGCCCACTCCAAGAAAATGAGATCTTGGAGACTCCTCCGCCCCGTTGGACATCGAGGGGGCACCGGCAGTACTCCGTGAGGTCCATCTTGGATTCGAGACGTCGGATGGGGGGTCTCCAGTATCTAGTGGAGTGGGAGGGGTACGGTCCGGAGGAGCGGTGCTGGGTGCCGAGGAGAGACATTTTGGACCCGTCGCTCCTGACGGAATTCCATCGGGGGCATCCGACGCGCCCTGCTCGCGTCCTCCTGGTCGTCCCGAGGCCGAGTCGGCGACGCTGGAGCCGCGCGTCAGGGGGGTACTGTCACGGTTTCGCCGAGGCTGCCTCTCTCCCTTGTTCGGGCAGGCTTCGCGTTCGTCTGCCCCGGAATTCTAGCTGCCACCGTTGTATGTTTCATGTTCGTTTGCTTTTGTCTGTTTGTTTTCACCACCTGTTTCTAGTTTGGGCGTAATTAGTGTCCTATAAGTTTCTCGTTGTGTTTGTCTAGTGTTGTGTGTAATTGATTTTCGTCAGTCGTGTGTTTCGCTCGGTTGAGCTTCTCTCCACTGCGCTGGAGTATTTTCGCACCTGTTTGTGCGCTGTTTCTATTTCGCCTTCGTGCGTATTTTCGCCTGCGGGCAAGTTGTCTTTTTGCCTTGGTTTTGGCTTTAATACAAGTCTTTGGATTATCGTTCTGAGTCCTGCGTTTGATTCCACCACTACACCTACAGCACGCCCTGACAGTATGTATGTATATATATTTCCCTCATTAAAGTGCAAATAAATTTATAACATTTTTGACATGCGTTTTTCTGGATTTATTTGTTGTTATTCTGTCTCTCACTGTTCAAATAAACCTACCATTAAAATTATAGACTGATCATGTCTTTGTCAGTGGGCAAACGTACAAAATCAGCAGGGATCAAATACTTTTTTCCCTCACTGTATATATATATATATATATATATATATAAAATATTTCATTATAATGAAATATTTTACCAATACTAAATAAAGCACTCAAACCACAGCTTTTCATAGTCAACATAAAATACACAGGCTATGCATTGAGGGTCTGTATAAAAGCCAGTGAAGACTGGTGACGGGAGGATTGTTAATAATAATGGCTGGAATGGAGTGGCTTTTTTATATAAAAATATATAAACCTACAATGTACAATGGGGAAAAAAAGTATTTAGTCAGCCACCAATTGTGCAAGTTCTCCCACTTAAAAAGATGAGAGAGGCCTGTAATTTTCATCATAGGTACACGTCAACTATGACAGACAAAATGAGAAAAAAATCCAGAAATTCACATTGTAGGATTTTTAATGAATTTATTTGCAAATTATGGTGGTAAATAAGTATTTGGTCAATAACAAAAGTTTCTCAATACTTTGTTATATACCCTTTGTTGGCAATGACACAGGTCAAACGTTTTCTGTAAGTCTTCACAAGGTTTTCACACACTGTTGCTGGTATTTTGGCCCATTCCTCCATGCAGATCTCCTCTAGAGCAGTGATGTTTTTGGGCTGTCGCTGGGCAACACAGACTTTCAACTCCCTCCAAAGATTTTCTATGGGGTTGAGATCTGGAGACTGGCTAGGCCACTCCAGGACCTTGAAATGCTTCTTACGAAGCCACTCCTTCGTTGCCCGGGCGGTGTGTTTGGGATCATTGTCATGCTGAAAGACCCAGCCACGTTTCATCTTCAATGCCCTTGCTGATGGAAGGAGGTTTTCACTCAAAATCTCACGATACATGGCCCCATTCATTCTTTCCTTTACAGGGATCAGTCATCCTGGTCCCTTTGCAGAAAAACAGCCCCAAAGCATGATGTTTCCACCCCCATGCTTCACAGTAGGTATGGTGTTCTTTGGATGCAACTCAGCATTCTTTGTCCTCCGAACACGACGAGTTGAGTTTTTACCAAAAAGTTCTATTTTGGTTTCATCTGACCATATGACATTCTCCTAATCCTCTTCTGGATCATCCAAATGCACTCTAGCAAACTTCAGATGGGCCTGGACATGTAATGGCTTAAGCAGGGGGACACGTCTGGCACTGCAGGATTTGAGTCCCTGGCGGCGTAGTGTGTTACTGATGGTAGGCTTTGTTACTTTGGTCCCAGCTCTCTGCAGGTCATTCACTAGGTTCCACTGTGTGGTTCTGGGATTTTTGCTCACTGTTTTTGTGATCATTTTGACCCCATGGGGTGAGATCTTGCGTGGAGCCCCAGATCGAGGGAGATTATCAGTGGTCTTGTATGTCTTCCATTTCCTAATAATTGCTCCCACAGTTGATTTCTTCAAACCAAGCTGCTTACCTATTGCAGATTCAGCCTTCCCAGCCTGGTGCAGGTCTACAATTTTGTTTCAGGTGTCCTTTGACAGCTCTTTGGTCTTGGCCATAGTGGAGTTTGGAGTGTGACTGTTTGAGGTTGTGGACAGGTGTCTTTTATACTGATAACAAGTTCAAACAGGTGCCGTTAATACAGGTAACGAGTGGAGGACAGAGGAGCCTCTCAAAGAAGAAGTTACAGGTCTGTGAGAGCCAGAAATCTTGCTTGTTTGTAGGTGACCAAATACTTATTTTCCACCATAAATTGCAAATAAATTCATAAAAAATCCTACAATGTGATTATCTGGATTTTTTTCTTCTCAATTTGTCTGTCATAGTTGACGTGTACATATGATGAAAATTACAGGCCTCTCTCATCTTTTTAAGTGGGAGAACTTGCACAATTGGTGGCTGACTAAATACTTTTTTTCCCCCACTGTATTAGCATGTATTTTACGTTGACTTTGACATGCTTTGGCTTTCGAGTGTCTTATTTACTATTGGTACACCATATATAATTATATCGATTTTGTACCTTATACTCTATATATGTTTATAGATGTGTTTTTTATTTGATGTATTGATGCAGGGCTCATCCGTAAAAGTATTGATGCAGAGCTCACCCCCCTGCTAAAATAAAGTAATAGTAAACTTGAGTTCTTACTGAATGTTTTTTTTTCTTCAATAGTGCCAATGACTCAAATGACCTTAGGGAACCACCACATTCAAGTAAACAGGTTCATCCAGTCTGACCCCTGTTGCGGTCTCTGTCCACACCTAGCCCCACCTGGCCATATAGAGGTGTGAATGTCCACATTCCAGCTGCTGTAAAGTATTACAACAAGAGCATGGGAGGTGTGGACCTGTCAGATGTGCTGATAGGCTACTACAATGTTCTCCACAAGACAATAAAATGGTACAAGACATTGTTCTATCACTTCATTGACATTGCTGTGGTGAATGCATTCATCCTCCAGAAGGAAATGGCTAAGAGCTGTGGGCAGACCCCCATGACACAACTAGCCTTCAGAGAGCTGCTCATCCAGGAGCTTGCTGACTATGGCACAAAGTCCACTGCAAAACCTTCTGTCCCCTCTTGTGTAGAGGACTGTGGGTGTTCTAAATACTGTAATTGTAAATAGTGTGTAAATAGTTTTTTTTCCACTTTGTGTGTGGTTTGTGGTGTGTTCACTTATGACATCAGATCAGTGTTGGCTGCTAACTTGGCCCTTATCTTAAATAGTTAACTTCTGTGTTGGGAAGCATTGGATCAGCATTCTCGTCGCGTCTCCTGTTAGTACCTTTTATGAAGGGAAGCTAATGATCCATCATGTATGACATTCCTGGGAGTGTGTAAACTTATATGTTTTATTACCATACCATTTTTGTATGTTCTCTATAGTTATGTACTTGAATATGTATCAATTGACCAATTCAGCCATTTGGAGCCCACTTGGGTACATTTGGGCTAACTCGTGAGGGACACTTGGGAGTCTTGATACAAAATATGATGTGTTGTCATCCTTCATTGTATCAGTCTGAAACTTTGCACAGACACTGCTGCCCTCTTGTGGATAACATATAAATTACATCCAGCTTCCTATCTGAATGTATGGCCTTTCTTTTTCATTTCAAAGATGATGTTTTTTTGTTTCTTTTATCTTTTACCAGATCTATTGTGTTATGTTCTCCTACATTAATACCACATTTCCACAAACTTCAAAGTGTTTCCTTTCAAATGGTATCAAGAATATGCATATCCTTGCTTCAGGTCCTGAGCTACAGGCAGTTAGATTTGGGTATGTCATTTTAGGCGGAAATTGAAAAGAAGGGTCTGATCCTTAAGAGGTTAATGAGCTTCTGCTGTGAATGACATCTAGGCATAAAGCTTTCACCATTCAGAGGGTTGCATTGTGGCACTAGAATGTTGCAATTCGAAAGAGCAATCTGAACCCGTCATAGTACTTTCTATGTAAAGTGACGGGCATGGCACATTAAAGGTCTTCAAATGGAAAAGTGAAAGCTAAATTATTTTATGGTTCAGATATTTTCATCCTTCTAAGCAGACAAAAATCGTACATCTGAATAATGCATTCACTGGTTAAAATTAGAGCCAGTCGAGAAAATGTGTTTCATAGTTTACCTGTATTTTTTTATTAATCTTAATTCGTGAGGGTCTCCCCAACACTGTTTTTATATAATTGTATTTAGCAGATGTTTATGAGTGAATAATCACTCTTAAGTATCCCTTTTTCAGTTCCAACCTTCTGTGAGCACTGATGTGTAAGCTAATGGAGTCAAATTAACACCATGTGCAGAGAAAAAGAGACCCTTTAACACATTTCATTGGTGCATATCATTTTAAAGTGACAGTTGTGATAAAAAATATTCAGTTCTCTATGAACGGCTAACCACAATTTGAGACAACCTGCAAACATCAGACCAGAGTTGCCTTGCTGACACCCCTCAGGAAGAAACAACACTGTATCTTATTCCTAACTAGACATAATGCATATTGTACTTCAGTAGAGTATACCCTCACCTTGTCATACTTGTACCACATGGGTAGTGCTAGCCCTGTCCTGTGGATGTGATAAGTGTATTGCAGTGTGTTGTATAGTATGTGGATATTGTGTATCTCATAACCCTGACTGTAGATGTATTTCAGGACCTCATTTGTTGTCCTGTTCCACTGGTGCCTGCTAAGGCTAAGATCCCCTTCAGTTGTTTGCCCAGAATGTCTAATGTGTTTGCTTCAATGCTTTTTAAGTCAACAAACACTTGTGATTGGGCATGGTCCAGTGGTCACAGAGACACACCCGCAGCAAAGCAAACAGGCTGTCACTCCACACAATACAAACACTATTCTACATTTACTCCTTAGTGGTCATCACATTATATTTTCTCGATGACAAAAACTACTTAAAATGACATTCTTATGCTTGAAAAGGAGTTAATGATAGCCTGGGTACCAGTCTGTCCTCTACCTCTCAGAACTGGGCCCAAACAGAAAATAGTCAGGTTTACTCACCTCTGCAGAAAACAACAAGGACAGTGGTAAATAACCATGTTTGGAGCTGGGGCATGGAGTAAATGGCACCATCTAACGACTGTTATTTTCTTTCTTTTGTGTCTGAGAGAGATAACCGCAACATAGATATACGTGTCAGCAAGGTGGAGGATCCTCCTCAACACAATTCCCATGAAACATCAGCTTCCCACGATAGAGATATGCAATTTGGTAAACTTTAAAACAAATAATTAGAGAGATAAATAAAGCAACATGAGTAAACGTATAGGAGAATGAATGAATAGATAGAGTACATGCACCCAATGTGATATGCCTGCTCTGGGTGGCTGTTTCAGGCAGCGTTTATGAGTACTTGATTAGAGTGGTAAAGCCGTCATTAGGGACAGCTGTCTTTTTTATTTGGCGTGTGGGGATGAGAGGCTTGTTGAGACTCACATCTCTTAGGTTTGTAATCTTGTGAAGTATCACTCTGTGGGGTTATTTATGGCTGCTTGCCCAGGGATACAAACTCAAAAGGCTTCCACATAAAAAAACATCAGATGAGTTCAAGGGGCTGAGGAGAAGAAAAGGACTTTCCTGAGATGAGAGGAGGGCCAGTGAATGGATCTTGGTGCTTTGCAGTCGTATAAGATTTGCACCATCAAATGACAAATCAGAGGGATGCAATTTATCAAAGGGCTTGTTTTTTCACACAGAGCTTTGATTGTAAATCAGTGCATTCAGTTATGACAATATACAATCAACCACAAAATGAAACATGTCCCTCCCAATTTTCCTTTTGGATGGAATTAAGAGGTTGGTACTGAATAAAACTAATTTACACAACTTTGCCACAACGTCAATTACAGAGTTTCATGTGACTTCACATGAGTCAGTGTCATTCAATAAAGTTAGATAACTCAATTCTCTCAAGTTCATGGTGAGGCTTTATTCTAAGCCGATCCCAGAAGAGAGATGAAGAGCAGTTTAGGGTTAATTGCAGAGTCGTCCTTTCACTTTACTTCCTTAGCACCGAAAAATCCAAATGTACACACAATCACAATATTGCAGGATAAGATAAATATGTGAATGATCATTGAGGCCTCTAATCAACATCCCCTCACAGATTGATTTACTCCGGCTCCTTTAATTACAGGCTATCCCTTTAATGAGCATCTCACCGCTACATAAATAAACACGACAAAAGTGAATTCAATACACATTAGATTCCCTCTCAGCAGCAGTCAGATATAGGAAGAGAAAAACCCACTGGTGAAGGGGGTGTTATGGGACACCTGTGGAGACACCAATGACATCATTAGCAGCGATGGGCCAGCGCTGATCAAATCAAATCAAAGTTTATTGGTCGTGTACACAGATTTGCTGATGTTATCGCAGGTGCAGCAAAATGCGTATGTTTCTAGCCCCAACAGTGCAGTAATATCTAGCAATACAATAACCAAAAAGTAAAAAGAAAAAGAATAAAGAAAAAAATATCAGAATGAGCAATATCAGAGTCTGGAATATATAAATGGTGTGTATAGACAGTATATTAATAGAAAAGGTGTGTACAGCAGTAGTTTTATATGATGAGCTATGACTAGAATGGAATTTGCAAATCAACTTGATTGGAGGTACACAACACACGCCTCTCGTCATGAGCCATCAAGCCGTTACAAAGAACCTGATTTTTTTAAAGTTTCTACTTCTCACCTAAAACATAAAACAGTATGTAAACATTATTAAAGTGACCAGTGTTCAATTACTCTATGTACATAGGGCAGCAGTCTCTAAGATTCAGGGCAGGGTACCGGGCGGATGCCGACTAGTGATGACTGTTTAAGTGTTTTTCAGTCTCTCGGTCCCAGCTTTGATGCACCTGTACTGTCGCTGCCTTCTAGATGGTAGTGGGGTGAACAGGCCATGGCTCGGGTGGCTGAGGTCCTTGATGATCTTCTTGGCCTTCCTGTGACACTGAGTGCTATAGATGTTCTCGAGGGCAGGCAGTGTGCCCCCAGTGATGCGTTGGGCTGAACGCACCACGAATTGGAGAGTCCTGCGGTTGCGGGTGGTGCAGTTGCCGTACCAGGCGGTGATACATGCAGCTCGACAGAATGCTCTCGATGTTTGATGATGAGCACTCACACATAGCTGAACTTACCCACAAAGAATGGCGCAGTGGTCTAAGGCACTGCATCGCAGTGTTGGCGCACAATTGGCCCAGCGTCGTCCAGGGTAGGGGAGGGAATGGCCGGCAGGGATGTAGCTCAGTTGGTAGAGCATGGCGTTTGCAACGCCAGGGTTGTGGGTTTGATTCCCACGGGTGGCCAGTATGATTTTTAAATTATAATAATAATAATGTATGCACTCACTAACTGTAAGTCGCTCTGGATAAGAACGTCTGCTAAATGACTAAAATGTATATTTATATATCTACAGTGGGGGAAAAAAGTATTTAGTCAGCCACCAATTGTGCAAGTTCTCCCACTTAAAAAGATGAGAGAGGCCTGTAATTTTCATCATATGTACAAGTCAACTAGGACAGACAAAATGAGGAAAAAATCCAGAAAATCACATTGTAGGATTTTTATGAATTTATTTGCAAGTTATGGTGGAAAATAAGTATTTGGTCAATAACAAAAGTTTCTCAATAACTTGTATTATATAACCCTTTGTTGGCAATGACACAGGTCAGACGTTTTCTGTAAGTCTTCACAAGGTTGTCACACACTGTTGCTGGTATTTTGGCCCATTCCTCCATGCAGATCTCCTCTAGAGCAGTGATGTTTTGGGGCTGTCGCTGGGCAACACAGACTTTCAACTCCCTCCAAAGATTTTCTATGGGGTTGAGATCTGGGAGATCATCGCTAGGCCACTCCAGGACCTTGAAATGCTTCATACTAAGCCACTCCTTCGTTGCCCGGGCGGTGTGTTTGGGATCATTGTCATGCTGAAAGACCCAGCCACGTTTCATCTTCAATGCCCTTGCTGACGGAAGGAGGTTTTCACTCAAAATCTCACGATACATGGCCCCATTCATTCTTTCCTTTACACGGATCAGTCGTCCTGGTCCCTTTGCAGAAAAACAGCCCCAAAGCATGATGTTTCCACCCCCCATGATTCACAGTAGGTATGGTGTTCTTTGGATGCAACTCAGCATTCTTTGTCCTCCAAACACGACGAGTTGAGTTTTTCCAAAAAGTTCTATTTTGGTTTCATATGACATTCTCCCAATCCTCTTCTGGATCATCCAAATGCACTCTAGCAAACTTCAGACGGGCCTGGACATGTACTGGCTTAAGCAGGGGGACACGTCTGGCACTGCAGGATTTGAGTCCCTGGCGGCGTGGTGTGGTTACTGATGGTAGGCTTTGTTACTTTGGTCCCAGCTCTCTGCAGGTCATTCACTAGGTCCCCCCGTGTGGTTCTGGGATTTTTGCTCACCGTTCTTGTGATCATTTTGACCCCACGGGTGAGATCTTGCGTGGAGCCCCAGATCGAGGGAGATTATCAGTGGTCTTGTATGTCTTCCATTTCCTAATAATTGCTCCCACAGTTGATTTCTTCAAACCAAGCTGCTTACCTATTGCAGATTCAGTCTTCCCAGCCTGGTGCAGGTCTACAATTTTGTTTCCGGGTGCCTTTGACAGCTCTTTGGTCTTCGCCATAGTGGAGTTTGGAGTGTGACTGTTTGAGGTTGTGAACAGGTGTCTTTTATACTGATAACAAGTTCAAACAGGTGCCATTAATACAGGTAACAAGTGGAGGACAGAGGAGCCTCTTAAATAATAAGTTACAGGTCTGTGAGAGCCAGAAATCTTGCTTGTTTGTAGGTGACCAAATACTTATTTTCCACCATAATTTGCAAATAAATTCATTAAAAATCCTACAATGTGATTTTCTGGAAAAAAAATTCTCAATTTGTCTGTCATAGTTGACGTGTACCTATGATGAAAATTACAGGCCTCTCTCATCTTTTTAAGTGGGAGAACTTGCACAATTGGTGGCTGACTAAATACTTTTTTTCGTTCTTACACAATGACCTTGGTGATCTCCTACAACTGAGATGAAAATACACTCAAGGACATGAAAAGTTATGGAGGAGCTGGGAACACAAAAGATGACCATTTCAATGTACTAATACGTACACTGAGTATACCAAACATTAGGAACACCTTCCTAATATTGAGTTGCACCCACCCGTTTTCCCTCAGAACAGCCTCAATTCATCAGGGTATGGACTCTACAAGATGTCGAAAAGTGTTCCACAGGGATTCTGGCCCATGTTGACTCCAATGCTTCCCACAGTTGTGTCAAGTTGGCTGGATGTCCATGTCTCAAGGCTTAAACATCCTCCTATAACCTGTCTCCTCCCCTTTATCTACACGGATTGAAGTAGGTTTAACAAGTGACATCAATAAGGTATCATAGCTTTCACCTGGATTCACCTGGTCAGTCTGTCATGGAAAGAGCAGGTGTCCTTAATGTTTTGTACACTCAGTGTGTATCCTCTCTCTGAAGTAGATGACATTCTACCATCGTACACCTGTTCACCGGACGTGCTACCTTGTCCCAGGCCTGCTGTTTTCAACTCTCTCTCTCTACCGCACCTGCTATTTCAACCTCTAAATGCCCGGCTATGAAAAGCCAAGTGACATTTACTCCTGATGTACTGACCTGTTGCAACCTCTACAACCACTGTGATTATTATATTATTGACCCTGCTGGTCATCTATGAAAGTTTGAACATCTTGGAGAAAAATCTGGCCTTAATGGCCATGTACTGTTATAATCTCCACCCAGCACAGCCAGAAGGGGACTGGCCACCCCTCAGAGCCTGGTTCCTTTCTAGGTTTCTTCCTAGGTTTCTGCCTTTCTAGGGAGTTTTTCCTAGCCACCGTGCTTCTACATCTTCATTGCTTGCTTTTGGGGTTTTAGGCTGGCTAGGTTTCTATATAGCACTTTGTGACATCTGCTGATGTAAAAAGGGCTTTATAAATAAAATGTGATTGATTGAATTTAATCTACAAAATTGAAGAGGGCAGGAACGCTGATGATTTATATTGTCACTGTATTATACAATAGCTTTCAATCAATCAATAATGTGAGAGATTGCAATCATCATATACACTCAGACACCACAAAATCAGACTCCCCTGTAATACAATAATTACAGTGAAGCCACCGGGAGACTCATTAAGTTGATTGGAAAGTAGCAGACAACAACTCCTAATAGTGTCTGACGATCTGATAATACAAATTGAGGTTATAAAAAGCTTGTGTTAAAATAAACAACAGTCTTATCTCTGTACAAATGGGATTACCTGCTTTGCATTACAAAACAACAACACATAAATGAAATTCCCTAAGTGTACAATATACAAACCACCCTGAATGATGCTGCCTGCCTGGGTGGGTTTTGTGGGACAGCTTTGGTTGTCTCTCTCTGATTTATTAGTGATTTAACAAATGAAAACGAGCCCCCCCTTCTGTTCAGTCAGACACACTGTGCCTGAGGTGATGGGCCTCAGGGGGGTGGGTTGGTGGGGGACGGGGGCTAGGGGTTGTATATGAGTGAATATTCAGTGCACGTTAGAGCAGCTTTTATGGTATGATCGCTCGTTTTAATTGCCCTTGCTGGCGCTGAAGACCCTGGGGCCTGGGAGATTTCCCCCTGACTTTTATTTAATGTCCCATTAGTGATAATGAACCTCTCTCTCTCTTTCGCTCTCTCTCACACACACATGCACACACACACGCACCCATACACCTACACACACACACATACACATGGTTACGCTAATGCTGTCCTCTGTAGCTCAATTGGTAGAGCATGGCACTTGTAACGCCAGGGTAGTGGGTTCGATCCCCGGGACTACCCATACGTAAAAATGTATGCACACATGACTGTAAGTCGCTTTGGATAAAAGCGTCTGCTAAATGGCATATTATAAATGTTCTTATATTATAAGATTCTAGGGGCATGTGCCTTTCGAAGTACTGTGCTACTGACCAAGAGAGACTCTGTAGTGTGTGAGTGATCTCACATGATGATTTGAAGGTAGTTCTACTAAAGCCTCCATCATAGCCTCGGTCCCTGATCACCTACTAAACTACTGTTTTAAAAGATTGCCTTTAGGCTGCAGATACCAGTACTTGCACGGCAAGAAAGCTCAGTTTCATTAGAAGCATCATTCTACGAAAACAATGTATTTCTCATGAAAAACCTTGCAGAGATTTGAAAGGTTATGGAATATGTGTCCAGTGTTTTCATGAAGATCGATTGTTGTTTCTCAACTGACCACTTCTCCAGCGAAAGACGGATAACAACCCAATTCATTCAAAAGTAATGTATAATACAAAACATCAGGCAACAGACTTTAAAACTTCATTATTGAAATTATTTTAGAATATACATTTTCAATAGGCCCAGAAGTTACAGTACATGCCTTAAGCCAATAATAAGGACGAAGGTAAAAGGTTTTAAATAGAGAATGTTCGTTGAGACCTTGTCTCGGAACCCTCCCACAGCTCAGCACCACCCAGTAAGAGGGGTCTCTAACCTGACTAGAAACCACCTCCCCTCTGTCTCCCGCTCCCTCTCTGACACTCTGCTTAGCTATTTACCCCCTAGCAGGCAGGAAGGCCTGAGTGCTATTGGAACTATTTCGGACAATAAGAGCCTTACCAGCGTGACGCGAAAAGGCCCAACCCCCTTTCCAAGGCTGCTCTGTTCAGAGAGAGATTCCCGGCGAACTCAGGCATTTCACATAAATACATTCATGATTTCTTACTCAAAGCGGGCGGCGGTTCGTGTGCCAAGTATATGGTTATTGTAGGCGAGAGTCGTTTCTGAAGGTACCGATGTTAAGTGTCTCTGTCCCTCTGTCCCTCCCTCTCCATTTCATTCTTTAACAAGCAGCCATGTTGTTGTCATTCCGCTAGGGACCTGTTTTCAGCGTATTAAGTCCAGTCACTAACCGGTGCAGAGTGTGTATGTTTATGCTGTGTTCCCATTTAATTAGCTAGTAAATAAATAATTAAACCAATTTGAATCATAAGTAAGGCTCGGGTTTTTGCAGATGCAAGGAGGTTACGACTGTTCAGAATGATGATATGATACGAGGTTATGATTAATAAGTTGTCTGTTTATAGATGTGATAGGTAAAGACCTTTAGAGTTTAATTCGGGGGATGGTAACTCTTTAAAGAACCGCTCTCGTGGCCCCAGATCCTAATGAGTTAATTGTTACATGATTAATTTAATCGGGTAACAATTGAACATAGTTAGTTAATTAGATAAAACAGTCTTCAGATTAATGTTAAAGTCAAGTCACAACAGGGTGAAATAGTGTTTTCTCCACACATGTGAAAAGGTGGTGTTAACATGTTGCAGTAGCAATGGTTCCACTTGTGGAATTGCAAATTCTGTAATGCCATTCTGTAAAAAGGTCACTTAGCCTACCTGAGTATAATAATTGAAGTGCGTTACAAATAATATTTATTTTTTTCTGAGCCATCCACTCAATTATTATTGTAGTTCTCCATGGTGTTGCATATACAGTGGGGAGAACAAGTATTTGATACACTGCCGATTTTGCAGGTTTTCCTACTTACAAAGCATGTAGAGGACTGTAATTTTTATCATAGGTACACTTCAATTGTGAGAGACAGAATCTAAAACAAAATCCAGAAAATCGCATTGTATGATTTTTAAGTAATTAATTTGCATTTTATTGCATGACATAAGTATTTGATCACCTACCAACCAGTAAGAATTCCGGCTCCCACAGACCTGTTAGTTTTTCTTTAAGAAGCCCTCCTGTTCTCCACTCATTACCTGTATTAACTGCACCTATTTGAACTCGTTACCTGTATAAAAGACACCTGTCCACACACTCAATCAAACAGATTCCAACCTCTCCACAATGGCCAAGACCAGAGAGCTGTGTAAGGACATCAGGGATACAAATGTAGACCTGCACAAGGCTGGGATGGGCTACAGGACAATAGGCAAGCAGCTTGGTGAGAAGGCAACAACTGTTGGCGCAATTATTAGAAAATGGAAGAAGTTCAAGATGACGGTCAATCACCCTCGGTCTGGGGCTCCATGCAAGATCTCACCTCGTGGGGCATCAATGATCATGAGGAAGGTGAGGGATCAGCCCAGAACTACACGGCAGGAACTGGTCAATGACCTGAAGAGAGCTGGGTCCACAGTCTCAAAGAAAACCATTAGTAACACACTACGCCGTCATGGATTAAAATCCTGCAGCGCACGCAAGGTCCCCCTGCTCAAGCCAGCGCATGTCCAGGCCCGTCTGAAGTTTGCCAATGACCATCTGGATGATCCAGAGGAGGAATGGGAGAAGGTCATGTGATCTGATGAGACAGAAATAGAGCTTTTTGGTCTAAACTCCACTCGCCGTGTTTGGAGGAAGAAGAAGGATGAGTACAACCCCAAGAACACCATCCCAACCGTGAAGCATGGAGGTGGAAACATCATTCTTTGGGGATGCTTTTCTGCAAAGGGGACAGGACGACTGCACCGTATTGAGGGGAGGATGGATGGGGCCATGTATCACGAGATCTTGGCCAACAACCTCCTTCCCTCAGTAAGAGCATTGAAGATGGGTCGTGGCTGGGTCTTCCAGCATGACAACGACCCGAAACACACAGCCAGGGCAACTAAGGAGTGGCTCCGTAAGAAGCATCTCAAGGTCCTGAAGTGGCCTAGCCAGTCTCCAGACCTGAACCCAATAGAAAATCTTTGGAGGGAGCTGAAAGTCTGTATTGCCCAGCAACAGCCCCGAAACCTGAAGGATCTGGAGAAGGTCTGTATGGAGGAGTGGGCCAAAATCCCTGCTGCAGTGTGTGCAAACCTGGTCAAGATCTACAGGAAACGTATGATCTCTGTAATTGCAAACAAAGGTTTCTGTACCAAATATTAAGTTCTGCTTTTCTGATGTATCAAATACTTATGTCATGCAATAAAATGCAAATTAATTACTTAAAAATCATACAATGTGATTTTCTGCATTTTTGTTTTAGATTCTGTCTCTCACAGTTGAAGTGTACCTATGATAAAAATTACAGACCTCTACATGCTTTGTAAGTAGGAAAACCTGCAAAATCGGCAGTGTATCAAATACTTGTTCTCCCCACTGTAGATCAAAATTGAATCACCCAAATCCAAAATATTACTAATGAGTGTTTTGCAATCTTCCAAATAAAAGTGATGAATCATGAGTATCAATAACATTCAATGCACATATAACTAATTTACTGTGGAATATAAACTGCTGTAGATTTACATTAATCACTCTGCAGACACAGCAGAAACTGTAAATTGGCAGAATAACGTCAAACCACAACCATCATGACACTACTACTTCTCTGAGTGAAATGAGTGCAGAGAAGCATACAACACTTAACCAAGCTGGGGCTTAGAACATTAACCAGCTCTGACAACATTACTTGAATCTGAACACTGATTCCACTCTCAGTCTCCTGTTTACGGCTTTACTGGGATGTTCAAAATCTGCTGAAACCCCCTCTGGCACACACTTTATCCTATGCACGTCTCAGATCATTATAACTGCTGGTGGAGGAGAGTGGGACCATCTTGTGGGTGGAGAGATGGAGATATCATTCACCTAACAGCAGGTATTGTGGGGGGGGTGTGATCTGCATCTCCCACATTCTCTCTTTTTTTGTTTGAGAGCTTTATAATTTTGTAAATTGACTTTTTCTCACACTGTTCACTGTATGCTGTTATTATTCTAAATGACTGTGGATATCCAGCCACTTGAAAGATAATATAGGTTGAATCAAAGTGGTCTCTTCATTATTCAAAAACACTTTGTTTCAGCATCATAGTTCTCATCAGGGTACTTACGGGTAAAAAGACAAAGACAGGTTTTAATGCATTGCGAAATAGCTATTTTTCCTTCAGACTGATAGGAATGAAGACACAGGAATGTTTTATTTTGATTGGAATGAATTACAGTCAAGCTCACCAAATACAATCCATAAAGATATTGCTAAATTGACAAATGGAAGGTATGTAGCTATTATGATAGTCTAGTCCCCATGTCTTCCATATGGTAACTCTATAGTACTGCCCCCTTAGGCCCCTCATCGCCCACTGACCTGACCCTGGCTCTGAGTGGGATTTCAGAGAGCAGGGCTGGCCTCATGGAGGAAAATAGTGTTGATTAACACAGTTAGAGAATCACAGCCGGTGGCTTGGGGCACATCTGGACTCACAGACTTATCCCCCTTTCAGCACCATAAGGCAGAAACTAAATGAGTGAATCATCCCCGGGTCTGTGGCTACGATCGAGTGGAGATTAGCAGCAAATTTGTCATCCAATCTTCATAACTTAATTACAGAGGCACATAGGAATCATCAATGCTAATTAGATGAGATACATACCTAGGGGCCAAATTTGATCTTTAAATTAGAAAATTAAGAGCATGATTTAACTGGATGGTGCAAATCAATACTCCAGTCACTTCTGTGGTGGGGACTGGAGAGTAGCTGCAATGTTCAGCAAAGTCAATTTGATAATAACTGCAGGTGAGGCTAAGCATGCTTGTTTTAATCAGAGTATAATTTTTGATAACATCGCTAATGGCTTCCCCCGAGGCACAAAAAAACGGATTGATTAGTGACTGAAATCAAGGGAATGAAGTGTGTGTGTTTACATCGCATTTCATAAATTTACCCAACCTTGAAAATGTGCCATAATGTATGATTTAGATTGCCAGTATTATGGTGAAACGTTGAAAAGAAGAAGTGAAAAAATCCATGAAACTTACCTTGGTCTAAGGCTGTAGCACAATATATAGATTCCCAGGAATTGATGCAAAATGAGACCATACACATTATAGATGCGAAATGATGCCCTCGGCTACTTAAACAGCCACCACTATCACCATGCCAACCCCCCAAACACACACAGCTGCCCCTCCCCAGCCCCTCAAAAACGAAAATAAATAATCCACCAACCACCAGTGATTCCATGATGGTGTGGCCATCTGCCCCAGCTACAAATGGAGTCTTAGTTCTCTTTGACCGCAAGCAAGATGCTCAGCCTAATGGGGGCCTGGCATCTGCATTCACCTCCACTGCCAGAACTCGTTAGGAAAACCGCCGGCAACATCACACGGACATAGAGGCTTCTCCTGTGATCTCTATCACTATGGACTTACAGTACAGCTCACCCCCACATTCAGCATCAGCATCTAGGAAAAAACATATGGGTCATGTGATATGTGTGTGTTCCTTTTCATAGTTTAGCAATTCTAAAACAGAATACTAAATAGAGCGAATCACCTCAATGAAACTTACCAACGTAGATATCTGCCACTGTTCTGTAAATTCAATGTTATGATATCTTGAGCCTTGCAACCACACAATCAAGTGTTATTATGATCATGTTTATACTATTCAACTGCTGCTGCAAAATTTAGCAATTTAATCTAAATATCTTGAAGGATAAATATATCTACTTCCCCTGGCTGTTACTCAGCATTATGGCTTAAGAATGGTATGTCATTTGCCCTAGTTTATTAATGAGAAGAAGATGGCGTTTGGTAAACAGAGTGAAAAATGATTCCCACAGCTATACCTTAATTACTAGGCAGAGGTACCTAGGATGAATAATTCAGTCATTTTAGCACTGCTTTGCTGAACATACACATGCACGCAGACACACACACACACACACACACACACACATGCACATGCACACACACATACACGCACACACACATCGATTGCTTGATGATAATTGGAAGAATGCAATGGCAGAGGCTTACACCCCATTGGTTAGCAGATTACCTGAAATTGCTGTACTGCCTAAAATAATGAGATATCCGTATGAGGCAAATGTACTGTGATAATGTCAATTTGACACAGCCTGTTTGTATTATTAGATCCAATGTCTCTGTGAATATCAAGCCTCTTTAATTGTTATTAGGTTTGTTATGCTAATAGCACAGGACAGAAACTCATTTACATAAAAATCCACTCACTGTGATCGGTGTGTATTTTTTTGTTGGCAAGGTTGGATAGGTTTAATGTTCAACCTACCAGACAGCTGTCAGGATGGATACATATTAACAGATAAAAAGGACATTAAGTGGAAGGTAAAATATGTATTTTACTCAAACTTTAAATGTATTAATTGCATTATATTAAAAGTAGTACTATTACAAACTGATTAATAATATTGAAACTTATAGAATTAGCACTTCCTGGAGGGAATCAGGATCCAAACAATCTCAATTGAGTTTTAAATTGAAACAGATAACCAGCAGTCTAAATCAAAACTACACTGGAAAATCATGCATTGGATTTCCAGTCGTAATGTGCTATATGGTATCGCATGAATTCCCTACATAATGACCCCTTTCCACTGAGTCGTGCCTGGATTTCATATCCCACTGTCTAATGGAAGTATAATTTCCTCATTCCCTTCCCATCTGCACACACTTGAGGAGAAATCTGACAGTGAAATCACCAACAGGTAGCGAGGGTGGGAGGGACACACATCTGACTCAAAGTAAGGGCCTGTGGGCAGTGGTAAAATCAGTGGTGGCTGGACCTTTATAAAGAAGTAGAGTTGGGAGGCAGGTTGGATGGGTGTAGTTGGTGGAAGTACAGCCCTTGGTAGTCAGTAACGATGGAACATATTTTCCTTCCTTCCCTGACCAGCATCCACTTAAAAATGGTGGGTCATTGAATAGAATGGAGTTCCATTCTTCTTACTGTGGGAATTTAATCTAAGATCAGTACAGGAATAACACAAGCAACCCAAGGAACAACATTCAAAGGGCATGCTCAGATTAAACTGTGGATCTCTCAGTCCATTGCGTTTCACAGACTTCACTCAGGCTCTCAAAGACAACCATTAACGCCACCAAAACTCAGGTCCTATTCAGTTGTTGTCATGGCAACACTCAACATCATCATCCTTTCCAAAGGATTTGTGTGTGCGTGTCCAGGAGTTGAACAAATGCTCACTCAAGAAACTGACAGAAAACTCCACAGAGTTACAAAATCGTATTCTTCTAACACATGCTGAAGAGAAACCCTGACGGGGGGTGATGGGTGATAGTACCCATGTCTGGAGAAACTGGCTGTTTCCATTCTGGCAAAAGTCCTCTCAGGTATGATGGACTACATTCAGTCCCTCTGGCTCTGGAGAAGAGCTTTATGTGGGCCCCACGCTGACAGCTCAAACACTCTCACTGCTCTCACTGCTTTCCATCCAACACTGCGCCTGCTTTCACCTGGGGAGCCAACACATTAGGCCTCCACGTCATTTGCACCCTTTACAGAATTATGCGCTGCAAGGATAAGAAGATGGGGGAAAAAAGCTGCCAACCTGCTCCCATCTGCTTCCTAACAATACCAGGCCATTTCAGTCACACACTTTATTAGGCTGTGGGCAGTTGAGTGTTAGAAACACCACAAATTACACCACAAAAAGATGTTAGAGCAGAGCAGGTACTTTTGTTAGATTAAGCCTGGCTATATTTAATGGAAATATGTATTTTTTGCAGAGGGCACTTGTGGTTTGAGTCGGACATGAGTGTCTCTGGAAGGGGTTTCATTTGCTGAATGGCCAAGAGGAGAGAGGGAGGTAGGGGATGATGGCTACCTTGTATGAGAGTGGCCAATTTGCCAATCAGTCCATTTCCCACTTGGGCTGGGGCTCAGCGTGGTCCTAGAGTCCTGTTCCCAGGAGGCCAACGCTTACAAATGCCCTCTAGTTTATACATGTGGAAAATGGTTGCTCTTTTTGTCTACTTTTTATTAAAGCCATGTTGCAGTATGAGTAGCATCACTGAGAGAGTGTTAACTGTAATGGAAGCTGTAGGTACAGCAAAGTTTCCAAAAGTGAGACAGCATTCACTTAAACACCTAACAACTTAGACACTTTGACACAATTGCCTGGCATTAACATGGCTTCAAGCTGATTAGGCTGAGAGTTCAATAAGGGTCTGCAGCCTCATACTAGCCTGGTAATCCATTCAAATTAAGCCAATGGACCCCATCTCACAGAGGTTAAGGCCCAAGTAATTAACACAACACTCTGTTATCACGCCTCCAGTCCTGCATTGACTTTCCCTCAACTGCTAATGCGAATAATAATAAGATGTCTGGAGAAAGGTATGCAAAGTGCAAGCACCACAATTCTTTCTGCATTCATTTCTCTTAACATACAGTGCTTGTTGTGATTTATGAGAATTGACAGCCCATTATTAAAAAACGCTCATAAGCCCGTGCGTTGGCAATCACCTTAAGAGTGTTGGGGAGAGTTTTTTTTTATTAAAGTGAGAGCTTATGCACACAATTTGAACAGGCATTAAACCCATTTTACACAGTTCATGCTCAGACAAGGACTGACACATACAGTGCCTTCAGAAAGTATTCATATCCCTTGACTTTTTCACATTTTGTTGTGTTACAAAGTGAGATTAAAATTGATTTAATTGTCATTTTTTTTGTCAACGATCTACACAAAATACTCTAATGTCAAAGTGGAGAAAAAAATCTAACATTTGTAAAAAAAAAAAAACACTAAAAAAAAAATACACTACCCTGTCTTGATTACATACTGTAGGTATTCAACCCCCTTAGTCAATACATGTTAGAATCACCTTTGGCAGAGATTATAGCTGTGAATCTTTCTGGGTAAGTCTCTAAGAGCTTTGCACACCTGGATTGTACAGTGTTTGCACATTATCCTTTAAACAATTCTTCAAGCTCTGTCAAGTTTGTTGTTGATCATTGCTAGACGGCCATTCTCAAGTCTTGCCATAGATTTTCAAGCCGATTTAAGTCAAAACTGTAACAAGGCCACTGAGGAACATTCAAGCAACTCCAGTGTATGACTGAACCAGGTTTTCCTCAAGGATTTTGCGTGTGTTTAGTTCTATTCCATTTCCTTTTATCCTAAAAAAACTCCCTATTCCATGCCGATGACAAACATACCCATAACATGATGAAGTCACCACCATGCTTGAAAATATGAAAAGCGGTACTCAGTGATGTGTTGTTTTTGCAGTTTTACTTTAGCACAGTTTTACTTTAGCGCCTTATTGCAAATGGGATGTATGTTTTGGAATATTATTTTTCTGTACAACTTCCTTCTTTTCACTCTGTCAATTAGGTTATTATTGTGGAGTATACTATAATGTTGTTGATCCATCCTTAGTTTTCTCCCATCACAGCCGTTAAACTCTAACTCTTTTAAAGTCACCATTGACCTCATGGTGAAATCCCTGAGTGGTTTCCTTCCTCTCCGTCAACTGAGTTAGGAAGGACGCCTGTATCTTTGTAGTGACTGGGTGCATTGATACACCATCCAAATTGTAATTAATAACTTCACCATGCTCAAAGGGATATTTAATGTCTGCTTTTTTAATTACCCATCTACCAATAGGTGATCTTCTTTGTGAGGCATTGGAAAACTTCCCTGGTCTTTGTGGTTGAATTAGTGTTTGGAATTCACTGCTCGACTGAGGGATCTTACAGATAATTGTATGTGTGGGGTACAGAGACAAGGTAGTCATTCAAAAATCATGTTAAACACTATTATTGCACACAGAGTGACTCTATGCAACTCATCATGTGACTTGTTAAGCACATTTTTACTCCTGAACTTATTAGGCTTGCCATAACAAAGGGGTTGAATACAACTTTTTTATTTTTTTATTTTTTTAATTCTCAAAACATAATTCCACTTTGACATTATGGAATATTGTGTGTAGGTCAGCGACATAAAATCTACATTTAATTCATTTTAAATTCAGGCTGTAACAGTCCAGGTGTGCCTCATGATGACGTGCAGGTGCACGTAATGATGGATGCCAGGTGTGCGTAATGATGGTTCCCAGGACTGGTGGTTAGTATAACGGCCACGTCGAACGCCGGAGGGGAGTAGCGGGAGTAGATGTGACAGTACCCACCAATGACGCACGGCTTCAGCCGCAGGATGAGGAGCGGCCGGTCCAAGCGGCGAAGGTGGAAATCACGGATGATGTTGGGATCCAGAATGTCCACCGGAACCCAACACCGCTCCTCTGGGCTGTACCCCTCCCAGTCCACAAGGTACTGGAGCCGACCCCCACGACGTCGGGAGTCCAGTAGAGATCTGACGGCATAGGCCGGACCCCCCCTCGATATCCAGGGGGTGCGGATGGGAGTCGTGGGGGACAGCATCAGCTAGGGGACCAGGAACCACCAGCCTGAGAAGGGAGACATGAAAAGAAGGTGAGATACAGCAGTCACTGGGAAGCTGTAACCTATATGTCACTTCGTTGACCCCCCGGAGAACATTGAACGGCCCCACACACCAGGGACTCAGCTTCTCGCAGGGCAGGACGGAGTGGGAGGTTCCTGGTAGAGCGCCAGACACGATCCACAGGGTGGTACACAGGGGTCGCACTGCGGTGGTGGTCTGCCTGCTCCTTTTGACGGTGGATGGCGTGCTGGAGTCTCACGTGGGCATCGCTCCACACTTCTTCTGCGCGCCTGAACCACTCATGGCATGGGGTCCGCGGAGCCAGGGCTGGCTGAAAACCCAGAACACACTGGAAGGGGGTCAACCCAGTGGAGGAGTGATGTAGAGAGTTCTGGGCATACTCCGCCCATGGAAGGAATCGTGACCACTCTCCCTGACCGGTCCTGCCAGTGACTCCTCAGGAACCTCCCCAGCTCCTGGTTCATCCTCTCCACCTGCCCGTTGGACTGAGGCCTATACCCGGAAGTGAAGCTGACCGTGATCACGAGCTTCTCCATAAAGGCTCTCGATACCCGTGATGTGAATTGGGGTCCACGGTCGGCGACGATGTCCTCCGGAAGATCATAATGCTGGAAGAACTGCTGGAATAGTGCCTCAGCAACCTGGAGAGCAGTAGGGAGACCAGAACGAGGGATTAAATGACAGGATTTTGAAAATCTATCCACAACCACCAAAATGGTGGTGAAACCATCAGAGGAGGGGAGATCAGTAACAAAGTCAATGGATAGATGGGACCAGGGACGCTGAAGCACAGGAAGGGGAAAGAGTTTCCCTGCTGGAGCGTTCCGGTGGGATTTGGTTTGGACACATACGGAACAGGAGTTAACGTAGCAAATGACGTCCTGTGCCAAGGTGGGCCACCAGTACTTCTCAGAGATGGATTGGGTAGTGCGAGAAATACCTGGATGTCCAGCGACAATAGCTGTGTGTGCCCAGGTCAGCAGCCAATCCCTGTGGGAACGTAGATGCGCTCGGGAGTACAGTTAGTGGGTGTGGGTTCCCTCTCCAGAGCCTGGCGAATGTCCACATCTACGTCCCAGACCACAGGAGCTACGACTCGGGAGGATGGGATTATAGGTGCACTTAGGACAGGACCCTCTCCCGAATCATAGAGACGGGACAGGGCATCGGCCTTGGTGTTCTTTAAACCTGGGTGATAGGTCAGCGTGAAGTCGAACCTTGTGAAGAAAAGGGCCCACCTTGCTTGGCACGGATTCAGCCTCCTCGCTGTCCGTATGTACTCCAGGTTCCGCTGGTCGGTGAGGATGACGAATGGTTCCTTGGCGCCCTCCAGCCAGTGTCTCCACTCCTCTAATGCCAACTTCACCGCCAGGAGCTCTCGATCACCGACGTCGTAATTCCTCTCTGCAGGGGACAGTTTGTTAGAGTAATATGCACACGGATACAATTTCTGTGGATTACCTTGTCGTTGAGACACAACTGCCCCCACGCCCACCTCTGAAGCATCCACCTCCACCACAAAGGATATCGTGGGATCTGGGTGTTTGAGCAATGGGGCGGAGGTGAAAATATCCCTTGAGTAGACGGAAGGCCTCGTCGGCTGCTGGCCTTGGTGTTCTTTGAACCTGGGTGATAGGTCAGCGTGAAGTCGAACCTTGTGAAGAAAAGGGCCCACCTTGCTTGGCACGGATTCAGCCTCCTCGCTGTCCGTATGTACTCCAGGTTCCGCTGGTCGGTGAGGATGACGAATGGTTCCTTGGTGCCCTCCAGCCAGTGTCTCCACTCCTCTAATGCCAACTTCACCGCCAGGAGCTCTCGATCACCGACGTCGTAATTCCTCTCTGCAGGGGACAGTTTCTTAGAGTAATATGCACACGGATACAATTTCTGTGGATTACCCTGTCGTTGAGACACAACTGCCCCCACGCCCACCTCTGAAGCGTCCACCTCCACCACAAAGGATATCGTGGGATCTGGGTATTTGAGCAATGGGGCGGAGGTGAAAATGTCCCTTGAGTAGACGGAAGGCCTCGTCGGCTGCTGGGCTCCACACCAACCTACAGGGACCTCCCTTGAGGAGAGCGGTGAGAGGGGTGGTGACGAAGCTGAAGTTCCTGATGAACTGATGGTAGAAGTTGGCAAACCCCAAAAACCGTTGTAACCCCTTTATGGTGGTCGGGACTGGCCATGACCTTACCGCATCTACCTTCTTGTCGTCCATCCTCACTCCCTGTGGGCTGATTTGGTAGCCTAAGAAGGAGACAGCCTTCTGATGAAATCGGCACTTCTCAGTCTTGACGAACAGGTGGTTAGCCAGGAGACGTTCCAGGACTCCTCTAACGTGAGTGATCCTCCAGGGTAGCAGAGTAGACCAGGATGTCATCGATATACACGACCACCTGGCCTCCGAACATGTCCCTGAACACCTCGTTAACGAATACCTGGAACACTGACAGAGCTAAACCAAAAGGCATCACCAAGTACTCGTAGTGACCAGACATCGTGCTAAACGCAGTCTTCCACTCATCCCCCTCCCAGATGCGGATGAGATTGTATGCACTCCGCAGGTCCAGTTTGGTAAAGAACAGGACCCCGCAGAGCTGTTCGATGGCTGCCGGCACCAACGGGAGAGGGTAACAGTACTTTGTGGTGATTTCATTGAGTCCTCTGTAATCAATACATGGACGTAACCCTCCATCCTTCTTGGCCACGAAGAAGAAACCAGCTGACGCAGGAGAAGTGGACGTTCAGATGAAACCTTGTTGGAGCGCCTCTTGGATGTAATCCTCCATGGCCTGGGTCTCAGCCAAGTCAGAGGGTAGGTGCGTCTGTGTGGAGGCGCAGACCCTGCCAGCAGGTCGATTGCACAGTCCCAGGGACGATGAGGAGGAAGACAGGTGGTGCGGGTCTTGGAGTATACCTCCCGTAGGTCCTGGTATACCTCCGGGATGTTGGGCTGAAGGACAACCACAGGACTCTCAACTGACGTGGAACCACAGGGGATGGGGAAGCAGGTCCTCCAGCATTTGGGTGACCAGTCTGTGATTATCATCCTCGACCATGAGATGGTGGGGTTATGGTGTTGAAGCCAAGGGAGGCCGAGGATGATCTTGTGACCTGGTGCACTGGTGATGAAGAAGGGGATGTTCTCCTGATGAATGGACTCCACGGTGAGGGTGAGTGGTTGGGTGATGTGTGTGATGGTTCCGGCTCCTAGTGGCCGATTATCGAGGGCTTGAACCGGGAAAGGAGAGGAGAGCAGGTATGAGATGATGTTAAGAGAGGAGGTAAGGGTCTGGTCAATAAAGTTCCCCACGGCACCGGAATCCACTAGCGCTGTACACACAGTACATGAGGGACAGTCAACTAGTGTGATGGACACCAAAAAGAGTTTAGTAGAAAGTGATGAAGATGGAATACTCACTCCAGCCCTAGGAGGTGGAAGATCACGTGACCATCACTCTGCTCTTGTGGATCCCGGATTAGGAAGTGCCGGACACCGCTGGAGCTGGTTCCCTCCTTGACCACAATACAGACAGAGCCCCAGCTGTCTCCGTCTGCGTCATTCCGCCGCGGGGAGGCGTGTGACCTTAACCTCCATGTGTTCAGGCTCTGATCCAGAGTGTTCACTGAGGGACGGAGAGAAGCAATGAGAGTACCGACGCTCCCGAAGTAGGTTATCCAGACGGATGGCCATTGCAGTGAGTGCGTCCAAGGAGAGGTTGTCGTCTCGACAGGCCAATTCCGTCTGGACCTCCTCGTGCAGACCTCTTCTGAATAGTGTTCGAAGTGCCGGCTCGTTCCATCCGCTGGATGCTGCTACTGTCTGGAAGGTGAGTGCGTACTCGGCAGCCATCTGGTCCCCATGTCGTAATTGGAGTAAGCGCTCACACCCCTCTCTGCCCTCCGATGATCGAATATGCATTTGAACAGAGCCATGAACCCCTCATATGAATCTAGCTCCACCTCTCCTCTCTCCCAGGCGGCCGTGGCCCATTCCAACACCCGCACAGTCAGCAGAGAAATAACCATGACAACCTTGGACCTCTCGGTGGTGGGAGCTCCCATCTGGTTCGTAAAGTAGAGCGAGCATTGAAGTAGGAAGCCACGGCATTTAGATGGTGTGCCGTCATATTTATCCGGGAGGGACAAACGGGCATCGCTGACCTGAGCAGGTTGCTGAATGGGCTTTTGTGCTGACTCGCTGGGTCAACTGGCTGTAGAGTATCTTCCGATAGTTGACGACAATGCCTCCCGGGTATGTTCGAGACCTTGCACACTGCGAAGTTCCTCTCCCATAGTCGTCCCCAGTTGTGCCAGCTTGTCATGCTCTTTCCCAAAAGCTCCCAACATACAACCTATATACTTATTATGGACACAGTATGCCTACATTATTAGCTATCTTTGTTATTATTTGTTGTTATTTGTTATTAGTCCCATCCTTCAACTCTATGCAATACCTCCCATCTATCTCTTAACACCATCCATATAGGATTTCTATTTGCCATATATATTTCAACCGTACTGTGATGTTTTACAAAAGTTCTGAACCTTTCTATTCTCATTGCTTCTACAGATTGTGAATTAAAAATAAACATTTTTGCTAAAAGTATTATTATATTATTGATTGATTGACTATGACTTTTCAGATCACCCAGTAATGCTATCTGCAAGGTTAGTTCCAGGTAAATATTGCAATCCTTTAGCCATTCCTGGACCTGTGTCCAAAAACAAGCTACAAATGGACAGAACCAAAACAAATGATCTAATGATTCTGTCTCTTCACAGCAAAATCTGCAGAGCTGGGAAGATTGTATCCCCCATATAAATAACATTCTATTGGTAGCAAGAATTTTATATAATAATTTAAATTGAAAGATTCTAATTTTTTTTTTTTTTTTTTATCCGGTGTCGTTTTGCATGTCAGTTCATAAACACTATGCCATGGGATCGGTACGTCAAAGATCTCTTCCCAACTATTTTGCAATCTATATGGGACGGCTGTCAATCCTTTGGTCCTTAAGTGAAACTGATATACTTTTTTTATTTATCACAGTTTTCCTTAACCAATTATGTTCTTTAATGCAAGGCCGACAGACAAGTTCCTTACTTTCTCCCCCTTCCACTTTCCTCTTCCACTTTTGCGGTAAGGCTGCAATTATTTGGTTGTAATTTTGGGTAGAGCAGATATTTCCATATGTTTTTGTTAGCTGCATGTGCGACATAACTCCACCAGTCCTACCGATTATATCATTTACGAAGATTATACCTTTTTTAAACATTCTGTCAAAAAATAAAGTTTTTTTGTCAATGAGTATATTTGAATTTAACCACAATATTTGTTGCATTATTTGTTCTGTCGTTTCTGGAGGATTAAATTGAAATTGCAACCAACTTTCTATGGCTTGTTTTAGAAATAGTGACATTTGGGAGATTATTTCCTTTTCAAATAACTGAAAGTGAGAGGTTGTAATCTGAATAAAGGGAAAAAGGCCTTTCTTGAACATTGGGTGAGACAATCTTACTAATTTGCTTGAGAACCTGTTGGGATTTAAGTATAACTTTTGTATGACTGAAGCTTTTAGTGATAGGTCTAATGCTTTAATATTTAATAATTTCTGTCCTCCGAATTCATATTCATTATATAAATATGCTCTTTTAATTTTGTCTGGCTTGCCGTTCCAAATCAAATTGAATATTTTTTTCTCATATAATTTTAAAAACTGTTCGCTAGGCGTCGGCAAGACCATAAGCAAATAGGTAAACTGGGATAATACTAAAGAGTTAATCAGGGTGATTTTTCCACAAATTGACAGGTATTTTCCTTTCCATGGTAGTAAGATCTTATCTATTTTTGCTAACTTTCTATTAAAATGTATTGAAGTGAGATCATTTATTTCCTTTGGGATATGTATTCCGAGTATATCCACATCACCATCAGACCATTTTATTGGTAAACTACATGGTAATGTAAAAATTGTATTTTTTAGTGATCCAATACGTAATATAGTACATTTGTCATAATTTGGTTGTAATCCAGAGAGGTTAGAAAATGTATCTAGATCCTCTATGAGGGTGTGGAGGGATTCTAGTTGTGGATTTAAAAGAAAACATGAATCATCAGCGTACAATGACACCTTTGTTTTTAAGCCCTGTATTTCTAATCCTCTGATATTATTATTGGATCTGATTTTAATAGCTAACATCTCGATGGCCACAATAAATAGATATGCCGATAGTGGACAACCTTGTTTCACTCCTCTTGACAGTTTAAAACTTTCTGAGAAATAGCCATTATTTACTATTTTACACCTAGGGTTACTATACATGATTTTGACCCATTTTATAAGAGATTCTCCAAAATTGAAATGCTCCAGGCATTTATATATAAACCCCAGTCGAACTTTATCAAATGCCTTTTCGAAGTCTGCTATGAATAGCAGGCCTGGTTTCCCATATTTTCCATAGTGTTCTATTGTTTCCAATACTTGCCTTATATTATCTCCAATGTATCTACCATGCAAAAAACCTGTCTGATTAGAATGAATAATATCCGACAATACCTTTTTAATTCTATGCGCTATACATTTTGCTAGGATTTTTGCATCACAACACTGAAGTGTAAGGGGCCTCCAATTTTGTAAATGGACTGGATCTTTATATTTTCCACTTGTATCCTGTTTCAGTAATAATGAGATCAGACCTTCTTGAGTGTCTGATAATCTACCATTTACATAGGAGTGGTTAAAACATGCTAATAACGGTCCTCTTAGTATATCAAAAAAGGTTTGGTATACCTCGACTGGTATGCCATCCAACCCTGGAGTTTTCCCGGACTTAAAGTCTTTAATTGCATCTTGAAGTTCCTCCTCTGTAATTTCCCCTTCACATTAGTCTTTCTGTGTGGCTGTTAATTTGACATTATCAATAGAAAAAAAATCTCTACAATTAGCTTCAGTTAGAGGAGATGGAGGCGACTGAAAAGAAAACATATGCTTAAAGTACTTTGTTTCTTCCTTCAAAATATCATTTGGTGAATTATGGGTGACTCCGTCAATTGTAACCAGTTTCATTAAGTTCTTTTTGGTAGCATTCCTATGTTGAAAATTAAAAAAGAATTTTGTGCATTTTTCCCCATATTCCATCCAGTTTGCTTTATTTTTATAATATATTACACTTGATCTTTCTTGAATAAGTTTCTCCATTTCTTTTTGTTTTTCCTCTAATTTATTCTGAGCCTCTATGTTACAGTTTTTATTGCCATCTATCTGTTCTGTTAGACTTTCTATTTCCTTTCTTAGTATAAACTCTTTTGACCTAAATTGCTTTTGTTTTCGAGATGAGTACTGAATTGCATGGCCTCTAAAGGCACATTTAAAGGTGTCCCATACAATAAGGGGATTCGCTGTACCTATGTTATGTTGGAAAAAGTCAGTTATAAATTCCTTTGTTCTAATTATAAATAAATTATCATCCAATAGGCTTTGATTAAATTTCCAATATCCTCGCCCACGTGGAAATTCAGTAAGAGTAATGTATATGCCTATTATATGATGGTCCGACCGCATTCTGTCCACTATCAACACTTTTTTAAAACTTTTGGTGCCAACGAGAATGAGATAAGAAAGAAGTCAAGACGACTAGCTTGATTCAGTCTCCGCCATGTATATCTCACTAGATCAGTATATTTAAGCCTCCATATATCTACTAGTTCTAATGTATCCATGACATTCACAATTTCCTTAAGAGCATGTGGGTGATTGTTTGTGGTGTGATTTCCTTTACGGTCCATTGAGCTATTTAAAACAGTAGAATATAATATGTTTCTGAACTACTGTACCATGATTACGGATAATTATGAATGAATCATGAATAATCATTAGTGAGAAAGTTACAGAGGCATAAATATCATAACCCCCCCCCCAGTTATTAATCATGGTTAACATGTTTTGGGGGTGTCACGTTGTATACTGATAGAAGACAGACGCAGGAATGCGTAATAGGGTTTTTTATTACTCTACCAAACATAGGGTACATCATGGAAAACGACGGGGACAAAGCCCAAAACAAGCAAGTAACACAGGGATGTAACTCAAACAAAAGAGCGAGGTGTAAACCTCTAAATAATACACGGGACGAGACCCGTAATAACAAGTGCACAATACTCGGTATATAAACTGTAATACAATGTACTCACGAGACCAACAGACATGGGACAAGACAGTCCGGGGTTGGTGGTAATGAACCAGGTCAGTGACACCTAGAAGGCCGGTGACGTAGACCTCCGGAGCTGGTGAACGGAATGAGCAGCAGTACAGGGGGGATCCGTGACAGGGGGCATGATCTTTGTGCATCTATAACTTTCTCACTCATCATTATTCACAATGAATTCATGATAATCCATATACATGGTAGTATCCACTTTATTGTAGAAATGTTCAGAAACATATTCTAGTCTCATTTACAATAAAAGTGACATCAACATGATTCATTTCTATTGGGTATAACATAATGTGAAACAAAACTAAAACAAGCTGCAAATGCATCCAACAAGTTTGTAGAGTCATTGCGTGCTAGAAATTTGGGAAAATGGTGAAACATTAAAAAAGTTTGATAAAACTATACTGAATATATTCACGTCACCAAATAACTGATGAAAACACACTGTTTTGCAATGAATGTCTACAGTAGCCTCAACAGCATAATCTAGGGTAGCACCATGATGTAGCCGGAGGACAGCTACGTATTTTCCGTCCTCCTCTGGGTACATTGACTTCAAAACGAGAGATCACCATGATGTCACAATAGCAAGCAAATGTTGTTCCGGGTTGAGAAAGTTGCGTTCTGTGCATGGTTCTCTGCATGGTTGTGCTCTGTATTTAGGCAGCAGGTAGCTTAGTGGGTAAGAGCGTTGTGCCAGTAACTGAAAGGTTGCTGGATCTAATCCCCGAGCCAACTAGGTGAAAAATCTGTCGATGTGCCCTTAAGCAAGGCACTTAACCCTAATTGCTCCTGTAAGTCGCTCTGGATAAGAGCGTCTAATAAAAAAGTAAATATTTACAAATCAGTCGGCAAAATGGACTTTCCAATAACATGAACCATTGTCAATGTTGCAGTGCTATTTAATGGTGTAATCTCAAAATTATCTAGGTAGTGAGCCACTACCTCCATTACCTGCATATGTGAGGTTAGTGTACCATGTTCAAAACTGTTTGTTCGCAATAAACAACAAGCAATGATATGATAGCATGTGCCTGTTCACTCATCATAGATTAAGGAGATCACAGTCAAGCAATAATATTGTCTTTTAAGCAGAGGTTGTTATTTTCTGTGTATTACATTAACTCTCAAATTGCAATGATTACATGTTGACACGTACGCTATGGCTTATGCCAGACAAGTAGCTAGCTAAGCTAGCTAGTACACTTTCTGATAACCTCGTAGCCCCAGCTCAGCTCAGCAACTCACATATGGCAGGCTATGGAACCATCATTGGCATCGGGTAAGGAAATATTTGTGTGCTGTTGTAGCTCCCAAGCCAGCTTATTCATTGAAAACTAGGGTTGTCTTTGCTTGCTAACGTTACATGACTGACCTCTTCATTCATCCATGTGTGCTGGCAAGATAGCCAATGGAATGCCAATGACTGAGGCAGGGATATCTAGCTTGCACTAGCAGGCAGCTTGTGGTCATTCGGTGTTCAAACAAGACAGCTGAAAAATAGCGAGACAATAACTGGAACTCAGCTAGCTAACTAGCTAGTTAGCTAGGTAGTTGTGGGCTACAGATGGGCTAGCTAATGTTAGCTAGCTAGCTACTGTTTTTGCATTCATGCATGCTGCACAGTGCTAGTGGGTGAACATTGGAGAAGTTAAAATACAGTGAGATACTGTAGTTTTCACTATTTTCATAAATGGAACAGATTAGCTATTTATCCAACATTGCAATTAGAGCTAGCTGGCTATATAAAAAATAAATAAATACATACATACAAATACGGGTCTCTGGCTAGCATACAGGTCAGCTGCAACCAAGGCAAAGTAGCTTTGTAGCTAGCTAGCATTTCCTCCATGAATGAAACAAACTAGCTAATTAGCTACCAACCTAGAAAAATGGAAGCTTGATAACAAGAGAGTAGTGTTAATGATTTCATAGAAGTATTATAAAACGGAGTATATTAATTATTAATTAGATCATCTAGCTAGTACGGCGGTGGTCTGCATATGGTTTCCTGTGCATTTTCAAGTCCAGCTTTCCGACGCTCGCAACCCGGAACTACCAGAACGGCTGTGTTTACAAGCATTCTGATTTGGTCTATACAAAACCTAGGAGGCTCATGGTTCTCACCCCCTTACATAGCCTTACACAGTAATTATAATGACTTCCAGAGGACGTCCTCCAATCTATCAGCTCAAAGGATCAGATAATGAATCTAGTACTGAAAGCATAAGCTACAGCTAGCTAGCACTGCAGTACATAAAGTGTTGTAAGTAGTTGACTCAAAAAGAGAAAAGGACAATAGTTGAACAGTTTTGAACAAATTCATTTCCTAAAAAGTAAGGAAAAGCAGCAGAGAAAGAGAGAGTGAGCTAGCTATTTTTCATTGTATTTTTTCTTCTTCTTAGTTTACCTTATACTTACTTAGCTAGCTAATGCAGCTAATTTAGCCTTCTCAACAACCTGAGTCAAACAAAGAGGAATGCTATTTATGTTAGCTAGCTGACTAAGTTAATCCAACATTGCAACTCTTCCAAGTCTAGATAAGCTTTCGGTTTTATTAATTTATTGCCACCGGGGCCTGCTGGTGTAACTGATTACTGTACTCTGTACTGCGTGATTGTACACATGGATTGGATTGTGGCTTTACTAAAGCATTAGTTCTAGTTTGTTGAATGTATCGTTAATATGGTGACAATGATGTAAGCTGTGTAGCGGTTAGAGGTTATGGTATGACGCTTCTATTTAAGGTTTGGCTTGGAGTGGTTTTTGCGCCTGGTCATGGACAGCTGTTGTCTTGTGCACTGAAGTCCACAAATGAAGGGGAAAGGTGAGAGGTGGAGAGCGCGTAGATGCGATAATGAATTATACAATGAGCAAAGTGATGATACTGTATGTGGCTGTTATGAAAGTGTGTGCAGGTGATCAGGGGTGTATTAATTCCAAAACGTTGCAAAAAAATTCTTAAATGTAAGCAAACAGAACAAAACGGGAAGGGACCTACCTGAATCTGTCCAATAGAAACTCTTTTTTGGACTAATGATTACACCCCAGATCAGCTAGATGCAGGAAAAAGTGTGCAAGGCGGTATTGAATGTGTCGCTGTCTGTCACCTTGATTACTCCAATTTGTATCTCGACTTTCATTTGTAGGCTAGGTTGGAGCAGCCCTATGATGGGTATAGAGCAAATTCGAGTATCATGCAGTAGCCTAAACCTATCGATGTTACATTGAGCTGGGAGAATGGAATATGAATGACAGTCGTCCAATTTGCTGTAATAGAAATAAGGCCATGCCTTATTCCTCCCTAAGCTTAAAAGGCTTAGGGAGGAATAACTGAAAACAGAAATGTATGAAAATACCCTAAAATAAGAGGTGACATTCTGTACTGTCTCCTCATATAAAACATTTGATCTCAAATCCAAAATGTTGGAGTATAGAGCCAAATTACAAGTTTTAGCTTCACTGTCCAAATCAATACGTAGGGGAGTGTACATCTCCCACACACTTGCTCTGTTGCGCTCTCTTTCTCCCTCCTTTTCCCTCCTCCCTCCCTCTCCCCATCAGACATACACTGACACCCACAAAGAAAATAAGAAAAGATGTTGAACGCTGCTGGGAGGCCACATGATACCAAAGCGCCCTGGTTGTCAGAATCAATATTGGCATGTATGACAATGACGGAGCGTCTCCAAAGAAAACTGCTATATTGAATATGGTGCTAAAAATGACAAGTGACAACAGAGGCTCTGTCTGGAGCTGACAGACGAGCTAAAGACCAGAGACCTCCATGACAGATGCTCCCCAACACGTCAAGGAAAGAGAGGACGCTGGGGGCAGGACCACAAGACCCACCAGTAGATTAATTATTTCCTAAATAACAATTGGTCGCCGGAAAAAAAGTAAACTCCCGGTTTTCCCCTCTGACATAGCTTTCAGAGAACAAAGACCCTCTGCTCTTTGTTTCACTGGTCTCTCTCTGTAATATGTGAATGCACAATTTTCAGAAAGCCAGGAAATCTCTTGGATTAATCTGGGTTTTTCTCGCAATGCTCATTCTAACTCAGTGCAGATTAATTTTGTTTTGCATGCAGGCTTTAAGATAGCTTGTAAGGAAAGGAAAAATCGTTGGGTGGTTCATTGCTTTTTCTGCTATATCTTGGCTGACAAACACAATAATGAGAAATTACCCAAAATAGAAAAAAAGCAAGACAACCAAATACAATTGGTTTAGGAAGTGAATACTTATTATCATTCAAAATAAATCATCTGCAAAACAAAGTCAATTTGAAACAGAGGACTACATCATTGGTTATTGTTCTCCACAGGACTCCACAGGACTTTACATGCAATAAAAAGAAACCAAATGAAATATTGGGAAGAATCTATTGTGGAACACATCCATTTGGCTTATGCTGCCTGGAGATAAATTACATTTGCACCACCGAACAGGGTCATTACATTTATGTACACAGGCACTGTCTTTAATACGCATACAGTTCTCTCTGTAAAATCATAGGTGAGAATTGAAACATGAGGTGTACGGTATAGGTTGTATTTAATTATTGTTCTTAATGTGACTCTAGGGGTTGTTTATTGAAGTAAACACACTGAACTGAAGTGAACAACTGTACATGGATACAATTAGCTAGGGTTGCAAAAATATTTACATATTCTAATTTCCACCATGAGAATATAATTATATATTTTAGAATATTATCTTTAAGCATTTAGCTCAAACATTTGCTGGTTTGCCTTTTAACCAAAATTGTCACATCATACAGGCTGATCACTTAAAGGCCTCTATTTAGATAAAATTAGCTAGACTGAACAGTTTACTCTTTTTATTTTCTTCTTACAGGTAGTCGCAGTGTAACAGGAATTAGAATAGATTCACAGTGCTCTGTTACATGCAAATACTTTTAATTCAGCTCTCCCTGAAAGCTCTAAAACATTTTAGAACTTGTGGACCTTTGAAATGAAATGTCTGCACATATCACTATGGAGTGGCATTCATACTGAAGTACCCTAATGGTCTTCAACTTCAACAAACCCTGATTTCCATTCAGTCTCAAATTGTGAGAGTGCTGGCCCTGTCAATTTCAGCTTGGAGAGGGGCAATTATCTTAAATAGGCACATTATAGAAAAACAACCGAAAAAGGACAATTGTAAAAGTTTACAAGGATTTTGTAATGTTTTTTTTTTTTAAGCCACATCCACTCAAAAATCACATATTTGTTCATCATGTGCATGACAAGTTAGTCTTTAAATACTAAGCACAGTTGGACTGTAAATACTAGAGTACAATAGGATATACTGTAGTAATACACAGAACAGCTTGCAGCAATTTCTTCAGGTCATAAACTGCTCAAATGATGAACAAAATTAAACCTGGTATTTAAGCAACTCAAGCAGGTGACACATAGTAATCATAGAATGGGGATGGTGGTATTCACAGAATATCTTCTGAATGCATGATCAATTCCATTTCAAATGAGGTATACATTTGATCTATCTCAAGCACATAGAGGTTACACCAGACACTGTATGGGGGATAATGACATCTTAAGGGTCACCTCAATGTTTAATCCTTTAGGGAATGAACCAATTACTTTAGCCAACATTATGCACGGTAGCTTTTACAAATTCATAAACTTGGTCTATTCAGGAGAAATAGGTCTATAAGGTCACTGACAGTGAAGAAGGATTTTTCTCTCACGAGATGTAAAGATGGAGGTCAGAGAGACAGCACACAGAGAACACACTTAGTATGCTGATTTATTGGAGCCCTTTCCACCAGGCCCTAACAGCCTCCCTGCCTCCCCAGTAAGGATTTCAATCCTTGGGAAGAGTTGGGGCCTGCAATAATCATGGTAGTTCGGAATCCCTTAAACTCATGTTGATGAAGGCAAACTGTCAACCGCTAAATAGAAAAACATGATGGTCTTTCTCTCCAGGAAATGCACCTGTCATTCCATATACGTTGCATGCAAATCTCCAAGCAGGCTACAAAACATTATCTGTCACTTTTTCTCTCCGAACACATTTCTCTTAAAGTGTAGAAAAATAACGCACTACATTTCATGGTGTTCGGGTCATGGCATAGCGCTAGCAAGGTTTCTGTTATTTCCCCATCTGTCTCCCTCAAACCACTGGGAAAAGGGGGTTTGAGTACAATCCATGATTACAAGGATTAGATCAGCTTAAAAGCTCTCTTGCAATTTCAAATCTCACTGGATGGCGAGAGAGAGAGAGAGAGAGAGAGAGAGAGAGAGAGAGAGAGAGAGAGAGAGAGAGAGAGAGAGAGAGAGAGAGAGAGAGAGAGAGAGAGAGAGAGAGAGAGAGAGAGAGAGAGAGAGAGAGAGAGAGAGAGAGAGAGAGAGAGAGAGAGAGAGAGAGAGAGAGAGCCTTGGCATCTTTGAATAAGGATTTCACTGTGAGCACAGGCAAGTCAACTGTGAATAATATCATTTAGTGCTGCAGGACAACAGTGTTTGGAGCCCAGCCGAGAGCCCTGCTACGCGAGCACTGCACTGCAAGCCCCTGATGAACTTCAGAAAAACACTGGATAGTCAATGGTGCATTTCAGCTCTTAATTAGACTAAAGCACACTCTTCTAATTAGTCTAATTTCCCAAGCATTAAATTATAGCGCTGCCAAGAAATCTCCATCAAAAGTATATAGAAATGCCTTATGTAGTTTCAGCATTGTGTTGACAAATTATTAAGTCTATCTTTTATTTTTACAGAAGCTGAGCTATTTGTAACTGTTTACCCTACTGCTGATTCACAGTCCTGCAGTTTGACGTATAACCAAGTCACAGGCTAGCCAAAAAGCATTATGTCATGAAACAAAACCAACTCTAGCCTCTTTATGGTACCTATCCCTCACATTGACTTAAATACACAACCGAACAAAACAGTACAGAGCGACCATGAATTTTGTTTCCGGATGTGTCCTGGTGTTTAAGTTTCTGCCTACTGCCTGGCTCTCAGCATGGCATACACTGTAATCAGCTCTATTATCAGAGCTCACCTGTTCCCATTGCCATGCCAGACATAATTAGGGCTCAGGGAGAGGTGGAGATTGGGTTGCTGTGCCAAGTAGAGGAAGCAAGGATGTTAGGGAGGAGGGTCGCTGGGCCATGAAGAGGAAGTAAGGAAGGTATAGGAGGTTTAGGAGGAGAGAAATAGGTAGGTAGGTAGGTAGGTAGGTAGGTGCATTATACACTGCTCAAAAAAATAAAGGGAACACTTAAACAACACAATGTAACTCCAAGTCAATCACACTTCTGTGAAATCAAACTGTCCACTTAGGAAGCAACACTGATTGACAATACATTTCACATGCTGTTGTGCAAATGGAATAGACAACAGGTGGAAATTATAGGCAATTAGCAAGACACCCCCAATAAAGAAGTGGTTCTGCAGGTGGTGACCACAGACCACTTCTCAGTTCCTATGCTTCCTGGCTGATGTTTTGGTCACTTTTGAATGCTGGCGGTGCTTTCACTCTAGTGGTAGCATGAGACGGAGTCTACAACACACACAAGTGGCTCAGGTAGTGCAGCTCATCCAGGATGGCACATCAATGCGAGCTGTGGCAAGAAGGTTTGCTGTGTCTGTCAGCGTAGTGTCCAGAGCATGGAGGCGCTACCAGGAGACAGGCCAGTACATCAGGAGACGTGGAGGAGGCCGTAGGAGGGCAACAACCCAGCAGCAGGACAGCTACCTCCGCCTTTGTGCAAGGAGGAGCAGGGGAGCACTGCCAGAGCCCTGCAAAATGACCTCCAGCAGGCCACAAATGTGCATGCGTCTGCTCAAACGGACAGAAACAGACTCCATGAGGGTGGTATGAGGGCCCGACGTCCACAGGTGGGGGTTGTGCTTACAGCCCAACACCGTGCAGGACGTTTGGCATTTGCCAGAGAACACCAAGATTGGCAAATTCGCCACTGGCGCCCTGTGCTCTTCACAGATGAAAGCAGGTTCACACTGAGCACATGTGACAAACGTGACAGAGTCTGGAGACGCCGTGGAGAACGTTCTGCTGCCTGCAACATCCTCCAGTATGACCGGTTTGGCAGTGGGTCAGTCATGGTGTGGGGTGGCATTTCTTTGGGGGGCCGCACAGCCCTCCATGTGCTCGCCAGAGGTAGCCTGACTGCCATTAGGTACCGAGATGAGATCCTCAGACCCCTTGTGAGACCATATGCTGGTGCGGTTGGCCCTGGGTTCCTCCTAATGCAAGACAATGCTAGACCTTATGTAGCTGGAGTGTGTCAGCAGTTCCTGCAAGAGGAAGGCATTGATGCTATGGACTGGCCCGCCCGTTCCCCAGACCTGAATCCAATTGAGCACATCTGGGACATCATGTCTCGCTCCATCCACCAACGCCACGTTGCACCACAGACTGTCCAGGAGTTGGCGGATGCTTTAGTCCAGGTCTGGGAGGAGATCCCTCAGGAGACCATCCGCCACCTCATCAGGAGCATGCCCAGGCGATGTAGGGAGGTCATACAGGCACGTGGAGGCCACACACACTACTGAGCCTCATTTTGACTTGTTTTAAGGACATTACATCAAAGTTGGATCAGCCTGTAGTGTGGTTTTCCACTTTAATTTTGAGGGTGACTCCAAATCCAGACCTCCATGGATTGATAAATTTGATTTCCAATGATAATTTTTGTGTGATTTTGTTGTCAGCACATTCAACTATGTAAAGAAAAAAGTATTTAATAAGATTATTTCATTCATTCAGATCTAGGATGTGTTGTTTAAGTGTTCCCTTTATTTTTTTGAGCAGTGTATATACAAAAGTATGTGGACACCCAATCAAATTAGTGGATTTGGCTATTTCAGCCACACACGTTGCTGACAGGTGTATAAAATCGAGCACACAGCCATGAAATCTCCATAGACAAACATTGGCAGTAGAATGGCCTTACGGAAGAGCTCAGTGCCTTTCAACGTGGCACCGTCATAGGATGCCACCTTTCCAACAATTAAGTTGATCAAATTTCTGCCCTGCTAGAGCTGCCCCGGTCAACTGTAAGTGCTGTTATTGTGAAGTGGAAACGTCTAGGAGCAATTCTGGGTTTGGCGGATGACAGGAGAACGCTACCTACCCCAATGCATAGTGCCAACTGTAAAGTTTGGTGGAGGAGGAATAATGGTCTGGGGCTGTTTTTCATGGTTTGGGCTAGGCCCCTTCGTTCCAGTGAAGGGAAATCTTAACGCTACAGCATACAATGACATTCTAGACAATTCTGTGCTTCCAAATTTGTGGCAACAGTTTGGGGAAGGCACTTTCCTGTTTCAGCATGACAATGCCCCCATGCTAAAGCGAGGTCCATACAGAAATGGTTTGTCGAGATCTGTTTGAAAGAACCTGACTGGCCTGCACAGAGCCCTGACCTCAACTCCATCGAACACCTTTTGGATGAATTTGAATGCCGACTGTGAGCCAGGCCTAATCACCCAACAGCAGTGCCCGACCTCACTAATGCTTGTGTGGCTGAATGGAAGCAAGTCCCCGCAGCAATGTTCCAACATCTAGTGGAAAGCCTTCCCAGAAGAGCAGCAAAGGGGGGACCAACTCCATATTAATGCCCATGATTTTGGAATGAGATGGTAATGCAGTGTAGGTAGGTAAGTAGGTAAGTAGATTGCCGTGCTGTTATTTTTAACCAAGACTGACTCTGAGGAGTTGGTGGTGGAATTTGAAATGAAAGGACAAATTCATTTAAACTATGCATCAAAATAGCCTATGTAGGCCTATAGTATATATCATGGGATCCTAGTATACTGACAGCCGACATTGTTAGTGACAAAAACAACAACAGTATAATATATCACTGATCAACAATGACCTCTGAATCAAACCTAGAGGGAAAACATAATCAACACGCTTCCGCTTTTGTAGAAAGGCTTCCAGGTAATAAGGCAATGCATTGGGATAATAACCTGTATTCCATTATTCCAAAATAGTGAACAGCATCAGGATAGAAGGCAGTTTGTTGAATGCACCTCAATGAGATTAAGACATGTTTGGACATATTTCACCTGCAATATGCAATTGTCTTTTTCAACTTTCTGATATCAATATGGATTATTCAATAATTGTTCTGCTTCAAGCAGCAAAGCCACAGTCAGCCACAGTGACGTAGACTTTGACACCGTCTGTAAACATCTCCCAGGAAATTACAGACAGGAAATTAGTGCTTTTCCCAGACCTCCAAAATAAACCAAAGCAATTCAGCAGATTAGTGTAAAGCTGGTGAAATAATAGTAATGTCACACCTGTATAACAGTTGCAGCTTTGTTAGAAAATCACCACACAATGTCATCCTGGCATGAAGGAATAAACAAATACAGAGATGAGTAGAAATAAATTGAGTAAGCCTTATGTCAACATACAGCATCATGCACTTCTGACAATTAGAGGACTTTAAATAGGAAAGTACTTTCATAGAGGAAACATTTGTATGGGAGAACATGTTGTGATAATGTATTTGTATCACACAGGATATGTTGCCATGGTAATGGCTGAGGGACGTATGACAGAAAATGACAGACTTTGAATACAATCATCTGATGGTGTCTTTCTGTAGTACAATGCAGTCTCACTTCTCTGAGTTGATCCTTTAAATGAATTATCGCAACACTCGGATGAGATTATTATGGTCCCGTGTAGCTCAGTTGGTAGAGCATGGTGTTTGCAATACCAGGGTTGTGGGTTCAATTCCCACGGGGGGCCAGTATGAAAAAAAATAATGTATGCACTCACTAACTGTAAGTCGCTCTGGATAAGTGCATCTGCTAAAATGTTTTAAAAAAAATATCATCCTTTTTTGTTGAGCAGAAATTGACACAAAAATAAGATAATTATGAGTTTTTGCTCTTATCTTAAAGCACAGGACCAATGTAACTCAAACCCGGAGGAGTTTTCTGCACAACCAGAAAATATTATTTCCGTCATAATTTTTTCAGGGTTAGGTAATGCTGGAAAAGGATAAATACTGTACATAGATAATCACTGTATAATATATTACCTAAGTTTTATAAGAGAAACATACATTTAAAACATGAAACATAATACATTGTACTGTCGTTGCATTTATCACTTAAAGGGACATATTCATGCCTTGACTTGCAATGGAAAAACAGGCTATTTCATATCCAGTTGAGTACATTGAAATGCTGATATTTCTTTTGACATTTACTTACACTATACCTACATCAGCGATGGCCGACCCAGGTCCTGGAGGGCTGCAGTGTGCAAAGTTTGGTAGCAAGTTTTATCCACGCCCCACACTGACACAACTGATTCAAATAACCAACTAATCCTGGTCCTCAATCGAGACTACATACGTCTATTTAAGTGTTGAGTTAAAACAAAAGCATGCACACTGTGTTGCCACCCCTACTACGTAAGATCGACTGTATGTCATTTTCCATAGCATTTTCCAAAAACTTGAACGTTAAAGCCATATCATGTTGTTTCTGACCTTATACCCCAAATGCTGCAAGACCTACAACAGCAAAGTGTTTAATCAATAAAAGGGTAATGCTATGATACCACACAGGTAGGTGGAAATAAAAAGCATAGCTTCAGGAAAAAATTATGTCTACACACTGTTAGAAGAAAGACCAAAGTCAAGAAATATGCTAGATACTGCAAAGTTATATATTTACATAGTGCTGAAAGAAAGTGCAGTGCGGTAGATGCAAACATTCAGCTCATGCTATTTTGTGCTTGTTTGATGTACAATGCTTAACAAGAATATACAATACTGATAAAAGGTGGGTGGATGATCAATTAACCATTTATAAATCATCCAATGGCATTTTATTTGTGATAAGTAGCCTAGGTGACACATAGTGTATTTTGATATAAAGTACCCATGCACTATGCATCCAGAATCTGTGTCCCATTTTGTTGCGATTTTGACTGTGATTTTGACTGGAATATCAAAGATACATCTTGCACGGTCCCTATTGCGCTTGCATCATAACCAACGTATAAATGATTCAAAAGTTATACTGCATTCACCCAACATTCCTGTCATCCCCTCAAAAGTTAGAATTGCAAGATGTCAAACAACTTGAAAAAAAATCTGAGAAAGGAGAGTGACTAATATATAGCTAGAGGGGACAAGGGATGGATGGAGGAATGCACTGTTTTTGACATAATACACGTGTCACATGCACACACAAACAAACAAAGGCATTTTGTGAACGTGTGCACACACACATGCACACACACACACATACACACACACACACACACACACACACACACACACACACACACACAAAGGGGTTCAGCTGTTGATCCCCTCATGTCCAGCTGTCTCACGCTCAAGGGGAGACCGAGGCAACACCTCGGTGCCTCCTCTGTGACTCCTCGACAACTTGTCTGTGACACTGTGACCTAAATCTGTCCCCAGTTGTCTCATCACAGGACTGTGAACCTGTTTTGATAGTGCCTGCAGTCATCCTTACTTGCCTGTCTGCTTTGTGGTTACTCTGAGTACCTGTGATAACACGATCCTTTAACTTTCCTTTTTATATGTGTTTTTCAAGCACAGACGGGTTGAAGGTTAAATAAAAGCTTGGCAACATTTTCCTTTTGCCCTGGAGGGTAGCCTAAGGAGATAAATCTTGGTCCTTCATAACTAATGCCACTTACATTGGCCTGCAGTCTGGCCTGGGTATACTGCATGACAGGGAAGTATTATACTGCTAAATCAATGCTTACATTCCTATTAAGCCTGGGTTTGTAGATTTGCAACCTAATTTCATGTACACATACAGTGAGGTCATTTTTTACGTCCAGGATGTAGAAACAACTCTTAATCTAAGATGAACAATGATTACCCTCTCGGACATGTAACAACGTTGAGCCCTATACACAACCCAGTCTTTCTTATTTTCCAAATTTTTATCATTTATGTTTCCACCTACCTACATCAACACATCTATTTTCTGCCACATCAAAGCACCATCTGCCACATTTGGCCTGCTGTTACCCTTTCATACAGAGAGGTCTTTGTCATTTAGAGTGACAAGTGAGTGGTTGAAGTTGCCCATTAGGGGGGAAATACATTTGCACCATCCCACATTCTAAGAAATAAAATAACAGGTTCAACCATACTTCCGCCTCAATTATCACAAGTACATTTTATTTTTCAAGTCAAATTTAACAACTCTCTCCTTTCAACCATTGCGCACCCACGTGCACAAACGCACATGCACACGCATACACATACACAACTCGCCCAAACACGTATTTTTCGTTAGTTTTTTGTTTTCTTGGTCAAAATCTTGAGGATCAGATAAGGTGTGAAGTGTTGGCATTATAGATTCATAAGTCCTCCTTCAGAGAATTCATAATCAGTCAAAATGACTTTCTTGTCAAAGCCTACTCACAGGGCACACCCTGTTACACACATCCCCAAAATAAAGTGCCCTGCCGTGAATGCTCTCTTTCTGATCCCATAGTAAAGTGTTTCTTGCTCCTTTTCGACCTAAACATGAGCCTGTCTGTCTATGTGTGGTAAATGGAGATGTTGTTTATGTTTCTGGGCTGCCCCTGGGAGATGATGGATGGTGTCTGAATAATGTCTTATTTGTTGATCAGATCAATCAGGCCACAGTTGGTTTTAATAACATCTCCATCTGTAAGAGACAAACCTGACAGGGAGAAATGTACCATGAAACCTAATGCTCAGCCACCAGGAACAGGAGTGATCTCTCTCTCTCTCTCTCTCTCTCTCTCTCTCTCTCTCTCTCTCTCTCTCTCTCTCTCTCTCTCTCTCTCTCTCTCTCTCTCTCTCTCTCTCTCTCTCTCTCTCTCTCTCTCACACTCTGTCACGATCTCTTACTCTTTCTTTCTTTTTCCTTCTCTCTTGCTCTCTCTCTCACTTTCTCTCTTCTCCTTTCTGTAAAATAAATTGTTATTTTACATCAGCCTTAGTCATTCAATATGTAGGCTCATATTGATTGGCATTATGCTGGAAAACATGAAAAGTGCTTGTGAATGTGACTTGAGGAACACTATCAGCATATACAGTGTAACCGTTACAAGGATAAAACATGCTGTCTAAAAGTGACAGTCTGGGTAAGAAAAAAAAGTCAATCTAGCTGACTGAGACATCTTGTATCCCCGGAGCTATGACTTAAAATTGTGATTTCCAATATCACCAATACAGCAAGATTATCTGTCAGACCATAAAATAAATAATGTTATTTTTAATTAACGTCCAATTATTTTTGGTGTGTAATGAGATCATAGTAATTTCAATCACAGGCACCACTGTAAAGTTCCTCCATCCATTTTCCTCCTTCCTTGTTTAATTAAACATTTACACAGCCTCAACCTCAGAGGTCAGCCCCTTCAGGGAATGGAAGTTTCTCAAGCACATTCTTCTCACAGTCACTGTACTAGTTCACATTTCCCTAGGATATGAAAAATGGAGAGTAAAACAGTTTATACCTAATTAAAAGTTCCTAATGAAAAACTAAAATGACTGATCTTTTCAGGAGCCAAATCATTGGCTATTTGCAGATGTGGTGAAAGAAAATATCAGTGTATCTATCATGATCTGGGATATCAGGGATTAAGATGACATGCATGGGCAGTAATGACATTGACTCATCAAACTCAATGTTGCTGGTAGGTTAGGTAATACATTCTCTCTATCCTTTTATATCCAGTTCTCACAACACTCCAAATGGGAATCATAAGAAATTGTTTGCTTATAGTCACATTTCCTGTTAAAATTAAAATTAAAGTGAAAGTAAAATATTAACCAATAAAAGTTCAAAGTTAACCTATTCTCCCCTCTCTATCTTTATAGTGTGTGTATCCGGCCATAGTATTTCATGGCAACAGTCCTACAAAACAAATCCAAAAAGAGATAATCAAAAATGCATTGCTTTAAGGAGCAAAAGAGGCAGCTATGATTATAATAAACCATTTTCTGTTGTCACCTACATTAATCTATCATGTAGAATGAAATAATATTGCCCCAGAAAACATGTGTTTGCACCTTTGTAAGGGAATTAAATACCTGTAAGACCTAAAACAATTTTCCACAGCCTTGATTAGATTTTACAGACTTGCATTATGCCCATGGTCTCATAATACTGCCTGTTATGTGAAGCAATTTGCATGTGAGGTTCTCAGTCATTTGATCAACCCCATACCAAAATGATACATGGCTAATTAAATCACAGTAATGAGGTAAAAACCAAGGTAATTCTAGCGTTGCACATTTGTGTTAAAACAATATATTTAACCCAGAGGCCTGTCACAGCAAAAGTAATTTAGTTTTTTTTTTTGTAATTCTATTTGTAATGAATGCCATTCATTTAGATATAACCCACAGTGGGCGGTATTTGGAATGCAACATAATGTAACGTAACAAGGAATGTTCAGTAAAGAACTCAAACCTGACAATGACTGTCTCCCATGTGCATTCATGACATGGTGTCAGAAGTCAAAACGGCAAGGAAAATAGAGAAATCACTTACTAAAAAGTTAATAGTTAGCCTAAGATGGCGGCGCTGAGGAGGGCATGCGTCCTGCTGGTTCCTGCTTGACTTTGCTTTTTTATGGCTATTTTTCAGTTAAATATTACGTTGTTTGCTCAGAATGTTCGTGCAATAATTTCCTAAGACCGACAAACACTTCTGGATCATGAATCGGAAGCTACGCGCTTATCTCACAGCCTCCCAGATCTGGAATACTATATTCACTCCTTTGTTCCCAGTGCAGTGGGCTTACCTGTTTCTCCTGGCTGAGATGACCTAAGGCAACGCTGGCAACAAAGAAGAGGAGGGAAAGGGGGATTCCAAGCTAGGCTGAAAAGACGGGCTACATGGCCTCGTCTTTCTAGTATCCTGATGGCTAATGTCCAATCACTGGAAAATAAACTTTGTGAATCGCAGAGGGACATCAGGGAATGCTGTGTCTTTGTTTTTACTGAGATGTGGCTTATGAACAATACACTCGACTCTGCTATTCAACCAGACGGCTTCTTCATATTCCGAATTGATCGAAAGGCGGCTTCTGGTAAGAGTCGGGGGAGAGGGGTATGTTTCTTCATAAACAATTCCTGGTGTACTGAAGTTCAAAACATAGAAAACTCCTGTTCAACCTACCTGAAGTTTCTAATGCTAAAATGCCGATCCCACTATATGCTGAGGGAATTCACGTGTGTTGTTATCACAGCTGTTTACATACCGGTACAAGCAAACACCAAGGCGGCCCTCAGCGAACTGTACAAGATCATTAGCCAGCAAGAATCCTCTCACCTGGAAGCAGTCTTTATTATCGCGGGTGACTTTAACCAAGCCTGTCTAAAACAATTTTTTTGTGTGTCTTCTGCCACACAAGAGGATCCAGCGTTTTTGACCATGTATTCACAAACATCTGTGATGTGTACAAAGCCAACCCCCACCCCCACTTCAGCCAATCAGATCATGTCTCTCTGTTCCTACTCCCCGCCTACAAGCAGCAACTCAAGAGGGAGCCTCCAACACAGATAATAGTGAGGCGCTGGACAGAGGAGGCAGACACAATGCTGCAGGATTGTTTTGAGAATACTGATTGGAATATGTTCAAAGATTCATCCACCCAGGACGCATACATCAACATTGAGGAATTATACATCGTCAGTCACAGACTTCATTAGGAAGTTGTGTTGATGACGTTGTACCCACAATAACAATCCGGACATACACCAAACCAAAACCCTGGATGAACAGAGATATCCGTACAATGCTGAGAGCCCATACTGCAGCATTCAATGTCAGCAGAACGAACCCCGATGACTCGTGGCACGTGACGCGTACAAGGCAAGCAGGTTCAAGCTCCGTAAATCCATTAGGGACGCAAAAAGACAATACACACTCAAACTTGAATTGATGTTCGACAACTCAGACTCGTGTCGTCTGTGGCAAGGACTACAGACTATCACAGACAACAAAGGCCAATCCAGCTGTGCGGTGCCCGCTGAAGCACATTCTATGCTCGCTTCGAGGCAGACAATACCAAGCCATCCAGGAAGACTCTCGCTGCTCCGGTTGACCAGGTGCTTTCGCTCTCAGAGGCTGACGTGAGGAAAACTCTCAAAAGAGTGAATACTCACAAAGCCGCCGGCCCAGAGGGAATCCCTCGGCGCATCCTCAAACTGTGTGTTGGCTACCTGGCGGGTGTCTTCTCTGACATCTTCAACCTGTCCCTGTCCCAGGTTGTAGTCCCCACCTGCTTTAAGGAGACCACCATCGTCCCAGTGCCCAAGAACAACAAGGTGACATGCCCAAATGACTATTACATCGTCGTGCTCACCTCGGTCATCATAAAGTGCTTAGAGAGGCTGGTCATGGCCCACATCAAGGCCACCATGCCAGGCACACTGGACCCACTCCAATTTGCCTACCGCTCCAACAGATCCATGGAAGATGCCATTTCCATCGCTATTCACACGGCCGTAACACATCTGGACAAGAGGAACACCTATGTGAGAATGCTGTTCATTCAAAACTATTGTTCCCTCCAAGTTCGACACCAAGCTCAGAGCCCTGGGTCTGGATACCACCCTCTGCAACTGGATTATGTACTTCCTGATGGGCAGACAACAGCCTGTGAGGATTAGCAACAACACCTCCTCCTCACTGACTCTTAACACAGGGCCCCCCCAGGGGTGTGTCCTCAGTCCTCTGCTGTACTCCCTGTTCACCCATGACTGAGTGGCTTTGCACGACATCAACTCCATCATCAAGTTTGCAGACGACACCATGCTTGTAGGCCTAACCAACAATGACGGGTCAGCCTACAGGGAGGAGGTAAGTGAACTGGCATTGTGGTGTCATGAGAACAACCTCTCCCTCAATGTCAGCAAAACAAAGGAGTTGATTGTTGACTTCAAGAAGCAGAGTAGGGAACATGACCCGATCCATATCAACGGGACTGCAGTAGAGAGAGTCATGAGTTTTAAGTTCCTCAGCGTCCACATCACCGAGGACTTGTCATGGACCAACAACACCACCACTCTTGTCAAGAGGGCGCAACAGCGTCTCTACTTCCTAAGGCGGCTGAAGAAATTTGGCATACCACCTCGGGTCCTCTCCAAATACTAGCGCTGCACCATCGAGAGCATCCTGACCGGTTGCATCTTGGCCTGCTACGGACATTTCTCCATCCACGACCGCAAGGCCTTTGAGCGGGTGGTGAAGACAGCCCAGTACATCACTGGGTCCGTGCTCCCACCTATCCAGGACATCTACTCGAAACAGTGCCTGAGGAAGGCACACAGCTTCATCAAGGACCCCACACACCCCAGCCTCGAGCTGTTCTCTCCCTTACCGTCGGGCAGACGGTATCGGAGCTTGAGGTCTGATACCAACAGGCTCAGAGACAGTTTCTATCTACAAACCATCAGATTGCTGAACACTTGAACTGGACTGACCACCTGCTCTGATTCTCCGCACCTTAGAACACATGCACTCACTCATGCACACACCCACACAGACATACAAACACACACACACACACATATACAGTGCCTTCGGAAAGTATTCAGACACCTTGACTTTTTCCACATTTTGTTACTTTACAGCCTTATTCTAAAATTGATTAAATCACATTTTTTCCTCATCAATCTACACACAGTACCCCATAATGACAAAGCAAAAACAGGTTTTTATAAATTTTCTCAAGTTTTGAGGGAGCGTGCAATTGGCATTTTGACTGCAGGAATGTTCACCAGAGCTGTTGCCAGAGAATTTAATGTTAAATTCTCTACCATAAGCAGACTACAACGTCATTTTAGAGAATTTGGCAGTACGTCCAACCGGCCTCACAACCGCAGACCACGTGTAACCATGCCAGCCCTGGATCTCCACATCCTGCTTCTTCACCTGCGGGATCGTCTGAGAGGGGGGGCTGAGGAGTATTTCTGTCTGTAATAAAGCCCTTTTGTGGGGAAAAACTCATTCTGATTGGCTGGGCCTGGCTCCCCAGTGCGCCCCTGCCCAGTCATGTGAAATCCATAGATTAAGGCCTCATTTATTTATTTCAATTGACTGATTTCCTTATATGAACTATAACTTAGTAAAATCTTTGAAATTGTTGCATGTTGTGCTTACATTTTTGTTCAGTATTCATGCTACACATCACAACTGCTGCCACCAGACTTATTATACTGCTAAATTTATACACTTGTCCTCCCATCCCCTCCTTTCCCAATACCCGTGTAAATATTGGACTATAAATTGTGCCTTCCTGTATTATACTTATGCTAACATGTATTATTCTATTCTACGTCCATTTACTTTATGTTTGTATTCTTATCTTTTATTATTTATTAATGTTGTTGCATTGTCGAGAATAAACCTGCAAGTTAGCATTTTGTTGGACGATGTATACCATGTGTATCCCGTACAGACTAATAAAACTTGAAACTTGAAAGTTAGCTTTGTTTGTTAGGGAGAATACCCTCGAGAGTTAAAAATGTCAAAGTTCCTGCTGCCAGAGAGTTTTCACTTCGAGAAGCCAAGTGAATGACCCGAGTGGAAACAGTGTTTCATGTGCTACCGGAAAGCTACAAAGCTAACACAAGAGGATGATGACGTTCAGGTCAGCTCGTTGATATGCGCCATGGGCAAAGAAGCAGAGAATATCTTCAAGTCCTTCGTATTCCGGGACAAGGCTGACAAAGAGGATTTCGACATGGTCATTGAGAAGTTTGACGAGCACTTCATCCCAAGGAGGAACGTAATATATGAACGTGCACGTTTTTACCAGAGAAACCGACGAGAGGGTGAGTCCATTGAAACTTTTATAAGAGGACACTACGAACTGTCTGAACACTGTGATTTTGGTGGAACTAAGGATCCTGTGACAGGATTATCATAGGACTGAGAGAGAGATTGTTATCAGAAAAATTGCAAATGCAAGGGAATTTAACGCTAACTAGAGCAATCGAAATGACATGAAACCATGAGCTAATTAAGAGTCAGAACACAGAGCAGTCATGTGACAAGCAAGTGGAAGAGGTGAAGTTTTCTCACGGGAAAAGAGGCAGAGGTTTCAAAAAAGGGACATTCAAACAAAAAAGGCACAGAGCAATGATGATAAGAGGAGATGCACTAGATGAAGAGCACAGTCAGAAGGAATACTGCCCAAATAAAAATGCTAAATGTCGGAAATGCAAGAGAAGGGGGCATTTCCCTGCTGTTTGCCATACAAAAGTGATGCATGAAGTGACAACACCCCCTCGGGCTCGTAGAGTGGAGGAGATCTTTGTGGGCTATACTCAGCCTTGTCTCAGGGTAGTAGGTTGGTGGTCTTTTGATATCTCTCTGGTGGTGTGGGGGCTGTGCTTTGGCAAAGTGGGTGGGGTTATATCCTGCCTGGTTGGCCCAGGGTCCAGGTTTATCGTTGGACGGGGCCACAGTGTCTCCCGACCCCCCCCCGTCTCAGCCTCCAGTATCTATGCTGCAATAATCTATGTGCCGGGAGGGCTAGGGTCAGTCTGTTATATCTGGTGTTATTCTCCTGTCTTATCCGGTGTCCTGTGTGAATTTAAGTATGCTCCCTATAATTCGCTCTCTCTCCCTGTCTCCCTCCCCTCCCGGAGACCCTGAGCCCTAGGACCATGCCTCAGGACTACCTGGCCTGATGACTCCTTGCTGTCCCCAGTCCACCTGGTCGTGCTGGTGCTCCAGTTTCCACTCTTCTGCCTGCGGCTATGGAACCCTGACCTGTTCACCGGACGTGCTACCTTGTCCCAGACCTGCTGTTTTCAACTCTCTCTCACTACCGCACCTGCTATTTCAACCTCTAAATACCCGGCTATGAAAAGCCAAGTGATATTTACTCCTGATGTACTGACCTGTTGCAACCTCTACAACCACTGTGATTATTATTTGACCCTGCTGGTCATCTATGAGCGTTTGAACATCTTGGAGAAAATTCTGGCCTTAATGGCCATGTACTGTTATAATCTCCACCCGGCACAGCCAGAAGGGGACTGGCCACCCCTCAGAGCCTGGTTCCTCTCTAGGTTTCTTCCTAGGTTTCTGCCTTTCTAGAGAGTTTTTCCTAGCCACCGTGCTTCTACATCTGCATTGCTTGCTGTTTGGGGTTTTAGACTGGGTTTCTGTATAGTACTTTGCTGATGTAAAAAGGGCTTTATAAATACATTTGATTGATTTGATTGATATAGAAACATAGATGGAAACAGCTTTCTTGGATCAGTTCAGTGTGAAAGTCAGACTACACCACCTTGGAGAGTTGATTTAGAGATTGGAAAAGTGCTGAATTTCAAGATAGATTCAGGGGCGGATGCTACTGTCATATCAGAGGCAAGCTACAATAGCCTGGAAAACAAGCTGGAGCTAGGCAAAACAAATGTCATTCTGAGAAGCACAGGTGGAGTACTACATTGTGTAGGCCAGCTGAAAACCAATACCCAAGTGAAAAATAAGAGATTCAACATCAACACTTCATGGTCAGACGGGCCATGGGAGACAACCTCCTGGGTCGCGGCGCAGCCATAGCAATGGGCCTGATCAAGAGGATTGGGGAAGTGAGAGAGAGTGTGTTTGGTTCAGTGGGACTCTTGAAATGCAAGCCAGTGAAAATAGTACTGAACAACACAGCATAATCATACAGTGTCAAAGTGACCAGGAGAGTACCCATTCCATTGCTCCCAAAGATCGAAAATGAGTTGGATAGAATGGAAAAGCTTGAAGTGATAGAGTAAATATATAATCAAATCTAATCAAATCAAGCTTTATTTATACAGCACATTTCAGACATGGAATGCAACACAATGTGCTTCACAGGAAAAAACTAATAAAAACAATGAAAATAAAAAATGAAATATTTACTACACAACAAACATAAGAGGATAAAAACAAAAGAATAACAATAAAAACTGAACGACATAAAAGCACCCTAAGGAAAAGCAAAGCAAAAAAGTTGTGTTTTAAGATCTCTTTTAAAAATGTCCACAGTTTCCGTCCCCCTCAGGTTCTCTGGCAGGCTATTCCAGAGGCTGGGGGCACAGTAACTAAAGGCTGCCTCTCCATGCCTCTTGTTCCTAGGCTTTGGGATACTTAAAAGGCCAGTGCCAGAGGACCTGAGAGACCTACTGGGTACATAACTTAAAAGCATGTCTGACATGTATTGGGGTGCACAATCGTGGATTGATTTAAAAACCAATAGAATAATCTTAAAATTAATTCTAAAACTCACAGGCAGGCAGTGCAGAGACCTTAAAACCGGTGTAATGTGTGCTCTCTGTCTGGTCTTGGTCAGGACCCGTGCTGCAGCATTCTGTATGTTTTGCAGTTGACCAATGGGTTTCTTGGGTAGACCAGACAGGAGAGCATTACAATAGTCAAGCCTGCTTGTAATAAAAGCATGGATGAGTCTCTCTGTATCAGCCTGAGAGAGAAACGGCCGCACCTTCGCAATGTTCCTCAGGTGGTAAAAAGCTATTTTTTTTCACATTCCTAATGTGTGATTCGAAATTGAGTTCAGAATCTAAAATAACACCTATGTTTTTATCTGGTGTTTTATCTTTATTGCCCGTTAATTAAAATGTGCGGACAGATGATCTCTATGTGCTTTGGCTCCAACAATAAGTACCTCGGTCTTGTCTTGATTTAGCTGGAGGAAGCTGTGAGCCATCCAAGAATTTAAATCACTAATAGAGTCTAATAATTTATCAGTGGCGCTAAAATCCTCTGGTGACACAGAAATATAAAGTTGTGTATCCTCTGCGTAGCAGTGAAAATTACTGCTGTGCTTTCTGATAACGCTGCCAAGGGGTAACATATAAACTGAACAGTACCGGACCCAAAGTCGAACCTTGTGGAATGCCACGTGATATGTATTTTCTCTGAGTTATGTTCACCAAGTGTGACAAAAAACTCTTGACCGGTTAAATAGGTCCTAAACCAATTTAGAACTGGACCGGAGAGGCCAACCTACCTCTCCAGTCTGTCCAGAAGGACATTATGGTCAACAGTGTCGAATGCAGCACTTCAATCCAAGAGTACAAGGACAGGGAGCTGTTTGGCATCTGTGTTGGCTCTAAGATCATTTACCACTTTAACTAAAGCTGCCTCTGTGCTTTGGGGGACCCAAAAACAGATTGGATTTTTTTTAAATACAGTTGGCATTTAAAAATCTGTTTGAAAACCAATTTCTCCAGAATTTTGCTTAGGAATGGAAGGTTGGAGATTGGCCGAAAATTGCTAAGAGCTGAAGAATCTAGAATACTTTTTTCAGAAGGGGTTTCACCATAGCAGTTTTTAGTGCAGTGGGGAAAGTGCCTGTGAACAGGTAGTGATTAACAATAGCTTGCACTTCTTCAGATATACAATTAAAAACTGTTTTGAAGAAGGTAGTGGGGATAGGATCGAGGTAGAAGGCTTAAGTGGTGATATCACTTTCCTGAGCATGTCTGTGTCAACCATGGGAAATAAATCCATAGTGCCTTTGCATGGTAGGCTTGGGCACATATCATCAAACTTCTCATCAGGTCTTGCTTGATTGATATCGAGCCTAATGTTTGTTATCTTATATCTGAAATATGCCGCAAACTCATCACATTTAGATGTGGAGGAAAGTTCACATAGGTTTGCGGGGGTAAGATTTATCAGGCCCTCAATGGTCGAGAAGAGCACACTTGATTTATTCTGATTATTAGTGATCAAGTTAGAAAAATTAGCCCGTCTGGCATTTCTAATTGCCTTGTTAGAAACTCAGCAAAAAAAGAAATGTCCTCTCACTGTCAACTGCGTTTATTTTCAGCAAACTTAACATGTGTAAATATTTGTATGCTGTTAGTGTCTTAACGACCATTCCACAGGAACATGTTCATTAATTGTTTATGGTTCATTGAACAAGCATGGGAAACAGTGTTTAAACCCTTTACAATGAAGATCTGTGAAGTTATTTGGATTTTTACAAATTATATTTGAAAGACAGGGTCCTGAAAAAGGGATGTTTCTTTTTTTGCTGAGTTTATATGCCAATTTGCTCACTCAGAATATTGTAATAGACCAGTAACTTTGAATTATATCCGAACCTACTCCATGGTGTGCCCCAATGATGCTGGTTGTCAAGATTAATGGCAACATCCGCATCTGTGTGGGCCTCCAGCGGCTAAATGAGGCCGTGGTGAGGGAGACATATGTACTGTCAACGTTGGATGACATGATTCCGGAGCTGACAGGAGGCAAAATGTTCTCCAGTCTGGACACCAACAGTGGTTTCTGGCAAATTCCACTGAATGAAGCTAGCAAGAAGCTAACTGTCACATCTACTCCTGCTCCCCCGCTCCAGCGCTCGACGTCGCCGGTCTACTAACCACCAGTCCTGGCAACCCACATTGCGCACACCTGGCAACCATCTTTGCGCACAACTGCTCCCCATCGTTAAGCACACCTGGACTTCATCACCACCCTGATTACTTTCCCTTCATATAGCCCTCAGTAAGCCTCAGTCATCAGGCAGTATTGGTTTTGGTTACGTTCAGTACGTGTCTCCTGTTTTGTATTATCTTCATTATTATTATTAAACTCATATTTTCCTGACTACCTGCATATACATTACATTAACAACCTTTATAACACCATTCAAGAGATACTGCTTTCGCATACTTCCCTTTGGAATAACCAGCGCACTGGAAATATTCCAAAATAATATGATGGAGCGATTGAGTGGCCTGGACGGAATGAAATGCTACATGGACAACATTTTAGTTTACGGATGCTCAAAGGAGGAGCACGACCAGAGGCTAGCAGAAGCCTTCCGAGTCATTAGCGCTTCAGGACTGAAGTTCAACAAGGAGAAATGCCATCTGAACCAAAGTGAACTCATCTTCGTGGGGCACTGGATCAGCCAGGATGGGGTCAGCCCAGACCCAGAGAAAGTAAGGGCAATCCAAGACCTGGAAAAGCCACATAACGTCACGAAGCTGAAACGGATACTTGGCATGATTAACTATCTATGCAGATACTTACCAAACAGTTCCTCAGAGCTGCAGCCACTCAACAATCTTCTGATGCAAGAAGTCATCTGGTCGTGGGGGAGAAGCCAAGACGAGGCATTCAGAAAAGTAAAGGGCATGCTTGTGTCAGCGCCAGTACTAGCGTTCTACGATGTTACGAGAACCACAGTAATGAGCGACAACACCAGTGGTTACGGCATTGGAGTACTGTTGCAAGAGCATGAAGGTTTCTCAAATGACTGCCTCGCCTGGTTCACCAACTACTTCTCAGATAGAATTCAATGTGTCAAATCGGAGGGCCTGTTGTCTGGACCTATGGCAGTCTCTATGCGGGTGCCACAGGGTTCAATTCTTGGGCCGACTCTTTTCTCCGTGTATATCAATGATGTCGCTCTTGCTGCTGGTGACTCTCAGATCCACCTCTATGCAGACGACACCATTTTGTATACATCTGGCCCTTCATTGGACACTGTGTTAACAAACCTCCAAACGAGCTTCAATGCCATACAACACTCCTTCTGTGGCCTCCAACTGCTCTAAAACACTAGTAAAACTAAATGCATGCTCTTCAATCGAACGCTGCTGGCACCCGCCCACCCGACTAGAATCACTACTTTCGACGGGTCTGACCTAGAGTATGTGGACAACTACAAATACCTAGGTGTCTGGTTAGACTGTAAACTCTCCTTCCAGACTCACATTAAGCATCTCCAATCCAAAGTTACATCTAGAATCGGCTTCCTATTTCGCAACAAAGCCTCCTTCACTCATGCTGCCAAACATGCCCTCGTAAAACTGACTATCCTACCGATCCTTGACTTCGGTGATATCATTTACAAAATAGCCTCCAACACTCTACTCAGCAAATTGGATGTAGTCTATCACAGTGCCATCCGTTTTGTCACCAAAGCCCCATATACTACCCACCACTGTGACCTGTACGCTCTTGTTGGCTTGTCCTCACTACATATTCGTCGCCAAACCCACTGGCTCCAGGCCATCTATAAATCACTGCTTGGCAAATCTCCGCCTTATCTTAGCTCATCGGTCACCATAGCAACACCCACCCGTAGTATGCGCTCCAGCAGGTATATCTCACTGGTCATCCCCAAAGCCAACACCTCCTTTGGCCGCCATTCCTTCCAGTTCTCTGCTGCCAATGACTGGAACGAACTGCAAAAATCTCTGAAGCTGGAGACTCTTACCTCCCTCACTAACTTTAAGCATCAGTTGTCAGAGCACCTTACCGATCACTGCACCTGTACACAACCACACCGATCTGGAGGAATTCATTAATCAATCAACATACTTTGTTCTCATTAGCCTCAAACCGAAATAATCGAATTCTGCTTGTACCGTTAGTAATCCCAAAAGGTCTGTTTCTAAATTCCATCTAGCACTGCTGGGGCAAGGGAGGCCTCAACAGATGAAAGTAACTATAACGCGCCTTAATTAATAAATTTCACGGACAATGCACAGTCCTCTAGGATTCCTTAAGTAACAATACTGCACAGCCCTCTTGAATATATATCGATTTCCACTGAGCTCAATACATGCAGTGTTAATCTCAATTTAAAAGTCTGGTAGGCCTATGGAAGAAGACATAATGCGGGGGAGAAATAACATGGGAAAATTAAAGTTTTAACTCATATTGATTGCTCTGCGCGACTGAAACAAACGCACAGACAATGAGAATAATAATAATATGCTTTTATCCAAAGCGACTTACAGTCATATGTGCATACATAAAAAAACTGGAGGCCTCTTACACTTCAATGTTGTGATGCAAAAATACTAGCGAAATGCATAGCACTCAGAATTAAAAAGGTTTTAACAGGTATTGTTCATCCTGATCAGACAGGTTTTTTACATGGACAATACATTGGAGACAATATACGACAACTACTAGAAATAACAGAACAACATGAAACATCTAAGAAGCCAGGCCTGGTATTTATAGCGGATTTTGAAAAGGTCTGTGATAAAGTAAGACTGGATTTTATTTAGAAATGCCTGGATTTTTTCAATTTCAGTGATTCTCTTATAAAATGGGTAAAAGTAATGTAAAGAGCGGCTACTTCTCAGAGAGTTTTGAATTGTCAAGAGGAGTTAAACAAGGGTGTTCACTGTCCCCATATCTATCCATTATGGCCATCGAAATGCTAGCTATTCAAATCAGATCAAATAACAACATTAGAGGATTAGAAATCCAAGGCTTAAAAACAAAGGTGTCCATGTACAGTTGAAGTCGGAAGTTTACATAAACTTAGGTTGGAGTCATTAAAACTAGTTTTCCAACCACTCCACAAATTTATTGTTAACAAACTATAATCTACTTTGTGCATGACACAAGTAATTTTTCCAATAATTGTTTACAGACAGATTATTTCACTTATAATTCACTGTATCACAATTCCAGTGGGTCAGAAGTTTACATACACTAAGTTGACTGTGCCTTTAAACAGCTTGGAAAATTCCAGAAAATTATGTCATGGCTTTAGAAGCTTCTGATAGGCTAATTGACATAATTTGAGTCAATTGGAGGTGTACCTGTGAATGTATTTCTAGGACTACCTTCAAACTCAGTGCCTCTTTGCTTGACATCATGGGAAAATCAAAAGAAATCAGCCAAGACCTCAGAAAAAGAATTATAGACCTCCACAAGTCTGGTTCATCCTTGGGAGCATTTCAAAACGCCTGAAGGTACCACGTTCATCTGTACAAACAATAGTACGCAAGTATAAACACCATGGGACCATGCATCGGTCATACCGCTCAGGAAGGAGACGCATTCTGTCTCCTAGAGATGAACGTACTTTGGTGAGCAAAGTGCAAATCTATCCCAGAACAACAGCAAAGGACCTTGTGAAGATGCTGGAGGAAACAGGTACAAAAGTATCTATATCCACAGTAGAACAAGTCCTATATCGACATAACCTGAAAGGCCGCTCAGCAAGGAAGAAGCCACTGCTCCAAAACTGCCATAAAAAAGCCAGACTATGGTTTGCAACTGCACATGGGGACAAAGATCATACTTTTGGGCGAAATGTCCTCTGGTCTGATGAAACAAAAATAGAGACATGGCAATCTGCACAAATGCAAAAAGGCAATTTCCAAACAATGGATGAGCTCTTCCCAGTAATCTACTACTAAGAAAAGCTCATCCATTGTTCAAAAAGGGCCTCCCTGCCTCTGTGCAGATTGCCATGTCTCATCTTTAAATTAATTGAAAATGATTTTTTTTTCAAAGTATCTCTCTTTTTCAAACAAGCATTGCAGAGCTGGCTACAATTTCATTTAGGGTTCAAGTAAAACTTTTGGATAAGTGAAGCTTTTAGAGAGAGGTTTAGTGCTTTTAGATTTAATAATCTCAACTCACCTATCTCTCTTTTTCGAACAAGCATTGCAGAGCTGGCTACAATTTCAATTTCATCCCCCTGAAAAGATAGAACAAATATTACAACAAATATTATGGCTGAACTCAAATGTGCTGGTTGATAAAATACCTGTATTTATGGAAATGATGTTTGAAAAAGGTATTTTGTTTTTAAATGATATTGTAAATTGGAATGGTAGAGTTATGTCTTTCATGGAGTTTTCAGAATTGTATGGGAAGGTCTGCTCAGTCCAAGATTACAACCAATTGATTACAGCATTACCCCAAAAATGGAGGTGGCAGGTGGCAGCGGGAGGAGGTAGGGAACTGGTCTGTCTACACAATATTAAGGATCAAAACTGACGGAGGAATAAAAATAGCATATATAGGAAAGTATACCAGTTTCATTTGAGGACCAGGATGTTGACAGCTGTGCCATACAGATTGCAAAATAGTTGGGAAGAGATTTTTGATATACCGATTCCATGGTACAGGGTGTACGAGTTGATATATAAAACAACGCAAGATATTCTCGGATGGTTGAGGGGCAGCTGTTGGGGAACTGTGGGGGGGATCTTGGAGGGCTGGTGGCCTGGCAGTTGGGAGCTTGGGCCAGTGGCTGATGGGTCGCTGGTTCGGGTCTCCGTTTTTACATTTACATTTACATCATTTAGCAGACGCTCTTATCCAGAGCGACTTACAAATTGGTGCATTCATTTTCTTTTTTTCTTTTTTTTATGGGGGGGTAGGGAAGGGGGGGGGGGTAGAAGGATTACTTTATACTATTCCAGGTATTCGTTAAAGAGGTAGGGTTTCAAGTGTCTCCGGAAGGTGGTCAGTGACTCCGCTGTCCTGGCGTCGTGGGGGAGCTTGTTCCACCATTGGGGTGCCAGATCAGCAAATAGCTTTGACTGGGCTGAGCGGGAACTGTGCTTCCGTAGAGGTAGGGGAGCTAGCAGACCAGAGGTGGATGAACGCAGTGCCCTCGTTTGGGTGTAGGGTCTGACACATGGTGTGTGCTGTTGTTTCCGCGACTGCACCGGTGTGAGACCGATAAAGGCGGGCTCGCTCCTCCTCTGCTCCATGCTGGGAAAACACATAAGGCAAATGGAAGATGTCAACATACAGATCAATTTGGAAGATATACTCATCTATTGAAGATATTACATTCACTCTGGCACTCTAACTCCAGGCCATCAAACAATAAAGGAATAGAAAATAGCTATGAGTGATTTTGTTATACAGCACCAAAAAATGTAATACCCATTGAATGATACATCAATGAGCGATAGCTGGAAGATACAGACGATTAAGACGGTGAGCGATGAAGAGAGTGCTCATGCAAAATAAGACTTCTCAGCTGGAAGGGGACAACGAGTACAGTAGTCATCAGGAATTCATTTTCTTTGTGAGGAGAAAAAACCTCCCTTTTTGAAGTGAATTACTCCATCTTAGATATATTCTTGCCTGTGGTGCTATGGTATGTATATCTTAAATACCAGAGATGTTCACAAGTCTTTGAGGTAGAGTCCAAGTCAAGTCTCAAGTCTTTTAGGGCCAAGTCTAAGTCAAGTCTTAAGTCCCTTTTGGCAATGGCTTTCTGCCTGCTGTGGGTTAGGTCTATAAACCTTGTAAATTATTTGAAGAGACTCCCTTGTTCATTAGTCAGTTTACATTAATAAAAGTAACTGTACCGGATATGAAAAAAAGCAAACATAACATTTTAAAATGCATGGTATTTTGTGGCAGACATTGTCTATATTTCACTTCATTCTGTCACACAAACAGAACATGTACAGTGAGGGAAAAAAGTATTTGATCCCCTGCTGATTTTGTACATTTGCCCACTGACAAAGACATGATCAGTCTTTATTTGAACAGTGAGAGACAGAATAACAACAAAAAAATCCAGAAAAACGCATGTCAAAAATGTTATAAATTGATTTGCATTTTAATGAGGGAAATAAGTATTTGACCCCTCTGCAAAACATGACTTAGTACTTGGTGGCAAAACCCTTGTTGGCAATCACAGAGGTCAGGTCAGACGTTTCTTGTAGTTGGCCACCAGGTTTGTACACATCTCAGGAGGGATTTTGTTCCACTCCTCTTTGCAGATCTTCTCCAAGTCATTAAGGTTTCGAGGCTGACGTTTGGCAACTCAAACCTTCAGCTCCCTCCACAGATTTTCTATGGGATTAAGGTCTGGAGACTGGCTAGGCCACTCCAGGACCTTAATGTGCTTCTTCTTGAGCCACTCCTTTGTTGCCTTGGCCGTGTGTTTTGGGTCATTGTCATGCTGGAATACCCATCCACGACCCATTTTCAATGCCCTGGCTGAGGGAAGGAGGTTCCCACCCAAGATTTGACGGTACATGGCCCCATCCATCATCCCTTTGATGCGGTGAAGTTGTCCTGTCCCCTTAGCAGAAAAACACCCCCAAAGCATAATGTTTCCACCTCCATGTTTGACGGTGGGGATGGTGTTCTTGGGGTCATAGGCAGCATTCCTCCTCCTCCAAACACGGCGAGTTGAGTTGATGCCAAAGAGCTCCATTTTGGTCTCATCTGACCACAACACTTTCACCCAGTTCTCCTCTGAATCATTCAGATGTTCATTGGCAAACTTCAGACGGCCCTGTATATGTGCTTTCTTGAGCAAGGGGACCTTGCGGATGCTGCAGGATTTCAGTCCTTCACGGCGTAGTGTGTTACCAATTGTTTTCATGGTGACCATGGTCCCAGCTGCCTTGAGATCATTGACAATATCCTCCCGTGTAGTTCTGGGCTGATTCCTCACTGTTCTCATGATCATTGCAACTCCACGAGGTGAGATCTTGCATGGAGCCCCAGGCCGAGGGAGATTGACAGGTCTTTTGTGTTTCTTCCATTTGCGAATAATCGCACCAACTGTTGTCACCTTCTCACCAAGCTGCTTGGCGATGGTCTTGTAGCCCATTCCAGCCTTGTGTAGGTCTACAATCTTGTCCCTGACATCTTTGGAGAGCTCTTTGGTCTTGGCCATGGTGGAGAGTTTGGAAACTGATTGATTGCTTCTGTGGACAGGTGTCTTTTATATAGGTAACAAGCTGAGATTAGGAGCACTCCCTTTAAGAGTGTGCTCCTAATCTCAGCTCGTTACCTGTATAAAAGACACCTGGGAGCCAGAAATCTTTCTGATTGAGAGGGGGTCAAATACTTATTTCCCTCATTAAAATGCAAATCAATTTATAACATTTATGACATGCGTTTTTCTGGATTTTTTGTTTGTTATTCTGTCTCTCACTGTTCAAATAAACCTACCATTAAAATTATAGACTGATAATTTCTTTGTCAGTGGGCAAACTTACAAAATCAGCAGGGGATCAAATACATTTTTCCCTCACTGTAGGTGAGGGAAGATAAATGACAAGTATAAATGTAAACTAAAATGACTGACAACTGTTCAATAACTGCACTACTAAAGTGTCCTATATATCAAACGTAATGACCTTTATCCCTAAAATATACTTATTGACCTGGACACTTTCCTGTAACAAGTAGCAAATGACATCCTGTGCCCTAAGACAGAGAACATTTCTGTTGCAGACAGGTTACATTTCAGAAAGATCAAGTTTGTCAGTGTTCTTGCACTGAGCCTGGCACGATGAGGGCGCATGATGAGGCCTCCATGACTAAACACTCTCTCCACTGGGGCACTGGTGGCAGGCACAGCCAAGACTGTCATTGCTACCTGCTTGAGCCTTGGATAGTCTTATGCATGGATTCTCCAAAAATCCAAGCAATCAACTTCATATTCATCAGAAGATACTTGAATGTAGCGAATAATCTCTGCTCTGACAGATGACTTTATGTCTCCTTTCTTCTTCCTGATCTTGTTGCGGTAGCCAGAGAACAGTCTGGAGGTTTTGGCAGGTGGTTGTTCTTCTTCTTCTCCACTACTGCTCTACGTAACGGTGACTTTCCGTGCCTCAGCCAAAACAAGGTCTGAAAAAGACCCATAAAATGATGTATATAATCAAGAATATAACAGTATACATTATACACGAAAACAAATCATTATTATTTGAATGCAAGTGACATAGAAAAAGTTGCATGTTGCAATGCATTGTACCTACCAATCAGACTCTCCTTCAATTCAGCTTTATCTTCATGTGGTATAAGGACATCATGATCAAGCCAGAACAGGCAGAAAGATGGGTCCAGCAGTGCAGCCATTATGTATACACTACCGGTCAAACGCTTTAGAATACCTACTCATTCCAGGGTTTTTCTTTATTTTGACTATTTTCTACATTGTAGAATAATAGTGAAGACATCAAAACTATGAAATAACACATATTGAATCATGTAGTAACCAAAAAAGTGTTAAAGAAATCAACATATATTTAATATTTTATATTATTCAAATAGCCACCCTTTGCCTTGATGACAGCTTTGCACACTCTTGGCATTCTCTTAACCAGCTTCACCTGGAATGCTTTTCCAACAGTCTTGAAGGAGTTTCCAAATATTTATTTTTAATTTTTATTGAACCTTTATTTAACTAGGCAAGTCAGTTAAGAACAAATTCTTATTTACAATGACGGCCTACACCGGCCAAACCGGGACGACGCTGGGCCAATTGTGCACCGCCCTATGGGACTCCTAAACACGGCCAGTTGTGATACAGCCTGAAATTGAACCAGGGGGTCTGTAGTGACGCCTCAAGCACTGAGATGCAGTGCCTTAGACCGCTGCGCCACTCAGGAGCCCACATATGCTGAGCACTTGTTGGCTGCTTTTCCTTCACTCTGCCGTCCGACTCATCCCAAACCATCTAAATTTGGTTGAGGTCGGGGGATTGTGGCGGCCAGGTCATCTGATGCAGCACTCCATTACTCTCCTTCTTGGTAAAATAGTCCTTACACAGCCTGGAGGTGTGTTGGGTCATTGTCCTGTTGAAAAACAAATGATAGTCACACTAATCCCAAACCAGACGGGATGGCGTATCGCTGCAGAATACTGTGGTAGCCATGCTGGTTAAGTGTGCCTTGAATTCTAAAGAAATCACAGACAGTGTCACCAGCAAAGCACCCCAACACCATAACACCTCCTCCTCCATGCTTTACGGTGGGAAAAACACATGCAGAGATCATCCGTTCACCCACACCGCGTCTCACAAAGACACGGCGGTTGGAACCAAAAATCTCAAATTTGGACTCCAGACCAAAGGACACATTTCCACCGGTCTAATGTCCATTGCTCGTGTTTCTTGGCCCAAGCAAGTTTCTTCTTCTAATTGGTGTCCTTTAGTAGTGGTTTCTTTGCAGCAATTCCACCATGAAGGCCTGATTCACAGTCTCCTCTGAACAGTTGATGTTGAGATGTGTCTGTTACTTGAACTCTGTGAAGCATTTATTTGGGCTACAATTTCTGAGGCTGGTAGCTCTAATGAACGTATCCTCTGCAGCAGAGGTAAAACTGTGTCTTCCATTCCTGTGGCGGTCCTCATGAGAGCCAGTTTCATCATAACGCTTGATGGTTTTTGCGACTGCACTTTCAAAGATCTTGAAATGTTCCGTATTGACTGACCTTCATGTCTTAAAGTAATGATGGACTGTCGTTTCTCTTTGCTTATTTGAGCTGTTCTTGCCATAATATGGACTTGGTCTTTTACCAAATAGGGCTATCTTCTGTATACCCGTCCTACCTTGTCACAACACAACTGATTGGCTCTTAACATTTAAGAAGGCACACCTGTTAATTGAAATGCATTCCAGGTGACTACCTCATTAAGCTGGTTGAGAGAATGCCAAGAATGTGCAAAGCTGTCATCAAGGAAAAGGGTGGCTATTTGAAGAATCTCAAATATAAAATATATTTTGATTTGTTTAACACTTTTTTGGTTACTACATGATTCCATATGTGTTATTTGATAGTTTTGATGTCTTCACTATTATTCTACAATGTAAAAATCAGGAAAAACCCTTGAATGAGTAGGTGTTCTAAAACTTTTGACCGGTAGTGTACATTGTCACCAAATGGACATTTTGTTGCCTGTTCATCCGAGTGCACCATTTTGACATTCACAAACACCCCCTGGAATCGGCGTTTGAGTGACTGCTGCAGTGCTTTTACTAGACTGACTAGGTGACGACTTCTGTTCAGTATACTTTGCAGATGATAGTTGAGTGACAGTCCACAAGGAAGGGGAGTACTGAGAGTCACCACTTTCTCCCCCTGAGTAAGGTCGGTGGCCTGGACAAAAGGGTCCAAAATGTCCACTAGCTGGCTCCATTCCCTTGGTGATATGCAGAGCTCCTTGTGTCCTTGGGCCTCAAGTAGAGTATTGACGCTTTGTTGATTCAGATTGGTGACTGTTTTAACAAGCCAGAGGATGGAATTCCATCTGGTAGACACAGCAGCAAGGTTAGTACGATTGGCTGCGAACTCAGCTTCAAATGCTTCTTTCAGAGCACAGGTACTATGTAGTAAGCTGCAAAGTTTAGTTACCTTAGCCATCACACTGTTTATGATTTTTGTTTCCTTTAGTCCATCTCTAATCACCAGTTGTAATGAATGGGCAAAGCACTGTAAGCGCTGTTGCCTGCAATTGGTTTGGATAGCTTCAACGTCAGCATTGTACTCTTCACCAAATTCTTCCCATAGACTGGGGTTATCCACATCATCATCATTGTTTGCTTTGGGGAAACAAACTATGAAGGCCTTTTTCATATTTGCAGCATTATCACATATAATCTAATTAATGTTTTATGCCAACATTATCACATATTACTTCAAATGTATCACTGATTCTTTCCCCAGTGTGTGACCCTGTGAATCTATCACAGCTCAGCAGAACTGACTCCAGTCTGGGAGTTTTTTTCTCTTCCATGGCCATGTAATGGGCCGTTACTCCCATGAAGCCCCTCATTTACATTTTAGTAATTTAGCAGACGCTCTTATCCAGAGCGACTTACAGTTAGTGAGTGCATACATTTTTTTTCATTTTTTTTATTTTTATACTGGCCCCCCATGGGAATCAAACCCACAACCCTGGCATTGCAAGCGCCATGCTCTACCAACTGAGCTACACGGGGTCCTGTCAGTCCATATATCTACAGTGACAGACACTGATTCTGTCTTCTCTAGGGCACTTTTGATTGTAGCCTCTTTGTTCAGTGTTAAGTCATGCAGGTGCCTGGTCAACGTGGGCCTACTTACTGGTTTATATTTGCCATCTACCACTGACATTAAATGCCTAAAGTGAGGGTTGTCCACTAAGGACATAGGCAGGTTGCAGGAAATGATCAGGTCTTGCAGTATAGCCTCTGTTATGGCCTTCTGCCTGGGTTGGCCCCTCAAGTGGTGGTCAAGAATTAGTTAATGCTGCTCTGTCCTTCTGTCCCTGCGCTGACCACATTTGCTTTGCAGAATTCAGTGAACCTGCAGATGAAAAACATGATGGATAGTTGTTGCTGACTTGAGATGGAAGTAGAAGGACACACACAAATATATATGGTCAATGGAATTTTTCAGCAGAAATGTGCAAGAAGTTGCATGCTTTGAACTCTTGTTTTATACTAAGTTACTTCCTATGACCAGGCTACAACAGAAAGTATATTAAATCTCAGAGTGATATGCATATCGCCGAGATGTAAAGTAGGCCTAGCTATCTGACAACCCACCTCTTAACCTTTCAAGAAATATTTGACAGTAATACATTGCCAGTTCGCTAAAAGATGACACAAAAGAAAGCTAGCTAATTTATATCAAGTTGGCATCTGCTAAACAGGCTATTATTAGTCTAACCACATTGTAATGTTATTAGCTAGCTAGCCTAACTGACTTTTCGCGGTGAGTTTTCAAATGTCGGATGAAGTTAGATGTAGTTGCGCCAGCATCTTTAATGTTAATTCCACACGTTTTGCAAACAGCATTTTGGTTTTTGCAACTGGCATTATACTGCAGGTTCTTGTAACCAAATGTAATAACGAAAGCCTCACCACCTGATTACATTGTTACTGATTACGATTGTTTAGCTGTAGTACTACAGTGACGTACAAATTACACAGACGTTCTAGAACGCTTTTCAGCCCTCTGTATTAAACCACGTTCTCTGTGTTACAATGCCTCTTGTTCCATGTTATCTGACAGAATGCACAACAAAAACGTATCCCAGTACTGACTTGCATTGTTCACGAGTCTCTCATCTAGAGTCCAAGTCAAGTCTCAAGTCATTTTCTTTGTGAGTTAAGTGCGACTCGAGTCTGAGTCTCAGACTCGAGTTTCCATCTCTGTTAAAGACAGTCATGGGGGACTTCCTATCTCAATTCATTGCAGGTCAGGCAGGTGAGGGATTCAGGCACAGTCAGGTCTAATTAATGTGGAGGTGGACATGTAGGCTTGATTGGGTTGGAGAGCACAGGGAAAAACAGGGAGGGGACTCTCACAGGGTGTGCACACGCACACGCACACGCACACACACACACACACACACACACACACACACACACACACACACACACACACACACCCTTGCTGTTATCACCTGTCTGTGTCCTTGTCAAGCTTTCTCTCTACCCATGTCACTCTCTCGCTCGTACAAATATTCAACTTTATGAAGTCGTACCTCGTTCAGTTTGGTTGTAAGGTGCATTGCATGAACTCTCCATAAACTGCCAGAAATGTGTTCCATAATGTGTTGTATTCTGTGGGATTGTCATGGAAACAACGGGTGCCTCCTTTCAGTGGTTTTGATGTTGTACCTGTTGTGTTTCAGAACGAATGGATTGTGAAGGAACATAATCAGCATGCTAAGAGTGCTATGTGAAAGAATACAACATGGCCTTTGTCCATTGCATGTTTTATACCCTATTGAAAATAAAAGGGTTAAACTATGCTGTGGTGCCTATGCTTACTAAGTAAATCTGGCCCAAAGTATTGAATACTAAACTGACATTGTATCCACAGCAGAGAAAGCCCTGCTGTCCGTTCAGCACCACCAAGGTTTCTGAGGAGTCAGGACCATGGACAGCATCAGGCCAGGAAAACGTATAGGCCTACTATTGGTGCATCACTGCCCAACATAGGCACATTAAATTAAGAAGAAGCTGCATGTTTAAAAGAAGAATAATGTCTTAGTCTGACTGAGAACACATTTGTAAAATGAACTGTTGGAAAATATATCACTTGAAAGTAAAATATTAGCTTTTAGGTGAATACAAGGTAGAAATGACAGATACTCATTATCATAATGTATAAATATAACAAGGGTACTGATTTCTCTCCACACTTTACCCTGGTGCTTCACAGGCCGTGCAGCAGCATATTTCCCCAGTAGCAGTGTTGATATGCAGTGATCAATAGCTAGCTCAATAGCAATGATTTAGAAAACAATCTTGTTTCCTTGGGGGAGCCAACCCAGGGAAAGCCACCGGAATGCTAATCTGGCACATCATTTATTCACATTAGTTTAAGCAATAATTTTTACTTTTATCCGGAATAGTGGAATTTAACCAGTATTGAGGAGAGTGCTGGAGTTCCACTGACTCAGTGTGCATGGAGAGAAAATGCAATTAGACAACATTTCGGCTTGAGCAAAAGGTGTAAATTATCATATTTCTTTATTACTATATGCCTTGAAGCAGTCAATTAAAAGATGAATGATGTACCTATAATGTCAGCATATGAACTTGCTCTGAAAAATTTGACTGCAGTGATTTGTCCACTAGTTAATGGGATTCAAACTGTAGTGCGGCTCCATGAAGAGTAGAATTAAAAAGTCATTCATATCTATTATTCCAGCATAAATGGCTGTTTTGAATGAATCTTTCTTCAGAGGACATCCTTCAAGAGAGGAACAATGCCTAACAGATGGGCTGAAGAGAGACAGAAATCTGAATTCTGCCATTTGGAAGTTTCTATTTGGGTGGAAGTAGTGCTGGATGTAAGGATTTGTTTGGTACAACATCAAATACCACCCTCATAAGAAAATGACACAGGTGCCGTAATGTTTGATGCTTAACTTTATAGATTTAGCCGGAAGCTTTATAGATTCAGACGGAATGGGCAAGATATTTCAGAGACAGAGCATTTGTCATCATGGTTACCTGAGGAATTTGCGCCGACTAGGCAATGTTTTAGCATGGATGTGGTCAGATTGTCTCTGACCACATCCGTAGCCTAATGGTATTCAGTATAGCACTTTGTTTTCCTCAGGCCTCCTGTTGAGCTGCATCCCACATACCTACCTGTTTCTCTGGTCACACTGTGATGCTGCCATTCCTCTTATTTCTCAATTTCCCCCTATAGTTGTCCCTACTCTCAATTACAAATACATTTAGTGAGAGTTGCCTACTTTATCACACTGTATTGATCATTTGTCTAGTCTGGTTTCAAGAATAATATTCAATGAGTGCATCCACTTTTATACCGAATAGCCATAATAATAAATGAACATGTTCACTGACATATCACAGTTTTTCTGCTGTATGATTAAAACCCACTATATCTATTTTTAAAAAAAGACAAAAAGAATACAGGGCAATAGGTAGGCCCTCTATGTTGTCCCTCTTGGTTGCATATTTCACTGTGAAGGGTCTGCCAGAAAAGTAACTGTGTTAGAGATATGAATTACCCCTACAACCCCAGGACCTAAACATAATGCATTTATTTATGCAAATGAGACCAAAGAGACCGCTAATAGTCATCGTACTGGAAAGAGAGAGGAGAAAAAATGCTGGGAAAATTGATGTTTCACCGATGGTAATTTTTAGCTTCAACGTCAACATACACCTACACCCCACTTGTTTTCATTGCAACCTGGCACAAAAACAAAACAATGATAATGCAAGTAAACTAATGGACTGGTTCAACAAGTGCACTGAATCCAGGAAGATGGATTCACTTTTCACTGTAACACCCAGAGTGATCCAAGTAGCATACATTGGTATTATGGGCAAGATCTTTAACAGAACCATTCCTTGTCTCAATTAAAACAGAAAAGTGGTTCTCTAGCAGATTAGTAAGAATGTCTCACCCCATGTTCAAGAATTGCCCTTTTCCCTTTATTCAGATTACAACCTCTCACTTTCGGTTATTTTAAAATGAAATAATCTCCTAAATATTGCTATTTTTAAAACAAGCCATAGAAAGTTGGTTGCAATTTCAGTTTAACCAGAAAAGACAGAACAAATCATTCAACAAATATTATGGTTAAGCTCAAATATTCTAATTGATAAACAAAACATTATGAAAAAATTACAAAATAAAAAGGTATAATCTTTGCAAATTATATCATAAATATGACTGGTGGAGTTATGTCACACATGCAGCTAACAAGAATTTATGGAAATGTCTGCTCTACCCCACATTACAACCAACTAATTGCAGCATTACTGCCAAAATGGAAGAGGCAAGTGGAAGGGGGAAAAAGTAAGGAACTTGTCTGTCATCCTGCAATACAGACCAAAATTGGTTAAATAAATTTGTGATTAATAAAAACTTATACCAGTTTCATTTGAGGACCAACAAATTGTCAGCTGTGCCATATAGATTGCAAAATAGTTGGGAAGAGATTTTCGATGTACCGATTCCATGGCTCATGGTTTATAAACTGATACGCAAAATGACGGCGGATTCAAAACTTAGAATTTTTCAATTTAAATTATTATACAAAATTCTTGCAACCAATAGAATGTTATATATATATGGGGGATACAACCATACCAGCTCTGCAGATTTTGCTGTGAAGAGACAGTGTCATTAGATCATTTGTTTTGGTACTGTCCATATGTAGCTTGTTTTTGGTCCCAGGTCCAGGAATGGCTGAAGAATTGCAACATTTACCTGGAGCTAACTCTGCAAATAGCACTGCTGGATTATTTGAAAAGTAATAGTCAATCGATCAATAATATAATAATCCTTTTAGCAAAAATGTTTATCTTTAATTTACAATCTGTAGAAACTATGAGAATAGAAAGGTTCAAAACCTTTGTGAAACATCACAGCACAGTTGAAAAATATATGGCAAATAGAAATCAAAACTGGATGGTGTTAAGAGATAGATGGGAGGAGTTGAGTGGAACTGAAGGGTGGGACTAAAAAGAATAAGATAACTAATATAAAATATACTGAGTCTGTAAAATGTACAGTATATAGGGTCATAACTTTTGTGAAACAGCACAGCTAAAAATATATGTCAAATAGCAATCAAACCGGATGGTCTTCAGAGATAGATGGGAGGGGTTAAGGGTAGCTGAAGGACAAACAAAAGATAACTATTGTAAAATACATTGTGTCCGTAAAATGTATATAGTATGTATAAGCTGGAAGTAGAAGCCTAAGTGTTGTTGTCCATTAGTTTACTCCAATTAGGGAGGGGTGGTAGAGTTAGGGGAAAATAATGAAGGAAAATACATTTTATAAATATATATATATATATATATATATATATATATATATATATATATATATATATATATATATATATATATATATATAGAGAGAGAGAGAGAGAGAGAGAGAGTGCATTCGGAAAGTATTCAGACCCCTTGACCTTTTCCACATTTTGTTACGTTACAGCCTTATTCTAAAATGGATAAAAAACTAATAAAAATCCCTCATCATTCTACACACAATATCCCATAATGACAAAGCAAAAACAGGTTTTTAGAAATTTTAGCATATTTATTACAAATAAAAAACTGAAATATCACATCTACATAAGTATTCAGACTCTTTACTCAGTACTTTGATGAAGCACCTTTGGCAGTGATTACAGCCTAAAATCTTCTTGTGTACGACGCTACAAGCTTGGCACACCTGTATTTGTGGAGTTTTTCCCATTCTTCTCTGCAGATCCGCTCAAGCTCTGTCAGGTTGGATGGGGAGCATCGCTGCATAGGTTTTATCAGGTCTCTCCAGAGATGTTCGATCGGGTTCATGTCCAGGCTCTGGCTGGGCCGCTCAAGGACGTTTAGAGACTTGTCCCGAAGCCACACCTGCGTTGTCTTGGCTGTGTGGTTAGGGTCGTTGTCTTGTTGGAAGGTGAACCTTCGCCCCAGTCTGAGGTCCTGAACGCTCTGGAGCAGATTTTCATCAAGGATCTCTCTGTACTTTGCTCCGTTCATCTTTCCCTCGATCCTGACTAGTCTCCCAGTCCCTGCCACTGAAAAACATCCCCACAGCATGATGCTGCCACCACCATGCTTCACCTTAGGGATGGTGCCAGGTTTCCTCCAGACGTGACGCTTGGCATTCAGGCCAAAGAGTTCAATCTTGGTTTCATCAGACCAGAGAATCTTGTATCTCATGGTCTCAGAGTCCTTTAGGTTCATTTTGGCAAACTCCAAGCGGGCTGTCATGTGCCTTTCACTGAGGAGTGGCTTCCGTCTGGCCACTCTACAATAAAGGCCTGATTGGTGGAGTGCTGCAGAGATGGATGTCCTACTGGAAGGTTCTCCCATCTTCACAGAGGAACTCTGGAGCTCTGTCAGAGTGACCATCAGGTTCTTGGTCACCTCCCTCTAGGAAGAGTCTTGGTGGTTCCAAACATCTTCCATTTAAGAATGATGGAGGCCACTGTGTTCTTGGGGACCTTCATTGCTGCAGACATTTTTTGGTACCCATCCCAGATCCGTGCCTCGACACAATCCTGTCTCTGAGCTCTACGGACAATTCCTTCGACCTCATGGCTTGGTTTTTACAATGACATGCACTGTCAACTGTGGGACCTTATTTAGATATGTGTGTGCCTTTCCAAATCATGTCCAATCAATTGAATTGACTCCAATCAAGTTGTAGAAATATCTCAAGGATGATCAATGGAACAGGATGCACCTGAGCTCAATTTCGAGTCTCATAGCAAAGGGTCTGAATACTTGTAAATACGTGTTGTTGTTTTTTTTTTATACATTTGCAAAAATGTCAAACAACCTGCTTTCGCTCTGTCATTATGGGGAATTGTGTGTAGATTGATGAAGGATTTTTTAAAAATTCATTTTAGAATAAGGCTGTAACGTATTAAATGTGGATAAAGGATAGAAGTTTGAATACTTTCCGAATGCACTGTATATATTTAGCAAAGAATATATGGGGGATTGGAAATGATGCAGACAATTACATTAATGGAAGCTACAATCTATTATTAAAGCTGATCTAGAAAAGTGGCAGGCATCCATCAAGGAAATGACCTAATTGAAATAATAACCATTCGACTCTCATATTTCCCTTGCTGCTTTCTCTTTCTGTCGCTCTACCCAACCTCTTTTCACACACAAACACACACACACGTGCGCACACAGGCGCGCACAAATGCAAGCACACATGTGCACACACACACAAGTGCGTACAGACATGCGTGTAACACACGCGAACGCACAACACACACACACCCTGTCTGTCAGTCTCATTCTCAGAGTAATCTATTTTTGTCATGGCTGGCCGGTCAGGCCCAACTTTCTCATCAACTCCTACAAGCAGCTTGCCTCCCAGACAGGCAGCCTGGCAGAGCTTGATCAGGAGTTGTGCAAATTTACTGAGAGGAAGACTGTGAGAGGGACACAGGGGGTGTTTCTCAATATGCATACAACCGTGCTCCGAGTACGCAAATTGGAGCACGCATCAGTCGGATGCGCAATCCGCTTGTACACATTTCGAAGCATGCATCGATGCAAGTTTCAATGGAAAGTATGCACAACAATATGAAGCAACCACGTAAAAAAATTATACAACATTTTTTTTAAATCAATGGCGGCCATTGTTTGGGCTGAAGCGAGAGAAAACTAACTCAGACTTCGGAATAAATGTTGCCAATTCACATCTCATATATTTCATCTTAATATGTTAATATTTACACTACCGGTCAAAAGTTTTAGAACACCTACTCATTCAAGGGTTTTTCTTTATTTTTACTATTTTCTACATTGTAGAATAATAGTGAAGACATCAAAACTATGAAATAACACATATGGAATCATGTAGTAACCAAAAAAGTGTTAAACAAATCAAAATATATGTTGTATTTGAGATTCTTCAAATAGCCACCCTTTGCCTTGATAACAGCTTTGCACACTCTTGACATTCTCTCAATGAGCTTCATGAGGTAGTCACCTGGAATGCATTTCAATTAACAGGTGTGCCTTGTTAAAAGTTAATTTGTGGAATTTCTTTCCTTCTTAATGCGTTTGAGACAATACGTTGTGTTGTTACAAGGTAGGGGGGTATACAGAAGATAGTCCTATTTGGTAAAAGACCAAGTCCATATTATGGCAAGAACAGCTCAAATAAGCAAAGAGAAACGACAGTCCATCACTACTTTAAGACATGAAGGTCAGTCAATACGGAACATTTCAAGAACTTTAAAAGTTTCTTCAAGTGCAGTCGCAAAAACCATAAAGCGCTATGATGAAACTGGCTCTCATGAGAACCGCCACAGGAATGGAAGACCCAGAGTTACCTCTGCTGCAGAGGATAAGTTCATTAGAGTTACCAGCCTCAGAAATTGCAGCCCAAATAAATGCTTCACAGAGTTCAAGTAACAGACACATCTCAACATCAACTGTTCAGAGGAGACTGTGTGAATCAGGCCTTCATGGTGGAATTGCTGCAAAGAAACCACTACTAAAGGACACCAATAATAAGAAGAGACTTGCTTGGACCAAGAAACACGAGCAATGGACATTAGACCGGTGGAAATGTGTCCTTTGGTCTGGAGTCCAAATTTGAGATTTTTGGTTCCAACCGCCGTGTCTTTGTGAGACACGGTGTGGGTGAACAGATGATCTCTGCATGTGTATTTCCCACTGTAAAGCATGGAGGAGGAGGTGTTATGGTGTGGGGGTGCTTTGCTGGTGACACTGTCTATGATTTATTTAGAATTCAAGGCACACTAAACCAGCATGGCTACCACAGCATTCTGCAGAGATAAGCCATCCCATCTGGTTTGAGCTTAGTGGGACTATAATTAGTTTTTCAACAGGACAATGACCCAACACACCGGTGTGAGGGCTATTTTACCAAGAAGGAGAGTGATGGAGTGCTGCATCAGATGACCTGGCCTCCACAATCCCCCGACCTCAACCAAATTGAGATGCATATGTGGGAACTCCTTCAAGACTGTTGGAAAAGCATTCCAGGTGAAGCTGTTGAGAGAATGCCAAGAGTGTGCAAAGCCGTCATCAAGGCAAAGGGTGGCTATTTGAAGAATCTCAAATATAAAAACACTTATTTGGTTACTACATGATTCCATATGTGTTATTTCATAGTTTTATAATAATATAATAATAATATGCCATTTAGCAGACGCTTTTATCCAAAGCGACTTACAGTCATGCGTGCATAAATTTTTTTGTGTACGTGTGGTCCCGGGGATCGAACCCACTACCTTGGCGTTACAAGCGCCGTGCTCTACCAGCTGAGCTACAGAGGACCACGTTTTGATGTCTTCCCTATTATTCTACAATGTAGAAAATAGTACAAATAAAGAAAAACCCTTGAATGAGTAGGTGTTCTAAAACTTTTGACCGGCAGTGTACATACTGTGTTAGTTTTGGCATGTTTAGCTGCCTACAATACCCAATTTAGTGTGTGTAGATTGCAACCCCACAGTAAGTCAATAAGGCTAACCAGCTAGCTAGCCACGAATAATTGGTAGCTAGCTAGCCATGAAGTGACAGCTAGTCATCTACCTTGCATTACATTGGTTGTAGGTCGTTTTTGCCTGTTAAACTAGCTCGTTAGCTATATTATTACGATTCACATATAGAGTGCATTCGGAAAGTATTCAGACCCCTTCCGTTTTTCCACATTTTGTTACGTTACAGCCTTATTCTAAATTGGATTAAATAAAAAATGTTCCTCATCAATCGACACACAATTCCCCATAATGACAAAGTGAAAACAGGTTTTTAGACATTTTTGCAAATGTATTTTAAAATAAAAAACTGAAATCCATTGATTTACATAAGTATTCAGACCCTTTGCTATGAGACTCGGAATTGAGCTCAGGTGCATCCTGTTTCCATTGATCATCCTTGAGATGTTCTACAACTTGATTGGAGTCCATCTGTGGTAAATTCAATTGATTGGACATGATTTGGAGAGGAACACACCTGTCCATATAAAGTCCCACAGTGGACAGTGCATGTCAGAACAAAATGGCCATGAGGTCGAAGGAATTGTCCGTAGAGCTCCAATACAGGATTGTGTCGAGGCACAGATCTGGTGAAGGGTACCGAAAAATATCTGCAGCATTGAAAGTCCCCAAGAACACAGCGGCCTCCATCATTCTTAAATGGAAGAAGTTTGGAACCACCAAGACTCTTCCTAGAGCTGGCAGCCCGGCCAAACTGAGCAATCAAGGGAGAAGGGCCTTGGTCAGGGAGGTGACGAAGAACCCGATGGTCACTCTAACAGAGCTCCAGAGTTCCTCTGTGGAGATGGGAGAACCTTCCCGAAGAACAACCATCTCTACAGCACTCCACCAATCAGGCCTTTATTGTAGAGTGGCCAGACGGAAGCCACTCCTCAGTAAAAGGCACATGACAGCCCGCTTGGTGTTTGCCAAAAGGCACCTAAAGGACTCTCAGACCATGAGAAACAAGATTCTCTGGTCTGATGAAACCAAGATTGAACTCTTTGGCCTGAATGCCAAGTGTTACGTCTGGAGGAAACCTGGCACCATCCCTACGATGAGGCATGGTGGTGGCAGCATCATGCTGTGGGGATGTTTTTCAGTGGCAGGGACTGGGAGACTAGTCAGGATCGAGGAAAATATTAACGGAGTAAAGTACAGAGAGATCCTTGATGAAAACCTGCTCCAGAGCCCTCAGGACCTCAGACTGGGGCGAAGGTTCACCTTCTAACAGGACAACGCAGGAGTGGCTTCGGGACAAGTCTCTGAATATCCTTGAGCGGCCCAGCCAGAGCCCGGGCTTGAACCCGATCGAACATCTCTGGAGAGACCTGAAAATAGCTGTGCAACAACGCTCCCCATCCAACCTGGCGGAGCTTGAGAGGATCTGCAGAGAAGAATGGGAGAAACTCCCCAAATACAGGTATGCCAAGCTTGTAGCGTCATACCCAAGAATACTCGAGGTTGTAATCATTGCTAAAGGTGCTTCAACAAAGTACTGAGTAAAGGGTCTGAATACTTATGTAAATTTGATTTCTTTTTTTTCTTTTTTTTATACATTTGCAAAAATTTCTAAAAACCAGTTTTTGCTTTGTCATTATGATTATTGTGTGTAGATTGATGAGGGGAAAAAAACAATTTCATCAATTTTAGAATAAGGCTGTAACGTAACAAAATGTGGAAAAAGTCAAGGGGTCTGAATTCTCTCCGAATGCACTGTAGCTAGCTGATAATTATGAAGTTAAAAGTTTGTTTATGTAGTTATCTTGTTTCGTCTGTGTTGCCATTGGCCTGGCTGGCTGGCTGGCAGCAGATTGAGTGAATAGGCAGTAACGTTACAGGGCATAGTTGTACTGAGGTGACTGTGAGGCACGCACCTCTCTCATCTCCTGAGACCTGATATGGATCAGGCACAAGCCAGGGATATGTTGTTGGTGGATGTTTATTTGTAGCGTAGCTAGTACCAGGTTATATTGGCATGCTTTCCCAGGGTTAACAGAGTACTTGCAGGCTGTGTAGTAGCCCATGTAGCCATGGTTCATGACGAGTGATAGCTTAGCTAGCCAACTAACTTGGGCAGCTTGCTAAATAACTATGGATCATGACGAGGGATAACCTATAGCTGCAGCACTTGAAAGTTACCTTTTATTATTAGACAAGTAGGGTCATTATCTACAGTGGCTGGCAAAAGTATTCACCCGCCTTGGCATTTTTCATATTTTGTTGCCTTACAACGTGGAATTAAAATGATTTTTTTGGGGGGTTGTATCATTTGATATGCCTACCACTTTGAAGATGCAAAATATTTTATGTTGTGAAACAAACAAGAAATAACACAAAAAAACTGAAAACTTGAGCGTGCATAACTATTCACCCCCCCCCAGTCTATACTTTATAGAGCCACCTTTTGCAACAATTACAGCTGCAAGTCTCTTGGGGTATGTCTCTATAAGCTTGGCACATCTAGCCACTGGGATTTTTGCCCATTCTTCAAGGCAAAACTGCTCCAGCTCCTTCAAGTTGGATGGGTTCCGCTGGTGTACAGCAATCTTTAAGTCATACCACAGATTCTCAATTGGATTGAGGTCTGGGCTTTGACTAGGCCATTCCAAGACATTTAAATGTTTCCCCTTAAGTTGCTTTAGCAGTATGCTTAGGGTCATTGTCCTGCTGGAAGGTGAAACTGCTGGAAGACTGAAACAGGTTTCCCTCAGGAATTTCACTGTATTTAGCGCCATCAATCATTCCTTCAATTCTGACCAGTTTCCCAGTCCCTGCTGATGAAAAACATCCCCACAGCATGATGCTGCCACCACCATGCTTCACTGTGGGGATGGTGTTCTCGGGGTGATGAGAGGTGTTGGGTTTGCGCCAGACATAGCATTTTCCTTGATGGCCAAAAAGCTCAATTTTAGTTTCATCTGACCAGAGTACCTTCTTCGATATGTTTGGGGAGTCTCCCACATGACTTTTGGCGAACACCAAACGTGTTTGCTTATTTTTTTCTTTAAGCAATGCCTTTTTCTGGCCACTCTTCCATAAAGCCCAGCTCTGTGGAGTGTACGGCTTAAAGTGGTCCTATGGACAGACACTCCAATCTCCGCTGTGGAGCTTTGCAGCTCCTTCAGTGGCGCAGTGGTCTAAGGCACTGCATCTCAGTGCTTGAGGCGTCACTACAGACCTCCTGGTTCGATTCCAGGCTGTATCACAACCGGCCGTGATTGGGAGTCCCATAGGGCGGCGCACAATTGGCCCAGCGTTGTCCGGGTTTGGCCGGTGTAGGCCGTCATTGTAAATAAGAATTTGTTCTTAACTGACTTGTCTAGATAAAAAAATTAAAATGCAAGAGTCATGGATTTACGTAGGCCAACAAGACTATTTGGTTTGTAATGCAAAATCACGTAAGATGGTTTGTTGTGTGCGATCAATTACAGTAGGGTAGGCTAATGCTGTCCTCTGTACCTCAGCTAGTAGAGCACGGCGCTTGTAACACCAGGGTAGTGTGTTTGATCCCCGGGACCACCCATACACAAAAAAATGTATGCACGCATGACTGTAAGTTGCTTTGGATAAAAGCGTCTGCTAAATGGCATATTATTATCTTTGTACTGTTTGTTGCCTCTCTGATTAATGCCCTCCTTGCCTGGTCCGTGAGTTTTGGTGGGTGGCCCTCTCTTGGCAGGTTTGTTGTGGTGCCATATTCTTTCCATTTTTTAATAATGGATTTAATGGTGCTCCGTGGGATGTTCAAGGTTTCTGATATTTTTTTATAACCCAACCCTGATCTGTACTTCTCCACAACTTTGTCCCTGACCTGTTTGGAGAGCTCCTTGGTCTTCATGGTGCCACTTGCTTGGTGGTGCCCCTTGCTTAGTGGTGTTGCAGACTCTGGGGCCTTTCAGAACAGGTGTATATATACTGAGATCATGTGACACTTAGATTGCACACAGGTGGACTTTATTTAACTAATTATGTGACTTCTGAAGGTAATTGGTTGCACCAGATCTTATTTAGGTGCTTCATAGCAAAGGCGGTGAATACATATGCACACACCACTTTTCCGTTATTTATTTTTTAGAATATTTTTTTCATTTCACTTCACCAATTTCGACTATTTTGTGTATGTCCATTACATGAAATCCAAATAAAAATCAATGCAATGTAATGCAACAAAATAGTAAAAACGCCAAGGGGGATGAATACTTTTGCAAGGCACTGTATGCTAATGCTCTATGTTAACGTTATGTTAAAGTATGTTGCAAGCCAGGGCATATAATGTAAACACAAGTTGTCTCTTGCTAAAGTTAGCTAGCTTAGCCTGCTAGCTAGCTAAATTGGTTCAATTCTATGTAGCTAAATAATACAAAAAACAAACAGATTAAAAGTCTCAATTGCTTCAATGACAATAATGCAATATTAAACAAAATCAGATCTACAAATGTTTGACATATGACATTAGTTACAGAGGGTAGTCATGATCCAGGAAAGTCCAGCATAGATGAGCAGCCGACATGTTGATGGCGCAAAAAAGGTCTCTAAAAGGTCAAAGGTAATGCAATAGCACGGAAGTGTGCAGTGTTTCTCAAATATAAAATGTATGCGTTCTCCACACTCTCATCCTAATAAGAACGTACTCAAGAGAACGCCCTCAAAAAATGCACCAGGAGCGTGAGAGTGTGGACCACGGTAGTATGCATATTTAGAAACACACAGGGTTTTGCTTTGTAGGTCAAATTCTCAATTGAGATACTTGTGTGTGTGTCTCTTACACGAAGGCCCTACACCAGAGGGGTATACTACAAAGCAGGATCAATGAGTTAGCCAGTTAACTTTGATAAGCAACCAGAAATAACTATAGATTTTCTGGTATCATATAAAAATGCTAAACTTAGATATTTGTGTTCATTTGTTGAATCAATTAGACCATGCTCATTTCAAGCTTATCTTTCTAAAAAATAAAAAGTTATATCAGAATATTTAGGCTAGTTAGCTGACCAACTCCTTGACGCTGCTTTGTAGTAAACAGCTCTTTTCCCCCCTTGATAAGATTGTTAGTTTGTATCTGTGATGTATCAATCACTAATGGGCATAAAATACTCCATTATTACCCCCTTACAGCTGAAGAGCATAACCCAACCTTGTGGCTGTAGACACATCATCTTCTAAATTCAAGTCCGGGCTCTGGCTCGGCCACTCAAGGACAGTCAGTGACTTGGCTGTGTGCTTAGGGTCATTGTCCTGTTAGAAGGTGAACCTTCGCCCCAGTCTGAGGTCCTGAGCGCTCTGGAGCAGGTTTTCATCAAGGACCTCTCTGTACTTTGCTCCGTTCATCTTTCCCTCGATCCTTACCAATGTCCCAGTCCCTGCCGCTGAAAATCATCCCCACAGCATGATGCTGCCACCACCATGCTTCACCGTAGGGATGGTTTCCTCCAGATGTGACACTTGGCATTCAGGCCAAAGAGTTCAATCTTGGTTTCATAAGACTAGAGAATCTTGTTTCTCATGGTCTGAGAGTCCTTTAGGTGCCTTTTGGCAAACTCCAAGCGGGCTATCATGTGCCTTTTACTGAGGAGTGGCTTCCGTCTGGCCACTCTACAACAAAGGCCTGATTGGTGGGGTGCTGCAGAGATGGTTGTCCTTCTGGAAGGTTCTCCCATCTCCACACAGGAACTCTGGAGCTCTGTCAGAGTGACCATCGGGTTCTTCGTCACCTCCCCGACCAAGTCCCTTCTCCCCCGATTACTCAGTTTGTCCGGGCTGCCAGCTCTAGGAAGAGTCTTGGTGGTTCCAAACTTCTTCCTTTTAAGAATGATGGAGGCTACTGTGTTCTTGGGGACTTTCAATGGTGCAGATATTTTTCGGTACCCTTCCCCAGATCTGTGCCTCGACACAATCCTGTCTCGGAGCTCTACGGACAATTCCTTCGACCTCATGACTTGGTTTTTGCTCTGACATGAACTGTCAACTGTGGGACCTTATATAGACAGGTGTGTGTCTTTCCAAATCATGTCCAATCAATCAAATGTAATACAGGTGGACTCCAATCAAGTTGTAGAAACATCTCAAGGATGATCAATGGAAACAGGATGCACCTGAGCTCAATTTTGATTCTCATAGCAAAGGGTCTGAATACTTATGTAAATAAGCTATTTCTGTTTTTTATTTTAATACATTTGCAAACATATCTAAAAACCTGTTTTCACTTTGTCATTATGGGGTATTGTGTGTAGATTGTTGAGGACTTTTATTTATTTAATCAATTTTAGAATAAGGCTGTTACGTAACAAAATGTGGAGAAAAGTCAAGGGGTCTGAATACTTTCTGAATGCACTGTACATAAATAAGTTTAAAGCTCACTACATTAAATTACACATAATGTAAAAGCCAATTTCGTAGAGAGTGTTACAAACTGGACTATATTTAGTAACTTACTTTGAAGAGATAGTAATTGGGTCTAAATTGGCATTTGGCATTTGGTAGTCTAAATTCAGTGTACTTCTCTTGAACTCCCATTTCCTGAACATCAAACTCTTCCCACATGCCCAAAATTTTTTCTCAGCTTCAGAAGCATCTGCATTCACCAAATTTGGTGTGGATATTTTTAGATATATTCTCCAGACTGGCCTAGAGGCAATTGTTGATATGCTGTCCATGTTTTATTCTAGATAACATTCTAGATTAATATTTTACAGATAGAAAGATGAAAAAAGTATTTATCCTCAATCTGGACAAGTCACGTCCTGGAGTGTCTTAACAAAACAAATCACTTAACAAAAACAAAATATTTAGGCTGACTTCATCTAGTGTCCAGAAAAATGGATTTGTGCGATATGCAAATATTTGCATATTTAATTAGATAATGCCTCATTTGCACGTTTTAATATAATATTTCAAGAAAAATTGCAATACAAAAAAGTATTATATTTGTGTCTACATTCAACTGGTAAAAGTTGATTGTGATATGATTAAGGGGAAAAAATACCCTATGAGGGTGTGGTGCCTGGCCCTCAACAAAGTGATAATTAGCAGACACTGTGCCTTTCGAGATGAGCTGTTTATCCCTGCTCTAAAGACACATTAAGGGATAGATATAATTTTCCAAACTCCATTATATTCTGCTCCTACAAACAGATGCCTAGCTTTTTTAAAATTATTATTTATTTATTTATTTCACCTTTATTTAACCAGGTAGGCCAGTTGAGAACAAGTTCTCATTTACAACTGCGACCTGGCCAAGATAAAGCAAAGCAGTGAGATAAAAACAACAACAACACAGAGTTACATATGGGATAAACAAAAACGTACAGTCAATAACACAATAGAAAAATTGAAAATCTATATACAGTGTGTACAAATGTAGTAAGTTATGGAGGTAAAGCAATAAATAGGCCATAGTGTAAAATAATTACAATTTAGTATTAACACTGGAGTGATAGATGTGCAGAAGATGATGTGCAAATAGAGATACCGGGGGGCAAATGAGTAAAATAAATAACAATATGGGGATGAGGTAGTTGGGTGGGCTAATTACAGATGGGCTGTGTACAGGTGCAGTGATCAGTAAGCTGCTTCAGATGGACCATACAATACCACCACATTTTGAGATTTGTGTCAGTCCATTATGGCCATTCTGTTGCTGAGAATCGTATTATACTGGGAACGATAATCTTCTAGCTTGATAGACTTGATAGACATAAACAGCCAAATTCTAGCCACTAGCACTAACAGTTTCTCTACAAATATTGAACATTAGCATTGAGCTAGCATCATGCATTGATTTGGGATATTATTGCCTCATTATAACGTGCCTCGATCGACTTAACATAATAAAAAAATCCCCATCAAAATCTGTCAGTTTAAGCAAGATATATGTTGTTTTTGCATGGGCTGCGTCTCAATCCAGACCAATGTCGGCCTTCTGTTGTGGAAAGTGGCAGAGCTACAGCGTTGTTTGTCAGACCAGGAGACATCCCAAAAATTGGTATTCTCACATAAACGTCTGTAGCATCCAAACCATTTGGGCTACAAACTAATATGACCCCACTTTGGAAAGGGGAGACTCTCACGAACACGATGGGACAGGACAAGGGACTCGTCTGAAGGTAACCTGGTACTGGTTTAAAAAATAAATGGAAGTATAGAGGTAGTTTTGCGCCATCAAAAAAAGGGGTTAAATATGTGTCCAAAAAACTAAAATATTTCCTGAGCTTTCTTATAACTCCTAGACACTTCAAAACCTTATTCCTTATTTATATATTTTTATTGTCTGTTTTTTCCATTTATGAATGTGTTATTCCATGCTTTTCTATATATTTTTTTAAACCTACAGCCATCCTAAAATTAAATATCAAATAGCTAAATGATCCATGGCATGGCCATCTTAAAACAATTCCATATTTTAGCTATCGGATGTGGGTTCACCTGAGCATAACAATTACATGTGTATAGTGGACAGATTGGAGTGGCAGCAAGCCTCAAACCTTTAATGGTTGAGTATTTGCCATGTCCTTGGTCTGTTTTGCCCTATAGTCACTGCAACTTTAGAAGCCTTTGTTAAGGCCTCTAGAATACAAAATATTCATATATTTGATATGCTGTAATATGAAAACACCTTACCTAGTAGCCAACCTACTTGCACCAATCCCATGCAATTACAGTAAAATACTGTAAAATACAAACCCTGCCTACCCTCAATGAATTTAATTCATGAATCCATTCATCCATTCATTACAATTACTGTAAAAAGATTACATTAAAAGTATTGTCACTGTAAAACTGATTACAGTAACATCCTGTTATGTAAATTTACACCATTATACTGGCATCAGGGTTGCCAGCAAATTACTGTAATTATATAATACAGCTGTGCTTCTGTAATGATTACAGTAGGCTCATTCATTTATAGTATAATGCTGTATTGTATAATACAGCAGTGTTTTTCTTACTGTAAAACATTATACAGCATCCCTGCTGTAAAGCAAAATTACAGTACCTACCTGGCAACTTTGCTGCCAGTATAATGCTGTAAATTTACAGGGAAACGTTTTCAGTGCACCTGTAATTAGTGAAAACCTTTAAATTTCCATTTGCTAGAAAACCAAAAGTGCATACTGCCAAAGCTGTGAATAATTTCCCACTGGGCACAGATGTCAATTCAACGTCTATTCCACGTTGGTTAAACTTATTTTCATTGAAATTACATGGAAACTATGTTGATTCAACCAGTGTGTGGCCAGTGGGTTGTGACCGCTGGACTAGGAACGACGGACAGCACCTCTCTTCATTTCTCTTCATAGATTTTTATGTTGAATATAAACTCAAAATGTATCTAATTTAATGGATATGCAAAACAATTATCCAGGGTGTTCTATACACTGATGGTCTTTAATTGCATAATGACTGTTTTACTCTGTGGCCCAAGCTGTGAATAGATTTGATGCAGTATAATTGACAAGTGTGAATGAAGGCTCTGAGGCTTAACAAATGACATATTAAAAGGCTGTTTCTCACTGTTATGTTGACTCATCCTAAATAGTTTTGAATGGTCATCCAACTCAGAATTCATGATTTGGCCTCGTTTTTTCTCTCCAGAGTTCCCAGTTGTCTTGAAAGCACCATGACAGATGCAGGTATCATCAGTCCAGTAAAATAAAAAAATGCTACTTTTTGCTAATTATTTCAATTTATGCTCAGCTGTGCCTCGCAAGTGCTACACCAACTGATCTATTTTGTTTTCAAAGCTTGAGTTTTGAAATATATAATATGGTCTGAGAAGGTTAAAATTAAATTTTTAAGTCATGTTTAAAAACGATTCTGAGCGGTAGATCTCGGCTTGCTTTGACTGCGAAAGTGATCTTGACTCAGAAAATGTTGGTGACCGCTGCGATAGACACACACAGACAAAGACAGGTCTGAGAGCAGCCAGTCCTGCAAATCCCACTCCTCTGTCTTTCATCCCAGAAATGAAAACCTCATAAAATATAGCCGTTAGAAGCAATAAATGGGGATTTTTAAAGTATTTTTAGCATTAGCATATGTGCTAACGTGCATCTATAGGTACAGTGCGGCCATATTTGAATGCAGCAAAACATTTTTTTATCAAAACCATTAAAGACTGATGTAATGACTCCAAATACAATATCTGGAGTGAATATGACGTATGGTTCATAAGGAGAAGATGATTGCAGACGATTTTGACAATTTGCGTTACATATGCAAAGAATGAGTTGTTAATAGTTTCCTTGTTTTTTGATATATCAATACCAAATTCAGTGTGGTGGGTTTTGGGGGAGAGAGACAAAGAGAGAGAGGGAGATGGAGTTACATTTGGGATTGAGTACAATCCTAGATCTATGATCAGCTGCAAATCTATTCGGGTAATGGGGTTCATAGTCTGAGCTTCATTCGTCTCACCTGACAGCATGAGGTTGGCGCCTGAAACTAGAATTGTGAATCTACAATAGGCATAAGCTATTACTGTAAAGAAATACAATATGTTAGAATACATTTTTACAGGAGGCTTCCAAGGGCGGCAGGTAGCTTAGTGGTTAAGAGCGTTGTGCCAGTAACCGAAAGGTCGCTGGTTCTAATCCCCAAGCCGACTAGGTGAAAAATCTGTCGATGTGCCCTTGAGCAAGGCACTTAACCCTAATTGCTCCTGTAAGTCGCTCTGGATAAGAGCGTCTGCTAAATAACCAATTATTATTATTATAATTACAGTTAATAACAGTATTTTTTAGCACTCTACCCATAATGCACTGTAATCTACAGCATTAATTCTATACCACATATTTAAGGTATTTTACTGTGCATTCTAAAGTGTTTTACTGTTGAAATTACAGAAAAGCCTTACAGTGTGCTTTAGGTTATTCAAGTTTTGTATTCGTCCTAAACTCTCTTCCAGTCTCCATATCTTTAGGTGACAGTAATTTACCTGTAGCTCTGAAGCTGACTCTATTGCTCTGGACAACATTCTCCAGGACCAAGGACAGATAAAGACTGGTAATAATAATTCAGAGAGCACACACATGCACGCACGCATGCACCTATGCACACACACACGCACACACGTACGCACGTACACACGTACACACACTCTCTCTCGCTCTCTTTCTCTCTCATTCTTTTCTCTCTCTCTCACAAACACACTAACAAGCCCACACACACTGGGGAGCATGTACACATATTGGGAGAGGGGGCTTTGAAACGAAGCTTTGAAACCTATTGTTATTCAAATAACTCAAGCATTGATTGTTAACTTTTTTTCTAATTTGGCACACAGAAAGTATAAGCCATGAGTAACTTGGTCTAAAAGAATGGCACCAATTGGCCTATAGGTGGGACTGTTATAAGCAGTCTCACTTAAACCCTCATATTGTCACGGTTTCGGCCGAGGCGGCTCCTTCTCCTTGTTCGGGCAGGCTTCGGCGGTCGTCGTCTCCGGAGTACTAGCTGCCACCGTTCGATGTTTCATGTTTGATTGGTTTTGTCTGTTTGTTACACCTGTTCATTGTTAAGTGTTCATTAGGCACCCTATTTAGTTATCTTGTGTTTGGTCAGGTGTTGTGTGTAATTGTTCGATGTCACGTGTAGATGTTGGTCCGCTGTTCTGTGCTCTCTGTACTTTCGTATTGTTTGAGAGAGTCCTGCACGTTGTGCACATTTACTTTGGACAGTCCAGTGTACGCTTGTTTCGCCTGTGGCCTGTTGCCGTGTTGGCTTGTACTGTCGGACTTCACTAAAGACATCTGTTTTTTGAATCTCTGTGTCCTGCGTGTGATTCCACGTTCCCTCTACACTCAACCCTGACAGAATTACACACCATCTCTATGGAATCAGCAGGAGCACCCGCACCCACTGAGATCATGGAGGAGCGCCTTCGTGGTCAGGAGGACAGAATCAACCAAATCGGGCACGCCCTGGACCGAGTGATGAACACCCTCCATCGATGGGAGACCAGCGGGGTACCCACACCCCCACCGACCGCACCATCACCATCGGTCAGCCCGCCCGTCCAACTTCCGGAACCCAGTGGGATTCGGCTCTCGCTCCCGAGGGCGTACGACGGCACCGCTGCCGGGTGTCAGGGGTTCCTGTTACAAGTTGAACTCTACCTCGCCACCGTACACCCGGCGCCCTCGGGACACCCTGCTCGCTACCCGCGGACGTCCCAGGTGGGTGTCGCCCATTCCACCCTCCAGCACCTCCGAGCCGAGCCCGATGGAGCTCGGAGGTGCTGGCGCTAGAGGAAGGAGAAGAAGGAGCCCGAGGGGGGCCGTCCCCTGCACCAACTGTGGCCGTGGAGGGCACACCGCGGCTAGGTGCTGGGGAGGGTCCCCTGGTGGAGGAGAAGGCAGGCCACACATTGGGGAGTCCTCCCAGGTGAGTAGGCGCCCCACTTACCCAGAGCTTTCTGTCGTACACATAACCATACCTGTTTGTTTTCCACAGGTTGCACCTCGTTCCCAGCATAAGGCGCTAGTAGATTCAGGCGCAGCTGGGAATTTTGTAGATCGCAAATTCTGTGTAGAGTTAGGGGATTCCCCTCCTTCCGGTAAATAATCCTTTCCCTGTACATGCCCTAGATAGTCGTCCGTTAGGATCCGGGTTGATTAGGGAGGTCACAGCGCCACTTAGGATGGAGACGCAGGGGGGTCATGAGGAGACGATTCAGCTCTATCTGATCGACTCTCCTGCATATCCGGTGGTACTGGGGCTTCCCTGGTTGAGTACCCATGATCCTACTATTTTGTGGCGAGAGAGGGCTCTTAAAGGGTGGTCTGCTCAGTGTGAGGGGCTATGTCTGGGTGTTTCCGTAGGGGCGACCTCGGTGGAGAGTCCGAACCAGATGCCCGCATTGCACATTCCCCCCGAGTATGAGGATTTAGCACTCGTGTTTAGCAAGACAAGAGCGGCAAGGTTACCACCTCATAGACAGGGGGATTGTGCGATAGACCTCCATGCAGGAGCTGCGCTCCCGCGGAGCCATGTGTATCCGTTGTCACAGGAGGAGAAGAGGGCAATGGAGACATACATTGCCGAGTCTCTGAGACAGGGATACATACGGTCCTCCACTTCACCCGCGTCCTCGAGCTTCTTTTTTGTGAAGAAAAAGGATGGAGGTTTGCGCCCGTGTATTGATTACCGCGGTCTAAATCAGGTTACTGTGAAATATAGTTATCCACTTCCGCTGATTGCGACTATGACGGAGTCATTACACGGGGCACGGTTCTTCACAAAATTGGACCTCAGGAGCGCATATAACTTGGTGCGCATTAGAGAGGGCGATGAATGGAAGACAGCATTTAGTACTACCTCCGGTCATTACGAGTATCTCGTCATGCCATACGGGTTAATGAATGCTCCATCAGTCTTCCAATCCTTTGTAGATGAGATTTTCCGGGACATGCAGGGGCAGGGAGTAGTGGTGTACATAGACGATATTCTGGTCTACAGTTCTACCCGGGCCGAACATGTAGCCCTGGTGCGCAGAGTATTGAGGAGGTTGTTGGAGCATGACCTGTATGTCAAAGCCGAGAAATGTCTGTTCTTCCAGGAGTCGGTCTCCTTTTTGGGTTATCAGTTGTCTGCGTCAGGGGTGAGGATGGAGGTTGACCGTGTGTCAGCCGTGCGTAATTGGCAAACCCCAACCACGGTTAAAGAGGTGCAGCAGTTCTTGGGTTTTGCGAATTACTACCGGAGGTTTATCCGGGGTTTTGGACAGGTGGCAGCTCCCATAACGTCCCTTCTGAAGGGGGGTCCAGTGCGCTTGCGGTGGTCAGCTGAGGCGGACAGGGCTTTTGGGAGACTGAAGGACCTGTTTACCTCGGCTCCAGTGCTGGCACACCCGGATCCCACTTTACCATTCCAAGTGGAGGTGGACGCATCTGAAGCCGGTATCGGGGCTGTTCTCTCACAACGGTCCGGCACACCACCTAAACTCCGCCCCTGTGCTTTTTATTCGAAAAAGCTCAGTCCGGCGGAGCGTAATTATGACGTAGGGGACAGGGAGCTGTTAGCCGTGGTACAGGCCGTAAAGGTGTGGAGGCATTGGCTTGAGGGGGCTCAACACCCTTTTCTCATTCTGACTGACCACCGTAACCTGGAATACATTCGGGCAGCTAGGAGACTGAATCCTCGCCAGGCTCGGTGGACTATGTTTCTAGCCCGGTTCGTGTTTAAGATCACTTACATCCCTGGGTCCCAGAATGGGAAGGCAGATGCCCTGTCTCGGCGGTATGACACGGAGGAGAGGTGCGTGGAGCCCACTCCCATACTACCTAAGTCTTGTCTGGTTGCACCGGTGGTATGGGAGGTCGATGCGGAGATCGAGCGGGCATTACGCACCGACCCTAGACCTCCACAGTGTCCGGTGGGTCGGACGTACGTCCCGCTCGAGGTCCGGGATCGGCTTATTTATTGGGCTCACACGTCACCCTCCTCTGGGCATCCAGGTATTGGCCGGACGGTGCACTGCCTTAGTACAAAGTACTGGTGGTCAACGTTAGCCAGGGATGTGAGGATTTATGTCTCCTCCTGCTCAGTGTGTGCCCAGTGTAAGGCGCCCAGACACTTGCCCAGGGGTAAGTTACAACCCCTGCCCGTTCCACAACGACCCTGGTCTCACCTCTCTGTGGATTTTGTTACCGACCTTCCCTCCTCACAGGGGAATACCACCATCCTGGTCGTTGTGGATCGGTTCTCGAAGGCCTGTCGTCTCCTTCCCATGCCGGGTCTTCCTACTGCCCTACAGACCGCTGAGGCTCTATTTACTCACGTCTTCCTGCATTACGGGGTACCCGACGATATAGTGTCTGATCGAGGCCCCCAGTTTACCTCCAGAGTCTGGAGAGCGTTTATGGAACGGTTGGGGGTTTCGGTGAGCCTTACCTCGGGTTACCACCCCGGAGAGTAATGGGCAGGTCGAACGTGTCAACCAGGATGTGGGTAGGTTTCTGAGGTCATATTGCCAGGGCCGGCCGGAGGAGTGGGCGAGATATGTGCCCTGGGCCGAGATGGCACAGAACTCTCTCCGCCACTCCTCCACTAAACTAACCCCTTTCCAGTGTGTGTTAGGGTACCAGCCGGTTCTGGCACCTTGGCATGAGAGACAGATCGAGGTCCCTGCGGTGGATGAGTGGGTGCGGCGCTCGGAGGAGACGTGGAACGCTGCACACGTCCATCTGCAGCGAGCCATCCGTCGACAGAAGACGAGCGCCGACCTCCACCGCAGTGAGGGGCCAGTGTACGCACCTGGAGATCGAGTCTGGCTCTCAACCAGAAACCTGCCCCTCCGCCTGCCCTGCCGGAAGCTGGGTCGGCGGTTTGTGGGGCCTTTTAAAGTCCTGAGGAGATTGAACGAGGTGTGTTACAGGTTACAACTGCCCATTGATTACAAGAATATTAACCCCTCGTTCCATGTCTCTCCTCAGGCCGGTGGTAGCTGGTCCACTCCAGGACTTTGAGATAGAAGAGACTCCTCCGCCCCCGTTGGACATCGAGGGGGCTCCGGCGTACACTGTTCGGGCCATCCTAGATTCGAGACGCCGGATGGGGGGTCTCCAATATCTCGTGGAGTGGGAGGGGTACGGCCCGGAGGAGCGGTGCTGGGTGCCGAGGAGGGACATCCTAGACCCGTCTCTTCTGACCGAGTTCCATCGTGGTCATCCTACGCGCCCTGCTCCGCGTCCTCCTGGTCGTCCCCGAGGCCGGGGGCGGCGCACGGCTGGAGCCGCGCGTCAAGGGGGGGGTACTGTCACGGTTTCGGCCGAGGCGGCTCCTTCTCCTTGTTCGGGCAGGCTTCGGCGGTCGTCGTCTCCGGAGTACTAGCTGCCACCGTTCGATGTTTCATGTTTGATTGGTTTTGTCTGTTTGTTACACCTGTTCATTGTTAAGTGTTCATTAGGCACCCTATTTAGTTATCTTGTGTTTGGTCAGGTGTTGTGTGTAATTGTTCGATGTCACGTGTAGATGTTGGTCCGCTGTTCTGTGCTCTCTGTACTTTCGTATTGTTTGAGAGAGTCCTGCACGTTGTGCACATTTACTTTGGACAGTCCAGTGTACGCTTGTTTCGCCTGTGGCCTGTTGCCGTGTTGGCTTGTACTGTCGGACTTCACTAAAGACATCTGTTTTTTGAATCTCTGTGTCCTGCGTGTGATTCCACGTTCCCTCTACACTTAACCCTGACACAAATCTGCCGCCCGTTTGACCTAGAGATTTTAAACTTTTTATCTAGGTCTATTTCTTCATGCTGTACGAATTTGCCTCAAGGACTCAAGGTCCGTCAGGATAGATTTTACTCCATCTTGGAAATTTAGGAAAACCTTTGAAAAACGTCTTCTCATGAACCATAAGTCCAAATAACACCAAGGTTAAGAGATGGCTGAGTTATTGAGGCTTATCAACTTGAAACTTTTTAGGGTAATCAAAGACATTATCATGATGAACCATGTTACGTTTGGCAATGATATCTTAAAAATAAGGAAACTATTAACAATTCACTTTTTTACTATGTAACGCTAATGGTTAAAATAATCAAAAAAAATCTTATTCTCATGGACTAAATTACAACAGTAGGTGTTACATTTCATTTTAACTAGCTAAATCCTGTGTAAGACCTAGTAATTACATTGTAATTGCAAACATTACATGTTTTCGGTGGTGTACTAGTGTGTTTATCCTTACACTGTAATAAGGACCCCTTAACATGAAGCGTTACCCTAAAAATACTTAATAAATCTTCTTCTCATGAACCACAGGACCAAATGACACCATTGGGAATGTAGGCCCATGGTACATGTCAACTTAGTTTGAGAAAAAAAATATCAGATTTTACATGTCCATTTAAACCACTGTTAATCCACTCCAGAGTTGCCTATCAACCTGAATATTGTTGTCGCTATCATGGACGTCCCTTCGATGAACCATACTGAATTTGGTATTGATTTCATTTTTCACCTAAAATGACATACCCAAATCTAACTGCCTGTAGCTCAGGACCTGAAGCAAGGATATGCATAATGTAGGAGAATATAACACATTCAATCTGGTAAAATATAATGTTTTTTCAACATCTTTCCACAATATAATATTGCAGTTTAGGCACAATTTAGATTTTGGCCAATAGATGGCAGCAGTGTGTGTGCAAAGTTTCAGATTGATCCAGTGAAGCATCGCAATACTGGACTATTTTGTATCAAGTCTGCCCAAATGTGCGGAATTGGTCAATTGATACATTTTCAAGTACATAACTATAGAGAACATACAAAAATGATATGGTAATACAAAATGTAAGTTTACACACTCCCAAGAATGTCATACATGATGGATCATTAGCTTATACACTAACTTTCACACATCTAAATGGCCGGGCGGGGTGGGTGTGCAGCCAGAGACAGCAGGGGTTCAAACTGTACAATCCAGTTCCTACATTTGAATATAAAAAATTATTTTATCAAACAAAACTATGCTACATTTTATCTCTGGGACCCTTAGGATGACAAATCAAATAATGTAAGTACATTATTTACCTTCAGAGGGGAATGTATCAAACCAGTTGTTTGTTTTTTATTGTTGTGCACGCTCCTCAAACAATAGCATGGTAGTTTTCCACTGTAATAGCTACTGTAAAGTGGACAGTTCAGTTAGATTAACAAGAATTTAAGCTTTCTGCCCATATAAGACATGTCTATGTCCTGGAACGTTTGCTGTTACTTAAAACAGTCATGCTAATCACATTAGCGCACGTTAGCTCAACCGTCCCGTATACGGGACACCGATCCCGTAGAGGTTAACAACTCATTCTTTGCATATGTAACGCTAATGCTCAAAATCATCTGCAATCATGTTCTCCTCATGAACCATACTTCAAAAATTGTTGCTGCATTCAAATATGGCCGCACTGTAATCTTCTTCTCTTGAATCATAAATCAGATTGACTATATAGACTCAATTAATTAGCCTCTGATGAATTTGAGAATGATTGGTTGCTGCATTCAAAGTCGGCCACGCTACCAACCTACAGCTCCAGACTAAACTTCACTTGCGGCATCCTTGTGGTATTGAGGGATAAACATGGTAATGCTTTCACTGATTACACATAAAGGAAGATAGATTGCTTGCAAGCACATGATAGAGTGTTTGCTTTGTTATCCAACTGATCTTGTGTCCTTTTTGTCATCCTGTGAACCACATGCATTGCTGCTCGCAGCTATATTTTATGAAGTGTTTTCATTTCTGTGATGAAAGGCAGAGTGGTATTTCTCCCTGGATGGGCTGCTCTCAGACCAGTCTTTGTCTGTGTGTGTCTATCGTATGTGGGCTCACCTGAGCACTGACACCAACCTGTTGTTTTCCTGATTGCAGTGGGCTGAGAATCAGGACTGGGTCACAGAGGACTGAGATCTGACAGCACAGAGACCAAAACACTATCGACAGGCTCCGCCAAAGGAGCAGTCAGCCACTCAACAACAACAACCACAATAAAAACAACAACAGACACAGCTCATACATCTCTGTCTTTCAAAGACACCCTGCTTCTCTACCTTGTGAGTTGATTACTTTTGAGGTATTCCACTTAGCAGGCACCTCTCACCAGTGTCTGAATATTCCTGCCTTTGGCCTCCTCCAAACGAGACCACAGCAGTTGGTCCTGCTAGGGAGGGTGTTATGTGGTTTACAGAAGGCTGTGACAAATTTGTGGCGTATAAGAAAAATATGTCAATGTGTGTCCTTGAGCGAGAGCTAGAATGAAAGCAAAGGGGAACAAAGACACCCAGCTGTGAGAAGAAAGACACAAGCTCCAACATCTCTCCCACAGAGTTGTGGAGGATAAACATGTGAGAACATCCAAGCCCAGTTATTAAACCTACAGCAGAATTTAAAGTATTAAAACAGGAATAGAGCTGGAATAAATATGCATTAATGAATTCATTTTAATTACATTTGTGATATTATGTTTGCCAGATGAATGGAGTACCACAAACTGTTGACTATAATATAGGCAACAAACCTAGTCTTTTGCAAAGACTGAATACATTTTGTGGAATGGATGGATGGATGGATATACATGTCATGACCAAAAGTATGTGGACACCTGCACGTCGAACATCTCATTCCAAAATCATGGGCATTAATATGGAGTTGGTCCCCCCTTTGCTGCTATAACAGCCTCCACTCTTCAGGGAAGGCTTTCCACTAGATGTTGGAACATTGCTGCAGGGACTTGCTTCCATTCAGCCACAAGAGCATTAGTGAGGTCTGGCACTGATGTTGGGCGGTTAGGCCTGGCTCGCAGTCGGCTTTCCAATTCATCCCAAAAGGTGTTTGATGGGGTTGAGGTCAGGGCTCTGTGTAGGCCAGTCAAGTTGTTCTACACCGATATCAACAATATTTCTGTATGGACCTCGATTTGTGCACGGGGGCATTGTCATGCTGAAACAGGAAAGGGCCTTTCACAAACTGTTGCCACAAAGTTGGCAGCACAGAATCGTCTAGAATGTCATTGTATGCTGTTAAGACTTCCCTTCACTAGAACTAAGAGGCCTAGCCCGAACCATGAAAAACAGCCCCAGACCATTATTCTTCCTCCACCAAACTTTACAGTTGACACTATGCATTGGGGCAGGTAGCGTTCTCCTGGCATCCGCCAAACCCAGATTCATCCATCGGACTACCAGATGGTAAAGTGTGATTCATCACTCCAGAGAACGCGTTTCCAATGCTCCAGAGTCCAATGGCGGCAAGCTTTTCACAACTCCAGCCGACACTTGGCATTGCGCATGGTGATCTTAGGCTTGTGTACAGCTGCTCAGCTATGGAAACCCATTTCATGAAGCTCCCGACGAACAGTTCTTGTGCTGACGTTGCTTCCAGAGGCAGTTTGGAACTCGGTAGTGAGTGTTGCAACCAAAGACAGACAATTTTTACGCGCTACGCGCTTCAGCACTCGGCGGTCCCATTCTGTGTGGCTTGTGTGGCCTACCACTTCGCGGCTGAGCCATTGTTGCTCCTAGACATTTCCACTTCACAATAACAGCACTTACCGTTGACCGGGGCAGCTCTAGCAGGGCAGAAATTTGACGAACTGACTTGTTGGAAAGGTGGCATCCTATGACGGTGCCACGTTGAAAGTCATTGAGCTCTTCAGTTAGGCCATTCTACTACCAATGTTTGTCTATGGAGATTGCATGGCTGTGTGCTCAATTTTATACACCTGCCAGCAACAGGTGTGGCTGAAATAGCCGAATCCACTAATTTGAAGGGGTGTCCACATACTTTTGTATACGGTATATCATGGTCACATTTTGTTTCTCATACATTATAATTCTGTAATGCCTTCTGTTCTGCTTTGAAAATTCACTCTCTGTGTAACTGATAGAGAAACACTCTCACTCTCTTTCTGTTATTCTCTCTCTCTCTCTACCTCTCTCCCTCTCTCTCTTCCCCTCTCCTTTCCTAAGGCACCTGGCGGCTGAGCTGCAACTTTGCATTCATCTTAATAATGACTGTGTCATTGCCTGTGCATGCTGGGTGAGCTTCACTCTACACCTTTAGCAGACCTCCTACCCAGGTCTGCCAAAACACTGCTCTGCACCCCCTTCACCCACTCACTCCTTCATAACCCCACTCCCACTGGCTTCTCCTACACTAGCCAGCCAAACTATCTAGTCCCCTCAACTTCATCATCTCCAGGCACAGGACTGTTTACATTTACATTTTAGTAATTTAGTAACTTATCCAGAGTGACTTACAGTAGTGAGTGCATATATTTTTGTACTGTTTAGGCAGACTTTATCAAGGTTGGACAAAAGCATCCACTCCCATCACCTTCTCTGATTCATAACAGATCACAAACAGACCACAATCAAAACAATCTCTTTCAGTTTTCTTTGTGGACTCATAGCACTCAACACTCAAGACCTCCTGTCTAAGCAACATTGAAATGTTACAGACTGACATAGGCTTTATATCAACACTTCTGCTGGTCTCCATGCCCTGCTGTTAATGCTCCAATAGCTGTGTCTGATCATTTGCTGGCTATTATCTCTTTATCACCAGATTTATCCTGCTGTGATGCACCTACTGAGCCATGGAGAGGTGTCTATGCTCCTCTATTTGGGTCATCACTTTCAAAACAACAATCTCCCAATATCAGGAAATAACAATGTGTGAATACGTCCTTGTCCCTGACAAATTATGCTTTTGTCAGCCTTCAAATCTTGGTACTGGTGTATAATCAGTAGCAATATCTATAGCTGAAATACTTTTGTAAAAGGGTGTCATCATTAAACTCAGTAACTGATCATTTGGAATAAGTCAAAATGCTGGGCTTTGGGTTGGGTAAATCTTATCAACTATAATTAGATCATCAAGATAGTCATTTTCATATCACTGAGTAATATCATGTAATCTTGTTATCTTATTATGAATGTTTGTTTTTTTAATGAATAAAAATCTTCAGTTGCTCTCATGTCTATCTTTTCCTTGAAGCTGTGATAAGCTCAGACATTTTATATACAGTTGAAACACTCACTGTCATTTTCCTAAATTGGCACCCAACTTGGGGCCAGTGCAGTCTCCTATACATCAACAACTCAGGGTAGTTATGCTGTCACTCTTGGGAGTTTTTTCCCCCTATAATTTGCACAGTCCCCCAATACATGGACATTTGACAGTGGGCTTCAAGGGGTCGTCGTGATAAATAATAATTACTCACCGATGCTAAGTGATACTCTGAATGTGTGCTGCCATGTAGAACAACAACAGCTAATTAATTAACCTCACCGGGGAGAAACAAGAAGTGTCACTTTCAACATCAGTTAACAAGGCAAAGTCCCCAAACAGTTAGCTGTACAAGACAGACAACAACACCTATTCTGGAAGGTACAGCAATATATGTGATATGGTCTTTATAGGTTAAGATGTTGCTTATTATTATAGTTCTGCATTCAGCACACTCCGCCAACCCTGATGTTCTAGCAGTGTCTGAATCCTGGCTTAGGAAGGCCACCAAAAATTCTGAAATTTCCATCCCCAACTATAACATTTTCCGTCTAGATAGATCTGCCAAAGGGGGTGGAGTTGCAATCTACTGTAGAGATAGCCTGCAGAGCTCTATCATACTATCCAGGTCTGTGCCCAAACAGTTTGAGCTTCTACTTCTAAAAATCCACCTTTTCAGAAATAAGTCTCTCACTGTTGCCGCTTGCTACAGCCCCCCCTCAGCCCCCAGCTGTGCCCTGGACACCATATGTGAATTGATTGCCCCCCATTTATCCTCAGAGTTCGTACTGCTTGGTGACCTAAATTGGGATATGCTTAACACCCCGGCCATCCTACAATCCAAACTAGATGCCCTCAATCTCACACAAACTATCAACGAACCTACCATGTACAACCCTCTAAATACACCTCCGCTGTCTTCAACCAGGATCTCAGCGATCACTGCCTTATTGCCTGCGTCCGTAACGGGTCCGCAGTCAAACGACCACCCCTCATCACTGTCAAACGCTCCCTAAAACACTTTAGCGAGCAGGCCTTCCTAATTGACCTGGATGGATATAGATCTCATTCCGTCAGTAGAGGATGCCTGGTTGTTCTTTAAAAGTAATTTCCTCTGATTCTTAAATAAACATGCCCCATTCAAAAAATACAGAACTAAGAACAGATATAGCCCCTGGTTCTCCTCAGACTTGACTGCCCTTGACCAGCACAAAAACATCCTGTGGCGTACTGCATTAGCATCAAATAGCCCCTGCAATATGCAACTTTTCAGGGAAGTTAGGAACCAATATACACAAGCAGTCAGGAAAGCAAAGGCTAACTTTTTCAAACAGAAATGTGCATCCTGTAGCACTAACTCCAAAAAGTTTTGGGACACTGTAAAGTCCATGGAGAATAAGAGCACTTCCTCCCAGCTGCCCACTGCACTGAGGCTAGCAAACACTATCACCACCGATAAATCTACAATAATCGAGAATTTCAACAAGCATTTTGCTACGGCTGGCCATGCTTTCCACCTGGCTACCACTACCCCGGCCACCAACTCTGCACCCTCCGCTGCAACTTGCCCATGCCCCCCGCTTCTCCTTCACACAAATTCAGACAGCTGATGTTCTGAAAGAGCTGCAAAATCTGGACCCCTACAAATCAGCTGGGCTAGACAATCTGGACCCTTTCTTTCTAAAACAAGCCGCCGAAATTGTCGCAACCCCTATTACTAGCCTGTTCAACCTCTCTTTCGTAACGTCTGAGATCCCCAGAGATTGGAAAGCTGCCGCGGTCATCCCCCTCTTCAAAGGGGGTGACACTCTAGATCCAAACTGTTACAGACCTATATCCATCCTGCCCTGCCTTTCGAAAGTATTTGAAAGCCAAGTTAACAAACAGATCACCGACCATTTCGAATCCCACCGTACCTTCTCCGCTATGCAATCCGGTTTCCGAGCTGGTCATGGGTGCACTTCAGCCACGCTCAAGGTCCTAAACGATATTATAACCGCGATCGATAATAGACAGTACTGTGCAGCCGTCTTCATCAACCTGGCCAAGGCTTTCGACTCTGTCAACCACCGCATTCTTATTGGCAGACTAAATAGCCTTGGTTTCAAATCAAATCAAATCAAATTGTATTGGTCACATGCGCCGAATACAACAGGTGCAGACATTACAGTGAAATGCTTACTTACAGCCCTTAACCAACAGTGCATTTATTTTTAACAAAAAAAGTAAAAATAAAACAACAACAAAAAAAGTGTTGAGAAAAAAAGAGCAGAAGTAAAATAAAATAACTGTAGGGAGGCTATATATACAGGGGGGTACCGGTGCAGAGTCAATGTGCGGGGGCACCGGCTAGTTGAGATAGTTGAAGTAATATGTACATGTGGGTAGAGTTAAAGTGACTATGCATAAATAATTAACAGAGTAGCAGCAGCGTAAAAGGATGGGGTGGGGGGGGGCAGTGCAAATAGTCCGGGTAGCCATGATTAGCTGTTCAGGAGTCTTATGGCTTGGGGGTAGAAGCTGTTGAGAAGTCTTTTGGACCTAGACTTGGCACTCCGGTACCGCTTGCCGTGCGGTAGCAGGGAGAACAGTCTATGACTAGGGTGGCTGGAGTCTTTGACAATTTTGAGGGCCTTCCTCTGACACCGCCTGGTATAGAGGTCCTAGATGGCAGGAAGCTTGGCCCCAGTGATGTACTGGGCCGTACGCACTACCCTCTGTAGTGCCTTGCGGTCGGAGGCCAAGCAGTTGCCATACCAGGCGGTGATGCAACCAGTCAGGATGCTCTCGATGGTGCAGCTGTATAATTTTTTGAGGATCTGAGGACCCATGCCAAATCTTTTCAGTCTCCTGAGGGGGAATAGGCTTTGTCGTGCCCTCTTCACGACTGTCTTGGTGTGTTTGGACCATGATAGTTCGTTGGTGATGTGGACACCAAGGAACTTGAAGCTCTCAACCTGTTCCACTACAGCCCCGTTGATGAGAATGGGGGCGTGCTCAGTCCTCTTTTTTTTCCTGTAGTCCACAATCATCTCCTTTGTCTTGGTCACGTTGAGGGAGAGGTTGTTGTCCTGTTACCACACGGCCAGGTCTCTGACCTCCTCCCTATAGGCTGTCTCATCGTTGTCGGTGATCAGGCCTACCACTGTTGTGTCGTCGGCAAACTTAATGATGGTGTTGGAGTCGTGCCTGGCCATGCAGTCATGGGTGAACAGAGAGTACAGGAGGGGACTGAGCACGCACCCCTGAGGGGCCCCCGTGTTGAGGATCAGTGTGGCAGATGTGTTGTTACCTACCCTTACCACCTGGGGGCGGCCCGTCAAGAAGTTCAGGATCCAATTGCAGAGGGAGGTGTTTAGTCCCAGGATCCTTAGCTTAGTGATGAGCTTAGAGGGCACTATGGTGTTGAATGCTGAGCTGTAGTCAATGAATAGCATTCTCACGTAGGTGTTCCTCTTGTCCAGGTGGGAAAGGGCAGTGTGGAGTGCAATAGAGATTGCATCATCTGTGGATCTGTTGTGGCGGTATGCAAATTGGAGTGGGTCTAGGGTTTCTGGGATAATGTTGTTGATGTGAGCCATGACCAGCCTTTCAAAGCACTTCATGGCTACAGACGTCAGTCCTACGGGTCAGTAGTCATTTAGGCAGGTTATCTTAGAGTCCTTGGGCACGGGGACTATGGTGGTCTGCTTGAAACATGTTGGTATTACAGACTCAGTCAGGGACATGTTGAAAATGTCAGTGAAGACACTTGCCAGTTGGTCAGCACATGCTCGGAGTACACGTCCTGGTAATCCATCTGGCCCTGCGGCCTTGTGAATGTTGACCTGCTTAAAAGTCTTACTCACATCGGCTACGGAGAGCGTGATCACATAGTCATCCGGAACAGTTGGTGCTCTCATGCATGCTTCAGTGTTGCTTGCCTCGAAGCGAGCATAGAAGTGGTTTAGCTCGTCTGGTAGGCTTGTGTCACTGGGCAGCTCGCGGCTGTGCTTCCCTTTGTAGTCTGTAATAGTTTTCAATCCCTGCCACATCCGACGAGCGTCAGAGCCAGTGTAGTACGATTCAATCTTAGTCCTGTATTGACTCTTTGCCTGTTTGATGGTTCGTCGGAGGGCATAGCGGGATTTCTTATAAGCGTCCGGGTTAGAGTCCCGTTCCTTGAAAGCGGCAGCTCTACCCTTTAGCTCAGTGCGGATGTTTCCTGTAATCCATGGCTTCTGGTTGGGGTATGTACGTACGGTCACTGTGGGGACGACATCATCGATGCACTTATTGATGAAACCAGTGACTGATGTGGTGTACTCCTCAATGCTGTCTGAAGAATCCCGGAACATGTTCCAGTCTGTGCTAGCAAAACAGTCCTGTAGCTTAGCATCTGCGTCATCTGACCACTTTTTTATTAACCGAGTCACTGGTGCTTCCTGCTTTAGTTTTTGCTTATAAGCAGGAATCAGGAGGATAGAGTTATGGTCAGATTTGCCAAATGGAGGGCGAGGGAGAGCTTTGTATGCGTCTCTGTGTGTGGAGTAAAGGTGGTCTAGAGTTTTTTTTCCTCTGGTTGCACATTTAACATGCTGGTAGAAATTAGGTAGAACGGATTTAAGTTTCCCTGCATTAAAGTCCCCGGCCACTAGGAGCGCTGCATCTGGATGAGCGTTTTCCTGTTGATTTATGGCCTTGTACAACTCATTCAGTGCAATCTTAATGCCAGCATTGGTTTGTGGTGGTAAATAGAGAGCTATGAAAAATATAGATGAAAACTCTCTTGGTAAATAGTGTGGTCTACAGCTTATCATAAGATACTCTACCTCAGGCGAGCAAAACCTCGAGACTTCCTTAGTATTTGATTTTGTGCACCAGCTGTTGTTTACAAATATACACAGACCGCCACCCCTTGTCTTACCGGAGTCAGCCGTTCTATCCTGCCGATGTAGCGTATAGCCCGCTAGCTGTATGTTATCATTGTCGTCGTTCAGCCACGACTCGGTGAAACATAGGATATTACAGTTTTTAATGTCCCGTTGGTAGTATAACCGTAATCTTAGGTCATCCAATTTGTTGTCCAATGATTGAAGATTGGCTAATAGGATTGATGGAAGAGGCAGTTTACTCGCTTGCCGTCGGATCCTTACAAGGCACCCCGATCTACGTCCACGATATCTCCGTCTCTTCCTCACGCGAATGACGGGGATTTGGGCCTTGTCGGGTGTCTGTATGATATCCTTCGCGGCCGCCTCGTTGAAGAAAAAATCTTTGTCCAATACGAGGTGAGTAATCGCTGTCCTGATATCCAGAAGCTCTTTTTGGTTATAAGAGACGATGGCAGAAACATTATGTACAAAATAAATTACAAATAACGCGGAAAAACACACATAATAGTACAAATGGTTAGAGGGCTGTAAAACGGCAGCCATCTTCTCCGGCGCTGTTTGACAACTCTCAAATGACTGCCTCGCCTGGTTCACCAACTACTTCTCAGATAGAGTTCAATGTGTCAAATTGGAGGGCCTGTTGTCTGGACCTATGGCAGTCTCTATGGGGGTGCCACAGGGTTCAATTCTTGGGCCGACTCTTTTCTCTGTGTATATCAATGATGTCGCTCTTGCTGCTGGTGACTCTCAGATCCACCTCTACGCAGACGACACCATTTTGTATACATCTGGCCCTTCATTGGACACTGTGTTAGCAAACCTCCAAACGAGCTTCAATGCCATACAACACTCCTTCAGTAGCCTCCAACTGCTCTTAAACACTAGTAAAACTAAATGCATGCTCTTCAATCGAACGCTGCTGGCACCCGCCCACCCGACTAGAATCACTACTCTCGACGGGTCTGACCTAGAGTATGTGGACAACTACAAATACCTAGGTGTCTGGTTAGACTGTAAACTCTCCTTCCAGACTCACATTAAGAATCTCCAATCCAAAGTTAAATCTAGAATCGGCTTCCTATTTCGCAACAAAGCCTCCTTCACTCATGCTGCCAAACATGCCCTCGTAAAACTGACTATCCTACCGATCCTTGACTTCGGCGATGTCATTTACAAAATAGCCTCCAACACTCTATTCAGCAAATTGGATGTAGTCTATCACAGTGCCATCCGTTTTGTCTCCAAAGCCCCATACACTACCCACCACTGTGACCTGTACGCTCTTGTTGGCTTGTCCTCACTACATGTTCGTCGTCAAACCTACTGGCTCCAGGCCATCTATAAATCACTGCTAGGCAAATCCCCGCCTTATCTTAGCTCATTGGTCACCATAGCAGCACCCACCCGTAGTCTGCGCTCCAACAGGTATATCTCACTGGTCATCCCCAAAGCCAACACCTCCTTTGGCCGACATTCCTTCCAGTTCTCTGCTGCCAATGACTGGAACGAATTGCAAAAATCTCTGAAGCTGGAGACTCTTATCTCCCTCACTAACTTTAAGCATCAGTTGTCAGAGCAGCTTACCGATCACTGCACCTGTACACAGCCCATCTGAAATTAGCCCACCCAACTACCTCATCCCTATATTGTTATTTATTTTGCTCTTTTGCACCCCAGTATCTCTATTTGCACATAATCTCTTGCACATCTAGCATTCCAGTGTTAATACTAATTGTAATTATTTTGCACTATAGCCTATTTATTGCCTTACCTCCATAACTTGCTACATTTGCACACACTGTATATATATTTTCAGTTGTATTTTTTGACTTTATGTTTTTTTACCCCATATGTAACTATGTGTTGTTGTTTTTATCGCACTGCTTTGCTTTATCTTGGCCAGGTTGCAGTTGTAAATGAGAACTTGTTCTCAACTGGCTTACCTGGTTAAATAAAGGTGAAATAAAAATAAAAATAAATAAAATATCCATATCTATTTTAAACCATATAAATGAGTTATGCCCCAGCTAACATATTGCTGTTACAATCTGCCAATAACAAATGTCTATGTGAGGGTGAACAGGGAGAGAGGGGACTCCTATACTGTAGCTATGTTCCTACATATTCTGTATGCAATGTTCCGAGGTGGGAAGTGGATCAGAACAAGGAAATGTGTCGGAGCCTGTCACACTGATGTCACAGGCATTGCTGTTATGGTAACGCGTTGCAGGACATTAAACAGCGAGGCAGGAAGTGGAGACGGCATTGTTGTCACTCATTGTATCAGAAAGACGTAAAAAGGTGTTGATGTGCCATCTCACTTCCCAACGTCAAATTATGAGGTCCCAGAGATTGAGTCAGTGACAATAGACATACTGGACTCAGAGACTTTCCTCCCTTTGGGTTTTAATCCAGAGGCGTAGGTAGAAATTTTCATTTTCCAGCATAAATACAGCAAAAATACCCAGACATCAGTGTTGTAGTCATGGTGCATGGTGAAGTGGGTATACTCTAATAAGGCAAAACATTTCTCAAATGGCCTGCCTGGCAAAAGAAAGGCACCCTGTGTGAAAAATTATATGAGAAACAGATGTAGGCATCTCTGAATTACCTAAAATCATGGCAATGCGAAATACATCCACCATGATATCCAGAATTAAATAATACATCAAATCAAATCAAATGTTATTGGTCACATACACATGTTTAGCAGATGTTATTGCGGGTGTAGCGAAATGCTTGTCTTTCTAGCTCCAACAGTGCAGTAATATCTAACAATTCACAACAATACACACAATACACACAAATCTAAAAGTAAAAGAATGGAATTAAGAAATATATAAATATTAGGATGAGCAATGTCGGAGTGGCATAGACTAAAATACAGTAGACTAGAATACAGTATATACATATGAGATGAGTAAAGCAAAAATATGTAAACATTATTAAGTGTTCCATTGGGCAGCAGCCTCTAAGGTGCAGGGTTACGTAACCGGGTGGAAGCCGCCTAGTGATGGCTATTTAACAGCAGTCTGATGGCCTTGAGATAGAAGCTGTTTTTCAGTCTCTCGGTCCCAGCTTTGATGCACCTGTACAGACCTCGCCTACAAAAAAAGGCCTAGGCTGCATTCAATTCCATACACCATGGTTTCCACATATTTTTACCCTAACATTACTATTCTTGTATAGCTTTTCTAGGCTGTATTCTTTCTGTAGGCCTAGGCTATTCGTCTGTAGGGGAAATGGTGATCGCTACCGGATCGAGTCAGGGCCCTGGCTGAAACCTCATAGCCTGTCCATAAAGCTGTTCTATTGAGAAGCAAAATAAAGAGGCTAAACCGTAGAACTCATGAGACATGGGAAGAAATGCACAATTCTCCTTGTGAATGCGAATATCAGGAGTCAGCGAACAGAGCTGAGTGCGGAGCTGTCCGGTGCTGAAATCTTTGATCAGACTTTCTCACGCTCAGCCAGCACTGGCCAAGCCACATTACCTTCCCGTGGTGCTGAATAATATAGACCTATGCTATGGTTTCACACTTGCACTTTTCAAATCCATATTGACAAATATTTCACTTGATTTGTTTGTATAGGCTACTTTGTGCATGATTTCTTTATTGTACTACATCATTGATAAATTGTATACCTCTACTACATTACTTTCATACGCATCAGTGGGGATTAAGAAGTAAGTATACGGAATGCCCACTGAAAGAACGTGGGTATACGGCGTATACCTGCGTATAACCTCCACTACAACACTGCCTGACATATTTAAGTGAAAATCTGTGGCCCCGTGTAGCTCAGTTGGTAGAGCATGGCGTTTGTCTGTGTTGTGTGACCTCTCATGTGTGTTACTGGATTACACAAACATGGGTGTACCGTGAAGTAGTCTGGAGTTGGTTTATGCCACATACTGGCACTCTTCATATAATAGGGAAACTCAGTGAGTTGCATTGGATTACAGGCCCCCTGTAGCTCAGTTGGTAGAGCATGGCGCTTGCAACGCCAGGGTTGTGGGTTCGATTCCCACAGGGGGCCAGTATGAAAAATGTATGCACTCACTAACTGTAAGTCGCTCTGGATAAGAGCGTCTACTAAATGACTAAAATGTAAAAGTTCTGCAATCACATTGCATCATTTAACACGTGACCAAGACAAACAAGCCCGTTATTATTGCCAAGTAGGCAACGCAAATGCACAACTACACAACTGCTTACAACAACACCGCTGACAAAACAGGCCAACTGTCCGGGTCCGACAGTAAACAAACAATAAAATACACTAAATGTTTGTCACCTGCATATTCAGAGAGAGAGAGAGAGATTATACAGCAGCAGACAAGTGCAGTCATAAAATGGGAAAAATTATACCGTTACAAAATATAGATAATGGATGAAGTGTTCAGTCCGACAGTCCAACCTCACTAAATAATCAACATATTATCAGATCAGATTGACCACTCCCACTCAAAGGAGTGATCTACAGTACAGGCACAATAGGTGGATTTAGGATCATGGTCAGCACATCGGCCGGACACCAGCTCAGGACTGGATTGGAATCTGAGAAAACAGATTATTACACTATTGCACAAAGAAGCAAGGAATAAAATAAAGCCCTGAAACTGTTTTCATGTTTTTGCTCGTGCTGGTGCTGCAGAAGGCTATATCGGTCCGCTAATACAGGACTATTAAAGGCCCAGTGCACTACTTTTGCGAAAAAAATTAATATATACAGTGGGGAGAACAAGTATTTGATACACTGCCTATTTTGCAGGTTTTCCTACTTACAAAGCATGTAAAGGCCTGTAATTTTTATCATAGGTACACTTCAACTGTGAGAGACAGAATCTAAAACAAAAATCCAGAAAATCACATTGTATGATTTTTAAGTAATTAATTTGCATTTTATTGCATGACATAAGTATTTGATCACCTACCAACCAGTAAGAATTCCGGCTCTCACAGACCTGTTAGTTTTTCTTTAAGAAGCCCTCCTGTTCTCCACTCATTACCTGTATTAACTGCACCTGTTTGAACTCGTTACCTGTATAAAAGACACCTGTCCACACACTCAATCAAACAGACTCCAACCTCTCCACAATGGCCAAGACCAGAGAGCTGTGTAAGGACATCAGGGATAAAATTGTAGACCTGCACAAGGCTGGGATGGGCTAAAGGACAATAGGCAAGCAGCTTGGTGAGAAGGCAACAACTGTTGGCGCAATTATTAGAAAATGGAAGAAGTTCAAGATGACGGTCAATCACCCTCGGTCTGGGGCTCCATGCAATATCTCACCCCGTGGGGCATCAATGATCATGAGGAAGGTGAGGGATCAGCCCAGAACTACACGGCAGGACCTGGTCAATGACCTGAAGAGAGCTGGGACCACAGTCTCAAAGAAAACCATTAGTAACACACTACGCCATCATTGATTAAAATACTGCAGCGCACGCAAGGTCCCCCTGCTCAAGCCAGCGCATGTCCAGGCCCGTCTGAAGTTTGCCAATGACCATCTGGATGATCCAGAGGAGGAATGGGAGAAGGTCATGTGGTCTGATGAGACAAAAATAGAGCTTTTTGGTCTAAACTCCACTCGCCGTGTTTGGAGAAGAAGAAGGATGAGTACAACCCCAAGAACACCATCCAAACCGTGAAGCATGGAGGTGGAAACATCATTCTTTGGGGATTATTTTCTGCAAAGGGGACAGGACGACTGCACCGTATTGAGGGGAGGATGGATGGGGCCAAGTATCGCGAGATCTTGGCCAACAACCTCCTTCCCTCAGTAAGAGCATTGAAGATGGGTCGTGGCTGGGTCTTCCAGCATGACAACGACCCGAAACACACAGCCAGGGCAACTAAGGAGTGGCTCCGTAAGAAGCATCTCAAGGTCCTGGAGTGGCCAAGCCAGTCTCCAGACCTGAACCCAATAGAAAATCTTTGGAGGGAGCTGAAAGTCCGTATTTCCCAGCGACAGCCCCGAAACCTGAAGGATCTGGAGAAGGTCTGTATGGAGGAGTGGGCCAAAATCCCTGCTGCAGTGTGTGCAAACCTGGTCAAGACCTACAGGAAACGTATGATCTCTGTAATTGCAAACAAAGGTTTCTGTACCAAATATTAAGTTCTGCTTTTCTGATGTATCAAATACTTATGTCAAGCAATAAAATGCAAATTAATTACTTAAAAATCATACAATGTGATTTTCTGGATTTTTGTTTTAGATTCCGTCTCTCACAGTTGATGTGTACCTATGATAAAAATGACAGACCTCTACATGCTTTGTAAGTAGGAAAACCTGCAAAATCGGCAGTGTATCAAATACTTGTTCTCCCCACTGTAATTACAGTGGGGAAAAAAAGTTTTTAGTCAGCCACCAATTGTGCAAGTTCTCCCACTTAAAAAGATGAGAGAGGCCTGTAATTTTCATCATAGGTACATGTCAACTATGACAGACAAATTGAGGAAAAAAAATCCAGAAAATCACATTGTAGGATTTTTAATGAATTTATTTGCAAATTATGGTGGAAAATAAGTATTTGGTCACCTACAAACAAGCAAGATTTCTGGCTCTCACAGACCTGTAACTTCTTCTTTAAGAGGCTCCTCTGTCCTCCACTCGTTACCTGTATTAATGGCACCTGTTTGAACTTGTTATCAGTATAAAATACACCTGTCCACAACCTCAAACAGTCACACTCCAAACTCCACTATGGCCAAGACCAAAGAGCTGTCAAAGGACACCAGAAACAAAATTGTAGACCTGCACCAGGCTGGGAAGACTGAATCTGCAATAGGTAAGCAGCTTGGTTTGAAGAAATCAACTGTGGGAGCAATTATTAGGAAATGGAAGACATACAAGACCACTGATAATCTCCCTCGATCTGGGGGTCCACACAAGATCTCACCCCATGGGGTCAAAATTATCACAAGAACTGTGAGCAAAAATCCCAGAACCACACGGGGGGACCTAGTGAATGACCTGCAGAGAGCTGGGACCAAAGTAACAAAGCCTACCATCAGTAACACACTACGCCGCCAGGGACTCAAATCCTGCAGTGCCAGACGTGTCCCCCTGCTTAAGCCAGTACATGTCCTGGCCCGTCTGAAGTTTGCTAGAGTGCATTTGGATGATCCAGAAGAGGATTGGGAGAATGTCATATGGTCAGATGAAACCAAAATAGAACTTTTTGGTAAAAACTCAACTCGTCGTGTTTGGAGGACAAAGAATGCTGAGTTGCATCCAAAGAACACCATACCTACTGTGAAGCATGGGGGTGGAAACATCATGCTTTGGGGCTGTTTTTCTGCAAAGGGACCAGGACGACTGATCCGTGTAAAGGAAAGAATGAATGGGGCCATGTATCATGAGATTTTGAGTGAAAACCTCCTTCCATCAGCAAGGGCATTGAAGATGAAACGTGGCTGGGTTTTTCAGCATGACAATGATCCCAAACACACCGCCCGGGCAACGAAGGAGTGGCTTCGTAAGAAGCATTTCAAGGTCCTGGAGTGGCCTAGCCAGTCTCCAGATCTCAACCCCATAGAAAATCTTTGGAGGGAGTAGAAAGTCTGTGTTGCCCAGCGACAGCCCCAAAACATCACTGCTCTAGAGGAGATCTGCATGGAGGAATGGGCCAAAATACCAGCAACAGTGTGTGAAAACCTTGTGAAGACTTACAGAAAACGTTTGACCTGTGTCATTGCCAACAAAGGGTATATAACAAAGTATTGAGAAACTTTTGTTATTGACCAAATACTTATTTTCCACCATAATTTGCAAATAAATTCAATAAAAATCCTACAATGTGATTTTCTGTATTTTCTTTTCTCATTTTGTCTGTCATAGTTGACGTGTACCTATGATGAAAATTACAGGCCTCTCTCATCTTTTTAAGTGGGAGAAATTGCACAATTGGTGGCTGACTAAATACTTTTTTTCCCCACTGTATATATTGATTTTGTTATAAAAAAAAAAAATTAATTCTTATTTTTCAAGGGGTGCTGCAGCACCCTCAGCACCCCTACTTCCCGTGGCTATGCGTGCAGTCAGCATGCATGGAACTACTTTGACTTGATGACGATTCCTCTCTACAAATGAATAGTCCATGGACTCGCAGTACATTTTATTTAAAACATTACCCCGGATTTGATTGCGATGCCTTGCACGTAGCCTTCAAATGTATCCAGTGGGGTTTGATAGCCTGGTACTTGAAGCATGCCTCGCCAAGGTGTTTTCAATCCTTATATCCATCTCTAAACATAGTGGCCTCGGGGAAATGTCTACATATTTTACAGAAAAAGGCGTCCCTTGTCGAACTGTATTCCAGCCAATAAAACTGTCCATACCACTTCCATGAGAAACACCACGATTTTTCACTGATCACTGTAATGGGAAACACTCACATTTTTGGTTGTGTGGGTGGTTCATCAACTGCAGACAAATCCGCAGGTGGACTCACCATGATGACATGCTCACCATGACGAGGCGGGGCTTGGCGATGGTGAGCTAGCTGGGCTGTGGATGTTGAAGCAGTAGCCATGATAACCTCTTCATGTGCTGACATGCTAGCCTCCTCATGGGCTGACAACGACTCTGACAGATTGGGCTCGACCAATGGAGGTAGTGGAGCAGGTGTTATGTCTTCATCCTCCAGCCGTGGCTTTTCTTTAAGCGCATGAGTGAACTTTGTTTTGCCCTAACTTGTGACTAGCTAGCTAGCACTAGTTCGCATTAGCAAAGAATTGCAGAGGGTCAAAACAATTTGCCCACTGTTAGCTAGCTAGTAGGTATGCATGTGTGTGATTAGTCAGGAGACAATACAAACAACAAATAAAATTAGTTTATTTCATTTTTTAGGCCATCCTGATTGGGTGGGCCAGTGTTCAATCTGGCAGGGCCTCTGCCTGGCCCTGCCGTGGCTTCACTTCTGTTTTAATCTCACGTTGATGTCTCTATGGAGCGATTCATATTCCACCCTATCGTTCACTTTCCCCCATGAAACTCCATGGCTAATCAACACAGGACAAGCAGCTGGGTATGGAGAATATGCTGCATTACATTCACCCTGAGAGACTATAGAAAACACATTAAAACTATGACAAATCATAAACAGAGCATCATATTCACAACTAGACCTTTCTCTTATCCAAGGTGCCATTAGGATGTATTTATATGCATGATACGAATGATATTCACTTCAGGATGATTAATCTCAGCTGGCTGCTTCATAGACAAGAGAAATCAGATTTCCCTCCACACTAAAACAGGGCTTATCGGCACCTCAATGGCCATAATTGGCATAGGCTATAGACAACTATTTGACTCGCCTTAGGAAAAGTGAACCAGGATTCTAGCTCAACTTAACTCTCTCACAGCAGAGAGAGTGAAAACCCTGATAAATCAATGGGCAAAACAAACTAGCAGGACTCTTAGCAGCTATTCATTATTAATCCAGTAGTGGTTTAAAGCTGAGGACCTGGAGCAGATAGTCAGTTCCCCTGTTTACCTGCTGTGTTAGGCTGTGGTGGAAACATACACACTTACCATAACATTATCAAAGAAGCAAAGTAGAAGAAGTTAATATTATTCATACAACGAGTTGGTCTAATCCTGAATGCTGATTGGTTAAAACCGCATTCCAGCCAGTGTCTATTCCACAAGTTACCACCGGCTAAATCTATGACGTTAAAATTCCTATTAACTCTGTTCCATCTGACTGCGCAATCCACTGTCTCATCAGACCAGCAAGGCAATTTATAAACTTGATCTCCACTATAAAAAGCATCTAGACATTATCTCACATTTATTTTAGACTAACATTTAGTTTTCAACAGCAGAGATTTGTATAAACCTTGCTGTCTGTCCCTCCGACATTTGCAATATTTTTTCAATATTCAAATTCGATCTGCAGCTGTCGCATAGTAATGAATGTGTTGGGAGTCGGGATGAGACAGACAGACAGGCAGCCTTTCTCAGCCAGTCGAAATCATGAATCAGCATAATTTTTGTGGATATATACAAAGAAATATCAATAGAAAACAGGTAAAACAAAACAAAGTGCAGCTATTTTGCAGTCTTTCCAGCTTCAGTTTGAAGTGATTGTGTTGCTGTGTTGTTGGCTAGCTCCTCTGAACAACAGTGTCCTGAGGAGAGAGCACATGTTCTATGCCAGGTGAAATCGCTCATCATTAGCCCATTGTTATGGATGTACCCAAATAAATGTTACTAGAAAACAGCTTAAACAAATGCAAATGCAGCTACTTTGTTGTTATTCTGGCTGCACTGTTTGATGTGACTGTAAGTTAGCCATAGTTGGCTAGCTAGCAAGCAAGGGATAAGAATGTTGCCAGCCAGTATGGCAATAGAACATTTAGAACAAACGACTGGGTCGCGTCCATAGATACAGAACAAAAATACTTAATGACTGGGTCGCGTCTCTGGCAACCCAACCGATAGAACAAACGACCAGCCGGCTTGGGTAGAAACCCTAGATTTGTGTCGGGAATATATCTAGTGGAAGGATGAAATAGTATTAATAAATTCATCAAAATATGTAAATAATTATTTGAATATGTTGGTAACCCGTTGTATAAAAGTGATAATGCCCTCGAAGCCAGTGTTTGGAAGATATATTGGCACGGTTTGCCAGCCCGAGACGAAACACCCGTCCTCCAAACACCGGCTTCTCGGGCATTATCACTTAAATAACATACTGGATACTGACACGGTGCTGCTAAGAACATCACGATTCGCTGACTGGTGAAGACAGCACAACATATTTCAATATTGCAACAACAATATGAAAAGAGAATATACGGTACAAACATAGGAGGAACACAATAAAAAATTCAAACCTTCCCAAATCCCTTATATGCAACTCCTTATTTCTGGACCACAATGCACTTCACTCTCCTTTGAGAGCAACGGGTGGGCACAATTCTTTATAGGAATTAGGCAACATTCGCATCAGGCTAGGGTTTGTGGCATTAGAATACATTAGAGGGGAATCCTACTCATTGCCTATCATACCAGCCAGGGTCAGTCAACCATACCACTAGCATTAGCACACTCTTAGCAGTCAGGGGCAGGCCTTCACAATGAATGCACAATGAATGCAGTCATTTCCTGATGACCAAATAAATATTTCATTTATCATGTGAAAATGAACTGCAACATACATGGCTAGTCATCAAATGTTTTTATTTCACACATGACTAGAAATGATTTCCAATATTGAGGTGGCATATTGTTGTGGGCAGTCTGAAAAATGCTAACTGATCTACATTTGCATGAAATAACAACCCTCTATGAAATAAGGCATCTATAGTCACAGTATTACAATACTAATGGTATTCTGTTTAGGCCAGGAAAGACATGATCATCATAGTAATAATACCACACCTCTCTGGTTAACAAGTGCCTGAACCACCCGTTACCATGAGTAACCGTCCAGGATATCACTTGACAGAGTAGAATAATACAGTAGCTAGAAATGGGGCGATAAAGATGAAGAGCCTAGGAGGATAACTGGCCATTAGTGGGTGGCCATAGCCATTCTCCCAGACAGATATGTGGGTGATTTACTATTATCATAGAGGTCTGTTAAACCAGCTGCTAATGCACAGCATAATCCTACAGTCTGCACTAGGATAACAGTTGATATAATTTGCCTGTCAATACTTCCTATTTAGCGATAAAAGCAGACTTTCAGAGAGGTAACTTAGTTTTAAACTGAGCGGCCTCTCGTCTGTTTTTAGAAGAGGAGAAGTTCTGATTGAAGTAGCTACCCTAACAAAAACCTTTGATGAGTGATGAATAGATGAATAAAAAGAGAGAAAAACACTGGGGTCAGTTGTCGAACATCTACGTCTGCACTTGAGCAGAAATAGCAGAAGTGTTAATGGAAATAACAACTCTAGTTATATAAGATTTGGGAAAAACAACAAAGCAATTTTGTCTCCTTGCCGATTGTAAATTGAAATAAGAATTTAGTGTGAACATTTTGACCCTGGTCCACTCTGGGAAAAGGTTGGTCAAAACACAATGGAATGAGACAATAAATCACTTGGGCTGCTTGCCGATACAGGCGAGACGAATAATGACCTGCTGATTTAGTTTTAAACTCCCTGTAGGTATTCCCTGATAGATTGAACTTTGCATGACTTTTGAAACACTAATAACATTTTATAATGCTACTCTACATACAAGGATGGTGCACACTACTCTACATGCATTGCATTAGCACACACTCTCACAAGGGAAATGCTGTCAGCATTTGCTGTATTGAGGAGTTCAATTTGTTCAGGGGTATAACGAGAGTGTATCAGCTCTTGTCATGAAGCGTTGACAGTGCGATTAAATATAAATTGTCAGGGCTCCTGGGGTTAGTGTTCGTAGAAAGCCTTCTGAAACAACTGTGAAACTGTTTAAATAGTGCATACGGCAGAGATTAACTTTACAAAATGGCAGAACCTATATATGATCAGAAAAAAACATACACAATCTGAAGGATTTATTTTATATGCAGTCCTCCCTACAAATGCTGTAGACCAACAAAAGTGCACAGCCCTGGTTGTGGCCTTGTTCAATAAGAAACTATGAGTGATTCGATCTCACTCTGCTTTATCTTTGGCTCTCAATATCAACTGTTTTTACACTGAGCTTGAACACCTTAACAAACATTGATTTGATTTAACATAAAGTTAATACTTAGAGAATTTCTTCTGCCTTGTGAGTGATGGGATGGAAAGACAGAACTGCACTAGCTTGTGATTCTCCACTGGAACATACAGTTGTGCTGCTTCAGTGAAGTTAAGCATACAGTGGCTTGCGAAATATTCACCCCCCTTGGCATTTTTCCTATTTTGTTGCCTTACAACCTGGAATTAAAATTGATTTTTGGGGGGTTTGTATCATTTGATTTACACAACATGCCTAGCACTTTGAAGATGCAAAATATATTTTATTGTAAAACAAACAAAAAATAAGACAAAAAAACTGAAAACTTGAGCGTGCGTAACTATTCACCCCCCCCAAAGTCAATACTTTGTAGAGCCACCTTTTGTAGCAATTACAGCTGCAAGTCTCTTGGGGTATGTCTCTATAAGCTTGGCACATCTAGCCACTGGGATTTTTGCCCGGCAAAACTGCTCCAACTCCTTCAAGTTGGATGGGTTCCGCTGGTGTACAGCAATCTTTAAGTCATACCACAGATTCTCAGTTGGATTGAGGTCTGGGCTTTGACTAGGCCATTCCAAGACATTTAAATGTTTCCCCTTAAACCACTCAAGTGTTGCTTTAGCAGTATGCTTAGTGTCATTGTCCTGCTGGAAGGTGAACCTCCGTCCCAGTCTCACAACTCTGAAAGACTGAAACAGGTTTCCCTCAAGAATTTCCCTGTATTTAGCGCCATCCATCATTCTTTCAATTCTGACCAGTTTTCCAGTCCCTGCTGATGAAAAACATCCCCACAGCATGATGCTGCCACCACCATGCTTCACTGTGGGGATGGTGTTTATTTTTTTATTTTTTATTTATTTTTTTTAGTCATTTAGCAGACGCTCTTATCCAGAGCGACTTACAGGAGCAATTAGGGTTAAGTGCCTTGCTCAAGGGCACATCGACAGATTTTTCACCTAGTCGGCTCGGGGATTAGAACCAGCAACCTTTCGGTTACTGGCACAACGCTCTTAACCACTAAGCTACCTGCCGTGTTCTCGGGGTGATGAGAGGTGTTGTGTTTGCGCCAGACATTTTCCTTGATGGCCAAAAAGCTCAATTTTAGTCTCATCTGACCAGAGTACCTTCTTCCATATGTTTGGCGAACACCAAACGTGTTTGCTTATTTTTTTCTTTAAGCAATGGCTTTTTTCTGGCCACTCTTCCGTAAAGCCCAGCTCTGTGGAGTGTACGGCTTAAAGTGTCCTATGGACAGATACTCCAATCTCCGCTGTGGCGCTTTGCAGCTCATTCAGGGTTATCTTTGGTCTCTTTGTCGCCTCTCTGATTAATGCCCTCCTTGGCTGGTCCGTGAGTTTTGGTGGGCGGCCCTCTCTTGGCAGGTTCGTTGTGGTGCCATATTCTTTAAATTTTTTAATAATGGATTTAATGGTGCTCTGTGGGATGTTCAAAGTTTCGGATATTTTTTTATAACCCTACCCTGATCTGTACTTCTCCACAACTTTGTCCCTGACCTGTTTGGAGAGCTCATTGGTCTTCATGGTGTCGCTTGCTTGGTGGTGCCCCTTGCTTAGTGGTGTTGCAGACTCTGGGGCCTTTCAGAACAGGTTACTCTTAGATTGCACACAGGTGGACTTTATTTAACTAATTATGTGACTTCTGAAGGTAATTGGTTCCACCAGAACTTATTTAGGGGCTTCATAGCAAAGGGGGTGAATATATATGCACGCACCACTTTTCCGTTATTTATTTTTTTGAATTTTTTGAAACAAGTTATTTTTTCATTTCACTTCACCAATTTGGACTATTTTGTCCATTATATGAAATCTAAATAAAAATAAATTTAAATTACAGGTTGTATTGCAAAAATATTGGAAAAACGCCAAGGGGGATGAATACTTTTGCAAGGTGCTGTAAACAGAAACAGTTTTTTTTTCTTAGCCACAATGGGAACGAAATTAATTAACTAATTAACTGAGAGTGTAAACCATACACTGATTCCTTCGCAACTTTTAAAACAGTCAGAAGGTTTCTTAGCTTCTTAGGATTTCTTAGCATTAAAGGAAAATCCCACCCAAAAACTGTCTTTTGGTATTTGTTTCATTAGTCCATCGGTGATATAGTCCCAAAATGTTTTGCATGTCAGAAATAAATTTTTCAGGAAATAAAACTTCATACCGGCTGTATTTCTGCATTTTGAAAGTAATATAACTTGATTTTTGACTTGCAAAACATTTTGGGACTATATCAACAATGTACTTATGAAACAAATACCAATATATCGTTTTTGGGTGGAGTTTTCCTTTAACTGTCTGGTCAACAGGTTGTAAATTCAAACCTCCTTTGAAACAAACTTTGTCCAACCTTTTCATACCTTGAGAGTGTCCTAAAGTTGAGTCCATGTCCCACTGCATTTATTCTACATATCCATAAAAGCCTCTGCAGTCTTGATTCCTAGAAGGAACAGAAAAATACACACCAGCTATTACTAGCACATCAGTGGTTAAAAAAAAAAAAGACTTAAAAATTGCAAAGAATCTGCAAGCAAATGATAGGTTACAAACTCCTAAGCTAGCTGTGCATGTCTTTTTCTCCGTCCTTGAATGCATATATCCATTAAGTTTCATCTAGCATTGGTAATTTGCTAGGATGCTAGGTTCTTCCTGTTTTGACTGTGATCTCGCGAGTTCTTCGGTAATTGGTCCCGATCTTGCGGGAATCCGGACAGTTCTCAAAAACAGGAAGCACATTTCAACCTGTGGTTTAGCAACCTAGCAAGCTTGACCAGATCATAGAGCTGGTTATTATTTCTGACCAATTAATTACACAGTCAGCTGGAAGCCCCACATTCCTACATACACAACTTGAATCCAAGCATCAAAACATACACTTTTTAGAAACTCTTTGAGATATTTTTTGGGAGTTGGCTGCAATGCACAATGGTGTCTACCTCTGTCTGGACTAAATCTTTGTTCAGGACAAAGTGTTTCAAGTTTTACAGTGCATCCAACAAAATGTGGAATACTTACAAAAGAGAGGATAATAAGGAACAACTGCTGAGGATAATGTAGACAGTTGCTCATGATTGACTGAAGATTACAGATTGCATGAGGTGTCTGTGACATATTTTTTAGGATCTAGTGAACATTAGTTTTATTGACTGTATGAAAAGAAAGGCCAAGGAAAATGATGATTCACAATGACGAGGAAAGTCAACAACAACACAGTATAAACTTACCACAAAAACAGGAGGAAAAAATAGATGATTCACAAAAGCAGATTCAGCCTCTACATAACACCCTTACCTCCTTCTGGTGTGGCCTGCAGCATGGACGTCTGTGCAAAGAAACACGATCTCAGGGTTGTCTCCATTACACGCCTTGACACCATCCATCATTATAAAGTTCATTATCAAGATGTTTTCCTGTGCCATCATTAGTCCTGGGTAACGTGTGGTGATTGATGTGGCCTGGCACTGCCGACACCACGGATTGATCCCTGTCATTAATCTAGATTTTGGCCTTTGTCATCTCCAGAATCTCTCCTCCTCAAAGTGCATGATAATAGCTCCACCACCTCCGGAATGAGAAAACCAGGTAAGAGGGAATGCAGTGTAAACAAAGATGAATTTTGCATGAATATGAAGCCACGAGACATGAAGCTACCCACAGGGCTAACGCTTTACATTAAGTTACCCATTTACGTCATTACATTTACCATGTAACTACATGGTAATAACTGTTATAACAGTGCAGTAGTTACATAGGTTTTGCTATGTAATTACATGTTAATTGGGTTTAGCGCTATCAGTTATTAAACAATTAGAACAAGGTCTGTGTAATTACACATCCACTTGCTGAAGGTTATTCCACATGTGTAATTATTAATGTTATTACAATTTTTTTTGTTCCACTATGTTACTAATATTTTGTAATTACACGTTTGAAAGTCACCTGTGAATGACCATGTTAATAACTCAAACCAAAATCTTACCTTGTAACTACACAGAAACCGCAAAACCCAGGTAAAACCCAAAACCCAGGTAGTCCCAGAGTTGATATGGTTGATATGATCTTGATAGACTAGGACCTGGTAACAACACTTTTAACAAGGCACACCATGCCATTAATTAACTACAGGTTGTTTTCAGTAGTTTAATTTCATGTACTGATACAAATGGTATTCTACACAGGTCATTTAGTGTCTTTCTTTGAGCATCGTTACAATAATACAACAGTCTATCCCAAAAGGAAACTTTAAATTTGATGGGAGATTTGTCCCCCCTGGCATTGTGCTTTGTGCTCCCTGTACAGTAGCTGTCCTCTGTGTAGCAGCTCAATTGAGATGGATGTTTTCAGCATTTAATTTGGCTCTTAATGAAGTGTGAAGGTGTCTGTCAGGCAAGTATTCAGTGTATAAAGGAATGATCTTGATCTAAATTGCAAATTCCAAAGTTTACCAATTTGGAACTATGCTCCTTTGAGAAATTAATCACAGTTTGTTTATAGACATGGTAATTGTAATTCAGATTTAAATCACACAAAATGTTTCATAAATGGCAACAGCCTCTTATTCTTGATTAAATCCACCACCCACCGGTTTTACACGTCTTTGAGGAAATAAAAGCCCTATTGCACTTCATGATAAGTAGCACCTCTTTCAGTTTATCATTTATACAGAACACAACTAGATTCAAATAGTCATGTTCCACCACACAAGAAGATCCATCACAAGTAATGTATTTTATGCAATAATTAAATTTCCTGCACAGTATGCTCTCCCACTGTCCTGATCAATATGATTACATACTTATGTTAAAGTCTACAGTACATGCTAGGCTTCAATTTGCAACATGGGGCTTCTCTTATGATTTCTAAAACTCCAATTAAGATGGAAATGTGATAACAGTCAGGTGGAACATGTCTTAGCAGTGATTTGCAATCACCCACAGTGGTTATTGGGGACATGCATTGGTAGAGTGTTACTTTAAAGTACCACACCAGCAAAAATCCACTTTTTTCAGCTAAAAGACGATGCCCAGATCTTACCCATGAAGTTGCACAACGATTTAAGTGAATAAGTAATTGTTTTAGTCAAAGGATGTTATACAGTATTTGGGCTTGAAGTGGGAAATCCGAAGTGGGAACTTTGTGGAAATTTGTGTTAATGCTGTGTCTTTTCTAGATAAAATGTAAGTCAGAGGAGGCTGGTGGGAGGATATGTAGGAGAGGACAGACTCATTGTAATGGTTGGAATGGAATCAATGGAATGGTACCAAACACATCAAACACATGGAAACAATGTGTTTGACTCCATTCCATTGATTCCATTCCAGCCATTACAATGAGCCCATCCTCCTATTGATCCTCCCACCAGCCTCCTCTGGTGTAAGTTATATCTGTCCTACATGTTAGTTACTAGGGCAGGCTTTAGTTAATTTGGAACCACCTACAATGTTAGAGCTAACACGTGTGGGCTCCTTACTTCCTGTTTACAACCTGTTGCTACTGAGGCTTACTGCTGTCTGCAATGCACTTCGACCTGCTGGGAGATGGTGGACGGGCTGACAGTGAATAATTAAGAAAAAAGCTATTTGATTCTAATGAGAGGGTGAAATGGATAGGTGAAATGTCAACACAGTTGGGAGTGGGACACCTCATCGTTTCTGTAGACATGTTATGCACGGCGGCGCTACAGTTACAGCAAGAGTGTAGCTAGCTAGCAAGAAGGAGTTGCTTGCTACAGTGGCTTGCAAAAGTATTCAACCCCCTTGGCATTTTTCCTATTTTGTTGCCTTACAACTTGGAATAAAAATTTTGGGGGGGTTTGTATCATTTGATTTACACAACATGCCTACCACTTTGAAAATGCAAAACATATTTTATTGTGAAACAAACAAGAAATAAGACAAAAAAAACTGAAAACTTGAGCGTGCATAACTATTCACCCCCCCAAAGTCAATACTTTGTAGAGCCACCTTTTGCAGCAATTACAGCTGCAAGTCTTTTGGGTTATGTCTCTATAAGCTTGGCACATCTAGCCACTGGGATTTTTGCCCATTCTTCAAGGCAAAACTGCTCCAGCTCCTTCAAGTTGGATGGGTTCCGCTGGAGTACAGCAATCTTTAAGTCATACCACAGATTCTCAGTTGGATTGAGGTCTGGGCTTTGACTAGGCCATTCCATGATATTTAAATGTTTCCCCTTAAACCACTCAAGTGTTGCTTTAGCAGTATGCTTAGGGTCATTGTCCTGCTGGAAGGTGAACCTCCGTCCCAGTCTCAAATCTCTGGAAGACTGAAACAGGTTTCCCTCAAGAATTTCCCTGTATTTAGCGCCATCCATCATTCCTTCAATTCTGACCAGTTTCCCAGTCCCTGCCGATGAAAAACATCCCCACAGCATGATGCTGCCACCACCATGCTTCACTGTCGGGATGGTGTTCTCGGGGTGATGAGAGGTGTTGTGTTTGCGCCAGACATAGCGTTTTCTTCGATGGCCAAAAAGCTCAATTTTTGTCTCATCTGACCAGAGTACCTTCTTCCATATGTTTGGGGAGTCTCCCACATGGCTTTTGGCGAACACCAAACGTGTTTACATATTTTTTCTTTAAGCAATGGCTTTTTTCTGGCTACTCCATGAGTCTTGGCAGGTTTGTTGTGGTGCCATATTCTTTAAAAAAAAATTATAATGGATTTAATGGTGCTCTGTGGGATGTTCAAAGTTTCTATATTTTTTCATAACCCAACCCTGATCTGTACTTCTCCACAACTTTGTCCTTGACCTGTTTGGAGAGCTCCTTGCTCGTCATGGTGCCGCTTGCTTGGTGGTGCCCCTTGCTTATTGGTGTTGCAAAATCTGGGGCCTTTCAGAATAGGTGTATATATACTGAGATCATGTGACAGATCAATGGATACTAAGATTGCACACAGGTGGACTTTATTTTACTAATAATGTGACTTCTGAAGGTAATTGGTTGCACCAGATCTTATTTAGGGGCTTCATAGTAAAGGGGGTGAATACATATGCACGCACCACTTGTCCATTCTTTATTTTTTGGAATTATTTGAAACAAGTTATTTTTTTCATTTCACTTCACCAATTTGGACTATGTTGTGTATGTCCATTACATGAAATCCAAATAAAAATCCATATAAAATCCAGGTTGTAATGCAACAAAATAGCTTAAATTTAAAATAGGATAATGTAGGAGGTAAATCACCGCAAGGTGAAGTCACCATAAAGTAATGTTCAGTCTAAATCACAATCAAGTGAAATAAATCAGTTAGTAAAGTGCAAAAAATCAAACTGAGTACAATAAGTACAAAGTGAAATGCATAAACTGTAGTAGCTCTGCTTTCTATAAAATAAAATAAAACAAGAAAATGCAAAGACCACAATGTTCATGGTTAGAATAGACTTTCTAACATTTCAAATGTCTGAGTACAAGATGTCCATAAACGTTAATTACATCTTGCATGAAAAACAAAAATACATGTTGTCATAAAACAATATGAATACTTACAAACACACTGTCCATGTGATACCCTAACCCCACATGGGACCGTAGATCTTCATCTCACCCAAAAAGCACCGGGGGAAATGACATATCACCATATAGGTTATAATTCAAAACTAAAAATAGAATGAAATAGAAATAGAATGTCATTCTGATAAAACGTTTTATTTACCCTAATGTAACGTTGGACCCATGATGGATTACAACAGCTCTCCAGTGTAATTGCTTGCTTTCACTCTTACACACTGCGTAGGTGCAATCCCATACCTGCTTGCACAAATTATTTATGGACTCTCTTAAAGAGACAGTGCCATGGGTGATCTGAAAAGTCATAGTCAATCAATCAATAATATAATAATACTTTTAGCAAAAATGTTTATTTTTAATTCACAATCTGTAGAAGCAATGAGAATAGAAAGGTTCAGAACTTTTGTAAAACATCACAGTACGGTTGAAATATATATGGCAAATAGAAATCCTATATGGATGGTGTTAAGAGATAGATGGGAGGTATTGCATAGAGTTGAAGGATGGGACTAATAACAAATAACAACAAATAATAACAAAGATAGCTAATAATGTAAGCATACTGTGTCCATAATAAGTATATAGGTTGTATGTTGGGAGCTTTTGGGAAAGAGCACAGTTAGAAAGATATGGCATATAGAAGCAAACCGGATGGACATCATGAAAATGATCGGAGAGGTTGAGAGTAGAAGAAGTTCAGGAGCAAAAAAAATATATAAATATATAAATGTATATATATATATATATATATATATATATATATATATATATATATATAAAAAATATAATTAATGTAAAATTAACTCTGTCCATAAGGTGTAGATAGTATGTATAGACCGGAAGTAGAGGCCTGGGCATTGTTGTTCACTAATTTACTCCAAGTAGGGAAAGGATGGCGGGGTTGAAAAGTAATAAAGGGGAGTATATATATAAAAAAAAACATGGGGGATTGGAAGTGATGCAGACAATTACATCGATAGAAGATACAATCTATCTGCAATATTAAGCTGATCCATCCCACCCCCCCAAAAAAACAAAAAACAAAAACAAAAGAGACAGTGGATATAAATGAATACAGCTATGTATATTGTCAGACAGATGCCTTCTTCTCCATGGAGAATGCTTGAGTATGTCAATGTACGCCATTTTCAAGTTCATAGAAATGAAGCTAAACATTTATATCCATGATAGACAGACAGACAAGGTGACTATTCACTAACTATTCACTAACTCCATGTCACGACTTCCTCCGAAGCTGCCTCCTCTCCTTGTTCGGGCAGGCTTCGGCGTTCGTCGTCACCGGCCTTCTAGCCACAGCCGCTCCTCATCTCATCATTCCATTTGTTTTGTCTTGTTTTTACACACACCTGGTTCATATCCCCTCATCAGTCCCTGTATAAGTATTCCCTCTGCCCCCCATGTCTTTGTGTGTGATTGTTTTCCATGTGGAGGTGTCGCTAGCTTGGTTGAGCATTCATGTTACTTTTGTCATCGGGATATTCACCCGTGTGTTTTGTTTCCCCAGTGCGCATTGAAGTCGCACTGTGTTTGGTTTTCGCATTGCTGTGAACCTCTGTATTTGGAAGAATAAACCATATTCTGTGATTCATACCTCCTGTGCCTGACTCCGTCCTCATCACCCACTATAAAATCACACATCCAACAGCATGGAGTCAACAGGAGCGGGGAATATGCCTGGAGTCGTTGAGCGGGTCCGGGAGCATTCCAACATGTTAGCCAGCTTGGGCGAAGTGATGGATCAGGTTTTCCAGGTCGTCCAGCGCCTGGAGAGGAGAGGACCCGACCCTGCGGAACCAGCTGAGCAACCGGATCCAGCCACCCATACCCCAGCACCCAGAGGTATTGACCTGTCTCGACCGAGGGAATACGACGGGACAGCGGCCCGCTGCCAGGGTTTCCTCCGGCAGCTGGACCTCTATTTTAACACCATCAGCCCAGCTCCATCGGTTCGGGAGAAGGTGTCCGCCCTCATTTCCTGCCTCTCAGGGAAGGAGGAGACGCGTTGGACAACTACGGAGAGTTCGCTCGCCTCTTCCGGGCAGTCTTTGATCATCCCCCCGAAGGAAGAGAGGCGGGTGAGCGTCTGGTCCATCTGAGGCAGGAGACGAGGACCACGCAAGACTTTGCCCTGGAGTTTAGAACTCTAGCGGCTGGGTCCGGGTGGAACGAGCGGGCCCTCATCGACCACTTCCAATGCAGCCTGCACGATGACATCCAAAGGTAGCTAGCCTGCCACGTTGACCTTCAACCAACTGGTGGACATGGCCATCCAGTTGGACAACCTGCTGGCTTCGAGAGGATGTCCTGGAATGGGGCCTGCCCGTTTCACCCCTTCAACCTGGATCACAGAACGGAGGATGACAGATCCAGTGTCACTCTTGTGGCAAGAGAGGACATTCTACTACACAACGTCATCAGCGTTCTTCTGGTTCTGGAGGCGGCAGGCAGGGCACGCTCGCGTCACCCCAGGTACCGCTAACCCACACTCATTCAGAGCCCTCTGCTGCACATTTCACCATCCATGTCAACTTCCCTGATTACACGGTAGTTCCCCAGTGTAAGGCGCTGGTAGATTCAGGCGCACCTGGAAACTTAATAGACAGGTCTTTAGCTCTTAGTTTACATACTACATTGGTTCCCCTGTCCATTCCATTGCCCATCAAAGCACTCGACAGTCGACCATTAGGGTCAGGTTTTGTTAGGGAGGTTACAGCACCAGTCACTATGATTACGCAGGAGAACCATAGGGAGCAAATCACCTTTCATATTATTGAGTCCCCTGATGTCCCTGTTGTGTTGTGCCTTCCCTGGCTAGCACAACACGACCCCACCTTTTCATGGCCGCAGAGGGTTCTCACTGGGTGGTCGCGAGAGTGTCAGGGTAGGTGTCTAGCTGTTTCCATTGGTGCGACCACGGTGGAAAGTCCAGACACTACATCCACCATGCGCATTCCCCCCGAATACCTCGACTTGGCGCACGCGTTTTCCAAAATGCAGGCGACCAAATTACCACCCCATCGGGTGGGGGACTGCGTGATAAACCTCCAGTTAGATTCTGTGCCTCCCAGGAGTCATCTACAGTATATCCCCTGTCATAGACTGAAATGGAGGCTATGGAGACATACGTCTCCAAGTCCCTGCATCAGGGGTTCATACGTCCCTCTTGGCCCAGGTATCCTGGATGGATATCGATCTCATTCTGTCAGTAGAGGATGCCTGGTTGTTCTTTAAAAGTAATTTCCTCTCAACCTTAAATAAACATGCCCCATTCAAAAAATACAGAACTAAGAACAGATATAGCCTCTGGTTCTCCTCAGACTTGACTGCCCTTGACCAGCACAAAAACATCCTGTGGCATACTGCATTAGCATCGAATAGCCCCCGCGATATGCAACTTTTCAGGGAAGTTAGGAACCAATATACACAAGCAGTTAGGAAAGCAAAGGCTAGCTTTTTCAAACAGAAATTTGCATCCTGTAGCACTAACTCCAAAAAGTTTTGGGACACTGTAAAGTCCATGGAGAATAAGAGCATCTCCTCCCAGCTGCCCACTGCACTGAGGCTAGGAAACACTATCACCACCGATAAATCTATAATAATCGAGAATTTCAACAAGCATTTTGCTACGGCTGGCCATGCTTTCCACCTGGCTAACACTACCCCAGCCACCAGCTCTGCACCCTCCGCTGCAACTTGCCCATGCTCCCCCCGCTTCTCCTTCACACAAATTCAGACAGCTGATGTTCTGAAAGCACTGCAAAATCTAAAACTAGCCGCCAAAATTGTCGCAACCCCTATTACTAGCCTGTTCAACCTCTCTTTCGTAACGTCTGAGATCCCCAGAGATTGGAAAGCTGCCGCGGTCATCCCCCTCTTCAAAGGGGGTGACACTCTAGATCCAAACTGTTACAGACCTATATCCATCCTGCCCTGCCTTTCGAAAGTTTTTGAAAGCCAAGTTAACAAACAGATCACCGACCATTTTGAATCCCACCGTACCTTCTCCGCTATGCAATCCGGTTTCCGAGCTGGTCATGGGTGCACTTCAGCCACGCTCAAGGTTCTAAACAATATTATAACAACGATCGATCATAGACAGTACTGTGCAGCCGTCTTCATCGACCTGGCCAAGACATTCGACTCTGTCAACCACCGCATTCTTATTGGCAGACTAAATAGCCTTGATTTCTCAAATGACTGCCTCGCCTGGTTCACCAACTACTTCTCAGATAGAGTTCAATGTGTCAAATCAGAGGGCCTGTTGTCTGGACCTATGGCAGTCTCTATGGGGGTGCCACATGGTTCAATTCTTGGGCCGACTCTTTTCTCCATGTATATCAATGACGTCGCTTTTGTTTCTGGTGACTCTCAGATCCACCTCTGCGCAGACGACACCATTTTGTATACATCTGGCCCTTCATTGGACACTGTGTTAACAAACCTCCAAACGAGCTTCAATGCCATACAACACTCCTTCAGTAGCCTCCAACTGCTCTTAAACACTAGTAAAACTAAATGCATGCTCTTCAATCGAACGCTGCTGGCACCCGCCCACCCGACTAGAATCACTACTCTCGACGGGTCTGACCTAGAGTATGTGGACAACTACAAATACCTAGGTGTCTGGTTAGACTGTAAACTCTCCTTCCAGACTCACATTAAGCATCTCCAATCCAAAGTTTAATCTAGAATCTGCTTCCTATTTCGCAACAAAGCCTCCTTCACTCATGCTGCCAAACATGCCCTTGTAAAACTGACTATTCTACCGATCCTTGACTTCGGCGATGTCATTTACAAAATAGCCTCCAACACTCTACTCAGCAAATTGGATGTAGTCTATCACAGTGCCATCCGTTTTGTCACCAAAGCCCCATATACTATCCACCACTGTGACCTGTACGCTCTTGTTGGCTGGTCCTCACTACATATTCGTCGCCAAACCCACTGGCTCCAGGCCATCTATAAATCACTGCTAGGCAAATCCCTGCCTTATCTTAGCTCATTGGTCACCATAGCAACACCCACCCGTAGTATGCGCTCCAGCAGGTATATCTCACTGGTCATCCCCAAAGTCAACACCTCCTTTGGCCGCCATTCCTTCCAGTTCTCTGCTGCCAATGACTGGAACGAATTGCAAAAATCTCTGAAGCTGGAGACTCTTATCTCCCTCACTAACTTTAAGCATCAGTTGTCAGAGCACCTTACCGATCACTGCACCTGTACACAGCCCATCTGAAATTAGCCCACCCAACTATCTCATCCCCATATTGTTATTTATTTTGCTCATTTGCACCCCAGTATCTTTATTTGCACATCATCTCTTGCTCATCTATCATTCCAGTGTTAATACTAATTGTAATTATTTTGCACTATGGCCTATTTATTGCCTTACCTCCATAACTTGCTACATTTGAACACACTGTATATATATTTTCTGTTGTATTTTTGACTTTATGTTTTGTTTTACCACATATGTAACTCTGTGTTGTTGTTGTTTTTATCGCACTGCTTTGCTTTATCTTGGCCAGGTCGCAGTTGTAAATGAGAACTTGTTCTCAACTGGCTTACCTGGTTAAATAAAGGTTAAATAAAATAAAAAATAAAATAAAATACAGTGCACTTAAAATCAAACTACCATTCGGTATAGTTACCCTCTACCTCTCATCCCCTTTGTTTTCGAATCAATGCATGGGGAGCGCTTCTTCACGAAATTAGATCTCAGGAGTGCGTACAACCTGGTCCGGGAAGGGGACGAGTGGAAGACAGCATTTAGCACAACCACGGGGCATTCTGAATACCTAGTGATGTCGTACGGGTTGATGAATAATCCATCAGTCTTCCAGTCCTTTGTGAACGAGGTGTTTCGGGACATGCTTGGTCGTGGTGTAGTGGTCTACATTGATGACATCCTGGTGTATTCCGCTACGTGTGCCGAGCATGTGTCCCTGGTTCGCAGAGTGCTGGGCGACTGTTGGAGCATGACCTGTATGCCAAGGCAGAAAAGTGTCTGTTCTTCCAACAATCCGTCTACTTCCTCGGATACCACATCACCACCTCAGGTGTGGAGTTGGAGGGAGACCTCATTTCAGCCGTGCGTAATTGGCCGACTCCAACCACGGTAAAGGAGGTGCAGCGCTTTATTGGCTTTGTCAACTACTATCGGAGGTTTATCCGGTGCTTTGGCAAGGTCGCAGCGCCCATCACCTCTCTGTTGAAGGTTGGGCCGTCCCGGCTCCGCTGGTCTACTGAGGCTGACAGGGCTTTCAGTAACCTGAGAGCTCTGTTCACCTCAGCCCCGGTATTGGCCCATCCCGATCCATCTTAGCTGTTCGTAGTGGAGGTGGATGCGTCCGATGTATGGGGTAGGCACTGTCCTATCCCAACGCTCGGGCATGCCACCCAAGCTCCGCACCTGTTCCTTCTTCTCTAAGAAGCTCAGCCCGGCGGAGCAGAACTATGACGTTGGTGATCGGGAGCTGTTGGCTGTTGTCAGTGCCCTGACAGCGTGGAGGCACTGGCTCGAGGGGGCAAATCACCCTTTCCTCGTCTGGACTGATCACCGTAACCTGGAGTACATCCGGGCAGCGAGGAGGCTGAACCCTCGCCAGGCCAGGTGGGCCTTGTTCTTCACCCGGTTTGATTTCACGCTGTCCTATATACCAGGCACAAAGAGTGTGAAGGCAGACACACTGTCACGGCTGTATGACAGAGGAGAGGCCCATAGACAACACCCCCATACTCCCGGCCTCCTGCATTGTGGTGCCGATGTTGTGGGCGTTGGACGCGGACATAGAGCGGGCATTATGCACAGAGCCATCTCCATCTCAGTGTCCAGCTGGGCTGCGGTACGTGCTGTCTACTGTCCATGATTGTCTTATCTACTGGGCACACACGTCACCCTCCTCTGGTCACCCAGGCATCGGCCGTACAGTGCGCTGCCTGACCAGGAAGTACTGGTGGCCTACCTTGGCTAAGGACGTGAGGGTGTATATCTCCTCCTGCTCGGTGTGTGCCCAGAGTAAGGCACCTAGCACCTTCCAGCTGGTAAGTTACATCCCTTACCAGTTCCACAAAGGCCATGGTCCCTCTTATCGAATGACTTTCTAACTGATCTTTCCCTCTTTCAGGGTAACACCACCATCCTGGTTGTTGTGGACCGCTTCTCTAAAGCCTGCCGCCTCCTTCCTCTGCCCGGTCTCCCCACGGCCCTGCAAACTGCAGAAGCCCTTTTTACTCACGTCTTCCGGCACTACGGGGTGCCAGAGGACATAGTGTCTGACCGGGTCCCCAGTTTACGTCTAGGGTCTGGAAGGCGTTCATGGAACGGCTGGGAGTCTCGTCAGCCTGACCTCTGGGTTTCACCCAGAATCTAATGGACAGGTGGAACGGGTGAATCAGGATGTGGGTAGGTTCCTGCGGTCCTACTGCCAGGACCAGCCGGCGGAGGGGTCAGTGTTCTTGCCATGGGCCGAATATGCCCAGAACTCTCTCTGCCAGTCCTCCACTAACCTATCACCATTTCAATGTGTTTTAGGGTATCAGCCGGTCCTGGCTCCGTGACATCAGAGCAAGACCGAAGCTCCTGCGGTGGATGACTGGTTTCGGCGCTGACCGCCACTGCAGTGATGCCCCAGTCTTTGTACCGGGTGATCGGGTCTGGCTCTCGACCCGGAACATGCCCCTCCGCCTGCCCTGCCGGAAGCTGAGCCCGCGGTTTGTGGGGCCGTTCAAAGTCCTGAGGAGAGTTAACGATGTTATGTATAGGTTGCTGCTCCCTCCTGATTACCATATTAACCCCTCGTTACATGTATCTCTCCTCAGGAACTGTGTTTGGTTTTCGCGTTGCTACGAACTGCTGTATTTGGACGAATAAACCATATTCTGTGATTCACACCTCCTGCGCCTGACTCCGTCCTCATCACCCACTACACTCCACCACTGTGTCTATGTGTTTCAGGAGTCAACAGATAACAACAATTCAGCCTTACTGAAGTTTGTCCAGGAAAATACAGTGTATACATTCCTTTGAGTAGCCTGTAAAGGTATGTGACTTTAAATAAAATCATAACTCACACAAGTTTTTTATATATATTATTTTCTTCTTTTTTTCCCCACACCAAATATGCACATACAAACAACAATTTACAGATGCACACAAACAACGACTACATATCTTTTACCACCTCTTTAAGGAATACCTGGAATAGGATAAAGTAATCATTTTTTGTAGACGCTCTTATCCAGAGCGACTTAAAGTTAGTGAGTGCATACATTTTTCATACTGGCCCCCCGTGGGAAACGAACCCACAACCCTGGCGTTGCAACCGCCATGCTCTACCAACTGAGCTACAGGAGGGACTAAATTATACCAGTTTGTTTTTCTCGGTTGCCCATGCTATTTCAATATTTCAATAATAAATCACTCGGCCTCCCGAGTGGTGCAGTGGTCTAAGGCACTGCATCGCAGTGCTAGCTGTGCCACTAGAGATCCTGGTTCGAATCCAGGCTCTGTCGTAGCCTGCCGCGACCGGGAGACCCATGGGGCGGTGCACAATTGTCCCAGGGTAGGGGAGGGAATGGCCGGCAGGGATGTAGCTCAGTTGGTAGAGCATGGTGTTTGCAATGCCAGGGTTGTGGGTTCGATTCCCACGGGGGGCCAGTATTAAAAATAAAATAATGTATGCACTCACTAACTGTAAATTGCTCTGGATAAGAGCGTCTGCTAAATGACTAAAATGTAAATTTGATTTTTTCATTATGTTAATTTTGGCAGATTAATTGATTTCCAAGTTTTTAATATACGTTTTTTCAAGATGAGTGATGAGAAAAAAATCATCCAGCCCATTGGGTATCTCACTCTACACCCCCATATGCCATGTCTTGAAATATACAGACAGATGGATTAAAAGTAAGTTTACATTGTAATACTTCTGACTGCCAACTTTCTAGCTCCATCCATAACTTTAGTTTTGCACTTAAGACATGACTCCCCCATTGTGCTGTATAATTTGTGAATTTTGTCTCTTGTATAATACATTCTATACCTTAGTTTATACTGGATTAAGCATACATTTTAATTAAGTGTAATTTCATTAGTTATGCTCCAACTTTCCCTCCATCTTGTGCCAACATCAGTTATTTTTAAGTCTTGGTTCCAATAGTTTATAATTTTTTCTAAGCGATTGTAAGTTGGATATGCTCTCTGCAATGTTTTTTATATCTTACCTATCATATGAACATCCTTTTCTGACTCAAATAAGATTCCCTCAAGGTTGCTCTGATGTCCAAAATACTTATAATGGACATTTCGTGATATGTAACTTTTAAGTTGAATGTATTTGAAAGTAATTTTTAATTCCTGTTACCAAGTCATTTATGGTTTCTATGCCTTTAGTTTTCCATGTGGACCAATTGATCTGTGAATTCTGAAAATCTATCGAAGGATTGTTCCATAAGGTTTTCTTTTTAGGGAGTGATATTGGTTCTTGTAGAATACGTTACATTTTCTTCCATATTGTTATAGTGTTCTTAACTATGACATTGTTAATGTTCTTAGCTTTATCCTTTACAAATAGACATGCAAAAATATCCTGGGGATGAGCATGTGCATCTTCAATATGTACCCATAGTTCCTCTTTAGTGAATTTAACTCTATGTCACAAGTAAAATCCTTGGGTAGCGAGTTGATATAATTCCATGTCAGGAAGGTTAAAACCACCCTCAGACTTGGGAAGATGTAACATTTTCCTTTTTATTCGATGAATTATATTAGCCCATATAAATTATGTTATGACTGAGTATACTTTTTTAAAGAATGTCTTCGGTGAGGTAATTGGTATTACCAAAAATAAATACAAAAACTTTGGGAGCCATGCCATTCTAAAAAGATGTATTCTGCCTGTAAGATTGATGGGAAGATGATTCCATTTAATTAGATTTTTTGCTTTCATATTGTTGAGTAATGGAATAAAGTTATCTTTATATATTTGTTGTTTGTTGTCACTTATTAAGCAGTATTTTACATTTTTTAGGTCCACTTAATGGATTGCTGTAGTTATATTTTAATTTTTACTATTGCCATCACTTCATTTTTTTCCACATACATCTTATATCCTGAGATCTCAGAGTATTCTGAAAATATTTTTAGCAAAGGGGGCATTGAGTTTTCAATATTGGTCAGGTGTATCAGGAGATCTGTGGTGACCCGTCATTCAGGGCAGGTGTGGCAGTTTTTTGTTGCTTATTTTGCATGTTATTTTGGCATTAATATGTGTCACATATCAGTCTGCAAACAATGTAAAAAAGTTAATAAAGCCGCATACAAACATGGTCTCTTTTTTGCTTTCTTGAATAAGGCAGCTCCAAAATGCAGGTGTTTCAACCTAGCTCAGTGCTTTCTGTGGTGGTGGTGGGGCAGCCAGTGGAAAATACAGGGCGTAGGGGTTGGTACAGTAATGTTCTCTAGTTGCGCCGTGATTGGCTCAGTGTTCTGTCACTCATGGGGACACTACATCACCGCAAAATCTACAGGGAGCCTCCAAATTTCAAGCCCCTTGGGTGCTGCCATAGATTTACATTATAAGTGCCCATCCAAGAAGGCTCAAGGCAATTGGCCACAGATAAAATGACGTCAAATCACGTTATATCTTTTTTTTTTTTGTACTTTCTTTCCTTTTTTCTCCCCAATTGGTAGTTACAGTCTTGTCCCGTCGCTGCAACTCCCGTACGGACTCGGGAGAGGCGAAGGTCGAGAGCCATACGTCCTCTGAAACACGACCCTGCTAAGCCGCACTGCTTCTTGACACACTGCTCGCTTAACCCAGAAGCCAGCCACACCAATGTGTCGGAAAAACACTGTACAACTGGCGACCGAAGTCAGCATCCATGCGCCCGGCCCGTCACAAGGAGTCGCTTGAGCGCGATAGGACAAGGACATCCTGGCCGGCCAAACCCTCCCCTAACCCGGACGATGCTGGGCCAATTGTGCGCTGCCTCATGGGTCTCCCCGTCAGCTGTGACACAGCCTGGGATCGAACCGCGGTCTGTAGTGACGCATCAAGCACTGCAGTGCCTTAGACCGCTGCTCCACTTGGGAGGCAAATCACGTAATATCTACCGTAGCTTTGATTGGACCGATCATGTCAACATCATACAGTGAGGGAAAAAAGTATTTGATCCCCTGCTGATTTTGTACGTTTGCCCACTGACAAAGACATGATCAGTCTATAATTTTAATGGTAGGTTTATTTGAACAGTGAGAGACAGAATAACAACAACAAAATCCAGAATGTCAAAAATGTTATGAATTGATTTGCATTTTAATGAGGGAAATAAGTATTTGACCCCCTCTCAATCAGAAAGATTTCTGGCTCCCAGGTGTCTTTTATACAGGTAACGAGCTGAGATTAGGAGCACACTCTTAAAGGGAGTGCTCCTTATCTCAGTTTGTTGCCTGTATAAAAGACACCTGTCCACAGAAGCAATCAATCAATCGGATGCCAAACTCTCCACCATGGCCAAGACCAAAGAGCTCTCCAAGGATGTCAGGGACAAGATTGTAGACCTACACAAGGCTGGAATGGGCTACAAGACCCACACAACAAGTTAGAAATCGCAAATTCATCAATGAGTGGTTTGGAAGGAATCAGTGGCTAAATGCAAGCGTTGCAAAACAATCACTAGCCTGCTAGTCAGTAGAGAGGGTGCGTGGTCCAAGTCTGAGTTTAAGGGTCTCTTTTCCAAGCTTAAAAGGATAAACATTCACATGCAACACCATGGGTCAGAAAAGGTTGAATACATTGGCCATGCTGTCAATCAAACATGACTTCTGCCGCGTTCAAAACAACTGGAAACTCAGAAAAAAACTAGTTCAGACTTGGAAAATACTTTTTGAACGGTCATCCAACTCTGAATTCCAAGTCGGGAACTCTGGCCTCTTTCTAGAGCTCCGACCTGAAGATCACTGACTTCATGATTCAACCTTGTTTTTTTCAGAGTTCTCAGTTGTCTTGAAAGCACCATAAATCCAGAGAATGCCAGACTTTGATGACAAAGTTTGATGACAAAATTTGCCCACAAGAAGGACCGCCCCGCCACCTTCCTGTTCAAGTGAGCACAGCACAACAAGGTGAGTCCAAAAATGTATTGTATGCTGCTGCATAAATTATGTAATATGCCAGGGAGATATGTATACAATAGCTAAGAAAGGAATACTAACTGTATGTTGTGTAGTGTATGTTGTGTAGTAAGCTGTAGTAGCCCATGTGACTCACCCTAATAATTTGGTCCCTTTCCCCTTCATAACTTAGCCTACTGTTCTGACTTGGTGGTGCACATGTAGCCTATAGCTTGTTTTAGAGAAATGTCATCATCGAATACTTTAAGAGCTTTCATTGTCTGCTTATATGCCCCCTTTATTTATCCTATGGTTCTGACTTGGTGTACAGAGAGAATACTGTAAGAACGGCCCATGTTCTGAATTCTGTCACCGTACATTTCAAAAGTGCTGAACAAATAGTTATATTGACGAAATTACGAATTGCCTCTTATTCGCTCATCATTCCCTTATGCCATAGTTTGTACATCTCAGTTGTCAGTAGAAACCACATTTGTTTAAGCAAGTCAGCCATATCAGCTATGTTTTAAAAAAAGGCAGTAAATGAGGCTGAATGACTGTTTCGCTGCCAGACAAGGCTCCGCTGATAGCCAGGTGTAGCGGTGGTAAGGATTCACTCCATGGTGCTGAAAAGAAAGCTCTGCTGTTGGGACAGGTTTATGTAGGCCCTAACAGTTTGTGGGCACCGTTTGTCACTGTTATAGTGCAATGAATGTATTGTTTAGTGTTGTGTTGTGTAGTGGCTTTGCTGGCATGCATCTAAAAAAAACATGTTGAGTTTGCCCCACCAAGATTTACATGCTAAAATCGCCACTGCAGGAGGTCATCTCCAAATAAGTTTAGTTCATATTCATGTTTACCAATACTGATACGTGTTACATATGGGTCCTGTCTAATTATTTCTGCATGCGGCTCAATTGCTAGTGCAAACAGGAGGGGGGAGAGGGGACATCCCTGTATTGTGCCCCTTTCTAAAGCAATTTCATCAGATGATGTATTATTTGTGTATATATTAGTATAGGACATGTTTTATTAAATTGAGTATTTCAGCTGGAAAGTTTAAAGCTTACAAAGTTTTGAATAGAAAAAGCCATTCAAGATGATCTGAAGACTTTTTGGCATCAACAGACATTATTGATAAATCTAATCTTGTTTTTTTGTTTATTGTATTAAACTGAAACATGTTCTTGTATTTGTTTGTAAGTGTCTATTTTTAATAAACCCTGCCTGATTGATATGTATCAAGTCTGGTAAGACTTTTGCCTTTCTATTGCTTATAAGCTTTGTTATTATTTTATTGTCATAATTTATTAAACTTATGGGTCTATAATCAGCATGGGACTCTCCAGATTTTCCTGGTTTTAATATAACTAAAATAACTGTTTAATACATGGAACTAGGATGTAATGAATTGAGTGACGTGTGTTGTCATCTGTGTAAATAGGGGGGCTACTTTGTCCCAAAATGTTGAATAGAATTCTATGGGAAAGCCATCCATTCCTGGTGTTTTTTTCTGTGTGAATGTTTTAACAGTATCTAATATTTGTTCTTGGGTGATCTCTGTTTTTAGTGCACATTTTTTTTGTCTGCTGATAATTGCTTCAGAGTTGTTGAGTCTAAGAAGGCTATAGGATCTGTCCAACTGTTGTTTAATTCTCTCTCTCTCCCCCCAGAAAATGCTAATCATATCCTAAGTTGACCCCAGTTTCATCCATCATTGATTGTCCATCCCCATAAATCCCTCCACCACATAAATGAAGTACAGTAGAGGATGTCAGGACAACAAGGCTGGACAATCAAGGGTGGCTTGACCGGGTCGTTGATGTACACAGGGTGAGTAACAATCTGACAGCACTGTCTTGACTGTATACAGAGAGAAAATCCCTGCTTGATTCTCAGTTCTCTGGACTAAACTGAGAACAACAAAATGGTATAACATAATGACAAATTCAACAACCTATCTATGTGTTTCATGTGTCTTACAGGACCGAGGATTCCCCGGGCTGAATTATGCAGACCATGAAATGGCTGAGCCAGCAGTGATATTGTTATATTGACATAAAGTGAGATGTGATGACATTGTAAAATCATATATCCCAAAATGGGTCCATGTTTTATTCTGTTTATCATACAATGCCTGTTCTGATAATGTTTACACAACCAACTACAATTACAATCTGAGCAAACAATGAAAGAGGAAAATAAATTATTACAATGTATAGAAAGCCAACATGTTAATTATAGTCTATTCCTGTGCTCAGGGTTCTATCACATATTGATTACATACTGAGTTCTCAATGTTACAATCTTTTTTAGGGTTATGTTATAATAAGCTAGTTTGCTTTCAAAGCGGACCCATTATGGGGGTCCTCATATGCACCACTGAAATTAGAACCATGTCTGTGTTCTAACAAGCCACCACTTCCTCATCTCTTATCTATAACCTATATTACAGCTCATACACATTCTGGTACCGTCTGACCATGTGTTCTCGCATACCCCGAGAGCATCTGGTCAGCGGGGTGGTGGCACAGGAATCCTCATCTCTCCCAAGTGGACATTCTCTATTTTTCCCCTGACCCATCTGTCTATCTCCTCATTTGAATTCCATGCTGTCACAGTCACTAGCCGATTTAAGCTTAATATCCTTGTCATTTATCGCCCTCCAGGTTCCCTTGGAGAGTTCATCAATGAGCTTGACGCCTTGATAAGTTCCTTTCCTGAGGATGGCTCACCCCTCACAGTTCTGGGGGACTTCAACCTCCCTACGTCTACCTTTGACTCATTTCTCTCTGCCTCCTTCTTTCCACTCCTCTCCTCTTTTGACCTCACCCTCTCACCGTCCCCCCCTACTCACAAGGCAGGCAATACGCTTGACCACATCTTTACTAGATGCTGTTCTTCTACTAATCTCACTGCAACTCCCCTCCATGTCTCCGACCACTACTTTGTATCCTTTTCTCTCTCGCTCTCCTCCAACACTACTCACTCTGCCCCTACTCAGATGGTAATGCGTCGTCGCAACCTTCGCTCTCTCTCTCACGCTACTCTCTCCTCTTCCATCCTATCATCTCTTCTGTCACGGTTTCGGCCGAGGCTGCCTCTCTTCCTTGCTCGGGCAGGCTTCGGCGTTCGTCGTCTCCGGAATACTAGCTGCCACCGTTGTATGTTTCTATGTTTGTTTGGTCTTGTCTGGTATTGTACACCTGTTGTCGTTTAGTGTCATTAGTGTCCTATAAGTTCTCGTTGTGTTTGTCAGGTGTTGTGTGTGATTGTTTTCACTGTCGTGCATTTGCGCTATCATTTACTGTTTGCTCGGTTGAGCTGTTCTCCTCTGTTTAGGAGAGTTTATTCGCACATGTTTAGTGCGCCCGTTTGTTTTACGCCTGCGTGCGGAGTTCTCGCCTCAGGCTTTTCTTCGTGTTTTCAGTTTGTGCATTTACTAAAGTCTTTTGGACGTATTTTCTGCGTCCTGCGCCTGATTCCAACACCACACCCACCTACAGCAAACTCTGACAGAATCACACACCATTAGAATGGAATCAGCAGGAGCCGCAGCAGCACAGGAGACGTTGGAGGACAGGGTCCGGGAGCAGAATGACCAGATCCTGCGGATCGGGACCGCCCTGCAGGAAGTGATCACCACCCTCCAACGCTGGGAGACCCGAGGGACACCCCCAACGCCACCTTCCCTGCCATCACCATCGGCAAGTCAGCCCATTCCCGCTCCGGAACCCAGAGGAGTTCGACTCTCGCTCCCGAGGGCCTACGATGGGACCGCTGCCGGGTGTCAGGGCTTCCTTCTCCAGGTGGAGCTTTACCTGGCCACCGTGCACCCGGCGCCCTCGGGACACGAGAGCGTGTCCGCCCTTATCTCCTGCCTTTCCGGCAAGGCGTTAGAATGGGCCAACGCTGAGTGGAGGAGGATAGACGCTACCACCATCACTTACGCTGAGTTCTCCCGCCGCTTCAGGGCGGTGTTTGACCATCCACCGGAGGGGAAAGCGGCGGGGGAGCGTCTGTTCTGCCTCCGGCAGGGGAAGAGGAGTGCCCAGGAGTTTGCGTTGGAATTCCGTACTCTAGCGGCGGATGCAGGGTGGAATGAGCGGGCCCTCATCGATCACTACCGCTGTAGTCTACGTGAGGACGTCCGTCGGGAGCTGGCCTGTCGGGACACCAGCCTCTCTTTCGACCAGTTAGTCGACATGTCCATCAGGCTGGACACCCTGCTGGCTACCCGCGGACGTCCCGAGGGAGGTCCGTCCATTTCACCCTCCAGCGTCTCCGAGCCGAGCCCCATGGAGCTCGGGGGCACTGGCGCTAGAGAGAGGAGGGGTCGGAATACGAGGGGGTCCATCTCCTGCACCAACTGTGGTCGGGGAGGACACACCGCGGCTAGGTGCTGGGGAAGGCCTCCTAGGGGAGAAGACGACAGGCCCCGCACTGGGGAGCCCTTCCAGGTGAGTAGGCGCCCCACTCACCCAGAGCTCTCTGTTGCGCACTTCTGTATACCTGTGCGTTTTCCACAGGTAGCACCTCATTCCCAGCATAAGGCGCTGGTAGATTCAGGCGCGGCTGGGAATTTTGTTGATAGGAAATTTTGTTTAGACTTAGGGATTCCCCTTCTTCCTGTTGACGTCCCTTCCCCGTTCATGCCCTAGATAGCCGTCCGTTGGGATCGGGCTTGATCAGGGAGGTCAGCGGCGCCACTTAGGATGTGTGCGCAGGGGGGTCATCAGGAGATGATCCAGCTATTTCTGATCGACTCGCCTGCGTATCCGGTGGTGCTGGGCATGCCCTGGTTGAGTACCCATAACCCGTCTATTTCGTGGCAGGAGAGGGCTCTGATGGAGTGGTCTGCCCAGTGTGTGGGTCGATGTGTAGGCGTTTCCGTAGGGGCTACCTCGGTGGAGAGTCCAAACCAGGTGCCCGCATTGCACGTTCCCCCTGAGTATGGGGATTTGGCTATTGTGTTCAGTAAGTCGAGGGCGACGCAGTTGCCTCCCCATAGGCAGGAGATTGTGCGATAGACCTCCAGGCTGGAGCTGCGCTCCCACGGAGCCATGTGTATCCTCTGTCTCAGGAGGAGAAGAGAGCTATGGAGACTTACATAGACGAATCTCTGAGACAAGGATACATACGGCCCTCCACTTCCCCTGCGTCCTCGAGTTTCTTTTTTGTGAAGAAAAGGATGGTGGGTTACGCCCGTGCATTGATTACCGTGGTCTCAATCAGATCACGGTGAAGTACAGTTATCCACTCCCGCTGATTGCGACCATGACGGAGTCATTGCACGGGGCCCGTTTCTTCACTAAATTAGATCTCAGGAGCGCGTACAACTTGGTGCGCATTAGGGGGGGGCGATGAATGGAAGACAGCCTTTAGTACCACCTCGGGCCATTCACGAGTATCTTGTCATGCCATACGGGTTGATGAACGCTCCTTCAGTTTTCCAATCATTCGTGGATGAGATCTTCAGGGACATGCAGGGGCAGGGGGTGGTCGTGTACATAGATGACATTCTCGTGTACTCGTCTACCCGAGTCGAGCATGTGGCACTGGTGCGCCGAGTGTTGCGGAGGCTGTTGGAGCACGACCTGTATGTCAAGGCAGAGAAGTGTCTGTTTTTCCAGGAGTCGGTCTCCTTTTTGGGTTATCAGTTGTCTGCGTCAGGGGTGAAGATGGAGGTAGACCGGGTGTCAGCCGTGCGTAATTGGCAAACGGCAACCACTGTGAAGGAGGTGCAGCAGTTTTTGGGGTTTGCGAATTACTACCGGAGGTTTATTCGGGGTTTTGGACAGGTGGCAGCTCCCATAACGCCTCTTTTGAAGGGGGGTCCGGTGCGTCTGCAGTGGTCAGCCGAGGCGGACAGGGCCTTTGGGAGGCTGAAGGACCTGTTTACCTCGGCTCCGGTGCTGGCGCATCCGGATCCCTCTTTACCATTTCAGGTAGAGGTGGACGCGTCAGAGGCCGGGTATAGGAGCCGTGCTTTCGCAACGGTCCGGCACGCCACCTAAACTCCGCCCCTGTGCTTTTTATTCCAAGAAGCTCAGTCCGGCGGAGCGGAATTATGACGTAGGGGACAGGGAGCTGCTAGCCGTGGTACAGGCCCTAAAGGTGTGGAGGCACTGGCTTGAGGGGGCTCAACACCCTTTCCTCATTTTGACGGACCACCGTAACCTGGAGTACATCCGGGCAGCTAGGAGACTAAACCCTCGCCAGGCGCGGTGGAATATGTTTTTGACCCGGTTCGTATTTAAGATCACGTACATCCCTGGGTCACAGAACGGTAAGGCAGACGCGCTGTCTCGGCGGTATGACACGGAGGAGAGGTCCGTGGAGCCCACTCCCATACTGCCGGAGTCTTGTCTGGTGGCACCGGTAGTGTGGGAGGTCGATGCTGAACTCGAGCGGGGCGTTGCGCACCGACCCTAGTCCACCTCAATGCCCGGAGGGTCGGAAGTACGTTCCGCTCGAGGTTCGGGATCGATTGATCTATTGGGCTCACACGTCACCCTCCTCTGGACATCCTGGTATCGGCCGGACAGTGCACTGCCTTAGTGCTAAGTACTGGTGGCCCACGTTGGCGAGGGATGTGAGGGTTTATGTCTCCTCCTGCTCGGTGTGCGCCCAGTGTAAGGCGCCTAGACATATGCCTAGGGGTAAGTTACTACCCCTGCCCGTTCCACAACGACCATGGTCTCACCTCTCGGTGGATTTCATCACTGACCTTCCTCCCTCACAGGGGAATACTACTATACTGGTCGTTGTGGACCGGTTCTCTAAGGCCTGTCGTTTGCTCCCTATGCCGGGCCTTCCTACTGCCCTACAGACCGCCGAGCGCTATTCACCCATGTTTTCCGGCACTATGGGGTACCCGAGGATATTGTGTCTGATCGAGGTCCCCAATTTACCTCCAGAGTCTGGAGAGCCTTTATGGAGCGGTTGGGGGGTCTCGGTGAGCCTCACCTCGGGTTACCATCCGGAGAGTAATGGGCAGGTGGAACGTGTGAACCAGGATGTGGGTAGGTTTCTTAGATCATACTGCCAGGACCGGCCGGAGGAGTGGGCACGGTACGTTCCTGGGCAGAAATGGCCCAGAATTCCCTACGCCATTCCTCCACTAACCTAACCCCTTTCCAATGTGTGTTAGGTTACCAGCCGGTTCTGGCACCTTGGCAGCAGAGCCAGATCGAGGCTCCTGCGGTGGATGAGTGGGTGCGGCGCTCGGAGGAGACGTGGAACGCTGCACACGTCCACCTGCAGCGGGCCCTCCGTCGTCAAAAGGCGAGCGCCGATCTCCACCGCAGTGAGGGACCGGTGTACGCACCTGGTGATCGAGTCTGGCTCTCTACCAGAAACCTGCCCCTCCGCCTGCCCTGTCGGAAACTGGGTCGGCGGTTTGTGGGGCCATTTAAAGTCCTGAGAAGATTGAACGAGGTGTGTTACAGATTACAACTACCTGTTGAGTATAAAAGTATTAACCCCTCGTTCCATGTGTCTCTTCTCAGGCCGGTGGTAGCTGGCCCACTCCAAGAAAATGAGATCAGGGAGACTCCTCCGCCCCCATTGGACATCGAGGGGGCACCGGCGTACTCCGTGCGGTCCATCTTGGATTCGAGACGTCGGATGGGGGGTTTCCAATATCTGGTGGAGTGGGAGGGGTACGGCCCGGAGGAACGGTGCTGGGTGCCGAGGGGAGACATTTTGGACCCGTCTCTCCTGACGGAATTCCATCGTAGTCACCCGACGCGCCCTGCTCCGCGTCCTCCTGGTCGTCCCCGAGGCCGGAGTCGGCGCACGTCTGGAGCCGCGCGTCAAGGGGGGGGTACTGTCACGGTTTCGGCCGAGGCTGCCTCTCTTCCTTGCTCGGGCAGGCTTCGGCGTTCGTCGTCTCCGGAATACTAGCTGCCACCGTTGTATGTTTCTATGTTCGTTTGGTCTTGTCTGGTATTGTACACCTGTTGTCGTTTAGTGTCATTAGTGTCCTATAAGTTCTCGTTGTGTTTGTCAGGTGTTGTGTGTGATTGTTTTCACTGTCATGCATTTGCGCTATCATTTACTGTTTGCTCGGTTGAGCTGTTCTCCTCTGTTTAGGAGAGTTTATTCGCACATGTTTAGTGCGCCCGTTTGTTTTACGCCTGCGTGCGGAGTTCTCGCCTCAGGGCTTTTCTTCGTGTTTTCAGTTGGTGCATTTACTAAAGTCTTTTGGACTTATTTTCTGCGTCCTGCGCCTGATTCCAACACCACACCCACCTACAGCAAACTCTGACATCTTCCCTCTGCTCAATCCTTCTCCCTCCAATCTCCTGATTCTGCCTCCTCAACCCTCCTCTCCTCCCTTTCTGCATCCTTTGACTCTCTATGTCCCTTATCCTCCCGGCCGGCTCGGTCCTCCCCTCCAGTTCCGTGGCTTGATGACTCATTGCGAGCTCACAGAACAGGGCTCCGGGCAGCCGAGCGGAAATGGAGGAAAACTAGACTCCCTGCGGACCTGGCATCTTTTCACTCCCTCCTCTCTACATTTTCTTCATCTGTTTCTGCTGCTAAGGCCACTTTCTACCACTCTAAATTCCAAGCATCTGCCTCTAACCCTAGGAAGCTCTTTGCCACATTCTCCTCCCTGCTGAATCTCCCCCCCCCCCACCTCCTCCCTCTCTGTGGATGACTTCGTCAACCATTTTGAAAAGAAGGTTGACGACATCCGATCCTCGTTTGTTAAGTCAAATGACACTGCTGGTCCTGCTCACACTGCCCTACCCTATGCTTTGACTTCTTTCTCTCCTCTCTCTCCAGATAAAATCTTGCAACTTGTGACGGCCGGCCGCACAACAACCTGCCCGCTTGACCCTATCCCCTCCTCTCTTCTCCAGACCATCTCCGGTGACCTTCTCCCTTACCTCACCTCGCTGATCAACTCATCCTTGACCGCTGGCTATGTCCCTTCCGTCTTCAAGAGAGCGAGAGTTGCACCCCTTCTCAAAAAACCAACACTCGATCCCTCTGATGTCAACAACTACAGACCAGTATCCCTTCTTTCTTTTCTCTCCAAAACTATTGAGCGTGCCGTCTTTAGCCAACTCTCTTGCTATCTCTCTCAGAATGACCTTCTTGATCCAAACCAGTCAGGTTTCAAGACTGGTCATTCAACTGAGACTGCTCTTCTCTGTGTCACGGAGGCTCTCCGCACTGCTAAAGCTAACTCTCTCTCCTCTGATCTTATCCTTCTAGACCTGTCTGCTGCCTTTGATACTGTGAACCATCAGATCCTCCTCTCCACCCTCTCCGAGTTGGGCATCTCCGGCGTGGCTCACTCTTGGATTGCGTCCTACCTGACCGGTCGCTCCTACCAAGTGGTGTGGTGAGAAGCTGTCTCCGCACCATGTGCTCTCACCACTGGTGTCCCCCAGGGCTCAATTCTAGGCCGTCTCCTATTCTCGCTATACACCAAGTCACTTGGCTCTGTCATATCCTCACAAGGCCTCTCCTATCATCGCTACGCAGACGACACACAACTAATCTTCTCCTTTCCCCCTTCTGATAACCAGGTGGCGAATCGCATCTCTGCATGTCTGGCAGACATATCAGTATGGATTACGGATCACCACCTCAAGCTGAACCTTGGCAAGACGGAGCTGCTCTTCCTCCCGGGGAAGGACTGTCCGTTCCATGATCTCGCCATCACGGTTGACAACTCCGTTGTGTCCTCCTCCCAGAGTGCGAAGAGCCTTGGCGTGACCCTGGACAACACCCTGTCGTTCTCCGCTAACATCAAGGCGGTGACCCGATCCTGTAGATCCTACAACATTCGGAGAGTACGACCCTGCCTTACACAGGAAGCGGCACAGGTCCTAATCCAGGCACTTGTCATCTCCCGTCTGGATTACTGCAACTCGCTGTTGGCTGGGCTCCCTGCCTGTGCCATTAAACCCCTACAACTCATCCAGAATGCCGCAGCCCGTCTGGTGTTCAACCTTCCCAAGTTCTCTCACATCACCCCGCTCCTCCGCACACTCCACTGGCTTCCAGTTGAAGCTCGCATCTGCTACAAGACCATGGTGCCTGCCTACGGAGCTGTGAGGGGAACGGCACCTCCGTACCTTCAGGCTCTGATCAGTCCCTACACCCAAACGAGGGCATTGCGTTCATCCACCTCTGGCCTGCTGGCTTCCCTACCTCTGCGGAAGCACAGTTCCCACTCAGCCCAGTCAAAACTGTTCGCTGCTCTGGCATCCCAATGGTGGAACAAGCTCCCTCACGACGCCAGGACAGCGGAGTCACTCACCACCTTCCGGAGACATTTGAATCCCCACCTCTTTAAGGAATACCTGGGATAGGATAAAGTAATCCTTGGCCTATTGTACTGGCATTGGCCTATTGCTAATAGTAGCATATATTGTTCCACATTCTAGCTAGCTAGTGTCAATCACTGATACAGGCAAGAGTTGCTTTTCTTGGCTCCATACAAAAAGCTTTAGGGACAACTGTTAACGGTATATTGGTAGTCTAGTAGCCAGCTAGTTGGGATACTTGTAAACATTACAGCTAGGTCGTTACAGCTGTTGTTTAGTTAGCTAGCCAGGTAGCTAACACGCTAGCTACATTTTGAGTACAGTAACTAGTTAGCTAGCTACTAACTACTACCTAACCTTTACTCTTCAGATAATGAAGTTATCAGAAAAACAGCTGAATTGTAGCTAGCGTAGTTACATGTACTGTTATGCTTGAAACAACTTTGGAACCAATTATCCATAGTTGCTTATAGTTACCGATAGCTACCTGGTCCAGGGGGTAGGTTAGCTAGCCTCTAGCTTTGCCGGTAAAACTCCAGTATTACAGTTGCAGAAGAGGAAGGAGGAGTGTGGATGGTCCTCTGCCTTTTTCTAGCTAGCTGTGCTGTGCTGTGCTCCATAGCGATTAGCGAAGCTACGCTGACTTCTGTAGCGTGACTGTCCCCAAAGTGCCCAATGTCTTGTATGCTTTGTACAAAATAATAATTTATTGCAGCATGACAGGATCTTTATAAACGTAGCTCTTTATTAGCTAGTTATAACTGGCATGTTCATGTGTCTCCGGCCATGATCATCTTGAAGATGACCTCCCCACCTGGGTGGTCTTAACCAATCATAGCGCAGTATGATACGACGGTAGAATGCATCCAATTACAATTCAGTATGCTGACACATATGAATATTACATCCCCCTTCTTTAAAAAAAGAAAAATGTTCTACATATTTTAAGCGTTTATTTTGCATACATGCTCTGTAGTTTGAACTTGAGGTAAGTAACCATTTATACTGCACCGACTGCATCAACATAGACTCTGAAACAATGATTCAGCATACTGTTACTTTTAGAACAAATATTTCTCAGCAACTCAGCTTTTCACTGTAGCAATGACATCTCAACATTTCAAACAAATACAATACCAAAGCATTTCAAGTTAACTTTTAAATAACAATTTTACAGTCCTTTTAGGGCAGCGATCCGCCTACACCCTTTGACATTTCACAGGTCTAGGACAGCCCTAGGCTTGACCTCTCTTCCTGACATTGTGTGATATGAAGCTGAGCATGCTTCTGTGTCAGTCAACAGTTCTTGTGGTGTTGCAGGTAAGTATGGTGTATGTTGTGTTGTGTCTGTGTTTAGTCCATCCCGTTCTCTTTCAGGGGAACAGTTCATCTCATCAGTGTGTTGTTATTTTGTGTTCAGTAAGTGACGACGATTGCGGCGTTACACCGCTCCTTCTGCGGTGCGAACGTGATATGAATGTTCAGCTGGTTGGATGACGACTGCTGGCTTCCAGTAGCCATGCTCCTGGATTCTAACTGACTCTCCATCGTTCAGTGGTGGCAGTGGTCTAGCTGACCTGTCGTAGTATCGCTTTTGGTGTTGTTGTCTCTGTGCACGTTTTGCATGCATTTCCTTGTAGCTGACGACCTCAGGTTGCAGCTTCTGGGCTGGTGATTTGAAGTTGTCAACTGGAGTGTTGCGGTATTCAAGGAGACTGAGGTAGGGGTCTCTCTTGTCTGCTTTTGCTTTGTCCATGAGTGATTTAGCAATCTGCACAGATTTTTCAGCAAGGCCATGACTTTGAGGGTAATGTGGGCTTGTGGTGACGTGTGTGAACTCCCATGCTTTTGTGAAGGATTCAAACTCATTTGATTTGTAACAGGGGCCATTATCAGATATTAAAGTCTCTACAATGCCATGCCTGGCAAAGGCTGCTTTAAGCTTGTGTATCACAGCTGCAGATGTGGTGCTGTGAAGCTTGTTGAGTTCGAAGTATCTGCTGTAGTAGTCCACTGTTATGATGTAGTCCTCGTTGTTGCAGGTGAACAGATCGGTTGCCACGACCTGCCAGGGTCAGTCTGGGATACGGTAAAGTAACATTGGCTCTTTGGTGTTTGAGGGGCGTCGTTCAAGACAGGTGGGGCATTTACCAACCATGTCCTTTATTTGTTTGTACATTCCGGGCCAAAACTAAATGTCCCGTGCTCTCTGTTTGCACTTTTCCATGCCCATGTGTCCAGCATGGATCTTTGTCAAAATCTCTTCTCTGAGACTGGTAGGAATGATGATTTTCTCTCCTTTGAAAATGATTCCGTTGATCTGTGATAGATCGTCACGATGGTTCCAGAACTCTGAGACGCTCTGATGGCATTTACTCCTCTCGTCAGGCCATCCTGACTGTATGACTTTCCTCAGCTGTGTGAGTTGTGTGTCTTCTTCTGTTTCTGCTCGGCTCTCCTTCAGTTTTGTGTCTCTAACTGGTAAGTTGCTGTACACAGCGTGCACCTGCATGTCCATGCCTTCACTGAGGCAGCTGTCCTTGTAGGTAAGGAACTTCCTTGAGAGTGTGCCTGCGACAGGGATGTCTTTGCCTGGACGGTGAGTGATTGTGAAGTCGTGTTTTTGTAGTTGAAGGATCATTCTCTGTAGCCTTGGCGGGGCTGCGGCTAACAGTTTCCTCATGATTGACTCGAAGGGCTTGTGGTCTGATTCCACAATGACTTGTCGTCCATATACATACTGATGGAAATGCTTACATCCGAACAGAATGGCGATCAGCTCCTTTTCGATTTGAGCGTAGTTGATTTCACAGTCTGTGAGAGATTTGGAAGCGTAGCCGATGGGTTTTCCTTCTTGCAGTAGCACTGCACCTAGTCCATACTTCGACGTGTCCACCTGGAGTCTGTGTCGCTCTGTTTTGGAGTTCTGTCTCTCTCCGTTCTGAAACATGCTCTATGGGCAACGGAGGTGTGCTTTGATGTCTGCCTGACTGCGTGCACTGCTTGTTCACGTGATGCACTCATGCTGCCGCCCGAAATGGTTTTCATCTGAACCTGTGTTAGCTCGTGAGATCTGGCTATGTCGATAGCTTTGTCCAGCGTTAGCTCAGACCCAACATTCAAAAGTTTCTCTCTCACTCGCGGTGAGGGTATTCCAAATACAATACGGTCCCTGACCATCTCATCCTTGTTTGCATAACTGTTCAAACGATTCGCTAGCTCCCTGTACTTTCTCATGGAATTTGTACCTAGCGAAAATTGTATTGGTCTTTGGCACAACATATGCTTCAAAACGATCATAGTATGTTTTCAGTACCTTTGATTCAGCCTCGGTAAGTGTCCATGTGTTGTAAATGTCTCTCCCTTTTTCACCGATCCAGAGGAGCAGGTAGCTGCACTTTTCCTCTTCTCCTCTTTCCTTCAGAGGACCCGTGAACATTAGCTCCACATGCTGTATGAATTTACGCCATGCATCGGGTAGATTTGTGGACCCCCAATCCATTCGAGGTGAAGGTACTCCAGCAAAATCCATATTTTTGTCCTTTTACTCTGACACATGTATTGTTTTGTATGCTTTGTACAAAATAATAAAATGCAGCACGACAGGATCTTTATAAACATAGCTCTTTATTAGCTAGCTATAACTGGCATGTTCATGTGTCTCCGGCCATGATCATCTTGAAGATGACCTCCCCACCTGGGTGGTCTTAACCAATCATAGCGCAGTATGATACGACGGTAGAATGAATCCAATTACAATTCAGTATGCTGACACATATGAATATTACAACCATGTCCAGCTTTTGGTTTGTTTACCGTATGGGCTGTGCACACGGAGGAAGGTGGAGATGTGCACGCCCTACTATTCAATATTTATAAGGAGTCATACGTTGGTGTTTGGAGGGTGGAACTAAACAAGCATTTCCGCTCTAGGACTCGAATGACATGGAAATAGGGGTGGCAACTTCCTCTGGAGGGGTCCTTTAAGGGAATTTAGATATTGTAGATATTCAACCTTCATAGTATGATCTGTAGTGCTCAAACTATCGTCAAACTGAAACATTGATTTGTAGTGTCAACAGCAACTCTGTCAACATGCAACAAACATTCAACATCCTCAGCCAATTAGCAGCTTATAATGTTGCATGTTACAGTTGGCTAAATGGAACTGACAGGATAGATTAAGATCTCCAGATCATCTGTGGAGACTATACTATTCTGTTGCAGGAAATAGCTTCCTCATACTCTGTTTTTTCTAGGCATTCACAAGGAGATAGTACATTTCAGAATGTTCCTTGTGGTTTTCCCTCTTCTCTAAAGTAATCAGGGAGATTGCAGCTTCACCACACCTCCACCATCCACCATCTAAAATATTCAACAACTGGGCGTCTGGAGGGACGAGGAATCGAAATGTGTGAAAGCGTAATGTGGTTAGGAAAAATTATGGGGGGAAATCACATCCTGGTTCTGCTTTCAATGTAGGAAACACCCGTGGGATGTATGAATAAGGAAATGTGGTGATTGCTGCTCGGTTTTTCCAGTTTCCACCGTACTGTACGTTCATAAATAGTTTTAAAAAATAATCCCTGAATGGCAGGCCGAGCGATTTACATTTCAAGGTGTTAATAACTTTCCAGCAGTTAGGGCTAAAGTTAAGAGCGGTGGGATTATAGAGACATTCAGACGGCACTCTTCAATTTAATTTGATCTGTTTCCCTATAGACGTGCACCAATGTCTCACATTTGGCTTACTAAGCACGTAGTTTATAGCCCTTGTGTTTTTTCTTTTTTATTGAGCCACTGAACACGCCGGTTGACACGTGAGCTGCTGGGTACGTCTGTCTCACTGTCTATGCTATTGGATAGAGAGCAATCACCGCAGCTGTTCACCCCATGTTAGTGGGTAAATTGACATCTTCAAATCAAAACCGAACCTTTTACCTGTTGTGATGCACGGAGACTGACTTTATGACCATAATTGTCCTATTTACTCTTCGTAGTCAATTTGGACACTAGAATAACTGTTTCTGACTCATATCGATGCCACATAGGCCATTTTCAAAGGGTTTCTTTGCTTTTTAAAGGCAGTAGCTCTTTAACACTTTTTGGAAGGGGGGGGGGTGATGTGTTAAATAAAGGTGACCTAGTTATGTCTGAAAATATTAAATGGAAAGTATATTCAAGGGTGCCAGAATATCCATGGATGCTTCAGGCCAATTTAGCTTTTAAATAATACAGAGACATTTCTATCAGTTGTAATTTCTCCACATTAAACAGCTCTCAGGATGTGTCTGTGTCGATTTCATGTAAAATGTACAGTCACTATTAAAAGCACATAGGGGGAGTGCAGCGCTTTGAGCTTTCATGGTAAACGAGGATAGCTCTTCGAAATGTTAGACAAATTAGAGAAGATATCTGAATGTTTGAATAGGCATTGAGATAAAAAAGAGATGACCCACTGACTTAACTTGACTCCACAATGAGCTGCCTCATAAGGTTATGCTGTTAGAGGCCACAGATTCCCCCTCTCTATCAGTTTTACTGGGGCAAGGTCAAACAGGCTGTGACTCTCTGCACATCCTCATATGCACCTGATACTTTTTTATATAGAGTCAAGTCCATCATTATTGAGACCCTTGATAAAGATGAGCAAAATAGACTGTATAAAATAAATAATACAAATACTGAGCTATATTGTATGCTCAAAAACATGGGGAGATTATATTATTTTCTACTAATACAATTGCTCAGAGAAAGTTATTATGTTTAATAACAAGTAATTAAAATATATATATATATATATGGGTCAAAATTATTGGCACCCCTGTTTTCAATGCTCTAGCACCCACCCCTTGCGAGGATAACAACACTGAGCCTGTCATCTGACCATAGCACCGCCTGGAGTTTGATAAACGGCATTGACACTTAGATTGGAACTGGTGCTATGGTCGGATGACATTAAAATAGAGCTCTTTGGCCATGCACACCAGTGGTGGGTTTGGCGTTGAAAAACAGAAACATATGCAGAAAAGTAACTCATTCCTACAGTAAAATATGGTGGTGGATCTTTGATGTTATGGGGTTATTTTGCTACCACTGGTCCTGGGGCCCTTGTTAAGGTCAACGGCATCATAAACTTTACCAAGTACCAGGACATTTTAGCCAAAAACCTGGTTGCCTCTTCCAGGAGGCTGACACTTGGCCGCAAGTGGATCTTCCAGCAAGACAATCAAATCAAATTAAAATTGTATTTGCCACATGCGCCGAATAAAACAGGTGTCCCCTGTAGCTCAGTTGGTAGAGCATGGCGCTTGCAATGCCAGAGTTGTGGGTTCATTTCCCACACGGGGTCAGTATGAAAATGTATGCACTCACTAACTGTAAGTCGCTCTGGATAAGAGCGTCTGCTAAATATGTAAAATGTGTAGACATTACAGTGAAATGCTTACTTACAAGCCCTTAACCAACAATGCAAAGTAAAACAAATAAAAAAAGTGTTTAGCAAAAAAAATGTAAGCAAATAACTAAAGAGCAGCAGTAAAATAACAGTAGGGAGGCTATATACAGGGGGATACCGGCTAGTTGAGGTAATATGTACAGAGAGGGAAAAAAGTATTTGATCCCCTGCTGATTTTGTATGTTTGCCCACTGACAAAGACATGATCAGTCTATGATTTTAATGGTAGGTTTATTTGAACAGTGAGAGACAGAATAACAACAACAAAAATCCAGAAAAACGCATGTAAAAAATGTTATTAATTGATTTGCATTTTAATGAGGGAAATAAGTATTTGACCCCTCTGCAAAACATGACTTAGTACTTGGTGGCAAAACCCTTGTTGGCAATCACAGAGGTCAGACGTTTCTTGTAGTTGGCCACCAGGTTTGCACACATCTCAGGAGGGATATTGTTCCACTCCTCTTTGCAGATCTTCTCCAAGTCATTAAGGTTTCGAGGCTGACGTTTGGCAACTCGAACCTTCAGCTCCCTCCACAGATTTTCTATGGGATTAAGGTCTGGAGACTGGCTAGGCCACTCCAGGTCCTTAATGTGCTTCTTCTTGAGCCACTCCTTTGTTGCCTTGGCTGTGTGTTTTGGGTCATTGTCATGATGGAATACCCATCCACGACCCATTTTCAATGACCTGGCTGAGGGAAGGAAGTTCTCACCCAAGATTTGACGGTACATGGCCCCGTCCATCGTCCCTTTGATGCGGTGAAGTTGTCCTGTCCCCTTAGCAGAAAAACACCCCCAAAGCATAATGTTTCCACCTCCATGTTTGACGGTGAGGATGGTGTTCTTGGGGTCATAGGCAGCATTCCTCCTCCTCCAAACACGGCGAGTTGAGTTGATGCCAAAGAGCTTGATTTTGGTCTCATCTGACCACAACACTTTCACCCAGTTCTCCTCTGAATCATTCAGATGTTCATTGGCAAACTTCAGACGGGCCTGTATATGTGCTTTCTTGAGCAGGGGGACCTTGCGGGCGCTGCAGGATTTCAGTCCTTCACGGCGTAGTGTGTTACCAATTGTTTTCTTGGTGACTATGGTCCCAGCTGCCTTGAGATCATTGACAAGATCCTTCCGTGTAGTTCTGGGCTGATTCCTCACCGTTCTCATGATCATTGCAACTCCACGAGGTGAGATCTTGCATGGAGCCCCAGGTCGAGGGAGATTGACAGTTCTTTTGTGTTTCTTCCATTTGCGAATAATCGCACCAATTGTTGTCACCTTCTCACCAAGCTGCTTGGCGATGGTCTTGTAGCCCATTCCAGCCTTGTGTAGGTCTACAATCTTGTCCCTGACATCCTTGGAGAGCTCTTTGGTCTTGGCCATGGTGGAGAGTTTGGAATCTGATTGACCAAGACAAAGGAGATGATTGTGGACTACAGGAAAAAAAAGAGGACTGAGCACGCCCCCATTCTCATCGACGGGGCTGTAGTGGAACAGGTTGAGAGCTTCAAGTTCCTTGGTGTCCACATCACCAACGAACGATCATGGTCCAAACACACCAAGACAGTCGTGAAGAGGGCACGACAAAGCCTATTCCCCCTCAGGAGACTGAAAAGATTTGGCATGGGTCCTCATATCCTCAAAAAATTCTACAGCTGCACCATCGAGAGCATCCTGACTGGTTGCATCACCGCCTGTATGGCAACTGCTTGGCCTCCGACCGCAAGGCACTACAGAGGGTAGTGCGTACGGCCCAGTACATCACTGGGGCCAAGCTTCCTGCCATCCAGGACCTTTATACCAGGCGGTGTCAGAGGAAGGCCCTCAAAATTGTCAAAGACTTCAGCCACCCTAGTCATAGACTGTTCTCTCTGCTACCGCACGGCAAGCGGTACCGGAGTGCCAAGTCTAGGTCCAAAAGACTTCTCAACAGCTTGTACCCCCAAGCCATAAGACTCCTGAACAGCTAATCATGGCTACCCGGACTATTTCCACTGCCCCCCCACCCCATCCTTTTTACGCTGCTGCTACTCTGTTAATTATTTATTTAGTGATGTACTGGGCCGTACGCACTACCCTCTGTAGTGCCTTGCGGTCGGAGGCCGAGCAGTTGCCATACCAGGCGGTGATGCAACCAGTCAGGATGCTCTCGATCGTACCCTCTTCACGACTGTCTTGGTGTGTTTGGACCATAATAGTTCATTGGTGATGTGGACACCAAGGAACTTGAAGCTCTCAACCTGTTCCACTACAGCCCTGTCGATGAGAATGGGGGCGTGCTCAGTCCTCTTTTTTTTACTGTAGTCCACAATCATCTCCATTGTCTTGATCACGTTGAGGGAGAGGTTGTTATCCTGGCACCACAAGGCCAGGTCTCTGACCTCCTCCCTATAGGCTGTCTCATCGTTGTCGGTGATCAGGCCTACCACTGTTGTGTCGTCGGCAAGCTTAATGATGGTGTTGGAATAACCCCAAGCACACATCAAAATCCACAAAGAAGTGGTTAATTGACCTCAAAATCTAAATTTTGCAATGGCCATCTCAATCTCCGGACTTGAACCCCATTGAAAACCTGTGGTTTGAATTGAAGAGGGCAGTCCATAATAGCAGAAGAATGATATCAAGGATCTGTAAAGATTCTGTATGGAGGAATGGTCTAAGATCTGTCCTAACGTGTTCTCCAATCTCATAAAACATTTTAGAAAAAGGCTATGTGTCATTATCTGAGCAATTGTATTAGTATAAAATAATATAATTTCCCTTTTTTGTGCATACAGCTCATTATTTTAATAATTTATGTTATACAGTCTTTTTTGCTCATCTTTATCAAGGGTGCCAATAATTATGGACCTGACTGTATATATTTCCCCCATCGCAAATCAACCTGTAAAATTGTTTTTTATGTATACATCTCTACATACATAATTTATAATGTAGCTTAGTGTTAATGGTGAAGCTTCTAGTTCTTAGCTTACAGTGTACATAGTGTACATACCGCATGTTCATTTGTGTAAACTCTGCTTCTACATATGTTGTCTGTATATCCTGTTTATCGTGTGTCTGTAAATTCTGTTGATGTCAAATATCCTGTACATGCAAATGTATTTGGCGAATAAAGGTGATTCTGATTCTGATGCTGTTTGATTGGGGTCAGAGAGGCATTGCAATGTTTTATTGTTTCTGTTCATGGATACTCTGATGCATAGGTTATTGTAATGTACTGTTGACATGAGAACTCAGCAGTAAATCTAATCTACAATGTGATGTCTTTTGTGTGACTGCTACTGAGGACATTTCATATGTGCTCTGAATGCTCATATCCAGGGTTCGTATCCCTGGTAGAAATAATTCAACAAGGCTGATTTTTAAATAACGTATTTGACTTAATCTCCAAAGGTGTTTGATTAAGCAGCACAAAAACACATTTCCTCTGAGGAGATTAGTGAATACAGAGGAGGAAGTGTCAATCTGCCATGCCTGCAACTCTGTTGTCTTGGAAACGGAGGGGATCAGCATCTCTCTGCTGTCCCAAGGTGTTACAGTCATTTCTGCTGGGTCATGAGAGGAATGGGAGGTACCATAACAGACTCGTATTTACATGAAGGTATGTCTGCTTTCCTTCCATGATTGGCTGCTATCGTAATGCCTGGGTTATAACCTGCTAATTAGGTAGAGGAAATGGATTTGTGCAGATGGCCTTCAAAACATAAACACAGGCACAAACGCCTTCACATATGCAGGCACACACACAGGTGCACACACACACATCCTTAGCAAATTTGTTAACTTTGCTGTACTCTTACATTTTTTTCATACCATAACACCTTAGTTAAAATGGGGCAATTGAGCTGAGTTGTCAGCAGCTTCACAAGTTTAGTCATGAGAACCTGAGGGTGGCAGAGTAATGTATTGTGCCTTGAATGAAAACACTAGTGTTTAGGAAACATTAAACTGTATATTATTATGCCTCTGACAATCTGAATTCAGGAAGCAGAGAGATTTTTCTAAACAAAGGCATCACATTCATGCACTAAAAGCTTTGATTGAACTACATTTCCTTTTGGTCTCATGAATAGGGTTGATGATGTGAATATGTAATAGTTTTAAGAATACTGATAGGCATGCATGAACAAAAAGATATAAAACTTGAATCTACATTTATTTTAGCACTGTGATTGACAATATAACTTTTGAAGAAGTTTGTGCTTCATAATAGTTTTTATGTTGTTCTTCAGCGCTTGCATTTGAATGCACTTGTCACTCATAAGGGAGCCCAATTCTCAATCACTGAAATGTAAGAAAGTGTACTTCAGTATTATCAGAACATCAGTGTGTGTTGTCATGAAAGTGACAATATTTCTATAGGCACTCAGACATTACCATAAGCAGGGTACCTAAAAATCTAAATGGCATAATTTCTCTTCAGATCATTCAAACATAATTTCCTTTGACAAGACTCTAAACATTACATAAATGCAGCTACCAGCGATTCAGGCTATTTCCACTGTAAGAGAGTGATTTTTCACTTAGAAATGTACAGTATGTCAAACTAAAAACAATGACTGCAAAGTTAATCAAACCATACAACTCTATGCAAGAGTTGGATATTGGGGGGGTTAGGGTCAATGGTTTCCGGTTTCAACACCCCTCTAGGGAGGTCCAGGGGAATGCCTCCCTGGGAGATAGCTGAGAAATTCTTGATTCTGCTGAATTTTGAAGGGAAAATACATCAAAAAATGTCCTATAATTTGGTCAATCCAATCACAACTAAAACAGCAATATATTTCTATATTACTTTAAACTGTGTTCTTACTGTTGACAGTTTAGACAGTCACCACCACACCCCTTCCTTGACCACATTTTAAATGTCAAAACCCATTATTATATTTGTGTACCCCTCACCACGCTTGTCTAGTACATGGACTTAAATAACTCATTTCTTATACCCTTTCTGGAATCCGACTTGCCGTGGCTATCGATACAGAGATTTCTGTTCATGTGCAGGATTTTCTTTTACGTAGCTGTTGCCCACTCTGCTGTCTACGTGGCTTATTTTCAGTTCTGCTCCCACTGCTCCGCTGCCGCTTCCCCCTCATTGATATGGAGGGGAAAACTTAATGTTGTACACTAAAGATATGGTCCACATGTTCGAACTATGCATTCCATGCCTCAAGTGTGATTTCGTGTTGTAGCCTACACAAAAAACATGATCGACATGTTCGTACAAACTTTGTTGTCTGCTGTAACAGTATATTTAGGCAAGCATACCAAACACAAGCAAGACACATACAGGCAGTCAAACTAATTATTATTTTCTCATTATCATTGCAAACATTGGCTAGTTCTTTTTTCAGCAACTCTCGCTACGATATGGAAGCATAACAATGAAGATTATCATCACAAATAGTTTGCAGTCTAAAGTAGTAGTTGACAAACGACGTAAGGAATAATAGCGCGCCGGCCAAGGGCGATGCAAAACCAACTCGCCCATTGTCAGACTCTGGTTACCGATGTAGATACACATGCTCGGGCTGCCTAGAACATTTGGCTGCCCAGACGTAGAACAGCTAGGTAGCCTACTCGTGCAGTACTTGCATGATCATTGAGTGGTTAAAACGCATATAGTTTTTTGCCCAAATGCAAAACTCAAGTGGGGAGTTACATTCTTTTTTCAGGAACTCTGCCCACTGGGCACAAACTGGTTAAATTAACGTTGTTTCAATGTAATTTGTCAACGTATTGTAACGTGGAATCTATGTGGAAAATACATTAAAATATCAACCACAGGATTATTATAATGGTAACCAATTTTCAACATACTGTAGACAAACCTTGTATAAAATATGTTGAATTTGTACCTTTGAAACAATGTCAGATCTTCAATGTAATATCAACTATAACAAAACACGAATAGTCTGGGCAGCACCTCCTAGAGAGTTGATCTATCTCTACAGCTATCTCTTTGGTCTCCCATCCAGGGTTTTAAGCAAGCCCAGCCCAGCTTAGCTTTGATATTTGTCACTGACTGTAACCAATGTGCTATCGTGAGAATGATTGTTGAGAAATCTCCACTTAATAGATTCCCTGTTGATATCAAAGTCATTCCAAAGGGTAGGTTCAACAGAGGAAATGAAATGTATCCATACTTTATCAATAATATATAATCAATTAAGCTATTTATGCCTATATAGCATTTGGGAAATAATCTACTTCTATTGTTTAAATTCAGCCTAGAATTCTGTAAGGGTTGGGGTGAGGTGTGACCCAGGTGCGGTGCAGGATATACAGTAGGCAGTAGGCAGAGATGGTGAAACAAGGTTCTTTACTTGTGGTCCCGAAACCAAAATACAAAATAATGGACTTATCACGATAAAAGAAAGGCGGAGCAAATAAGTCTACAAAAACCTGCTGACAGCCAAAATACGAAATACTACATAAGACTGAAACAAATAATGAAACAGGGAGAACACTTCTCAAGTACCTGTACATAGATCTCCGATCAGACACTGAATAGTACTGCTGGACATAGAGAAACTAGCAGAGAAAACTGAGCAAGGGAACACAGGGAAGTGAGGGCATAAATACACAGGTGAACCGAAAGACACAGGTGACACCAATAGGATGATGATTTGTCCCGACTGTGAGTGAGGAGGTGCCTAAGGTTGTCAGAGGATGACACCTAGTGGGTCGCTCCGGAACTGCGACCCCCTCCTGTAACAGAATTAAACTATAAATAGACTACATATAGGCCTACGGTTTCAAGCTTTGGTTGATTTCAAATCAAACCTACAAGTTAATAATAAATATGTTGGATTCACGTCTCCATCTCAACCAAAAAGTTAAAGTTTGATTTGATTTAGTGACATTCTTTTAAATTAGATCTTTGGTTGAAATGGAGACTTGAATCAAACATATCAATTATTAATTTGTAGACAAACTGGAATTATAGCCAGACTCAGTGGCACAGATGGAACTATCCAAGCAGAAGAAACAAATCTTTCAAATGTTCATATTTGGTTGTGCTGACAACCAAACACAATTCAATATCACTTTTGCAATATGGTCAATAGCCTATTAACTTGTCTACAAGTTAATACATTTTATGTTGGATTCACGTCTCCATCGCAACCAAAAATAAAAGTTAAAGAAGTAAAAAAATAGGATTTATGCCAGTGCCTCAGTATTCAGACCCCTTCACTTTTTCCACATTTTGTTACTTTACAGCCTTATACTAAAATAGATATATATATAAAAAAGAAATCCTCATCTTTCTAAACACAATACCCCCAATGACGAAGCAAAAACAGTTTTCTTGACATTGTTGCACATAAAACAAATAAAAAAAACGGATATATAACATTTACATAAGTATTCAGACCCTTTGGCAGCGATTACAGCCTCGAGTCTTCTTGGGTATGACGCTAGCTTGGCACATCTGTATTTGGGGAGTTTCTCCCATTCTTCTCTGCAGATCCTCTCATGCTCTGTCAGGTTGGATGGGGAGCTTTGCTTCACAGCTATTTTCAGGTCTCTCCAGAGATGTTCGATCAGGTTCAAGTCCGGGCTCTGACTGGGCCACTCAAGGACATTCAGAGACTTGTCCCGAAGCCACTCTTGCGTTGTCTTGGCTGTGTGCTTAGGGTCATTGTCCTGTTGGAAGGTGAACCTTCGCCCCAGCCTGAGGTCATGAGCACTCTGGAGCATGTTTTAATCAAGGATCTCTCTGTACTTTGCTCCGTTCATCTTTCCCTCGATCCTGACTAGTCTCCCCGGCCATGCCGCTGAAAAATAAACCCACAGCATGATGCTGCCACCACCATGCTTCACCGTAGGGATGGTATTGGCCAGGTGATGAGCGGTGCCTGGTTTCCTCCATACGTGACGCTTAGCATTCAGGCCAAAGAGTTCAATTGGTTTCATCAGACCAGAGAATCTTGTTTGTCATGGTCTGAGAGTCTTTTAGGTTCCTTTTGGCAAACTCCAAGCAGGCTGTCATGTGCCTTTTACTGAGGAGTGGCTTCCATCTGGCCACTCTACAATAAAGGCCTGATTGGTGGAGTGCTGCAGAGATGGTTGTCCTTCTGGAAGGTTCTCCCATCTCCACAGAGGAACTGGAGCTCTGTCAGAGTGACTATCGGGTTCTTGGTCACCTCCCTGACCAAGGCCCTTCTCCCCCGATTGCTCAGTTTGGCCAGGCGGCCAGCTCTAGGTAGAGTCTTGGTGGTTCCAAACATTTTCCATTTAAGAATGATAGAGGCGACTGTGTTCTTGGTGACCTTCATTGCTGCAGACATTTTTTGGTACCCTTCCCCAGATCTGTGCCTCGACACAATCCTGTCTCGGAGCTCTACAGACAATTCCTTCGACCTCATGGCTTGGTTTTTGCTCTGACATGAACTGTCAACTGTGGGACCTTATATAGACAGGTGTGTGCCTTTCCAAATCATGTCCAATCAATTGAATTAACCACAGGTGGACTCCAATGAAGTTGTAGAAACATCTCAAGGATGATCAATGGAAACAGGATGCATCTGAGCAAAATTTCAAGTCTCATATCGAAGGGTCTGAATACTTATGTAAATAAGGTATTTCAGTTTTGTTTTTTTATAAATTAGCAAACATTTTAAAAACTTGTTTTGACTTTGTCATTATGGGGTATTGTGTGTAGATTGATGAGAAAAAACTTTTCAATTTTAGAATAAGGCTGTAACGTAACAAAATGTGGAAAAAGTTAAGTGGTCTGAATACTTTCTGAATGCACTGTAACTATCCAAGTAGTAAATACATCTCCTTTAAATGTTGATATTTGGTTGCATTGTCACCAAACACAATTCAATTTTACTTTTGTAAGACAGTAAATAGCCTGATGTTAAGGCTATTTTAGAAATTAACATAACAGTATTTATTCAACTTTAAAATAAGTAACACATCCATGGCCACATTTTGAGGTTACTGTAACAAGAAATGTCTTATGTAATCATAGAAAGTATGCATGTCCAGGGTTGCAGGTCTGTGGAAATCTTCACAATTGCTACCATGATCTGTACAGAATCTCAAACGTCATTGATCACTCATACCAGGTACTTTCATTTAATCTCAACTGCAATCCATGTCATTTGGTTGTGCTTTTAGATGAAACACAGTGATAACATATTAAGTTGTTGAATAAATAAACAACATATCTGACATCGTATTCCCATTTGAACATTGTTGTGCTTTTAAATGGTTTAAAGCACAGTGATAACACATTGGGAATTCAACAAACTTTTGGCTGTCTTTTTAAGTGGGTGAAAATAGGCTGGAATCTCATTGAGCAACATATCTACCAAACTGAGAAAATAACAGAAACACTTGAGTAAATGAGGGATACAAATATATTGAAAGCAGGTGCTTCCACACAGGTGTGGTTCCTGAGTTAATTAAGCAATTAACATGTGTTTTTCAGTCACCAGATCACAACCCAATTGAACACTCCAGGGAGATCCTGGAGCGGCGCCTGAGACAGCATTTTCCACCACCATCAACAAATTATGGAATTTCTCATGGAAGAATGGTGTCACATCCTTCCAATAGAGTTCCAGACACTGGTGGAATCTATGCCAAGGCGCATTGAAGCCTTTCTGGTGGCTCGTGGTGGCCCATCGCCCTATTAAGACGCTTTATGTTGGTGTTTCCTTTATTTTGGCAGTTACCTAGACATAAATAATTAGCCTACATCTCAAAGTGTAGCCTATGTGATATGGCCACACCGATGCTGACATGAGGGAGGCCCCAGAAAATGTAGCCAAGCTTTTAATTAGACTGTTGATTACATAAATATAGGACAAATGCTGGTCATGTTTGACGTCTGCTAAATTACAAAAATGTAAATGTAAATGATAATTTAAATTAACGTCTAAAGGCTTGATTCTCTTGACATACTCGAGGCACAGTTCAGTAGAAATTTTGAAGGAATTATTTTATAAACATTACCTTATGCCATTGAAACCAGCATTTCTCTCATGTTCTATTGGTTTTCAAATCAACTTTATTTTATTGTCCAGCAGCCAAAGACGCAATCCTAGTCATATTAGCAACCCATGCTCGTTGTTACATCTTTAGATCTCCCCTCTTTCTACATTTCTAACAGATATTTTCATCTCTGTCACATGAAATGGCTTGCATGTGCAGTGTGGTTTTTAGAATGGTGTGTTCCCACTAATTGCATTTTGGAACATTCGAGCATAGCCTACTCAACTAGCTCTCACAGTCTCACGTCAGAGTTAGACGTTCATCCATGTTTCTCAAACATCAAATTTCGAAAGTTGTTGCAAATGTCAAATGATGAAGTGTTTAAGGTTAAGTTTAGGTATGAACTCCACATTTTTAAGGTTAGAGTTATGTTTAGGTATTAACTCAGAAATCTTAAGGTTAGGCATTAACTCAGAATGGTTAAGGTAAGGGTTAAGGTTTGGGATAGGTTTAAACAAAAACCACTTTCTATCGCTGGATTCAAACTTGCAACCTTTAGAATCATACACCCATCCGCCATCCCCAATGCCCTAACAAAATTGAAACCTACTTGAAGGTAACAGCGCTCACTGTTGCCGTAGTGGCCAGTTTCCACATCATCTCCTGACATCCTCAGACATGGATGGACGTTGAATACTGACTTGTATCACGGGTGACCTGGCTGAGCCTACTGCCGTGTGTGTATTGCTGCGCTTAGCCTATAATGTGAAGGGATAATAGTTTAACTTAAAATTTTAGGCTAAACGTTCTGATCTGTTGCATCAGCCTCCCCAATGGGCACACCACGTCATTTCAATGTGGATAATGGGTAATAATTGGTTGACACGTTGATCAATGAGATTCCAACCTATATTCAACCACTCAAAAAGACAGCTAACAGCACAACCAAATGGAAAAACAATGTTTGATTTTTGGTTTAGTTGTCACCCAAATGTCTATCACTGCGATTTCAACCATTTAATAGCACAGCAAAGTTCAAAGGGGAATACAATGTCAAATATTTTGTTAATTCATACAACAGCTTATTGTATTATCACTGGTCTTCATCTAATAGCAGAACCAAATTACCTGGATTGCAGTTGAGATTACTGTACATTAAAAGTACAGTTGAAGTCGGAAGTTTACATACACCTTAGCCAAATACATTTGAACTCAGGTTTTCACAATTCCTGACATTTAATCCTAGTAAAAATCCCCTGTTTTAGGTCAGTTAGGATCACCACTTCATTTTAAGAATGTGATATGTCAGAATACTAGTAGAGAGAATTATTTATTTCAGCTTTTATTTATTTCATTACATTCCCAGTGGGTCAGAATTTTACATACACTCAATTAGTATTTGGTAGCATTGCCTTTAAATTGTTTAACTTGGGTCAAACATTTCGGGTAGCCTTCCACAAGCTTCCCACAATAAGTTGGGTGAATTTTGGCCCATTCTTCCTGACAGAGCTGGTGTAACTGAGTCAGGTTTGTGGTCCTCCTTGCTCGCACACGCTTTTTCAGTTCTGCCCACAAATGTTCTATAGGATTGAGGTCAGGGCTTTGTGATGGCCACTCCAATACCTTGACTTTGTTGTCCTTAAGCCATTTTGCCACAACTTTGGAAGTATGCTTGGGGTCATTGTCCATTTGGAAGACCCATTTGCAACCAAGCTTTAACTTCCTGACTGATGTCTTGAGATGTTGCTTCAATATATCCACATCATTTTCCTTCCTCATGATGCCATCTATTTTGTGAAGTGCACCAGTCCCTCCTGCAGGAAAGCACCCCCACAGCAGGATGCTGCCACCCCCGTGCTTCACGGTTTCTCCGTTGTGTCCTCCTCCCAGAGTGCGAAGAGCCTTGGCGTGACCCTGGACAACACCCTGTCGTTCTCCGCTAACATCAAGGCGGTGACCCGATCCTGCAGGTTCATGCTCTACAACATTCGGAGAGTACGACCCTGCCTTACACAGGAAGCGGCACAGGTCCTAATCCAGGCACTTGTCATCTCCCGTCTGGATTACTGCAACTCGCTGTTGGCTGGCCTCCCTGCCTGTGCCATTAAACCCCTACAACTCATCCAGAATGCCGCAGCCCGTCTGGTGTTCAACCTTCCCAAGTTCTCTCACGTCACCCCCCTCCTCCGCACACTCCACTGGCTTCCAGTTGAAGCTCGCATCCGTTACAAGACAATGGTGCTTGCCTATGGAGCAGTGAGGGGAACGGCACCTCCGTACCTTCGGGCTCTGATCAGTCCCTACACCCAAACGAGGGCATTGCGTTCATCCACCTCTGGCCTGCTGGCTCCCCTTCCTCTGCGGAAGCATAGTTCCCGCTCAGCCCAGTCAAAACTGTTCGCTGCTCTGGCACCCCAATGGTGGAACAAGCTCCCTCACGACGCCAGGACAGCGGAGTCACTCACCACTTTCCGGAGACATTTGAAACCCCACCTCTTTAAGGAATACCTGGGATAGGATAAAGTAATCCTTCTACCCCCCCAAAAAAAAATATAATAATAATAATAATAATAATAATAATAATAATAATAATTTAAAGGAAAAAAAAAGGGTAAAGTGGTTTTCCCACTGGCTATAGGGTGAATGCACCAATTTGTAAGTCGCTCTGGATAAGAGCGTCTGCTAAATGACGTAAATGTGCCCTTGAGCAAGGCACTTAACCCTAATTGCTCCTGTAAGTCGCTCTGGATAAGAGCGTCTGCTAAATGACTAAAATGTAAATGTAAATGGATGGTGTTCTTCGGCTTGCAAGCGTCCCCCTTTTTCCTCCAAACATAACGATGGTCATTATGGCCAAACAGTTCTATTTTTGTTTAATCAGACCAGAGGACATTTCTCCAAAAAGTATGATCTTTGTCCCCATGTGCAGTTGCAAACCGTAGTCTGTTTTTTTTATGGCGGTTTTGGAGCAGTGGCTTCTTCCTTGCTGAGCGGCCTTTCAGGTTATGTCGATATAGGACTCGTTTTACTGTGGATTTGGATACTTTTGTACCTGTTTCCTCCAGCATCTTCACAAGGTCCTTTGCTGTTGTTCTGGGATTGATTTGCACTTTTCGCACCAAAGTACGTTCATCTCTAGGAGACAGAACGAGTCTCCTTCCTGAGCGGTATGACGGCTGCGTGGTCCCATGGTGTTTATACTTGCGTACTATTGTTTGTACAGATGAACGTGGTACCTTCAGGCGTTTGGAAATTGCTCCCAAGGATGAACCAGACTTGTGGAGGTATACCATTTTTTTTCTGAGGTCTTGGCTGATTTCTTTTGATTGTCCCATGATGTCAAGCAAAGAGGCACTGAGTTTGAAGGTAGGCCTTGAAATACATCCACAGGTACACCTCCAATTGACTCAAATGATGTCAATTAGCCTATCAGAAGCTTATAAAGCCATGACATCATTTTCTGGAATTTTCCAAGCTGTTTAAAGGCACAGTCAACTTACTGTATGTAAACTTCTGACCCACTGGAATTGTGATACAGTGAATTATAAGTGAAATTATCTGTCTGTAAACAATTGTTGGAAAAATTACTTGTCCTAACCGACTTGCCAAAACTATAGTTTGTTAACAAGAAATTTGTGGTGTGATTGAAAAACGAGTTTTAATGATGCCAACCTAAGTGTATATAAAACTTCCGACTTCAACTCTACATTGTGAAAGTGATCAATGCCGTTCGAGATTCTGTGCAGATTACTACAGCAATTATGAAGATCTCCACAGACCTGCAATGACCTATGCATGCTATCTTGAGCATGCATGCTTTATATGATTACATAAAAATAAATGTATAGTTATACTAACCTCAAAATGTGGCCATTGATGTGTTACTCATTTTAAGGTTGAATGTTACAGTAGTTTGTTAGATAGCTGAAAGAGAGCGACCCGGCTCTATGTATTTTACTGGTTTGTGACTCACTGACACCACCCCCAGTTAGAGGGGAATAAAGCAGCCCAAGAGTTAACACACACAGGAACTTTATTTAAAAACACTGAAGAAGATAAACATGGGAATGCACATGGGGATGTACATGGATATGAAAAGTGGAAGAGGTAGTGGAATGGTAGTGGAATGGTGGTGGTTCTGTAATGGACAGAAACAGAGTTAATTAATGCACACATACCGAATGAATACACCAGGGCACAAATGCACAGATACAGAATCTTACAGAATATAGCAGCAATAAATCTCAAAGGACTTTATATATTGCATATGCCACCTGCAGAGTATTACACAACACAGTAAACTCAGAGGGGCAACATACAATAGGCAATAGTAGTAACTAACTATGAAGAACAACCAAACACATTCAATCTGTATCACTGAAGTTCAGTGTTACAACGTGATTGAAATTTAAAAGCTATGTTCCCGCGTTAAAGGAGACTGCATTCACGGTAAACGCTGCATATGTAGGCTCAATTGGGAATTACCTTTACATTTCAATCGCGCAATCTGTAACACTTCAGCGATACAGATTGAATCGAGCCCTAAATATCATAACATTTGTCTAGGCCTATTGTATTGTCTATTTTTAGTTGTATTCTGTGTTGAATTGAAATAATAGCCGTTGATGACTTTGCAAATGTTATATAGACCTAAATGGCATCATTGATGATATATGAGTGATAAAGTATGGTCACATTTAATTTGCTCTGTTAAACCTACCCTTTGGAATGACTTCGAAAGCCACAGTGAATCTATTTAGTTTTTAAGTGGAGATCTCTCAACAATCATTCTCACAATAGCACATTGGTAATAGTCTGTGACAAATATCATAACTGGGCTTGGTTAAAACCCTGGATGGGAAACCAGAGGGTAGCTGTAGATAAATTAATTATCCAGTAGGAGGTGCTGCCCAGCTTATAGTTTTCTTCTGATAGTGGATATGACGTTGAAGGTCTGACATTGTTTTACAGGTACAAATTAAAAATATTTTATACAAGGTTTGTCTATGTATAACTTTGGTTACCATGACATAATCCTCTGGTTGAAATTTCACCCCCAAAACAACAGTTGATGACTTTTTTCAACACTTTACGTTGATGACTTTTTTCAAATCCAATGTATTTTCCAAGTAGATTCCACATCACAATACATTGACAGATTATGTTGAAAAAACGTTGATTCGACCAGTTTAAGCCCAGTGGGTCATTTTAAAAATTAAAAATAAAACATTCTATACATACAAAAGTATGTGGGCACCCCTTCAAATTAGTGGATTCGGCTATTTCAGCCATACCTATTGCTGACAGGTGTATAAAATCGAGTACACAGCCATGCAATCTCCATAGACAAACATTGGCAGTAGAATGGACTTACTGAAGAGCTCAGTGACTTTCAATGTGGCACCGTCATAGGATGCCACCTATCTAACAAGTCAGTTCTTCAAATGTATGCCCTGCTAGACCTGCCCTGGTCAACTGTAATTACTGTTATTGTGGAAACGTCTAGGAGCAACAACAGCTCAGCCCACAGAATGGAACTGCCGAGTGCTGAAGCGTGGAGCGCAAAAAAATCATCTGTCCTCGGTTGCAACACTCACTACCGAGTTCCAAACCGCCTCTGGAAGCAACATCAGCACAATAATTGTTCGTCGGGAGCTTCATGAAATGGGTTTCCATGGCTGAGCAGCCGCACAAAAGCCTAAGATCACCATCTACAATGCCAAGCGTCGGCTGGAGTGGTGTAAAGTTCACCGCCATTGGACTCTGGAGCAGTGGAAACGTGTTCTCTGGAGTGAGGAATCATGCTTCACCATCTGGCAGTCCGACAGACGAATCTGGGTTTAGCGGATGCCAGGAGAACGCTACCTGCTCCAATGCATTGTGCCAACTGTAAAGTTTGGTGGAGGAGGAATAATGGTCTGGGGTTGTTTTTCATGGTTCAGGCTAGGCCCCTTAGCTCCAGTGAAGGGAAATCTTAATGATACAGCATACAATGACATTCTAGACGATTCTGTGCTTCCAACTTTGTGGCAACAGTTTGGGGATGGCCCTTTCCTGTTTCAGCATGACAATACCCCCATGCACAAAGCAAGGTCCATACAGAAATGGTTTGTCAAGATCGGTGTGGAAGAACTTGACTGGCCTGCACAGACCCTTACCTCAACCCCATCGAACACCTTTGAGATTAATTGGAAAACCGACTGTGAACCAGGCCAATCGCCCAACATCAGTGCCGACCTCCCTAATGCTCTTGTGGCTGAATGGAAGCAAAGTTCCAACATCTATTGGAAAGCCTTCCCAGAAGAGTGGAGGCTGTTATAGCAGCAAAGGGGTACCAACTCCATATTAATGCCCATGATTTTGGAATGAGATGTTTGACGAGCAGGTGTCCACATACTTTTGGTCAAGTAGTGTATGAATTTTTGATCTATCGTCCATGAACCTGCCCAGAGTTTGTTTTGAACCCGCCCTTAATTTCGAGCCCTGTAGCTACTGCTCCTCAGCGAACACGACAAATAGAAAGAGAGCGAGTGTAGTGCACGCTGCTGAACTGTTACTGCAGACCAAAGCAATACATCTCAGACCAACGAAAAGGGAGAGAGTGGAGAAATTTCTCCGAACAGGCCGAACAGTGGAGAGCATTAAAGGTTGTTCTGTGGTTGGACTGAGACGCTGTGATGGAGTCACCTACTGGGAAATGCCATCAGATCACTGCCTGGATCCTCATGACCGAGTCTGGAGCAAAACTTACGTACCTACAATTCACTATTATTCATGACAGAACAAGTTACATTCAGCACCTATTTTATGTCCCAAAACATTTTTTTTTAAAGGAAGTGAGGAAGCAACCCATTTTATAGGTAGTATAGTAGTAACAATTCTATAGGGTTTCTGATACATTCTGTCCGTCCGTCTCGATACACAAATCCCTGCCCGCCTCCAACCAATGATGCTAACATTACAGCCAACCTAGTAAAGGTGAAATCCCACCAGTCAGAGGGCATCTCAAGACATCTCAATAAAGTGTATTCCTCTCCTCCCTCTGCAATGATGTGAAAACACAGGACAAGTGAAAGCACCATGGTGCATAACTACTGTGGATTTGCTTTCACCTTTTCCAGTTCTTTCACATCTGAGCCGATGGAGTAAAAAAGGTGTAGAGGAAGCCACTTTTGTCTATTTAGATGCACACACTGTGAGCTGTGCCTCCTCTCATCCATCCATCCATCCATTAGCCACCCACACAGGCTAGCGCTCGCTTGCTAATGACATCAGTGGTTCTCTCAGAGCGCGGCCACACGTTAAAATGCTCGCTTTCTCAGCCCCACGACTCCTTCAACATCACCTCCAGCAAATCACAGCCAAACCACCGCAGTGATGACTTATTATGGCCCAAATGGAGACATTAAAGAAGAGAACATTATCATTAGTATGGTTTCGCCTTGGATTTTGTATTGCGTCTCTATGAGTTCCCTGTTAATGGAATGAATATAGAAAGGGTTGCCAGAACTTTAGTGAGAATTTGGAATGGATGAAGGATACACTTCAAAGCTGCTTGAGTGTTAACTCTCAAATCCACCATGGAATGTCCCGCCGTTGTGTCACACAGTGGTGGAAAAAGTATTCAATTGTCATACTTGAGTAGAAGTAAAGATACCGTAATCGAAAATGATTCAAGTAAAAGTGAAAGTCACCCAGTAAAGTACTACTTGAGTAAAAGTCAAAAAGTATTTGGTTTTAAATATACCTAAGTATCAACATTTAATGTAATTGCTAAAATATACTTAAGTATCAAAAGTACAAATATTTTCAAATTCCTTATATTAAGCAAACTAGACAACACAATTTTCATGTATTTAAGAAATATGTATAGCCAGGTGCAAACGAAGCATTTGTGTTTAGTGAATGCGCTATCAGAGGCAGTAGGGATGACCAGGGATGTTCTCTTTTTACACCATACATATTCCCTCCCACCCAAAAGTACTCGTTACATTTTGACAGGAAAATGGTCGAATTGGTCAAGTACTTTTGGGTGGGAGGAAACATTTATGGAGTAAAAAGTACATTATTTTCTTTAGGAATGCAGTGAAGTAAAAGTAAAAGTTGGCGAAAATATAAATAGTAAAGTTCAGACACCCAAAATAACTACTTAAGTAGTAATTTAAAGTATTTTTACAAAAGTACTTTACACCACTGGTGTCACAGTTAAAGCCTTTACAGAACAACAAGTAGATTGTCATCATTGGGCTCCCGAGTGGCGCAGTGGTCTAAGGCACTGCATCTCAGTGCTTGAGGTGTCACTACTGACCCCCTGGTTTGATTCCAGGCTCTATCACAACCGGCCATGATTGGGAGTCCCATAGGGCGGTGCACAATTGGCCCAGCGTCGTCCGGGTTTGGCCGGTGTAGGCCGTCATTGTAAATAGGAATTTGTTCTTAACTGACTTGCCTAGTTAAATAAAGGTAAAATAAAAATTGGGTGTCTTTCACTGTAGTTTAGAAAATGGTTAGCCCTCCATCTCCCACCAATATTTGACTAGAGATGTCCTTGTTACACATCACATTTGTGATCATCTTTCTCTCTACAGAAGAAACATTCAAAGAACTAAAAAAAAACTGAAACAGTAGTTCTTTCTCCAGACTGTGTTTTAGTAGTTCTCTCTCCAGGTGGTGTTTTGCCCTTTATTCATAGGTGCAGCAGAGTCCTGCTGCATTGCAGAAACACGGTGAGTAAATGAAAGCAAAAAGGCAGAACAGAACCTGTGTAAAATTAATACAACACACCACGCCTGTGGTGTTGTGGCCTTTTTCTTTCATTTGTCAGCAGTGTCTGTGTACTTGTCTCATCAGTAGGCCTGTCTGGGCAGCAGAGGCAGGGGGTTCAGTCCTGATAGAGAGAGGTAGTGCTGTTAAGGCAGAGCCTCCATGAAACAAGAGCTCTCACCCCCATAATGCACCTTTTAAACAGCCTGGTACCCTGACAGGAGAGGATTGGGACATGGAGGGAGGACTAGGGAGGTGTAAGGAGGATTTAGGAGGTCAGGAGAGAGGGGAGATGAGGGAGGCAGGGCAATACCACGCATGGAGAGAGACAGCCAGGCTAGGAGAAAGGGAGGAGGTGGAGGCATAGGAGGAGAGGAGACAGGCAGCGGAGATGAGGTCGTATAAAGATTTGAGATAGGAAGGTCGAGGATGAAAGGCAGCGGGTGAAAGGTGTGACATGACACTGCTGTAGCTATCTGTGTTCCAGGCGTCACGATTCTTGGCCTTCAACATCTCACAGAAAAAAATAAAGAAGGGAACATTTTAACATCTGGCCAAGGCTGTGTCTTGTTAGCTTGTTTTCACAGATTAAACCTGATTTTGATTGCTTACACAACACTGAGACACAAACAAAGCCTCGTATCCACCTCGTCTCATCCGAACAATGACTACCTTATTCCTCCCTCTCTCTTCCTACCTTTCCTATCTCATTTTATGTGCCCTTAAATAAAACATAATTGAGCAATTAAACTCTCCCCCCTCTCTCTTCCACACACACACACACACACACACACACACACACACACACACACACACACACACACACTTCATCTTAGTCACTACAATCCACCATCTACCATTTAATCAGCAGGGTGAGTAGAGGAGAAGAGTGGAGGATACCTAAAGCAGCAATGTCTTTATCTCCATATCCCTATGCACAGTGAGGTCTGTCTCACTCTCAGCCTCGGAGCATAACAGTGGGTGGCCCAGCTGCCTCAGATCCCTCAATGATTCCTCAAGATTTATGCCCACTAAATGCCTGAGCAACCCAAGCCCTACCCTCTCTCCTACCTGTTTACTGACAGGAGTGTGTGTGTGTGTGTGTGTGTGTGTGTGTGTGTGTGTGTGTGTCTGTGTGTGTGTGAGGCGATCATTGGCTGAGCGAGCACAGCTCGCCAGAGAGGCAGCTCAGTGACAGTGATGGATGGGACTTCGCCGCCCTCCTCCCGCTTACTTGCTGACTGGGCCCTATGCCTTATTCATGAGATTTGGGACAGGAAAGAGATGCCGAAAGGTTTAAGAATATATTAAGGAACTCTTTGGGATGTCAACCGAGTTGTCAGGTAGTGTTAAGCAAAGAGTCTGAGGCTATACATCCAAGGCTGTGGCAGAAAGCAAAAGGGACAGTTTTTTCTCTACCATGCTTTATGTGGTTAGGAACAAGCCGAGAACAAAACAGACTACTGACCGGTGTTGTATTTGCTTATCTGAATCTATTCTTCAGTCTGATGCAGTCATAGTGAGATAAGGGCAGATCAACCAAGATTTCCTAAGGCGTGGGCATCAGCTGTTAGTCATGCATTTGTGCGAAGTACATTTCAATCAAGAGTCAATCAACCTTTGTTTTCAATCGACTCACGTGGTAATAAGAAAATGCCACAAAGTAACAACAACAATTTCAATCATTGTGGGAGTTGACTGATCCCATGGTCTCTCCTTTGTTGCTATTCTCTTAGAACAACTTCTTCTGGTTTAACAGACAGTTCTCTTAGAATATTTCTCCACAGTAACAGACAGTTGGACAACAGGGCCAAGACATTATTTTCTGCCATGAACAGAACTACTTCTGTATGTCAACACACAATACTGTTGGGTCCTTTATCAATGTCATTCACAGAACTTTGAAGAGGTGTTCTGGCATAAGTGGTGTATTCTTCGTATTGATCAATGTGTCTGTTTGAATGGACTTATTGGGCTGCGGACGACGGCTGCAGTTGCCCACTATTTTGTGCTTTCACATTGGTCACTGCCAAGCCTGTTAGGAGGCTGCCTGGTTTTGGGAAGGTCTACAACAAGCTTAAAGTAGTGAATCCCACTGAATGAAACAAGCAGGAGTAACAGAATGCCTGCAGGTAAAACACTATGTTGCAGAATTGACACTGGCAAGCCGCTTCCCTCTAGCCAAGCTTTGAGAATACTTTTCTCATCTGCATGTTTGTCTGCGTGAATAGCTCCCCCCACCTCTCTTACAGCTTAGCAAATAACCATTCAAACAACAGAGAAGGAGCCGGAAAGAAAAAAAAAGGTTCCTTAGTATGTAATAGGATCTACAACATGTGTGGAGAAATTGTAGATGAAAAGTAGCTTTTATATGTTGCCAGAGGCAATGAAAAGAGTACTGAGCTGTTCTGTTGACATCCCCCATTTTGGAATCCAAGCACTTCTGAGTTTCATAATTTTGGGTTTGAGAGATTTAGCAGATAGGCTACACACAGGAAGATGAGCAGGTGTACCAAAATCAGATGCAGGGATAAATAAACGGCGTTAATGTGTTGTGTCAGGCACCTGTCACTCCTAAGTCTGCCTGAACATTAATGGGTGCTCACTGAATGCGAGATGCCAGCTTTGAGACATTTGTGATTCAGGTAACGTGTGAAGTTTTGTCAAGCTACCATTGCAGATTGCCCTGTAAAACTGAGATTTAACACGTCCATAAATTGGCTTGCGTTACCAGGGAATACTAGGGTTTTTTGGTGCTGATAGAATGTTAATCTTTGCTCTCAACTGAGTGTCTCTTCATGGGTGTCATTTGAATTAGAAAAAGCATCTTTGACTGGCACAAAAAGTACAGTAAAACCTTACTTTTCAGTCCGTATCCAGATGTGGATGGATGCATAGAGATTCAGTAAAGAAATGTGAAACAGCTGTTTGGTGACGTATTGAGCAGGAGCACAATGGACATCAGTGAGCAGCATATCTCTCACATGCCCCATCAGAACTCCAGATGTCAGGGCCACCCAGAGAGAGAAGAAGAGAGCCAGGCCCCAGAGGGTGGATTAGCCCATGGCTGGCCCTGGCTGCCCTTCTCCCTCTCTGGGTCTGGGTGGGTGGGGACCCAGCTGTGGGATCTTTTCAACTAACGCTGCATTAGTCTGCTTTTCCTCATTAATTGGGTGACTAATAACAAGATTAAAGAGATTCCACTAGGAAATACGGCACACATGTTGTTTCTAATTATTATGTTAATGACCTTCTCTAAAGCCATGGTGAGTTGCTTGGGTATTTCTCTCTCTCCAAATGAGGACTGTGTTTCAATGAGTTTCCCTATAGAACTTCTTATCTTGGGGTTTAAATTGTTGCCATATAGAAAATGGTAGGAATGTATTTAAATGTATAGACATGGTTATCAATTCCAAGTGACTAGGGAACTATCCTCAGTATCTGTAACGGTTCGTAATTTTATGCCCAACAGTTGATCTGGGCTTTTCAGCATAGCACAGCGTTTATGCACTGTTCCCTCCCAGTTTCTTAGGCTTGTGATGCAGTGAGTCAGACAGCACACAGCACTCAGGACTATGATGGTGATCAATGTGCCTCACTCTGGCGGAGAGGAGAGAGAGATGGAGAAAATGCTTGGCTAACCTGCAAAAAGGTGCTGGACAGAAAGAGGCAAAACATGCATTTACAAACATACACACACATATCTGTTTATGTACACACACACACGCACACGCTTGCACACACAGACACACACACGCACATCAACAACACAACAAACTCCACTGGCAAAAGGAGCCTGGAGTTAGTGTGGCATGCATGCAATTCATCTGGGGGATAGTGGGGCTATAAAGCGCAGCGCCAACTGCCTGAGAGGGTTTGTGGGCTTCAGGCAGCTCCAACCTGTTTATGATTTCACAAGCATGTAACTCATTACACATCTCTTTACGCAGTGTGATCCCCGCCACATTCCCCAAACTCTCACAGATCCCATCAAAGAAGGCAATTTGCTTCTGCACAAGGAAAGGGAAAGGCGCACACACACACACACACACACACACACACACAGACACACACACCACCACACTGCTGATTAGTACACACTGAAAGAAGATGCAATAACCTAGCTGTTGACTCCTCTTGAGTTTGCCATCAATATGGTTTTATTCTTTTGAGGCAAAATGAGTTCAATAAGGACAGATGAATAAAGCTCCAGAGTGTGATTTAGAGAGCCGTAAGCTGCATTCACTGCTCACTCTGAGAGGAGCTGCTAGGGTGACAATCATTCTTCATAGAAAGAGATCACAAACTATACTTTCATGACTTTATCCTTGTTACAAAGTCTCCTTCTGTGGTGGCAGCATTCTACAGTGTCCTGTGGGAGAGCCAGGGATGGCAGTGTTCACAAGGTAGGAGGAATATGAAAGTTTCCATTGTGTATCCTCACAACTAACACACCCCAAATACATTCTTTCTGGCTTTCTTTCTTGCTTGCTTTCTATAACACACAATAAAGCATATCAATACCAACATGAAGGTATACTGTATGTGTGACCTTGTTTGAACAAACACTTTACTTTGACATGTCCATGTAACAGAAGTGTAGGTGTATGAAACAAATAATTCTGGTGTTTCTTGCCATCCCAAAATGTCTTATTGATTTTGGAAGAGAATGTGAACATCCAGTCAGCATGGGGCTATTATATTACAGTTAAGGCTATTCCAGGCATAGAACTTTGTGTTAAAACATTCATCAAAAGCAGCAAGAATACTTTTGTAAAATAATGCCAGTAGCATAATATTTTTGTGCTGTTCCTTTTTCAAGTTTTACTTCCCAAGTGCCTGCAGGAATACTGAAAGTTGAGGTTTCTGTTAGGTGATGTTGTGGTCAACCTATTGTTTGCGTCAGGGGTAGTGATGCAGAATCAAGCAGTTGTGGTTGCAGTATGGATTTCAGTTTTACTATGAAAGTACAGTAGTTCAATAGCAGGGAGAAATAGACCAATCTTTATACGATGATCACTGTACCAACTACTGTGTCACTCTAACATTGCCTATTGATTGTGTTCCCCAAAAAAATTATCACATCGCAACAGCTTGGATATTTCTAAACCCGCGTATTTCTTACAATTACACACATCATTGTGTCTCAGCTGATGAACTGTTCAAGTATGTCCACATAAAATTTATCAATTCTGAAAGCATTGCTCTCTCGATGTTTGTCATGACAACCATAATATACGACTTTATACTATAAAACACATGCATTTAGCAAATCCTTTTATTTATATAACTACACTAAGGTACATATCATGTCTTGGTAATTCAATGTATTTATTTCATTGCAGCCAAAAGCACGATTGTATTATTTGAAACAACTGACATTCATGTTATGTTATCTGTAACGTTCCTTATTGTTTTAGATAGACATATCAACTGTCCACCAGTAGATGGAGCAAACAAGTTGTGCAGAGAGTAATTAAAATATCCAGCATAATGCAAGCAGGCGTTCACAGTCAGTTGCTTGGCAGGAGGTATGGATACAGAGAGGAAGAGAGAGAATGAGAGCAGACATTGTTGGCCTGAAACCTCAGTCATTCTGTCAATTCTGAACTGTTCCTGTGGCCGTCTGCTAGCTGGCTGTGTCCCCATGCACTGACCTGTGGTCCTGCACTCACTGTGTGACCTGTAAATACAGATGTACTGCAGCCTGCCATAACACCATTCCAACTGCTTTATAAACCATCAATGCTTTCACATCTAATGTTCCAGGGTGTATCTAGGACAGACGTTTACTAAAGGGTTCACTAAAGTTGGGGGCTACAGATACAATGTGGTGGTGCAAGGAATATGATGAAATTATTATTATGATGGGTTGGACATTGCCTTGTAATGACAGTGAATTTGAGTGCCCAGGGTTGAGAGTGGAGGGGCACACTAAAATCAGCGTAGCACCGGTGTGCTGTAATTAGCTGACTCCTCACTGTGAGACTGTGTGTGTCCTCTAATCATCTCGGTCTGTGAGCCAGGTGAGATTTTTATTTCAGGCTGACAAATTACCGGCTAAGCCCCAGAGATGGGAGATGGGAGATGCCATCGCGGCCCCATGCTATTACCAAAGTTAACAAGCCACAAAAATGTTTGAAAACATGATTTAAGGGCTGCTACTAAAACGAACACCGTAAACCCAAAAGCACAGACTCGTCCCAGTGTCAAATGTTGATTGGTATGCAACCCACAGTAAATTACGTGCACATGTATTTTAGTCCCTTTAATTGCATCTGTGTTTTCATCTAATAACAGGATACACAAGCACACACAAAAAGGTGATGATACCATTATTACTTTCCCTGTTTGATTTTCCTGTTTATGTGACTTTCTTAATGGTTTCTAAATAGTATGACTCAAAGTTGGTGCTCTCTTCTGAACTCTTTCACTGTAGCCTGCTGGTAGAATGCTAATTAGCTTTCCTGTTGAACATGGGAAGTTGTGAACATGTTTCTACACTCTACCTGCCGTAGATTATTGGCAGGAGATAACGCCACACTCGGTTTGTGGAAACAGAGGAACAGATGGTATGTTGTCAACAATGGAGGTACAACAAAATGTATGTATAGTACCTCCACATGAAAATATAATACCCATTGGATGAAAAACATGCAAAATATGGTATACATACACTATACTACTGTATATAATGGTAAATCAATACAGCTAACATGGCTTAGTCATACAACAGACATGCGAAACATAGTTCAGAATCCATTTGCTTTCTCACTATGTTAATAGTTCTACTACTACATCTGGTTAACTGTGTGACACATGACAGATTGTCTCAGTCGAGTAACTCTGAACCTTTGGTTCCAAGAATTCATGGATGTTTCTCTGTTTCGCTTCTTTCATTATTTTAAACAGGAATTATTACTTGTTTGCACTGAGCACACATGGTGATGAAAACAATACAATACTTGCTTTATTGGTCCATTTTCATGGATATTCTTTATTTTCTGCTGTAACAGTACTCATTATATAAAGAGTACTCATAATACGAAGATCACAATGCCAGGTACTATATGATGTCACAGCCGAGAAAGAGTTATGAACATGACTAGACAGACACCTTATGAAAATAAATCAGAATACCTGCAACTTCGAAATCCTTCAGCATTATTTTCCCTGCAACGTTTTGGCCACAGCGATATTTCACAAAATATCCTATAAAACCCCACACTCATGACTAGATACAGTGCATTCAGAAAGTCTTCAGACCCCTTCACTTTTTCCACATTTTGTTACGTTACAGCCTTATTTTCCTCATCAATCTACACACAACACCCCATAATGACAAAACAAAAACAGGTTTTTAGAAATGTTTGCAAATTTTTAAAAATATATATATATTTTACATAAGTATTCAGACCCTTTACTCAGTACTTTGTTGAAGCACCTTTGGCAGCGATTACAGCCTCGAGTCTTCTTGGGTATGACGCTACAAGCTTGGCACACCTGTATTTGGGGAGTTTCTCCCATTCTTCTCTGCAGATCCTCTCAAGCTCTGTCAAGTTGGATGGGGAGCGTCGCTGCACAGCTATTTTCAGGTCTCTCCAGAGATGTTAGATCGGGTTCAAGTCTGGGATCTGGCTGGGCCACTCAAGGACATTCAGAGACTTGTCCCGAAGCCACTCCTGCGTTGTCTTAGCTGTGTGCTTAGGGTCGTTGTCCTGTTGGAAGGTGAACCATTCGCCCCATTCTCAGGTCTTGAGCGCTCTGGAGCAGGTTTTCATCAAGGATCTCTCTGTACTTTGCTCCGTTCATCTTCCCCTCGATCCTGACTAGTCTCTTGTCCATGCCGCTGAAAAACATCCCAACAGCATGATGCTGCCAACACCATGCTTCACCGTAGGGATGGTGCCAGGTTTCCTCCAGACGTGACGCTTGGCATTCAGGCCAAAGAGTTCAATCTTGGTTTCATCAGACCAGAGAATATTGTTTCTCATGGTCTGAGAGTCCTTTAGGTGCCTTTTGACAAACTCCAAGCGGGCTGTCATGTGAGGAGTGGCTTCCGTCTGGCCACTCTACCATAAAGGCCTGATTGGTGGAGTCCTGCAGAGATGGTTGTCCTTCTGGAAAGTTCTCCCATCTCCACAGAGGAAGGTATTGTGTGTAGATTGATTTTCTTTTTCTTTTTTAGAAAAAGGCTGTAACGTAACAAAATTTGGAAAAAGTGAAGGGGTCTGAATACTTTCCGTATGCGCTGTATCTGTCAACAGCTGAGCCTTACCCTTTTTTCTGAGCGCTAACCTTTCAGTCAATACTGGGAGTTCTGAATGCCACTCTTGAAGGGAATAGTACATTGCTGTTTTACAGATGTCTGCAGCCAAAGTCGACCATGACCTTAAATGCAGTAGCCTACAAGAATTAAGGGTAACACTTGACATAAAGCCAACTTATAAAATGCATTGTGATATATAATGCTGCATGATACCTGTTGGTTTCAGTATGGTGGTACCGTATTAAATAGCTTGTTTAGGCAGACAAATGTTGATAGAAATATATTAATTTTAAGTAGAATTTTTATTTTATTCAACCTTTATTTAACCAGGTAAACCAGTTGAGAACAAGTTCTCATTTACAACTGCGACCTGGCCAAGATAAAGCAAAGCAGTGCGATAAAAACAACAACAACACAGAGTTACATATGGTAAACAAAAACGTACAGTCAAAAACACAATAGAAAATCTATATACAGTGTGTGCAAATGTAGAAAGTTATGGAGGTAAGGCATTAAATAGGCCATAGTGCAAAATAATTACAATTTAGTATTAACACTGGAGTGATAGATGTGCAGAAGATGATATGCAAATAGAGATACTGGGGTGCAAATGAGCAAAATAAATAACAATATGGGGATGAGGTAGTTGGGTGGGCTAATTACAGATGGGCTGTGTACAGGTGCAGTGATCGGTAAGCTGCTCTGACAACTGATGCTTAAAGTTAATGAGGGAGATAAGAGTCTCCAGCTTCAGAGATTTTTGCAATTCGTTCCAGTCATTGGCAGCAGAGAACTGGAAGGAATGGCGGCCAAAGGAGGTGTTGGCTTTGGGAATGACCAATGAGTGTGATGCGTGTGATAGAAGGAGTCAGGCGCAGGAGAGTAACACGCATCCAAAGAGTTTATTCCATCGATAAACAGTTGCGCAAGCATGCAACAACAACACTCAGGCACAGGGGAAAATACTACCCTGGCAACAACAAGGTAAGGGTAGCTCAACCGAGCTACACACAGCTCACAACAAACAATCACCCACACAGACAAGGAAGCAGAGGGAACACTTATACAATGACTAATTGGGGATAAGGACCAGGTGTGTGTGATAAATTAGACAAGACAAGTGGAGTGATGATAAATGGATCGGCAGCAGCTAGTAAGCCGGTGACGACGAACGCCGAAACCTACCCGAACAAGGAGGGGAGGCAGCCTCGGCGGAAGTTGTGACAGTGAGATATACCTGCTGGAGCGCATACTACGGATTGGTGTTGCTATGGTGACCAATGAGCTAAGATAAGGCGGGGATTTGCCTAGCAGTGATTTATAGATAACCTGGAGCCAGTGGGTTTGGCGACGAATATGTAGTGAGGGCCAGCCAACGAGAGCGTACAGGTCACAATGGTGGGTAGGATATGGGGCTTTGGTGACAAAACGGATGGCACTGTGATAGACTACATCCAATTTGCTGAGTAGAGTGTTGGAGGCTATTTTGTAAATGACTTCGCCGAAGTCAAGGATCGGTAGTATAGTCAGTTTTACGAGGGCATGTTTGGCAGCATGAGCGAAGGAGGCTTTGTTGTGAAATAGGAAGCCGATTCTAGATTTAATTTTGGATTTGAGATTCTTAATGTGAGTCTGGAAGGAGAGTTGTATTGACTTATTCTAGACATGTAGGAAAATAAACAGTATCACAATAACCCCTAAAGAAAATACATGACACACATCACACTTGGTACTTCAGCAAAATCATTTAGCCCTTATTTGATTTCTATTACAGTTGGGTATTACAACAATGCGTGTTTGAGTGTCGGTGATGAATGAATGTGGATAGTAGAGATTGTATGGGGATTCCACCTAATTAACCTTCTATTCCACTATAGCTTAAGTCATAAATCAAATGGTAGTTAAACTTGAATATCAGACTATTCATGTATGATGAGAGATTATTAGAACAGAGTCTACAATAGCAGTTTGGTAATGAGTATGGTGGGTATGTCTAAGGAGTTCTGTCAATGTGACCACAATTACTCCAGGACAGCCTGGGTAGGCCTGCTTTGTTGCTGTGGACCTGAGGGGTGGACATTACGGTGGTGTTTTAGTCCAGACACACTATGGGGATGCACTAATTAAACATTTATCAGCTCTTCATGTAAAAGCCCTCATAAAGCAGTATGGGGTGGGTGCTGTATGTACAGTAGCTACTGGATGTACGGGATGTGCTCTTTTCAAATCAAATTGTAGCTTTAATAGTGTTCCATCTGGCTGTTGATAGCTGTTTTATTTTGTAGAAATGATAAGAAGCGACAAATTGTCTGTGTTGATCAAATTGTCTGTGTGATGTAGCTACATTTATCTTTGATGGTCCTGTGCAAATGCGGCTTTCTAAATAATAGAACAAGGTAAGGTTTATGCCCTGCTAATTGTCTTCTCATCGTGTCCAGTGTATTCAAACCTCTAGATTGACTGGTTTACAGTAATCTAGACCTGCTTCATTACCCTATATTTATTGGATGGAATGTGTGTGTTCTTTTGCTAGACAGTAGAATAGGTAATCTGGATCAGTTCCCTATCTGACAACTCTATGGCCAGCTTCCATCTTACCCAGATGAGAAGCCTGACCCTGCTCATGACCCGCTTCTTTTAATTATCCCACCGCCATACATTAGATACAGTGGAATTAGCTACAAGTAAACAAAACATCTCGTTGTTACCAAGTCTAAGAACACCTACTCATTCAAGGGTTTTTCTTTATTTTTACTATTTTCTACATTGTAGAATAATAGTGAAGACATCAAAACTATGAAATAACACATATGGAATCATGTAGTAACCAAAAAAGTGTTAAACAAATCAAAATATATTTGAGATTTGAGATTCTTCAAATAGCCACCCTTTGCCTGGATGACAGCTTTGCACACTCTTGGCATTCTCTCAACCAGCTTCACCTGGAATGCTTTTCCAACAGTCTTAAAGGAGTTCCCACATATGCTGAGCACTTGTTGTCTGCTTTTCCTTCACTCTGCGGTCCGACTCATCCCAAACCATCTCAATTGGGTTGAGGTCAGGGGATTGTGGAGGCCAGGTCATCTGATGAAGCACTCCATCACTCTCCTTCTTGGTAAAATAGCCCTTACACAGCCTGGAGGTGTGTTGGGTCGTTGTCCTGTTGAAAAACGAATTATAGTCCCACTAAGCCCATACCAGATGGGATGGCATATCGCTGCAGAATGCTGTGGTAGCCATGCTGGATAAGTGTGCCTTGAATTCTAAATAAAATCACAGTGTCACCAGCAAAGCACCCACACACCATAACGCCTCCTCCTCCATGCTTTATGGTGGGAAATTCACATGCGGAGATCATCCGCTCACCCACACCGCGTCTCACAAAGCCACGGCGGTTCGAACCAAAAATCTCCAATTTGGACTCCAGACCAAAGGACAGATTTCCACCAGTCTAATGTCCATTGCTCGTGTTTCTTGGCCCAAGCAAGTCTCTTCTTCTTACTGGTGTCCTTTAGTAGTGGTTTCTTTTCAGCAACTCGACCATGAAGGCCTGATTCACACAGTCTCCTCTGAACAGTTGAGATGTGTCTGTTACTTGATCTCTGTGAAGCATTTATTTGGGCTGCAATTTCTGAGGCTGGTAGCTCTAATGAACTTATCCTCTGCAGTAGAGGTAACTCTGGGTCTTCCATTCATGTGGCGGTCCTCATGAGAGCCAGTTTCATCATAGAGCTTGATGGTTTTTGCGACTGCACTTGAAGAAATTTTCAAAGTTCGTGAAATTTTCCGGATTGACTGACCTTTATGTCTTAAAGTAATGATGGACTGTCGTTTCTCTTTGCCAATTTGAGCTGTTCTTGCCATAATATGGACTTGGTCTTTTACCAAATAGGGCTATCTTATGTATACCCCCCTACCTTGTCACAACACAACTGATTGGCTCAAACACATTAAGATGGAAAGAAATTCCACAAATTAACTTTTAACAAGGCACACCTGTTAATTGAAATGCATTCCAGGTGACTACCTCATGAAGCTGGTTGAGAGAATGCCAAGAGTGTGCAAAGCTGTCATCAAGGCAAATGGTGGCTATTTGAAGAATCTCAAATATAAAATATATTTAGATTTGTTTTAACACTTTTTTGGTTACTACATGATTCCATATGTGTTATTTCATAGTTTTGATGTCTTCACTATTATTCTACGATGTAAAAATAGTAAAAAATAAAGAAAAATACTTGAATGAGTAGGTGTGTCCAAACTTTTGACTGGTAGTGTAGTAAGGAAGCCAATTAGTATAATGGTGAACTTCTCTCTCTATTTCTTATCCCGATCCTGGTTACTTTGATAAATGTTGCAGTTAAAGCATTAATAGAACACAAGGAATGTTTTCACTTGCTATTTTCTCCACAAGATAATTGACCCGCTCTGCAATATAAGGGTCAAAGAGAATCAATACATGTATGACATTTTAATCAGAGTTCTCCATTTATTTAAAGAGGATCAAATTACCTTTATGCAACATCCAATTGATTATCGTAGAGCATTGGCTACCGCAGGAATACATTACTTTAAACGGGGAAGAAACGACTCCAACACTGGGGTGGGTATGTTTGGCTTGTATTGTGCTGAACAATAATGGTAAACAGAGATTATTGAAGAGACCTTGCAGATAAACAAAGTATTGCCCTTGTGTACTGTACTAAAAATGTTATGCGAAATGAACTGTGCCAAATACCATTCTGTTGGTTATGAAAACTGCTTTAATATTAATATTCTGTTGACGATTAGCCCTATGATGATTGTTTAAAATCAAAAGTTTAGCTCATTATGTGTAGCAGTTCTAAACCTTTATTGTGCCTTCATCTTAATGCCATCATCCAATAATCACCACACAAATGATTGCATTCCATGTGACTTGGACCCCACGTGCTATGAGAAAGTAGGGTAAAAAGAGAGAGAACGAGAGGGAGAGAGAAAGAATGAGTATGTGATGTTGTACTGTAGTGCTTTCTTCATTGCATGTTTTCCTTCATGGAACAGGCAGAGAGAGGCAGAGAGGTCTACACTCAAGGGGGATCTTCAGAGAGATGATTGACATGTGTGACTTCAATGAAATTGATAAAAGCGTTACATTCAGCTATGCCTTAAATCATTGACCTTTCTCTCTTTTGTATCTAATGAAATAGGTTTTTACTGCTTCCAACACAATGTTTATGCATTAGCCTCCAACTCACAGACCAGCTGGTCAAACAGCCAAACCAAATCAAATCAAAGAAAAAAGTTAGTATGCATACTGATTCAGTTCACAATGTTTCTTGACTTTTAAAATACACTTAAGACTGCTCAAGTGCACAAATGTTAATGGAATCAAATAGTAAGATACATTGGAAAAGGGAATTATACAGTGGAATATACAACATTATAATCCTCTATATATTTTGATAGGAATTATGGAAAATGTTCATATCAGTATATAACAAACCATAGGCGAAATTGCCCAATATTTAGAACAGGTCAATTCATCCCCCACAATAATTTCTTTAAAATAAAATAAAAACATTTGAGGGGGTAGCCTGGAGGTAGCTGCCCCGGGGCCCCAAATGCATTAGTCCGGCCCTGTTCTGCACACTGCATCTCCTCCGCTCAGCTTCACTGTCTATAGACAGCAGCACTGTCTATTCAAGCCCCTCCCCCACTCGTTTCAGTCAGGGGCGGTACGAGGGGGGCGACCCGGGGTGGCACCAGCCCCCCCATTCTGATTGGGTCAGAGGGCTGTCAATCTGGCTCACATTGGAAAAGAAAAGATGCGTTTGTTCTGGTTTTCCCGTTGGCTGGACAAATTTTAACGAGATAAAAACGCCACTGGTGCTGACCCAGCACACCAGGCAGGCTAAAACGAACACACCAAAACAGTACCACATCGTTGACTGCACTTCTGTCATTAGAAGAAAAGTTTCTGAAGAATACTATCGGGAGACAGACTCGGCACAACATTCAACGACACAAGTGTCAGTCTTTGTCCATGGTATGTTCACACAATTATTATGGGCATAAGATAGATGAACTAACTATAATAAAACTGTCTTCATCTTTTGTGTATTCTTAATAGTTCACTTGAAATACCTTCAAGGCAATGATGGTGAAGACTTATCCTTCCACTTACACTGTATTTTCAAAATACCCCTCAAAATACCCCTCAAAATAGGCATAATAAGTAAGGATATGCGTTTTAAAATGTCAAAAGCAAATCCGGGAGAGGACACCCAGACCCCCATTCTAATGTTCGTCCCCCCCAATATCTACACCACAATTTCACCCTTGTAACAAACCACCTTTATGGGGCTTCACCCTTGTAACAAACCACCTGTATGTAGGATAGCTTGGAATGAAATCATCATGTTGAATCTTTGCTTTACTTCAGCAGTTTGGAGTAGGAAAGAGAGATAAGGTGAGATGTCATATCTATTATTGTTTTGTACAGGGGGACCAGGTTTAGCGGATATCTGAAAATCCCTTTCCAAACTTTCATTTCCAAGCAAATCACCCATGGAGGCACAAACAGGGGAATAACAGAGATAATGCGATGCATGGTGTTGTCTCCAACTCGCTGAGGAAATGGCTGTGAATCCCTGAAACCAATCTCCCGATCAGCTCAGGTCCCCTGCCATTGGAGAGAAGCGGGGGAAGAATACAGCACTGACACCGTTAGCGTGCTATCTGAATGAAAATCAAGTCACTCTCTTTATTGCAGAAAAGCCTTCAGGGAAATGTGAATGTTAGCATTTTCATTTGAGCGTTTTTCCTCCATAGCTCCCCCTCTCTTTTCCTACACTAAAAAAATAAAGTATTTGGATCTACTTCAGTTTTGGACAGTAGTTACACCTAATGTAAACCAGTTATATTTTACATTAAATTATGAATACATATCTACTTAATTTAGTTATTGGAACAATATTTAATGTATGTTAGATTGACAAAATGTATTCAGGTAATCATGTTTCCACTCAATTCGAACAAGTACCTCCCAAATGAATCATTTGTGTCAGTTCTAGCTATTTGAGTTGCTTTAGTTCTAAATGAAAAAAGCACTTCTTTACATTCTGAAATTATATTTCCATTTAACAATGGTATAATGAAAATTTCAGTAGGGAGCTTTGTGATCCCATGTACTTATTGCTCATCCATGAGCTTTTCCACCCATTCTTAAGCCAGCAGTTGTTGTGGTGAAGTGAACTAACCAACAGCCAAGTTTAAGCACAACGACATTCTCAATAACGGTTACATAAATGTTTTACTTTTTACATGTGGCTGTTTATATACCTGAGATGAATGCACTGACTGAAGTCGCTCTCGATAAAAGTGTCTGCTAAATGACCAAAATGTAAATATAGAAATCTACAATTGCAAAGCATGCTGGGAATTATTCTAATGAGCTATGCCAAAAAGACAAACTCTTTGATCAGTTCATTCTACATGAATGAATCTGGCGCACATCAAGTTCCACCAAGTTAAGTAAATTCTACAAGAGACAACTACATTCTGCAATAAAACATGAATTAAATGTGTACAAAATATGATAGAGCAAAACTTAAGGTCAGCCAAATATATATATTTTTTATGTAGCCGCCATCTCTCCCAGGCAATCAGCTGCAGCATCACTGATGAATCAGGGCTGGGAAAATGCATCCGGATCTCGCTCCCAGTTTGTGTGTTTGCTAATCAGAAGCTGTTACGCATATATGACAATGTTAGTATTACTTGTCATCCCTGCTCTCTATGTCTTTAAGGGTCAGAGACCTTTGTGATGCGATACTGAGGGCAGGGACAGTGATGCAAACAGAGGCTCATGCATGTTTTGAGCTATTGCTGGAAACAGCTGAATAGAAACTGGGGACTCAAGCAACGGAGGGGGCTATGGACTTGTATTGTGTGGGAACATGTTTACGTTCTATAGGAAATCTAAATCATTCTCGATAATGTCCTAAACAGCTACAATAAAATGCTGGATACAATGGGAAATTGTATGTGGAGGATTGTTTGCACTGTGTGTGGAGGATCACTTCACAATGTTCCAAGGACCCACCATACAGGTGAACACAACATATTCAAATGTAACCTTACTTGAACCCTTTGACGCACATCGTTGCACAAGCTTACCTGAATTTTTGCTTAGTGTTGTGGCTGTGAAACGATAGGTGCCATAAGCTGATGTTAACTGTCATAACAGTTGAATGTGTAGGTCCTATGCCATAATGGTTCAAGTAAAGTGTTGGCCTCTAACTGATCCTTTGAAAAATTCCCAACAAAAACTCTCACTCAGGCCTATTCTTCTCAATACACTTTTTGGACTTTTCTACTTTGGACAGGTATATGGCAAGCTTTCCCTCTGTCATTGACTCTCTGGCCATAAAGTAATATTTGGGATGTGAATGTGCTTTGTGCCAGTGCCAATGTCCATAGAGTTCTCTCTAAATTGAATGGATGATAAATACAGGTACTGCTCTGATAGCGTTTGATTAATTCCATTAATCAATATATGTTAGACACAAGTAAACAGATTAATCCATTGGTTGACCTTGGGTTCTATTCAAATGTTGCCAGCTGAAATGTCAGGCCCATGGGCAACAAGCTTTTAAATTAAAATACACTGAGTGTACAAAACATTAAGAACACCTTCCTAATATTGAGTTGCACCCACCCTTTTGCCCTCAGAGCAGCCTCAATTCATCGTGGCATGGACTCTACAAGGTGTCGAAAGCATTCCACAGGGATGCTGGCCCATGTTGACTCCAATGCTTCCCACAGTTGTGTCAAGTTGGCTGGATGTCCTTTGGGTGGTGGACCATTCTTGATACACACGGGAAACTGTTGAGCGTGAAAAACACAGCAGCGTTGCAGTTCTTGACAGAAAGTGGTGCGCCTGGCACCTACTACCATACCCCGTTCAAAGGTCAAAAAGTCTGAGCCACAATTCATGTTACAAAATGTCCATAAGCAGGAGAAGGTTTGTAGACAGAAATGAGAACTAAAGGGAAAATACAGCTATTTTCTCCAAACACAAGTTTTAAGCTCCATGACTTGAGCTGTGCTTGAGACTTTTCTAGAAACTCTTGAATTACTCCCTCCAGTGCACAGGCACACGGCGGCAGAAGTGGAGTAATGAAAAACGTGCACGTGGATCCGTGCAGACAGAGTTCAGTGGACCAGGTGTTGGCACTGGCAGAGTTAGGCCTGTCCGCCCCACACGCCCGCCCTATATTTATGGAGAATGAACGAGCTCACAGCCCCCAGTCCCTCCCTACAAGCCAAATCACAATTCCTTTCAGCAGATCTCTTCTGGGGACACATACGTACGGCAGGAGCAAGTGGAACAACCTGGAAATATGCAGCCATCTGCACTGAACCCCGGCCACAGAGGCACTGGAGTGATAAATGATCCAGCAATATCACCCAGGTTCAAATCACATTCCTCTTTTTCCCTGCCTCAGCCACGAATGGTACACTAAAATGACCTCTTTTTGAGTACACACATTCAGGAGGAGGAGGATCCCTAGGCGAATGAATCACTGATAATGACATTTCCCTGTAAATATATGGACTCCCTTTCTTCACCCTCACCCAATGTGGCAGTGAGCTGCTCAAGTGCTGGTGCTCTTTGCCCTGGGGTGAGAACTTGAGCTGATATCTCATGCAGAGGAGTAGCTGATGCACCCCCCACGCAGGTCCTTCTGCTTTCACACCCACAATCCACCAAGGGATTCACAGTGGAGAACCCTGCTACCCTGCTTCACAACCAGGCACGTACACAGATAGGGCTCTACCTGTGCAGAGCACATGCCCATTTGCCCTTCCAGGCTCCAAAGTGCCCTTCTGGGTGGTGATATATATTTTGTACTATATATTGCCATTGTTGTTCGGAACCCACTGCCCGTAAGTCGTACTCAAGTTCGCCATCCCCCGATCCATCCATTGGTTGCGCCTGTTGATCTGCCCTGTACAAAGCTTGTGCATGCCCGGTTGAGCCTTTTTCACAATCTGCCATATACAGAGATTGTGCGTGCCTGGTATCCAAATATGCATGGCTTGAGAGATGTGGTCACCGGTCGAGTGTGTGTAGCTAACGACCTAGTTTAAATATCAACAGTACTGCCACAGCAGCATAACATTTGATTAACACTTGATAACACATTATTTAGCCAACAGTACATCATCAATATTCTGTCTGGTTGGCTGAGAAGTTCAGCAGAGAGAGGCAGAAAGACAGAGAGGTAAATCACAATCACTAAAAGAAATCAAGCTAGCTAACTAGAAGATTTACATCAATCATCAACATCAATGATCAGCTGATAGCCCACCCTCTTTTCCTGATGTCAATCATGTCTTTAGGAGGCACTGTAACTAGCTTCCTTACAATTTGTGATGATTAGTGAGTGTGTTGTTGCAGAAATAAATAGGCCTATGCTTAGAAATGCTAAAATCTTCGATACAGAGTCATTTGGTATGTTATGAATTTCGAGATATGAATTTTGAAAGTATACAGTGAGGGAAAAAAGTATTTGATCCCCTGCTGATTTTGTATGTTTGCCCACTGACAAAGACATGATCAGTATATAATTTTAATGGTAGGTTTATTTGAACAGTGAGAGACAGAATAACAACAACAAAAATCCAGAAAAACGCATGTCAAAAATGTTATAAATTGATTTGCATTTTCATGAGGGAAATAAGTATTTGACCCCTCTGCAAAACATGACTTAGTACTTGGTGGCAAAACCCTTGTTGGCAATCACAGAGGTCAGACATTTCTTGTAGTTGGCCACCAGGTTTGCACACATCTCAGGAGGGATTTTGTTCCAGTCCTCTTTGCAGATCATTAAGTCATTAAGGTTTCGAGGCTGACGTTTGGCAACTCGAACCTTCAGCTCCCTCCACAGATTTTCTATGGGATTAAGGTCTGGAGACTGGCTAGGCCACTCCAGGACCTTAATGTGCTTCTTCTTGAGACACTCCTTTGTTGCCTTGGCCATGTGTTTTGGGTCATTGTCATGCTGGAATACCCTTTTCACAACCCATTTTCAATGCCCTGGCTGAGGGAAGGAGGTTCTCACCCAAGATTTGACGGTACATGGCCCCGTCCATCATCCCTTTGATGCGGTGAAGTTGTCCTGTCCTCTTAGCAGAAAACCCCCCCCAAAGCATAATGTTTCCACCTCCATGTTTGACGGTGGGGATGGTGTTCTTGGGGTCATAGGCAGCATTCCTCCTCCTCCAAACATGGCGAGTTGAGTTGATGCCAAAGAGCTCGATTTTGGTCTCATCTGACCACAACACTTTCACCCAGTTCTCCTCTGAATCATTCAGATGTTCATTGGCAAACTTCAGACGGGCCTGTATATGTGCTTTCTTGAGCAGGGGGACCTTGGGGCGCTGCAGGATTTCAGTCCTTCACGGCGTAGTGTGTTACCAATTGTTTTCTTGGTGACTATGGTCCCAGCTGCCTTGAGATCATTGACAAGATCCTCCCGTGTAGTTCTGGGCTGATTCCTCACCATTCTCATGATCATTGCAACTCCACGAGGTGAGATCTTGCATGGAGCCCCAGGCCGAGGGAGATTGACAGTTATTTTGTGTTTCTTCCATTTCCGAATAATCGCACCAACTGTTGTCACCTCTCACCAAGCTGCTTGGCGATGGTCTTGTAGCCCATTCCAGCCTTGTGTAGGTCTACAATCTTGTCCCTGACATCCTTGGAGAGCTCTTTGGTCTTGGCCATGGTGGAGAGTTTGGAATCTGATTGATTGATTGCTTCTGTGGACAGGTGTCTTTTATACAGGTAACAAACTGAGATTAGGAGCACTCCCTTTAAGAGTGTGCTCCTCATCTCAGCTTGTTACCTGTATAAAAGACACCTGGGAATCAGAAATCTTTCTGATTGAGAGGGGGTCAAATACTTATTTCCCTCATTAAAATGCAAATCAATTTATAACATTTTTGACATGCATTTTTCTGGATTTATTTGTTGTTATTCTGTATCTCACTGTTCAAATAAACCTACCATTAAAATTATAGACTGATCATTTCTTTGTCAGTGGGCAAACGTACAAAATCAGCAGGGGATCAAATATTTTTTTCCCTCACTGTATATATTTTTCAAACAGGGCGGTGCCTTCACAATCCCCACCAACAACCACATTAACCCAGGCTCAGCTTCAGCAGCATTAGCAGTTTCACATTCCCTGTGAACACCTGGTCAAGCCTCAGTAACGTCACACCCGGGATGAGTAATCCTCCTGTACATCCCTCAGACCAGCCCTTCACTCATGGAACAACAAACCCCATTTCATGAATGACCTCTTGCTCATTTATAAATTACTGCACACGGCAGAAAGCCTAAGTCCCTGAGATAAGGACCTTCACTGTACCTCCTCGGAGCAGTTTGGGTCTCAACACTTTCCTTCAGATAAGAGGATTTAACATGCCACATAGGGATTAGAGTTCACAGAGCCTAAAAGAAACTAAAGAAAGTGTATATTTTAACACATCATCAATTGATTCTATGCAGAAAACAAAGAAAGTATAAAAATGTGCCTGATGAATCACCTTTGCCACAGAATAAGAAGTAGGCACCCCCTGGCCAATATTCAGGAGAACAGTTTTGTATGTCACATCCCCATGTTTCATGGACATTAAGGATTATAATTTAAACATCAATATATATTCTATAGTTTATGATTTATATTTTCTAAATAGGATTTATATCTGTTCTCTGAAAATGTCTGCTGTTCTCTGAACATGCCTATGCTGTGTTTTGCTTAAAATAGTTGAAAATGGTCATGCTACTCGAGAGGCTTCTGCTCAAACTGAAAAACTGGGTTAGAAACTTGAAACAAAATATTCTCATTGACATTCACATTGTTCTCAATGAATACATGGAAATGGCCATGTAGTGCGATTGTATAGAACAGCCTGTATGGCACATTTTGGTGCATTGTGAATCTAGTCCTTACGTTGGAAGCACAATGGCCATCTCCCAACACTCTACCGTAGAAACATTGTCCTTGTAAAACACAAATGTATTATTGATAGCTTAGCTAGATATTGTTGGCTCGCAGATACCAAAAAAGTGGACATGACAAACCATACTCTTTCCAACCAACTCTGTTCTGTTCCTTTGATACACGCTCTAATATTCAGTCATTTAATGTATTACTTTCCTTCATCGGTACAATATTGATGTCACAATATAAAATTTGACTGACCGCCTCGATTCGGTCTTATGTAGCAACATTTTAAATTGTGTTTTTTACATTGGATAAAAATAGAGACTCAGAGCTAGAAAATTGTATATCATACACTGCAGTTGAGGAACAATGGGAAAGTAATTCTGCTTTGAAAGTTGATAAACTTGTAACCCCACTTTTGAGAAAATGGCCCTTGAATGTTTTGGTACACCTACTGGAGAGCTCTTCTTTGTCAACACCCAGTCTCAACGTCAACAGTGAAGAGGCGACACCGGGATGCTGACCTTCTAGGCAGAGTTGCAAAGAAAAAGCCATATCTCAGACTGCCCACTTAATCTTTACTATTTATTGGCCAGTCTGAGATATGGCTTTTTCTTTGTTACTCTGCCTAGAAGGTCAGCATCCCGGAACCAAGAAAGTAGAGCTAAATTCCTCAGCTAACGAACCTCATTAGCTTCATTCAGAGGTAAATAACTGCACACTCACACACAAAGGCTACATTTTGTTTCATGAGCAGACATCTCACGGACTTCAGAGAAGTGTGCTGTAGAGATGTTGATGCAGCGCTGCTGAATCAATACTTTTTGGATAATTTTGCCTGCCATACTCTGTTCAGTGGGGCTCATATGTACACTTTACAAAGGCTATTTTCTGTTGAAGAGCTTCAGTGGAGGTAGAGGTACAGATCAAAGGTCCATTTCCAAGGCCCTCTAGGTCTCAGCTTTCCGCCCCAGGGAGAGAGGTGTCACCGGGGGGAGGGAAAGAGAGGAAATTATGGGATGCTGACTGGATATATGGTCTCTAAGGACATGTGTGAAACACTGATGATGTGGGATGTCTTACCTAGTGGATCTGTTGAGCTTTTACACATCACTTACTGAAGGCCAATAGAGAACGACCGGACGCACAGAGTATACAGTGCAAAATGATTCAGACCCCTTGGATTTCTTCACATTTGATTGTCTTACAAAGTGGGATTAAAATGTATGTAATTGTGATGTTTATGTCAACAATCTACACAAACTACTCTGTAACGTCAGAGTTTTAGATTTAATACAAATTACTAAAATATAGTTGTTGCATAAGTATTCAGCTCCCTGAGACAATACATGTTAGAAACACCTTTGGCATCGATTACAGCTGTGAGTCTTCTTGTGTAAGTGTATAAGAGCTTTGCACACCTGGATTGTGCAACAGCTACCCATTATTTTTTTCAAAATTGTTCAAGCTCTGTCAAGATGTTGAGGATCATGGCTAGCAGCCATTTTAAAGTCTTGCCATAGATTTTCAAGCAGATTTAAGTCAAAACTGTAACTTGGCCACTCAGGAACATTCACTGTCTTCTTGGTAAGCAACTCCAATGTAGATTTGTCCTTGTGTTGTAGCAGTGGCAGTCAGTGCCGTTTAAGATGAGGGAGGACTATTTGTTTTCATGAGCATGGCCTTATTTCTATTACAGCATATTGGATGACTTATTCATATTCCATTCAACCAGTTCAATGTAACAGCAATAGGTTTAGGCTACTACATGATACTAGAATTTTCCCAACATCCATCTTTTTTTGTTTGTTGACATTTTAGTCATTTAGCAGACACTTTTATCCAGAGTGACTTACAATTAGTGAGTGCATACATTTTTCATACTGGCCCCCCGTGGGAAACAAACCCACAACCCTTGCGTTGCAAGCGCCATGCTCTACCAACTGAGCTACAGGAGGGCCAATCATGAGGTTGCTACAACCTAGCCTATGAATTAAAGTTTACAACATAGGTGCACACAGGTCGAGAGACAAATTTGAGGTGACAGACAGTGACATTCAATACAGCCTTGCACACTCTTGCCTGCATCTAGCTGATATAGGGTATAATCATTAGTCCAACAGTTGCAAACAAGAGTTTCTATTGGACAAAATCAGGTATGTTTATCCCCATTTTGTTCTGTTTCCTTCCGTTTAAGAAACATTTTTCAACAGAATCGCCGGAATGAATTCACCCCTGATCAAACGTAAACACAGTTCACTTTCATAGCAGCCACATTGCATTCCTTCTCGCATCTACGCACTCTTCTCCTCTCACCTTTTCCCTTTGTTTGTGGACTTCAATGCACAAAACATCAGCTGTATGTGACAAGGCGAAAAAACCTTTCCAAGCCAAACCTCTACACACAGCCTACATTGTTGTCACCATATTAGCTAAAGTAACGTCATAGTCAGCATAGCTCAAATCAAATCACATTGTATTGGTCACATACACATGTTTAGCAGATGTTGTTGCGGGTGTAGTGAAATGCTTGTGTTTCTAGCTCCAACAGTGCAGTAATATCTAACAATTCAATACACACAAATCTAAAAGTAAAATAATGGAATTAAGAAATATATAAATATTAGGACGAGCAATGTTGGAGTGGCATAGACGCAATGTCGGAGTGGCTGGTGGCAATAAATTAGTAATACCAAACGCTTACCTCGACTTGGAAGAGTTCCAGTGTTGGGTTGGAAAGTCATAGCCAGCTAGCTAACATAGCATCACTCTGTTTGAGCAGGGTGTTTCAGTAGGCTAAACTATCTAGCTGCATTTGCTAGCTAAGTAAGTGAAACTGAAAGTGAAAAAAATACGAAATCTCTCTCTCTATTTCTCTCTAGCTTCTCCTTCATTTTGGAATAAATTAATTTGTTCAAAACTGTTCAACTATTGTCTTTCTTTCTCTTTGACTCAACTACTCAACACATTTTATACACTGCAGTGCTAGCTAGCTGTAGTTTATGCTTTCAGTACTAGATTAATGATCTGATCCTTTGATTGGGTGGACAACATGTCAGTTCATGCTGCAAGAACCCTGATAGGCTGGAGGACGTCCGGAAATTGTCATAATTACTGTGTAATTACTGTCTATGGAAGGGGGTGAGAACCATGAGCCTCCTAGGTTTTGTATTGAAGTGAATGTACCCAGAGGAGGACGGAAGCTTGCTGTCCTCCGGCTACACCATGGTGCTACCCTACAGAGTGCTGTTGAGGCTACTGTAGACCTTCTTTGCAAAATAGTGTTTTAATTAGTTATTTGGTGACATGATTATATTCAGTATAGTTTTATCTAAAAAATGATAACTTTTTTAATGTTTTACTAGTCCTCCCCTTCCTCCTCTGAGGAGCCTCCACTGTGTTGTAGGTTATTGTCCTGCTGAAAGGTGAATTCCTCTCCCAGTCTCTGGTGTAAAGCAGACTGAAGCAGGTTTTCCTCTAGGTTTCTTTTTATCCTTGAAAAACTCCCCAGTATTTGTAGATGTCAAGCATACCCTTACCATGATGCAGCCACCACAATGCTTGAAAATAAGGAGGCAGTGTCACGAGTGTCAGTGTAATGCGGTGGGTTGAAGTCAGGCGCAGGACACAGAACTCAATGAAAACGTACTTTACTGATAAGTAAAGAAACCAATACAAAATACCTCCACACAGGGAGGAACAAACCCGCTCACCAAACGACACACGAAACGAAATAACAAACACGCACAAAACACAATGGGAGCCACCGGGTTAAATAGGGAAGGAGTAATTACATGATGGGAAACAGGTGTGTGACAATCAGACAACAACAGGTAGAACATAGAAAATAGATCAGCAGTAGCTAGTATTCCGGTGACGATGAACGCCTCGGCAGCAGCCTCGGCAGAATCCGTGACAGTAACCCCCCCCCCGACGCGCGGCTCCAGCCGTGCGTCGACACCGGCCTCGGGGACGGCCAGGAGGACGCAGCACGGGGCGAGTCGGATGACTGCGGTGGAAATCCCTCAACATGGAGGGATCGAGGATGTCCCTCCTAGGGACCCAGCACCGTTCCTCCGGACCATACCCCTCCCACTCCACGAGATACTGCAGGCCTCCCACCCGACGCCTCGAATCTAAGATGGAACAGACCGAGTACGCCGGTGCCCCCTCGATGTCCAGTGTGCCAGAACCGGCTGATAACCAAATACACACTGGAATGGAGTAATGTTAGTGGAGGAGTGGCGGAGTGAGTTTTGGGCCATCTCTGCCCAGGGGAGGAAAAGTGACCACTCCCCCTGCCGGTCCTGGCAATACAACCTCAGAAACCTACCCACCTCCTGGTTGACTCTCTCCACCTGCCCGTTACTTTCCGGGAGAAACCCTGAGGTCAGGCTGACCAAGACTCCCAGACATTCCATGAACGCCCTCCAGACCCTCGAGGTGAACTGGGAACCCCGATCAGACACTATATCCTCAGGTACCCCATAGTGCCGGAAGACGTGTGTAAATAGGGCCTCAGCAGTCTGTAGGGCCGTAGGGAGACCGGGCAGTGGAATGAGGCAGAAGGACTTAGAAAACCGATCCAGGATCGTGGTGTTCCCTTGTGAGGGGGGAAGATCCGTCACGAAATCCACCGATAGGTGGGACCACGGTCGTTGTGGAATGGGTAGGGGTTGCAATTTTCCTCTGGGCAGTTGTCTAGGAGCCTTACACTGGGCGCACACCGAGCAGGAGGAAACATAAACCTTCACGTCCTTAGCTAAGGTGGGCCACCAGTACTTCCCACTAAGACAATGCACTGTCAGACCGATGCCAGGATGACCAGAGGAGGGTGATGTGTGAGCCCAATAGATCAAACGATTGTGGACCTCCAGCGGGACGTACACACGACCCTCTGGACACTGGGGAGGAGTGGGTTCGTTACGCAACGCCCGCTCGATGTCCGCGTCCACCTCCCACACCACCGGTGCCACCAGACACGACGCCGGAAGTATGGGAGTGGGCTCCATGGAACGCTCCTCCGTGTCATACAGTCAGGACAGAGCATCTGCCTTAGCGTTCTGGGAACCTGGCCTGTAAGAAAGGGTGAAAACAAAACGGGTGAGAAAAATGGACCACCTTGCCTGGCGAGGGTTTAATCTCCTCGCCGCCCGGATGTACTCCAGATTGCGGTGGTCAGTCAAAATGAGAAAAGGGTGTTTAGCCCCCTCAAGCCAATGTATCCACGCTTTCAGGGCTTGGACCACAGCCAACAGCTCCCGGTCCCCCACATCATAGTTGCGCTCCGCCGGGCTGAGCTTCTTCAAAAAGAACGCACAGGGGCGGAGCTTGGGTGGTGTGCCCGAGCGCTGGGAAAGTACAGCACCTATCCCAGCCTCCGACGCTTCCACCTCAACCGTGAAGGCCAAGGAGGGATCCGGATGAGCCAGCACTGGAGCCGAGGTAAACAGGTTCTTCAGATAACTGAACGCCCAGTCCGCCTCAGCTGACCACCGCAGACGCACCGGTCCCCCCTTCAGCAACGAGGTGATGGGAGCCGCTACCTGACCAAAGCCCCAGATAAACCTCCGGTAGTAATTGGCAAACCCCAAAAATCTCTGCACCTCCTTCACTGTGGTTGGAGTTGACCAATTACGCACGGCCGAAATGCGGTCACTCTCCATATTCACCCCAGACGCGGACATGTGGTACCCTAGGAAGGAGATGGACTCCTGAAAGAACAGGCATTTCTCCGCCTTGGAATACAGGTCATGCATCAACAGTCGTCCAAGCACTTTACGCACCAGGGACACATGCTCTGCCCGTGTAGTGGAGTATATGAGAATGTCATCAATATACACCACTACACCCTGTCTGTGCAGATCCCTGAAAATCTCATCGACAAAGGATTGGAAGACTGATGGAGCATTCATCAACCCGTATGGCATGACGAGGTACTCATAGTGTCCTGAGGTGGTACTGAATGCCGTCTTCCACTCATCTCCCTCCCGGATACGCACCAGGTTGTACGCGCTCCTGAGATCCAATTTCGTGAAGAAGCGCGCCCCGTGCAATGACTCCGTCATACAAGCTATCAGAGGTAATGGATAGCTGTACTTGACGGTGATCTGATTAAGACCACGGTAATCAATGCACGGGCGTAACCCACCATCCTTCTTCTTCACGAAAAAGAAACTTGAGGAAACAGTTGAAGTGGAAGGCCGAATGTATCCCTGTCTCAGAGATTCGGAGACATATGTTTCCATAGCCGCCTTCTCCTCCTGTGACAGAGGGTACACGTGACTCCGGGGAAGTGCAGCGCCCGCCTGGAGATTTATCGCACAATCCCCCGGACGATGGGGTGGTAATTTAGTCGCCCTCTGTTTACTGAAGGCGAGAGCCAAATCGGCATACATTTACATTTACGTCATTTAGCAGACGCTCTTATCCAGAGCGACTTACAAATTGGTGCATTCACCTTATAGCCAGTGGGATAACCACTTTACAATACAGTGGGGGAAAAAAGTATTTAGTCAGCCACCAATTGTGCAAGTTCTCCCACTTAAAAAGATGAGAGAGACCTGTAATTTTCATCATAGGTACACGTCAACTATGACAGACAAATTGAGAAGAAAAAAATCCAGAAAATCACATTGTAGGATTTTTTATGAATTTATTTGCAAATTATGGTGGAAAATAAGTATTTGGTCAATAACAAAAGTTTCTCAATTGTTTGTTGTCAATAGTTCCGATGTGGATGTGGTGGAGGAGTCAGGCGCAGGACACAGAGGATACGTCCAAAAGACTTTAATAGTCCAAAGAGCAACAAACAAAACACGACCTCGAAAACAGACGAAGGCGAGGCAATTACGCAAACACGCGTAAACAATAATCCCAAACATAGACAGAGTGCAGATACGCAGCTCTGCACGACAGGCAGAAAATAACAACACACAATCAGACTAATGCAAAACAAGGAACTTATAAGACAAGTAATCAACACACAAATGGACACAGGTGTAAAAGACAGACAAAAGCAATCACACTACGAAACATAGAGCGGTGGCAGCTAGTACTCCGGGGACGGCGAACGCCGAAGCCTGCCCGAACCAGGAGGAGGAGCAGTCTCGGCAGAATCCGTGACAGTACCCCCCCTTGACGGCCAGGAGGACGCGGACCCGGGCGCGTGGGATGCCCACGGTGGAACTCAGTCAGGAGGGATGGATCGAGGATGTCCCTCCTGGGCACCCAGCACTGTTCCTCCGGACCGTACCCCTCCCACTCCACGAGATACTGGAGACCACTCATCCGGCGCCTCGAGTCCAAGATGGTCCGGACCCTGTACGCCGGGGCCCCCTCGATGTCCAAAGGGGGCGGAGGGGTCTCTCCTATCTCATCTTCTTGGAGTGGGCCAGCTACCACCGGCCTGAGAAGAGACACATGGAACGAGGGGTTAATATTTTTGTACTCTATAGGCAGTTGTAACCTGTAACACACCTCGTTCAATCTTCTCAGGACTTTGAAGGGCCCCACAAACCGCAGACCCAGCTTCCGGCAGGGAAGGCGGAGGGGCAGGTTTCGAGTCGAGAGCCAGACTCGATCTCCCGGTGCGTACACCGGTCCCTCACTGCGGTGGCGATCGGCGCTCGCCTTTTGTTGACGGATGGCACGCTGCAGATGGACATGGGCAGCGTCCGACGTCTCCTCCGAGCGCCGAATCCACTCGTCCACCGCAGGGGCCTCGATCTGGCTCTCGTGCCATGGTGCCAGGACCGGCTGATAACCTACAACACACTGGAAAGGTGTTAAATTGGTGGAGGAGTGGCGGAGAGAGTTCTGGGCCATCTCTGCCCAGGGGATGAACCTAGACCACTCCTCCGGCCGGTCCCGGCAATAGGACCTCAAAAACCTACCCACATCCTGGTTGACACGTTCCACCTGCCCATTGCTCTCTGGGTGGTACCCCGAGGTAAGGCTTACCGAGACCCCCAATCGTTCCATGAACGCCCCCAAACTCTGGAGGTGAACTGGGGACCTCGGTCAGACACAATATCCTCGGGGACCCCATAGTGCCGGAACACATGGGTAAATAGGGCCTCAGCGGTTTGTAGGGCAGTAGGGAGACCCGGCATTGGAAGGAGACGACAGGCCTTGGAAAACCAATCCACAACGACCAAAATGGTGGTATTCCCCTGGGAGGGGGGTAGGTCGGGTTACAAAATCCACCGATAGGTGGGACCATGGTCGTTGTGGAACGGGCAGGGGATGTAACTTACCCTGGGCAAATGTCTAGGCGCCTTACACTGGGCACACACCGAGCAGGAGGAGACATAAACCCTCACATCCTTAGCTAACGTTGGCCACCAGTATTTCATGCTAAGACAGTGCAGGTCCGGCCAATACCTGGATGTCCAGAGGAGGGTGATGTATGAGCCCAATAAATAAGACGATCACGAACCTCGAGTGGAACGTACGTCCGCCCCACAGGACACTCGGGGGGAGTAGGGTCGGTACGCAGTGCCCGCTCGATTTCCGCATCGACCTCCCATACCACCGGAGCCACCAAACAAGAATCCGGCAGTATGGAAGTAGGCTCGTTGGACCTCTTCTCTGTGTCATACCGCCGGGACAGGGCGTCTGCCTTAACATTCTGGGACCCTGGGATGTATGTGATCTTAAAAACAAACCGGGTTAGGAACATGTTCCACCTAGCCTGACGAGGGTTCAATCTCCTAGCTGCCCGGATGTACTCCAGGTTACGGTGATCAGTCAGAATGAGGAAAGGGTGTTGAGCCCCCTCAAGCCAATGCCTCCACACCTTTAGGGCCTGGACTACGGCTAACAGCTCCCTGTCCCCAACGTCATAGTTGCGCTCCGCCGAGCTGAGCTTCTTGGAGTAGAACGCACAGGGGCGGAGTTTGGTGGCGTGCCGGACCGTTGTGACAGGACTGCCCCAATACCGGTCTCGGACGCGTCTACCTCTACTTGGAATGGTAAAGAGGATCCGGATGCGCCAGCACCGGGGCCGAGGTGAACAGGTTCTTCAGTATGACAAATGCCCTGTCCGCCTCAGCCGACCACTGCAAACGAACCGGACCCCCTTTAGCAGGGACGTAATGGGAGCTGCAACTTGTCCAAAACCCCGAATAAACCTCCGGTAGTAATTAGCAAAACCCAAGAACTGCTGCACCTCTTTTACAGTGGTTGGAGTTTGCCAATTACGCACGGCCGATACACGGTCTACCTCTATCTCCACACCAGACACGGACAACCGATAACCCAAAAAGGAGACGGACTCCTGGAAGAACAGGCATTTCTCTGCCTTGACATACAAGTCATGCTCCAACAGTCTTCTCAACACTCGGCGCACCAGGGCTACATGCTCGGCTCGTGTAGAAGAGTACACTAGGATGTCGTCGATGTACACTACTACACCCTGCCCATGCATGTCCCGGAAAATCTCGTCAACAAAGGATTGGAAGACTGAAGGAGCATTCATTAACCCGTATGGCATGACGAGATACTCGTAATGACCCGAGGTGGTGCTAAATGCTGTTTTCCATTCATCCCCCTCCCTAATGCGCACCAGATTGTACGCGCTCCTGAGATCCAACTTTGTGAAGAACTGCGCTCCGCGTAACGATTCCGTCATAGTCGCAATCAGTGGAAGTGGGTAACTGTACTTAACTGTGATCTGATTGAGACTACGGTAATCAATACACGGGCGCAATACCCCGTCCTTCTTCTTCACAAAGAAGAAACTCGAGGAAACCGGGGAAGTGGAGGACCGTATGTATCCCTGTGCCAAGGACTCGGCTATGTAAGTCTCCATAGCCGCTGTCTCCTCTTGAGACAGGGGATACACACGACTCCGTGGAAGAGTCGCTCCTGTTTGGAGATTTATCGCACAGTCCCCCTGTCTATGAGGAGGTAGCCGTGTTGCCCTCGATTTGCTGAACATAAGTGCTAAGTCCTCATACTCAGGGGGAATGCGCAGTGCGGGCACTTGGTTCGGACTCTCTACCGAGGTTGCCCCTACGGAAACACCTAGACATCTCCCTACACACTGGGCAGACCACTCCATAAGAGCCCTCTGTTGCCACGCAATGGTAGGATCATGGGTGCTTAACCAGGGAAGCCCCAACACCACGGGGTACGCAGGAGAGTCAATCAGATAAAACTGAATGATCTCCTCATGACCCCCATGCGTCGTCATCGTCAGTGGTGCTGTGACCTCCCTGATCAGGCCCGACCCCAACGGCCGGCTGTCTAAGGCGTGGACAGGAAATGGAGCTTCTACCGGCCGAAGGGGAATTCCTAACCTACAACAAAATGCCCGATCAATAAAGTTCCCAGCTGCGCCTGAATCTACTAGCGCCTTATGCTGGGAATGAGGTGCCACCTGTGGAAATCTCACAGGAATACTCATGTGACCAACAGAAAGCTCTGGGTAAGTGGGGCGCCTACTCACCTGGAAATGACTCCCCAGTGCGTGACCTGTTGTCCCCTCTCCCAGGAGACCCTCCCCAGCACCTGGCCGCGGTGTGTCCTCCACGACCACAGTTGGTGCAGGGGATGGCCCCCCTCAGGTTCTCTCTCCTCCTCTCTCTAGCGCCAGCACCCCCGAGCTCCATGGGAATCGGCTCGGAGGTGCTGGAGGGTGGAATGGACGACCCCCACTCGGGACGTCCGCGGGTAGCCAGCAGGGTGTCTAGACGGATGGAAATGTCCACCAACTGGTCGAACGACAGGTTGGTGTCCCTGCAGGCCAGCTCACGACGAACGTCCTCTCGTAGGCTACACCGGTAGTGGTCGATGAGGGCCCTCTCATTCCACCCCGCATCCGCCGCTAGCGTCCGGAACTCCAGTGCGAACTCCTGTGCGCTCCTCTTCCCCTGTCGGAGGTGGAACAGACGCTCTCCCGCCGCTTTCCCCTCAGGTGGATGATCGAAGACAGCCCTGAAGCGGCGGGGAGAATTCCGCGTAGGTGATGGTAGCGGCGTCTATTCCCCTCCATTCGGCGTTGGCCCACTCCAACGCCTTGCCGGATAGACAGGAGATGAGGCGGAGACGCTCTCGTATCCCGAGGGCGCCGGGTGTATGGTGGCCAGGTAGAGTTCCACCTGCAGGAGGAATCCCTGACACCCGGCTGCAGAACCGTCATATGCCCTCGGGAGCGAGAGCCGAATGCCACTGGGTTCCGGTGCTGAGAGAGGAGGACTGGCCGTTGGTGATGGGATGGTGTAAGAGTGCGTGGGCACCTCTCGAGTCACCAACCGGCGCAGAGTGTTGGACACCTCGTCCATGGCGGCCCCAAGTTGCCGGATCATGGTGTCTTGGTAGCTGATCCGGTCTTCCAGGGATTCGGGTGCCGCCGCTGTTCCTGCTGACTCCATAGTTTAGGTGTGTTGTTCTGTCAATAGTTCCGATGTGGATGTGGTGGAGGAGTCAGGCGCAGGACACAGAGGATACGTCCAAAAGACTTTAATTGTCCAAAGAGCAACAAACAAAACACGACCTCGAAAACAGACGAAGGCGAGGCAATTACGCAAACACGCGTAAACAATAATCCCAAACATAGACAGAGTGCAGATACGCAGCTCTGCACGACAGGCAGAAAATAACAACACACAATCAGACTAATGCAAAACAAGGAACTTATAAGACATGTAATCGACACACAAATGGACACAGGTGTAAAAGACAGACAAAAGCAATCACACTACGAAACATAGAGCGGTGGCAGCTAGTACTCCGGGGACGGCGAACGCCGAAGCCTGCCCGAACCAGGAGGAGGAGCAGTCTCGGCAGAATCCGTGACATTTGTTATATACCCTTTGTTGGCAATGACACAGGTCAAACGTTTTCTGTAAGTCTTCACAAGGTTTTCACACACTGTTGCTGGTATTTTGGCCCATTCCACCATGCAGATCTCCTCTAGAGCAGTGATGTTTTGGGGCTGTCGCTGGGCAACACGGACTTTCAACTCCCTCCAAAGATTTTCTATGGGGTTGAGATCTGGAGACTGGCTAGGCCACTCCAGGACCTTGAAATGCTTCTTACGAAGCCACTCCTTCATTGCCCGGGCGGTGTGTTTGGGATCATTGTCATGCTGAAAGACCCAGCCACGTTTCATCTTCAATGCCCTTGCTGATGGAAGGAGGTTTTCACTCAAAATCTGGAGTTTGGAGTGTGACTGTTTGAGGTTGTGGACTGGTGTCTTTTATACTGATAACAAGTTCAAACAGGTGCCATTAATACAGGTAACGAGTGGAGGACAGAGGAGCCTCTTAAAGAAGAAGTTACAGGTCTGTGAGAGCCAGAAAGCTTGCTTGTTTGTAGGTGACCAAATACTTATTTTCCACCATAATTTGCAAATAAATTTATTAAAAATCCTACAATGTGATTTACTGGATTTTTTTTCTCAATTTGTCTGTCATAGTTGACGTGTACCTATGATGAAAATTACAGGCCTCTCTCATCTTTTTAAGTGGGAGAACAATTGGTGGCTGACTAAATACTTTCCCCCCCCACTGTATGTATTATTTTTATTTTATTTTGGGGGGTGGGGTAAGGGGGGGTAGAAGGATTACTTTATCCTATCCCAGGTATTCCTTAAAGAGGTGGGGTTTCAAGTGTCTCCGGAAGGTGGTGAGTGACTCTGCTGTCCTAGCGTCGTGAGGGAGCTTGTTCCACCATTGGGGTGCCAGAGCAGCATACTCGGAGGGAATGTGCATTGTGGAGACCTCTCCACTGTAGTAGCCCCTAAGGAAACCCCTACACACCTCCCTGAGCACTGACTGGACCATCCCTTGAGAGCCCTCTGTTGCCATGAAATAGTGGGGTCATGAGTGGTTAACCAGGGAAGTCCCAACACCACAGGATACGCAGGAGAATCAATCAGATAGAGACTAATCCTCTCCTCATGACCCCCCTGCGTCCTCATTAAGAGTGGAGCGGTGACCTCACTGATTAGGCCTGACCCTAACGGGCGACTATCTAATGCATGTACAGGGAAGGGCACATCAACACAAACAGTGGGAATCCCTAAACTAATTGAATACTGACGATCAATAAAATTCCCAGCTGCGCCTGAATCTACCAGCGCCTTATGCTGGGAAAGGAGAAAACTCTGGGAAAACAACCTCAATACACATATGAGCAACAGGGAGCTCTGGGTGAGTCGGGTGCTTACTCACCTGAGATGGTCAACCAGTGCTCTGCCTACTGCCTCGACTCCCTGGGGACCCTCCCCAGCACCAAACCAGCAGTGTGTCCTCTGCGGCCACAGTTGGTACAGGGGACGGCCCCTCTCCTGGTCTCACTAAGCGCAGCACCTCCGAGCTCCATGGGGGTAGGGTCGGAGGTGCTGGGGGATGGAATGGACGGGCCCCGATCAGAACGTCCGCGGGTTTCCAACAGGTTATCCAGCCTGATGGTCATATCCACCAGTTGGTCCAGGTTGAAGTTGGTATCCCTGCAGGCCAGTTCCCGACGAACGTCCCCCCTTAGGCTGCATCGATAGTGGTCGATCAGGGCCCTCTCATTCCATCCTGCGCTGGCTGCCAGAGTCCTGAACTCCAGCGCAAAATCCTGGGCGCTCCTCCTCTCCTGTCTTAGGTGGAACAGACGCTCGCCTGCCGCTCTCCCCTCCGGTGGCTGATCGAAATCCTCGTAGCGGACTGATGTAGCATCAATTCCTCCCCACTTGGCGTTGGCCCACTCGAGCGCCTTCCCCGACAGACAGGAGATGAGGGCGGACACGCTCTCGTATCCTGAGGGCGCCAGGTGAATGGTTGCCAGGTAGAGCTCTACCTGGAGAAGAAAACCCTGAGACCCGGCTGGTGTACCGTCATATGCCCTCGGGAGCAAGAGCCGAATCCCACTGGACCAAGGTGGCGAAGGGGTGGACAGTGGTATGGGTGGTTGGAGGAGGTGTAGGAAAGCCACCTCTCTCCCATCGTTCCATAGTATTTACCACTCTCTCCATAGCGGTGCCGAGTGCCTGGATCATGCTCTCCTGTCGTTGGACGCGATCCTCCATCGATCCGGACTGACTGGCTGCACCTGCTGACTCCATACTGGTGCGTGTTTCTGTCACGAGTGTCAGTGTAATGCGGTGGGTTGAAGTCAGGCGCAGGACACAGAACTCAATGAAAACGTACTTTACTGATAAGTAAAGAAACCAATACAAAATACCTCCACACAGGGAGGAACAAACCCGCTCACCAAACGACACACGAAACGAAATAACAAACACGCACATAACACAATGGGAGCCACCGGGTTAAATAGGGAAGGAGTAATTACATGATGGGAAACAGGTGTGTGACAATCAGACAACAACAGGTAGAACATAGAAACATAGAACATAGATCGGCAGTAGCTAGTATTCCAGTGACGACGAAAGCCGAAGCCTGCCCGAGCAAGGAGGAGGGGCAGCCTCGGCAGAATCCGTGACAGGCAGTTACTCAGTGATGTGTTGGATTTGCCCCAAACATAAGACTTTAGTGTCTTGTTGCATACAATATGCATGTTTTGGGATGTTTGTATTCTGTATATTTGTATTCTTCTTTTCACTCTATCATTTAGGTCATTATTGTGGAGTCACTACTCAGTTTTCTCCCATCACAGCCATTGAACTCAGTAGCTGTTTTAAAATCAACAATGGTCTCATGGTAACACCCAAGTTTTATTTCCGGTCTTGCAGCTCATTTCAAGACGACTACATCTTTGATGTGTCTGGGTGGATTAATACATAATTAATACATAATCCACAGCATAATTATTAACTTGACCATGCTTAAAGAAATATTCAATGTCTGATTTGTTATCACTGCCCTTCTTCATTGAACTTACGAAAAGCTCCCTGGTCTTTGTAGTTGTATCTGTGCTTGAAATTCAGTACTTGACTAAGTGACCTTACAGATGTTGTATGAGTGAGTCCATGTATGAGTGAGTCCATGTAACTTATTATGTGACTTGTTAAGGCTTGCCTAAACAAAGGGGCAAAATAATTATGCAACAACTATATTTCAGTTATATATTTTTTATTTGTCAAAAAATATATATATAATTTTTCTTCCACTTTGACATTACAGAGTATTTTGTGTAGATTGTTGACAAAAAATTACAATTAAATCAATTTGAATCCCACTTTGTAACACAATCAAATGTGAAGAAATCCATGGGGTCTGAATACTTTTGTGAGGCACTATATCTAGGCCACTGTACCACACATCTTTGACCATCACAGGGCCTTTCATTTTGTTATTGAGTACTGCAAGTACTGATGTGGTTTCGCATCCAGATGAAACTGTTTTTTCACATTCAAGCATCCTACTATTTATTGCAGTCCCTTTTTACACGGTATGGGTTATGGGTTGAGTTAGCTACATTTCTATAAAATAACGCCTTTTCACAAATATAAGGGAGTTATATTTTCAGAGGCCTTGGATATGGCAAAAGAAAAATGCTGATTAGGTTAGTGAACAAAGTTGCTCTCATTTATTCTAAGACAAAGTTATGAGCTAATTATGTTAGAGTCTGGTGTCTTACTGTGTGTTTGGGGAGTAGAATGTTGCTGTACCTTTTCTCTTTCACTCACTCTGGGGAGAACAGTTTGAGAGCCATCTTAGCGAAGCGGTCCATTAGTTTGTCATTAGTCGCGCAGCGTGTAACCCAGAGGGTAGGGGGTTGACATGTTATTGGCACCACGCCCCATGGGTACCACAGTCAGGGGAAACTTCCGCCCTTGGTTGTGGTGGCAAAGGCCAGCTCCGTGACGGCTTACATACTCACTTCATTTTCTTAGCCACAGGCAAACAGCATGCTAGGGCCCCCTTGGACTTTCCCCAATCTCCTGTAACATAATGTATTTTTAATTAATGTAAGCAGCTTTGAAGATCTATTTGGGAATTCACCTATTTTTTGTCTCTCTCACAACTAGATATGATTCAGAAACCAAAACCAGAGGGAGAAAAGTGCATTTATATTATTTTGATATATATATTTATTTTCTTCTTTCACATGTGAATGTTTGAAGTGCCAAACATCTCTAGATTAACCATATCACATCAAAATGTCATGCAAAACAACCACTAACAGAATCACTGGCTTTTAATTACAGTGGGGAGAACAAGTATTTGATACACTGCCGATTTTGCAGGTTTCCTACTTACAAAGCATGTAGAGGTCTGTAATTTGTATCATAGGTACACTTCAACTGTGAGAGACGGAATCTAAAACAAAAATCCAGAAAATCACATTGTATGATTTTTAAGTAATTAATTAGCATTTTATTGCATGACATAAGTATTTGATCACCTACCAACCAGTAAGAATTCCGGCTCTCACAGACCTGTTAGTTTTTCTTTAAGAAGCCCTCCTGTTCTCCACTCATTACCTGTATTAACTGCACCTGTTTGAACTCGTTACCTGTATAAAAGACACCTGTCCACACACTCAATCAAACAGACTCCAACCTCTCCACAATGGCCAAGACCAGAGAGCTGTGTAAGGACATCAGGGATAAAATTGTAGACCTGCACAAGGCTGGGATGGGCTACAGGACAATAGGCAAGCAGCTTGGTGAGAAGGCAACAACTGTTGGCGCAATTATTAGAAAATGGAAGTTCAAGATTGCGGTTAATCACCCTCGGTCTGGGGCTCCATGCAAGATCTCACCTCGTGGGGCATCAATGATCATGAGGAAGGTGAGGGATCAGCCCAGAACTACACGGCAGGACCTGGTCAATGACCTGAAGAGAGCTGGGACCACAGTCTCAAAGAAAACCATTAGTAACACACTACGCCGTCATGGATTAAAATCCTGCAGCGTACGCAAGGTCCCCCTGCTCAAGCCAGCGCATGTCCAGGCCCGTCTGAAGTTTGCCAATGACCATCTGGATGATCCAGAGGAGGAATTGGAGAAGGTCATGTGGTCTGATGAGACAAAAATAGAGCTTTTTGGTCTAAACTCCACTCGCCGTGTTTGGAGGAAGAAGAAGGATGAGTACAACCCCAAGAACACCATCCCAACCGTGAAGCATGGAGGTGGAAACATCATTCTTTGGGGATGCTTTTCTGCAAAGGGGACAGGATGACTGCACCGTATTGAGGGGAGGATGGATGGGGCCATGTATCGCGAGATCTTGGCCAACAACCTCCTTCCCTCAGTAAGAGCATTGAAGATGGGTCGTGGCTGGGTCTTCCAGCATGACAACGACCCAAAACACACAGCCAGGGCAACTAAGGAGTGGCTCCGTAAGAAGCATCTCAAGGTCCTGGAGTGGCCTAGCCAGTCTCCAGACCTGAACCCAATAGAAAATCTTTGGAGGGAGCTGAAAGTCCGTATTGCCCAGCAACAGCCCCGAAACCTGAAGGATCTGGAGAAGGTCTGTATGGAGGAGTGGGCCAAAATCCCTGCTGCAGTGTATGCAAACCTGGTCAAGACCTACAGGAAACGTATGATCTCTGTAATTGCAAACAAAGGTTTCTGTACCAAATATTAAGTTCTGCTTTTCTGATATATCAAATACTTATGTCATGCAATAAAATGCAAATTAATGACTTAAAAATCATACAATGTGATTTTCTGGATTTTTGTTTTAGATTCTGTCTCTCACAGTTGAAGTGTACCTATGATAAAAATTACAGACCTCTACATGCTTTGTAAGTAGGAAAACCTGCAAAATCGGCAGTGTATCAAATACTTGTTCTCCCCACTGTAGTTGTAAGATGTTGGACCTCAGGGAATGCTCTTCCAAATGAATACATTCTTACACTTATAGGAAGTGAAATTAAATCCAACAGTGAATAAAATGTTTACCATTCAATGGATATTCATAATGTTTTTAACCTGATTTTTTTTCTTCAAAACATTTAAATCCCATACAACCTTGTTTTCCCTACGGAAGCCCTGAAACCCAAAGCAAAACAAAATAAAACGTAGACTCTTGGAATTATCTTGTCCGACCGACTTAGTATCTCGTTTCAACGACTTAGTAAAAAAAGTAAAAATATATGTATTTTTTTTTTACTAAGTCGTTTAAAATATGTATATACAGTTGAAGTCGGAAGTTTACATACACTTAGGTTGGAGTCATTAAAACTCGTTTTTCAACCACATTGGACACACATACTCATTCCAGGGTTTTTCTTTATTTTTACTGTTTTCTACATTGTAGAATAATAGTGAAGATATCAAAACTATGAAACAACACATATGGAATCATGTAGTAACCAAAACTCTGTTAAACAAATCAAAATATATTTTATATTTGGCATTCTTCAAAGTAGCCACCCTTTGCCTTGATTTTACATTTACATTTACATTTTAGTCATTTAGTAGACGCTCTTATCCAGAGCGACTTACAGGAGCAATTAGGGTTAAGTGCCTTGCTCAAGGGCACATTAACGTCATTTAGCAGACGCTCTTAGCCAGAGCGACTCACAAATTGGTGCGTTCACCCTATAGCCAGTGGGATAACCACTTTACAATTTGGGGGGGGGGGGGTTAATTGAAATGCACCTGGAATGCATTTCAATTAACAGGTGTGCCTTGTTAATTGGTGGAATTCCTTTCCTTCTTAATGCGTTTGAGCCAATCAGTTGTGTTGTGACAAGGTAGGGGTGGTATACAGAATATAGCCGTATTTGGTAAAAGATCAAGTCCATATTATGTCAAGAACAGCTCATTACTTTAAGTCATGAATGTCAGTCAATCTGGAAAATGTCAAGTACTTTGAAAGTTTCTTCAAGTGCAGTCGCAAAAACCATCAAGCACTATGATGAAACTGGCTCTCATGAGGACCGCCACAGGAAAGGAAGACCCAGAGTTACCTCTGCTGCACACATTTCAAGTAACAGACACATCTCAACATCAATTGTTCAGAGGAGACTGCATGAATCAGGCCTTCATGGTTGAATTGCTGCAAAGAAACCACTGCTAAAGGACACCAATAATAAGAAGAGACTTGCATGGACCAAGAAACACGAGCAATGGACATTAGACCGGTGGAAATCTGTCCTTTGGACTGACGACTCCAAATTTGAGATTTCTGGTTCCAACCACCGTGTCTTTGTGAGACGCAGAGTATGTGAACGGATGATCTCCGCATGTGTGGTTCCCACTGTGAAGCATGGAGGAGGAGGTGTGATGGTGTGGAGGTCCTTTGCTGGTGACACTGTCTTTGATTTATTTAGAATTCAAGGCGCACTTAACCAGCATGGCTACCACAGCATTCTGCAGCGATACACCATCCCATCTGGTTTGCGTTTAGTGGGACTATCATTTGTTTTTCAACAGGACAATGACCCAACACACCACCAGGCTGTGTAAGGGCTATTTGACCAAGAAGGAGAGTGATGGAGTGCTGCATCAGATGACCTGGCCTCCACAATCACCTGACCTCAACCCAATTGAGATGGTTTGGAATGAGTTCGACTGCAGAGTGAAGGAAAAGCAGCCAACAAGTGCTCAGCATATGTGCGAACTCCTTCAAGACTGTTGGAAAAAGCATTCCAGGTGAAGCTGGTTGAGAGAATGCCAAGAGTGTGCAAAGCTGTCATCAAGGCAAAGGGTAGCTACTTTGAAGAATCTAAAATCTAAAATATATTTTGATTTGTTTAACACTTATTTGGTTACTACATAATTCCATATGTGTTATTTCATAATTTTGATGTCCTCACAATTATTCTACAATGTAGAAAATAGTCAAATAAAGAAAAACCCTGGAATGAGTAGGTGTGTCCAAACCTTTGACTGGTACTGTATTTTACTAAGTCGTTCAAACAAGAGACTAAGTCGTTCGAATGAGATACTAAGTTGTTTGAATGACTTAAGATGTTGTTGGCCCACTTACATGCTCTGGCATTCAAAAGCAGCCCTATCAAAGAACTGTCAATGAATAATCATATCAATGGTTGGAATCAGTGAATGAATGGCTGCAGCAACGGTCTGACAAGAACAACTGGCGCAGCATAACAATTGAGGCCTAATTAGCCAAAATAATTATTAAGTTGTAGTATCTCGTTTGAACAACTTAGTAAAAAAAAGCGATACTAAGTCATTCGGACAACAGTATAAGTTATTTAATAAGGGAGGGCACAAATGTCATGAAAATAATGATGTTCACAATCAGCTGGCATAGAAAATCAAACCAAAACCCCCCCCAAATCAATTCAAATGTATAGGCTCACACACTAAATCACAAATGAAAATGGAAAATCTCTGTTTTTGTCAACCAACAATTTATTTGTCCTCCAATGTTAAGTACCCTATTTAGGGGACTTTGAGCGGTTCTGGACCGGTTCTGACTCTGTGAACGTCGAAGGGTCCAGTGCTTTATAGTGCCAGAAATTCCCATCTGTTTTCCTTCCGCTACCACTCTGTCAGTGGAGCTGACTTGAAGTGTCAGGTTTCACACCCAACATTTTCATAGGGAGTGACGTGTCACATTTTCTGGCCTATCCAGACAAATAATCGATTTTCCTCTGCCTCTGAGCGACGGAGCCAAGCCTGGGAGACGGCATAATAAAGGGGACAGTCTAGTGAATTATTCTCATCATATTATTCTCATCATATTCTGAGCTAGATTTAGAGCTCTCAACCTGAAAAAATACTAAATAATTTTGTAGAATTGATACATGACCACTTTCTCTTGGTCAAAGAGGGACAAAATCACTTTGTGCGCAAAGCTGAAGTTGTAACGAGTCTGCAGATATTCAAATAGTGTCTCTGCGTTGCTTAGAGGACGCTTGGCAGAAAATGATCTGTCGTCAGTTATATGAAATGGTGCCAAATTTGTACTGTCACTAAATATGAGGAGATATCTTATAGTAAGTCATTACAGCCCCAAACAACACAAAAAGGTTAATTACTGCTCAAGCACATTACTCCTAAAGCCATTATATCCACTAAGGACTACCTATTCAAGAACCTGGATCCAATTTGAGAGAAGAATAGAAAAATAGATAGGGAAAAACTGCAGGCCATTTTTGATAGCCCCCACTGCATGCAGACCTGTCACAATATATACTACTTCTGATGAGGATGTATTTCCCTTTGCTGTTCAAATCAAATCAAATCAAATCAAATGTTATTTGTCACACACACACGTGTTAAGCAGATTTTATTGCGGGTGTAGCGAAATGTATTATCTAACAATTTCACAACATATACCCAATACACACAAATATAAGTAAGGAATGGAATTTAAGAATATATACATATATGGACAAGCAATGACAGAGCGGCATGGACTAAGATACAGTAGAATATTATAGAATACAGTATATACATATGCGATGAGTAATGCAAGATATGTAAACATTATTAAAGTGACTAGTGTTCGATTTCTTAAAGTGACCAGTGATTGCAATAGGCAGCAGCAGCCTCTAATGTGCTAGTGATGGCTATTTAACAGCCTGATGGCCTTGAGATATAAGCTGTTTTTCATTCTCTCGGTCCCAGCTTTGATGCACCTGTACTGACCTCACCTTCTGGATGATAGCGGGGTGAACAGGCAGTGGCTCGGGTGGTTGATGTCCTTGATGATCTTTTTGGCCTTCCTGTGACATCGGGTGCTGTAGGTGTCCTGGAGGGCGGGTAGTTTGCCCCAGGTAATGCGTTCGGCAGACCGCACCACCCTCTGGAGAGCCCTGCGGTTGCGGGCGGTGCAGTTGCCGTACCAGGCGGTGATACAGCCCAACAGGATGCACTCAATTGTGCATCTGTAAAGGTTTGTGAGGGTTTTAGGTGCCAAGCCAAATTTCTTCAGCCTCCTGAGGTTGAAGAGGCTATGTTGCGCCTTCTTCACCACACTGTCTGCATGGGTGGACCATTTCAGTTTGTCAGTGATGTGTACGCAAAGAAACTGACAGGTCTGTAGACATGACTACTGGTTAATAATAATGTTCCTATTGTTATCAGCATAAGTAATATTAGGAAGGTAAAAATGTAATGTAGTTAACACTGAAAGCAAAAATGCATATAGAAGACATTAGCACAAATGTGAGAGTAATTGTTGTAGACATTAATCTCATCCATGCACTCATACCCACAGGAGTAGTAGAAACCCCTGTGCAGTATGGATGCTGCTGAGGAGAAGACGGCTCATAATAATGTCTGGAACGGAGAAAATGGAATGGCATCAAGCCATGTGTTTGGTGTATTTGATACCATTCCACCTATTCCGCTCCAGCTGTTACCACGAGCCCGTCCTCCTCAATTAAAGTGCCACCAACCTCCTGTGACTGTACATTTTATAAAAAACATGGCAATGGCATATACAGCGCATTCTGAAAGTATTCAGATCCCATGACTTTTTCCACATTTTGTTACGTTACAGGCTTATTCTAAAATGGATTACATTGTTTTTTTCCCCTTATCAATCTACACACAATACCCCATAATGAAAAAACAAAAACAGGTTTTTATACATTTTTGCAAATCTATAATAAAAAAAAAAACTGAAATATCACATTTACATAAGTATTCAGACCCTTTACTCAGTACTTTGTTGAAGCAACTTTGGCAGCGATTACAGCCTCGAGTCTTCTTGGGTATGACGCTACAAGCTTGGCACACCTGTATTTGGGGAGTTTCTCCCATTCTTCTCTGCAGATCCTGTCAAGCTCTGTCAGGTTGGATGGGGAGCGTCACTGCACAGCTATTTTCAGGTGCCTTTTAGCAAACTCCAAGCGGGCTGTCATGTGCGTTTTACCGAGGAGTGGCTTCCGTCTGGCCACTCTACCATGACCAAAGCCCTTCTCCCCCGATTGCTCAGTTTGGCCGGGCAACCAGCTCTAGGAAGAGTCTTGGTGGTTCCAAACTTCTTCCATTTAAGAATGATGGAGGCCACTGTGTTCTTGGTGACCTTCAATGCTGCAGACATTGATTGGTACCCTTCCCCAGATCAGTGCTTCAACACAATCCTGTCTCGGAGCACTACGGACAATTCCTTCGACCTCATAACTTGGTTTTTGCTCTGACATGCACTGTTAACTGTGGGACCTTATATATACAGGTGTGTGCCTTTCCAAATCATGTCCAATCAATTGAATTTACCACAGGTGGCCTCCAATCAAGTTGTAGAAACATCTCAAGGATGATCAATGGAAACAGGATGCAACTGAGCTCAATTCGAGTCTTATAGCCAAGGCTCTGAATACTTATGTAAATTAGGTATTCCTGTTATCGCTTTGTCATTATGGGGTATTGTGTGTAGATTGATGAGGATTTTTATTTATTTATTCAATTTTAGAATAAGGCTGTAACGTAACAAGATGTGGAAAAAGTCAAGGGGTCTGAACACTTTCCGAATGCACTGTATAACCAGTCTTAAAAGAGGTTAGGTACATTTTGCTATTCAATTCTCGTCCACATAATGAGAGGCACCATTACTTAGGTCAGTACACGATTTCTCCAAATGCACCAATAACGGAAGGCACATCCATTTAGTTGAAGCAGAAGATTTGTTTATATTTCTGGTCAATAATGATGGTTATGTGTGGGGTCTCCATCCACATTTCATAGTAATACTGAACTCCATTGCTGACATGTACAGATGCATATCTAATGGTCCAGGGATATTATAATTTGAAAATAAGCTGTATCGCTCTATATATCCAGGCTCTGTTTATATATCCAGGCTCTGTCGCAGCCGGCCGCGACCGGGAGACTCATGGGCGGCGCACAATTGGCCCAGCGTCGTCCAGGGTAGGGGAGGGAATGGCCAGCAGGGATGTAGCTCAGTTGATAGAGCATGGCGTTTGCAACGCCAGGGTTGTGGGTTCAATTCCCACGGGGGGCCAGTATAAAAAAAATATGTATTCACTAACTGTAAGTCGCTCTGGATAAGAGCGTCTGCTAAATGACTAAAATGTAAAATGTAAAATATATAGTTACATTCAATGATGGTGGAAAGAGGAAGATGGGTGTGTCCTCTAGTGAATACAAGGGTGGCCAAAACACACAAGAAACAACTAGGTTTAATGTCCAGGGATCTATTGCTCTGTTGGGACAGAATATGCTTTATTTTCCTTGTTCTGTGGGGAGAAGTAGTTCCTTGGATGCTTTTACAGTGAGGGAAAAAAGTATTTGATCCCCTGCTGATTTTGTACGTTTGCCCACTGACAAAGACATGATCAGTCTATAATTTTAAAGGTAGGTTTATTTGAACAGTGAGAGACAGAATAACAACAAAAAAATCAAGAAAAATGCATGTCAAAAATGTTATAAATTGATTTGCATTTTAACCCCTCTGCAAAACATGACTTAGTACTTGGTGGCAAAACCCTTGTTGGCAATCACAGAGGTCAGACGTTTCTTGTAGTTGGCCACCAGGTTTGCACACATCTCAGGAGGGATTTTGTCCCACTCCTCTTTGCAGATCTTCTCCAAGTCATTAAGGTTTCGAGCCTGACGTTTGGCAACTCAAACCTTCAGCTCCCTCCACAGATTTTCTATGGGATTAAGGTCTGGACACTGGCTAGGCCACTCCAGGACCTTAATGTGCTTCTTCTTGAGCCACTCTTTTGTTGCCTTGGCCGTGTGTTTTGGGTCATTGTCATGCTGGAATACCCATCCACGACCCATTTTCAATGCCCTGGCTGAGGGAAGGAGGTTCTCACTTGACGGTACATGGCCCCGTCCATCGTCCCTTTGATGCGGTGAAGTTGTCCTGTCCCCTTAGCAGAAAAACACCCCCAAAGCATAATGTTTCCACCTCCATGTTTGACGGTTGGGATGGTGTTCTTGGGGTCATAGGCAGCATTCCTCCTCCTCCAAACATGGCGAGTTGAGTTGATGCCAAAGAGCTCGATTTTGGTCTCATCTGACCACAACACTTTCACCCAGTTCTCCTCTGAATCATTCAGATGTTCATTGGCAAACTTCAGATGGGCCTGTACATGTGCTTTCTTGAGCAGGGGGACCTTGCAGGCGCTGAAGGATTTCAGTCCTTCACGGCGTAGTGTGTAACCAATTGTTTTCTTGGTGACTATGGTCCCAGCTGCCTTGAGATCATTGACAAGATCCTCCCGTGTAGTTCTGGGCTGATTCCTCACCGTTCTCATGATCTTTGCAACTCCACGAGGTGAGATCTTGCATGGAGCCCCAGGCCGAGGGAGATTGACAGTTCTTTTGTGTTTCTTCAAATTGCGAATAATCGCACCAACTGTTGTCACCTTCTCACCAAGCTGCTTGGCGATGGTCTTGTAGCCCATTCCAGCCTTGTGTAGGTCTACAATGTTGTCCCTGACATCCTTGGAGAGCTCTTTGGTCTTGGCCATGGTGGAGAGTTTGGAATCTGATTGATTAATTGCTTCTGTGGACAGGTGTCTTTTATACAGGTAAAAAACTGAGATTAGGAGCACTCCCTTTAAGAGTGTGCTCCTAATCTCAGCTCGTTACCTGTATAAAAGACACCTGGGAGCCAGAAATCTTTCTGATTGAGAGGGGGTCAAATACTTATTTCCCTCATTAAAATGCAAATCAATTTATAACATTTTTGACATGCGTTTTTCTGGATTTTTTTTTATTTATTCTGTCTCTCACTGTTCAAATAAACCTACCATTAAAATTATAGACTGATCATTTCTTTGTCAGTGGGCAAACGTACAAAATCAGCAGGGGATCAAATACTTTTCTCCCTCACTGTACATTTAGTTTTTCATGTCAATGTGCATGGTTTAAATACATATTATAAGATAATTTGGGTTGTGTAAATCATTGTAATGAAACATCTAATCTATGAAGTTCAATTAAACAGTCTTTCTCTTGAAATACAAGCAAAACATTAGTCAGAGAAGTTCCCAGAAGCCAATCACACAGTGCTGTGTACTCTCGGTTTGAGACGCTAAAGAAGTAAAGTGATTCATGGTACCATTGCAGCGGTAGCCTGGTAATTCTATGAAAGATGTTGGGAGTTATTAGGCCCTATAACCATGTCAGTGAGGTAATTAAACCATACCTCAGTAAATAGGAACACTTCGAGTCATCCATTTAATAGATTCGGGATGTGCCTTCTAATTGGAATTCCATTCCACAGCTTGTGAAATTTATTTCAACGTTATTCTCTGATCGCTAATTATATTCAATATGCTTTAACGATATCCAATGTGCCTACTAATTATTTCCTATTACGATCAACCACAAACCTGTGAAATGGAAGGGATATTAAAAGGGGAATTTGGATCGAGGTAACACCGTGTTGGTCCTGAAGCCAAGGCCTAATACGAACTGTATATTCCTTTATGTGAGGCTATGTTTCCCTCACTATGTGGGAAGGTTTAATCTTACTGGACCTACGGTAGATGGATTTTCTCCCCCGACTCTTTGAATTATTGCCATTGAAGAATTCCTCATGCTTAATAATATTGTTTAAAATTCATGGGGCCTTTTACAGCTTTATTACCACTAGAAAGCCACTCACACATTGTATTTCAAGGACAGAATTGTATTTCTGCATCCAGCTGAGTAAATGGCAAGACTGACATTTTATTCCAACATCGATACAATAAAGAAAATCAATGTAGCCTTATGCTGTGCTATTCATCAGGCATAATCACCAGGAATCAATCCATTACTGTGGTCATTGTTTCAATCATAATGCCACTTTACTGAATGTTGATGTGGAGTTCAATTCACACCATTTCTTATGGTCAATTTTTCAACCTTGTACCAAACAAAACCCAGTCCCTGGACTCCACACTCTTAGAAAAAAAGGTGCTATCTAGAACCTAAACGGGTTCTTCGGCTGTCCCCATAGGAGAACCCTTTTTTGTTCCAGGTAGAACTATTTGCAGTTCCGGTTCTACATGGAACCCAAAATGGTTCTACCTGGAACCAAAAAACGGTTATCCTATGGGGACAGCCAAAGAACCCTTTTGGAACGCTTTTTTCTAAGAGTGCAGGGAAATGCTTTTAAGCACTTTACAGTTGAGTTGAAGGAAGTGAAAGTGTATCAAAGCTTCAACTGAAAACTATGAAATTAGGCTTCAAAATGCTTCTCATAATATGTTTCAGGCCTTCATTATCCCACTGTAAATAGTATTTTTTTTGTCTCTTCTTGTCTTTCCTATATCATATATATAACTCTTATTTTATTTATTAGATTTTTATTTTATTTTATTTAATGTAATATCTTATGTTGTTCTTGTCTATTACTGTTCTGTACTTTGTCATGTATTTGTATGTTTTATGTGGACGCCAGGAAGAGTAGCTGCTGCATGTGCAGTAGCTAATGGGGATCCTAATAAACTAAACTAAACTGATTATTATGAAGAGCAAACTTTTTTACCAAATCAAATATGAAGAAAAACCACTACTAGTTCCTGAACTCCGGCAATGTGGAAGCAGATCTATTGCCTTCAGCTGACTCTTTGGCAGGCTTGTTGTCTCCTACGGCACACTAAATCTGATTTGACAATTTCACAGATCCCAGAGCAGCTGCTCCTCTTTATTAACCACATGTTACCTTCATTATCCGCTTGTTTTTAGCTCCGCTTTGCATGGAGGTGCCCACATGCATGTTCATAGCTGTGACTGTGGGGTTTATAGGGCCTTTAAGTGTTGTTATGAGCACTGATTTGGTGGGATTAAGAACTGATACAAGGGAGAGCGATTGATGAATAATTCAACATTTACATGTTGTGACAGTCATGGAATATAAAACAACAACAATAACTCTTACCCCAAAAAACTCTAAGGAGAACAACGAAAATACCACAAAATAACAGCTGAGGTAATAATACAAGTCACACGTTACATTTAAATAGGTATGAAATTTAATCAACCACATTAGTTCAGTTCAAAATACTTTTTTCAACAACAGTGCCAACTGAAGAATTATCCACTTCACAATCACTTGAAACTTTGTAAGTTGTCGTTATAGAGATTCTGGATCTGAAAAAATATAAAACACAATAAGTCATGAGTCACTAACATGAACCTTCTACTTCAACTAAAGCACTCATCAACAACAACTTTAACATCATGGGCAAACCATTTTCAATGTAGCCTGCTTTATAGAGAAAGACCTAAAGTGGTTCTTTACCGGACAGTTTAGCTGAATTGTTTCCTCAGATCAGAAGCCTCTGCTGCCATCTCCTCCTCTGTTCTCCACCTGGAAGGGACGTCCTCATTCTCACGGTCATGTTTCTGGAGCTGCACATAGATACATCACATAGTCCTTTACATTACTTTACTAAAAGTCTACTAAACAGAGGCTACTAGTTCATGAACAAACACCTGTATACCCAGACTTACCCGCACATACGCACACACATAGTCACCTGTTTACCTCAGTAACTGGAGGGAGAAATTGAAACAATTCCTTTGATGAGTATGCACCGGTGAATAAAAAAACTGTTTCAATGTAGCAGAATAAACAAAGCTGTTGACCAGGGGTTAGCAGAAACATTAGCACCCGATAGTCTCTGTGCACCTGACTGTTCCACCAGATTATAGAATATAAAAGATGGATGCCCAGAACAAAAACAACGACAACCTCACCCCTCATTTAGTCTTTTCAGACACAATCAGAGTTGACGTTTGAAATATAAACGTCTCGCCCTTCCAACAAGGTAAACAAGAGGAACCCATTATGGTTCATTGAGTATAGCCATGGAGGGGAAAATGTATGACTGTGACAGATTCTGACACCCGCGCCTGTTGTTGCTGTTTTTGTAACATTCGTAGATTTAGAGGGAAACAATGTACTTCATCACACTAATGCCTCCCCCAGGACAGAGGGGCTGACATGCTGAGGTTTGGAAGGTGTCGTCATTTTAACTGCCAGGGGGGGTTGTTTATAGTGTAAAGCTGCATGCAATACATACCCTCTCCCAACCATAAAAGCCACAACAGCAGGGGGTGGTTTTCAACTGCTATGGTTTCATATTGGGATCTGTCATATGTGGCTATTGTTTAGATGATGTTAAGATGCAGTAAAGTCCTCAAGGCTAGTATACAGTGTTCAGAATGAGATGTCTTTCAAGCCACACGAAATACATAAACATAAACAGTGCAGAAAGCTTGCACTGTTTGGTGATATTGCTTTTTATGTCCTTGAGTTATTTTCACAGCACATCTAACATGTTTGTGGCATGCTTTGTTAGTCTAGGTAAAAAACGATGCCATAAAAATACCCACCAGTTGCAGATAGCTACTGTAACAGCAAGGCACAGAGGAGAGGGATGCTTTATGTTCTCAGAGAGCTAGGCAGTAAAATGATTCAACATGTAATAGATGTCAATGTTTCCCCGCTTCCTCTCTAAACCGTCTGGAAGCTAAAACACCAGGGGGTCATTATTTCAATACATCTTCTCCTTCCAACACTGACAAGCGCTGTTCTGTTTTGTTGCATATTCTTTTTTGTTATATGGACAAACAGAATATGACCCTGGCTTGAAAGCTTGTCGGATTGGGTCCTGTAGAAAGCAGGAGATGGCAAGTGGGAACATGGGGACATGGGGGTCATCTCTCTAGGGCCCTTGGGAGTCATGCTAGCCCCTCTGCTAGGCTAGGCTGGGCCCTCTGACTGTTCATGTGGGTTATCTGGGACCACACAAACATACTGCTCAAACCCCAGACAAGCCTTATCTCAGCCCATCACACTGTATTAGGATCTAGTCCATTTACCTCACAGGACATTGTTACAGCAACTGGAGGATGACATTTTGTTGGGAAGGAGTTAATGGGGGGAGTGGTGGGGTTGGATGTAGTCAGAGATTTTGTAAGCTTCAAACGTTGAACTGAAATGGCTTTGTAGGCTCACGTAATCCCATAAGACATTACAATGTATTTCAAGCGTAGAAAACTCACATCAACATCATATTTCGCTGTAAGCAAAGGAATGGGGGAAGGAAAGATGTGTCTTTCTGATGTTGAAGCTTTTCTTTTTCTGGTAGAAAATTCATTTACAGTAAGATGAATTGCACACAGTTTTAGTAAGGCATAGTCAACTTATCAGAGATTTATAATGCGTGCAGCAAGTCACATAATTTGTCCCAAATTGATTTTCATGGGGACATTACGTATTTATGGAGCTCAAATATATTGGGTCCTTGCAACACAAAATACCAGCTGACACCTCAGATTATGTCATTAGAGACACTAATATGGCAATTTAGCCCTGAGCTGGTGACTAGCCTCTAATCATTTACTTGGGCCTCATACATCATATTATATCAAGGCAAAACAATTATTTCTAAGATACAGTAGTTTCTTAGTAAGTTAACATGGGCAATCTTCAACAAAAATTGGCCTAAATTGTTATCCTTTTACTTAATTGTGTTGATTCACAGGGCACACATATATTGAGTAAAAGCTGAATTGACAACAGCATGGAAAACTGGAGGTTTGCAGAACAATAGCTAATAGCATGCAATGTAATGTAATCATGTAATATTAACAAAGACTTGTCTCTGACTTTATCTGAATCATCATCAGGCTGATCAAGACTTAATCAAGTATTTTTGTTCTCCATCTAAAAATCTCCCACACAAATGCTGACACAACAACTGTAATGTCATCGAATTTTGCAGTGCTAATTGTGTCTCTTTGAGAAAATACAAAGCACCGAAAAACAAGAGATATTAATTCAAGTAAGACACTTTTTTGGCAGAAAAAGCATGGAATAGGATATAGCCTTCGTACAGTATCTCTTCTTCTTGGCATTGGTTTTCCCAGTATTTTATAAACTGTAACCTTCATACAACTTAAGTTCTTCATAGTTCATTAGACTGTTGAAAACAAGTTCCTTCACTTGTACATTATAAGATCTCAGCATGTCCAAGAAAACAGCAGCACAATTAGCAGCATGGTGTGTGTGTGTGTCTGTGTATGTGTGTGTGTGTGTGTGTGTGTGTGTGTGCATGTGTGTGTGTGTATGTATGCATGTAGAGTGGTTGGTCTTCCTGCTGTTCCTCTGAGAGAAGGGAAAGCCGATCCCCTTGTGTCCTCACTAGCAGCTGTGCGGATGTCCAAACACACACTGGTGTGTGTGAGAGTGTGTGTGTGTGCCTCTCCTTGAGGGTCTATGTTAACCTCTTTAGTATAGCCCCACTTCTCCGTAGTGAGCCTGAGAATTTAGACACAGAAACCCTGCTAACACTGTCAGTGACAAATGTGCCCATGAATACTAATGCTGGAGATGACTCGCAACATGGCCACAACCGGCTGTAGGTACAGTACAGTACAGTAGCTGGCTAGCTGTCTCACAGTGTGTCAAAGAGCTAATACCTCAACTGTCTGTTCACATTGGCGGGAGCAGCATGTGTGAATTGTCCCCCCCCATGGCGGCTTTTAATGTATCAATTTATGCCCTTATTAAAGAGATAAATGTGGAGCCAAGGAACATAATGGGTTTTGTTGGAGCTCCTTAACATTTAACACAGCACTCCAGTTAAAGGAGACACACCTCCGCTATCAGCATGGCTCTTCACTACGGGACTCTGACATACATGCTATGGCATTACAATGTCACACTAGAGGTCATCTAATAATTACGTGTGAACAAAAAGGACTTCAGAAGACAAGCTTTTGTTCAGAGGACAAGCTTTTTGCTCTCAGCGCGAAGACATCCTCCTCATTAAAAAATGTGTCACACCCAATTTACTCATAAATGGAAGTTTGTGGAATTCAAATCCCTCCGGGTGCATCAAGGCTTCTGAATAAATAAGGAAAACTGGGTTTTCTGGGGAACATACAGTGCCTTCAGAAAGTATTCAGACCCCTTGAATTTTTCCACATTTTGTTAGGTTACATTTTGTTAGGTTTCCTCATTAATCTACACACAATACCCCATAATGACAAAGCAAAAACAGGTATGAAATATTACATTTACATAAGTATTCAGACCCTTTACTCAGTACTTTGTTGAAGCACCTTTGGCAGCGATTACAGCCTCAAGTCTTCTTGGGTATGACGATACAAACTTGGCACACCTGTATTTGGGGAGTTTTGGCAAATGGGCTGTCATGTGCCTTTTACAGAGGAGTGGCTTCCGTCTGGCCACTCTACCATAAAGGCCTGATTGGTGGAGTGCTGCAGAGATCGTTGTCCTTCTGGAAGGTTCTCCCATCTCCACAGAGGAACTCTAGAGCTCTGTCAGAGTGACCATCAGGTTCTTGGTCACCTCCCTGACCAAGGTCCTTCTCCCCCAATTGCTCAGTTTGGCCGGGCGGCCAGCTCTAGGAAGAGTCTTGGTGGTTCCAAACTTCTTCCATTTAAGAATGATGGAGGACACTGTGTTCTTGTGGACATTCAATGCTGCAGAAATGTTTTGATACCCTTCCCTAGATCTGTACCTCGACACAATCATGTCTCAGCGCTCTACGGACAATTCCTTCGACCTCATCCCTTGGTTTTTGCTCTGACAAGCACTGTCAACTGTGGGACCTTATATAGACAGGTGTGTGCCCTTCCAAATCATGTCCAATCAATTTAATTTACCACAGGTGGACTCCAATCAAGTTGTAGAAACATCTCAAGGATGATCAATGGAAACAGGATGCACCTGAGCTCAATTTCGAGTCCCATAGCAAAGGGTCTGAATACTTATGTAAATAAGGTATTTCTGTTTTGAACTTTTAATACACTTGCAAACATTTCTAAAACTCTGTTTTCGCTTTGTCATTATGGGGTATTGTGTGTAGATTTCTGAGGATTTTTTTCTTCATTTAATCTATTTAAGAATAAGGCTGTAACTTAACAAAATGTGGAAAAAGTCAAGGGGTTGAATACTTTCCGAAGGCCCTGTATGTCAATACAGAGAAAATAAAAACATCCAATAAATCCGTCAACATATTTACACAAGATTCAGGACCCAGACCTCTTCATCCCCCATACAATTCAAAGATCTTAACATTTCAAATGGTTTAAATCAAATATATAGTTATGTTTATTGAGTTATTGATAATTCATGGTTCTAGTCTCTAGAGTCCTAGCCTCCCATTTAACCTTGGAGACCATGATAGAAATGGCAGATGCAAGTGCATATGTTTTAATCTCCACTGGTAATTACCTTTGGCAATCAGCTTCTGCAAGACACATTTCCATTCTTTGGTTTGTATTTTGAATAGTTTGAATGGTGATTTCACATGAGATGACTACTGTAGCTCACCTCTTGTACCATTCAATTTCACTCCTAACTCTCTCTGATTGATTCAGTTATGTTGGGTTTTCAAGATATGTTTGGATTAGGGTTGCAAAACTACCGGTAATTTACCAAAGTTACCGGAATCTTCAGTAATTTAGGTAATTAACAGAAAATCTATGGCAATCTATCGTAACTTTGGTCCTTTATACTTGAATAACTTGTAAGAAATGTATTCATATATAGTATACATTTTTTTATATCTGTGTCCATATTGTCCACGAGTTTCTAGTAAATATACAATATTGTTCAAGAGAAAAAAGCCTGATTAATGAAAAAAGCATCTAATCAACAATGGCATTATTTTCAATGAACTCCAACTACTGAATTTTCTTCACAACTGCCACCAGTTCGATGCCGAAACATTGACAACAAATACATACTAACATAGTAAAAATTTTTTTTCTTTGTACAGATATATAGAAAGGATATTTCATGCTGAAACCCTCATTTTAAACACTAATGGTATTCACTAAATTGATGGTTTATATTTAGGATAAAGTTTTACAGCTTTGTCATTCCGAAAACATTTTTTATTTTACATGTGTTAAGGCCACACAGAGGGCCAGAGATAATTACAGACACGTGATAATCTGAAGTACCAAAAAGGGCCACTAGATGTCTTGTGATAGATTACATAAAATCCTTGAAAAATACAAAAAAAAACATTCAAGTAACTTTCGAAGTTACCCTCTCTTTGCAACCCTAGTTCGGATAAATTGGAATCACAAATCAGGCTATTGGCAGCTTATTTAAATCATTTGGCAATGATTGTGTTTGTTGTGTTAAAATACTACACAGCATCCACTTATGTAATCAAAGTGCCATAGTTGATAGACAAATTGTAGTCGGTAGACAAACTGCCAAAATTCAAATATACACTGTAGCCTGAACCATATTCGTGCTGTTTGCTATCAAGACAGTTACAGTCATCGTTGCAGGATGTAGGCAGCACATCAACCTACATTTTAAGTTAACATTAGACAATGTGTTTGGGAACCACAGAAGTAAAGTGTAACACTAGAGAATGCACAAGCTTGCGAAACAGTAAAAGCTGGCCCACTCAAGTAAAGAAATTTATAAACACCGACCTCAGAGACAGAGAGGGTCCACTTTAGAATATAATTATAATTATTTACAACTGTACCATAGGGTCTTATTACAAGTTACACAAGGACAAATTGTATGACAGCGACAAAAAGTAAGTACTAAATAGGATTCATGGAGGATATAAAATAAAAGGAGAAATGTTAAATATGAATGATAATGAACTTACAGATCTAGACTAGATATGGTTGCTGGGGGCAAGGATATTACACATTTCCTCCAAACCATAACATTTTAATTGCACTGCCTCCTTGAATGATGCAAGCTGGTGGCTACTGGTAGGAGTTAGTGTGGCAGCATGGGGGCAGCAGTGTTGGATAATAGTGTGCTGAAGCCTCTTACATCAGAAACAAATACACTATATGCATTCCACAACTAACATCAGTTGTGTGCATGTAACTTCCAAACTGTCCAACATACAGTATTTTAAATGAATGTGTGATTATATAAATTAATATGCAACCATCTCATATTAGTCAGTTGGTTTGAACAAGGTGTTTACAGTGCTTTACATACAATTTGCACTCAAATATAAAGATTCTACTCCTTATGTATTTTTCCAAGCTTCACTGATTCTACCTTCTGTTTGGTTTGTCAGTCACATATTCTGGCCAACAGTAAAAACCCAGGAGACAGAGAGAGACAGAGTGAGAGGAGAATTTCACATAACCACAGTAAGAATAAATTGCCCTAGCTTCTCTCCTCCTGTCTTTCCTCTGTGACTGAAGCCATCTTGATGGCATGTAAAAACATTTTAGCAGCTGGTGCGGTAATTACCCAACAAAAATAATATTCCCCATATTTTTTTTTTTATAACCTTTTTCTGACAGGCTGTCAAACACGCGCCTCTATTCTCAGACACACTGATTAAGCTCGAGAGGTTCTGTGATGCGGACCCATTAGACGTTTCGAGAGAACACATGCAGAGATCCTATTGGCTTCCTTCTTGGCCACCCTCCCCGTACACTTGTGCTCCCCTGCTGAGACGGCCACAGGAGGGGCTCAGCACACGGCCTGTTGTTGAGAGAAGCCAGCTTTCATATGAGATCTCAGGTTCAGGTTGCAGACTGCACTCCAAGTACAGTAGAGTACAGTCACATGGTGCCAGAGAGAGGGCTCATCAGACACCCATGAGAGAGAGGGCGTGTGTTAGGCTAGGGAGAAGAAGACATGGCACAGTCGCATAATCTCAACTAGAGTACATGCTTATGAATCATAGAAACATACAGCACAGTATAATGGATTATATGATTATGCCAAGAGTTGGCAGTTGGACAATTATTATCACAGCATGTTGGATAGCTGGAAGACGCTACACTGCCTTTGGAGTGCACTTTATGATTTTAGTATTTCTGTGATAAAACTTCAGGGAAAAATATAAATCTTAACAATCTCAATGAGGAAATCAATTGTTGCCGATACAATGTTCTTCTGCAATGCACTGTATAGTAGGCATTTGTACTGTATTGGAGGTGAAGAGACCCTGATAGTATAGCTCTGTATGAGGCCATAGAAAGAGTCTACAGCTCTTTCAGAACAATCAGGGATCCATCTCAAAGTCAAGTAGGTAATATCATATTGCACGCAGAGAGAGGAATCAGACTTGATTAACCCCTGGTAACCCCATGTTCTCTTGTGGGGACTCTGTGTCATAGCACATGCAGGGCAGGACCCCATAAGTCAGACAAAACATGCTTTCATTAAGCACTGACCTCAGGGTCGCCGTGACCTCAGAGTCATCCATGGTTTTAGCAGAGAGGAGACCGCTAACGTGTCATCTGTAGAAACTGTATGTTAAAGATCATCAACTAGATTCAGCCGCAGATTTTTTCTTGAGCGGATGGTCGGGGGCCGGAACATAATTTGTATACTGCAAATTGATCGCAAGAAGCCCAAACAGATATAATATTAGACTAAAACATAATAATTTAAAATGTTGCTTACAGTTGTATACAATCACGTGTCTTTCTATTATGCGTAGGAATACTTGGGAACAGATTTCCAAACTTAACATTTGTCACGCTCTGGCTCCGGGACTTTGTGTGTTGAGCCAGGGTGTGTTCGTTTCGTGGTGTTTTGTTTGGTTGGGTGGTTCTATGTGTTGTATTTCTTTGTTGGGTTCAATGACTCCCAATCGGAGGTAACGAGTGTCAGCTGTCGGCTCGTTATCTCTGATTGGGAGCCATATTTATCTGTATGTTTTCCTGTGGGTGTTGTGGGTTTTTGTTCCATGTTCTGTCAGTTTAGCAGAGGACTTCACGAATCGTTCTTGTTTTGTTGTTTTGTTCCAGACTTTGAGTTAATAAAGTCATGTTCACTCAACGCGCTGCGCTTTGGTCTGTTCATTCGTCAGACGATCGTGACAGAAAAACCCACCATAAAAGGACCAAGCAGCGTGTCCAGGAGCAAAGAGACTGGACATGGGAGGAGGCGCCTGGTAAGGAGATCGAGAGGCTGGCGATGGCCCAGGTGGGCAAATCGTGGTCCTGGGAGGACATGCTCGGGGGCAAGGGACCTTGGGGGAAGATCAAGGCCCTGGCGAGAGAGAGCAACGGCGTCAGCAGGGTCATCGTTGGAAGGACGAGAGGCAACCCCAAAAAGTTTTTGGGGGGCACATGGCTTAGGCGGCTGGGCAGCAGGAGGCTGCCACAGGGGAGACGTGGAGAGAAGGCTATCGGATTACGGGAGCCATTGGCGAGTAGAGGAAGGGAAGTTGTTGCGGCACGGCGTGAGAGACTGATGTGTGTTACCAGTCCGGTCCGGCCCGTTCCTGATCCCCAGTTAAAGCCAGTGGTGTGTGTTCCCAGTACGGACCGGCCTGTTCCTACTCACGCATCAAGCCCACGGTGTGCGTCGCCAGTCCAGCCCGGCCTGTTCCTGCTCCACGCACAGAACCTACGGTGTGCGTCGCCAGCCCAGCCCGGCCTGTTCCTGCTCCACGCACAGAACCTACGGTGTGCGTCGCCAGCCCAGCCCGGCCTGTTCCTGCTCCACGCACAGAACCTACGGTGTGCGTCGCCAGCCCAGCCCGGCCTGTTCCTGCTCACGCACAGAACCTACGGTGTGCGTCGCCAGCCCAGCCCGGCCTGTTCCTGCTCCACGCACAGAACCTACGGTGTGCGTCGCCAGCCCAGCCCGGCCTGTTCCTGCTCCACGCACAGAACCTACGGTGTGCGTCGCCAGCCCAGCCCGGCCTGTTCCTGCTCCACGCACAGAACCTACGGTGTGCGTCGCCAGCCCAGCCCGGCCTGTTCCTGCCACTCGCACCAAACCTACGGTGCGCGTCGCCAGCCCGACCCGGCCTGTTCCTGCCACTCGCACCAAACCTACGGTGCGCGTCGCCAGCCCGGTCCGGCCTGTTCCTGCCACCCGCACCAAACCTACGGTGCGCGTCGCCAGCCCGGTCCGGCCTGTTCCTTCTCCCCGCACTAGCCCTGAGATGCGTGTCCTCAGCCCGGTACCTCCAGTTCCGGCACCACGCACCAGGCCTACGGTGCGCCTCAGACGGCCAGAGTCTGCCGTCTGCCCAACGGCGCCTGAACTGCCCGTCTGCCCAACGGCGCTTGAACTGCCCGTCTGCCCACGGCGCCTGAACTGCCTGTCTGCCCAACGCCGTCTGAACTGTCCGTCTGCCAAGCGCTGCATGAACTGCCCGTCTGTACGGAGCCTGCAAAGCCGCCCGTCTGCCATGAGCCTTCAGAGCCGTCCGCCAGACCCGGGCCGCTAGAGCCTTCCGCCAGACAGGATCAGCCAGAGCCTTCCGCCAGACAGGATCAGCCAGAGCCTTCCGCCAGACAGGATCAGCCAGAGCCGTCCGCCAGCCATGAGCAGCCAGATCCGTCAGCCGGCCGCGAGCAGCCAGATCCGTCAGCCAGCCATGAGCAGCCAGATCTGTCAGCCAGCCATGAGCAGCCAGATCCTTCAGCCAGCCATGAGCCGTCCAGCCAGGATCCGCCAGAGCCAGCCAGCCAGGATCCGCCATTGAGTCCGGTGCTGTCCCTTAGCCCGGTGCTGCCCCTTATCCTGGTGCTGCCCCTTAGTCCGGTACTGCCCCTTAGTCCGGTGCTGCCCCTTAGTCCGGTGCTGCCCCTTAGTCGGTGCTGCCCTTTAGTCCGGTGCCGCCCCTTAATCCAGTGGGGTTTAGTTGGGGGGTGGTCATGTGGAGGAGGCTACGTAAGCGGGTAGTGACTTTGGTGGGGTGGGGACCACGGCCAGAGCCAGAACCACCGCCGAAGAGGTATGCCCACCCAGCCCTCCCTTGTTTTGCCTTATTGAGGCGCGGTCGCAGTCCGCGCCTTTAGGGGGTACTGTCACGCTCTGGCCCCCGGGACTTTGTGTGTTGAGCCAGGGTGTGTTCGTTTCGTGGTGTTTTGTTTGGTTGGGTGGTTCTATGTGTTGTATTTCTTTGTTGGGTTCAATGACTCCCAATCGGAGGTAACGAGTGTCAGCTGTCGGCTCGTTATCTCTGATTGGGAGCCATATTTATCTGTATGTTTTCCTGTGGGTGTTGTGGGTTTTTGTTCCATGTTCTGTCAGTTTAGCAGAGGACTTCACGAATCGTTCTTGTTTTGTTGTTTTGTTCCAGACTTTGAGTTAATAAAGTCATGTTCACTCAACGCGCTGCGCTTTGGTCTGTTCATTCGTCAGACGATCGTGACAACATTACTTGTAGCTGATTTCCTGGTGTTTTTACAGTCTTTTATGTCCAACAATGAATACATTTTTTGTATATAATAATTTTAAAAAATGCTCAGAAAACTTGGGGGGCCAAATAAAACCACCCACGGGCCAAATTCGTTTGGGGAACCCTGCTGTATGTCCTTTACAGGCACAGGCCCATGCAGGGGCCAGCACTACAGCTTGTCAAATGGAAACGAGCAGATTCCCAAATGAGACTGGGTGACTTAAAGAGATGACACCTGGGCTGTCCCTCAAACTGCTGACTTCTTTATCCTTCTCTCTTTCCATCCTTCATTGTCTTTACTAGAACATAATGTCTCTTACTGTGTCCTCTCTGGTCCCTTGCTCATTTGGTGATGGTGAAATAAGATTTCATGTACATGGCTCTCCACCTCGAATCACAACAACCTCTCGACAGTCATGTCAGCATACAAGACTACCTTATCATGAGGGACATGCCCCACACCATGTAATTACTTTTTGCTTGATTGAAAGTCAGTATTTTTCTTGTTGTTCAATTTATTTCCATAACCGCAGGGTAGACCTGGTGTATTTCATAGTTTGATGACATTTTCCAAGACGGCATATTTCCAAGATAAGAAAAAGTTACTGTTTTACGCACTGACGTGATTAACTTACACATTGACCCAGAGTTGTGACATTTTAAAACAGAACAAGTAGTACTGTTGAATGATAGATACATGTTAACCACATGTACAGTTTGACTAGAACAGGGGTTCCCAAACTTTTTGGGACCCACTACCCCATTTTGATATCTGAAAATTCTCGCGACCCCAACCATGTGAAGAAAAATATGTAATTAACAGCCAATGTTTACTTTTTTATTTGGGGCTATGGCAGTCAATTGAAAAACATTCTAACAGTATTTCTGGTTGTCTTCTCAACTCACTATCACATACTTTTAATGTGGGGCTATGACAGTCAATTGCAAATTAGTCTGACATAATATCTCTCATCTCACAACCGCTAATGAAATGGGTGTGCTTGATGCATGTCGCGTCGGAGCTTCTCAAAGTCAGGGGGCGTGGTCGACAGTGCGCACCTCATCTCTGCTGTCACATCCAACCTGGATCGATATTCATTAGAGTTACCAGCCTCAGAAATTGCAGCCCAAATAAATGCTTCACAGAGTTCAAGTAACAGACACATCTCAACATCAACTTTTCAGAGGAGACTGTGTGAATCAGGCCTTCATGGTTAAATTGCTGCAAAGAAACCACTACTAAAGGACACTAATAATAAGAAGAGACTTGCTTGGGCCAAGAAACACAAGCAATGGACATTAGACTGGTGGAAATGTGTCCTTTGGTCTGGAGTCCAAATTGGAGATTTTTGGTTCCAACCGCCGTGGCTTTGTGAGACGCGGTGTGGGTGAACGGATTATCTCCGCATGTGTATTTCCCACCGTAAAGCATGGAGCAGGAGGTGTTATGGTGTGGGGGTGCTTTGCTGGTGACACTGTCTGTGATTTATTTAGAATTCAAGGCACACTTAACCAGCATGGCTACCACAGCATTCTGCAGCGATACACCATCCAATCTGGTTTGGCCTTAGTGGGACTATCATTTGTTTTTCAACAGGACAATGACCCAACACACCTCCAGGCTGTGTAATGGCTATTTTACCAAGAAGGAGAGTGATGGAGTGCTGCATCAGATGACCTGCCCTCCACAATCCCCCGACCTCAACCCAATTGAGATGGTTTGGGATGAGTCGGCCCTCAGAGTGAAGGAAAAGCAGCCAACAAGTGCTCAACAGACTGTTGGAAAAGCATTCCAGGTGAAGCTGGTTGAGAGAACGCCAAGAGTGTGCAAAGCTGTCATCAAGGCAAAGGGTGGCTACATTGAAGATCTCAAATATAAAATATATTTTGATTTGTTTAACAGTTTTTTGGTTACTACATGATTCCATGTGTGTTATTTCATAGTTTTTATGTCTTCACTATTATTCTACAATGTAGAAAATTGTAAAAGTAAAGAAAAACCCTGGAATGAGTAGGTGTGTCCAAACATTTGACTGGTACTGTATAGCGAACAAAAGTCAGTGCATGGGCATCTCGGCCCTCACAGCTAACGTCCATTTGGAGAGCATAAGCTGGGGAGTTTTTGAGTCATTCAGAGTTTCCCCTTGATTGCTAGCATACATTCTTCTTTTAAAAGTGTTATCTGACAAAGGTATTGATGTGAGTTTCTGTGCCTCTGCCTGTTTTCACAATATCAATTGCCACTGGTAATATCAAAGTCTCTGCAATAGTGTGTGGTTTCGTAGCGTAGCAGGCCTAGCCATTCACCGTGGGAAAGATTCAAGTGCAAAGGTCAAGGGTGGCCTTTTCCCATGATCTAAGGGCACTCTGGTTGAATTTTGTCTTTTAGATTTGAATAAGTTTCATTTCGATTTTTAAGGTTAACCACATTACAATGATTTTGAGATACAAAAACGAAATTATAATATATATATATTTTTGTATATACACTACCGTTCAAAAGTTTAGGGTCACTTAGAAATGTCCTTGTTTTCGAAAGAAAAGCACTTTTGTTGTCCATTAAAATAACATCAAATTGATCAGAAATACAGTGTAGACATTGTTAATGTTGTAAATGGCTATTGTAGCTGGAAATGGCTACAATGAATTTTTAATGGAATATCTACATAGGCGTATAGAGGCCCATTATCAGCAACCATCAGTCCTGTGTTCCAATGGCATGTTGTGTTTGCTAATCCAAGTTTATCATTTTAAAAGGCTAATTGATCATTAGAAAACCCTTTTGCAATAATGTTAGCACAGCTGAAAACTGTTGTGCTGATTAAAGAAGCAATAAAACTGGGCTTCTTGAGACTAGTTGAGTATCTGCAGCATCAGCAATTTTGGGTTCAATTACAGGCTCAAAATGGCCAGAAACAAAGAACGTTCTTCTGAAACTCATCAGTCTATTCTTGTTCTGAGAAATGAAGGCTATTCCATGCGAGAAATTGCCTATGTAGATATTCCATTAAAAATCAGCTGTTTCCGGCTACAATAGCCATTTACAACATTAACAATGTCTACACTGTATTTCTGATCAATTTGATGTGATTTTAATGGACAAAAAAAAATGCATTTCTTTCGAAAACAAGGACATTTCTAAGTGACCCCAAACTTTTGAACGGTAGTGTATATATTTTTTTCTCAGGATTTTGGAAATTCTCCCACGACCCCATTGTCATATCAGGCAAACCCACATGGGGTTGCGACCCCTAGTTTGGGAACCGCTGGACTAGAACAAGCATTGCTTTAAGTGCACAATGATTCACTGTAGTAGCTACGGACAATACAAACATTTTGCTTTGGGACCCAGATAGAGACATCCGTACTGAAATTGTATGGAGTGGCAGTCATGTTAGTCAAAGAATAGACTGTCAACCCTCTACTCACTTAGAGGTCTCCCCCTGCAGACAATTTCTCGCTCACGAAAGAGAGAACCCTTCATTTAGTTTAGTTTAAAGAAAATCCGGCAGCTCAATTAAACTCCATCAAACGGAATCTCTGAACCCTCTGACTGTTTTATTAATTTGTCTCTTTCTGGATTCCCCTTTTTGATGAAAGGGATAAAACCCACATGATACCAACTTCAGGAACCCTGGGATGAATGGTTAAAGAGGCATGCCCCATTTGACACAGATTACTATTACCATCACTTCAGTTATGTAAGGAACGCCACATCTGTAAGGAACACCACACTGTGAAGACACCATCCCTGTGATGTTCTGATTCCCAGGACAGGAGAAGAGGTACTCTGTGAAAAACCTTCAGGAGGGGGTAACATTTGCTATAGACAGGCTTTGATGGAGCTAATGAATGAAGTGATGTGGCATGTGTTTCAATATGTACGAGTTTGAGTGCTGTTCAAATGGGCCCTGGAAAGATTCTTATACTGAAAACAGTTGATATGTTTTTTTAACAAGAAAACTTCTGATATTATGATTGATTGAGATGCATTTTAATGTTATTTATTCACTGGTTCTAATTTGAATTAAAATAGTGAACACCCTTCTTCCAACAATACAAATGGTTTTCTTATTTTGGTGGGAAAATAAGTAGTGTAATGCCTCATAATCAGGAGGATGGTGGGAAATGCAGAGATGATATGATTAATTATATTTTTAGTGAACATTTCTCACACTTACAAATTACTATCCTTTTTATTTGGAGGTGTTATGAATGTATCATACTGTACCTTGTTAGAAAGTTAGTGACATCTTTAATATCTTCTCAAGAGTTAGTTTCCATAATATAATGACATTTCTCTGCACCCTTTTGATAATGAAAGTCTGTAGCAAAAAAACTAAAACATTCAGGGTGGCCAGTAGTCAGAAATTAATAAAGTCTGATAGCGTGCCTTCCATGTAGAGAACACAAAGGTTTAATGGGGAAATAGTGCTTTGATGAAAACGCTGATATCCCCATTTGGATGTCTTCAGGAGCCAACTGGCTGACTGGGGGACAGTTCTGACTTTTATCAAAGACCTGACCTTCTACGTCTCTCTCTCTCTCTGTCCCATCATCTGACCACTCTCTCTCTCTGTCCTGTCATCTGACCACTCTCTCGCTCTGTTCCATTATCTGACCACTCTCTCTCTCTGTCCCGTCATCTGACCACTCTCTTTCTCTGTCCTGTCATCTGACCACTCTCTCTCTCTGTCCCATCATCTGACCACTCTCTCTCTCTCTGTATTATCTCTCCCTCTGTCTCTCTCTCAGATCATACACTTGCTGTCTTTCTTACAATCCATATTAAACAGTACCCTGGCCTGTTATCCTCTCTGTGTTGAAGTAATGATTTGTGCTCCCAGAAAGTTGCCTGTCGCCATAACTGTCATTTACTTTAGCGGTAAGCTACCCCTCAGAAGGACTGGATTACCTAGACAGACAGACAGTCAATCTGGCCCCTCACTGAACTCTCTCAAGATGCCACATTGATTTTAGAATGAACGTATTCTGTCTCATTTAGGCCTGCCATCATTTATTCACGGTTTGCAGGTAATTTTTTTGAAAATGTGAAACGTCGCTACATAATGAGCCAAGAGTTTCCTGTCTTAATATAAAGTGATCACATTGTGACAGAATAAATACACAGACTAGAAATTGTGTTTCTGGCTCAGTGACAGGCAAGGACATTACAATTAATCCCTCCACAAAAACATCCTCCCGTGACAAAACTTAGTGAACAGAAGTTAGGTAAATATGAAAATACACAGTGACTTTAGAATATACACACAGTAAGTTAATGAGGAGAACTCTTTGCTATTATATCCCCATCCTCATGGAGAGCTTGGTTATTTCAGTAGTGTTGGCTAGAGGCCAGCTCTTATGAGGAGGAGGGATTGGGAAGGGAGGAGAGTGGTCCCTGGACTGGTCCCTCTGGATAGTGACAGGGGCTCTCAGTGGACTGCTGGACAATCTGGTGTGTGTCACAACAACCTGATGCCCTTCTTGGCCCATGAAAACTAATTACTCAGCGTGACAACTTGTATTGCTCTCCTTTTTTTCTCTAGCCCTCCCTCTGAGAAGCCAACAGGACTTTTGCGGTGGTTTGGTAAATGGGGACATAGCTACTACAGGAACCCACAGGTGCTAATTGAGCCAGTGCTGGTTCTTGGTGCTCACTTCCCTTTCCACCTTTCAACAAAGGCACCAGTATTGACATTGAAGTTGTGCCCTTCCTGTGATACACTACATACAAAAGTATGTGGACACCTGCTCGTCGAACATCTCATTCCAAAATCATGGGCATTAATATGGAGTTGGTCCCCCCTTTGCTGCTATAACAGCCTCCACTCTTCTGGGAAGGATTTCCACTAGATGTTGGAACATTGCTGCAAGGTCTTGCTTCCATTCAGCCACAATAGCATTAGTGAGGTCGGGCATTGATGTCGGGCGATTAGGTCTGGCTTGCAGTCGGCGTTCCAATTCATCCCAAAGGTGTTCAATGGGGTTGAGGTCAGGGTCCTGTGCATGCCAGTAAATTTCTTCCACACCGATCTCTACAAACCATTTCTGTATGGACCTCGCTTTGTGCACAGGGGCATTGTCATGCTGAAACAGGAAAGGGCCTTCCCCAAACTGTTGCCACAAAGTTGGAAGCAAAGAATCATCTAGAATTTCATAGTATGCTGTAGCGTTAAGATTTCCCTTCACTGGAACTAAGGGGCCTAGCCCGAACAATGAAAAACAGCCCCAGACCATTATTCCTCTTCCACCAAACTTTACAGTTCGCACTATGCATTCGGGCAGGTAGCGTTCTCCTGGCATCCGCCAAACCCAGATTAGTCCGTCGGACTGCCAGATGGTGAAGCTTGATTCATCACTCCAGAGAACGCGTTTCCACTGCTCCAGAGTCCAATGGCGGCAGGTTTTACACCACTCCAGCTGATGCTTGGCATTGTGCATTGTGATTTTTGGCTTGTGTGCGGCTGCTCATCCATGGAAACCCATTTCATGAAGCTCCCGACGAACAGTTATTGTGCTGACGTTGCTTCCAGAGGCAGTTTGGAACTTGGTAGTGAGTGTTGCAACCGAGGAGATACGATTTTTACGCTCTACGCACTTCAGCACTCGGCGGTCCCATTCTGTGAGCTTGTGAGGCCTACCACATCGTGGCTGAGCCTTTGTTGCTCCTAGACATTTCCACTTCACAATAACAGCACTTACAGTTGACTTACAATAGCAGCTCTAGCATGGCATATATTTGACGAACTGACTTGTTGGAAAGGTGGCATCCTATGACGGTGCCACGTTGAAAGTCACTGAGCTCTTCAGTACGGGCCATTCTACTGCCAATGTTTGTCTATGGAGATCGCATGGCTATGTGCTCGATTTTATACAGCTGTCAGCAACGGGTGTGGCTGAAATAGCCGAATCCACTCATTTGAAGGGGTGTCCACATATCTTAAGGTCTTAACTCCTGACATACCTGTGCTGCCCTGCACATCCAATCTTTCTATTTGGCACTTAGACTGTCTGTTTTCTTCACAGAGAAGGTATGTCACAATGAAAGTTTTGTTTTTAATGCAGTAATAGCTGAATAGAGAGGCTGAGTGCATTGACTAAAATTGCGGGTACACACATGCACAATTACATTTACAACAGCTTGCAGTCATACTAGGCCCAATGCGTTTGCTGAAAGAGCTAAATACAGGACCGCAAGGGGTTACATTGTTCTGAAAATCTATGTTAACCTCCTGCACTTTAATTTGCATAATAATATCAAACATTTTGCAGACACGGCTTATACATATTTAAGCACTACTTACGGTTGTACGGGCACACAGTTTGTAATATCTTGCTGTACAGCTACTGCCTGGGTCCTTATATAAGTCAACCTGACAATTTTTAGATTATTAAATATTCACATCAGCTATTGTCTCCAAGACTACATGAAGATCCATTACATTTAATGATCCCAAATTCTAAACCCTGCAACTATGAACCAACAAACCAATTCATTTTATTAATGTAATATTAATCTACAGAGTTATCTAGAGAATATACCTTAATATTGTTATTAAGGTACATTTTGAATTCTTAACATTCTCTGAAGTAGTCTTTGCTTAGAATAATGTATTCAACAGCAAAAATGAGCTAAACAGCTTTGCCCTTCCCAATCAAGATAGAAATTATCTTAAATTGACCACTAATGGACTACAAAAGCCAAGTTTACAGCACATTTAGGTGATGATAAAGAAACCCTAAGAGCTGCTATTAAGATTGACATTTGAGTTTGACGTTAATTTTTGCAATGACATGCTTGAATAGCTGTGGTGATAAACACCAGATGTCCAGACAGATGACGCTTTTCCGGGAAGAGAGCTCAGTGCATTTGTGGGTATATTAGAGAGAAATCAACACTGCTTGCTTGTGTACCTACTCTATCTTTAATGATCTCCACCAGGAGAGAGCGGCTGCCTCCTAAATGACTTGCATTTGAACAGAAGGGATTTGATCAGCACACTACAATAGTGACTGAAGTGCCACAAAGCTGCTGTCAATGGAAAAATAAAAATCCTTAACTCTGCCTCCCGAAAGGAATCACATCTCATGCTAATCTCTTGACAGGTACAATGTTCAAACAATATGCAGCTGAGTGATGCGCGTGTGGCCGTAAAGTCAACTTTGTCCACCCTCATGGCACAGGCGGCCGGTGGCACCTTAATTGGGGAGGACGGGCTCATAGTAATGGCTGGAATAGAATAAATGGAATGGTATCCAACTCATCAAACACACGGTTTCCATGTGTTTGATACCATTTCATTCACTCCATTCCAGCCATTATAATGAGCCATCCTCCCCTCAGCAGCCTCCTGTGCCTCATGGTACCTTGACCTTGGTGTTGGAGATCAAATACAGCTACGGTAAACAAGCAACAGCTGCTGTTGTCAAAGAAAACCATCACAGAGTGAAAACTTTTTTAATTTATGATATTACTTGTGTAAATGAGCAATGAGCCAGATCTTATGGAGCAAGGTTCATGTCGAAACCTACTGTTGTCAGTTATGCTATTGTCACTTTATTACAGCAAACATTCATTCTATTGCAGCGGTCTATGACGTCTAGGCCAAATCTTCACGTCATTTGCATAAATCATGCATTTATGTCAATGAGAGATTTGAACTAAAGTTTAAATTACATTCGCACGTCTCAAGCATCTGACTCCACTGACCTCATAACTCATCTGTATAATTCATCTGGTTTACAGGAGTGGGTCTGGTTAGGTCACCTTGGACTGCACCAACTTAACACCCTATACTACTCTATATCACCCATGTTGATTGCTTAAGCAGGCTCAATTGTCATGCTATATGATTTCAAAGTAGGTACCCATGGGTGACTGATAACAGGTATCAGGTATGAACCAATTTAAGAGGAACATGTCCTAAAAATAACTATGGTACGTTTATAGGCATGCAATATGGACGTCTGCAGGGCAATGAAATTGATGTACCCCATTTTTTTGTGTAAATCTCAAAGCAACAGAGAAAACATCACCCAGAGCAGTATATTCTGAAGTGTAAGCATTTAAAGGTTGGTACCACAGTGCTTCCAACACAACAAAGAGCACGGATTACATTAAACATTAAACCCATGAAAAAAAGAACCACCTAATTAAGTAATTAATGGGAGATATCAAAGGGACCTTTAACGAACTTAACTAAAAACATGTTGTGCTCTTGGCTCTTATTTACAGACTCTGGTTCCTTCATGATAGACCATTATCTGTCAGATAGTAATAGCAGTGATGTTACTTACCACCCAATGTATGCTAGAACAGAGGTACAGTTCCCTTGTATAAAATGAAACAGCTGTCAGATTAATGTGAGATCAAACAAAGCGCTAACAAAAAACCTCTGTCAACTGTCACATGCTGTATTGTAGCCTGTTAAGCAAATTAGTCAAGAGAAAGAATGTTGCAGTAGCAATGTCAAACATGTTGACAACAATGCTACTGTTTACTGGTTTTTATATTATGTGCACATTGTTTTTATACTGAGTTAGCATAGTCCTCTCTCGATAAATAGCAAACACTGTGGAGTCAATGATATCATCATTTCATAGAATCTAACTGCATTGCGTCAATCCAGACTTTCAATTACTGCATTTTTGAAAGGGTAATCATTACACTTTTCTACATGTTAAAATTCAGGGTTGAACCCAAATGCACACCCCTACCTAAAACAAGTAATTGTGTTATTTCCCCCTCTGAATAGTCTGTGTGGGTGGTTATGGTGTCCCTCTAATTAAACACTGGACTGTCTCTCTCCCCTTAACATTCACCTTTCCTGCACTGAGGGGGTGGTTCTATATGCCTCTGTCTTTTTTCTCGCCCCTTCAACAAATAACACAAAATATGAAACAAAAGTATGGTATTCTGTTCCTCCAAACTGAACTTTGAGGGCTACATTTTATATCCTTGGAACAATAATGAAAGCCGGAATAAAATCACTCACAATGCTTGTAGCAGATTTGAATAAAGTAAACAGTGTGGAAATGATGCGTTGTTCCAAATTCATTTTGGACTTGATATACCATCTGTTTAAAATGTAACTGTTATTTTGCGAGATGCTGTTGAGGGGACAAAGGGTGTCATCTTACTAATTTAACCTTAATGCGACAGAGAACAAGTTATTGTGTGATATCGTTTCTTACATTTTCACAACCTGTCTAATATTTATATGAACAAAATAATTTAAACTCTGAAGTAATTTATATCTTTTTTTTTACTTCTATAAAAATAACAGAGTGCTGCTTATGCAAAGTCTCCCCATTGTCTTTTTCAGATTTAATTGTATATTTAATGCTACATTCATATTCCATGGCATTTTAAACTCTCCCTGAACACTCAATGATAAATGAGTGTCCTCTAAGTGTCAGCAGCAAGAACTATTCTGCTAACAGCTGCACATTACTAACAGTAAGACTTTGCTAAGGAGAGTTGAGACTGCTATAACACATTACTAACAGTAAGACTTTGCTAAGGAGTGTTGAGACTGCTATAACACATTACTAACAGTAAGACTTTGCTAAGGAGTGTTGAGACTGCTATAACACATTACTAACAGTAAGACTTTGCTAAGGAGAGTTGAGACTGCTATAACACATTACTAACAGTAAGACTTTGCTAAGGAGTGTTGAGACTGCTATAACACATTACTAACAGTAATACTTTGCTAAGGAGTGTTGAGACTGCTATAACACATTACTAACAGTAATACTTTGCTAAGGAGTGTTGAGACTGCTATAACACATTACTAACAGTAAGACTTTGCTAAGGAGAGTTGAGACTGCTATAACACATTACTAACAGTAAGACTTTGCTAAGGAGAGTTGAGACTGCTATAACACATTACTAACAGTAAGACTTTGCTAAGGAGTGTTGAGACTGCTATAACACATTACTAACAGTAAGACTTTGCTAAGGAGTGTTGAGACTGCTATAACACATTACTAACAGTAAGACTTTGCTAAGGAGTGTTGAGACTGCTATAACACATTACTAACAGTAAGACTTTGCTAAGAGAGTGTTGAGACTGCTATAACACATTACTAACAGTAAGACTTTGCTAAGGAGTGTTGAGACTGCTATAACACATTACTAACAGTAAGACTTTGCTAAGGAGAGTTGAGACTGCTATAACACATTACTAACAGTAAGACTTTTAAGGAGAGTTGAGACTGCTATAACACATTACCAACAGTAAGACTTTGCTAAGGAGTGTTGAGACTGCTATAACACATTACTAACAGTAAGACTTTGCTAAGGAGAGTTGAGAATGCTATAACACATTACTAACAGTAATACTTTGCTAAGGAGTGTTGAGACTGCTATAACACATTACTAACAGTAAGACTTTGCTAAGGAGTGTTGAGACTGCTATAACACATTACTAACAGTAAGATTTTGCTAAGGAGATTTGAGACTGCTATAACACATTACTAACAGTAAGACTTTGCTAAGGAGAGTTGAGACTGCTATAACACATTACTAACAGTAAGACTTTGCTAAGGAGAGTTGAGAGACTGCTATAACACATTACTAACAGTAAGACTTTGCTAAGGAGAGTTGAGACTGCTATAACACATTACTAACAGTAAGACTTTGCTAAGGAGAGTTGAGACTGCTATAACACATTACTAATAGTAAGACTTTGCTAAGGAGAGTTGAGACTGCTATAACACATTACTAACAGTAAGACTTTGCTAAGGAGAGTTGAGACTGCTATAACACATTACTAACAGTAAGACTTTGCAAGGAGTGTTGAGACTGCTATAACACATTACTAACAGTAAGACTTTGCTAAGGAGTGTTGAGACTGCTATAACACATTACTAACAGTAAGACTTTGCTAAGGAGAGTTGAGACTGCTATAACACATTACTAACAGTAAGACTTTTCTAAGGAGAGTTGAGACTGCTATAACACATTACTAACAGTAAGACTTTGCTAAGGAGTGTTGAGACTGCTATAACACATTACTAACAGTAAGACTTTGCTAAGGAGTGTTGAGACTGCTATAACACATTACTAACAGTAAGACTTTGCTAAGGAGAGTTGAGACTGCTATAACACATTACTAACAGTAAGCCTTTGCTAAGGAGTGTTGAGACTGCTATAACACATTACTAACAGTAAGACTTTGCTAAGGAGTGTTGAGACTGCTATAACACATTACTAACAGTAAGACTTTGCTAAGGAGTGTTGAGACTGCTATAACACATTACTAAGATAAGACTTTGCTAAGGAGTGGTGAGACTGCTATAACACATTACTAACAGTAAGACTTTGCTAAGGAGTGTTGAGACTGCTATAACACATTACTAACAGTAAGACTTTGCTAAGGAGTGTTGAGACTGCTATAACACATTTCTAACAGTAAGACTTTGCTAAGGAGTGTTGAGACTGCTATAACACATTTCTAACAGTAAGACTTTGCTAAGGAGTGTTGAGACTGCTATAACACATTACTAACAGTAAGACTTTGCTAAGGAGTGTTGAGACTGCTATAACACATTACTAACAGTAAGACTTTGCTAAGGAGTGTTGAGACTGCTATAACACATTACTAACAGTAAGACTTTGCTAAGGAGTGTTGAGACTGCTATAACACATTACTAACAGTAAGACTTTGCTAAGGAGTGTTGAGACTGCTATAACACATTACTAACAGTAAGACTTTGCTAAGGAGTGTTGAGACTGCTATAACACATTACTAACAGTAAGACTTTGCTAAGGAGTGTTGAGACTGCTATATCACAGCCAGGTAAAAAAAGGCCACTTCCCGATGGACATCTCAAATAAGAGCTGTCAGAACATCGATGAGTACATTTAGAGGAGGTTGTTTAGTTATTAAGCGCCATTGATTTTGTTGTAGTCTGAATCACACACTCTCTCCTTTTGTGAGTATTCACAACAGATCTCTCCCTTTCACGTCTGCTCCACTTATTATCGATTCTCTGTATTGCTATTGATCTGATGTGTACATGAACTGACCAAGCAGAGTTAGTTCAACTGGAATGGTCCATACAGTCTGGTCTGGGCAATAGAAGCAGACACTGCTCTGTGGCTCTTTGACTTTGATCTAGATATGAACATACAGCTCTGGAACAGTTTCTCCTAGGGTATTAGCATCACAGCATACGGTATCAATGGACAACTAAAGGAATTAACCAGTCTCATCTGTATAGATCTGCTGAGGCAGAGGAAGCACAAATATGACTATAATGTATGTGGGGAAATACAGGATAACAAAAGGTATTTTTGTATTTGTTCATTAAATACATTCCTTCATGAGCCAAGCAAGTTCAGTTATTAGCTTAGACACAATAACCCAACATTCTTCAGGCTCTTGCTTGTGGCAGGATACTGTTTGTTCTGATAGTCTTCTCATGCCTATCGTCACATACCATACAGTAGGTTTCATGTGAAAGAAAGGAACAGTGTTGTTCTTTTTCTGCACAGATGGTGAAAGCTTAAGGGAGCCGTGTACAGACATACTCAGCCACTACAAGAAACCCACAAAGTCTCAGTAGGCTGGGGAACACATAGCAACAGCATAAATATTGTATACCACATGACTACAAGTGTGTGTGTGTGTGTGTGTGTGTTGATGCTCACACATCAACATTTTAAAAAACAAAAGCTTACATCGTAATTGCCGAAACAAAAATACACTGCTAAAAAAAATAAAGGGAACACTAAAATAACACATCCTAGATCTGCATAGAACTTTTTTCTTTACATAGTTGAATGTGCTGACAACAAAACCACACAAAAATTATCAATGGAAATCAAATTTAGCAACCCATGGAGGTCTGGATTTGGAGTCACACTCAAAATTAAAGTGGAAAACCACACTACAGGCTGATCCAACTTTGATGTAATGTCCTTAAAACAAGTCAAAATGAGGCTCAGTAGTGTGTGTGGCCTCCACGTGCCTGTATGAGCTCCCTACAACGCCTGGGCATGCTCCTGATGAGGTGGTGGATGGTCTCCTGAGGGATCTCCTCCCGGCCCTTGACTAACGCATCCGCCAACTCCTGGACAGTCTGTGGTGCAACGTGGCGTTGGTAGATGGAGCGAGACATGATGTCCCAGATGTGCTCAATTGGATTCAGGTCTGGGGAACGGGCGGTCCATAGCATCAATGCCTTCCTCTTGCAGGAACTGCTGACACACTCCAGCCACATGAGGTCTAGCATTGTCTTGCATTAGGAGGAACCCAGGGCCAACCGCACCAGCATATGGTCTCACAAGGGGTCTGAGGATCTCATCTCGGTACCTAATGGCAGTCAGGCTACCTCTGGCGAGCACATGGAGGTAGCCTGAGAAATGCCACCCCACACCATGACTGACCCACCGCCAAACCGGTCATGCTGGAGGATGTTGCAGGCAGCAGAACGTTCTCCACGGCGTCTCCAGACTCTGTCACGTCTGTCACATGTGCTCAGTGTGAACCTGCTTTCATCTGTGAAGAGCACAGGGCGCCAGTGGCGAATTTGCCAATCATGGTGTTCTCTGGCAAATGCCAAACGTCCTGCACGGTGTTGGGCTGTAAGCACAACCCCCACCTGTGGACGTCGGGCCCTCATACCACCCTCATGGAGTCTGTTTCTGACCGTTTGAGCAGATACATGCACATTTGTGGCTTGCTGGAGGTCATTTTGCAGGGCTCTGGCAGTGCTCCTCCTGCTCCTCCTTGCACAAAGGCAGAGGTAGCGGTCCTGCTGCTGGGTTGTTGCCCTCCTACGGCCTCCTCCACGTCTCCTGATGTACTGGCCTGTCTCCTGGTAGCGCCTCCATGCTCTGGACACTACGCTGACAGACACAGCAAACCTTCTTGCCACAGCTCGCATTGATGTGCCATCCTGGATGAGCTGCACTACCTGAGCCACTTGTGTGGGTTGTAGACTCCGTCTCATGCTACCACTAGAGTGAAAGCACCGGCAGCATTCAAAAGTGACGAAAACATCAGCCACGAAGCATAGGAACTGAGAAGTGGTCTGTGGTCACCACCTGCAGAACCAGTCCTTTATTGGGGGTGTCTTGCTAATTGCCTATAATTTCCACCTGTTGTCTATTCCATTTGCACAACAGCATGTGACATTTATTGTCAATCAGTGTTGCTTCCTAAGTGGACAGTTTGATTTCACAGAAGTGTGTTTGACATGGAGTTACATTGTGTTGTTTAAGTGTTCCCTTTATTTTTTTGAGCAGTGTACATTAATTCAATTGCTTTTAGCATTCTAGTTGGGGAAACATGTGAAGGCTGGATCTCCTTACAATATTTTCAGATTTTCCTTTCCTATAATGGTTTAACTCGCTCACTGGGTGAATCACTATGAAGGACGGCCCTCAGGTTGGTTCCCTCAAAAACAAAAGTTGAGAGACTGCCACTAATCACACACCACCAATACAAGACGACAACATACCATTGACACAGGCAGCTTAAAGAACGGTGAGAATATTCTTCAATTAATCTCTCGTGGACAGACATACGTAATGGTATCGTACCGTCTGTCAACAGACTGTGGGATGCGACAACTAACGAAAAACTTTGTTTCCGGTACACTGATTTTTTAGTACCTGATCATTTGGACAAATCATGGTTTTCCAGCTGCTCGCCTGCTAGCGTTTTTCGAATTTTGGAAAGGGAGGGGACATTTGGCCCATAGACTTGCCTGAAACTTGCAGAGAGTTTCAGTTGAGAGGGAGGGAGACTTCGCAAGTGGCGTTAGTATTTTTCTCTTAACATTTCCCCCCAGAACTTAATCGACCATCTGATGCAGTTACGCTAAATTTTTGTTCTGGGTTTCCAAGAATATTCTTCAGGTAATACCAGACGACAGGACATCATTGAATCATCTACCTGATGTCTGAGGGGTAGCTCTCAGCACACCTTGACAGACCAATTGGCTCTGCAGGAGCACATTCGTACCCTTCACACCTTATAACCATAGTTCTGTCTTCCCCTGCTTTGATCAATGTCATGGCCTTGAGAATGTCCCTCAAACACATCCGTTCCAGACCTCTGACTTCATATTAAAGTCGTTGCCGATACAAAAGACATCCCGTTATACAGTTTATTTTAATTACACTCTTTTAGGGGCTGATTAATTCTGTCATTTTGTGATAACACAGAATTCTAATAGCGACTAATTAACATGCAAATGCATGGGGGCTTTATTGGTAATGGGATTTAGTGTCTACTATGGAGCTGTCACCTGTTCGATCAGTGACAGACAGGGATGGGGGAGTAGTGTGTTTGATTTACCTTCCCTGTCCCTTCATCACACTGTCTGTCTGGGAGTCAATTTAACCCGTCAGTCACACAGGGATGGGAAATGCAGCCTGGTCACATTCTCCATCTCAATTGCATGTGTTTGGTAGGAGCAATGTGCCTCATAAGAGCAGCTCAGCTAATGATAGGGCTTCTATATCTGATGGTTCATGTCTATGTTCGATGTGAGACAAAGTCAGAAAAAAACATCCAGTGTTGATGCATGAAAACAACAATGGTCTTTTTGTTCTTGAGAACAAATGGTAGCAGGACAAAGTGTGCATACACAATCCACTGCCTTCCTTGCATGCCTTTCATTCGCTGAGCGACAGCAGAGTAAACAGGTGTTGAGGATTAATCACAACAGATTTGTGCGAAAACAACGAGCAGGTTGAGTGACACAGTGTACAAACATGGCTTTAAAGCTCTTTAGCAGTGATTGGACACAAAAGGGAACAAAAGCTAGATGTGGCCTTGGTGTTAGAACCCAGAACCCCAGCTCCAGAGGCTCCAGAGGCTGGGGCAGAGCAGGATGGCGACAGAGGTGGTGTAATGACCAGGCCTTGGACAGTTGGACAGGAAGTGGCTTGGTGTGGCACAGCACCAGCACCAGCGCCAGGGGATTGTCCAGGCTAATTGGCTCTGTCCAATGCCCAGACTAACAGCTCCAACACTGGGACTGGGGTGTGGGCCAGACTCGGCAGGCAGATGCTGACTGGCACCATGCTGGCACTGAAGTCATGTCAGTGCAGGTGTTGGGCTCGGATGGGGCCGGGCTCAGAGAATGCTCAGTGGGGATGTCACTGGAACCAATTTCTCTCTTTCTTTCTCTCTCCGGAGCTGGAACTGGATCCAAAACAACTCCACTACCCGCATCCAACAGATGTGCGAGCTGGCATGTAATTAAAACTGTCCAGGATGGGTGAACGGACACAGGAAGTTCTACATATGTAAGCTACAACATGGTATACTTGGAGAATATTATATACAGGTCAATGAAAATAAATCTCAGAATCACAAATCTCAAACCGAGTTTTGATCGATTGCTGCCATCCAACCCACTCAAATTCAAGAACAGAGTTGTTACACAGTTATGAGTCCCCATCTTTACCCTCCACTCCAAAAAAGGTAATCTCCAGTTAAATAATGAGCAGCAGCCTCAGACTGATAACACATCCTCAATTATAAGAGAGAGAAAAGTCTAATTACAGACCCTTCTTCTGTACTAAGATTATTAGGCAGAAACTGATAAAAGGCTTTAGTACCTGGGCCCTGCTCTCTCTCCTTCTCTCTCTCTCTTTTCCATATCGCTTGCTATCTCTCGCTTTGCACTGTATTACCTCTCCTGAAGAGAGGAAATCTGCAGCACTCCTGCTATGGCTGTAATCACCTTTAATTGCAAAATCTCTGAGAATAACTATCCCAGCAATTATTTTCACAGTGAGGGCACAGGTAGAGGGGCTTTCTCTACAATCACACACGCTCTCATCGGGAGGTAGTGGGCTACAGTGGGCTTCAGAACAGCCTCAATTTGTCGGGGCATGGACTCTACAAGGTGTTGAAAGCGTTCTACAGGGATGCTGGCCCATGTTGACTCCAATGCTTCCCACAGTTGTGTCAAGTTGGCTAGATGTCCTTTGGGTGGTGGACCATTCTTGATACACATGGGAAACTTTTGAGCATGAAAAACCCAGCAACGTTGCAGTTCTTGACACAAACTGGTGCGCCTGGCACCTACTACCATACCCCGTTCAAAGGCACTTAAATATTTTGCCTTGACCATTCACCCTCTGAATGACTCACATACACAATCCATGTCTCAAGGCTTATAAATCCTTCTTTAACCTGTCTCCTCCCCTTCATTTACACTGATTGAAGTGGATTTTAACAAGTGACATCAATAAGGGATCATAGCTTTTACCTGGATTCACCTGGTCAGTCTATGTTATGGAAAGAGCAGGTGTTCTTAATGTTTTCTACACTCAGTGATTGTATCTCTCATATTTCCAAAATTTTTTTTATGTGATCAAGACTTGAGCCCCTTTTCATCCTGCTGGTATGCTACAGACCGTGACACTGGCCCCCATGTCTATATTAGGGAGATGGAGAAGTGCTGTGCACGGCAGAAGGAGGGTCAGAAGTCAATTAGAATATACTCCCACTCTGGGCAGGTGCGGTGCTCCATTTGCGATGTGGTTCGCTCTTTCAGAAGTAGCTGTACATTAGAGGAGGTTCATTTTAGCACGTCAGCACTTCTATTCCTGTTGTGTAAAAAGCTGTATTATCTTTCTAAAGACACAGTCTTGATGTATTGCAGTGCACCTGTCTCCCCGACTGTTTTAAACAGAGAAGCATGCAAACCCAGAAACAAGTGTTGTTACATAAAAATATTTTATCTAGAAAAGCACATATTCTTTCTAGGAAAATTATCAAGTGCAATACTTCTGCATGAACCAATGTATCCTTGAAGTCACACAGATATTTGTCCTGTACCATACTGTGTCCTGGAAGCCCTCTCCACTGTGCCATAGTGTGTTCTGGAAGCCCTCTCCACTGTGCCATTGTGTGTTCTGGAAGCCCTCTCCACTGTGCCATAGTGTGTTCTGGAAGCCCTCTCCACTATGTCATAGTGTGTTCGGGAAGCCCTCTCCACTGTCCATAGTGTGTTCTGAAGTTGAGAACCTCTCCACTGTTCCATAGTGTGTTCTGGAAGCCCTCTCCACTATGTCATAGTGTGTTCTGGAAGCCCTCTCCACTGTGCCATAGTGTGTTCTGGAAGCCCTCTCCACTGTGCCATAGTGTGTCCTGGAAGCCCTCTCCACTGTGCCATAGTGTGTCCTGGAAGCCCTCTCCACTGTGCCATAGTGTGTTCTGGAAGCCCTCTCCACTGTGCCATAGTGTGTTTGTTGCAGAGGGCATACTGTAAACACTAGCCCACATTTGTATTACGTCCTGATAATTAAGCCACATGAGTATAGAGAGGGGTGTGCTGTAAGGACACTGAAGAAGCCATAGGGATTTGAACTGGCCTCCATAACTATCCCATGCCATTCCCTTCATATCCCAGTATTTACTATTCATGTTACTATTCCAGCTGGGACAGAAAAAGGAACCCATTTTCAGATCCTTTCTCCCAGCTTCCTTTGCCACCATCAAAGTAATTTGCACTACAGAGACTTATGGGAAGGCACATGTTTAAAATACCCCAGAATGAACACCACGCTCTGGATTCCCAGAAGAAATTAAAGCAGAACCGGTGGTTTATCGTCTCCTGTCCATGCTGCTACACAACTGTGACAACCCCCACCGGACACGGTATACATGCCCGCTTTTTACGTTCACAATGGTTCCATTGTGAAAAAAAGAGAACCAACCAACCTATTGAAGATGAGAAAATATACAATCAAATCAAATCACAAGGGGGGGCTGAAGAATGACTGGTGATTTTGCTGCTCGACCCAAAGACTCTTCCAGAATCAAATTACACTTTCTCAGCAGGTACTCTCCCAGACTATCTTCTGTTCTGTGGACGCATAATTTAGCTCTCCTTGGGCCACTCTGCACACGGCCGACAGAGAGACGGCAGAGCTGAAGTAAATGAGAAATGATTTAGGCTAAAAGGTTAGTTGGCACAATCCACTCGCCACTCTCTTTGTTGCTGCCTGCCACTTTCGATAAGCCAGCTCTCCTAATACAAACACAATATTTAAAGACTTGACTTTCTCTCTCTTTCCTTGTGCAAGACTGACTGATGTCTATCACAGGGCTCAGAGACATGGAGCTTAGCTGTGTCTAGGACTGTGTGTGTGTGTGTTTATCTTTGTGTGTATACTGAATGAGTGTGTGTGTGAGAGAGAGAGAGAGAGAGGGAGCGAGAGAGAGAGAGAGGGAGAGACAGAAACAGAGATAGAGAGACGGAGAGAGAGAAAGAGAGAGAGAGACAAAGAGAGAGCGAGAGAGTAATAATATAATAAATAATATGCCATTTAGCAGACGCTTTTATCCAAAGCGACTTACAGTCATGCGTGCATACATTTTTGTGTATGGGTGGTCCCGGGGATCGAACCCACTACCTTGGCGTTACAAGCACCGTGCTCTACCAGCTGAGCTACAGAGGACCACAAGAGAGAACATGAGAGAGATTGTTTACCCATCAACACTATCTGCCGGTATGAAGTGAGTCAAATTTTGTGAATTAATTTATGTTCTCTCTTTGCATAAATAAAGGTAAAAAAAGAAAAGTATTAGTCCTGTAATGGCTACATTCCACAACTCTCTATACATTTATCAATTTGTGAATGTATTAATATGAACATTCTCCAAAATATAAATCATACTGAAATCTAAATGAGACCACACTACGACGGGAGAGTGAACTTTTACATAACTGCTTGAACATGACCCATGTTTGACAGGGCTATAATTATCGGAAATGTATGAATTACATTATTTATCCAACTTAAAACAAACTGCCATTCACTGATCTATATGAACAGGGAGTGTCTACAATCATAGCCGCGGGACGTACGGGTGCTGGGGGTGTTGCCAAAATTATACGAAATATTTTCCCCCAAAACATTTGAACAGACATAAATAAAATCATTAAAAAATACTACACCAAAGAGCATAATTTAGCCATAGAAGATCAATAGCTTGTAGGATTTTGGAACCTCTAACCCTGGCTCTTTGACTGTTAAACTCATGGATATACTAGCAATGGCTGCCAGTCCTGGGAACTGCCATGTATGGATTATATTTCTATTGTTGGTTGTAGCTGTCAGTTTGCCTTTCGCAAATTTCAAAATACAATCTCGGGAAAAACGTACAGTTTGGAAAGCAAATGCCTACTGCTGAAAATAGATCACTAATCTGTCTGTAGAAGCTAAATAAAAAAATGTCTCAAACAACTTTTGAGTGATTCTGAGCGAACAACACTGTTTTTCAAAGTAGAATACCGGTGTCTTGAGATAGGCTATTGGCACGCGCACTTCGGCCATCACCGGTGAGTAGCCTAGGCTTCATCTTCATCATTGGGTGAGTGAGTGTCACTGGAAAGTTTATTTAGTAGCCTATACAAGAATATATATATATATATATATATATATATATATATATATACTACAGTTCAAAAGTTTGGGGTCACTTAGAAATGTCCTTGTTTTCGTTTATTTTCTATTTTTATGTCCATTAAAATAAGATCAAATTGATTAGAAATACAGTGTAGACATTGTTAATGTTGTAAATGGCTATTGTAGCTATAAACGGCTGATTTTTAATGGAATATCTACATAGGCGTACAGAGGCCCATTATCAGCAACCATCAGTCCTGTGTTCCAATGGCACATTGTGTTTGCTAATCCAAGTTTATCATTTAAAAAGGCTAATTGATCATTAGAAAACCCTTTTGCAAGTATGTTAGCACAGCTGAAAACTGTTGTGCTGATTAAAGAAGCAATAAAACTGGCTTTCTTGAGACTAGTTGAGTATCTGGAGCATCAGCAATTGTGGGTTCGATTACAGGCTCAAAATGGCCAGAAACAAACAACTTTCTTCTGAAACTCATCAGTCTATTCTTGTTATGAGAAATGAAGGCTATTCCATGCGAGAAATTGCCAAGAAACTGAAGATCTTGTACAACGCTGTGTACTACTCCCTTCACAGAACAGCGCAAACTGGCTCTAACCAGAATAGAAAGAGGAGTGGGAGGCCCCGGTGCACAACTGAGCAAGAGGACGAATACATTAGAGTGTCTAGTTTGAGAAACAGACGCCTCACAGGTCCTCAACTGGCAGCTTCATTAAATAGTACCCGCAAAACACCAGTCTCAACGTCAACAGTGAAGAGGCGACTCCGGGATGCTGACCTCTATGCAGAGTTGCAAAGAAAAAGCCATATCTCAGACTGGCCAATAAAAAGAAAAGATTAAGATGGGCATAAGAACACAGACACTGGACAGAGGAAGATTGGGAAAAAAAGTGTTATAGACAGACAAATCGAAGTTTGAGGTGTTCGGATCACAAAGAAGAACATTTGTGAGACGCAGACCAAATGAAAAGATGCTGGAGGAGTGCTTGATGCCAACTGTCAAGCATGGTGGAGGCAATGTGATGGTCTGGGGGTGCTTTGGTGGTGGTAAAGTGGGAGATTTGTACAGGGTAAAATGGATCTTGAAGAAGGAAGGCTATCACTCCATTTTGCAACGCCATGACATACCCTGTGGACGGCGCTTGATTGGAGCCAATTTACTCCTACAACAGGACAATGACCCAAAGCACAGCTCCAGACTATGCAAGAACTATTTAGGGAAGAAGCAGTCAGCTGGCATTCTGTCTATAATGGAGTGGCCAGCACAGTCACCGGATCTCAACCCTATTGAGCTGTTGTGGGAGCAGCTTGACCGTATGGTACGTAAGAAGTGCCCATCAAGCCAATCCAACTTGTGGGAGGTGCTTCAGGAAGCATGGGGTGAAATTTCTTCAGATTACCTCAACAAATTGACAACTATAACGCCAAAGGTCTGCAAGGCTGTAATTGCTGTAAATGAAGGATTCTTTGACAAAAGCAAAGTTTGAAGGACACAATTATTATTTCAATTAAAAATCATGTCAATGACTACATTTCCTATTCATTTTGCTATCATTCTTATTCAAACTCATTTCATGTATGTTTTCATGGAAAACAAGGAAATTTCTAAGTTAGCCCAAAATATTCAACGGTATGTATATACACTGCTCAAAAAAATAAAGGGAACACTTAAACAACAGAATGTAACTCCAAGTCAATCACACTTCTGTGAAATCAAACTGTTCACTTAGGAAGCAACACTGATTGACAATACATGTCACATGCTGTTGTGCAAATGGAATAGACAACAGGTGGAAATTATAGTCAATAAGCAAGACACCCCCAATAAAGGAGTGGTTCTGCAGGTGGTGACCACAGACCACTTCTCAGTTCCTATGCTCCGTGGCTGATGTTTTGGTCACTTTTGAATGCTGGCGGTGCTTTCACTCTAGTGGTAGCATGAGACGGAGTCTACAACCCACACAAGTGGCTCAGGTAGTGCAGCTCATCCAGGATGGCACATCAATGCGAGCTGTGGCAAGAAGGTTTGCTGTGTCTGTCAGCGTAGTGTCCAGAGCATGGAGGCGCTACCAGGAGACAGGCCAGTACATCAGGAGACGTGGAGGAGGCCGTAGGAGGGCAACAACCCAGCAGCAGGACCGCTACCTCCACCTTTGTGCAAGGAGGAGCAGGAGGAGCACTGCCAGAGCCCTGCAAAATGACCTCCTGCAGGCCACAAATGTGCATGTGTCTGCTCAAAAGGTCAGAAACAGACTCCATGAGGGTGGTATGAGGGCACGATGTCCACAGGTGGGGGGTTGTGCTTACAGCCCAACACCGTGCAGGACGTTTGGCATTTGCCAGAGAACACCAAGATTGGCAAATTCGCCACTGGCGCCCTGTGCTCTTCACAGATGAAAGCAGGTTCACACTGAGCACATGTGACAGACGTGACAGAGTCTGGAGACGCCCGTGGAGAACGTTCTGCTGCCTGCAACATCCTCCAGCATGACCGGTTTGGCGGTGGGTCAGTCATGGTGTGGGGTGGCATTTCTTTGGGGGCCCGCACAGCCCTCCATGTGGTCGCCAGAGGTAGCCTGACTGCCATTAGGTACCGAGATGAGATCCTCAGACCCCTTGTGAGACCATATGCTGGTGCGTTTGGCCCTGGGTTCCTCCTAATGCAAGACAATGCTAGACCTCATGTGGCTGGAGTGTGTCAGCAGTTCCTGCAAGAGGAAGGCATTGATGCTATGGACTGTCCCGCCCGTTCCCCAGACCTGAATCCAATTGAGCACATCTGGGACATCATGTCTCGCTCCATCCACCAACGCCACGTTGCACCACAGACTGTCCAGGAGTTGGCGGATGCTTTAGTCCAGGTCTGGGAGGAGATCCCTCAGGAGACCATCCGCCACCTCAACAGGAGCATGCCCAGGCGTTGTAGGGAGGTCATACAGGCACGTGGAGGCCACACACACTACTGAGCCTCATTTGGACATTACATCAAAGTTGGATCAACCTGTAGTGTGGTTTTCCACTTTAATTTTGAGTGTGACTCCAAATCCAGACCTCCATGGGTTGATACATTTGATTTCCATTGATACATTTTGTGTGATTTTGTTGTCAGCACATTCAACTATGTAAAGAAAAAAGTATTTAATAAGATTATTTCATTCATTCAGATCTAGGATGTGTTATTTTAGTGTTCCCTTTATTTTTTTGAGCAGTGTATATATATATATATATTTACTGAACAAAAATATAAACACAACATGTAAAGCGTTGGTCCCTTGTTTCATGAGCTGAAATAAAACATCCCAGAAATTTTCCAGATGCACAAAAAGCGTATTTATCTCAAATGTTGTGCACAAATTTGTTTACATCCTTGTTAGTGAGCATTTCTCCTTTACCAAGATAATCCATCCAAATGACAGGTGAGGCATTTCAAGAAGCTGATTAAACAGCATTATCATTACACAGGTGCACCTTGTGCTGGAGGCAATAAAAGGCCACTCTAAAATGTGCAGTTTTGTCACACAACACAACGCTACAGATGTCTCAAGTTTTGAGGGAGCGTGCAATTGGCATGCTGACTGCAGAAATGTCCACCAGAGCTGTTGCCAGAGAATCACATTTTTATTTCTCTACCATAAGCCGCCTCCAACGTTGTTTTTGAGAATTTGGTAGTACGTCCAACCGGACTCGCAACCGCAGACCATGTGTATGGCGTCGTGTGGGCAAGCGGTTTGCTGATTAACTCTATGCGAAGGAGATGTGTCGCGCTGCATGAGGCAAATAGTGGTCAAATTTCTGATCCACTCCTCTACCCTCTTTTTTAAGGTATCTGTGACCAACAGAGGCATATCTGTATTCCCAGTCATGTGAAATCCATAGATTAGGGCCTAATGAATTTATTTAAATTGACTGTAACTCAGTAAAATCATTGAAATTGTTGCATGTTGCGTTCATGTTTTTGTTCAGTACAGACACTCACAGGTCAATTTATTAGGTACACCACCCTATTCATGAAAATGGATCGCTTCTACAGACAGTGAATCACGTGGCCATGGCTTGCTATATAAAGCAGGCAGACAGGCATCGAGGCATTCAGCTGCTGTTCGCTGGAACGTTAGAATGGGTAAAACAAATGGCTTAAGTGATTTTGAGTGTGGTATGATCGTCGGTGCCAGGCGTGCCGGTTACAGTATCTCAGAAACTGCCGCCCTACTGGGATTTTCACCTACGACATTGTCTAAGGTTTACCAAGAATGGTGCGACAAACAAAAAACATCTAGTCAGTGGCAGTCCTGTGGGGGCTAAAACAGCTGGTTGATGAGAGAGGTCGAACGAGAATGATAAGAATGGTGCAAGCTAACAGGCGGGCCACAAATAGACGACCACAAAGGGTTCCACTCCTATCAATTAAAAACAAGACGAAGCGGCTCCGGTGGGCATGAGATCACCAACACTGGACAATTGAGGAGTGGAAAAACATAGCTTGGAACATGACAGCGAGTTCAGTTTACTTGAGTGGCCTGCGCAATCCCCAGACCTCAACCCAATAGAGCATCTTTGGGATGAGATGGAACGGGCTGTTCGCAGCATGAATGTACCGCCATCCAATCTGCAGCAACTGCGTGACGCCATCGAGTCAACATGGACCAACATCCATGTGGAACGTTTCCGACACCTTGTAGAATGCCCTGAAGAATTCAGGCTGTTCTGGAGGCAAAGGTGGATCCAACTCAGTACTAGATGGGTGTGCCTAATAAACTGTCCGGTGAATGCAATCTGTGTGTCTCTTCATTGGCCTGGGCTATTGTTTGCATTCAAAACCAGGTTGTTTTTATTGCTCTCAGTTTGTCACTGTCTGAGTAGCCACTAATTTCAGTCATTTGTGTGATATTAAAAAAGATTCTGCTAATGTCTTCTCTCATGTAAATAAAGTAGAATTGCATGAAATGCGTTTATAAAAGGCACAAAAAAAAAACAGACACTGCTAAAAACGCAGCTGCTCATCTGTATTGCTACTACACAAATGCTATGCAATGCTTTATTATTAAAAAATACAACTGAATATAACACTGACTGAGTATACAGGACATGAGGAAAAGTGAGAAAGGCATCTGCAGTGACGTGCTGTATCAGAAGATGACAGTGCTTTATTGGAGTTGGATGTAGCTTTCTGTATCACATTACAGACCCGGACCCAGATGTCTGACTGAATCTGTCTGCTGAATCTCAGCTCTGCCATGCTTCTCTGAGTCTCTAAACACAGTGGGGGACATTTTTTACAGTGCAGAAATGCAGAGATATTACCCAAGATGACCCCCTCGATTTCATGTACTCAACACTGCATTTAATTCAAGATGAGTTTGGAATACTGCAGATCCTTATTGCATTGCATGTGTCATATTGTTTACTTTTAAAGCTGTGTAAGTCATGGATGCTTTCTCAAGGAGACCGTGAGAGAGAGTTGATTTAGGAGGAAATATTGCCTCAAGAACTGTGAGTAATGCAGTCTTGTTTGGTAACATGTTAGATCCCTCATGGAGCTATTCATATTATTCATAAATCTATGTGAAGGTGTTACCTCTTTCTCAGCATAAGCTTATGCAAAGAGATACTTGAGACCTAGCAAATAATACATCTAGTAATGAAGTGAATGTGTTTGGAATGTGAAGCCGATCACAACTCTGTAAACCATGCTTCATACATATATTTGCATTCCAAATGAGATGCAAATCAACACTTCTCTGACATCTCCTGAACCTCTCTCACACTTAGCTAACAACGAAAATTGTGTTCAAGCTGTAAACGCTTGGGCGTGCGCACCACATCAGATGATTCCTGCTTTATTGGGCAATTTACCAGGTCCTCCACGACAACAACAACATTAGCATATGGAGAGAGAGAGAGAGAGAGAGAGAGGCGAGAGAGAGAGAGAGAGAGAGAGAGAGAGAGGCGCGAGAGAGATAGAGAGAGAGAGAGATAGAGAGAGAGAAGAGAGAGAGAGAGAGAGAGAGAGAGAGAGAGAGAGAGAGAGAGAGAGAGAGAGAGAGAGAGAGAGAGAGGGGGTAAGGAGGGGGACTATATAAGTTGCTGCTTCTAAAAAGTACAGCAACTTCATGGTCTTTCCATATGCTCAGCTAAATCAGCTCAATACATCCCACAGTCGGTAGAATAATTAACAGTTTCATCATCGGCGAACGTTGTCAATAGCCGGTTATGGCGAACACATTTATAAACTTGACAATGCCAAGTACCCCATGGGAGGCTAGCTGTGCAACTAAATCGCTCGCCTTGTCTTCCTCAGTAGGGACAGATGGGAGCAGCAAGGAACAGAGATGCTTTAACACAGACTTGGAAAAGTAGAAGAGAAAAGAAAGTGGATTGAAAGCTGCAGAGAGGAATACATAGATGTGTTTTTATTTTCTCACAGAGGAATCAATACATAACTCATACAGTGATCCTGCCTAGTATCGTTGCAAGCCTGACCAAAGACAGGGCCTCACTCAAAACTAGTTTAAAAACAATGCATTTTTAAAAGAGTATAGGAAACAAATGTATAAATAAACAAAGCGAGGAGCTGACTTCACAGGGATGTATTGATTGTTTGTGGTTGTCGTTGATCAAAAGACGACAGTGATAGTACAGACACTAAAATCTGATAGTACAGATACTTAAATCTACTTCTCAAGGTAGATTCCACAGCTCTGATGATTCATCCAGACACTAGTTATAATATAATAATAATATGCCATTTAGCAGACGCTTTTATCCAAAGCGACTAACAGTCATGCGTGCATACATTTTTTTTTGTGTATGGGTGGTCCCGGGGATCGAACCCACTACCTTAGCGTTACAAGCGCCGTGCTCTACCAGCTGAGCTACAGAGGACCACAATCTCACTTGTTATTAAACGATGGTTAATCTCACTTGTTATTAAACGATGTGTGTGTGTGTGTGTGTGTGTGTGTGTGTGTGTGTGTCCGTGTCTGTGTGTGTGTCCGTGTGTGTGTGTCCGTGTGTGTGTGTCCGTGTGTCCGTGTGTGTGTGTGCATGCAATGTAAAAAGTAATTAGTTCTGCTAACTACATTTTTGGTTGGAAACCCGTAGCCAAGAACCATTCATGTAACCCTACTCAAAGTATTCCAGTGTTCAATACTTAAAGTGACATCACAACCCATATGGTTATCTTTTTAAGGTAAATACTTCACTGTTTTGTGTTTTATGAACTTTTTTACACTAAATTACATGTATTCTGAACTATAACGATTGAAGTTACTTCAACATGAATATTTGTTGTAGTGAACATAGAAATGTAGGGTCCTTTCTACTTAAATTCTTAACCTTCATTACTATTTTATTTTTCAAGTGTAAGTAGTTCTGGTCGTGTCTTAATATTCAAAATTGTTTTATATATTTGACGATTTGTCATTTTAATCCACGTTTGCATGCATTGTTGAGCACAGTGCTCATTCCTCTAGTAACTGGAGGTAGGGCAGTAAGCATTACAGGATGCTGTATTAGCCTCTGTCATGACCTTGTTGATAGTGGGAATGGCTACTCATTACTGAACGTCAATTTGCTTGACGGTTTTGATATCAGTTTATCAAGAGCAATTACACCTCATAGCACAAAAAACTGCTTAATACTAGTTTAGAAATGTCCTTCTCTTTCTTCAAACATGCATACAACATTGTGTAAAAGTATTATAAACGCAAAAACCTGAGCCACGTGGCATGATTACGTTTTAATAACTTGCAAAAACATAATAATTCTATATCAGCACAACACAGATAAACAAGTGTTTTGAAGTAAAATATAATTGTTTCTGACGACTACTTTATTATTTTTTAAATGTTAGATTGACTTTAAAATATTAAATAATCATAACTTGTAAATACTAAAATTAAGATTAGCAGAGCACAAATAAATAAAGTTAAATTTTTCAATAACCTAATATTTGTTAACAGTATTCAAAAACATTAAGTGATAAGAAATCTTATTGACATTTGAGTTAGTCCCACTTTTATGATTTGAGTTCTACTGACAGTTGGAGATGTTTGAGTTGCCACTACTCAATTTATTTTCTGAGTTAGGCAGTTACTTTTTACAGTGTGTGTGTGTGCGTGTGTGTTTTCTGCTGAATAATATGTCTAGAGATACCTGTCCTCCTACACAGTCTCAGATAGACCCTGATACAGGTGAGGATGAGGTGAACAACATAACAAGAACCCAAAGGGCTAATGGGTTCCCATGGTAAACATTATTATTTGACACCCCCTCACTCCTCCCTTTATCTAACACAGTAGGCTACAATACTGCATGTCCAACAGTGCCAGACAGATGGGGGCTGCACTTCAGAACAATTGCTCATCATTTGCACAGGAAAGTGTGGGCCGTGTTCTGGATCTTTCTCCTTTATCTAAACTATCGGCGAAAACTCCTACTCCCCCCGGGATGGGAAAATGACAAATCTTGGCCCTTTAATAAAAATGTTAACTAGGTGAGTGTCAGAGAGATGGATAGTAGCCTGTCACAGCAGGCAAGAACATGAGGATCCATTGATATTTCTCATTACATGGCCCTATTCCCCCCTATGTTCCCTAATAACACTGCCACAAAATATGATGAATCACAGCCAAATAACAACGCAGAGACTCCCCTGAATATGATCGCTCTGTCTGGGTATCCTCACACACAGCAGAGGGGAGTGCCATCGATAAAGATCTAATGAGCAATGCTATCAAACAATATCAGGGTTGATAGGGCTAGCTGAGAGAGAGGCCCACTACATTTCATAGCCAGGCTACGTCAGCTGGCTGGCTCGTTTAAATAGAAAGGAGAGCGGAGAGGGGATTTATTGATTGGGAGGATAGATACTGGAATGAAAGATAATAATCGGGAAGCTAAATAAGTGAAATTCAGTCTCCAGGGCCCCTGAAAGACTTGTTGTCTTTGGAGTGACTAGGCACATAAGCAGAGCAGATACAAGGTGGGGTAATTTAAGAGCTGCTGTTTCCACCAGCAAGCGGCTAGAGACAGTAAAATAACTTGACTGCTTTCCCTTGCAATGTTCTCCCTAGCTGATCAGTGACAGTAGAAATACATATGACATATGACAAAACCAGATATAATGAGCAGTCATTATGCAACTATGTAAATTATTAAATGATTTTAGAACATACTGTAGATCTAGTTGAAAAAGGCATTAGATAAATTGTATACAGTGAATCATTAAGAATCATTTATTTCCAACATCATTATCCAGGGGGCATATTCTAGCCTTGACCCCGAAGCAATCATCTTCTCATTTAATGTATTCAGTTCAGAGATGTGGTGAATATTCATGTTGCTCACCCCTCTTCCAATCAATAAGCCTGTATCAAACTCCTGTTCCTGCATCTGTTTCAGTGGCCACCACAAATAAGCAGAACCAAAATGGAAAACATTTACAGTAGCTGCCGATCAAAACCTACAAACTGCCTTCAAAACACTAGGTTCACAGCATCTCCTCCATCAGTCGGTCATTTCTCTTTTCCCTAGAGAACCTGCAGAGGCATATGAAAAAAACACACAAGGCCTAATTGGAGAAAATAACATCATTACAACTTATAATCACGAGCTGACATTGTTCCCCGCTAAGAAGCGTGGTAGCGGCGTAATTTTGTTTCCACTGATCTCTGAGGTGGCTCAGAGCGAGAGCAGAGGAGAGGCATACCCTGGTGCCGTTTTCCACTGCTTTTTCCTCTGTAGCTCAGCTGGTAGAGCACGGCGCTTGTAACGCCAAGGTAGTGGGTTTCTATCCCCGGGACCACCCATACACAAAAAATGTATGCACGCATGACTGTAAGTCGCTTTGGATAAAAGCGTCTGCTAAATGGCATATTATTATTATTATTATTATTATTATTATTAAATAGCCATAAAGAGTGCACTTTCTCTCTCTCATCCAATAAGAGTGACTCGTGTCCACAGTGCCGGTGATCTTAATAGGACTGAAGAGGAGTATTGGGATTCTAACGACAAAGCGCTGTGGTTATTAACGCCAGCTCACGACTAGCTGCTACAGTACAGCTCTCAAGCTCCTGTGTTGAGATAGTGTTCCAGGCACTGAGAGTGAGTGAGTGCAGACTTCATTAAAGAAAGACCACACTTTTGATTCCAATTGTCATTTACATGTTCTGAGCACAAACACATACTCAATCAGCACTTAATCAGTTGGATGGGATGGATCAGGGTACAAGGACACAAACATTTGAGGCACCATTCAAAAGCTTGTGTTTGTCAACAACATGGCTTCCCATGTCAGAAACTGTTTTTAAAACATGCAATTTGCATACTTACAATTGGCAAGGATTTATGTTTAGGAAAATAGAAGAAATGCGGAATTGGAACCCATTAATGGGTTGTAGTTATACCAGGCTAAAAAGTTCACCATCTACATTTTGGGTCATGGTCACTGTGTACCTGCTGAAGTACAGTAGTTTTAAAGTGCACATTCCATGGGTCTAATTTGCAGTCCTTCATGTGCGTAGAACAATCATGAGAAAGATTAGCCTCTGTAGCTCAGCTGGTAGAGAATAGCGTTTGCAACGCCAGGATAGTGCGTTCAATTCCCGAGACTACCCATATGTAAAATGTATGCATGCATGACTAAGTCGCTTTGGATAAAAGTGTCTGCTAAATGCCATATATTATTATATTAGATAAAATCTGTGTTAAACGAATGCCAAATGTGATTCCATGTTTTTTTCCCCCTTGGCTGATTAAAAGGTCAAAGCACGTATTTTTGAAAAGCGCTGACCTTTAAAAGGTGTAATGAGTGGTGTCTGGGCAGAAGGCTGCTGAGGTGCAAATACACAATACTTACCATGTTGTGGGGCAGGCATCTAACTCTCTACGCCTTTCAAACCTTTTCTCTGTCTTTCTCTCTCTCTCCATCTAACAAACTCTCAAAGCCCCCAGAGACTGTAGGCCATCACATTCATAGCTGTGATCTATTTTCAGTTAGTAGCTAATTGGGTGTTTGACATGATTCATTGTAAGTGTATAACTTGACCATTGATGAGCATTACCAAGGTCAAGTAGATTTTTATGGCTGGGATATTTCTACTCGCCCACTGTAATGATTATTACAGCATCATTCTCCACACAGTGAAATCCTTCACCTTTCCAATCATGTTCATCTGATATCCACTCTGACCTTTTGGAGCAAGTTATTTCAATGCAGGGCACGCTACGGCACATGTTGCTACTGCAGGCCACATTACAACAATATAATGTATCTTTGTTTATGTCTCTCTGTCTTTCACCATACTGCTGGGAAAGCATACGTGACTTGTTTCAGGAAACTAGGAGTATGTCGCGCGCCACTACTTCATAGGAGAGGCATTTGAACATAATTATTATTTATTTTATCAAAATTAGTTTTGTGGCAGAAATGCCTTCTGGAACATGTGAACTTTCATGTGCCTTAATAACAAAACTTGTATGCCATCTGTAAATACGAATACAATTGTTAAATTACGAGCCTAGTTGGTTTAGCCACGGAAAAAGACCGGAACCTTCCCACTAGCCATGATTGGCTGGACATGCCGAGAGATGAGTTTGGATTGGTTTGGCATGTAGCACGCTTCTGTCTATAACATGAGCTGCTCAGTATGTGTAGGTAATACTTTCTAATGCAGCTTTTTTGAAAGATCTCATGAAGAATTGCAAAAGTGTTGCTAATGCTCTCAGAGTTTTGAAATCAGTAGAATGCCCGGTGGAAGCAGAGTATGATAGCTAAAAATTTGGAGAAGATTTAGGCATTTGATTGCAAATATGCGGAGAGAGTCGAAAAGAGAACACACAGAAGGCTGTTGTTAAAACACCTGTCTCTGGATTACATCTTCAAACTAAGGGCAACCATGGCATCCGTGACAGAGAGGGTGAAGCGTTCATCCATGTATACGGGTAAGAAAGTCTAGCTAGCTACATTTTCAGATATTATACATTTCTAATTTTGTCCGTTTTCAATGCAAGTTAAAGTGTACTGTTAGCTAGCTAGCTAACGTTAGCTGGCTGGCTAGCTCACTAGCTAACGTTACGTGTATGATCTATGTAGTATTATTCGTATATTCCTATCTCAGAGCTATTTGCATTGCTAGTTATAGCCTAATGTTAGCTAGCTAGCTAACATTGAACATAGTTGGTTAGCTTTAGCTACCTGTAGATTCATGCAGGGTAGTAACATTATGAGTTGGGATTTTGGTTAATTGTTTAGCTAGCTAGCTATATGTCTAAACAAAAGACTCCACTATGCAACTAACCATTTCACTGTACTGTTTACACCTTCTGTATCCTGTGCATGTGACAAATAAACTTTGATTTTATTTGATATAGTGTGTGTTTACCAGAGATGGTAATGTGAAGAACAACATGACCCGCACCAAAGTCAAATTAGGATATAACGTTAGGCCAATGAGACAGTGTCCAAGTTCTAAGATTCTCCAGTAGAATTCCCTGCTTTTATTTTGTCACACTCACTACTGTAAGCTCTTTTCTGTCAATAGCTTGCCATTAACTTGTAAATAATGATCTTGTTATGAGTTTATTTTCCTGTAATAATGAATACAAATTAGCTAAAGTTAAGATGTTGTCAGCTATATGATATGGTCATTATTTGAACTGGCTAGCTAGCTAACTTAATGTTAGCTAGCCAGCTAATAAGCTAGAAACGAACCAAAACATTGTTTAGAAAGTTTCTTTTAGTTGCCTGGTTTGCTAGATTGACATACTAAATTCATTTTTAAACGGCTGGGTTTATTGGTGTTAAAATACACCAATTATGGTATTTTGGACCACCAGGCTACTGATGTCATTTTTGTGTTTATACTTTTTCATAACGACAACGACAAGTTTGATGTCGGATGACAATAGAATGTTCATGTTGTCACTGTGACAACTGTCGATAGACATAGTATAAACAAGCATTTAGTCTTCAAATCTTTGGTTGTTTAGTACACTACCTTACTCACTCTCTTTACCACATGGCCTCATGTGAATCTTTAAAGAGATTGGTGGGGCAAAGACTTAAGAGGGTGTGAACGATGCTGAATAGGTGTAGACAAAGAAGAGCTCTCCTGTAGGTGTACCAAAACATTGAAGGGCCATTTTCTCAAAGGTGGGGTTACAAGTTTATCAACTTTCAAAGCAGAGTTACTTTCCCATTGTTCCTCAACTGTAGTGTATGATATACAATTTTCTAGCTCTGAGTCTCTACTTTTATCCAATGTAAAAAACATGATTTCAAATTTTGTTACATAAGACCGAATTGAGCCGGTTGCATATATAAATTGTAAAGATGTCAGATGAACTTGACAAAGTATGTTTTGTACAGTACACACTTTATAGTAGTGCATCTGCATGAAACTTTGTATAGCTACAGCATCTAGTTCGGTGAGAGACGAAGACAAAACCTGAGCATTTGCTGTTGTCTCCATTATGACTACTGACAAGCTCGTACATTCAAAGCACATGACAAAGAACATTCGTGAAAGAGAAGAGACAAAACAAGTCTAATATGCCATGACAGCTTTTTTTGGCAAGGTGACACTGCTAAGAAAATTGGAAATGGCAAGTGTTATATCAGAGAGAGAGCAAGAGAGAGAGCGAGAGCGAGCGAGAGCAAGAGAGAGGCTGCTGACTGTATCTCTTAGAGTGGTTGTCAGGCGTGGGGACAGGCTCTTTATGACCACGTTGCGTGAATCTACCGCGCCGTGTCACTTCGTCTAAATAAAGTGACAAATAAAATCACACTCCAGAGTCCCATCCCTTTCTCTGCAATGATAAACACCCCAGACTGTGGAGCCTCGGTGCCTGCCCCAAAGCCAGCCTTGTAGTGAACACGGCCACTGATTGACTATCTGGGGTAATTGGCCTAGTCACTGACATCAGAGACATCAACCAATAATTATGTAATGTCCTAATCAGAAATACAGCCAATCAGAGGCTGTGACTGGATGACGTGGGTCTGAAGTTAAGATTACATTGTATATTCACTACCCACGGTATCACACAAATAGAGATTGAAAACCCTGTGCTACATTTCTCACTAGTTTCACACTGTGAAGGAGGAAAGTGGTTAAACTATTATATTGCCTCTTAAATAGTCTTTATGAGAGAGTAAATGTGCACGGTTTGAGTTATAAAACACTTAACAGTGGTAAGGTATGGGGGGAGACAACACTGGGTGATTATTCATTGTGAAGCAAAATATCTCAGAGAAAAAATTTATAATTTGCAGCGTGTGACATCAACAATATAAATGGCATAGCTGCTTTCAAAATAACCCTTATGATCACATGCAAATTAAAAACAAACCTATTTGTATTTGGCTGGTGGGTCACAGATGTGGATGCGTTCTATTTCAGCCTCTGGCTCTTTAGGGAACTATAGTCAAGCTTGTTTTTATTAGATGTGGTTATTAGAATATGCATGTCAAACTTAGTCATTGATATTCATTTGGTGTGGCCTCTCTTTTTACAAATTTAAAATGTCACAGGGAAATTTAAATCACTATGAAAGGCATGTTCATTATTTGTGTATTGAAGTATTGTGGTTCATTGGTTTGGTGATTTTAGTTCCCGAAAAGGCCTCAGGGTGTATTGACGTTTGTTCAACCCCAGCTCTAACATGTTTAATTAAAGCTATTATTTTGAGCTACAGGTGAGCTAGTGCATTACTGAGAAATGTAAGAGAACTGTATGATAAAAACAACTCCTACCCTGGAGGAATTTAAACAGCCAGTGTGTCATATTGAATATCAATGTTTGGTCATAAGAACTCAAACCAATGTAGTGGGAGAGGCAAAATAACTTTTAAAACGCTCTACTTTACCTCATCATAGACATTGTCATTTCTCTCAAAGTCACCTGCCTTCCTGGGGAGGACGTGCACGTGAACATGCTGAAAAGACACAATGAGATATTATGTTATTCACTCATCCAGAGAGACATACATACTATGCTGTGCCAGGTACTCTTGTAACAGACTGAACTGACAACAGCCCTATCCAGAGACATCTTTCATTAATTCACAACCTGGTGGTGAGGCAACGCTGTAAATCACAGGAGGGTTACAGTACATTCCGCCAAGCGTACCACCTGTATACCACCGAGACTCCTTAATTTTATGCTTTTAAAACTTAAATTGACTTTGTCAGACATCCTTTTCTGTTCCCCCTTGCCTCGTGCTGTCACAAGCTTGGCCATCTGCACAGTTAGTTTCCAACTTGCAGCTTTCCTTGGGTGCTTATTAGTGTGGTAATGTCGCAGAACAACTGCTACGTATTTACGTAGAAGAAGAAAAAACACACACATTAAAACAGGAAAGATAATTAGACGATGCAAACATTTATCTTACACTATGCAAATCTGCAACAAAGTTTTACGGAGTAAAAAAAAGTCATTAGCTAGTGATAACATAATGAAGGACAAGTAGAGAACGAGAGACTCCTCTGAAATGAAAGACAACACGCTCAAACTGAAGAAACAATGTCCTCATGATGCTAATGTCCCCAGCACTTACGTATGCTTGAGTTTTAATCAGCAATCCACTTGGTTCTAGATTGCTGAAAGTTTGCATACTTCAAATAATGCAAATAAATCCACTAAAATGGCAGACTACAACTAGATGTTAGTTAAATGAATAGTTCAGCAGCAGTGTTCCTAACACAACAACCACATGAGGAATTAATGGAGTAAGTCCTGTATAATAAAGTGGCAAAGTTGTACATGTCATTTTGTATATTGTCTCAGTTGATTAGTTCCTTTGTCTTGTCATGAAGCAAACCCTGGTATATATAATTATTATGTCTCTAAGTAAAACAGAATAAATCAATATGAAAAAATGAAAGACACAGTTACAATTAACATGACAGTAAGCCACATTCACAGGGAATAGGCTTACCTCCGACATTATTTCAGAGATGGTATTAAACACATTTTGCAAATTGTCATAGTGCATTTTGCAAATTGTCAACAGTCTTTGTGTTTCTGCCACTGGCATTGTGGGAGAACAGCACATCATCGCGTTTGTATAAGCATCAACGTGAATAGAGAAAGTGTACTGTCAAGGCTATTCAGATGTAAGAAATCACTCCCACACAAAGCAGCCTCTTGGACCTTCTGAATACTTGTGACAGTTCTTTAGAGTACACAGCTCTTACTTAACAAGAGCATTCTCAGAAGTATCTTCAAAACAGTTTGATTAGCTTACAGAACACAAATGACAACACATCCTGTGTTTGTTAGGATCATGTAAGCACACACTGTCAACTTTGTACATGATAAATAAAATCAATGACATGAGGCAAACTGTCTTATTCTTTTCTGGCTCGGAACATCTCACTTATCTCATCATTCTCAGAGTTGACAGCACATTAAGGAACTAAACTGACAGGGGAAATTAACTGACAAACACAACTGATATCCAACTTTAAAGCTGCAATATGTAACTTTTTGGGAGTTATAGATCTGTCATTGTCATTGAAAGCAAGTCTAAGAAGCGGTAGTTCTGTTCTATGTGCACTTTTCTATGCTTTGCACTCTTAAGTTTTGTTTTTTGTGTCTTTTACTTTCGGTTTTGTACACCAGCTTCAAACAGCTGAAAATACAATATTTTTGGTTATGGAAAATATATTTCACAGTGGTTTAGATGGTACAATGATTCTCTACACTATACTTGCTTGTTTTGTCACATAAACTGAAATTAGCCAAACTATTCGAATTTTAGCAACCAGGAAATGTCGGAGCGATTTCTGCATAGTGCACCTTTAAGAGTTCTATATCATGAACTTTGGCTACTCAGCAAAGCTGTGTATAAAATATCAAGAAGGGCCATTTGAACTCTGGGGCTCACTTTTATCTACAGGTCCTAACCTCAAACAGCATTTTAAAACAGCCACATGCACTCCGATGTGAATTAAGTCAAAACAACTTCAAGGAGGTTGGTACATTTGTAGTTTGAGCAAAACAACACACTGAAGTACTAAAAGATGACAGTTTCTGTCTCTTGCTCTGTACTAGCAGTACATTTGTGTTGTGAACCTAGTGGATGGGGTGAGACAGGCAGTTGTGACTGCTTCTAAATTTTCTCAGTGCCAAAACCTCATCAGTATCGATACTCACAAAACACAAGACAACAATATCATCAGCTGTCAGCCAGCCAGTTTATCAGGGGGTCTGTGCAGTGCAATACACTCATCTAGAGCATAATAACCTAATTGCTGGCTTTTATTCATTTATCATTACTCGGCTATGATAAACAGCACAGGCTGTGTGAATAAGTGTTTATAAATGCTACAAACAAGATAACATGTTTTGAGGCCTCCGCTTTGTTGCCACATTTTCTATTTAATGAGTCGATTTGCATAATGTCTGCATTATTAAATCTGCCTACCTTGAGGTAAACCTTGAAGAGAAGTCGGCGGCAGCGGTATTCATCAAAAATACATTTTAAACAGTGCTTAGTGAGGTAGGCAGAGGCCGGCATACAGGAAGTGTGCAAAAGCCTGCATGCCAGAAATGTGAAGGGTGGGATGGGAGATCATAGACCCTGACTGACTGCAGAATGTGTGGGGTGAGTTTCAGACAGTTTGATGCCCACATGCTCAGCAAGCGGTCACTCTGCATGGGCTCAATATGTCTCCCCTCATAAGACACGGCAGCTGTCATGCCTGGCCTTGACTGGGATTCACACTGGTAAAGGAATTAGAACCTGCAAGGTAGTGGAAGTCTGACTTCCTGGATTAGATTTACAGCAGCAGTGTCACTAGCTCTGAAATGGGGGAGTTGGGGGCTCTACAATATCACTATTTGAAAGTGTATTTATGCAGGAACAAAGCAAAGCACACAGTAAGTGGAACCAATATTTCCTTATACCCCAACTAATATAGGACTATACCTATCTTAATAAAGCTAATAGAAAACAATTCCATCTTAGTCCCACTCACAGTATATCTGTTCTGTCTCATTGCCTCCCTGATTAGACACATGCAGATACTGGGGGTCAAAGTTCAATGTCACCCCCTCCAACGTCCCCTCATCAGTCTCTGGATACTTCGTTATGCTTTATTTTCCATCCATAATTGGTCACCATACCCTGTTCAAAGAACTCACACACAGCACAGGCCTACTCATTTAGAACGTCCTTCATACAGAGCTGTATGATAGTTTGTATGTGCTACGTTCTGAGAGGTATGTAAAGTTTCTCCAAACATAATAAAAACATATGTCTTTTAATTAGTTTCTGACTGCAGAGACACATGTGCAAATGGCTATAGAGCGTTTTTTTTGTTTAGGTGAAATCTAGTCAGACAGGCAGACAAATTTATTTTGTCACAAACAGCTGTGTTCCCATTAAGGCAGGGGGTGCAGGAGCCACCGTTGCTCCAAGCAGGAGCTACTAATTAGAGGAAGAGAGGAAGATCTGTCCCACCATTCTTTGCTTCCACCGCCAAACCACCTCTCGCTAAAAAACAACAGCCAGCAATTTACAGGAAGATTCATCTTGCTTTGTGTTTGATCGGTCCCCTTTGCTTTGCACTTCAACGCAGTTTCAATGCATATGCTCTCAATTTCTCTCTCTATAAAGGGCTCATACACACTCAAACGTGCCACCATCAAGATTAATGAGTCGAATGCTAACATTGGAATAAGCCATTATGTTTGCAAAGTCCATTGTCATGCCTCTGCTAGGAGCCCTGTGTAAAAGGTGGTGTGTTTGATTACGGCTCAGCCTGAATGTGATGTGTTGTGACTGCTAGCATGAGGGTTAGTCACCAGCCCCAAGACACAGCATAACCTCTGTATTTTACTACTACATAGTCTTTACTGAACCATGGCAAATTGCCGTCTTAAAATATGTTACACTGTAAATATCAGGTATTTTTAATCATGGTCGAATTACTGACCGGGGGGACCCATTGATTTTGTTAGTCACTCTCACTCAGATATCATATTAAAAACTACAAACATTTCTCTCCACCCTATCGCAAAATGTGTAGAATTGCAAGAAATTAGTTATAAAATTGCAAAATATTCTCTCCGCCCCATGGCAAAATGTGTAGAATTGCAGCAAACTTGCTTTAAAACTGCAACATGTTTTCTACGCCCAGGGCTCTAAATTAACAATTTTCATTGATAGCACTGGTGCTCCAATATTAAAAAAGTTAGGAGCACTGTTACAGGAGGGGGTCACAGTTCCGGAGCGACCCACTAGGTGTCATCCTCCGACAACCTTAGGCACCTCCTCACTCACAGTCTGGACTAATCATTATCATTTTGGTGTCACCTGTGTCTACCTGTTCACCTGTGTATTTAGGCCCTCACTTCCCTGTGTTCCCTTGCTCGGTTTCTCTGCTAGTTTCTCGATGCCAAACAGTACTAATCAGTGTCTGATCGCGAGACGTATGTACAGGTACTTGAGAAGTGTTCTCCCTGTTTCATTGTTGTTTTCAGTCATAGTTAGTATTTCGTATGTTTGCTGTCAGCCTGTTTATGGAGACCAATTTGCTCCTCTATTTTATCGTGACAAGTCCGTTATTTTGTCTCCTGGTTTTGGGACCACCAGTGAAGATCCTTGTTTCACCATCTCTGCCTACTGCCTACTGTCTATCCTGCACCGCACCTGGGTCACACCTCACACCAACCCTTACAGAGCACAAAATAAAAATAATTCTAGCTACTTCTGAAGCACGCTGTGCCCTGGAAACTAATATGTAACCCTGTAAATACATTTGTTTATTATAAAAAGTTTAAATGTTGATAGAAATACCTGTCATTGAAATTAAAAAATCATTTCTGGAATATTAGGTTTCTACATGATGTAAAAGCACTATTTTCCTATTGAGATGCATTCCATAGAAAACTGTACACATCAAGTTTGTGATGACCACATGAATCAGTCATTCATCCATTGCTATGATCATTGATCTCCTGAATAAGCTATCCCTTTTTCCTTTCTTCTGTGCCCCCAAATGTTTGGATATACTGGTAAAGTTCAGTTTGTTAGCTAGCTAGCTAATGAGGTAACAAACATGACTGAACAAGGTGTAAAACAAATGGTTAACTACCTGTGAATAGTTTTATAACGGCCCACGACATGGTTTACGATTGTAAAATGCAGCCCCCCAAGAAGGAAACATTGCGCAGGTAATATGGGTTGGATCTTTTGAACTGTTTGGGCTAGAAACAAACAATTTTCGCTGCATAAATGGCGTAAGCATGATGCTAATGATTCGGTGTTCAGGAAACAATGGTATAGACATCTTACATTTACATTATAGCGAAGCCTTATCATTACAACAATTAATACAAAAATGTAAAAAACGTTTTTTGCACAGGTGCTCCCAAATTAAAACTGCAGGTCAGACAGCAAAATATTTCACATATATGCCACCAAATTGGTCGCACTTTAGAGACCTGTCTACACCCCCATGGCAAAATATATTTTAAAAAATCGCTTAGGGCCAGCTCTGACTGCATGTCAGTGGGTACGCAGACCCGCGAGCCACTGTGGCCCCTCATGATGAGTTCAGATTTTTGGTGGCCCCCACCCCTATCAAAGTTGCACAACCCTGCTTTAGAGTGAGGTCCTACTTTGTGAGGTACCATCCTAACATTAATTGCGGGTGTGTTGAAAGGTATTCAACACCTACTGCATTGTTAAACAGTTGCAATCAGCCATATGTGGCAGTAACAAATGGCCTACTCTGCCATTCTAGGATCACCTGAAGCCCTAATTAACCCAGAACCATGTGGCAGTGATCTGTTTTGAAGTTGGCTGGGTCATTGGTCAAGCCCTTAGGTTATCTCGTCAGCATGCCCCCCCATACACATCAACAGTGAGAGTGCTGCCTGTACAGAATGCAAATGACTGATAGGAATATAGCCATTTAGCAAAAACAGGACCTCTGCAACTGTCAATCAAATAATGAGAATCAACCTCCCCGGTTCATCCGGTTCTTTCATAAACAATGACTGTGCCATCAAACCAGCACACAACCCGGCTTCACTGGTTATATTGTTAATATTTCTACATTTCAGCACATTCTCCTTTGTTTTCATACAGCAATGTAGATATCATGGCCCTTCTCCGTGCACACACACAGCAACAAACATGTACCAAACAGAGCCGTCCACATGATGAATAACTATAATCACCCCTACATTTTCCATAAAATGAAAATAAACTCAATTCCATCATTCTAATACAAAGATTTGTCTTCTGTCTTTGTGAAACTCCTGGCACAGAGTTTATAAAAGTGCATTTGCCTCCATAGACTGCCTCTCTCTTATTCAATCAAAGAGTCATTTTTTATTGCCAGCGTGAGAGCACATGACTGCAATAATCCAGTTGATAAATGGAGGTGGGGCAGCACTGTAGCCAGTGTGCTTGGTGCACCAGATAATATGTTCTCATAAAGGGACCAGGCAGGCCTCTAATTCAGATTTACTGCATGTTCAAAATTACTGGATAAAATATGTAGATTATTTCAGTGGGTTAAGGAACAGTGATAGAACAACTTTTCTTTATTACTGCCTTTTGTTCATGGCTGAGAGCTTCCCTGTTGCGTTTCCCAGTGATGGCACTCACTGACAATGAGAGAATATTTGATGCAGGCGATTTCACGATAATCCAAAAGCCAACCTTCCCTTCGGTTTGAATCTAATTGAAGATAGCAAAAAATACATTGCTATTTGACCTTGTTTGTATTGACAGACAAAAAACAATTTAATCTCAAACAATCACAGGATGAAAAATTGGTTTTGTGAAAAATGGATGGCAAAGCTTTGTTTCTCTGGGGGTGTAGTATGACCACCATCTTCTCTCCACACACTAGTTGGGTTTTGGGGGCATTCTCTAGATCAGATCAAATCTGGCTTCAAAATGGCCTTACTGCAGGACTTTGCATTCATTTATTATTCATGCAGAGTATTTTAAAGTTGATTTAGAAACTGGTCAGGCTAAAAGACAGCTGGCCCAGGGGCACATTTGAAACCCTGAGCTGTTAGAAAAAACACCCAAAACAGCAACTGTGCCCAAGAACAGACATCTCATGTCATCGTTATTCAAATTAGAGAAAGAGGAAAATAATCAATAGTATAGGACAAGTAAGAAAGGCCATCCTTTAAGCAGGTAGAGTAGGTTATGTGGAGTGTTGTTGGTGAGGTGATGCTGTGTGTTCAGCAGTCCCATTAGCAGATAGACTGTGAATCTGGTGTAGGGTTGGGCTGGAGAGGATAGATGTTTCTAGCGTGCAGCGTGAGGCTAATGAGCATGAAGAAGACAAGGCGGGTGTAAAAACAACATTAACGGCGCAGACAACAAGAAGCAATGGAAAACAACAGCCTCCAGAACCATCTATTACAGATGTAGAATCTTAATTTGAGCCAGTTTGCTACAACAGGAAATTAATCCTGCAGCAACAGGAAATGTGAATTATTATGTGGATTATAATTCATGGACATTTCTTTAGGGTAGCAAAACATTTCGTACGGGAATATCAAGTCTGAAATTTCAAAGTGGAAATTACAAACTTCAGAAGCCTATTTAAACCTGAAATACATAAATTCTCGTGCAACAGGGTGATCAAATTAAGATCCTACATCGCTATGTGATGGTGAATTCTAGTGCTCTATTTTGCTTTCTAAAGGTAATTACTTGAATTTATAGTAAGCGTTGATAGTGAGCGGAAATGACAAAAGAAAACAGAATTTTAGAAGTAGTGATAAAGGAGGCTGTCTCTTATTGGCTGAAGGCCTTCTGAGTATAGAGAAGATATGCTTTCTGTCCGAGTTGGATTACAACAAAACAAAGTGGTTTGGATAAGTTTTAAGGTTAATCGATATTTCAGGGCAATAACATGGATGGTGTATAAAGCAGATACTTCAACAATGGGCTCAGTCAATATGAGTTCCTCCATTCAATCAGACAGCATGAAGCTTCTGAGGAGTCGGCTCACCTACTGTTGAAAAGTGGTCCGAGCTGTTCTGAAAGCTAACCTTTACTTTTAAAAGGCACACCAAATATGCTATGACAGAGGGACCACCCCTACCACCCTCCTAAAGGCACCCCACCTGAGAGGGGCCGCTAAGCACGCCTGTCTGCCTGTCTGACATTTCTCAGGTTCACATGAAATTAACATTATCCACCACAATACTCCCTATACAGATAAGAAATCCTAAGAGCCGTAATGCCTGATTGAGCCTATATATGATGTGATGTGAGATAACAAACCTCAATGACCTGCTTGTTCCACACATGCCTAGACAACCCATACAGAATATTAAACAGATAAATCAAAAGCACTACTGGCCTATTACAGTAAATAACAGCATACATTTATGTGTTTGAGGCTGTCTTTCCTCCTCTGCCAGAAAAATGAAAAGGCTTTTGACTTTAAATGCGCTTCTTAGGTGATTAAACATTTCAATGGCGGAGGCATTATCTAGGGAACCGGGTGCCATTTGAAGAGGATGTAACACTTATTCAAAGACCTCTTCAAATAAGTACCTTTGTTCTCAGGCAAATTCCTTGGATGCCCATTCAAATCTTTAGTGTGCAGAAGCCGCCAGAGCAGGTTGGGAATGTGCTGTGTTTCTGATGATGGTTTCGTCTGAGGATTCGTGACTTTTTCACATCTCAGTGGCACTTTATTTCACGGTAGAGAAATGGCCAGGTATTTACTTAAGTAATCACATGGTAAAAAGTGACCCGTTTCAGGAAGCTAGGCGTATGTCGCACGTCACTACTTCACAGGAGAGGCATTTGAACGAAAACAATTTTATTTGATCAAAATTCGTTTTTTGGGCATTTGGCTCTGGGATTAGAACCAGCGACCTTTCGGTTACTGGCACAACGCTCTTAACCACTAACGCTTTTTAAAAAATGATATAAATGCAAAAGTGTTGCTACTGCTCTCAACAACATTGCTGCCCTGAATTTAGCAGGCGCTATTGACAAAGATCAGTGGAAAAAAGTTGTTATGGACTACTTTCTGCACACGGTCAGTGTAAACCGAGTGACTTGACACAATGCGTACAAAAAGTTAAAGGTGTTCTAGTCTGCCATGAAGCATACATCTATGTATACGGGTAAGAGTGTAGCTACATTTTCAGATATTATATGTTTTTTTAGTCAGAAAGTCGTTTTCATTGCAAGTTAAAGCGTACTGTTAGCTAGCTAGCGAACGTTAGCTTGCTGGCTCGCTAACGATACATGTATGATCTGTGGTCTAAGGCACTGCATCGCAGTGCTAACTGTGTCACTAGAGATCCTGGTTCGAATCCAGGCTCTGTCGCAGCCGGCCGCGACCGGGAGACTCATGGGCGGCGCACAATTGGCCCAGCGTCGTCCAGGGTAGGGGAGGGAATGGCCGGCAGGGATGTAGCTCAGTTGATAGAGCATGGCGTTTGCAACGCCAGGGTTGTGGGTTCGATTCCCACAGGGGGCCAGTATAAAAAAATATGTAAGTCGCTCTGGATAAGAGCGTCTGCTAAATGACTAAAATGTAAATGTAAATGTATCTGTGTAGTAATATTATTTGTATCTCAGAAAACCATTTGCATTGCTAGTTATAGCCTAATGTTAGCTAGCTAGTTAATATTGAACCTGGTTACTACAGCATTTAATCCATGGTGGCTAGCTATGACACTCAGTTTGTATTGCTAGTAGTATGGGTTGATATTATGGTTCATTGTTTAGCTAGCTAGCTATCAAGCTACATGTCTAAACAAAAGACTCTACTTCACCAGATGATTACATGACCCATCAAGTTAGCCAGGAGTGTCTGGGGGTGATTACGGCCATATACTGTATTTCATGAACATGTGTACATGTCTAGACAATAGTGACCCATCCACTTAGCTAGATGTGACTGGGGGGTGGTTATAGCATTTCTTTCACATGACCCATCAATTTAGACAAGTGTGTCTGGTAGGGGTGTGTTTACATAGCCATACTCGTATTCGTAATCGTATCCGTAAATTGACAGTTGATAGTCGGATCGGATGATACTCATGATCGGAGTGTTTAAGTGTTTTAATATGCCTAAATAGATGTTGGCAAAATACCTCCCTGCAAGTTCTCACTGAAAGAAAGCTGCAGATTAGAAGCAGCGTGCGGAGGGCTTTGTGTGTGTGTGTGTCTGTGTGTCCTCAATTTGCAGCGGGTAGGCACGTTTGCTGTCACTCAGTCAGAATGCATATTAGCGTTTCATATTTTTTCCCTACCCTTGACCCACTTGTTAGATATTATGCACATTGATAGCTTGATAGCAAACATCCTCGCCATGTGATTTATCATAGTAGCAGGCAGCAGCAATCTAAATGATCAGACCGAAAACATGCGAGGAAAAGTGATCGGGTGAAATGATGAAGCGAGTGGCCAGAGAAATACAGTTTCACTCTATCCAATCAGAGCAACAGGATCAAGCACAGCCCGCCCTTTTCTTTACAGACAGGCAAACTAGCCAGTTGAGTTATTTAGACCACGCACATGACTGACTCAAAGACAGTACAGTATGGTTTAGAAACTCTGTGACTGACACATGACAAACATGTTTGCTGCCACCTGAAAAAAAAACGATACCAGAGATGGTAATGTGAAGAACAACATGACCTGTACCAAAGTCAGATTAGGATATAGGCCAAGGTCTAGATAAAGTGTATTTTTACCTGTTTTTCCTTATTGTAGGCTACTCCTTTCACCACTTTTAGTCTTGAAATCTTTGGTTGTTTACTACACTACCTTACTCACTCTGTTTAGCACATGGCCTCACATGTGAATCGTTAAAGAGATGGGTGGGGCTAAGACTTAAGAGGGTGTGAATGATGCTGAATAGGTGTAGACAAAGAAGAGCTCTCCAGTAGGTGTTCCAAAACATTCAAGGGCCATTTTCTCAAAAGTGGGGTTACAAGTTTATCAACTTTCAAAGTAGAATGACTTTCCCATTGTTCCTCAACTGCAGTGTATGATATACAATTTTCTAGCTCTGAGTCTATACTTTTATCCAATGTAAAAAACAACATTTCAAATTTTGCTACATAAAACCGAATCGAGGCAGTCGGTCACAAATGGTAATTACACTATAAATTATCTAACACAGTATGCACTAATGTGTTATGAAATATACTGGAAATATTTAATAAAAACATACCAGAAATACACAAGGCTGAGACTAATTCAAATTATTTGTATATTTTCTTTCTAATAGTACCATAATCATTGTTTCAAATAATGCCATTTCAAAGTATATCAAATAAATGAAAGGGGATGCAAATGATGGGGGTGGTAGGTATGGAATTATCAAATCAATGCACATAAAGCAACTCCTTACACCCTTGTCTATTCATAGTTTTTTTCAAAACCCTAACATGAGCTATATTTCAGTATATTTCAGTATTCTTGAATATATTCAGCAAATATTGACTTTCATCTCTATGATTAAAACACGTCCACACATTCATTGCCTTAATGTCCTCTGCTCAAATTACACCATTAACATTTCAATATTCCTCCACAGTTCAGGCCAAAGACTTCTCTCATGGCAACTGCCATAAATGTATAATTAAGCTTGTGTTCCATATGCAATACGAAATCAGTGTGTGGGCTTTGGGAATAACAGTTAACATATGCACTAAGGTGATATGTATAAAAAGAGGAGGGTACAAACTTGTTCAAATACAGTTTGTCTCTGAACAAATACACTGCAGCATAGAATGTTGCATTGTGCATTCATAGTCTATAACATTTAAATGTTTGAGATATGAGGTATGTATCACAACAGATTATAAACTTCAGAACTATGATTGCCCAACAAGCTAATAAAAACCAAAGCAATTATAAAATTAATCTCAAAGTGACCAATAACGTAAAAATGTATGCTAAATGCATTCAGACCCCTTTAGTTTTTCCACATTTTGTTGCGTTACAGCCTTATTCTAAAATTTATTTTTTTATTATTCTCATCAATCTACACACAATACCCCATAATGACAATGTGAAAACAGGTTTTTAGAAATGTTTGCTAATTTATAAAAAAAAAGAAAAAAAATAGAAATACCTTATTTACAGTTGAAGTCGGAAGTTTACATACATCTTAGCCAAATACATTTAAACTCACTTTTTCACAATCCTGACATTTAATCCTATTAAAAATTCCCTCTCTTGGGTCAGTTAAGATCACCACTTTATTTTAAGAATGTGAAATGTCAGAATAATAGTAGAGAGAATAATTTATTTCAGCTTTTATTTCTTTCATCACATTCCCATTGGGTCAGAGGTTTACATACACTCAACTAGTATTTGGTAGCATTGCCTTTAAATTGTTTAACTTGGGTCAAACGTTTCGGGTAGCCTTCCACAAGCTTCCCACAATAAGTTGGGTGAATTTTGGCCCATTCCTCCTGACAGAGCTGGTGTAACTGAGTCACGTTTGTAGGCCTCTTGTTCGCACATGCTTTTTCAGTTCTGCCCACAAATTGTCTATAGGATTGAGGTCAGGGCTTTGTGATGGCCACTCCAATACCTTGACTTTGTTGTCCTTAAGCCATTTTGCCACAAATTTGGAAGTATGCTTGGGGTCATTGTCCATTTGGAAGCCCCATTTGCGACCAAGCTTTAACTTCTTGACTGATGTCTTGAGATGTTGCTTCAATATATCCACATAATTTTCCATCCTCACGATGCCATCTATTTTTTGAAGTGCACCAGTCCCTCCTGCAGCAAAGCACGCCCACAGCATGATCAAATCAAATCAAATTGTATTTGCCTAGTTGAGGTAGTTGAGGTTAATATGTACATGTGGGTAGAGTTAAAGTGACTATGCATAGATAATTAACAGAGTAGCAGCAGCGTAAAAAGATGATGCTGCCACCCCCGTGCTTCACGGTTGGGATGGTGTTCTTCGGCTTGCAAGCGACCCCCCTTTTCCTCCAAACATAACGATGGTCATTATGGCCAAACAGTTCTATTTTTGTTTCATCAGACCAGAGGACATTTCTCCAAAAAGAACGATCTCTGTCCCCATGTGCAGTTGCAAACCGTAGTCTGGCTTTTTTATGGTGGTTTTGGAGCAGTGGCTTCTTCCTTGCTGAGCGGCCTTTCAGGTTATGTCGATATAGGACTTGTTTTACTGTGGATATAGATATTTTTGTACCTGTTTCCTCCAGCATCTTCACAAGGTCCTTTGCTGTTGTTCTGGGATTGATTTGCACTTTTCGCACCAAAGTACGTTAATCTCTAGGAGACAGAACGCGTCTCCTTCCTGAGCGGTATGACGACTGCGTGGTCCCATGGTGTTTATACTTGCATACTATTGTTTGTACAGATGAACGTGGTACCTTCAGGCATTTGGAAATTGCTCCCAAGGATGAACCAGACTTGTGGAGGTCTACCAATTTTTTTCTGAGGTCTTGGCTGATTTCTTTTGATTTTCCCATGACGTCAAGCAAAGAGGCACTGAGTTTGAAGGTAGGCCTTGAAATACATCCACAGGTACACCTCTAATTGACTCAAATGATGTCAATTAGCCTATCAGAAGCTCCTAAAGCCATGACATAATTTTCTAAGCTGTTTAAAGGTACAGTCAACTTAGTGTATGTAAACTTCTGACCCACTGGAATTGTGATACAGTGAATTATAAGTGAAATAATCTGTCTGTAAACAATTGTTGGAAAAATAACTTGTGTCATGCACAAAGTAGATGTCCTAACCGACTTGCAACTGTAAATGTGATATTTCAGTATTTTATTTTTAATACGTTAGCAAAAATTTATAAAAACCTGTTTTTGCTTTGTTATTATGGGGTATTGTGTGTAGATAGATGAGGGGGAAAAACTATGTAATCCATTCTAGAATAAGGCTGTAACGTAACAAAATGTGAAGGGGTCTGAATACTTTCTGAATGCACTGTATATTATTATATCTCACTACAGATATAAAGAGTAGGAAGAGTAAGGGAAGAATGTTTCTCTAAACTACTGTCAGTGCTGGAGGCAAGGGTAGGATCCCCCGACACCGTTCACCCCCTTTAGAGTGGCAGCCCCCATAGCCCCTGAGTCTCAGCGCATGTCATTCCATCTTCCCCCACAATAATATACACAATGCATTTTAAAATAGATCACTGAATAATTTACATATGCCAAGAGTTTGGGACCGGCAAATGAAATACAATGATTATTTAATAGCATATAACTGTTGCCGAGGCCTCATGATAAATTTAAAGGGAGTGCATTATTAAGTCCTCACCTTCACAGTTTGTCCGGCTTCAGGGCCATCCTGGTGGGAACAGAACGAGATCATTAGGAACGGTAGAGAATTCAGGAATACCTACGTTAATAATTCAACAGGATTTTAATTTCAGATTAATCGTGGCAGCACCTCCCCATCGCCACGTGAATCTCAAAAGTTTTTAATTTGTTTATTTTGTCTTCTTTCTGTCCTTCGGCATCGAGCTATATTCTCGCTTTAGTGTCACGCTCTGTCACATGAAAGCTGTGTGTGGAAATTGTTTGTATTTGGCAAGTTGACTGGTTCAATAGAGTTAAGTTAAAGCACATTACAGACTGCATACCTCTAATGCATTTTCCACTATAGGGAATTGAGGACACAAATATCTAAGATCAATGAGAGACCTCAAAGGAACATCTGTATGACAAAAATGTATTTGGTGACAAAGTCTGCATAATGACGTAAGGTTTATGCAAGTCTATGGAGTAATTAATTTTAACATCTCCTTTCTCAGGTTTGTGGTGTGTGATTTTGTTTGTCGTGTGGTGGTCAATGCAGAGAACAGCAGCCCTCCTGCGGAGAGTGTTGCTTGATACAGTGCCTCACTTTTATGACTCTAACCTCGGAGCTGTCACAACTAATCTCACATCATCACTTCTCTAGACCCCTCAAGTCAAAGAAAATGATATCCCTGTAAACATTATTCCCTGCTTTTTTCAAACACATGAAATTATTTTCTGTGTAGGGCCACCAAGCAAGTTAGGTGATGTTTTAACATTACCATATAATGTATATATCACAAGTTATGCAGAATGACGGAGCCTGTGAAATGATAGGCTGCCTGCCTGTCAGACCCTGCCTGTTCCAGTAGGTGGGGTTCTTCTGTTGGCTCTCGGTGCAACTTTCCTGAGTTATGCCTCTTATTCCAATGCAGATCTACAGTCTCTCTCTCTCTCTCTCTCTCTCTCTCTCTCTCTCTCTCTCTCTCTCTCTCTCTCTCTCTCTCTCTCTCTCTCTCTCTCTCTCTCTCTCTCTCTCTCTCTCTCTCTCTCTCTCTCTCTCTCTCTCTCTCTCTCTCTCTCTCTCTCTCTCTCTCTCTCTCTCTCTCTCTCTCTCTCTCTCTCTCTCTCTCTCTCTCTCTCTCTCTATATATATATATATAGATATATGGCCCACAATGATTCATTATTCAAAATAATTTTGAGCTTGAATAGTAATAAACACTTTCTTCTGTCTGATATGGACCAGAAATGAACAACGGAAGAAACATAAACAAAGGGATGTAGATTTGGAATTAGGATTCAGCCCTAAGATGTAATTCTGGATACCAACGGTAGTGTGTACAGTATTACCTGTATGGCGATGGTGAGGGAGGAAGCCTGGAAGTGTTTCTCCACCAGGTCAGCCACTCTCTGGGTAGTGGTGAAGAGGTCAGCCACCTCATCAGGACGCAAGTCTCGGAAACGCTCAACGGGCCGCAGAGGACACACCAACACATCTGAGAGACAGGCTGGTTAAGGAAACCACAGACTGCGAGAGAGGTAAGGGAACACAGTCAGAGGGATACGATATCAACAACACAGTGCATTGATAGCAACATTGATAGACAGGGAGATTGAAAGACAACTGGGAAAAGAGAGAAGGCATAATCCTAATTGAGACACAAGTGTGTTATTTGAAATCTTACATTGTGTTGTTGTTGCTATTGCCTTCTTAAGCTGAGTCAAATAAACTCAATTGAGATGGTTTATATGGGAGTTTTGTACAATTTGTTCAACAAGGTAACTTGATATGTTTTTTCAGTATAGCTAGTTTCCAAAGGATAATGTGAAATAAAACAGAGCTTTATAGAGGTGTGATTGCTGTCCGTACCTCTGCTTTGTTCCTCTAAAAGGCAGGCAGTACAACTAAAGTGTTTTTGTAATTATCAAGCTCTATTCATTATGTTCTACATTTAAGACAAAGTCTTTGTATAGTATGAATACCAAAAATGAAACAACACTTATCATGAGGACACTTATCATCTAGATAGCAATAAAACAATTGTGATTATTTTCAACACCAAAATTATAAACTATCGTTGTGTTAGTCATGTCCTTATGGAAATAACATTGTTCTCATATGGTGAAAAAACACCATCGTTTTTACCAAAAATGGTGTTTCATCTAGCCATGCAAAGCATACATTTAGACTTGGACATAATAACAGTGGAGAAACACTCTCTTGGTTGTGAACGGAGCTATATGAAACATGAACAACCAATACTCATACAAACAAACTTAACAAAAAGTGGGCAGAACAATGACATTTTAGACGATTCTGTGCTTCCAACTTTGTGGCAACAGTTTGGGAAAGGCCCTTTCCTGTTTCAGCATGACAACTGCCCCCGTGCACAAAGCGAGGTCCATACAGAAATGGTTTGTCAAGATCGGCGTGGAAGAAATTGACTGGCCTGCATACAGCCCTGACGTCAACCCCATCGAACCCCTTTGAGATGAATTGGAACACCGACTGCGAGCCAGGCCTAATCGCCCAACATCAGTGCCTGACCTCACTAATGCTCTTGTGGCTGAATGGAAGTCCCTGCAGCAATGTTCCAACATCTAGTGGAAAGCCTTCCCAGAAGAGTGGAGGCTGTTATAGCAGCAAAGGGGGGACCAACTCCATATTAATGCCCATGATTTTGGAATGAGATGTTCGACGAGCAGGTGTCCACATACTTTTGGTCATGTAGTGTATGTACAAGCCATTTACAAACCCATTATAAAGTCCCTATTAAATAGGAAAGGCAAGGGGATTGAAAGCGGACTCATTTATTATCAGTATTCTGGCTTTGAAGTAACTCAAAGAGAGAAAACTGCCATGTTCATACCTCTCACAACCTAAGTGCGAGAGGAAGTTTTGTCAGGGACCAAAAATGATCAATTTCAGCTGAGTTATAAAGGTCATGAAACATATTTCACAGAAAGTCTCACAATCCACACATCTCAGTGCAATTGCACACTGAAAAGTAATCAAGCTTTGTTACTAAAGCGAGACGTGTTGATGACAGGTGGAAGGACTTTGAGAGCAAATGTCCAAAGGCTGAAGGACATTCTTCCCTCAGACTTGGGTCATTGGATCAATAACAGTGTTCTGACAACACTACCCGGGAAACAGTTCTCTGAGAAACAGGAGCCAACAATTAAGGAGAGATCGAGGGAAAATAACAACAAGAAAAAAAGCTAAACACTCTGAAATGCATCTTGGATTGTTCCTTTCGCAAAATCAAAAATGGGAAACTTAAGATAGGACAGTGTGTAACAGACTTACATGACAGAGACCAAAACCAGGAACATAGGATTCATGATGTATGTTAGTTTCTTGCTTAAAAATAACTTTCAAATAAGCAATCAAAAGATAATCATTTTGTATCAAATGTTGTTATTGCTCCTATGTCTCGCCCCTTGGATTCAAATCACTTTGCTGCCAGACATGTCTTGATTACTAGCATCAAGTAATCAAAAATGATTTCCATATTCTATTGCACTGTGGCAGATATCATTTGTAGAGACAGACAGCAGAGTTGAATCTAAATGAAAGTCAAGCGTAGCAATCAACTATACCAAATATACTTTAATATGAAGTACTGGACCATTATGAAACATCAAGAGTTGTCACAGTGACTTCATGTGCAGGCCAGATTTATGAGAAAAAAAACATCTAAAGTATTGAATCGCTGATGCGAAAAAGATTCAAAAACTTGTCCACAGGCAATAGAAATGAAAGAGACATCCTAGTCCAATACCCAACATAAAACAGCATCCTGTAGCGTTTGGAGAGGATGATTACATCTTTGCGTTTCACGGTATAATGGCTGTGTCTGGGCGCCATTTATCTCACGAGTCAGAAACAGCAGCACAAATGATCAGTTTGCTCCCCTTTTCTTGTGCAGCACACTGGAATGAAATCAGATATCATAAAAAGGTTGATGACATCCACACCTCATTCACTCAGCCTACTGAGTCCACAGAACTACCCTACACCTTAACCTCTTTCTCCCCTCTCTTTTCAGATTAAATCCTGTGACTAGTGATGTCCAGCCGCCCGACAACCTACCCACTTGACCCCATCCCCTTCTCCCTTCTCCAGACCATCTCTGGAAACCTTCTCCCATTCCTCACTCCCCTCATCAACTCATCTCTGACCACTGGCTGCGTCCCCTCTGACTTCAAGATGGCCCACCTCAAGAAACCAACACTTGACCCCTCTGAAGTAAAAAACTATAGACCAGTATCTAAATCCTTGAATTATGATCCAAATCATGGCTATATGTCTTAGTACAAATGTACATCTATGTACACCTCATTGCAATCTGCCAGGCAATAATTTAACCTGATTTCTGAAATAAAGTTTGTAGGGAAAATAAAAGTCAAAATATCCCATCTTTACAGTTTATAAAGAAGATAGGTAGAAGTATAGAGTAAGAAATAATAGAGTATACTTATTTTCCTAGATTGAGTTATCCTCTCTTTTCCAAAGACCAACAACACAACCTGGAAGTCAGAGTAAAGGTGTAAACCGCTTTAAAATTGCGTTCACAGCGGCACAGTGAATTAATTCCAGGGATAACACTCCATAGTTCCCAGGTTCGATCCCCGTTTGTGACTACCAACAAAATAAGGTAAAACTATGTTTGTACAATAAATGTCTAATAAATAAATTGTAATGTGATTTCAAATACTTGCCATATGTGCATCTACATGGATTGTTTTACAATTAACTTCCTCAACAGCAAGATAACACATGAAAAAAACATCAATGGACTGTTCAAACCGTAATTGTATCATTCTGGGAACATAGGAAGAACATTGAGGGAATATTTTATGCACCCTGATACAAACATTGTAAGAATGTCATCACAACTGGACAAATAAAACATGTGTTCTGGGAATGTTCTTGTAACATCAGGTGAATGTTTTTTGCACCCTAAACGAAACATTGTATAATTCCGCACAAGTGGACTTTTTTTTGGTTTTGTGAACATGTCTTTTCTGATGTCCCCACAATGTGCCCACCAGACTGTTCCCAAAACATAATAAAACATTCTGGGAAACATTAAAGAACAGACTAAATGTGTTCTGGGAACGTGCTTGCAATGTTAGGCGAATGTTTTATACAAACATTGTATAATCATCAGCACAACTGGACAGTTTTTGTGTTATGATAACATTTGCAGCAAATATTCTGGGAACTTTCACAGAACCAATTTTGGTTCTCACTCAACTGAGACTGCGCTCCTCTGTGTCACGGAGGCTCTCCACTCTGCCAAAGCTGACTCTCTCCTCTGTTCTCATCCTCCTAGATCTATCCACTGCCTTCAAAATCGCTAACCATCAGATCCTCCTCTCCACCCTTTCAGGGCTGGGCTTCTCAGGCTCTGCACACTCCTGGATTGCATCGTACCTGGCAGGTCGCTCCTACCAGGTGGTGTGGAGAGGATCTGTGTCTGCACCACATGCTCTCGCTACTGGTGTCCCACAGAGCTCGGTTCTAGGCTCTCTCCTCTTTTCTCTTAAAACCAAGTCTCTCTGGTCCGTCATATCCTCACATGGGCTCTCCTATCATAGCTATGCGAATTACACTCAACTACTTTTCTCCTTGGCCGATTCAGACATCCAGATGGTGACACACATCTCTGAGTGCCTGGCAGACATCTCAGCTTGGATGTCGGCCCACCACCTCAAGCTCAACCTCAACAAGACGGAGCTGCTCTTCCTCCCGGGGAAGGCCTGCCCGCTCCAAGGCCTCTCCATCACGGTTGACAACTCCACGGTGTCCCCCTCCCAGTGTGCAAATAAACTTGGCATGACCCTGGACAACTCCCTATCATTCTCTGCAAACATCAAAGCAGTGACTCGCTCCTGCATGTTCATGCTCTACAACATCCGTAGAGTACAACCTTTTCTCACACAGGAAGTGGCGCAGGTACTAATCATCTCCCGTCTAGACTACTGCAACTCTCTGTTGGCTGGGCTCCCCACTTGTGCTTTCAAACAACTGCAACTTATTCAGAACGACTCAGCACTCCTGGTGTTCAACCTTCCCAAGTTATCCCATGTCAACCCGCTCCTCCGCACACTCCCTGGCTTCCAGTCAAAGCTCGCATCATCTTCAAGACCCTGTTGCTTGCCTACAAAGCAGCAAAGGGAACTGCCCCTCCCTACCTTCAGGCTATGGTCAAACCCTACACCCTAACCTGAGCACTCTGTTCTGCCACCTCTGGTCTTTTGACCCTCCCACCCCTACGGGAGGGCAGCTCCCGCTCAGCCCAGTCAAATATCTTCTCTGTCCTAGCACCCCAATGGTGGAACAAGCTTCACCCCAAATGTCAGGGCAGCTGAGTCCCTGCCCATCTTCCGAAAAATGTAAAGAGTATCTTAAATACATTTTAACGGTGAGCTAACCCACCACTCATTTTCACTGTGTGCAGACCACACACACATATTCACTCTCTGCTAGCCCAACACATCTTTCCACTGTGTGGGGATCTTCTAGTATGCATTGACTACCTGCTGTGGGTTGAATATAAACATAACCTAAGCATGATCTTCAGTCGAATCAGCACAATACCAGTGCATCTTTTTACTGCGTGCCAACCCAACACCCATTGTCCTTGTGTGCCAGGGGCTTCATTACCCTCTACAGCATCCCACAGGTGAGGTGGAGTCCGTATGGCTCTGCCTAAACCAATCCAATCTCAATCTCTCAGCGGAGGCTGGCCTGGCGGGCACACTCCTTCTCCAGGCTCCACAGATGGGGGCTGGGGCGCAGGCAAGAAACCCCATTCTGATCCCATTATTATCTGTCATAACAGTTATTTGACTGTTTTCATCTGATTCACTCCTGAGGTCGCAGTGCATGTAATAAGAACAAGGCATGTAGATTGGTTTTACATTGCAAATGCAATCATTTCTTTCGGGAAAACATCTGCCCCCGAACGTTATCATTTTCTACTGTGACATCGACTTTGTCTAGGTCTATGAGAATCATCCCCTTCGACACCAGCCCCCACCCCACATTGTCTCCCCCCTCCACATCCTGAAGCCCCCTCCCTTTTCAATATGCGGTGGGAAAATTGAGTAGCTGGATTAGGCAGATGGATATAAATAAATAACGGCACCACACAATTGGATCACAAATCCCATGATTAGGCCAAGAGAGATATGATCCAGTTGCACTTTATACAGGCTGAGAAATTAAAATGACATCAAGCGTAATGACATCTAACATAACAATTACAGATTTGTATGCAGTGTGACCCTGCAAATGGTGTGGGGCTGGAGGTCCAGGCTTCAGTTAGGTGTGGGGGAGCACACACACACCTGCACATACACTGCAAACCCACACACACCTTCTGACATATACCTGGTCTGATATTAACACAACAGGCTATGAATGAATCAAAGTGGCTCCACAGCTCAGAAATAGGGCTGCCAAAACAAGGGGATTCATCACCGTGGCAACAACTTGGTCTGTCTTACTGATTACAGCTGTGGCTAAACGACCCCCATCACCCCTTCAAAGTGGCATGGATCTGCTCACAAAGGGATTCATTTCTGAAGAGGGCTCTTTTTTCTTTACAAAAACAATCTACCCAAGGACTAGACTCTGTTCAGCAACACAGGAGAGACTAACGGAGGAATTAAAGGATATGAGTGTTTCTCTGAAGACTGAACAACACAGCTCTCTTTATTTTCGGTTTCTTCTCTGCTGTGTCTGTGAGGCGGGAGGACACAAATTAAACTCATTGGGTTTAATTACTATGTGCAGTCGTTATTGAAAACATCTGCGTGCTTTGGAATTGGGTTTTATTGAAACCCAAATTCCTCTAATCAAAGCTTATGAGTTACTTTTCATGAAATATTTACGCTTTTAGTATGAGCCTTTCAGCTGAGTTATGGCTGGGACACTGAAAATAAATCATTATTTCAACACTTAATAGAATAAACTTGAACTCAATCTCATTTCTGCGATATTGCCCTGACACTCACAGTGTTGTTGTCAAAGAGATACGACGAGGCTCCGTTTCTCAACATGCTCTGCTCCACATCCTCAGCAGCTTGCTGCTCAGTATCCTTTACCCTTCGAAGCACACAAGCCTCCACACAAATAGTAATTAAAAACAAAAACATTGAATTAAAAGCTGAATCATGTGAAATTAGGCCCGGGGAGGGATGCGAGGCGGTGGGGGTGGGGTGGTCCAGAGCTATGCCCTCTATGACTGCTTTGCCTCCCCTCAACCCTTCCCCACAGAGCTGGGAGTTCTGCCAGTCTCTGCCAGAGAGACCCAGGAGGTCTGGAACATATTGACCCCCCCCTCTTCAAAATATGTTATTTGATTTAATCAGATCGGTCAGACACTGTCATGAGAATCCAGTAGCACATACTGTACATGGTGCACTGTTACTGGACTATGAAGGGGGAGTCTGGTGGAAAGTAAAAAGAGGACTATGTCTGGGCTGTCATTCTACATACAGCTGTGTCCATGAGATGATTGACACAAACATAGGCTGCTTGCACATTGTTGTTAGAGGGCACAGAAAACATGGGAGATTGAAAGATGTCTGTCCTTCATGTTTGATCAATATCAATAATCAAAGTTACTATTCAAAAATAGAGTGAGACAAAAGAGTATACAACAAACAACTCCAGAGACATGGACAGACATGGGTACAGGCAACATTCAGGAGACATGGGCAGACATGGGTACAGGCAACATTCAGGAGACATGGACAGACATGGATACAGGCAACATTCAGGAGACATGGGCAGACATGGGTACAGGCAACATTCAGGAGACATGGACAGACATGGATACAGGCAACATTCAGGAGACATGGACAGACATGGAACAGGCAACATTCAGGAGACATGGATAGACATGGGTACAGGCAACATTCAGGAGACATTGACAGACATGGAACAGGCAACATTCAGGAGACATGGATAGACATGGTACAGGCAACATTCAGGAGACATGGACAGACATGGAACATGCAACATTCAGGAGACATGGGCAGACATGGGTACAGGCAACATTCAGGAGACATGGACAGACATGGTTACAGGCAACATTCAGGAGACATGGACATACATGGTTACAGGCAACATTCAGGAGACATGGATAGACATGGTTACAGGCAACATTCAGGAGACATGGATAGACATGGGTACAGGCAACATTCAGGAGACATGGACATACATGGGTACAGGCGACATTCAGGAGACATGGACAGACATGGGTACAGGCAACATTCAGGAGACATGGACAGACATGGAACAGGCAACATTCAGGAGACATGGACATACATGGGTACAGGCGACATTCAGGAGACATGGACAGACATGGGTACAGGCAACATTCAGGAGACATGGACAGACATGGATGCAGGCAACATTCAGGGGAAAATTGTGAATGGAATCCATGCGTTTCGCCTCCCTTATTGTCACGCCCTGACTCAGGGGACGCTTATATGTTGAGTCAGGGTGTGTATATTCCTTGTTGTGTTTTTTCTATGTTTGTGATCTGGTATGTATAGTTCTATGTTGGCCGGTGTGGTTTCCAATCAGAGGCAGCTGTCGCTCGTTGTCTCTGATTGGGGACCATACTTAGAAAGCCTATGGGCACTATTGAGTTATGGGATCTTGTTCCTTGTAAGGTATGTTGTGTGTGCTACCTTGGACTTCACGTTTCGTTTAGTTTATTGTTTTGTCAAGTGTTTATTGTTTTAATAAACATGTACGTATATCACGCTGCGCCTTGGTCTGTCCCGTCATTAAACGAATGTGACAGAAGATCCCACCAAACGAGGACCAAGCAGCGTGCCCAGGCGGAGCGAATGGCCATGTCACAGGTGGCCGATTTGTGGTCATGGGAAGAGATATTTGCGGGGAGAGGACCATGGGTTAAGGTAGATGCCCAGGCAGGAGAGGAGCAACGGCAACACGGAGGAGGCCGGTCGAGGAGGAAGCCCGAGAAGCAGACCCAATAAAAAAAATTGGGGGGGCACACGGGGTGGTTGGCGGAGCCTAGTGTCAGAGCAGAGCCAACTCCCCGTACACACGCGAGGAAGCGTATGACTGGGCAGGCTCTGTGTTATGCGGAGCTACGTACTGTGTCGCCAGTGCGCCGGCACAGTCCTGTACGTCCTGTGCTTGCACCACGCACGTGCCGTGCGAAGATGGGCATCCAGCCAGGACGGGGTGTGCCGGCTCAACGCTCCTGGTCTCCAGTACGCCTCCTCGGTCCCGCATATCCTGCGCCAGTTCTACGAACTGTATCGCCAGTGCGCGTGCACAGCCCAGTGCGTCCTGTGCTGATGCCTCACACATACTGTGCGGAAGTAGGCATCCAGCCAGGACGGGTTGTGCCAGCTCTCCGCTCCAGACCTCCAGTCCGCCTCCACAGTCCGGCCCGGCCTGTTCCTGCTTCTCGCACCAAGCAAGTGGTGCACGTCGCCAGCCCGGCCTGGCCTGTTCCTGCTCCTCGCAACAAGCCAGTGGTGCGCGTCGCCAGCCCGGCCTGGCCTGTTCCTGCTCCTCGCACCAAGCCAGTGGTGTGCGTCGCCAGTCCGGCCCGGCCTGTTCCTGCTCCTCGCACCAAGCCAGTAAGGCGCGTCGCCAGCCCGGCCCGGCCTGTTCCTGCTCCTCGCACCAAGCCAGTGGTGCGCGTCGCCAGCCCGGCCCGGCCTGTTCCTGCTCCTCGCACCAAGCCAGTGGTGCGCGTCGCCAGTCCGGCCCGGCCCGGCCTGTTCCTGCTCCTCGCACCAAAACAGTGGTGCGTGTTCCTAGTCCGGTCCGGCCCGTGCCTGCTCCTCGCACCAGACCAGTGGTGCGTTTGTCCAGTCCGGCACGGCCCGTTCCCGTTCCACCGGTGCCTGGTCCGGCACCGGTCAGCTGCTCCACTCCGGAGCCAGAGCAGTCCGCTCCACTGGTGCCTGATCCAGTTCCGGTCAGCTGTTCCACTCCGGAGCCAGAGCAGTCCGCTCCACCGGTGCCTGCGGCATCCCGTTTATGCTGGAGAGCTCTTGATGTAATATGTAGTGTTCTGTGAAAAGTATGGCCCCCTGTCGCGTTGGCAACGGACACTTTATTCCAGAATGTGTTCGTTTTCTCTGGGTTGACTCATTGATTGGAGATGTTTACTGCAGGGAAGAGTTGAGGCTGTGAACGTAGTGGTGTCTCCGGTGGTTTTGTGAATGGATGGCCATTTCTTACAAGGCTTAAAGAATAGGACACTTACTGTAGCAGTGGATGGTAGACTTGGATGGGGACGTTTGGTGTTAGAGTGACTTGGATGGGGGAGTTTGGTGTTTTATGTGGCGATTTATGATATGTCAGAGAGCCTGAGATCTGGAAGAAGGGCTGAGACAGGGTGAGTATGTGGAGAGAAGCGGAGGATGTCAGCAAAGCCTGGGGTTGGACAGGATTTGCTGCTTCCCCCATGAGAAAACATTCCCAGAACCAAATGAGCCCAACATGCCTACAACCTTGCTCCTTCTTTGTTCAGTCATTGGGAATTTCTAAACATATCTATTCACACTAATGTATTGAAATAATTTTCCAGACAGCTCACCCATTGCTCTGCAAAAGCACTGCAAGGTGAGCTGATAGTTTTGATCGTGACGCCACATTCAACAGCCAACCACTATTTCTTTGTAAACAATAGATTTGTCTGTATCATTACTATCTTTTCCTTTTTTTCAATGTGTTCTTTTGTAAAATGAGGTATTGACTGTAAGAGAGCAGTACAGAAACAGCTGCAGAGAGAGGTGTGCCTACACTGCCAATGAGTGGGTATAGGCATGGTAGACTCACACAGCACCCACAAGTCAATGCTGACAGGCAGTGCAGAGAGAATGGGAGAATGGTAGAGGAAATAAGTGCCACCCATCATGTTTCAGAAGAACAAAGCCTTGTTGTGCTATGCAGAGGCTGCCTCTGGCACAACATGTCTGCTCATTTTAACATCCAGTCTAAAACATACATACTTCGAGGCAACACAAAAACAACAGGGAAGGAAAGGAAAATCAAGAAAAAAACATCTGAATTTCATTTCAATACCCTCCGTTGGGCTATTTGACAGATATTGTAGTACTGTGTGTGGATGAGTCTATTATCCACATGATCAATCCATTCATGGGAAAACAGCAATCGGCAGGAAACAGATATAAACTCTATCTAGAACCTAAAATGGTTCTTCGGCTGTCCCCATAGGAGAACCCTTTGATTAAGCCTTTTTGTTTCCAGGTAAAATCCTTTTGGGTTCCATGAAGAACCCTTTCCACAGAGGGATCTACATGGAACCAAAAAGGGTTCTACCTGAAACCATAAAGTGTTCTCCTATGGGGACCGCCAAAGAACCCTTTTGGAACCCTTTTTTCTAAGAGTGTAGATCTTCATACAGGAAGGATTGCATGGTTCCAGCTGAGTAACTTTTTGTGTGCCTTAGACTGGACAAGACATGCAAGAGTTCAAGAGATACGCCTTAGTTCAGAGAACTTCACATACATCTGTCATAGAAAACTTGAGTAAAACAATTACTCAATCCATTCACTAACCCAACACTTTTTTCTTCTTATAGCTTGACTGATTGTCTAAATGTATAGTCCATTATAAGCTCATAATAATTTATACTGTAGGTGAACCAATCAAGCTCTATTTTCTCCTACATAATTGTTCTATCAATCACACATCCACCTTACAATATTATGGAATCTGTAGCTCAAAGTGCGACCCATTTCATTAAAAAGCCTAAATCAAATCAGCTCCAACCTACGGTATGTATCAATCAAACATAAATCACACACCTTAGCTCACAATATGGTGTGTGGGTCGTATGAAAGCGGTTTAGCTCTTCTGTGCCAGGGGCTGTATACGTGATATATGGTATAGATAGAACCTCTACCTAAACACAAGGGCATGCAAGCGTGCCACCACACCCCTTTGTAAATACACCAGCCCATCTTGGGTGAGTGAATAATCCAAGTGCTGGATCTCTTTGGAGATTTACGACAGGAAAATCCCCTGGCCTGGAACATACCGGACGATTTAGTGAACGATAAATAATAATATTAGGGGAGATGCAGGACTTCAAATGATGTCCGGGCAACTTCATATTCAGTCCATAAAACTTTAATTCATGACAGATTGACTGCAGGTCTTCAATGAGAATATCCATACAGTGCATAGTCAGATGCATGAAAAGCAATTTACAGGATATGTCTGTATAATGCATGGGTGGGAGTTCAAGAGATGATCTGTCATATTGAAAGATTCTATAAACAATTCCCAATTCAAAAAAAAATCTTTTTTTTTTTTTTTTTAAATCTTAAATAAGCTCTTCTCTCGGAATGCAGGGCACTATACCTCAGCAACATGTGGTTGACTGAGGGGGGGTGCGGGGAGAAAGATCTAGAAATACGATTTCTCACGCTACCAGGCTTTCATTGTTAAATATAGGATTTCCCCTCTCTCCTGTCAATAGCTAGTGCAGTTCTCATTCAATACCAAATGTCTTGGGCAAAGCTTGCCTCTGCAATTATCACTTAACTGTCAGCTAGGATTAGACTGTCGTAAGTCGCCCTGAGCAATCCACAACAAAAAGAAAAAGCCAAGACGATATCCTGTGACATCTGCACTCTTAGGAGTACATCTCTGGATGGATAGATGTAGAGAATGTAGAAAGGTTGAGTAAAGCCCAAGGACTCTTCTGGATAACACATGCAACTCTCTTCTCTAACTCCTTATCCCTACAGGATCATGGTTGGCTTTAAACAGCCAGTGTACGGGTGTAAAGGCTTTAATGATGCTTTCAGATATAGTTACACCACCATCAGAAGACTGAGGGAAAGCTCGCCCAGTGAACCTTTCCTATAGAAGCATGGAACAGAAACAATGGATACACTTTACTTTCTTTCAATCTTCACAATAGGTGACTATACAAGGACACAAAGACAGGAAAAAGTACACCTAATATTGTCATATCACCTATTCCACTGAACTAAGAATGTAATATATTAAAAAATCCACCGTGATTTACATAGCAAAATGGACTATCAATGTACAGTATGATTTATCGTTCCATATCAAAGCATTACGCAGACAGAAATGCCATAGTGTTTTTTTTCTTCTCTAGACAGAACAGTTTATGTTATCTGCAAGTGATGTAGTAGCTAATTGCTTATAGTGAAAATAGAGACATATAAAAGCCTAATTTACAAAGTGGATTTTCATAAAATTAAGCAGGCTGAAATTGAATAATAGGAGGTATATTAAAGTGGTCCATCACTGCAAACAGACTACAAACGACATCAGCACCAATTAAAGTTTTTCCAATTCCCCCTTGATGTATTCTCAAAAACACATTGATTCTGTCAGGTCAATTTAAATTCAAGCGCTCTACATACAAACATTCAGTCTCAAAAACAACCCTTGGACAGGAATTGGCAGTTTTGTCTTGGACAATCAATTATATCAATGCTGAACCAACCTCCAAAGCTGATATGATTAAACAAAGACAGGGGTGGGGGGATGAGAATAAATCAATATCTGTGGTAAATGCTTCCAAACGGGGGGGGGGGCTTTAAGACAAGATCGTGGATTCTCCATCTCTCTGTCTATCCTGTGAGATGTAGCGACTGTCAGGGAGCACCGGCTGATTTTCCGGATCACAGTGTTAAAGCAGTTGAAAGGCCAGGGACCTTGGAGACAGAGAGTTGTCAAAGCATTAAGCCTTTCAGTTTTCTGGAGAACACAGACCCTCTGAAATGCCCTCAGCTCACGTCTTGCTGACTAGTTCAGACGGTGTGTCCATCATTGGACTCAGAACATCCTCAAGATACAGGCTGCAGCAGACATGGTGCTCATAACGAGATGACATGGAGCTCACAAAGAGATAATACGGCTCCACATATTAAATAACTAATATCTCTGACGGTATTTGTGGAATTTGGAATGTTGTATTCAGCAATAACCAGATTGTAGAGCTGAATATGATCCAGTGTAGCTGTATAATAAGTGCAGGCAGAGCATTTTGATGAGACCTTGACGTGTCTTGTGAAGTCTGATCCTGAGGCCTTGTTTTGTCGGGGGTTACTTGACTCTGTCAGGTACTGTTTGTTCCAGGAAAATGTTATCAACAAAGCAGCATCACTCTTTAAGGGGTTATTGTTTCCACCCAAACAGCTGTGAAGTAGTTGTCTGTTTCCTGTGTGTGTTTTAAGTGTGATGATAACAGACAAATGGAGCATGGCTGCCTGTCTGCCGTTTGTTCTGTGGAAGCAGTTGTCAGGGATGACAAAATGGCTCCCTGTGTTTTGTTTTTGCCCATCTGGAGCCGCACAGAGATGAAGGATTGACAAAGCAGGAACGCGGAGGAAAATACTGAAGTGACAACAAGTAAATCTCTTTCAGTATGAAAGATTTGTTTTTCTGGCCAGGTTTCATAAGCTGTGGAGGATATCCATTCACATTATGTTTCGTGACATTTAGCTGAAGTGATTTTGGTTTTAAAGAGCACTGTTGTGTCTGTGTACATTGTGGAGACGCTTAGAGGGATCAAATGCAGTGGTAGGTGCAAGGTATGTTTGTGTATTTTGGTAACAAAGATATTGCATTCCATTCACTAAACACATTTAATACCTGGTTTGAACTAATGTCAATTTTTTTTTGCTGGTACAGTATAAACAGTATCATAATGTACACAGTAGTAAAATGTATATATAATTGCTTTATTTGCTTACATAAATGTTAATCAGGCCAATCTTCTTTCGGAGTTATGTTTTATAGTGTGCCAAGCTATGACAAATACAATTGAATGATGTCTGATATACTTGATACACAAGTCGAGAAATGGGTCTCAAGTCTCCTTTATTGCTCTCTTCTTTCAGTTGAGTTATATTTGTCTTTTCTGTAACTATCAGCCACACGCCAACTGGGATACAGGGGAAAAGAGGAAGCGCATGTGTACTACAGATGTGTTCTATGGAAGGTCCCACATGAGAAGATATAAAGTGAGAACGTTTAGATTGATGTACAGTGAGGGAAAAAAGTATTTGATCCCCTGCTGATTTTGTTTGTTTGCCCACTGACAAAGACATGATCAGTCTATAATTTTAATGGTAGGTTTATTTGAACAGTGAGAGACAGAATAACAACAACAAAAATCCAGAAAAATGCATGTCAAAAATTTTATAAATTGATTTGCATTTTAATGAGGGAAAAAAGTATTTGACCCCTCTGCAAAACATGACTTAGTACTTGGTGGCAAAACCCTTGTTGGCAATCACAGAGGTCAGACGTTTCTTGTAGTTGGCCACCAGGTTTGCAAACATCTCAGGAGGGATTTTGTTCCACTCCTCTTTGTAGATCTTCTCCAAGTCATTAAGGTTTCGAGGCTGACGTTTGGCAACTCACACCTTCAGCTCCCTCCACAGATTTTCTATGGGATTAAGGTCTGGAGACTGGCTAGGCCACTCCAGGACCTTAATGTGCTTCTTCTTGAGCCACTCCTTTAATAATAATAATAATATATGCCATTTAGCAGACGCTTTTATCCAAAGCGACTTACAGTCATGCGTGCATAATTTTTTTTTGTGTATGGGTGGTCCCGGGGATCGAACCCACTACCTTGGCGTTACAAGCGCCGTGCTCTACCAGCTGAGCTACAGGCCGTGTGTTTTGGGTCATTGTCATGCTGGAATACCCATCCACGACCCATTTTCAATGTCCTGGCTGAGGGAAGGAGGTTCTCACCCAAGATTTGACGGTACATGGCCCCGTCCATCGTCACACTTGTTACCTGTATAAAAGACACCTGTCCACAGAAGCAATCAATCAGATTCAAAACTCTCCACCATGGCCAAGACCAAAGAGCTCTCCAAGGATGTCAGGGACAAGATTGTAGACCTACACAAGGCTGAAATGGGATACAAGACCATCGCCAAGCAGCTTGGTGAGAAGGTGACAACAGTTGGTGTGATTATTCGCAAATGGAAGAAACACAAAAGAACTGTCAATCTCCCTCGGCCTGGGGCTCCATGCAAGATCTCACCTCGTGGAGTTGCAATGATCATGAGAACGGTGAGGAATCAGCCCAGAACTACACGGGAGGATCTTGTCAATGATCTCAAGGCAGCTGGGACCATAGTCACCAAGAAAACAATTGGTAACACACTACGCTGTGAAGGACTGAAATCCTGCAGCACCCACAAGGTCACTCTGCTCAAGAAAGCACATATACATGCTGAAGTTTGCCAATGAACATCTGAATGATTCAGAGGAGAACTGGGTGAAAGTGTTGAAAGTGTTGTGGTCAGATGAGACCAAAATCGAGCTCTTTGCCATCAACTCAACTCGCTGTGTTTGGAGGAGGAGGAATGCTGCCTAAGAACACCATCCCCACCGTCAAACATGGAGGTGGAAACATTATGCTTTGGGGGTGTTTTTCTGCTTAGGGGACAGGACAACTTCCCCGCATCAAAGGGACTATGGACGGGGCCATGTACCGTCAAATCTTGGGTGAGAACCTCCTTCCCTCAGCCAGGGCATTGAAAATGGGTCGTGGATGGGTATTCCAGCATCCCAAAACACACGGCCAAGGCAACAAAGGAGTGGCTCAAGAAGAAGCACATTAAGGTCCTGGAGTGGCCTAGCCAGTCTCCAGACCTTAACCCCATAGAAAATCTGTGGAGGGAGCTGAAGGTTCAAGTTGGCAAACGTCAGCCTCGAAACCTTAATGACTTGGAGAAGATCTGCAAAGAGGAGTGGGACAAAATCCCTCCTGAGATGTGTGCAAACCTGGTGGCCAACTACAAGAAACGTCTGACCTCTGTGATTGCCAACAAGGGTTTTGCCACCAAGTAATAAGTAATGTTCTGCAGAGGGGTCAAATACTTATTTCCCTCATTAAAATGAAAATCAATTTATAACATTTTTGACATGCATTTTTCTGGATTTTTTTGTTGTTATTTTGTCTCTCACTGTTCAAATAAACCTACCATTAAAATTATAGACTGATCATGTCTTTGTCAGTGGGCAAACGTACAAAATCAGCAGGGGATCAAATACTTTTTTCCCTCACTGTAACTTTAAAGACCAATGAGATGTTTCTTGTCCGTGTAGGTATCCATCGTCTATGAAGCAAACAAACCATTGTAGGATTCCTGTCTCCCATACCCACTATATTATTGATATGGAGACAATGTTTACCACCTATATGGTTTGAAAGCATATGAAATGTTCGAATTATATTCTTTATTCAAATGATGAGCACACAATGACAGAACACAATGACAGAACACAATGACAGAACACAATGACAGAATAGAAACAACATATATGTGTTATGAAATTGGCGGATTCATGTGAAATATGCATAGGAACTGAATATTAGAGAGGTACTTTTCACTTAAGGGCATAAAAATTGTCAAAGACTCCGGCCACCCAAGTCATAGACTGTTCTCTCTGTTACCGCACGGCAAGGGATTTGTATTGAATATTATAAACAATCTCTCCCCATCAGAGGTTGACTTAACACTTGAGAGAAAGAAGATTGCTCACGGCGTTCAACAAATGAACATGTCTTCCTCCTTAACAGAGTTTCATTGGCATTAGAGGCAACTTCTTTCTGAGCAGCGACACAGTTTTGGTTTTGCTCAGAGGCAAAGGGCAAATCCACAAGGGAACGCAACACTGATCAAAGCATTCAGCCTGCCATCAAGAAAGAGAGAGGTCCCTGGTGGTTCTCTGGCGTTCTGGAGCATGTTGTGTTCCCTCGCGGAAAAACAACAATAATAAAGAGGAAGCGCGGGAGCTGTGCTGGCCCCTGGATCACTGCCACCCTCATCTGGTGGTGTGACGCCAATCCTCAGGGGGCCCCAGGAAAGCAATCCATATTTTAGCCAGATAATGATTTCAAAAGTGCATATGCGCCTCAATGACCTCCCGAGTTTAAGAGGATTTGCAGAAACCAAGCCACAGTTTTATTTATTTTATTTTATTTAACCTTTATTTAACCAGGAAGGGCTCATTGAGATTTAAAATCTATTTTTCAAGAGCGTCCTGGCCAAGATAGGCAGCACCAAGTCATTACAAAAAATTACAGACAGACAACATGAAAAACTACAAGTAATCTAGTAAAAACCATTCATGAATTCACAAGAGTATAACAATATCAAAAACAGCAAATTAAAAACATTGACAGGTCAGGGAATCAGCCTCAAAATCCTTCATCAGAGATTTAAAAACACCAATCGGGACAAGTTCTTCCAGTTTAAAATTATTTTGTAAGGTGTTCCAAGACGATGGCGCAGAGTACATAAAATACCTTTTACCAAATTCAGTTCGGACATTTGGAACAGTTAGCAGGATAAAGTCCAGTGAACGAAGAGAGTACCCACCACATTTCTGAACAATAAAAATGCCCAAATAAAAAGGTAGTAAACCCAAAATGGCTTTGTAAATAAAAGTATACCAGTGACTGAGCCTACGAGTGACTAGAGAAGGCCAGCCAACCCTGGTATACAAAGTACAGTGGTGCGTAAGGGTTTTGCAGTTTAAAATAAATCTCAAAGTACCATGATAAAGAGTATCAATTGATCTCAAACACTGAGCGGAAGCATTCATATATAAAATATCCCCATAGTCTAGTAAAGGCATAAATGTAGCTGATACTAGCCTCCTTCTGGCTTCAAAAGAAAAACAGGCCTTATTCCTAAAATAAAATCCCAGTTAACAAGCTGTGTGACAACTTCCACAATAGTCCAGGTGATATGTGTACAATTTTAGGTGATATGTTAACTTTTGCTTAAAAGCATGAAACTTTGTACACTTTTGCCAAAAAGTTCAACCTCAAAAATGCTATTCCGCCATAGCCAGGCAATGTATTTTCCTTCATATGTGCTGAACCAAACATGATAACACAGAAAAGGTTTGAATTTCCTTTGATGGTTTACCATGGCAGTCCACCATTATATAATAATCTGAACAGTTTATGATGTTGTACACCATTGTAATCATTGACCATAAAAATAGGGGTAGACATCACCATGTCTGTGTTATCATGTTTGGTTCAGCATATATGAAGGAATATGCATTGTCCGGCTATGGCGGAACAGGAAAAATGCCACTACAGCCGTCAGGTGGCAGTTTTTAAGGTTGTACAAATACAATAAAATAAAATTGTGTTTGTCACATGCTTCGTAAACAACAGATGTAGACTAACAGTGAAACACTTACTTACGGGTCATTTTCCAACAATGCAGAGTTAAAGAAAAAAGGTGTAAAAAATATATATATATATATATATATATATATATATATATATAGAGAGAGAGAGAGAGAGAGAGAGAGAGAGAGAGAGAGAGAGAGAGAGAGAGAGAGAGAGAGAGAGAGAGAGAGAGAGAGAAATAGTGACACGAGGAAGAAATACACAGTGAATAACGAATAACGAGTAATAATAACATGGCTATATACAGGGAGTACCAGTACCGAGTCGATGTGGAAGGGTAATTGATGTAGATACAGTGCCTTGCAAAAGTATTCATCCCCCTTGGCATTTTTCCTATTTTGTTGCATTACAACCTGTAATTTCAAATGGAGTTTTATTTGCATTTCATGTAATGGACATACACAAAATAGTCCAAATTGGTGAAGTGAAATGAAAAAAATTACTTGTTTAAAGAAATTCCAAAAAAAAATAATAACGCAAAAGTGGTGCGTGCATATGTATTCATCCCCTTTGCTATGAAGCCCCTAAATAAGATCTGGTGCAACCAATTACCTTCAGAAGTCACATAATTAGTTAAATAAAGTCCACCTGTGTGCAATCTAAGTGTCACATGATCTTTCACATGATCTCAGTATATATACACCTGTTCGGAAAGGCCCCAGAGTCTGCAACACCACTAAGCAAGGGGCACCACCAAGCAAGCGGCACCATGAAGACCAAGGAGCTCTCCAAACAGGTCAGGGACAAAGTTGTGGAGAAGTACAGATCAGGGTTGGGTTATAAAAAATATCGGAAACTTTGAACATCACACGGAGCGCCATTAAATCCATTATTAAAAAATGGAAAGAATATGGCACCACAACAAACCTGCCAAGTGAAGGCCGCCCACCAAAACTCACGGACCAGGCAATGAGGGCATTCATCAGAGAGGCAACAAAGAGACCAAATATAACCCTGAAGGAGCTGCAATACTCCACATCGGAGATTGGAGTATCTGTCCATAGGACCACTTTAAACTGTACACTCCACAGAGCTGGGCTTTACGGAAGAGTGGCCAGAAAAAAGTCATTGCTTAAAGAAGAAAATAAGCAAACACGTTTGGTGTTCGCCAAAAGCCATGTGGGAGACTCCCCAAACATATGGAAGAAGGTACACTGGTCAGATGAGAAAATGCTATGTCTGGCGCAAACCCAACACCTCTCATCACCCCGAGAACACCATCCCACATTGAAGGTGGTGGTGGTGGCAGCATCATCCTGTGGGGATGTTTTCATCGGCAGGGACTGGGAAACTGGTCAGAATTGAAGGAATGATGGATGGCGCTAAATACAGTGAAATTCTTGAGGGAAACCTGTTTCAGTCTTCCAGATATTTGAGACTGGGACAGAGGTTGACCTTCCTCCAGCAGGACAATGACCCTAAGCATATTGGTAAAGCAACACTTGAGTGGTTTAAGGGGAAACATTTAAATGTCTTGGAATGGCCTAGTCAAAGCCCAGACCTCAATCCAATTGAGAATCTGTGGTATGACTTAAAGATTGCTGTACACCAGCGGAACCCATCCAACTTGAAGGAGCTGGAGCAGTTTTGCCTTGAAGAATGGGCAAAAATCCCAGTGGCTAGATGTGCCAAGCTTATAGAGACATTTCCCAAGAGACTTGCAGCTGTAATTGCTGCAAAAGGTGGCTCTACAAAGTATTGACTTTGGGGGGGGGGTGAATAGTTATGCACGCTCAAGTTTTCTGTTTTTCTGTCTTATTTGTTGTTTGTTTCACAATAAAACATATTTGCATCTTCAAAGTGGTAGGCATGTTGTGTAAATCAAATGATACAAACCCCAAAAAATCAATTTTAATTCCAAATAGGAAGAATGCCACGGGGGGTGAATACTTTCGCAAGCCACTGTATGTACTGTACATATAGGTAGGGCGTAAAGTGACTAGGCAACAAGATAGATAAGTGTGAGTGTGTGTGTGTGGCATTTGATATTTGGTATTTATTAGGATCCCCATTAGCCGTTGCAAAAGCAGCAGCTACTCTTCCTGGGTGTCACGCCCTGGCTCTGGGGACTCTCGTATGTTGAGCCAGGGTGTTTATTTTGTTTAGGTTCTAGTCGTTGTCTATCTATGTTGGCCTGAGTGACTCCCAATCAGAGGCAACGAGTGTCTGCTGGTTGTCTCTGATTGGGAGCCATATTTAACTGTCTGTCTTTCACTTTGTGTTTGTGGTTTCTTGTTCGTGTTGGTTTGTGTTTAAACCATAGACGTCACGTTTTTCGTTTGTTGTTTTGATCGTGTGATCATTAAATAAATATAAATATGTTCACCTGCAACGCTGCGCCTTGGTCTCTCCCTGACGATCGTGACAGAAGAAACCACCAAAACCAGACCAAGCAGCGTGTCCAGGAGCCATCGCTAGCAGATCTCCGTGGCAACCTCGACTGGGTCAAGCCTAGTGAGGAGCAGAGAGGGTGGACTTGGGACCAGTTGAGGAAGAGCTTCGACTGGGTCAAGCCCATTGAGGAGCTGAATGGCGGGAGTTGGAGACAGAGGAGCGAGAGTTGGGCGAGAACGATGGAGGCCTGGCCCACGGGGAGGAGAGACCCCCAGAACATTTTTAGGGGGGGGCTCACGACGTCGGGGCAGCGGGAGGCCGCGATAGAGCGGTCCAGCGGGTTGGCAGAGGAGGCCGCCAGGTTACGGGAGTCACTGGTCACCAGGGGGAAGGAGGTTGTAGAGGCACGGCGAGAGGTACTGGCGTGTGTTGCCAGTCCGGTCCGGCCTGTTCCTGATCCCCACGTAGGGCCAGTGGTGTGTGTTCCCAGTACGGTCCGGCCTGTTCCTGCCACTCCCACCAAGCCAGTGGTGCATTTCGTCAGCCCGGCGCGGCCCGTTCCTGCTCCCCGCACCAAGTCAGTGGTGCGCGTCGTCAGCCGGGTCCGGCCCATTCCTGCTCCCCGCACCAAGTCAGTGGTGCGCGTCGTCAGCCCGGTCCGGCCCATTCCTGCTCCCCGCACCAAGTCAGTGGTGCGCGTCGTCAGCCCGGTCCGGCCCATTCCTGCTCCCCGCACCAAGTCAGGGGTGCACTCGTCAGCCCGGTCCGGCCCATTCCTGCTCCCCGCACCAAGTCAGGGGTGCGCCCGTCAGCCGGTCCGGCCCATTCCTGCTCCCCGCACCAAGGCAGTGGTGCGCTCGTCACCCGGCTCGGCCCGTTCCTGCTCCCCGCACCAAGTCAGTGGTGTGCTTCGTCAGCCCAGTCCGGCCTGTCCCTGCTCCACGCACCAAGCCTACGGTGTGCGTCGTCAGCCTGGTAAGGCCCGTTCCTCCTCCACGCACCAAGCCAGGGGTGCGCGTCGTCAGTCCAGCACAACCCGTGCCTGGGTCATGTCCGGAGCCGGATCCGCCGCCGAGGCGGAGTGCCCACCCGGTCACTCCCCTGTTGTGGTTGGTTGGCGCGGTCGGAGTCCGCGCCTTTGGGGGGGGGGTACTGTCACGCCCTGGCTCTGGGGACTCTCGTATGTTGAGCCAGGGTGTTTATTTTGTTTAGGTTCTAGTCGTTGTCTATCTATGTTGGCCTGAGTGACTCCCAATCAGAGGCAACGAGTGTCTGCTGGTTGTCTCTGATTGGGAGCCATATTTAACTGTCTGTCTTTCACTTTGTGTTTGTGGTTTCTTGTTCGTGTTGGTTTGTGTTTAAACCATAGACGTCACGTTTTTCGTTTGTTGTTTTGATCGTGTGATCATTAAATAAATATAAATATGTTCACCTGCAACGCTGCGCCTTCGTCTCTCCCTGACGATCGTGACACTGAGGTCCACATGAAACATGACATAATACATTGTACTGAACATTATTAGTCAAGGTCTGAACTACATACATTTAAAAAGCCACATATAGCCTACATATCAGTACATACACACAATATCTCATACATAATACAGTGCAAATTACAATACAATATATATAAAATGGCTGTGTATTTCCACAGTCCCCTTTGTGCAGTAATGTGTTCTTTTATCTGGTTTTTTAATCTGGTTTTATTGCTAGCTTGAGTTACCTGGGATGGCAGAGAGTTCCATGTAGTCGTGGCTCTATTTAATACTGTGCATTTCCCAGCCTCTGTTCTGGACCTGGGGACTGTGAAGAGACCTCTGGATGCATGTCTTGTGTTGTACTGATGAGTGTCCGAACTGTGTGCCAACTGTTTGAACAGACAGTTCGGTACCTTCAACACATCAATACCTTGCACAAAGACCTATAGTGATGCAGTCAATTGCTCCTCAACTTTGAGCCAGAAGAGATTGACAGACACGTTCTGACACTTGCCCTCTGTGTACATCTAAGTGTGATACGTGCTGCTTTGTTCTGGACCAACTGCAATTTACCTATGTCCCTCTTTGCCACACATGACCACACAGCTGGACAGTAGTCCAGGTGCGACAAAATTAGGACCTGTAGGACCTGACTGGTCGACTGAGATGTCAAGAAGGCAGAGCAACGCCCTATCATGGACAGACCGCTGACTGGATGTTTTTTGTTTGTTGCACCATTCTCTGTAAACCCTAGACACTGTTGTGCATGAAAGCCCAGGAGGGCGGACGTTTCTGAGATACTGGATCCGGCGTTCCTAGCACCTACGATCATACCACGCTCAAAGCCCATTCTAACGTTCAATCGAACAGTTACTGAATGCCTCGATGCCCGTCTGACTGCTTTATGAATGGGGTGGTGTACCTAATAAACTGGCTGGTGTACTCGTTCAGCCAGGACTGAGAAATATAGAATATTACAGTTTTTCAGGTCCCGTTGATAGGATGGTCTCGAACGGCGCTCATCCAGTTTGTTCTCCAGTGACTGCAAGTTCGCCAATAGAACAGAGGACAATGTCGGTCTATTTGCTCGCCGACGTAGGCTCGACAGGATGCAACCTCGCATGCCTCTCTTTCGCCGCCGCTTCCTCTTTCGGGAATTATAGCCTGGTCCGGAGTAAGCAGAACGTCCAGAGCTGCCGACTCGTTGAAGTAGAAATGTTCATCCAAATCGAGGTTAGTGATGTTCTGATGTCCAGAAGCTGTTTTCAGTCATAGGAAATTATGGCAAAGACCTTATGTACAAAAAAAGTTACGATCAGCGTAAAAAACACACAAAATAGCAGAATTGGTCAGAAGCCTGTAAGACGGCTGCCACCCACTGCAGCACCTTTCTTCTTTTACATGGCACCATTGTCATCCTTGACCATCAAAACGTAGGGGTAGAAACCTTTTTTGTGTGATCATGTTTGGTTCAGCAGATATGAAGGAAAATACATTGTTCAGCTATGGCTGAAAATATGAAATGGCTACCACGGCCGCCAAGAAGCCTTTTTTTGATGGCTCCCTTTCTGAAAATGTCCAGGACCCTAAACTGTACAAGTGTACCAAGTTATCATAATTTTCACATATTGCCTAGACTACAAGTAAAGAAACAAGTGAAGTGAGAAAGAGGAAAAATAATTGAAGCCAAAAAGTTGAATAAACACCAAACTGATATGTTATCATATCTTGGCAGTGCCAGAGCTGCTTTGGGTTTGTTTTGGTCTTCAGTCACCAACGATTTACAGTAGTGTCGTAATCTGTACTATCACTGCACCCATTCAACAATCATATGAGCGGTGCATGGTCTAAAACCATAATTTTATGGATACAGAGGCAGGGAGAGAGAAATTGAGAACGGGAGAGAGAGAAAGAGAGAGAAAGAGCATTATAGATAGCCCCCCAAAAATGTATTCATGTAAAATTAACATGATCAAAGAAGAAATAATTACTATGATGAAGTTCTGAATTCCACTAATAGCTTTCATACCGTATGTGTCTTTTCAGAGTTGTTTTTCATCCCTCTCACACTTAATAACAGAAAATATCAAGTTATGTGTTGGTTTGTCTACATCTATTTTGAGTCTACACTGTAGCGAAATTGCTTCTTTGTGTTCTCACAAAATTGTTATTTTTTTGTCTGTTGTTGTTTTGATATTTTTCTTTATAAATGTTCCAATAAACTTACAACCGGCTAGGCTGTCTCTGATGTATATTGTGCAGTGAAGAAATAAAGACGCTCTTAGCCTCAGGTTATAATACAACCCCACTTCAGATTTTTCATAAAATCTTATTGTTACAGAATATTTTTTTCTTTCACCACAGCCTTGTGAGAGAGACATTATCTTATTTTCTGATAAATTAAAAAGAGTGTGTGTGGGGGGGATGTTTGGCACTACAGGGATACCTGAATGTCTGTATTAGTGATCAATAAGATCTAGCTGCTAGCTCATTATTAAATCAATATTTGATTTAAGACCTTAGCTCCTGGTTGGACCATAGGCCATTGTTATAAACACATTAATAACTGAAAAGTGCTTTCTTTGGTATTTACTTTATGACAACATAATTCAAACATACTATAAAAACCGGTCACTTGTTAATGTCAACATGTCTCTCTGTAAAACTGAACCACCACAGAAACCACCTGGATATACAGGTGTCTAAATACACATACTGTACACACAAAAATCTCATTGCACATGGCTCTCCACTCTTGCCCCAGGCTGTGTGTCTGGGGGGGCTGGGTTTTAGGAAGCCAAAGCAGCACACCTTTAAACACAGGATCTGAAGTAAGGGCCTAAAACCATGGAAGCAGGATGAGAGGCCAACTTTGCTCCCATCCTGCTGATGCTTTAATGATTTTTAGTGAAGGCTCCTACGTCGTCAGCCTGAGGCAGGGAGAGATATTAATACTCAATTAGAATTCCTGTTACGCTGCAAGTTTTCATACCTTGAGGTGGCACTACTGGAAGAAATCTACATTTCCAGGTTTGGTACCCATGGAAGTATACAAAGAGGAGTAAAGGGAATACATAGTCAGCTTGGCTGTATAATTTATTAAAATATCTTCTTAATTCCTTGTCAGAAGTAGATAGAAGAACAGCAACATATGTATCTTAGGGAAACTGGTGGCAGTTGAATTGACTAGCCTCTAAGCTAAACAAGCTTTAATTCATGTTTCCTAATGAACTCTGTAATTAAATCCAATTAAGACCCAATTACTCCAGTGATTTTAGGTCTTTAAATGTGCATCCTTTCACAGAACCTGGTCTCCTTCCCTGTAATAGGCTTTGGCTAGGACAAAATAAGAGCATTTATTTGAGTACTATAATCCCAGTGCTGACAATGAAACATGGTTGACAGCCATAGCAGTAACAATAAGGCCATGGAGGTCCCTGAGCGGGATTCCCTTTAATAAACTATCATACAAGCTCCTTCATGCCTCTATGAATAAAACAGGACTCTTTAAATGCCTCCAAGGGCAGCATAGCACTGTACCTAACCTTTACCATAGCCTGGCTTCCATATTGATACACAGTGAAACACTGAAAGTGAATTTAAGATGCCTTTACCGGAGGTGCAGTTTATATGACTGCCCAACCACTAGCTTGAAAAACTAAAAGCAAAACATCCCAAAACTATTGCAGCTTTTATCTATTTCCAAACAAAACAGATTCCATCACACACATAAACTCTAATGAGAAAAGTAATGGCTTGGGTTATTTGTGTATCAACTTAAATGGCTGGTATCTTTGAAACACCCCATCTCGACTGATCAGTATCCATGGCTAGAGAGTCCGCCCCAGACATCTGGCTGACAAGTCAAACGGATGAGCAGACTGAGCCTGTGAGGAGTCACTAACATCCTTTCTGTCTCTCTCTGCCCTCTATGATCGTTCTCTGCTCCTCAAGCCAAGGCAAAGACGGCCACATCATCATTCAGAGTAAGTCACAGTGGACAACACGTTTGTCTTCCAAACCATTAACCACATTTCTGACCTGGCAGCCTAGGTATAGACATTTCCCTTTATAGCAGCCGGCTGTCACGCTCTGGCTCCGGGACTTTGTATGTTGAGCCAGGGTGTGTTCGTTTCGTTGTGTTCTGTTTGGTTGGGTTGTCTATTTGGTTGTGTTTCCTTGTTTGGTCAAATGACTCCCAATCGGAGGTAACGAGTGTCAGCTGTCGGCTCGTTATCTCTGATTGGGAGCCATATTTAAACTGTGTGTTTTCACCTTGTGGTTGTGGGTTTTTGTTCCTGTACAGTCATTGTCACTGTGGACTTCACGTATCGTCATTTGTTTTGTGGTTTTCGTGTTAGGCTTTAATTAAATAAAGTCATGTTCGTATCGCACGCTGCGCCTTGGTCCACTCATTTCGTAGACGATCGTGACAGAAAAACCCACCGTAAAAGGACCAAGCAGCGTGTCCAGGAGCAAGGAGGCTGGACATGGGAGGAAGCGGCGGGTAAGGAGATCGAGAGGCTGGCGATGGCCCAGGTGGGCAAATCGTGGTCCTGGGAGGACATGCTCGGGGGCAAGGGACCTTGGGGTAGGATCAAGGCCCTGGCGAGAGAGGAGCAACGGCGTCAGCAGGGCCATCGTCGGACGGACGAGAGGCAACCCCAAAAAATTTTTTGGGGGGGGCACATGGCTTGGGCGGCTGGGCAGCAGGAGGCTGCCACAGGGCAATTCGGAGAGGAGGCCACCGGGTTTTGGGGGCCAGAAGGCAGGTTGGCTCGGCCGGGATGGAGAGCGGAACCAACTTCCCGTACTCAGGCATGGCAGCATGGGACGGGGCAGGTTCCGCGGTATGCGGAGCAGCGTACGGTGCCACGAGTGGTCCGGCACAGTCCTGTACGTCCTGTGCGAGCACCCTGCACGTGTCGTGCGAAGGGGGGTATGCAGCCAGGACGGAGTGTGCCGGCTCAACGCTCGTGGTCTCCTATGCCTCGCCGCGGTCCCGGATATCCTGCTCCAGTATCACGTGCTGTCATGTCGGTACGGGTACACAGCCCTGTACGTCCTGTGCGGATGCCTCACACAGAGTGTGTGAAGGTAGGCATTCAGCCGGGACGGGTTGTGGCCGCTCTTCATTCCAGGTCTCCTATCCGTCTCCACAGTCCGGTGAGGCCTGTCCCTGCTCCACGCACTAAGTTAATGGTGCGCGTTGCCAGCCCAGCCCGGCCTGTCCCTGCACTACGCACAAAGCCTACGGTGTGCGTCGCCAGCCCAGCCCGGCCTGTTCCTGCTCCACGCACAAAACCTACGGTGTGCGTCGCCAGCCCAGCCCGGCCTGTTCCTGCTCTACGCACAAAGCCTACGGGGTGCGTCGCCAGCCCAGCCCGGCCTGTCCCTGCTCTACGCACAAAGCCTACGGTGTGCGTCGCCAGCCCAGCCCGGCCTGTTCCTGCCCCACGCACAAAACCTACGGTGTGCGTCGCCAGCCCAGCCCGGCCTGTTCCTGCTCCACGCACAGAACCTACGGTGTGCGTCGTCAGCCCAGCCCGGCCTGTTCCTGCTCCACGCACAGAGCCTACGGTGTGCGTCGCCAGCCCAGCCCGGCCTGTTCCTGCTACTCGCACCAAGCCAAGGGTGCGAGTCGTCAGCCGGATCCAGCCTGTTCCTGCTACTCGCACCAAGCCAAGGGTGCGAGTCGTCAGCCTGGTTCAGCCCGTTCCTGCTACTCGCACCAAGCCAGGGGTACGAGTCGTCGGCCTGGTCCAGCCCGTTCCTGCTACTCGCACCAAGCCAAGGGTGCGAGTCGTCAGCCTGGTTCAGCCCGTTCCTGCTACTCGCACCAAGCCAAGGGTGCGAGTCGTCAGCCTGGTTCAGCTCGTCCCTGCTACTCGCACCAAGCCAGGGAGGCGAGTCGTCAGCCTGGTGAGGCCCGTTCCGAATCCACGCATCAAGCCTAGGGTGCGTATCGTCGGCCAGGTCCGGTCCGTTCCTGCCTCACGCGCCAAGCCAGGGGTGCGCGTCGTCAGTCCAGATCCTACCAGCTGGGTCAGATCGGACCGGGGGCGCTACGGGGGGATTGAAGAAGGGTGGTGGTCAAGCCCGGAGCCGGAGCCGCCTCCGAGGAGTAATGCCCACCCAGCCCTCCCCTGTTTGGGGTTTTTGAGGCGCGGTCGCAGTCCGCGCCTTTAGGGGGTACTGTCACGCTCTGGCTCCGGGACTTTGTATGTTGAGCCAGGGTGTGTTCGTTTTCGTTGTGTTCTGTTTGGTTGGGTTGTCTATTTGGTTGTGTTTCCTTGTTTGGTCAAATGACTCCCAATCGGAGGTAACGAGTGTCAGCTGTCGGCTCGTTATCTCTGATTGGGAGCCATATTTAAACTGTGTGTTTTCACCTTGTGGTTGTGGGTTTTTGTTCCTGTACAGTCATTGTCACTGTGGACTTCACGTATCGTCATTTGTTTTGTGGTTTTCGTGTTAGGCTTTAATTAAATAAAGTCATGTTCGTATCGCACGCTGCGCCTTGGTCCACTCATTTCGTAGACGATCGTGACACCGGCTCCAAGAACATAGACCACAGTCACAGTGAGCTACGTCCACACAGGTCTTTAGAGACTATTAGTGGTGAAGGGAACACACAATTTGTGAGGACAAGATGTATATTGGAGAGTTAATCAAGCTGACTAATTTGCCATGACCCATTACTCGCTGTGGCATATTGTGTGGTCAACAAGACAAACAGAGGCCCGGCACTGTGCACAAACACATAAATAACACACTTAATCTTTGTTAGGGAAGGCACAACCAAACTCAAACATCCAAATGGCAACACACGTTTTCATTAAAAGTTAAAGAAGTCATCAACATTGACAAACAACCTCAGAGCGCTGCCCTGCAAACTGTAAACTACATTTTCCCAGCAACAAACCATTTGACTTTTAAATTTAATCTAGGCTGTGCCCCATTTAACCATGAACACAATTATACAGCAAATTAAAACATTTATCCACCTGTGGGTTGTCGCTCATAAATAAACACAATCAAAAGTGATTACTGGGTTATCAGCACCCGTCCTGTGCCACGGTGGCATTGCAATCCCAGGTGAGGGATGGAGGAGATAGTTGTCAAGAACTCAACTCATTTCCTCACATCGTCGGGTCCCGCAAGGACTTCTGAGCCTGGGAACCTGAGGCCCCTTCCATCCCCCATCTCCCTTCTGTCTGTCCCCAACACAGCTACTAAAACTCTACTGTTGTCAAGAGCTGCTAGTTGTGGGGCTTGTGGGACTGTCACCAACAGCTCCCGTTAATCTTACACCTTTCCTGAAGATGCAAACAGGAACAACAACAACATGCATAGGAGCATTCAATGAAGAGGGATAAGGCTGGAGTTTTAAAATGATTTGTTTCCTAACGTTGTTCCTCTATATACATTACCAGTCAAAAGTATGGACACACCTACTCATTCAAGGGTTTTTCTTTATTTGTATTATTTTCTACATTGTAGAATAATAGTGAAGACATGAAAACTATGAAATAACACATGGAATTATGTAGTAACCAAAAAAGTGTTAAACAAAATATTTTAGATTCTTCAAATAGCCACCCTTTGCCTTGATGACAGCTTTGCACACTCTTGGCATTCTCTCAACCAGCTTCACCTGGAATGCATTTCCAACAGTCTTGAAGGAGTTCCCACATATGCTGAGCACTTGATGGCTGCTTTTCCTTTACTCTGCTGTCCGACTCATCCCAAACAATCTCAATTGGGTTGAGGTCGGGGGATTGTGGAGGCCAGGTCATCTGATGCAGCACTCCATCACTCTCCTTCTTGGTAAAATAGCCCTTACATAGCCTGGAGGTGTGTTGGGTCATTGTCCTGTTGAAAAACAAATGATAGTCCCACTAAGGCCAAACCAGATGGGATAGCATATTGCTGCAGAATGCTGTGGTAGCCATGCTGGTTAAGTGTGCCTTGAATTCTAAATTAATCACAGACAGTGTCACCAGCAAAGCACCCCCACACCATAACACAACCTCCTCCATGCTTTACGGTGGGAACTACACATGCAGAGATCATCAGTTCACCCACACCGCATCTCACAAAGACATGGCGGTTGGAACCAAAAATCTCAAATTTGGACTCCAGACCAAAGACCAAATTTCCACCGGTCTAATGTCCATTGCTAATGTTTCTTGGCCCAAGCAGGTCTCTTCTGCTTATTGGTGTCTTTTAGTAGTGTCACGATCGTCGGGAACAGAGGAGGACCAAGGCGCAGCGTTGAAGGCAAACATACTCTTTATTAGTGAATAACCGAACAAAACAACAAAAACGATAACGTGACGTCCACGGTCTAAACACAAACCACACTGGAACAAGATCCCACAACCACTGTGGGAAAACAGCCTGTCTAAATATGGTTCCCAATCAGAGATACAACTACTAGAAAAACAAATGAAACTCACACCCTGGCTCAACATACAAGTGTCCCCAGAGCCAGGGCGTGACAGTACCCCCCCCTAAAGGCGCGGACTCCGACTGCGCCAACTAAATACCACAGGGGAGGGACCGGGTCGTGCCGGACTGACGACGCACACCACTGGCTTGGTGTGGGGAACAGGCACGGGCCGTGCCGGACTGACGACGCACACCACTGGCTTGGTGTGGGGAGCAGGAGCGGGCCGGACCGGGCTGGCGACGCGCACCATTGGCTTGGTGCGGGGAGCAGGAGCGGGCCGGACCGGGCTGGCGACGCGCACCATTGGCTTGGTGCGGGGAGCAGGAGCGGGCCGGACCGGGCTGGCGACGCGCACCATTGGCCTGGTGCGGGGAGCAGGAACGGGCCGGGCCGGGCTGGCGACGCGCACCATAGGCTTGGTGCGGGGGGCAGGAGCGGGCCGGACCGGGCTGGCGACGCGCACCATTGGCCTGGTGCGGGGAGCAGGAACAGGCCGGGCCGGGCTGGCGACGCGCACCATAGGCTTGGTGCGGGGAGCAGGAACAGGCCGGGCCGAGCTGGCGACGCGCACCATTGGCTTGGTGCGGGGAGCAGGAACAGGACGGGCCGGGCTGGCGACGCGCACCATTGGCTTGGTGCGGGGAGCAGGAACAGACCGGACCGTACTGGGGACACACACCACTGGCCCTACGCAAGGATCTGGAACGGGCCGGACCGGACTGGTAACACACCCCAGTACCTCTCGCCGTGCCTCTACACCTTCCTTCCCCTCTTTGACCAGTGGCCCCCGTAACCTGGCGGCCTCCTCTGCCAACCCGCTGGGCCGCTCTATCGCGGTCTCCTGCTGCCCCGTCGTCCACGGCATTAGCCCCCCCCCTAAAAAATGTCTGGGCTACTCTCCTACCCGTGGACCAGGTCTCCATACTTCTCGCCAGCCTTTTGCCCTTCTGCTTCCACGTCAAGCCCCTCTCTTGCTCACCCGGCTTGACCCAGTCGAGGAGGCGCTGGATATCCGCCAGAGATTTCCCTGGCGATGGCTCCTGGACCCGCTGCTTGGTCCAGTTCTGGTGGGATCTTCTGTCACGATCGTCGGGAACAGAGGAGGACCAAGGCGCAGCGTTGAAGGCAAACATACTCTTTATTAGTGAATAACCGAACAAAACAACAAAAACGATAACGTGACGTCCACGGTCTAAACACAAACCATACTGGAACAAGATCCCACAACCACTGTGGGAAAACAGCCTGTCTAAATATGGTTCCCAATCAGAGATACAACTACTAGAAAAACAAATGACACTCACACCCTGGCTCAACATACAAGTGTCCCCAGAGCCAGGGCGTGACAGTAGTGATTTCTTTGCAGCAATTATACCATGAAGGCCTGATTCACACAGTCCCCTCTGAACAGTTGATGTTGAGATGTGTCTGTGATTTGAACTCTGTGAAACATTTATTTGGTCTGCAATTTCTGAGGCTGGTAACTCTAATGAACTTATCCTCTGCAGCAGAGGTAATTCTGGGTCTTCCATTCCTGTGGTGGTCCTCATGAGAGCCAGTTTCATCATAGCGCTTGATGGTTTTTGCGACTGCACTTGAAGAAACTTTCAAAGTTCTTGAAATGTTCCGTATTGACTGACCTTCATGTCTTAAAGTAATGATAGACTGTCATTTCGTTTTGCTTATTTGAGCTGTTCTTGCCATAAAATGGACATGGTCTTTTACCAAACAGGGTTATATTCTGTATACCCCCCTACCTTATCACAACACAACTGATTGGCTCAAACACATTAAGAAGGAAAAAAAAATCCACAAATTAACTTATAAGAAGACACACATGTTAATTGAAATGCATTCCAGGTGACTACGTCATGAAGCTGGTTGACAGAATGCCAAGAGTGTGCAAAGCTGTCATCAAGGCAAAGGGTGGCTATTTGAAGAATCTTAAATACAAAATATATTTTCATTTGTTTAACACTTTTTGGTTACTACATAATTCCATATGTGTTATTTCATAGTTTTGATGTCTTCACTATTATTCTATAATGTAAAAAATAGTAAAAAATAAAGAAAAACCCTTGAATGAGTAGGTGTGTCCAAACTTTTGACTTGTGTGTGTGTATATATATATATATATATATATATATATATATATATATATATATATATATATACAGTGCATTCAGAAACTATTCAGACCCCTTGACTTTTTCCACATTTTGTTACGTTAAAGCCTTATTCTAAAATGGATAAGATAAATGTTTTCAATCATCAATATACACACAATACACCATGATGACAAAGCGAAAACAGGTTTTTATAAATAATTTCCTTATTTACAAAAGTGTTCAGACCCTTTGCTCTGAGACTCGAAATTGAGCTCAGGTGCATCTTGTTTCCAGTGATCGTCCTTGAGATGTTTCTACAACTTGATTGGAGTCCACCTGTGGTAAATTCAATTGATTGGACATGATTTGGAAAGGCACACACCTGTCTATATAAGGTCCTACATTTGACAGTGCATGTCAGAGCAAAAACCAAGCCATGAGGTCGAAGGAATTTTCCATAGCGCTCCGAGACAGGATTGTGTCGAGGCACAGATCTGGGAAAGGGTACCAAAAAAATTCTGCAGCATTGAAGGTCCCCAAGAACACAGTGGCCTCCATCATTCTTAAATGGAAGAACTTTGGAACCACCAAGACTCTTACTAGAGCTGGCCGCCCGGCCAAACTATGCAATTGGGGAGAAGGGCCATGGTCAGGGAGGTGACCAAGAATCCGATGGTCACTTTGACAGAGCTCCAGAGTTTGTCTGTGGAGATGGAAGAACCTTCCAGAAAGACAACCATCTCTGTAGCACTCCACCAATCAGACCTTTATGGTAGAGTGGCCAGACGGAAGCCCCTCCTCAGTAAAAGGCACATGACAGCCCACTTGGAGTTCGCCATAAGGCACCTAAAGGACTCTCAGACCATGATTCTCTGGTCTGATGAAACCAAGATTGAACTCTTTGGCCTGAATGCCAAGCGACACGTCTGGAGGAAACCTGAAACCATCGCTATGGTGAAGCATGGTGGTGGCAGCATCATGCTGTGGGGATGTTTTTCAGCGGCAGGGACTGGGAGACTTGGCAGGATGGAGGGAATGATGAACGGAGATCAGGACCTCAGTCTGGGGTGAAGGTTCACCTTCCAACGGGACAACGACCCTAAGCACACAGCCAAGACAACGCAGGAGTGGCTTCGGGACATGTCTCTGAATGTCCTTGAGTGGCCCAGCCAGAGCCCGAACTTGAACCCGATCGAACATCTCTTGAGAGACCTGGACATAGCTGTGCAGCGACGCTCCCCATCCAACCTGACAGAGCTTGAGAGGATCTGCAGAGAAGAATGGGAGAAACTCCCCAAATACAGGTGTGCCAAGCTTGTAGCATCATACCCAAGAAGACTCAAGGCTGTAATCGCTGCCAAAGGTGCTTCAACAAAGTACTGAGTAAAGGGTCTGAATACTTATGTAAATCTGATATTTCAGTTTTTTATTTTGTATTAATTTGCTAAAATGTCTACAAACCTGTTTTTGCTTTGTTATTATGGGGTATTGTGTTTAGATTCATGAGGGATAAAAAGACAAAAATCAATTTTAGAATAAGGCTGTAACATAACAAAATGTGGAAAAAGTCAAGGGTTCTGAATACTTTACGAATGCACTGTATACATAGTGCTTGGTGATGTAATTAAGTTTAAGGCAGAGAATAAACCACTATGAGCCCACAAACCTTCTGCTATATGGCCCATAACTGGCTACTTAATATCCATGAAATATGTTTCTTCTTTCTTAAAATAATACATTCCATTCCAATGTTGTTCGCTTTCACTGCTATATACAGTAGTATTATATCTTGACTGTGCAAAGAAAAGAATGGGCTAGAATTGTTTAGCATTCAAACAAACAGAGTTAATCAATGCTGAGTTTACACTGAAAGTGCAGATGCCGGATGTACAGTATCTATGGAATATTGCATTTATTTTCCTACCTCTAACTCCCCTCAGGAGGTCATTGAATGAGTCCCTCCATAGAACACAGACAGAGTATTTCTAAAACAAGAAAGCAGAGTAGGTACAAACCCAGCTAGTCCTAGAGCAAATTAAGAAGTTCAGCTCTTTCCATATACTGTAAGTCCTCTGAGTTTTGAAGTAATATCTTTAGTAACCTCTGCGCTGGTGGATTACATGGCAGAGATTGCACGTTGGTCCTCTCCAGAAAGGAAATCAAGCCCAAGCCGTCACGGCCTCTCTCAATGACCTGGACCAGCACCTCTATTCTGCCCACTGCTATAATTGAGATCCCTGTATTTCTTTCAGTTTTTTACTTTCTTTTTTTTCTTACAAGGGTTGAACGATACTGAGGGGCTGATGGGTCAAGACCTGATTTTATAGATTAAACTTCACATTTCCTACACTCACGTACAAAGGTGAAACAGAAATAGGCTCAGAGAAACACACACATTCACAAAAATACACAATCCCGCTTCGTACCCACTCAAGTGCATTAAAGTAGTATTTATTTAGTATTTATACTGTAACTAACTCCACATGGAGGCACTGTCAATAAAGCCTGTATCCAATAAAGGCTGAAATCATGTCAAAAGGAATGGTTAAATCAGTAAGTGTACTTTGGCCTCTTTCATTTCTTCCTCCCCACGATTCAGTGCATTTCCATTCACATGTATCAGGTAGATTTCTGTACAATTATGTGTTAATTAGAGGAGAATTAGATTAACTAAAGTTGAATATTTCTCTGATCGAGTATGTTTATATGCAATGTAAGTGGCTTAGCAGCTTCCTGCATTGTACTCAAACAACCATTAAAGCTTGACTTCAAAAGAACCTTCAGAATAAAGGCTCCATTGCCTGCCTATTTTCAATGAGAATGATTAAGGGAACTTAAATCCTCTAAAGTCGAGCTTTTATCCCCTGCCTGGCAGGCTGCAGACTAGAGAAATAATATTAGCTGAATAAGTCTAATGCAATACCTAATAACTATTAGAAAGTAAGGTAAGCTCTCCATGTGCCACATGGCATGTGGTAAAATAAAGGTTTAAACAGTGTGATTTAAAATGTCTTCCAAATAACTGGAAGAAGGACCTTTGCCTGTTCTTTTGAGAGGAGAATCAGAATTGTATATCATCTGGACAAAGCATCATGAAAAGAAGCAGAGACAGAACCTTTGTAGCATACCCAACAAACCGGGAACATTCCCAGAACATTAGGTAAGATTTACATTCACAAGTTCTAGTTAGGGTTTTATCTAACATTAGGATGCTAACATCCCAAAAACATTCAAATATACAGTACCAGTCAAATGTTTGGGCACACCTACTCATTCAAGGGTTTTCTTTATTTTTACAATTTTCTACATTGTAAAATAATAGTGAAGACATCAAAACTATGAAATAACACATATGGAATTATGTAGTAACCAAAAAAGTGTTAAAAAAATCAAAATATATATATTTTATATTTGAGATTCTTCAAATTAGCCACCCTTTGCCTTGATGACAGCTTTGCACCCTCTAGGCATTCTCTCAACCAGCTTCACCTGGAATGCTTTTCCAACAGTCTTGAAGGAGTTACCACATATACTGAGCACTTGTTGGCTGCTTTTCCTTCATTCTGCCGTCCGACTCATCCCAAACAATCTCAATTTGGTTGAGGTCGGGGGATTGTGGAGGCCAGGTCATCTGATGCAGCACTCCATCACTCTCCTTCTTGGTAAAATAGCCCTTACACAGCCTGGAGGTGTGTTGGGTCATTGTGCTGTTGAAAAACAAATGATAGTCCCACTAAGGCCAAATCAGATGGGATACCGTATCACTGCAGAAGGCTGTGGTAGCCATGCTGGTTAAGTGTGCCTTGAATTCTAAATAAACCACAGACAGTGTCACCAGCTAAGCACCCCCACACAATAACACCTCCTCCTCCATGCTTTACGGTGGGAAATACACATGCAGAGATCATCCGTTCACCCACACTGTGTCTCACAAAGACACGGTGGTTGGAACCAAAAATCTCCAATTTGGACTCCAGACCAAAGGACACATTTCCACCGGTCTAATGTCCATTGCTCGTGTTTCTTCTTCTTATTGGTGTCCTTTAGTAGTGTTTTTTTTGCAGCAATTCGACCATGAAGGCCTGATTCACACAGTCTCCTCTGAACAGTTGATGTTGAGATGTGTCTGTTACTTGAACTCTGTGAAGGGCTGCAATTTCTGAGGCTGGTAACTCTAATGAACTTATCCTCTGCAGCAGAGGTAACTCTGGGTCTTCCATTCCTGTTTCGGTCCTCATGAGAGCTAGGTTCATCATAGCGCTTGATGGTTTTTGTGACTGCACTTGAAGAAACTTTCAAAGTTCTTGAAATGTTCCGTATTGACTGACCTTCATGTCTTAAAGTAATGATGGACTGTCATTTCTCTTTGCTTATTTGAGCTGTTCTTGCCATAATATGGAATTGGTATTTTACCAAATAGGGCTATCTTCTGTATAACCCCCTATCTTGTCACAACACAACTGATTGGCTCAAACGCATTAAGAAGGAAAGAAATTCCACAAATGACCTTTTAAGAAGGCACACCTGTTAATTGAAATGCATTCCAGGTTACTACCTTATGAAGCTGGTTGAGAGAATGCCAAGAGTGCAAAGCTGTCATCAAGGCTATTTGATCAACACTTTTTTGGTTACTACATAATTCCATATGTGTTATTTCATAGTTTTGATGTCGTCACTATTATTCTACAATGTAGAAAATAGTACAAATAAAGAAAAACCCTTGAATGAGTAGGTGTTCTAAAAGTTTTGACCGGTAGTGTACATTACAAGAAATAGGTTCCCCCCAAAAAATATATGCTCAGTTGTAATGACATTCATACATAAAGTTAAGTTACACAGGACATTCCCTTAATATTGCAAGAGTATTCTTGTGATATTCACAAACATTGCACAGAACATTCCAACAATGTTGCACTATATTCCACAATTTCCAAATAAGTCAGTTTTTATGACGGTCATAGCATATTAGTTTTAGGTTTAACATAATATTTAATTGATGTTCACAAAGTATATATTTTACCTTTTTCTTGGAGGTCCTCAGAACATTTGAACATTTAGAAAATGTTATATTTAAGTTTTACCTAATATTACCACAACATTCACATCATGCAAATTTGTAGTTCCTTAAAGCAGATTGGAATACATCCCCATTATGTTTCTCTCCAGATTTAATGGCAGTTCACATTTGAGGAGTGTATTGTAGGCCCACTACAAGGTGACATAGACAGAATACATTTTAATTTCATTCATAGGACATTTGAACAGCATTTAATCATACAAACCCAACGATATCTTTACACATCATACGTTGACAATATGCACATTATTTCACTCATTGGACATTTGAACAGCATTTAATCATACAAACACAACAAAATGTTTTACCCTTTATATGTTGACAATCTGCACATGTAGGGTTTGAACCTGTAATATTTGGTTCCACAAGCCAGTTCTTTTATACTCTGCTCCACTAGGGAAGCTCTCTTATATATATATTTTTTTCAGTATATAGCCATGGCAGTATGGTCAATCAGGAATTCCATGCTTCCTTTTTAGCCTTATTAGACATAACTAACGAGGGATATACTGGTCACTGGGTTATTCACCATCACTTTACCCATCCTCTTTTTATGCTGCGTACTTCTGGGCCCATATTTACAAGGCATCCAAGACTATGAGTGCTGATCTAGGATCACTTTTGCTTTTCATATCATTAAAAATAAGACAGGGGACCATATCAAGCGTCTCAAAGTAGGAATTATATTGGGTGGATTTTATTTAAAAAGTTGAAAAGTACATTTTTTCACAATGTTACATTTTTTACAGTTAGTCTAAATGTTGCATTTCTGACTGGATTCATGAATCTGGATGAAATAAAGATATCCTCTCTTTTAGTAGAATGTACAATACATTACCAAAAGTATGTGGGCCCCTGCTCGTCGAACATCTCATTCCAAAATCATTAATATGGAGTTGGTCCCCCCTTTGCTGCTATAACAGCCTCCACTCTTCTGGGAAGGCTTTCCACTAGATGTTGAACTTTGCTGCGGGGACTTGCTTCCATTCAGCCACAAGAGCATTAGTGAGGTTGGAATGTCCACCAGAGCTGCTGCCAGAGAATGTAATGTTCAGCCGCCTCCAACGTCATCTTAGAGAATTTGACAGTACGTCCAACTGGCCTCACAACCGCAGACCACGTGTAACCATGCCAGCCCAGGACCTCCACATCTGGATTCATTACCTGTGGGGATCGTCTGAGACCAGCCACCTGGACAGCTGATGAAACTGTGGGTTTGCACAACCAAAACATTTCTGCACAAACTGTCAGAAGCCGTCTCAGAGAAGCTTATTTGCGTGCTCGTTGTCCTCACCAGGGTCTTGACCTGACTGCAGTTTGGCGTCGTAACCGACTTCAGTGGGCAAATGCTCACCTTCGATGGCCACTAGCACGCTGGAGAAGTGTACTCTTCACGGATGAATCCCGGATTCAACTGTTCCGGGTAAATGGCAGAGAGTGTGTATGGCATTGTGTGGGCGAGCGGTTTACTGATGTCAACGTTGTGAACAGAGTGCCCCATGGTGGCGGTGGAGTTATGGTATCGGCAGGCATAAGCTACGGACAACGAACACAATTGCATTTGATCATTTTATTGAATGCACAGAGATACCGTGACGAGATACTGAGGCCCATTATCGTGCCATTCATCCGCCACCATCACCTCATGTTTCAGCATGATAATGCACGGCCCCATGTAGCAAGGATCTATACACAGTTCCTGGAAGCTGAACATTTCCCAGTTCTTCCATGGCCTGAATACTCACCAGACATGTCACCCATTGAGCATGTTTGGGATGCTCTGGATCGACGTGTACGACAGCGTGTTGAACAGCCATTGAAGAGGAGTGGGAAACATTCCACATGCCACAATCAACAGCCTGATCAACTCTATGCGAAGGAGATGTGTCACGCTGCATGAGACAAATGGTGGTTACAGGGGCGCAACTTTGGTTTTAAAATTGGGGGCGGGGGGGCATAACTTGGCGGGGGGTCTGTGGGTCCTCCCATTTCTACACTATCTAATATAACCCATGGCCCTTTTAGCTGTCTCTATTTAGAACAACAAAAAGTAAGCAAAAATGTCCACAGTCATCAAGCTAGGTAAGAGATCTTTATTAAATATGTTTAAGTGATTGATAAGACTGAACTAGATCTATGCTAATTAAATAATCAATATTGTGTTGCACCTTTAACCAATAGCCCCACAAAACTGAACAACTCTTACAAATAAAGTACAAAGACAACTTTTGATTGTCTTTATTAAGACATCCTCTATATCAAATTTCAGCTAGACCGCCCAGGCAGCCCGAGCCGCCTGCACGCACGACCCCCACCAGTCTAGTCAATAACTGAACTCTCTCCCCAACACAACTTCCTGCCCATCTTCTTATTTTTTTATGTTTTGGAAAACAAAAGTTTAATAAAAACACACATACACCTACACATTAAAAAACAGAAACAGTACATCTTCCATATAATTTGTATCATAGGCCTAATAGTACTGTAGAGCTCTTTTTACTTCAAATCAAATCAAATCAAATCAAATTTTATTGGCCACATGCGCCGAATACAACAGGTGCAGACATTACCGCAGACATACTGGCTAGTTGAGGTAGTTGAAGTAATATGTACATGTGGGTAGAGTTAAAGTGACTATGCATAAATAATTAACAGAGTAGCATCAGCGTAAAAAGATGGGGTGGGGTGGGGGGGGGCAGTGCAAATAGTCCGGGTAGCCATGATTAGCTGTTCAGGAGTCTTATGGCTTGGGGGTAGAAGCTGTTGAGAAGTCTTTTGGACCTAGACTTGGCACTCCGGTACCGCTTGCCGTGCGGTCTATGACTAGGGTGGCTGGAGTCTTTGACAATTTTGAGGGCCTTCCTCTGACACCGCCTGGTATAGAGGTCTTAGATGGCAGAAGGCTTGGCCCCAGTGATGTACTGGGCCGTACGCTCTACCCTCTGTAGTGCCTTGTGGTCGGAGGCCGAGCAGTTGCCATACCAGGCGGTGATGCAACCAGTCAGGATGCTCTCGATGGTGCAGCTGTAGAATTTTTTGAGGATCTGAGGACCCATGCCGAATCTTTTCAGTCTCCTGAGGGGGAATAGGCTTTGTCGTGCCCTCTTCACGACTGTCTTGGTGTGTTTGGACCATGATAGTTCGTTGGTGATGTGGACACCAAGGAACTTGAAGCTCTCAACCTGTTCCACTACAGCCCCGTCGATGAGAATGGGGGCGTGCTCAGTCCTCTTTTTTTTCCTGTAGTCCACAATCATCTCCTTTGTCTTGGTCACGTTGAGGGAGAGGTTGTTATCCTGGCACCACATGGCCAGGTCTCTGACCTCCTCCCTATAGGCTGTCTCATCGTTGTCGGTGATCAGGCCTACCACTGTTGTGTCGTCGGCAAACTTAATGATGGTGTTGGAGTCGTGCCTGGCCATGCAGTCATGGGTGAACAGGGAGTACAGGAGGCGACTGAGCACGCACCCCTGAGGGGCCCCCGTGTTGAGGATCAGTGTGGCAGATGTGTTGTTACCTACCCTTACCACCTGGGGGCAGCCTGTCAGGAAGTCCAGGATCCAGTTGCAGAGGGAGGTGTTTAGTCCCAGGATCCTTAGCTTAGTGATGAGCTTTGAGGGCACTATGGTGTTGAATGCTGAGCTGTAGTCAATGAAAAGCATTCTCACGTAGGTGTTCCTCTTGTCCAGGTGGGAAAGGGCAGTGTGGAGTGCAATAGAGATTGCATCATCTGTGGATCTGTTGTCGCGGTATGCAAATTGGAGTGGGTCTAGGGTTTCTGGGATAATGGTGTTGATGTGAGCCATGACCAGCCTTTCAAAGCACTTCATGGCTACAGACGTCAGTGCTACGGGTCGGTAGTCATTTAGGCAGGTTATCTTAGTGTCCTTGGGCACGGGGACTATGGTGGTCTGCTTGAAACATGTTGGTATTACAGACTCAGTCAGGGACATGTTGAAAATGTCAGTGAAGACACTTGCCAGTTGGTCAGCACATGCTCGGAGTACACGTCCTGGTAATCAGTCTGGCCCTGCGGCCTTGTGAATGTTGACCTGCTTAAAAGTCTTACTCACATCGGCTACGGAGAGCGTGATCACATAGTCATCCGGAACAGCTGGTGCTCTCATGCATGCTTCAGTGTTGCTTGCCTCGAAGCGAGCATAGAAGTGGTTTAGCTCGTCTGGTAGGCTTGTGCCACTGGGAAGCTCGCGGTTGTGCTTCCCTTTGTAGTCTGTAATAGTTTTCAAGCCCTGCCACATCCGACGAGCGTCAGAGCCGGTGTAGTACGATTCAATCTTAGTCCTGTATTGACTCTTTGCCTGTTTGATGGTTCGTCGGAGGGCATAGCGGGATTTCTTATAAGCGTCCGGGTTAGATTCCCGCTCCTTGAAAGCGGCAGCTCTAGCCATTAGCTCAGTGCGGCCACTCTTCCATTAGCTCATGGCTTCTGGTTGGGGTATGTACGTACGGTCACTGTGGGGACGACGTCATCGATGCACTTATTGATGAAGCCATTGACTGATGTGGTGTACTCCTCAATGCTATCTGAAGAATCCCGGAACATGTTCCAGTCTGTGCTAGCAAAACAGTCCTGTAGCTTAGCATCTGCGTCATCTGACCACATTTTTATTAACCGAGTCACTGGTGCTTCCTGCTTTAGTTTTTGCTTATAAGCAGGAATCAGGAGGATAGAGTTATGGTCAGATTTGCCAAATGGAGGGCGAGGGAGAGCTTTGTATGCGTCTCTGTGTGTGGAGTAAAGGTGGTCTAGAGTTTTTTTTTTCTCCCTCTGGTTGCACATTTAACATGCTGGTAGAAATTAGGTAGAACGGATTTAAGTTTCCCTGCATTAAAGTCCCCGCCCACTAGGAGCGCTGCGTCTGGATGAGCGTTTTCCTATTGACTTATGGCCTTATACAGCTCATTCAGTGCAAACTTAATGCCAGCATTGGTTTGTGGTGGTAAATAGACGGCTATGAAAAATATAGATGAAAACTCTCTTGGTAAATAGTGTGGTCTACAGCTTATCATAAGATACTCTACCTCAGGCGAGCAAAACCTCGAGACTTCCTTAGTATTTGATTTTGTGCACCAGCTGTTGTTTACAAATATACACAGACCGCCACCCCTTGTCTTACCGGAGTCAGACGTTCTATCCTGCCGATGTAGCGTATAGCCCGCTAGCTGTATGTTATCCATGTCGTCGTTCAGCCACGACTCGGTGAAACATAAGATATTACAGTTTTTAATGTCCCGTTGGTAGGATAACTGTAATCTTAGGCCATCCAATTTATTTTCCAATGATTGAAGATTGGCTAATAGGATTGATGGGAGCGGCAGTTTACTCGCTCGCCGTCGGATCCTTACAAGGCACCCCGACCTACGTCCACGATATCTCTGTCTCTTCCTTATGCGAATGACGGGGATTTGGGCCTTGTCGGGTGTCTGTAGGATATCCTTTGCGGCCGCCTCGTTGAAGAAAAATTAATAGTCCAATACGAGGTGAGTAATCGCTGTCCTGATATCCAGAAGCTCTTTTTGGTTATAAGAGACGATGGCAGAAACATTATGTACAAAATAAATTACAAATAATGCGGAAAAACACACATAATAGTACAATTGCTAGAGGGCTGTAAAACGGCAGCCATCTTCTCCGGCGCCATTCCAATACTTGCACACAATATACTGGGTCACCCCTTCCTACCCCTAGTGATCCACGGCCCTGCAGCGCCCCAACCCAACACACCCCACTCAGCTTTAGGATCTTAGTAAAACATTAATTATTGTGTTAGGCCAAGGCCAGAGTGACAACCACCAACAGTACGGCAGACCCCCAGGGCCAGTCTGAGCAGCCCAGAAGCTAAGGATTGCCTAAATAGGTATCTCCCATGACGTGGGCATGTTTTCAATACAGACTCCTTTTGTCGTACAGCATTCCATATAAGGCATCCAGACCTTAAGAAAGTTGCACAGTACACCCTTATTCTTGTAATAAATCTAATCTAATAATACATAACTTGACATTTCTTCCATCCATTGTGGGAGGATAACCAACCTTCCAATTAATGGCAATGTATTTCTTAGCAGCTATAAATGCTAGGTTACACAGTTTCTTCTGATAGTAGTCTCCAGTATCAACATTTCCAAGCAAACAAAAACAAGGAGAAGGGAGAATTTGTAGACATGCTGAGATAAAAAAAAAAAAAAACACATACACTTTGCCAGAATTCAGCCAGCCTTCACAAGACCATAACATGCGCAAATACAGCGCCTTAGGAAAGTATTCAGACCCCTTGACGTTTTCCACATTTTGTTACGTTACAGCCTCATTATAAAATGGATTAAATACAAATAAATCCTCAGCAATCTACACACAATACCCCATAATGACAAAATGAAAACAGGTTTGTAGAAATTGTAGCAACTGTATTAAAAAGAAAAAACAGAAAGAAATACTTTATTTACCCTTTGCTTTGAGACTCGAAATTGAGCTCAGGTGCATCCTGTTTCCATGGATTATCCTTGAGATGTTTCTACAACCTGATTGGAGTCAACCTCTGGTAAAATCAATTGATTGGACATGATTTGGAAAGGCACACACCTGTCTATATAAGGTCCCACAGTTGACAGTGCATGTCAAAGCAAAAACCAAGCCATGAGGTCGAAGGAATTGTCCGTAGAGCTCCGAGACAGGATTGTGTCGAGGCACAGATCTGGGGAAGGGTACCAAATAAATTCTGCAGCATTGAAGTTTTCCAAGAACACAGTGGCCTCCATCATTCTTAAATGGAAGAAGTTCGGAACCACCAAGACTTTTCCTAGAGCTGGCCGCCCGGCCAAACTGAGCAATCGGGGGAGAAGGGTCTTGGTCAGGGAGGTGACCAAGAAACCAATGGTCCCTCTGACAGAGCTCTAGAGTTCATCTGTGGAGATGGGAGAACCTTCCAGAAGGACAACCATCTCCGCAGCACTCCAAAAATCAGGCCTTTACGGTAGAGTGGCCAGACAGAAGCCACTCCTCAGTAAAAGGCACATGACAGCCCGCTTGGAGTTTGCCAGAAGGCACCTAAAGACTCTCAGACAATGAGAAACAAGATTCTCTGGTCTAATGAAACCAAGATTGAACTCATTTCCCTGAATGCCAGGCGTCACGTCTGGAGGAAACCTGGTACCATCCCTACGGTGAAGCATGGTGAGGACAGCATCATGCTGTGGAGATGTTTTTCAGCAGCAGGGAATGGGAGACTAGTGAGCATCGAGGCAAAGATAAATGGAGCAAAGTACAGAGAGATCCTTGATGAAAACCAGCTCCAGAGCGCTCAGGACCACAGACTGGGGAGAAAGTTCACCTTCCAACAGGACAATGATCCTAAGCACACAGCTAAGACAACGCAGGAGAGGCTTTGGGACAAGTCTCTGAATGTCCTTGAGTGGTCCAGCTAGAGGCCGGACTTGAACCCGATCGAACATCTCTGGACAGACCTGAAAATAGCTGTGCAGCGATGCTCCCCATCCAACCTGACAGAGCTTGAGAGGATCTGCAGAGAAGAATGGGAGAAACTCCCCAAATACAGGTGTTCCAAGCTTGTAGCGTCATACCCAAGAATACTTGAGGCTTTAAACACTGCCAAGGGTTTTTCAAGAAAGTACTGAGTAAAGGGTCTGAATACTTATGTAAATGTGATATTTCAGTGTTGTATTTTAATACATCTGCAACATTTTTAAAATCTGTTTTTGCTTTGTCATTATGGGGTATTGTGTGTAGATTGATGAGGGGAAAAAACAATTTAATCAATTTTAGAATAAGGTTGTAACGTAACAAAATGTGGAAAAAGTCAAAGGGTCTGAATACTTTCCGAATGCACTGTATATACAACAGTATGTGGACACCCCTTGTGATGTCACGAGAGGCTACACAGCTTTCAGCGGGATTGCTCAAGTAGTGCAAGGAGACCAGGTTCAACCAAAACAAGGATTTTATTAAAGGTCTTGGGAAACTAACGAAAGTATAACACAATTCTGTTCTCTGGTGGCTCTTTAAGGGTTAACAGTTCAGGGATGTCTCTTCCACATCCAAAATCATAACTCTCCCTCGCTCAAATAACTTTTCCCCAGTCTTACTGTATTCCACGTTGCAGCTAGTGGCCAACCCAGCAAAACGTCCTTCCAAATGTCCCACACGTATTTCCACAGGTGCATATATCCAAAGGTGAGTATTTCCCAAAGGTAAGTATCTCCAAATCCTTATATTCCTCATGGAAGTGGACGTGCAGCACTCTTGTCCTCCAGAGAGCCCAGCTTGGAGACCGTGTCTCTTCCCTTCAACAAACCTCCAGCTCATCAGCTCCTGATTGGTTTCAGCTGCGTGGGAAGATTGGCCATAGAGGGTTGGAGTTCCCGACCATACCAGCAGATGGAGCCATAGCTGTCTGGGTTTGCAGCCATCTCAGGGGGATGTAACGTCCCTCCAGGACACAGCCTCTCGTGACATCACACATCCCCCTCCCTCGGGACCGACGTCCTCGTCGGGGTAAAGGCAGCGAAGAAGGCATCACGCCGGGAGAGGGCGTCCGCATTGCCGTGGTGCTTGCCAGCCCTGTGGACAACAGAAAAGTTAAACGGTTGCAAGCTCAAAAACCATCTGGTTACTCTACTGTTTGATTCCTTGTTCTTGGCCATCCACTGCAGAGGGGCGTGATCAGATACCACCATGAAACGTCGGCCCAGGAGATAGAACCGAAGGGACTCCAGGGCCCAGACTACAGCCAGACATTCTTTCTCCACCGTTGAATAGTTCTTCTCTCTTGGAAGTAACTTTCTGCTTAGGTAGAGAATGGGATGTTCTTCACCGTCATGTGCCTGGGTGAGGACAGCACCCAGACCCACCTCCGAAGCATCCGCTTGGACAATGAATTCCTTCTTGAAGTCTGGTGCCACCAGGATCGGACTGGAGCAGAGTGCTCGCTTCAGGTTGAGGAAAGCCGCCTCCGCCGCAGGGTTCCACTTCACCATTCGTGAGTGGCGTTTGGTCGTCAGCTCCGTCAACGGTGCAGCTATGGTAGCAAAATCTGCAATAAAGCGTCTATAGTAGCCAGCGAGGCCCAAAAATGACCTTACTTGCTTCTTGTTGATGGGCTGCGGCCAGTCCTGTATGGCCCGCAGTTTGGCTTCCTGTGGTTTGACCAACCCCCGCCCAATGGTGTACCCCAGGTAGTTTGTCTCACTGAAGGCCACCTTGCACTTCTTCGGGTTTGCCGTGAGCCCTGCTTCCCTGAGCGAATCCAGCACCGCTTGTACCCGGGGTATGTGGCTGGCCCAATCCTGACTTTGTATAACAACATCATCCAAATAAGCCGCTGCGTGACTCTTGTGGGGGCGCAAGGACTCGATCCATCAGGCGTTGGAACGTGGCAGGTGCCCCGTGGAGACCAAACGGAAGTCGGGTATACTGGTAGAGCCACTCCGGGGGTGGCAAAGGCTGTCTTCTCCTTAGACGCCGGGGTCAAGGGCACCTGCCAGTAGCCTTTTGTGAGATCAAGAGTGGTTAGGAAACGAGCATGCCCCCAAGGAGTCTATTAAATCATCGACACGAGGCATTGGGTATGCATCAAATTCAGACACTTCATTCAACTTTCGATAGTCATTACAAAATCGTACTGAACCGTCTGGCTTGGGAACTAGTACGATGGGACTTGCCCAGGCACTGTGGGACTCTTCGATTACTCCCAACTCCCGCATCTTCCTTACCTCCTTCTGTATAACCACTTTACGAGCCTCTGGCACGCGGTAGTGCGGCGCTGGTTTACCGTTCGGCCAGGCATGGTGCGGATCTCATGTTGGACCACCTCTGTGTGACCGGGAAGGGAGGAGAAGACATCCTGGTTCTGCTCCACGAGTTCCAGGGCCATCTGTCGTTGATGTGGGGACAGATTTGGACCCAGCTGAACCTCTTCTCGCGCCGGTTCCTGGGTCTCTGTGGGGGTAGAGAGCTGAACAGCGCCTCTCTGGCGTGCCACTTCTTTAAAAGGTTAACATGATAAATCTGCTCAGTTTTCCTTTTATCTGGTTGCCTCACCTTGTAGTTTACTTCTCCCATGCGTTCAATGACCTCATATGGTCCTTGCCAGGTTGCCAGGAATTTGCACTCAACGGTTGGCACCAGGACCAGCACTCTGTCCCCCGGCTTAAACTCCCTGGGTTGAGCAGATCTGTTGTAGGAGGCTTGCTGTTGCCGCTGACTGGCCTCCAGGTGTTCCCGCATCATGGGATAGATGGCCTTCATTCTCTCCCTCATAGCCCCTACATGGTCGATCAGTGTCCGCTGTTGGCATGGCTGCTCCTCCCAGGCCTCCTTGGCGATGTCGAGCAGTCCTCTGGGTCTGTAGGAAAGCAAGAGCTCAAAGGGTGAAAAACCAGTAGAAGACTGAGGTACCTCTCTCACCGCAAATAATATGTATGGTAACAGCTGATCCCAGTTGCGCCCATCTTCCCCTACCGCTTTCCGCAGCATGGATTTTAGTGTTTTGTTAAAACGTTCGACTAGGCCATCTGTCTGGGGGTGGTAGACCGAGGTTCTCAGCTGTTTGATTTTCAGTAAAGCACAGAGTTCTTTCATCACCCTGGACATGAATGGAGTCCCTTGGTCCGTCAATATCTCTTTTGGGATTCCCAGACTAGTTGAGAGACGGAACAGCTCCTTGGCGATTTGTCTGGATGTAGCCTTCCTCAGCGGAATGGCCTCCGGGTACCGGGACGCATAGTCCAGAATGACCAGAATGTATTGATGTCCCCTGGCACTTTTCGGTAAGGGCCCGACTATGTCTAATCCAATCCTCTCAAAAGGAGTTTCGATAATGGGCAAGGGAATGAGCGGGTTTCTATATGTGGGCTTTGGCGCAACCTGCTGACACTCAGGGCAACTACGGCAGTAGTTCTCTATCTCCAAGAGAGCCACGTTTGCTTGCATCTGGGCTTGCTGGCCAGCAACAAGGGCTTTCAATATGTCCTCCATTTCAGTCGGCGGGGAGCCTACGGCCAACTTGGAAAACTGGGTGATCAAACCTTCGGTATCCTCCTCTGACATGCACTATTCACGCTTGAGCGTGCCTGTATTCTCCACCATCTGTGATGTCACGAGAGGCTACACAGCTTTCAGCGGGATTGCTCAAGTAGTGCAAGGAGACCAGGTTCAACCAAAACAAGGATTTTATTAAAGGTCTTGGGAAACTAACGAAAGTATAACACAATTCTGTTCTCTGGTGGCTCTTTAAGGGTTAACAGTTCAGGGATGTCTCTTCCACATCCAAAATCATAACTCTCCCTCGCTCAAATAACTTTTCCCCAGTCTTACTGTATTCCACGTTGCAGCTAGTGGCCAACCCAGCAAAACGTCCTTCCAAATGTCCCACACGTATTTCCACAGGTGCATATATCCAAAGGTGAGTATTTCCCAAAGGTAAGTATCTCCAAATCCTTATATTCCTCATGGAAGTGGACGTGCAGCACTCTTGTCCTCCAGAGAGCCCAGCTTGGAGACCGTGTCTCTTCCCTTCAACAAACCTCCAGCTCATCAGCTCCTGATTGGTTTCAGCTGCGTGGGAAGATTGGCCATAGAGGGTTGGAGTTCCCGACCATACCAGCAGATGGAGCCATAGCTGTCTGGGTTTGCAGCCATCTCAGGGGGATGTAACGTCCCTCCAGGACACAGCCTCTCGTGACATCACACCCTTTAAATGAGTGGATTCGGCTATTTCAGCCACACCCGTTGCATATACAAACATTGGCAGTAGAATGGCCTTACTGAAGAGCTGAGTAACTTTCAACGTGGCACCATCATAGGATGCCACCATTCCAACAATTGAGTTCGTCAAATTTCTGCCCTGCTAGAGCTGCCCCGGGGTCAACTGTAAGTGCTGTTATTGTGAAGTGGAAACGTCTAGGAGCAACACCGGCTCAGCCGCAAAGTGGTAGGCCACACATTGCAACACTCACTACCGAGTTCCAAACTGCCTCTGGAAGCAACATCAGCACAATAACTGTTCGTCGGCACAATAACTGCACACAAGCCTAAGATCACCATGCACAATGCCATTGGACTCTGGAGCAGTGGAAATGCGTTCTCTGGAGTGATGAATCACGCTTCACCATCTGGAACATTCTGGGAACCTTTAAAGAACAGACAAAATGTGTTCTGGGAACGTTCTTGTAACATCAGGTGAATGTTTTTTGCACCCTAAAAGAAACATCGTAGAATAATCCGCAGAACTGGATAATGTTTGTGTTTTGGGAATATATATTTTATATATGTTCACAATGTTCTCACCAGACTGTTCCCACAACCTAATGAAACATTCTGGGAACCTTTAAAGAACATATTAAATGTGTTCTAGGAACGTTCTTGCAACATCAGGGAAATGTTTTATACAAACATTCTATAATCATCACCATGACTGGATAGTTTTTGTGTGATGAGAACATTTGCTGCGACCTAACGAATGTTCAGTTTTGGTTTGCTGGGTAGTGTCTAACGATAGTAGAAGTCAAATAAAAAGTGTCTGTCTGCAGGTGTTTGACTCTGAGAATCTCCTAAGAGTGAACAGCACAATACATCTTCTTATGAATACGCTGCAATCACTCGGATTTGGCTCACAGGCAGCACCGCTCATCTCAATACATTTAAATTAATTTAAATATATTTCAATACTTCAATGTGTCAATCAATCAATCAATCAATTTTATTTTATATAGCCCTTCTTACATCAGCTAATATCTCGAAGTGCTGTACAGAAACCCAGCCTAAAACCCCAAACAGCTAGTAATGCAGGTGTAGAAGCACGGTGGCTAGGAAAAACTCCCTGTCCTCCTGGTGATTTGCATGGCTGGGACTGAGGAAGCATATCATTGGGGGGGAGTTTGGGGAAAACGTTCCAACTTCCAGGTGACTCTGCCTTTGATGGACAGGTTAGTGTTATTTAATAATGACTATCATCCATAATCTGCATATAGATTTATACAATCTATAATTAACACCTGGGGGGTATAAGGTAGAAGGTCTAAAGTACCCTCCTGCTTAGACCACTGTACATGCATTACCATTACACCCATTTCTTATTGTCTTGTAGGGTGTGATAGTAAACCTTTGGCATGACATCATACAATGATCTGGGTTTTGAACTGGGGGAAGTGGTATGGGACTGTATTAAAGCAACATTTTATGTCCAAATCATGAAACAGTTCCACATAATTGATAGACAAAAACAAAGCCACAATCAAATAACTGCCCTTTGGGATAGTTTAAATGTCAGACATAAAAGTCAAAGAGATTAAGCAATCATGTGAAGGGCCTTCTTATATACTGTAGCTTCATGTTGCTTCATTAGGTTGGATCCTCAGACATAACCTTTCATTTAGGGCAACCCCTGCTGTGTCCAGTTCATATGAGAAAGAGCTGAATTGCTCATCTCAAGTAGGCCTACTAATGAGCTCCAAGCCACTATCACTCTCCCTCGCAGATGATATTACTTCCTGGCAGTTTATCTATCCGTCCATCCACACACCCATCAACCTGTTTCCCTCTCTTTCCCTCTCTCTCTCTCACTCTCTCTTCCTTGCTCCCTTCCTCCCACTCTCCATGGGAGTGAAGTGATTAATCTGGGTGTGAAAAACGTAACCAAACAAATTCCAGTGCTGTCCCATTACAGGCTATTACTCGAGCTCCATGAGAGCAGGTTAAAATCATTATGCATCACCAGAGCGTCAGGATCCATCTCTCTCCTCCTTATGGGAGGTGTAGGAATGATGAGTGACATTTGGACTTCATTAAATAAATTAAGTAGCTCATTAGTGTGCACAGGCTAAATAATGCATTCAGGGGAGGCTGGCTCCTATTGACTTTACCAGGTTCAAAGACAGTGGGACACCCTCTATATTATACACGGCTCGAAAAAATAAAGGGAACAATTAAACAACACAATGTAACTCCAAGTCAATCACACTTCTGTGAAATCAAACTGTCCACTTAGGAAGCAACACTGATTGACAATAAATGTCACATGCTGTTGTGCAAATGGAATAGACAACAGGTGGAAATTATAGGCAATTAGCAAGACACCCCCAATAAAGAAGTGGTTCTGCAGGTGGTGACCACAGACCACTTCTCAGTTCCTATGCTTCCTGGCTGATGTTTTGGTCAATTTTGAATGCTGGCGGTGCTTTCACTCTAGTGGTAGCATGAGACGGAGTCTACAACCCACACAAGTGGGTCAGGTAGTGCAGCTCATCCAGGATGGCACATCAATGCGAGCTGTGGCAAGAAGGTTTGCTGTGTCTGTCAGCGTAGTGTCCAGAGCATGGAGGCGCTACCAGGAGACAGGCCAGTACATCAGGAGACGTGGAGGAGGCCGTAGGAGGGCAACAACCCAGCAGCAGGACCGCTACCTCCGCCTTTGTGCAAGGAGGAGCAGGAGGAGCACTGCCAGAGCCCTGCAAAATGACCTCCAGCAGGCCACAAATGTGCATGTGTCTGCTCAAACGGTCAGAAACAGACTCCATGAGGGTGGTATGAGGGCCCGACGTCCACAGGTGGGGGTTGTGCTTACAGCCCAACACCGTGCAGGATGTTTGGCATTTGCCAGAGAACACCAAGATTGGCAAATTCGCCACTGGCGCCCTGTGCTCTTCACAGATGAAAGCAGGTTCACACTGAGCACATGTGACAGACGTGACAGAGTCTGGAGACGCCGTGTAGAACGTTCTGCTGCCTGCAACATCCTCCAGCATGACCGGTTTGGCGGTGGGTCAGTCATGGTGTGGGGTGGCATTTCTTTGGGGGGCCGCACAGCCCTCCATGTGCTCGCCAGAGGTAGCCTGACTGCCATTAGGTACCGATGAGATCCTCAGACCCCTTGTGAGACCATATGCTGGTGCGGTTGGCCCTGGGTTCCTCCTAATGCAAGACAATGCTAGACCTCATGTGGCTGGAGTGTGTCAGCAGTTCCTGCAAGAGGAAGGCATTGATGCTATGGACTGGCCCGCCCGTTCCCCAGACCTGAATCCAATTGAGCACATCTGGGACATCATGTCTCGTTCCATCCACCAACGCCACGTTGCACCACAGACTGTCCAGGAGTTGGCGGATGCTTTAGTCCAGGTCTGGGAGGAGATCCCTCAGGAGACCATCCGCCACCTCATCAGGAGCATACCCAGGCGTTGTAGGGAGGTCATACAGGCACGTGGAGGCCACACACACTACTGAGCCTCATTTTGACTTGTTTTAAGGACATTACATCAAAGTTGGATCAGCCTGTAGTGTGGTTATCCACTTTAATTTTGAGGGTGACTTCAAATCCAGACCTCCATGGGTTGATACATTTGATTTCCATTGATATTTTTTGTGTGATTTTGTTGTCAGCACATTCAACTATGTAAAGAAAAAAGTATTTAATAAGATTATTTCATTCATTCAGATCTAGGATGTGTTGTTTAAGTGTTCCCTTTATTTTTTTGAGCAGTGTATATGTGACCCTGTGTAAGGAACATACAGTAACTTAATGAGATGTCGAAGGGACAGCGGCATATGTGCGGGTTGATACATAATCCATGGGTAAATTGATGGATGTCACTAACGGACTGTGTGTAATGTCAAGAGGCATAGCTAACATGTTGATATGACAGAGTGAAGATTGAATGAGGCACCCCAGGACATGAGGCATAGACTGTAGATACACTGTATATAAATATATGAGAACAGGATATTCGTATACCATCAGACTGATAGAGAGAGAGAGCGTGAGAGAGTGAGCGAGAGAGAGAGATCCACACAGAATCAATTCTACCCAGGAGTCCCCCACGCCTCTGACCCCGATCACTCCTCGTTCTGCCACATTAGCATGCACCAAATTAGCTACTACTCAATGTGTTTCACGTCTGCTCCGCTCTACACTCATCAAAGTGACCTTAACCGCCGCAACCGCTGAGCCTTTGAATTATACCTTTCGTTCAGTCATAAAAGGAGGCCAGAACAGTACTTCTGAAACAGGATGAAAAGCCATGTAAAAGGTAGATAACTTCCTTAACGACTTGCCCTCTAACGATTTCAGGTACTATGCTGAAAACTGCCAAGACATGGCTCGGGAACATGTGACGGTGGGAAAGAAGCGAGTGAAAATATTAAATGGCTGAAACAATTCTGAGGGAGTGGGATGTTGGAAATGGGTGAGTAAAATGGATGGCTGGCAAATAGTGTTTTTCTCTTTATCCACACCCGGAGAAATCACTTAGAGCCTGCTGGTTAGAGCATACTGAATGTCATATAATAGCCTTGGTGTTTCATATCCAGATGGGTCTAGATGGCCCTGCCAATCAGCCGGCTACAATATACATCTGGTGCATCAACAAGGCAGTATCGCCTTCATTTATCAGACAGAACCCATTTAGCCACTCCATCTCTGTCTCGATCCTACCATGCAACGCTTACTAACAAACAAACCTCACTAAACTACATACAAAAGTTCTGGCATCTGCAATACATATGCTTAGCAATTCAAAAGAGAATAATGATATAACCAGAACGTATGGCTGATGCTAATAATAACAGCAAAGATAGTAGATATCATATCAACTGTGAATCCCTTAAAAGCAAAGGCACAGGATATAGCAGGCTAGCTGACCTACCTACAATACCTCAATAGTGCTTCTACACCTGCATTACTAGCTGTTTGGGGTTTTAGGCTGGGTTTCTGTACAGCACTTCGAGATATTAGCTGATGTAAGAAGGGCTATATAAAATAAAATTGAAAATTGATTGATTGAATTAATTTCAGAGGGCTTGAATTTCATTCATAATGTAAACCCATTTCCACTAAAATATATTTATCTATAATCTCTTAAGATTTAAAACTACACTGAACAAAAACAAACGCAACATGCAACAATATCAAAGATTTTACTGAGTTAATTTAAGGTAATCAGTAAATTGAAATAAATTCTAATCAATGGATTTCATTGGGGCTGTAGTGGAACAGGTTGAGAGCTTCAAGTTCCTTGGTGTCCACATCACCAACGAACTATCATGGTCCAAACACACCAAGACAGTCGTGAAGAGGGCACGACAAAGCCTATTCCCCCTCAGGAGACTAAAAAGATTTGGCATGGGTCCTCAGATCCTCAAAAAATTCTACAGCTGCACCATCGAGAGCATCCTGACTGGTTGCATCACCGCCTGGTATGGCAACTGCTTGGCCTCTGACCGCAAGGCACTACAGAGGGTAGTGCGTACGGCCCAGTACATCACTGGGGCAAAGCTCCCTGCCATCCAGGACCTCTATACCAGGCGGTGTCAGAGGAAGGCCCTCAAAATTGTCAAAGACTCCAGCCACCCTAGTCATAGACTGTTCTCTCTGCTACCGCACGGCAAGCGGTACCGGAGTGCCAAGTCTAGGTCCAAAAGACTTCTCAACAGCTTCTACCCCCAAGCCATAAGACTCCTGAACAGCTAATCATGGCTACCCGGACTATTTGCACTGCCCCCCCACCCCATCCTTTTTACGCTGCTGCTACTCTGTTAAGTATTTATGCATAGTCACTTTAACTCTACCCACATGTACATATTACCTCAACTACCTCAACTAGCCGGTGCCCCCGCACATTGACTATGCAACGGTACCCCCCTGTATATATAGCCTCCCTACTGTCACTTTATTTTACTGTATATATAGCCTCCCTACTGTCACTTTATTTTACTTCTGCTCTTTTTTTCTCAACACTTTTTTGTTGTTGTTTTATTCTTACTTTTTTGTTTAAAATAAATGCACTGTTGGTTAAGGGCTGTAAGTAAGCATTTCACTGTAATGTCTGCACCTGTTGTATTCGGCGCATGTGACCAATAAAATTTGATTTGATTTTATTTGATTTGAGATATGCATCTGTTGGTCAAATATACCTTAAAAAAGTAGGGGCATGTATCAGAAAAACAGTCAGTATCTGGTGTGACAACCATTTGCCTCATGCAGCGCGACACATCTCCTTCGCATATAGTTGATCAGGCTGTTTATTGTGGCCTGTGGAATGTTGTCCCACTCCTCTTCAATGGCTGTGCAAAGTTGCTTGATATTGGCGGGAACTGGAACATGCTGTCGTAGACTTTGATCCAGAGCATCCCAAACATGCTCAATGGGTGACATGTCTGGTGAGTATGCAGGCCATAGAAGAACTGGGACATTTTCAGCTTCCAGGAAATGTGGTCAGATCTTTGCGACATGGGGCCGGGCGTGCATTATTATGCTGAAACATTAGGTTTATGGCAGCGGCTGAATGGCACGGCAATGGGCCTCAGGATCTGGAAGCAATACGGTATCTCTCTGCATTCAAATTGCCATTGATAAAATGCAATTGTGTTTGTTGTCCGTAGCTTATGCCTGCCCATACCATAACCCCACCGCCACCATGGGGCACTCTGTTCACAACGTTGACATCAGCAAACCGCTCGCCCAAACAATGCCATCCACATACCTGGTCTGCGGTTGTGAGGCCGTTGGACGTACTGCCAAATTCTCTAAAACAATGTTGGAGATGGCTTATGGTAGAGAAATTAACATTACATTCTCTGGCAACTGCTCTGATGGACATTCCTGCAGTCAACATGCCAATTGCACGCTCCCTCAAAACATCTGAGACATCTGTGGCATTGTGTTGTGTGACAAAACTGCACATTGTAGTGACCTTTCATTGTCCCCAGCACAAGGTCCACCTGTGTAATGATCATGCTGTTTAATCAGCTTCTTGATATGCCACACCTGTCAGGTGGATGGATTATCTTGTCAAAGGAGAAATGCTCACTAACATTGATGTAAACAAATCTGTGCACAACATTTTAGAGAAATAAGCTTGTTGTGCGTATGGAAAATGTCTGGGATCTTTTATTTCAGCTCATTAAGCATGGGAACAACTCTCAACATATTGAGTTTATATTTTTGTTCAGCGTATAACCCCATTGTATAATAGAATGATGAGCTAATAGACAGACAGGCTGATGGGTTCTGACAGTCCCAGCTCTCCTCTCTGAGCCTGCTGATGCCCTGTGAGCCATCTCTATAGTGATATTGGATTAATAAATACATGTGATTCAGCGCAGAGGCAAGGGGCTTTGAAAATCATACATAATGCACTGAAATGGGCCTTGGATGAAATGGGACCTGGATGAGTGTGAAGAGAGATAGGGCCACAGCATCCCCATATCTCCCATCATCAATGTTCCTGTGTTGCTGTTTTCCTTAAGTAGCACATCCACAGCCATCACTGAATACCTCCATCACAATTAGTTCATTAGAAAGGCCCACCATCTCAATCATTTGCATTGTGTGGGACAGCATTCAGAATCATTTATAAAAAAATTAAATGCCTAGCTTACCTGTTTGGTGTCATTCAGTGTAATGTGTTTTGACATTCAAATCAAACATTCCTGTTCAAGGACTGCATGCTGTGGTTACTAATTATCCACCATTCTGTCTGAACGTAGACAATAGGTACACAGTGACAGGGAGAGATGCTGCTGCTACAGCCATAACGCTGTCCTCTCTGGATGTCTGATGGTATCTCTTCATCTGATGTTGGCAGGGATTTGGTGTTAATTTATTCAGGCACAGACAGATGTTCAAACAACCCAACCCGTGACGTCCTTCAGGCCTCATTGAGGGTTTGTTTTGTTTCTGCTGCTAGCGCCTTGTTTGTTATTGTTTTCTATGCTATCTGGTTGGTTGCTAGCTGGTGCTGCACGCTGACCTTTACCTGCTCCTCAGTGAACCTCACAGTACTGCCTGTTCCTCTCCGTGCCAAAAATAAACCCTTCTCTGCTCCTGCCTACTGACGCCTGTGTGGAAAAGCCATCACATTTCCAAGATCGACGAGTATCATTCTCATTACGGTTCACAATAACAGAGCTGGATGGAGAAGCGATGGCAATAACATATTTCAGATTCAGTGCTTTGTGACCTTGCTGGGTTAGGGGCATCTACCTGAACCTTTCTGATAGGAGGCATTTGGCGCTTTATCTGCTAAATCTACTTCACTTTATTTTACCCGACTATATCCTTCTGGGGCCAGCCATTCCCACAGTCCTCATAAACACAATGAGCAATCTTTAAACACACACACAGACAAACACACAAACAAGCATTACATCATATTCTCCTCATAACCCTGAATAATCCCCTTTTCCATTTGATCAAGGCCCTCCTCACTTGTGTCACCAAAGGGTATTAGTGCTGGGATCCACATTCACTCTTCATCAGAGGAACTCAAGCAGATCTGCTTTCCTATCTATCTCCTATTGCTTCTTCAGGCTAGCACTTTGATAGATCAAACACAGCAAGACCTTGATCAATGGGTAACCAATCATTAGCAGCACCCTTTAAACCAGCCTGTGTCACGATCGTCTAATGAGGGAGACCAAGGCGCAGCGTTGCGAGTGAACATATTCTATTTATTTAAATGCTCACACGAACAAAACAATAAACAACGAATGCGTGACGTCTATGGTTCAACACGAACACACACAAACAAAATCCCACAACCCGAAAGAAAAACAGACAGATTAAATATGGCTCCCAATCAGAGACAACCAGCCGACAGCTGACACTCGTTGCCTCTGATTGGGAGTCACACCGGCAAACATAGAAAATAGACAACCTAGAACACCCACCAAAGAAACGGAAAACATAGAATGAACACACCCTGGCTCAACATAATGAGTCCCCGAGCCAGGGTGTGACAGTACCCCCCCCTAAAGGCGCGGACTGCGACCGCGCCTAAATAAGAGCAAAAACAGGGGAGGGCTGGGTGGGCATTCCTCCTCGGCGGCGGCTCCGGCTCCGGGCTTGACCCCCACTCCTTCTCGAACCCCCCAAAGTACCCCTGGTCCGGTCTGGCCCTGCTGGCCGGAGCTGGACTGAACACTGGTGGAGCGGATTGCTCTAGCTCCGACGTGAAGCCTCTGACCGGTGCCGGACCAGCCACCGGTGGAACAGGCACGGGCCGTGCCGGACTGACGACGCACACCACTGGCTTGGTGTGGGGAGCAGGAGCGGGCCGAGCCGGGCCGTCGAAGCGCACCCCCGACCTGGTGCGGGGAACAGGCACGGGCCGTGCCGGACTGACGACGCACACCACTGGCTTGGTGTGGGGAGCAGGAGCGGGCCGAGCCGGGCCGTCGAAGCGCACCCCCGACCTGGTGCGGGGAACAGGCACGGGCCGTGCCGGACTGACGACGCACACCACTGGCTTGGTGTGGGAAGCAGGAGCGGGCCGAGCCGGGCTGGCGACGCGCACCACAGACTTGGTGCGGAGAGCAGGAACGGGCCGGACCGGGCTGGCGACGCGTACCACAGGTTTGGTGCAGGGAGCAGGAACAGGCCGGGCCGGGCTGGCGACGCGCACCACAGACTCGATGCGGGAAGCAGGAACAGGCCGGGCCGGGCTGACGACACGCACCACAGGCTCGATGCGAGGAACAGGAACAGGCCGGACCGTACTGGGGACACACACCACTGGCCCTACGCAGGGATCAGGAACGGGCCGGACCGGACTGGTAACACACCCCAGTACCTCTCGCCGTGCCTCCACACTTTCCCTCTCCTCTGTGACCAGTGGCCCCCTTAACCTGGCGGCCTCCTCTTCACACCCGCTGGACCGCTCCATCGCTGAGTCTCTGAGACAGGGATACATACGGGCCTCCACTTCACCCGCTTCCTCGAGTTTCTTTTTTGTGAAGAAAAAGGATGGAGGTCTGCGCCCGTGTATTGATTACCGCGGTCTCAATCAGATTACGGTGAAGTACAGCTATCCACTTCCTCTGATTGCGACTATGACGGAGTCATTGCACGGTGCTCAGTTCTTTACAAAATTGGATCTCAGGAGCGCATATAACTTGGTGCGCATTAGAGAGGGCGATGAATGGAAGACAGCGTTTAGCACGACTTCCGGACATTACGAGTATCTAGTCATGCCATATGGGTTAATGAATGCTCCCTCAGTCTTCCAATCCTTCGTCGATGAGATTTTCCGGGACATGCAGGGACAGGGAGTAGTCGTGTACATAGACGATATTCTGGTGTACAGTCCTACCCGAGCAGAGCATGTAGCCCTGGTGCGCCGAGTATTGAGGAGGCTGTTGGAGCATGACCTATATGTCAAGGCAGAGAAATGTCTGTTCTTTCAGAAGTCGGTCTCCTTTCTGGGTTATCAGTTGTCTGCGTCAGGGGTGGAGATGGAGGTAGACCGGGTGTCAGCTGTGCGTAATTGGCAGACCCCAACCACTGTGAAGGAGGTGCAACAGTTCTTGGGTTTTGCAAATTATTACCGGAGGTTTATCCGGGGTTTTGGACAGGTGGCAGCTCCCATAACGTCTCTGTTGAAGGGGGGTCCGGTGCGCTTGCGGTGGTCAGCTGAGGCGGACAGGGTTTTTGGGAAACTGAAGGACCTGTTTACCTCGGCGCCGGTGTTGGCGCATCCGGATCCCTCTTTACCTTTCCAGGTAGAGGTGGACGCGTCAGAGGCCGGTATAGGGGCCGTTCTTTCCCAACGTTCTGGCACACCACCTAAACTCCGTCCCTGTGCGTTTTATTCTAAAAAGCTCAGTCCGGCGGAGCGGAATTATGACGTAGGAGACAGGGAGCTGTTAGCCGTGGTACAGGCCCTAAAGGTGTGGCGGCATTGGCTTGAGGGGGCTCAACACCCTTTCCTCATTCTAACTGACCACCGTAACCTGGAATACATCCGGGCAGCTAGGAGACTGAATCCTCGCCAGGCCCGCTGGACTATGTTTCTAGCCCGGTTTGTGTTTAAAATTACTTACATCCCTGGGTCCCAGAACGGGAAGGCAGATGCTCTGTCTCGGCGGTATGACGCGGAGGAGAGGTCCGTTGAGCCCACTCCCATACTACCAGAGTCTTGTCTGGTTGCACCGGTGGTGTGGGAGGTTGATGCCGAGATCGAGCGGGCGTTACGCACCGACCCAAGTCCTCCCCAGTGTCCAGTGGGTCGGACGTACGTTCCGCTCGAGGTACGCGATCGCCTCATTTATTGGGCTCATACGTCCCCCTCCTCTGGACATCCGGGTATCGGCCGGACAGTTCACTGCCTTAGCACGAAGTACTGGTGGCCAACGTTAGCTAGGGATGTGAGGATTTATGTCTCCTCCTGTTCGGTGTGTGCCCAGTGTAAGGCGCCCAGACATTTGCCCAGGGGTAAGCTACAACCCCTGCCCGTTCCACAACGACCTGGTCCCACCTCTCGGTGGATTTTGTTACCGACCTTCCCCCTCACAGGGGAATACTACCATCCTGGTCGTTGTGGATCGGTTCTCGAAGGCCTGTCGTCTCCTTCCCATGCCGGGTCTACCCACTGCCCTACAGACCGCTGAGGCTCTGTTTACCCATGTCTTCCGGCATTACGGGGTACCCGAGGATATAGTGTCTGATCGAGGCCCCCAGTTCACCTCCAGAGTGTGGAGAGCGTTTATGGAACGGTTGGGGGTTTCGGTAAGCCTTACCTCGGGTTACCATCCGGAGAGTAATGGGCAGGTTGAACGTGTTAACCAGGATGTGGGTAGGTTTCTGAGGTCTTATTGCCAGGGCCGGCCGGAGGAGTGGGCGAGATACGTTCCTTGGGCCGAGATGGCACAGAACTCTCTCCGCCACTCCTCCACCCAACTAACCCCTTTCCAGTGTGTGTTAGGGTACCAGCCGGTTCTGGCACCTTGGCACGAGAGCCAGATCGAGGCCCCTGCGGTGGATGAATGGGTGCGGCGCTCGGAGGAGACTTGGAACGCTGCCCACGTACATCTGCAGCGGGCCATCCGTCGGCAGAAAACGAGCGCCGATCTCCACCGCAGTGAAGGGCCTGTGTACGCACCTGGAGATCGAGTCTGGCTCTCGACCAGAAACCTGCCCCTCCGCCTGCCCTGCCGGAAGCTGGGTCGGCAGTTTGTGGGGCCATTCAAAGTCCTGAGGAGGTTGAACGAGGTGTGTTACAGGTTAGAACTGCCTATTGACTATAGGAATATTAACCCCTCGTTCCATGTGTCTCTCCTCAGGCCGGTGGTAGCTGGTCCACTCCAGGAGTATGAGATAGAGGAGACTCCTCCGCCCCGTTGGACATTGAGGGGGCTCCGCGCACATTGTGAGGTCCATCCTTGATTCGAGACGCCGGATGGGGGTCTTCAATATCTCGTGGAGTGGGAGGGTACGGCCCGGAGGAGCGGTGCTGGGTGCCAAGGAGGGACATATTGGACCAGTCCCTGCTGACCGAGTTCCATCGGGGTCATCCCTACGCACCCTGCTCCGCGTCGTCCTGGTCGTCCCCCGAGGCCGGGGTCGGCGCACGGCTGGAGCCGCGCGTCAAGGGGGGGGGTACTGTCACGGTTTCGGCCGAGGCTGCTCCTCCTCCTTGTTCGGGCAGGCTTCGGCGGTCGTCGTCTCCGGAGTACTAGCTGCCACCGTTCGATGTTTCATGTTTGTTTGGTTTTGTCTGTTTGTAACACCTGTCCCTTGTTAGTGTTTGATTGTGTTCCCTATTTAGTTTCGTCATTTGGGTCAGGTGTTATGTGTGATTGTTTTTGTCAGCTGTTCGTGTTCATGGGATTTTGCTCTCTTTCTGTGTTTTTTTGAGAGTCCGCACTGCGTGCGCTTTTCCTTGTTTTACGCACTGTGTTGTGTGCGTTTTTGTCGTTCTTGCCTCCCGGTTGGGTTGGCTATTTTCTCCTGTTTGGAGTTGTTTTGCACCACTAAAAGAAATTGACGAACTCTTGTGTGCCTGCGCTTGATTCCCTACACCACATCCACACTCAGCGTTTGTGACAGCCTGATGTGAGAGATGTTCCCAGTGTAAATGTTCATAATCATTCTACCCAGTAATTTGTGGAGAGGCATGCTCAAATGATTATTCAAATATGAAACCCACCATCAAAGAAAACAGCAACCTTTCAATCACTGCACAATGTGTAAAGAAGGTAAACTAGAGACCAGCTGATTTCTATGTTCACCGGGGCTGTAAAGGTTTCATGGCATGTCAAAATAGATTGACTGTACAGTACAACACTTGCTACACTGTAAAACAGGTGGGCTAGAATTGAGGGGCTCCATCTGGAAGCAATACGTCTATAGCCTACAGGGTGAGAAATGTACTTTGAGTAATAGAGGTGATGGTCAGTGGACATAAGAGTTCATTAAAGCCAAGTGGTCAAAAAAAAAGAGCTAAATTGTACTCTTTGTCCAATGCTTATTGGTTGAGTGTATATTTCATGGCCATGAATAGAGTACCAGGTTCTTTAAGCAGCACTGTTGCTGCCTGAGTGTCCAACCCCATACATTATCTTTTCAAACAAGGCATCAAACTATATCTATTCATATACCCAAAACATGAAATATGCATGAATATAAAAGTACAATGGGATAAAACTACTTTACTGACATGTAAGTGTCTCTTTTCTCAATGCGACATTAGAGATCTATAAACAGGGCCTAAGTGACAATACTAAAACCCCTTGATAGATCAAATCTGACACTGGTTTCCAAAGATGATTAAATGACTTATAAAATGTTGTATCACTTAATTTGTCCATATACTGTTAGAATACAGGACACTCTATTATACAGAAATACAATATCCTCTCTGACCAGTGTCATAAGGGCTTAAATATAATGTGCCTCTTCCATTTAATGGTGACTATTTATAAAAATACATAACTCCTCTGTCATGTTTTTATCGTATCAAGGACTCTCATGCTGCATATTGAGATGGTCAAGGGGGACTATAATGTTTCACAACAGTGTACTGTATGAAGTACAATACATAATGGCTGAAGAACCCTTGCTCAATAGGTTCTTGTGTAATGATATTTTTATGATCAATACCCCCTGGCTCTAAAAAACATACTGCAGATTGCAGATGGTTACATCAAATAGAGTTGAACATCTATAGATCTTGGAGCTAGACATTCTGAAGAGAACAAACACACACAGTGTGCATTATGGGGACTGTGCTGTGTGTGTAGAAAGGATCGAGTGGTGACACAGCTCCTACATTTTTACTGATGTGTTTCATGAAAACGTATTTTTCCGTGAGTGAAGAAAGACCAAATAAGATCTCGGTATCTTTGTGCCTTGTTTGTGCCGTCTATTTTGAGAATAGAGGACGTATCTGTCATTCAGGAAGTCCTTGATATCTGAAATAAATGAAAAGGGGGAAGGGACGGGGGGAGACGCAACAAACACATTCAAAGTCACGCCGAAGCACTAATTGAGTTATGCAGATAGTGGGAGCTGATTGCTGGCGTTTTGAGATGCTTTGCTGATGCTCCTCGGGGAGTCGAACAGGAAGAAATAAACATCATTAATGGAGAGGAGATGAAACATGCTCAAACATTGCCTCGACTTTCTGGCAGGCATTTGTTTACTCAATTTGAATAATAATAAGATACATCATAGAATATGAGCTGGAGCCATTACCAGTTAGGATGATTCTGTCTTGAATTCTGCCATACTTGGAGTTAAATGGAAGTCTAACTTAACCGGCAATACTGAAGCAACTCTATTGTGCCAAATTCTCTTTAGAAACAACCAAACTGAATCTGAATGGAACCTTTAGTCTATCTTTCTCCTGGACACAAATGTTAAATAGTTTTATCAAACATTGATAGCTGTATCTAAGAGTCAAATCAAATACTGAAGGTGAGACCCTCACACATTTCCCAGGTCCTAAAACAACCATAACCCTCTCCAAGATTATTATAGTAAACGAAAACTGAATGTAGAATAAAAACCAAAATTGCAAAAATAATTTAGTAAACTGAAATAAAAATGAAAAAGATTTGAAAAACTAAAACTATCCTGAAACTATTATCGTTGACTGCAAAACAGCTAAAATAAAAAGCACACATTCTGTTTAGTTTTAGTATTTTTCTTCTAAACTTTAGACAATAATCGAATGTGGTTTTCAAGCTTTCATTGAAATGGGGTTTTCGAGCTTCTGAATCTGGTGGGTAAGTGCTGCCAGTAGATGCCGATGTTTCAAATAGGCCTAGCTTATGCAACACTATCACTATCACTATCTATCACTAGCTAACAAGGAAGAAATCCGAGGGTGAGCAGGGAGCGTGACTGAGCCAAATTACTGTAGAACAGCTTGTGAAGTTGCTGGAGCAGTTCGCAATCCACACTGACCAACTTGCTGACCAGTGACTGGGCCAAGCTAGAGCAGCTTGTGAAGTTGCTGGAGCCATTCACAATCCACAACAATCAACTTCAAACTGAGACCCAGTCGCTGTCTGATGTGGTGCCTTACCTTCTCAACCTTGAGGCACACTTGCCGTCAACTACTGTTGCAAACATTTGGCACAGGTCCTCCTGAAGTCACTGAGTGAGCGCTTCGCATGCACACTGAATCCTCTGGCAGCAGACTTTGATCCCACCCCTGCAGCAGCTTGCCTGACGGACCCAAGTGTGTTTCTGAGGGAAGCAGAGTCTTGTATTTCAGGAAATCAGAGAGTACAGCCGTGGAGCAGCAGGACCCCAGGAAGATGCCAGCACGATGAATCCAGCAAGCATCTCGACCAGTGCTTTCAGACACAAGACGTATGTCGCAGGGTCTACAGACAATCACGGATTACAAAGGGAAAACCAGCCACGTCGCGGACACCGACGTCTTGCTCCCAGACAAGCTAAACACCTTCTTCGCCCGTTTTGAGGATAACACAGTGCCACCGACGCGGCCCGCTCCCAAGGACTGTGGGCTCTCGTTCTCCGTGGCCGACGTGAGTAAGACATTTAAGTGTGTTAACCCTCGCAAGGCTGCCGGCTTCAGAAATATAGCTTCCTCGCATCGAAGATTGTGTCTGAGGTCACTGTCCAGCTGGAGGGTCAACCTGGCAGGGTATTAAGTGCCCCGTGTGAGCTGCGGAAATACCTGGAAGAGGTAAAGGGGGGCATGTTTACAGAGTCACTTCCCCAGTTCTGTTTATCCAAAGCTGTGCCCTGTGGCAATGGATATTCTCTATCTGTGGACAACTGTCATCAGGCTTGAGAAACCGAACGACCACCTTTCTGGAATGCAGAGCCTTCTTGAAGATAAACAAGAAAATCTTGTTTGGTTGAAGAGAAACACACACACACACACCCAAGCTGGCTGGCTGGCTGTGAACTGATAGATTGCCTCGACTTTCTGGCAGGCATTTGTTTACCCAATTTGAATAATAAGAAGATCCATCATAGAATATGAGCTGGAGCCATTACCAGTTAGGATGATTCTGTCTTGAATTCTGCCATACTTGGAGTTAAACGGAAGTCTAACTTAACCGGCAATACTGAAGCAACTCTATTGTACCAAATTCTCTCTAGAAACAAACTGAACTGAATCTGAATGGAACATTTAGTCTATCTTTCTCCTGGACATAAATGTTAAATAGTTTTATCAAACATTGATAGCTGTATCTAAGAGTCAAATGAAATACTGAAGGTGAGACCCTCACACAATTCTGTTTATCCAAAGCTGTGCCTTGTGGCACTGGAGGCCACAGGGCATCAGGCTTGAGAAACCGAATGACCACCTCTCTTGAACGCAGAGCCTTCTTGAAGATAAACACGAAAATGTTGTTTGGTTGAACAGAAACACACACACACACACACCCAAGCTGGCTGGCTGGCTGTGAACTGATAGATTTGTGTTGTATTGCTTATGTGTTGTATTGCTTATGTTTTTGCTGTTATTGAAGCTGTTTTTACTAACCCTATTTGAAGGGGCTAGTCAGTGATACATGTTTAATATTGCATAAATGTGCCATGACTTCATTTGTTGTTTTTTCCTCTCTTTCTGTCAGATAAAGGTAAAGGTACTTCCCAGCAAACATGGGATGTCCTGAGGACATTCGGCGAGGTTTCCATTAGGTCCCTTAAGGCTTTCGGTGCGACGTTATCCCATTGACGTTCTGAAATTGTTCTAAGAACGTCATGTGATGGTTCCAAGGGAACGTTCTCTGGCGGACCTTTATGTTGTTCCCTGTAAGTTACCAGGACTTCACTGAGGGACATGTGTGCTTGTGTTGACAAAAGCAGTTAGCCAGCTAACAATAACATGCTGGGTGTGTTTCACCTAATACCCTTGGATTACGGATACCCTGAGAACAAGGTTCAGGGAAGATAAGACCATTGAGCCCAGCTAACGTTAGCTAGCTAGCTAGTTAGCTAGCAGCAAGTACATTTTAGTCATTTAGCGGACGCTCTTATCCAGAGCGACTTACAGTTGCATACATTATTTTATTTTTCATACTGGATCAGCCAATACATTTTACTCGTGAAGAAAATTGACTATTTCAAGATGTAGATGGCCTCAATGGCGCTGCCCATGCTCTCCCAGATGCCATCATGACACAGATATGTTATGTCTATCCAAGTCTATGGTCCTGGCCCATCACCTTATGTATTACAGCCCCCGAGTGGCAAAAAGTGACATCCCAAAATAACAAACTGTAGGCCTACAACACATAAATGGCTCCTAGCCTCCCACGCATAGGCTACTTTCTGTCCCTAACACCAAAACTAAAACTAAATAATCTAAAAACAAAATAGAAATGTTTTTATCAAATTGAAACTAAATAAAAACTAGTAAACCAAGTCTGAAAACAAACTGAAACTAAACTGAATTTCAAATAAAAATCTAAAAACTAATATAAATAAAAACAAATATTAAATCACAAAACTATAACAACATTGGCCCATACTTACCCCTTTGGGTTTTATAAAACTGAAGGGACTGAGGGAATGTAAGCTATATGGTTCCAATTGGACCATCTGCCATATTTCTCACACCTAGTTGGTTACTTCAGAGTCTGATGTGAACAATATCTTTGTGTAGCCTACACCACAACAGCACCCATCAACAGTAGTCTGTACCACACATTGGAGCACAGACACATACTGTACCACCCCCACACTATCCTATCCTCAGCGTACACTTCAACAACAGATGTTTTCCAGCTGCTGGTACACTCTATTCCTTGGTGTAATGCTGCAATATCAGTGGCAGGACAAACAAGTATCAGTGCATTCCAATACACTACCAGGGGAGGTTGATTATTGGGGAAAACATATGGTCTTATCTACAACACTCCAACAATTTACATTGATCGAGCATTTAGAAATATTACAGTACACTACGGCCCCTATGGATATTGTTATATAGATTTGATTGAGTATATTTCCTTTCCTTATAAGAAAACTGTACAGTATAAATGTATACATGTATGTAGCAAATGCATTCGTGTGACCGTGTGTGTAAATGTGAGGGTGAAAGTGAGAGAGAGAGAGAGAACGAGAGAGAGTGAGAGATAACTACACTTACAAATGAATAATTGATGCTGACAATATTTTAATTAATGTTTTAAAAAAAATTAGGGGGTACATCTGCTTTCATATTGCAGATAGATTGTAGCTTCCATCAACGTAATTGTCTGCATCATTTCCAATCCCCCATATACTTTTTTTGTAAATGTATACAGTCGTGGTCAAAGGTTTTCACAAAGTTTGCTGCTTTAGTGTTTTTAGATATTTTTGTCAGATGTTACTATGGTATACTGAAGTATAATTACAAGCATTCCATAAGTGTCAAAGGCTTTTATTGACAATTACATGAAGTTTATGCAAAGAGTCAATATTTGCAGTGTTGACCCTCCCTTTTCAAGACCACTGCAATCCACCCTGGCATGCTGTCAATTAACTTCTGGGCCACATCCTGACTGATGGCAGCCCATTATTGCATAATCAATGCTTGGAGTTTGTCAGAATTTTTGGTTTTTTGTTTGTCCACCCGCCTCTTGAGGATTGACCACAAGTTCTCAATGGGATTAAGGTCTGGGGAGTTTCCTGGCCATGGACCCAAAATGTCGACGTTTTGTTCCCCAAGCCACTTAGTTATCACTTTTGCCTTATGGCAAGGTACTCCATCATGCTGGAAAAGTCATTGTTTATCACCAAACTGTTCTTGGATGGTTGGGAGAAGTTGCTCTCGGAGGATGCGTTGGTACCATTCTTTATTCATGGCTGTGTTCTTAGGCAAAATTGTGAGTGAGCCCACTCCCTTGGCTGAGAAGCAACCCCACACATGAATGGTCTCAGGATGCTTTACTGTTGGCATGACACAGGACTGATGGTAGCGCTCACCTTGTCTTCTCCGGACAAGCTTTTTTCCGGATGCCCCAAACAATCGGAAAGGGGATTCATCAGAGAAAATGACTTTACCCCAGTCCTCAGCAGTCCAATCCCTGTACCTTTTGCAGAATATCAGTCTGTCCCTGATGTTTTTCCTGGAGAGAAGTGGCTTCCTCGCTGCCCTTCTTGACACCAGGCCATCCTCCAAAAGTATTTGCCTCACTGTGCGTGCAGATGCACTCACACCTGCCTGCTGCCATTCCTGAGCAAGCTCTGCACTGGTGGTGCACCCATCCCGCAGCTGAATCAACTTTAGGAGAAGGTCCTGGCGCTTGCTGGACTTTCTTGGGCCCCCTGAAGCCTTCTTCACAACAATTGAACTTCTCTCATTGAAATTCTTGATGATCCGAGAAATGGTTGATTTAGGTGCAATCTTACTAGCAGCAATATCCTTGCCTGTGAAGCCCTTTTTGTGCAAAGCAATATTAACGGGACGTGTTTCCTTGCTGGTAACCATGGTTAACAGAGGAAGAACAATGATTTCAAGCAACACCCTCCTTTTAAAGCTTCCAGTCTGTTATTCTAACTCAATCAGAATGACAGAGTGATCTCCAGCCTTGTCCTCATCAACACTCTCACCTGTGTTAACGAGAGAATCACTGACATGATGTCAGCTGGTCCTTTTGTGGAAGGGCTGAAATGCAGTGGAAATGTTTTTTTGGGATGAAGTTCATTTTCATGGCAAAGAGGGACTTTGCAATTAATTGCAATTCATCTGATCACTCTTCATAACATTCTGGAGTATATGCAAATTGCCATCATAAAAACTGAGGCAGCAGACTTTGTGAAAATTAATATTTGTGTCATTCTCAAAACTTTTGACTACGACTGAATATATATATATATATATATATATATATATATATATATATATATATATATATATATATATATATATATATATATACTACCGTTCAAAAGTTTGGGGTCACTTAGAAATGTCCTTGCTTTCGAAAGAAATTCAATTTTTTTGGTCCATTAAAATAACATCAAATTGATCAGAAATGCAGTGTAGACATTGTTAATGTTGTAAATGGCTATTGTAGCTGGAAACGGCTGATTTTTTAATGGAATATCTACATAGGCGTACAGAGACCCATTATCAGCAACCATCAGTCCTGTGTTCCAATGGCACGTTGTGTTTGCTAATCCAAGTTTTTCATTTTAAAAGGCTAATTGATCATTAGAAAACCCTTTTCAATTATGTTAGCACAGCTGAAAACTGTTGAGCTGATTAAAGAAGCAATAAAACTGGCCTTCTTGAGACTAGTTGAGTATCTGGAGCATCAGCAATTCAGGGTTCGATTACAGGCTCAAAATGGCCAGAAACAAATACATTTCTTCTGAAACTCGTCAGTCTATTCTTGTTCTGGGAAATGAAGGCTATTCCATGCGAGAAATTGCCAAGAAACTGAAGATCTCGTACAACGCTGTGTACTACTCCCTTCACAGAACAGCGCAAACTGGCTCTAACCAGAATAGAAAGAGGAGTGGGAGGCCCCGGTGCACAACTGAGCAAGAGGACAAATACATTAGATTGTCTAGTTTGAGAAACAGACACCTCACAGGTCCTCAACTGGCAGCTTCATTAAATAGTACCCGCAAAACACCATTCTCAACGTCATCAGTGAAGAGGCGACTCCGGGATGCTGACCTTCTAGGCAGAGTTGCAAAGAAACATTAATATCTCAGACTGGCCAATAAAAAGAAAATATTAAGATGGGCATAAGAACACAGACACTGGACAGAGGAAGATTGGGAAAAAAAGTGTTATGGACAGACGAATCGAAGTTTGAGGTGTTCGGATCACAAAGAAGAACATTTGTGAGACGCAGACCAAATGAAAAGATGCTGGAGGAGTGCTTGATACCATCTGTCAAGCATGGTGGAGGCAATGTGGTGGTCTGGGGGTGCTTTGGTGGTGGTAAAGTGGGAGATTTGTACAGGGTAAAATGGATCTTGAAGAAGGAAGGCTATCACTCCATTTTGCAACGCCATGCCATACCCTGTGGACGGAGCTTGATTGGTGCCAATTTCCTCCTACAACAGGACAATGACCCAAAGCACAGCTCCAAACTATGCAAATAACTATTCAGGGAAGAAGCAGTCAGCTGGTATTCTATCTATAATGGAGTGGCCAGCACAGTCACCGGATCTCAACCCTATTGAGATGTTGTGAGAGCAGCTTGACCGTATGGTACGTAAGAAGTGCCCATAAAGCCAATCCAAATTGACAACTAGAATGCCAAATGTCTGCAAGGCTGTAATTGCTGCAAATGGAGGATTCTTGTAGGTTTGTAGGACACAATTATTATTTCAATTAAAAATCATTATTTCTAACCTTGTCAATGACTACATTTCCTATGCATTTTGCTATATTTCCTGTTCAAACTCATTTCGTGTATGTTTTCATGGAAAACAAGGATTTTTCTAAGTGACCCCAAACTTTTGAACGGTAGTGTATATATATATATATATATATATATATATATATATATATATATATATATATATATATATATATATATATATACAGTGGGGAGAACAAGTATTTGATACACTGCCGATTTTGCAGGTTTTCCTACTTACAAAGCATGTAGAGGTCTGTAATTTTTATCATAGGTACACTTCAACTGTGAGAGACGGAATCTAAAAATCAAAAAATCCAGAAAATCACATTGTATGATTTTTAAGTAATTCATTTGCATTTTATTGCATGACATAAGTATTTGATACATCAGAAAAGCAGAACTTAATATTTGGTACAGAAACCTTTGTTTGCAATTACAGAGATCATATATTTCCTGTAGGTCTTGACCAGGTTTGCACACACTGCAGCAGGGATTTTGGCCCACTCCTCCATAAAGACCTTCTCCAGATCCTTCCGGTTTCGGGGCTGTCGCTGGGCAATACGGACTTTCAGCTCCCTCCAACGATTTTCTATTGGGTTCAGGTCTGGAGACTGGCTAGGCCACTCCAGGACCTTGAGATGCTTCTTACGGAGCCACTCCTTAGTTACCCTGGCTGTGTGTTTCGGGTCGTTGTCATGCTGGATGACCCAGCCACGACCCATCTTCAATGCTCTTACTGAGGGAAGGAGGTTGTTGGCCAAGATCTCGCGATACATGGCCCCATCCATCCTCCCCTAAATACGGTGCAGTCGTCCTGTCCCCTTTGCAGAAAAGCATCCCCAAAGAATGCTGTTTCCACCTCCATGCTTCACGGTTGGGATGGTGTTCTTGGGGTTGTACTCATCCTTCTTCTTCCTCCAAACACGGCGAGTGGAGTTTAGACCAAAAAGCTCTATTTTTGTTTCATCAGACCACATGACCTTCTCCCATTCCTCCTCTGGATCATCCAGATGGTCATTGGCAAACTTCAGACGGGCCTGGACATGCGCTGGCTTGAGCAGGGGGACCTTGCGTGCGCTGCAGGATTTTAATCCATGACGGCGTAGTGTGTTACTAATGGTTTTCTTTGAGACTGAGGTCCCAGCTCTCTTCAGGTCATTGACCAGATCCTGCCATGTAGTTCTGGGCTGATCCCTCACCTTCCTCATGATCATTGATGCCCCACGAGGTGAGATCTTGCATGGAGCCCCAGACCGAGGGTGATTGACCATCATCTTGAACTTCTTCCATTTTCTAATAATTGCGCCAACAGTTGTTGCCTTCTCACCAAGCTGCTTGCCTATTGTCCTGTTGCCCATCCCAGCCTTGTGCAGGACTACAATTGTATCCCTGATGTCCTTACACAGCTCTCTGGTCTTGGCCATTGTGGAGAGGTTGGAGTCTGTTTGATTGAGTGTGTGGACAGGTGTCTTTTATACAGGTAACGAGTTCAAACAGGTGCAGTTAATACAGGTAATGAGTGGAGAACAGGAGGGCTTCTTAAAGAAAAACTAACAGGTCTGTGAGAGCCGGAATTCTTACTGGTTGGTAGGTGATCAAATACTTATGTCATGCAATAAAATGCAAAGGAATTACTTAAAAATCATACAATGTGATTTTCTGGATTTTTGTTTTAGATTCCGTCTCTCACAGTTGAAGTGTACCTATGATAAAAATTACAGACCTCTACATGCTTTGTAAGTAGGAAAACCTGCAAAATCGGCAGTGTATCAAATACTTGTTCTCCCCACTGTGTTATATATATATATATATATATATATATATATATATATATATATATATATATATATATATATACAGTGGGGGAAAAAAGTATTTAGTCAGCCACCAATTGTGCAAGTTCTCCCACTTAAAAAGATGAGAGAGGCCTGTAATTTTCAACATAGGTACACGTCAACTATGACAGACAAAATGAGATTTCTTTTTCCAGAAAATCACATTGTAGGATTTTTAATGAATTTATTTGCAAATTATGGTGGAAAATAAGCATTTGGTCAATAACAAAAGTTTCTCAATACTTTGTTATATACCCTTTGTTGGCAATGACACAGGTCAAACGTTTTCTGTAAGTCTTCACAAGGTTTTCACACACTGTTGCTGGTATTTTGGCCCATTCCTCCATGCAGATCTACTCTAGAGCAGTGAGGTTTTGGGGCTGTCGCTGGGCAACACAGACTTTCAACTCCCTCCAAAGATTTTCTATGGGGTTGAGATCTGGAGACTGGCTAGGCCACTCCAGGACCTTGAAATGCGTTTTTACGAAGCCACTCCTTCGTTGCCCGGGCGGTGTGTTTGGGATCATTGTCATGCTGAAAGACCGAGCCACGTTTCATCTTCAATGCCCTTGCTGATGGAAGGAGGTTTTCACTCAAAATCTCACGATACATGGCCCCATTCATTATTTCCTTTACACGGATCAGTCGTCCTGGTCCCTTTGCAGAAAAACAGCCCCAAAGCATGATGTTTCCACCCCCATGCTTCACAGTAGGTATGGTGTTCTTTGGATGCAACTCAGCATTCTTTGTCCTCCAAACACGACGAGTTGAGTTTTTACCAAAAAGATCTATTTTGGTTTCATCTGACCGTATGACATTCTCCCAATCCTCTTCTGGATCATACAAATGCACTCTAGCAAACTTCAGACAGGCCTGGACATGTACTGGCTTAAGCAGGGGGACACGTCTGGCACTGCAGGATTTTAGTCCCTGGCGGCGTAGTGTGTTACTGATGGTAGGCTTTGTTACTTTGGTCCCAGCTCTCTGCAGGTCATTCACTAGGTCCCCCCGTGTGGTTCTGGGATTTTTGCTCACCATTCTTGTGATCATTTTGACCCCACGGGGTGAGATCTTGCGTGGAGCTCCAGATCGAGGGAGATTATCAGTGGTCTTGTATGTCTTCCATTTCCTAATAATTGCTCCCACAGTTGATTTCTTCAAACCAAGCTGCTTACCTATTGCAGATTCAGTCTTCCCAGCCTGGTGCAGGTCTACAATTTTGTTTCTGGTGTCCTTTGACAGCTCTTTGGTCTTGGCCATAGTGGAGTTTGGAGTGTGACTGTTTGAGGCTGTGGACAGGTGTCTTTTATACTGATAACAAGTTCAAACAGGTGCCATTAATACAGGTAACGAGTGGAGGACAGAGGAGCCTCTTAAAGAAGAAGTTACAGGTCTGTGAGAGCCAGAAATCTTGCTTGTTTGTAGGTGACCAAATACTTATTTTCCACCATAATTTGCAAATAAATTCATAAAAAATCCTACAATGTTATTTTCTGGATTTTTTTTTCTCAATTTGTCTGTCATAGTTGACGTGTACCTATGATGGAAATTACAGGCCTCTCTCATCTTTTTAAGTGGGAGAACTTGCACAATTGGTGGCTGACTAAATACTTTTTTTCCCCACTGTATATATATACACACACACAGTACCAGTTTAATGTTTGGACACACCTACTCATTCAAGGGTTTTTCTTTATTTTAACTATGGAGTGCTGCATCAGATGACCTGGCCTCCACAATCCCCCGACCTCAACCCAATTGAGATGGTTTGGGATGAGTTGGACCACAGAGTGAAGGAAAAGCAGCCAATAAGTGCTCAGCATATGTGGGAACTCCTTCAAGATTGTTGGAAAAGCATTCCAGGTGAAGCTGGTTGAGAGAATGTCAAGAGTGTGCAAAGCTGTCATCAAGGCAAAGGGTGGCTATTTGAAGAATCTAAAATGTAAAATATATAACACTTTTTTGGTTACTACATGATTCCATATGTGCTATTTCATAGTTTTGATGTCTTCACTATTATTCTACAATGTAGAAAATAGTAAAAAATAAATAAAGAAAAACCCTTGTATATTGTTAATTGTGCTATTTCACAAAAGTTCTGAACCTATATATATAGACACAGTATATTTTACATTAATTATCGCTTAATGCCATCCAGTTTTGATTTCTATTTGCCATATATTTTTCAACTGTGCTGTGATGTTTCACAAAAGTTCTGAACCTTTCTATTCTCATAGTTTCCACAGATTGTAAATTAAAGCTAAAATTTTTTGCTGAAAGTATTTAAAAAGTATTTAAAAGAAAACATGAATCATCAGCGTACAATGACACCGTTTCTTTATAAGCGCTGGATTTATAGCCCCTTGATATTATTGTTGGATCTGATTTTAATAGCTAACATTTCGATGGCCATAATAAATAAATATGCCAATAGTGGACAACCTTGTTTTACTCCTCTTGACAGTTTAATACTTTCTGAGAAGTAGCTATTATTTACTATTTCACACCTATGGTTAATATACATAACATTAACCCATTGTATAAGAGATTCTCCAAAACTGAAATATTCCAGTCATACTTTATCAAAAGCATTTTTAAAGTCAGATATGAATACCAGGCCTGGTTTCCCAGATTTTTCATAGTGTTCTATTGTTTCCAGTACTTGTCTTATATTATCTCCAATGTATCATCCATGTAAAAAACCTGTCTGATTAGGATGAATAATATCCGACAATGCCAAAACCAGTTGACAGTTATTTGAATAGCATACCTTCTACTGGCTTTGTCTCTATATTTGTCCTATTGCTGTCATCTGCATACAGTATTAACTCTGCTACCATGCTGGAGATAAGCCAACTGGTTTATTGCTCCTCACATAAAGAGATAAACTTTTCACGGACAGAGGAAGTGAAATTAGCATTTACAGTGGGGGAAAAAAGTATTTAGTCAGCCACCAATTGTGCAAGTTCTCCCACTTAAAAAGATGAGAGAGGCCTGTAATTTTCATCATAGGTACACGTCAACTATGACAGACAAAATGAGAAAAAGATATCCAGAAAATCACATTGTAGGATTGTTAATGAATTTATTTGCAAATTATGGTGGAAAATAAGTATTTGGTCAATAACAAAAGTTTCTCAATACTTTGTTATATATTTGCCTTTGTTGGCAATGACACAGGTCAAACGTTTTCTGTAAGTTTTCACAAGGTTTTCACACACTTTTGCTGGTATTTTGGCCCATTCCTCCATGCAGATCTCCTCTAGAGCAGTGATGTTTTGGGGCTGTCGCTGGGCAACACGGACTTTCAACTCCCTCCAAAGATTTTCTATGGGGTTGAGATCTGGAGACTGGCTAGGCCACTCCAGGACCTTGAAATGCTTCTTACGAAGCCACTCCTTCGTTGCCCGGGCGGTGTGTTTGGGATCATTGTCATGCTGAAAGACCCAGCCACGTTTCATCTTCAATGCCCTTGCTGATGGAAGGAGGTTTTCACTCAGAATCTCACGATACATGGCCCCATTCATTCTTTCCCTTTACACGGATCAGTCGTCCTGGTCCCTTTGCAGAAAAACAGCCCCAAAGCATGATGTTTCCACCCCCATGCTTCACAGTAGGTATGGTGTTCTTTGGATGCAACTCAGCATTCTTTGTCCTCCAAACACGACGAGTTGAGTTTTTACCAAAAAGTTCTATTTTGGTTTCATCTGACCATATGACATTCTCCCAATCCTCTTCTGGATCATCCAAATGCACTCTAGCAAACTTCAGACGGGCCTGGACATGTACTGGCTTAAGCAGGGGGGACACGTCTGACACTGCAGGATTTGAGTCCCTGGCGGCGTAGTGTGTTACTGATGGTAGGCTTTGTTACTTTGGTCCCAGCTCTCTGCAGGTCATTCACTAGGTCCCCCCGTGTGGTTCTGGGATTTTTGCTCACCGTTCTTGTGATCATTTTGACCCCACGGGGTGAGATCCTGCGTGGAGCCCCAGATCGAGGGAGATTATCAGTGGTCTTGTATGTCTTCCATTTCCTAATAATTGCTCCCACAGTTGATTTCTTCAAACCAAGCTGCTTACCTATTGCAGATTCAGTCTTCCCAGCCTGGTGCAGGTCTACAATTTTGTTTCTGGTGTCCTTTGACAGCTCTTTGGTCTTAGCCATAGTGGAGTTTGGAGTGTGACTGTTTGAGGTTGTGGACAGGGGTCTTTTATACTGATAACAAGTTCAAACAGGTGTCATTAATACATGTAACGAGTGGAGGACAGAGGAGCCTCTTAAAGAAGAAGTTACAGGTCTGTGAGAGCCAGAAATCTTGCTTGTTTGTAGGTGACCAAATACTTATTTTCCACCATAATTTGCTAATAAATTCATTAAAAATCCTACAATGTGATTTTCTGTATTTTTTTTTCTCATTTTGTCTGTCATAGTTGACGTGTACCTATGATGAAAATTACAGGCCTCTCTCATCTTTTTAAGTGGGAGAACTTGCACAATTGGTGGCTGACTAAATACTTTTTTCCCCCACTGTAAATAGCAGGACATATTTTATCAACTAACTTGATTTGACCCCACAACAGTTGTCACCGAGTAAAACAAAAAAATGATCAACAAAAAAGAAAAGGCGAAAGAATAACATCTTCCTAAGTGATGAAACATTTATAAGGTGGCCACTTCGGTCCATAAGGCTGTCAGCTTTGCAAGAGTAAAAGAGTGTAAAACAATAATTTGTAAGTTAAGCAGATTATACTGTAATCAGACTGCTCTTTAGATCAATGTCAATCTATAACTAGTCAAACTGATCTGACAGCTAACTCATACAGTTTAAGTTATAATGGCTCAGTTGGTGAAACCAGGGCAGGGAACTATTTCCTCCAGACCTACTGCCCCAAATGCAGCGCAGCAACCAATGACATTAATGGAAAAAGCCATCCTATGTAAAGACTCAATAGCGCATTGAAGCCAAATAAAGTCAGTTAAGATGGCGTCTCATGGATACATAACATGCGCAGGAGCTACCACAGGAAGTGACATTGCAGGCTAGCTCAGTGCTGCCCCATCGCATTGAGTAACTCAAGACTCAATGTTTCCCAACTGCGGTCATCGAGTACCCCCCAACAGCACACATTTTTGTTGTAGCCCTGGACAAAAACACCTGATTCAACTTGTTGAGCTCTTGATGATTAGTTGAAAAGTATAATCAGGTGTGCTTGTCCAGGGCCACAACAAAAATATGTACTCTTGGGGATACTCGAAGGAACAGAGTTGTGAAACACTGACTCAAGTTGAAGGCCGACCGAGGTACTGCAGGCTGCCATTAGCAACTAAATTATCCTTATAACATCTTCTGTGTGCGATTTTAAAATAATGTATTCAAGGACATACATCTGATGAATTAGAATAAATTATTGGTACCATGATTGTCTTCAAAACATGTTTTTATTTACAAGAAGACTGACCACCAAGATTTTTTTGTTTGTTGACAATTTCAACACAAACATAAAACAATAGATTTTTTGTATTTTATTAATTGACCACGACGATTGCCATTTTGCTATTCACTATAATGAGGGATCTTGTTTTCTACAAACAATGCCTGCACTATCACGGTCGGCCTTAAACTTCAGTGGCTTCAATGAGTGCAGTCATTCTCCCCTGGCAGCAACCAAGCCAATACACTGGGGAAGTCAATGGTCACTTCCCCTTTCCCAACTTCATCCTCACATCAATGGCTGCCCCCTCCAAACCAACTTTCTAATATGTCTATGTTTTTCCTCTTTTTCTCAATGAACACACTTTATCATGACTTTGTGACTAAAGCAGAATTATTCATGTCTTATTGAAATGAGTACTCGACACCATTAATCAGATAGTGGTAACTGACACTGATGCAGGCACCACCTTTTAAAATGTATGTCCTTTTAATTTGGTTGCACAGAGCCGGCAAAGCGCAGCACATACCACAACACCCTTTAATAGTCTAGAATTTACATTCATTGGGACTGGAGTCAAGGGCATCTGTCGCAATGCTCAAACCCAAGGTCAGTGAGGCAGGCGTCACCCTCCAACAAGAATTCCGGAACCAGGTGCTGGATTGTAAATGGGAATTTGATCTGGCCAGTTCAATCGCACAGTACTGTATTTAGGGCTGTCCCCGATAAAAAAAAAATATTGGTTGACGAGAGTCGTCTGCTCTTTCGACCAATCGTCTGTTCTTTCGACCAATCAACATTTTTAAACGTGTATTTTTCCATATATAGACATACCCTATGTTTGAATAAAATCAACTATATGTAGGCTACTGAGCTTGTCTGATGCTTTAAGCACTGCGATTAAAAATGAAGACACACAAATTACTAAAGAGTGAGCCAGCGATCAATATAGCCTAACCAGAAGAAAGAAACCTGTTCCCGACCCTCCTCCTCCCACTGCCCGCTGCTGCTGGCCTACGTAGATTCTGCAGTTATGCGCCTGAAGTTGTTAGTAATAGGCTACACCAGAGGTTAGCAACCTTTTCCATTTGGAGTGCCAAGCTATCGTACCATTTCTACTGATCTGCGTGTCAGTTATGATTTTCATATGCACATTTCCGTGGAACATTTCATTTATAATAAAGTCTTTATATCTCAAAATCAATGTCATGTGGTTAATCAAAATTCTAAATGAAAATGATACAAATCTAAAAGTAACTTCTATTGCCATTGCCAATATGTAAAAATAGCCTACATAAAGCCAACAAATAAAAACATTGCAGCCCGCAGGTAGAAAATATCCTGGTAAAATATCCTATAAATCACATTGGCTACACATGGCCTGTCTGCAAGGAACTTGAAAAATTTATCAACTATTAAGTTGGTCCGGCCCGAAGCTAGAAGCTCGTGCTAGCAAACTTGCAACATTGTATAAAATATTCTGGGCCCTCAGCGTTTCCACACCAGTGAGCTCCAGACAGACAGACAGACAGAGCTGTAGGCTATTTGCGCAAGGGATAAGAAGTAATCAGGTAGGCCTATTTTATGACGATTCCACCGGATCAGAGCATTATATTTTTTTCCCTTTAATGCTGAGTGGTTATCGAAAGGGAGATATTTTTCAAATAGGCTAAAGTTGAGGAACTATTGTCATTCTCAATGGATGCAAAAACAGACTTTGTTTACTTGCTGTTTGAGGCGAAGAAAAATGTACTTTGAGAAGCTCCACGGTGATGGTGAGTTAAGACAATCAGATATAGTATCAGATCCCCAAATGGGCACATTTATAGGCCTACATTTGCCCGCAGGCCAGGTAGCCTAGGGCAAATGTGTGTCTTTACTCAAGATTAATAGGAGCTCTCAAAACAAAAGACAATTAATAAATTGACAACTCGTAAATGGAATGCAAACAACATGTCCACTCCTACAATGACAACGGTACGACTGTAATAATAATATATTGAATGCAATAACATAAATTACCGTAACCAAACAAACACTGTAGATTAGAAATAATGGGAACTAACGGTAGGCTAAATGTACTACTGGTGATACTGGTGTGCCATCCCTGCGGCCTCTGCAATGGATTAGTCCACTCAGACAGGCGTGAATCTGACAGGTGTCTTGTGTGCCATGCATTTTTTTGTATATATTTGCCACTGCTTGACAAAAAAAAATCTTGGTCGACCAACAGCCTATGGGCCAAACAATCGACCAGTCGACTAAATGGGGTCAGCCCTAACTGTATTACTGCAATGGTCATGCTGCTCTCGAAAGCATTTGAAAACAGTCACTGTAAATGAAATACTGTGTCTGTCTGAACTCATAATGCCCTGATAGAGAACCACAAGTTACATAAATAAAGTGGCCATATATTGCTCCTTAGCCCAGGGAGTACACATGGAAACACAGGCGAGGACAGTTTGTCGACTTTCTGACAGAGACTATCGGAGAGATCTCTGTGTTTGCAGTGTGGGTGAGGTCTATGGACCCAGTGTGCAGAGAAGACTGAAGGTATAATATTATGTTATTAGCTAACAAAAACATATGGAAATGTCTGCTCTACCCAAAATTACAACCAAATAATTGCAGCCTTACCGCAAAAATGGAAGAGGAAAGTGGAAGGGTGAGAAAGTAAGGAACTTGTCTGTCGGCCTTGCATTAAAGAACATAGGACCAAAGGATTGACAGCCGTCCCATATAGATTGCAAAATAGTTGGGAAGAGATTTTTGACATACCGATCCCATAGCATAGTGTTTATGAACTGATACGCAAAACGACACTGGATTCAAAACTTAGAATCTTTCAATTTAAATTATTATATACAATTATTGCTACCAATAGAATGTTATTTATATGGGGGATACAATCTTCCCAGCTCTGCAGATTTTGCTGCGGAGAGACAGAATCATTAGATCATTTGTTTTGGTACTATACATTTGTAGCTTGTTTTTGGACACAGGTCCAGGAATGGCTAAAGGATTGCAATATTTAGCTGGAGCTAACCTTGCAGATAGCATTACTGGGTGATCTGAAAAGTCATAGTCAATCGATCAATAATATAATAATACTTTTAGCAAAAATAGAAACAATGAGAATAGAAAGGTTCAGAACTTTTGTAAAACATCACAGTACAGTTGAAAAATATATGGCAAATAGAAATCCTATATGGATGGTGTTAAGCGATAGATGGGTGGTGTTGAAGGATGGGACTGATAACAACTAACAACAACTAATAACAAGATAACTAATAATGTAAGCATACTGTGTCCATAATAAGTATATAGGTTGTATGTTGGGAGCTTTTGTGAAAGAGCACAGTTAGAAAGATATGGCATATAGAAGCAAACCGGATGGACATCATGAAAATGATCGGAGAGGTTGAGAGTAGAAGAAGTTCAGGAGAAAAAACAAACAAAATATAATTATTGTAAAATTGACTATGTCCATAAAATGTATATAGTAAGTATAAGCTGGAAGTAGAGGCCTAAGCATTGTTGTTCACTAGTTTACTCCAATTAGGGAAAGGGTGGTGGGGTTGGAAAGTAATAAAGGGGAATCTATATTTTTTAAAGGATATATATGTGTATGTACAGTGAGGGGAAAAAATTATTTGATCCCCTGCTGATTTTGTACGTTTGCCCACTGACAAAGAAATGATCAGTCTATAATTTTAATGGTAGGTTTATTTGAACAGTGAGAGAGAGAATAACAAAAAAATCCAGAAAAAAATGTGAAAAATGTTATAAATTGATTTGCATTTTAATGAGGGAAATAAGTATATGACCCCCTCTCAATCAGAAAGATTTCTGGCTCCCAGGTGTCTTTTATACAGGTAACGAGCTGAGATTAGGAGCACACTCTTAAAGGGAGTGCTCCTAATCTCAGTTTGTTACCTGTATAAAATACACCTGTCCACAGAAGCAATCAATCAATCAGATTCCAAACTCTCCACCATGGCCAAGACCAAAGAGCTCTCCAAGGATGTCAGGGACAAGATTGTAGACCTACACAAGGCTGGAATGGGCTACAAGACCATCGCCAAGCAGCTTGGTGAGAAGGTGACAACAGTTGGTGCGATTATTCGCAAATGGAAGAAACACAAAATAACTGTCAATCTGAATGATTCAGAGGAGAACTGGGTGAAAGTGTTGTGGTCAGATGAGACCAAAATCGAGCTCTTTGGCATCAACTCAACTCGCCGTGTTTGGAGGAGGAGGAATGCTGCCTATGACCCCAAGAACACCATCCCCACCGTCAAACATGGAGGTGGAAACATTATGCTTTGGGGGTGTTTTTCTGCTAAGGGGACAGGACAACTTCACCGCATCAAAGGGACGATGGACGGGCCCATGTACCGTCAAATATTGGGTGAGAACCTCCTTCCCTCAGCCAGGGCATTGAAAATGGGTCGTGGATGGGTATTCCAGCATGACAATGACCCAAAACACACGGCCAAGGCAACAAAGTGGCTCAAGAAGAAGCACATTAAGGTCCTGTGGAGTGGCCTAGCCAGTCTCCAGACCTTAATCCCATAGAACATCTGTGGAGGGAGCTGAAGGTTCGAGTTGCCAAACGTCAGCCTCGAAACCTTAATGACTTGGAGAAGATCCGCAAAAAGGAGTGGGACAAAATCCCTCCTGAGATGTGTGCAAACCTGGTGGCCAACTACAAGAAACGTCTGACCTCTGTGATTGCCAACAAGGGTTTTGCCACCAAGTACTAAGTAATGTTTTGCAGAGGGGTCAAATACTTATTTCCCTCATTAAAATGCAAATCAATTGATAACATTTTTGACATGCATTTTTCTGGATTTTGTTGTTGTTTTTCTGTCTCTCACTGTTCAAATAAACCTACCATTAAAATTATAGACTGATAATTTCTTTGTCAGTGGGCAAACGTACAAAATCAGCAGGGGATCAAATACTTTTTTCCCTCACTGTATGTATGTATGTATGTATGTATGTATGTATGTGTGCATATGTGTGTATGTATATATATAAAACATGGGGGATTGGAAGTGATGCAGATAATTACATTGATGGAAGTTACAATCTATCTGCAATATTAAGCTGATCTACCCCCTAAAAAAAATGTCTGTCAGACAGAAATTATACGTTAGCAGATGACTGGGTGAGTGGACAGGTTCGGAGATTGACAAGTCCTGAAGACGAGATGGGGTTCACAATCACAATAACTGTCAAAGTCATCAACATATAGCCTAAAATACACACTGTCAACAGAGGCGAGGGGTGTTTGTACTTTTTGGGTTTGTACTTTTTGACAGCTGCTGTGTGCCACTTCAGAAAACAGATGTTGGGATGTCAACAGCCAGAGCAGGCTCCACTTGGCTCCAGGAGAGATGGTGGCTTGGCCTTGTTGTGTGAGCGGCAGTAGAAATGAGAGGGTGGGTTTCTCACACACTCCTCATCCATAGTACATTCACAAATGTACATCATGGATACCAAAACATACAGTCCTCTCTTCTGTGGCTTAATGGAGACTTGACTGCCTCCGGTGTAGCCTAAAACAGAAAAGGGCAGACACATCCTTGCTTAACATACTCCATACAGTAGTCTGTCTACTTTCCCACATCTCATCCAGCATTCTGGAGAGCCCAGAGCTACAGTACTGTAGAGGAAAGCTGAAGACGCAGTTCTGTTGAAGTGTTGATTTAAATGTCATGTGAAAAGCATCTGCGTGTTTAACACAATCAGATGTGACACGCAAACAAAGAGGGGCTGAAACGTCCTTTATAAACCACCACCAGCTGTGCCACGACCAGGCCACAGTGCCTCTGTGTGTGTGTGTGTGTGTGTATCGATCCTTCTTCCCCAGTACACACAGAACCCCCTGCCGCATCCTACAATGCAGTGCCAACACTCCATCACAAAATAGTGGTCCCTCTCAACAGACCCAGCACACATGATTTACAATGTTCTTCAAGTCTGATTCTGTTGTATTTGTGAATGTGTGTGTGTGCCCACATGCACACGCGTGTGTGTGTGTGCATGGTGTGTGTGTGTGTGTGTGTGTGTGTGTGTGTGTGTGTGTGTGTGTGTGTCTCACCAAAGGCATGTATAAGAATTGAGGCAAATCTAGCTGAGAGCTCTGGTGTGTCTTTATCTCCATGGGTAGGGAGAAGAAAAACTCTAGTCAAAGATCTATCATTCATTTTTAATCTAAGGCTTTCAAACCATACAGTCCAAGTCAGCAACAATGCACAGGAGCAGATAGTTGTTTTGTTTTCTTCCAAAAATAGGCCAAAAGATGTCAGTCAACCATTTAGACTTAATCATCAACATAAACTGCTAAGGGATACACTGTCAAATATGATAAAAAGGATATATAACTGATATGGTTGATGTCCTGTCATGTTGTTTGCAAATACCGTGCAGTTATGTAATAATACTTTTTTTGTCCAGTTCCATTTCTAGATTTGCATGAGTGGATGTATAAATCGAATCATTTTCTTGGTCTCCTCTCAAGTATGAAACAGATTTCTTTCAAATGAATTGCATATAATGAATAATAAGGTATCATTCGGGTCTCATGTGAAATTCAAAAGCTTGTCCTTCAATTCATAGGAGGACTCGGAAAATCCTTAATGAATTAAATATCCAGTAAACACAACCCCAAAACAACCTCAGAAACAAACTTTTTTATGAGGGAAGTTAAAAACGAATCATATCCTATTAAACGGCACATCTCTCCAAAATGTTGCTTTGTCTCTTTCACTTAATTGAATTCCAGCACACCCTGTCTGGTATAATATTATGGCACTAAATCAATGAATAATCCTATGCAAAACATTCAATTTCCGTCTTTTTAATATATCCAATTACCACATTTTTGTTCCTTTTCAGTAACTTTACACTTTGACCAACTATTCTAATGCATTACTTATGATATTGAAATGTATTTTATAATTCTTGTTTCCCTATTAAGGATTTGTATAAGGACCGATAAGTTATTTTTAGGGCCGATGCCGATACCGATTTTTGGGGGGCCAAGGAGACTGATTTTATGCCAATATTCACTATCATTAAATTATACTTTTTGGATGTCAAAATTTCCCAATGACAGCCATGTATGTAATAATGAATCAATTATACAATCATACAATCCATTTGACTTTGTTTTTACCAATCTAACTACATTACAATGGTAATAATTTATTTGAATGGTAAATCTCTATTGATAAACTGGGCAAATCAAGATGTAGCCTAGGCCTACTCACAATACAGGTGAATGCATATTTAATAGGAGTATGTGCATTGAGTTATTGAGCTTGTTTGGCTGATTTCAGTGGATTATATGGAGTTACAGATGACAAACAATTAGTTTCCCTTCCATTTGGGACTGATATTATCCTACTGATCAACAACACTTGCATAGAAGTAGCCAGGGGCAGACTGGGACCAGAAATCAGCCCTGGCATTTCTAACACACCCACCTACACCGGCCCATTTCTTTCCTCGAGGCCCCCACACCAGTCAATTTATTTCCTTGAGGCACCCATTTGTTTCCAGTTAATTATGATTTAACGCTAAAACCCCAAGTTAGACAGGCCCACAAAAAATGGACCAGCCCATCTTGCATTTTCCCGAAATGCCAGATGGCCAATCCGCCCCTGGAAGTAGCCTAATTTCTTATTTCATAAAATTGCAGGCTGTCCCTTTAAGAAAATGGCACAGACATTTTGCATGCACAGTGAGACAGTGAATTCGCAAAATGTTTTAACCCAGTGAATTACCAAAGTTATTGGTGATAACCAGATTTGAAATCATAATATTTTGGATGATGGTATTATGGTATCACAAATAAAGTTATAGGGTAGTGAATTGATGTTAGCTTCAGCTGTAAACTAGCAAGGAAAGTTAACTTTATGTGAAAGCAGAATGTTGTTTATTACCTGGCCAGCCCAAATGTCCGCCAGATGGCACTATTATTCCTGACATTGTTTGACATGAGTAACAATTAGGTGCCTTACTGTGATTGTTTTCAATTAAAATGGTAAAAAATAAACAAAAATAGATTCTTAGCAAAGAGCAATTTCTCAAGGAAATGTTGCTTGGACTGTCTGGGAGTGGTCTGAGTAGGAAGGGGAAAACTGAAAATTAGCTGTTAATGGCAGAGATGTATGGAACTCTCTTTCTTATTGGTCTACTAACTCATTTACCACCTGGTGATTTCACCAGGCAGCCCAGAACTCCATCCCACCAAAACAGGCAGAAATTTCAGGCAGTCTTTTCAAACAGCTCTTACACTATAAGGGCATTATCATTATTTTCACAATTTCAGAGTATTATTTCAACCCCATAGTGTGGAAATACAGTGGGGAAAAAAAGTATTTAGTCAGCCACCAATTGTGCAAGTTCTCCCACTTAAAAATATGAGAGAGGCCTGTAATTTTCATCATAGGTACACGTCAACTATGACAGACAAGTTGAGGAAAAGAAATCCAGAAAATCACATTGTAGGATTTTTAATGAATTTATTTGCAAATTATGGTGGAAAATAAGTATTTGGTCACCTACAAACAAGCAAGATTTCTGGCTCTCACAGACCTGTAACTTCTTCTTTAAGAGCCTCCTCTGTCCTCCACTCGTTACCTGTATTAATGGCACCTGTTTGAACTTGTTATCAGTATAAAAGACACCTGTCCACAACCTCAAACAGTCACACTCCAAACTCCACTATGGCCAAGACCAAAGAGCTGTCAAAGGACACCAGAAACAAAATTGTAGACCTGCACCAGGCTGGGAAGACTGAATCTGCAATAGGTAAGCAGCTTGGTTTGAAGAAATCAACTGTGGGAGCAATTATTAGGAAATAGAAGACATACAAGACCACTGATAATCTCCCTCGATCTGGGGCTCCACGCAAGATCTCACCCCGTGGGGTCAAAATGATCACAAGAACGGTGAGCAAAAATCCCAGAACCACACGGGGGGACCTAGTGAATGACCTGCAGAGAGCTGGGACCAAAGTAACAAAGCCTACCATCAGTAACACACTACGCCGCCAGGGACTCAAATCCTGCAGTGCCAGACGTGTCCCCCCTGCTTAAGCCAGTACATGTCCAGGCCCATCTGAAGTTTGCTAGAGTGCATTTGGATGATCCAGAAGAGGATTGGGAGAATGTCATATGGTCAGATGAAACCAAAATAGTAAAAACTCAACTCGTCGTGTTTGGAGGACAAAGAATGCTGAGTTGCATCCAAAGAACACCATACCTACTGTGAAGCATGGGGGTGGAAACATCATGCTTTGGGGCTGTTTTTCTGCAAAGGGACCAGGACGACTGATCTGTGTAAAGGAAAGAATGAATGGGGCCATGTATCGTGAGATTTTGAGTGAAAACCTCCTTCCATCAGCAAGGGCATTGAAGATGAAACGTGGCTGGGTCTTTCAGCATGACAATGATCCCAAACACACCGCCCGGGCAACGAAGGAGTGGCTTCGTAAGAAGCATTTCAAGGTCCTGGAGTGGCCTAGCCAGTCTCCAGATCTCAACCCCATAGAAAATCTTTGGAGGGAGTTGAAAGTCTGTGTTGCCCAGCGACAGCCCCAAAACATCACTGCTCTAGAGGAGATCTGCATGGAGGAATGGGCCAAAATACCAGCAACAGTGTGTGAAAACCTTGTGAAGACTTACAGAAAACGTTTGACCTGTGTCATTGCCAACAAAGAGTATATAACAAAGTATTGAGAAACTTTTGTTATTGACCAAATACTTATTTTCCACCATAATTTGCAAATAAATTCATTAAAAATCCTAAAATGTGATTTTCTGGATTTTTCTTTCTCAATTTGTCTGTCATAGTTGACGTGTACCTATGATGAAAATTACAGGCCTCTCTCATCTTTTTAAGTGGGAGAACTTGCACAATTGGTGGCTGACTAAATACTTTTTTTCCCCACTGTATATATAAAACACAGGAACTGTACATACAACATCCTCCATTCAGGCTGCAATGGCGTCTGTTTCCTCCTTCCTCAATTTAATGGGGCGCCAGCCTAAAAAAACTTGGAAAATATGCGTAGTCTTAATAAAACACAATTTTCTCCTACCATGCAAGAGAGGCTAATGCTACTTCTGGATGTTGCGTACCATGTTCAGCCAATCAGGTTGCAGCAGTCTATTGTTTACTCCTGGTCTGAGCACTGTACGCAACATCCGGATGTAGCATTAGCCACTAGCATGGTGGTGGAAAATTGTGTTTTTCCACACAGTGCTAATATTAACACAGTGCTAATATTATATATACCTTAGATGACAAACAACATCAGGAATAATAGCGCCATCTGGTGGACATTTGGGCTCTTACCTGGCTAGCTAGCTGGCAAGCCACTGGTATCTTCTTGCTTTGTAAAGTGTTGTAGCCTGTATGGATTTTTTTGACCGAACAGTAAATTAATTAGCACTTTCAACATTTCGACATGCCATGTTGCATTATTCAAGTGTGTTAAAGGATGTGCAGATATCAGCATGAGTGGGGAGCTAGCAAGAGATGCATTCCAGAGGTTCCTCAGGACAGGCAAGCTAGCAATGCAGTGAGGCAGCTATTTCTTGTAGCAATTTGACACAAGAGGCATGGTGCACTCACATTATAAAGTGGACATCGGCCGCGCGGATAGTCAAGGGCCGATAGACTAGGAAAGGGATCATATCGGCCATAATTATTGTCTGGACTGATTATCAGTCGTTTTCTACTCAAAAGTACTTGAGCAACTGATATTGACAGTTACACACTCTAATGCTTATACAGTACTCACCATCCTCCACTCATGTACATAGCATCCCCAGCACCCCACTCATTGACCCCTCTTACTCAGGCAGTAGTGGAATATGAACATACAGTGGGGAGAACAAGTATTTGATACACTGCCGATTTTGCAGGTTTTCCTACTTACAAAGCATGTAGAGGTCTGTAATTTGTATCATAGGTACACTTCAACTGTGAGAGACGGAATCTAAAACAAAAATCCAAAAAATCACATTGTATGATTTTTAAGTAATTAATTTGCATTTTATTGCATGACATAAGTATTTGATACATCAGAAAAGCAGGACTTAATATTTGGTACAGAAACCTTTGTTTGCAACTACAGAGATCATACAATTCCTGTAGGTCTTGACTAGGTTTGCACACACTGCAGCAGGGATTTTGGCCCACTCCTCCATACAGACCTTCTCCAGATCCTTCAGGTTTCGGGGCTGTCGCTGGGCAATACAGACTTTCAGCTCCCTCCAAAGATTTTCTATTGGGTTCAAGTCTGGAGACTGGCTAGGCCACTCCAGGACCTTGAGATGCTTCTTACGGAGCCACTCCTTAGTTGCCCTGGCTGTGTGTTTCGGGTCGTTGTCATGCTGGAAGACCCAGCCACGACCCATCTTCAATGCTCTTACTGAGGGAAGGAGGTTGTTGGCCAAGATCTCGCGATACATGGCCCCATCCATCCTCCCCTCATCCTTCTTCTTCCTCCAAACACGGCGAGTGGAGTTTAGACCAAAAAGCTCTATTTTTGTTTCATCAGACCACATGACCTTCTCCCATTCCTCCTCTGGATCATCCAGATGGTCATTACCAAACTTCAGACAGGCCTGGACATGCGCTGGCTTGAGCAGGGGGACCTTGCGTGCGCTGCAGGATTTTAATCCATGACGGCGTAATGTGTAACTAATGGTTTTCTTTGAGACTATGGTCCCAGCTCTCTTCAGGTCATTGACCAGGTCCTGTCGTGTAGTTCTGGACTGATCCCTCACCTTCCTCGTGGTCCTCTGTAGCTCAGCTGGTAGAGCACGGCACTTGTAACGGCAAGGTAGTGGGTTCGATCCCCGGGACCACCCATACACAAAAAAAAATGTATGCACGCATGACTGTAAGTCGCTTTGGATAAAAGCGTCTGCTAAATGGCATATTATTATATTATTATTATTATATCATTGATGCCCCACGAGGTGAGATCTTGCATGGAGCCCCAGACCGAGGGTGATTGACCGTCATCTTGAACTTCTTCCATTTTCTAATAATTGCGCCAACAGTTGTTGCCTTCTCACCAAGCTGCTTGCCTATTGTCCTGTTGCCCATCCCAGCCTTGTGCAGGACTACAATTGTATCCCTGATGTCCTTACACATCTCTCTGGTCTTGGCCATTGTGGAGAGGTTGGAGTCTGTTTGATTGAGTGTGTGGACAGGTGTCTTTTATACAGGTAACGAGTTCAAACAGGTGCAGTTAATACAGGTAATGAGTGGAGAACAGGAGGGCTTCTTAAAGAAAAACTAACAGGTCTGTGAGAGCCGGAATTCTTACTGGTTGGTAGGTGATCAAATACTTATGTCATAAAATAAAATGCAAAGGAATTACTTAAAAATCATACAATGTGATTTTCTGGATTTTTGTTTTAGATTCCGTCTCTCACAGTTGAAGTGTACCTATGATAAAAATTACAGACCTCTTTGTACATGCTTTGTAAGTAGGAAAACTTGCAAAATCAGCAGTGTATCAAAAACTTGTTCTCCCCACTGTATGTTCTCAGCCAACTTGCCTGGTAAAATAAGTGATAAATAGATACACAAATATATACAACTATCTAAAAGAGACCAACATTAGTCCCATATTGATGTCTTTGACCCCCAACTGCACCAAGCCAACTCATTATGAGGTTTATTGTTATTTAAGTGCTTCAGCAGTGCCACATTGGATTCTCTTTGTATGGCCCAGCCCTTCATTACACTCAGCTATACGCTGCATTCCTCCGCTACCGTTCTTCTACTCACACAGAAACTAATTTACTTAATGGATGACTGCCATTACTTACAACAACCACAATATGACGAACATAACAAAGTGGGCCAGGGGTTCATTAAACTGATATTTTGTAGGGAATCATTGAATCATTGCGTGGCGTGAGATAACGAGTCAGAAAGACTGGCTTACTGAGAGATAATAGAACTTCACCATGCCCGCTTTCCGAAAAATACATTGATAAACACATTTGTTTAAATTATAGTGAAACATAAAAACATAACAAGCCTCTATCGAGACGCAAACTCAATATTGAATGGAGCGACTTGGTTATGAAATCACACTAAGAATAAGGAGCCCACTAAGGTAGGAGTGAGTTCATATGAAGCATTCCACTTCTCTAAAGCTGCTCTTAGATCATTTCCGACACCTGGGAAGCTGATGACCCTCTCCCACAGGAATCACTTTGGACGGGCCTTGAAGTCCTGGGAGAAAATAAGTGATTCCAGCTATGAGAGAGTGGGGCCCATGGAACTACTGTGTTCTGTACCTTTCCTACCCTTCAGCCATTGCCTCCACACTGACTATCTTAACTCTAAGTGAACTATGACACATCGTAGAAGTCGGAAGGGCTTCAAGTCTAAAGATGATAATTGCAGTAAAAGAGAGGACAGTGTATGGTTTTTCCTTTGCTTTCACCTTGGTTCGGAGAAATCCAAAAGACATGTACAGTATCTCCAACTAAGAGAAAACCCCTTTTCCCCAGAGTAATCAATTAATTGTGGGAAAGTTGTCTGCAATTACTGATCAAAGTAGGCGCTGAATTGCAGACCTTAAGCTTTGAAGAAGTTTAATAAGACACCTACATGCCTAGGAGCATCGCGTGCTTATCAATTAATTTGGGTCTTAATGAGACACTAAGATTCTCACCTCCCCTCTTCGCTCCCTGGAGAAAGACAGAGTTCCTGCGCACAGCTCGCAAATTACAGACAGATGGATGGGGTAAAAACCACACCTTCGGTACAGTACATCATTACCTCTGCAGCTCCACACCTCCCAAACCCTCTGCCATGGACTGGTGACACCAGACACAGATTAGGAGATATAATTGCATGATGAGGCCTGTGAGGTCATGTCAGAGGAGAGAGAGATGGAGAGAAACATCCTGGATGATTCTGTCCCTTTCCCTTGGATTGAACTCCCCTTAACCCCTTAGCGTGACAGGGAACCTTATCCTGGTCTCAGAAACACAGTGGATAATTATCGTCACAAACAGAAGCTTAGATGGGAGAGGGCCATTAACTGCGACACAGAGCAAACTGCCAATGCTGCAGAAACCGTGGCAACATCGGTTGAATATGACATGTATTCAGAACAATTTGTGCAAGTCACACATGATTAATGTCAGAAGGGCTAACTGAACAGGCTGACATGACTACATACATGTATTAAGACTAATTAGCAGTTAAACAAAATGGTGGCATATCTTTTGGCGGTCCTCTACAATGTGAAGTGAGTCATGTCGGCTGGACAGAGCTAAAGGGATGGGAATTGGCTGACAGCTGAACAACACATTGTTGTGACTGAGGTGAAAAGAATAATCTCATAAACTATAGCATGTGTGAAGCGTTAAAGCTGGTTCTGATCTGATATACTGTATGTGACCCATTTCATGAAGCTAGGCGTATGTCGCACATCACTACTTCACAGGAGAGGTATTTGAACGTAATATTTGTTTTTTTTTATCAAAATACGTTTTGATAAGCTTTTTTTAAAGATATAATGTTAGCCTTGGAGAACTGAAAAAGTGTTGCTACTGCTCTCAACAACATTGCTGCCCTGAATTTAGCAGGCACTATCGGCAAAGATCTGTGGGACAAAGTTGTGATGGACTACTTTATGCACATGGTCAGTGTGAATTGGAGTGACTTGACAGTTTTTCCCTACCATGCTAGAGAGGCTAATGCTACTTCTGTATGTTGCGTACCACGTTCAGCCAATCAAGCTGTAGCTAGCTACAAACAAAACGGAAAAGACACAGGACGTCTTAGTTAAAGTGGTTCTAGTCTGCCATGAAGCGGTCATCCAAGTATACGGGTAAAAGTCTAGCTACATTTTCAGATGTTATACATTTCTAATTTTGTCATGAACTCATTTGCATTGCTAGTTATTGCCTAATGTTAGCTAGCTAGCTAACATTGAACCTTGTTGGTTCTCTTTAGCTACCTGCAGATTCATACTACAGCATTTCGTGCATGGTGGCTAGCTATGGGTTGGGATTATGGTTCATTGTTTAGCTAGCTTGCTAGCTAAATGTCTAAACAAAAGACTCCACTTGGCCTGCAATTCATAGCAGACTTTGAAAAGGCATTTGATAAAGTACGACTGGAGTTTATATATAAATGCCTGGAGCGTTTCAATTTAGGAGAATCTCTTATAAAATGGGATAAAATCATGTATGATAACCCTAGGTGTAAAATAGTAAATAATGAGTATTTCTCCAAAAGTTTTAAACTGTCAAGAGGAGTAAAACAAGGTTGTCCACAATCGGCATATCTATTTATTATGGCCATCGAAATATTAGCTATTAAAATCAGATCCAACAATAATATCAAGGGATTAGAAATCCAGGGCTTAAAAACAAAAGTGTCATTGTACGCTGATGATTCATGTTTTCTTTTAAATCCACAACTTGAATCCCTCCACAGCCTCATATAGGATCTAGATAAATTTTCTAACCTCTCTGGATTACAACCAAATTATGATAAATGTACTATATTACATATTACCATGTAGTTTACCAATAAAATGGTCAGATGTTGATGTGGATATACTCGGAATACATATCCCAAATTAAATATATGATCTCACTCCAAAAAATGTAAATAGAAAGTTAGCAAAAATAGATAAGATCTTGCTACCATGGAAAGGAAAATACCTGTCAATTTGTGGAAAAATCACCCTGATTAACTCTTTAGTATTATCCCAGTTTACGTATTTGCTTATGGTCTTGCCTACGCCTAGCGAACAGTTTTTTAAATTATATGAGAAATAAATATTCAATTTTATTTGGAACGGCAAGCCAGACAAAATTAAATGGGCCTAAATTATTAAATATTAAAGTTTTAGACCTATCACTAAAAGCTTCAGTTATACTTAAATCTGAACTGGTACTCTAGCAAATTAGTAAGATTGTCTCACCCCATGTTCAAGAATGGCCTTTTTCCCTTTATTCAGATTACAACGTCTCACTTTCAGTTATTTGTAAAGGAAATAATCTCCCAAATATCACTATTTCTAAAACAAGCCATAGAAAGTTGGTTGCAATTTCAATGTAATCCTCCAGAAACGACAGAACAAATAATGCAACAAATATTGTGGTTAAACTCAAATATACTAATTGATTATTTTTTTTAAAGAAGAAAAAATATAAAAATAAATCAGTATAAACTTTGTAGATTATATCATAGGTAGGACTGATGGAGTTATGTCACACATGCAGCTAACAACAACATATGGAAATGTCTGCTCTACCCAAAATTACAACCAAATAATTGCAGCATTACCGCAAAAATGGAAGAGGAAAGTGGAAGGGGGAAAAACTAAGAAACTTGCATTAAAGACCATAATTGGTTAAAGAAAATTGAGAAAAATAAAAAAGTATACCAGTTACATTTAAGGACCAAAGGATTGACAGCCGTCCCATATAGATTGCAAAATAGTTGGGAAGAGATTTTTGACGTACCGATTCCATGGCATAGTGTTTATGAACTGATACACAAAACGACGCCGGATTCAAAACTTATAATTTTTAAATTTTAATTATTAAACAAAATTCTTGCTACCAATAGAATGTTATTTATATGAGTGATGCAATCTTCCCAGCTCTGCAGATTTTGCTGCGAAGAGACAGAATCATTAGATCATTTGTTTTGGTACTGTCCATTTGTAGCTTGTTTTTGGACACAGGTCCAGGAATGGCCGAAGGATTGCAATATTTACCTGTAGCTAACCCTGCAGATAGCACTACTGGGTGATCTGAAAAGTCATAGTCAATCGATCAATAATATAATAATACTTTTAGCAAAAATGTTTATTTTCAATTTACAATCTGTAGAAACAATGAGAAAAGAAGGGTTCAGAACTTTTGTGAAACATCACAGTTCAGTTGAAAAAATATATGGCAAATAGAAATCCAATTTGGATGGTGTTAAGAGAGAGATGGGAGGTGTTGAATGGAGCTGAAGGATGGGACTAACAACAACTAACAATAACTAATAACAACAAGATAACTAATGTAAAGCATAATGTGCCCATAATAAGTATAGTGGTTAAAGGTTGAGAGCTTTTGTGAAAGATCACAGTTAGAAATATATGGCATATAGAAGCAAACCGGATGGACATCATGAAAATGATCGGAGAGGTTGAGAGTAGAAGAAGTTCAGGAGAAAAAACAAACAAAATATAGTTATTGTAAAATTGACTGTGTCCATAAAATGTATATAGTAAGTATAAGCTGGAAGTAGAGGCCTAAGCCTTGTTGTTCACTAGTTTACTCCAATTAGGGAAAGGGTGGTGGGGTTGGAAAGTAATAAAGGGGAATATATATTTTTTTAAAGGATATGTATGTGTATGTACAGTGAGGGAAAAAAGTATTTGATCCCTTGCTGATTTTGTACGTTTGCCCACTGACAAAGAAATGATCAGTCTATAATTTTAATGGTAGGTTTATTTGAACAGTGAGAGAGAGAATAACAACAACAAAAATCCAGAAAAAACGCAAGTCAAAAATGTTATAAATTGATTTGCATTTTAATTAGGGAAATAAGTATTTTACCCCCTCTCAATCAGAAAGATTTCTGGCTACCAGGTGTCTTTTATACAGGTAACGAGCTGAGACTAGGAGCACACTCTTAAAGCAATCAATCAATCAGATTCCAAACTCTCCACCATGGCCAAGACCAAAGAGCTCTCCAAGGATGTCAGGGACAAGATTGTAGACCTACACAAGGCTGGAATGGGCTACAAGACCATCACCAAGCAGCTTGGTGAGAAGGTGACAACAGTTGGTGCGATTATTCGCAAATGGAAGAAATACAAAAGAACTGTCAATCTCCCTCGGCCTGGGGCTCCATGCAAGATCTCACCTCGTGGAGTTGCAATGATCATGAGAATGGTGAGGAATCAGCCCAGAACTACACGGGAGGATCTTGTCAATGATCTCAAGGCAGCTGGGACCATAGTCACCAAGAAAACAATTGGTAACACACTACGCCGTGAAGGACTGAAATCCTGCAGCGCCCGCAAGGTCCCCCTGCTCAAGAAAGCAAATATACAGGGCCGTCTGAAGTTTGCCAATGAACATCTGAATGATTCAGAGGAGAACTGGGTGAAAGTGTTGTGGTCAGACAAGACCAAAATGGAGCTCTTTGGCATCAACTCAACTCAACTTGAAAAATATATGGCAAATAGAAATCAAATTTGGATGGTGTTAAGAGATAGATGGGAGGTGTTGAATGGAGCTGAAGGATGGGACTAACAACAACTAACAATAACTAATAACAACAAGATAACTAATGTAAAGCATAATGTGTCCATAATATGTACAGTGGTTATAGGTTGAGAGCTTTTGTGAAAGATCACAGTTAGAAATATATGGCATATAGAAGCAAACCGGATGGACATCAAGAAAATGATCGGAGAGGTTGAGGAAGTTCAGAAAAAAAAGAAAAAAAAAAAATATATATATATATATATAATTATTGTAAAATTGACTTTGTCCTTAAAATGTATATAGTATGTATATGCTGGAAGAAGAGGCCTTAGCGTTGTTGTTCACTAGTTTACTCCAAAATAGGGGAGGGGTGGTGGGATTGGAAAGAAATAAAGGGAAATATATATTTTTTAAAGGATATGTATACATATATGTATGTATATGTATTTATATGTATGTATGTGTATGTATATGTATATGTATAGGTGCGGAATAAAAACATATGGGGGATTGGAAGTGATGCAGACAATTACATTGATGGAAGTTACAATCTATCTGCAATATTAAAGCTGATCTACCCCTTAAATAAACATTAAAAATAATATATATATATATATATATATATATAAAATCACTACACTTCACCAGATGTTTACATGACCCATCAAGTTAGCCAGGTGTGTCTGGGGGTGATTATGGCCATCTATTGTATTTCATGAACATATGTACATGTCTAGACAATAGTGACCCATCCACTTAGCTAGATGTAGCAGGGGGGTGGTTATAGCATTTCTTTCACATGACCCATCAATTTAGACAAGTGTGTCTGGGTAAGCATCATCGAATAATTGTAAAATATTTAAATCTGGACAGTTTCTATTTTTGATATTGTAACCATTTCACTGTACCGTTTACGCCTTCTGTATCCTGTGCATGTGACAAATAAACTTAGATTTTGTTTGATATAGTGTGTGTTTACCAGATACGGTAATGTGAAGAACAACATGACCTGCACCAAAGTCAGATTAGGATATTGGCCAAGGACTAGATAAAGTGTATTTTTACCTGGAGTTTTTCCTTATTGTAGGCTCCTACTTTCAGCACTTTTAGTCTTGACATCTTTGGTTGTTTACAACACTACTTACTCACTCTGTTTAGCACATGGCCTCACATGTGAATCATTAAAGAGATGGGTGGGGCTAAGGTTTAGAGGGTGTGAACGATGCTGAATAGGTGTAAACAAAGAAGAGCTCTCCAGTAGGTGAACCAAAACATTCAAGGTACATTTTCTCAAAAGTGGGGTTACAAGTTCATCAACTCTCAAAGCAGAATTACTTTCCCATTGTTCCTCAACTGCATTGTATGATATACCATTGTGTAGCTCTGAGTCTCTATTTTTATCCAATGTAAAAAACACAATTTCAAATTTTGCTACATAAGACCAAATCGAGGTGGTCGGTCACATATTTCCTAACTACAGGATTTGTGACGATAATTCTTGAATAATGTTTTACACTGTGTGCAGACTTCTAATGTGTCTCCTCAGAACATCTTACCCATGCCAACTAACTCTCCCACAGACCAAATTTGTGGGTAGCCTCTGAGCAGGACAACTTCATCTCAGACAAGATGTTAACCATACACCCCTTCCTTCTGCTGACTACCATCAGCTAAAAGTACAGGCATGCTTCAAATTAGGTCCTCTATGTGTAGCATTTAGCCTATAAATAGGCTTATGGAAAAAGTCCCCAATTGTCATACCTGAGTAAAAGTGAAGATACCTTAATAGAAAATTACTCAAGTAAAAGTGAAAGACACCCAGTAAAATACTAATTGAGTAAAAGTCTAAAATAATTTGGTTTTAAATATATTTAAGTATCAAAAGTAAATGTAATTGCTAAAATATACGTAAGTATCAAAAGTAAAAGTAATAATAATAATATGCAATTTAGCAGACGCTTTTATCCATTTTACATTTACATTTTAGTCATTTAGCAGACGCTCTTATCCAGAGCGACTTACAGTTAGTGAGTGCATACATTATTTTAATTTTCATACTGGCCCCCTGTGGGAATTGAACCCACAACCCTGGCATTGCAAACGCCATGCTCTACCAACTGAGCTACATCCCTGCCGGCCATTCCCTCCCCTGGACGATGCTGGACCAATTGTGCACCGCCCCATGGGTCTCCCGGTCACGGCCGGCTGCGACAAAGCGACTTACAGTCATGTGTGCATACATTTTTACGTATGGGTGGTCCCGATGATCGAACCCACTTCCCTGGCGTTACAAGCGCCATGCTCTACCAATTGAGCTACATAATTATTTCAAATTCCTTATATAAAGCAAACTAGACGGCACCATTTTCTTGTATTTGTTTATTTACGGATAGCCAGGGGCACACTCCAACATTCAGACATCATTTACAAACGAAGCATGTGTGTTTAGTGCGTCCGCCAGATCAGAGGCAGTAGGGATGACCAGGGATGTTCTCTTGATAAGTGCGCAAATTTGACAATTTTCCTGTCCTGCGAAGCATGCAAAATGTAACAAGTACTTTTGGGTGTCAGTGAAAATGTATGGAGTAAAAAGTGCATTATTTTCTTTAGGAATGTAGTGAAGTAAACGTAAAAGTTGTAAAAAATATATATAAATAGTAAAGTAAAGTTATGATACACCAAAAAACTACTTAATATTTTTATTAAGTACTTTACACCTCTGCTCCTGCAGTAGTCCAGCTAGTTATGTGGCTGTATTCTTCCGTGAAGCCTCAAGGAATAGATTGCTGTAATTGATAAATGTGGGTATCTCTGCAGCGTTCATTGGGCGTTGAGGAACAGTTAGCCATGTGTTTCTTTCCCTAATGGTGCAGGTTAACATCCGCACCAGTGAAACCTCATTAAAAAACTCCTGTCATCACCAATCTGGTGAACATTCAGCCAACGCATCAGAGGAGAGAGAAGAACAAGCTGTCCACTAACTCACTCAGGATTTCCCTAAAAATCCTCTTCCTTCTCTCTCCTCTAGCTAAGCATTGTTTCTGCCTCTCGGCAGCTCACTCTGGGAGCAGGAGTAGGCACTGTTTGCCTTTTTCAGCCATAAAGACAGCAATATTGCACAGAGAGATCTGCATTATGATTGTGCCTTGTTTATGGCTGAGCTGAGAGCAATCCCAATGCCAGCCCTCCAGGAACACAATTCAGAACAGGCTTTTTCCCAATAGACGCTTTAAAATTCAATTTTCTTTATCAGGTATGCCTTTGCATTATTGTTTTGCATTGCGCCCCCTCGCTTTCTCCCCCTGCAACCCCCCTCTCACTTCCTCCCCCATCTACTCCTACTCCCCCGCTCCCACCACATCTCTCCATGATGGGCCATCAGCAACGTCGTTACCTGAGCACCATGGGAGAAAAAAAACTATAGCTCAGCCACGTCGCCCCTACTTAATGCTAATTGCATTTCTCTCCCTCCCTTTCATCCCCCCTTTCTCTCGCGCTATCATTTTTCCCTCTCCCTCTGTTTTTCCCTCTCTCCTCCCTTACTTTGCTCTGATTTCCCTCTCTCTCGCTCCCTTTTTCTTTCTCTCTACCTGTCCCTCACCACTTTCTCTTTCCATCTTTCAACCACTCTCTCTCCCCCGCTCTCTCTCTGTGGTTGTGAATCATCACCAGGGAGACAGAGAGAGGAGATAAACTGGTTAAATCAACGTTGTTTTGTACATCATTTCAATGAAATTACATTGAACCAACGTGGAATAGACATTGAATTGTGGTCTGTGCCCAGTGGGTTACTTCTGTCAGCAGTCTTGACAGGGTGTAAATAGATGAGGTCAGTGGAGGGTCAAGGTGCTGGGTGAGAGCTGATCTCTGATCTGCCCCCGGGGCCAACGCCTGGGGGACCTGAGCGGTGTCAACCTCGGCTCCCGGGAGCCCCAAACATCCCCTGACGCCCTCCACACTTTTTAATGAGACAGTTAGGTGTGTGGCGGTGGCCTTTCGGGGGCATAGGCTGGCTGAGCGCTTTGATGAGAGGGAATATTGATAAAGCTGTCAGAGTGTCTGTCCGACTAGCCGTGTGCTTAACAATCCCTGCCCTGAGAAGGCAGAGCGAGAGGAGCGGAGCAGAGATGTGACTAATGCACGTTACTCTTTCTGTTGGTTTCCCACAGACCCACGTAAACACAACTCACCCTGCTAATGAAGCTTGCTGTCAGCTTGCTTTTCCTGTGTGTGTCTGTGTGTGTGCACGCGTGTGTCTATGTTTGTTTGTGTGTGTGTATTTTCTGATGCCTGATAGTGTCATTTCAAAAGCAAACAAAAAATGCAACAGCTATGGACTGAGACCACTACTATCATGAAACTAATGAACATGCATAACAATGCCACAATCATTTAAATTCATGAGCTATTACCAGTATCCATGTAACATATGACCAAATTACCAAACAACAACTAATGTATTTTGTAATGAATTTTGAGAATACAATTAAAATGGCCCATTTCTGTGCATGTTCTGAGCTATGAATGCCAGCATGGTGTGAGGATTGACTACGTAAGCCAGGTGTATGACTTTCTCCATCTCCGTCTTTGTCAGAGCCTTCACCTCTCTCCAAATCACAACTTCAGGAGAGAAAACTGGCATTTCACTGATCCTGGCTCTCCTCTCCTCTCCTCTCCTCTCCTCTCCTCTCCTCTCCTCTCCTCTCCTCTCCTCTCCTCTCTCCTCCCCCCCCCCTCCCCTCCTCTCCTCTCCCCCTCCCCCCCCTCCTCTCCCCTCCCCCCCCTCCCCTCCCCCCTCCCCCCTCCCCTCCCTCCCCTCCTCTCCTCTCCTCTCCCTCTCCTCTCCTCTCCTCTCCTCTCCTCTCCTCTCCTCTCCTCTCCTCTCCTCTCTTCTCTTCTCTTCTCTTCTCTTCTCTTCTCTTCTCTTCTCTTCTCTTCTCTTCTCTCCTCTCCTCTCCTCTCCTCTCCTCTCCTCTCCTCTCCTCTCCTCTCCTCTGCCCATACAGGCTTTCTCCTGTCTAATTGTAATACATTAGCAGGGACTCTTCAACCATCTGGCCCAGCTCTCTCCAGCACAGATCTCTTACCTTCCACAGATTATTACTATAAATCTAGAGTTCACTCTGGGCCGCTACCTCCCTTATGTACACAGCACCATATATATTAGTTTCACACTGCACGTACCACAGCCCACAGACCAATGGGATCTTTTTTCATTAGGAAGCCCACGACCTTTGTGTTTAACAAAGCCTGTTTCACTAATGGGTGCAGTGGAAAAGGGCTCTAACTGATCTGGATATGCTATCATACTGGAGCAGAAAAACTATGCAGGGAGCGTCTGAGTAGATGAGAATCCAATTCAGTGTTTCTACCACAAGAGCGTGTCACGTGACCATGTGTCTCCTTCAAATGACAACCTATTTAATTGGCTCTCGGAGTAAGCCCATGTGCACACAATCATGACACTTCAGACAACCCTGATCCTGGTAGAAAGAGAGCATACTGTATTGTACACCTGAAACTAATGTGATCTCCCTGTGTTGTTTTCACAAGAATCACTGTAATAATCATGATTAAGATAAGACTTTTTGGAATATATCAACATTATTAGTGGGATGATCAAGGACCTGTATGGATGTGAGGGAGTTATTAATAATGTAGGCTGCTCTCTCTGAATAGCTGGCCCATGGGGAGCTGTCAGATGACACACACGCTCACCAGGCATTACAGATGCTATCCAGCTATGTACTAAGAATTTGGAGTTTGTCTATATCATTCTCCTGCCTAAACTTGGGGACTACAGGCATCTCAACATACATACAGGCTTTGAGAACAGGATTACAAATGAAGCAGGTGACATCACAGGCGCAGGTGGAAACAAGCATGTTGTTTGAATGATGGCTTGAGAATACCTGAAACTACTGATGCGTAATGAGATCCGATCACTTACAGTGACTTTCATAACACACCATGTGATTAGGAAGGGTCAAAATATTAATGACTACACAATGTTTTAAACATGAAAGCTAGTGAATTGCAAAATATGGTTTTATGCATTTCTGTATGAGAATGAGATATTATTTATTCATGTAAAAATATATCTATACAGTACCGGTCAAAAATTTGGACACACCTACTCATTTAAGGGTTTTTCTAGATTTTTACACATTTTTGAATTGTAGAATAATAGTGAAGGCATCAAAACTATAAAATAACACAAATAGAATCATGTAGTAACCAAAAACGTGTTAAACAAATCAAAATATATTTGGGATTCTTCAAATAGTCCCACTAAGCCCAAACCAGATGGGATGGCGTATCGCTGCAGAATGATGTGGTAGCCATGCTGGTTAAGTGTGCCTTGAATTCTAAATATAACCAGCAAAGCACCCCCACACCATAACACCTCCTCCTCCTCCTGCTTTACGGTGGGAACTACACATGCAGAGATCATCCGTTCACCCACACCGCGTCTCACAAAGACACGGCGGTTTGAACCAAAAATCTCAAATTTGGACTCCCGACCAAAGGACAGATTTCCACCTGTCTAATGTCCATTGCTCGTGTTTCTTGGCCCAAGCAGGTCTCTTCTTATTATTGTTGTCCTTTAGTAGTGGTTTCTTTGCAGAAATTCGACCATGAAGGCCTGATTCACACAGTCCCCTCTGAACAGTTGATGTTGAGATGTGTCTGTTACTTGAACTCTGTGAAGCATTTATTTGGACTGCAATTTCTGAGGCTGGTAACGCTAATGAACTTATCCTCTGCAGCAGAGGTAACTCTGGGTCATCCATTCCTGTGGCGGTCCTCATGAGAGCCAGTTTCATCATAGCGCTTGATGGTTTTTGCGACTGCACTTGAAGAAACTTTCAAAGTTCTTGAAATTTTCCGGATTGACTTACCTTCATGTCTTAAAATAATGATGGATTGTCGTTTCTCTTTGCTTATTTGAGCTCTTCTTGCAATAATATGGACTTGGTCTTTTACCAAATAGGGTTATCTTCTGTATACCCCCCCCCCCTACCTCGTCACAACACAACTGATTGGCTCAAACTCATTAAGGAAAGAAATTCCACAAATCAACTTTTAAGAAGGCACACCTGTTAATTGAAATGCATTCCAGGTTACTATTTCATGAAGCTGGTTGAGAGAATGCAAAGAGTGTGCAAAGCTCAAATATAACATATATTTTGATTTGTTTAACACTTTTTTGGTTACTACATGATTCCATATGTGTTATTTCATAGTTTTGATGTCTTCACTATTATTCTACAATCTAAAAAATTGTAAAAATAAAGAAAACCCTTGAATGAGTAGGTGCGTCCAAACGTTTGACTGGTAGTGTATATGTGAGTGTAGTATATAACAATGTTTATTTGTGTACATAATGCATTGGAATGAGATGTCAGCATCTACAGTACTGTTCTTCACAAATTCTGGGGTGAAATTATTACTTCTAAACTGATGTTCCTGTAAGAAGATCAATCCGGGAGCGAGTCTGATGTCAGTGTTCACACATTTCTCTATTCCAAAAGTAATTTACAGTTCCAGTATAATGCATAATATATGACTAATGTAATCAATTTTAAACAAGGTATGATATACACTGAGTATATTAAACATTAGGAACACCTTCCTAATATTGAGTTGCACCCCCCCACCCTTTTGCCCTCAGAACAGCCTCAATCCGTCGGGGCATGCCTTGATCCGTCGGCACTACAAGGTGTCGAAAGCATTCCACAGGGAAGCTGGCCCATGTTGACTCCAATGCTTCCAACAGTTGTGTCAAGTTGGCTGGATGTCCTTTCGGTGGTGGGCCAGTCTTGATACACACAGGAAACTGTTGAGTGTGAAAAACACTACCATACCCCGTTCAAAGGCACTTAAATATTTTGTCTTGCCCATTCACCCTCTGAATGGCACACATACACAATCCATGTCTCAATTGTCTCAAGCCTTCAAAATCCTTCTTTAACCTGTCTCCTCCCGTTCATCTACACTGATTGAAGTGGCTTTAACAAGTGACATCAATAAGGGATCATAACTTTCACCTGGATTCACCTGTTCAGTCTGTCATGGAAAGAGCAGGTGTTCTTAATGTTTTGTAAACTCAGTGTACATTAGAGCTGGATGAGCCTGCCCTCTATAGGTGAATCAGCCCTACATTTTTCCTTCTCTTCATGAAAGCGGCATTCTCTCCTCCGCTCTCTCCCTCTATCCCTCTCGCTTTTATTCCTTGCCCTTCTCTCTATCCTCCCGTCTCTCTCTCACTGCCATAGATTTTACAGTCCTTTCCCTCATTCCAAATGCCTCCCTGGGAGCAGTCGAACCTGCACTACTAAAACTAGGAGCTATTCCACTACGCAACCAAAGCAGCCATCAATCTTGATGTTCTCCTATAGCCACAAATTATTTGTATTGTCTCAGTCAATTACTCTCTCATTCATCTTCCTGGGCTGCTGTGTGCTGGCCGGGCTCACGCTCTCTCGGTGCTCATTACCTTGGATCAATACTGGGAATGCAGCACGGCTCAGCACAGGCTCTACCACACACCATACACACGTACCCTGTATCATACCGCGCATTAAGCCGCTGAGGAGAGAGAGTGTGTAGCCCAGCCGGACTCCTTTAAAGAAATTAATGCAGCGGACAGACTTACTCGGTGCCAGAGCTGGGGGAGACGGGGCAGGAGAAGGGACTTTATTGTTTATGACTGAGCATCATCCCCAGGCATGCACAGCTGAAGCCCCAAGAACAGAGACCATTGCAGGGGAATGGAGAGAAAATCAAATCAGGGAAAGAAAAACAGTCGTGCTGAAAACTATATTGATCCATGGGCGGCCTGGGAGCTGCAATATGATCGGTTTGGAATGGCTGTGAGTGGACTGGGAGAGGGAGTGGCTGTTTATCATCACTGTAATAAGACAAGGGCCATCATCTCACATCAGCATAGCCATTATGTCTCACATAATGTGTAAATAATGTGTCCTCCTGCTAATGAACTGTGGAAAACAATGCTCCATCACCAATAATATTCTCTCTGTTTTCTCTGTCTCCATCCCCCCACTTATAAATCTCTCTCACTCACACACACACACCCCACAAAAAATTCAGCAGTTTGTATTATTTATCACACTAAGGACGGTGGGACAAATGATCAGATTCCTTGCAGGGATATCTGCAAGCCGTGCAAGAAATTGTTGCTTTGTCTGTGAATTTCAAAGAGAAAAGTATAAATCATTCATACAGTAGCCCTGAGAACTCCCTTGTCTCTGGGTTAAAGCAACACAGAAAGCTTGGGACTTAGACGAATACAATGCTGTATTAATGTACTGTTTCAACACAAGTTCGAGAAGGTGGATGTGCAATTAAATTCAAGGCCAACGCTTGAAGGTACACTAAGATCATGTGAAAGAACAAAATTGAGGGCTGAACCACCACTTGACACGAGCTAAAAAACAAAACAATTAAAAGCAAAATCCTCAGGCTCCTTTAGTATCCAGACATGGAAAATACTCCAGTTGAGCTTGAAGCAGTGGGGGAAAAAAGCGGTGGGGAAAAAAAGTATTTAGTCAGCCACCAATTGTGCAAGTTCTCCCACTTAAAAAGATGAGAGAGGCCTGTAATTTTCATCATAGGTACACGTCAACTATGACAGACACATTTAGAAAAAAAATTCTCCAGAAAATCACATTGTAGGATTTTTAATGAATTTATTTGCAAATTATGGTGGAAAATAAGTATTTGGTCACCTACAAACAAGCAAGATTTCTGGCTCTCACAGACCTGTAACTTCTTCTTTAAGAGGCTCCTCTGTCCTCCACTCGTTACCTGTATTAATGGCACCTGTTTGAACTTGTTATCAGTATAAAAGACACCTGTCCACAACCTCAAACAGTCACACTCCAAACTCCACTATGGCCAAACCAAAGAGCTGTCAAAGGACACCAGAAACAAAATTGTAGACCTGCACCAGGCTGGGAAGACTGAATCTGCAACAGGTAAGCAGCTTGGTTTGAAGAAATCAACTGTGGGAGCAATTATTAGGAAATGGAAGACATACAAGACCACTGATAATCTCCCTCGATCTGGGGCTCCACGCAAGATCTCACCCCGTGGGGTCAAAATGATCACAAGAACGGTGAGCAAAAAATCCCAGAACCACACGGGGGGACCTAGTGAATGACCTGCAGAGAGCTGGGACCAAAGTAACAAAGCCTACCATCAGTAACACACTACGCCGCCAGGGACTCAAATCCTGCAGTGCCAGACGTGTCCCCCTGCTTAAGCCAGTACATGTCCAGGCCCGTCTGAAGTTTGCTAGAGTGCATTTGGATGATCCAGAAGAGGATTGGGAGAATGTCATATGGTCAGATGAAACCAAAATAGAACGTTTTGGTAAAAACTCAACTCGTGGTGTTTGGAGGACAAAGAATGCTGAGTTGCATCCAAAGAACACCATACCTACTGTGAAGCATGGGGGTGGAAACATCATGCTTTGGGGCTGTTTTTCTGCAAAGGGACCAGGACGACTGATCCGTGTGAAGGAGAGAATGAATGGGGCCATGTATCGTGAGATTTTGAGTGAAAACCTCCTTCCATCAGCAAGGGCATTGAAGATGAAACGTGGCTGGGTCTTTCAGCATGACAATGATCCCAAACACACCGCCCGGGCAACGAAGGACTGGCTTCGTAAGAAGCATTTCAAGGTCCTGGAGTGGCCTAGCCAGTCTCCAGATCTCAACCCCATAGAAAATCTTTGGAGGGAGTTGAAAGTCCATGTTGCCCAGCGACAGCCCCAAAACATCACTGCTCTAGAGGAGATCTGCATGGAGGAATGGGCCAAAATACCAGCAACAGTGTGTGAAAACCTTGTGAAGACTTACAGAAAACGTTTGACCTGTGTCATTGCCAACAAAGGGTATATAACAAAGTATTGAGAAACTTTTGTTATTGACCAAATACTTATTTTCCACCATAATTTGCAAATAAATTCATAAAAAATCCTACAATGTGATTTTCTGGATTTATTTTTCTCATTTTGTCTGTCATAGTTGACGTGTACATATGATGAAAATTACAGGCTTCTCTCATCTTTTTAAGTGGGAGAACATGCACAATTGGTGGCTGACTAAATACTTTTTTTCCCCACTGTAGCTACAGTACAATTCTCACAGGTGTTCTGTGCATTTAAGTGCTTCTTTTGGCAGTTTGTAGTCTCAAAAAATACAATTCAGGATTATTTTGTGCACTCACACACATCTGTGCATGTGTGGTCATGTGTATCGATATGAAGACAAAGGAAATTGGGTTTTGCATACTGCAGACTAGGCATGCCCGTTGATTCAGATCCATTTCATACTCAGAAATACCCTTTAGCTAATATACTGAACAAAAATATAAACACAACATGCAACAATTTCAAAGACTTTACTGAGTTACAGTTCATACAGTGCATTCGGAAAGTATTCAGACCACTTCCCCTTTTCCACATGTTACGTTACAGCCTTATTCAAAAATGGATTAAATAAATAAAAATCCTCATCAATTTACACACAATACCCCATAATGACAAAGTGAAAACAAGTTTTTAGATTTGTTTTGCAAAAAAACAAACAGAGATGTTTCTACAACTTGATTGGAGTCCACCTGTGGGAAATTCAATTGATTGGACATGATTTGGAAAGGCACACACCTGTCTATATAAGGTTCCACAGTTGACAGTGCATGTCAGAGCAAAAACCAAGCCATGAGATCAAAGGAATTGTCAGTGGAGCTCAGAGACAGGATTGTGTCGAGGCACAGCTCTGGGGAAGGGTACCAAAACATTTCTGCAACATTGAAGGTCCCCAAGAATACAGTGGCCTCCATCATTCTTAAATGGAATAATTTTGGAACCACCAAGATCCTTCCTCGAGCTGGCCGCCCTGCCAAACTGAGCAATTGGGGGAGAAGAGTTCCTCTGTGGAAATGGGATAATCTTCCAGAAGGACAACCATCTCTGCAGCACTCCACCAATCAGGGATTTCTGGTAGAGTGGCCAAACGGAAGCCACTTCTCTGTAAAAGGCACATGACAGCCCGCATGGAGTTTGCCAAAAGGCACCTAAAGGACTCTCAGACCATGAGAAACAAGATTCTCTGGTCTGAAGAAAACAAGATTGAACTCTTTGGCTTGAATGCCAAGTGTCACGTCTGGATGAAACCTGGCATCATCCCTACGGTGAAGCATGGTGGTGGCAGCATCATGCTGTGGGGATGTTTTTCAGTGGCAGGGACTGGGAGACTAGTCAGGATCGAGGGAAAGATGAATGGAGCAAAGTACTGAGAGTTCCTTGATGAAAACCTGCTCCAGAGCGCTCAGGACCTCAAACTGGGGCGAAGGTTCACCTTCCAAAAGGACAACGACCCTAAGCACACAGCCAATACAACGCAGGAGTGGCTTTGGGACAAGTCTCTGAATGTCCTTGAGTGGCCCAGCCAGAGCCCGGACTTGAACCCGATCGAACATCTCTGGAAAGACCTGAAATTAGATGCAGCGATGCTCCCCATCCAACCTGACAGAGCTTGAGAGGAGCTGCAGAGAAGAATGGGAGAAACTTCCCAAATACAGGTGTACCAAGCTTGTAGCGTCATACCCAAGAAGCCTGAAGGCTGTAATCAAATCAAATCAAATCAAATGTATTGGTCACATACACATATTTAGCAGATGTTATTGCGGGTGTAAAGAAATGATTGTGTTCCTAGCTCCAACAGTAGTATCTTACAATTCACAACAATACACACAAATCTAAAAGTAAAGAATGGAATTAAGAAATATATAAATATTAGGATGAGCAATGTCGGGGTGGCATTGACTAAAATACAGTAGAATAGAATACAGTATATCCATATGAAATGAGTAAAGCAGTATGTAAACATTATTAAAGTGACTAGTGTTCCATTACTAAAGTGACCAGTGATTCCATGTCTATGTACATATGGCCGCAGCCTCTAAGGTGCAGGGTTGAGTAACCGGGTGGTAGCCGGCTAGTGATGGCTATTTAACAGTCTAAAGGCCTTGAGATTGAAGCTGTTTTTCAGTCTCGCGGTCCCAGCTTTGATGCACCTGTACTGACCTCGCCTTCTGGATGATAGTGGGGTGAACAGGCCGTGGCATGTGTGGTTGATGTCCTTGATTATCTTTTTGGCCTTCCTTTGACATCGGGGGCTGTAGGTGTCCTGGAGGGCAGGAAGTGTGCCCACGGTGATGCGTTGGGCAGACTGCACCACCCACCGGAGAGCCCTGTTGTAACGATCCCGGCAGTCTGAGTCGGGTCCTGTCTGTGGACTAGTTTTTCTGCTCGTGATCTCCAGTTTCCCGAGGGTTCTGGAACGCTCCGGGGAGCTCTCTTGATTTCCGCACCTGCATCCCATCAGCAATCTGCACACCTGGTCCTGATCATCACCCTTCTTAGGCTCTGGCCTAACATCCATTCCCTGCCGGATCGTTAGCCATGAACAGTAGGTTTACCAGAGTATCAGTCTTAGAGCTTCTAGCGTTAGTTTTGTTGTTTTTGCACCTCGTTGGTTTGTTGTTTACTTACCTCCGTTTTGTTCCATCTGCAGTCACTCGTCCGGAACCTTCATCCAACCTCTGCCTGGTGGTCGGCGACTGCCGAGCCATGATGGGATCAACCACTGCACCCCCAACAACTAATCAACGCCGCCCGCTCTGTTCCCTGGATTATTCAGCATCACTCTTGAATTTGTAAATAAACACTCACCTTCGTTTCTACTTACCTTGTCCTGGTCTGCTTCTGGGTTCTGGCTTTGTAACTCGTGACACCTGTGGTTGCGGGCGTTGCAGTTGCCGTACCAGGTGGTGATACAGCCCGACAGGATGCTCTCAATTGTGCATCTGTAAAAGTTTGTGAGGGTTTTAGGAGCCAAGCCACATTTTTTCAGCCTCCTGTTGCGCCTTCTTCACAACACTGTCTGTGTGGGTGGACCATTTCAGATTGTCAATGTGTACGGCGAGGAACTTGAAGCTTTTCACCTTCTCCACTGCGGTCCCGTCGATGTGGATAGGGGCGTGCTCCCTCTGCTGTTTCCTGAAGTCCATGATCAGCTCCTTCGTTTTGTTGACATTGAGGGAGAGGTTATTTTCCTGGCACCCCTCCACCAGGGCCCTAACCTCCTCCCTGTAGGCTGTCTCGTCATTGTTGGTAATCAGGCCTACTATTGTTGTGTCGTCTTCAGACTTGATGATTGAGTTGGAGGCGTGCGTGGTCACGCAGTCATGGGTGAACAGGGAGTACAGAAGGGGGCTGAGCACGCACCCTTGTGGGGCCCATGTGTTGAGGATCAGCGAAGTGGAGGTGATGTTTCCTACCTTCACCACCCGGAGGTGGCCTGTCAGGAAGTCCAGAACCCAGTTGCACAGGGCAGGGTTCAGACCCAGGGCCCCGAGCTTAATGATGAGCTTCGAGGGTACTATGGGGTTGAAGGCTGAGCTATAGTCAATGAACAGTATTCTTACATACAGTGAGGGATAAAAGTATTTGATCCCCTGCTGATTTTGTAAGTTTGCCCACTGACAAAGAAATGATCAGTCTATAATTTTAATGGTAGGTTTATTTGAACAGTGAGAGACAGAATAACAACAAAAAAAAGTCTACCGCTCAGATTTTTAAAAAACATTACATAAAAAACATAAGCCTATGGAACATTAACCAATTAAAAACAGTACTGTAGCAATGACGTTTGTGCAGTAAGCTATAGGCCTAATACATTATCACTGCATATTGGCTTTACTTGAATTGCCAATGCATTGTTTTTCGGGCCATTTAAAAAAATTATATTTCAGAATTTGAGGTAGGCTGTATGATCACACCGGTAATAAATCTGTTGTTGTATTACTCATGAAGCACAGCTGAGTGAGCATACATTTGACTAATTTGCTTTTTATTTTTATTTTACTGGGTGCCTGCATCTGATGGTCAGTCTCAGCAGAGGGAGAGAGCAGCAGACTGTGGGTCCGCCTCTCAACATCTCTCCGCTCTCCCTTTCCTCCACTGACACTGACCAAAAAGGGACACCATCTTCCAGCTGATGGCGAAAACTCGAGTCGCACCGCATTATTTCTGCCTCATGCACAAATTCATGTTGTTACTCCTGAAATGAAATATTCCTCGATATTAAAAAAGACCAAAGCCGCTAATAATAACAATAATGCAAGCCTATAGATACACTTTCCTACTCATTCATTACTGCTGCAGTGCTTGTTGTAGTGCTAAGTGGAAATAGGAAGAACGCATATTTTACAGGTTATACAAGTGTTGAATACAGTGTTGACAGTGCTGAGTAAGAACTTAAACAAGAACTCACTCATAAAAACAGCATATCTTTGCTGTATTCATTTACAGTCTCTCTCTAGTCATTGTTTTAAACGTTTTGAAATCTCACAGTATCAACTTTGCTGTAGCTTTCTTTTATGCCTTCTAGATCCTGGTTTGAATCCAGGCTCTGTCGTAGGCGGCGCACAATTGGCCCAGCGTCGTCCAGGGTAGGGGAGGGAATGGCCGGCAGGGATGTAGCTCAGTTGGTAGAGCATGGCGTTTGCAACGTCAGGGTTGTGGGTTCGATTCCCATGGGGTGCCAGTATGAAAAATAATGTATGCACTCACTAACTGTAAGTCGCTCTGGATAAGAGTGTCTGCTAAATGACTAAAATGTAAATGTAAATGCAGACACGGTCATCTGAGCCATCCGATTGGTCAGCGGTAGGCATATAGTGCACTTGATTTGCTCTCTGGGCCCACCAGGAAGGCAGAGTGTGTACCTTCAGACACATGAAATGGATCAAAATGGCAACAGTTGGCCAACCCGGCACGCAGGGCAGCTGAATCGGATGCACCTACCGCCAACAGCCCGAGACGAATAAAAATAAATAGGAACACAAGACTTTAGCATTGTTTGTTTTTTTACAGAAATGTTTGGCGATCGACTAGGAATGCCTTGGAGATCACGATCGACCGGTTGGTGACCACAGCTCTAGAAAGTTGAGTGAAGTTTAATCTCGCGCTTCACTCTGTTGGCTGATATTTATGCGCTGCAGTCCCGGGGGAGCTGTGCGGCAGTCTCGGGGCCACTGCGCGCAGCTTAGAGGGTACATTGCTGGTGAGTATGCAGGCCATGGAAGAACTGGGACATTTTCAGCTTCCAGGAATTATCATGCTGAAACATGAGGTGATGGCGGCTGATGAATGGCATGACAATAGGCCTCTGGATCTTCTCACGAATTGCCATCAATAAAACGCAATTGTATTCATTGTTCGTAGTTTATGCCTCTCATACCATAACCCCACCATGGGGCACTCTGTTCACAACGTTGACATCAGCAAACCGCTCGCCCACACGATGCCATAAACGGTGTCTGCCATCGGTACAGTTGAAACCAGGATTAATCCGTGAAGAGCACACTTCTCCAGCGTGCCAGTGGCCATCGAAAGTGAGCATTTGCCCACTGAAGTCAGTTACTGCAGTCAGGTCAAGACCCTGGTGAGGACGACGAGCATGCAGATATGCTTCTTTGAGACGGTTTCTGACAGTTTGGGCAGAAATTATTCGGTTGTGCAAACCCACAGTTTCATCATCTCTCTGGGTGGCTGGTCTCAGACGATCCCGCCGGTGAAGAAGCCGGATGTGGAGGTCCTGAGCTAGTCTGCAGCTGTGAGGCCGGTTGGACATACTGCCACATTTTCTAAAACAACGTTGGAGGTGGCTTATGGTAGAGAAATTAACATTAAATTATCTGGCAACAGCTCTGGTGGACATTCCTGCAGTCAGCATGCCAATTGCACGCTCCCTTATAACTTGTGGGAATAAACTGCACATTTTAGAGTGTCCTTTTGTTGTCCCCAGCACAAGGTGCACCTGTGTAATGATAATGCTGTTTAATCAGCTTCTTCATATGCCACACCTGTTAGGTGGATGGATTATCTTGGCAAAGGAGAAAGGCTCACTAACAGAGATAAAACTTTAGAGAAATAAGCTTTTTGTGCTTATGGACAATTTATGGGATCTTTTATTTCAGCTCATGAAACATGGGGCCAATATGTTGCGTTCATATTTTTGATCAGTGTAGATACTACAGTGCTCTTTCTGCTAGATCATAGACAAAGGAAGAGGGAGTGAGAAATATGCTGGATAGAGAGGGAGAAAGAAGCATGGACAACCAAACAAAGATGAGAGAGAGAGAGAGAGAGAGAGAGAGAGAGAGAGAGAGAGAGAGAGAGAGAGAGAGAGAGAGAGAGAGAGAGAGAGAGAGAGAGAGAGAGAGAGAGAGAGAGAGAGAGAGAGAGAGAGAGAGAGAGAGAGAGAGAGAGAGAGAGAGAGAGAGAGAGAGAGAGAGAGAGAGAGAGAGAGAGAGAGAAAGAAAGAAAGAAAGAAAGAAAGAAAGAAAGAAAGAAAGAAAGAAAGAAAGAAAGAAAGAAAGAAAGAAAGAAAGAAAGAAAGAAAGAAAGAAAGAGAGGATTGTAAAGCTGACCGTGGAAAGTCCTAACGTCATGTCATCTGTATGTAGTTTTGAATTTATTTAAGAATCTCTGCTCTCTGAGTATTGAGTCATTATGTATCCAACCCCCTTCCTATTCCTTCCATAGAGCTGGACAGAGATGCTGGATTCAGAGACTGGATCCCACAGCCCTGCAGCTGTGACACTTAGAGGCGTAGTGCTGGACAGGTGTGGTCCACTCCTGGCACTTTCTGGCCTCCTCTTCTCATAATGAGGGAATGTAGCAACACTTCATTATGGAGCTGTTGTCATTGTCTGTTCCCTCAATCATCCTGTCTCCAGTTAGCACAACTTGCCAATGTAATGTGCCAACCGTATATCATTTGGAGAGACAGTCCTTCTGTCCTTCCCCCGTTTTGATTTCCCTTTCATCAGATGATCCCGGAGCAATTTATTTCTGATAATTTAAATAGAGCTTCAGAGCCAGGATAATCAATAATGTCACTGTTGATAAAAAAACAACCCCCCCCTCATCCCAGCAGACTCCCCATCCCCACCCGTACCTTGGCCCTCCATTAACAGTAATTAGCCAGTGCAAATTGTGTTTGTGTATCGCAGGGAGACAATCTGTGGCTGGAGGGTCTGTCTTTTATGAGCAGACACAGCTGCAGGGCTTGTAGTGCCTCCCTCCCTGCCTCCCTCCCTCCCTGCCTCCCTCCCTGCCTCCCTCCCTCCCTGTCTCCCTCCCAGCCTACGTGGCTGTTTCCCTGCCTACCAGCCTGAGTGGTCCAGCTCAATACTCTATCCTCCTGCTCCACCCCTCCCCATTCCTCATCCCCAGCCCCAAATGCAATTCCAGTCTCCTCTCTGCCTCCAGCCCCAAACACAACTCTAGCCCCAGCCTGATTCAGAGACAGGGGAGGGAGGGGGGCACCAGGCAGGCAGTCCATCATCCTCCCCTCGGCCCCTTCTGCCATACATTGAGGCTCAGGCTGAGGCTCCGGCTGTGTTTCCGGCGGCGGCGGAGGCCAGATAAGAGCAGAGGCTGTGGCACAGGTACCTCCTGCACGCGCTCATCAATCACCAGCGCGTCCCCTCAGATAACAAGAGATCAATTGGACAGCCACCGCCGCCGCGCCTGCCGCCGTACATGGATGAGAAGCAGCGGGGACACGGGATGGGGACATCCAGATGCCCCCCCTGCCTGTCAACAATGCTAGACACCCAGGCAGAGGCTACCACACCAGACAAAACCATACCACACCCTCACACTACACTACCCGATAGTGTGGCTCATATTAGGAGCAACTGAGGAAGCAGAGGCGCCGAGGCAGAGTGTGTGTGTGTGTGTGTGTGTGTGTGTGTGTGTGTGTGTGTGTGTGTGTGTGTGTATGTGTATGTGTATGTGTGTGTGAAATCCTATTTCTTACTGACAGGCTGTTTCTGTAGATTTACTGGCATCCATGTCTGGAGTTTGTAGCCTGGAGCAATGTCCACCACAAACAGACAGAGAGGGGAGATAGCTCACAAGGACCAACCACAGCTGGGATACAGTACACTCCCCCACCCATCTACCACTGTGTACCACTGAGGAAACATGGCATACCAAGAGAGCCAGTGTTTCTCCCTTGTTTAACAACCAAACAAATCCCTAAATCCAAAAATCAGTCAATAACAAGCTAAATAAATACAGCAGCACACTGTCACTATGATTGGCCAAGACAACTTTCAAGGCCTGAAATTGGCTTCTGCTCTATTTCACCTTGGATCCTTCCCTTGAATAGCAGCCATCTTACAGGCTCCTGATCAATTCTGTTAGTTTGTGAGTGTACTTACGCTGATCTTAAATTTGTTTGCACATAAAACAGTTTCTGGACATCAGAACAGAGATCACTAACCTCGATTTGGACGAGAATGTCTACTTCAATGAGTCAGCAACTCTGGACGTTCTGCTTACTCCAGACCAGGCCCTTATCCCTGGGACTCCAAAGAGGAAGCTGCGGCAAAAGAGAGGTAGGCGAGCCGGCATCCTGACGAGACTACGTCAGCGAGCAAATAGACCGCCATTGCCCTCTGTTCTATTGGCGAACATGCAATCACTGGAGAACAAACTGGATGAGCTCCTTTCGAGACTATCCTATCAACAGGACCTGAAAAACTGCAATATCTTAGGTTTTTCAGAGTTGTGGCTGAACGAGGACATGGATAGACATGTCGCTGGTGTTTCTATGCATTGTCAAGACCAGACGGCAGACTTGTGTAAGACGAAGGGAGGAGGGGGTGTATCTTCGTTAACAACAGCTGGTGGGTGATCTCTAATGTCGAGGAAGTCTCGCGATTTTTCCTTGCCTGAGTTAGAAAACCTCATGATAAACTGGAGACCATACTAACAGAGTTTTTATCTATATTTTTCCTGGCTGTCTATTTACCACCACAAACTGATGCTGTCACTAAGACCGCACTCAATGAGCTGTATAGGGCCATAAGGAAACAAGAAAATGCACATTCAGAGGCGGCGTTTCTCGTGGCAGGTGATTTTAATGCAGGGGAACTGAAATCAGTTTCACCTCATCTTTGCAACTTGGTCTGAATACGTTCCGAATGCACTGTAGCAACCTCAATTACGTCGTAACCCCTGCACATCGACTCGGTACTGGTACTCCCTGTATATAGCCATGTTATTTTTACTTGTTATTTTATCACTAGAAATAGTAATTATATTACTCTTTCTATTATATATAGAGTACATACGGAAAGTATTCAGACCCCTTGACTTTTTCCACATTCTGTTACGTTACAGCCTTATTTTAAAATTGATTAAATAGTTTTTTTCCCCTAATCAATGTACACACAATACCCCATAATGACAAAGCCAAAACAGGTTTTTAGAAATGTTTGCTAATGTATAAAAAATTACATAAGTATTCAGACCCTTTACTCAGTACTTTGATAAAGCTAAATGACTAAAATGTAAATGTAAATGTAATGAAGCACATTTGGCAGCGATTACAGCCTTGAGTCTTCTTCGGTATGACGTTTCAAGCTTGGCATACCTGTATTTGAGGCGTTTCTCCCATTCTTCCCTGCAGATCCTCTCAAGCTCGGTCAGGTTGGATGGGGAGCTTTGCTGCACAGCAATTTTCAGGTCTCTCCAGAGATGTTCGATCGGGTTCAGGTCCGGGCTCTGGCTGGGCCACTCAAGGACATTCAGAGACTTGTCCCAAAGCCACTCCTGCGTTGTCTTGGTTGTGTACTTAGGGTTGTTGTCCTGTTGGAAGGTGAACCTTTTCCCTAATCTGAGGGCCTGAGCGCTCTGGAGCAGGTTTTCATCAAGGAACTCTCTGTACTTTGCTCCGTTCATATTTCCCTAGATCCTGACTAGTCTCCCAGTCCCTGCTGCTGAAAAAACATCCCCACAACATGATGCTGCCACCACCATGCTTCACTGTAAGGATGGTGCCAAGTTTCCTCCAGACGTGACACAAGGCATTCAGGCCAAAGAGTTCAATCTTGGTTTCATCAGACCAGAGAACCTTGTTTCTCATGGTCTGAGAGTCCTTTAGGTGACTTTTGGCAAATTCCAAGCGGGCTGTCATGTGCCTTTTTACTGAGGAATGGCTTCTGTCTGGCTACTCTACCATAAAGGCCTGATTGGTGGAGTGCTGCAGAGATTGTTGTCCTCCTGGAAGGATCTCCCATCTCCACATGGAAACTCTGGAGCTCTGTCAGAGTGACCATATGGTTGTTGGTCACCTCTCTGACCAAGGCCCTTCTCCCCCGATTGCTCAGTTTGGTCGGGCGGCCAGCTCTAGAAAGAATCTTGGTGGTTCCAAAACTTCTTCCATTTAAGAATGATGGAGGCCACTGTGTTCTTGGGGACCTTCAATGCTGCAGAAATATTTTGGTACCTTTCCTCAGATCTGTGCCTCAACACAATCCTGACTCGGAGCTCTACGGACAATTCCTTCGACCTCATGGCTTGGTTTTTGCTCTGACATGCACTGTCAACTGTGGGACTTTATATAGACAGGTGTGTGCCTTTCCAAATCATGTCCAATCAATTGAATTTACCACAGGTGGACTCCAATCAAGTTGTAGAAACATCATAAGGATGATCAATGGAAACAGGATGCACCTGAGCTCAATTTCGAGTTTCAAAGCAAAGGGTCTGAATACATATGTAAATAAGGAAATGTTTGTATTTTTTTGCAAACATTTCTAAATACCTATTTGTCATTATAGGGTATTGTGTGGAGATTGATGAGCATTTTTTAAATTTATATTTAATCAATTTTAGAATAAGGCTGTAAGATAACAAAATGTGGAAAAAGGGAGGTGGTGTGAATACTTTCTGAATGCACTGTATATACATTATCAGTCAAAAGTTTGGACAGACCTACTCATTCCAGGGTTTTTCTTTATTTTTACTATTTTCTACATTGTAGAATAATAGTGAAGACATCAACACTATGAAATTACACATATGGAATCATGTAGTAACCAAATAAGTGTTAAACAAATCAAAATATATTTTATATTTGAGATTCTTCAAATAGCCACCCTTTGCCTTGATGACAGCTTTGCACACTCTTGGTATTCTCTCAACCAGCTTCCCCTAGAATGCTTTTTCAATAGTCTTGGAGGAGTTCCCACATATGCTGAGCACTTGTTGGCTGCTTTTCCTTCACTCTGCGGTCCGACTCATCCCAAACCATTTCAGTTAGGTTGAGGTCGGGGGATTGTGGAGGCCAGGTCATCTGATGCAACACTCCATCACACTCCTTCTTGGTAAAATAGCCCTTACACAGCCTGGAGGTGTTTTGGGTCATTGTCCTGTTGAAAAACAAATGATAGTCCCACTAAGCCCAAACCAGATGGGATGGCGTATCACTGCAGAATGATGCGGTAGCCATGCTGGTTAAGTGTGCCTTGAATTCTAAATAAATCACAGACAGTGTCACCAGCAAAGCACCCCCACACCATAACACATCCTCCTCCATGCTTTACGGTGGGAAATATACATGTGGAGATCATCTGTTCACCCACACCGCGTCTCACAAAGACACGGTGGTTCAAACCAAAAAATCTCAAATTTGGACTCCAGACCAAAGGACACATTTCCACCGGTCTAATGTCCATTGCTCGTGTTTCTTGGCCCAAGCAAGTCTCTTCTTATTATTGGTGTCCTTTAGTAGAGGTTTCTTTGCAGCATTTCGACCACGAAGGTCTGATTCACACAGTCTCCTCTGAACAGTTGATGTTGAGATGTATCTTTTACTTGAACTCTGTGAAGCATTTATTTGGGCTGCAATTTCGGAGGCTGGTAACTCTAATGAACTTATCCTCTGCAGCAGAGGTAACTCTGGGTCTTCCATTCCTGTGGTGGTCCTCATGAGAGCCAGTTTCATCATAGCGCTTGATGGTTTTTGCAACTGCACTTGAAGAAACTTTCAAAGTTCTTGAAATGTTCCGTATTGACTGACCTTCATGTCTTAAAGTAATGATGGACTGTTGTTTCTCTTTGCTTATTTGAGCTCTTCTTGCCATAATATGGACTTGGTATTTTACCAAATAGGGCTATCTTCTGTATACCCCCCCCCTACCTTGTCACAACACAACTGATTGGCTCAAACTCATTAAGGAAAGGAATTCCACAAATCAACTTTTAAGAAGGCACACCTGTTAATTGAAATGCATTCCAGGTTACTATTTCATGAAGCTGGTTGAGAGAATGCCAAGAGTGTGCTGTCACGAGCGTCGTTAATAGAGGAGGACCAAGGCGCAGCGTGTTGAGTGAACATACGTTAATTAGTTAAAGTGCACACACGATACAAAACAACAAAACGACTCGTAACGTCCTAGGTAACAATGACCAACTGGAACAAAAACCCACAAACACCAAGGGAAAACAGACAGTTTAAATATGGCTCCCAATCAGAGACAACCAGCCACAGCTGACACTCGTTGCCTCTGATTGGGAGTCACTCAGGCCAACAAAGAAACAGAAGAACTAGAACCCCCAACATAGAAATATACCACATAGAATGAACACACCCTGGCTCAACATATAGAGTCCCAGAGCCAGGGTGTGACAGTACCCCCCCCTAAAGGCGCGGACTGCGACCGCGCCTCCACTAGAACAAAACAGGGGAGGGCTGGGTGGGCATTCCTTCTCGGCGGCGGTTCTGGCTCCGGCCTTTCCCACCCCCCTTCCAATAAACCCCCCATAGTGCCCCTGGTCCGGTCTGGCCCCGCTGGCTGGAGCTGAACTGGACGTAGCAGGAGCGGTTAGCTTCAGCTCCGTAGTGGAGCAGTTGACCGGTACCTTACCAGGCACCGGTGACCCAGGCACGGGTTGTGCTGGACTGACGACGCGCACCCCTGGCTTGGTGCGTGGAGCCGGAACGGGCCGGACCGGGCTGACGACTTGCACACCTGGCTTGGTGCGTGGAGTAGGAACGGGCCGAACCGGGCTGACGACTCGCACCCCTGGCTTGGTGCGAGTGGCAGGAACAGGCCGGGCCGGGCTGGCGACGCGCACCGTAGACTTGGTGCGAGTGGCAGGAACAGGCCGGGCCGGGCTGACGATGCGCACCCCTGGCTTGGTGCGTGGAGTAGGAACAGGCCGGACCGGGCTGGCGACGCACACCGTAGGCTTGGTGCGAGGAGCAGGGACAGGCCGGACCGGGCTGGCGACGCACACCGTAGGCTTGGTGCGTGGAGCAGGGACAGGCCGGACCGGGCTGGCGACGCACACCGTAGGCTTGGTGCGTGGAGCAGGGACAGGCCGGACTGGGCTGGCGACGCACACCGTAGGCTTGGTGCGAGAGGCAGGAACAGGCCGGACCGGGCTGGCGACGCACACCGTAGGCTTGGTGCGTGGAGCAGGGACAGGCCGGACCGGGCTGGCGACGCACACCGTAGGCTTGGTGCGTGGAGCAGGGACAGGCCGGACCGGGCTGGCGACGCACACCGTAGGCTTGGTGCGAGAGGCAGGAACAGGCCGGACCGGGCTGGCGACGCGCACCGTCCATTTGGTGCGAGGGGCCGTAACAGGCCGGACCGTACTGGGGACACACACCACTGGCTCTACCCCGGGATCTTCTGTCCCTACTTTGACCAGTGGCCCCCGTAACCTGGTGGCCTTCTGAATACGCCCCTTTTCTGCCTCCATCAGCCCCGTCGTCCATGCCCTGTGCCCCCCCCTAACATTTTTTGGGGGTTGCCTCTCGACCGTCCGACAACGACCCTGATCACGCCGTTGCTCCTCTCTCCGTCGCCTCTCCACTGTCTCACTCCATGGCCGGCGATCCATCCCGGCCAGGATTTCTTCCCAGGTCCAGGACCCCTGCCCGTCCAAAATCTGCTCCCACGTCCAGGCTGCCTGCTCCTGGACACGCTGCTTGGTCCTGGTATGGTGGGGTTTTCTGTCACGAGCGTCGTTAATAGAGGAGGACCAAGGCGCAGCGTGTTGAGCGAACATACTTTAATTAGTTAAAGTGCACACACGATACAAAACAACAAAACGACTCGTAACGTCCTAGGTAACAATGACCAACTGGAACAAAAACCCACAAACACCAAGGGAAAACAGACAGTTTAAATATGGCTCCCAATCAGAGACAACCAGCCACAGCTGACACTCGTTGCCTCTGATTGGGAGTCACTCAGGCCAACAAAGAAACAGAAGAACTAGAACCCCCAACATAGAAATATACCACATAGAATGAACACACCCTGGCTCAACATATAGAGTCCCAGAGCCAGGGTGTGACATGTGCAAAGCTGTCATGAAAGCAAAGGGTGGCTATTTGAAGAATATAAAATATAAAATATATTTTGATTTGTTTAACACTTTTTTGGTTACTACATGATTCCATATGTGTTATTACATTGATTTGATGTCTTCACTATTATTCTACAATGTAGAAAATAGTAAAAATAAAGAAAACCCCTTGAATGAGTAGGTGTGTCCAAACTTTTGACTGGTAGTGTATATCTTTTTTTATCTTTAACTCTGCATTGTTGGAAAACGACCCGTAAGCATTTGTGACAAATACAATTTGATTTGATTTAATCGCCACTCACAAAGAAGCATAATTTCAGCAGGAAACAATCCATAACAAGTTAATTAATCGCTGTGTTTGTGAGGAATTGATTAAATGAGCAGCCTTCTTAATGCTTCCCAGCAGGCATAAATGTCAGAATCACTTCCTCCAGTTAGACAGACAGCACTGTTCTTCATCAAACCACATTGGCACTGTCTAATAGACCCATTCTCATGGAGGAACAGCCTTGGAGGAGAATAGAGTATAGCAAGGGAACGAACAATGTTGTTGCTCTCGTTAATTTTGCAAACACAACGGATGACTATTGATGAGAGACAGGGGTCTGGTTTTAAATCCCTGTGTCACAGAGGTGGCCCATGTCACTGTAAACTGTTTAGAGAGAGGCTATTTGCCGTCTGTCCGTGACATCCCCAGATGTGTTCACAAAATGGCGGGCGTTTCCACAAGCAGGCCTGTCAGGAGACACCACGCCACATTCCTCTCGTTGCGTTCCATCTTGTTCTGTCGTGTTACACAAATTAGCGTCCTGTCTCTCCAATAATGCCTGTCACACACACAAACGCACGCCCGACCCCTGAAAGCATCCGGGAGGTGGGCTGGCTCTGAAATGGGTCCTTCTTCCATAACTCATGTCATACATTATCAGGCATGAACCCCTGGATGTGAGAGGTCACAATTAATAAACAGTGGCTCGTCAGAAGTGGCGCAGTCTCGCTTCATAGCCAACCAACCCATTAACCTCTACAGGCTGAGACAGAGCAGCATTCACACACACACCGGTTGTCAGACAGCACATTTTGCTCACCATGTTGGAGGAGAAAACACAGTCTCTCGGAGGTAAGAAAACAAAGCGAGTTTTGAATGAACACCTGTGAAAGATGATACAGAGGAGGAATACACACAGTCACACATACACAACCTTCTTCAACATCTTACCCATTTAGTTGAACAAATATGCTAGAGAGAAGACCCAATGGTAGTCAAACTGCAATTAGAACCCTGCTTATTGATAGGCCAAATGGATGCTTTCATCACAGTGGTGGTTGGTGTAAAAACGAAGCGTAACCTGTTGAGACATCATTTATAATGGGATGTCTGTGTATCCTAACTACTCATTCCTGTTAACACCACAGGATTATTCATTAACATATTATATAAACACAGTCTGATCAGCCAGGATCCCAGTTCAAACATTTCCACAAAAAAAAAAGCTAAATAAATAATAGCCATCCATAATATAAGTGAAAACATCTATCATGTATAAAAATGCTCAATCTCTTCCACTATAAGTGGATAAATTGCAGTGCAACAGTGCTGCATGGAGTCACACAATGCCCAGAGACAGTGAGGGAGGGAGGGTAAACAGGCTTCAACAGCCAGCCAGTCCCATGATGTATGACTACCTGTGGTGCTGCTGTCAGGAAGCAGCCTTTTTAAGATGTAAGCGATTATAGCTCTCTGACCTCCCCTCTAATGACAGTGCCTCATGACCTCACACTGCTGCGCCGCTTACCTCATCTACATGCACCGTGCAGCGGTGGGGTCAGGGGGACAAGAGGACCTGACAGTATGCCAACATCCCACCAGCTGCTGACCATTCTAATGACTACCACAGAGCCCAATCCCAGCCCTGGACACCCCCCCACCCTCCCTCCAGGGGAGTGCCCCTGACCCCTTCCCCCTCCCCTCCCTGTCCCCCTCTGCCCGGCAGGCTGCCTGGCATGGAGTCACGTGGGCCTGACTCTGGGCGCCTCCGCTGCACACCCATAAAACATCTCTAACAAGAGCTGTCAGGGCAATTAGCCTGTCAGAGGGACTCAGTTAGAAATCTGGAGCTTTGCATAATATCAGCATTAGCAGTATGAGGGGGTCACTGTTGAGCTGGCTAACACTAGGGGTTGTCTCATTGTCAGCTGACAAGTGGCCTTTGCTTTGCACGTCAGGGGGCCAACCCAAATTGTCTATTTGTATTGATCAGTGATGCAATCTCTACTTTGTTTACACTAATCCTCAAGCCTGATTTGTCCTCTGTGATCATGCCCAGGGTTCTAGTCATTCAAACATCCTTCTGATACAAATAAAGCAGTCTACTCGTCAATACAGTCATTGTTCATTTATCTTTTAGCACTATGCAAACCTCACAGACAGGACATAAATGAGGATCAAATCTCTGCAATGACAGCAGGCCTTTATTTACTTATTCATCATTCCCCAAGAGAGATCAGTGTTGTATAGAAAAGTATGTACTATTCAGTGGCTTAAAAAGGTGTTATGTAAACAACAATGCATTCATCACAATACAACCACCAAGTTTGCTAAGGATATATTCAGCAGGTTAGATGCAGAGGACTGTAGTGATGTAATAGTATATCCCACATGTATGGAGGAGTGTCCTAAATGTCTATACAGAACATTGTTAGAAACAAATGTGAATATTTACACAACCAAAAAAATTATTATTTGTCTTTTCACAATTTTCACAAAATCCCGCTGTGGTCGGATAGGCTTTATATATATATTTTTTTCTAGTCTCAAAAGTCTAAATATTATGGTGTCAGAACTTCTTATGAGAAGTTTGCTTGTTTTTGTCATCAACAGGGCTTACTACAGGCCCTTATACTGTATCTGAATGCAAACCAAAGGTATACAAACCAGTCCAAATCTCTACTTTTGAATGATATAATAATACAGCATTGCAGTAACTGGGTTAAGTGATTGGCTCTGAGGAAGCAATGGCTAGAAACATGCAAACATGCAGTAGGTACCGGTAGTTCAATTCATGGAAACACATTCACACAGCCGCAGGGAGCGAGTGAGACATTATCGGCTTAGCCCTACATTTATAATTATATTACACTGCTCGTCTGTCTGCTGACAAAAATATGATTTTGATTGTGGATCATTTGCGGTCTCTATCCTTCCGTATCTCTGCTCAGCAAAAAAACAAAAAAAAAACAAGAGTCATGTCATTCCCTCTCTTGTCAAATGCTACCTCCCGCTGCTATACTTTAGAATGTTTTTTTGTTTTTTTATCTCCTCCTCCCCATTGTATCCCAAATAATAGTTGAATGAATAAATGCAGCTCCTTAATGTGGTATCATAAATCCCTCCATTTATGATCAGCTTATCACAGGCATACATGCAGCAGCAGCTTAACACTCGCAACAATTATTTTGCCCAATAGATTCATTATGCTTCACCATGCCAAAGCAATCTACATTGGCGCCTTACACCGGGCTGGTGGCTGAATGCCTTACGTTCGCCATCCAAACAAACCAGATAACCCAGAAACACGCGCGCAGACACAGACATGTACACACACATAAGCTCACAGACATGCATGCACACAGACAGACACGAACACACACACAGACAGACACGAACACACACAGACAGACATGCACGCACACAGACAGACACAAACACACACAAAGACACAACCTGCATGCACACACACAGGTGTCTGGTCAGTTCAGTTTGAAGAGTCCCCTTACTACAAAGTCTCCAGACACAACTCATGTCAACTTCGGTTGTACTTTGTTGACTTTCACAGACAGTGCTTATTGAGGAGTTTCAAAGGCAAATAATTCAAATGGTGTTTTGTATCTCTGCATCTCCCAGATGCTCATGTTTTTCTGGATGGATATCAAAGAACCCTCTTTTCTCTGCAGCTTGAAAGGAAAAGAGAAAAGCAAGAAGAAAGACATATTCGAAAATCTATAATAAAGCACTTCATTATGGACTTCCAGTCTGTTAAGTTGCACTGTATAGCACTTTGAAAAGCTAACTGATTAATTGGAGAGTGCTTGTTGCTGCACATAAAAATGAATTATCCCGACATTAGAACAAAATAACACACATTAACGAGAACAGCAGACGGATAGAAATCCATACATGCGTTTTTCAAACCAGTGACGAGCGAACTGCCAAAACTGCAAGTCCTCCGCACTCATAATGAAGAGAGATTACCCTGCATTACACAACACAGTCACAAGCATTTGCATATGTACATCCACAGCTCTTATGATATCCCATTCCATCTGTGTCATACTCTGTGAAAGGGGCCTTAACAATATGAAATAAAAAATGACAGATGTTGATTCACAGCACGGTTGAAATTGTTGCAAATGCACTACTGAAATATGACAAATCATGCATCCCTGGAAAATGTTAAGGAAAAATGGGTAAAGAGCTAGAAATATTATGTTATTCACACAGTGAGTTGAAATGCTTCTCTAAAGGAACTCTGTCTGTCTGAGGATAAATAAACCCAACCAGATTGATTTTAATATCCCAGACTTTTTAATATCCCTGGCACACAGTGGAGCCAGCATGTCGCCCATGCAGTTTTGTGCCATGTGCCAGTTTAATTAATACACAGCCCAAAATACCATTGATTAATGCTACTGTTCCAATCGGCCTCCTGCAAAATCTGCTCAGAGGTGAGGCCCATCTCTGGCCCAACACCTGCGTGTGACGGGAAGAGGTATATTAACCATGTGTTCCCCCCTAGAGGGGGCCAGTTTAAGGAGGAGGAGTGCACCTTTATGACAACTGAAAGGGTACGAAATGAGTCCAGCAGGAATACAGGTGGGAGGTCGTTAAACTTCAGGGAGGGCAGTTAAAAGTTTGGAGCACTCTGGTGTTCTAAGTTATGACCCACAACGCTGTCCATAAAAACCTAATTACACGCTGTCACAGTCATACTCATTAGTACTGTACATGGATTCTGTCAAGGGAGAGGGGAGCTTTCACCACTGAGCTTCTCTTTAAAGCTGAACTGGCATCGCAACCTGATTACTTTAAAGATTCTTCCCTAATCACTGGAGACAGGAAAGAGATGACATATAAACATAGGAGTCACCTATACATTCTTTCACTCTTTTGCTCTAGGGCAATTCCACGGAAACAGAATTATGCTGAGACTAAGATGTTTATCTTTAAACTGTATGTCAAACAAAAACCATTGATTGTAGAGTTAAACAAATCATACAACTTTATGCACAAGGATGACTTTTAACAATTTCCTGAATGATGTCACAAACAGCACAAACCGTCATTCTGTTACCAAACTTTGCATCTGTTCAAGTAAATGTGTTTTTGTAACATTTGCAGTTGGAATTGTTAAAACTAGTCCTTGTGCAATCATTGGTTTTTGTTTGACATACACTTCACAGTGAAAAATCTGAGTCTCAGCATCATTATGTTTCCGTGGAATTGTCCTATACTCAATCATTCAATGATAACATAATGTTGGAAGCCTTTTTGGATTATTTGTACAGGCCAACAGTGTGCCTCATGTGAGACAGAGGGACTAACAGAACTGGAAGAGTTTTGCCAACTGTGTCCTTTAAACTGCTGTGTACCCTACTGGTGCTGCCTATTCATCTCAGTTTGGGGTTCATATGGAGTAAAATGATGAATAGGCAAACAGCTGTTCTTTCCAACTCTGATTTGTACGACTTTATTACTTTGCTTCATTTTTTATTAATGCAATATCAGTGCTGGTACTGACTGGCTCAAACTGACTATGGCTGTATTAATGACAGGAATATCTGGGACCAGATGGACCTGGTGAATGGAGTCTGAGTGTCTGAGTGGGATGGTGAAAACCCTGAATATTTAGAATTTCCTGATAAAGAACAGGGGGAAATGATCCGGGCCTATAACACTAAGAAAATATGCCATTCAACAAAAATGTTGCTATTGAATACAAAATCTAGTTTCTGGGTTATGTGTATTCTAATCAAACATAATGGAATCAGCTAAAAAGCTGAGAGGTCAGATTCATAATTTGCCATCAATAACTGCTGTGACTGCCGAGACTGTCTGTGGCTATTAATACTCTAATCAAACATGGTACAATCTGCTGGCCTCAGGAAGAGGAGGGGAGGTAGGGGGAGAAACAGAGGAGAGGAGACTGCCTATTTACTCTACTTAAAACAGAAAGGGAAGAGAGGATAGAGCTAATAGAAAGAAGAGAGAGAAGAGAGGATTGGATTGCTCCACACAATATGAGGTTCACTATACAACACAGCTCTTACTGAAGATAGAAACCATATGCACATTAACTTTTCCACAAACATTAAAAGTTGTCCTTGAGGACCCAAAATATCTGTATTTGATCAAACTTTCCATCCAACCTAATTAGTTGTGGGTGTAGAGGCTGTCCATCAGTAAAGATGCAGAGGAGAATATATTTTGTGGAACTCAGATATACAGTGCATTTGGAAAGTATTCAGACCCCTTGACTTTTTGTTAAGTTACAGCCTTATTCTAAAATTGATTAAATTGTTTTGTTTTTCCTCATCAATCTACACACAGAACCCCATAATAACAAAGCAAAAACAGGGTTTTAGACATTTTTGCAGAAAGAAATTACAAATAAAAAAGGAAATATCACATTTACGTAAATATTCAGACCCTTTACTCAGTACTTTGTTGAAGCACCTTTGGCAGCGATTACAGCCTCAAGTATTCTTGGGTATGACGCTACAAGCTTGGCACACCTGTATTTGGGGAGTTTCTTCCATTCTTCTCTGCAGATCCTCTCAAGCGCTCTCAGGTTGGATGGGGAGCGTCGCTGCACAGCTATTTTCAGGTCTCTACAGAGATGTTCAATCGGGTTCAAGTTCGGGCTCTGGCTGGCCACTCAAGGACATTCAGAGACTTGTCCCGAAGCCACTCCTGCATTGTCTTGGCTGTGTGCTTATGGTCGTTTTCCTGTTGGAAGGTGAACCTTCGCCCCAGTCTGAGGTCCTGAGCGCTCTGGAGCAGGTTTTCATCAATGATCTCTCTTTACTTTGCTCCATTCATCTTTTCCTCAATCCTGACTAGTCTCCCAGTCCCTGTCGCTGAAAAACATCCCCACAGCATGATGCAGCCACCATCATGCTTTACAGTAGGGATGGTGCCAGGTTTCCTCCAGATGTGACGCTTGGCATTCAGGTCAAAGAGTTCAATCTTGTTTTCTTCAGACCAGAGAATCTTGTTTCTCATGGTCAGAGTCCTTAGGTGGCTTTTGGCAAACTCCAAGCGGGCTGTCATGTGCCTTTTACTGAGGAGTGGCTTCTGTCTGGCCACTCTACCATAAAGGCCTGAGTGGTGGAGTGCTGCAGAGATGGTTGTCCTTCTGGAAGGTTCTCCCATCTCCACAAAGGAACTCCGGACCTATTTCAGAGTGACCATCGGGTTCTTGATCACCTCCCTGACCAAGGCCCTTCTCCCCCGATTGCTCAGTTTGGCCGGGCGGCCAGCTCTAGGAAGAGTCTTGATGGTTCCAAACTTCTCCCATTTAAGAATGATGGAGGCCACTGTATTCTTGGGGACCTTCAATGTTGCAGAAATGTTTTGGTACCCTTCCCCAGAGCTGTGCCTCGACACAATCCTGTCTCGGAGCGCTACGGACAATTCCTTCGACCTCATAGCTTGGTTTTTGCTTTGACATGCATTGTCAACTGTGGGACCTTATATAGACAGGAGTGTGCCTTTCCAAATAATGTCCACTCAATTGAATTGACCACAGGTGGACTCCAATCAAGTTGTAGAAACAGCTCAAGGATGATCAATGGAAACAGGATGCACCTGAGCTCAATTTCGAGTCTCATAGCAAAGGGTCTGAATACTTATGTAAATAAGATATTTCAGTTTTTTTATTTTTAATAAATTAGCAAGCATTTCTAAAAACCTGTTTTCGCTTTGTCATTATGGGGTATTGTGTGTAGATTGATCAGGATATTTTATTTTATTTTAATCAATTTTAAAATATGGCTGTAAAGTCACAAAATGTGGAAAAAGTCAAGGGGTCTGAATACTTTCCGAATGCACTGTAGTATACATGCTAATTAGCATGAGGGAGTGTGTTGACAGTAAAGAGTGCTCAATCACCGGATTGGGTCTGTGAAGAGCTAAGAGATATGCTGATAATAAAGCATTCTGCTAGTCTCTCATTATAACCCCTTACCACCTCACCACTCTACTCTGAAGGTCACAGTCATTAGAACCAACACCAAAAGTAGAGCAGAGATGCTAACTTCTGCAAAAATGACAAATCAAAGATACAATAAGGCTGTAGAGATTATTTTTCACAGATACATTTGTCACACAAAATAGCTATACTGTATACCTGTCAGGGTTGTGGTCAATTTCAAAGGCTCTAATATACCACACTCTTCTAATCTGTCAACATAATTGACAGAACCAAAACTATTTAGATTTTTTTCTGTCACTTTCAGATGTCCGACAGTCTATTGTGACAAAGCCATTACTCACATTGATCCAACTCTGCTAAAATGAGACTGTAGCAGCCTGTAACAGTGAGGTTAGCTAGGATGATTAACTAACTACTGGCCCAGCAGGCCTGGGACTGGGAGATGGGTGAGGAGCCGATCCCAGTGAAAAGCTGAAGTGATAGATTACAGGCCTTACATGCTCTGACACTATCAAAAGGACTCAATAACCTCAGGCCTATCTGCTTAGTGGAATCTCCCTGCCGTTGACAGTTGACAAAGCGGACCGGTGGTCAGCTCACTCACTGTCTCGATGACAATATTACCGGTAAATGGATGTCTGTCTGCACTGCACTGGAATACTGTATGTGAGGAGACATAATGGATCTGTACTGCAAATGTTAATATACTGTACTTATCAATAATATCAATAGTAATCAAGTGTAAATCTATAAATGTTATGACATATGAATGGATGATTGATTCACATGAAATGAGTGTCTTGGTTGCAGAGGTACAGTATATGGATTAGATATACAGAGCCGAGTTGACCCCAACATAAAAATCAACACACAGATTCAAACAGCTGCTAAGAGAGACAAGGTGAACTTTCCCTGTGCTGTCCAGAGGGAGAGGAGTTTCTAGAGGAGGGGAAGGTTGACCTAGAGAAGTGGAGGTCACTGGGCCAGCGTGATGTCCTCCTGAGGTCCAGCCATGACAGGCTGATGAAAGAGGAGCAATCAGCAGTGCTGCCCCCCACAGACAGAGCCCACTGCGGGAAGGGCATTAGACCATCGCCACACAAGAGTGTGTGCAAACACAACTTTCTCTCTCTCTCACACACACACAAACACGTGTAATGTACTTAAGTAAAAATACTTTAAAGTACTACTTAAGTCGTTTTGGGGGGTATCTGTACTTTACTATTATTTTTGACAACTTTTACTTTTACTTCACTACATTCCTAAAGAAAATAATGTACTTTTTACTCCATACATTTTACCTGACACCCAAAAGTACTCATTACATTTTGGACAGGAAAATGGTCCAATTCACGCACTTATCAAGACAACACATGGTCATCCCTTCTGCCTCTGATCTGGCGGACTCACTAAACACAAATGCATCTTTTATAAATGATGTCTGAGTGTTGGAGTGTGCCCCTGGCTATCCATAAAAACAAGGAAATAGAGCCGCCTGCTTTGCTTAATAGAAGGAATTTTAAATTACTTCTACTTTTGATACTTAGGTATATTTTAGCAATTACATTTACTTTTGATACTTAAGTATATTTAGAACCAAATACATTTAGACTTTTCCTCAAGAAGTATTTTACTGGGTGACTTTTACTTTTACTTGAGTAACTTTCTATTAAGGTATCTATACTTTTACTCAAGTATGACAATTGGGTACTTTTTCAACCACTGCACACACACAGCTTCTCTCTGGACACACATAACCCTTTCCTGCAGTTTTCCAATAACACATTTTGAAACATTTGCATTTAGTAAATTCATTATTGAAAGAAATGACGCTATTTAAATGTTTTCTTTATTTCCTAGGGTAGTGTGCCATTTGCAACATTATTATATCTATTCCAATGTTCCATTTACATTACTGAGAGAAAATAGGTATTTGGTAGAAATTGTCAGTAAAGTATTTTTATGCTGTGAATGTGATTGTTTAAGCCATTTAATAGTCTTTAACTGTAAGATAATTGCTCCGTCTGACCTGTTTATAGTTGTGCCCTGCTCATTAAAAAGCCTAATTACCAGCAGTATTGTATTTCAGACTTGCATTCACTGGTGAGATGTGCCTGTGAGCCAGGCAGAATGAATGAATGCTCCAAGTAAGTCATTTCATTTGGATTACAAGAATAAAACATATAATTTTGGACTCCATTATCTGTGGCGGCAATGTAGGGAGCCATCAGGAAATGTATTTATTTAAGGTGCCATCTTAATAGAATTTGCATTATGGAACTCATGAATAGAGTAATTTTCTCTTCTTTTTATCACATATTTATAATTGTTAGTTTAATGAATATCTACAGCCATGGGGGCCTTTTGGTTCTTTCCAATATTAGTAAAAAATGAAATAAAATCTATTGGAGCTTATTGTGTCACTCTCCTATTAAGACTAACACATTGGATGGCATGTTGTATGGCAACATTCTACATGATAACCAAATGTTGTGGAAATATAATTTCTCAAGTTATGGTACTATAATGTGTATATTTGGTGTCAAGATGGGAGGGAATAAAGACCCCAGGTATCATATTTACTGAATATTATTTTTTTAATCAAACTTGAGGCAGCATGGTTGGAATGGGGTGTATGACCTTGCTGAAAGTGAAAGGAACAATTAAATAACTATTTTTATACAAGGGGTGGGCCTAATCCTCAACGCTGATTGGTTAAAACCGCATTACAGCCGGTGTCTATTCCACAAGTTACCAACGGATAAATCTATGTCGTTAAAATGCCTATTTACTCTGTTCCATCTGACTGCACAATCCACTGTCTCTTCAGCCCAGCCAGGCTATTTATAAACTTGGTCTCCACTATAAAAAGCATCTAGACATTATCTCACATTTCTTTTAGACTAACATTTAGTTTTCGACAGCGAATATTTGTATAAATCTTGCTGTCTGTCCCTCTGACATTTGCAACATTGTTTCAATATTCAAATTCGATCTTCAGCTGTCCCATAGTAATGAACGTGTCGGGAGTCAGGACGAGACAGACAGGCAGGCAGCGTTTCTCAGCCAGTTGAAATCATGAATCAGCTGGCATCGTTTTTAGGGATATATACAAAGAAATGTCAATTGAAAAAAAGGTAAAATGAAGTGCAGCTGGTTTGCAGTCTTTCCAGCTTCAGTTTGAAGTGATTGTGTTAGCTGTGTTGTTGGCTAGCTCCTCTGAACAACAGTGTCCTGACGAGAGAGCACATTTCCTATGCCAGGCAATATCGTGCCGCATTAGCTCATTGTTATGGATGTATCCAAATAAATGTCACTAGAAAACAACTTAAACAAATGCAAATGCAGCTACTATTGTTATTCTGGCTGCACTGTTTGACGTTACTGTAAGTTAGCCGTAGTTAGCGAGCAAGGGATAAGAACGTTGCCAGCCAGTATGCCAATGGAACATTTAGAATGAACAACTGGGTCGCGTCCAAAGATACAAAACAAAAAGACTGAACGACTGGGTCGCATCTCTGGTCACCGAACCGATAGAACAAATGACCAGCCGGCTTGGGTAGCAACCCTAGATTTGTGTCGGGACTATATCTTGTGGAAGGATGAAATAGTATGACTAAATTCATCAAAATAACATTTTTAATTAAAATATGTAAATCATTATTTTAATACGTTGGTAACCAGTTGTATAAAAGTGATAATGCCCTCAACTTTGACTCGGGCCTAACAACACCCATGCCAATATATCCTCCAAACACCGGCTTCGAGGGCATTATCACTTAATTATACTATGGCATGTTGAATACTGATTGGCTTGAAGGGCATTCTAGAAGGGCATTATTTCCCTATAACACACAGTATTTTTGCATGGTAGAATTCAATGGCTATAGTTAATTATTACATGTTCTATGTTTGCTTTTGAAAGCAAAAGTCAAATTGAAAACATTATTGGCATTGTTGAATTCGATTTGCATAATAGCAAGCTAGGACTGATGGTTTGGTTAGCTAAACTAGCAACTACTGTCTCTATCTATTAAACTTGCTAGCTACTTCAGTGGATGTTGAACACATTTCTAGAGACAAATGTGTTTAATTATAGCCATGGTATAAAAGGGATAATCAACTCGTGGCTCTATGCATTCTCTGGAAAATAATGCAACTCCGTGGAAGGTTAGTTCCACGGAGCGCGTCATAGAACACACCTTCCACGTCGTTCATTATTTTCCATAGAATGCATAGCCTATTGTTGATTATCCCTTACTTACGTAGATGAGAATTCACCACAGCTGTGCATATGGACCTTATTAGTCATATGCTTAAATCATGATCAGAAATGTAATATATTTCATTTTAAAAAATGACCATTGTGATCCTCTGTAGCTCAGCTGGTAGAGCACGGCGCTTGTAACGCCAAGGTAGTGGGTTCGATCCCCGGGACCACCCATACACAAAAAAAAATATGTATGCACGCATGACTGTAAGTCGCTTTGGATAAAAGTGTCTGCTAAATGGCATATTATTATTATTATTATTATTATTATCCTTTGTAATATTCTTATATTTATTTCACGTCATTAGGATGGTACTATGATCCCAGAGATGGTATGAAAATATATTTTCAATTAGCAATGGTTAAGAAATATAATCACATGCAAAGGATACAAAACGCTAAAGAGAGTAATTCAAATCAGCCTTAGAGTCAGTGTGGAGTGTGGATCTGTCACGGAGGAGCTCTGTGTTTAGACTGTCTTTAAACAACCAGCTTTATCATCTCCTGCTTTCCCTCAAGGACATCAAATGACACACAACTAGTCATGCAAAGGAAAGTGATCACTCTGGAAAATGTCATATTTCCCAGTAGAGAAAACCAGAAGATTCCGTAACCCTGGCAGACAAAAGCAAAGTGTGGGGTGGGGGAGGAGAGTTAACATTTTGTTATTCACCACCACACCAAAGTAAACTTCCATCATTTCCATGAGAATAGAGCGCTTAATTTGCTTTCTGTCCAGGTAACTCCCACCCTTACATTATTTCTCAATTACTCTGCCAATGTGAAATTAAGAAATGAATAATGCAGCCACACAGGGCCTGTTTTCCTTTGTGCGAGCCAAGCACATAATGGGTCCTCCACGGAGGAACAAAATCAGGAGGAAGCAGCATACTGCATGAGGAGAGACCAGACAGCTCTACGCCTCCAACTCTACAACAGATGACCCCACGTTTCCTCCATTAATATGAAACATTGGACTTTAAAGGACAGTGGAGTAGGGTTATTTTAATTTATAAAAGGGTGCACAAACACTTGGGTTCGATTGCAATGAACAGATAGAACTTAATGCGCTCCTGTAGGTTACCACTGGATTTCTTAAAACACTACTAACGGGAGATTACATGCACCTGCGGGCTTAATTAAGCTTGATTGCAACGGAAAACCAGCAGATCAGTTGATCTCTCCAAAAGGGTTCTACCTTGACCACAAAGGGTTATCCTATGGGGACAGCAGAAGAACCCTTTTGGAACCCTTTTTTCTAAGAGTGTACAGAGGAAGTTGAATGAGGTAGAGCTGACACATGATATATTAACATCAACACAGACATTTTCATGCTCTCCGAGACCATATCAAGAACACGCTAAACACGACGACCAGCTATCCGATGCCACCAATGTATTCATTCTCAAAGGCTGCATAATCTAACAGACATACTAATAAGTTCACATGTGATTAATTGAACGCAAGGTAGGGCATTCATCCACAGTGTCTTGACCCTTTAATATTTTTTATTTTCAACCACTGACAGTTATTGTTTTATGTCCATTGAAATGCATATTGTTTACTGTGTTTGCAATAACAGTTCATTTACTTTACATGCTATTGATGGCACCCCTAAAGGCACGCTGTCCTATACAAATCTTTCAAAAGATCAGTAGAGGCCAATATTGTTATCTGCTCCTACTCCCCTATTCTCTGGCAGTCATGTCCAAACATTAGTCTAATTCAGCCCTGACTGCCTATGGCTCCATAGAATAATAAAATAATCAGTGGTTTCTTATCCTGTATTCAGCCACTGAAATGAATCAAAGTGAGTGAGGATGGCGGTACAGGCCAGTGCAGTATATCTTTCAGAAATGTGAATTTACAAGTAGCATAGTTAGTGCTCATAAATTCATTATTGCTATTTCCACGGATAGGTTCCCAGCGAGACTCAGTGAATCATCCGCCAACTAGGACTGTCATCTGTCTCTGGGACTGTAATGTGAAAAACACAGCACTTTATCACACACACAACACATGCAGCACAAAGCCATACACACAAAGACCTGAACATATCACATACTGAACACACACAGGAGATATGCTAACCACACACACATATGCAGGGTTGGGTATGTACTTTCTAAATATAATATGTTACAGTTACTAGTTACCTGTCCAAAATTGTAATCAGCAACGTAACTTTTGAATTACACAAACTCAGTAACAAAATCTGATTACTTTCAGTGACTTTTGGATTGCTTTTCCCTTAAGTGGCATTAGAAGAAGACAAATAGGATCCATCAAACACATTTGGTGTGTCATCATAGTGATCTCTGAATTGTGGTCACCTTTTTTCAATACTGAATTGAATGTCATTGAGAAAACAGAAAGGTGTCATAATGCTTTTTTCCCCCTCAAACACCTTTTCTGAATTTAAAAGTAATCCAATAAATAATCATTTTGTTTTTCAAAAGTATCTCTAATCTGATTACAATATATTTTTGCTGGTAACATAACTGATTACAGTTACCGTTTTTTTGTAATCAGATTACCTGTAATCAGCTACTCCCCAACCATGCAATCATACACACACACACACACACACACACACACACACACTCACAATTGTTTTCCCCCAAAATTATGGAAGAATAAATAGCGTAGGCACACTTTAAGTGCCTACTTGATGTAATACAAGTTAATTATCAATAATGATGCTTTTGACATGCTAATTGATTGGAACACTACAAGCACCAATCTGTTGCAATTTTTATAGTTCCTTTACAGTTAATACCAAACACTGCACTATATAAACTAGACAGAGGCAGGTCAGATACCATATTTATCTTAAGGTCCACAGACATTTTGAGGGGGTTCGAAATAATTGAAATATGCCTTAGTCCCAAGGCCTCTGTACACCATTTAGAGATGTCTGGCTGTCTCCAGCATCTCTCAGTGGCATTGAAGAGGCCAGCAAGTTCACTATCACATCTGGAGCAGGCCTATGGGAGAGTGATTTTAATTATGAAACAGAGTCTCAACTCAAGAAAGGAGACCAAACCTCAATCTGCCTTCGCAATCAAAGTCTTTGGGATCCCTACTGTCCTGCACATCGACACAAACACAGACACAGACACAGACACACAGTAATACAGACAGACAGAAAGAAAGAAAGAAAGAAAGAAAGACACACACACACTCATAATGGTCAGTCATATTCATCTATATAAGAGTTACTCAGACATAATTCTCCCCTGTTTCCAGAGTCACTGGCAGTTGATCATTTGGCTATTATTTTTTGCCACTGATAAACTACCGTAATTTTCGGACTATAACCACGCCTTTTTTCCCATTTTTCGACCCTGCGGCTTATATAACGGTGCGGCTAATCTATGGATTTTTACAGCTAACGGCCACTAGAAGACCTCCTAAATATATGGATTTTACAGGTTACAGTCCACCAACTTTAACTCTATGGGCTCTATGACCGGTCCGCGCCCCACACCTTTAAGCGGTGGGCTCCAGCAGGAAAAGCTGGAGGCCGGAAAAGAGTGAGACAGTTAGCGTGCAAAAGTAAAAGTGGAACCGAGAGTGGTACGAGAGACAGAACGAGAGACAGAACGAGAGCAAGACAGACAGACATTACGAGAGCGAGACAGTTTGTGCAAAGGAAGTTTTCAAGCAGCCATCTTTTTCCAGACAATCCCCTCTGTGCACGAACCCTTACATATGGTAATTAAACATTAAAACACCTGCGGCTTATAGTCCAGTGCGGCTTATACAGTGGGGAGAACAAGTATTTGATACACTTACGATTTTGCAGGTTTTCCTACTTACAAAGCATGTAGAGGTCTGTAATTCTTATCATAGGGACACTTCAACTGTGAGAGACGGAATCTAAAACAAAAATCCAGAAAATCACATTGTATGATTTTTTTGTAATTAATTTGCATTTTATTGCATGACATAAGTATTTGATCACCTACCAACCAGTAAGAATTCCGGCTCTCACAGACCTTATTAGTTTTTCTTTAAGAAGCCCTCCTGTTCTCCACTCATTACCTGTATTAACTGCACCTGTTTGAACTCGTTACCTGTATAAAAGACACCTGTCCACACACTCAATCAAACAGACTCCAACCTCTCCACAATGGCCAAGACCAGAGAGCTGTGTAAGGACATCAGGAATACAATTGTAGACCTGCACAAGGCTGGGATGGGCAACAGGACAATAGGCAAGCAGTTTGGTGAGAAGGCAACAACTGTTGGCGCAATTATTAGAAAATGGAAGAAGTTCAAGATGACGGTCAATTACCCTCGGTCTGGGGCTCCATCCAAGATCTCACCTCGTGGGGCATCAATGATCATGAGGAAGGTGAGGGATCAGCCCAGAACTACACGGCAGGACCTGGTCAATGACCTGAAGAGAACTGGGACCACAGTCTCAAAGAAAACCATTAGTAACACACTACGCCGTCATGGATTAAAATTCTGCAGCGCACACAAGGTCCCCCTGCTCAGCGCATGCCCAGGCCCGTCTGAAGTTTGCCAATGACCATCTGGATGATCCAGAGGAGGAATGGGAGAAGGTCATGTGGTCTGATGAGACAAAAATAGAGCTTTTTGGTCTAAACTCCACTCGCCGTGTTTGGAGGAAGAAGAAGGATGAGTACAACCCCAAGAACACCATCCCAACCGTGAAGCATGGAGGTGGAAACATCATTCTTTGGGGATGCGTTTCTGCAAAGGGGACAGGACAACTGCACCGTATTGAGGGGAGGATGGATGGGGCCATGTATCGCGAGATCTTGGCCAACAACCTCCTTCCCTCAGTAAGAGCATGGAAGATGGGTCGTGGCTGGGTCTTCCAGCATGACAATGACCCGAAACACACAGCCAGGGCAACTAAGGAGTGGCTCCATATGAAGCATCTCAAGGTCCTGGAGTGGCCTAGCCAGTCTCCAGACCTGAACCCAATAGAACATATTTGGAGGGAGCTGAAAGTCCGTATTGCCCAGCGACAGCCCCGAAACCTGAAGGATCTGGAGAAGGTCTGTATGGAGGAGTGGGCCAAAATCCCTGCTGCAGTGTGTGCAAACTTGGTCAAGACCTACAGGAAACGTATGATCTCTGTAAATGCAAACAAAGGTTTCTGTACCAAATATTAAGTTCTGCTTTTCTGATGTATCAAATACTTATGTCATGCAATAAAATGCACATTAATTACTTAAAAATCATACAATGTGATTTTCTGGATTTTTGTTTTAGATTCCGCCTCTCACAGTTGAAGTGTACCTATGATAAAAATTACAGACCTCTACATGCTTTGTAAGTAGGAAAACCTGCAAAATTGGCAGTGTATCAAATACTTGTTCTCCCCACTGTATATGTACACATCATTCAATTTAGCTGCTGCGGCTTATACTCCGGTGCGCCTTATAGTGCGGAAAATACGGTAATGCTTTTTCACTTTTCTGTCCAACTTGTCTGGACAATAAAAGAGAGATTTTACAACATAATGGAAACAAAATATGCTTTCTCTGATTTCAAAATGGCACAAATAGATTGATGTTTCATAAACAGTTCCATAAGAGACATGCAAGGTCTTCTGAGAAATAACAAAACACAATTGCAATTGTCCATGTCATTGCTGCCCAGCAGGAGAGAATCCAGGAGGTAAATATGCTTCTCAAAATGCATCTGCTGAAAAGAGTCTACAACTGTTTGATTATAGGCCTACAACCAACTGATGGGAAAAGTAGCCCACCCTGTCCTCTGTCATCATCCACTCAGGTATTGTCCAATAAACTAATTGTTGCCAAAATGGTTTAAAAATACTAATTACAGCTCTCATAAGTTAATTGTGCAGTTCCTAGAAAAGGTTTTCATAATACACAGTGACATTCAAGCAAACATTGTCGAATCAATCAATTTGTACTGTAGATATTTTGCAAAACATTTTGTGCAATGCTTGGCCTATGTTCCTGGAATATTGACACTGCAGTGTGGTCTACATAAAGATGTTCACATGCAATATATTTGTAGATGTTAGTTCTTATAAAAAAATATTATTACTTAAAGATGTTTACATGCAATATACAGTGAACAAAAATATAAACACAACATGTAAAGTGTTGGTCCCATGTTTCATGAGCTGAAATAAAAAATCCCAGAAATGTTCCATATGCACAAAAATATTATTTCTTTCTAATTCTGTGCACACATTTGTTTACATCCCTGTTAGTGAGCATTTCTCATTTGCCAAGATAATCCACCCACCAGACAGGTGTGGCATATCAAGAAGCTGATTAAACAGCATGATCATTACACAGGTGCACCTTGTGCTGGGTACAATAAAAGGCCACTTTAAAATGTGCAGTTTTGTCACACAACACAATGCCAGAGATGTGTCAAGTTTTGAGGGAGCGTGCAATTGGCATGCTGACTGCAGGAATGTCCACCAGAGCTGTTGTCAGAGAATGTAATGTTCATTTCTCAACCATAAGCTGCCTCCAATGTTGTTTTAGAGAATTTGGCAGTACATCCAACTGGCCTCACAGCCGCAGACCACGTGTAACCACGCCAGCCCAGGATCTCCACATCCGGCTTCTTCACCTGCGGGGAGGTGCTGAGGAGTATTTATGTCTGTAATAAAGCCATTTTGTGGGGGAAAACTCATTCTGATTGGCTGGGGCCTTACTCCCCAGTGGGTGGGCCTGGCTGCCAAGTGGGTGGGCCTATGCCCTCCAAGGCCTACCCATGGCTGCACCCCTGCCCAGTCATGTGAAATCCATAGATTAGTTCCTAGTGAATTTATTTCAATTGACTGATTTCCTTACATGAACTGTAACTCAGTAAAATTGTTGCATGTTGCATTTATATTTTTGTTTATTATATTTGTAATCTTATAAGATCCTTATGATTCCCTAACATTCAACTAAAACCTGTTAGATAGAAAAGGGCAAGTCAGAACAAGCGTGGGGGTGGCTCCATGTGAGATGAGAAAAGAGAGAGAGCAAGTTACTGCCTTTGAAGTAGGGTTCAGGTGAGAAGAATGTAAATATGTTGGCAAGACTAAATGTAATAACAACAAATGTACTAAATGTACATATGTATTAAATGAAATGACCACAAATGCATTTAGGCAATAACATCTGCATGTGGATTACAAATGGAAATGTACAGCTTTTAGACAGACATGAAAGTAAAGATTAAATCTAATGGGGCAACGGTTGGGTGGAAAACCAACAGAATAACCTACCTAACATTATAGCCAAACAACTCAGTGATCCTCCAGATGTCAAATGCTTGTTTTTCGAGGGAGAAGTCTTTAGGTGAGAACTTCATTTATTGATGACTAGGGCGGAGAAAGAGCAGACCAGTATATATTGTGCATCGACCCTAAACAAGACTAACGCCCCATAGAGAACCATGATGAGGAGCTAGACATGAAAACAGAGCTTTGTGTAAGATAGCACAAGGAATAATTTAGTAAGGCAAGTCATTTAGTAGCGATAATGTATATGAAATAAAACATCTTCAAAGAAAATTCTAAAGAAAAAGAAACCTGTGCATACAAATGTTTAATTGGAGATGTGTAGTGGCTTGCAATATTCAGCTTTTGTAAAAACAAAAAAGTAGGCCATTTTTTGTTTGTCTAATATTATATTAAAGAGGCTGACTTTTCTAAAATGCAAAGCTTTTGTTTTCTTTGTCCCTTCCAGAATCTTAACTGTGTCCCTTCGAAACTAGATGTGAAACATTACTTTACTTTCCATGGACAAACATGCATGATGGGATAAATGTTTCATGACCTATGTGTGTTTCTTTGTGTGTGTGTGTTGGATGAAAAGTGGACTGGGAAGACATCCAGACGAACTGTATCACTGCAGGGTAAAACTCAAAAGCCTCCAATTCCTGTCACGCCCACCCCCATCCTGGCCTTGGCACTGCCAGCCGTCGGGGTCCTCTGAGTGGGCTGTGGCGCAGGCTCAGAGGGGGTCCTGGTGGAGCCCCATTCCCACCAGGCTGTGGAGCCCTGAACAGACATGGACGTAAACTCGATAGAGATAAAAAGGTTGAGGCTTAGTGCCTCCTGCAGCTCAGAATACTCAATGACCTGATTACTCTCGTATGGTTGCCGGCATGGAAGCACAATGATCCATGCAGCCAGCCGGCTGGACATGAGGGTCTACAGTCGCCAGGAGCAGAGAATTTCACTGCACTATCAGCAGAACATGGGCCTGGAGGAGAGAGGGGAGGAAAGGGGAGGAGAGCAGAAACGATCATAGAGTAGAATATCAGTTAAGAGACGGAGAGGGAGATGTTTTAAAGGAGGATTCTGACAGACAGTCGAGGAATGGGTTAGGAGAGTTGTCAAATGCCATCACAGTAAAGAAGCTACATATAACCCTTTCCAAGAGGAGGGTTAAACCAGATACAGCACAGTGCACCACACAAAACATAGAAGATAAACCATGGAACCTGGTGACAAATGCATACAGTGATAGGAACTATAGCAGATCCACTATCAAAACTATCCATAATGAATAATCTTATAGTCAACACTGTACATCTTCTCGACTGAGCTTACATTTAAATACACTGCTCAAAAAAATAAAGGGAACACTAAAATAACACATCCTAGATCTGAATGAATGAAATAATCTTATTAAATACTTTTTTCTTTACATAGTTGAATGTGCTGACAACAAAATCACACAAAAATGATCAATGGAAATCAAATGTATTAACCCATGGAGGTCTGGATTTGGAGTCACACTCAAAATTAAAGTGGAAAACCACACTATAGGCTGATCCAACTTTGATGTAATGTCCTTAAAACAAGTCAAAATGAGGCTCAGTAGTGTGTGTGGCCTCCACGTGCCTGTATGACCTCCCTACAACACCTGGGCATGCTCCTGATGAGGTGGCGGATGGTCTCCTGAGGGATCTCCTCCCAGACCTGGACTAAAGCATCCGCCAACTCCTGGACAGTCTGTGGTGCAACGTGGCGTTGGTGGATGGAGCGAGACATGATGTCCCAGATGTGCTCAATTGGATTAAGGTCTGGGGAACGGGCGGTCCATAGCATCAATGCCTTTCTCTTGCAGGAACTGCTGACACACTCCAGCCACATGAGGTCTAGCATTGTCTTGCATTAGGAGGAACCCAGGGCCAACCGCACCAGCATATGGTCTCACAAGGGGTCTGAGGATCTCATCTCGGTACCTTTCTGACCGTTTGAGCAGACACATGCACATTTGTGGCCTGCTGGAGGTCATTTTGCAGGGCTCTGGCAGTGCTCCTCCTGCTCCTCCTTGCACAAAGGCGGAGGTAGCAGTCCTGCTGCTGAGTTGTTGCCCTCCTACGGCCTCCTCCACGTCTCCTGGTAGCGCCTCCATGCTCTGGACACTACGCTGACAGACACAGCAAACCTTCTTGCCACAGCTCGCATTGATGTGCCATCCTGGATGAGCTGCACTACCTGAGCCACTTGTGTGGGTTGTAGACTCCGTCTCATGCTACCACTAGAGTGAAAGCACCGCAAGCACTGCAAGCTAACAATAAGATAGCATTGACTTTGCTCCCTAAAGCCAAACCTATTTTATGATAATTATGTTAACCTTCAAAACTATGTGAAGCTAACTCTCAGTTGGATAACATAATTGTTCAGAAAGGCAAATCACATTTCAAGAGGAATGTATTTCGTGAACAGAATAAGCACTCATCTTTTTTTTTAATGATGTAAGAAAACACAGGTAATGGGTTCCAGTTCTACAATGCGGATGATCAATGAGTATACAAAACATTAAGAACACTTGCTCTTTCCATGACATAGACTGACCAGGTGAAAGCTATGATCTCTTACTGATGTCACTTGTTAAATCCACTTAAATCAGTGTAGATGAAGGTGAAGAGACATGGATTGTTTATTTGTGCCATTCAGAGGGTGAATGGGCAAGACAAAATATTTAAGTGCCTTTGAACTGGGTATGGTATTAGGTGCCAGGCGCACCGGTTTGTGTCAAGAACTGCAACGCTGCTGGGTTTTTCACGCTCAACAGTTTCCCGTGTGTATCAACAATGGTCCACCACCCAAAGGACATCCAGCCAACTTGACACAACTATTGGACGCATTGGAGTCAACATGGGACAGCATCCCTGTGGAATGCTTTCGACACCTTGTAGAGTCCATGCCCTGAAGAATTGAGGCTGTTCTGAGGGCAAAAGGTGGGGGGTGAAACTCAATATTAGTATGGTGTCCCTTTGTTTGGTATACTCAGTGTACATTACCCTGTAGGCCTACTCAACCTTTTGGATATATAGGCTAGCATGCCAAAGCTTGGGGGTGGCATTGACTCAAGCATTCTTCCATCATTGTGACATTTAATGTGATCACATCAAAGACAGGGCTGTGTAGAAAGGCTGTCTGAGATGGGAAGAGATCATTTCAGACAAGAGCTCACTCATTGAGAAGGAGCTGTATCACTGTACAGGGGCGTCATTGATTATTAGAGCGGGCACGATGTACGTGAGGATGGAGGAATGGGGTGGTCCAGAGGGGGCCTGGGCGCATGGAAGTTGGAATATTTTGCATTTTTCAAACACCTGAAACAGCTTTTTCCTGCATAATCATGATGCCTAATTCTATTCTACACATTCCAGAGGGTGTCATTCTGACTGTTGTAAATCACACATCTCAATATCCTACACTAAAACGCCTAGGATATTACATCCAAATTAAAACACAGTACATTGGATCATAACACACATCATCAATACAGGCACATATCATGGCATCATAATTAATACACACATAGGTCTATCATGATATTATCATAAGGTGCCAGATCACATTTAAATAAAGTATTTTTCTGCATATCTAAGCATACCTCTTGAGCCGTCTGTATCTTCCTGACTGGTGGTTACATTTTTTAAGAAACTATGCTTCTCTGCATCTCTGCTAAAATCTAGGTAAAATATTTAAAGGAATGTAAGTCTTTTTCAGTACATCTAGTAATTGCATACCAGCAGGCATGCCAGCTAAGACAGTTAGACAAGCTACTCTAACTGTATTGATGGCCTGAAATGGCTGGGTAGTTAGTTATGATGTTGGGAGGTTAGCTAAAGCCAACTTCAGAAATTGCTAGGTGGCTAGTATTACAGAGAAACAAAACATCATTTTTTAAAATTTATTCAGCAACAAGGAATCAATAGGCTACATAGCTTGATTAAATTAATTTATAAACAAACATACCTCCTGTGAGTCCTGCCCATCACCTGCAGCTAAAATCAAATCAAACGCTGTGTGTGTCACTCTACACTCTCTCTCTTCCTCCACTGACATTACTGCATACACTAGAGTATCTAGCATATCTTTGCTCTGTGCACCTTGTAAGGAACCACTTACTAGGGAGAATAGGGGGGTACTCTTTACATTTTACATTTACATTTTAGTCGTTTAGCAGACGCTCTTATCCAGTGCATACATTTTCATACTGGCCCCCCGTGGGAAACGAACCCACAACCCTGGCGTTGCAAGCGCCATGCTCTACCAACTGAGCTACAGGGGACTACCTGGTCCAGTCAGTGTGTCCCCCTCCACAAAATACAGCTGACAGATATTACTATAAATAATTATGAAAAATACCATAACATGTTTTAGTAATTAATATAACATATGAAAAAACTGGATAAATCTGAGGGAACACATGCCCTTGTGCCCCCTATTGGCATGACGCCACTGTCAATGTACATACTACGATCTGAGAAGATGGTGCTGATTGCAAAAACCTATAAACCTTTGTCTCTATTTAGCCTACAATACAAATATGCCTAGAAAACACATGAGACTGACAACGGAGAACAGCCAGAATAAAATAGGTTTTCTGATGTGTCAACATCACCATCCCTTCAGACTTCCCTCTACATCAAAGCTAAGTGAAGATTTACTATAGACAGTATATGGTGTGTGGTTCTGATGTCTTCAAGTGTGACTAGTGTATTCTCTCCACCACAGTGGTCTGTGACTGTCAAAGCAGAAACTCTGATCTGAGTGATTCTGGAGAGGCTGGCAATAGAAAACACACAGCAATATTCAAGGGGATTCATATAAAAAGGTCTGAGAAATCATTGACCTTCTTGGTGCGACCGCCGATGTCTGTCACATTTGTTTGATCTCCTTGAGAACGCAATGTGAAGAACATATCTGTCATCCACTGACATTTACCTCAATGACAACATAGCTCTCAAACAGTTACCTAGGGGCTATTTCCAGAACTAAGGCAGTGGTAATCCCGGCCTGTGCGTCTGGTAATGTGTGTTGCTAGATTGAACGATAATGAGAGATCATTGTGCCGCGCTAATCACAGCTCTTTCTTTCCCTCCATTTGCTACCTCGGGAAGAGGGGGGGAAATGTTGTTAATTATGAATTTCAATAGGATTACTAGATCTATGTAATCAACTATTCTGAGTATCTCACTAATGACAAATTCATCCAAAAAGGAGATGTTTAATCAAAGGGTGTGATTTGTGTTGTCAGGGAGATTTGCATGCCTGTGAGGGGAGGGACCCTAAAGGGCTTGGCAGTGGGCATGTTTAACGCTGATATGACAAGTTATAATCCATAATTTTAAACTTGACCTTCAGCCATGTTCTGCCAGAGCAAAGTTACAACACCAACGGACAACATGATTAGGCTTTCCTATCCGTGGCATACAGTAGAAGGCAGACATACACACTATAGATATTTATCTGTTTGTCTTTGATGTTCATTCAAACTGAGACTTACTGAGACTTACTCTTATGAAGTTTGGTCCGGGTTCACTGGATCAAAAGAGGTAGATCACTGGCACTGATTAAAAGGGTAATGATGTGTCATCCCTTATTGGAGCCTTATGATGATGTTAAAAGGTAGTAATACTTCAATTAGAGTCTTGTTGATATAAACAGTAAACATAAAAAAAGTATACCATGATAAATTGTGGGACATATTCTACCAATTTGTAAACATCTCCGCTTTAAAGATTATTTCATATACTGTACAGTGTAAACTCAGGAAGTTTATATCATTAACGACTGCTGTACTACTATGCTATATGCAATGCAATGCAAAAGTGATTTATGCCAAGCAGACATTCTACATACAGTATATTGTAATTCTAATAGAAAACATCATCAATTAGAATCTTCATGAGTGTAATTTCAATGTACATAGCACTGCCTTGTTGAAACAGGGTCATTAGAGGCACAATGCTAATTTAACTTAGCACACATTACCCTGGCCTGGATGGCACATGCAATGCTAATAGGTCATTTGCCTCATCTTCTTGAGTAAACTTCTCATAGCTGGTCTATGGTCTAGGAGCCCTGTGCTTACCTTCAACTATGCTGTTTACCAGAGCTAATTAAGCAAAATCAAATTATTTTATATTACCCAATACCTGGATCATGTTCCATAAAAGGTAGGGCATTTTATGGAACTTATAGTTCAGATTCAGACTGACTCTTGGACAGCCAGCGTCTATCTTGTTAATTTACCCAGAAAACCCATTGCCGGGAAACTCCATCAATAAACCCGACAGGTAGGGAAACACTGTAGGCCTGACGGCATCATAAAACACATTTTCTCCCTCAAATATCTCACCAAACTCTCCATCTCATCGACTGGAAGTGACACCTGCTTTCTCATTACCCAACGTTATTGAAAAGCCAATATGTTTTTTCCAGAGTCAAGTCACGGTGTTACCTGCATTTCAAGTCATATATGCAACGCAGCACGTCAGCTCTCATGGTGTGTGTGTGTTCATGTCAATGTGTGTGTTTGTGTGTGTGTGTGTGTGTTCCCAAGGTTTCCATTAGGAAAATTTGGCGCCGGATAACGTGACCTGGAAGATTTTAATCTACCGGCCATTTGAAATTTACGGGACCTACAGTCATAGTCAAAAGTTTTGAGAATGACACAAATATTAATTGACAGCATGCCAGGGCGGATTGCAGAGGTCTTGAAAAAGAAGGGTCAACACTGCAAATATTGATTATTTGCATAAACTTAATGTAATTGTCAATAAAAGCCTTTGACACTTATGGAATCCTTGTAATTATACTTCAGTATACCATAGTAACATCTGACAAAAATATCTAAAAACACTGAAGCAGCAAACTTTGTGTAGACCAATACTTGTGTCATTCTCAAAAGACCACGACTGTACTGTATATGCATTGGGTGCGTAATCCATGTGCTCAGAATGACAGAAATCACATTTAGATTATGGTAATTCATCTTAACAGAACATTCAACTCCTGTAATGAAGCAGCCAATAAAACGTCATTTTCAAACATTTGCCAAAATGAAATTCGCGGGAAAATACCATTCTAAACAGCGCACCTGATGCGTGTGGTTCCATATGTGACAGAGATTAAAATATATGTTAGAAACGTAGAAAGAAGGGGAAACTAAAGATGCAACAACTAGGATGGTTTGCTAATATGACTAGGATCATGCCTTTGGCTTCTGGACAACTACAGAAAGTTCATATAAAAACCAATAGAACAGGAGATGAACGCTGGTTTCAATGGCATATTAAGTCTTTATAAAATAATTGTACCGATGTTTCAATGGTCGGATTTTTCCTAAGTTACTTTGAAGCAAGGTAAGACATGCCTCATAATATGAAGTCAAATGTTCAGGTTTCAAGCAATTAAGTATCAGTTTTCAAAATGCATTCTGCCTCCAGCTCACACTGCAAAGTGATCGTTGACGCGCTGATAGCCTGCCTACTGTTGCCTATGCACTTGAATGGCGAATGTGAGGCACGCTTCAATTACCAGTTAATAAATAAAAATAGTAGCTATTTTTAATCGTGACCATCAAAACTGTTTTTAACCTGCGATTGCATTTAGAATTTTTGCATAATGACTGGGCTTATATAAAAGCATGTTTCACTCCAGCAGCAACGAGCTGAGAAGCTGCAACAGCAGGTCTAGAGCTGAGGTAATATTCTGCTCAAAATAGGCTCTGTATGCTATGCTTAAGTTTCACTAAGTTATGCAAATTACTTATAGACCGATAAGCTTAACGGTCAAATGTGTTTACATTGACTGGCATTTCCATCGCTGAATAAAAATAATTATTTTGCAATGGGATTGTTTTTTCTCCCGGTCAATTTGGACTGCAATAACTTTATTTATCGGCATTTTTAATTATTATTATTTTTTTTTGCCGGCTATTACCGGCTAACAGAAACCCTGGTGCATGCATGTGTCATGTTCGTCGAAAGGAGTGGACCAAGGCGCAGCGTGATACGAGTACATACTTTTATTTTAGTACTTTCAAATAAACAAAACAACAAAACGATACGTGAAGTCCTCGGTTATACAATACAAACCGAGGGGCAGGAACAGGCCGGGCCAGGCTGACGACGCGCACCACAGGCTTGGTGCGGGGGGCAGGAATGGGCCGGACCGGGCTGATGACGCGCACCACTGACTTGGTGCGGGGAGCAGGAACGGGCTGGACCGGACTGACGACGCGCACCATTGGCTTGGTGCGGGGTGCAGGAACGGGCCGGACCGGGCTGACGAAGCGCACCATTGGCTTGGTGCGGGGTGCAGGAACGGGCCGGGCCGGGCTGGCGACGCGCACCATAGGCTTGGTGCGGGGAGCAGGAAACGGCCGGGCCGGGCTGGCGACGCGCACCATAGGCTTGGTGCGGGGAGCAGGAACCGGCCGGGCCGGGCTGGCGACGCGCACCATAGGCTTGGTGCGAGGGGCAGGAACAGGCCGGACCGGGCTGTGAAGACGGACTGGAGGTCTGGAGCGAAGAGCTGACACAACCCGTCCTGGCTGAATGCCTATTTTTACACACTCTGTGTGAGGCAAATACACAAAACAACAAAACGATACGTGAAGTCCTCGGTTATACAATACAAACCAACACGGAACAAGATCCCACGAATAACAAGTGCACACAAGGCTGCCTAAGTATGGTTCCCAATCAGAGACAACAAGCAACAGCTGATTCTCGTTGCCTCTGATTGAGAACCACCCCGACCAACACAGAAACACATAACCTAGAACATACCATAGAAACACGAAACATAGACTCTACACAACGAAACTAACACCCTGGCTCAACATAAAAGAGTCCCCAGAGCCAGGGCGTGACAGTACCCCCCCCCCCAAAGGCGCGGACTGCGACCGCGCCAACATAAACCCAACAGGGGAGGGGCCGGGTGGGCATTCCTCCTCGGAGGCGGAACCGGCTCCGGGCGTGACCACCACCCTCTAACAACCCCCCCCGTAGCGCCCCTGGTCTGGTCCCGCTGGCTGGAGCTGGACTAGACATCGGTGGAGCGGATTGCTTAGGCTCCGGTGTGGCGCAGCTGACCGGTACCTGACCAGGCACCGGTGAAACGGGCACGGGCTGTGCCGGACTGACGACGCGCACCACAGGCTTGGTGCGGGGAGAAGGAATAGGCCGGACCGGGCTGACGAAGCGCACCATTGGCTTGGTGCGGGGTGCAGGAACGGGCCGGACCGGGCTGACGAAGCGCACCATTGGCTTGGTGCAGGGTGCAGGAACGGGCCGGGCCGGGCTGGCGACGCGCACCACAGGCTTGGTGCGGGGAGCAGGAATGGGCCGGACCGGGCTGATGACGCGCACCACTGACTTGGTGCGGGGAGCAGGAACGGGCTGGACCGGACTGGCGACGCGCACCATTTGCTTGGTGCGAGGGACAGGAACAGGCCGGGCCGGGCTGGCGACGCGCACCATTGGCTTGGTGCGAGGGGCAGGAACAGGCCGGGCCGGGCTGGCGACGCGCACCATAGGCTTGGTGCGAGGGGCAGGAACAGGCCGGACCGGGCTGTGAAGACGGACTGGAGGTCTGGAGCGAAGAGCTGACACAACCCGTCCTGGCTGAATGCCTATTTTTACACACTCTGTGTGAGGCAAATACACAAAACAACAAAACGATACGTGAAGTCCTCGGTTATACAATACAAACCAACACGGAACAAGATCCCACGAATAACAAGTGCACACAAGGCTGCCTAAGTATGGTTCCCAATCAGAGACAACAAGCAACAGCTGATTCTCGTTGCCTCTGATTGAGAACCACCCCGGCCAACACAGAAACACATAACCTAGAACATACCATAGAAACACGAAACATAGACTCTACACAACGAAACTAACACCCTGGCTCAACATAAAAGAGTCCCCAGAGCCAGGGCGTGACAGTACCCCCCCCCCCAAAGGCGCGGACTGCGACCGCGCCAACATAAACCCAACAGGGGAGGGGCCGGGTGGGCATTCCTCCTCGGAGGCGGAACCGGCTCCGGGCGTGACCACCACCCTCTAACAACCCCCCCCGTAGCGCCCCTGGTCTGGTCCCGCTGGCTGGAGCTGGACTAGACATCGGTGGAGCGGATTGCTTAGGCTCCGGTGTGGCGCAGCTGACCGGTACCTGACCAGGCACCGGTGAAACGGGCACGGGCTGTGCCGGACTGACGACGCGCACCACAGGCTTGGTGCGGGGAGAAGGGAATGGGCCGGACCGGGCTGACGAGCGCACCATTGGCTTGGTGCGGGGTGCAGGAACGGGCCGGACCGGGCTGACGAAGCGCACCATTGGCTTGGTGCAGGGTGCAGGAACGGGCCGGGCCGGGCTGGCGACGCGCACCACAGGCTTGGTGCGGGGAGCAGGAATGGGCCGGACCGGGCTGATGACGCGCACCACTGACTTGGTGCGGGGAGCAGGAACGGGCTGGACCGGACTGGCGACGCGCACCATTTGCTTGGTGCGAGGGACAGGAACAGGCCGGGCCGGGCTGGCGACGCGCACCATTGGCTTGGTGCGAGGGGCAGGAACAGGCCGGGCCGGGCTGGCGACGCGCACCATAGGCTTGGTGCGAGGGGCAGGAACAGGCCGGACCGGGCTGTGAAGACGGACTGGAGGTCTGGAGCGAAGAGCTGACACAACCCGTCCTGGCTGAATGCCTATTTTTACACACTCTGTGTGAGGCAAATACACAAAACAACAAAACGATACGTGAAGTCCTCGGTTATACAATACAAACCAACACGGAACAAGATCCCACGAATAACAAGTGCACACAAGGCTGCCTAAGTATGGTTCCCAATCAGAGACAACAAGCAACAGCTGATTCTCGTTGCCTCTGATTGAGAACCACCCCGCCAACACAGAAACACATAACCTAGAACATACCATAGAAACACGAAACATAGACTCTACACAACGAAACTAACACCCTGGCTCAACATAAAAGAGTCCCCAGAGCCAGGGCGTGACAGTACCCCCCCCCCCAAAGGCGCGGACTGCGACCGCGCCAACATAAACCCAACAGGGGAGGGGCCGGGTGGGCATTCCTCCTCGGAGGCGGAACCGGCTCCGGGCGTGACCACCACCCTCTAACAACCCCCCCCCGTAGCGCCCCTGGTCTGGTCCCGCTGGCTGGAGCTGGACTGGACATCGGTGGAGCGGATTGCTTAGGCTCCGGTGTGGCGCAGCTGACCGGTACCTGACCAGGCACCGGTGAAACGGGCACGGGCTGTGCCGGACTGACGACGCGCACCACAGGCTTGGTGCGGGGAGCAGGAATGGGCCGGACCGGGCTGACGAAGCGCACCATTGGCTTGGTGAGGGGTGCAGGAACGGGCTGGACCGGGCTGACGAAGCGCACCATTGGCTTGGTGCGGGGTGCAGGAACGGGCCGGGCCGGGCTGGCGACGCGCACCATAGGCTTGGTGTGGGGAGCAGGAACCGGCCGGGCCGGGCTGGCGACGCGCACCATAGGCTTGGTGCGGGGAGCAGGAACCGGCCGGGCCGGGCTGGCGACGCGCACCATTTGCTTGGTGCGAGGGGCAGGAACAGGCCGGGCCGGGCTGGCGACGCGCACCATTGGCTTGGTGCGAGTGGCAGGAACGGGCCGGGCCGGGCTGGCGACGCGCACCATAGGCTTGGTGCGGGGAGCAGGAACAGGCCGGGCTGGCGACGCGCACCATTTGCTTGGTGCGAGGGGCAGGAACAGGCCGGGCCGGGCTGACGACGCACACCACAGGCTTGGTGCGGGGAGCAGGAATGGGCCGGACCGGGCTGATGACGCGCACCACTGACTTGGTGCGGGGAGCAGGAACGGGCTGGACCGGACTGACGACGCGCACCATTGGCTTGGTGCGGGGAGCAGGAAACGGCCGGGCCGGGCTGGCGACGCGCACCATAGGCTTGGTGCGGGGAGCAGGAACCGGCCGGGCCGGGCTGGCGACACGCACCATTTGCTTGGTGCGAGGGGCAGGAACAGGCCGGGCCGGGCTGGCGACGCGCACCATTGGCTTGGTGCGAGGGGCAGGAACAGGCCGGGCCGGGCTGGAGACACGCACCATAGGCTTGGTGCAGGGAGCAGGAACAGGCCGGACCGGGCTGTGAAGACGGACTGGAGGTCTGGAGCGAAGAGCTGACACAACCCGTCCTGGCTGAATGCCTATTTTTACACACTCTGTGTGAGGCATCAGCACAGGACGTACAGGGCTGTGTACTCGCACTGGCACTACAGCACGTGACACTGGCGCAGGATATCCGGGACCGAGGAGGGGTACTGGAGGCCACGAGCGTTGAGCCGGCACACTCCGTCCTGGCTGCATGCCCACCTTAGCACGACACGTGCGTGGTGCTCGCACAGGACGTACCGGACTGTGCCGGACCACTCGCGGCACAGTACGCAGCTCCGCATACCTCGGAACCTGCCCAGTCTCACGCTGCCTAGCCTGAGTACGGGGAGTTGGCTCTGCTCTACCTCTAGGCTCCGCCAACCTCCCTTCCAGCCCCCCAAACCCGGTGGCCTCCTCTCCTAATCCCCAAACTCGCCCTGTAGCTGCCTCCAGCAGCCCCGTCGTCCATGCCGTGTGCCCCCCCCCCTAAACTTTTCTTGGGGTTTTCTCTTGCGTGTCCGACGTCGGCCCGGTTGGCGCCGCTGCTCCTCTCTATGGCGCGCCTCCACCGTCTCCTCCCACGGACGGCGATCCATACCGGCCGGGATTTCCTCCCAAGTCCAGGACCCCTGCCCGTCCAAGATCTCCTCCCAAGTCCAGGCTGTCTGCTCCTGGGCACGCTGCTTGTCCTGTTTTGGTGGGATCTTCTGTCACGATCGTCATACGAAGCAGACCAAGGCGCAGCATGATACGAGTACATACTTTTATTTTAGTACTTTCAAATACACAAAACAACAAAACGATACGTGAAGTCCTCGGTTATACAATACAAACCAACACAGAACAAGATCCCACGAATAACAAGTGCACACAAGGCTGCCTAAGCAACAGCTGATTCTCGTTGCCTCTGATTGAGAACCACCCCGGCCAACACAGAAACACATAACCTAGAACATACCATAGAAACACGAAACATAGACTCTACACAACGAAACTAACACCCTGGCTCAACATACAAGAGTCCCCAGAGCCAGGGCGTGACAGCATGTGTGTGTGTACCAGTGGTCGGTGTCGTTTAAGATGAGGGAGAACCATTTTTTTTAGGGGGGCTTATTTCTATTACAGCATATTGGATGACAGTCATTCATATTCCATTCACCCAGCTCAATGTAACATCGATAGGTTTAGACTACTACTACAGAACCATCATGAGGTTGCTACAACCTAGCCTACAAATGAAAGTTTACAACGAAGGTGCACAGGTCGAGAGAAATTTGAGTAATCAAGGTGACAGACAGTGACACATTCAATACCGTCTTGCACACTCTTGCTTGCATCTAGCATCTAGCTGATCTAGGTTGTAGACATTAGTCCAACAGTTGCAAACGAGAGTTTCTATTGGACAAATTCAGGTATGTTTATCCCCGTTTCGTTCCATTTGCTTCCGTTTAAGAAAAGTTTTTCAACAGAATCGGCAGAATGAATACACCCCTGATCACACGCATACACAGAACAAGCAGCCACATATAAACAGCATGATCACTTTGCTCGATGTATATATAATTCCTTCTCGCATCTACGCTCTCTCCTCCTCTCACCTTTTCCCTTCGCTTGTGGACTTCAGTGCACAATAAAACAGCTGTCTGTGAGAAAAAAAAATTACTTTCCAAGCCAAACCTTCATACCATAACCGCTTCACACAGACTACATCGTTGTCACCATATTAATGTCATAGTCAACATACACTATATATACAAAAGTATGTGGACACCCCTTCAAATTAGTGGATTCGGCTATTTCAGCCACACCTGTTGCTCACAGGTGTATCAAATTGAGCACACAGCCATGCAATCTCCATAGACACATTGGCAGTAGAATGACTTTACTGAAGAGCTCAGTGACTTTCAACGTGGCACCATCACAGGATGCCACCATTCCAACAAGTCAGTTCGTCAAATTTCTGCCCTGCTAGAACTGGCCAGGTCAACTGTAAGTGTTGTTATTGTGAAGTGGAAACGTCTAGGAGAAACAATGGCTCAGCCACGAAGTAGTAGGCCAATAAAGCTCACAGAACGGGACCGTCGAGTTCTGAAGTGCGAAGCGAGTAAAAATCTTCTGTCCTCGGTTGCAACACTCACTACTGAGTTCCAAACTGCCTGGGAGCTTCATAAAATGGGATCTTCATAAAATGGGTTTCCATGGCCGAGCAGCCGCACACAAGCCTAAGATCACCATGTGCAATGCCAAGTGTCGGCTGGAGTGGTGTAAAGCTCACCACCATTGGACTCTGGAGCAGTGGAAACGTGATCTCTGGAGTGATGAATCACGCTTCACCATCTGGCAGTCCAACAGGCAAATCTGAGTTTGGTGGATGCCAGGAGAACGCTACCTGCCCCAATGCATAGTGCCAACTGTAAAGTTTGGTGGAGGAGGAATAATAGTCTGGGACTGTTTTTCAAGCGATGTCCATACAGAAATGGTTTGTCGAGATTGGTGTGGAAGAACTTGACTGGCCTGCACAGAGCCCTGACCTCAACCTCATTGAACACCTCTGTGATGAATTGGAACGCCGACTGCGAGCCAGGCCTAATCGCCCAACATCAGTGCCCGACCTCACTAATGCTCTTGAGGCTGAATGGAAGCAAGTCCCTGCAGCAATGTTCCAACATTGGAAAGTCTTCCTAGAAGAGTGTAGGCTGTTATAGCAGCAAATGGTGAACCACCTCCATATTAATGCCAATGATTTTGGAATTAGATATTCGACAAGCAGGTGTCCACATACTTTTGGTCATATAATGTAGCTACTAGAACTAACGCGTTAGTAAACCCACTAAAATCACGCAGAACAGTGTACAGCAAGCAGATTAGCAGTTACACCGGCAGGCCCCGGTGGCAATAAATTAATAAAACCAAAAGCTTACCTTGACTTGGAAGAGTTCCAGTGTTGGATAGCCATAGCCAGCTAGCTAACATAGCATCCCTCTCTGTTTGAACCGGGTGTTTGAGTAGGCTAAACTAGCTAGCTGCATTTGCTAGCTAAGTAAGTGAAAGTCAAGATTTCCTGCAATTCTACACATTTTGCACTGACTTATGACATGTTAATATGATATCTGAGTGACAATGACTAACAAAATCAATGGTGGGCCCATGGAGAGAAAGAGAGGGAGAGAAAAAGGAAAGAGAGATAGTAGGAGTTTATGTACAGTTGAAGTCGGAAGTTTACATACACCTTAGCCAAATACATTTAAACTCAGTTTTTCACAATTCCTGACATTTAATCCTAGTAAAAATTCCCCGTTTTAGGTCAGTTAGGATCACCACTTTATTTTAAGAACGTGAAATGTCAGAATAATAGTAGAGAGAATTATTTATTTCAGCTTTTAATTATTTCATCACATTCCTAGTGGGTCAGAAGTTTACATACACTCAATCAGTATTTGGTAGCATTGCCTTTAAATTGTTTAACTTGGGTCAAACGTTTCGGGTAGCCTTCCACAAGCTTCCCACAATAAGTTGGGTGAATTTTGGCCCATTCCTCCTGACAGAGCTGGTGTAACTGAGTCAGGTTTGTAGGCCTCCTTGCTCGCACACGCTTTTTCAGTTCTGCCCACACATTTTCTATAGGATTGAGGTCAGGGATTTGTGATGGCCACTCCAATACCTTGACTTTGTTGTCTTTAAGCCATTTTGCCACAACTTTGGAAGTATGCTTGGGGTCATTGTCCATTTGGAAGACCCATTTGTGACCTGTGCTTCATGGTTGGGATGGTGTTCTTCGGCTTGCAAGCGACCCCCTTTTTCCTCCAAACATAACAATGGTAATTATGGCCAAACAGTTCTATTTTTGTTTCATCAGACCAGAGGACATTTCTCCAAAAAGTATTTGTCCCCATGTGCAGTTGCAAACCGTAGTCTGGCTTTTTTATGGCGGTTTTTGGAGCAGTGTCTTCTTCCATGATGAGCGGCCTTTCAGGTTATGTCGATATAGGACTCGTTTTACTGTGGATATAGATACTTTTGTACCTGTTTCCTCCAGCATCTTCACAAGGTCCTTTGGTGTTGTTCTGGGATTGATTTGCACTTTTTGTACAAAAGTACGTTCATCTCTAGGAGACAGAACACGTCTGCTTCCTGAGCGGTATTACGGCATGGTGTTTATACTTGCGTACTATTGTTGGTACAGATGAACGTGGTACCTCTCGCTATACACCAAGTCACTTGGCTCTGTCATATCCTCACATGGCCTCTCCTATCATTGCTACGCTGACGACACACAACTAATCTTCTCCTTTCCCCCTTCTGATAACCAGGTGGCGAATCGCATCTCTGCATGTCTGGCAGACATATCAGTATGGATGACGGATCACCACCTCAAGCTGAACCTTGGCAAGACGGAGCTGCTCTTCCTCCCGGGGAAGGACTGCCTGTTCCATGATCTCGCCATCACGGTTGAGAGTGCGAAGAGCCTTGGCGTGACCCTGGACAACACCCTGTCGTTCTCCGCTAACATCAAGGCGGTGACCCGACCCTGTAGGTTCATGCTCTACAACATTCGGAGAGTACGACCCTGCCTTACACAGGAAGCGGCACAGGTCCTAATCCAGGCACTTGTCATCTCCCGTCTGGATTACTGCAACTCGCTGTTAGCTGGGCTCCCTGCCTGTGCCATTAAACCCCTACAACTCATCCAGAATGCCGCAGCCCGTCTGGTGTTCAACCTTCCCAAGTTCTCTCACGTCACCCCGCTCCTCCGCACACTCCACTGGCTTCCAGTTGAAGCTCGCATCTGCTACAAGACCATGGTGCTTGCCTACGGAGCTGTGAGGGGAACGGCACCTCCGTACCTTCAGGCTCTGATCAGTCCCTACACCCAAACGAGGGCACTGCGTTCATCCACCTCTGGCCTGCTGGCTCCCCTACCTCTGCGGAAGCATAGTTCCCGCTCAGCCCAGTCAAAACTGTCCGCTGCCCTGGCACCCCAATGGTGGAACAAGCTCCCTCACGACGCCAGGACAGCGGAGTCACTCACCACCTTCCGGAGACATTTGAAACCCCACCTCTTTAAGGAATACCTGGAATAGGATAAAGTAACCCTTACTCTAACCCCCCCACCCCCCCCAAAAAAAGAAGATATATATATATATTTTTAATAATACATTGTAAAGTGGTTATCCCACTGGCTATAAGGTGAATGCACCTATTTGTAAGTCGCTCTGGATAAGAGCGTCTGCTAAATGACGTAAATGTAAATGTAATGTACCTTCAGGCGTTTGGAAATTGCTCCCAAGGATGAACCAGACTTGTGGAGGTCTACAATTCTTTTCTGAGGTCTTGGCTGATTTTGTTTTGATTTTCCCATTATGTCAAGATGTCAAGCAAAGAGGCACTGAGTTTTAAGGTAGGCCTTGAAATACATCCACAGATACACCTCCAATTGACTCAAATGATGTCAATTAGCCTATCAGAAGCTTCTAAAGCCATGACATCATTTTCTGGAATTTTCCAAGCTGTTTAAAGACACAGTCAACTTAGTGTATGTAAACTTCTGACCCACTGGAATTGTGATACAGTAAAGTATAAGTGAAATAATCTGTCCATAAACAATTGTTGGAAAAATTACTTGTGTCATGCACAAAGTAGATGTCCTAACCGACTTGCCAAAACTATGGTTTGTTAACAAGAAATGTGTGGAGTGGTTGAAAAACGAGTTTTAATGACTCCAACCTAAGTGTATGTAAACTTACAACTTCAACTGTATGTCCGTTGGGTTTTCCCACAGACTTTAATGCATACCATGTTAACCCACAATATCCCTGGGAAGTCCAAGTGCAGACAGACAACAATGTAATGTTTCAGATCTCAGCCAAGTGCTCTAAGTACTGTTTACCTCTCCACACCACAACATGTACAGATATGACAGCAGAGAATAGTGCTTTGATCTAAGCCCTCACCCAGCGAACAAAACACATCTAACAGTAGAGCTATATGCCAATGCATATTCAACAACCCGAACCCACAGTGGCTGTAGATTCACCTATAGACACACAGACAGCGACTCAAATACACACGCATAAAGACAGTAGTAAGGCACCAAACACTCACTCACAAACGCACACACTTTAGGAAACAAAAAGTGCCCTTTAACACTGGAGTGATAATCACAGTGTCTACTCAGTGAATTTGCTTTCTGGCATTATTATAATGTTCCCTGTAGGACGAAAAAAGTGTATGATTAAATAATGCTAATGTATTCTGCATGGCCTGAGAACCTGAGAACATTTTTCCCTTTCTTTAGACTTAAGGATTATACAGCAATGCCCTATAATGCGGTGAAAAATCTCCCCAAGTCGAAAGTTAATCTAAACACAGAGAAGTTATGCAAGGCAGAACAGCACTTGAGGAATTCAAGCACAAAGCCAAGGACTGATTAGTATTCCAAAAAGAGAATAAGCACATTATTCAAGCAAATCAGCGATGGAAATCATGCAAATGAATGCAAGGTTCGCATTTGCTGGTTGAAAACGATGATTAATAGACAAAAATATTGAGTTTTTTTCACCCAAAGAGAGAGGACAGTGGAGGCAAGAGCTGACTAAGATGCATGAACCCTCTTCTCCCGCTCTGCCTTGATCCATTATGAGGTAAACATCTGTTTTAAAGTTATGTTGTGACACAAACAACTAAACTTTATACCATCTAAACAATCCCCAATTGTCCACATATTGCGGGACACTGTTTTCTTTTTTATTCATCTGTTTTTGTGGTAAGCAGCTGTTTACTTGGCCTATTGTTGAGGTCACACCCACCTTACTAGAGACAAACTGTTAGACTGTTAAATTGAGCACAGAATGTTCTAGTGAGGTGAGAGAGAGAGAGAGAACGAGAGCTGTGACCTACCTGTTTACAGACAAAGGTTCAGGATGGTTCAGTCGTTTCCTCTCCTGTTAGGGCCTGTTAAAGTCATAATTGAAGGATACGTCCAGGCACCACAGGCTTCCTGTTGACCAGGGCGAAGGACAACTCAGTTTGCAGAAACACTGCTGAGGCCTTGATGACGTGCTGTCCAAAACGGAACGTAGACATGGTGACGGACATGGTGATGACTGCAGGCCTGAAAGAGGGAAGAAGTGTTCAAATAAGGTGAACTGAGGCAAGACTGCTGCAGCGCTGTCTGTAAGGGTTCACTTGGTGTTCAGCAAATCACACTGCAGAAAGTATCTAAGGATAATACAAAGTGCCACTTTCCAAAGAATCAACCGTTCATGAAACAGCTTTCAAGGTACAGAAGTCTGACAAACAAGCATGACATTTGTGTCATCATCTAAAAATGTCAAACTGGTCTCTTCGTATTGAAAAGTCTCAATCATAACAGAAATGAAAGAATACCCTGGTGTGAGAAACACAGTAATGAGCACTAGTGAGATAATAAACCATGCGCTTCACTGGAGCCAATTGCTCATTTTGAAGCTAGTTAAAACAAAAAGGATTGTCACTATTTGCAGCAGTTCGCTTGGTGAAATTGGGTTTGTGAAATGATGAGTCCTCTCATCAGAGTGTGTCATAGATATCAAGAGCACCGCCAAGATGACGTCACATCTGACAAACCCCTCTCTATCGGCTGTCACAGATATCCCTGCTGGGAAAATCTATTAGAGCAATCATAAAATATTTGAAAGTTATCTGTCTATGTTTCTGTCCGTGTCTCATTCTCTTTTCACTTACTTATTTTTACTATTTTCTACATTGTAATTGAAATAACACATACGGAATCATGTAATAACCAAAAAAGTGTTAAACAAATCAAAATTAGATTCTTCAAAGTAGCCACCCTTTGCCTTGATGACAGCTTTGCACACTCTTGGCATTCTCTCAACCAGCTTCACCTGGAATGCTTTCCCAACAGTCTTGAAGGAGTTCCCACATATGCTGAGGACTTGTTGGCTGCTTTGCCTTCAATCTGCGGTCCAACTCATCCCAAACCATCTCAATTGGGTTGAGGTCGGTTGATTGTGGAGGCCAGGTCATCTGGAGCAGCACTCCATCACTCTCCATGGTCAAATAGCCCTTACACAGCCTGGAGGTGTGTTTTGGGTCATTGTCCTGTTGAAAAACAAATTATAGTCCCACTAAGCCCAAACCAGATGGGATGGCGTATCACTGCAGAATGCTGTGGTAGCATGCTGGTTAAGTGTGCCTTGAAGTCTAAATAAATCACAGACAGTGTCACCAGCAAAGCACCACCACACCATCACACCTCCTCCTCCATGCTTCAAGGTGGGAACCACACATGCGGAGATCATCCGTTCACCTAGTCTGTGTCTCACAAAGACACAGTGGTTGGAACCAAAAATCTCAAATTTGGACTCATCAGACCAAAGGACAGATTTCCACCGGTCTAATGTCCATTGCTCGTGTTTCTTGGCCCAAGCAAGTCTCTTCTTCTTATTGGTGTCCTTTAGTATTGGTTTCTTTGCAGCAATTTGACCATGAAGGCCTGATTCACGCAGTCTCCTCTGAACAGTTGATGTTGAGATGTGTCTGATACTTGAACTCTGAGAAGCATTAATTTGGGCTGCAATCTAAGGTGCATTTAACTCTAATGAACAGAGGTAACTCTGGGTCTTCCCTTCCTGTGGCGGTCCTCATGAGAGCCAGTTTCCTCATAGCTCTTGATGGTTTTTGTGACTGCACATGGAGAAACTTTCAAAGTTCTTGAAATTTTCCGGATTGACTGACCTTCATGTCTTAAAGTAATGATGGACTGTCGTTTTTCTTTGCTTATTTGAGCTGTTCTTGCCATAATATGGACTATTTTACCAAATAAGGTTATCTTCTGTATATCAACCCTACCTTGTCACAACACAACTGATTGGCTCAAATGCCTTAAGAAGGAAAGAAATTCTACAAATTAACTTCTAACAACGCACACCTGTTAATTGAAATGCATTCCAGGTGACTACCTCATGAAGCTGGTTGAAAGAATGCCAAAAGTGTGCAAAACTGTCATCAAGGCAAAGGGTGGCTACTTTGAAGAATCTCAAATATAAAATATATTTTGATATGTTTAACACTTTTTGGGTTACTATATGATTCCATAGGTGTTATTTCATAGTTTTGATGCCTTCACTACTATTCTACAATGTAAAAAATAAAGAAAAAACCTTGAATGAGTAGGTGTGTCCAAACTTTTGACTGGTACATCCTTGAAATGTTTCTACAACTTGACTGGAGTCCACCTGTGGTAAATTCAATTGATTGGACATGATTTGGGAAGGCACACACCTGTCTATATAAGGTCCCACAGTTGACAGTGCATGCCAGAGCAAAAACCAAGCCATGAGGTTGAAGGAACTGTCTGTAGAGCTTGTGTCGAGGAACAGATCTGGGGAAGGGTACCAAAAATTGTCTGCAGCATTGAAGGTCCCCAAGAACACAGTGGACTCCATCATTCTTAAATGGAAGATGTTTGGAACCACCAAGACTCTTCCTAGAGCTGGCCGCCCGGCCAAACTGAGCAATCGGGGGAGAAGGGCCTTGGTCAGGGAGGTGACCAAGAACCTGATGGTCACTCTGACAGAGCTCTAGAGTTCCTCTGTGGAGATGGAAGAACCGTCCAGAAGGACAACCATCTTTGCAGCACTCCACCAATCAGGCCTTTATGGTAGAGTGGCCAGACGGAAGCCACTACTCAGTAAAAGGCACTTGACAGCCCACTTGGAGTTTGCCAAAAGGCACCTAAAGATTCTCAGACCATGAGAAACAAGATTATCTGGTCTGATGAAACCAAGATTGAACTATTTGGCCTGAATGCCAAGCGTCACGTCTGGAGGAAACCTGGCACCATCCCTACGGTGAAGCACGGTGTTGGCAGCATCATGCTGTGGGGATGATTTTCAGTGGCAGGGACTGGGAGACTAGTCAGGATCGATGAACGGAACAAAGTACAGAGAGATCCTTGATGAAAACCTGCTCCAGAGCACTCAGGACTTCAGACTCGGGCGAAGGTTCACCTTCCAACAGGACAACAACCCTAAGCACACAGCCAAGACAACGCAGGAGTGGCTTCGGGACAAGTCTCTGAATGTCCTTGAGTGGCCCAGCCAGAGCCTGGACTTGAACCCGATCGAACATCTCTGGAGAGACCTGAAAATAGCTGTGCAGCAACACTCCCCATCCAACCTGACAGAGCTTGAGAGGATCTGCAGAGAAGAATGGGAGAAACTCCCCAAATACAGGTGTGCCAAGCTTGTAGCGTCATACCCAAGAAGAATCGATGTTGTAATCGCTGCCAAAGGTGCTTCAACAAAGTACTGGATAAAGGGTCTGAATACTTATGTAAATTATTTATTTCCGTTTTGTATTTGTAATAAATTAGAAAACATTTCTAAAATCCAGTTATTGCTTTGTCATTATGGGGTATTGTGTGTAGATTGATGAGGGGGAAAAAACAATTTAATCAATTTTAGAATAAGGCTGTAACGTAACAAAATGTGGAAAAAGTCAAGGGGTCTGAATACTTTCCGAAGGCACTGTATATATTTTTTAAATATTGATGTCACAAATGTATCATTTGTTCAGTTCTTAATTAAACATGTAGTTATTTGTTACATTTGACTGTGTAAAACCTATGTCACGATCGTCTGAGGAAACGGACCAATACGCAGCGCGTGGAGTGAACATGATGACTTTATTTAAATAAAAGCAACCACGAAAACAACAAACAAATGACGATAGTGAAGTCCTACAGTGACTATGACTGAACCTGGAACAAAAACCCACAAAACCAAAGAGAAACCACACAGTTTAAATATGGCTCCCAATCAGAGATAACGAGCCGACAGCTGACACTCGTTACCTCCGATTGGGAGTCATATGACTAATCACCAAACATAGAAATGAACAACTAGAATACCCAACATAGAAATACACCCAAACAATGAAAATGAACAACCCTGGCTCAATAAACAAAGTCCATGGAGCCAGAGTGTCACAGTACCCCCCCCTAAAGGTGCGAACTCCGGGCGCACCAGCATACAGTCTAGGGGAGGGTCTGGGTGGGCGTCTGTCCATGGTGGCGGCTCTGGCCCAGGTCGTGGTCCCCACCCCACCTTAGTCACTATCCGCTTCCGTAGCCCCCTCCACATGACCACCCCCCAACTAAACCCCACTGGATTAAGGGGCGGCACCGGACTAAGGGGCAGCACCGGACTAAGGGACAGTACCTGACTAAGGGGCAGCACCGGCCTGAGGGGCAGCACCGGACTGAATGGCGGATCCTGGCTGGCTGGCTCTGGCGGATCCTGGCTGGACCCGGCTCTGGCGGATCCTGGCTGGACGGCTCTGGCGGATCCTGGCTGGGCGGAAGGCTCTGGCTGATCCTGTCTGGCAGAAGGCTCTGGCTGATCCTGTCTGGCGGAAAGCTCTGGCTGATCCTGTCTGGCGGAAGGCTCTGGCTGATCCTGTCTGGCGGAAGGCTCTGGCTGATCCTGTCTGGCGGAAGGCTCTGGCTGCTCCTGTCTGGCGGAAGGCTCTGGCTGCTCCTGTCTGGCGGAGAGCTCTAGCGGCTCCGGTCTGGCGGGACGGCTCTGAAGGCTCATGGCAGACGGGCGGCTTTGCAGGCTCAGTACAGACGGGCAGTTCCTGCGGCGCTTGGCAGACGGACAGTTCAGACGGCGTTGGGCAGACGGGCAGTTCAGACGGCGTTGGGCAGACGGACAGTTCAGGCCCCGTTGGGCAGGCGGCAGACTCTGGCCGTCTGAGGCGCATCGTAGGCCTGGTGCGTGGTGCCGGAACAGGAGGTACCGGGCTGAGGACACGCATCTCAGGGCTAGTGCGGAGAGAAGCAACAGGGCTTGCTGGACCCTGGGAACGCACATAACGCCCTAGTGCGGAGAGCCGGAACAGGGCATGCTGGACCCTGGGGACTCACATAACGCCTAGTGCGGAGAGCCGGAACAGGGCATGCTGGACCCTGGGGACTCACATAACGCCTAGTGCGGGGAGCCGGAACAGGGCATGCTGGACCCTGGGGACTCACATAATGCCTAGTGCGGAGAGCCGGAACAGGGCATGCTGGACCCTGGGGACTCACATAACGCCTAGTGCGGGGAGCCGGAACAGGGCATGCTGGACCCTGGGGACTCACATCACGCCTAGTGCGGAGAGCAGCAACAGGACGCACAGGACTCGGGGAACACACAGGAGGCTTGGTGCGTGGTGTATGCACTGGTGGGAAAGGGCTGGCGACGCGCACCGTTTCCCTGGTGCGAGTGGCCGGAACAGGCCGGGCCGGGCTGGCGACGCGCACCGTATCCCTGGTGCGAGTGGCCGGAACAGGCCGGGCCGGGCTGGCGACGCGCACCGTATCCCTGGTGCGAGTGGCCGGAACAGGCCGGGCCGGGCTGGCGACGCGCACCGTATCCTTGGTGCGAGGAACCGGAACAGGCCGAGCCGGGCTGGAGATGCGCACCGTACACTTGGTGCGAGGGGTCGTAACAGGCCGGACCCTACTGGAGGCACACACCACTGGCTCTACCCCGAACTGGAACGGGCCGGACCGGACTGGTAATACACCCCAGTACCACTCGCCGTGCCTCTACATCTCCTTTCCCTACTTTGCCCAGTGACCCCGTAACCTGGTTGCCCTTTGAATATGCCCCTTCTCTGCCTCCGTCAGCCCTGTGGTAGCCTCCTGCTGCCCAGCCGCCCAAGCCATGTGCCCCCCCAAAAACTTTTTTGGGGTTGCCTCTCGACCTTCCGACGATGGCCCTGCTGACGCCGTTGCTCCTCTCGCCGTCGCCTCTCCACCGTTTCGCTCCATGGACGGCGATCCATCCCATCCAGGATCTCCTCCCAAGTCCAGGACCCCTTTCCGTCCAAAATCTCCTCCCATGTCCAGGAAGCCTTTGGAGCTGGGTCCTGTTGCCGCTTGACACGCTGCTTGGTCCTTTGATGGTGGGTTTTTCTGTCACGATCGTCTGAGGAAACGGACCAATACGCAGCGCGTGGAGTGAACATGATGACTTTATTTAAATAAAAGCAACCACGAAAACAACAAACAAATGACGATAGTGAAGTCCTACAGTGACTATGACTGAACCTGGAACAAAAACCCACAAAACCAAAGAGAAACCACACAGTTTAAATATGGCTCCCAATCAGAGATAACGAGCCGACAGCTGACACTCGTTACCTCCGATTGGGAGTCATATGACTAATCACCAAACATAGAAATGAACAACTAGAATACCCAACATAGAAATACACCCAAACAATGAAAATGAACAACCCTGGCTCAATAAACAAAGTCCATGGAGCCAGAGTGTCACAACCTAGCAGTACTACTTATTTCTTTGAGAGTGTGGAGAATACATTGCATTTAGCAAAATAACATGATTATTATATATTATTCAATACAATAATATGAGATGTGTATGTAAAACATTTACATTTAATATTTTTGTCATTTAGCAGATGCTCTTATCCAGAGCGACTTGCATTCATCTTAAGATAGCTAGGTGAGACAACCACATATCACAGTCAAATATACAGGATATGAACCTTCCATTCCAGCTAAACAATGGATATATGGTATCTAAAATCTATTAATTACAAATCTGTGAACAGTTATATTTTACATGCTCATGAAAGTAGCCATAAGCAATCATTTCTGATGAAAAAACAAAAATTTGAGGATATAGCGTTTAGAAAATAAACTCTTCATATGTACATAAAGGCAGGGTAACGTGACTAGCATTCAGGATTGTAAAGGTCTTGGTTATAGTTAATATTAAATACTTTTATTTGTAGGTTATTTTCAATGTGTTACCACATTTAATAACATAAATGCCAAGTAACAAAATACATGCGACTGAAAGCTAAGTAGCCATGTTCCCAACTGCCCTTATGCTCTAGCACATGCGCACAAGTAACAATATGAATTAACCCATTAATCACATCTCCCCCTTTAATAAAACATTCCCCAAATTGTTTATCAACGGTATGTTTACATTCAAACTCTGTCTACTGTTATTACATAATGTAGCTATCAAGATGACAGTTTACAATCACAAGTGAACCTATACTGTGAGCATAACCCATGAAGTAACTTCTGATCTTCTCAAAACTATACCTGTAACTATAACGTTAAACACCACAGTTTCATCTTAAACTTAACTGTTCCGTGTTTGGCTAACCAACAAGTAAGCTCATAAACAGAATAAACAACATTCAATGTGTCTTTTAACCATGTTCTTAATTTTTTTTTTACATAGGAGAAGTGATTTTTCTTTTCAAAGTTTTACAGGTCCAGTCTCTCTACTGGCTTTCTCACTCGTCCTGAACGTGTGACATTAGTCTCTATTACTGTTTGTGGACGAGTCATGTCCCTGTGAGGAGAAACAGTTTGTGTCTCCCCTGACTCACCAGACACCTCAGAGGTCATGGGCACAGTCTCTACGATCTGGTCTGGTGTCGTTGTGCTTGGCACTAGCTGTAGATGGCGCCTGTATCTTCTGAACTGCCCCCCTTGGGCAGTTTCCACCCGGTATGACTGTGGGATGGAGCTCGGGCCTTGAACAACAGCTGGTGTCACCCAGCGTTTTTGTCCATCAAGTTTCATGAGTACTATATCCCCAGGGCTCAGTGATGGAAGGTTTCTGACTCTAATTCCTGCGGCCGTGTAGTAAAACGCCTGCTTCCGTTTTGCAGCAGTGTCTGCCTGTCTGACCTTCTCCTGGTCAGGCCAGTTTGGCTTCAGATTCTCTTCCAATGAAGGGAGGGTTGTTCTGAATCCTTCTCCCCATCAGTAGCTCAGCCGGGCTGAAACCTGTGGATGTTGAGGGAGTGGTTCTGTAGGTCATCAGAGCGAGCAGAGGGTCTGTCTGCTTGAGTATCCACTTGGCTGTCTGTACAGCTCTCTCCACATGTCCATTACTCTGTGGGAAGTGGGGGCTGCTTGGCACATGTATGAAGTCATACACCTTATTGAGTTATTTTAGCTCTGTACTTGCCAACTGGGGGCCATTATCGCTAAGCAGGATCTCAGGGACTCCGAACCTAGCAAAGTTTGCTTTGAGCTTGGCTATGACCTGGCTACTGGTCGTGGTTGGAAGGTGGAGGATTTCTAGGAATCTAGAATAGTAGTCTGACACTCCTAGGTAGTTTTGCTTTTTGTACTCACACATATCTATTGCTATTTTCTCCCATGGTCTGGAGGGAAGCTCACTAGACATGAATGGCTATTTTCTCTGTGTGTGCCTAGTTTAACAGCAAAATGCACACATTTGCACCTCTGTAATTATCTCCTGTGAGATTTTAGGCCACCACACTGACTGGTTAGTTCTCTCCCTGCACTTAACCAGCCCTTGGTGTCCTTCAAGAATCCTATGTAGGATTTCTTTCCTCATGCATGTGGGAATGACTATGTGGTTGCCCCTGATCACTATTCCATGTGTCTCTGATAGTTCCCCTCTCACCTGATAAAAGTCTCTTATCGATTTAGGGGTTTTCTCCAAGTACTCAGGCCACCCATTTCTGATGAAACACAGCACTGACTGCAGCTGTGGGTCGGATTCTGTGTTCAGCCTGATGTCCTACATTCTCTGTGGGGAAGCAGGTAGATTACTTACAACTGATGTGACATACACAGTCACGTCGCTCTGGGAGTCTGCTGCACCCTCAAGGTTTCTCAGTGGACCCCTGGACAGAGCATCAGCTTCGGCGAGTGTCTTTCCTGGCGCGTACTCTGCGATTCCACTGTAACGCATCAACCTCATCAACAGTCTTTGACACCTGATAGGAACATTGTCCAAGTCCTTGCTGTTAATGAGGGGCACAAGGGGTTTGTGGTCGGTGACCAGCCTGAAGCTGTCTAGTCTGTAGAGGTACTTCTCAAAGCGTTCGCAAGCCCACACGCTCGCTAAACACTTTTTTTTTCAATCTGAGCGTACCTTGTCTCTGCACCCCTCAGATGCCTGCTGCAGTAGGCGACTGGTTTCCAGTCTTCACATGCTGTTGAAGTAGGACACCTCCTATTCTGCATTTACTGGCAGCAGCTGACACTGCTGGTTATAGTTAAATATAATATACTTTTATTTTCAGGTTATTTTCAATGTGTTACCACATTTAATAACATAAATGCCAAGTAACAAAATGACATGCAACTGAATGCTAAGTGCCAATGTTCCCAACTGCCCTCATGCCCTTTTTCGGTTACTGTACCACCAACTGAATTTTGCTCTTCCCGGATTACCCCTTAAGTACTCCCTCATGTACATTTTACCAGTTGGCCTACGGTCTCATGAGTGTTCTCAGGTACCCCCTGTGGATAGGCCAAGTACCCCCAGGGGTCCTAGTACCCCTGGTTGGGAACCACTGCTCTAGCGCATGCGCACAAGTAACAATATGAATTAACTTATTCATCAGAAGGATAGATAATAATAGAAGTAAAATAAAGAACAGAGTAGCAGCAGCATATGAGTGTGAAAGTGTGTGTATGTGTGTGTGTGTGTGTGTGTGTGTGTGTGTGTGTGTGTGTGTGTGTGTCCTCGCGTAGCAGAGTGCAGAGATAACAGGTAGCAGAGTGAACAGTCTGTGGCTTGGGTGGCAGAATTCTTTGGCAATTTTTCGGCCCTTTCTCTGATACAGAGGTCCAGGATGGCAGGGAGCTTGGCCCCAGTGATTTACTGGGCCATCCGCAACATCATCTGTAGCGCTTTGCGGTCGAGAGTGTTGCATTTGCCATACCAAGTGGTGATGCAGCCAGTCAAGATGCTCTCAATGGTGCGGCTGTAGAACTTCTTGAGGATCAGAGGGCCCATGTGAAATCGTTTCAGCCTCCTGAGGGGGAAGAGGCGCAGTAGTGCCCTCTTCACAACTGTGCGGGTGTGTGTGGACCATGTGATGTGTACGCCAAGGATTTTGAAGCTCTCCCCTCTTTCTCCTGTAGTCCACGATCAGTTATTGTTATTGTTGTCCTGGCACCACACTACCAAGTCTCTGACCTCCACCCTGTAGGCTCCCGTGTCATCAGCAAACGTGATGATGGTGTTGGAGTCGTGCGTGGCCATGCAGTCGTGGGTGAACATGGAGTGCTGGAGGGTACTATGCACGCACCCCTGGGTGGGGCCCTGTGTTGAGGGTCAGCATGGCGGATGTGTTGATGATGGTGTTGATGTGTGTCATGACCAGCCTTGTAAAGCACTTTATAATTACAGATGTGAGTGCTACAAGGCAATAGGTATTTAGGCAGATTACCTTGGAGTTCTAGAGAACATGGACAATGGTGGTCAGCTTGAAAAATGTTAGGACTACAGACTGGGACAAGGAGAGATTGAAAATGTCATTGAAGACACTTGCCAGCTGGTTTCTGCATGCTCTGAGAACGCGCCCTGTTATTCCGTCTGGCCCGGCGGCTTTGCGAGTGTTAACCTGTTTAAAAGCTTTACTCACATCGGCCATTGAGAGTGAGATCACACAGTCATTCAGAACAACAAGGCTTTCATGCAAGACTCTCTGTTGTTTTCCACGAAGCGAACATAAAAGACATTTGTATAGTCACTGTGGGGATGTCGTCTATGCACTCATTGATGAAGCCCGTGACTGAATACTATCGGATGAGTCCCAGGACATATCCCAGTCTGTACTAGCAAAACAGTCTTGTAGCCTTGTGTTTGCTTTATCAGATCATCAGGCAACTTCCGTATTGAGCTCGTCACTGGTACTTCCTGTTTGAGCTTTTGTTTGTAAACAGGAAGCAGGAGGATAGAGTCATGGTCTGATTTGCCGAAAATGAGGGTGAGGGCAGGCCTTGTATGTGTTTCTGTGGGTAGATTAAAGGTGGTCTAGAGTTTTAGCGCCCCAAGTGGCGCAGGAGACGTGTTGGTAGAAGTGAGGTAGAACGGTTTTAAGTCTCCTAGCGTTAAAGTCTCCGCCCAACAGAAACAATGCCTCTGTGTGTGTGGTTTCTTGTTTGTTTATGGCTCCATACAGTTTGTTGAGTGACAAAGTGGTTGGCTTGTGGAGGGATGTAGATAGCTGAGATAATAATTACAGATGAGAACTCTCTTTGTAGATAAAAAAAAAGTGCAGCATACCATGAGGTATTCTATATCAGGTGAGCAAAAGGTCGAGATTTCCTCCACATTTGGACTTGCCTGAGGCTGCCATCGTCTGTTCGTGCCGCTGCATGAAGAAACCACTGAGTTCTATGTTCATAGATTGAGCCAGCCAAGTTTCTGCAAGGCATATAATATTGCAGTTTTTGAAGTCTCTCTGATAGGAGACTCTTGAACGAAGCTCATCCATCTTATTCTCGAATGACTGGAGGGGAGTGCAACTCTCTCTAAACTATAAATAGGGGCCAGAGGTTTTCCTGTTTAGACCAGTATGTCAAAATCCTTTGTACACACAGCTGGCCAACTATATGGCTGTGCTGTGGTATAGTCTGCCCCAATGCCCTACCTACACAAGTGCATGACTTTGAGGCTGAAAATGAAATTCAAAAGCACAGTGTGTAAAATTACCAGAGTAAAAAAATCAACAAGAAAATCCTGTGGGATGCATCCCTCTCTAAAAAGCAGTAAATTGGCGTTCTAACGTGACCGCTCCCCCTCAATTTAATTACACCTAATGACTGTGAGAGGATCCACTTTTGAAATGTGTGAATTACTTATTGTAATGGGGTTAAATGAGGCCTAAGCGATTACACGGGCCTGTCTCCGAGGGCTCTGCGGCCCAACAGAGTCTGCATGGGAGAGGAGACTAAGGAGACGGGCTGAGGCCTGGAGATAATCATGCTGCGTTTCTCTCTCTCAGCATCTCCGTCACACTCTCTCCGTTTCCGCCCTCTCTGCACTGCAACATGGTGGCTTTGGTAAAGTAAGCACACATGGATAGGAGAGAAGGAAAAGAGAGAGAAAAAAGAGAGAGGGAACTGGAGAAAGAGAAAGAGAGAAGCTGAGCTCTGGGTGGATTTGGAACTGGTCCCAGAAGACGCATTCACACACACGCTCACCAGCTGTCTCACGCATGAACATTCCAAATGGACTCCAACAATTCCACAATGAAGAATTAGAATGCTGAATTTAGTTTATTGCACACAGCGATGACCCAATTAACATTAGCTTTGGATAATTTTCATCAAAGATAATTTAAAATGCTATAGCCCTTTTAGTTTGGCAACATTGTGTGTGTGTGTGTGCGCATGTGTTGTATGTGTGTGTGTTTGTGTGTGTGGTGTGTGTGTCAGTGGAGGCTCATCAGAAGAGGAAGGGGAGGACCATCCTACTGCATTTCTGAAAAATGTAAATAGTGAAACATTTACAAAATTTTGTCATTTTTAGATAAAACTATACTAAATACATTCACGTCACCAAATAACGGATTAAAACACACTGCTTTGCAATGAAGGTCTACAGTAGCCTCAACAGCACCCTCTAGGGTAGCACCATAATGTAGCCGGAGGACAGCTATTTTCGTCCTCCTCTGGGTAAATTGACTTCAATACAAAACCTAGGAGGCTCATAGACAGTGCTTTCTTAAAGTATTCAGACCCCTTGACATTTTCAACATTTTGTTACGTTACAGCCTTATTCTAAAATGGATTAAATAAAACAATTTCCTCAGCATTCTACACAAAATACCACATATAGGGTGAATGCACCAATTTGTAAGTCGCTCTGGATAAGAGTGTCTGCTAAATGACGTAAATGTAAATGTAAATGTAATGATGAAGCAAAAACAGGTTTTTAGAAATGTTTGCAAATTTATTAAAAACAAAAACAGAAATACCTTATTTACATAAGTATTCAGACCCTTTGATATAAGACTCGAAATTATATTGATTGGACATGATTTGGAAAGGCACACACCTGTCTATATAAGGTCCCAGAGTTGACAATGCATGTCAGAGCAAAAACCAAGCCATGAGGTTGAAGGAATTTTCTGTAGAGCTCCGAGACAGGATTGTGTCAATGCACAGATCTGGGGAAGGGTACCAAAAAATGTCTGCAGCATTGAAGGTCCCCAAGAACACAGTGGCCTCCATCATTCTTAAATGGAAGAAGTTTGGAACCACCAAGACTCTTCCAAGATCTGGCCGCACGGCCAAACTGAGCAATCGGGGGAGAAGGCCTTGGTCAGGGAGGTGACCAAGAACCCGATGGTCACTCTGACAGAGCTCTAGAGTTCCTCTGTGGAGATGGGAGAACCTTCCAGAAGGACAACCATCTCTGCAGCACTCCACCAATCAGGCCTTTATGGTAGTGGCCAGACGGAAGCCACTCCTCAGTAAAAAGCGGCATTGTCACTTCCTGTCACTTCCTGTTGAACGCGGAACGAGGGAGAGCTCAGTTTGTTGTTTTGGAAAGTTTGTTGTTTTAAAAGTGTATTGGAAAGTTTCTTAGTAGCTAGCTAACTTTTTAGTTTGGATCCCGCGATGCAGTTGGCATCAGTTGCTGGGACTGCTACTCTCTGTCCAGTGATCCTGCCGACCAAAGCCGGGTCTGAGGAGTTATTTGGGGTAGCAGCTAGCCTAGCTGCTAGCTAGCTGCCTATCAAGCTAGCAGGATTTCTTGAGGGCTTGAACGCAGCCCGCGACGCGATTAGCAATTGTGGCTGGGACCGCGGATTGTCCTGGGTTTGTGGCTGTATAGATCTCTACTGTTTGTTGTTTTAAATCTTCCCTGTGACCTGCCCTGTCTGGAACTGCGAGGAGTAACAGCATAACCTACATTGCTAGCTACCATGACAAAGACCAAGGCCGGCGAGAGTACCGTTGAGGACAGTGGTGTGTCTCTATCACTGGTGAAGGATCATTTAAACGAACAAAAAGAGTTCTACAAGCAGTTGTTACAACAACAAGAAAATAGCTTCAATTCTTTGGTCCAAATAGTGGTGGATTCAACTAATAATAGAATGGACGACCTGACCTGGGAGGTCCAGGACCTGAAGAACAGCTTGCAGTTCTCCCAGGGTCAGCTCGATGAGTTAAAACAGGAAAGTGGCAAGATGACAGCAATCTGTAAGTCATTGAGTCATTGACATCAGTTCTGTGTGTGAATCCATGATAACAATGACGGATCTCGAGGGACAATCAAGGCGGAATAACATGGTTGTGGATGGAATTGCAGAATCTCCACATCAGACCTGGACGGAGTCTGAGGACAAAGTGAGGGAAACGATCTCTGAGAAATTGAAGATGGACTACAGGAAGATTGAGGTGGAGCACGCCCATAGGACTGGAAAACCCACCACCGGCCCAGGTGACAGGCCCAGGCCGATAGTGGTCAAGTTCCTGAGGTTCAAGGACAAGGTAGCTGTTCTGGAAAGACCAAGAACTTGAGAGGAACGTATATTTTCCTCAATGAGGCCTATCCTGAAGCTGTGCGCCAGAAGAGGAAAGAACTTATCTCAGCCACGAAAGCTGCCAGAGCGCGTGGGGACATTGCTTAGATCTGCTATGAAAGGCTCATTGTCCACCCTCCCTCCCAGAAGCCTGGAAGGGATGAGAAAGCCTATGGGTTCGTAGCTTCAACACCGCAGCCCACACACACACACACACCAATTGATTAATGGACTGCTGAATGTATATTTTTTTTTATCTTGCTTTGTTTGCTCTTTTCCATATTATGTCTATCTCTGATAAGCTACCCAGGAAAGGCCTGAAAATAGAACATATTAATATATGTAGCCTTATAAATAAGGTTCATGAAATCAATAACTTGCTAACATCAGATAACATTCATATATTAGCCATTTCTGAGACTCACTTAGATAATTCATTTGATGATACAGCAGTACCAATACAAGGATATAACATCTACAGAAGAGACAGAAATGTTTATGGGAGAGGTGTTGCTGTATATATTCAGAGCCATATCTTATGTCAAGTGTTATTGAAGTGTTGTGGTTGCAGATTCACTTCTGCTATAGGCCACCAAGTGCTAACAGTCAGTCTCTACATAATATGTGTGAAATGCTTGATAGTGTATGTGATGTAAACAGAGAGGTCTACTTTCTTGGGGACCTGAATATTGACTGGTTTTCATCAAGCTGTCCGCTCAAGAGGAAGCTTCTCACTGTAACCAGTGCCTGTAATCTGGTTCAGGTTATTAATCAACCTACCAGGGTGTTTACAAACACTATAGGAACAAGATCATCCACATGTATCGATCACATTTTTATTAATACTGTAGAACTTGTTCTAAAGCTGTATCTGTACCCATTGGATGCAGTGATCACAATATAGTGGCTATATCCAGGAAAGACAAAGTTACAAAAGCTGGGCCTAAAGTAGTGAATAAGAGATCATACAAAAGATTTTGCTGTGACTCTTATGTGGATGATTAAAAATATATATTTGTTGGTCTGATGTGATTAATAAGGAGCATCCAGACGCTGCACTTCATGAATTTATGAAATTGCTTCTTCCAATTATTGATAAACATGCACCTGTTAAGAAACTGACTGTTAGAACTGTTAAGGCTCCAAGGCTTGATGAGGAATTGAAAAACTGTATGGTTTAAAGAGATGGGGCAAAAGGAGTGGCTAATAAGTATTGGCTGCACATTTGACTGTCTGACTTACTGCAAATTGAGAAATTATGTGACTAAACTCAACAAAAAGAAGAAGAAACTGTATTATGAAGCCAAGATCAATGATATAAAGAATTATGAAAAAAAAAAAAAATAGTACTTTAAATGAAATGATGGGCAGAAAGACAAATTCAACTCCATCTTTCATCGAATCAGCTGGCTTATTCATCACAAAACCATTTGATGTTGACAATTATTTTAATGATTACTTAATTGACAAAGTAGGCAAACTTAGGCAGGAAATGCCAACAACGAACAGTGAGCCATCGTCTGAAAGAAATAATGAAAGAAAATCATTGCAAGTTTGAATTTTGTAAAGTTAGTGTGAGAAGGTGGATTTTTTTTTGTTATCGATCAATAATGACAAACCTCCTGGCATTGACAACTTAGATGGAAAGCTACTGATGATGGTAGCTGACTCGATAGCCACTTCTATCAGTCAAATCTTTAATCTGAGTCTAGAGGAAAGTCTTTGTCCTCAGGACTGGAGGGAAACCAGAGTAATTCCGCTACCCAAGAGTGGACCTTAGCTGTGGTCGGGAGAGGTTGTGTTTTCTCTAGCAGGAGGTAAGCTTGGCTTCTTATATGGTGTTGAGTAAAGCTTAAACCATGTATTTAGATTGTAGGTAGGTAGTTGTAGTTAGGTATTGTAGGTAGTTTATTTAGGTAGTTATTTAGGTAGTGTGATGTCACGAGAGGCTGTGTCCTGGAGGGACGTTACATCCCCCTGAGGTGGCTGCAAACCCAGACAGCTATGGCTCCATCTGCTGGTATGGTCGGGAACTCCACCCCTCTATGGCCAATCTTCCCACGCAGCTGAAACAAATGAGGAGCTGATGAGCTGAAGGTTTGTTGAAGGGAAGAGACACGGTCTCCAGGCTGGGCTCTCTGGAGGACAAGAGTGCTGCACGTCCACTTCCATGAGGAATATAAGGATTTGGAGATACTTACCTTTGGGAAATACTCACCTTTGGATATATGCACCTGTGGAAATACGTGTGGGACATTTGGAAGGACGGTTTGCTGGGTTGGCCACTAGCTGCAACGTGGAATACAGTAAGACTGGGGAAAAGTTATTTGAGCGAGGGAGAGTTATGATTTTGGATGTGGAAGAGACATCCCTGAACTGTTAACCCTTAAAGAGCCACCAGAGAACATAATTGTGTTATACTTTCGTTAGTTTCCCAAGACCTTTAATAAAATCCTTGTTTTGGTTGAACCTGGTCTCCTTGCACTACTTGAGCAATCCCGCTGAAAGCTGTGTAGCCTCTCGTGACGTCACAGATGGTGGAGAATACGGGCACGCTCAAGCGTTAATAGTGCATGTCAGAGGAGGATACCGAAGGTTTGATCACCCAGTTTTCCAAGTTGGCCGTAGGCTCCCCGCCGACTGAAATGGAGGACATATTGAAAGCCCTTGTTGCTGGCCAGCAAGCCCAGATGCAAGCAAACGTGGCTCTCTTGGAGGAGCAAAAGAAAGCCAACCTTCTGAAGGCAGAGGAATTGCAGTTGCAGAGACAGAGGGTTGTCCAAAATACCCGCCCAATAAAGGCAAGTGACTTTATATCTAAGATGGGAGCTACCGATGACATTGAGGCATACCTGCATGCATTTGAGGCCACGGCCACTAGGGAAGCCTGGCCCAAGCAACAGTGGGTTGGTCTGTTAGCCCCCTTTCTAACCGGGGAATCGCTGAATGCTGTCCGGGACCTGGGCCCTGACCAGGTTACTGACTATGATGCCCTGAAGTCTGAGATCCTCAGCAGATATGGACTCACAAAGTTTGGTATGGCCCAGCGCTTTCACAGCTGGACCTTCCAACCAGACCAACCTCCTCGGGCGCAGATGCATGAACTTGTCCGAATCGCAAGGAAATGGCTGGATCCGCAGAGGAATACAGCAGCGGCGGTGGTGGAGGCCGTTGTGGTGGATCGTTACCTACGCGCCCTGCCTTATGAGGCAAAACGGTTCATCAGTCAACAGGCCTTGACCACGGCTGATCTGACCGTGGAAGCTGTGGAAAAGTACCAGGCCACAGCGGAGATGCTGAATGCTTCCCGAAAAGACCCCAGGAGGGCGGCCCCACCACAAATGGGAAGAACCCGTCCAAAGGACCCCAAGGTCTCGAAACCCAGCCACGTCAGGACTTATCCCGGCCCCAGGGGGAGCCAGAAACCAGGCGGGTCCAAGAAGAGTACACCAGGAGGGGGAAACTCGACAGTGTTACCGGTGTGGGGAGATGGGACATATCTCCTGGCAGTGTGGGAAACCAGCCGATGAACCTATGCCCACTGCGGAGTCCTCCAGCTCAGCACCCACCCACCGTTTTGCCTCGCTCTTGGGAGTCGTAGATGGCGGCCCAGATCGACCCCCCCACCTGCCCGGTAACTGTGAATCACCATGATGTGGAGGCCTTACTGGATTCTGGTAGCCGGGCCACCCTGGTGCGTAAGGATTTGGTGGGCCCAACGTGTCTGACCCCGGGGAAGTCCTCCCAGTTTCCTGTGTCCATGGGGACACCAGAGAATACCCCATTACTGAACTTACAATGACCAGCACACGGGGAACCATACACACGACGGCGGGGGTGGTTGATTCCCTCCCCGTCCCTGTCCTAATTGGACGAGACTGCCCAGCCTTTTACCCACTCTGGAGAGAGTCTCAGGAGAGGATAACCCGAGTACCTCGGAAACGGAGAGGCAAGACTCATCCTGGGAAGGCTCCGGTGCAATCCTCCGAATTACTCACTCCCGCCCGGGCTCTGATAGGGATGGCAGGTGCCCAGACCGACACAGAGACGGAGCTACAGAATCTGGACAAAGAACTGTCTGGTCTGAAGGGGACCGCTGAGAGGTATCGTTTGTTAAAGCAACAGTTAGACATGAAGACAGAAGAGTTAGATATCCTCCAGGCTAAACTCCAACAGAGCTCCTTCCCTAAGCAACAGGAGGAGCTGGAGAGGCTGCGCAGGACCATCGAGGAGTGTGAGGAGACCCTGCGCAGGAGTAAGGAGGTCCAGAAGAAGGCAGAGGAGAAGTACAAGGTGTTGGAGAACAAGATGAAGAATGCGGAGGCAGAGAGAGAGAAGGAACTGAAAGCTGCTCAACAGAAGCTAAACTCTGCTAAAACCAAGGCTGATGCGTTCAGTAAGAAACTCAAGGAGAGACAACAGGAGGCTGAGTCCCTGGTCCTAGAGTTGGAGGAGTTGAAGAGAGAGCAGTCTGGCAAGCACCACGGCAATGCGGACGCCCTCTCCCGGCGTGATGCCTTCTTCGCTGCCTTTACCCCGACGAGGGACGTCGGTCCCGAGGAGGGGGATGTGTGATGTCACGAGAGGCTGTGTCCTGGAGGGACGTTACATCCCCCTGAGGTGGCTGCAAACCCAGACAGCTATGGCTCCATCTGCTGGTATGGTCGGGAACTCCACCCCTCTATGGCCAATCTTCCCACGCAGCTGAAACAAATGAGGAGCTGATGAGCTGAAGGTTTGTTGAAGGGAAGAGACACGGTCTCCAGGCTGGGCTCTCTGGAGGACAAGAGTGCTGCACGTCCACTTCCATGAGGAATATAAGGATTTGGAGATACTTACCTTTGGGAAATACTCACCTTTGGATATATGCACCTGTGGAAATACGTGTGGGACATTTGGAAGGACGGTTTGCTGGGTTGGCCACTAGCTGCAACGTGGAATACAGTAAGACTGGGGAAAAGTTATTTGAGCGAGGGAGAGTTATGATTTTGGATGTGGAAGAGACATCCCTGAACTGTTAACCCTTAAAGAGCCACCAGAGAACATAATTGTGTTATACTTTCGTTAGTTTCCCAAGACCTTTAATAAAATCCTTGTTTTGGTTGAACCTGGTCTCCTTGCACTACTTGAGCAATCCCGCTGAAAGCTGTGTAGCCTCTCGTGACGTCACAGTAGTTATTGTAGGTTTCTGTAGGTAATTATTGTAGGTAAGTATTGTATACGGCGGAGCCCGGCGAAGCACGAGGCTAGCTAGCTAGCGGGTAGCTACTGGTAACGTTTAGCAACGGTGGATAGTTGTTTCCAATGTTATTTCACGCTTAAGAGTACCTGTAATTAAGCCAGCTAGCTACCTACCATTCAGCCGTTTTTTCTATCCTCATTATCTGAGGCATCAACGTTAGGTAGTTAGTAGCTACTGTACTTAATTACACCTACTGATTGCAGAAGACAAATGTCAGCTGGCGTCGGGTAAGTTTGGCTTTATACATAGCTTGGGCTTTGTCGAGTAAGGCTTAATTATGTATTTAGATTGTAGTTAGGTATTGTAGGTAGGCATCGCGGGCTGTTGTGGGTAGTTATTGTAGGTTAGCATTGTATTCGGCTGTGCCGGGTGTAGCACGAAGCTAGCTAGCTAGCTAGCCGTTTTTCAAACAAAGTCAACACAGTAGCCATTGCTAGCTAGCCAACACGACCAGCTAACTGTACTGTAGCAGCTAAATACAATATATTTGTGCTAGCTAGCCAACGTTTAATTTTTGCTGCGTTATGAAAGGAACTAGACACGGACACGAATTATCTGTTTAGTGTGTTAACACACTATTGGTAGTTTGTTGTAACCAAGTATTGGTGCTAAACTGTGTGTTATTGGATGCTAGCATGCTAGTTAGCTATGGTGTCATATTTAGCTAGCTGAATAAAGTAAGTTGAGTCTATTCCTTGAAACATTGAACCGCTGTAGTTCACAACAATTCTAATTTCTAAAGTGGAAGTTGGGAGAGTTTTTATTCGGGTGGTTCAGTGAAACAATTATAGTTTCTGAGGTGGAAGTTTTGGTGAGGGAGGCCCTACTCTCTCCTTTCCCAGATGTTTAGTTCATTTCATTCCGATCTCCTCTGCATTATTGTAGCCATTTGCTACAGCCTGTCAACTATGCCTCTGCCTATCCCTGTTCTCTCCTCTCCGCACAGGCTACACAAACGCCTCACACCGCGTGGCTGCTGCCTCTCTAACCTGGTGGTCCCTGCACGCACCCCACACCTGGAGTTCCAGGTCTCAGGCAGCCTCTGGAACTGCCGTTCTGCTGCCAACAAAGCTGACTTCATCCCAGCCTATGCTAACCTCCAGTCCCTCGACTTCCTGGCGCTGACGGAAACATGGATTACCACTGAAAACACTGCTACTCCTACTGCTCTCTCCTCGTCTGACCATGTGTTCTCGCATACCCCGAGAGCATCTGGTGAGAGGGGTGGTGGCACAGGAATCCTCATCTCTCCCAAGTGGACATTCTCAATTTTTCCCCTAACCCATCTGTCTATCTCCTCATTTGAATTCCATGCTGTCACAGTCACTAGCCCATTTAAGCTTAATATCCTTGTCATCTATCGCCCTCCAGGTTCCCTTGGAGAGTTCATCAATGAGCTTGACGCCTTGATAAGTTCCTTTCCTGAGGATGGCTCACCCCTCACAGTTTTGGGGGATTTCAACCTCCCTACGTCTACATTTGACTCATTTCTCTCTGCCTCCTTCTTTCCACTCCTCTCCTCTTTTGACCTCACCCTCTCACCGTCCCCCCTACTCACAAGGCAGGCAATACGCTTGACCTCATCTTTACTAGATGCTGCTCTTCTACTAATCTCACTGCAACTCCCCTCCATGTCTCCGACCACTACTTTGTTTCCTTTTCTCTCTCGCTCTCCTCCAACACTACTCACTCTGCCCCTACACAGATGGTAATGCGCCGCCGCAACCTTCGCTCTCTCTCTCCCACTACTCTCTCCTCTTCCATCCTATCATCTCTTCCCTCTGCTCAATCCTTCTCCCTCCAATCTCCTGATTCTGCCTCCTCAACCCTCCTCTCCTCCCTTTCTGCATCCTTTGACTCTCTGTGTCCCCTATCCTCCCGGCCGGCTCGGTCCTCCCCTCCAGCTCCGTGGCTTGATGACTCATTGCGAGCTCACAGAACAGAGCTCCGGGCAGCGGAGCGGAAATGGAAGAAAACTAAACTCCCTGCCGACCTGGCATCTTTTCACTCCCTCCTCTCTACATTTTCTTCATCTGTTTCTGCTGCTAAGGCCACTTTCTACCACTCTAAATTCCAAGCATCTGCCTCTAACCCTAGGAAGCTCTTTGCCACGTTCTCCTCCCTGCTGAATCCCCCCTTCTCTCTCTGTGGATGACTTCGTCAACCACTTTGAAAAGAAGGTTGACGACATCCGATCCTTGTTTGTTAAGTCTAATGACACTGCTGGTCCTACTCACACTGCCCTACCCTATGCTTTGACTTCTTTCTCCCCTCTCTCTCCAGATAAAATCCTGCGACTTGACACTGCCGCCCAACAACCTGCCCGCTTGACCCCATCCCCTCCTCTCTTCTCCAGACCATCTCCGGTGACCTTCTCCCCTACCTCACCTCGCTGATCGACTCATCCTTGACCGCTGGCTATGTCCCTTCCGTCTTCAAGAGAGCGAGAGTTGCACCCCTTCTCAAAAAACCAACACTCGATCCCACTGATGTCAACAACTACAGACCAGTATCCCTTCTTTCTTTTCTTTCCAAAACTATTGAGCGTGCCGTCTTTAGCCAACTCTCTTGCTATCTCTCTCAGAATGACCTTCTTGATCCAAACCAGTCAGGTTTCAGGACTGGTCATTCAACTGAGACTGCTCTTCTCTGTGTCACGGAGGCTCTCCGCACTGCTAAAGCTAACTCTCTCTCCTCTGCTCTTGTCCTTCTAGACCTGTCTGCTGCCTTTGATACTGTGAACCATCAGATCCTCCTCTCCACCCTCTCCGAGCTGGGCATCTCCGGCGCGGCTCACTCCTGGATTGCGTCCTACCTGACCGGTCGCTCCTACCAAGTGGCGTGGCGAGAAGCTGTCTCCGCACCACGTGCTCTCACCACTGGTGTCCCCCAGGGCTCAGTTCTAGGCCCTCTCCTATTCTCCCTATACACCAAGTCACTTGTCTCTGTCATATCCTCACATGGCCTCTCCTATCATTGCTACGCTGACGATACACAACTAATCTTCTCCTTTCCCCCTTCTGATAACCAGGTGGCGAATCGCATCTCTGCATGTCTGGCAGACATATCAGTATGGATGACGGATCACCACCTCAAGCTGAACCCTGGCAAGACGGAGCTGCTCTTCCTCCCGGGGAAGGACTGCCCGTTCCATGATCTCGCCATCACGGTTGACAACTCCGTTGTGTCCTCCTCCCAGAGTGCGAAGAGCCTTGGCGTGACCCTGGACAACACCCTGTCGTTCTCCGCTAACATCAAGGCGGTGACCCGATCCTGCAGGTTCATGCTCTACAACATTCGGAGAGTACGACCCTGCCTTACACAGGAAGCGGCACAGGTCCTAATCCAGGCACTTGTCATCTCCCGTCTGGATTACTGCAACTCGCTGTTGGCTGGGCTCCCTGCCTGTGCCATTAAACCCCTACAACTCATCCAGAATGCTGCAGCCCGTCTGGTGTTCAACCTTCCCAAGTTCTCTCACGTCACCCCGCTCCTCCGCACACTCCACTGGCTTCCAGTTGAAGCTCGCATCTGTTACAAGACCATGGTGCTTGCCTATGGAGCTGTGAGGGGATCGGCACCTCTGTACCTTCAGGCTCTGATCAGTCCCTACACCCAAACGAGGGCATTGCGTTCATCCACCTCTGGCCTGCTGGCTCCCCTTCCTCTGCGGAAGCATAGTTCCCGCTCAGCCCAGTCAAAGCTATTCGCTGCTCTGGCACCCCAATGGTGGAACAAGCTCCCTCACGACGCCAGGACAGCAGAGTCACTCACCACCTTCCGGAGACATTTGAAACCCCACCTCTTTAAGGAATACCTGGGATAGGATAAAGTAATCGTTCTACACCCCCAGCCCCCCCCCAAAAAAAAAATAAAAAATACATATTGTAAAGTGGTTATCCCACTGGCTATAGGGTGAATGTACCAATTTGTAAGTTGCTCTGGATAAGAGCGTCTGCTAAATGACGTAAATGTAAATGTAAATAAAGTGGCCATTACTGGTTCTAACAACAGACCTATAAGCTTGCTGCCAGCTTTTAGCAAATTGTTGGAAAAAATGGTGTTTGACCAAATACAATGCTATTTCTCTGTAAACAAATTAACAACAGACTTTCAGCATGCTTATAGAGAAGGGCACTGACACAAATTACTGATGATTGGTTGAAAGAAATTGATAATAAGAAGATTGTGGGAGCTGTACTGTTAGATTTCAGTGCAGCCTTTGATATTATTGACCATAACCTGTTATTGAAAAAAAGTTTGTGTTATGGCTTTTCAACCTCTGCCATATTGTGGATTCAGAGCTATCTATCTAATATAACTCAAAGGGTTTTATTTAATGGAAGCTTCTCTAATGTCAAACATGTAAAGTGTGGTGTACCACAGGGCAGCTCTCTAGGTCTTCTACTCTTTTCTATTTTTACCAATAACCTGCAACTGGCATTAAACAAAACGTGTGTCTATGTATGCTGATGATTCAACCATATACGCATCAGCAACCACAGCTAATGAAGTCACTGAAACCCTTAACAAAGAGTTGCAGTCTGTTTTGGAAAGGGTGGACAGAAATAAACTGGTCCTGAACATCTAAGAGTATTGTATTTGGTATTGTATTTTGTCTTATCTTGATTATTGTCCAGTCGTGTGGTCGAGTGCTGCAAGGAAATACCTAGTTAAGCTGCAGCTGGCCCAGAACAGAGCGGCACATCTTGCTCTTCAATGTAATCAGAGAGCTGATAAAGATACTATGCATGCCAGTCTATCTTGGTTAAGAGTTGAGGAGATTGTTGAAAAAATTAAAATTGTTTGCATAGTCAACTTACACACTGCTCTGACACACACACACTTACCCCACCAGACATGCCACCAGGGATCTTTTCAGAGTCCCCAAATCTAGAACAAATTCAAGAAAGCGTACAGTATTATATAGAGCCATTATTGTATGGAACTCTGTTCCATCTCATATTGCTCAAGTGAATAGCAAACCTGGTTTAAAAAACAGATAAAGCAACACCTCTTGGCACAACATCTCTCCCCTATTTGACCTAGATAGTTTGTGTGTATGTATTGATAGAGTGAGGGAAAAAAGTATTTGATCCCCTGCTGATTTTGTACGTTTGCCCACTGACAAAGAAATGATCAGTCTATAATTTTAATGGTAGGTTTATTTGAACAGTGAGAGACAGAATAACAACAACAAAAATCCAGAAAAATTCATGTCAAAAATGTTATGAATTGATTTGCATTTTAATGAGGGAAATTAGTATTTGACCCCCTCTCAATCAGAAAGATTTCAGGCTCCCAGGTGTCTTTTATGCAGGTCTTAAAGGGAGTGCTCCTAATCTCAGTTTTTTACCTGTATAAAAGACACCTGTCCACAGAAGCAATCAATCAATCAGATTCCAAACTCTCCACCATGGCCAAGACCAAAGAGCTCTCCAAGGATGTCAGGGACAAGATTGTAGACCTACACAAGGCTGGAATGGGCTACAAGACCATCGCCAAGCAGCTTGGTGAGAAGGTGACAACAGTTGGTGCGATTATTCGCAAATGGAAGAAACACAAAAGACTGTCAATCTCCCTCTGCCTGGGGCTCCATGCAAGATCTCACCTCGTGGAGTTGCAATGATCATAAGAACGGTGAGCAATCAGCCCAGAACTACACGGGAGGATCTTGTCAATGATCTCAAGGCAGCTGGGACCATAGTCACCAAGAAAACAATAGGTAACACACTACGCCGTGAAGGACTGAAATCCTGCAGCGCCCGCAAGGTCCCCCTGCTCAAGAAAGCACATATACAGGCCCATCTGAAGTTTGCCAATCTGAATGTTTCAGAGGAGAACTGGGTGAAAGTGTTGTGGTCAGATGATACCAAAATCGAGCTCTTTGGCATCAACTCAACTCGCCGTGTTTGGAGGAGGAGGAATGCTGCCTATGACCCCAAGAACACCATCCCCACCGTCAAACATGGAGGTGGAAACATTATGCTTTGGGGGTGTTTTTCTGCTAAGGGGACAGGACAACTTCACCGCATCAAAGGGACGATGGACGGGGCCATGTACCGTCAAATCGTGGGTGAGAACCTCCTTCCCTCAGCCAGGGCATTGAAAATGGGTCACGGATGGGTATTCCAGCATGACAATGATCCAAAACACACGGCCAAGGCAACAAAGGAGTGGCTCAAGAAGAAGCACATTAAGGTCCTGGAGTGGCCTAGCCAGTCTCCAGACCTTAATCCCATAGAAAATCTGTGGAGGGAGCTGAAGGTTCAAGTTGCCAAACGTCAGCCTCAAAACCTTAATGACTTGGAGAAGATCTGCAAAGAGGAGTGGAACAAAATCCCTCCTGAGATGTGTGCAAACCTGGTGGCCAACTACAAGAAATGTCTGACCTCTGTGATTGCCAACAAGGGTTTTGCCACCAAGTACTAAGTCATGTTTTGCAGAGGGGTCAAATACTTATTTCCCTCATTAAAATGCAAATAAATGTATAACATTATTTACATGCGTTTTTCTGGATTTTTTTGTTGTTATTCTGTCTCTCACTGTTCAAATAAACCTACCATTAAAATTATAGACTGATCATGTCTTTGTCAGTGGGAAAACGTACAAAATCAGCAGGGGATCAAATACTTTTTTCCCTCATTGTATGTAGACTACCTGTGCCTTTTGTAATTTATTTTAATATATGTAGTTCTGTCCTTGAGCTGTTGTCTATTAATGTTCTGTATTATGTCATGTTTCATGTTTTGTGTAAACCCCAGGAAGAGTAGCTGCTGCTTTTGCAACAGCTAATGGGGATCCTAATAAAATTTAATAAATAAAAATATAAATAAAAAATACATGACAGTCCGCTTGGAGTTTGCCAAAAGGCACCTAAAGGACTCTCAGACCATGAGAAACAAGATTCTTTGGTCTGATGAAACCAAGATTAAACACTTTGGCCTGAATGCCAAGCGTCACGTCTGCCGGAAACCTGGCACTATCCCTACGGTGAAGCATGGTGGTGGCAGTATCATGCTGTGGGGATGTTTTTCAGTGGCAGGGACTGGGAGACTAGTCAGGATCGATGAACGGAACAAATTACAGAGAGATCCTTGATGAAAACCTGCTCCAGAGCGCTCAAGACCTCAGACTCGGGCGAAGGTTCACCTTCCAACAGGACAACAACCCTAAGCACACAGCCAAGACAACGCAGGAGTGGCTTCGGGACAAGTCTCTGAATGTCCTTGAGTGGCCCAGCCAGAGCCTGGACTTGAACCTGATCGAACATCTTTGGAGAGACCTGAAAATAGCTGTGCAGCAACACTCCCCATCCAACCTGACAGAGCTTGAGAGGATCTGCAGAGAAGAATGGGAGAAACTCCCCAAATATAGGTGTGCCAAGATTGTAGCGTCATACCCAAGAGGCTGTAATCGCTGCCAAAGGTGCTTCAACAAAGTACTGAGTAAAGGGTCTGAATACTTATGTAAATGTGATATATCCGTTTGTAAAAACTGTTTTGCTTTGTCATTATGGGGTATTTTGTGTAGATTGATGAGGAAAAAAACAAACATTTTAATCAATTTTAGAATAAGGCTGTAACCTAACAATTTTTGCAAAAAGCAAGGGGTGTGAATACTTTCCGAATGAACTGTATGTATAGAGCATATTGTATTCTGTGTGTATTCCCGTATAACCGCAGACACGCAAGACACTAATTGCTTAACCTTTATGGCATTATACTCAATTGTGCTTATGTAGCTAGCTACATTTTTCTATTAACTCTGTAAAACAATGATAATGACTTCAGAAAAGTATTAGCTTGTGTTGCATCTTTTGAAGCTGCCCTGGCCTTATCATGACCATTGCCTGTGTTTTTATTTGGCCTGTTTAGCATAGCTCTGCTCTGCCCTGCCCCCTTGTGGAGTTCAACAGTTACTGTTTCTTACTGTTATATCATTCATAATTATGATTTTGTCAATGCAACTTATTATTTTTATAGCAGTGTTATTATGTTACTTAATTTTAATATTGTTTTATTGCTATATGCTGATATTGTATTCTAATTACTAATAATTCCTCTTTATTCTATACTTTCAGAAACCACACACAAAAACAGTATTGAACATTATTTGCCAACATCATCACTCAAACTGGACATCTTTCTTGCCGAAGATTGAGGCCAGCTTTTGAATGCTAGCAACATACTGTTGAACATACGCTCCTTTACAGTTTTACTAGAGGAAAAAACAGCAAGAAAAGACATAGACCAATATGTAATGGTTGTCTATTTTATTGAAGTATTGGTAGTGGTTGAACAATAAAAACAAAAACTAGTTTTAATAGAGGAAAAAAACAGCAAGAAAAGACTGACAACTTATTAATATGCATTATGCAAAACCCATATTTCAATATTTAAGTACTAATTGAACAACAACTGCATTCCCACCCCCCACCCCTAAAGGCATAGTATCATGGCAGGTCACCTGTCAAGTCAGTCAGTCAGTAATTGCTGCAGATGTGCTCAATAGCGCTTGAGCGTATCGTACTCCGCAAAGCATGGCGCAACACACAAAGGTGTGTCACAAGTTAAACACGTGTAGTTTGTCAACCTCCTCTGCTTCCTTCTCCTGGTGCCAGACAGGCAGACTTTGCAGTGCCTCCGTGTGTGACTGCCTGAGCAGCAGTTCGAGGGACTTCGGAGGGAAAATGCCATGCAGTGAGGCTTAGGGGATTGTCTGCAGCAGGACGGCCGCCAGTGGATGGACGCCAAAGGGGTGTGGTGCTCCTCCAGCAGCTCTCTCATGAGGTTCTCTACTTTTGATAGGTAGTCACCTCACCTATGGAGGTGAGGGAGAGGGAGTGGGGAGGATGACGGAGTGGGTAGGTGGGTGAGATATTGTCAATATAATTGCATAATAGAACTGTATGTGGTTTGTATGTGAACTCTATGTCCAATTACAAAAAATACTTGTTCAGTAATCATCTCACCTGTTAGCTGGTGGTGAACCAATGAGGACAGCAGTGTTAATCAGATGGAAAAATATATTCTTATACCATTTGGTAGTTTTCCGAGTGCATTCCACAAAGCTGTTTATCATGTCCCGCATTATCCACTGCCCCCATTTTGAGGTTATAGTCAAGCACACAGTCTGGTTTGATTTTTCTCTTTCCCGTCAGGTGGTCCACCTTCCCTGTGGCCAACATAGTTGCACTATGGACAGCGGAGAGGACATGGACGTCTCGTTTGTCATGCCACTTTACTACCAGCTGTTGATCGTTCTCCTTGAACTCCAACCTCCCCCTCTGCATCTTCCTGCTTCCAAATGCCAGCATCCCCTTCCTGTTTGACCGGACTGTGCCACAGGCCCCTGTGCGGTTGGAGAGCAGAGGCTGCAAGAGTATAGGACTGCTGTACCAATTGTCCACATTCAAAGTGTGGCCCTTCCCGAGATGAGGTACCAGCATGGTCATCACCATGGACCCAGACACCCCAAGCCCCTCATAATGTTGGATGTCAGTGGTGGACCCTGTGTAGACTATAGAGTCCTAGTCAAATCCTGTCTTCACGTCGCACATAAAAAAGAACTTGACCCCAAACCTGTGCCTTTTGGAGGGAATATATTGACAGAACGCCAGCCTACCCTACTCGTCAATGCATAGGTCCTTGTATGGCACAAAGACCTGACCAAATGCTGATGTCAGGCTGGTAAGAACATTTCTTATTTTGTGTAAGGGGTTATTTAGGTTGGCAGTAGCATTGTTGACTAAATGCAGGCATCGCAGCAGAACTAGGAAGCGGTCTTGGGAAAAGACAGTGGCAAAGAAGGCACTTGCAAACATAGTATTTCCTTAGGGAGTTCTTCTTCACTATTCCCATGAGAAGGACTGTCACCAGAAAGGTATACATTTCACTAATTGTGGTTGTCACCCATTTAGCGAGCTTCCCCCTCACTCCTGGCTCTCTTTTCTCCTGTAGCTATGTCTACCACCAACTCCTCTGTCAGAAACAGCTTGAAGCACTCTGCCTCAGAGGGATATGGCAAGGGGCTTTGCACTCCAGACTGGGACTCATCAAAGCCAACAGCAGGGCCAGGAGGGGTGAAATGGCTGGCGGCCTTCCAGCTACCGCAGACCTCCTGTACTTCTCCCACTGTTGTCTTGCCTCCATCACCACCAGCATCTTCAGAGGGACCTGGGACTTCGTCGGTGGGCAAAGAGTCCTCAGATTCAGGATTTTCAATGGCCACAAGGTTGGGGGGCAGCTCATCACTGTCACTGTCACTGTCAGAATCTGATTCCTGACTGCCGGCACGCGTCACTTGTATTAATAAATCATTATTAGAAAATGGTTATTTATTTACTGTTTTATTCATGTTTTCAAGTACTGGTGACAAATCATGCATTCCAATTCTTGCATATTGTAATGGACACATATGTGTGTAAAATACTTTTTTGAGGGTTGTACTGGTTATGATGATCTAATGCTAAGCTAATTACCAGCTATGTGTGGAGCCATGTTTGTTGACATCATACAATGCATTCTGGGTGTCACGTAAACGTCTGTCAGACCAAAGATGTTATAACAAAACGAGGTGAAGGGATGGTTCACTCGTCTTTCGAGTAAACTTCTGGAAGTGAATGATGGGAAGTGAATGATGGTAGACGACACACCCCCTTCAACATGCATTCTGCAAACAGACCCAACTCATATTGTCACTTCTTCTTATCTTTGGTTGCCAAAAAAACAACAACATGGCAGCGTGTAACAAACCGTCGGATTACTTTCGATTTTTAGAAAGTGTTTTACTCAAATATTTCAATCACTGGTGAGCTCACCTGTGATTTGCTGAACTGTAAATAGTAATTGCTATTAGCTAATTCATATTATGGTTTCTTTCAGCTGAGAGTTGACAGAGTTGACCGCTTGTGTTAGGTCACTCTTTCCTTGTTGCTTGTTGAGTTCGGTTCAGTTTGATTATTAACAAATAATCACAATTTTCGATTTCATATTTTTGTTTTTGTTTTGTTTTTGTTAAATGCTCTATGCACTATGTGGGTTGCCAACACAGAATGAAACAATTTATAAAAGTTCTGTGAATGTAGTGATTGCTGCCCATGACTGCTTATCACTTATTAATCATCGGTTGTTCACATTAGCTTACTTTAATACAATATTTCAGTTGTTGTGTAGCCTATATTAAATTTGTTTTATTTGATTACTGATAAAGAAATGTGTGAGTAAGATATGACTAAAATGTCACACCCTCAGTTAAACTAATAATGTATGACTATTAGTAGACTAGAGCTTAGAGAGTTAATCAAATGTGTTTATATAAGATGCATATTTGCCCGAAAACCATGTACGGGCGGATGATACATCCGTATAGACAAAGACCTGCCCTCTGAGATTGGGGGTTCAATACAGGCCGGTGACAAACTGGAAACGACAGAAACGGTGACGATATCCAACCAAAATTGAGCTGCAAGAATAAGGTCAGTAATCTTTATTCATTGGATTTTGGGGGAAAGTGATCTGAACTTGCAATTATAATTTGAAATTCTTGTTAAGGGCAGAGAATGATTACCAAAATCTAGTAAGACTTGCCATCACGTTTTTAGACGTTTATCGAGAGAAAACCCAATGTGCCAGTATTCTAGATAAATATAAGATGTGAGTGGTATAGCACAGGAAGGAAGTGGGTCCGCAATTGACTCAAGGTAATAGGCCTACCAATATAAACTAGTTAATATTGAGATTGTACAAGATAGAGTCTTTACAATATAAACAGGAAGGAAGGAAGTGGGTCCGCAATTGACTCAAGGTAATAGGCCAATAATAAGCCAATACCAATATAAACTAGGTAATATTGAGATTGTACACGATACAGTCTTTACAATATAACCAGGGAATTAAAATAGCATGTGTGAGAAATAGAATATTAGTAAAGTCAAAAGTCACAAACAACTGTAGATTTTGCCGTAACTCTATCCGTTTCATGAAACTGGAGCCTTACAAACTCTGGGTTACCGATAGTGTTAACCAATAATCATGTAAGGTTGTATACGTGTGAGACCTAATATTTACTCAAAAGTCACATCTATGAATAATTCCAGAAAAAGGGACTAAAATAGGTCGCGTGAGAAAGAATGGTTGTCCCATCTGTTTCATGAAACTGGGGTCTTAAAACACTCTGGGTTACAGGTTGAATAATTTAAATGGTTAATTACAAAAGTTGATCATAACATTTGCTCAAAAGTCGCACCTAATAATAAGTCCAAAGGAGAATAATTATTGAGTGAATTATTACAAGATTTATGGAGTCTAGGGATAGAAGGAACCTCCATTATGTGACCAGGTGGAGGGAGAGGTATGGTTTTGAGGGACGTCAGGATGCAGACAAACTCGAATCCATGGTAAAACAGATGCACAAGATGTGTAAAGGCAGAGCAGAGAGAGAACGAGTGGAAGGGCTAGATACGGCCAAGGTGTGGCTCTCTTCAAAGTATGTATGGCATACTTTTATGACTTCTGAACACCAATACCTCGCGAAGCAACTGCTCTCTATGTATGCCCTCTTGATCGCGCATTCTTCTGTCTCTTACGTAGCAGGCATAAAAGAAACACAGACCGGACAAGTAGCCGCAAAATTGATTATGGTCATTATAGTTAATTATCACGTCTTCTGTACTAAACTATGTAGAACATTGGCCTGTTGGAAACTACATCACACAGTTCATGCACGATCTGATTTATCTCTAGAGAAACTGCAGTGCAAAGTGCATGAAATTGAATTCAAATAATTGAACCGATGTCGGTAAATTAGTTATTTAAAAACAGAAGAAAAAAAACGCACTAGGACTAGCGTAGCCTACATTTTCCAGTTTGGATGAGAATTGTGTTATGCTGTTGCATCTTCTGTTAATGTGTGAACAGTGCATCCAAAAATAAACTGCTCACACTGAGGGCATAAAGTAGTAAAGACTGTGTTTGTGCAAAATGTTTCTGTGAAAGAACAGTGTGCCCAGCTCAAACACTGACTGTTGCGTCAATCATAACTAGACGTTCTAAAGAAGTGTTCTAATCACACCGGTTTGAGCGTATGCTGCAGGGACCACAGTAGAATGATCACACCCATGTACTCATACGCATCAAAGGGTTAAACCACTGTAAATACACTCCACACTGGCCTATCAACTTGAAACTTGTCATCCCTATCATGGGCACCCCTAAGATGAACCACACTGAATTTGGTATTGATATCTCAAAGAACAAGGAAACTATTAACAGCTCATTATTTGCATATGTAACGCTAATGCTCAAAATCATTTGCGATCATCTTCTCCTCATGAACCACACATCAGATTCATTCCAAATTTGTATTTCGACTCATTACATCAGTTATTAATGCAGACGTACTGGCTGTTCACTAGATGTTCTAATTGAAATGAGTGCATTTACCCTCCATCAGAACGATGGTTTCAGAACCAGTGTGTAGTAAACGTCAATCAGCATGAGAAGTGGCTCTGGAGGTGTGTTTGATGCTAGTGTAATGTCAGGTGCACACAGAGGCTGATGTCTGAGATGATGGGTCCTGGTAGGGATCCTGTGAAGGACGCTACTCCTTGTTGTGGTGAGGTCTGTGTGCGGATTATGCTATCTGACAGGGAATGGGGAATCAGGGACTGGCAATGGGACGATTCCACGCCAGCATGGGCGGAAAATATTTTTGGTATCTCAGATTGTTCTGGCAATTCTCACATAAAAATGTATTGGGAGGAAGGATGTTTAGCATGCTTTTTACATTTGTATCACAAACAATTTTTGAGAAAATCGCGATAAAAGTGGCAATTTTAGGCCCTTTTTAGACCTATACATGCCTCTTAAGACCCTATGATCCGTGAAACTTACATGGTACAGATAAGATCTTGCTGTCATTATACTCCTTATAGTGTGCTCTAAAATATTGAGTATGGCTATATTGTGAAAAACATTTTATTTCACATTAATTTTTTCAACATATAAATATCTCAAATGTACCCTTTGCTTATTTTTAGACATATTGTTTGGAACAATAAACTCTTCAAACACATCAAACCTACCTTTGAAGAAATTATCAATTTTAGACATAGAAATTGACATTATAGGTCATTAATCAATCACAGCCCTCCTGTGGGGTTCCACATTCGACAAATCACCAGCAGAGAGAGTTCCCTTTGGATCCATTTTCCCATTCACTGTGTTGGTGGGTGCTCATAAAATCGATCATAACTTTAGTAACAGAGCGCCCACTCTGGAAATGTGACGTACTTGTAGAGTATATTGTTTAAAACAATATGTCTAAAATTAACAAAATCAAAAAGGGTACTTTTGAGATATTAATAGTTTTAATGTTGAATAAATGCATGTTTAAAATTGTATTTCAGAATGTAGCGATACTCCATATTTTAGAGCACACTATAAGGAGTATAATGACACCAAGGTGTTCTCTGTATCATATACTGCTCACGGATCATTGGGTCTTACAGGGGGGATATATAGGTCTAAAAAGGGCCTAAAATGCCCACTTTCATCATGATAAAAAAAGAAAAGTGTTACAAATGTAAATATAGCTGTGAGCAGCAATGAACAGGGTCACAGGATGACAGAAAGATCAGTTGGATAACAAAGAAAGCACTCTATCACGTAGAGTGGCGCAGCGGTCTAAGGCACTGCATCACAGTGCCACTAGAGATCCTGGTTCGAATCCAGGCTCTGTTGTAGCCGGCCGCGACCGGGAGACCCATGAGGCGGCGCACAATTGGCCCAGCGTCATCCAGGGTAGGGGAGGGAATGGCCGGCAGGGATGTAGCTCAGTTGGTAGAGCATGGCGTTTGCAACGCCAGGGTTGTGGGTTCGATTCCAGTAATAAAATAATGTATGCACTCACTAACTGTAAGTCGCTCTGGATAAGAGTGTCTGCTAAATGACTAAAATGTAAATGTAAACTATCTTCCTTTGTGTACAATCAGTGAAAGCCTTAACATGTTTATCTCAAGCATGACGCAAGTGAAGTTTAGTCTAGTGCTGTAGGTTGGTTATCTTTCTCAAATTCATTAGAGTGTATATACCAAATCTGGAGTCAATTTGACTTATGGTTTATGAGAATACTATTTTTAGCATATGTGCTAACGCGTATCTATAGGTACAGTGCAGCCATATTTGAATGCAGTAACAATTTCCAGAGCAGGAATTAAACATTAGTATTCCCTTACATAACACCCACTGACCTTGTTCACAATATTTATATTGTGCACATCAACATTATTATAATCAAAGACAATTTTGCTTTTGACTCGCCAATCAACAACACAATTTTATTCAGTATCAAAAATATCCTTAAGGACACTCACAGAATACTTAATCAACACGTCAGCATATCAACAATACTTTTATTGACACACTTCTTAATTAGCCTTTTTTTCCTCCAATCAGCTCCCATCTGCAAGAGTGTAGCTTTAGATCCCACGAGTATGATCTGACCTCTTAAGTCAGGGGGTCGACTCAATCACGGCCACACACAGTTTTACACACTGGCCAGGAAATGGCTATTGATTATCACACTGGGATTGGCCAGATTGGACCCAGGTGCTCATAACAGCAATGCCAAACAATTCAAAGCCCTGTGGTGCAATGAAAATAATGAAACAGCCTTATTTCCACTTCTTCAAAAGATACACTGGGATTTAATCTATCCAAGGTAAAGGCAGTTTCAATAAAGCATGAAACAGAAAAAAAAAGCCTACCAGTGTCATCACAAAGGTATGAAGTAAAGACCAACGTATTGAATGGTCTGTGTTAAGTCATTCTGGTTCAGTCATTGATATTTCTGAGGGAAATCCAACCACAAGCATTGATCTAAATGAAATTGGCACATTCTTGAGTGATACTATGCCCAATAGTCATCTATCAACACAATAAAAACAGCTCAATCTGTATTCTACTTGATGCTTACTAGATCTTGGGTCCCATATGGCTGTTTTAACAGAGGTAAGAGATAAAAACAGATCAATCTGTATTCTACTTGATGCTTACTAGATCTTGGGTCCCATATGGTTGTTTTAACAGAGGTAAGAGATACAAATAGCTCAATCTGTATTCTACTTGATGCTTACTAGATCTTGGGTCCCATAAGGCTGTTTTAACAGAGGTAAGAGATAAAAACAGATCAATCTGTATTCTACTTGATGCTTACTAGCTCTTGGGAAACATATGGCTGTTTTAACAGAGGTAAGAGATAAAAACAGATCAATCTATATTCTACATGATGCTTACTAGGTCTTGGGTCCCATAATGTATGCACTCACTAACTGTAAGTCGCTCTGGATAAGAGCGTCTGCTAAATGACTAAAATGTAAATGTATATGGTTCTTTTAACAGAGGTAAGAGATAAAAACAGCTCAATCTGTATTCTACTTGATGCTTACTAGGTCTTGGGTCCCATATGGCTGTTTTAACAGAGGTAAGAGAATGGTGATGGTGATTCAGAGGCTTTGGTAAAGAATGCATTTGAGACACAGGTGCTTTGACTTCCCTTACAGTAAGCCCAGGGCCAGCCTCAATTAAACCCAGGCTAGTTTAAATGGTAGCCACAGCACTCTAATCTCAAATTGCTTTTCACAGCACATCTGCCTCACCATGAACTTAACACACACGCACACACACATGCACACACACAAACGACGATTGTCACAAACACATGCACAAGGGGACTGGGAGTGAGAATGACAGCTCAGTTCTGTATCTCGTCTCTGCAGTGCTGCATGTTGCCCTGTGATTCTGGGCTACTGATAGGCTCTGATTGTTTAAGCACAGGATCGCTATGCTGAAACCAGGGATGTGCCTGTATCCATTCTGACGCTTGGCTAGTGATACTCAGCTCAAAGCTGCCACAAAGCCCTGTTCCATTACAACAAAGATGATTATATCCAGATATTTTATGGATTGCCATGAGCTTACAATCACAAGCATACGACATCCTTTTTTGCGGTTGCGGTTATACGCTGTGCCCTGATACCAGTCCTGATTTATTTTCCTCTCATAGCTTCTTACACCTGCTTTAAATCCACACAGGAAACCTGTTTACGTTAACAGAATACGGATCAGGACCTTAATTGTTTTATTTCTCTGTTTAACTTTGTTGCAGATAAAACATGTGCCATACAAAAAACTAAGGGTAAAAGACCGATGTAATCCTTGGTTTATGCATGAATTGTCTGAGAAATTACAGGAAATACATTTAGCTTGGGCTAAAGCTAGACGGACTGCAGTCCTTCAGACATTTGAGAAATACAGTGCATTCGGAAAGTATTCAGATCCCTTGACCTTTTCCACATTTTGTTACATTATAGCCTTATTCTAAAATGTATTAAATCTTTTTTTTCACCTCATCAATCTATACACATAATGACAAAGCAAAAACAGGTTTTTAGCAATTTTTGCAAATGTATAAAAAATTTAAACGTAAAGTATTCAGACCCTTTATCCAGTACTTTGTTGAAGCACCTTTGGCAGTGATTACAGCCTCAAGTCTTCTTGGGTATGACACTACAGCTTGGCACACCTGTATTTGGGGAGTTTCCCCAATTCTTCTCTGCAGATCCTCTCAAGCTCTGTCAGGTTGGATGGGGAGCTTAGCTGCACAGCTATTTTCAGGTCTCTCCAGACATGTTCGATCAGGTTCAAGTCCGGGCTCTGGCTGGGCCACTCAAGTATATTCAGAGACTTGTCCCGAAGCCACTCCTGTGTTGTCTTGGCTGTGCTTAGGGTCGTTGTCCTGTTGGAAGGTGAACCTTTGCCGCAGTCTGAGGTCCTGAGCGCTCTGGAGCAGGTTTTCATCAAGGATCTCTCTGTACTTTGCTCCATTCATCTTTCCCTTGATCCTGACTAGTCTCCCTGCCACTGAAAAACATCCCCACAGCATGATGCTGCCACCACCGTGCTTCACCATAGGGATGGTGCCAGGTTTCCTCCGGACGTGACGCTAGGCATTCAGGCCAAATAGTTCAATCTTGGTTTCATCAGACCAGAGAATCTTGTTTCTCATGGTCTGAGAGTCCTTTAGGTGCTTTTTGGCAAACTCCAAGTGGGCTGTCATGTGCCTTTTACTGAGGAGTGGCTTCCATCTGGCCACGCTACCATAAAGGCCTGATTGGTGGAGTGCTGCAGAGTTGGTTGTCCTTCTGGAAGGTTCTCCCATCTCCACAGAGGAACTCTGGAGCTCTGTCAGAGTGACCATCGGGTTCTTGGTCACCTCCCTGACCAAGGCCCTTCTCCCCTGATTGCTCAGTTTGGTCGGGCGGCAAGCTCTAGGAAGAGTATTGGTGGTTCCCAACTTCTTCCATTTAAGAATGATAGAGGCAACTGTGTTGTTGGAGACCTTCAATGCTGCAGTAATGTTTTGGTACCCTTGCCCAGATCTGTGCCTCTAAACAATCCTGTCTCGGAGCTCTACAGATAATACCTTCGACCTCATGGCTTGGTTTTTGCTCTGACATGCACTGTCAACTGTGGGACCTTATATAGACAGGTGTGTGCCTTTCCAAAACATGTCCAATTGTGGACTCCAATCAAGTTGTAGAAACATCTCAAGGATAATCAATGGAAACAGGATGCACCTGAGCTCAATTTCAAGTCTCATAGCAAAGGGTCTGAATACTTAAGTAAATAAGGTATTTCTGTTTTTATTGTTCATAAATGTGCAAACATTTCTAAAAACCTGTTTTCGCTTTGTCATTATGGGGTATTGTGTGTAGATTGATGAGGACAATGTCTTATTAAACAATTTTAGAATAAGGCTGTAACGTAACAAAATGTGGAAAAAGTCAAGGGGTCTGAATACTTTCCGAATGCACTGTAGATGTCTATCCCTGGTTAAAAAAGCAAAATCAACATATTTCTTTAATTGTTTATCAAAGAGTGGTGTTAAGCCAGCCAACTTCTGGATAGTGGTCAAATATTTTTTAACAAAAACTCCACCCCCTCGTTGCCCCAGCAGGTTTTGACAGCCTCTGGTCCCATTCTAGACAAAATAGACATTTGTGATTTTTATATTTTAGTCATTTAGTAGACGCTCTTATCCAGAGCGACTTACAGTTAGTGAGTGCATACATTTTTCATACTGGCCCCCCGTGGGAAACGAACCCACAACCCTGGCGTTGCAAACGCCATGCTCTACCAACTGAGCTACATAATGCCTATCATAATTATTTTTCTTCAGCTGGCCACCTGTTTGAAAGGATCATCTCTGTATATTCATCTCATCCCACTAGAGGGAGACCTTTAGTCACCTCAGAACAGATTGTCGAGAATGATGCACTAACAGACTCACATACTTTATTTTCATTTCAACCCTTTGATGTCTATGGATGTACTAAGTGCTTTGCTAAAGATTGATGTAAAAAAAAAACACATTGGCATATTCACTTTAAATCTTCTTACTGCAGCTCTCTGCCCCACTTATTGCAGTGACCTATATTTTTTTACTTGAAAAATGTTTCTGGTGTTATCCTTAAGATCTGTAAAGAGGCACATTTCCTTCGATAACTACCGTCCAATGTCCAAATTATCTTGCCTTTCCAAACTTTCAGCTAAGAACTGTTTTAACTTCTCACTCTTAAAGTGTTCACCCATCCGGGTTTAGATCTTGACATAGCACAGTTTCAGCTGCTACGCTTGTTTTACATTATGTGTTTAATTGCTTGGATCATAAAGATCATTGTGCTGCCTTATTTATAGACCTTTCCAAGGCCTTCGATACCATTGACCATCACATTCTTATTCAAAGGTTGACTGAAATAGGCCTGGATCAGGCATCTTACAAGTGGTTTGAAAATTATCTATCAGACAGGACTCAATGTGTGATCTCTGATGGTGTTAAGTCTAGTTTCCTGAATATTACAAAAGGTGTACAGCAGGGGTCGGTATTGGGACCTGTTCTCTTTACTATTTATATAAATAATATTGGTCTATCTGTTAAAACTTGTAATATTCATCTGTATGCAGACGACACTGCTATGTATGCCATTGCCGCAACTGTTGACCAGGCCATGTTAGAGCTGCAATCTGACCTTGTTACCTCACAGAAAGCCCTGGTTGGTTTAAAACTTTAACTTAATGCGGACAAGACTAAATACATGTTGTTCTCTAGTTCTCGCAAAGATGTTTCATATAGACTACATATTTATTCATTGGATGGTTCTCCCATTGATCGGGTTCCGCCTATGAATATCTGGGCATTTGGATTTAGAAAGACTTAATGTTAAAAAAAAAACATACTGAGGAGCTAGTTAAAAGCTAAGATTTAAAGTGGCTTCTTTTTTTATAAATAGATCTTGCCTGTCCCTAAATAGCAGGAAGCAGATTGTCCAGTCAACTTTCCTGCCAGTTCTTGACTATTATGGTGACACCATTTACCAGAATGCAGCAGCCACTACTCTTAAACCTTTGGATGCCGTCTACCATAGCATCATTTGTTTTATCACTGGTGACAGTTTTAATATTCACCACTGACTGAATTCTGTATCAAAAGGTTGGCTGGTCCTCATTCAATTCCCATAGATCAATTCATTACTCCCTTTTTTGTTTACAAAGCCCTACTACACAAGCTTCCAACTTACCTAACTTTATTAGTAAAATACATTGCAATTGGACGTTCTGATGCCGCTTGGCCAATTTAAAATATTGATTGGGGAACTATTTGCTGAGGAATGTGGCTGTTTTTCTAGATTTGTTGTTGTGCTGTATTGTCTGATTTTGATTTGATTTTGTCTATGAACTGTATGTTCAGGGCTCCCTTGCGAAAGAAACCCTGGTCTCAATGGTGACTCCCTGTTTAAATAAAGGTAAAATAAAAACAAATACTAACCCACAATATTGACTCCTACTACTACAATGTGTTTACTACAGAAGGTAGTCTATTCACGTGCCAAATGTATCAAAAGTGCAAAACATATCTTAACCATAAGGGAACAGTGTGTTTTGAAATACTATCAGAAGAAAGTTGGAATTGAAAACTCCTTCTAATTAAATATACTGGTACACAAAGTGTAAGGCAAATACAGTCCCCAAAGCCCACTCACATCAATAAAGCAATAGTGAAAGGTTTCTCCACTCTCCACAGCAGGTTTCCGACAGTCTGAATGAAATTAATGAGAGTCTGACATTAGGATGTGGAGAGCTTTGTGTCGTGGAAAATAAACAATAAAAGGACATCCATGTCACACCAGCCTTCGCTTTGGCTCCCCCTCCTGTCCAGCACAGGTGTTCGGCGTTGCCGGCCTTCTAGCTGCTGCTGAACCTGCTGCTGGAAAACGCCCTTCAGTCATCAACCCCGGACTTGTCTCGTCATCATTACACACACCTGGTTCCAATCCCCACTCTATCACTGTATGTATACTCCCTCTGTCATTTGTCTTTGTCAGTCATTGTATATGTTGTTTGTTTTCCTGAGAGGGATCTCTCCTACTATTTCCTGAGTACTTTATATTTTGCACTGTGGGTTTCGTCCCACTTTAAGCTATGATGCTTTCATAAATTCAGTAGTTCTAACCTGTGACTGTCTCCTGCCTACTCCTCTCTACACTTGTGACAGAATGACCGACCCTAGAAAACAGGAGGCAGCAGGACATCCCGACCTCTCCGCTGTAGGAGCAGCACGACTCGTGCCTGGAGCACCTCGGGACTGCTATGGAAGAGGTGATCCAGACCGTACACCAACTGCAGCTACACCTCCATCTTCCCAGCTCCTCACGGTCGTTCCAGCCACCCCACCACCATCTACTTCACCTGGTCCGATCAGCAACGTCCACCTGCCCCTCCCGGAGCAGTTTGACGGCACCCCAGCTCACTGTAGGGGGTTTCTCCTGCAGTGTGACCTCCACCTTGCACGTCATGCCGGGACTGCCTTCGAGAGGGACAAGGTGGTGGTGATTTCAGTGCTGACAGACCAGGCTCTGGAGTGGGCGCATGCCATCTGGGAGAGGGACGGTCCAGAAGTACAGTCCTATGAGCGCTTCACCCAACTCTTCTGTGCCGTTTTCAACCACCCAACAGAGGGCCGAGAGGGAGGTGAGCGTCTCCTACGTCTGCGCCAGGGATCCAGGACAGTGTCTGAGTACGCTCTGGATTTCCGGACGGTGGCTGCGTCCACTGGCTGGAATGACCAGGCCCTGTTGACAGTTTTCCGCAGCAGGCTACAGGCATACGTCCAGACCGAGCTGGCCTGTCGCGTTGAGGACGTCACGCTGGACCAGCCATCCGCCTGGATAATCTCCTGCGTGCCCGTCGTCGCCCATCCCAGGGGTTCGGATCTCTCCCAGGAACATCCAAGCGAGACTGAGCCCATGGAGGTGGGCACGACACACCTTACCCCAGAGGAACGTCAACTCCGCCGTCAACAGGGTCTCTGCTCCTACCGTGGGGAGTCGGACCACCCCTGGAACTCCTGTCCTAGAAGGAGAACCAGGCGAGGAAGCGACAGGCCGAGGAGCGCTCCTGTGTGGTGGCCCTCTCACCTCCCTCCTGAAGGGAGGTCCTCGACAGCTGCACTGCACTGGGGAGGCCAACAAAGCCTTTCGTGCGCTCAAGGAACGGTTTACGAACGCACCAGTTCTGGTTCACCCTGACCCGTCTCTGCCCTTCATCGTGGAGGTGGACGCCTCCGAGGTTGGAATAGGGGCTGTTCTCTCCCAACGTACTGGATCGCCACCTAAACTCCATCCATGCGCCTTCTACTCACGGAAGCTGTCCCCCGCGGAGCGGAATTACGACGTGGGGGATTGTGAGTTGTTGGTCGTCAAGAAGGCGCTGAAGGCATGGCGGCACTGGCTGGAGGGTGCTCAACACCCATTCCTTGTCTGGACGGACCACCGGAACCTAGAGTACATTCGAGCAGCGAAGAGGCTGAACCCACGTCAGGCCAGGTGGGCCCTATTCTTCACCAGGTTTGACTTTACCCTCTCCTACCGGCCAGGATCTAAGAACGTTAAGGCCGATGCGTTGTCCTGGGTGCATGACACAGAGGATTGGAGGGAGGATGTGACACCCATTATTCCCCTGTCCTGCATTGTGGCTCCTGTCGTGTGGAATGTGGACGCAGACATCCGTCGAGCCCTCGACAGGAGACCTCACCTGCCCACTGTCCCGAGGGGCGTATCTACGTGCCCGCTGATGTGCGGGTCCATCTCCTCACCAGGGCATACACAGCACCTGTGTCGGGGCACCTGGATATAGCACGTACTATCGACTGTCTCTCCGCCAAGTACTGGTGGCCCACTTTGGCCCGGGATGTCCGGGTTTACGTCTCTTCCTGCTCCACCTGCGCACAGAGCAAGACACCGAGACACCTACCCTATGGCAAACTCCACCCGCTGCCAGTTCCACAACGACCCTGGTCCCATCTTTCCGTGGACTTTGTCACAGACCTTCCCCCCTCGGAGGGGCACACCACCGTCCTGGTGGTTGTGGACCAGTTTTCCAAAGCCTGTCGTTTTATTCCTCTGCCTGGTCTCCCTGCGGCCATGCAGACCGCGGAGGCTCTCTTCTCTCACGTCTTCCGGCACTACGGGATCCCGGAGGACATTGTGTCTGATCGTGGTCCTCAGTTCACCTCCAGTGTCTGGAAGGCCTTCATGGAATGGCTGGGGGTCACGGTCAGCCTCACCTCCGGGTACCGTCCCCAATCAAATGGGCAGGTGGAAAGGGTAAATCAGGAACTGGGTAGGTACCTTCGTAGTTACCGTCAGGACCGGCCGGGGGAGTGGGCTGCGTTTCTGCCTTGGGCAGAATACGCACAAAACTCCCTCCGTCACTCCTCCACTAACCTCACACCCTTTCAGTGTGTTCTAGGCTATCAGCCGGCCCTGGCACCGGAGTCAGATCGAGGCTCCTGCGGTGGCCGATTGGTTCCGGCGCGCCGAGGAGGTATGGAACACAGCGCACACCCGTCTCCAGCGCATCGTCCTCTGGCAGAAGGCGCAAGCCGATCGTCACCGCAGCGTGGCCCCGGTCTTCCACCCCGGTGACAGGGTCTGGCTTTCTACGAAGGACCTGCCCCTCCGCCTGCCCTGCCGGAAGCTGAGCCCGTGGTTTGTGGGGCCGTTCAAAGTCCTGAGGAGAATCAATGAGGTGACGTACAGATTACAGCTCCCCGTCAAATGCTGTATCTCACCCTCATTTCATGTATCTCTCCTCAGGCCGGTGGCAGCTGGTCCCTTGGCTAGTGCTGGACCCCACGACCCACCTCCCCCTCCCTTGGACGTTGAGGGAGACCCGGCTTACTCCTTCCGCAGCCTGTTGGACTCAAGGCGTCGTGGGGGGGTCTCTCCAGTACCTGGTCGACTGGTAGGGGTACAGTCCCGAAGAGCGGTGATGGGTTCCGGAGTGGGACGTCCTGGACCGTTCTCTCATTTGGGATTTCCACAGGGGTCGTCACGACCGACCCGCACCGCGTCTCCGGGGTCGTCCCCAAGGTCGGCGGAGCCCCACTGCTGGAGCAGCGCCTCAGGGGGGAGGGTACTGTCACACCAGCCTTCGCTTTGACTCCCCCTCCAGTCCAGCTCAGGCATTCGGCATCGCCGGCCTTCTGGCCGCTGCTGAACCTGCTGCTGGCAAACACCCTTCACTCATCAACCCCAGACTTGTCTTGTCATCATTACACACACCTGGTTCCAATCCCCACTCTATCACTATATATTTACACTCCCTCTGTCATTTGTCTTTGTCGGTCATTGTATATAGTGAGGGAAAAAAGTATTTGATCCCCTGCTGATTTTGTACGTTTGCCCACTGACAAAGAAAATATAATTTTAATGGTAGGTTTATTTGAACAGTGAGAGACAGAATAACAACAAAAAAATCCAGAAAAACGCATGTAAAAAATGTTATAAATTTATTTGCATTTTAATGAGGGAAATAAGTATTTGACCCCTTCTCAATCAGAAAGATTTCGGGCTCCCAGGTGTCCTTTATACAGGTAACGAGCTGAGATTAGTGCTCCTAATCTCACCTTGTTACCTGTATAAAAGACACCTGTCCACAGAAGCAATCAATCAATCAGATTCCAAACTCTCCACCATGGCCAAGACCAAAGAGCTCTCCAAGGATGTCAGGGACAAGATTGTAGACCTACACAAGGCTGGAATGGGCTACAAGACCATTGCCAAGCAGCTTGGTGAGAAGGTGACAACAGTTGGTGCGATTATTCCCAAATGGAAGAAACACAAAAGACTGTCAATCTCCCTCTGCCTGAGGCTCCATGCAAGATCTCACCTCGTGGAGTTGCAATGATCATGAGAATGGTGAGGAATCAGCCCAGAACTACATGGTAGGATCTTGTCAATGATCTCAAGGCAACTGGGACCATAGTCACCAAGAAAACAATTGGTAACACACTATGCCGTGAAGGACTGAAATCCTGCAGCAAGGTCCCCCTGCTCAAGAAAGCACATATACAGGCCCATCTGAAGTTTGCCAATGAACATCTGAATGATTCAGAGGAGAACTGGGTGAAAGTGTTGTGGTCAGATGAGACTAAAATCGAGCTCTTTGGCATCAACTCAACTCGCCATGTTTGGAGGAGGAGGAATGCTGCCTATGACCCCAAGAACACCATCCCCACCGTCAAACATGGAGGTGGAAACATTATGCTTTGGGGGTGTTTTTCTGCTAAGGGGACAGGACAACTTCACCGCATCAAAGGGACGATGGACGGGGCCATGTACCGTCAAATCGTGGATGAGAACCTCCTTCCCTCTGCCAGGGCATTGAAAATGGGTCGTGGATCTCACCCCACGAGGTGAGATCTTGCATGGAGCCCCAGACCGAGGGTGATTGACCGTCATCTTGAACTTCTTCCATTTTCTAATAATTGCGCCAACAGTTGTTGCCTTCTCACCAAGCTGCTTGCCTATTGTCCTGTAGCCCATCCCAGCCTTGTGCAGGTCTACAATTTTATCCCTGATGTCCTTACACAGCTCTCTGATCTTGGCCATTGTGGAGAGGTTGGAGTCTGTTTGAGTGTGTGGACAGGTGTCTTTTATACAGGTAACGAGTTCAAACAGGTGCAGTTAATACAGGTAATGAGTGGAGAACAGGAGGGCTTCTTAAAGAAAAACTAGCAGGTCTGTGAGAGCCAGAATTCTTACTGGTTGGTAGGTGATCAAATACTTATGTCATGCAATAAAATGCAAATTAATTACTTAAAAATCATACAATGTGATTTTCTGGATTCTTGTTTTAGATTCCGTCTCTCACAGTTGAAGTGTACCTATGATAAAAATTACAGACCTCTACATGCTTTTGTAAGTAGGAAAACCTGCAAAATCGGCAGTGTATCAAATACTTGTTCTCCCCACTGTAGGTGCCTTTCGTTGCGAGGCATTGGAAAACCTCCCTCGTCTTTGTGGTTGAATCAGTTTTTGAAATTCAATGCTCAACTGAGGGACCTTACAGATAATTGTATGTGTGGGTACAGAAACTATTATGGACTACAAAGGGAAGCACAGCCACAAGCTGCCCATTGACATGAGCCCACCAGACGAGCTAAATTACTTATATGCTCGCTTCTAGGCAAGCAACACTGAGCATCAGCTGTTCCGGACGACTGTGTGATCACGCTCTCCGTAGCCGATGTGAGTAAGACCTTTAAACACGTCAACATTCACAAGGCCACAGGGCCAGACGGATTAGCAGGACGTGTACTCTAAGCATGCGCTGACCAACTGGCAAGTGTCCTCACTGACATTTTCAACCTGTCCCTGACTGAGTCTGTAATACCAACATGTTTCAAGCAGACCACCATAGTCCCTGTGCCCAAGAACACTAAGGTAACCTGCCTAAATGACTACTGACCCGTAGCACTCACGTCTGTAGCCATGAAGTGCTTTGAAAGGCATTATCCCAGAAACCCTAGACCCACTCCAATTTGCATACCACCCCAACAGATCCACAGATGATGCAATCTCTATTGCACTCCACACTGCCCTTTCCGACCTGGACAAAAGGAACACCTACGTGAGAATGCTATTCATTGACTACAGCTCAGCGTTCAACACCATAGTGCCCTCAAAGCTCATCACTAAGCTAAGTACCCTGGGACTAAACACCTCCCTCTGCAACTGGATCCTGGACTTCCTGACGGGCCGCCCCCAGGTGGTAAAGGTAGGTAACAACACATCTGCCACGCTGATCCTCAACACGTGGGCCCCTCAGGGGTGCGTGCTCAGTCCCCTCCTGTACTCCCTGTTCACCCATGACTGCATGGCCAAGCACGACTCCAATACCATCATTAAGTTTGCTGACGACACAACAGTGGTAGGCTTGATCACCGACAACGATGAGACAGCCTAAAGGGAGGAAGTCAGAGACCTGGCCGTGTGGTGCCAGGATAACAACCTCTCCCTCAATGTGACCAAGACAAAGGAGATGATTGTGGACTACAGGAAAATAAGGACCGAGCACGCCCCCTCATTGGCACAAAACGTGTGTCAGACAAAAATATTTTGTTGTCTCTGGCTTGCATAGCACAGGTGGTCACATAAATTCACTGTAGTAGCCTAGGCCTAATATACTGTATTGGCTAGCATACACATAGTGGATTAATAGCCCAGTTTATGAATTAACTTCTAATTTATACATCTTTATCTTCACTACAGTTTCCTTCTTGCACAATTCATGCATCAATTTATGCATCTCCGCTGGCCTCTCTCTCTTCCATCCTCTGTATTTCTGTTATAGCTCTTGAACCAGTAGCCTAGCCCAATGAGTGTCCTCTGCTCTCCATGTGGCCAATGTTAATGTTTCCAAGGAAATGTATAATGTCAGAATGCCTTTTATTTTTTTATTTCTTTAAAAATTTAGGGGGTAGATCAGCTTTAATATTACAGATAGATTGTAACTTCCATCAATGTAATTGTCTGCGTCACTTCCAATCCCCCATATGTTTTTTTTTCTCGCAAATGAAAAAATGTATGTATATGTGTGTATATATATACACACACATATACATACATACACATACATATACACATACATACAAATAAATACATATACATACATATATATATATATATATATATATATATATACTTTTAAAAAATATATATATTTCACTTTATTACTTTACAACCCCACCACCCCTTCCCTAATTGGAGTAAACTAGTGAACAGTATGCCCAATGTTTCCAATTAAATGTATGAATTAAGTTAGAACGTTTTCCTATTAGTCGATTTTGCATAAACATTGTGATTGGATGATGGGTTATCGAATTAGGATAAAATCCTCTGATCTCCTCAAGCTCATTAATGATAGAATGTTCATATTTGAAGATTGCCGAAAGGCCAGTCTCTTTTGCAATGACAAAGAGTGGCAAGGAGTGGAATGTTAGAGGAACAAAACAACACATCACAACAAAACAAGTCTATATCATAAATAAAACAATGCATCACAACTAAACAATAGTCTACATCATAAATAAAACAATACATCACAACAAAACAATAGTCTATATCATAAATAAAGCAATACATCACACAAGACATTGTGCACTATACAAAATCACACTGCTCCACCATTACAAATTGGCAATATAAAATGTACAATATTACAACAATATAATATTCCAATTGTATTGTTGTAATATTGTAATATTGTTGCAATACTGTTGCTATTAGGAAAAATATCCTATTTAGTCTGTGAAGATACAGCAAATGAGCTGAAAAAGTCAATTACTCGATTATGATGAGCAGGGAAAATGTGATTATTTAAATGTGTTAATTAAAAAAGTCTGGTCTGTGAAGCTTAATGGCATAATATCTACCTAGTATTTATTGCATGCTCACTTGAATAAACAGTAGCCTTAAACACACACGTCCTCTGAAGACTTGGAAATCTGCTTTTGACATGTTGTAAAACATACTGGTAATATTACTGGTCTGTGGTGACATCTTGCCAAAAACATCAAATATATTCAATGCAACGTTGGGATATAGAGATTGCATAGTGTGCATCATATAATCAAATCACATTTTATTTGTCACATGCTTCATAGATAACAGGTGTAGATTAACAGTGAAATGCTTACTTCCGTCTCCATTTCCAACAATGCAGAGTTACAGTGGGGAAAAAAAGTATTTAGTCAGCCACCAATTGTGCAAGTTCTCCCACTTAAAAAGATGAGAGAGGCCTGTAATTTTCATCATAGGTACACGTCAACTATGACAGACAAAATGAGGGAAAAAAATCCAGAAAATCACATTGTAGGATTTTTTTATGAATTTATTTGCAAATAATGGTGGAAAAAAGTATTTGGTCAATAACAAAAGTTTCTCAATACTTTGTTATATACCCTTTGTTGGCAATGACACAGGTCAAACGTTTTCTGTAAGTCTTCAAGGTTTTCACACACTGTTGCTGGTATTTTGGCCCATTCCTCCATGCAGATCTCCTCTAGAGCAGTGATGTTTTGGGGCTGTCGCTGGGCAACACAGACTTTCAACTCCGTCCAAAGATTTTCTATGGGGTTGAGATCTGGAGACTTGCTAGGCCACTCCAGGACCTTGAAATGCTTCTTACAAAGCCACTCCGTTGCCCGGGCGGTGTGTTTGGGATCATTGTCATACTGAAAGACCCAGCCACGTTTCATCTTCAATGCCCTTGCTGATGGAAGGAGGTTTTCACTCAAAATCTCACAATACATGGCCCCATTCATTCTTTCCTTTACACGGATCAGTCGTCCTGGTCCCTTTGCAGAAAAACAGCCCCAAAGCATGATGTTTCCACCCCCATGCTTCACAGTAGGTATGGTGTTTTTTGGATGCAACTCAGCATTCTTTGTCCTCCAAACACGACGAGTTGAGCTTTTACCAAAAAGTTATATTTTGGTTTCATCTGACCATATGACATTCTCCCAATCCTCTTCTGGATCATCCAAATGCACTCTAGCAAACTTCAGACGGGCCTGGACATGTACTGGCTTAAGCAGGGGGACACGTCTGGCACTGCAGAATTTGAGTCCCTGGCGGCATAGTGTGTTACTGATGGTAGGCTTTGTTACTTTGGTCCCAGCTCTCTGCAGGTCACTCACTAGGTCCCCCCGTGTGGTTCTGGGATTTTTTCTCACCGTTCTTGTGATCATTTTGACCCCACGGGGTGAGATCTTGCGTGGAGCCCCAGATCGAGGGAGATTATCAGTGGTCTTGTATGTCTTCCATTTCCTAATAATTGCTCCCACAGTTGATTTCTTCAAACCAAGCTGCTTACCTATTGCAGATTCAGTCTTCCCAGCCTGGTGCAGGTCTACAATTTTGTTTCTGGTGTCCTTTGACAGCTCTTTGGTCTTGGCCATAGTGGAGTTTGGAGTGTGACTGTTTGAGGTTGTGGACAGGTGTCTTTTATACTGATAACAAGTTCAAACAGGTGCCATTAATACAGGTAACGAGTGGAGGACAGAGGAGCATCTTAAAGAAGAAGTTACAGGTCTGTGAGAGCCAGAAATCTTGCTTGTTTGTAGGTGACCAAATACTTATTTTCCACCATAATTTGCAAATTAATTCATTAAAAATCCTACAATGTGATTTTCTGGATGTTTTTTTCTCAATTTGTCTGTCATAGTTGACGTGTACCTATGATGAAAATTACAGGCCTCTCTCATCTTTTTAAGTGGGAGAACTTGCACAATTGGTGGCTGACTAAATACTTTTTTCCCCCACTGTAAAGATAAGATAAAAAATATATAAAAAATAGAAATAGTGACATGAGGAAATACACAGTGAATAACGAATAAAAATAGTGAGTGAAAATAGCATGGCTATATATAGGGAGTAGAAAATAACATGGCTACAGTGCATTCGGAAAGTATTCAGACCCCTAGACATTTTCCATATTTTGTTACGTTACAGCTTTATTCTAAAATTGATTCAATTGTTGTTTTTTCCCCCTCATCAATCTACACACAATACCCCATAATGACAAAGCAAGGTATTTCTGTTATTTATTTGTAATAAATGTGCAAAAATGTCTAAAAACCTGTTTTCGCTTTGTCATTATCGGGTAGTGTGTGTAGTAGATTGATGAGGATTAGTTAATTTTTTTCTCATCCATTTTAGAATAAGATGTAACGTAACAAAATGTGGAAAAAGTGAAGGGGTCTGAATACTTTCCGAATGCACTGTATATACAGGGAGTACCGAGTACCAGTACTGAGTCGATGTGCAGGGGTACAAGGTAATTGAGGTAGCTACACTCCGTTCAAAAGTTCGGGGTCACTTAGAAATGTCCTTGTATTCCATGAAAACATACATGAAATGAGTTTGAACAGGAAATATAGCAAAATGCATAGGAAATGTAGTCATTAACAAGGTTAGAAATAATGATTTCTAATTTAAATAATAATTGTGTCCTTCAAACTTTGCTTTCGTCAAAGAATACTCCATTTGCAGCAATTACAGCCTTGCAGACCTTTGGCATTCTAGTTGTAAATTTGTTGAGGTAATCTGAAGATATTTCACCCCATGCTTCCTGAAGCACCTCCCACAAGTTGGATTGGCTTGATGGGCACTTCTTACGTACCATACGGTCAAGCTGCTCCCACAACAGCTCAATAGGGTTGAAATCCGGTGACTGTGCTGGCCACTCCATTATAGACAGAATACCAGCTGACTGCTTCTTCCCTAAATAGTTATTGCATAGTTTGGAGCTGTGCTTTGGGTCAATGTCCTGTTGTAGGGGGAAATTGGCTCCAATCAAGCACCATCCACAGGGTATGGCATGGCGTTGCAAAATTGAGTGATGGCCTTCCTTCTTCAAGATCCCTTTTACCCTGTACAAATCTCCCACTTTACCACCACCAAAGCACCCCCAGACCATCACATTGCCTCCACCATGCTTGACAGATGGCATCAAGCACTCCTCCAGCATCTTTTCAATTGGTCTGCGTCTCACAAATGTTCTTATTTGTGATCCGAACACCTCAAACTTCGATTCATCTGTCCATAACACTTTTTTTCCAATCGTCCTCTGTCCAGTGTCTGTGTTCTTTTGCCCATCTTAATCTTTTCTTTTTATTGGCCAGTCTGAGATATTCATTTTTCTTTGCAACTCTGCCTAGAAGGTCAGCATCCCGGAGTCGCCTCTTCACTGTTGACGTTGAGACTGGTGTTTTGTTGGTACTATTTAATGAAGCTGCCAGTTGAGGACCTGTGAGGCGTCTGTTTCTCAAACTAGACACTCTAATGTATTTGTCCTCTTGCTCAGTTGTGCACCGGGGCCTCCCACTCCACTTTCTATTCTGGTTATAGCCAGTTTGCGCTGTTCTGTGAAGGGAGTAGTACACAGCGTTGTATGAGATCTTCAGTTTCTTGGCAATTTCTCGCATGGAATAGCCTTCATCTCTCAGAACAAGAATAGATTGATGAGTTTCAGAAGAAATGTATTTGTTTCTGGCCATTTTGAGCCTGTAATCGAACCCACAATTGCTGATGCTCCAGATACTCAACTAGTCTCAAGAAGGCCAGTTTTATTGCTTCTTTAATCAGCACAACAGTTTTCAGCTGTGCTAAAATAATTGCAAAAGGGTTTTCTAATGATCAATTAGCCTTTTAAAATGATAAACTTGGATTAGCAAACACAACGTGCCATTGGAACACAGGACTGATGGTTGCTGATAATGGGCCTCTGTACGCCTATGTAGATATTACATTAAAAATCTGCCGTTTCCAGCTACAATAGCCATTTACAACATTAACAATGTCTACACTGTATTTCTGATCAATTTGATGTTATTTTAATGGACAGAAAATTTGCTTTTCTTTCGAAAACAAGGACATTTCTAAGTGACCCCAAACTTTTGAACGGTAGTGTATGTACTGTACATATAAGTAGGGGTAAAGTGACTAGGCAACAGGATAGATAATAGACAGTAGCAGCAGCGTATGTGGTGAGTGTGAAAGTGTTTGTGTGTGAAAGTGTGTGTGACTGAGTGTGTGGCATAAGTATGCGTGTGTGCATATATTATGTGTATGTGGGCGTATGTAGTGTGTGTGTGTTGAGGTATCAGTTAAGTATGTGTGAGTGGGTAGAGTCCAGTGTGTGTGCATAAAGTCAGTGCAAGAGAGTTAGTGCAAACATTTTTAAATTCAGGTGGTCTGGGCAGCCATTTGATTAGCTATTTAGCAGTCTTGTTTAGCAGTCTCATGGCTTGGGGTTAGAAGCTGTTCAGGGTACTGTTGGTTCCAGACTTGGTGCACTGGTACCGCTTGCCATCACTCTTCTCTGTAGATGCTACCATATTGTTATCATTGGCATCATAAAACAATTGTTTTCTATAAATCCCACAAGTATTATGAGTAATATGGTTGTTTAGTGGACAGAAATGTCACCCAGATAACATGTTTCAGGAAAAGGCTGTTTGTCTGTTCAGAGGAAACTTTACTTCCCTGTAAATCAACAGGCTTCAGAGAGGGTTGAAGTGCTTTGTCAATTTGATGTTGATTCAGCACAGTCTGATGTGTAGACAAACCCTGTCAGACTCAGACCTATGAGCCCAAGCTGTCAATCAAAAATCTAAATAAAATATGGGCTCAACCACTTCACAGAAGACCAACAGGAATAATAAGTGGCTTGCATACAGCCATCCAAATGTGTAATTAGTGAATGAGAAGTTGTTGGGAACTGTCGAGTGGTCAGGATAATGGTCCTGTTGAGCTGAAAAGGCCAAGAGCACTTCTGCTCTCAACAACATAATATCTTGTCAAGAGTCATTTCATGTGGTGCTGACTATGTTAAAGGCCCTGGTTTGGCTTGCAAAGGGAGGGTATATTTTAATGGAAACATTCGTAGTTTACCAGTAATCTATCAGCATTTTGGTAACTTTCAAGTAAAAAAAAAAAAAAAAAAAAGTGTAAATCATGTGTACTTGTGTGCCGTACATCCATGTTACCTGACTTAGCATGCCTTTGTAGAACCACAGATGCTAAGACGGTAGTGTTAGTCACTGCATAGCATCCCTGTCATCTTCAACATCACCTCATCCCGTATGTTATAGTAACACCAAAGCCAAATTCACATATGGGAGGAGTAAAAATATAGGGTACGATAGTTTGAATCTTTTATACATTTATTCTCTTTACTATTTCTCTCTCTACCTCGCTCTCTCAGAAGAAAACACATAGCTTTCTACTACAAAAAGTAAAAAGCACATAATAAAAAAATACAATTATTTATTCGGGTGGGCTACAATCATTGGTTTACTGTATTACGTTTGGGTGGAGTTAACGTCCTATTTGATGAAGACCCAGAAGCATAACTACAGTGTTTTTCCATGGCATGTGACAACTTACAGTTTCTGAAAGAGTACAACACTGCATCTATTGACACTGGTGCATTGTCTATTAAAAAGTAACACGGTTCCATACAGATCTACAGTACCTCATCGCTAGTCGTTACACATGCTGATTTAAAACCATTACTGTCAGCAGAGTTTCAACCAATTTTATCAAAGACTCCTCCCTAAGTCAGAAGTGTTTGAGAGATCCAATTTGGTTGTGTACATGAATCATTATCATGATGTGCCTTGTCAGCACACCATCTCCCGGAACAGGCATTAGCAGCGGAAATGAGATTAGGCGGGCACAGCGACTGAGGAGAAAGAGCAACTAAACAACGGTGCTGCTGGGAGAAGGTTAAGACCAGGGCCAGAGCAGTCGTTTCAGGGCTCCCAGCCTCCTCCCAGCAGCACCGTTGATTACTGTGCCACTCTGACCTTTGCCATGATGGAGACTTGTGGCTGCTCTATATAGTATTTTCATATTCAATTAAAAATACTGTGCTTACATTAGACCAGAGAGCCATCTGTCATGGAGCTACAGATCCAGAACAGCAGCAACACTGAGACTCATCCATCAAACAAATGGATTTACATGGAACTGTTTTTTTTGTGCGTGTTCACTCTGATGGTGAGACTTGAGATGTAGTAGCATATGTCCACAACACATGGTATAATCGATTGTAAGTGAAATGTTATTCTTAATGTGGGAACAAATGAAAGAGTATTCCATCCCTTCAGTGCTACTGTTTCATGTTATTACTAAAAGGCCTTGAAAACACTGCTATTGTACAATTTCAGAGGTCAAGGCAACAATAAAATAAGTAAATAAGAACTCTATGGTATAACATCACTTGAGCTGGAAATGAAAAACAATAACAAATGTTTACAGCAAGCAGTACCATTTAGCCTAAGCTATTTGTACCCGGCTATAGTAGGCCTGTGTCATGTAGGGTAGGGTTCCCCAACTGGCCGCCCGCAGGCTTACTTTGGCCCGCATTTGATTTTATTTGCCCCCCAGGTTTTCTGAGCAAGAAAGAAATGTTATTATTTTTAATATATTGTGTTTAATTGTTGGACATAAAAGACTGTAAAAACAACAGCAAATCAGCTCCAAGTGATTTTAATGTTAGAAATCTGTTCCAAAGTATTCCCACACATAATAGCAAGATATACTGTATGTGATCGTATACCAATGCAAGCAAGATTTGAAATGATTATGTTTTAGTCAAATATATCTGTATGGGCTTCATGCGGTACATTTTTGGTCTACAAATTATTTGTAATTATGTTCCGGTCCCCTGACCATCCGGTCAAGAAAAAAATTGGCCCGTGACTGAATCTAGTTGATGATCCCTGATGTAGGGGATGATATAACTACATTTCCCAACCTCATTTTAAACTAGTTTCATAGAAAACAATACAGAGAGGAATGATTACCAACCCTTGACAAAATCATTTCAAGCACCTCTCGTGTTCATCCATCCCTCTGAGCATCATTCCTAGTTCAATGCCAAGGAGGGGGAAAAATATGGTAAAATATCGGAAGTAGATACAGTGCAATACCGTAATGACTCAAGTTGGAAACGAAAAATGTGCACTGGATCAGTAATCTAATGGCTTTGTATTGCTTCGTATGTATCTATCCACTCCCTCTCAAGCCCTCTTATCACAATCCTATTAATTAATTAATGTGCTTCAGACCAGGCTCTCATTTAGTGCTGCTGTGTATCAATGTGCTGTGGTCCTCTTCATGCCTATAGACTGAGAGGCACTAATAGGTCTTTGAGTCTTTGAATAAACATCATCCTATGAAATATGTTTAATATACATAAGCAGTTACCAAAGAGGAGAGCTCTTATGACACTGGGACCAGTCACTACAGCAAGCTTAATGTGGGTCATAAATCCTAATGCAATGTACAGATCAGCAAATGTAATTTAATTACCATGTCCTCCAAGACACCCTGGTGTACAGTCAGGTCCAAAATTATTGGCACCCTTGATAAAGATGAGCAAAAAATACTTTATAAAATAAATAATACAAATACTGAGCTATATTGTACTCTGCAGAAAATGGGGAAATGAAATAATTGTATACTAATACAATTGCTCAGAGAAAGAGATTTTGTTCAACAACACCCCTGTTTCAATACCTCACCTTGCAATGATAAAGGCACTGAGCCTTTTTCTAAAATGTTGTATGAGATTGGAAAATACATTGGGAAGAATCTTAGACCATTCCTCCATACAGAACCTTTCCAGATACGTGATATCCTTCATCTGTGCTAATGGACTGCCCTCTTCAATTCAAATCACAGGATTTCAATGGGTTTCAAGAACGGAGACTGAGATGGCCATTGCAAAATGTACCATTTGTTTGTGGATTTTGATGTGTGCTTGGGGTTATTGTCCTGCTGGAGGATCCACTTACGGCCAAGTTTCAGCCTCCTAGCAGAGGCAACCAGGTTTTTGGCTAAAATGTCCTGGCACTGGGTAAAGTTCATGATGCCGTTGACCTTAACAAGGGCCCCAGGACCAGTGGAAGCAAAATTGCCCCATAACATCAAAGATCCACCACCCTATTTTACAGTAGGTATGGGGTTATGCATCCTTATTTCGACGCCAAACTCACCACTGGTGTGCATGGCCAAAGAGCTCTATTTTCATGTCATCCAACAAATGTAAAGTTTCCTGAACGGCATTAGCACTTGGATTGGAAACGGTGCTATGATCAGATGACATGAAAATAAAACTCCTTGGCCACGCACACCAGTGGTGAGTTTGGTGTCAAAACAAGGATGCATAAGCATTAAAAAAAACATACCTGCAATAAAATATTGTGGTGGATCTTTGTTGTAATGGAGCTATTTTGCTTCCACTGGTCCTGGGGCCCTTGTTAAAGTGAACGGCATCATGTACTTTACCGAGTACCGGGACATTTTAGCCAAAAACCGGGTTGCCTTTGTCAGCAACAATAACCCCAAACACCAATCGAAATCCACAAAGAAATTGTTAATTGGCTACAAAATCAACATTTTGCAATGGCCATCTAAGTCTCCGGCCTTGAAACACATTGAAAACCTGTGGTTTGAATTGAAGAGGGCAGTCCATAAGCACAGACAAAGGAAAGATTCTGTATAGAGGAATGGTCTAAAATCCCTCCCAATATTTTCTCAAATGTCATTAAATATTTTAGAAAAAGGCTCTGTGCCGTTATCCTTGCAAGGTGTGGTATTGAAACGTATTGAAAACAGGGGTGGCAATAATCTTTACCTCCCTCTTTTTTAGAAAAAATTTAATACTTGTTAAACAAAATCTCTTTCTCTAAGCAACTGTATTAGTATAAAATAATATCATTTTCCTTAAAAGAGAGTATGACAACGTAGGAGACAGGGAGGTTGTTCCAGTAACACAGCTGCACCTAGCGCAGCAGGCAATTTTAAAAAAGGACACACCTTAACGACTGCAGAATGTTTCCCGGCAAGGGAGAGGGAGAGGGTACACTGTGAACTCAAGGTGAAATTGACTAAGCAATTATGATGGAAACAAGAATCGGGGTCGAACTTGGGAGGCACCCTGAGGCGCCGGGGTCGCTAACTGTTCCACTAATGAGAGGAGCAGCTCAGCACCCAGGGAGGAGGCTAGCACACAGGAACAGAGGGAGAGCAGAGTCAAGGATGGCTCCGCCACCGTACCATACAACACCAGTCTAAACTGCTGCTGAATGCATGGTGTGATGTGAAAGGGGCCTGACACACAGCACCTCTAAATGACATTGAATCAGTACTCAAAATACTATATCTCTATCTATCTACAGTGTGGAGAACAAGTATTTGATACACTGCCAATTTTGCAGGTTTTCCTACTTACAAAGCATGTAGAGGTCTGTAATTTTTTATCATAGGTACACTTCAACTGTGAGAGACGGAATCTAAAAAAAATTTCCAGAAAATCACATCTTATGATTTTTAAGTAATTCATTTGCATTTTATTGCATGACATAAGTATTTGATACATCAGAAAAGCAGAACTTAATATTTGGTACAGAAACCTTTGTTTGCAATTACAGAGATCATACGTTTCCTGTAGGTCTTGACCAGGTTTGCACACGCTGCAGCAGGGATTTTGGCCCACTCCTCCATACAGACCTTCTCCAGATCCTTCAGGTTTCGGGGCTGTCGCTGGGCAATACGGACTTTCAGCTCCCTCCAAAGATTTTCTATTGGGTTCAGGTCTGGAGACTGGCTAGGCCACTCCAGGACCTTGAGATGCTTCTTACGGAGCCACTCCTTAGTTGCCCTGGCTTTGTGTTTCGGGTCGTTGTCATGCTGGAAGACCCAGCCACGACCCATCTTCAATGCTCTTACTGAGGGAAGGAGGTTGTTGGCCAAGCTCTCGTGATACATGGCCCCATCCATCCTCCCCTCAATACGGTGCAGTCGTCCTATCCCCTTTGCAGAAAAGCATCCCCAAAGAATGATGTTTCCACCTCCATGCTTCACGGTTGGGATGGTGTTCTTGGGGTTGTACTCATCCTTCTTCTTCCTCCAAACACGGCGAGTGGAGTTTAGACCAAAAAGCTCTATTTTTGTCTCATCAGACCACATGACCTTCTCCCATTCCTCCTCTGGATCATCCAGATGGTCATTGGCAAACTTCAGATGGGCCTGGACATGCGCTGGCTTGAGCAGGGGGACCTTGTGTGCGCTGCAGGATTTTAATCCATGACGGCGTAGTGTATTACTAATGGTTTTCGTTGAGACTGTGGTCCCAGCTCTCTTCAGGTCATTGACCAGGTCCTGCCGTGTAGATCTGGGCTGATCCCTCACCTTCCTCATGATCATTGATGCCCCACGAGGTGAGATCTTGCATGGAGCCCCAGACCGAGGGTGATTTACCGTCATCTTGAACTTCTTCCATTTTCTAATAATTGCGCCAACAGTTGTTGCCTTCTCACCAAGCTGCTTGCCTATTGTCCTGTAGCCCATCCCAGCCTTGTGCAGGTCTACAAATGTATCCCTGATGTCCTTACACAGCTCTTTGGTCTTGGCCATTGTGGACAGGTTGGAGTCTGTTTGATTGAGTGTGTGGACAGGTGTCTTTTATACAGGTAACAAGTTCAAAAAGGTGCAGTTAATACAGGTAATGAGTGGAGAACAGGAGGGCTTCTTAAAGAAAAACTAACAGGTCTGTGAGAGCCGGAATTCTTACTGGTTGGTAGGTGATCAAATACTTATGTCATGCAATAAAATGCTTAAAAATCATACAATGTGATTTTCTGGATTTTTGTTTTAGATTCCGTCTCTCACAGTTGAAGTGTACCTATGATAAAAATTACAGACCTCTACATGCTTTGTAAGTAGGAAAACCTGCAAAATCGGCAGTGTATCAAATACTGTATATACAGTGAGGGAAAAAAGTATTTGATCCCCTGCTCTGATCCCCTGCTGATTTTGTACATTTGCCCACTGACAAAGAAATGATCAGTCTAAAATTTTAAATGGTAGAATAACAACAAAAAAATCCAGAAAGACGCATGTCAAAAATGTTATAAATTGATTTTCATTTTAATGAGGGAAATAAATATTTGACCCCCTCTCAATCAGAAAGATTTCTGGCTCCAAGGTGTCTTTTATACAGGTAACAAGCTGAGATTAGGAGCACACTCTTAAAGGGAGTGCTACTATTCTCAGTTTGTTACCTGTATAAAAGACACCTGTCCACAGAAGCAATCAATCAATCAGATTCAAACTCTCCACCATGGCCAAGACCAAAGAGCTCTCCAAGGATGTCAGGGACAAGATTGTAGACCTACACAAGGCTGGAATGGGCTAAAAGACCATCGCCAAGCAGCTTGGTGAGAAGGTGACAACAGTTGGTGCGATTATTCACAAATGGAAGAAACACAAAATAACTGTCAATCTCCCTCGGCCTGGGGCTCCATGCAAGATCTCACCTCGTGGAGTTGCAATGATCATGAGAACGGTGAGGAATCAGCCCAGAACTACACGGGAGGATCTTGTCAATGATCTCAAGGCAGCTGGGACCATAGTCACCAAGAAAACAATTGGTAAGCCACTACGCCGTGTAGGACTGAAATCCTGCAGCGCCCGCAAGGTCCCCCTGCCCAAGAAAGCACATATACAGGGCTGTCTGAAGTTTGCCAATGAACATCTGAATGATTCAGAGGAGAACTGGGTGAAAATGTTGTGGTCAGATGAGACCAAAATGGAGCTCTTTGCATCAACTCAACTCGACGTGTTTGGAGGAGGAGGAATGCTGCCTATGACCCCAAGAACACCATCCCCACCGTCAAACATGGAGGTGGAAACATTATGCTTCGGGGGTGTTTTTCTGCTAAGGGGATAGGACATCTTCACCGCATCAAAGGGACGATGGACGGGGCCATGTACCGTCAAATCTTGGGTGAGAACCTCCTTCCCTCAGCCAGGGCATTGAAAATGGGTCGAGGATGGGTATTCCAGCATGACAATGACCCAAAACACACGGCCAAGGCAACAAAGGAGTGGCTCAAGAATAAGCACTGGCCTAGCCAGTCTCCAGACCTTAATCCCATAGAAAATGTGGAGGAAGCTGAAGGTTCGAGTTGCCAAACGTCAGGCTCGAAACCTTAATGACTTGGAGAAGATCTGCAAAGAGGAGCGGGACAAAATCCCTCCTGAGATGTGTGCAAACCTGGTGGCCAACTACAAGAAACGTCTGACCTCTGTGATTGCCAACAAGGGGTTTGCCACCAAGTACTAAGTCATGTTTTGCAGAGGGGTCAAATACTTATTTCCCTCATTAAAATGCAAATCAATTTATAACATTTTTGACATGCGTTTCTCTGGATTTCTTTGTTGTTATTCTGTCTCTCACTGTTCAAATAAACCTACCATTAAAATTATAGACTGATCATGTCTTTGTCAGTGGGCAAACGTACAAAATCAGCAGGGGATCAAATACTTTTTTTCCTCACTGTATGCCTTTATATACAGTGGGGAAAAAAAGTATTTAGTCAGCCACCAATTGTGCAAGTTCTCCCACTTAAAAAGATGAGAGAGGCCTGTAATTTTCATCATAGGTACACGTCAACTATGACAGACAAAATGAGGGAAAAAAATCCAGAAAATCACATTGTAGGATTTTTAATGAATTTATTTGCAAATTATGGTGGAAAATAAGTATTTGGTCAATAACAAAAGTTTCTCAATACTTTGTTATATACCCTTTGTTGGCAATGACACAGGTCAAACGTTTTCTGTAAGTCTTCACAAGGTTTTCACACACTGTTGCTGGTATTTTGGCCCATTCCTCCATGCAGATCTCCTCTAGAGCAGTGATGTTTTGGGGCTGTCGCTGGGCAACACGGACTTTCAACTCCCCTCCAAAGATTTTCTATGGGGGTTGAGATCTGGAGACTCCAGGACCTTGAAATGCTTCTTACGAAGCCACTCCTTCGTTGCCCGGGCGGTGTGTTTGGGATCATTGTCATGCTGAAAGACCCAGCCACGTTTCATCTTCAATGCCCTTGCTGATGGAAGGAGGTTTTCACTCAAAATCTCACGATACATGGCCCCATTCATTCTTTCCTTTACACGGATCAGTCGTCCTGGTCCCTTTGCAGAAAAACAGCCCCAAAGTATGATGTTTTCACTCCCATGCTTCACAGTAGGTATGGTGTTCTTTGGATGCAACTCAGCATTCTTTGTCCTCCAAACACAACGAGTTGAGTTTTTACCAAAAAGTTATATTTTGGTTTCATCTGACCATATGACATTCTCCCAATCCTCTTCTGGATGCACTCTAGCAAACTTCAGACGGGCCTGGACATGTACTGGCTTAAGCAGGGGGGACACGTCTAGCACTGCAGGATTTGAGTCCCTGGCGGCGTAGTGTGTTACTGATGGTAGGCTTTGTACTTTGGTCCCAGCTCTCTGCAGGTCATTCACTAGGTCCCCCCGTGTGGTTCTGGGATTTTTGCTCACCGTTCTTGTGATCATTTTGACCCCACAGGGTGAGATCTTGCGTGGAGCCCCAGATCGAGGGAGATTATCAGTGGTCTTGTATGTCTTCCATTTCCTAATAATTGCTCCCACAGTTGATTTCTTCAAACCAAGCTGCTTACCTATTGCAGATTCAGTCTTCCCAGCCTGGTGCAGGTCTACACTTTTGTTTCTGGTGTCCTTTGACAGCTCTTTGGTATTGGCCATAGTGGAGTTTGGAGTGTGACTGTTTGAGGTTGTGGACAGGTGTCTTTTATACTGATAACAAGTTCAAACAGGTGCCATTAATACAGGTAACGAGTGGAGGACAGAGGAGCCTCTTAAAGAAGAAGTTACAGGTCTGTGAGAGCCAGAAATCTTGCTTGTTTGTAGGTGACCAAATACTTATTTTCCACCATAATTTGCAAATAAATTCATTAAAAATCCTACAATGTGATTTTCTGGATTTTCTTTTCTCAATTTGTCTGTCATAGTTGACGTGTACCTATGATGAAAATTACAGGCCTCTCTCATCTTTTTAAGTGGGAGAACTTGCACAATTGGTGGCTGACTAAATACTTTTTTGCCCCACTGTATATATCTATCTACCTACTGTATCTCTCTACATAATCATAATAGTAATAAATTAAATATCACACCAAATCCAACGATGCACCCTTAAGAAGGGAATTGAATTAGTCATGTATTTAAATGAATTCTACACTGAAGACCGGCCTCAACCTTAAGGTGTGCAATCTAAATGGATAAAAGCAATGTGTTGCCATGGGGAGAATAACAAAGTGTGGTGGTATTAATGGGAGGTCTACTGCACAGCTATAGAGATGCTCACTGCTCCAGGTCCTATTCACTCTATTGGGAAAACATAAGTTATTAGAAGAAGAAAAACATTTAAGCATTCCTTAAAACACAAGTCCTAACACTAATGTAAGCCTATGCAAATATCATAATGAACACCAAACTGTGACTGTGAGCATCATTGATTATAATAAATACAAACTAATAGATGACGACATTTTAATTCACCATTCACAGCATATGCCAAATGATAATCAAAAGTTGACGTTAATTGACAATCAAGATCATAGACTTGTTCATTGCTGCAGTTTTTCTGTGAATAAGTTACCCACAATTCATGAGGTTTTCCCATAATAGTAGATGAGGCAGTAGGCCTCACCAAATGACTGTGTGTTGATCATTACAACAGCTCAGTTGGTAGAGCATGGTGCTTGTAACGCCAGGGAAGTGGGTTTGATTCCCAACACCACCCATACGTAAAATGTATGCATGCATCACTGTAAATCGCTTCAGCTAAAAGTGCATGCTAAATGGCATATATTATTACTATTATTGGAATGAGGAGCACACAACAACAGTATTATTCACTAAATACCTTTTTATTCTCAGTAAATTAAACGTCACATTTTACATTTACATCATTTAGCAGACACTCTTGTCCAGAGCGACTTACAAATTGGTGCATTCAATTTATGATAGCAAGTGGGACAACCACTTGTTTTCTTCTTTTTTTTATGGGGGGGTGGGGGGGGGGGGGGTAGAAGGATTGTTTTGTACTATTCCAGGTATTCCTTAAAGAGGTAGGGTTTCAAGTGTCTCCAGAAGGTGGTCAGTGACTCCGCTGTCCTGGCATCGTGGGGGAGCTTGTTCCACAAAGCCAATTATACAGAGCTTGATTGTTGGCTCCCCTGTTATACAGTACATCTCCTCACACCTTTTTTGCACACGGAATAAAATGCTGGCATGAAACAGACAAATACTTGTTTGATGTCACCCCAACCTTTGGAGACAACATTGACTTGTATTCATATTAAATTCTGATGAAATATTTTGAGATGAGCACATTTATTCCAGACAGAGTTTGTCTGAGTACTGCTGGGACTGGGTTTTAATATTTTCTGTCTGCTTAATTAAACAACACAGGTATTTTTAAAATTAGTTTTTCAGTTGATAAAAAATGAATTACTTATCTCTGTGCATGACTGCAAAGTAAATACTAAAAGCTAGAGAACTGTTTAGGACATCAAACCTACATGATAGGGATATATACATTATACAAGATCTGACTAACACATCATTTACATTGACCTCAATCACTAGAAGACAATGATGGGTCCCCTAAAATTATCTTTACTGTAACATTTGCATTATTCTTATTCATTAAGTCTTTGGTATTAGTCATAATTCATGCTGTTGATGATGGTTTGCTCATCTTCTATTTGAATAAAACATGAATTAGGGATATAGAGGAAGAGAAGGCCAAAATACAACTCTAAATATTTTATTGTTCTAAAACATGAGGCAGGTACAATATATCTCATTGCATTGCATAAACTGAGGAGAACAAAGACTTATGTACACAAAGTGGGTGGATGTCAAGCTATCACATGCTAATATACAGTGTGGGTGTTTAGTTAAATCAATGCCTCTATAGAAATAATAAGGACAAAATACACTGGTTTATGTTTCAACTGTTCTGAAGAGTGAAAATAAACAACATGAGTCATTCATTTAGAAAACAATGACAAATCAATGCTGGACATGGCCTTGTCAAGACTTCCAACAGGAGTCTCAAGTTTCACTGGTGGAGGAGGAGAGCATCTGCTTAACTTGTTGAATATCAAATGGAGATATGGAGCGTGTCTCAGAGGGAAGCTGATGTAACTCCAGTAGTTTGCCAAGATGGAGAAAAGAGGACAGAGTAACAGTGAAATGTGCTTGGCCAACAGTTTCCCATAGCTCAGCCCTCTGTGGCCTCCCTGGTGGAGGGAGTGTGTGAGCTCGGGGGGATGAGGGGTTAGTGATGGACATGTGGGAAGAGTATGGATCCAGCTGCGCTCTCTGTCAGCTAAAGCCTCAGTCCAAAGTCAATCCCTGCATCCACAGGCCTCGTACAAGCCTCTAAGGGATCCTCAGCTCTAACCTACAACCAGGAGAATCGGACTAGAAATCAATCCAGCCAACTGGTGCTACGGACGATTTGCATTAGAGAGACCAACTGTTTGCCAAGGTCACTTACATCTAATTCTACTAACAACACAGTGTTACACAGTGTATATTGAACATGTACTGAAAGTCCTCTTTAGATACCAATATGAAACGTTGAAGAGTTTGCGTTCGCTATGGATAATAGCCAATGGAATGGACAAGGTTCACAAATATTATTTGAAACATAAGGACGTTTGAGAAACCTCTTCCTGTGGATTTTGAATGGGGCATTTGATCAGGCTGAAGGTGGTTGAACAAACCATTCTTCTGGGAGCGCTCAAAAAACTGGTGATCTGGACGTCAAGGTCTCATCACAAAACACGAGATTACAAGATGGATGTGATGGGCAGAGAGGGCGGTCTTAAAAACCAAGCATAGTAAACAAGCTCCATAACCTTGGGCAGCTTGTTGCATCTGCCTGTTTGTTTTTGATGTTCACCTGAAATGTTTTTTAGATTGTTTATGGCTCCTGGGACATCAACATAAACCTGGCGATTGCTAACAGCCTCCGTAAATAGTTTACAGCGCAACATCAGCATAAATTAGTCTTGTTATCACCTCACACACCACTTTGTTCTCTCATATTTACAATCCCTCAGCCCTGACATGAATAATAGGGCCTTTTTAAAACCCAACAAACTTGATTCTTGGATTTATGGTGCAAATAAAAGCCCAAAGTATTGAAGACCCAAGGAGAGACCACTTTTTTAATATGGTTTGCTGCCACATGATATTAAATGTGCACCCACTTGCCTCATAAATATCAATATCCTTGATGTCAGCATTCAAGGGCATGTACAACCAAGAGGGTAACTCCTGATCACTGGCTATGATCATTCTCACTAAGGCAGCAGGCTAAAAGGCATGTACAGTGAGGGAAAAAAATATTTGATCCCCTGCTGATTTTGTATGTTTGCCCACTGACAAAGACATGATCAGTCTATCGTTTTAATGGTAGGTTTATTTGAACAGTGAGAGACAGAATAACAACAAAAAAATCCAAAAAATGCATGTCAAAAATTTTATAAATTCATTTGCATTTTAATGAGGGAAATGTAAAATGTGTAGTGTATTTGAGGTTTAAAAAGGCTTCTGAAGTTTGTCATTTCCACTTTGAAATTTCAGACTTTATTTTCCCTTACGAAAAATGTATCAACCCCTACAAAAATGTCAATTAATTAGAATCCACATACTCATTCACATTTCCTGTTGCTGCAGGATTATTTCCCTACTGTAGCATGCTGGCTCAAATTAAGATCCTACACCTGTACATCTCACACTCTCGGTTAGACTGCAATAGTCATGAAACTTGTCAAATTGCAATTATCAAGATGGTTGGTTGACGTTGGTTGATTTTCTCCCTGACTCTACTCTAGCATGAAATTACAGGCTTAAGTATTATTAAATATTATTAAATATTGTTGGCAGTACACATGTCCAATGATCCACACACTGATGTAAACAACAACTAAAAACTGTGTTGGTGCATTACTAACTTTTCAGATATATTATTTATCAGTACACTTGAAAAGGCTAGAATGTCATCATAAAACTTCAGTCCACATCTTTAAAAAATAAATATATATAGGCCTACACAGCATGCCTTTTGAGCCAGAGGCAAGATAAACAACATAATTGATGTGATTATAGGTCAACAAACCCACTAGGTCAAGGCTGTGGTCAGATTGCCCTTGGTTTGTGTGTTCACATTGCACAGACATATAGCAGCATGTTTATTCCAATGGTAAAATTAGTCCATCGCTTCTGAGTCTGTCCTTCACCAGCATTTGGACTCTGCACTGCTTTACATAGAATTAGGCCCCATCCCTCTCACTCAACATCAACAAAACAAAGGAGATGATCGTGGACTTCAGGAAACAGCAGAGGGTGCACCCCCCTATCCACATCGACAGGACCGCAGTGGAGAAGGTGGAGAGCTTCAAGTTCCTTGGCGTACACATCACCGACAAAGTGAAATGGTCCACCCACGCAGACAGTGTGGTGAAGAAGGCGCAACAGAGCCTCAGCTTCTATCTCAAGGCCATCAGACTGTTAAATAGCCATCACTAGCACATTAGAGGCTGCTGCTGCCTATTGAAATCACTGGCCACTTTAAGAAATGGAACACTAGTCACTTTAATAATGTTTACATATCTTGCACTACTCATCTCATATGTATATACTGCATTCTATTCTAGAATATTCTACTGTATCTTGCCGCTCTGTCATTGCTTGTCCATATATGTATATATTCTTAAATCCCATTCCTTACTAGTTTTGTGTGCATTGGGTATATGTTGTGAAATTGTTAGATATTACTGCACTGTCGGAGCTAGAAGCACAAGCATTTCGCTACACCCGCTATAACATTACATTTTACATTTTTGTCATTTAGCAGACGCTCTTATCCAGAGCAACTTACAGTTAGTGAGTGCATACATTTTTCATACATAACATCTGCTAAACACGTGTATGTGACAAATAACATTTGATTTGATTTGATTTGACCAAAGAAATGGATAACACGCTTCTTTTCAGTGTAGGGTGTACAAAGTGAAACGATAAAAATAAAAAAAATCTGCGTGTCCCTTTCAACAGAGGCCTGTATTTTGGAGCTGTCTCCTCTTCAGGCCTTTAGACAATGGCCATGTGATAGCTGCCACAGCACATTGAATGTGAGACAGAAATAATCTCATCCTGGTGATAACCAAGCAATCTCACAGCCCGGGGGAGCCAGAGACGCTCTATTCAAAATGCAACAGAACAGAATGGGGATTGCATGTAATGGGCGGCAGCACAGGAAGAGAGGGTTACACAAATATACTCTCACTGAATATGAAGTATAACTGTGAGAAGATATAAGATAATCAAAATACCTTGGGTTAGTACTAAGATATTTTACTTATTTTCCACCATAATTTGCTAATAAATTCATTAAAAATCCTACAATGTGATTTTCTGGATTATTTTTTCTCAATTTGCCTGTCATAGTTGACGTGTACCTATGATGAAAATTACAGGCCTCTCTCATCTTTTTAAGTGGGAGAACTTGCACAATTGGTGGCTGACTAAATACTTTTTTTCCCCACTGTATGCATACAGTATAGCCAGTGTGGCCAATGCTAAGAGTCGGTATATCATTTCTATATTGTGTAGCATGATGCCCAGGGATTAGGTTGGAGAAAAATGGTTGTGTGAAATGTCTGAATGTTAATTGCCTTATTCAATTCTATGTTGTGCGTGAAGTGTGAGAGAAATTGAGATTTATAGAGTAGGGCAATTACTATTTTTGGATGGATGCTAAGCTTGTCTTGCTTGGAGGAGCACTAATTACTGAAGCTTATATGAGGGCTTACACTAATCTTGATGGAATTGATGAGTGTGATGTGAGATCCTAGCATCAAACTTTTTCCCATTGATACAGTATAACAAAAAAAACTGGGATATATATCTGCACTCTGCATCAAGTTATATCGACTGTGAGTGCAGAGAAAGTTCAGTATTTCCATTTTCTGTTTTCATTCTAATCAATAGTAAGATTTTAGGTTTAACTCTTTTTTAAAGTTTAACCAAAAATGTATGGCCATTTGGGTTCAATTTATTTATACAGATTTTGCCTGAGATGTGGAAATGGGTTATGATGCATATTCCTGGTTGGTAGAGTATAGTCTGTGCTTGTGTCAGCAATAAGCCCATTCAAATTAGCAGCCATGTCACCATTGGCTCTGCAACTCCGCAATAAAGCTTCTGACTCTAATCCGAATAATAGGGATCTAGTGTACATGGCTAATGTATTGGTGGCATCCCAATGACGTGAATGATACTGGAGGATTATAAGAATGCTGTTTATCCAAAAAACTCAAATACACACGCGCGTACACAAACACACAGATCTTCTTCTATTACACAGTTGCCATGGTTATACAGTACATCAGTGTTTCCACTGAAAACCAAAACACAACTTTCAAATGAATATAGACGCGACAATAATCTCCCTACCGTCATATCTAAGCCAATATGAGACCAATCTCAATGAATATTCGCAAATCAATTTGATTGGAGGTACGCAACACACTCCCCGCCTCTCGTCATGAGCCGTCTGTCCGTTACCGAGAACCACATACCGGATTTTTAATAGGTTCGTTAGCAATTGAGTTTTAAGAGTATTTCTTGTGGCTCCCAAGCTCAAATTCTAGACGTCGGATTAAAACGACTATAGCGTCAATAAAGTGACCACTGGACTTAAAAAAATGCCGGATTGACTAAGTTTGTAGGTGCAACCGTTTTTATTAAATTGATAATTTATCACTCTCACGTGTACATTTCCGGCCATTAAAAAACAACAATGTGCTACCTTTTTTGTAGCATTTCTGACAACGCTAACATATTGTTTCAGCCGAGTTCTATCAAACCAGGCAAGCAACTCGGTCGCTCAGCAACTCGACAACACAAACAGCTCGCCGCCTGCACCAGCCAGGCAGCAGCCAGCCATGATAAGAAGTGGTTGAGGACTCCATACAGTCAAATTGGCTTGCTTGCTAACATTACGTGTGCAACCAGATTTCAGCTCATAACATAACAACTGCTAGCTAGCTAGCTAGCCTCGACCAAGATCAGCCATGCCTCTCACAACACAAACTTGCAAAGAAAAAATGTGCTAGCTAGCACACCAGACACTTTGCTTTTCGACCATACAAAGCAAAGCAATATAACGTTAACTAACGTTACAGACCTTACCTTATGCATTAATTCAGTACGCTTCCTCCTTTCTCAATGCAATTGTATTCTTGTCATTATAATCCAAATATGCTCTGACTGATCAATAGTGTTAAGTTACTTTTCAGTGTGTTCCCAAAAATCTGAATTTGCCATCCACATATGTAGCACTTTGTGCCAGTGCACATGTACACCCTGTTAAAACAACATCATTGCTTGCTAGCGCAGCCGAACCCATGCACAGTCAAAAGAAAACACCATGCTTGCTAACATGGTTAGAGCTAACTCTATAAATGACCTAACTGTATAAATGAGATGTTTTAAACTGTTTTAGACAATTTATTTTTAACCAAGCAAGAGAAATAAATATTCAATCAGTACTGAGTGAATGAACAATAAAAACAGTGTGCAACGAAAGCTTTGTGTAATCACCACACTGTCCAGTTAAATAGTCCAGACTGTACATTTAAATAGAGTTTGAAGTTGACGTGTTTATAACAAGGTTCGTAGCGTAATGGTAAAAGGCGCTGCATGGTCAAACCGACGTCTGCATTGGCCGTGCAGCACCCCCACCTACCGACAACCAATCATGTCAATGTGGAGCTATACGGAGCCCTCTGCATCATTACAAAATTTGGGAAGTGCACGGCGATATGGTACGGAGCTCAATTTGGCCTCTGCATGCCTCCGGAGGCTCCACAATTGCATCACACCCTCCATACGGAGCCTCCGACGACATTTTCGGATAAAGCATAAATTAGCTTTTAGCGTCACTGCCTTCGGAACTAAAGGTTCTGGGTTTACCTCTCGGAGGATACATTTTCACCATTCTCTTTAGTGTATAGTTTTGACACATTGCTTATTTGCATTAAAAGAGCCTTTGGGTTCATTGAGCATTGTTGAGCAGCAATAGACAGGGAGTGTGGTGTGTGTACTATTGTGCACGTCTTGCTACTACTATGGGGGAGAGAAAGGTGGAGAAACCAACTCTCAAACTCTCAAGGAATACGTTGTTGCCCTCATCCGTCAGATGCACTCCATCCCTACGGTACATCCCAGGGAAACACTGCTTAATGGCAGAGTGGTGGATTGTGTGCATGTCCCTGTCAATTAGAAATGCGTACACCAGCTGATTGACGGCACGCCGGGCCCTCTCTATGCACTTGTTTAACTTCTGGTCCCACTGGAACATCCAGCTCCTGTGCTGCGCGATATCCGAGTAGACCACCTATGTACCGGGGAACCTCTAAATCCTTGCGCATCTGCCGTACCAGTGCCGTCCCCTTGGTGTATCCCAAGTCGTTTCCACCTAGGTGGATGACTACAATGTCAGGGGGAGAAGTAGAAACAGGCCCTCTGCTGGCGCAGAACACTGAGCAGATCGTGCCACACCATGCCTCGCTCTCCGAGCCACCTAATGTGACAGTCAATCTGGTTTGCGCTTAGTGGGACTATCATTTGTTTTTCAATAGGACAATGACCCAAAACACACCTCCAGGCTGTGTAAGGGTTATGTGACCAAGAAGGAGAGTGATGGAGTGCTGCATCAGATGACCTGGCCTCCACAGTCACCCGACCTCAACCCAATTGAGATGGTTTGGGATGAGTTGGACCGCAGAGTGAAGGAAAAGCAAACAACAAGTGCTCAGCATATGTGGGAACTCCTTCAAGACTGTTGGAAAAGCATTCCTCATGAAGCTGGTTGAGAGAATACCAAGAGTGTGCAAAGCTGTCATCAAGGCAAAGAGTGGCTACTTTGAAGAATCTCAAATATAAAAAACATTTTGATTTGTTTAACACTTTTTTGGTTAGTACATGATTCCATATGTGTTATTTCATAGTTTTGATGTCTTCACTATTATTCTACAATGTACAAAATAGTTAAAATAAAGAAAAACACTTGAATGAGTAGGTGTGTCCAAACTTTTGACTAGTACTGTATATACATATAATTTGGCTATATGTATTTTCTGATATACAGTGCATTCGGAAAGTATTCAGACCCCTTCACTTTTTCCACATTTTGTTATGTTACAGCCTTATTCTAAAATTGATTAAATAGATTTTTTTCCTAATCAATCTACACACAATACCCCATAATGACAAAACAAAAACAGGTTTGTAGAATTTTCTGCAAATGTATATTTAAAAAAAATGAAATATCACATTTACATATTCACATTTACGTATTTAAGTATTCAGACCCTTTACTCAGTACTTTGTTGAAGCACCTTTGGCAGCGATTACAGCCTCGAGTCTTCTTGCGTATGAAGCTACAAGTTTGGCACACCAGTATTTGGGGAGTTTCTCCCATTCTTCCTCTGAAGCTCTGTCAGGTTGGATGGGGAGTGTCACTGCACAGCTATTTTCAGGTCTCTCCAGAGATGTTCGATCAGGTTCAAGTCCAGGCTCTGGCTGGGCCACTCAAGGACATTCAGAAACTCGTCCCGAAGCCACTCCTGCGTTGTCTTGGCTGTGTGCTTAGGGTCGTTGTCCTGTTGGAAGGTGAACCTTTGCCCTAGTCTGAGGTCCTGAGTGCTCTGGGCCAGGTTCTCATCAAGGATCTCTCTGTACTTTGCTCCGTTCACCTTTTGCTCGATCCTGACTTTCCCTGCCGCTGAAAAACATCCCCACAGCATGATTCTGCCACCACCATGCTTCACCATAAGGATGGTTTTAGCCAGGTGATGAGCAGTGCCTGGTTTCCTCCAGACGTGATGCTTAGAATTCAGGCCAAAGAGTTCAATCTTGGTTTCATCAGACCAGAGAATCTTGGTTCTCATGGTCTGAGAGTCCTTTAGGTGCCTATTGGCAAACTCCAAGCGGGCTGTCATGTGCCTTTTACTGAGGAGTGGCTTCCGTCTGGCCACTCTACCATAAAGGCCTGATTGGTGGAGTGCTGCAGAGATGGTTGTCCTTCTGGAAGGTTCTCCCATCTCCACAGAGGAACTCTGGAGCTCTGTCTGTACCATCGGTTTTTGGTCACCTCCCTGACCAAGGCCCTTTTCCCCTGATTGCTCAGTTTGGCCGGGCGCCAGCTCTAGGAAGAGTCTTGGTGGTTCCAAACTTTTTACATTTAAGAATGATGGAGGCCACTGTGTTCTTGGGGACCTTCAATGCAGCAGACATTTTTTGGTACCCTTCCCCAGATCTGTGCCTCGACACAATCCTGTCTCGGAGCTCTACGGACAATTCCTTCGACCTCATGGCTTGGTTTTTGCTCTGACATGCACTGTCAACTCTGGGACCTTATATAGACAGGTGTGTGCCTTTCCATATCATGTCCAATCAATTGAATTTACCACAGGTGGACTCCAATGAAGTTGTAGAAACATCTCAAGGATGATCAACGAAAACAGGATGCACCTGAGCTCAATTTCGAGTTTCATAGCAAAATGTCTGAATACTTATGTAAATAAGGTATTTCTGTTTTTGTTTTTTTATACATTTGCAAAAAATTCAGAAAACCTGTTTTCACTTTGTCATTATGGTGTATTGTGTGAAGATTGATGTGTATTTTTATTTATTTAATCAATTTTAGAATAAGTTTGTAACGTAACAAAATGGGAAAAAGTGAAGGGGTCTGAATACTTTCCGAATGCACTGTAGGCCGATTGTAAATGTGTATTATTGTTGCGTGACCATCTTTATTGCAAAAAGAAATACAAGTATGAACATAACTTTAAGCTACACATTATTTTGACAGAGGTAATGAACTGTCCATTGATCAGCACAGCAATTGATAAAACAGGACCATGTTTGAAACACAAGTGGTTCTGAGCTTAATTCAATATTACACAGGTAAGCTAACAGTTGCAAAAATCAGGAATGTAGACAGGCTCTATCTATCTGAGCTACTGTATCCAACACACCACCACCTGTTGTTATGTTGGGCACCTACCTTTTTTTCAATGATATGCATTGCTAAAATAAAGGTTTAAGGAAATACAGGCATGCACCACATTACTACAAGACAAAAAAGCTAAATCAAGCCTGATGGTCTTGTAAGTATAAAAGCAAAGCTTGCTTTCATTTAATTTTTTTAAAAGCTTGAAAATTTAGCGTAATGGGATAATGTCTTAATGTGGTGTGTGAAGAATTCAATACTTTACCTTATATGCGGTACAAATCACATGATTGTGGAAGCACCTCCACTAAGAGTATGAATTAGGCTGTTTTAAAAGGTTTGAATCCTAAGCAACCTGCCTACACATAGTTTGAAGAACAATACCAACATAAAAAATAAAAAATAATGTAACCTTTATTTAACTAGGCAAGTCAGTTAAGATCAAATTCTTATTGACAATGACGGCCTACCCCGTACATACATAGCAACTGTAGTTGGTCAAAGCTGTGTGCTGGAAAACCTTGGTAGAGCATGGGTGAAAAATGCATTGTGGTGCTCATGTGAATTTCATTTATTTTTCGTCTTCAGACCAATGCCTAGTGTTACTTAAAACATATTTTTTGGTTAATTAAAAAACGTAAAAACTATGAAAGAGGAATGCTGGTGATGCTACACTATGACTGAATCCAACAGATCATACTAAACAAATCCTAAGTAAGTGTATGGTGATGCAGTTAAGGTTTTTGAAGGTGAACATGTGCTACTGTACCATTGTAATACAGTAGTGACATGATTGTGAAGTGTTACCCTCAGGTCTTCTGTAACAGTCGCATGTCTGATGGCCAGACAGTGAACCAGTGGCCTTGACTTGGTGGTGAATGCTAATAGCCTCAAGGTACAGTTAGCATATCCCACAGATGTCTCCTCCCAATGGACCTTCAAACTGCTCAGAGGGAAACTCACAAACCCCAATCCCAGCCTAAACAAGCATTCACCAAAATATGTGCCCACTACCGAACGCCTCCAACACAGTAACTAGCCCACTCATAAAGCATTTAAATGCAGCCTTGAACGTAATTCTAAAGACAATTCAGTTCAACCCATGAAGAAATCAAAAAGCTTTGCAACCACAATACCACACCCTTTCAAAGGGTTAACTAGCAGTGAAATCTATTAATGTCCCTCATGTTCTACTATTTTATTATGTGAGCTTGATGCTTGCATCTATGTTTGGATGGTATTCAATAGCCCCATCCACATAGGATAAATAATTAGTTCAGTTCACTGAAGGTCAGATGGAACACACCATTATTTATATATATTCCCACACAATTGTAATCGAAAGCCCACAGGACAGAGCCCAAGGTTTGTTCATATATTAACTACATGGAAAAAGGCTTTAACACAATATGGGCCTGTGCTACGCAGTTTCAACCATATCTGCTTGAATAATTTAGATACTGAGAACCAAGATAGTTCACGGCTGCCACTTGAGAAATTCAAAAATACTTAATTTGACAGGCTTTTTTTTGCTGGTGTTTATGACTATTGAGAAATCATGTGATTTACTGCAGGCAGTTTTGGGGTTTTAATTCAAAATAAAAAAAATCTGCACAATTGGTTAACAGGGTACTGTAGCCTAGCAAATGTTTGTTTACACGTATTACATTATTCAATTTAAGTACTTAGGAATGAATTGTAGCAATTCTACTAAGAGTACTTACTATTTACCAGGTAAATAGCTGGCTGTACAAAAAAAGCATAGTGATATGTTGTTATGCACTAGCGGCTGTGAGTGGGCATTGAATTCTTTCACAAAGTAGGTGAGACAAATCACTCCCACAAGGTCTGGAAGGAAAACTAATTGAGACAAACATTCAGAGAACAGTGACATTGGCACTAAAAAGCAACAGCTATCTCAGCAACAAATAGAGCACTCAATCCCTGGTAAACCTGTTCTGCTTTGACACAGAAACTTCCAATTGTCCCAATTACTGTGAAAACCCAATCTGAATTCAGATTGGTTGATTCAATTATATGAAAAGTTTAAGATATGAATGTCAAAAGAATAGCATGGGGCAAAGCTGTTAATTTCAAATAATAATGTTTGCGCCCCATTAGGAGTTGAGGAGCGGTTTAAAAATAGCAAGGAAAGCTCTGCTCTAATTGGATTTTGGATCTAATTGGAGTGTGTTACTAGCCTTTGAGGATGAGACCTCTGGGTCGCTTGTTGATGTTCAAGTCCCCCCGAAAAAAACGGTTGACCTGAGTTGGAGACAGAGGAGATTTAACAATAGCTTGCTGAAAAGAGATAAAGGATTTAAACAGGCCTTAATGGTGCTGCAGAAAGCAGCATAATGACTCTGACCTCTTGGGGTGGAGGCTAGGAAGGGGTAGGGGGTGTCAGTGAGGGCTGGCAGGATGTATCCAATGAGGATCTGACAAGGGATGAAAGAGCAGAGGGGATACAGACAAACTGCCCAGCGTTCAAACAGACAGGTTTATGTGAACCCCTCATCCCTACTGCGTCTCCTCTTTCATGGGTAAGGGTTTGCTATTGAGTCACCCTGCCTGTTACTGAAGTCCAGCAAAATAAGCACGGTGACCCCCTAGAAAATGTTGTAATAAAATATGCACATGACAGCCAGGGACACGGTACTTTCCAAGACCTGAGAAACAAGTAGACCTTAGAGAGAAAACAGTTTTTTGTATCTCAGCATCTGTCCACATCTGCATACAAAATTGCCAATTAATTTGGATTTATTATATTTTTTCAAAAGTTTTTTTTTTTTATGGTGCAGTGGGTAAAGTAAACTTATTAAACTTCAATGCATCAAATGAATAAGTGAAAGGCTTTAATTTCAAATGACTAGGGTGCTTCATAAAAGCATGTCACTGATGCAATGAAATAGATATTGTGTGTGTGTGTGTGTGTATATGTGTGTGTGTGTGTGTGTGTGTGTGTGTGTGTGTGTGTGTGTGTGTGTGTGTGTGTGTGTGTGTGTGTGTGTGTGTACATGCGTGCGTGCGTGTTGTCCGTGATTGTATGTATGTGCGTGGATGCCTGTGTGTGCGTGTAAATGGAATGCTGTCAGCTCTGAAAGCTGTTCTCTCAGGAGTTTGACTGTGTAAAATGAAATCTAGAGTAGACCCACAGGGTAACATGACTGAGCAAATACAATAATTCAATTTACTCTTAAATTATGTTCGCATTCAGGCTCTTCTACTCCTTTAATTAAACTGTTGTACACGTTGGTGCAAAGCACTGCAAATATAATCAAATAAAAACCATCACAAGGGCCAATATGCTGTCTGACAAACTGAATTAAAATTGTGATATTGAAAGCCGTGCTTTTTAAGTAAAGCAAATCACAAATTGTTGGTGTAAAATGATGTTCAGCATGACAAACTGAAACTAATTAACCAATTTCAAAGAGTTTTTGATGATAAGAAAGAACATGACATGCATACAAAGCTTTGAAATGTATCATAGAGACATTGATTTTTCAGCCAACGCTAGCTTCAAAAACAAATAAACACCTGTCAGTGTCTAATTCAATAGAGCAACCAAGTCATTAATAGTTCAAGCTAGGTTGTGAACTTTAGCAGCACTTGTTCACATGTAAAAACTTTAAAGGCTGAATGACATATGTCCGGATTCGGGTGAATTAGCACCATAGAATTAGATTTAGAAGAATTGACATTATTCCCTTTCAAAGCAATGTGCCATGGTCAATTGATCTGGAGGGGAATTCACTGATCGTGATGTGAAAATATCAGCTGATGTAGGTAACAAAGGAAGTCTAGCAGACTGCTTGAGCAGCAGAGTGTGTGTGTGGTCCAGTGAATGAAATATAATCCCCAAGCCAAAAGGGCCGTGAAAACGGCTGCGCTCTGCAGGTCTGGGTGCTGAACCCTTCTCTGCGAGTTTGGGGAGGTCATGGGGATATTGACAGTTTTGCGGTAAAGATCACAGCAGAATATAAAAGGACGAATGTCACATGACGACTTATGAAATGTGTTTGTCATTGAGTTTGTTGAGTTGAAGCCAAAGACACTTTTCCATTTTACCATTCCTGGTAAATAAAGATTACTTGAACTTGAAATGTTATTTGAATCACAGCTAATGAGGGTTTTACCTTGCTTAATGGTCGTTATTTGACAGAGATAAGAGCGCAATACAGCATACGCACAGGCAACCTCTACTGAACATCATATACTGCTGCTAAGTAGACAGATGTAGCACAACAACAGCATTTTGACAGGGTGGAGGGAGGGAGTAGGTATAACCAAACAAATAAACGTCATCATTGCTATGCAAAACAGCCTTTTACCAAAGTAAACCAACAAAAGAGGGGTGACACCTTACATGAATATGCATGAATTTATGGCAATTAAAAACTTGTCAGCGGGGAGTTGGAGGAGGAGGAGACAATAATAGCAGAGGTAGGAGGGCTGCAGTCCATTCATTGGGATGGAGATGTAATTCCAGTCCTCCAGAGTACTTTACACAGCTACTTTATTGGTTTTGTAATTAAGCTTGTTTTTCTCTCTCTCCTCCTCTCCTTCTCTCCCCCGAGCCCTGCACCTCATACAGAATTGGAGGAGAGTGTGGTGGTGCTTTTACATAGAGCAGAACGGGTGATGGAGAGCCACACGTCTCAGTTAACTTAGGCTCATCTAATGGTATTCATTGATACACTGGAGTGTGGCACAGCTTGTGGAACAGAAAATAATTAGTTACACTTTTGCAGAGCTAATCTCCTAGCAGTATGCTTGTTGTTTCCTCCAAATTTTATGGGCAGCTTAGAAACCAAAAAGCATGCATTCATTTTATCATTGCCAAACCAAAGCAAAAATAATTTATCCTCTCCTCATATTCTTTCCTTCATCCTCTGTTCCCCCCCTTCCTACCCCCCTCCATATTTTTTCTTCCTCTTCTAGCGAGCAGGATGTCAAATGATTAGCATGTAAAACTGGTCATCAAGGGCTGCTAAAGTCATGGCTGTATCTGCATCCTAAAGCTTCGTAAAACAAAGGCCAGCTAATGTCCCAGCACAGGCCCCCGACAGAGGCTGTTTACTGCCCTCTCATCCACTCAGACAGCTACCAGCAGGAGCCTTAACCTGCCCGGACAAAGACATACGCTATTGTTCTCTGTAAAACTGAGGAAACAAAATAAGTGATGCTATATGATATTATTTTTCCTAATTGGAGGTACAGTGAAATATGAACATTTTCCATACTGAAAAAGTGTGTACAAGACATTAATCTTTGCTCATGTCTGTGACATACAGTGAGCTCCAAAAGTAGTCTACCATGATTGCAAATAATCCTGAATGAATCGTGAATAATGATGAGTGAGAAAGTTAAAGACGCATACCCCCAAACGTTTAACTGGTAGTGTATATTATTGTGACTTATTTGCTGGAAGATCTGTGTGAGTCAGTGCCACATTTTCATTTTTGCCTAAATCTAAATGAAAGAAAAGTTAACCTGAAAATCCAGACTATGGTGTGAAATGGGCTATTAGCAGTGCCATCTTTCTTACACATATTGTTTTGTCCCCTTTTCCCCACTCCTATAGAAACAATAATTGTATTAAGTAGGTGTCCAAACTGTGCAAAAGTTTCAAAGACTAATAACAAAACTAACATTCTAATGTTCCAGAAATGTATAATAGGGCTTTCAAAGTGAAGGAAAGTCCAAGGATACAGACAGGAACGTGCCAGCATGAATGTGACAAGAAGACTATAACATTTTACTCATAGTCCAAGAGCCCGTTCAGACACACAGAATGTGTGGTGACTCAAAAGGTATGTATGTATACCAACGGAAGTGTGTTTGTATAAGCGTGACTCACTCACACATGAGCTATGGCTGAAAGTAATCTGGGCTGAGTGACAGTGTGGAGTGACTGTGTGTGAGAGAAGCCAAGTGACAGGGAGATGAGAGACACGTTAATCAACCCTGAGCTGAGCTCTTCCCTCTGCTGGCCCAGTCCGGTATGGACCCCAGATACACAGAGGACAGAGCTCTCTCCATGGACTTGTTCTAATAATTTACCATGCATCCTTTTCACCCTTCTTTCACTGAAGTAATCATATGTCTGAGAGATGTTGAAATTGTTAAATAAATACATTCTCTTTTAAAAATGTTAACACCATCAGGTTTACTTCATGTTCTTCCATATATTTTCATCCGTTTATATTTATATGCTTTTCATTTTCTTGCAAACCTTGATAACGCACACAATAGGGAGTGTAAAACAGTGGCATGTATTCAGCTGGATTCAAAGACATCTAGTTGGTGTGTGTGAGGCAGGGTGACTAAATAGGTGAGTTGTACAGTGCATTACAGGTCATTATCCAGGTAGCCAGAGAGCCACTCCACTTCCATTTGGCTAATTAGGGCTATGAGTATCATAAATACTGATGGGCAGGAAAACTCACAAAGCAAAGGAGGGCCTGCTTAGTCCAACATGAAAGAGTGAATAACATGAGCGTGAATAAAAAGCTTTGGTATCTACCTGTGTTTATAATCAGGGGCGCAACACATTCTGAAATTGCATTTTTGTCCCTCCCAGTTTTATCATTGGAATGTGATACAAAATGAGGCAGCGGTGTGCTTTAGGACCATGCGGACATCTCCGAGCAGTCGGGTAGGCAGTACGTCCAACCGGCCTCACAACCGCAGGCCATGTGTATGGCATCGTGTGGGCGAGCGGTTTGCTGATGTCAACGTTGTGAACAGAGTGCCCCATGGGGTTATGGTGGGGTTATGGTGGGGGCAGGCAATAAGCTACGAACCTCGAACACAATAGCATTTTATCGATGGCAATTTTAATGCACAGAGATAACTTGACGACATCCTTAAGGGCCATTGTCATGCCATTCATCCTCCACCATTACCTCATGTTTCAGCATGATAATGCACGGCCCCATGTCACAAGGATCTGTACACAATTCCTGGACCTGAAAATGTCCCATTTCTTTCATGGCATGTTTGGGATGCTCTGGATCAACGTGTATGACTGTGTGTTCCAGTTCAATATCCAGCAACTTCGCACAGCCATTAAAGAGGAGTGGGACAACATTCCACAGGCCACAATCAATAGCCTGATCAACTCTATGCAAAGCAGTTGTGTCGTGCTGTATGATGCAAATGGTGGTCACACCAGATACTGACTGGTTTTCTGATCCACGCCCCTACCATTTTTTTTTTTAAGGTATCTGTGACCAAGAGATGCATATCTGTATTCCCAGTCATGTGAAATCCATAGATTAGGGCCTAATGAATGTCTTTCAATTGACTGATTTCCTTATATGAACTGTAAACTCAGTAAAATCTTTGAAATTGTTGTCTGACTTTGCAGAGGCAGACAGCCCAGCAGTTGAGGACAGACTCAGACAAAAGGCTTTCACCCAGACACCTCCAAGTCCAACATACAGACTCAGCTTTGTACTGAGATGCTGTGTGTGTGTGTGTGTATGTGTGTGTGTGTGTGTGTGTGTGTGCTCGTGTAGGGGCTTTGAAAATGTCACTGACAGCTTATAGTACATCAGCCCTCCCTGTGGATGGCCCACAGGCACCTGTTTAACCAGGACACACCCTCAGGCACTTTCACCTGCCTTTACACTGTCACCTCTTGTACAAGGGTCTGCTATCACAAAGGTTGACAAAACCTTGATGCAGTATTAGAACAAAATGACATCTATGCCCAGGACCCTGGTTTGATGAACACTGAAAGTATCACTGATTTCATAGAGAGCTTCTATTCTATGGCTCAAACAACATTACAATACCGTAGAATGAATTTATCGAGAACGAAAAGCATGAAAATGTGAATAAATTGTTCACAGGCACAACATCAGCAGGATGACAGTGGTGGTTAGAACTGTAGGGCAACTAAAGACATAAACAACATCAGTTCAATAAGACCTGTCTGTATGCTGCTAAAAGGCCTGAGGATGCTTAATAGGGGGCATGGAAACCTTCACCCTCTGCCATAACATACGGTTGTTAACTTTATACACAATAATAATTCGATCACAGTATTTTTTTCTCTATGAAGAATGAAACCATTGTCTTACAAATAGAGAAAGCATAACATAACCATAAAGGCGCTGTATTTTGAGTTCTATTTCCTTTGTGTGTGAAGAGAGGGTATGACGTGTGTTTCTGAGCAGCCTGGCCTGCACAACCGTAATAAACATGGTGATAAAGTGATGCCGTAGGGAACTGGGCCTCAACGGAGCCACAACTATACCTTATTAGCGACCTGTCTGCAACAAATGTTGAACTTGATCTGTTGTGGAGATCAAGTCAACTGGTCAATCACACCTGTCCCCTTTTAGGACTAGACAACTAAGTGTTTTAGAATCCTATTTGAAATGCTTAGTCTAATGTAAACTGTGCACTGAAATCGATCCAAGGCAAAAGCTCAGCTTAATGTTTGAATGTTATGTTCTGTGATTATCTCCTTCCCTCTGAGTTTCTATTCTCAGAATTCTCACTGAGAGAATCATGTCAGTCTCCATGTGAGGAAAGGGCAGGATACCACCGTGAATCTAAGGGTGGGTGTTACACATTGTTGGTGGGGCCAGTTTTCCCATCACAATATACTATAAAGCGCTTTGAGACCATGGGAAAAGGGCTATATAAATGCAATCCATTATATAGTTGCAATCTATTACAAGGGAGAGGCCAAGAGCCTTGACTGTGTGCCTGTGATACCCACTACTCTGCGGGAGGAGACCCTGGGGAACATTCCCACCTGCCCTCTGTGTCCTTTCCCGTTGAGAAGAGGACAAGGTGGTGCTCAACTATCACCACTGCTCTCCTTCTCAAGTTACTAAGCCTGGAAAGTTGGTTTTCATGTCCTCCCTTTTCTATTTTTTTGCTCTTTGTGCTTTTTTTCTAATAAAAATAACATTGCTTACATTGTTGTCCAGACATTACTGTAGTGTCAATTGTAGGGAAAAGCCATTCCGAATATAACAACATTCTGTCTGACTCATTGAGTGGTAATCCATTGGCTGAGTCATGTTACTAAAGGCACACACTACCATAAGACAAAGCCTATTGATTTGACCTGAGCTGTTGTTATTCATCTGTGGAGCAGACCACTCTCTTTACACTTTATATAATTACACATTCACCCTAATTGCAATATTAATATCAATATCATACAGTGGACACCTAAGCCTATAGGTCTTTATAGGCCACTGATACATTTAGTGCTCAAATCTCTGACAACTGAACCGTGAGGTGGACAATTATTGTTTTAGGCAAAAAAATAAAAGGGCTTTAAAGTTTTGAATATTTTAAGGACACATAAATGTGGCTCATTTGGCCAACATCCCTCGTTTATTGATGGTGCTGGCTGAGCCAGGATGGATCTGAATGCATATGGATGTCCATGAAATTTCTTTTTAAATGTCCGGTAAATTAAAATCTTCCCTGTCATGTTGCCCGGCGCCAAATTATCCTAAAGGAAACACTGAAACTCTGTTTTTATTAAGATTTTAGAATATTCACATGAACATATGTTGCTAATTGGATAGAAAACTAGCTATAGACACCCTAAAGACTCTGGCAAGTGTGCTAGTCCAGTGTCACTTTGTTTATGCTCGCTCATCATTTTTCACCAGCAGCCCCAAACATCTAAAGAATAAGCTACCAGCCAAACAAGCTTGTAAGAATTGTACTCAAACTCCCCCCTCATACTCATCTGGAGGTTGAGTATTTTTTTGTCTCTATCTCTGTAATGTGTCTGTATCTATGTAATTGTATATGTATTTATGTAAAAAAAATAGGGACCACGATGGAAATAAGTCCCCGACTTTATTGAGCAATCCCGGTCACTTTAAAACATCTATGTATATATGTATTTTTTTAAACTGACAAATAAAATCAATCAATCAATCCAAACTGTGCAGCGTCCAACTGATGAAAGTTGAATGACATTCAGAGATTGGCAAGCCAAGCCTTCGATACTGGGTAGGCCTACAAGGTAGGAAGGGATGTATTTTCTGTTTGTCGAGATTGACATAGTCTATTTATTGTGGTGTTGAAAACACAAACCATGATATTGAAGTGCCCGAAGTCGGTATGCTTTGTTTATTGGTTGTGTGGTGTATTGGCACAGAAACCTGTTGATGGAAAATTTGTTGCATATATTTTATATAAACTCAGCAAAAAAAGAAACGTCCCTTTTTCAGGACCCTGTCTTTCAAAGATAATTCGTAAAAATCCAAATAACTTCACAGATCTTCATTGTAAAGGGTTTAAACACTGTTTCCCATGCTTGTTCAATGAACCATAAACAATTAATGAACATGCACCTGTGGAACGGTTGTTAAGACACTAACAGCTTACAGACGGTAGGCAATTAAGGTCACAGTTATGAACATTTAGGACACTAAAGAGGCCATTCTACTGACTGAAAAACACCAAAAGAAAGATGCCCAGGTTCCCTGCTCATCTGCGTGAATGTGCCTTAGGCATGCTGCAAGGAGGCATGAGGACTGCAGATGTGGCCAGGGCAATAAATTGCAATGTCCGTACTGTGAGACGCCTAAGACAGCGCTACAGGGAGACAGGATGGACAGCTGATCGTCCTCGCAGTGGCAGACCACGTGTAACAACACCTGCACAGGATCGGTACATCCGAACATCACACCTGCGGGACAGGTACAAGATGGCAACAACAACTGCCCGAGTTACACCAAGAACGCACAATCCCTCCATCAGTGCTCAAACTGTCTGCAATAGGCTGAGAGAGGCTGGACTGAGGGCTTGTAGGCCTGTTGTAAGGCAGGTCCTCACCAGACAACACCGGCAACAATGTCGCCTATGGGCACAAACCCACCGTCGCTGGACCAGACAGGACTGGCAAAAAGTGCTCTTCACTGACGAGTCGCGGTTTTGTCACACCAGGGGTGATGGTCGGATTCGTGTTTATCGTTTAAGGAATGAGCGCTACACCGAGGCCTGTACTCTGGAGTGGGATCGATTTGGAGGTGGAGGGTCCGTCATGGTCTGGGGCGGTGTGTCACAGCATCATCGGACTGAGCTTGTTGTCATTGCAGGCAATCTCAACGCTGTGCGTTACAGGGAAGACATCCTCCTCCCTCATGTGGTACCCTTCCTGCAGGCTCATCCTGACATGACCCTCCAGCATGACAATGCCACCAGCCATACTGCTCATTCTGTGCGTGATTTCCTGCAAGACAGGAATGTCAGTGTTCTGCCATGGCCAGCGAAGAGCCCGGTTCTCAATCTCATTGAGCAAGTCTGGGACCTTTTGGATCGGAGGGTGAGGGCTAGGGATATTCCCCCCAGAAATGTCCGGGAACTTGCAGGTGCCTTGGTGGAAGAGTGGGGTAACATCTCACAGCAAGAACTGGCAAATCTGGTGCAGTCCATTAGGAGGAGATGCACTGCAGTACTTAATGCAGCTGGTGGCCACACCAGATACTGACTGTTACTTTTGATTTTGCCCCCCCCCCCCTTTGTTCAGGGACATATTATTACATTTCTGTTAGTCACATGTCTGTAGAACTTGTTCAGTTCATGTCTCAGTGTCACGCCCTGACTCAGGGGACGCTTAAATTTTGAGTCAGGGTGTGTATATTCTTTGTTGTGCGTTTTCTATGTTTATTATCTAGTATGTGTAAAATAAACATGTACGCATATCACGCTGCGCCTTGGTCTGACCCGTCCTTCAACGAACGTGACAGAAGATCCCACCAAACGAGGACCAAGCAGCGTGCCCAGGCGGAGCGAGTAGCCATGTCACAGGTGGGCAATTTGTGGTCATGGGAAGAGATATTTGCGGGGAGAGGACCATGGGCTAAGGTAAATGCCCAGGCAGGAGAGGAGCAACGGCAACACGGAGGAGGCCGGTCGAGGAGGAAGCCCGAGAAGCAGCCCCAAGAAAATGTTAGGGGGGGGGCACACGGGGTGGTTGGCGGAGCCTAGGGTTAGAGCAGAGCCAACTCCACGTACTCACGCGAAGAGGCGTATGACTGGGCAAGCTCCGTGTTATGCGGAGCTACGTACTGTGTCGCCAGTGCACCGGCACAGTCCTGTACGTCCTTTGCTTGCACCACGCACGTGCCGTGCGAAGATGGGCATCCAGCCAGGACGGGGTGTGCCGGCTCAATGCTCCTGGTCTCCAGTACGCCTCCTCAATCTCGCATATCCTGCGGCAGTTCTACGAACTGTATCGCCAGTACGCGTGCACAGCCCAGTGCGTCCTGTGCCAGCGCCCCGCACGTGTAGTGCGAAAGTGGGCAGCCAGCCAGGACGGGTTGTGCCAGCTCTCCGCTCCAGACCTCCAGTCCGCCTTCACAGTCCGGCCCGGCCTGTTCCTGTCCTCGCACCAAGCCAGTGGTGCGCATCGCCAGCCCGGCCAGTTCCTGCTCCTCGCACCAAGCCAGTGGTGCGCGTCGCCAGTCCGGCCCGGCCTGTTCCTCGCACCAAGCCAGTGGTGCGCGTCGCCAGCCCGGCCCGGCCTGTTCCTGCTCCTCGCACCAAGACAGTGGTGCGCGTCGCCAGCCCGGCCCGGCCAGTTCCTGCTCCTTGCACCAAGCCAGTGGTGCGCGTCGCCAGTCCGGCCCGGCCTGTTCCTGTTCCTCGCACCAAGCCAGTGGTGCGCGTCGCCAGCCCAGCCCGGCCCGGCCTGTTCCTGCTCCTCGCACCAAGCCAGTGGTGCGCGTCGCCAGTCCCGGCCTGTTCCTGCTCCTCGCACCAAGCCAGTGGTGCGCGTCGCCAGCCCGGCCTGTTCCTGCCCCTCGCACCAAGCCAGTGGTGCGTGTTCCTAGTCCGGTCCGGCCCGTGCCTGTTCCTTGCACCAGACCAGTGGTGCGTTTGTCCAGTCCGGCACGGCCCGTGCCTGTTCCACCGGTGCCTGGTCCGGCACCGGTCAGCTGCTCCACTCCGGAGCCAGAGCAGTCCGCTCCACCGGTGCCTGATCCAGCTCCGGTCAGCTGCGCCACTCCGGAGCCAGAGCAGTCCGCTCCACCGGGGTCTAGTCCAGCTCCGGTCAGCGGCTCCAGTCCAGACCATGACGTCAGGGTCCAGACAGGGCCTGGCGTATCGTGGGAGGAAGGAGAGGGGAAGCAGCACGCAGAGGTCCAGACCAGACCAGGGGCGCAACAGGGAGGCAAAGAGTGAGAGGTCGTCACGCCCCGAGCCGGATCCGCCTCCGAGGCGGAATGCGCACCCGGCCCTTACCCTGTTATGTTTATGTTGTGCGGTCGGAGTCCGCACCTTTGGGGCGGGTACTGTCACGCCCTGACTCAGGAGACGCTTAAATGTTGAGTCAGGGTGTGTATATTCTTTGTTGTGCGTTTTCTATGTTTATTATCTAGTATGTGTATTTCTATGTTGGCCGTTGTGGTTCCCAATCAGAGGCAGCTGTCGCTCGTTGTCTCTGATTGGGGACCATACTTAGGCAGCCTATTGGCACTGTCTAGTTGTGGGATCTTGTTCCGGTTAAGGTATGTTGTGTATTCTACCTTGGACTTCACATTTCGGTTGTTGTTTTGTCGTGTGTTTATGAGTAAAATAAATATGTACGCATATCACGCTGCGCCTTGGTCTGACCCGTCCTTCAACGAACGTGACACTCAGTTGATCATTGTCTGCAGCTGGCTCTGATCGTAGTGTAATGAAACAGGCAGGGAGAGTGAGCTCGTCTGTGGTGGTCGGTGAACCCTCAACCTTCTGGCCTGTAGCCCTGCGAGGCATCGACTGTGCCGCAAAAGCATGCTGAAGTGGCAAAGTCGATATCCACTTTTATAAACACAGTGTCGCTACAGTTATTGTTATTTGTGGTCGTAAACATTATTTGAGGTCATTATATGAGGGGGGAGGGTGTTAAATACATTTTACAGTATAAGGGGAGGTTCATGTGAAAATATTTGTAACTTTGGGGAGGGGGGGTGCATTTTGTTTTTATGAAACCTTGAGTTAACCAGTCCCTCCCCCCCCAGTAAATGTTAATCTGTCCCTAAGAATGAACTATAGCCATTGAATTCTACCATGCTGATATACTGTGCGTTATAGGGAAATAATGCACGCTCTAGAATGCCCTTCAAGGCAATCAGAAATGAGTATTCAACAAAGCCATGGTATAATTCTCCATTGAGTGCTAGCATCAAATGTCAAGGCTGTCAGTGTTGTCCTTCCTCTCTTGCTAGTCAGGGCCTTAAGGTATGAAGATGAGAAGCACAGTTGGCAGAGGAGCGCAGTTGTAGCTGTCAGACTGGCTGCTGTTAAAATAGGACAGGCTTTATGAATATTAAACAACAGCTTTCAGCAGATAACCAGTCAATGTGTTCCTTCCTCAGCACTAGAGCTCCTCGTTACAGAACAGATGAGGACGTGGCTGTCGTTTCAAAGCAACACATTTGAGCAGGGCCTTTTACCATTGTGAGTTTCACTCTACAGAAGCTGTCACTTTTCCTCTAAGGAATACAGTATTGTTATAAGTTGCACTTAAACATGTTTAGGCTGTAACTGGATGGACTATAGACATACAGACCCAGTTCTAGTGTTCGTTGTTGAGGATTGATGGGTTGAGACAATCCCTCACTATTCTCAAATGTACTGTAGTTATGTTTGGTTGGTGCACTTGGTGTGTTAATTAAACAGTCATGTTTTCCTATGTGAAATAATGGAGTGCACATCTTTACATTTCAGACAGTGTGTCACGCCCTGGCTCGGGGGACTCTTAAATGTTGAGCCAGGGTGTGGAGTTTCTGTTACATTTTCTATGCTTTCGTTCTAGATCGTTTATATCTATGTTGGCCAGGGTGGTTCCCAATCAGAGACAGCTGTAGCTCGTTGTCTCTGATTGGGGACCATACTTAGGCAGCCTTTTGGCATGTTAGTTTTGGGGGATCTTGTTCCGTTTAGGTTTTGTGTATAACCTAGGACTTCACGTATCGTTTGGTTTATTGTTTTGGTTCGGTTGTTAAGTACAATAAAGAATGTACGCTTATCACGCTGCGCCTTGGTCCGCTTCATCTGTCAGCGATCGTGACAGAAGATCCCACCACCAGAGGACCAAGCAGCGTGCCCAGGAAGAGAAGTTGGCGATGTCCCAGGTGGGCGAATGGTGGTTTTGGGAGGACATATTCGCGGGCAGAGGGCCATGGGCAAAAGTAAATGCCCAGGCAGGAGAGGAGAAACGGCGCCAACCGTGCCGACGACGGACACGCGAGAGGCAACCCCAAGTAATTTTTTGGGGGGGGGCACACGGCGTGGACGACGGGGCTGCTGGAGGCAGCTACAGGACGAATCGGCGGACTAGGAGAGGAGGCCACCAGGTTTGGGGGGCTGGAAGGGTGGTTGGCGGAGCCTAGAGGTAGAGCAGAGCCAACTCCCCGTACTCAGGCTAGGCAGCGTGAGACTTGGCAGGTTCTGTGTTATGCGGAGCCACGTACTGTGCCGCGAGTGTTCCGGCACAGTCCTGTACGTCCTGTGCTAGCACCACGCACGTGTCGTGCTAAGGTGGGCATGCAGCCAGGACGGAGTGTGCCGGCTCAACGCTCGTGGCCTCCAGTACCCCTCCTCGGTCCCGGATATCCTGTGCCAGTGCCACGTGCTGTAGTGCCAGTACGAGTGCACAGCCCTGTACGTCCTGTGCTGATGCCTCACACAGATTGTGTGGAAATAGGCATTCAGCCAGGACGGGTTGTGTCAGCTCTCTGCTCCAGACCTCCAGTCCGTCACCACAGTCCAGCCCGGCCTGTTCCTGTCCCTCGCACCAAGACTGTGGTGCGCGTCGTCAGCCCGGTCCGGCCTGTTCCTGCTCCCCGCACCAAGCCTGTGGTGCGCGTCGCCAGCCCGGTCCGGCCTGTTCCTGCTCCCCGCACCAAGCCTGTGGTGCGCGTCGCCAACCCGGTCCGGCCTGTTCCTGTCCCTCGCACCAAGCCTGTGGTGAGCGTCGCCAGCCCGGTCCGGCCTGTTCCTGCTCCCCGCACCAAGCCTGTGGTGTGCGTCGCCAGCCCGGTCCGGCCTGTTCCTGTCCCTCGCACCAAGCCTGTGGTGCGCGTCGTCAGCCCGGTCCGGCCGGTTCCTGCCCCTCGCACCAAGCCAGTGGTGCGCGTCGCCAGCCCGGTCCGGCCTGTTCCTGCTCTCCGCACCAAGCCAATGGTGCGCGTCGTCATCCCGGTCCGGTCCGTGCCTGTTCCACCGGTGCCTGGTCTGGCACCGGTCAGCTGCTCCACACCGGAGCCAGAGCAATCCGCTCCACCGGTGTCCAGTCCAGCTCCGGCCAGCGGGTCCAGACCAGACCAGGGGCGCTACGGGGGGGTAGAGAGAGAGTGGTGGTTACGCCCGGAGCCGGATCCGCCTCCGAGGCGGAATGCCCACCCGGCCCCTACCCCGTTGTGTTGGTGTGGCGCGGTCGCAGTCCGCGCCTTTGGGGGGGGGTACTGTCACGCCATGGCCCGGGGGACTCTTAAATGTTGAGCCAGGGTGTGGAGTTTCTGTTACATTTTCTATGCTTTCGTTCTAGATCGTTTATATCTATGTTGGCCAGGGTGGTTCCCAATCAGAGACAGATGTAGCTCGTTGTCTCTGATTGGGGACCATACTTAGGCAGCCTTTTGGCATGTTAGTTTTGGGGGATCTTGTTCCGTTTAGGTTTTGTGTATAACCTAGGACTTCACGTATCGTTTGGTTTATTGTTTTGGTTCGGTTGTTAAGTACAATAAAGAATGTACGCTTATCACGCTGCGCCTTGGTCCGCTTCATCTGTCAGCGATCGTGACACAGTGTCTGCTAGTCTCTCTTGCACTGTGTGACTCCAATCCAAAATATCTAGGACATCACTTTTTCATTTGCTGAACCAATTTGCATTAAAACTCTGCATTAATGGTCAAATATGGATCCTTTCAGTCTAATATCCAAACTACGCCTGCAATTAGGGTGAATGTGTAATTATATAAAGTGTAAAGAGAGTGGTCTTTACACATTATATAATTACACATTCACGATCAGCTGTCCGTCCTGTCTCCCTGTAGCGCTGTCTTAGGCGTCTCACAGTACGGACATTGCAATTTATTGCCCTGGCCACATCTGCAGTCCTCATGCCTCCTTGCAGCATGCCTAAGGCACATTCACGCAGATGAGCAGGGAACCTGGGCATCTTTCTTTTGGTGTTTTTCAGTCAGTAGAATGGCCTCTTTAGTGTCCTAAATTTTCATAACTGTGACCTTAATTGCCTACCGTCTGTAAGCTGTTAGTGTCTTAACAACCGTTCCACAGGTGCATGTTCATTAATTGTTTATGGTTCATTGAACAAGCATGGGAAACAGTGTTTAAACCCTTTACAATGAAGATCTGTGAAGTTATTTGGATTTTTACGAATTATCTTTGAAAGACAGGGTCCTGAAAAAGGGACGTTTCTTTTTTTGCTGAGTTTATATAAAATATATGCAACAAATTTTCCATCAACAGGTTTCTGTGCCAATACACAACACAACCAAAAAACAAAGCATACCGACTTCGGGCACTTCAATATCATGGTTTGTGTTTTCAACACCACAATAAATAGACTATGTCAATCTCGACAAACAGAAAATACATCCCTCCCTATCTTGTAGGCCTACCCAGTATCGAAGGCTTGGCTTGACAATCTCTGAATGTCATTCAACTTTCATCAGTTGGCCGCTGCACAGTTTGGATTGATTGATTGATATTATATTATTTATTTTTTATATTTTATTTGTCAGTTAAAAAAAATACACATATACACAGATGTTTTAAAGTGACCGGGATTGCTCAATAAAGTCGGGGACTTATTTCCATCGTGGTCCCTATTTTTTTTAAACATAAATACATCTACAATTACATAGATACAGACACATTACAGAGATAGAGACAAAAAAATACTCAACCTCCAGATGAGTATGAGGGGGGAGTTTGAGTACAATTCTTACAAGCTTGTTTGGCTGGTAGCTTATTCTTTAGATGTTTGGGGCTGCTGGTGAAAAATGATGAGCGAGCATAATCAAAGTGACACTGGACTAGCACACTTGCCAGAGTCTTTAGGAAGTCTATAGCTAGTTTTCCATCCAATTAGCAACATATGTTCATGTGAATATTCTAAAATCTTAATAAAAACAGAGTTTCAGGGCAACATGACAGGGAAGATTTTAATTTACCGGACATTTAAATGAGCCACATTTATGTGTCCTTAAAAATATTCAAAACTTTAAAGCCCTTTTATTTTTTTGCCTAAAACAATAATTGTCCACCTCACGGTTCAGCTGTCTGTCACGGTCGTCTAATGAGGGAGACCAAAGCGCAGCGCGTTGAGCGAACATGACTTTATTAAATAAAAGTACTCACTATGAAAACAACAAACAATGACGAATCGTGAAGTCCTCAGTTACAATGACTGATACGGAACAAAAACCCACAACACTAAGGTGAACACTGACAGTTTAAATATGGCTCCCAATCAGAGATAACGAGCCGACAGCTGACACTCGTTACCACTGATTGGGAGTCACACGACCAAACAAGGAAACACAACCAAATACAACACAACCAATACCAAACACAACCAAATGAACACACCCTGGCTCAAAATACACAGTCCCGGAGCCAGAGCGTGACAGTACCCCCCCCTAAAGGCGCGGACTCCGACCGCGCCTACACCCCAAATAGGGAAGGGCTGGGTGGGTATTGCTCCTCGGAGGCGGCTCCGGCTCCGGGCTTGACCACCACCCTACTACAATCCCCCCGTAGTGCCCCCAGTCCGATCTGACCCAGTTAGCTGGATCAGGACTGCCGACGCCGCACCCCTGGCTTGGCGCGTGAGGCAGGAATGGACCGGACCTGGCAGACGATACGCACCCTTTGCATGGTGCGTGGAGCCGGAACAGGCCTCACCAGGCTGAAGACTCGCATCCCTGGCTTGGTGCGAGTAGCAGGAATGGGCTGAATCCGGCTGACGACTCGCACCCTTGGCTTGGTGCGAGTAGCAGGAATGGGCTGAATCCGGCTGACGACTCGCACCCTTGGCTTGGTGCGAGTAGCAGGAATGGGCTGAATTGGCTGACGACTCGCACCCTTGGCTTGGTGCGAGTAGCAGGAATGGGCTGAATCCAGCTGACGACTCGCACCTTGGCTTGAGTGCGAGTAGCAGGAATGGGCTGAATCCGGCTGACGACTCGCACCCTTGACTTGGTACGCAGTGGCAGGAATGGGCCGGACTGGGCTGGCGACGCGCACCACAGACCTGGTGCGGAGAGCAGGAACGGGCAGAGCCGGGCTGACGAGACGCACCACAGGCTTGATGCGGAGAGCAGGCACGGGCCGTGCCGGACTGACGACGCACACCACTGGCTTGGTGCGGGAAGCTTGGATGGGCCGGACTGTACTGGGGACACACACCACTGGCCCTACACCGGGATCTGGAACGGGCCGGACCGGACTGGCAACACACGCCAGTACATCTCTCGCCGTGCCTCTACTTCATCCATCCCCTCTTCGACCAGTGGCCCCCGTAACCCGGCGGCCTTCTCCGGCAACCCACTGGGCCGCTCTATCGCGGCCTCCTGCTGGTCCGACGTCGTGAGCCCCCCCCTAAAAATTTTCGGGGCGTCTCTCCTACCCGTGGACCAGGTCTCCATGTCCCTCGCCAGCCTCTCGCCCTTCTGCCATAATGTCAAGCCCTTCTCTTCCTCACTCGGCTTGACCCAGTCCAGGAGGCGAAGGAGATCTGTGAGGGATCTCCCTGGCGATGGCTCCTGGACACGCTGCTTGGTCCCATCTTGGTGGGTTTTTCTGTCACGATCGTCTAATGAGGGAGACCAAAGCGCAGCGCGTTGAGCGAACATGACTTTATTAAATAAAAGTACTCACTACGAAAACAACAAACAATGACGAATCGTGAAGTCCTCAGTTACAATGACTGATACGGAACAAAAACCCACAACACTAAGGTGAACACTGACAGTTTAAATATGGCTCCCAATCAGAGATAACGAGCCGACAGCTGACACTCGTTACCACTGATTGGGAGTCACACGACCAAACAAGGAAACACAACCAAATACAACACAACCAATACCAAACACAACCAAATGAACACACCCTGGCTCAAAATACACAGTCCCGGAGCCAGAGCGTGACACTGTCAGAGATTTGAGCACTAAATGTATCAGTGGCCTATAAAGACCTATAGGCTTAGGTGTCCACTGTATGATAACCATATTTTAATAAATACAGTGCATTCGGAAAGTATTCAGACCCCTTGACTTTTTCCACACTTTGTTAATTTACAGCCTTATTCTAAAATTGATTAAATTGTCACCCCCCCACCCCATCAATCTACACACATTACCCCATAATGAGAAAGAAAAAACAGGTTGTGCACATATATTATAAAACAAAAGTAAGTCAAGCCATTGTTTACAGAGCTGCCAACTCTCACACATTGGCATTGAGACACACGCATTTGACCCTCTTCTCACGCTCTCACGGCACACCTCATATCTCACGCATTGAAAATTACTGCTTTTATTTTTCAAATTCGTCCATTGTATAGTCAGCACGTTAACTTTTCAACTGTGCTCCAAATCGTTTTGAAAATCGGAGCATCTGCACCTGCAATTTAACATCACGAGCGAAACCTTTATCATTGTCCTGTCTTGCCACAGCACTGTGAACCGCAGCACATTGAAGCATATGATTGGTCTAGTTATGTAAGGGATCACGGGGATTGGATTCATGTTTTAAAGAAACGCCCCTCAAGATAAGTGTGGAGCTGAATGGAGAGCGAGAATGTTCGCCGCTAAGTTTATAAAACTGTAAAAAGAGTAGCATGGTAATGCTGTTTTATGTACAATGTTGTCAACAAAATTTGGTTGCTTTTACTCCCATCCCTATTGAAGAATGCAGCCTTTTGAAAGAATTTACTAAAGTTAATTTAATCCACACTTGCATTAGTCCCCTCGTTTGGTGATTGGCATTAAGGCTGTGACAACAAAAAGGCTACAGTATGTTTTAGCAGGGAAGTTTGGTAGGCTGACCTGATTTGTAACTATGAAAATAATTTTGTCAAATAGATTGTGAACCCAAAAGTGTAAGTTTGATTCTATACAAAGTTTGATTCTATACAATAAATATAACATTAATTTGGTTAGGGTATAGGGGGAGATATGTCATCTTGTCTTCAGGAGATTTTATTATCTATTTACTTTATTTAGTCTGATCTGTGGAACAATTCTCATTCTTAACAATGGGCTAAAATATATGGTAATTACTGTGCTTGTCAGCAAGAACACTACTGTTATTCAACACACTTAATATTCCACTTCTTCACAATTTTGCCAGTGTAATCACATATTTGAAATCTCATATGCCTACTTGTGTCTTTGAAAATGAATTATGTGAGGCTATGTGTTTTTGCAGCCCTTCATAGACAGTTTTGAATATGTCATACACATAAGCATTGGATATTAAATGCTCCAGGAATCAAACATAATTTTAGAAATTTCAGTATTGTGCACACGCTAGACAACTCCTAAACGCATCATATTATGTCTATGTAGAGTAAGATGATGGCAAGGTTCGTCAAATAGTAGGCATAAACCACCTGAATATTGATATTCATTAGATTTTTCTTGAAGGTTTGGTGATTTTGAGAAATTAATTGTTATAACAAGAACATTTTCAAACACCCAGCACTTGGTAAACATAGATCAAGGGTGGCCAACCCTCCTGGAGAGCAAGCAGGAATTTCTTCCAGCCCTATTTTAAAGAGATAATTCACCCAAATTAGTAAATACAAAATGTTGTGTCCTTACCCTGAAATCAGTCTATGGACAAGGAGATTGCAATCTATGATTTGGTGACCCACTGCCATCAACTATTACTATTCCCTGTGCAGAGCCTTGGTGTAGTGGTAACACTCCCCGCACATACAACTTCCAACCATCCCACTGTTTCTAGCATTTGCCTGTATCCCCATCTCATTTCATTACTGTCTGAATAAAGCGTCAAACCACCTGAAAAAATATGTTTAAAATATTAGCATATTTTCATTTTCATTCCCCAAAATTGCAAAGTAACAAAGTCGTCCGATTTTGAGTGTTCATTTAATGTTCAAAGCATCCTGAATACACCTGACCTGTTGTTGTCCACCCTGGGCATAGGCCTAAGCCATGTAAAAATATGTAGAATTGCAGGAAATTAGCTTTAAAACAGTAACATTTTTCCCCGTCTAGGTGTTGTGCTAGGGGGCAATGAAATTCAAATAGCAAATCTCACTCCAAGCTTTCAAAAGTTGGCTGCTCTGTGTTTATAGGGAAAATACAGTGGGGAGAACAAGTATGTGATATACTGCCGATTTTGCAGGTTTTCCTACTTGCAAAGCATGTAGAGGTCTGTAATTTTTATCATAGGTGCACTTCAACTGTGAGAGACGGAATCTAAAACAAAAATCCAGAAAATCACATTGTATGATTTTTAAGTAATTAATTTGCATTTAATTGCATGACATAAGTATTTGATCACCTACCAACCAGTAAGAATTCCGGCTCTCACAGACCTGTTAGTTTTTCTTTAAGAAGCCCTCATGTTCTCCACTCATTACCTGTATTAACTGCACCTGTTTGAACTCGTTACCTGTATAAAAGACACCTGTCCACACACTCAATCAAACAGACTCCAACCTCTCCACAATGGCCAAGACCAGAGAGCTGTGTAAGGACATCAGGGATAAAATTGTAGATCTGCACAAGGCTGGGATGGGCTACAGGACAATAGGCAAGCAGCTTGGTGAGAAGGCAACAACTGTTGCCGCAATTATTAGAAAATGGAAGACGTTCAAGATGACGGTCAGTCACCCTTGGTCTGGGGCTCCATGCAAGATCTCACCTCGTGGGGCATCAATGATCATGAGGAAGGTGAGGGATCAGCCCAGAACTACACGGCAGGACCTGGTCAATGACCTGAAGAGAGCTGGGACCACAGTCTCAAAGAAAACCATTAGTAACACACTACGCCGTCATGGATTAAAATCCTGCAGCGCACGCAAGGTCCCCCTGCTCAAGACAGCGCATGTCCAGGCCCATCTGAAGTTTGCCAATGACCATCTGGATGATCCAGAGGAGGAATGGGAGAAGGTCATGTGGTCTGATGAGACAAAAATAGAGCTTTTTGGTCTAAACTACTCGCCGTGTTTGGAGGAAGAAGAAGCATGAGTACAACCCCAAGAACACCATCCCAACCGTGAAGCATGGAGGTGGAAACATCATTCTTTGGGGATGCTTTTCTGCAAAGGGGACAGGATGACTGCACCGTATTGAGGGGAGGATGGATGGGGCCATGTATCGCGAGATCTTGGCCAACAACCTCCTTCCCTCAGTAAGAGCATTGAAGATAGGTCGTGGCTGGGTCTTCCAGCATGACAACGACCCGAAACACACAGCCAAGGCAACTAAGGAGTGGCTCCGTAAGAAGCATCTCAAGGTCCTGGAGTGGCCTAGCCAGTCTCCAGACCTGAACCCAATGGAAAATATTTGGAGGGAGCTGAAAGTCCGTATTGCCCAGCGACAGCCCCGAAACCTGAAGGATCTGGAGAAGGTCTGTATGGAGGAGTGGGCCAAAATCCCTGCTGCAGTGTGTGCAAACCTGGTCAAGACCTACAGGAAATGTATGATCTCTGTAATTGCAAACAAAGGTTTCTGTACCAAATATTAAGTTCTGCTTTTCCGATGTATCAAATACTTATGTCATGCAATAAAATGCAAATTAATTACTTAAAAATCATACAATGTGATTTTCTGGATTTTTGTTTTAGATTCCGTCTCTCACAGTTGAAGTATACCTATGATAAAAATTACAGACCTCTACATGCTTTGTAAGTAGGAAAACCTGCAAAATCGGCAGTGTATCAAATACTTGTTCTCCCCACTGTATGTGCAGAAGAGCAAATGGAAACCAGGGAAAAATGCACTACCCTCCCCTGTGCCCCCCAAGAAACCACACAACCCTCCCAAAGCAAAAACAAAAGTTTGATAACCCTCCCCTATTTTTGACCACCACTCCCCGAGTAAATGTTGATCTGTCCCTTGCATGTTCTATGATTGAGCTGCTTTTGAATGCAAAAGTCAAATTGAAAACATTATTGGCATTGTTGAATTTGATTTTCACAATAGCAAGCTAGGACTAATGGTTTGGTTAGCTAACTAGAAAGTCTGTTTGGTTACCAAGGCAACTACTATAGCTACAGTTGAAGTCGGACGTTTACATACACCTTAGACAAATACATTTAAACTCAGTTTTTCACAATTCCTGACATTTAATCCTAGTAAAGATTCCATGTCTTAGGTCAGTTAGGATCACCACTTTATTTTTAGAATGTGAAATGTCAGAATAATAGAGAATTATTTATTTCAGCTTTTATTTCTTTCATCACATTCCCAGTGGTTCAGAAGTTTACATACACTCAATTAGTATTTGGTAGCATTGCCTTTAAATTGTTTAACTTGGGTCAAACGTTTCGGGTAGCCTTCCACAAGCTTCCCACAATAAGTTGGGTGAATTTTGGCCCATTCCTCCTGACAGAGCTGGTGTAACTGAGTCAGGTTTGTAGGCCTCCTTGCTTGCACATGCTTTTTCAGTTCTGCCCACAAATTTTCTATAGGATTGAGGTCAGGGCTTTGTGATGGCCACTCCAATACCTTGACTTTGTTGTCCTTAAACCATTTTGCCACAACTTTGGAAGTATGCTTGGGGTCATTGTCCATTTGGAAGACCCATTTGCGACCAAGCTTTAACTTCCTGACTGATGTCTTGAGATGTTGCTTCAATATATCCACATAATATTTCTTCCTCATGATGCCATCTATTTTGTGAAGTGCACCAATCCCTCCTGCAGCAAAGCACCCCCACAGCATGATGCTGCCACCCCCGTGCTTCACGGTTGGGATGGTGTTCTTCGGCTTGCAAGCCCCTTTTTCCTCCAAACATAACGATGGTCATTATGGCCAAACAGTTCAATTTTTGTTTCATCAGACCAGAGGACATTTCTCCAAAAACTACGATCTTTGTCCCCATGTGCAGTTACAAACCGTAGTCTGGCTTTTTTATGGCGGTTTTGGAGCAGTGGCTTCTTTCTTGCTGAGCGGCCTTTCAGGTTATGTCGATATAGGACTCGTTTTACTGTGGATATAGGTACTTTTGTACCTGTTTCCTCCAGCATCTTCACAAGGTCCTTTGCTGTTGTTCTGGGATTGATTTGCACTTTTCGCACCAAAGTAAGTTCATCTCTAGGAGACAGAACGCGTCTCCTTCCTGAGCGGTATGACGGCTGCGTGGTCCGATGGTGTTTATACTTGTGTACTATTGTTTGTCAAGATGAATGTGGTACCTTCAGGCGTTTTCCAAGCTGTTTAAAGGCACAGTCAACTTAGTGTATGTAAACTTCTGACCCACTGGAATTGTGATACAGTGAATTATAAGTGAAATAATCTGTTTGTAAACAATAGTTGGAAAAATGACTTGTGTCATGCACAAAGTAGATGTCCTAACCGACTTGCCAAAACTATAGTTTGTTAACAAGAAATTTGTGGAGTGGTTGAAAAACGAGTTTTAATGACTCCAACCTATGTGTATGTAAACTTCCGACTTCAACTGTATCTAGTAAACTTGCTAGCTACTTCAGTGGATGTTGAACAAATTTCTACCTGTGGAAGGTTAGTTACACACCTTCCACCTCGTTCACTATTTTCCATAGTACGCATAGCCCCTCGTTGATTATCCTTTACATAGTCCTCTCCTACAAATAACAACAGTAGGACTGTGGGACAATAAAACACGCCCAGGACACCTCTCTTTTTTAACTGAGTCACAGTTTTCACAATTCTACACATCTAAAATCCTCTTTGCAACTGACAAAGAGAAAGTGACTAAATATAAACTCACATCGTACGCATGTACAAAATTGTGGCATATAGTACTGTATGGTACCATCTTCTAATGAGCTGACATGAAATGATGCACAATGCTCTCTTTTTTTAACTACAATTCATCTGCAGACGACTTCTCAAAGTGAGTGATCCATCCATATGTTTATAGGCCTACATCCCCTCTGAATAGAGAACTCACATTCTCTAACCACACAGTATTCAGTAGCAGCAAAGATAGAACAATGACACAGATATTTTACCGGATGTATAAATGTGACGCATCTGCTTGGCGTTTCCACTCACTACCAAATATGGTAGTGAGAGGAAGCCCAGTGGCAGACAGTGGGAGAAGATGGAATGAGATGGATTTTGGCCGACATTCTGCAAATTTTCTCCTCGCTGAAACATTTGATCTCAATACAGTTTTCTGTTACCAAAACTAGAATCTGTTACGAACAGAGTGGACTAAGTTTTGTAGACTTTACCCTTTGCCAAAGTTTTCAAAAATTGTGTTGTTTAGAAGGAGCGCAAAGGCAAATTGAGTTATTGCCCACACGCACTTCAGAGTAGGCGTTCTCTAACAGAAATATGCAAATGTTTGCTAGAACGCGCCAATAGGACCTCGCTAGCTCGTGCTTGGCTCTGCCCACATCCTTGCTTGTTCTGCCCACTATGACTCATTTGTTCCCATTTGAAACAACAGGCTGTGGTTTATCTTGGTTTACTTATAAAAATATTTCGTAGCAGTGTGAATAGCACATGAGGCTGGAGTCCGCCAGGCTCAGCTCCCTGAGGGAGATGGTACTGCCAATGCCCCGCGGCAGAGGGGTGTCCGCACCGATAACGCGCAGATGGCGAGAGGACGCACGCCCGCTCCTGGCTCTTGCCATTTATCTGGAATGCTCTGCAGGTGGGGCTGCGCTTCCACCCTCCACAAATAGCACCCGCATCAAAGGCAAAGCAGGAAACAATACGGCCGCTCATGGAAGGGAAGGCAACGATTTCACTTAAGCCGTGGTCAAGAGAGGATACTTCCCTCTGTTTATGAGCCAAAGCACCCAGATAGTCCAGCAACAAAAGGAGAAAGGGGGGGTGGAACTGCCTTCATTTTTGAGGCACAGCCTTATTAAAAAAATTAACCATGCAAACCATGTGGGATGCACTTAGCATGCTTTCTGAAAGGACGTTTTAATGATCATAAAAAACTAAACTGAATCCTCAAGTGTCTTGTGTATTTCAGTTTCCTTCACACAGATGAACACATACGCACTAGTGCAGGGTTACCCAGCTGGGGGCCCACGGGCCGAATTTGGCCTGTGGGTGGTTTCAATTTCGCCACCCAAGTTTTCTGAGCAAAATCATTTTATATAGAGTGCCTTCGGAAAGTATTCAGACCCCTTGACATTTTCCACATTATGTTACGTTACAACCTTATTCTAAAATTGATTAAATTGTTTTCGTTCCCTCATCAATCTACACACAATACCCCATAATGAAAAAGCAAAAACAGGTGTTTTCAAATGTTTTGCTAATTTATAAAAACAAAAAAACTGAAATATCACATTTAAATAAGTATTCAGACCCTTTACTCAGTACTTTGTTGAAGCACCTTTGGCAGCGATTACAACCTTGAGTCTTATTGGGTATGACACAACAAGCTTGGCACACCTGTATTTGGGGAGTTTCTCCCATTCTTCTCTGCAGATCCTCTCAAGCTCTGTCAGGTTGGGTGGGGAGCGTTGCTGCACAGCTTTTCTCAAGTCTCTCCAGAGATGTTCGATCAGGTTCAAGTCTATGCTCTGGCTGGGCCACTCAAGGACATTCAGAGTCTTGTCCCGAAGCCACTCCTGCGTTGTCTTGGCTATGTGCTTACGGTTATTGTCCTGTTGGAAGGTGAACCTTCGCCCCAGTCTGAGGTCCTGAGCACTCTGGAGCGGGTTTTCATCAAGGAACTCTCTGTACTTTGCTCTGTTCATCTTTGCCTCGATCCTGACTAGTCTCCCAGTCCCTGCCGCTGAAATACTTCCCCACAGCATGATGCTGCCACCACCATGCTTCACTGTAGGGATGATGCCAGGTTTCCTCCAGACGTGACACTTGGCATTCAGGCCAAAGTGTTCAATATTGGTTTCATCAGACCAGAGAATCTTGTTTCTCCTGGTCTGAGAGTCTTTAGGTGACTTTCGGCAAACTCCAAGCGGGCTGTCATGTGCCTTTTACTGAGGAGTGGCTTCCGTCTGGCCACTCTACCATAAAGGCCTGATTGGTGGAGTGCTGCAGAGATGGTTGTCCTTCTGGAAGGTTCTCCCATCTCCACAGAGGAACTCTAGAGCTCTGTCAGGGTTACCATCAGGTTCTTGGTCATCTCCCTGACCAAGGCCCTTCTCCCCTGATTGCTCAGTTTGGCCAGGCGGCCAGTCCTAGGAAGAGTCTTGGTGGTTCCAAACTTCTTCCATTTAAGAATGATGGAGGCCGCTGTGTTCTTGGGGACCTTTAATGCTGCAGACATTTTTTTGTACCCTTCACCAGAACTGTGCCTCGACACAATCCTGTCTCTACGGGCAATTCCTTCAACCTCATGGCTTGGTTTTTGCTCTGACATGCACTGTCAACTGTGGGACCTTATATAGACAGGTATGTGCCTTTCCAAATCATGTCCAATCTATTGAATTGACCACAGGTGGACTCCAATCAAGTTGTAGAAATATCTCTAGGATGATCAATGGAAACAGGATGCACCTGAGCTCAATTTCGAGTCTGTCTTGTTTCTGTTTTTTATTTGTAATACATTTGCAACAATTTCTAAAAACCTGTTTTCACTTTGTCATTATGGGGTATTGTGTGTAGATTGCTGAGGATTATTTAAAAAAAAACAATTTTAGAAGAAGGCTGTAACGTAACAAAATGTGGAAAAAGTCAAGGGATCTGAATACTTTCCGAAGGCACAGTATATATATATTTATTCATTTATTGTTGGACATAAAATACTGTAAAAACACCAGGAAATGAGCTCCAAATGATCTTAATTTAAGAAATCTGATTCCAAGTATTCCCACGCATAATAGAGACACGTGATCGTATACAAACGTAAGCAAGGTTTGAAATGATTATGTTTGTGTCAAACATTATATCTGTTTGGGCTTCTTATAGTCAATTCGGAGTCTACAAATTATTTGTAGCTATAAACTGGGTGGTTCAAGCCCTGAACGCTGGTTAGCTGACAACCGTGATATATTAGACAGTATTCTACAGGTATGACAAAACATATATTTTTCCTGCTCTAATTACACTGGTAACCAGTTTATAATAGCAATAAAGTACCTCAGGGGTTTGTGGTATATGGCCAACATACCACGGCTAAGGGCTGTATCCAGGCACTCCTCGTTGCGTCGTGCTTAAGAACAGCCCTTAGCTGTGGTATATTGGCCATATACCACACACCCTCAGACCTTATTGCTTAATTATGTTCCAGCCCCCCGATCATCCGCTCAATAAATAAATCGGTCCACGGCTGAATCTAGTTGATAATTATCCTAAATGCTTCAAATGGGACACCCCTTTGAATACTGCATATGAACTTCCAGGGGACAAAGCACATTAGTAAGAGTTCTGGAGTTCATGCTGACTCCCAATGACTGTAAACTGGAATATGCATCATCAAACATTTAAGGGGTCCTTTACATACACTGTAGCTCCCAAAAATGTATGGAAAATGGGATGAAAATCAAAACAATAACGTTTTCCAAGTTAACGAGAAGTACTACAACTATGAAAGAACTACTCACAATAACTTTTAAAGATACAGTTATTTTGCTTTGGAACCTTTGTGTAAATTCTTGTAAAATTGATTGAATCTCCTCACTGTGAAAAATACAAGAAGATCACATGGAATTATGCAGGTATGTTGTGAATAATGTATTGAGTGTAAGCAAGCAAGATCTCAAAGTGACACCCACAAAAATATGCATGCATGTAAGGCGTATGAAATGGCATGTTGAACTTCGCCTCAGATCAAATGCCTTAAAAAAATACAGTGCAGAAACGGCGTGAGCTTTTTCTATGTAATGGTATTCAGACTCCATTCAGATCTCCAGAATGCCCCATATGAAGCTGATGTAGAAAAGCACCAAGGAAGCAAGTGGCAGTCATCTAATGTCCCTGAACAGGAAGAGCCATCCATTCTAATGTCATCACACTCTGAAGACTCCTCCCCTCCTTGTGTGACAATGAGTGTTTTCCAAATGCGAGGCACTCTTAAAACCAGCCGACATCCTTTCTCAGCAGACACAATTATCTCTAAAACCAATCTGTCTGTGCACAGTGCTTTTCCCAGACCAATTATGCTCACAGTAATAGTGCTTAGGGGAACTGATTGAAAATAATTGATATTTGCCAGATCTGGCCAACAAAGGTTGGTCATTGTGTTTGTACAGTATCACTTGGCTTTCATGTTGCATGTCAGACATTCCTCTTCCTGGAGTCCTGGTGAGTCACTCCAGATGACTTGTGTGTACAGTGAGGGAAAAAAGTATTTGATCCCCTGCTGATTTTGTACGTTTGCCCACTGACAAAGACATGATCAGTCTATAATTTTAATGGTAGGTTTATTTGAACAGTGAGAGACAGAATAACAACAAACAAATCCAGAAAAACGCATTTCAAAAATGTTATAAATTGATTTGCATTTTAATGAGGGAAGTAAGTATTTGACCCCTCTGCAAAACATGACTTAGTACTTGGTGGCAAAACCCTTGTTGGCAATCACAGAGGTCAGATGTTTCTTGTAGTTGGCCACCAGGTTGTGAGGGAGGGAGGCCCCGCTCTCTCGCTTTCCCAGATGTTTAGTTCATTTCATTCCGTTCTCCTTTGCATTATTGTAGCCTTTTTCTGTAGCCTGTCAACTATGTGTCTGTCTATCCCTGTTCTCTCCTCTCTGCACAGGCCATAAACGCTTCACACCACGTGGCTGTTGCCACTCTTATCTGGTGGTCCCTGCGCGCACGACCCCACGTGGAGTTCCAGGTCTCTGGGAGCCTCTGGAACTGCCGTTCTGCGGCCAACAAGGCAGAGTTCATCTCAGCCTATGCTACCCTCCAGTCCCTCGACTTCTTGGCGACCATGTGTTCTCGCATACCTCGAGAGCATCTGGTCAGCGCGGCGGTGGCACAGGAATCCTCATCTCTCCCAAGTGGACATTCTCTCTTTTTCCCCTGACCCATCTGTCTATCTCCTCATTTGAATTCCACGCTGTCACAGTCACTAGCCCATTCAAGGTTAACATCCTTGTCATTTATCGCCCTCCAGGTTCCCTTGGAGAGTTCATCAATGAGCTTGACAAGTTCCTTTCCTGAGGATGGCTCACCCCTCACAGTTCTGTGTGACTTTAACCTCCATACGTCTGCCTTTGACTCATTTCTCTCTGCCTCCTTCTTTCCACTCCTTTCCTCTTTTGACCTCACCCTCTCACCGTCCCCCCCTACTCACAAGGCAGGCAATACGCTTGACCTCATCTTTACTAGATGCTGTTCTTCTACTAATCTCACTGCAACTCCCCTCCAAGTCTCCAACCACTACTTTGTATCCTTTTCTCTCTCGCTCTCCTCCAACACTACTCACTCTGCCCCTACTCAGATGGTAATGTGCCGTCGCAACCTTCGCTCTCTCTCTCCCGCTACTCTCTCCTCTTCCATCCTATCATCTCTTCCCTCTGCTAAATCCTGCTCCCTCCGAACTCCTGAATATGCCTCCTCAACCCTCCTCTCCTCCCTTTCTGCATCTTTTGACTATCTATGTCCCCTATCCTCCCGGCCGGCTCGATCCTCCCCTCCTGCTCCGTGGCTTGACGACTCATTGCGAGTTCACAGAAGAGGGCTCCGGGCAGCCGAGCGGAAATGGAGGAAAACTAGACTCCCTGCTGACCTGTCATCTTTTCATTCCCTCCTCTCTACATTCTCTTCCTCTGTTTCCGCTGCCAAAGCCACTTTCTACCACTCTAAATTTCAAGCCTCTGCCTCTAACCCTAGGAAGCTCTTTGCCACCTTCTCCTCCCTGCTGAATCCTCCTCCTCCTCCCCCCTCTCTCTCTGTGGATGACTTCGTCAACCATTTTGAAAAGAAGGTTGACGACATCCGATCCTAATTTATTAAGTCAAATGACACCGCTGGTCCTACCTCACGCTGCCCTACCCTATGCTTTGACTTCTTTCTCCCCTCTCTCTCCAGATGAAATCTTGCGACTTGTGACGGACGGCCACCCAACAACCTGCCCGCTTGACCCTATCCCCTCCTCTCTTCTCCACACCATTTCCCGAGACCTTCTCCCTTACCTCACCTCGCTCATCAACTCATCCTTGACCGCTGGCCATGTCCCTTCTGTCTTCAAGAGAGCGAGAGTTGCACCCCTCCTCAAAAAACCTACACTCGATCCCTCCGATGTCAACAACTACAGACCAGTATCCCTTCTTTCTTTTCTCTCCAAAACTCTTGAGCGTGCCGTCTCTAGCCAACTCTCCTGCTATCGCTCTCAGAATGACCTTCTTGATCCAAACCAGTCAGGTTTCAAGACTGGTCATTCAACTGAGACTGCTCTTCTCTGTGTCACGGAGGCTCTCCACACTGCTAAAGCTAACTCTCTCTCCTCTGCTCTTATCCTTCTAGACCTATCCGCTGCCTTTGATACTGTGAACCATCAGATCCTCCTCTCCACCCTCTCCGAGTTGGGCATCTCCGGCGCTGCTCACTTTTGGATTGCGTCCTACCTGACAGGTCGCTCCTACCAGGTGGCGTGGCGAGAATCTGTCTCCGCACCACATGCTCTCACCACTGGTGCTCAGTTCTAGGCCCTCTCCTATTCTCTCTATACACCAAGTCACTTGGCTCTGTCATATCCTCACATGGTCTCTCCTATCATTGCAACGCAGATGACACACAATTCATTTTCTCCTTTCCCCCTTCTGATAACCAGGTGGCAAATCGCATCTCTGCATGTCTGGCAGACATATCAGTGTGGATGTCGGATCACCACCTCAAGCTGAACCTCGGCAAGACGGAGCTGCTCTTCCTCCCGGGGAAGGACTGCCCGCTCCATGATCTCGCCATCACGGTTGACAACTCCACTGTGTCCTCCTCCCAGAGTGCAAAGAACCTTGGCGTGACCCTGGACAACACCCTGTCATTCTCCGCTAACATCAAAGCGGTGACCCGATCCTGCAGGTTCATGCTCTACAACATTCGCAGAGTACGACCCTACCTTACACAGAAAGCGGCACAGGTCCTAATCCAGGCACTTGTCATCTCCCGTCTGGATTACTGCAACTCGCTGTTGGCTGGGCTCCCTGCCTGTGCCATTAAACCCCTACAACTTATCCAGAATGCTGCAGCCCGTCTGGTGTTCGACCTTCCCAAGTTCTCTCATGTCACCCCGCTCCTCCGCACACTCCACTGGCTTCCAGTTGAGGTTCGCATCTACTACAAGACCAAAGTGCTTGCCTACGGAGCTGTGAGGGGAACGGCACCTCCTTACCTTCAGGCTCTGATCAGACCCTAAACCCAAACGAGGGCACTGCGTTCATCCACCTCTGGCCTGCTAGCTCCCCTACCTCTACGGAAGCACAGTTCCCGCTCAGCCCAGTCAAAGCTATTTGCTGCTCTGGCAACCCGTAAAAAAACAAAAAAGTGCTTTTCCCACTGGCTATCATAAATTGAATGCACCAATGTGTAAGTCGCTCTGAATAAGAGCGTCTGCTAAATGATGTAAATGTAAATGTAATGTTCTATGGGATTAAGGTCTGGAGACTGGCTAGGCCACTCCAGGACCTTAATGTGCTTCTTCTTGAGCCACTCCTTTGTTGCCTTGGCTGTGTGTTTTGGGTCATTGTCATGCTGGAATACCCATCCACGACCCATTTTCAATGCCCTGGCTGAGGGAAGGAGGTTCTCATCCAAGATTTGACGGTACATGGCCCCGTCCATCGTCCCTTTGATGCGGTGAAGTTGTCCTGTCCCCTTAGCAGAAAAACACCCCCAAAGCATAATGTTTGCACCTCCATGTTTGATGGTGGGGATGGTGTTCTTGGGGTCATAGGCAGCATTCCTCCGCCTCCAAACACGGTGAGTTGAGTTGATACCAAAGAGCTCGATTTTGGTCTCATCTGCCCACAACACTTTCACCCAGTTCCTTGCATGGAGCCCCAGGCCGAGGGAGATCGACAGTTATTTTGTGTTTCTTCCATTTGCGAATAATCGCACCAACTGTTGTCACCTTCTCACCAAGCTGCTTGGTGATGGTCTTGTAGCCCATTCCAGCCTTGTGTAGGTCTACAATCTTGTCCCTGACATCCTTGGAGAGCTCTTTGGTCTTGGCCATGGTGGAGTGTTTGGAATCTGATTGATTGATTGCTTCTGTGGACAGGTGTCTTTTATACAGGTAGCAAACTGAGATTAGGAGCACTCCCTTTAACAGTGTGCTCCTAATCTCAGCTCGTTACCTGTATAAAAGACACCTGGGAGCCAGAAATCTTTCTGATTGAGAGGGGGTTAAATACTTATTTCCCTCATCAAAATGCAAATCAATTTGTAACATTTTTGACATGCATTTTTCTGGATTTTTTTGTTGTTGTTGTTATTCTGTCTCTCACTGTTCAAATAAACCTACCATTAAAATTATAGACTGATCATTTCTTTGTCAGTGGGCAAACGTACAAAATCAGCAGGGGATCAAATACTTTTTTCCCTCACTGTATGTGAGAAGGCTGTGTCAAGGCCATATTATCCTGTAATGTCCCCCCCTCTCCCTCTCCTTCCCTGACTCGGCCTGACACTCTATCTGTCTCTGTTGGATTATTGACCAGAGAGTTAATAGGATAAAGGCCACAGATTGCACATTCTCAATACAATTATTCCCCATACAAATAGTTGTATTTTGGGCAGAGAACAGGGGCATTACTGTAACTGCACTCGCAGTGGGAAAGCAGAGAAATCTGATAGTGTCCTCAGTTACAGTACATGACAGAAAGAGACGAGTTGCAGACTTGTTTTTGAACAGATGGGGGTTCTCTGAAAGTAAAAGCTGCCTACCTGAACTTCAAATGAAAACTGAAAGTATCTATCTGTAAAAGCCTACTAGTTACACATGGTTTAGTTTAAAACATTTTTTGCTGAGTACATACAGTATTATCCGTTCACTTATCTGCACATACTGAAAACCTCTTTGGTAAAATCCTCTACCTAGACTAAATCCCCCTGCTCTAATTGCATGTGCTGGAAGAGTGTTTAAAATGTCGTTTTCACTAGGCAATGGACATTTCTATAGAAAATCTGAATTTCTGCTAGAGTTGGAGAAAGCTTTTAGTCGTGATTTAAGTGCTGCAGCCGTTAATGCATAAACCACCTATTTGACACCAGAGCTAAGTTTAATAATATAATAATAATATGGTTTAATCTCCTTTTATTTAAAAGTGGTGATTTCAATAACTACACTTTAAGACATACTCCTGTTTTACATAATGACTTGGATGTGCTTTCAATGTATTATAAGGGAGGTTTAATGGGAAAAAACAAGATAAAAGTGAAGCCTTCAGAGATCCATTTGAAATAAGTGTGGAATTACCTGCCATAAAGCTGTCAAGCATTCTAATCATAGAGTCCTGCATGGTATAAAAAACTAACTTTGAAATAATAACATCCAAGTGAAGTAAAACGAGCCATTGAATGTCCCCAAGGATATTCTTTAGCTCTTTCCTGAATGTATCATGACACAGAATAATGTCTATAGATTATCTATTCCCACGCCAAAAGGCTATAGCGATAAATAACACAATGGCAAGTGATTCTGAATCTGATCATATTCTCAAATGCCAATTACGGCCATTGTACTACAGTACCTCTAAAAACACTTTCTGCCACATCAAAAACACCCAACATGGTGCATTCATGGCATGCTGGTATTACTCAATGGTGTTGAATGTCTAGTGCTTTCATAACAGATTTTACTTGGGGCCTGAGTATATCTATACATGAGCCTTGGAAGCCTGTATCCATGCAGCATTACATTAGAACAATTAGTGCTTACCTAAATTACAAAAAATACCAAATTGAATTTAGATTTTGGGACATCTACTACTATTACTGACGTAACATTCTCGTAAACCATATACTTCAAGTACAATCCAGGAATAAAGAAATGTCAGGTTGTGTCAACATGACCTGTTGGAGCGATCAAACAGAACTGTGGTGCACTGAGGCTGCCGTCTAAGAGGTTATTCAAGAGGGTAAAAGCCCCCCTCGATTCCCAGATGTGGGAGTTGCATTAGTCCGGCCCATCACCCAGGAATGAGCAATTACCCAGACATAGTGGATGGAAAATGATTAATATTCCCATTGGAGAATAGACCGGATCTACACAGCATCCCCATCATCTCAGGAATAAAGGTGGGAGCTGTACATTCCGGTCAACACACACAGGGAACAACACACACGCGCGCGCACAGGCACACACATAACCAACAATCAGTTAACATTCTGACGCTAACAGAGGTATAATAACAAATCCATTAGCCTTCACCTTAGTCTCCGGCATGTATTGCATTGGTAAATAATAGCTTTGGACAATGTAATCTTTCTCAATGTAAGTTTATGTCAATAGACAGAGAGCAGTTCTCCACAGGGGAATGTACTGTAGACTAATCAAAATTAGTCAGGCAGCATTAGTGGTCCCTGGGTAAAGAAAATTACAGTATGAGGTATGAGACCCTAGGAATATTTGAGCTCCTGAATGGGAGATAGGGAAGTGATTTCTACAGACATTCCACACATACAGTATAGGCAAACATATATTAATCCAAATCTCTATATGTTAACCCAAGCTGCACATTCTGCTAAAAATAATAATAAACTGCAGCCTATATGAATCAAGCAGTGATGGTTTTCAATCTGGGCAAGTGTAATTCATGGCTATAAAACCCCTAAATATTACAGTGATAATTAAATGTTTCCCAGAAAGGCATTACTTCATGAAAATTATTATGCCAATTATAATTTCAAAATGCGCTAAATGAGTGATAATTACCCCTGTTAGGGCCCTTGCAGTAAACATTTTAAGAGCCCTCCAAATGTACTACAGCAATCAGTGATTAGTAAAACAGGCTATTATTGCCCATTTTTTCATCAGTTCTGCTGTGTGAAACACAACCTACAAGACCTAATCTTGTGCACATAACTCTGACTACATTAATGACAATGGTCGATTTGCTTAAAGTTTCTCATGGACTAAGCAGTCAATTGTAATCTGTAGTTTAGTCCTGAGGGTAACAGGCTTGCAGCCAGATGTGTTCATCTGCAGGCATAGGCAAATAAAACATTGAGGGAGGTTAAGATCCACTGGTGCAAGGGGCTGATGTCCAAATCAAACATCTGTTAACTGGGTCTACCCCAGTGCCGTGGCTAGGCCTGGATCCACCAGAGCTAGTTTAAGAAATGTCTCCCTCTGGACAGGCAGGGGATTGAAGACCAGCTGTGCAGTAGTTAGCACAGGCCATGGAGAGTGGCGTATAGCACCACCAACACACACCATTCAGATGGAGATTTAACATGCTAGAGCACCCACCCTATGACACGATTCATTAATAACTTCCCATTCCCTGGTATCCCCAACATCAGATATACATCCACATTTCTCCCCTTTTCCTGTGAGGGGAGAGACAGCACGTTCTATTAGAGCCTTCTACTAAGATACAGGGCTTTGCAAAGCAGCACTGTCACCACCATGCACATCAGCAAATCAAAGTAATTCATGCAAACTGAATCTGGATGAGTTAAAAACATGTGATTCAATAAAGAGAAATAAAGCATTATTCTCCCTCTTGTGTAAGTGCTGTGTAACTCTACGTAGGAGGCAGCTGAGGCAGAGAGGATGACCAGACATACATTGAGCAGAGCAAACAACCTCTTGGCTGAACTTATCTAGCCCAGTGTTCTCTACATACAGTCAGCAATGAGAAAACAAGACAACAGTAGCAACACAAATGTTGCTGTTCACTTTATCTGTAATCAACATGCTTACATCCCCTGAAAAAAAAGGCAGGCGAGGAAAAATCAATGATCCAGGCCAACTTTATTGTCAAAGAGAAGCAATAAATGCACTTACCTTCAACCTCGCCTGCTTCTCACGGTCCCAGGGTCTGGTAATTAGAGAAGGGATGGATGGAAGGAGGGATAGAAGGACAGATGGAGGCTGGAACCAAAGGAGAAGAAGATTACAAGATGATGAGTTTCATTGTAGACAGCCTAGGTTGAATGATACTCCTCTGTCACTCACAACACTAACTCAAAGATGCCTGTAGGTAAACACATTGGCCGTGGATTGGGATACTGCAGATCTGGATATAGATATTGTTGTTGGTCTGTACGGAGGTCTGTTATAATACTGTTATAATAATGCTTATTTTGTATTTGTATGTATTAGGGATCCCCATTAGCTGCTGCCAAGGTAGCAGCTACTCTTCCTGGGGTCCAAACATATTAAAGCACTTACACTACATATAAAACAAAAGATAAAACAGTACATCATATAACATTATTACACCACTACATATCTACAATACAAAATGTTTAATACCACCATACAACAATATCACAATGTGTGCTGTTCCATAAGGTGTATATTTACCTGTTTTTTTAATCTGATTCTACTGCTTTCATCAGTTACCTGATATCATGGCTCTATGTAGTACTGTGCACCTCCCATAGTCTGTTCTGGACTTGGGTACTGTGAAGAGACCTCTGGTGGCATGTCTTGTGGGGTGTGCATGGGTGTCCGAGCTGTGTGCTAGTATTTTAAACAGACAGCTCGGTACATTCAGCTTGTCAACACCTCTTACAAAAACAAGTAGTGATGAAGTCAATCTCTCTTCCACTTTGAGCCATGAGAGATTGACATGCATGTCATTAATGTTAGCTCTCCGTGTATTATTAAGGGCCAGCCGTGCTTCCCTGTTCTGAGCCAACTGCAATTTTCCCAAGTCCCTCTTTGTGGCACCTGACCACACTACTGAACAGTAGTCTAGGTGTGACAAAAATAGGGCCTGTAGGACCTGCCTTGTTGATAGTGTTATTAAGAAGGCAGAGCAGCGCTTTATTATGGACAGACCTCCCCATCTTAGCTACTGTTGTATCAATATGTTTTGACCATGAGAGTTTACAATCCAGGGTTACTACAAGCAGTTTAGTCACCTCAATTTGCTAAATTCCACATTATTCATTACGAGATGTAGTTGAGGTTTAGGGTTTAGTGAATGATTTGTCCCAAATACAATGCTTTTAGTTTTGGAATAATTTAGGACTAACTTATTCCTTGCTACCCATTCTGAAACTAACTGCAGCTCTTTGTTAAGTGTTGCAGTTATTTCAGTTGCTGTAGTAGCTGACGTGTATAGTGTTGAGTCATCCGCATACATAAACACACTGGCTTTACTCAAAGCCAGTGGCATGTCGTTAGTAAAGATGGAAAAAGGTAAGGGGCCTAAACAGCTACCCTGGGGAATTCCTGATTCTACCTCGATTATGTTTGAGAGGCTTCCATTAAAGAACACACTCTGTGTTCTGTTACATTTTACATTTTAGTCATTTAGCAGACGCTCTTATCCAGAGCGACTTACAGGAGCAATTAGGGTTAAGTGCCTTGCTCAAGGGCACATCGACAGATTTTTCACCTAGTTGGCTCGGGGATTAGAACCAGCAACCTTTCGGTTACTGGCACAACGCTCTTAACCACTAAGCTACCTGCCGCCCCAGGTTAGACAAGTAACTCTTTATCCACAATATAGCAGGGGGTGTAAAGCCATAACACATACGTTTTCCAGCAGCAGACTATGATCGATAATGTCAAAAGCTGCACTGAAGTCTAACAAGACAGCCCCAACAATCATTTTATCATAAATTTCTCTCAGCCAATCATCAGTCATTTGTGTAAGTGCAGTGCTTGTTGAGTGTCCTTCCCTATAAGCGTGCTGAAAGTCAGTTTGTTTACTGTGAAATAGCATTGTATCTGGTCAAACACAATTTTTTCCAGAAGTTAACTAAGGGTTGGTAACAGGCTGATTGGTCAGCTATTTGAGCCAGTAAAGGGGGCTTTACTATTCTTGGGTAGCGGAATGACTTTAGCTTCCCTCCAGGCCTGAGGGCACACACTTTCTAGTAGGCTTAAATTGAAGATGTGGCAAATAGGAGTGGCAATATCGTCCGCTATTATCCTCAGTAATTCTCCATCCAGATTGTCATACCCCGGTGGCTTGTCATTGTTGATAAACAACAATACTTTTTTCACCTCTTCCAAACAGACTACGGAATTCAAAAGTACAATTGTTGTCTTTCATAATTTGGTCAGACACACTTGGATGTGTAGTGTCAGCGTTTGTTGCTGGCATGTCATACCTACGTTTGCTTATCTTGCCAATGAAGAAGTCATTAAAGTAGTTGGCAATATCAGTGGGTTTTGTGATGAATGAGCCATCTGATTCAATGAATGATGGAGTCGAGTTTGCCTTTTTTCCCAAAATTTCATTTAAGGTTCATTTAAGATGCTCCAAAGCTTTTTACTAGCATTCTTTATATCTTTTATTTTTGTTTCATAGTATAGTTTATTTTTATTTTTAATAGTCTGTATAGTCACATGATTTCTTAATTTACAGTATGTTTGCCAATCAGTTGGGCTGCCAGACTTATTTGCCATACCTTTTGCCTCATCCCTCTCAACCATACCATTTTTAAATTCCTCATCAATCCAAGGGGATTTAACAGTTTTTACAGTCATTTTCTTAATGGGTGCATGCTTATTAGTAACTGGAATAAGCAATTTCATAAATATGTCAAGTGCAGCATCTGGTTGCTCCTCATTACACACCACAGACCAGCAAATATTCTTTACATCATCAACATATGAATCACTACAAAACATATACACTATATTAGGCCCAGCCTTTGGAACTTTGGTTCTCCTAGATATGGCTACTATATTGTGATCACTACATCCTATGGATTTGGATACTGCTTTAAAGCCAATTTCTGCAGCATTACTAAAGATGTGATCAATACATGTTGATGATTTCATTCATGTGCTGTTTGTAAATACCCTGGTAGGTTGACTGACAACCTGAACCAGGTTGCAGGCACTGGTTACAGTTTTTTCTTGAGTAGGCAGCTTGATGAGAGCCAGTCAATATTTAAATCACCAAGAAAATATACTTCTCTGTTGATATCACATACATTATCAAGCATTTCACACATATTATCCAGATACTGACTGTTAGCACTTGGTGGTCTATAGCAGCTTCCCACAAGAATGGGCTTTAGGTGAGGCAGATGAACCTGTAGCCATATTACTTCAACAGTAGCCATATTACAACAGTATTTAACATGAGATCATCTCTAAGCTTTACAGGAATGTGGTTCTGAATATAGACTGCAACACCACCCCTGTGGCATTTCTGTATTTTCGGTAGATGTTATAACCATGTATTGCTACCACTGTATCATCAAAGGTATTATCTAAGTGAGTTTCAGAGATAGTCAGAATATGAATGTAATCTGTTACAAGCAAGTTGTTGACTTCATGGTCCTTGTTTCTCAGGGTGCATATGTTAATATGGGCAATTTTTAGCACTTTTCTGGGTTGCTTGATTGTTTTTAAAGCTAAACTGGGAAGCTTATCAGAAGTAGACTTGCTCATGTTATTTATATTGGAGCTGATAGTGCAGGGTGAGCTGCACACAATGGTCTTCCTACTAGGGCACACCGCCTCAGTGCTAACAGTGTAACTCTGGTTCATAGGCTCATGAGTGCTGCATACAATAGCTGTAGGATCAACAGAGGTATTCAGGGCAATTAGGGGGACATAAATTAAGTTACTCACATTGTGTCTGCCAATGCCCCTAGAATAATGTACATTTGATGCAGCATTATGACGACTCATTGTCACAATGGTAGGGATGAACTGAGCTGGTCTTGGGTCATTGATGTTTCAACGCAGCCTATTTTCAATAAGGGATGTAGGACTTGGGTTAATGAATGTATGCTTTACTGTTAACGTATCTTAAGGTGTCTGACATTGATTGCAACACGTCTAAATAAAGACTTTTCAAAGTAAATAGAAATGTTGCCATAATGACAATTGTAAATAAAAAACTGTAACATGAATAGCTATTTTTAGACATCTCATGACGTAATGTTCAAGTGGTATGCCGAATGAATGCCATGAACAATTAACATTGGATTTGGTTCAGCAGTGGGGCAGATAAAATATTTAGTCTCAGCTACCTTAAGTGTTTCTATAATTCACATTGCATCATGATGAATTTATTGTGTTGAGGTTCTATGACAGATCAAAGCATAAGGGCCTTGGATAAAAAGCTAAGCATGTTGGAAAGAACGTGTAGGAATGCAAAGATAACCTTGGAATATCACTGTTTAACATGTTAATGACTAGGCAGGGAGTAGTTAAACAGGTAATAAGAGACTAGAACAATAGCTCGTCTACCTGGAACAGTGATGAGAGGGGATGGAAAGAAACAAAGATGATAAAAAGACCTGTGAGTAAAAGACATGTCATTGATGCGCAAAATAAATTGTAAACTAGTTAGATGGTGTAACCTTTCCCTGGATGCCTGGATCCTATTTATCTTCCTGTCTCTCAACTCGGCGTTCTTTTTTTAATGAAAGAGATGGTGCAAGCTTGAACTTTGTTTTTCCTCGTAAAGGACAAATTCTATTGGGGAAGTGTTGATTGAACAGAAGCCCTAATACCCTCAGTTTCTCCTCTACTTAAGAGGGCACAGTTGAGCTGAAGCGAACACCCATTTATCACGACATCTCTGGAGCTGCCCGGCGGGCAGGGAGAGATGGGAGCTGGCAATACAGCTGACGGACTGGCAAAGGCCTGCTATTACCCAAGCACAGGCCCCTGTCTCCCTTAGGAGTTTCCCCCTGCCTTGCCTTGCCTTCCCAGGCAGTATGTCCCAGCGGTGACAATGAGGCGCAGGGCGACTGATAGTGACGGTAATTAAAAGGGTTGATTAAAGTGACGGAAGGCGGACACCCAGGGAGAAAACAAGGTTCAGGAGAGAGAGGGAGGGAGAGCAGTAGAGCAGGAATCATGTCAGATCACTCCTCGAGTTAACAGGAGAGCCAGATAAATACTTTTTTCTGCAAGTCACTTCAATTGGGGCAAAATCTCTAGAGGGCTGCCATCACAGAAGACATAGAAAACTGTAATTCTGCGGGAATGATGGTTGCCAGTTAGATTCAATGCCCACAAGGTAAATCTGGTGGTAACAATCTAAATCTGAATATTTGAAGGTGAAGTTAGTCTATTGCATTTGACTTTCACAAACAGTCACTACCAGCAGTCTAACAACTTAATTCAAGTTCAAATGTATAGATGAGAATGTTTGAAGCAACAAAGAGCACAACTGGATCCAGGGGCAATTAGGCTATTGGTAAAGAGAGTTCAAAGTCCTGGTGTTCGCTGGCTAGATATCTTGTTTATTACCACTGGCCAAGACTTCCCAAAGAGACATCAGAACCAGATGATAGCTTTTCAGCCAAACAGTGGACCTGCAGGGGAAACCAAATTAACTCCTGGGGTTTTGCAACTTAAAACCCTGGCCAGTTTGTTTTTCCCGGCCTCACACATGCACACTGACCTGAGGAAGCCTCACTCTACAAAATCCAGCACTTTTATACATTAGTCTAGCCGTCTAGTACCACTCGTCTAATTTGGGCTTGCCCAGAGGGGGTAACAACTCAACAACCTGAACTTCAATTGCAATAGCCTCCGAAAACTGAAGACAAAAACAAACATCACTTTTAATTAGGGAGACACTCTGGACAGACCTTAGAGTTAAGTTAATTTGACATTGTGTTTTTTATGTCCAAATACAAACTGACATTCATTAAATTCATACAGAGCAGCTAATGTGATAACTCAAAATGAAAAGATTTTGTTGATTATTCTGCTTGTAGTAAATACATTACATAAAAGGAACTGCCAGTTTCTGTACCCTTGTATTATTCTACAATGACAAGTGCTTTGTTAGATTCCTCTTGGCACACAAAGCATTATGATGCATTTCCATATTAATCTCTCTGTACATATGCCCTAGCATCCATAATGGCAGCACGACAGAAAGACTACAGAATTTAACCATTTGTACATGACAAGGTTTTGATTGATGGAAGGAGAAGTAACAGCAGGATAACTTTTGGACTAGAACCAACAGAACTCAACCCAAGGCAGCATGAGTCACGCTGGATAGTGGGTCACCTTGATCCAACTTCCAGTCACATGAATGACGGGATGATGAAGGTTGTTTCGTAAACTTCTCAGTTGTTTGAAACCTTGTTCCTCTACAAGCTGTGAATGGGAATCCACACATTCCCACCCAAGAATCAGAGCACAAGACTGAGGACAGACAGTCCAATGTGTTGCGTGTGTCCTTTACTTCAAAGCTACTGTAGGCCTGTCTCCACCAGAGAGAAACGCTGTAGATTCAGAACGTAGCCTCCCAGAATCAAATTCTTCATGATCTACTTGCATTATAATCCAATTAATCTAATTAATAACGGTGTTCTTGCTTTTTTCCTTGTGACCAAATATAAGTAATGTGTACATGCTAGACAGGCTCCATCGTATTTATAGCTTCCGGTTAGGCGTTCCTAACGTGATATAAAGACGTGGCATTTACTGGGGCTAATATTTTTCTATCATTGCTCACCGTACCATGCATATCCACCCGCTGCTGGAGATAATGCACAAATATGATAACAGATCAACTCCCCGCCATAAATTCCCCAGGAACAGATGAGCTGAGCTAGGAAGTTGCACTGGACTGAGACACCAACACACAGAATGTAATTGAGGTAGGAGAGGCAGAGTGAGACCAATGCCAAGAGCATTAAAAAACGTAATAGTTTCAAAATTGGCCACCGTAAATGTCATTATTTATTTCCTAATGAATGACAACTTGTATTCTGTCCTCGCTGTCTGTGAACCAACACTGACATTTGAGCTATAGGCCTAGGAAGCCTACTTGGAAACCTGGGCTAGTGGGCTCCATATTGAAAATGCAGACTATTGTCAATTTAAGTCACTTCATGTCAAAGTGGGTGAGAAGCATCCAGCTGCAGACGGGCGCCTGGTCTGCTAATGTCAAAGCGCATGCGCTCTAACACCCTGGACCAGAGTTATAATATGTCACTAGCTCTGGTCCAGGGCATACCCATATAATTAGGAATTTAAAAGGATCTCTATGCTAGTAGCTAGCTAGCTCTGGTCCACACTAGCTCTGGACCAGGGCATAGCTAGTAGCTCTGGTCAGCACTAGCTTTGGTCCAGGGCTTAGCCACAGATTTTTATAACTAAGATAAACCACAGCCTGTCTTTCAATGGGAACTAATTAGTCATAGTGGGCAGAAAAAGCAAGGAGGTGGTCAGAGCCAAGCACGAGCTAGCGAGATCCTATTGGCACGTTCTAGCATACATTTGCATATTTCCGTTAGGGAACGCCTACTCTGTGAAGTGCGCGTGTGCAATAACTAAATTTGCCTTTGCACTCCTTCTAAACAACACCATTTTTTAAAACTTTGGCAAAGGGCAAAGTCTACTAACTTTTGTCCACTCTGTTCGTAACAAATTCTAGTCTTGGGAACAGAAAACTGTATTGAGATCAAATGTTTCATTGATGAGAAAATGTGCAGAATCCATCTCGTTACATCTTCTCCCACTGCCGGCCAATTGGCTTCCTCTCACTTCCATATTTGTTAGCGAGTGGAAAGGCCACGCGGATACTTCACATTTATACATCCTGGGAAATATCTGTCTCATTGTTCTATCTGTGGCGTAGCTAGTAGCTAGCAAGCTCTGGACCACACTAACTCTGGTCTAGCTCTGGTCCGTACTAACTAGCTCTGGTCCAGGGTGTAGTTAGTGGCTAGCTACCTCTGGTCCGCATTAACTCGGTTTTAGCTCTGGTCCACAATAACTAGCTCTAGTCCAGGCTGTAACTAGTAGCTAGCTAGCTCTAGTCCGCACTAACTCTGGTCTAGCTCTGGTCCGCACTAACTAGCTCTGGTTCAGAGTGTAGCTAGTGGCTAGCTACCTCTGGTCCACAATAACTAGCTCTAGTCCAGGGTGTAACTAGTAGCTAGCTAGCTCTAGTCCGCACTAACTGTGGCCTAGCTCTGGTTCGCACTAACTAAATCTGGTCCAGGGTGAAGCTAGTTGCTAGCTAGCTCTAGTACGCACTAAGTAGCACTGTTCCAGGGCATAGCTAGTAGCTCTAGTCAGCACTAGCTTTGGTCCAGGGCGTAGCTAGTAGCTAGCTAGCTCTAGTCCGCACTAACTGTGGCCTAGCTCTGGTTCGCACTAACTAGATCTGGTCCAGGGTCTAGCTAGCTACCTCTGGTTCGCATTAACTCTGTTTTAGTTCTGGTTCGCACTAACTAGATCTGGTCCAGTGTGTAAATAGTAGCTAGCTAGCTCTAGTTCGAACTAACTGTGGCCTAGCGCTGGTTAGCACTAACTATATCTGGTCCAGGGTGTAGCTAGTAGCTAGCTAGCTCTGGCCGCACTAGCTTTGGTCCAGGGCGTAGCTAGTATATACAGTTGAAGTCAGAAGTTGACATACACCTTAGCCAAATACATTTAAACTCAGTTTCACAATTCCTGACATTTAATCCTAGTAAAAAATTCAGTTAAGATCACCACTTTATTTTAAGAATGTAAAATGTCAGAATAATAGTAGAGAGAATGGTTTATTTCAGCTTTTATTTTTTTCATCACATTCCCAGTGAGTCAGAAGTTTACATACACTCAATTAGTATTCGGTAGCATTGCCTTTAAATTGTTTATCTTGGGTCAAACGTTTCGGGTAGCCTTCCACAAGCTTCCCAGAATAAGTTGGGTGAATTTTGGCCCATTCCTTCTGACAGAGCTGGTGTAACTGAGTCAGGTTTGTAGGCCTTCTTGCTCTCACATGCTTTTTCAGTTCTGCCCACAAATTTCCTATAGGATTGAGGTCAGGGCTTTGTGATGGCCACTCCAATACCTTTACTTTGTTGTCCTTAATTCATTTTGCCACAACTTTGGAAGTATGCTTGGAGTCATTGTCCATTTGGAAGACCCATTTGCGACCAAGCTTTAACTTCCTGACTGATGTCTTGAGATGTTGCTTCAATATATCCACATAATTTTCAACTTAGTGTAACTTCTGACCCACTGGAATTGTGATACAGTGAATTATAAGTGAAATAATCTGTCTGTAAACAATTGTTGGAAGAATTACTTGTGTCATGCACAAAGTAGATGTCCTAACCGACTTGCCAAAACCATAGATTGTTAACAAGAAATTTGTGGAGTGGTTGAAAAACTCGTTTTAATGACTCCAACCTAAGTGTATGTAAACTTCCGCCTTCAACTGTAGCTAGCTCTAGTCCACACAATTTCCGTTCTAGCTCTGGTCCGCACTAACTAGCTCTGGTCTAGGGTGTAGTTAGGAGCAAGCTACCTCTCGTCCGCATTAACTCTGTTCTAGCTCTGGTTTGCACTAACTAGATCTGGTCCAGGGTGTAGTTAGTAGCTAGCTAGCTCTGGTCCGCACTAACATGCTCTTGTGGTGTCCAAGACAACGTTGCTAATTATGCTGTGATGATAAGAAGTCAGCTTACACTGTTCTTTGATTATAAATATTTATTGTATCGAAGTTCACAGTATTAATTTACAGATATCTGCAGTTATATCTGGAGAGAAACGGCCAATCTGTTGATCCAATATGTTGTCTCCCCCAGTCCCTTTGTTCAGAACCTGGTATTTATAGCCTATGTAACATAATATGGCGTGATTTTAATAAACCAATCCCTGGCCTTCCACATATCTCCCCATATCCTCTATTCCAAGAAGCCTATGTAGTAATGCTTTCCAGATGTTTCCGCAAGCAGAGCCAAGTTACCTCTAACACACTTTTTGCAAACGTCAGCAAAATCATAGACCCTCAGACACTACACTCTGGTCCAGGGTGAAGCTAGTATCTAGCTAGCCTGGTCCACACTAACTCTGGTCTAGCTCTGGTTTGCACTTACTAGCTCTGGTTCAGGGTGTAGCTAGTAGCTAGCTAGCTCTAGTCCGCACTAACTGTGGTCTAGCTCTGGTTCACACTAACTAGATCTGGTCCAGGGTGTAGCTAGTAGTTAGCTAGCTCTGGTCTGTACTAACTAGCTCTGGTCCAGGGCGTAGCTAGCTAGCTTTGATCCACACTAACTCAGGTCTAGCTCTGGTCTGCACTAAGTACCTCTGGTCCAAGGTGTAGCTAGTAGCTAGCTAGTTCTAGCCTGCACTAACTCAGGTCTAGCTCTGATCTGCATAAACTACCTCTGGTCCAGGGTGTAGCTAGCTAGCTCTGGTCCGCACTAACTAGCTCTGGTCCAGAGTGAAGCTAGTAGCTAGCTAGCTCTGGTCCGCACGAACTCTATTCTTCACTAACTAGCTCTAGTCCAGGTGTAGCTAGTAGCTAGCTAGCTGTAGTCCGCACTAGCGCTGGGCCAGATCGTAGCTAGCGAGCACTGGTCCGCACTTGTCTGGTCCATGGCGTAGCTAGTAACTCTGGTGCAGGGCGTACCTAGCAGCTAGGTATCTCTGGTCCGCACTAGCGCTGGTCTAGCTCTGGTCCAGGGCGTAGCTAGCTAGCTCTGGTCTGCACTAGCTCTGGTCTAGCTCTGGTCTGTACTAGCTCTGGTCCATGGCGTATCTAGTAGCTAGCTAGCTAGTTATGTAATTTCACCACCCGTGCTGTTGGTGGCGGTAATGCACCATCCTGTCTGGCACCCTTCGACATCCTGTCGTACTAGCTCTGGTCCAGGGCGTAGCTAATAGCTGGCTAGCTCTGGTCCAGGGTGTAGCTAGCTAGCTCTGGTCCGCACTAGCGCTGTACTAGCTCTGGTCTATGGCGTATCTAGTAGCTAGCTAGCTAGTTATGTAATTTCACCACCCGTGCTGTTGGTGGCGGTAACGCACCATCCTGTCTGGCACCCTTCGACATCCTGTTAGCTCGTATGTCTCACAGCGTCTGTGCCCTAAGAATGTATCTGCTGGAAGCAGGTAGGCTTACCATGTCTCACTGCCAAGGGAGGCGATAGACAGACAGGAAGAAGTGACCATCTTTGTGATTGCCTGGGTAGCCACGGAGGCAAGAAGATGATTTACTGAATAAAGGTGCAGTGTAATCACTGACGACTGCAATCATGTGCTCAAGACCAAAGAAGACAAATTTGACAAGAAAATACACTTCGGCTCAATGTCACATTACACTTAAATTAACATTTTTGGGGGACAAATTTCACATCCCGTATCATACACGTCTGTTCATTACAATAAACACTATTATGACAATTACAAACTCCCTCACCAAGGCAACATTGGATCAAACAAGCACATGCCTAGGCAACTACCTGGAGAACAAGGAAGTGATACAGGTGTGAGAAGAGACTAACAGGTAGGAAACGCGTTTCTTGAATCCTTGAATGATAACTCAAATTACTCAAAGGCAGGAAAAATATTGACATCAACATTACTGTAATGAGCTACTGGAGGTATGGCTGAGGCATGGATATGTTGCCGAATCGCAGTCTGTTTGGACTTGTCCCAGCAAATCAATACGATGCAATCAACTAGACAACGCTGCAAAACACTCAACAACATGTTTTCAGTGTGGGGCGTAAAGTACACATTTTAATAGTGAATGTCCGGCTGTCTTTAGCAATGTGAGAGAGTTTGCATTAGGGAAAATTGTGCGCTACAGTCAGAGTGCACACGTGATGGCCTCTGGACTCATCATCACACGTAGCTATAGAATTGTAACGTGATATGTGAATGCTTCCCTACCTATTACAGTTTTGCTAGTGTAAAGCACCGCCTGACATTTTTCAACGAACATTTACATGGCGATACTTCCTTAATTCTCAATTTGGAAGTTACCGTTGTCTTCTCAACTCCCATCGCTAGTTGTAGGTGGGACGTTGGAATTTAGAAAATGCTCACTTATGAAATTAAATCAATTTTTGTTCCATGACGTAATCCAACACTGTGTCTAATTCAGATCTTCTCTCATTGATCGAGACAGGTTAGTGTTATTCAAAGTGACACTTGATTTCTGAGTCACGTTCAAAATGCTGCCGATGCATTACACTAGCTAAGATATAAATGGTATGAAAGCATTCACATATCATGTTACAATTCCGTACATCACACATACAGTGGGGGGAAAAAGTATTTAGTCAGCCACCAATTGTGCAAGTTCTCCCACTTAAAAAGATGAGAGAGGCCTGTAATTTTCATCATAGGTACACGTCAACTATGACAGATAAAATGAGATTTTTTTTCTCCAGAAAATCACATTGTAGGATTTTTAATGAATTTATTTGCAAATTATGGTGGAAAATAAGTATTTGGTCAATAACAAAATTTTCTCAATACTTTGTTATATACCCTTTGTTGGCAATGACACAGGTCAAACGTTTTCTGTAAGTCTTCACAAGGTTTTCACACACTGTTGCTGGTATTTTGGCCCATGCAGATCTCCTCTAGAGCAGTGATGTTTTGGGGCTGTCGCTGGGCAACACAGACTTTCAACTCCCTCCAAAGATTTTCTATGGGGTTGAGATCTGGAGACTGGCTAGGCCACTCCAGGACCTTGAAATGCTTCTTACGAAGCCACTCCTTCGTTGCCCGGGCGGTGTGTTTGGGATCATTGTCATGCTGAAAGACCCAGCCACGTTTCATCTTAAATGCCCTTGGTGATGGAAGGAGGTTTTCACTCAAAATCTCATGATACATGGCCCCATTCATTCTTTCCTTTACACGGATCAGTCGTCCTGGTCCCTTTGCAGCCAAAGCATGATGTTTCCACCCCCATGCTTCACAGTAGGTATGGTGTTCTTTGGATGCAACTCAGCATTCTTTGTCCTCCAAACACAATGAGTTGAGTTTTTACCAAAAAGTTCTATTTTGGTTTCATCTGACCATATGACATTCTCCCAATCCTCTTCTGGATCATCCAAATGCACTCTAGCAAACTTCAGACGGGCCTGGACATGTACTGGCTTAAGCAGGGGCACACGTCTGGCACTGCAGGATTTGAGTCCCTGGCGGCGTAGTGTGTTACTGATGGTAGGCTTTGTTACTTTGGTCCCAGCTCTCTGCAGGTCATTCACTAGGTCCCCCGTTCTGGGATTTTTGCTCACCGTTCTTGTGATCATTTTGACCCCACGGGGTGAGATCTTGCGTGGAGCCCCAGATCGAGGGAGATTATCAGTGGTCTTGTATGTCTTCCATTTCCTAATAATTGCTCCCACAGTTGATTTCTTCAAACCAAGCTGCTTACCTATTGCAGGTTCAGTCTTCCCAGCCTGGTGCAGGTCTACAATTTTGTTTCTGGTGTCCTTTGACAGCTCTTTGGTCTTGGCCATAGTGGAGTTTGGAGTGTGACTGTTTGAGGTTGTGGACAGGTGTCTTTTATACTGATAACAAGTTCAAACAGGTGCCATTAATACAGGTAACGAGTGGAGGACAGCGGAGCCTCTTAAAGAAGAAGTTACAGGTCTGTGAGAGCCAGAAATCTTGCTTGTTTGTAGGTGACCAAATACTTATTTTCCACCATAATTTGCAAATAAATTCATTAATAATCCTACAATGTGAATTTCTGGAGAAAAAAAAAACTCAATTTGTCTGTCATAGTTGACGTGTACCTATGATGAAAATTACAGGCCTCTCTCATCTTTTTAAGTGGGAGAACTTGCACAATTGGTGGCTGACTAAATACTTTTTTTCCCCACTGTATAGGCCTACAAAATAGTAGCCTACATTATTAGAAAAACAGGTTCCAAAATGTTTTTTGGCTGTCCCCATAGGAGCACCCTTTTGGGTTCCAGGTAGAACCTTTTGGGGTTCCATGTAGAACCCTCTGTGGAAAGGGCTCTACATGAAACCCCAAAAGGTTCTACCTGGAACCAAAAAGGTTCTTAAAAGAGCTCCTATGGAGACCGCTAAAGAACCCTTTTAGGGTCTAGATAGCACCTTTTTTCTAAGAGTGTAGCCCTAGGCTATATGGCAGGGGTATAGACAACCCTGTTCTTGGAGTGCCGCAGGTACTCCTACTCTTATAATCCCGCTGTAGCCACCCAGATTGTAATGTTTCTGCATTGTTGTGACTGCTTTAATTAGAAAATTATTCAAAACATGTAATTATTGGAACATACAATAATGCATAGCCTAGGGCAGGGGTATTCAAATCTTACCCAACAAGGTCCGGACTACTGCTGGTTTTCTGTTCTACCTGATAATTAATTGCACCCACCTGGTGTCCCAGGTTTAAATTAGTCCCTAATTAGCGGTGAAGAATGCAACAAACCAGTGGAATTGGCTTCGAGGTCCAGATTTAAATTTTAGGGGCCTGCAGTACCTAAACGTTTGTAATTATGTAGGCTATAGGTCTACGGCACAGAGTGTAAGTGAGAGACAAAAGAAAAACAATCCAGGCAAGTATGATGCATATGAGCAAACATTATAAGCACATCTGTGTCAATTTCTCATAGTGTTTCCATGAATGGTAATGAGAGTCATAGGAGATCACTAGGGGTAGAGTGTAGTAACACAGTAGAGACGCCAATACCCCATCACTGGTGGCTTTCGGTGGCTATCCTCTTTGTCAAAGGATTGAAGCAGCACATTTCCAGAGAGGATAAAAGAGATTGAAAGGTGAAATTAGAAGGTGAAATTGAACACATATCTCATTTTTGGAAGGGTGATCCTTTTACTTAGTGGTAAGGCAAAGAATATATCTAAAAGTGGCTGACACACATCTCCAGAATTCAGTTCAGTTGTAGGCCTACCTGGTTTAAAGGATTGAGTAACAATCGTTCGTATCCCCGGGCAAGATGACTAATAAAAAAACAAGGAGCCCCACCATTGCTCAGACAGATAAACTCTCCCTCTGCTCATCCTACTATCTATCTCTCTCCCTCCATTTATCTATTTTCCCACCCACTTCCCTCACTTATTACTCCCCAACCCCCTTCCCCCACCTCTAAATGTTTAATTTTCCCCCTCTTCCCCAAATCAGATATGACCAATTATCTTCCAGTATCAGATTGCTGTTGTGCCCAATCAGATAAAGTAACATTTTTGCTCGTATTGAATGGGATTAAGAGTGAAAGAGACTGAAGAGATGCCAACTGTATAATGTGATTGGGAATGAAGGCCTTTGTCTCCAATCGGATTAACAGCAGAAATACAGAGAGGGGATAAATGTCATCCACTGGGTAACATGGGTTGGAGCTCCGCTCCTTTGTTGCTCTGCCATTGACATTGACGTACACTAAGCCCCACGTTGAGGCGTGACCAGAAACAACACTAACAGGATAGGCAGTGTTGAAGGGCATCACAATAAGCATAGGGAATGATACATTTAAATGACTCTACCATGCAACGGCACATATATTGACTTCTAATAATCAAAAGGTCATGAATGACTTGATTTAGGCTCATTACATTTTTGCTGTCATTAACCAGGTTTCCATCCAACCTTTTTATGCGAGTAATGTACACATTGGTTTAAAAAATGTCACGACAGGCCTGATGGAATGTCACGCCCTGACATTGAGATCTCTAGTTGGGTTGGTCAGGGTGTGAAATCTAATTTATATATTTCTATGTTGGCCGGGTGTGGTTCCCAATCAGAGGCAGCTGTCGGTCGTTGTCTCTGATTGGGGGTCATACTTAGGCAGCCATGTTGCCTACCTTAGTTGTGGGATCTTGTTTCTGTTTGGCTTGTTTTGATGTTTAGCCTCTTGAACTTCACGTTCTGTTGGATTTTGCCGGTGTTTATTAAAATAAACGACTATGTACGCATACCACGCTGCACCTTGGTCCGATCCTTTCCACAACGAACGTGACATGGAAAGAGTAAATTTGTCCGTAAACTTTCCAAATGTCGACAAAACAAAATACGCTAGACAAGGTGGGATCCTTTTGTTATGCGAGAAATGGCGATGGGAATTCCTTTATGCACAAATATTGATATAATAACCATCATATCGAAGTAAACTTGGAGGTGAAAGTGCACGTGGTGTTTGATGCTCCTCTCCAATAAATATCAAGGGTCTTATTATGGAGACATGATGATCGATGCTTGGCTGCCTTTTGATAAATAAATAATCTCGCTCTTTTGTCCATAATAATCTCATCATGTAGGCTATTTTACGTACACTGTATCTGCAAGGTGTTGGCTAGAGCTCACATGCCAAGACCAGAGTGGGCACATTCGCAATATAACACAAAAAAAATGTGTTGACAAAACCATCAGTAGAGTTGGAAATGCGATGGAAACCCATTTAACTTGTATTTTTTATTCGGTACATGGGAATTTAACCGCAAAGGGTATTTTATGTGCACTGCGTCATCACGCACAGCCTTTTATTCGCAACAGGTCAATTTGATGGAAACACATCTCTAGTGGAAACATTTGCATATTGTTTTCATGCAGATTTTTGAATATTTACATGAAAATCTGTCGCCAATTGGATGGAAACCTAGCTACAGTAGTAAGTACATCCCACATAGCATGTCACCATCCTAATTCATGTATTTATAGACACAACGCCAGGGTTGTGGGTTCGTTTCCCACGGGGGGCCAGTATGAAAATGTATGCACTCACTAACTGTAAGTCGCTCTGGATAAGAGCGTATGCTAAATGACTAAAATCTCAATCTAAACCAGGGGTGTCAAACATACGGCCCGCGGGCCGGATCAGGCCCGCAAACAGGTTTAATCCGGCCCGCGAGATGATTTAGGGGGAAAAAAAATATATAAAATGTTTGAAAGTATAAAAATGCGCTGCAATTTTTCAATAAAATAAACTGCTGTTCCAATTGCGTCCACTGGATGGCGCAATAGCAATTGTGTTAAGCAAGCAAACTGTTTATACCGGGGCAGAGCAAGTAGGTCAAGCACGTGCAGCCAATGAGCTACTTTGTTTTGCCCGCGATATTTATTACGGCTTCTACTTTTAACATTATGTGCTTTGGCACCCTCATTGCCCCAATATGTCTCTGTCAAAAAAGAGAAAAGTGGACGCAGAGTGCAGAGTGTTCCAAGAAAAATTGTAATCCTATTTAATCACGGAATTGAATGGGAAAGCTGTATGTTTGGTGTGTTCAGAGCATGTTGCAGTGCTGAAAGAATATAACCTTCGTCGCCACTATGTGAGTCTTCATGCCGACAGATATGACAACTTTCAAGGACAGCGGAGATGAGAGAAGGTGAATGAACTGTTGGCGGGTCTGAAGAAACAGCAGTCTGTGTTTACTCACAGCCGAGACATCAGTGACGCTGCAGTGAAAGCTAGCTACCTCATTGCTAATGAAATCGCAGTGGCTTCAAAACCATTTAGTGAGGGTGAATTTGTAAAAACATGCATTATGAAGGCAGCGGAGATTGTGTGCCCTGAAAAGCGGCAGGCTTTTGCAAATATCAGCCTGACAAGAAACACAGTTGCAGACAGGATTTCCGATCTTTCAGTGGATTTGGACAGCCAGTTGAAGCAAAAAGTAAAGTCATTTATTGCGTTTTTCGGTTGCAATTGATGAAAGCACGGACATTACAGATGTTGCACAACTGGCCATTTTTTTCATCCGCGGAGTTGATGACACATTGACCGTCACCGAGGAGTTCGTGGAGTTGGTGCCGATGACAGATACAACGACAGCAGCTGATATTTTTACCGCACTCGTCGGCGCGCTGGACAGGGTCGGAGTGGACTGGTCCCACGCTGTCAGCCTGGCTACAGATGGTGCGCCCTCAATGATCGGGAAAAAAGCAGGCGTTGTGACAAAGTTCAGAGAGAAAGTGCAATCTGCAAATGGAGGACGTGATTTTTGACTTTTCACTGTATTTTGCACCAGGAGGCTTTGTGTTGCAAGTCATTAAAGATGGATAACGTCATGAAGGTGGTCATCCAAACTGTTAATTTCATCCGATCCAGAAGCCTGAATCACCGTCAGTTTGACAGCCTTCTCAGAGAGAAAGACCACATCTATGGCCTGCCATACCACACTGAGGTAAGATGGTTAAGCCGAGGTGCTGTGCTGAGGCGTTTCTTTGATTTACGAGAAGAAATTGAACAGTTCATGGAAGAAAAGGGCAAACCAGTGTTAGAATTTCATTCCGCAGAATGGATGCCGGACCTTGCATTTATGGTGGATGTTACAGAGCACCTGAATAACTTGAACAAACAGCTGCAAGGGCGCAACAAAGTTGTCACGCAGTATTATGAAAGCATACGTTCTTTCAAGTTGAAGCGGTCATTGTGGGAGACGCAACTTGCCGGTGGTGATGCAGCTCACTTCCCCTGTCTGAAAAATGTGTGCGCGACCCAACATGTGGCAGACATGAAGCGGTTCAAAGATAAAATAACTGGACTGCTACGGGAGTTTGAGCAACGCTTTCAGATTTATGTTTATATGTTTTTATGTTGATGTGCTATTGTTTTTAATTGATTTTATTTTATTTGTATATTTAACCTATTCTTGACTCTGTGGTTCTTGCACTTGTTTGGGGAACAGGATTTCATTATTTTTATCTACATTTCTGCCTGAGAAATGACACCCTGATATAGTTCTGTGATCTGTGAAACAGTTCTGTTAATCACTGAGGCATTGTGTGTTTGTGTGTTCTTTTTCTTTAGAATTTTCAAATAAACTTGACGTGTTTTATGATTAATAGTGATGTTGTGCTTGTACTATTTTGGACACACTGTCCTCAGGCTCCAGCTTTATGTTGTATGTTGATCGTATTAAAACAAAGAAAACAATCTGAAGTTGTTGTTTTTAAGTTATATATACCATGATTTTTCCGGTCCGGCCCACTTGGGAATAGATTTTCCTCCATGTGGCCCCTGAGCTAAAATGAGTTTGACACCCCTGATCTAAACCAAATGTATTACCATTTTACATAACAGCTGTCCTTTACCTCTGCGCTACAGACTGTCCAGGAGTTTAGTCAGATACTGTACACTGTGTGCTTGTCTTGTTTAATCATATTTACCTGTCTTTAAGTGGACCTGGACTCCAGAGCAGATCACAGCTATTTGACTTGATGCAGTGTGAACTCCTCTCTGATCTTCTACCTCGCTTTTCTTTACCTGCAGGGGCAGAGACCAGTATGGACATGAGGCTCCATGTAAATGGAGGAGAAATGCAAGGAGAGGTGGAGAGTTGATATTCTGCTGAGGGTCTGGGCACCTTCCACCGCACTATGGTAGTGACCTTTACGACCTCTCCTTGAAAATCATTATGCAGGTCTTCTCTCTGCAGCCCCTCACACACACAGCCTGACCTCAGAGTGCACACATACACACGCATACCACACGCACACACACAGTGGCAGAATTAGAACTGAGGAGCCATTGGTTCTGTCATTATCACCACTCTCCCTATTCCTCCTGCTCTTCTTTTGGAAAGAATCAAGGACTCAAGGAACAGATAGAGATGACTGGATGAACTTGTGTTTATTTGTAGGTCACTTGACTTTCAATGTGGGAGAACACTGACCTGAATACAGTACATGGTTGCTTTATAAGACAATGTGAACATGTCATTTTGTTATGACTTTAGGAAGTGAGAGTCGTGCTTGTATTCATATCCCAGTTCGAGAACTGCATTGCGCAACACTGCTATATAACACTAAATGAATGTCAATGAAGATAGCATGGCTGTTATATACAGTACTTGGCCTAAATGCTTTTCTCCAAAGTAATTTTATAATCCTAATTAGAACTTGCTAAATAGATATAGTCCTGTGCATTCTCAACATGATACAAGAGCCTCCTTGTGTGTTAGATGGGCACAAGTAATGACGCACACAACACACTGAACAACACGATACATGGCGGACATGCTGGGGAAATACAGGGATAGAGAAATGAACACAGGTCTATGGCTGTTTAATTAAACATGAAGCAAAGATAATCAAATCAATTAAATATTGCTGTGGTATGAATAAACAGTGTACAATTGATGCCAGTACTCTTGCATTATGCATCCCTGTCCGCAAATCTCCAAATGATGTTTGGAACCAGGGAAAGCTGCGGACAAGTATCACTGATATATTCATCCACACTGGTTTTATTGTATGTTAAGGTATAATTGTGAAGACACACCGTACATAGAGGGATGTATGGAGGGCCAGGAACATCAAAAGGATGCTTAAAGGAAAACTCAACTCAAAAACTATATATTTTTTCATTAGTCAACTGTTGATACAGTCCCAAAATGTTTTGCATGTCAGCAGTCAAGTTCTCAAGATATTGGACCAACATTTTGCATCATCATGATTTTTCCTTTAAGGAGAAAGTATTGAAGATATACAGTAGAAGGCTGCATGCAGTAGCATGTATAATTCTTGAGTTGTCTTGTGATTAAGGTGGGCGAAGTGTGTGTATGATTCATCTAAAATAATTCAAACCAAGCACATCCAAATCTGGGAGAACACCTGGCACATATTGCCATGGACCTTTTTTTGCATCCGTTTCAGGTTAGGGTTCAAATAAACAGGTTTACAGCTCCAAGTAGGTGTACTGTTTAGTTCAGCAGGAGTTCATAGGTTTAGACAAGAAGATTTCTCTGTTTATTTTTTAATTTTTTTGCAGAGGATACAGATGGTCCACATTACAAGAAGGAGCCATGTGACATCCCTGAACAGCACCACTGAAAACCAGATAATTAAAATGTATTTAATCAAATTCGGCAAATAAAAAAATCCATCTGGTCACTTCTGGACTCCCACTGTTCCCACCACCTCCACCTCTGGATGGTCTGAGAAGACTAACGGAGGGTCAGAGGGTGTAAAGTGTCTGAAATGTCCAGTAACATGAGTCCACACATTCAGACGTCATCTACACATCAGATGTAGTCAATGTAGTTGAAACATAGTTAAGGTTAAAGCATGGTTTAAGCAATTATATACAGTGCATTCGGAAAGTATTCAGACCCCTTCACTTATTCTACATTTTGTTCCATTACAGCCTTATTCTAAAATTGATTAAATATATATTTTTAATCATCAATCTACACACAATACCCCATAATGACAAAGCGAACAGGTTTTTAGACATTTTTGCAAATGTAATACAAATAAAAAAACATAAATATCTTATTTACATAAGTATTCAGACCCTTTGTTAAGAGATTCGAAATTGAGCTCAGGTGCATCCTTTTTCTACAACTTGATTGGAGTCCACCTGTGGTAAATTCAATTGATTGGACATGATTTGGAAAGGCACACACCTGTCTATATAAGGTCCCACAGTTGACAGTGCATGTCAGAGCAAAAGCCATGAGGTCGAAGGAACTGTCCGTAGAGCATAGAGACAGGATTGTGTTGAGGCACAGATCTGGGGAAGGGTACCAAAAACATTATGTAGCATTGAAGGTCCCCAAGAACACAGTGGCCTCCATCATTCTGAAATGGACGAAGTTAGGAACTACCAAGAGTCTTCCTAGAGCTGGTCGCCCGGCCAAACTGAGCAATCGGGGGAGAAGGGCCTTGGTCAGGGAGGTGACCAAGAACCCGATGGTCACTCTGACAGAGCTCCAGAGTTCCTCTGTGGAGATGGGAGAACCTTGCAGAAGGACAACCATCTATGCAGCACTCCACCAATCAGGCCTTTATGGTAGAGTGGCCAGACGGAAGCCACTCCTCAGTAAAAGGAACATGACAGCCCGCTTGGAGTTTGACAAAAGGCACTAGTGGCCAGTGTTTTCAATAGGCAGCAGCAGCCTCTAATGTGCTAGTGATGGCAATTTAACAGTCTGATGGCCTTGAGATAGAAGCTGTTTTTCATTTTCTCGGTCCCAGCTTTGATGCACCTGTACTGACCTCGCCTTCTGGATGATAGCGGGGTGAACAGGCAGTGGCTCGGGTGGTTAATGTCCTTGATGATCTTTTTGGCCTTCCTGTGACATCGGGTGCTGTATGTGTCTTGGAGGGCAGGTAGTTTGCCCCCGGTAATGTGTTCGGCAGACCGCACCACCCTCTGGAGAGCCCTGCGGTTGTGGGCGGTGCAGTTGCCGTACCAGGCGGTGATACAGCCCGACAGGATGCTCTCAATTGTGCATCTGTAAAAGTTTGTGAGGGTTTTAGGTGATAAGCCTCCTGAGGTTGAAGAGGCTCTGTTGCGCCTTCTTCACCACACTGTCTGCGTGGGTGGACCATTTAAGTTTGTCGGTGATGTGTACGCCAAGGAACTTGAAGCTTTCCACCTTCTCCACTGCGGTCCCGTCGATGTGGATAGGGGGGTACACCCTCTGCTGTTTCCTGAAGTCCACGATCATCTCCTTTGTTTTGTTGATGTTGAGTGAGAGGTTATTTTCCTGGCACCACACTCCCAGAGCCCTCACCTCCTCCCTGTAGGCGGTCTCGTCATTGTTGGTAATCAAGCCTACTACTGTTGTGTCGTCTGCAAACTTGATGATTGAGTTGGAGGCGTGCATGGCCACGCAGTCATGGGGGAACAGGGAGTACAGGAGGGGGCTGAGCACGCACCCTTGTGGGGTCCAAGTGTTGAGGATCAGCGAAGTGGAGATGTTGTTTCCTACCTCCACCACCTGGGGCAGCCCGTCAGGAAGTCCAGGACCCAGTTGCACAGGGCAGGGTTCAGATCCAAGGCCTCAAGCTTAATGATGAGCTTGGAGGGTACTATGGTGTTGAATGCTGAGCTATAGTCAATGAACAGCATTCTTACATAGGTATTCCTCTTGTCCAAATGGGATAGGGCAGTGTGCAGTGTGATGGCAATTGCATCGTCTGTGGATCTATTGGGGCGGTAAGCAAATTGAAGTGGGTCTAGGGTGACAGGTAAGGTAGAGGTTATATGATCCTTGACTAGTCTCTCAAAGCCCTTCATGATGACAGAGGTGAGTGCTACAGGGCGATAGCCATTTAGTTCAGTTACCTTTGCTTTCTTAGGTACAGGAACAATGGTGGCCCTCTTGAAGCATGTGGGAACAGCAGACTGGGAGAGATTGAATATGTCCATGAACACACCAGCCAGCTGGTCTGCGCATGCTCTGAGGACGCGGCTAGGGATGCCGTCTGGGCCGGCAGCCTTGCGGGGGTTAACATGCTTAAAATGTCTTAATCACGTCAGCCATGGAGAAGGAGAGGCCACAGTCCTTGGTAGTGGGCCACTACTACAGTCCTTGGTAGTGGGCCTCGTCAGTGGCACTGTGTTATCCTCAAAGCGGGCGAAGAAGGTGTTTAGCTTGTCTGGAAGCGAGACGTCGGTGTCGGCGACGTGGCTGGTTTTCTTTTTGTAGTCCGTGATTGTCTGTAGACCCTGCAACATACGTCTCGTGTCTGAGCCGTTGAATTGCGACTCCACTTTGTCTCTATACTGATGTTTTGCCAGTTTAATTGCCTTGTGGAGTGAGTAGCTACACTGTTTGTATTCTGCCATATTCCCAGTCACCTTGCCATGGTTGAATGCGGTGGTTCGCGCTTTCAGATTTGAGCGAATGCTGCCGTCTATCCACGGTTTCTGGTTAGGGTAGGTTTTAATAGTCACAGTGGGCACAACATCACCTATACACTTCCTGATAAACTCAGTCAATGTTTCAGTGTATATGTCTAAATTATTTTCGGAAGCTACCCGGAACATATCCCAGTCCGCGTGATCAAAACAATCTTGAAGCGTGGATTCCGATTGGTCAGACCAGCGTTGAATAGTCTTTAGCACGGGTACTTCCTGTTTGAGTTTCTGCCTATAGGAAGGGAGAAGCAAAATAGAGTCATGGTCAGATTTGAGGGCCTTATAACCATCCCAGAAGTTTGAATAGCAATGGTCGAGGATTTTAGCAGCGCGAGTACAACAGTCGATATGTTGATAGAACTTCGGCAGCCTAGTCCTCAAATTTGCTTTGTTAAAATCCCCGGCTACAATAAATGCAGCCTCAGGATATGTGGTTTCCAGTTTGCATAAGTTCCAGTGAAGTTCTTTGAGGGCCGTCGTGGTATCGGCTTGAGGGGGGATATACACGGCCGTGACTATAACCGAATAAAATTATCTTGGGAGATAATACGGTCGGCATTTGATTGTGAGATATTCTAGGTCGGGTGAACAGAAGGACTCGAGATCCTCTATGTTACTACAATTACACCACGAGTCGTTAATCATGAAACACACACCTCCGCCCTTCTGCTTCCCGGAGAGATATTTATTCCTGTCTGCGCGATGAACTGAGAACCCATCTGGCTGGACCGATTACGACAGAATATCCCAAGAGAGCCATGTTTCCGTGAAACAGAGTATGTTACAGGCCTTGATGTCTCTCTGGAAAGAAATCCTTGCCCGTAGTTCGTCGACTTTGTTAACCAAAGATTGAACATTGCGAGTAGAATACTTGGAAGCGGTGGGTGGTGTGCGTGCCTCCTAAGTCGGACCAGCAGGCCGCTCCGAGTGCCTCTCCTCCTCCGGTGATGTTTTGGGTCAGCCGCTGGATTCAGTTCAGTTGCCCTGGGGAGAGCAAACAAAGGATCTGCTTCGGGAAAGTCGTATTCCTGGTCGTAATGCTGGTGAGTTACCGCCGCTATGATATCCAATAGTTTTTCCCGGCTGTATGTAATGATGCAAAACACTTTCTGAGCTAATAATGTAAAAAAGAATACATAAAAACAAAATACTGCAAAGTTTCCTAAGAGCTAGTTGCGAGGCCGCCATCTTCGTCGGCGCCAGTGCCTACAGAGGGTAGTGCGTACGGCCCAGTGCATCACTGGGGCCAAGCTTCCTGCCATCCAGGACCTCTATACCAGGCGGTGTCAGAGGAAGGCCCTAATAATTGTCAAAGACTTCAGCCACCCTAGTCATAGACTGTTCTCTCTGCTACCGCATGGCAAGCGGTACAGGAGCGCCAAGTCTAGGTCCAAGAGGCTTCTAAACAGCTTCTACTCACAAGCCATAAGACTCCTGAACATCTAATCAAATGGCTACCCAGACTTTTTGCATTGCCCCCCCACCCCTCTTTTACGCTGCTGCTACTCTTTGTTTATTATCTATGCATAGTCACTTTAATAACTCTACCTACATGTACATATTACCCCAATTACCTTGACTAACCGATGCCCCAACACATTGACTCGGTACCGGTACCCCCTGTATATAGCCTCACTATTGTTATTTTTACTGCAGCTCTTTAATTATGTTACTTTTATTTCGTATTATTTTATATTGTATTTTTGTGTGATTTCTTTTGGTATTCTTTCTTAAAACTGCATTGATGGTTAAGGGCTTGTAGTAAGCATTTCACTGTAAGGTCTACACCTGTTGCATTCGGCGCATGTGGCAAATACAATTTGATTTAATTTGATTTGAATGCTAAGCGTCACGTCTGGAGGAAACCTGGCACCATCCCTACGGTGAAGCACGGTGGTGGCAGCATCATGCTGTGAGGATGTTTTTCAGCGGCAGGGACTGGGAGACTAGTCAGGATCGAGGGAAAGATGAACGGAGCAAAGTACAGAGAGATCCTTGATGAAAACCTGCTCCAGAGCACTCAGTACCTCAGACTGGGGCGAAGGTTCACCTTCCAACAGGACAACAACACTAGGCACACAGACAAGACAACGCAGGAGTGGCTTCGAGACAAGTCTGAATGTCCTTGAGTGGCCCAGCCAGAGCCCAGACTTGAACCTGATCTAACATTTCTGGAGACCTGAAAATAGCTGTGCAGTTACCCTCCCCATCCAGCCTGACAGAGCTTGAGAGGATCTGCAGAGAAGAATGGGAGAAACTCCCCAAATACAGGTGTACCAAGCTTGTAGCATCATACCCAAGAAGACTCAAGGCTGTAATCGCTGCCAAAGGTCCTGAGTAAAGGGTCTGAATACTTATGTAAATGTGATATTTCAGATTTTTATTTCTTAATAAATGTGCAACAAAAATGTGCTGTTATTATGGGGTATTTTGTTTAGTTGACGAGGGGGAAAAAACTATTTAATCAATTTTAGAATAAGGCTGTAACGTAACAAAATGTGGAAAAAGTCAATCGGTCTGATTACTTTCTGAATGCACTGTAGATGTGTAGTGTACCATGTAAATAGGTACAAATCGGCTACAAAGAGTTTACATTAAAGAATTTGTAGCACTGTTATAGCTGCTGTTATATATGCTGTTATAGCTGTTTGTGAGTCGTATAAGACCATCTGTAAACAAACTCATAAGAAGCCCAGTGGAGTATTTCTGATTAATTTCATCAAACAGTAATAGAGTGAGAGCAGTATTCAACATACTTAATCGAGCTTGATTGCAAATCTAATGTTTGCACTAAATATCAATTTGTAAAGACAAACTGAAAACAGGTTTCAGTTCTAATAACTAGGCCTACTTGAACTGTGTTAGAACTGTACCTGCATCAATGTACATGTATGGTCTATACTTTGTAAGGACAGGATATAGTATATTATATAGGGATAGGCCATGCCTGGATCATTTTGAGTTTATTGGGTTTCTTTTTTACATGCTAAGCTTTATTTACGAATGACACCGCCTCACAACAAAACATCTTCATCAGTCTGTCACCCTCCCAGTAAAAAACAGTACAATCATTATTGTCCAAGCGTGTAGACTTCAGCATTCTCTCTGACTCTTCCCATACACTGAATGGTGGGACTGTGCCACTGTTACACTGTCACCTTGTTTTCACAATCATTAAAAGTGTACATCCCCAGGGTTTGACGCTGACTGAGAAGCCAACTGGGCCTTTTTGAGGAGTTTAGACTGAAAGTGAAGAAGAGGAGAGGGATTTAGTGTTTTTCTGGTTCTTCATCAGGGGAGAGGTATTGGCTAATATGGCCAGAACAGATCATCAATCATCCATATTGGAAAACATTATATAACCATACATGCTGATAGACTAAAAGAAGGCATAGTTCTGGTGGGTCTTTATGATTAGAAGGCCCTTATTGCAGCTGTCAGTCATCAGCATACTTGAAGGGGACACTGGTCTATGTGTAAAAATGAAACAAAAAAGACAGTAATGACAATGGTAACAGCATCAATGAGACTATTATTATGTTTTTAAAAAAGGAACATCCATGAAGTTGAGTTAAATACAAAAAATGCCTATGTCAAATAGACCTACAATTACCTATATTCAATAGCCTATTAATTTTCGTTGTATAATCCCCGTCTGCAATTTATGTTGGATCTTTACATAATGTGCACTATATGCCTATGAAACGTAAATCTTTGAAAAACTGTTTGGCACATTATTCCGCGCAAAAAATGTGTCTAGAATGAACAGTGCAGTAATGAAACAATGTTAAAGAGAACACCGCGTAGCGTGGACAAGGTAAAGCTCCATTCTATTAGGTTTAACTAGCTAGAATGTATTGAACGCACATACAGTTTGCTTTCGCTCACAGCAAAATACTATGTAGGCCTATTATCCGCAATTTGGTTGTCAGATCTTTGGACTGACCGGTGATTGTAGCCTAATACACATTCATTGACATGTTTCCTAGCAAATAAACATTATGAAACGTCGAGAGAAGTAAAATATATTAGCTAATCATCTTAATTCACTTACAATTCTTCAATCAATACATTCAATCAATACAGCTAAAACGTAGAACAATATAGTTGCTTTATTTCGTCCTCGTTTGAAATGAAAATGACAGGAGCACTCACCTTCCGTGTATGAGACAGTCTTGATAACCCCAATGATCTATGGGAAATGCAGTTCTGGTGATGCACAATCGTGCTGGAAGGGCATCTCTAGCATGTAAATGTGACTACAAGTTCCACAACGAGTGTAGCCACATGGCTTGTATGTTCGTTCTGAATCCCTAAACAACATACTTTGGGCGCGTTTGAGCGGATCACTTTTGTCAAGTCGATGACCAACCTTTCAAAGTGGTTTGCATTATGGGGATGAAAAATGTCTGACTTCCACCTACATGTCGACAGCAGGAACTTTACAAAATTAATGTGATCAAAGGTCATGAAGTTTTGACTGCAAGTTCTGCAGTTGCTCTTTACCAACTTCATCCTGCAGCCATCGCCTGCAATGTGTGAGGCACTATTGTCAACCAATCACAAGTATGGGTAGCTGCAGCCCAATATGGCGACCAGAGTATGGGCGAGTGGGTGTGTCGAAAGGAGTGGGTCTATGGAAAGCAAATCACATAATTGGGCAGATTTGTTGACACTCAAGACAGTTTTGCTTGGCTGATTGGGCTGCACTATGAGTCAATAGTAAGCCAGTAAGTGACCAGTGCTCGGTGTTGTGCCTGCCGACTACGTATCAATGTCGTGTCGCCGGCGGTAGATATGTGGCCATTTTTTTCTCTCACATGATTTCATTTCGAGTAGGATAGCAGCCTACACAAGAAATAACTAATATTTATAACCATCTAGATGTCACATTGATACATACAGTACCAGTCAAAAGTTTGGACACACCTACTCATTGAAGAGTTTTTCATTATTTTTACAATTTTCTACATTGTAGACTAATAGTGAAGATATTATAATAATTATAATATTATTATATAATATTATAATATTATAATATTATAATATGCCATTTAGCAGACGCTTTTATCCAAAGCGACTTACAGTCATGCGTGCATAAAAAATTTTTTGTGTATGGGTGGTCCCGGGGATCGAACCCACTACCTTGGCGTTACAGCGCCGTGCTCTACCAGCTGAGCTACAGAGGACCACAAAATATTTAATAGATATCAAAACTATTAAATAACACATATAGAATCATGTAGTAACCAAAAAAGTGTTAAACAAATCCAAATATATTTTATATTTGAGATTCTTCAACTAGCCACCCTTTGCCTTTATGACAGCTTTGCACACTCTTGGCATTCTCTCAACCAGCTTCACCTGGAATGCTTTTCCAACAGTCTTGAAGGAGTTCCCACATTTTCCTTCACTCTGCGGTCCGACTCATCCCAAACCATCTCAATTGGGTTGAGGTCGGGGGATTTTGGAGGCCAGGTCATCTGATGCAGCACTCCATCACTCTCCTTCTTGGTAAAATAGCCCTTACACAGCCTGTAGTTGTGTTTTGGGTCATTGTCCTGTTGAAAAACAAATAATAGTCCCACTAAGCCCAAACCAGATGGGATGGCGTATCGCTGCAGAATGCTGAGGTAGCCATGCTGGTTAAGTGTGCCTTGAATTCTAATAACTCACAGACAGTGTCACCAGAAAAGCACCCCCACACCATAACACCTCCTCCTCCATGCTTTACGGTGGGAAATACATATGCAGGGATCATCCGTTCACCCACACCTCCTCTCACAAAGACACGGAGTTTGGAACCAAAAACCTCAAATTTGGACTCATCAGACCAAAGGACACATTTCCACCGGTCTAATGTCCATTGCTCATGTTTCTTGGCCCAAGCAGGTCTCTTCTTATTATTGGTGTCCTTTAGTAGTGGTTTATTTGCAGCAATTCGACCATGAAGGCCTGATTCACACAGTCCCCTATGAACAGTTGATGTTGAGATGTGTCTGTTACTTGAACTCTGTGAAGCATTTATTTGGGCTGCAATTTCTGAGGCTGGTAACTCTAAGGAACGTATCCTCTGCAGCAGAGGTAACTCTGGGTCTTCCTTTCCTGTGGCAGTCCTCATGAGAGCCAGTTTCATCATAGTGCTTGATGGTTTTTGCGACTGCACTTGAAGAAACGTTCAAAGTTCTTGAAATGTTCTGTATTGACTGACCTTCAAGTCTTAAAGTAATGATGGACTGTCATTTCTCTTTGCTTCTTTGAACTGTTCTTGCCATAATATGGACTTGGTCTTTTACCAAATAGGGTTATCTTCTGTATACCACCCCTACCTTGTCACAACACAACGGATTGGCTCAAACGCATTAAGAAGGAAAGAAATTACACAAATTAACTTTTAAGAAGGAACACCTGTTAATTGAAATGCATTCCAGGTGACTACCTCATGAAGCTGGTTGAGAGAATGCCAAGAGTGTGCAAAGCTGTCATCAAGGCAAAGGGTGGCTATTTGAAGAATCTCAAATATAAAATATATTTTCATTTGTTTAACACTTTTTTGGTTACTACATGATTCCATATGTGTTATTTCATAGTTTTGATGTCTTCACTATTATTCTACAATGTTTTTTTGTTTTGTTTTTTTTATTTAAAAAAAACCTTGAATGAGTAGGTGTGACCAAACTTTTGACTGGTAGTGTATATACAGTCTACAACTCAATGAGGAGGGCATGAACGCAACAACACTGGGACACAGTGCCCTTCGCTCCCGCAATATCAGGGTGACAGTCACAGTAAGCACACGCATACAACACATGAAGCAACTTTTAATAAAAAATAAACAATCCTCAGTTTTACAACTGAACATTTACAATTATTTGTGTAAAACTAACAGTGAAATACGACTCAGACTCAAACTCTCGCGGTATGGTAGCTCAATGTAAGATAGTTGCATGGTAAGAAACGGAAGACAAAAAACACAACTCAATCAATTTCAGTTTGTGGGTGTGTGATATTGGGGGTTGGAGATGTTTATTTTTGACATTATAAAGAAAAATGTATAAACAATGGCAACACTGCCATGTTGATCTGAGAATTGCTGTTAGAAAACTACATTAGTGTCCAACTTTCAGCTGTCGCAGATGCACCTCCCCTGACTTCACTCCTCGACTTTTGTCTAAAGTCGGTTACTTAAGCCTTACCACTCAAACGCACCCATAGACTATTCAATATGTAGCCTAAAAGTACTATTCTATACTGAGATTGAGAAGACCTACATTATTTTACTAATTGATTGTTTTACAAATTCCCAATTGATTGTAGGCTAATTGTAGGTAGCGTCTTTCTGTACCTTTTTGAACTGGGAATGGGATATGGTGTTGATATGAATAATCCTTTCTGATGATTAGTTAGATGAGTAGCATGATAATTCAAAAGAGGTGTATTATTGGAAGACACATTATGACTGATATCTGCTTGTCACGATCGTTTACAGACAGGACGGACCAAGGCGCAGCGTGATATGCATACATGTTTATTAACGAATAAACACAACGACAAAACAATAAACAAACGATACGTGAAGTCCAAGGCAGCACAACACAACATACCTTAACATGGAACAAGATCCCACAACTAACTTGTGCCAAAAGGCTGCCTAAGTATGGTCCCCAATCAGAGACAACGAGCTACAGCTGCCTCTGATTGGGAACCACACCGGCCAACATAGATCTACACATACTAGATCTAAACATAGAAAATCAACATAGCAAAACACAACACAGAAAATACACACCCTGACTCAACAAATACGAGTCCCTTGAGTCAGGGCGTGACAGTACCCCCCCAAAGGTGCGGACTCCGACCGCGCCACATAAACATTACAGGGTAGGGGCCGGGTGGGCATTCCGCCTCGGAGGCGGATCTGGCTCCGGGCGTGACCACCACTTACTCTCCACCTCCCTGTTGCGCCCCTGGTCTGGTCTGGACCTCGGCGCGCTGCTTCCCCTCTCCTTCCTCCCACGATGTACCAAGCCCTGTCTGGACCCTGGTGTGGGAGACCCCGAACCTGGAGAGGGGCTGACGTCTGGGTCTGGACTGGAACCGCTGACTGGAGCTGGACCCGACAACGGTGGAGCGAACTGTTCAGGCTCCGGACTGGAGCCGCTGACCGGATCTGGACTGGACCCCGGTGGAGCGGACTGCTCTGGCTCCGGAGTGGAGCGGCTGACCGGAGCTGGATCAGGCACCGGTGGAGCGGACTGCTCTGGCTCCGGAGTGGAGCCGCTGACCAGAGCTGGACTGGACCTCGGTGGAGTAGACTACTCTGGCTCCGGAGTGGAGCAACTGACCAGAGCTGGATCAGGCACCGGTGGAGCGGACTGCTCTGACTCCGGAGTGGAGCAGCTGACCGGTGCCGAACCAGGCACCGGTGGAACAGGCACGGGCCGTGCCGGACTGGACACACGCACCACTGGCTTGGTGCGAGGAGCAGGAACAGGCCGGACCGGGCTGGCGACGCGCACCACTGGCTTGGTGCGAGAGCAGGAACAGGCCGGACCGGGCTGGCGATGCGCACCACTGGCTTGGTGCGAGGGGCAGGAACAGGCCGGACCGGGCTGGCGACGCGCACCACTGGCTTGGTGCGAGGGGCAGGAACAGGCCGGACCGGGCTGTCGACGTGCACCACTGGCTTGGTGCGAGGGACAGGAACATGCCGGACCGGGCTGGCGACGCGCACCACTGGCTTGATGCGAGGAGCAGGAACGGGCCGGACCGTACTGGGAACACACACCACTGGGTTTGTGCGGGGAGCAGGAACGGGTCGGGCCGTACTGGGAACACGCACCACTGGCTTAGTGCGGGGAGCAGGATCGGGCCGGACCGGACTGGCGACACGCACCACTTGCTTGGTGGTGCTCCTTCTGCTGCCTAACCAGCTCCTCTCGCCGTGCCTCTACACCTTCCTTCTCCCTTTTTTCCTCCTGTAGCATCTCCCTCTGACCAAATAACTCCTGCTCCCTCTGAACCAATCGCCCCCGTAACCTGGTGGCCTCCTCTCCTAACCTGCAGATCCGCCCTGTCGCGGCCTCCTGCTGCCTCGTCGTCCACACCGTGTGCCCCCCCAAATTTTTTTATTGGGGTTGCCTCTCGGGTCTCCTTCGTCGGCACGGTTGGCGCCGTTTCTCCTCTCCTGCCTGGGCATTTACCTTCGCCCATGGCCCTTTCCCCGCGAATATCTCCTCCCATGACCACAATTTGCCCACCTGTGACATCGCTACTCGCTCTTCCTGGGCACGCTGCTTGGTCCTCGTTTGGTGGGATCTTCTGTCACGATCGTTGACGAACGAGAAGGACCACGACAAAACAACAAATGAAACGATACGTGAAATCCAAGGCAGCACAACACAACATACCTTAACATGGAACAAGATCCCACAACTAACTCGTGCCAAAAGGCTGCCTAAGTATGGTCCCCAATCAGAGACAACGAGCTACAGCTGCCTCTGATTGGGAACCACACCGGCCAACATAGATCTACACATACTAGATCTAAACATAGAAAATCAACATAGCAAAACACAACACAGAAAATACACACCCTGACTCAACAAATACGAGTCCCTTGAGTCAGGGCGTGACACTGCTGAATGTATTTGAATTCAATACCATTAATATCCATAATTGACATGTTCCTATTTAACACAGGACATTAACTGGTGAGCAGCAACGTAGCCTACTTTGTAGACAAGAGATATAACCAGAGAAGAGCCAGTCAGTAGAATGGAATATAGACTGTGACCCATACCTCAAGGCCTATAATTCAACATTATGGCACTACTAATTAAACACTCAGTTAAACTGACAGACCAGGGTGATTTTGGGCTAATCTACATAGGTGAGAAAGAGAGTGTATTAGCAGCTGCAAAGTTTATGAAGCTTTTTATGTGGGTTTTAAATTGGTTGTCAGGAGACGAACCAAAAAACGCTTCATTGTCCATCAGATGCCACTCAGCGGAATACATTTTGTCATAAAAGTCACAGTTTGGTTGAGTCCACCATGTGCAGTTGACTGAGGAGAAATGTATTGATTTACTGTTATACAGATGTCAGTGGGAAGATGTCAGGCAGGAATGATCCAACATCTGGGCACGACAGACTGAAATATAGTAAAATTGATACCCTAGTCGGCAGAGTTTGCTGATTCGCCAATCCAAGTGTCCAATATACTGCCTTTTAAAAAACGTAGAATCGAACCACCACTAGAAGTTGTCTAATAATTATATGATGGTCATACATGTGCAAAATGAATTGCCAGAAGCTGACACCAGTTGTCATTAATTTTAGTTACAATACATCTATTACGCAAATATTATTAAGGAAGCAGGTTCAAGTAGTGCCACCTTTTTGCCTTTAAAAGTCAAGGACCAAACAATGTTTTGCTTAACCCTTCACACTCGTGGAAATGGAGAGGGCTAAATTGAAATGGTTCTTACAGAAGGAATATGAAATGCATATGCATAACCATGGTAGCAATTGAAAGGGAACAGTTTGGAAATTATGGGGAAATTATTAGACCGAAGGTGAGGAGGACAAAACAGTTCACCTGAGACAAGATTGAATCCAAACATAACACTGTTGATTGTATGTGCATTTTACATTTACTGTACATTCCGCCGCATTTGTTGATAACGAAAATACTCTGGATATATTCAGTAACATGATAAGAATGTGGGGTAGATGCAACATAAGACAAAACAATTAGAAGTGTTTGAGTGAGAGGACTATCTGGTGTCTCCAAGTGGCCACACACCTCTCCAAAGTGTGCACAGTTCCTAAGTAATTTCAATGGACTTTTATGACTCAAAGCTCTCCTAGCTGTGCAGTTTAGGAACTAGATCAAGCACACTTGTAGTTCTTTTGTTTGGAACACAACCCTGCATCCTGGCCATCACACAATTACTGTTGTTTACTCAATCCAAAAACTGTCCATTATAAATCACAATCTGGGTCAGGTGGGCATAATTTGAAAGCTTGTTCTATTGCCAACATGACTAGCTAAATTATAAAATTACAGTGTTTACATTTTAGTCATTTAGCAGACACTCTTATCCAGAGCGACTTACTGGCCCCCCGTGGGAATCAAACCCACTGAGCTACATCCCTGCCAGCCATTCCCTCCCCTACCCTGGGCGACGCTGGGCCGATTGTGCACCTCCCCATGGGTGTCCCGGTCGCGGCCAGCTACGACAGAGCCTGGATTCGAACCAGGATCTCTAGTGGCACAGCTAGCACTGCGATGCAGTGCCTTAGACCACTGCGCCACTCGGGAGTGTTAGTGTTACGGATACAGGTATCCTGTGTGTGTTTTTGTGTTTTTCCTCTCCTTCTGCCCTAATCACAGGTGTCCTTTATGTTCCTGATTGGTGGTCGTTGGGGTGTCCTACCTGTCCGACATCCGTTTGGCTGTATGTGAGTATGGATACTGTGGTGTCCTGTGTTTTGTGTACTCACTCATTTGCTGGTTACTCTGTTTGGTAACTTTGTTGTGTGTTTCTGGGAAAAGGGGGATTTAAGCAAGTTGCCCTTGGGCATACATTACCCGTAGGAAGAAAATTGTCTAAAAACACTAGTTAGACCTGAGCGGACCACCCACTGTAATTTTTGTATGATTAGCAGTAGCTTAGCGGTTCTTGAGGCAGGCAAGATCAGTTTAGGTTTTTGTTTTACATTATTGTTTCATTTCTTGGGTCCATTTCTTGGGTCTATGCCGCTTTTTAGGGATGGTTGGCTACTACACGTAGTTTATGTAAAAATGTATCTGTGGTAGTTGCTCCATTAACGGATTTGCTCAGTCCGGCGAGAATATTTGTATGGTCTGAAGATTGTCGTACTGCTTTCAACACTGCTAAAGCACTCTTATGTAGTACTCCTGTTCTTACTGCGGCAGATTTTGAACGACCGTTTAAACTGGAGGTAGATGCAAGTGCCAGAGGTGCTGGTGCTGTTCTACTGCAGCCGGACCAGAGTGGAGATGACCATCCTGTCTGTTATTTTTCGTGGAAATTTAACAAATGTCAGACAAACTATTCCACCATTGAACAAGAAGCTCTAGCTTTGTTGTTAGCTCTGCAGTACTTTGAAGTTTATGTTGGTTCCAGTGCATTACCAGTGATAGTGTATACTGACCATAACCCCTTAGTTTTTCTCCACTGGATGTACAACCAGAACCAACGCCTTATGCGTTGGGCACTTGTAGTGCAAAATTATAATTTGGAGATCCGCCACAAAAAGGGGTCGGATAATGTGTTGGCAGATGCTTTGTCTCGTGTTTAAAGAATTAGTTTTTGTTTAAATCTTTGATCTTTGAATTTTGGGTGTTGTGATGGTACGTGTGTCACAAACCCTTGTGGTTTGCTCTTTTAAAGGTGGGAGTGTTACGGATACAGGTATCCTGTGTGTTTTTGTGTTTTTCCTCTCCTTCTGCCCTAATCACAGGTGTCCTTTATGTTCCTGATTGGTGGTCGTTGGGGTGTCCCACCTGTCCGACATCCGTCTGGCTGCTGATTGCCCAGGTGGACCAATCAGTGGACATTCCTCTGTATTGCACCACTTGTTTCTGGTTTTTCACTTACACCTCCCATTGTTTTAAAAGCCAGTCAGTTGTGTTTGTTGAGAGAGACTATTTCCGTATGTGTCCTGTGTTTTGTGTACTCACTAATTTGCTGGTTACTCTGTTTGGTAACTTTGTTGTGTGTTTCTGGGAAAGGGGGATTTAAGCAAGTTGCCCTTGGGCATACATTACCCGTAGGAAGAAAATTGTCTAAAAACACTAAAAACACTAGTTAGACCTGAGCGGACCACCCACTGTAATTTTTTTATGATTAGCAGTAGCTTAGCGGTTCTTGAGGCAGGCAAGATCAGTATTTACATTATTGTTTCATTTCTTGGGGCCTGCTCAGCCCTTTCCCCAAACCTTTACAGTGTGTTCAAAATAAACATCTTGTGTTTGACGGTAGTTTATGGTTGTCGGTGTATTTTTTGTTCTCACTGTTTCCATGCCATGATTCTAATTTGCATTAATTATGTTACGGGTCTCTGTTCCATCCACCCTAGACTTTTAAAGCCACAGGGTTCGTAACAGTTAGGCTTTCACAGTTCAAATTCAGGGAAACAGATTACAATTTTGGTGTGCATAGAAAGGAGTCACGTCTCCTCCCGTTACTCCCCTCCGGCGCTCTGATTCGCCGGTCTACTGAGCCACCGGTCTGAGCGCACCACCTCGGCAACACCAGAATGGAAACCCAACGCACCCTAATCACCTCCAGAGCACCTGCACCTCATCATCTCATCACCACCCCTATTTAGCCCTGGACTGTTCTGTATTATGTTGTGTGTGATTGTTTAGCGTCGTGTCGTTTACTCTCTCTTTGTTATTCTCTTTCTCATTATTAAGTAAACCTTGACCTTGTTACTTCCTGCGTCTGCGTCCTGCCTCTTTGTATATCAGTACTCGTCACAGAATCACACACCACGAAAATGGATGCAGGAGGAGTTTCCCAGTGCCTCGACCAGCAGCAGCTTGCCCAGTTGAACTCTGCATAACTCTGCATAATCTGCCCAGTGCATCCAATCCACCTGTTCCCGTGATATCACCCACTTCTGCGGGAACACTCTTCATACCGGAGCGCTCTGACAGTAAAACTACTAAATGTAGCGGCTTCCTGCTACAGGTTTCACTTTACATGGCGCGTCAGCCTGGGGCATATCCATCTGACCAAGCCAGGATAGTGCTAGTGATTTCGCTACTTAAAGGAAAGGCGCTGGATTGGGCCACGGCAGTCTGTGAAGGAGAGGAGGCAGTGGCGCTTCCCTACCCCACCTTCCTCGCTCGATTCAGGGCGGTGTTTGATCATCCCACGGAGGGAAAGGACGGGGGTGAGCGTCTTCTCCATCTACAACAGAGAGAGGGGCCCGCGTCCGAGTACGCTCTGAGCTTTCGCACGGTGGCGGTGTCTTCCGGCTGGAATGAGCGTGCTCTACGCACGGCCTTCAGGAGAGACTTACGGGAGGACATTAAGACGGAGGTTGTATGTCAGGACGACGAGATGGACCTTGATACACTCATCACCACGTCCATCCATCTTGATGACATGTTGAGAGAGAGACACCTCAGCGTTCCCAACACCTCCCGGAGCCTCGACGCTCACCCCATCTGAGCTATGGAAGCTGCCCTGCTTCTGAGTCCTCACCCATGGAGGTGGGCAGCACCCCCTACACCACCACGGACCACAGATCTCCTGGCGGCTCCCTATCTAGGTGGTATGACTCCCGTCGCCGCTCTGTGCGTTTTATTTCATCTCCTATCACAAAACCATTGTTTTTAGTTCCCATAACAGTGATTGGTTATTCCTTCTCTTCCATTTCTACTGCAATGATAGATTCCGGATCAGCGGGGAACCTTATAGATAGGGAGCTGGTCTCTGAATGGGGGTTGAGAGTCCGCCCTCCAGCCCAACATTCCACGTGAGTACGCAGATCTCTCCGATGTCTTCTCTTCATTAAAGGCTACTTGTCTCCCTCCTCACAGGCCCTGGGACTGCGCCATTGACATGCTGGAGGGACAACACCCCCTTGAAGAGTCGCATTTACCCCCTTTCCATGGCCGAGACTGAGGCCATGGAGAAGTATGTGGCAGAGACCCTGAAACAGGGGTTCATCAGACACTCTACCTCTCCTGCCTCCGCAAGCTTCTTCTTCGTGGCCAAAAAAGACGGAGGACTGAGACTATGCATTGACTACAGGGGGCTGAAAGCAGTCACCACCAAGTACCGGTACCCCCTCCCTCTGGTTCCGTCGGCCATCGAGCAGCTACGAGGGGCCCGGTACTTTACCAAGTTGGACCTGAGGAGTGCCTACAACCTGATCCGAATCCGGGAAGGAGACGAGTGGAAGACGGCAGTCAGCACTACCTCAGGCCACTATGAATACTGTGTCATGCCCTACGGCCTCGCCAACGCACCTTCTGTGTTCCAGTCCTTTGTCAATGACGTGTTCCGGGACATGCTGAGTAGACAGGTGGTGGTGTACTTCGACGATATCGTTATCTACTCGGCTACGTTCGAGGAGGACATCCGAGCTGTCCTACTCCGCCTCCGGGAACACAGCCTGTTGGTGAAGGGGGAGAAATGCGAATTCCACCAACAGGCCATCTCCTTCCTGGGATGCAGGATCAGTCCTCAGGGGGTGTTCATGGAAGGACTGAAGACGGATGCCGTCTGGTCATGGCCAGTCCCCACCACCATCAAGGGCCTACAGAGCTTCCTGGGCTTCGCCAATTTCTACCGGCGTTTCATCAGGTCCTTCAGCTCCATAGCCGCCCTGCTCACCTCTCTCCTTAAGGGTGGGCCTCAGAAGCTGGCCTGGAACCCTGAGGCTGATGCTGCCTTCAAGAGGCTGAAAGAGAGGTTCAGCACAGCTCCCATCCTAAAACACCCAGATCCATCTCGTCCTTTCATCCTGGAGGTGGACGCATCGGAGGAGGGCGTGGGTGCGGTCCTCTCCAAGCAGCACGGTAAGCCATAGAAAATGTATCCCTGTGCCTTTTTCTCTAAAAAGCTTACCCACGCAGAGAGGAACTATGGAGTTGGAGACAGGGAGCTGTTGGCAGTAGAGGAATGGAGACACTGGCTGGAGGGCACAGTCCAACCATTCCGGATTCTTACTGACCACCAGAATTTGGAGCACATACGGGCAGTGAAACAGATGAACTCTCGTCAAGCCAGGTGGGTCCAATTCTGTCCTACCGCCCAGGATCCCAGAATGTGAAAGCCAACGCACTCTCCAGGATGTACCATACCGGAGAAAGGAAGGATCTGGGGGATCCTGCCCTCGTCTCATCGTTGCACCTGTCGTTTGGGATGTGGACGAAGACATCCGCCTGGCGGCTCAGGAGGACCCAGCGCCTGCCAACGCCCCTCCGGGGTGCGTGTATGTACCCACCAGTGTCCGTGACCGCCTGCTGATCTGGGCGCACACTAACCTTACGGCAGGGCACTCTGGTATTACGCACACCCTGCATTCTCTAGCCCCAAAATACTGGTGGCCCACCTTGGCTTCTGATATCTCCCGCTATGTCAACTCCTGTTCCGTATGTGCCCAAACGAAGACACCCCGGAACGCCCCGGCAGGCAAACTAGTTCCTCTCCCAGTGCCTCAGCGACCTTGGTTACACCTGTCCATAGACTTTGTCACCGACCGTCCACGTTCTGACGGCTTCACCACAGCAGTTTTTTACACTAACTGGTCTTTCTTCTGCTCTCCAGGTCGCTGAGGTCCTGTTCCAACAGGTCTTCCGGCATTATGGACTTCCTGAGGACATCGTCTCGGACCGTGGCCCCCAATTCACCTCCCGAGTGTGGAAGGCTTTCCTGGAGAAGATCGGGGCCACGACCAGCCTCACTTACGGGTATAGGCCTCAGTCTAATGGGCAGGTGGAGCGCATGAACCAGGAGCTGGGGAGGTTTCTTCGTTGCCACTGTCAGGACCGGCAGGGTGAGTGGGCGAGGTTTCTTCCCTGGGCAGAATATGCCCAGAACTCCCTCGTTCACTCCTCCACGGGGCTCACTCCCTTCCAGTGCGTCCTGGGGTACCAGCCGGCCCTGGCCCCTTGGACACCCAGCCAGACCGATGCGCCCGCTGTCGACGAGTGGTTCCACAGGGCAGGACAGGTCTGGGACGCCGCTCATATCCATCTCCAGAGGGCCATTCGTCGGTAGAAGGACCAAGCCGACTGCCACCGCAATGAGGCCCCTGTATTCCAGCCTGGTGATCATGTCTGGCTGTCCACAAAAAACCTCCCTCTCCGCCTGCCCTGCAAGAAAATGAACCCCCGGTTTGTGGGTCCGTTTAAGGTCCTCCGGCGGATAAATGAGGTATCATACCGGCTGCTCCTTCCCCCTCACTACCGTGTCTCACCCACTTTTCATGTGGCTCTCCTCAGGCCGGTAGTTCCTGGTCCTCTGGCGGATGCCATCCCCCGGGGTACGCCTCCTCCGCCCCTGGACATTGATGGGAGTCCGGCATATGCAGTGAGGGACTTGCCGGACTCCAGGTTCCGTGGGGGACGGCTCCATTACCTGGTGGACTGGGAGGGGTATGGTCCTGAGGAGAGGAGCTGGGTTCCGGCTGGGGACGTTCTGGACCCCAACCTAATTCGGGACTTCCACCGTCGCCGCCCTGACCGGCCCGCTCCACGTCTTTGGGGTCGTCCTCCTAGCTGGCGACGTCCTGCGGCTGGAGCCACACGTCGGGGGTGGTTCTGTCATGTCTCCTCCCGTTGCTCCCCTCCGGCGCTCTGATTCGCCAGTCTACTGAGCCACCGGTCTGAGCGCACCACCTTGGCAACACCGGAATGGAAACCCAACACACCCTAATCACCTCCAGCGCACCTGCACCTCATCTCATCACCACCCCTATTTAGCCCTGGACTGTTCTGTATTATGTTGTGTGTGATTGTTTAGCGTCGTGTCGTTTACTCTCTCTTTGTTATTCTCTTTCTCATTATTAAGTAAACCTTGACCTTGTTAATTCCTGCATCTGTGTCCTGCCTCTTCGTATATCAGTACTCTTCACAGCGTTCAGGTTTGTGTGCTGTGGCAAATTTTCTTCACAATAGACAAACACAGGCTCATTCTGTTCAGAACAACACAGGGTATGATGTCTTGTCATCTTGTAACTGTACATCAAACATAGTGATCATAAACGTTGACACTGTATATGACATGAGTTTTATGCTATGAAAATGTGAAGTGCACATTTGGACTCACAGGTGTTTGGCTTGCTTGTATGACATCAAAGCGGTATTTATGATAATCCTCAATGTCTCATCTTTCAAAATACATAGTCCTCTTTATTTTCATATTTTCCCTCACTCAGACAACAAAACATTTGCAAAGGTTGCCCAAGCGCAGAGCCAGATCCATGATGTCATGTTACTGTACAGCCACTGCGTTCCATTTTAGGTGTTTTGAGTTCCCAAATCTGCCATTTTCAACCCATATACAGGTATGAGTGTAAAGGGCTATGATATATGTTTGCAACATAATACAGTTTGTCTTTAATGCATAATCTCTATCGTTAAGTCACCTACATGTGTAGCTCATTGTGGTTGACTGAGAATGGTTTTCCACTGCAATTGGCATTGTATGTTGTTGACAGTTTGCCAACAGAATCGATTATATGTCAAAGCTGAAGCTGTGTAGCCTTTGTCAAGGCCATGTATGTTTGTTATGGCTTTGTCCTGTGTGTGCTTGTTAGTTTTTACAACCACACACCGAGGGGGATGTAGGCCTATAACATTGTACAACCAAATAGTGTTTTCTTTCAGGATCTTTTTTTCAGGTGTGCATAATGTTTGGTAAAACAGATAGCTGTATAGACCCCTCTGTAGCTCAGTTGGTAGAGCATGGCGTTTGCAACGCCAGGGTTGTGGGTTTGATCCCCACGGCTGTCACGCTCTGGCTCCGGGACTCTGTATGTTGAGCCAGGGTGTGTTCGTTTCTTTGTGTTCTGTTTCTTGGTTGGGTTTTTCTAGGTTGTTGTGTTTCTTTGTTTGAGTGACTCCCAATCAGAGGTAACGAGTGTCAGCTGTTGGCTCGTTGTCTCTGATTGGGAGCCATATTTAAACTGTCTGTTTTCATCTTGTGTTTGTGGGTTTTTGTTCCTTTACGGTCATTGTTACTGTGGACTTCACGAATCGTCTATTGTTTTGGTTTTTGCACTTTAATATAATAAAGTCAATCATGTTCGCTCAACACGCTGCGTATTGGTCTACTCCTTTTGAAGACGATCGTGACAACGGCGGGCCAGTATGAAAAAAGTATGAAAATGTATGCACTCACTAACTGTAAATCGCTCTGGATAAGAGTGTCTGCTAAATGACTAAAATGTAAAGTGTTTCCATTAATAAATGTCAACATCAACAGTTGACATCATAATTTATATTTTATTCAACCTGCCTCTAAAATTGCTTTTTCAGATAGGCTACCATGTTCCATTAAATGGGCAATCTGCAGTTGCTACATCCATCTTTTAAATGAATGATGTGTTTATAGCCTACCCATTGATTCTTGAAGAATATAACTTATTGATGCTTCATGCGCTTAGTTCAGCTGTCGTACCCCATCAGAACCCAAAATATGAGCTTGTTTTACTCCTTTGTAAACAATGTAAATGTAAACAAACACTGTAGCCTATATCCTCAAAACATGGTTAAAACTATAATATCGATATCATGGATGGTCAGTCCCTGTATCCATAGCTCTGTCCATGAGTTTGAGGGTGGTTACATTTTTTCAGCCCCAGATGTTTACTAAATTAGTGTCGGGTTAACTTTGTTATTGTTCGAATTACAGATTGCCCCTTTAAACTGTTGGCTATTGCTTGAATAGTGAGCTACAACCCGGCGCTAGGATCCGGAGGAGTGAGCTCTGCATCTCTCGCTCTCCCTCTGCCCCATCTCTCTCCCTCTTTTCTCCAACGCCTGTTTTAAAGTCTCTGCCAGACTTCGACTCACACGCTACTTCCTGGATGGAGGAATGGAAAGCTTCCAGTGCTGCTCCAACTATTCCCTCTCTGTTTTCGCCAGCAGAACCGCTGCAGCTCTCCGTTGCATGGACTAGCCTATTGCCAATAGCGTCCTCTGCTCCTATCCCCTCGATCCTTCTTGAATGAACTGATTCAAGCTTGAAAGCCAGATCTCTCCTAACTGACATGTTTTTCTTTGGGAGTATCAAGAAGCTGTTTGGAAGGAGGTTTTGAGAAGTAAATATTGTTTTCTGGAAGTTCCAGACAGCACTGAATATAATTCCACTGAACAGTCACTAGCCTACATTTAGCAGCATTTGCGCTGTTTTTACGCAGCGGACATTGATTATTTGATCAGACGGATAACTCAACAGTTGCCCTTTTTGCTCTCGATGTTCAATTTGTCATGCGGAGGCTACTGCAATCGTGTTGCTGGTGGATCTTGTCTCTGATTTTGTCTGCCTTCGTTCTCTTTTTGGCCGACAGTCATCCTGGTAAGTTTTTCGAAGTCGCATCTCTCTGTTTTCCAGGCTTGGCGATGACTTGAGACGCCGTGGAGTAGGCTAGGGAACATTAGTGCAATTAAGGACCTGTAATGTTGACTTGTTCAGTCTATAAAATAATGCTGTGCAAATGTGTTCCATGCGCCTTTTTCATAATTAGGCTATACATTAAATCAGACACTAACCACGGTCAACGATATTATTTGGGATTATGGAAATATAGATTTCTGACGCAAAATGATTAGTTTTTCCATGGTTATTTTTTCGTGAATTTATTATATCTCCAGTAGTCTACAGTCCATTCAAAGGTGGTGAAACTCCCTTCCACTTTATCCCCATTAACTCGCGAACGGCATATATCAACAGGAAAGATCATAAGAATTAGTGTATAACCAATATAGACAATTCTGTTCCAACAACTATCTGAAATGTATATACAATACTCAGAAATATACTTGATAATTGACAGCGGAGAGCCCATGTAACGAAACCGTTATCGCCAAGCCGTGTTGCTACAGTGCAGAAAATACTAATCAACCGCGCTGAAAACATGTAGATGTATCGTTGTATGAGGCTATATCACATTCCAACTGAGTTTAACTACAAGGTTATGGATTAACCCATAAAGCATATAAAACGATCATCGTTAGCTGGAAAGCAACAGCAGGTAATTGACACAAATAGCTACCCAAATTTGCGGTCCATTTGACGCCGATACATAATTGTTTTAAAACATCTTATAGGCTAGGCTACATCCTTGAGTCTTGGCGCAATGTTCCTATTCTGACTTGCCAAAAAGAAAATGAGAGAGAAACGATGACTGCCTGAATCAATGGAAATGTTGCTCGAGGAGCTTCGTCATTTGGAATGCTTAATAGAAACATTCCTATAAATAATTGTCAATATTTGACTATGCTCAGACTAATGAAGGTCCTTGGGATTTGCGAATATAGGCTATAACCTACTCGCTCGGATGCTGAGAGGATGATTCGCACCGCTCTCCTTATGGCTTTGTTTGTAGAATTTTAATTTGGGTGACCTTGACTGAGTGGCACGCGAGTTTCCTCAAGCTTTTTAAATTTGATCTCATGACTGCAAAATACAATTATTTTTTGCGTGCTTGACAGTCCCTACAGGGGAAGGCGCTGCTATGGACTCTCCTGAAATCCCCAACACATATTGTTTTGTCCTATCATATGAATAGATATAAATCCAATAGGTGAAGGTTTTTTTGCAGAATGAAATGATCACAACAACTTTGAATGAGATTAATTACACATTACATCTTGTGCTACTATATAGGCTTATTTGCAAGCCAAGAGACTCATTATGATTCCCATGTAACCTTGATATGTAATTCAATTATTTTACATGGCATCCCATATCTCTGAAGAGATAGGATGTAATTAAATGCGTATCCAGCTACAGGAAAAGTATGAAGTGCACTGCAAAGCATCACTTTTTAATGGTCATTTACATGCCGGAAATACATTGTGTGTGTGTCACTATTTCTCTCTCTCTCGCTCTCTCTCTCTCTGTGTGTGTGTTTGTGATGATTAACTTCTCATATTTTCTCTCTCTCTAAAATATGAAAAAATATATATTACTGTGCTGTGTGCTCTTTGCAAATCCAAAACCAAGTCTAATCCGTCACCCCTGGTTTGTACCATTTGGCTGTTATGAAAAAAATCGTAGGCTACTTTACTGAGAAATCCACACTTCATACTTGATTTACATTTTACATTTACATTTTAGTCATTTAGCAGACACTCTTATCCAGAGCGACTTACAGTTAGTGAGTGCATACATTTTCATACTGGCCCCCGTGGGAAACGCGCCCACAACCCTGGCGTTGCAAGTGCCATGCTCTACCAACTGAGCTACAGGGGACACGATTTCTAACTTCTTCTGAAATTCCATCATAAAAGCTGAAGGAAACATGGGGATGGACCCTTGTTAAGCATTCTGATTCCTTTTATTTTGACTCATCTCCCTTCTCACATTAAATCTGATCACTAATCTGGAGAGAAATCAACCAGAGGGAGAGGGATCAGTCAGAAGTGGGGGTCAAACTGCAGAGAAGATGGATAGAGGGAGAGATGGATGAATGCTGTATACACCAAAATATATGGTTCTAAATAGTACTAGATAGGGGTTATTTGGCTTGTAACCATAGCGGAACCCTTTTTGTTGTTATATAGAATCCTTTTTTGAAGGGTCAATAAAGAACCATGCTAATAAGGCTCTAAATGGAACCTATATGGTGCTATAAATAACCCTTTCCAATGGTTCTATGAAAAACCATAATTTTTTTTTATATATAGCAACAAAAAAGGATTCCGCTATGGTTACAACCCTTTTTGGGGCAAATATAAACATTTTTTTATGGTTCTTTGTAGAACCTTTTATGGAGAATGGTTCTATAAATAGCTTTTCTCAATCTGAAAGGTTCTTTGTAGATCCTTTTGAAGAACCATACAGGGTTTTTTATTCTGGTCAGCCTTATTAGATTGTTAAAATTCCATAGGTGTTATTATTGTGTTAATTGATAAGTTGAATGAAGTGAGCTACCTCTGGAACAGCTGGGGGTCCTTGAGGAGAGAATTGAGAACCACTGACTGATTTAGTCAACTGTTCTCAATTGAACAAGGCCATATGTGAATCTTTCAAAAGACACCATTACTGGTCATATTCATATACTGAACAAAAATACAAACGCAACATGTAAAGTGTTGGTTTCATGAGCTGAAATAAAAGATACCAGAAATGTATTTCGCTCAAATTGTGTGCACAAATTTGCTTACATCCCTGTTAGTGAGCATTTGATCCTTTGCCAAGATAATCCATTCACCTGACAGGTGTGGCATATCAAGAAGCTGATTAAACAGCATGATCATTACACAGGTACACCTTGTGCTGGATACAATAAAAGGCCACTCTAAAATGCCATAGATGTCTCAAGTTTTGAGGGAGCGTGCAATTGGCATGCTGACTGCACGAATGTCCACCAGAGCTGTTGCCAGATAATTTAATGTTCATTTCTACCATAAATCACCTCCAAAGTTGTTTTAGAGAGTTTGGCAGTATGTCCAACTGGCCTCACAAACGCAGACCACGTGTATCCGCGCCAGCCCAGGACCTCCACATCCGGCTTCTTCACCTGCGGGATCGTCTGAGACCAGCCACCCGGACAACTGATGAAACTGAGGAGTATTTCTGTCTGTAGTAAAGCCCTTTTGTGGGGAAAAACTCATTCTGATTGGCTGGGCCAGCACCCATAGCTGCGCCCCTGCCCAGTCATGTGAATTCCATAGATTAAGGCCTAATGAATTTATTTCAATTGACTGATTTCCTTATATGAACTGTAACTAATTCGTTGAAATTGTTGCATGTTGCGTTTATATTTTTGTTCAGTATATATAACATGTAATGGCATAACACAACACATGAGATAAACTGGAATGACACTCTCACTCACGGTTGCACAAAAAGAGCTGTGAGCAAAGCACGCCCCAAAATATTCAAAAGAGCCACCTCCACTACATGTTAAATATCGCTAAAAGAGCAAAGAACCCTTTTGTGAACGGTAAATAACCGTTGAAGAGCTCAAAGGGTTCTTTGAGTCTGTATGGTTCTACATTGAACCATCACCCTTCCCAAAGAATCCTTCAGGAAATCTATTTTTTTTGTGTGTAGCCCAGCATTAGTGACAGAATTCAGAACAGGAGGAGGATGGAATTACATTAGAGGAGTGATGAATGCTTGAGGAACAGGACATTGTCACAGAAGGGTAAATACACACCCCAAGGACTGGGACTCTCTCTCTCTCTCTTTTGCTATCTGCTGGTGTGCAGTGTGTCGAACATCAAGGTGTCAGGCTGCTGTATGCAGCACTAGGGGTTGGGTGGGACGGGTAGCGGTACATGGAGAGAAAAGCAGAGTTGTATCGCATCTGTATGTGTTACTGCAAGCTGTTGTTTGACAAAAGTGATCGTTTTTAGTTATGACTAAATTCAAAGTAAGAGGGTGAAAGAGAATGCAAGTTAAAGCATATACGATTTTATAGTTAATCACCAATATTTTCTGTTTTGTATAGTTCACCTCGTTAACTAGTTTATTGGACTGTAATAGTTTATTACAAACTGTGACCTTTACCCCCAGAGCATTAAACGTGCTTTAACTGTTCACAATAGTCAGACTCACGTCTCCTTCAATGTCATGTCAATAGGTGGCAGGTAGCCTAGCGGTTAAGAGCGTTGAGCCAGTAACCGAAAGGTCGCTAGTTGAAAAATCTGTCGATGTTCCCTTGATCAAGGCACATAACCCCAATTGCTCCTGTAAATCGCTCTGGATGAGAGTGTCTGCTAAATGACTAAAATGTAAATGTCAAATGTTTTCCGTAATCTCGGTTAACCCAGAACTAAAGTCTCGCATAATTGGATAGCTGCTTGATTAAGTTATGGTTCCATACATGTTAAGAGAAGTGATTAAGAGATGCTAGAACGAGGAACGGAACCGGAATGAGGAGCTCCACCCTCTCTCTTTGCAAGGTATGGGCAAGTCTATGGGCCGAATGTCCCCCCCACCCCCTTCTGAAATTCCAAAACCTGATTTGTCTTAATAACCGCTGCTCGTTATCCTACCCATACCATTCAGTCCTGACAGATTATTTGGTTAATGCGCAGAATCTGTCCAGGAGAGATGATGTCTTCCATCAATACAGCCAAACTGTATTATTCTTGTCATGTTTCTGTGAAAGAGGCTGCTGCACTCTTCTGTCTCCCGTAAGGGCCAGTTTGCTGACTGTGCAGTGGGGCCGCACAAACATCTGTTTGGGATATAAAAATTGCTGAATATCACTGTGGGGTGTCTCCTGCCATAGGGCACTGGCTCCAGCCTCCACTCCCCAGCTTTGGTGTGAGTGTACTACTGAGTCTAGCCACAGCCAGGCAGCCAGACTAGTAATGAAGACAGAACACATCACGCTGTCACTCACTTCTCCACCATTCAGCCCAAGGATACTAGAAGGAAAGACGGAGAGAGAGAAAGAGATCTGTTTGGCCTTCGATCAGTCCCCTTGTCTGTGAAATGAATGTATGTAGTTCACAAAACAAGCAAAACAGAACAGTCATTGTACTCTTTTGAGAAGCTCCTGAGCCAGCACATCTTTTCATTTTCCTCTCCTTTTTTATTTATTTACCTTCCCTTCATTGTCGTCTGGGGAGAGTGCAATTGTTTGAATCTGATAGAATGAAATAATGTGTTTATTATCCATTCTGAGCCGGCAGCGCCTTCAATTTCGTGTCGCAGTGTGTGATAGTAGGCTAAAGGTTGACATTTAGGGAGGATTGGATATGCTCTTGGCCTCAGTAACAACATTATCATCATCATCATCATCTCTCCCAGCACTGGCTATTATCTGCCTGGAGCAGCTCTAATGTCCGCCAGGTCACTTTATCAGTCACTGGGCCTGTCATCGTCGCCAAGCTCCCCCTAATAGATTGATTAAAAGATATGGGGGGTAGCAGACAGTTAACGGTGTGGGATGCTGTCATGTTGCAGTAGCTTCGTGATTTTCTACCGAGTTCTTGAGGAAAGTGTGGTTTGTGGAGAGAGATGCTGAACTATACGACCACACACTGCAATGTGTTGTGTATTGTGGTTATTGTAGTTATCTGAATTAGCTTTCTGGTAATTAGCATTAGGGCAATTAATAATGCTGATAATACTATTTATGAATATTTTCACTAATAGTAATAATAATGATACATTGAATAAAACATAAGAAGAAGATTGAAAATCTGTTAGAGTTTTCATCAGCATTTCTGCTCAGTTAGGCATCTCCGGGGGTTTTTCTGTCCCTCATCATTTTTTCGCCTCATAAACTCTGAAGCCCAGGAAGCTGCTGGGAAACACGCTCTGTGCTGGGAAGATTCCGGGCTGCCTTCCCTTTTTCTTTCCATAGCGCTTGGGCTTAATGGCCTGCTGAATATAAAAGCTGCTTCAGTCAACAGTGAGCTTTGGCGTCGCCTTTTCTTTTGTTCCAGCTCATTGTTTTAATCAAGTCTTCACTGGATTATTTTCAATGGGAAGGGGTGGGAGTTTCCCATAATTATTTTCAAGCTTTCAGGATTATTCACTGGTCTGCCCTTTGCTGCTTTAAAACTGCTCTTTCTGCTCTCCCTCTTCTTTCTCCTTCTGCTTCCCTCTCTTTTTGTGGGCTGGTCTGATTGCTTCCAGTGCGCTCCGGTTCAGTTAACGTGTTTCCTGCCCAGCCCTCTCTCTCTGTGAGAAGCACATCTCACGCTGTTAGATGCAGGGTGTCCATTATCCCTCATCATGCATTGAAGTAGACACTTTTCCAATCACACATCTTGCAAAGGCTTCATTTGATGTGCACACTGTAAAAAATAAATAAATAAACACATCTAGTTGTTTCAACTAATTATTTCTAAGTAACTGGTTCCACAACCTTTTTTTTGTTTACTCAACTTTTCAGTCAAAGTGTTACCTGAACCTAACATTTTTAGGTGCCCCAAACCTAGCTCCAACATGAGAAAATGTAGGCAAAAATTCAGTCAACTTAAAATGATGTGTATGCTCAATTTGTCTCATGTATTAATTCAACTAGAAATTATCATTTTGGCATTTTACCCCCAAAAAAGGCTGTGGAACTATACTGACCAAAAATATAAATGCAACAAGCAACAATTTCAACGATTTTTACTGAGTTACAGTTCATATAAGGAAATCAGTCAATTTAAATAAATAAATTAGGCCCTAATCTATGGATTTCACATGACTGGGCAGGGCGCAGCAATGATAGGCCCACCCACTTGGGAGCCAGTCCCACTCACTGGGGAGCCAGGCCCAGCCAATCAGAATTAGTTTTCCCCCACAAAAGGTCTTTATTACAGACAGGAATAGTCCTCAGTTTCATCAGCTTGGCTGGTCTCAGACGATCCCGCAGGTGAAGAAGCCGGATGTGGAGGTCCTGGGCTGGCGTGGTTACACGTGCTCTGTGGTTGTGAGGCCATTTGGACGTACTGCCAAATTCTCGAAAATGACGTTGGAGGCGGCTTATGGTAGAGAATGAACATTAAATTCTCTGGCAACAGCTCTGGTGGACATTCGTGCAGTCATCATGCCAATTGCACGCTCCCTCAAAACTTGACACATCTGTAGCATTGTGTTGTGTGACAAAACACAATGCTGTGGGCTTTTGTTGTCCCCAGCCTGTGTAATGATCATGCTCTTTAATCAGCTTCTTGATATGCCACACCTGTCAGGTGGATGGATTATCTTGGCAAAGGAGAAATGTTCACTAACAGGGATGTAAACAACTTTGTGTATACAATTTGAGAGAAATAAACGTTATGTGCGTAATGAAAATTTCGGGGATCTTTTATTTCAGCCCATGAAACATGGGACCAACACTTTATATGTTAGTGGTCCTCTGTAGCTCAGCTGGTAGAGCACGGCGCTTGTAACGCCAAGGTAGTGGGTTCGATCCCCGGGACCACCCATACACAAAAAATGTATGCACGCATGACTGTAAGTCGCTTTGGATAAAAGCGTCTGCTAAATGGCATATTATTATTATTATTATTATGTTGCGTTTATGTTTTTGTTCAGTATACAGTACCAGTCAAAAGTTTGGACACACCTACTCATTCCAGGGTTTTTCTTATTTTTTAAAACTATTTTCTACATTGTAGAATAATGGTGAACACATCAAAACTATGAAATAACACATATGGAATCATGTAGGAACCAAAAAAGTGTTAAACAAATCAAAATATATTTTATATTTGAGATTCTTCAAAGTATCCACCCTTTGCCTTGATGACAGCTTTGCACAATCTTGGCATTCTCTCAACCAGCTTCATGAGGTAGTCACCTGGAATGCATTTCAATTAACATGTGTGCCTTGTCAAAAGTTAAGTTGTGGAATTTCTTTCCTTCTTAATGCGTTTGAGCCAATCAGTTGTGTTTTGACAATGTATGGTTGGTATACAGAAGATAGCCCTATTTGGTAAAAGACCAAGTCCACATTACATTTAACATTTTTAGTCATTTAGCAGACGCTCTATTCCAGAGTGACTTACAGGAGCAATTAGGGTTAAGTGCCTTACTCAAGGGCACATCGACAGATTTTTCTTAAAGTGCAGTCGCAAAAAACATCAAGCGCTATAATGAAACTGGCTCTCATGAGGACCGCCACAGGAAAGGAAGACCCAGAGTTACCTCTGCTGCAGAGGATAAGTTCATTAGAGTTAACTGCACCTCAGATTGCAGCCCAAATAAATGCTTCACAGAGTTCAAGTAACAGACACATCTCAACATCAACTGTTCAGTAGAGACTGTGTGAATCAGGCCTTCATGGTCGAATTGCTGTAAATAAACCACTACTAAAGGACACCAATAAGAAGAATTAGACTGGTGGAAATCTGTCCTTTGGTCTGATGAGTCCAAATTTGAGATTTTTGGTTCCAACCGCCGTGTCTTTTTGAGACACAGAGTAGGTGAACGGATGATCTCCGCATGTGTGGTTCCCACCGTGAAACATGGAGGAGGAGGTGTGATGGTGTGGGATTGCTTTGCTGGTGACACTGTCTGTGATTTTATTTAGAATTCAAGGCACACTTAACCGGCATGGCTACCACAGCATTCTGCAGCGATACGCCATCCCATTTGTTTTGCGCTTAGTGGGACTATTATTTGTTTTTCAACAGGACAATGACCCAAAACACACCTCCAGGCTGTGTAAGGGCTATTTGACCATGGAGAGTGATGGAGTGCTGCATCAGATGACCTGGCCTCCACAATCACCCGACCTCAACCCAATTGAGATGGTTTGGGATGAGTTGGACCGCAGAGTGAAGGAAAAGCAGCCAACAAGTGCTCAGCATATGTGGGAACTCCTTCAAGACTGTTGGAAAAGCATTCCTCATGAAGCTGGTTGAGAGAATGCCAAGAGTGTGCAAAGCTGTCATCAAGGCAAAGGGTGGCTATTTGAAGAATCTCAAATATAAAACATATTTTGATTTGTTTAACACTTTTTTGGTTACTACATGATTCCATATGTGTTATTTCATAGTTTTGATGTGTTCACTATTATTCTACAATGTAGAAAATAGTAAAAATTAACAAAAACCCTGGAATGAGTAGGTGTGCCCAAACTTTTGATTCGTACTGTAGTTACACACACAGTGCTTTTAACATAAAGTTTTCATCTTACATACTTACATTGTGCATTTTCATAGTAATTATTATTCAACATGGGAGATTTGAACTCACAACCTCTTGATTCATGGCATTCTGATTTTTCTGCTATGCCACTATGTCAATTATCAGTTAATCTGACTATTCTCTCATCATTGATTTGATTGATTTATTTAAGCAATTTTAGGTTTAGTTGTCTAATGTTGGTGGGGCATATTAATCTGTATTAATGTTACTTCTTAATCACTATGATAAATAAAATAGTTTTTCTTGAGTTTACTATTAACATACCTGAGCTTTACTTTGAAGTGCAAAGTGTAGCAATACAGGGGAAATCAGTTAATGACACAGACATTGTGGCATAGCAGGAAGATTGGAATGCTGTGAACCAAGAGGTTGTGAGTTCAAATCCCAGGTGAGAACATGTTGAATACTAATTACTGTATAATGAACATGCACAATTTAATCATGTACGTCAACGTGTGTCAACTATGTATGTTAAAATCACTCTGTTTGTGTAACTAGTTCCACAGCCTTTATTTTAGGTAAGATGCCAAAATAATAATTTATAGTTGAATGAACATACAGTGGGGAGAACAAGTATTTGATACACTGCCGATTTTGCAGGTTTTCCTACTTACAAAGCATGTAGAGGTCTGTACTTTTTATCATAGGTACACTTCAACTGTGAGAGACAGAATCTAAAACAAAAATCCAGAAAATCACATTGTATGATTTTTAAGTAATTAATTTGCATTTTATTGCATGACATAAGTATTTGATCACCTACCAACCAGTAAGAATTCTGGCTCTCACAGACCTGTTTGCGATTACAGAGATCATACGTTTCTTGTAGGTCTTGATGAGGTTTGCACACACTGCAGCAGGGATTTTGGCCCTCTCCTCCATACAGACCTTCTCCAGATCCTTCAGGTTTCGGGGCTGTCGCTGGGCAATACGGACTTTCAGCTCCCTCCAAAGATTTTCTATTGGGTTCAGGTCTGGAGACTGGCTAGGCCACTCCAGGACCTTGAGATGCTTCTTACGGAGCCACTCCTTAGTTGCCCTGGCTGTGTGTTTTGGGTCGTTGTCATGCTGGAAGACCCAGCCACGACCCATCTTCAATGCACTTACTGAGGGAAGGAGGTTGTTGGCCAAGATCTCGCAATACATGGCCCCATCCATCCTCCCCTCAATACGGTGCAGTCGTCCTGTCCCCTTTGCAGAAAAGCATCCCCAAAGAATGATGTTTCCACCTCCATGCTTCACAGTTGGGATGGTGTTCTTGGGGTTGTACTCATCCTTCTTCTTCCTTCAAACACGTTGAGTGGAGTTTAGACCAAAAAGCTCTATTTTTGTCTCATCAGACCACATGACCTTCTCCCATTCCTCCTCTGGATCATCCAGATGGTCATTGGCAAACTTCAGACGGGCCTGGACATGCGCTGGCTTGAGCAGGGGGACCTTGCATGCGCTGCAGGCTTTTAATCCATGACGGCGTAGTGTGTTACTAATGGTTTTCTTTGAGACTGTGGTCCCAGCTCTCTTCAAGTCATTGACCAGGTCCTGCCGTGTAGTTCTGGGCTGATCCCTCACCTTCCTCATGATCATTGATGCCCCACGAGGTGAGATCTTGCATGGAGCCCCAGACCGAGGGTGATTGACCATCATCTTGAACTTCTTCCATTTTCTAATAATTGCGCCAACAGTTGTTGCCTTCTCACCAAGCTGCTTGCCTATTTTCCTGTAGCCCATCCCAGCCTTGTGCAGGTCTACAATTTAACCCTGATGTCTTTACACAGCTCTCTGGTCTTGGCCATTGTGGAGAGGTTGGAGTCTGTTTGATTGAGTGTGTGGACAGGTGTCTTTTATACAGGTAACGAGTTCAAACAGGTGCAGTTAATACAGGTAATGAGTGGAGAACAGGAGGGCTTCTTAAACAAAAACTAACAGGTCTGTGAGAGCCGGAATTCTTACTGGTAGGTAGGTGATCAAATACTTATGTCATGCAATAAAATGCAAATGTATTACTTAAAAAATCATACAATGTGATTTTCTGGATTTTTGTTTTAGATTCCGTCTCTCACAGTTGAAGTGTACCTATGATAAAAATTACAGACCTCTACATGCTTTGTAAGTAGGAAAACCTGCAAAATCGGCAGTGTATCAAATATTTGTTCTCCCCACTGTATGAGACAAATTCAGCAAACACATAATTTCTGCCTACATTTTCTCATGTTGGAGCTAAATTTGGGCCAACTAAAAATGTTTAGTTCAGGTAACACTTTGACCTTAAAGTTGAGTAAACAAAAGAAAAGGCTGTGGAACTAGTTACTTAATAATTACACTTTTTTTTTTTTTTTTTTTACAGTGCATGGAATATACTGCCTGTAATGCTTTTATAGAATTGCCATGTACTGTATCCCATGGATTGCAATACATGGATTAGTAACAATGGTCAAAATATTTTCCTCACAGTGGTTGATGAAGGAGACAAAGGGTAATGCATATATTATGCAAAGGTAATTGCAAGAGTTAATTGCTCACATGTCAAGTAACGATTAAGACCTTGCTGTAGATCATGATCTTCATTTCAAGTACGCTTGCCTGTTTACCAGAAAGGCAGATTAGAGGTTTAGAAAAGGCAAGTTGTGGCTTTTCCAATGTCCTTTAGGAGCAGCTGAATGTCGGGCTGCAGTAGAGTTGACGGCAACCTGCAGAGTAACCTCTCTCTCAGCGGTGCTATCACAAACAGTGCCTCAGGTGGAACAGGGATGGGATAGAGACGGGAGACCAGAGGGCGTAACATGAACGGGATAGAGACCAGAGGATGTACCACTGACAGGCCATACACTCCTCCCATTCTCCCAAACCCTTCTGCTACTCTCCACAGGCCTGGGCTCTAAATGAAAAGGACATCCCAGTTCACCAGTGATGCCTGCTGTGAGAGGGAGAGAGGAGGGGGAGGTGGGGAGACAGATAGAGGGGTAAACTCTCACCCCCTCTGTGGCTGTAACACTGCTTGCGTGCCAGGCTGTCAGTCCCCGGAGCATGAGGAGCAGTGTGGTGCCAGGGGAGGATGTCATTGCGGTGGATTGGTCAGTGTTAAAACGCCCAGGACTGACAGGCTGTCGGGTGAGGAGGCAGACAAGACTAACTGACACAGGAGCCAAACAAACACCAGCAGGAGGGGGAAGGAAAAGAAAGTGAGCATGTCACACACTCAAATTAGTAGTCTGTCCCGAGATGGCGAAGGCTAATTATCTGCTTATTCTCACAAATTTGGTTGTTGTTGTTGGATAGATGAACAGTGTGGTTTTATCACAAAAAAATGAATGGAATAGCTGTTAGTTGTTTGCCCAGTGATATATTTTCTCTCTTTATGGTTGCTATGACAGACGTTACAGCTCCACACACGTTACAGCTCTTATGTTCTCTATCAAGCCATTTGGCTTTAAGTCCTCTATTGAGTGCAGACAATCCATTGAAACATTGATTTGTGTCTTCAAATATCTAATTGATTTCTCAGCTTTTTTTGAACACCTAAAGTCACCCTTCACTCCGTTCCTCTTACCTTTTTTTGTGATCAAGAGTAGTTCGACATTGAAAGTTAAGTGATTAAACTTTCTTCTCAGACTTTTCTAAATTATTTATTTTCTAAATTATTTACATGTGACTGGTAGACTTACACCACCTTATAACATATAACATAACATAATATAACACTGTTTTAGTCCTCTGTAACTATCCCCCATAGGAGTTCTCAGGCTCAACATTGTTCTCCCTCTCTTTTGCTCTCCTTTTCTCTCTCTCTGTCTCTACCTCTCTCTGCGGTCACAATTAGCATGGCTCTGTAGCCATGGAGGAGACATTAATAACAAATTAAAGCAGCTCAAGCCAGTGCCCATAAAGTTAAATGCCATTTTTTTCTGTGAGGTTGTCTAGTGATCCTCCGTGGCCGCTCCTCTAGCAACCATGGAATGCTAAGTACAGACGCAGCAAGGACACACACACACGCACACACATACACATATACACACACACACACATATACACACACAAACACACAGGTCTGAGTGCTCAATGCATTGTGGTATAAACAATGGGAAACATTTATGCATTAAACAAGTAAAAAATTAAGATTCCGCATGAGCCTCAATGGCAGCATTAATATGCAAACTGCTGAGGACACTTAAGGATATCATTTTGAATTATGATCTTCTCTGGGATTCTAATGACTAAATTAATTTAAAAAAAATGTTTGGCTACCATACAGTGTGACTCATTATAGCACATTTGAGCTGGACCACTAGAGGGGGTGTTTTATATTGGGAAGGTTTTGTTTTACTTGTTTAACTTTTATTTTAGAAGGAGTTTGAGGGCGGAATAAGTCTGAAGTTGTTTATATGAAGCTCAGTCAGTTTCCCAATGTGCTTACTCTGGATTATCACTGGCATTATTTCACAGTGTTTGTTTAGCCCCTCAATCAGACCCTGGTGGGAGAGTGCAAAAATTAATCCATCACTGTTCCCCTTTCGCCGTCCCCCTAGCCTCCTGGCCTGCATGCCTGCCTGCCTCTCTTAAATACATTTTTATTTTCACCCCCTTCATCGATTCTGGACACTTTTACTCCCTTGCACTGGAAATTCCAAAACAAACTCAAGGCTCTCACTACAATCTTCCAGCCACTCATGATTTGTACCCCCATCAAATATTTACAAAGAGAGTACAAACCTGCTGTGATTCCCTTTTCTGCTCTGAGTGAGGCTAGACTCTTTTGGGAAAGCTTTAGCAACTTAACTTTAGCCTTCCTCCATTACTCAATATGTGTCTGAGGTGCAAGGCTGTAATGTTGTTAAAACTGCTAACGCTTAGTTGCAAGTTTTATTGTCATGTGCACAAGTACAGTGAAATGCCTCTCTTGCAAGAACTTTCCCAACAATACAGTAATCAATATCAGTAGTACTATAAAAAAGTAAAGTAGAACAAAAACACAAGAAATAGAAATAGGAAGAGCAAAAGAAAGTAAGTAAGCTATAAACATGGGCCAGTTCCAGGGTCAGTGCCAATACCACATTTACAATGTGAAATAGAATAGACTAGAGGCTACCGGTGAACTTGAATAATGTTTTCAAAATGTTTCACTCCTACTGCTATTGCGGACCGAATCAGAATAATTGTTTCCTTTTGTTGCTCCACTTGTTTATCATAGGTGTTGCATTTGATGATGCACATAGGGGTTGATAAACTGTGTAATGTGGCCTGTTACCAGAGAATATAGTCACAGAGATGTGGCATGCCATTTTCACAGTCCTAACGCATTAGTGTTGCACTGGGGTGACTGAGAGGCCTGGGCTGGTTACAGCCCTGATACCCACTCCATTTCCCTGGCAAAATGTTTTTAAAAGAACAAAGACAACGATATAGAGGAAATAAAAAGAGAGAGAAAATCACCACATGCCAAGAAGTGTTGTGTCACACAGTCAGCGGCGGGCCTGAGAGAAGAGAACAGTACATAGCCCTCCTCATTAAATTCTGGCAGTGGCGTTGGTTTTTACACTTTAATGCTTGGGAGACGCTGGCTTCCTCCTCTGAGAAATGGGGACACGGGCTGTGGCGTCGGCTGCACAACCTAATTTGTCTTACTTCTTGGGAGGCTGTTTAAACTACAATGCCTTCTCCCGTTGCCCACCTCTCCCCCTCTCTCTCTCTCTCTCTCTCTCTCTCTCTCTCTCTCTCTCTCTCTCTCTCTCTCTCTCTCTCTCTCTCTCTCTCTCTCTCTCTCTCTCTCTCTCTCTCTCTCTCTCTCTCTCTCTCTCTCTCTCTCTCTCTCTCTCTCTCTCTGGCCACTCTCGTTTGTGCACTCAAGTACTGCATGCAGAGCACCACTAGTCACCCAATGCTGAATCTGCAGTGAAAAAGTGTGATGGTCAATGTTACACCACAGTAATTTCTCATGGCTATAGTGAAAGTCAGCCAGATTGATCCCTCACAAATCACTATAGCACAAACAGCTCCAACTACCCATTGTGAGTACTGGATGTACAGAACTTCTCACATCAAGAGAAACACTGCTGGATGGGTCTCTGGGGTGCGTCATGACACATCATTCATAACATCCCTCTCTGTCAATCAAAGTATGAGAGGACCATTCCCAGAGCCCACCTCAGCCTTTAAAGTATGCATCTCCTTAAAGGTGCAATATGCAGAAATCGCTCTGCCATTTCCTGGTTGCTAAAATTCTAATAGTTCGCCTAATTTCAGTTTGTGACAAAACAAGCAGTCATTGTGTATAGAATCATTGTACCATCTAAACCACTGTGAAATAGATTTTCCATAACCCATTTATTTTTATTTGAAGCTATTTGAAGCTGTTGTATAACCCCCAAAAGTAAAAGACGCATAAACGAAACTTAAGAACAGGAAGTATATAAATAGCGCACATAGAACAGATATACCACTTCTTAGACTTGCTTTCAATGAGAATGACATCTATAACTAATATATTTATGTGAATTTGGTCGGGTCTCCCAAAAAGTTACACATTGCAGCTTTAAGCGATCGATGCGCATCATGTCTTTCATGAATAATCTCATACAATTCATTAGCTGGAATTCCCCTCAGAAGTGGGATTTGAGAGTCAGAGGAGTGTTCTGCTTGTGAAAGTCCTTTTCTTAAGATCACGCTTGGGAATGAGAGGGAGAGAATGAAAAAAGAGCTTCAGAGCAAATGCAGAAGAGAAGGAGAGGAAGGAGGAGAGAGAGAGAAATGCTTTACTTCTTCCTCAGAGAAGCACAAGGAGAGGTAGTGTTTAATGGGACCCCTATTGATTCTTTTGACATGCCAAAATGGGTAATAAATGTGTTTGTTTTTTCAATAGAAACTTCAACTTCCCTTTCCTAGCGCCAAGCTTTAATTATCAGGCCATTTGAATATGGTGGCCTTTTCCTCTGACACAGCAGCGTTTCTGTGTAGTCATTCACCCCCACCATCAGCACCTGGTGTAGTCCACCATTACCATCAGCATTCCTGTGCTTACACAGTGGAAGTTCATATTACAGAAAAATATAGATATAAAAAAAAAAAATATGTTGTACAATTATGTGCTACAATATGTTTAATTTGGTAGAGGTGAGAGGTATCAGTACCACGCTTGGAATACAAACCCCTCAGCTCAGCAGCTTGTTGGGACACTGTCACAGGAGATTAGCCATAAAAAAGGAGGTATGGATGGGAGGCGAAGAAAATCCAGAAACATGTCTGTACCTGGCTCGGAGAAAGAACTATGCTGGGTTTCTGCTCAACTGGAGGCCGTAGCTTGCTGGCGGCATGTTTTATTTGTTCAATCAGTCCTCACTCCCTAGTGTGGATATTAAAAACAATCAGTGTTGCAAAGAGTGGAGATTAAGCCCAAACACTGGCGGGGTGTTTTCAGATAAAAATAAATCCTAAAGTAGATCTTCTTTTTCATTTCTTCTTAACTTGACAAGAGATTGCCTCTCTGGTTGGCCTGATGACAGTTCACTCCAGATGGATGGACATGGAGATGAAGAAGGAGATGTGTGTTCTTATCTGCTGCTTCTACTGCTTCTGTCATCCAGTCTCTCTTGACCCCTTGTGTTCTGGACTCACTGGGTGGTGGGTGCTGTATCTTGTGGTGTCACTCCTCTGGTGTCATTCAAGTCTCTTGTTGTCTGATATTCTTATGTCCCATAGCATTGCATGTTATGAACTCGTAACAGCTCAAGGACACAACATTTACTCTCAAAATGTAATGTGTTTACTCTAATCAAATTTTTGCTCAAAGTCACCCGTATGCCTGATGCGCTTTGTAGTAATATCTATCTATTGCACCATCTACAGTGTATCCCCTTCATGATCACAGAGAGAGTGGGACATTCTGCCCTCTCTGATTGGCTCCGCTGCTAAACTGGAGATGTTTGGCTCCTCAGTCCAGATGTTAAACAGATGGGCCTCACTAACATTACCCCGGGGGCTCGCAGGTTTCCGCTCATGCTCTCCTTCCTTCTCTCCGTCTTGGTCACCTAGCTCTCCTTCTTTTTCACTCTCTCCTTCTCTCTCTCTCATTTGTGTTCACTCTCTCCTTTTCTCGCTCTCATTTGCGTTCTCGCTCTCTCATTTGCGTTCTCTCTCCCCTCTCTCATTTGCGTTCTCTCTCCTCTCTCTCGCCTGCTCTCTCTCTCCATTTTCTTTATTTTTTCTCTGAGTCTCTCACTCTCTTCTTTCTTTTTCTTTAATATAATAATAATAATATGCCATTTAGCAGACGCTTTTATCCAAAGCGACTTACAGTCATGCGTGCATACATTTTTGTGTATGGGTGGTCCCGGGGATCGAACCCACTACCTTGGCGTTACAAGCGCTGTGCTCTACCAGCTGAGCTACAGAGGACCTCTTTCTCTCTTTCTTCTTTATTTCTCCCTCACCCTACATACTCTCTTTCTCTTCCTCCCTCTCACCCCCTCAGATTTGTTTTGTGAAATGGCAGGATTGAGAACGGAGTGAGAAGTGAGAGGAGAGATTTCCAGGCAGGACTGGGTGAGGCTCGGTCCCATTCCTCATCGGTAGACAAGCGCCTGTGTTCAACCTGAAACCCCTCTGGATTTACGCTGGGGCTGCAGCCATCTTTCTTCTGTTAATCACCCCGGGGCTGTGCGCTATCTCGCACGTCCTAGGGCCGATGGATGACCCGTGGGGGAAATCGAATGGAACCCAGCCAAGCCTTATGCTCCAGAACACTTTCTAGGTGCCACACAGAGACGCGCACTGCAGCGACTCAGAAAGTTTAGTGATCTCAATGGAGTTTGTAGAATTAGAGCTGCTTTGATATGCAAAGGTCATGGTCGTCATCCTTGAGGAAACCTTTTCTTTTGCATCCAAAAAAGTGCTTAATAGACGTCAATGCTTAGTCCAACATATACACCTTTCTATTTGTTGGAGCCATTTTAGATTATTTGCACAGCAGACAATTTCATTCATGTGAAGCAGACGTATTCCTGTGATGTTACCAGGGCCCTGAACCTCTAAATACTGAGAGGGCACCTAATAAAAAAATTATAATGAATAATTTTATAAAAGGATAATGACTAACACAATTCTTAATTATAAATAATTAATGAAATATCTCATTAGTGTAGTTAGATAAATCCCTGAAACATTCCTTCAAACTCTCTACATGCATCCCTATCTACCTCTTTTTCTCTCCATCACACTTACTTTCTTCCTGTCTACCAGCCTCTCACTCAATGAATCCATCCTCCTCTCTCTCTCTCTCTCTCTCTCTTCTTTCTGCTCCTCCCCCTATCTCTCTCTCTTGCTGTCTCTTTTTTCTCTTCTACTCTCTCCCCTGTGTCTTTCAGGGCCTTTGGTGCTCGGCCAATGAAAAGGCTCTCAGGCGGTGTCACTCTGAGGATCTCCACAGTGACAGAATGTTGACAGGCGTTGGGCGAACTATCCAAAAGGAAAATCGAATTACCATTAAGCAGGGCCCGGGCCCCAGCCTCCACATGACTGCAGGGCCTATTACCTCAAATTAACGGAGACACACAGAGACCGATCCCTTGCTTTCTGCCTCTCTCTGGTCACAAACACAAAGTCCTTGCCTCAAACGCTCTTCACACTTTGCCCAACTAACTTCTGATAGTCATAGAAACGTGAATCAAAGCCTTCATCAGGCTGTGTGTCACTCATATGATCTGTGTTTATTTTACTGTGTGGCTGGGTTTTTGAGTTGTAGCACATTGTACCAGATTGCTTGTGGAAGTTTGTGTTTTACATTATAGTCTTCTGTTGAGGTGCAGGTGGATAAAGATGTAACGTGCTTGACAGAACTACACAATAAGTGCGGTGCCGTGAAAAAGTATTTGCCCCCTTTCTGATTTTCTCAATTTTTGCGTATTTTTGATGCTGAATGTTATCAGATCTTCAACCAAAACCTAATATTAGATAAAGGGAACCTGAGTTTACAAATACCAAAGCAAATGTATACTTATATTTGTTATTTTATTAACAAAGTTATGCAAAACCCAATTCCCCTGTGTAAAAAAGTAATTGCCCCCTTACACTCAATAACTGGTTGTGCCACTTTTAGCTGCAATGACTGTAACCAAATGCGTCCTGTAGTTGTTGATCAGTCTCTCACATTGCTGTGGAGGAATTTTGGCCCACTTTTGCATGCAGAACTGCTTTAACTCAGCGACATTTGTGGGTTTTCAAGCATGAACTCCTCGTTTCAAGTCCTGCCACAACATCTCAATTGGGATTAGGTCTGGATTTTGACTAGGCCATTCCAAAACTTCAAATGTGTTGCTTTTTAACCATTTACATGTAGTCTTCATTGTGTGTTTTGGATCATTGTCTTGCTGCATGACCCAGCTACGCTTCAGCTTCAGCTCACAGACGGATGGCCTGACATTTTCCTGTATAATTCTCTGATGCAGAGCAGAATTCATGGTTCCTTCTATTAAGGCAAGTCGTAGAGGTCCTGAGGCAGTAAAGCATCCCCAAACCATCACACTACCACCACCATGCTTGACCGTTGGTATGAGATTCGTACTGTGGAATGCAGTGTTTGGTTTTTGCCAGACATAATGGGACCCATCTCGTCCAAAAGGTTGACTCAAGTTTGCCAAAAAGCACCTGTAAGCACCTGGCTGATCATCAATACTCTTGGAAGAATGTTCTATGGACAGATGAGTCAAAAGTATAACTTTTTGGATGACATGGGTCCCATTATGCCTGGCAAGTTGACTGGGAACATGGACACAAAGAGGCAAAACGACAGTACAGGAAAAAGTGTAGTTGCATTTCAATGGCTCAGACACAAGACGTTGATTATAAAGCAAAAGCCAGCCACGTCACAGACACCAACGCCTTGCTCCCGGACGAGCTAAACATCTTCTTCTCCCACTTCAAGAAAAACAGCATAGAGCGGCCGACACGGGTCCCCGGCGCTTACAAGGGGCCGTCAGACTGTGTGCTCTCATTCTCCGTGGACGAAGTGAGTCATTTAAGCATGTTAACCCTCGCAAGGCTGCCGGCCCAGATACCAATCCCAAGCCGCGTGCTAAGAGCATGTGCAGACCAGCTGGCTGGAATGTTTATTAACATATTCAATCTCTCCATATCCCAGTCTGTTGTCCCCACTTGCTTCAAGATGTCCACCATTGTTCCTGTACCCAAGAATACGAAGGTAACTGAACTAAATGACTATCGCTCCGTAGCACTCACTTCTGTCATCATGAAGTGCTTTGAGAGGCTACAATTCGCATATCGTTCCAACAGATCTACGGACGACGCAATCGCCTTTGCACTGCACATTGCCCTATCCCACCTGGACAAGAGAAATACCTATGTAAGAATGCTGTTCATTGACTACAGCTCAGCTTTTGACACCATAGTGCCCTCCAAGCTCATCACTAAGCTCAAAGCCCTGGGACTGAACCACTCCCTGTGCAATTGAGTCCAGGACTTCCTGATGGGCTGACCCCTAGTGGCGAAGGTAGGCAACTACATCTCCGCAGATCTTCAACATGGGGGCCCCACAGGGGTGCGTGCTCAGCCCCCTCCTGTACTCCCTGTTCACCCATGACTGCATGGCCACGCACATCTCACACTCAATCATCAAGTTTGCCAACGACAACGTTGGTAGGTCTGTTTACCAATTACAATGTGACAGCCTACAGGGAGGAGGTGAGAGCCCTGGCAGAGTGGTGCCAGGAAAATAACCTCTCCCTCAACGTCACCAAATCGAAGGAGCTGATCGTGGGCTACAGGAGACAGCAGAGAGAGCACACCCCCCAACCACATCGACGGGGCCGCAGTGGAGAGGGTCAAAAGCTTCAAGTTTCTCAGCGTGTACATCACTAACAACCTAAAATGGTCTCATACAGACAATGTGGTGAAGAAGGCGCAACAGTGCCTCTTCAACCTCAGGAGGCTGAAAAAATGTGGCTTGGCCCCTAAGACCCTCATGAACTTCTACAGATGCAGCATTGAGAGCATTCTGTCGGGCTGTATCACCGCCTGGTATGGCAATCGCACCGTCCGTAACTGCAGGGCTCTCTAGAGGTTGGTGCAGTCAGCCCAAAGCATCACCGGGGGCACACTGCCTGCCAAAAGGACATCTACAACACCTGGTGTCACAGGAAGGCCAAGAAGATCATCAAGGCCCTCAACCACCTAAGCCATAGCCTGTTCACCCCACTACCATCTAGAAGGTGGAGACCGTACAGGTGCATCAAAGCTGGGACCGAGAGACTGAGAAACAAGCTTCTATCTCCGGGCCATCAGACTGTTAAACAGTCACCACTAGCCTTAGTCATTGTTCTAGCCGGCTACCACCCGGTACTCTACCCTGCACGTTAGAGACTGCTGCCCTATGTACATAGTCATTGGACACTGGTCACTTTAATAATGTTTACATACTGTTTTACCCACTTTATATGTATATACTGTATTCTAGGCATGGCTCATCCTATATAACTATTGCTGTGCAAACATTTCCTAAAAAGCTGTTTTCGCTTTTTCATTATGCGGTATAGTGTTTAGATTGATGAGGAAAAATATTGATTTAGACAATTTTAGAATAAGGCTGTAACTTAACAAAATGTGGAAAAAGTCAAGGGGTCTGATTACTTTCCGAATGCACTGTGTATATATACACTGAGTTTACAAAACATTAGGAACACCTGCTCTTTTCATAGACTGACCAGGTGAATCCAGGTGAAAACTATGATCCCTTATTGATGTCAGCTCTTAAATCAACTTCAATCAGTGTAGATGAAGGGGAGGAGAGGGTGAATGGGCAAGACAAAATATTTAAGTGCCTTTGAACGGGGTATGGTAGTAGGTGCCAGGTGCAGCGGTTTGAGTGTGTCAAGAACTGCAACGCTACTGGGTTTTTCACGCTTAACAATTTCCTGTGTATATCAAGAATGGTCCACCACCTAAAGGACATCCAGACAACTTGACACAACTGTGGTAAGCATTGGAGTCAACATGGGCCAGCATCCCTGTGGAACGCTTTCGACACCTTGTAGAGTCCATGCAAATTGAGGCTTTTCTGAGGGCAAAAGGGGGTGCAACTCAATATTAATAAATAAATAAAAATTTAATTAGGAAGGGGTTCCGAATGTTTTGTACACTCAGTGTATGTATATATATATATATATATATATATATATATATATATATATATATATATATATATATTTATATTCTGGTCTCTGACATTGCTCGTTCTGACATTTCTGACATTTCTTAATTTTTCTGGATTATGTGTGTATTGTTTTCTTGTTTTTTTTGTTGCTAGGTATTACTGCACTGTTGGAGCTAGAAACACAAGCATTTCACTGCACATGCAATAACATCTGCAAATCTGTGTACACGACCAATAAACCTAGATTTGATTTGACACACACACCAGAAATACAATATGAACACAAAGCTCCATACAGAGAATAGAAATGTTGGAGTTTTAATTTCTGTCAGATTTCACAATGTAGAGATACAGTGCCTTCAGAAAGTATTCACACCCCTTGACTTTTTCCACATTTTGTTGTGTTACAGCCTGAATTTAAAATTGATTAAATTGAGATGTTGTGTCACTGGCCTACACACAATACCCCATGATGTCAAAGTGTAATTATGTTTTTTGACATTTTTACAAATTAATTAAAAATGAAAAGCTGAAATGTCTTTAATTAACCTCTTAAGGATCTGACCCTTTTTTTCAATTTCTGCCTAAAATGACATACCCAAATCTAACCGCCTGTAACTCAGGACCTGAAGCAAGGATATGCATATTCTTGATACCATTTGAAAGGAAACACTTTGACGTTTGTTGAAATATGAAATTAATGTAGGAGAACATAACACATTAGATCTGGTTAAAGTTTTTTTGTTTTTTTGATTCCATGATCTTTGAAAGGCAAGAGAAAGGCCACAATATAATATTGAAGTTTAGTTGCAATTTAGATTTTGGCCACTAGATGACAGCAGTGTGTGTGCAAAGTTTCAGATTGATCCAGTGAAGCATTGCAATACTGGACTATTTTGTATCAAGTCTGTCCAAATGTGCCGAATTGGTCAATTGATACATTTTCAAGTACATAACTATAGAGAACATACAGAAATGATATGGTAATACAAGATGTAAGTTTACACACTCCCAGGAATGTCATACATGATGGATCATTAGCTTATATACTTTTACACATCTAGATGGCCGGTTGGGGTGGGTGTGGAGCCAGAGACAGCAGGGGTTCAAACTGTAGAACCCAGTTCCTATATTTGAATCTAAAAATGGATTTTATCAAACAAAACGATGCTACATTTTATCTCTGGGACCCTTAGGATGACAAATCAGAGCAAGATTACTGAATGTAATACATTATTTAACTTCAGAGGTGAATGTATCAAACCAGTTGCCGTTATAGGTTTTTTGTCGTTGCGCACTCTCCTCAAACAATAGCATGGTATGTTTTCACTGTAAAAGCTACTGTAAATTGGACAGTGCAGTTAGATTAACAAGGATTTAAGCTTTCTGCCCATATAAGACATGTCTATGTCCTGGAAAGTTTGCTGTTACTTACAACAGTCATGCTAATCACATTACTGCACGTTAGCTCAACCGTCCCGTATACGGGACACCGATCCCATAGAGGTTAATAAGTATTCAACCCCTTTGTTATGGCAAGCCTAAATAAGTTCAGGAGTAAAAATGTCAATAACAAGTCACATAGTAAGTTGTGTGGACTCACTCTATGTGCATAGTATAGTGGTTAACATGATTTTTGAATGACTACCTCATCTCTGTACCCCACACATACAGTTATCTGTAAGGTCCCTCAGTTTGAGCAGTTAATTTCAAACACAGATTCAACCACAAAGACCAGGGAGGTTTTCCAATGCCTTGCAAAGAAGGGCACCTATTGGTTGATGGGTAAACATGTAAAAAGAAAGCAGACATTAAATATCCCTTTGAGCAAGGTGAAATTATTAATTACACTTTAGATGGTGTATCAATAGACCCAGTCACTATAAAGATACAGGCGTTCTTCCTAACTCGGAGAAGAAGGAAACCGCTCTGGGATTTCACCATGAGGCCAATGATGACTTTAAAACAGTTACAGAGTTTAATGGCTGTGATAGGAGAAAACTAAGGATGGATCAACAACATTGTAGTTACTCCACAACACTAACCTAAATGACAGAGTGAAAAGAAGGAAGCCTGTACATAAAATAAATATTCCAAAACATGCATCCTGTTTGCAAAAAGGCACTAAAGTAAAACTGCAAAAATGTGACAAAGAAATAAACTTTATGTCCTGAACACAAAGCGTTATCTTTGGGGCAAATAGAACACAACACATCACTGAGTACCACTCTTCATATTTTCAAGCATGGTGGTGGCTACATCATGTTATGGGTATGCTCGTCATCGGCAAGGACTAGGAAGTTAAAAAAAGTAAAACAAAATAAATGGAATAGATCTAAGCTCAGGTCAAATCCTAGAGGAAAACCTGGTTCAGTCTGCTTTCAAACAGACACTGGGAGACAAATTCACCTTTCAGCAGGACTATAACCTAAACAGCTGTAATCACTGCCGAAGGTGATTCTAACATGTATTGACTCGGGAGTGTGAATAAATGAGACAATTCCGCAAACATTTCCAAAACATGTTTTCATTTTGTCATTATGGGGTATTGTGTGTAGATGGATGAGAGAAAAAATATATTTAATCCATTTTAAATTCAGGCTGTAATGTGGAATAAGTCAAGGGGTATGAATACTTTCTGAAGGCACTGTACAGGGAGTACCATTACCAGATCAATGTGCAGAGGCGAGAGGTATTTGAGGTAGATGTGTACATGAAGGCAGGATAAAGTGACTAGGCATCAGGATAGATGATAATAAGAGTAAAATAAAGAACAGAGTAGCAGCAGCAAATGTTTTGTGTAAAAGTGTTTGTGTGTGATTGTGCGTGTGTGTAATGTGTTTGTATGTATGTGTGTTTGTGTCGGTATGCGTGTGTGTGTGTGTTATGTGTGGGAGTGCCAATGTAGTGTGTGTGATGAGGGAGTGTGTGTGTGTACACTGTATATGGTGTGTGTATATATAATGTAGTAAGTGTGTATATGGTGTGTATATAAAGTCTAGTGAGTGTGCGTAGGGTCAGTGCAAGATAGAATCAGTGCTCATAGTTAGGGTACCATTAATTGACTATTTAGCAGTCTGGCTATTTAGCAATATTTTGGCTTTGGGGTAGAAGCTGTCTCGGAGCCTGTTGGTCCAAGAGCCGATGCTCCGGTAATGTTTGCCGGACGCGTGGCTGGAGCCTTTGGCAATTTTTTCGGGCCTTCCTCTGACACCGCCTGATATAGAGGTCCTGGAAGGCAGGGAGCTTGGCCCCAGTGATGTACTGGGCTGTCCACACCACTCTCTGTAGCGCTTTGCAGGCAAGGGCGGTGCATTTGCCATACCAAGCGGTGATGCAGCCAATCAAGATGCTGTCAGTGGTGCAGCTGTAGAACTTCTTGAAGATCCGAGGGCCCATACCAAATATTTTCATTCTCCTGAGGGGGAAGATGTGCTGCTGTGCCCTCTTCACGACTGTGCGGGTGTGTGTGGACCATGTTAAGTCCTTAGTGATGTGGACGTCAAGGAAATTGAAGCTCTCGACCCGCTCCACAACAGCCACATTGATGTGGATGGGGGCGTGCTGTCCCCTTTATCCTATAGTCCAATTGAGTAGGCCTTTGTAGGATGTGTCTTTGTTTAAACAAACAGATGAATCAGAATCTTTAGATATTCAATATAACAAGAGACGAAGCCCTGCTCCGCTCTCTAATATTAGAGATGGGAGAAGCACATCTCACTGAGAACTTTTTGTGTTATTGAAATAATTCTAATAGCTGTGAGTCATTCTAATAGTGGGGGCTCCTTAATCTCTCTTGTGTCTTGCTAGATCACCAACGCAGAAAACATAATCCTGGGAAGACAGAGTTATGGAAGTTTTCATAGCAATGTTTATAGATTGTGCCATTTAGTTATCCTGTTTCATACAGAGCGAGAGAGAGAGAGAGAGAAACATTATCCAAAGCTGTCATTAAGTTCAGCCCCGGTTGCTGTGGATACAGACTTTCTTTTTCATTCACCGTCACATACTGTACGTCTGCTCTGCTCTGTGATTATATTTCATGAGCAACACCTTTTTACTCAGGGTGTCATTGTTCTAGGAAGCAGAAGCAATAATTGTCTGAAAGCTAATGATGACATCACTTCTAAGTGATCCCGCAGCCCTTCTTTTATTGTTTCGACATCCCACAGAGGATGTACTTCTCACTAGTCCTATATATTCCACTTAACCTTTTTACTGCAGTGGGTCACACATCAAGGTCACACAGAATGTTTATTGGTACTCTTAAATAAAAATACTTTGAAACCAAAGTATACACCTCACACACATGGTTATGGGCTTTAAAAAAAGAAGACACCTGTACTATGTCAGATATAGAGTTGAAAGGTATTTCATTTTGAGTTTGCATCCCAATATTACACTTTACATACATCACAGAAGACTGAAATATAACAAAACCGTTTGGCATAGAAACACTGGATTTTCTGCACAAAGAAAAAGGGTATTCATTATAAAATTATGAAAAATATTAATAACATTCCACCCATGAGGCCACTAGAGGGCGATTTAGTCATTTAACTGCAGGAGGAATACAATTATACACTGGATAGAGCACAGGATACATAATGCATAACAATACATAATTGTACACCACATACAGTCCATTCGGAAAGTATTCAGACCCCTTGACTTTTACCACATTTTGTTGCGTTACAGCCGTCTTCTAAAATGGATTAAATTGTTAGTTTTCCTCATCAATTTACACACAATACCCCATAATGACAAAGCTAAAACAGTTTTTTAGAAATGTTTGCAAATTTATTAAACATAAAAAAATTGAAATATCACATTTACATAGGTATTCAAACCCTTTACTCAGTACTTTGTTGAAGCACCTTTGGCAGCGATTACAGCCTCAAGTCTTCTTGGGTACGACGCTACAAGCTTGGCACACCTGTATTTGGGGAGTTTCTCCCATTCTTCTCTGCAGATCCTCTCAAGCTCTGTCAGGTTGGATGGGGAGCGTCACTGCACAGCTATTTTCAGGTCTCTCCAGAGATGTTCGATCGGGTTCAAGTCTGGGCTCTGGCTGGGCCACTCAAGGACATTCAGAGACTTGTCCCGAAGCCACTCCTGCGTTGTCTTGGCTGTGGACTAAGGGTCGTTGTCCTGTTGGAAGGTGAACCTTCGCCCCAGTCTGAGGTCCTGAGCGCTCTGGAGCAGGTTTTCATCAAGGATCTCTCTATACTTTGCTCCGTTAATCTTTCCCTCGATCCTGACTAGTCTCCCATCCCCACATCATGATGCTGCCACCACCATGCTTCACTGTAGGGATGGTGCCAGGTTTCCTCCAGACATGACGCTTGGCATTCAGGGCAAAGAGTTAAATCTTGGTGATGGGGACCTTTAATGCTGCAGAAATGTTTTGGTACCCTTCCCCAGATCTGTGCATCGATACAATCCTGTCTCAGAGCTCTAGGGACAATTCCTTCGACCTCATGGCTTGGTTTTTGCTCTGACATGTACTGTCAACTGTGGGACCTTATATAGGCAGGTGTGTGCCTTTCCAAATCATGCCCAGTCAATTGAATTTACCACAGGTGGACTCCAATCATGTTGTAGAAACATCTCAAGGATGATCAATGGAAATAGGATGTGCCTGAGCTCAATTTCGAGACTCATAGCAAAGGGTCTGAATACTTATTTAAATTTTACATTTACATTTTAGTCATTTAGCAGACGCTCTTATCCAGAGCGACTTACAGTTAGTGAGTGCATACATTTTTTTTTTCTTCATACTGGCCCCCTGTGGGAAACGAACCCACAACCCTGGGGTTGCAAGCGCCATGCTCTACCAACTGAGCTACAGGGGTATTTATGTTTTTTATTTGTAATACATTTGCAAAAATTTCTAAAAACCTATTTTCACTTTGTCATTATGGGGTATTGTGTGTAGATTGAGGAGGGAAAACAATTATTTAATCAATTTTAGAATAAGGCTGTAACGTAACAAAATGTGGAAAAGTCAAGGGGTCTGAATACTTTCAGAATGCACTGTCCATGCATATACATATGTAATTGACAACATGTCTTGTTCTTCCCTTTCACTCATGTCTGTGTGTGGAAGTTCTGTGCTGGTTTTAAAGGGAGAGTTCCTCTGAGTTGTGTGTGTGCCCCCTACGTGGGCTGGATTTTGGGATTAGGGGATAGATCCTGCCCCATGGTGTGTGGTTGGTATCAGTCATCTGCGGGAATGTTTCATGCTCCCAGGTTCTGGACACTGATAGACATGCTGCATTTGTCCCTTTGCTGGCATGATATGCTTTTCATTTCTCTGACTAATCTCTCAAGCTCACGCCTGTAAACTGAATGGCCCAAGACACAGTTATCAATCCAAACAGACAAATGTAATCTTTAAGCTGCTTGTCTGTGCTGGATTGTGCACTCTGTCTATAAGATTGTGACCATTTCAGTTTTATCATATTAATCTTTGTTTTTCATTGTCGTTAATTTTTCCCATGGGCTCAGTGGAATGACCATTCACAAGGGAGACTGATAAAGGATAGAACCCTCTCTCATAGTAGGCTACATTCTGGAAGTAGAGCAGAGTGAGTTCTGACAACATATGCTGGAACACAAAATGGTGGAAATATATTTTGCTTTGGGAGATTTAGGAGATTTGGGAGTATGTGCGCGTTTGTGTGTGCCTGTGTTCGTGTGTATAAATTTGACTTTTTTATACTGACTTGGGTGGGTTTAACATTATCAGGGATCAAAAGTGGGAGCCCATCTCCCCAGTTTGGCATCCTCCACACTCCGTACAACCCGTCCCTCTCAGCCTTTGGAACTCACTGACAGTGTCTTATCAATTTAACCCAACCTTGGCCTGGCAACAGTGGGTTCCAACAGACTGGCAGAACATAACTCTTTGGAGGTTCTTTAAAGAAGCTCTTGTTGTATCATGTGTGATTGAAGCCGGTCAGATACACCGGTGCCTAGCAACAGAGTGTAGCCTGCAGATATGGGATTTCCGATACGGGTGGGGCACCGGCTAAGAGGGTCATAACTAAGACATGGAAGCAGACCAACAAAGCTACAGCCAATTGCCAGACTGCATCCTGAACCAAAATACACATACTGTAGTTTCAGTTTCAGCTCAAAACACCAGATTTTCTAGTCTGGTTCAATTGGCTTTATATTACTCATGAAAACAAAAGCATGATGGCCAAGCTAATGTGTGAACATAGTGGCAGTGATAGAGGAATTTGAATGTAGCCCAGTTATTAGAAAAAGGCACAATGCCTAGTCTGTGAGAGCTTGTAGCTCAAGATAGGCAGATGTTATTCTAGCACTTCCAGCGTTGAGCTGGAGTAGAATGCCGAACAGTCATTTTATTGTGTAGTTTCTCTGCGATAAGACTGTGATTTAATTGAGTGTACTCTGTGGGGGAAATTGAGGACCTTTTGGCGCCACGTGTCAGCTTGAGCCCATTCCTTTCCAGCTGATAAAAGGAGTTACTTGTTTAAACAAAGGATTGACATTCTCTCTTAAGTGACAGGTTTAACAGAAGAACAAAGGGGGGTAACTATAATGGATGTGAATTGGATTAAATGGGCTGGGTGCAGCACATTAGTACTAGGTCACCCCGTTATCACTGTGAGTCTTCCTCTAATCTCTTTAATTAGACATCATCAACAGCACGTACAGCCCCTCATCGCAGTACTCAGCCCCTAACCACAGGAACAGGACAGAGGGGATGAGGAGGGTGGGGGAGATGGTGGAGACAACAGAACAGCCCCTCACTGCACCACAGGAACAAGACAGAGGGGACGAGGAGGGTGGGGGAGACGGGGGAGACAACAGAACAGCCCCTCGAGGGGGTGGAGGAGAAAAGGTGGAGATGGGTGGGGAGAGTAAGAGGTTATGGGCCCAAGGAGAGGGTTAAGAAGGATGGATGAGATTGGGTAATAAATAGGTGTGTGAATGTGGTAGTAATCATGTGGTAGTCGGATGGTAGTTGGGTGGTGCGTGTGTGTTTGTCGTGTGTCATGTATGTGTGTTAAGTAGGTCTAAGCCCTTATATCGCAATATCTACTAAGCTAACATATGGAATTGTTTTAAGATGGTTATAAAATGGATAATTTAGCCATTTGAGTTTGAATATTAGGACCCCTGTAGGTATAACAAAAATATATAAACATTTATTTGATGAAACATCGAACTTGGCCTTAATTGCTACAGCCAATAGAAACGCATTGAATAACACATTTGTACATGGCAAATCAGACAGTCCAAAAATGAATTATAAGGAATAAGGTTTTAAAGTGTCTGTCCTATATCTGAGAGATATAAGAAAACTTTAGACCCATGTTTGTTCACGTTATTTGTGGAACATTGTACCCCCTATGCGCATTCTGCCATTTTTACAGTTCGGTACTGTGTCACCTTCAGACGACTCCCCTGAAGCTTGCGTGCGTCGTGTAGCAAAACATCTGACACCTTCGTGTTTGTGAGAGTATCCCCCTTCGGTATTAGTTTGTAGCTCCAACAATTTCGGTCTGGACAGTCGGTTTTGTGAGAAGACCTCTTAGAAATTAGGACGTCCGCGACAGAGAGTTCAGACAACTGCCATAAATCTTATGGATGTCGTAGGGCGAAACAACCGACACTGTCGCGTTCGTGAGAGTTTTAGCATGGGCAGCGCCATTGAGGGCTTCCACCATGCTTCCGCCATTTTAAAGTAGTCAAAGTAGTCAGCTGGGTGGGAATTCTTATGGGTTGTAGCCTCAATTGCGCTGCCCAAGCTGTCACAGACTCTACAATGGCACAGATATAAAGATGATTCCTCTATCTATCTCTATGTGAGAGTCTCATCTTTCGATGCTGGTGACTTATTAGTTTGTAGTTCAAATGGTTCGGGTTTAACAGACGATTTTGTGACGATTTTCTTGTCCGGATCCTCTCATGTGTAGAAAAAGACCGCTTTCACAAGCCACATGTTATGGAATAGGTGCAAACTTTATATCGGTGGAAAGAGGGGATTGAGCTGCTGCCACTACAAGAACTGGTAAGTCTCTAGCATAAACACAGGGAGCTATTCAGTATTCAAAATGATGTCAACGACATCTGGTGTGTCAATCGACTCTAGGGGGAAAGGGTAACAAGAGGGACAGGACAGACATAGGACTAGCTGCAGAGCTGCACTCTGCCCTGTTAGATTGATAGGCTGTATAATAACTGCCGTTCTTCATGCCTGGAGAAATCTGTTCCCATGGGTGAATCAAGGGCCGTTACAGTTAATTTATATTATTCACCCACCCCATATATCCCTTCCATCAACTCTATCTCTCTCTCTCTCTCTCTCTCTCTCTACATCCCCATGGATAATAAAGTAAAGAGATATTTCCACTCTTTGCGTGATAATGCTCATGGTATGTGTGGGTATGCAGGTGTGAGTTTGTATATGTGGTAATAGTAAAATGTGACATTGGGGGATTGTGGGGATGGTGATGTATGGTACCTGTGATGGATGGAGTTTGTTGAGGGGGTGAAATGGGATTTGGGGGGGCAGTGGGGATTTATAATGACGCAGTCCAAATGGATTTGTAATGGCTATTCATTGGGTTGCCAGCAACTTGGTTTGACACTAATATTGACACGAATATTAATGCAAAAGGAGTTGTGGGGAGAGAGAGAGAGACTGGTCCTAGGTACAATCATATATGTGCATATTATGTGTATGTGACAGATTCATACAGTGCCTTGCAAAAGTATTCATCCCCCTTGGCGTTTTTCCTATTTTGTTGCATTACAACTTGTAATTTAAATAGATTTTTATTTGGATTTCATGTAATGGACATACACAAAATAGTCCAAATTGGTGAAGTGAAATGAAAAGTATTACTTGTTTCAAAAAAGATAAAATATGAATAACGGAAAAGTGGTGCGTGCATATGTATTCACCCCCTTTGCTATGAAGCCCCTAAATAAGATCTGGTGCAACCAATTAACTTCAGAAGTCACATAATTAGTTAAATAAAGTCAACATGTGTGTCACATGATCTGTCACATGATCTCAGTATATATACACCTGTTCTGAAAGGCCTCAGAGTCTGCAACACCACTAAGCAAGGGGCACCACCAAGCAAGCGGCACCATGAAGACCAAGGAGCTCTCCAAACAGGTCAGGGACAAAGTTGTGGAGAAGTACAGATCAGGGTTGGGTTATAAAAAAATATCAGACTTTGAACATCCCACGGAGCACCATTAAATCCATTATTAAAAAATGAAAAAAATATGGCACCACAACAAACCTGCCAAGAGAGGGCCGCCCACCAAAATTCACAGACCAGGCAAGGAGGGCATTAATCAGAGAGGCAACAAAGAGACCAAAGATAACCCTGAAGGAGCTGCAAAGCTCCACAGCGGAGATTGGAGTATCTGTCCATAGGACCACTTTAAGCCGTACACTCCACAGAGCTGGGCTTTACGGAAGAGTGGCCAGAAAAAATCCATTGCTTAAAGAAAAAAATAAGCAAACACGTTTGGTGTTTGCCAAAAGCCATGTGGGAGACTCCCCAAACATATGGAAGAAGGTACTCTGGTCAGATGAGACTAAAATTGAGCTTTTTGGCCATCAAGGAAAACGCTATGTCTGGCGCAAACCCAACACCTCTCATCACCCCGAGAACACCATCCCCATAGTGAAGCATGGTGGTGTCAGCATCATGCTTTGGGGATGTTTTTCGGAGGGGGGGGGGGGGGTGAATAGTTATGCATGCTCAAGTTTTCTGTTTTTTTGTATTATTTCTTGTTTGTTTCACAATAAATATTTTGCATCTTCAAAGTGGTAGGCATTTTGTGTAAATCAAATGATACAACCCCCCCCCCAGAATCCATTTTAATTCCAGGTTGTATGTACATGTGATAAAATGTGCATGTGTATGTGTAGTCGGTGTATGTGTCCACAATAGTCAGTACAGCTATAGACTTCGACAGGTGGATGTCCTTTGGGTGTTGGACCATTCTTGATACACACGGGAAATTGTTGAGCGTGAAAAACCCAGCATCGCTGCAGTTTTTGACACTCAAACCCGTTCAAAGGCACTTAAATCTTTTTTATTTCCCATTCACCCTCTGAATGGAACACATACACAATCCATGTCTCAATTGTCTCAAGGCTTAAAAATCCTGTCTTCTCCCCTTCATCTACACTGATTGAAGTGGATTTAACAAGTGACATCAATAAGGGATCATAGCTTTCACCTTAATTCACCTGGTCAGTCTACGTCATGGAAAGAACATGTGTTCCTAATGTTTTGTACACTCAGTGTATTAACAATATTGCACTTTTCATGTAGCCTGCTAATAGCCTAACCACCGATCAAGCAACATTATGGACTAAACGTTAAAATCTTGTTGCTGCAGGATTTTGTAGTTGTGACAGTATACTGTAGGTCAAATTAAGACCCTACATCTGTATGTGTTATCTGTGTGTGCTTTGTGCATCCATTCAGTACGTGAATGTGTCATGTATACAACATGCTCAACCTAGTCTTCATACTCATTACTCATTCATCTCTGGTCTATTCCTGGCTACGCTTGTAGTAGGAGACACTCTGAACAGTTTGAGCCGGCCTTTAAGAAGAATGGATAAGGCTTTGGCGCTGTGACAGACTGTGCTTCTGTTTTATGAAAGCATTTCTTAAATCTAGTTCATGGTTCCCTCCTGTACCATGATAGTGGCTCACCAGCTCCCATGTATTGATCCCAAAATAACATCAAAGGTTCTCTGACTTTAGAAGTGGTGAGGGAGGGACGATAGAGACTGGGAAAGGGGGAAGGAGGGGAGGATATCTGGAAGGAAACGTAGCTCAGAGCTGGCAAAGGAAACTACACTTCTTGAGAACATGTCTAGTGTAATGTATGTGAGTCTGTGTGTGAGCTTTGAATGCCAATGTGGAGATGTCTTCTGTCTTTTCTCTCCTCTGGCTGTTAGGAATGGCACTTGGCCTGCTGCTCAGAGGGGAACGGTTTAATCAGAAGATAGAGTTTCAGTCGGCTTTGTCTGAAGTGAATTTAAATGTGGAATATGCCTTTTGTCAGACAGCACTTAGTGAGTGCATCGACCCACCAATGAAAGGCAACCGGGAACGATGGGTCGTATAAGTCATGGATGGGTGCATCTCTTCCCCACCAAAACAGCTATGTTGTGACTCAAACTTCTTTCCTCACTCTCCCTCTCTCTGTCTCTCTGTCTCTCACTCTCTCTCTGTCGCTGTCTAGCTATGTAACTGCCACGATCCGCCTCCCTCTTTTCTCCATCTGTCTCCCCCCTCCCCCTCCATGTCATTCTCTCTGTTTTAACTTTGTCCTGTTCCTGTCCTGTCCTGTCCTGTCCAGGCTAGCCAGAGCTGTATCCATCACGATTATAATCCTGTGAAATACACGCTGCAAAATGATCCAGAATCGATGAAGAACTGAAAGAGAGTTCTGTTCCTACTGGTCATAACTCCTCCTAATAGTCGGAGGAGCGAGCGAGCGAGGCCCCCTCGGAAGGCCCAACCTTCCCTGGACAGCAGGCCCATCTCCCCCATCTCCCCCTCCACATAAATCTACAATATGGCGGCCTAATGCATGCGCTATGGATTTCTCCCCCCACCAATGCAATTTGACACAGCACCGTAAATAGACTGTAAATGTTTTTGACAAACGCTCCATCCCTTCTCTCTGGAGAGTCCTCTGTATGGGTAATCAGATGGTTGACTGAGTAGGAAAGAAATAAATATAAGAACGTTGGGAGACCAGCAGTTATTTTACGCACATATGACTAATCCAGCTCGTTGGTCAGCCCATGCCGTGATTGTTTTAATTGGCTAATGGTGCGGTGGCCGCAGCGGCGGTCCTCTCGCTCCACATCCCCATCCACTGGCTCAGGCTGTGGCAGTAATGACTGCAGGAACCACAGCCAGCTAATGCCAGACCTAATAGCCCAATTAGACTGTGTGTTTGCTCAGATGCCTGAGAGAGATAGGCCTTGGTATGAAGTGTGTGTGTGTGTGTTTAATTTTATCCAGTCCAACTGCTTTATACTGTAGTTGGGTAGGTTTTTTAATGAGGTGAGTAGTTCTAGACTTGAGTCATACAAGCTATTCTTTCATAATCATCCAGGCTCTGTCGTAGCCGGCCGCAACCGGGAGACCCATGGGGCGGCGCACAATTGGCCCAGCATCGTCCAGGGTAGGGGAGGGAATGGCCGGCAGGGATGTAGCTCAGTTGGTAGAGCATGGCGTTTACAACGCCAGGGTTGTGGGTTCGATTCCCACGGGGGGCCAGTATGAAAAAATAAATAATAATAATGTATGCTCTCACTAACTGTAAGTCGCTCTGGATAAGAGCGTCTGCTAAATGACTAAAATGTAAATGTAATAAGCAGGGCTTGAGCATCTCTCAAAATGGACTCAATTCAGAGTATCCAAGAAGGTATTGAGGCCTATGAAAACTGTTGGTGATCGGCTACTACTTTCCTTCAATCAGAAGGCATAGGATTATTTTATTTAAAAAAAATGTAACCTTAATTTAACTAGGCAAGTCAGTTAAGAACAAATTCTTATTTACAATGACGGCCTACAGCGGTTTGTGTGCCGCCCTATGGGACTCCCAATCACGGCCGGTTGTGATACAGCCTGGAATCGAACCAGGGGGTCTGTAGTAACGACTCAAGCACTGAGATGCAGTGCCACTCGGGAGCCCATAGGATTACAGATTCAATAGCAGCTAGCCTTTTTTATCCTATTGACCTTCACCACATTTTATTATTCTATTTTCTATGATCTAGATTATTATCATCACTGCATTTTTGGAAAGAGCTCTCATGCTCTCAAAGTAAGAATTTCACTGTATTGTTTTACACCTGTTGTATCATGTGCACATGGCGAATAAACTTTGAAACTTGAAACTTAGTCATATCAATTTAATCTCAACCCATGTACCTTGTCACTCTACAATGTCACCTGGAAAAATCAATAAGAAACCTTAGCTAGTCTTATCTAATTTGAAACTGTTTAATGCTTCCTCTGGCTGTTAGATCTAGCAGCATGTCAGTGGTTTCTTCTGTGAGAGGGAGGGAGTTACAGGATGCACAACACCACCCTAAAAGTCAGAACACTTCCTTCCTGAGACATCTGGATGAGCATATTGTGGCCTCTCCTCTGTTACAGAGGGAACAGGAAGCCTGTTAGCGATACACAATCAGAATGCTTACTGTAACATATGGATGCACATGTTATCCGTCCTTTCAGTTGGGGAAAGAGACGGAGACAATCTATTGTTGGTACAAGATGTGTAATCTTGATCTACACAACTGAATACCATTGGAAACCTCTAGGTGTGAAATCCTGCTTTACATATACACTATATATACAAAAGTATGTGGACACCCCTTCAAATGAGTGGATTCGGCTATTACAGCCACACCCGTTGCTGACAGGTGTATACAATTGAGCACACAGCCATGCAATCTCCATAGACAAACATTGGCAGTAGAATGGCCTTACTGAAGAGCTCTGTGATTTTCAACGTGGCACCAACATAGGATGCCACCTTTCCAACAAGTCAGTTTGTCACATTTTTGCCCTGCTAGAGCAGTCCCGGTCAACTGTAAGTGCTGTTATTGTGAAGTGGAAATGTCTACGAACAACAACGGCTCAACTCTCACTACCGAGACTCCAAACTACCTCTGGAAGCAACTTCAACACAAGAACTGTTCGTCGGGAGCTTCATGAAATGGGTTTCCATGGCCGAGCAGCCGCACACAAGCCTAGGACCACCATGTGCAATGCCAAGCGTCGGCTGGAGTGGTGTAAAGCTCGCCACCATTGGACTCTGGAGCAATGGAAAAGCGTTCTCTGGAGTGATGAATCACACTTCACCATCTGGCAGTCCGATGGACAAATCTGAGTTTGGCGGATGCCAGGAGAATGCTACCTGCCCCAATGCATAGTGCCAACTGTAAAGTTTGGTGGAGGAGGAATAATGGTCTGGGGCTGTTTTTCATGGTTCGGGCTAGGCCCTTTAGTTCCAGTGAAGGGAAATCTTAACGCTACAGCATACAATTACATTCTAGACGATTCTGTGCTTCCAACTTTGTGGCAACATTTTGGGGAAGCCCGTTTCCTGTTTCAGCATGACAATAATCCCATGCACAAAGCGAGGTCCATACAAAAATGGTTTGTCGAGATCGGTGTGGAAGAACTTGACTGGCCTGTACAGAGCCCTGACCTCAACCCCATCGAACACCTTTGGGATGAATTGGAATGCCAACTGCGAGCCAAGCCTAATCGCCCAACATCCGTGCCCGACCTCACTAATGCTCTTGTGGCTGAATGGAAGCAAGTCCCCGCAGCAAAGTTCCAACATCTATTGGAAAGCCTTCCCAGAAGAGTGGAGGCTGTTATAGCAGCAAAAGGGGGGACCAACTCCCTATTAATGCACATGATTTTGGACGAGCAGGTATCCACATATTTTTGGTGATGTAGTGTATGTGCTGCCCTGCTACTCTGGTCAATGATACTGGGATCAGGAGGTTATTGGGTCAACTGTGATTTAAGTCATGAAGAGGTTGTGATGAGGTCACGAAGTCAGCAGTCAGCGGCCATATTGGCCACCCTGTGTAAAGAAATGTAGATTTAAAGCTGAGGGGTCAGATCTAATGGTTTAAGTTGACCGTGAAGATCTCAGCAGTGTTTCTGGAAGACATTGCCCTCTCAGGACACTTCCTGAGGAAGAGCTCTCACACCATTAACCACTCCCTACAAAGACTTCCCAGGATATACAGTATGTTCACTAGATAAGTGCACTTTTACAGGCATTAGCTTTGCATTCCATGTGCTCCACAAACACACACTATGGATCTCCAACTAAACAGTGGCAAAGCCAGACGCAAAAAGAAAGATGCAGTGACATTGCAATAGCAAAGAAGCTATGACAAGATATGGTATGGACCATGCTGATATTCATTGGTCACTTATAGGAAAGGGAAAGGGGGATACCTAGTCAGTTGTACAACTGAATGCATTCAACTGAAATGTGTCTTCTGCATTTAACCCAACCCCTCTGAATCAGAGAGATGCAGGGGGCTGCCTTAATCGACATCCACGTCATCGGCGCCCGGGGAGCAGTGGGTTAACTGCCTTGCTCAGGGCAGAACGAATAATGGTAATGACTCCAGTTGTAGTTTTATATTCCAGTTTTTAGGCAGGTTTTTGTGTCTGACTAGCAGGGCTCTAAATTAAAAAATTTAATTGGTACCACTGGTGCTCCCAACTTTAAAAAGTTAGGAGCACAACATAAAATGTAGGAGCACCAGAGCATATTTGTACATTGATTGAGATGCAGCCTATATTGGGCATAGCTACTTTGAAGCACATGTTGTGCCCTAGAAACAAATATTTAATCCTGTAAAGGTGTGTTTATTTTAAAAGCTAAAATGTTGATACAAATACCTGTCATTGAAATTACGTGTAAAAAGCACTATTTCCTTTTGAGATGCATTATTGAGGTTTACACGGGAACATGACTCCTGCGGGTATTGTGGGCACCGCGGGATTCCTGCATGAACGGGAATTATATTCTAGAGTCAAGCTCGGGAGAGGACGGGACAGGATCAACAGTCCACAGGAACAGGCAGTACATTCATTACTTTAAACAGAGTTATTTTTGTGTTGTAAGCAGTTTTAAGAGGACATATCATTTTGAATGTTTCTCCCCCCTGCCCCTCCTTCTCTCAAATAATAACACACGTTCTTCAGTCTTCAATCATTATTAAAAATATATAATAGACCTTTATCAGCTGGGCAGGCAATGATAAGTAGGCAAGCTAACAGCTCTCGCTCTCATCTTCTGAGCAGTGAACAGCCCAAAACGGGGCCATTGCTATGGAAACACACACATGCAGCAAAGTGCAGGGGAGGGGGGCAGACAGAGATGAACAGCTAACGGAGGAAGTTATTTCTGATTTCTGTGCATTAAAATGAGCATGGGACGGGAGTGTTTATTTATCAGGACAGGACAGGAAAGTTGTCGAGATTTATAGAACTGTTGCGGGATCTGGACGGTATGGGAAAAAAATGTACAGGACAGAAATACATTTTCACTACAGCGTCAACCTCTAATGCATTACATGGAAAATTGTACACTCTCTTTAAGAGCGTCAAGTTTGTGAGTGAAGACATATAAGAGATCTGTCAGCTTGCTCTAATCAGTAGGCAGGTTTCCATTGGCACAGGTTTATTCAACATAAGCAATGTTGCTAAAAAAATCTTTGCGACATGTAATGGAAACGGCAGATATAGGAGAAACATTTTTATCCATTCGACGGTTGGATTGTTCTTTTGTTGAACTCTCTGTATTGCGACAAATGATGATGGAAACTGTGTTTTTCAAGAATGCCTGTATTGTTTCACCTTGCTTTTCTGGTTGGCTGGCAAGTTTCACCATCAAATTATTTCAGATCTAAAGGAGTGCAAGTTTCACCATGGCACGGACCGTGGCGATATGTTGGCACATGAGAATTATTAGAATATGACAAATATTAGTTGATTATTACATTCTATCCATGCTGGCTTTCGCAGGCTACCTGAGACATGAAACAGAAGGCATACAAGCTGTTGCCAATTTCTTAATGTGCAATTTGCCTAAATGGGTAATGAAAATCCTTTAACCACAAACATTTTATTCAACACTGTTTTTGCTGGATTTATTTGACGTCATTACGTCCAGCAGTTTTTTATCGACACTAGATAGCTAAATGGAAACGCACCCTAGAAGGTAATTGAACTTTCTAAATGTCCCAAAAAAATCACTGGACAAGTTAATGGAAACATACTGTAGCTATGGATGGAGACGACGACAGGTAGGCCTGATCACCAACAACGATGAGACAGCCTATAGGGAAGAGGTCAGAGACCTGGCAGTGTGGTGCCAGGACAACAACCTCTCCATCAACGTGAGCAAGACAAAGGAGCTGATTGTGGACTACAGGAAAAAGAGGGCCGAGCACGCCTCCATTCATGTCGACAGGGGCTGTAGTGGAGCAGATCGAGAGCTTCAAGTTCCTTGGAGTCCACATTACTAACAAACTATCATGGTCCAAACACAGTTGTGAGGAGGGCATGACAACGTCTATTCCCCCTCAGGAGACTGAAAAGATTTGCCATGGGTCCTCAGATCCTCAAAAAGTTCTACAGCTGCACCATCGAGAGCATCCTGACTGGTTGCATCACCACTTGGTATGGCAACTGCTCGGCATCCGACCGCAAGGCGCTACAGAGGGTAGTGCGTACGGCCATCCAGGACCTCTATACCAGGCGGTGTCAGATGAAGGCCCTAAAAATTGTCAAAGACTCCAGCCACCCAAGTCATAGACTGTTCTCTCTGCTATCGCACAGCAAGCGGTACCGGAGTGCCAAGTCTAGGTCCAAAAAGCTCCTTAACAGCTTCTACCCCCAAGCCATTAGACTGCTAAACAGTTAATCAAATGGCTAACCGGATTATTTGCATTGACCCCCTTCTTTATGCTGCTGCTATTCGCTGTTTATTTATATATTTATGTACATATTACCACAATTACCTCGACTAACCTGTACCTCCGCACATTGACTTGGTACTGGTACCCCCTGTATATAGCCTCGTTATTGTTATTTTGTGTTATTTTTTTAAATTTTTATTATTATTATTATTTATTTGTTTAGCAAATATTTTCTTACTTACTTAAAACAAAAAACTGCATTGTTGGTTAAAGGCTTGTAAGTAAGCATTTCACTCTAAGATCTACTGTACATATGTTGTATTCTGCGCATGTGACAAATAAAATTTGATTTGATTTGAGATTCTGATTCTGATTCTCCTCTCTGTCATTGATCTCCTGAAAAGAAGCTAACCCTTTTCCTTTATTTCTGTGCCCCCAAATGTTTAGATATACAGGTAAAGTTACCATGTTGTTAGCTAGCTAGCTAATGAGGTAACAAGACTGAACAAGGTGTAAAGAAACGGTTTTAGAATGGCCCACGACATGGTTTGTGAATATATATGGCCTGCCAAGTGTGATAGAAGCAGTCGGAAACAGCGGTACAGCGAAGCCTAATCATTACAACAATTATTATCTGGGTAATTCTTTTTTCCCTAAGCACACTGGTGCTCCCAAATAAAAATTCCAGGTTGCACAGCAAAATATTTAGGAGCATATGTAACCAAAATGGTCACAATTTAGAGCCCTGCTGACTAGTGAAGTCTGCACGACCTAACGGGTATACAGCTAAGCAGACCTGAAGGTGTTGCTTTGTGTGGTAGCTCTACCAATTTAATGAGTGTCTCATGGGAAGTAATCTCTGTGTGTGACTGACTGGTGTTGGGTGATCAGGGGACTCCAGGCCCCATCGGGAAGAGAGGGGGAGAGGAAAGAGAGGGGAGAGAGGTGGAATGTGAGCGCTAGCTAGACTGCTCTGCGCTCATCTGGGAATACCAGCCCTAGACCCAAATCCCCGGTGGGACTGAGGCTGCTACTGTGCCCTTATGAAGGGTATTTAACCGGAGCCGCTTAAACACATGGACATTGATGACAGAGAAAAATGGAAGCTGTGTAAGTTGACCTGGACACTGGCATGTGCAGAATAGATGAGAAAAAAACATGCTAAGCAGAGAAATGAATTCAGAGAATACAACACATCAATACCCATATACTGTATATCTCTCACTCTTTTTCTGTCTCTCCCCCTTCCTTCTGCACATCTTGTGGAGATTTCTGAGGCCTGACCCCCAAGCGAACTCCCGTTGTTGTGGTGATGGCACAAGTTGGCTCTCTGTTTACTTCCTGCCCTGATTAGAGCTCAACAGGGGGTCTGGTAGTGTCCATGTGTGCGTTTGTTTGTGCTGTTGTGTGTGTGTGTGTGTGTGTGCCTACGTGCTTGTGTGTGTGTGTGTGTTGTGTGTGCGGGCTTGCATGTGTGTGTGATTCAGTAAGATGTTAAACCTATAGGATAAAGAGAACATCTGTTTACAGTATTATTAGTAGTATTCTGTTCCCTGAATGCCCGGCCCCTCTTATGTGATTAGCGCTGTAAAGATTTGGGGTCCTTGCTGCCTTCCCAAAACCTCTAATGGCTGGAGATAATTTGGGGATTTTAGGGAATGATGGAAGAGGTGGTCAGAGCACCAATCTGTCTGAAGCTACATCCATACAGCCTCTGTCTGGCCTAGAACTGCATTTCAAACACAACCCACTTTGAGAGAAGTGAGAAAGAAAGATGAGACGTGTGTGTTTATCTGTGTGTGTTTGTGTTTATCTGCCTGTCTGTGTGTGCGTGTGTGTGTCATTCCTTGGGTCCATTTCAAGGTGACATTCTCAGCAGCAGAGCTAGAGCAGAGATCCTGGTTAGAGTATTGACAGCTGTGGGTCCATGATCTGACCTCCATGATGACAATTCCAATAAACATCCAGTCATCTATTGAGTTCTGCTTGCTGCTCGGCAAAGGGGAAAATCTCTTACCCGTAACATTTCAGTGTCAGCGGAAGGATGTGTGTGTGTGTGTGTGTGTGTGTGTATGTGTGTTTGTGCAAGTATTTGAGTGTGTATTCATGTATGTGTGATAATGTTTCATACTGCTTCATTTTGCAAATAAATTTACACTAGTTAATTATCCAGTCTTCAGGTTTCTGCAGGTCTAAATGGACTCAGGTGGTATCCAATTATGTGTTTCTGTTAGGTTGGCATATTTGCAGTTGAGACTGCATACCTTTTCGATTACGTGTCAGCAAGTACACACTTTCATTAAGTGACATTTCAAATGGTGAAATGGAAAATGCTACATTGATGATGAGTGCTGTGGATGTTAGATTGGTAGCTTTTGTCTGAGTCACAGGGGGAAACACATCTCAGTACAGTACAGTAAGGTACTACTTAATCTGACTATAGGTACTATGGGATCTCTCTCCTCTCTCTCTCTCTCTCTCTCTCTCTCTCTCTCTCTCTCTCTCAGTGGGCGGTGAGACTTACAATGGAGACAGGAAATTAGATTCCTTCCGAGAAGCGGCCCTCATTTCAAGGAGAAGTGAGCAAAGATTGTATCACTTAGTGAGGAGGAGGTGACTTTATGGATTTACCTAGGTAGCAGGAGGGTAGGGCAGCAGGAGACACTGTCTGTATGTCTGTCTGATGGTCTTATGTGTCAGAGAAAGAGTGCATGCACCATGTGGTGAAGTCTGAGGAGGTGTGTGTTAGTGAGACGTAGTGAAGGTATGTGTTCATGAGGTGTGTGTGATAAAGCTCCTGTAGTGATGTAGGATAGGTTTGGGTTATCCTGTGGTGATGTCTTAGGAGGTATGTATTTGTGAGGAGGTGTGTGTGTCTGAGAAGGTGTGTATTGAGAAGGTGTATGAGAGGTCATTCTGTCAGTTTGTAGATTAACTATGGGTGTGTGTACACCACTGACAAATTACAGATGTAGGATCTTAATTTTAGCCAGTTTGTTATAGCAGGAAATGAATCCTGCAGCAGCAGGAAATGTGAATTATTATGTGGACAGGGCCGTAGAAATGCAGGGGCTTACTGGGGCTGAAGCCCCTGGGCCCAGGCCCATGGGGGGCCCAAGAGGAATAAAAAAAAAAAGGTGCAATATATACTGTATATATTATATATACAGTATATTATTTATGTAGTATATATTTAATATTTTTTCACTGCAACCGTCAACCACAGGAAGACTCAGGAGCCCGCTCTCAATGAGTGTAGACAGCCGGCTGGTGCCTGCTGCCGCTCTGCTAATCCTCAGATGGGGGAGGAGAGGAGGTAGGGGCCCCACGTGGGTAACTGGGGGGCCCTGCCTTGATTGGGTAACTGATAAATAACATTTGTTAAATAAACTGCATAATAAATAAATGTGACTGGTCAATTGTATGAGTCAGGGGCTGGGCCCAAGCCCGTAGGGGGTCCAAGAGGCAAAAAATAATAATAACTACATTTTCTTTATTTTATTTTCTTTTTATACAACCATAGGAGCCCACTCTCAACTTTCAAAATACACCAGAGAGCATAATTTAGCCACAGAGGATCAATATTTTATAAAAATTAACTGTTGATTTAAGTTTTATCACAAGCACATACAGGTATCTGCCAAAATAAAGGAAACACCAACATAGAGTGTCTTATAATAATAATATAATATGCCATTTAGCAGACGCTTTTATCCAAAGCGACTTACAGTCATGCGTGCATACATTTTTGTGTATGGGTGGTCCCGGGGATCGAACCCACTACCTTGGCGTTACAAGCGCCGTGCTCTACCAGCTGAGCTACAGAGGACCACAAAAGGGTGTTGCACCACCACGAGTTGCCAGAACAGCTTCAATTCGCCTTGGTATAGATTCTACAAGTGGACCTAAACCATGCCAGAAAAATGCACCCCACACCATAACACAGTGGTTCCCAAACTGTGGGGCGTCCCCCTAGGTGTCGGCAGGGGGGAGGGGGGGTGGTCCGGCTTTAAACGTACTCTTGAAATTTCGAAATTGGGTAGTGCATCATCAGTTCCTCTTGTCATGTCAGTCATTGAATACCTTAGTGAGGTATTTATAACTTGTCAAAAATGTCCAGATCAACTAGCCCATGTCAGCTAACGTTTTTTATTTAGGTTTTTTAGCCCATAGATATTGTTAAATTTTTTTGTCACTTAAATATCACATGAATACACATTAGAAATGGCAAAATGTTCTATGCATCCCTTGACAAAATGTGTAGAATTGCAGGAAATAAGCTTTAAACCTACTAAATTCTCTCTGCCAACAATTTGGGTGTGAACAGTTTGTGTCATGAAGAGTGCTTGTGCTCATAGAAATAGACGTGGCATTTGCGCGTAGGGGGTGCGCGGGGTGTTCCCCAATGCTGGAAGGGGGGCCCCAAGGGAAAAAGTTTGGGAACCCCTGCCATAACATATACTTTGTATCCCTTGTTTACTCAAGTGTTTCCTTTATTTTGGCAGTTAATGGTAGAATGCGAGACAAATATAGACTACAGCTTGTTGTGTTGTGGCCATAGACATATAAACCATAGAAGGGTTTTGTAATCTCTTACCCTGGCAATTTGACTGTTAAACCCATGGGTACACTAGCAATGGATGCCAGTCCTGACTTGAATGGGAACTGCCATCTATGGATTATATTTCTATAGTTGGTTGAGGCTGTCGGTTTGCCTTTTGCAGATTTCTAAATGCAATCGCGGGAAAAACGCACAGTTTGGAAAGCAAATGCCTACTGCTGAAAAGAGAAGACTAGAACAACTCCCAATTTAACAGCAGCACTGTTTTTCAAAGTAGCTCATCTTGAGATAGGCTATTGCCACGACGAGTACATCGGCCATCACCGTGAGTAGCGTATGGCTTCATCTTCAACATTAAGTGAGTCAGTGTGCCACTGGAAATTGTATTTAGTAGCCTACTGTAGCCTATGATATATGTACTGTATATATATTGCCTCCTAATATTGTACAATTTGTGTGACGCTTCATTGGCCTGGGCTATTGTTTGTTTGAATTCAAGAAGTTTGTCAGTGTCAGAGTTTTGGTCATTTGCCTATAAAAAAAGAATAACCCGGAGCCTATGATTTCTTAATCCAGCCCTGTATGTAGATTATAATTCACAGACATTTTTGTAGGGATTGGTAAATTTTTCGTTAGGGCAAATCTAGTTTGAAGTTTCATGAAAATTACAGACTTTAGAAGCCTTTTTAAAACTCAAATACACTACTACTGCTTTGCAGGAAAATTCTCAGCAACAAATAAGGGATCAAATAAGATCCTACATCTGTACCTGTGGTTGTGTGTACATCACTGACAAACAGTACAGTAGATAGACAGGGCCCTGAAGGGCCTTGTATACTGTGTTCTCCCAGAGAGAGGCTGAGGCATGTGTGGCTCACCAAAACCTCCCACATACACTTACCTTCTTATCATTCCCTGAAACATGGATTTTATGAAATATGCCTCCTATGCCTGCGGATCAAATTTCTGGGTGGGCTGCAATAAAGTGTGTGTATGTGTGTGGGTAAGGAAAATGAATACATCTTGCATAAATGTATAGGTCAGAAAAATACCTGTGTTAAATCGTGGGATGTAGTTGTATTTATTCCTGCAGTCAAAGGTTTTCTACCCTTCAGCTGAGAAGTTAAATCATCAGTGTGACTGTCAAAATACAGCAGATCTACAGTCATGTATCTGCACAGGCTATAATAACTAGATATACCCCCAGTGGGGAGCCAGTGTTACTCATCCTGCTACAGAGCTCTCTCTGGCCTCTCACATCTAAAGTCAGACCCAGAGCCCAGACCCTGCCCTGCGAGGGACACAACCCCAGGGGTGTGATGTCATTCTGGGTTGGGGGAGGGAGGGGTAGGGAAGGAAGAGGGTAGTGGGGGAGAAAGGGAGAAAGGGAATGGGATGATTACAGTGGGAGAGGAGGATGAGGAGGAGAGAGGGGACTAGGGTGGCTGAGGGGAATTGGAATGAGGCTAGCTGGGGAGGGGGAGAGAGGGAGTTGGATGGAGGGGGAATAAGACAGAGCATTGTTGTGTCTGTTGTACAGTGTGCTTCTCTCTGGGTTTTATAGGCATGGAGAGGAGAGGAGGACGAGCAGCTCAGCAGTAAAGAGATGTGCTGTGGTTTTAATCCTCTATCTGCCCCTGACTCTGACTTCCCACTACTCTACGTGATTTCAACAGTTTACTGCCTTTGCACACACACACACAGACACACAAACATGCACATGCACACACACATGCACGCACACACACACATACACACACACACACACTCTCTCTGACAGAGTGAAAGCCACTGTTCACTGCCAGCCCAGATGCGTATCTCTGACCATGACATCTTCAGAACAGAACATTCCACTTTGTCCCCAGTCTGACTGACTACACTACATGAATCCCTAACAGAGGGAAAGGGGCAGAGGATTTAGGAGGAAACATGATAGTTGTCCAATGTTGTGTACAGTATACTTCTTATATTTCATAGATGTGACACCTCCGGCCGACCCCTGTCCCCTCTGATCCCGCCTGGTATGATTGGCCACTTCTCTGCTTCCTGTTTGTGGTCACACCTTGTGCCACTGTGCCAGCCCTCACCATGACAACCCACTCCAGTTGGCCACAGGAAGTATTTGAGAGAGTTTGCACTTCCCTTCCTTCCTCCATCTGGCGTGTCCCCTCTTCCTGCTCCTGTGGTCCACACATACACACACACACACACACACACACACACACACACACACACACACACACACACACACAGTATACACCAGCTCCACACACCCATGCTAATCAGGACATGCTTGTTCTCATCCATTACTCTCACCCAAGCAGCTGCTTCTCTTCCGATCTTCTCTGTTTCATTTGTTTCTTCCTCTTTTCTTCAATCTGCATAATCCAGTAGTTTACTCAATCTAATATAATAGATTTCTGGAGCTGCTTGGAAACCATAATCAATAGCCACATCCATTATGGAAATCAAGTTACATTAGGATTGGCGTTATTGCAGCTCTCTGACTGGCTATCTGTAAATGAAGAATTTTGTTCCAAAACGCTATATACACAATTTTTTCACATTTGTGTTTTTACATCAGAAATGATTGTTTATGGCTACCTTTATGTGTGTGTAAAATATTACTGTTCTCAGATTTTTTATTCATAGATTTTAGATGTGTATTAAAATGGGTTTTGTTGCAAACTACAGTATATATGCATAATATAGCTGGAATGGAATGTTCGTATCCTGTATATTTGACTGTGATATGTGGTTTTCTCACCTCAGGATGGTCACTAGAAATATAAACAATTGCCGAGCACTTGCGCGAACTCGGAGCTGAGGTACCCTGCTCAGACCGAAGCATGCTTCTCTGACCACTGCGCCAAGGCAGTTCACAATGCTCTAGCAAGCCGGGAGAATACTTGATGATACTTGATGGAAACAGTGCACTGTTTTTAATTATTTTGTTTTAAGCCAGTTTGGGAGAGATGCTGATGGGTTTGCATAAGTGGTGTGTTATCTTGCTTCTGAACATTTAGACAAATCCCATACTCCTGTGTGTTGAGGCAGCTGCACACAAAAATAAATAAATCCAAGTGGCCATAAACTTGAACAAAGAGGAAAGGACTAGATTTTTCCTTCCTCTGGATGATTGCTAACACTAAAAATAAATCCTCAGCCATTGAAAGCTTCCTAACGGTAATGTTTCTATTTTACTTGTATGCATGCGTCAGCAGTAAGCTACTGTAACTAAATTGCTGTTAAAATTAGATTATTGTCCCCCATTTCCCTCAGACTGCCTACCAGCAGGGGCACCATGCACCCCAAGAATCTGAGGGGGCACTAAATACGTGTTGTTTTAGGGGGTGTTCCGGAGGGGTGCTTAGCCCGTTGTCCGGAAGTCAGAGAATTTAGCATGTTTCAAACACCTGAAACACCCTTTTCCTGCAATCTAGAGCCATAATCATTATGCCTAATTGTATGTCAAATTTTTTTATTTTTCTGCTTAGGTTATCAAAGCATACCTATTTACCTGTTCAATTTTCATTTAATTAATGATGCACATAGATTTTTTAAGACATTTTATTCCTTAGGAGTTTAGTACAACTGCCACACTGGTACAGTGGGGGAAAAAAGTATTTAGTCAGCCACCAATTGTGCAAGTTCTCCCACTTAAAAAGATGAGAGAGGCCTGTAATTTTCATCATAGGTACACGTCAACTATGACAGACAAATTACGAAAAAAAATCCAGAAAATCACATTGTAGGATTTTTAATGCATTTATTTGCAAATTATGGTGGAAAATAAGTATTTGGTCACCTACAAACAAGCAAGATTTCTGGCTCTCACAGACCTGTAACTTCTTCATTAAGAGGCTCCTCTGTTCTCCACTTGTTACCTGTATTAATGGCACCTGTTTGAACTTGTTATCAGTATAAAAGACACCTGTCCACAACCTCAAACAGTCACACTCCAAACTCCACTATGGCCAAGACCAAAGAGCTGTCAAAGGACACCAGAAACAAAATTGTAGACCTGCACCAGGCTGGGAAGACTGAATCTGCAATAGGTAAGCAGCTTGGTTTGAAGAAATCAACTGTGGGAGCAATCATTAGGAAATGGAAGACATACAAGACCACTGATAATCTCCCTCGATCTGGGGCTCCACGCAAGATCTCACCCCGTGGGGTCAAAATGATCACAAGAACGGTGAGCAAAAATCCCAGAACCACACGGGTGGACCTAGTGAATGACCTGCAGAGAGCTGGGACCAAAGTAACAAAGCCTACCATCAGTAACACACTACGCCGCCAGGGACTCAAATCCTGCAGTGCCAGACGTGTCCCCCTGCTTAAGCCAGTACATGTCCAGGCCCGTCTGAAGTTTGCTAGAGTGCATTTGGATGATCCAGAAGAGGATTGGGAGAATGTCATATGGTCAGATGAAACCAAAATATAACTTTTTGGTAAAAGCTCAACTCGTCGTGTTTGGAGGACAAAGAATGCTCAGTTGCATCCAAAGATCACCATACCTACTGTGAAGCATGGGGGGTGGAAACATCATGCTTTGGGGCTGTTTTTCTGCAAAGGGACCAGGACGACTGATCCATGTAAAGGAAAGAATGAATGGGGCCATGTATCGTGAGATTTTGAGTGAAAACCTCCTTCCATCAGCAAGGGCATTGAAGATGAAACGTGGCTGGGTCTTTCAGCATGACAATGATCCCAAACACACTGCCCGGGCAACGAAGGAGTGGCTTTGTAAGAAGCATTTCAAGGTCCTGGAGTGGCCTAGCCAGTCTCCAGATCTCAACACCATAGAAAATCTTTGGAGGGAGTTGAAAGTCCGTGTTGCCCAGCGACAGCCCCAAAACATCACTGCTCTAGAGGAGATCTGCATGGAGGAATGGGCCAAAATACCAGCAACAGTGTGTGAAAACCTTGTGAAGACTTACAGAAAACGTTTGACCTGTGTCATTGCCAACAAAGCGTATATAACAAAGTATTGAGAAACTTTTGTTATTGACCAAATACTTATTTTCCACCATAATTTGCAAATAAATTCATTAAAAATCCTACAATGTGATTTTCTGGAAAAAAAATGCTCATTTTGTCTGTCATAGTTGACGTGTACCTATGATGAAAATTACAGGACTCTCTCATCTTTTTAAGTGGGAGAACTTGCACAATTGGTGGCTGACTAAATACTTTTTCCCCCCACTGTATATACAGTAGTATCATAACCCAAGAATTAAAGCAATTTTAGTCAATTGTGTATCTACAGTACCAGTCAAAAGTTTGGACACACCTACTCATTCCAGGGTTTTTCTTTATTTTTTACTATTTTATACATTCTAGAATAATAGTGAAGACATCAAAACTATGACAAAACACATATGGAATCATGTAGTAACCAAAAAAGTGTTAAACAAATCAAAATATATTTTAGATTATAGATTCTTCAAAGTAGCCACCCTTTGCCCTGCTGGCAGCTTTGCACACTCTTGGCATTCTCTCAATCAGCTTCAAGAGATGCATGGAATGCATTTCAAATAACAGGTGTGCCTTGTTAAAAGTTAATTTGTTAACTGGCTCTCTGTGACGAGTACTGAGTATACGAAGAGGCAGGACGCAGACACAGGAATTAAACAAGGTCAAGGTTTACTTAACAATGACAACTAGAAATAACAAACAAAGAGTAAACGACACGAAGCTTAACAATCACACACAACATCATACAGAACAGTCCAGGGCTAAATAGGGGTGGTGATGAGATGATGAGGTGCAGGTGCGCTGGAGGTGATTAGGGTGCGTTGGGTTTCCATTCCGGTGTTGCCGAGGTGGTGCGCTCAGATCAGTGGCTCAGTAGACCGGCGAATCAGAGTGCCGGAGGGGAGCAACGGGAGGAGACGTGACACTCTCATGAGGATTGCCACAGGAAAGGAAGACCCAGAGTTTGCCAAAAGGCACCTAAAGACTCTCAGACCATGAGAAACAAGATTCTCTGGTCTGATGAAACCAAGATTGAACTCTTTGGCCTGAATGCCAAGCGTCACATCTGGAGGAAACCTGGCACCATCCCTACGGTGAAGCATGGTGGTGGCAGCATCATGCTGTGGGGATGTTTTTCAGCGGCAGGGACTGTGAGACTAGTCAGGATTGAGGGAAAGATGAACGGAGCAAAGTTCAGAGATTCTTGATGAAAACCTGCTCCAGAGCGCTCAGGACTTCAAACAGGACAACGTCCCTAAGCAGCCAAGACAACGCAGGAATGGCTTCGGGACAAGTCTCTGAATGTCCTTGAGTGGCCCAGCCAGAGCCCAGACTTGAACCCGATCGAACATCTCTGGAGAGACCTGAAAATAGCTGTGCAGTGACACTCCCCATCCAACCTGAAAGAGCTTGAGAGGATCTGCGGAGAAGAACTGGAGAAACTCCCCAAATACAGGTGTGCCAAGCTTGTAGCGTCATACCCAAGAAGACTCGAGGCTGTAATCACTCCCAAAGATGCTTCAACAGAGTTCTGAGTAAATGGTCTGAGTACTTATGTAAATATAATATTTCAGTTTTTTATTTTTAATTCATTTGCAAAAATTTCCAAAAACCTGTTTTTGCTTTGTCATTATGGGGTATTGTGTGTAGATTGATGAGGGGAAAAAACTATTTAATAAATTTTAGAAGAAGGCTGTAACGTAACAAAATGTGGAAAAAGTCAAGCGGTCAAGTCACTATGCCCCCACCGCAAAATACCACTGACATATCTTTTTATAAATAATTATGATAAAATGTGGGCTTAAATATTAAGTTTAGTCATTAATTTAACATCTGCAAGAATGTAAATACAGGACTAATCTGAGGGGCACGTGCCCCTGTGCCCCCTATGGGCATGACGCTTCTGCCGACCAGTGGTGATGCATACATTTCTGCTCTGGCATGTAAAGGACAGTGGAGGGTGTAGTATCATATATCTTTATGTGTGTATCTGTGTGTGTGTGTGTGTGTGTGTCTGTGTGTGTGTGTGTGCGTGTGTGTGTGCGTGTATGGTGGTAACGACCCAGCGCCACAAGGACACGTCTGAGGCGGATGTGGCTGTGTCAGGTGTCCCCGAGCGTTTCTCAGTGAGGCGGAGAGAGAAGCAGGAGAAACACAAGCTGTGTGGATCTGATGACTATCACTGTCACCCCCACGCCCCACACTGCTCCTGCTGCTGTCTGCTGTTCTGTTCTGTTCTCCCTCTCTCTCCATGTAGTACATGAAGGCACGTGCCCGGGGCAAGGTGTTGCCCATCCAACGCTTGTTATTCTTCCTGTGTTTAGTTACAATCCCCCCTCCTCAAGGCGATGGCTGTTGATGTGAGAGTGACGGAGCAGTTGCCATGTCGATGCGCTGAGGCCTTCTTAATCAGTGTTCAGCTCTGTAGGAATGGGTTGTATAAATTGTCTAAGATATGAATCCCACTCATTGGGATATAGTATGTCTGAATATGTGATTAGCTTATTGTTTGCGTATGCAGATCTTTGATTTGTATGTGGTGATATTTGATGTCAGAGTTCAGAGTATTTTTTTCTACAATTGAAGATGAAAGCACTAGGCAAATACAGCACTCAGTGTTAAAGACATCAGTTTTTTAAAAGGTTGCCAAGATCAGATGTATCAAATGTATCTGATTTATCAAGTATTTAGGTAAACATTTTACATAAAGTATTCCTGGAAATGGATCCTATTCATTCCAAATCAAAACAATGTTTATTCTGTCTGACCAGTAAATTAATTGACTGAAGAAACCTACTTATAAACATTGTATATGCAGAAACAATGGGATTTTTTCCCAGCAGTGTGTTTTTCGTGGTGCAGGTTTGATTGTATTCTAGCCAACAACTTCCCCACTGACAATAATACATGTATTTGTTACACATCCTTTGAAATGATTATTAGACCCGTCTTTGAAAAGTTGATACTCCTGCTGTTGCCTTCAGTAACTGTCCAGTGTTTCCATATTTCTATTAAATTAATAAATAATTAATTATATTATAATTAATTAGTTACAATATGAGATAAATAGTTTTCCTTCCAAAAAATTTTAATTAAGTATGTTAAATAGCAGCTTTTCTGTGTTGGAATGGTGTGGGCGCACCCCAACAACATTATGGTGTTGGTGTATACTGTTAATTAAAAATAATTAATGCGAATAGACATCATCCTCTATGAGGAAATAACAAGCAGTTTTGAAACTGTCTGTTTGAGATATGAGTTTGAGGTGGGGGTTTTAAGTGTTTTTTCTCCAATTTACGCTTTGGTCACAAATAGGAGTATAGGATGAGTCGGCAACCTTATTTGGGTATGAGTTAACATAATATGATCTTTTTAAAAGGGAGATTTTCCCTGGACAGTTACAGTAAGTGGCAGTTCATCAGTGCTTTACGTAATTAGTTTGTGATGACTTTGCTCTCTCTCTGAATATTCACTCTATGTGGTTTAAATCTTCTATCCCATATGGTTGATTTGAATATGTCGGACCTGTCTTGTAAGCCCATATGGGCCTATGCTTAACACTGTGATACGGAGAGGAGGGTGAAGGAATGGAAAACTTGGGAAAGGAGGAAGGACTTCTGCTCTCTCAGTAACACTCTCATCGCAGCGGATGTTAAACTCTTGTGCTCTTAAGTAAAAGTTTAACTCTAGTTCACCCCTATTATACCCAAACAGTGACTGAGTCATTTGAACTTAGGAAGACAGGAAAAGCTGCTGGGAAAATCACGTCTTCGTTGTCTTGCTCTGTTATTACCGGGTGAATCGCAAACATCTTTTTATTTACTGCATTCCATTAACCCGCCCGGCTCTCAGCTGATATGGGGCCTTGATGGATTGAGTTTGTGGGGTTGGTAGTCAGCTTTGCCTGAGCTACGTGGCAAATTGGCTGTGCTCTTTTTTTTCTTATTCCTTTAGTTTATCCTCTCTTCTCCCTCTTGCCGTAGAAAGAGAGAGACCAGGCTGAGTGAATTGAAGGGGCAATACTAATAAAGTAACAGGCCTGCTCTCCATCTGTGGCTGGATCCCTGCCCCCGTTTAATTGAGGTCACTGCCTTTCTAAATTGTCATGTGCGCTTGTCACCCTGAGCGTGGAACATCTTTACGCTCATCCCAAAAACCCAGGATAAATTATGCATGAACCTCGGGTGCCCCAGTCTCTCACACATGGTGTGCCAAACACACTTCCTGAACCTGTCAGTCCTCGCTCTCTTTACACACACTTTCTCTCCTTCTCTCTTTCCTCCTGTCTTTCCCCTCACCTTTCTCTCTCTCTCTCTCTCTCTCTCTCTCTCTCTCTCTCTCTCTCTCACACTCCTTCATTCTTGTTCTCTTTGTCATAAAATATACATATATACTGTCACTACCTCGCATTTCAACTATGGGGCTCTTTTACATAACCTCTGATATTTAGCATGCAGGCTTTTTTTGGAGAGAGGAGGGCTGTGTCTTTCCAGTAACGTGCAAGCCTGGTCTCTTTCTGGGTTCTGGAGACACGCAGTGCCCTGGTGCTCAAGCTGTTAGCTTGGGAAACGCTCCCCTTCCTATGGGTAGTGTGTGACAGACTAAAGACTAAAGCTGGCTAGGTGCTGGTCTGCCTGAAGCGAAACAGTGTTTAACCCTCTTTCTACCGCGTAGCAGAGTCAACCACTGGGCACGGGATGAACAGATGTGGAGGGTTTCTGTTTAGTGAGTCAACCACTGGGCACGGGATGAACAGATGTGGAGGGTTTATGTTTAGTGAAAATAAAACTCTGACTCCCGAGTGGCGCAGTGGTCTAAGGCACTGCATCGCAGTGCTAGCTGTGCCACTAGAGATCCTGGTTCGAGTCCAGTCTCTGTCGCAGCCGGCCGCGACCGGGAGACCCATGGGCGGCGCACAATTGGTCCAGCGTCGTCCAAGGTAGAGGAGGGTTTGGCCGGCAGGGATGTGGGTTTCGTTTCCCACGGGGGGCCAGTATGAGAAAAATAAATAAAATAAAAAACATGTATGCATTCACTAACTGTAAGTCGCTCTGGATAAGAGTGTCTGCTAAATGTCTAAAATGTAAATTAAAAAATGGTCTGTGTTCTCTTTCTGTGCACTCAGCTGGGGCTGATGTGAATCCTGAGGAGTGCAGAAAGCTGTGTTTGTATCTGGGTAATTACTCCACTTTAGTTCCAGGAAGAAGCCAGCCCATCTACCTGAACTGTGGCTCACCTTGCTCTAACGTTAGTAATTACCCTTTAGAGATTCTCCACCAACCCCATGCACACATCCACCTCTCCTGGGCTAGAAATAGACTCTTCCCCACTGAGACCATCTCGCTGGAGGAATGGGTTATTTCACTTTCTCTCAAAGTCTCCCATTAAACCATGTAGCCTACTCATCCAATTATGTGTTGACTTTGTGCCTTTGTGAAATCACTGTGCAGCTCCTAACAGAACACACCAACATTAAAGTGTGCCATCGTCATTGACCCACCAGGCCAGCTCTATTTGGGCAGAATGCATCACCTGAGCTGACCTGCACACTGATTCATACATTTCTGCCAAGACTGGCCCTCTGGGGCTTCCGTGCCCTTCACACCAGCCCTGACCTCATGACCCTATAAACCCTGAACCATCCACCCATCTCCTCAACCTGATCCCAGGTCCCCGGTTGCATTTGACATTCAATATCCTTCGTCCTGGTTTTTGTTTTCCTCAGCTATAGAGGTACTGTACATGACCTTGAAGAGTTTCTCTATTATCTAGCTGACGTGTGAATGACCCTGTGGCTGTTTATTGGCTTGGTGAATCCAAGGTTGTCTGTGTAGAACTGGGAATCTTTGCAGAGACACAGCTCTGTTCTCAGTAATAGGAACCCAATTCCTTCCAGTTCTCTGCTGCCAATGACTGGAACGAACTGCAAAAATCTCTGAAGCTGGAGACTCTTATCTCCCTCACTAACTTTAAGCATCAGTTGTCAGAGCATCTTACCGATCACTGCACCTGTACACAGCCCATCTGTAATTAGCCTACCCAACAACCTCATCCCCATATTGTTAATTATTTTGCTAATTTGCACCCCAGTATCTCTATTTGCACATCATCTTCTGCACATCTATCACTCCAGTGTAAATACTAAATTGTAATTATTTTGCACTATGGCCTATTTATTGCCTTACCTCCATAACTTACTACATTTGCACACACTGTATATAGATTTTCTATTGTGTTATTGACTGTACGTTTTGATTATCCAAATGTAACTCTGTGTTGTTGTTGTTTTTTATCGCACTGCTTTGCTTTATCTTGGCCAGGTCGCAGTTGTAAATGAGAACTTGTTCTCAACTGGCTTACCTGGTTAAATAAAGGTTAAAAAAACAAAATGTAATGGTGTGTGTGAGCTACTTGTTAACAGTTATCAGCGGTGGTGCTTTACACCTCTGCCTGTAGTTGTGCAAACATCGCAACACACACACACGTACACACGCACACGTGTGTACATACACACACGCACACATGTACTGTACACACACACACACACATATGTACTGTACACACACACACACACACACACACACACTGAACACCGCAACCACAAGGAGTGGTACTCTCAGGGGCGTGAAACGGTGTGTGTGTGTTTGCACCTGCGTAAATCGTTCATCAATCACACTGTAACAAGTCTTAGCAGTGGTTTGTTTATCTGCATTTAGCAGACAAAATGGAGAATCGACTTGATTTAAAGCGCAATTCCACTGCAGGCTTTCCTGCTTCATTACGCCAATCTCTCTCTCTCTCTCTCTCTTTTTTTTTCTCTCTTTCTTGTTGTGCACTCCAAAGCTGAAGTTCCCTCCTCCTCCCTTCCAGTGCTCCCTCTCTCCCCCTCTTTCTTCCCAGGTAGGCCTTCTCCTTGGTGAGGAGAGGGGGAGCGGCGCGCTCAGAGCTAACTGACATGAAGACAGGTCCCTAGGCAGGGCAACCCGTGCAATAGTGGGAGTCCCCGAGCTGTGCAGCTTGTTTGTGAGGCGTTTTGTATCAGATGGGTCCGGGGGGAGGAGAGGTGATATGGGGAGGTACAGTGTTCTGCTGTAAATTGGATGTCCCTTGTGCCTTGTCAGGTGAGGTGTACGTGCGCCCCCTGACAGAGAGCAGTGTGGAGGGAGACAGGGGAGAGGGAGACAGAAGGTGGGAAAAGAGGGAGAGTGGGGGGTGCACTGAGAAAGGCCTCAACTCTCTTCAGACTGCAAGAGGAGGTATTGACCACTCTTTCTGTCCTTGGTTGTTAATGGTTATTTATATTCCCAACAGCACCATTTATGACATAGAGGGGTTTGATTACATGTGTGGTTAGAATAAGACACATTGTTAAAGCATTTTTTCCTTCTGTTTTTTATTGTTGAATGGAAGTACCGAGTTTAAGTATATAATTGACTCGGAAGTCATTTATCTTCTGCTTATTGATTCCATCTAGAATTTAACTTTCAGATCTTACTGACTCCATTATAAAGTAATAACCCCCAGTCAATAAATGGAGCTCTCAAGTAATGTGTATATTGAATGTAGGTTTATTGGAATGCACCATTAGGCGGTGGTAGTCTGGGGTGGGGGTGCATATATCATCATGTCTGTGTTCAGTCAGCAGTGATGGGAACAGAATAGGGGACAAACCACTCTCCGTCAGGTCCAGTAAATTCATCATCTCGTTTTTATCCCCCCTCTAATGGGTCTCTCAAGGATGAGTGTATAGCATAAGGTGAATTATGGCCCGGTGTCAATCTGTTTAAATTGAAATGAGATGTAATTTTCTCTTCCGAGGCGAGAGAGAGAGGGAGAGATGGGGAGATTGAGAGGGAGAGGCAAAGAATGAGTGATTTAGATGGATAAAGTAATGAGTGATTTAGATGGATAAAGGAATGAGTGATTTAGATGGAAATCAGGTCAGATATGCACAAGCAAATAAAATGAAAATAGAGCTGAATCCAATGCTATGTACAGTGGGGGAAAAAAGTATTTAGTCAGACACCAATTGTGCAAGTTCTCCCACTTAAAAAGATGAGAGAGGCCTGTCATTTTCATCATAGGTACACGTCAACTATGACAGACAAATTGAGAAAAAAAAATCCAGAAAATCACATTGTAGGATTTTTTATGAATTTATTTGCAAATTATGGTGGAAAATAAGTATTTGGTCACCAACAAACAAGCAAGATTTCTGGCTCTCACAGACCTGTAACTTCTTCTTTAAGAGGCTCCTCTGTCCTCCACTCGTTACCTGTATTAATGGCACCTGTTTGAACTTGTTATCAGTATAAAAGACACCTGTCCACAACCTCAAACAGTCACACTCCAAACTCCACTATGGTCAAGACCAAAGAGCTGTCAAAGGACACCAGAAACAAAATTGTAGACCTGCACCAGGCTGGGAAGACTGAATCTCCACTATGGCCAAGACCAAAGAGCTGTCAAAGGAACAAAATTGTAGACCTGCACCAGGCTGGGAAGACTGAATCTGCAATAGGTAAGCAGCTTGGTTTGATGAAATCAACTGTGGGAGCAATCATTAGGAAATGGAAGGCATACAAGACCACTGATAATCTCCCTCGATCTGGGGCTCCACGCAAGATCTCACCCCGTGGGGTCAAAATGATCACAAGAATGGTGAGCAAAAATCCCAGAACCACACGGGGGGACCTAGTGAATGACCTGCAGAGAGCTGGGACCAAAGTAACAAAGCCTACCATCAGTAACACACTACGCCGCCAGGGACTCATCCTGCAGTGCTAGACGTGTCCCCCTGCTTAAGCCAGTACATGTCCAGGCCTGTCTGAAGTTTGCTAGAGTGCATTTGGATGATCTAGAAGAGGATTGGGAGAATGTCATATGGTCAGATGAAACCAAAATATAACTTTTTGGTAAAAACTCAACTCGTCGTGTTTGGAGGACAAAGAATGCTGAGTTGCATCCAAAGAACACCATACCTACTGTGAAGCATGGGGGTGGAAACATCATGCTTTGGGGCTGTTTTTCTGCAAAGGGACCAGGACGACTGATCCGTGTAAAGGAAAGAATGAATGGGGCCATGTATCGTGAGATTTTGAGTGAAAACCTCCTTCCATCAGCAAGGACATTGAAGATGAAATGTGGCTGGGTCTTTCAGCATGACAATGATCCCAAACACACCGCCCAGGCAACGAAGGAGTGGCTTCGTAAGAAGCATTTCAAGGTCCTGGAGTGGCCTAGCCAGTCCCCAGATCTCAACCCCATAGAAAATCTTTGGAGGGAGTTGAAAGTCTGTGTTGCCCAGCGACAGCCCCGAAACATCACTGCTCTAGAGGAGATCTGCATGGAGGAATGGGCCAAAATACCAGCAACAGTGTGTGAAAACCTTGTGAAGACTTACAGAAAACGTTTGACCTGTGTCATTGCCAACAAAGGGTATATAACAAATTATTGAGAAACTTTTGTTATTGACCAAATACTTATTTTCCACCATAATTTGCAAATAAATTCATAAAAAATCCTACAATGTGATTTTCTGGAAAGAAAATTCTCATTTTGTCTGTCATAGTTGATGTGTACCTATGATGAAAATTACAGGCCTCTCTCATCTTTTTAAGTGGGAGAACTTGCACAATTGGTGGCTGACTAAATTATTTTTTCCCCCACTGTATGTAGTTACATGTAAAGAGAGAGGGGGCGGAGAGAGAGAGAGAGAGAGGAGGGAGAGGGAGAGGGAGAGGGAGAGAGTTTTTAAATAAAGAAAATACCTTTATTGGCCCAAATACTTACATCATTAAAACACAAACTTTATGTCATTTTAACAGACTAGAAAGTAAAAATCAAGCCCCCCTCCTCGTCCACTGCACATAGGACCCCCCGATACCCCCACAAAATCCCCCAGAAGGATCACCAGACCCCATATACATGCTCCAGTTTCAGCTGAGCCCGCACTAGCCCCAGTAGCACAGCTCTGGGGTCCGTACACCGTGCCCCCTTCATCTCATGTTTCCTAGTCTTCCAGATGTATCTTTTTGCCTGCCACAACAGGTAATTTACTAGACAGTCCCTAAGCCTATTTGCTACACTATACCTAGGCCCTCCAACATACAGGTCCACAGTCAGCCCCAACCCTAGGCCTGTACATCACCCACCCAGGACAGAAAACACCCCTACCAGCCTGGAACAAGATAAAAACAGATGCTGCACTGTCTCCTCCTACCCACAGAACAGACACCCCCTCCCCACTGATGGATCAAGGTGCGACACATATCTGTTCGTAGCGATAGCCACATGAATAATCCTCCACTGAAGATCAGCAATACACTTCTCTATGGGAGCCTTATACGGGGAGTGCCAACATCCCCTCAGAGAAGAGCCCGGTCCCATCCCCCCCCGGCCACCCATTGCCCTCAGCACATGCAGATGATCTTCCTGAGCCACCTTCACAGCCACCGCGTACAGAGCCTTTTTGCTGGCTGTGCAAAAGGCCCCCAGCTCCGGAGTCTTGAACTATAGGATCATTCTCTCACCCTCCTGGTATTTCTCTGCAGTGGCAGCAATGGTGAAAGGAGGTAGGTCAGTGTCATTCGTGGTTAGACGGTCCAGTCTTTGTCTTCTCCCCAGCAGCTCTCTGAATGAGCCTGGTAGTGCAGCAAGGACCCACTCCACCACCTGCTGCAGCAGCCTGGATTACTTTATGGATGAAGCCTCAGCCAGGTCGCTAGCAGATTTACACCCAGCTTCTTCTTGCAGGTCACCCAACTTAGTGAACCCTGCTCTCACAAGCCTGGCCCGCAAGCTGTCAGAGGTCAGCACTCTGGTCTGGATGAGTGGGTTGTGAAACAGTGGCTCCTCCATTTTTTCCATTCTCCTGGTCGTGAAACGTTTCTGTAAACAGATAGTATTTTTCCACGACAAAAGCACAGCGCGGTAGAACGGAGTAATGACTGACATATCGACCTGCTCCAGATCCAACAGGAATAAGTGCCTGTCATACCCAAGGTCCCCTGCTCTCCTCAGAACAGCCCAAGCAGTGTCTCTCTAGCACACCCCCTGCTGGTACAGAAGTCTCTGTGCAACTTGTAGATGGAAAGCTGTCACTCTGGACCCAATGTCCACAAGCCTTTGGCCCCCCTCATGCAAAGAGAGGTCAGTGTCACGTCTACAAGCTGCACATAGACTTCTGTACCAGCATGGGGTGTGCTGGAGAGACACTGCTGGCGTGTCTAGTGTTGGCCAGGCCAAAATAAATCCACCAGTAACCTCTGCAGTTGCTTGACGAGACTCTGTGGGGGGGTCCAACACCATCAACCTGTGCCAGAGCATTGAAGTAGCCAAGTTGTTAGCGACCAGGACCCTTCCCCTGAAAGACATCAGTGGTAACAACCACCGCCATTTAGACAACTTAGCTTCAACTTTGTCCACCAACCCCTCCCAATTTCTATCCTGAAACTCTGAGGTCCCCAAGAACACCCCTAAGAACTTCAAACCTACTCTGTCCCACTGTAGTCCCCCAGGAAGACTAGGAGATCCTGCTCTGGCCCACCTCCCCATAATCAGACCCTCACTCTTCTCCCAGTTCACCTTAGCTGATGCTGTCTGCTCAAACAACACTAAAGCCCTGCTAACCTTATCTACATCTCCCTCCCCTTTTAATAAACACTGTTACATCATCAGCGTAAACCGACAATGAAGCCACTCCCCACCTACTGCCCCTGGAACTGACCACCCCTGCAGCCTCCCACCTACTGCCCCTGGAACTGACCACCCCTGCAGCCTCCCACCTACTGCCCCTGGAACTGACCACCCCTGCAGCCTCTCCCTCAGCCTACACAGCAGTGGTTATATGGCTAAACAGTAGATCTGACCTGAGAGTTGACACCCCTGCCTAATCCCTCTCCTAACTGGTATTGGCCAGCTCAGCCCACCCCCCACTTTTACCATAACAGAAGCCCCACAGTACAATAACTTGACCCATGATCTAAACTCACTACCCAGGCCAAACGCTTCCATGGTCCTAAACAGATAGGCATGAAACACTCTATCAAAAGCTTTTTCATTATATATCGAAATGAGTCCCAGATCCTGAGCATACATCCTAGTGATGTTTATCACATCTCTCAAAAGAAACAAGTAGTCCATTATTGTCCGCCCAGGCACACAGTATGCCTGGTCCCTGTGAACTATTGTGTCTAAACAACCTTTCAGCCGATTTGCCAAACACTTGGACAGTGTTTTGTAATCCAAGCAGAGCAACGACACCGGCCCCCTTCCTCGGCAGTAATGACAGCACTGCCCACTGGCAGCTGACTGGTAAAACAGAGTTCTCAAAGGACTCCCGAAAGACCTCCAAGAGGTCCGTCCCCAATACACCCCAGAAATGTTTATAAAACTCAGCTGTCAGTCCATCAACCCCCGGCACACTGCCTGGGTAGAGCTGCTGCACAGCTGCTGTTAGTTCCTGAAACGAAAGATCACCCTCCAGCCCAGCACTCTGCTCAGGCCCGAGCTTAGGCAGCCCCTGTAGAATCTCCTGAGCACACTGAGGATCAGTGTTGCTGTCACCATAGAGGTCTGCGTAGAAGTCCATAGTTATCCTTCTCATCTCCGCTGGATCCGACGTCAGAGACCCTGAAGGACGCTGCAGATGGATGATCTGCTTCTGCTGTGCCGACTGCCTCTCCAGGTTGAAGAAGAACATACTCTGAGCGCACCCTTCACCTGATCTTGTAAAAAAGACCCCAACTGCGTCCGCTTAGCCCTCAACTCCCTTTCTTACCCTGAGTCCTACTGCCCAATAAGGCTATTCTCAATGTCTCTAAATCTTTCTCCAACCTCTGAATAGTAGACCTTAACCTAGCTGTCCCATGAACAGAGGACTGCTGGCAAAACACCCTTATTTGTATTTTCCCCACCTCCCACCATTGTCTTAGGTTCTCAAACTCAGCTTTCCTCCCTTTCCAACTCTCCCGAAAGACAACCATTACAATACTGCAGCAGGTCCTGTCTGAGCTTCTCAAAAAGCTGCGCCCGGTCAGTCTCCCCACTGGGAACTTAGACATTAACAAACAGAAAAGGAAACCCTCCTATTTCTGCCTGCATCACTAACACCCGCCCCTGGCCGTGTGGTGCCAGGATAACAACCTCTCCCTCAACGTGACCAAGACAAAGGAGATGATTGTGGACTACAGGAAAAAAAAGAGGACTGAGCACGCCCCCATTCTTATCGACAGGGCTGTAGTGGAACAGGTTGAGAGCTTCAAGTTCCTTGGTGTCCACATCAACAACGAACTATCATTGTCCAAACACACCAAGACAGTCGTGAAGAGGGCACGACAAAGCCTATTCCCCCTCATGAGACTGAAAAGATTTGGCATGGGTCCTCAGATCCTCAAAAAATTCTACAGCTGCACCATCGAGAGCATCCTGACTGGTTGCATCACCGCCTGGTATGGCAACTGCTCGGCCTCCGACCGCAAGGCACTACAGAGGGTAGTGCGTACGGCCCAGTACATCACTGGGGCCAAGCTTCCTGCCATCCAGGACCTCTATACCAGGCGTGTCAGAGGAAGGCCCTCAAAATTGTCAAAGACTCCAGCCACCCTAGTCATAGACTGTTCTCTCTGCTACCGCACGGCAAGCGGTACCGGGGTGCCAAGTCTAGGTCCAAAAGACTTCTCAACAGCTTCTACCCCCAAGCCATAAGACTCCTGAACAGCTAATCATGGCTACCGGAACTATTTGCACTGCCCCCCCCACCCCATCTTTTTACGCTGCTGCTACTCTGTTAATTATTTATGCATAGTCACTTTAACTCTACCCAAGCGACAGAGGATCCATCAGTGCCACGCTCGCCCCGCTCCCTGTGTGTGCATGCCTGCCGCTTATGTCCAATTTCCCCACTCTCAAAACACTTCAGACTACCTGTGGTCGCATAAACCATGTAGGCTTACTCCTCATACCTCACCTGGTACAAAATATGTAAAGTTTGAAAACCTACCTTCTAGCCTACAAGCGGTAACATGTTTCTAGCCTACAAGCGGTAACATGTTTCAACAGTGGGTTTTTACATCCAAGTAATAACACTCTCATTGGGCTGGCAAATTTCCTGTAAGGTGCGAGCTCTCGCATCAGGTTGCCATCAGGAATGAACGGTGGCACATTGGATATAGTAACCCTCGTAGCCGGGGAGAAAAGTGACGTGATTTGCAAAAAACACAATTTAAAGTAACACCTGTCTCAACCAGCCGGTTGACAAGGCAAACCTCTTTCAGAAACATAACCACTGCTTTATTAATTTGCGAAGCAATTGAAAGATTTTCATGGCCAACCTGTTCTCCCACAGCGAGGAGAACATCCTCCACCGTCACATTTGGCTCAGGCATACACCTGAACCCATGGCGGAGAGACAGGGCGGCGTCTCCACGTGAGACTCCATCCCCATTCCCACCAAACAAATGTCCCCCAAGCGACTAACTCACCCAACAATGTAGGCTATATAACCACTAAAACAAATCACATAACCTAAAATCATGCAGGGGGAAAAAAGATAGGAAACAAGAAAGAAATTAGCTAAAAAAAGGGACAGCAAACCCTCTCACCACCCATAGCACCCTCACACAACCAACTCCAGAGAGAGAGAGAGAGAGAGAGGTGAGGGCCACCATTGTAAGTAGTTGACACGCTGTTTCCCGTTGATGAAAGTGGGTGGATTCCTCTTGTCTTGCAACATGCAGATAATCATGTCACCCGCGCCCCCTCTAACTCCATCGGAAGAGGTTTGGTGTGTATAGATAATTTCCTCTCTGTTCTCTCAACTCTCTCTCTCTGCACCCCTTTGATGTGTGTGATCTGCGTGGGGTGAGACAGGTTTGGTTTGACACACACACACGTGCATGTGCATTTGCACGCAAGCAGACACAGACTCACAGTGATATAGGGTTTGATTTTTGGAATTTCATCAGATAAGAAACTCCCTATCAAAAACAAATCCCAATTCCTCAGTCATACAATGTTAGTGACTCTGGGCTCCTTTCATCTCCAGACCTTTTAATATTATCTTTATACTCATTACTCAAGTTTAACGGTGTACTCGTTGTCATTAATGTACAGCTGTGGTTTAGTGTGTTCAGACATTACATAATTCAGTCTGAGACACATTTCAGTTTGTAGAGGAGAGATAACTGAAAACAATGCTTCCGTCTTCCTATGCTCCTTCCATAAGCTTTATCGAGATACCATAATTTCATGTATCATTGATACCAAGTTACACCCACCATAACTCTCCCTTCCCCCCAGCCCACACACCCCTTAACCCCCTAACCCTCACCCTAGTTCCCCCTAATCTTAAACTTAATAATTTGATTTGGTTGTCCCTGGAGAAATACATTTCCCAGGTATGTTTTATCTCCTGCAAAAAATAAGTTCCAGCAGCTCTAGTCATTTATTAGCTGGATTCACCTCACCACTCTGCCGCCTTATCGTAAATTACTGGGAGCCGTTAACACCAGGGATTTTACTTACAAATGTCTAATTTGGGGAACATTTAGCTTCATCACAGTGAGTCTGAGCGGATGACTTCGCAACCCTGTGTCACGCTGTGACTGAGGTGTGGCTACGCTCTGGAAAATACGATTTTTTATTTTCTGCTCCCTTGCTCTCCACAGAGGGTGAGTTTTGTACCTTGTTTTTAAGGCTATGGGAAATGTATCTCAGGCATCTAGCAGAGATTCAGCTCATTTTAGAGTCAGAGTACCTTGCCAGGTACTTTGGCAGTATTTGACTGGACGTGACAGCTGGATTAGGGGTTAGGGAAAATAGGATTTTGAATGGGACTGAATTGTGTGTCACCGGGCCTCCCGAGTGACGCAGCGGTCTAAGGCACTGCATCGCAGTGCTAGAGGCATCACTACAGACCCCGGTTCGATCCCAGGCTGTGTCGCAGCCGGCTGCGACCGGGAGACCCATGAGGCGGCACACAATTGGTCCAGTGTCGTCCGGGTTAGGGGAGGGTTTGGCCGGCCGGAATGTCCTTGTGCCATCGCGCTCTAGCGACTCCTGTGGTGGGCCGAGCGCATGCACGCTGACTTCGGTCGGCAGTTGTACAGTGTTTCCTCTAACACACTGGTGCGGCTGGTTTCCGGGTTAAGTGAGTAGTGTGTCAAGAAGCAGTGCGGCTTGGCAGGGCCGTGTTTCGGAGGACGCATGGCTCTCGACCTTCGCCTCTCCCGAGTCTGTACGGGAATTGCAGCGATGGACAAGACTATAACTACCAATTGGGGAGAAAAGGGGGTAAAAAATTTAACATTTGACCCCAAAAAATGTGTGTGTGTGGAGTGCCCTTTGTAAACCCAAATTCATCACAAAATGAAATCTCTGTGATAAATATCTTGAAACGTGCATACATACACACAGTGGTGCCTGGAGAAGTGGGTATACTCTAATTCCAATTTTATTCCAAACGGCCCGCCCAGCTAAGGAAAGGCGCCCTGTGTGAAAAAGTCTATGAGAAGCAGTGACATACAGTGCATTCGGAAAGTATGATATTTTTCCACATTTTGTTACGTTAGAGCCTTATTCTAAAATGGATTAAGTAAAACATTTTCCTCATCAATCTACACACAGGACCCCATAATGACAAAGTGAAAACAGGTTTTTAGAAATGTTTGCAAATTTATACAAAATTAAAAACAGAAATAACCTATTCACATAAGTGTTCAGACCGTTTGCTATGAGACTCGAAATTGAGCTGAGATGCATCTTGTTTCCATTGATCGTCCTTGAGATGTTTCTACAACTTGATTGGAGTCCACCTGTGGTAAATTCAATTGATTGGACATGATTTGGAAAGGCACACACCTGTCTATATAAGGTCCCACAGTTGAGCAAAAACCAAACCATGAGGTTGAAGGAATTGTCTGTAGAGCTCCGAGACAGGATTGTGTCGAGGCACAGATCTGCGGAAGGGTACCGACATTTTTTCTCTGGTCTGATGAAACCAAGATTGAACTATTTGGCCTGAATGCCAAGCGTCACGTCTGGAGGAAACCTGGCACCATCCCTACGGTGAAGCATGGTGGTGGCAGCATCATGCTGTGGGGATGTTTTTCAGCGGCAGGGACTGGGAGACTAGTCAGGATTGAGGGAAAGATGAACGGAGCAAAGTACAGAGAGATCCTTGATGAAAACCTGCTCCAGAGTGCTCAGGACCTCAGACTGGGGCGAAGGTTCACCTTCCAACAGGACAACGACCCTAAACACACAGCCAAGACAATGCAGGAGTGGCTTCGGGACAAGTCTCTGAATGTCCTTGAGTGGCCCAGCCAGAGCCCGGACTTGAACCCGATCGAACACCTCTGGAGATACCTGAAAATCAAATCAAATCAAACTTTATTTGTCACATGCACCGAATACAACAGGTGTAGACCTTACCGTGAAATGCTTACTTACAAGCCCTTAACCAACAATGCATTTTTAATAAAATAGAGTTAAGAAAATATTTACAAATAAACTAAAGTAAACATTTTTTAAAACAAAAATAACACAATAAAATAACAATAATGAGGCAATATACAGGGGGTACCGGTACCGAGTCAATGTGCAACCTGTTTTTGTTTTGTTATAATGGGATATTGTGTGTAGAATGATGAGGGAAAAAACGATTGAATCCATTTTAAAATAAGGCTGTAACGTAACAAAATGTGGAAAAAGTCAAGGGGTCTGAATACTTTCCGAATGGACTGTACACTCTGAATAATCTAAAATGATAAATCCCATATTGGTATTTCACAGTCAGGCCAACACAAGCTGTACTGTGTAGTAAGCAAATAGTAGGCCTACTAATGAAACAGATAAACTGTGTCAGAAATTCACAGGTTTCAGATTTCCCCAATATTTTTCAGGTTTTCGTTCTCAAGTCACAAATTTTTTTTTTTGACAGAAAAACTGCAAAATGTATGTTCTAAGTCCATAACAATGCTTAAACCACATCAGGAGACCACTTTTGAGGTCTGTGAAAAATCTAATACATTTTGATAGGCTACTTTGTAGCTAGTTAACATTTACTAGAGGTTTTTGGGAAAGCCTTTCCATCTACCAGAAGACAGTTAGGTCTATCATTAGCATCGCTATATTTTTCCTGTTCCTTAATTGTTTGAAACCTGGATGTTTTACTTCATATTATGATGCATGTCTTACCTTGCTTCAAAGTAGCCTATAGTCAAAATCCCACCATACAAACGTGGAGGCAATTATTTGTATAAAGACTTAGTCATTATGCGTTCTCCTGTTCTATTGGTTCTCTTTAAACTTTCTTTCATTGTCTAGCAGCCAAAGCCATTATCCTAATCATATTAGCAACTTATGATAGTTGTTGCATCTTTAAATCCCCCCTCTTTCTAACAGATATTTCCATCTCTGTCCATGAAACCTCTTGCATATGCGGTGTGCATTTTAGAATGGTGTTTTACCGCAAATTGCATTTTGGAACCTACTGCCGTGTGTACATTGCTGCGCCTAAAATGTGAAGAAATGATAGTTTATCAACATTTCAAGCTAAACATTCCGATCTGTTCCATCAGCCCTATTAATTTATATGCCGTATACCTCCACTACACTACTTTGATACCTATCAGTGGGGATTAAGACGTGAGTATACGCAATGCCCACTGAAAGATAAGTGGGTATACGGCGTATACCTGCATATACCCTCCACTACACCACTGCATACACAAAAAGGCTTGCAGCGCTCTCTCCACATGTACTGGAGGATATCTCCCACCCAGGTCTGGCGCCACCAGATGGTTGTTCAGCCAGAAAGCAGTGGGTTTGTCATTAGCAGAGGGCAGGGGGTGTGGGCGATGGGTTCCAGGAGGGGGGTGGGTGAGGGGCTCTGTTGCGTTGAAACCTAGGAGGGGGGAATCACCTCGCCTGGGCGTTAATCGAATTTCACTGTGTCCGGCACTGATCCACATCCCATACTGCAGTATTACACTCTGCAACTTCTGCTCTTGCCAAAACTCTGTTTATCGGCTCTCCAATGCAATTTAATACACACCCCAAAGAACCCTTTCTCTGGTGCTGGGCATGCAGCTTTAACATTCAGGTGTCTTAATCTTGTCAGGAGGAATGCATGAATCCCTCAGATCTCCATTTCAATGCTCACCACGGCCGCAAAGGTGGCCATATTTGTCAGAAAAAACTGAGAAACAGAACCCAGGGAGAATAATCTCTGAGAGAGAGAGAGAGAGAGAGAAAGAGACAGAGACCGAGACCAATACAAGCACACAAAGAAGCATATTATTAATAATTATACTTCACCTTACCCTTGCAGGTTAGTCTTGGGTGGGATGAATACACAAGTCAATGAACACCTCGACATGCAAAGCACTCTGGGAGAGGTCGTAGGTCAGGAAATGGGGGAATACGGGAGTATCGCTGTGCGTCATAGAAAGAGCAGATGATTCATTAACTATGCTTTTACGATGGTGTATGGGTTGAACATAAAGACCCTGAGGCCGTTTCAGTATTGGAGCTACATTGAGCTGATCTTGACCCCTAAGTCTCTGGCTTGCAGGAGCAGCGAAGGTCTAGGCCAGGGGTGTCAAACTCATTTTAGCTCAGGGGCCACATGGAGGAAAATCTATTCCCAAGTGGGCCGGACCGGTAAAATCATGGTGTATATATAACTTAAAAACAACAACTTCAGATTGTTTTCTTTGTTTTAATACTATCAACATAAAACATAAAGCTGGAGCCTGAGGACAGTGTGTCCAAAATAGTACAAGCACAACATCACTATTAATCATAAAACACCTCAAGTTTATTTGAAAATTCTAAAGAAAAAGAACACACAAACACACAATGCCTCAGTGATTCACAGAACTGTTTCACAGATCACAGAACTATATCAGGGTGTCATTTCTCAGGCAGAAATGTAGATACAAATAATGAAATCCTGTTCCCCAAACAAGTGCAAGAACCACAGAGTCAAGAATAGGTTAAATATACAAATACAAAAAAATCAATTAAAAACAATAGCACATCAACATAAAAACATATAAACATAAAGCTGGAGCCTGAGGACAGTGTGTCCAAAAGCACAACGTCACTATTAATCATAAAACACCTCAAGTTATTTGAAATTCTGAGGACAAACAACACACAAACACACAATGCCTCAGTGATTCACAGAAGTATATCACAGATCACAGAACTATATCAGGGTGTCTCATGCAGCACTTTAAGTGGGGTTGCATAGTTTATTTGACTCCTGATACCTGGCATCTTTTAGCTTTCACCAGCGCATCAATATCAGGCGTCACATCCTGAGTGGCAGCCAACTTCAGGATGTGATTCAAGTGCTTGTGCGCAGCTTTGTTTTATTTATGCTCATTACAGAGAACTTGCTCACAAAGATATGTGGTTCCAAACATGCACAACAGTTTTGCAGCGAGGGCTGTCAAGTTGGGGTAACCTGGCAAGAGATTCTGATAAAATGTGTCCAAGCCAGCTGCGGCAAATTTGCCCTTCAAATCCGAGTCACACTGCAAGTATATTATTTCAAGTTGGATGCTGACAGGCAGATCAGAGGGATTCACGGTTAATGGCGAACAAAAAACGTTGAAGTCTTTCTCCAGTTCACCAAAAATCTGAAAGCGTTGCTCAAACTCCCTTAACAGTCCCGTTATTTTATCTTTGAACCGCTTCATGTCTGCCACATGTTGGGTCGCGCACACATTTTTCAGACAGGGGAAGTGAGCTGCATCACCACCGGCGAGTTGCGTCTCCCACAATGACAGCTTCAACTTGAAAGAACGTATGCTGTCATAATACTGCGTGGCAACTTTGTTGCACCCTTGCAGCTGTTTGTTCAGGTTATTCAGGTGCTCTGTAACATCCACCATAAATGCAAGGTCCTGCATCCATTCTGCGGAATGAAATTCTAACACTGGTTTGCCCTTTTCTTCCATGAACTGTTCAATTTCTTCTCATAAATCAAAGAAACGCCTCAGCACAGCACCTCGGCTTAACCATCTTACCTCAGTGTGGTATGGCAGGACATAGATGTGGTCTTTCTCTCTGAGAAGGCTGTCAAACTGACGTTGATTCAGGCTTCTGGATCGGATGAAATTAACAGTTTGGATGACCACCTTCATGACGTTATCCATCTTTAATGACTTGCAACACAAAGCCTCCTGGTGCAAAATACAGTGAAAAGTCCAAAAATCACGTCCTCCATTTGCAGATTGCACTTTCTCTCTGAACTTTGTCACGACGCCTGCTTTTTTCCCGATCATTGAGGGCGCACCATCTGTAGCCAGGCTGACAGCGCGGGACCAGTCCACTCCGACCCTGTCCAGCGCGCTGACGAGTGCAGTGAAAATATCAGCTGCTGTCGTTGTATCTGTCATCGGCACCAACTCCACGAACTCCTCGGTGACGGTCAATGTGTCATCAACTCTGCGGATGAAAATGGCCAGTTGTGCAACATCTGTAATGTCCGTGCTTTCATCAATTGCAACCGAAAACGCAATAAATTACTTTACTTTTTGCTTCAACTGGCTGTCCAAATCCACTGACAGATCGGAAATCCTGTCTGCAACTGTGTTTCTTGTCAGGCTGATATTTGCAAAAGCCTGGTGCTTTTCAGGGCACACAATCTCCGCTGCCTTCATCATGCATGTTTTTACAAATTCATCCTCACTAAATGGTTTTGAAGCCACTGCAATTTCATTAGCAATGAGGTAGCTAGCTTTCCCTGCAGCGCCACTGATGTCTCGGCTGTGAGTAAACACAGACTGCTGTTTCTTCAGACCCGCCAACAGTTCATTCACCTTCTCTCTTCTCCGCTGTCCTTGAAAGTTGTCATATTTGTCGGCATGAAGACTCACATAGTGGCGACGAAGGTTATATTCTTTCAGCACTGCAACATGCTGTGAACACACCAAACATACAGCTTTCCCATTCAATTCCGTGAATAAATAGAAGGATGACAATTTTTCTTGGAACACTCTGCACTCTGCGTCCACTTTTCTCTTTTTGACAGAGACATATTGGGGCAATGAGGGTGCCAAAGCACATAATGTTAAAAGTAGAAGCCGTAATAAATATCGCGGGCAAAACAAAGTAGCTCATCCGGACTGGCTGCACTTGCTTGACCTATTTGCTCTGCCCCGGTATAAACAGTTTGCTTGCTTAACACAATTGCTATTGCGCCATCCAGTGGACACAATTGGAACAGCAGTTTCTTTTATTGAAAAATTGCAGCTCATTTATACTTTACAAAATCATCTCGCGGGCCGGATTAAACCCGTTTGCGGGCCTGATCCGGCCCGCGTGCCGGACGTTTGACACCCCTGGTCTAGGCTATTGATTCTGAATTACTCATCAGATGGCTTTTGCAAGATGCCTATAATCTCAGAGTCAGACACTGACTCAAGTATGCATTTCATTTGTCTACTGTATACCGTTACTCTCTCCATTAGTCTTTACAGTAACATGACTGACTTCTGTATGAAAATACCAGTGTACTAAAACATGAGAGTGAAGGCTGTTATACATTACCCTTTCTATTGAATGCTCTGTCTCTTTCAATCTGAAGAGGATCTGCCCTTGTTACAGTGAAGCATATGAGCTGGCGTCATCCACTGGTTACGTATTCATCCCTGACACTCAATAAAATGAGTCCTAATAGCTGAAAGGAAGCTATGGCAAAGAGGTTTGATGCAATAGGTGCTAATACATTCACCATGCCATGACGCAATAACAGGGTAATGAAGTGTTTCCCAAACTCGGTCCTCGGGACCCCAAGGGGTGCATGTTTTGGATTTTTCCCTAACACTACACCCCTTGGGGTCCCAAGGACCGAGTTTGGGAAACCCTGGGGTAATGTGTACATGTCAATGACTGCCTATAGTATGGGGGTGCTCTTTGTTTCTTGTCTTCCTTCAACCCTCTCCCTCTCTCTTTCTCTCTCTCTCTCTGGCTATGAATGTGTGTGTATGCCATCGTGCGTCCTTGTGTGTTTGAATGTGTGTGTGTGTGTGTGTGTGTGCGTGTATGTGCCTGTGTGTGTGTGTGTATGTGTGTGTGTGTGTGTTTTCCTGACTGCAGAGAGCCCCAGTGCATTAACTTTGGGGGAATGCGCTAGCTAGCTCTGTGGCCCATGCCCAGCTTTTGTATGTTATTGAGAGCAGGAAGCAGGAAGTGCTGTGCTATTTCAGGGTCCCTCTGTCTTTACGCCTCTGCTCTGGGGTCAGTCCATCCTGCCCTGGTACCCCACCCCACTCAACCTTCCTGATTGCCCCTTTTCTGGTCAGAGTGGTATATTATGAATCTAAAAAGAGGAGTTAGCGAGCTAACTTTGGTCAACTCTGAGTTCAACTCTGGATAACCGTTGGCACAAAACTGGCTCACCTTTTAGCCAGGTACATTTCTATGGCAATGAATCCTTCAGAACTAATCTGCTAACTCAGGCCAAAGCTGTCATCAAGGCAAAGGGTGGCTACTTTGAAGAATAACAAATATCAAATATATTTTGATTTGTTTAACACTTTTTTGGTTACTACATGATTCCATATGTGTCATTTCATAGTTTTGATGTCTTCACTATTATTCTACAATGTAAAAATAAAGAAAAACCCTGGAATGAGTAGGTGTGTCCAAACTTTTGACTGGTACTGTATATGTATATACAGTGCATTCGGAAAGTATTCAGACCCCTTCCCTTTTTCCACATTTTGTTATGTTACAGCCTTATTCTAAAATGGATTAAATAAATACCAATCCTCATCAATCTACACACAATACCCCATAATGACAAAGCGAAAACAGGTTTTTAGAAATGTTTGCACATTTATAAAAAATTAAAACAGAAATACCTTATTTACATAAGTATTCAGACCCTTTAATATGAGACTCGAAATTGAGCTCAGGTGCATCCTGTTTCCATTGATCATCCTTGAGATGTTTCTACAACTTGATTGGTGTGGTAAAGTCAATTGATTGGACATGATTTGGAAAGGCACACACCTGTCTATATAAGGTCCCACAGTTGGCAGTGCATGTCAGAGCAAAAACCAAGCCATGAGGTCGAAGGAATTGTCCGTAGAGCTCAGAGACGGGTGTCGTGACGTGACTTACTTTAATGTATGACTGTTATTTATCGAATCACCTAACTATGTTTAATTGTCACTCGATTAAATTAATCATGTAACAATTAACTCATTAGGAATTTGGGGCACCACAGAAGAAGTTGTTTAACGAGTTACCATCTCCCGAATTAAACTCTTAGAAGATATGTTATATATCGATAACTTATCAAATAATTACCTCTTATCAGTCTCATTCTGAACGTCGCATAATCCTTGAACCTGCAAGAACCCTAAACTTATTGATGAATCAGCAATACACAAATTGGCTTAATTATTTATTTAGTAACTAACTAAATAATAACACAATACAAACACACATAGGTTATTGATTACTAACGTAATACAATGAAAACAGGTCCCTAGTGGACTGGACTAACAATCGCATGACTGCTTGGGTAGAAGGAGGGTCAGAGTGGAAGGGAGAGACAGAGATTCAAACTATCGTGGTTACTTTGGAGACTATGCTCACAGTAATCATAATACTTATGCACCCTAATAACGCTCATTCGGATTATAAATGCAACATGTATTTACGTGTAGCTGTCCTCGATAGTTGAGTTGATGATGTAGCCTCTAGTTTGCCCACCAGAGATCCCAATGTCCTTGGTAGAGTTTCTGGTCGTAGTGCTGGTTAGAATGAATACTTCAGATGTACCAGCGGTTCTCTGAGAGGGATTGTCCTTCGTGTCTTTAGTGAAAGTTCTCTAGACGACTATACATGCCAGCTGCAGAATGAAATTATAAGGTCTAGTGCATTGTCTTCTACTTCACCTCGTGTAGTTTCAGAGTTTCTCCATTTCAAAAGTGTGGACTAACGTCTCACGTTTTTTGGTCTTTCTGATCTTGTAGAAATTCTACCATTTGCAACGTTTGGCTCACTCTTCACGTCTGCTGGTCTTCCTTTGGTAATGGAGTTGTAGTTTTAAACCATTTTGTAACGTTTAGCTCACGCTTCACGCTTCTTGGTCTGTAGAGTTTCAACCATTTACAACGTTTAGCTCACGCTTCACGTCTGCTGGTCTAAAGGTTGATTTGTTTTTCAAGGCTTTTTATGCACTCTGGGTAAAAGGGGCGTTCCATCATGTTTACACAATCTCTGATGTCACTCGGGGCGTGGCTAGTCACTGTGCATAGTTTATATGAAAAACTATTATCTCATTAGAAGACTAAAATCACATTCCTATCTTCACCAAAATACTCTCATACTTAACCCTCCCGTTGTCCTAGGGTCAAAATGACCCGCCACTGTGTTGAACCAACTTTATTTAATTTTTATATATTTTTGATCATTTGTGAGAAGGAGGCAGTGATACTTTCTTTAAAGTCTCACTGCCTCCTTCTCACAAATGATCCCCAAAATATAAAAATTAAATAAAGTTGGTTCAACACAGTGGCGGGTCATTTTGACCCTAGGACAACGGGAGGGTTAATCATATATTTTATACAACATTTAGATGTAAACTTGATAGATAGAATATGTACACTTTCCGAGTTACAGTTATAACTTGATACCATCCTTAATGACATCACAAAGTAATAAACAATATGACTATTATTCTTTAGATCCCCACTGACCATTTCCCACATTATTTTAAGTAGGAATATTGTTTTATTATCCACTTTTGGATGTTGGAGTCTTGGCGGGAAGACTTCCTTTGTCTCACAGGGAAATTCTTTCTTCCCATACTAGAGACCAAAATGAGTACTTTTCTGCAAACTATTTATGACCGGCTGTTAAGTCATAAAACTGGACCACAGGAAAGGGGGGGGGTTCAAACCTTTGCCTAGCAGGAATGTTTGATCCTCAAGCCACAGGATTGTGTCGAGGCACAGATCTGGGGAAGGGTACCAAAACATTTCTGCAGGTCCCCAAGAACACAGTGGCCTCCATCATTCTCAAATGGAAGAAGACTCTTCCTAGAGCTGGCTACCCGGCCAAACTGAGCAATTAGAGGAGAAGGGCCCTGGTCAGGGAGGTGACCAACAACCCGATGGTCACTCTGACAGAGCTCCAGTGTTCATCTGTGGAGATGGGAGAACCTTCCAGAAGGACTTGGAATTTGCCAAAAGTCACCTAAAGAACTCTGACCATGAGAAACAAGATTCTCTGGTCTGATGAATCCAAGATTGAACTCTGGCCTGAATGCCAAGCGTCACATCTGGAGGAAACCTGGCAACATCCCTACAGTGAAGCATGGTGGTGGCAGCATCATGCTGTGAGGATGTTTTTCAGCGGCAGGGACTGGGAGACTAGTCAGGATCGAGGGAAAGATAAGTACAAAGAGAGTACAGAGAGATCCTTGATAAAAACCTGCTCCAGAGCACTCAGGATCTCAGCCTGGGGTGAAGGTTCACCTTCCAACAGGACAATGACCCTAAGCACACAGCCAAGACAATGCAGGAGTGGCTTCGGGACAAGTCTTTGAATGTCCTTGAGTGGCCCAGCGCCCGGACTTGAACAAGATTGAACATAATAATAATAATAATATGCCATTTAGCAGACGCTTTTATCCAAAGCGACTTACAGTCATGCGTGCATACATTTTTGTGTATGGGTGGTCCCGGGGATCGAACCCACTACCTTGGCGTTACAAGCGCCGTGCTCTACCAGCTGAGCTCTGGAGAGACCTGAAAATCGCTGTGCAGCGACGCTCCCCATCCAACCTAACAGAGCTTGAGAGGATCTGCAGAGAAGAATGGGAGTAATTCCCCAAATACAGGTGTTCTGAGTAAAGGGTCTGAATACTCATGTACATGTAATATTTCTGTTTTATTATTTTTTATTTTAGCAAAAACTTATAAAAACCAGTTTTTGCTTTGTCATTATGGGTATTGTGTGTTGATGAGGGGAAAAAACGATGTAATCAATTTTAGAATAAGGCTGTAACGTAACAAAATGTGGAAAAAGTAAAGGGGTCTGAATACTTTCCGAATGCACTGTATGTGATGGGATATATAGACATCATGGACAGTATGTGGATATAATATGTAGTATATCTGTAGAATACGTAGGATAGAATAGTAAATATACAGCAATAGTTGAATAGGATGATATTGACTAGAATACGGTATATACATATGAAATTAGTAAAACAGTATGTAAACATTATTAAAGTGACCAGTGTTCCATTATTAAAGTGACCAGTGATTCCATGTCTATGTACATAGGGCAGCAGCCTCTAAGGTGCAGGGTTGAGTAACCGGGTAGTAGCCTGCTAGTGACTGTGACTAAGTTCAGGGCAGGGTACTGGGTGGAGGCCGGCTAGTGATGTCTATTTAACAGCCTTGCGATAGAAGCTGTTTTTCAGTCTCTCGGTCCTAGCTTTGATGCACCTGTACTGACCTCGACTTCTGGATGATAGTGGGGTGAACAGGCCGTGGCTCGGGTGGTTGATGTCCTTGATGATCTTCTTGGCCTTCCTGTGATATCGGGTGCTGTAGGTGTCCTGGAGGGCAGGCAGTGTGCTCCCGGTGATGCGTTGGGCAGACTGCACCACCCTCTGGATAGCCCTGCGGTTGCGGGCGGTGCAGTTGCCGTACCAGGCGGTGATACAGCCCGACAGGATGCTGTCATTGGTGCATCTGTAAAAGTTTGTGAGGGTCTTAGGGGCCAAGCCAAATTTCTTCAGCCTCCTAAGGTTGAAGAGGTGCTGTTGTGCCTTCTTCACCACACTGTCTGTGTGGGTGGACCATTTCAGATTGTCAGTGATGTGTATGCAGAGGAACTTGAAGGTTTTTTACCTTCTCCACTGTGACCCTGTCAATGTGGATGGGGGTGTGTCCCTCTGCTGTCTCCTGAAGTCCACGATCAGCTCCTTCGTTTTGTTGACGTTGAGGGAGAGGTTATTTTCCTGGCACCACTCCGCCAGGGCCCTCACCTCCTCCCTGTAGGCTGTCTCGTCATTGTTGATAATCAGGCCTAGTGCTGTTGTGTCGTCTGCAAACTTGATGATTGAGTTGGAGATGTGCGTGGCCACGCAGTCATGGGTGAACAGGGAGTACAGGAGTGGTCTGAGCACGCACACCCTTGTGGGGCACCTGTGTTGAGGATCAGCGTAGTGGAGGTGTTGTTTTCTTTCTTCACCACCTGGGGGCGGCCCGGCAGGAAGTCCAGAACCCAGTTGCACAGGGTGTGCTTCAGACCCAGGGCCCAGAGCTTAATGATGAGCTTGGAGGGTAATATGGTGTTGAAGTCTGAGCTGTAGTCAATGAACAGCATTCTTACATAGGTATTCCTCTTGTCCAGATGGGATAGGGCAGTGTGCAGTGCGATGGCGATTCCATTGTCTGTAGATCTATTGTGGCGCTATGCAAATTTGTATGGGTCTAGGGTGTCAGGTAAGGTGGAGGTGATATGAACCTTAACTAGCCTCTCAAAGCACTTCATGATGACAGAAGTGAGTGCTACGGGGCGATAGTCATTTAGTTCAGTTACCTTTGCTTTCTTGGGTACAGGAACAATGGTGGCCCTCTTGAAGCAAGTGGGGACAGCAGACTGGGATAGGGAGAGATTGAATATGTCCGTAAACACTCCAGCCAGCTGGTCTGCGCATGCTCTGAGGACCCGGCTAGGGATGCCGTCTGGAGGGCCTCCTGAGTGGCGCAGCGGTTTAAGGCACTCAGTGATTCTCTCGTTAACACAGGTGAGATTGTTGACGAGGACAAGGCGGGAGATCACTCTGTCATGCTGATTGAGTTAGAATAACAGACTGGAAGCTTTAAAAGGAGGGTGGTGCTTGAAATCATTGTTCTTCCTCTGTTAACCATGGTTACCTGAACGGAAACACGTGCCGTCATCATTGCTTTGCACAAAAAGGGCTTCATAGGCAAGGATATTGCTGCTAGTAAGATTGCACCTAAATCAACCATTTATCGGATCATCAAGAACTTCAAGGAGAGAGGTTCAATTGTTGTGAAGAAGGCTTCAGGGCGCCCAAGAAAGTCCAGCAAGCGCCAGGACCGTCTCCTAAAGTTGCTTCAGCTGCGGGATCGGGGCACCACCAGTGCAGAGCTTGCTCAGGAATGGCAGCAGGCAGGTGTGAGTGCATCTGCATGCACAGTGAGGCAAAGACTTTTGGAGGATGGCCTGGTGTCAAGAAGGGCAGCGAGGAAGCCACTTCTCTCCAGGAAAAACATCAGGGACAGACTGATATTCTGCAAAAGGTACAGGGATTGGACTGCTGAGGACTGGGGTAAAGTCATTTTCTCTGATGAATCCCCTTTCCGATTGTTTGGGGCATCCGGAAAAAAGCTTGTCCGGAGAAGACAAGGTGAGCGCTACCATCAGTCCTGTGTCATGCCAACAGTAAAGCATCCTGAGACCATTCATGTGTGGGGTTGCTTCTCAGACAAGGGAGTGGGCTCACTCACAATGTTGCCTAAGAACACAGCCATGAATAAAGAATGATACCAACACATCCTCCGAGAGCAACTTCTCCCAACCATCCAAGAACAGTTTGGTGACGAACAATGCCTTTTCCAGCATGATGGAGCACCTTGCCATGAGGCAAAAGTGATAACTAAGTGGCTCGGGGAACAAAACATTGAAATGTTGGGTCCATGGCCAGGAAACTCCCCAGACCTTAATCCCATTGAGAACTTGTGGTCAATCCGCAAGAGGCGGGTGGACAAACAAAAACCCACAAATTCTGACAAACTCCAAGCATTGATTGTGCAAGAATGGGCTGTCAGGATGTGGCCCAGAAGTTAATTGACAGCATGCCAGGGCGGATTGCAGAGGTCTTGTAAAAGAAGGGTCAACACTGCAAATATTTACTCTTTGCATAAACGTAATGTAATTGTCAATAAAGGCCTTTGACACTTACGGAATGCTTGTAATTACACAGCCAGTTTGTGCTGTTCTGTGAAGGGAGTAGTACACAGCGTTGTACGAGATCTTCAATGTCTTGGCAATTCCTCGCATGGAATAGCCTAGTTTCAGAAGAAAGTTATTTGTTTCTGGCCATTTTGAGCCTGTAATCGAACTCACAATTGCTGATGCTCCAGATACTCAACTAGTCTCAAGGAGGCCAGTTTTATTGCTTCTTTAATCAGCACAACAGTTTTCAGCTGTGCTAACATAATTGCAAAAGGGTTTTCTAATGATCAATTAGCCTTTTAAAATGATAAACTTGGATTAGCAAACACAACGTGCCATTGGAATACAGGACTGATGGTTGCTGATAATGGGCCTCTGTACGCCTATGTAGATACTCCATTAAGAATCAGCCGTTTCCAGCTACAATAGCCATTTACAACATTAGCAATGTCTACACTGTATTTCTGATCAATTTGATGTTATTTTAATGTACAAAAAATTTGCATTTCTTTCAAAAACAAGGAAATTAATAAATGACCCCAAACTTCTAAACGGTAGTGTATATACAGTGAGGGAAAAAAGTATTTGATCCCCTGCTGATTTTGTACATTTTCCCACTGACAAAGAAATGATCAGTCTATAATTTTAATGGTAGGTTTATTTGAACAGTGAGAGACAGAATAACAACAAAAAAATCCATAAAAACGCATGTCAAAAATGTTATAAATTGATTTGCATTTTAATGAGGGAAATAAGTATTTGACCCCTCTGCAAAACATGACTTAGTACTTGGTGGCAAACCCTTGTTGGCAATCACAGAGGTCAGACGTTTCTTGTAGTTGGCCACCAGGTTTGCACACATCTCAGGAGGGATTTTGTCCCACTCCTCTTTGCAGATCTTCTCCAAGTCATTAAGGTTTCGAGCCTGACATTTGGCAACTCGAACCTTCAGCTCCCTCCACAGATTTTCTATGTGATTAAGGTCTGGAGACTGGCTAGGCCACTCCACAACCTTAATGTGCTTCTTCTTGAGCCAGTCCTTTGTTGCCTTGGCCGTGTGTTTTGAGTCATTGTCATGCTGGAATACCCATCCACAACCCATTTTCAATGCCCTGGCTGAGGGAAGGAGGTTCTCACCCAAGATTTGACGGTACATGGCCCAGTCCATCGTCCCTTTGAGGCGGTGAAGTTGTCCTGTCCCCTTAGCAGAAAAACACCCCCAAAGCATAATGTTTCCACCTCCATGGTTGACGGTGGGGATGGTGTTCTTGGGGTCATAGGCAGCATTCCTCCTCCTCCAAACACGGCGAGTTGAGTTGATGCCAAAGAGCTCGATTTTGGTCTCATCTGAAAACAACACTTTCACCCAGTTCTCCTCTGAATCATTCAGATGTTCATTGGCAAACTTCAGACGGGCATGTATACATGCTTTCTTGAGCAGGGGGACCTTGCGGGCACTGCAGGATTTCAGTCCTTCACGGCGTAGTGTGTTACCAATTGTTTTCTTGGTGACTATGGTCCCAGCTGCCTTGAGATCATTGACAAGATCCTCCCATGTAGTTCTGGGCTGATTACTCACCATTCTCATGATCATTGCAACTCCACGAGGTGAGATCTTGCATGGAGCCCCAGGCCGAGGGAGATTGACAGTTATTTTGTGTTTCTTCCATTTGCGAATAATCGCACCAACTGTTGTCACCTTCTCACCAAGCTGCTTGGCGATGGTCTTGTAGCCCATTCCATCCTTGTGTAGGTCTACAATCTTGTCCCTGACATCCTTGGAGAGCTCTTTGGTCTTGGCCATGGTGGAGAGTTTGGAATCTGATTGATTGATTGCTTCTGTGGACAGGTGTCTTTTATACAGGTAACAAGCTGAGATTAGGAGCACTCCCTTTAAGAGTGTGCTCCTAATCTCAGCTCATTACCTGTATAAAAGACACCTGGGAGCCAGAAATCTTTCTGATTGAGAGGGGTCAAATACTTATTTCCCTCATTAAAATGCAAATCAATTTATAACATTTCTGACATGCGTTTTTCTGGATTTTTTTGTTGTTATTCTGTCTCTCACTGTTCAAATAAACCTACCATTAAAATTATAGACTGATAATTTCTTTGTCAGTGGGCAAGCGTACAAAATCAGCAGGGGATCAAATACTTTTTTCCCTCACTGTATACTGCAAAGTTGCTTAGGTGCTAGAAACAGAGCTGCCATGTCTATCGGCGCCATCTCTCTCTTGCTGCTTGTCCCCCTGGATGCTCCTAACAGGGCAGTCACCATTACTCCACTTATGTCATTAGGTCTAACAGTGTGTCCTGGAGCTTGGCTGGGCTGGCTCATCAAGAGGTGGGCATGGTGTGGCATCACCCAACCAGCGAGGAGACATCTCATCTCTCAGATGAATCACGTCCTCTGCTCCCGACTGCTATCTCTGACACTTTGCAGCTCCCATGACACTCATCTACCAAAACAAATTATCATGACTCTGTGCCCTGTACAGCAGAGAGCTCTGATTGGATGAGATAAGGTCAGAAGCCCCACCCCCTTCCACATGTTTTTTTTTTTACCTTACACTACAGATGGAGGGGTGGGGGTTGTTATATGTCTACAGATTAATGGGTGGGGGTTGTTATATGGTGGGGGTTGTTGTATGTTTACAGATTAATGGGTGGGGGTTGTTGTATGTCTACAGATTAAGGGGTGGGGGTTGTTGTATGTCTACATATTAAGGGTGGGGGTTGTTGTATTTTTACAGATGAAGGGGTGGGGGTTGTTGTGTGTCTACTTACTTACTTACTTACTTACTTTATTGTCCCCATGGGGAAATTTTGTTGCAGTGTCATGTACACATTTAAAGTGGCGTTAAATACAAAACAAGATTGACAATACAACTTTCAATAACAGTCACGCACCAATAAAAGTAAGAAATAAGAAATAAAACATTTAAAACATTTAAAACAAAGACTAGCCTGCTGGCCTTACGGGGTCAATGGGAACATTTGCCCGAGCTATTTAAGAGGGATATCACACCTGGCACAAATGATTGTCTCGTTCTATTTTTCCTGCTGAGGGGTGCCCTATACCTACGCCCAGAGGGGAGTAATTCAAAGTCCAGGTACAGGGGGTGACTTGGGTCTAAAATGATTTTGTGAGCCTTACGGAGGGCCCTGACCTTAAAGATCTCATCCAGGCCTGTCTGTTTGACTCCAAGTACCTTACTTGCTGTGGTAATAATCCTTCTCAGCATGTTTCTCTGACTGACAGTGGCATTGCCAAACCAACAAACAATACAAAAAGTTAAAATACTCTCAATAAAGGATTTGTAAAACAGAGTCAATATAGTACAGTCTATATTAAAAGAACCCAACTTTTTTAGAAAGTACAGTCTCTGTTGGCTCTTTTTGTAGATCTGGTCTGTACATTTACTCCACTGAAGCTTACTGTCCAAAAAGACACCCAGATATTTATATTCCTCTACAATTTCTATATTCTGGCCTCTGATAGATGTTGCAGAGGTAGGTGTTGTACGCTTCCTGAAGTCTATGCACATCTCTTTGGTCTTGTTAGTATTGAGGACCAAGTGTGATTCCTCACACCACTCTACAAAGTCATCTAGGACCGGGCCATGATGTTCCTCGTCATCATGCAACAGGCTGATCAAGGCAGTGTCATCAGCGAACTTAACGAGGTGTCTGTCAGTATGGGAACTAGTACAACTATTAGTGTACAAGATGTACAGAAGTGGGGACAAAACACATCCCTGAGGAGAGCCTGTGTTGGTATTGCGTATATCCGACACATGGGGACCTATTTTGACTCGCTGTGAGCGTTGGCTCAGGAAGTCCAACAGCCACAAAACCAGCCCCCCATCTAAGGAAAAGTCCCGAATGAGTCTCTGTGCCAGAATGTAAGGCTGGATTGTGTTGAAGGCAGAAGAAAAGTCAACAAACAGAACCCTGACATGAGATTTGGCAGGGTTCTGTTTGTTGACTTTTCTTCTGCCTTCAACACAATCCAGCCTTACATTCTGGCACAGTTCCTACAGAGGGAGGGGTGGGAGTTGTTGTATGTCTACAGATTAAGGGGTGGGGGCTGTTGTGTGTCTACAGAGGAAGGGGTGCGGGTTGTTGTATGTATACAGTGGGAGGGGTGGGGGTTGTTGTATATCTACAGATGAAGGGGTGGGGGTTGTTGTCTGACATACAGTACTAGCTTTAACCTGACTGTCCTCAATGTCATGAAGACAACCCACTAAACCACAGTAGGCCAACTCCTGCCCACTTTTTATTTGTGTATTCATCCTTTATTTACCCAGATGGCCCCTTTGAGCTTAACAACCTCATTTCCAAGACCGCAGCAGCATGTGGCCATACAGTACATGCTACAGGGTCATGCATTAAAAAGGACAATACTGTAACAGCACGCTTTGAAAAAGACCCCAGACAGCATTGATCGCTGTTCATGGTTTGGTGTTTGCATCCTTCTTACAGCATAGTGTAAGCCTAGAGGACATAGATCCATCCTTATGATTATTGAAACGTCACATGAGAATTACATGAGTTATTAGCAGAACAACCCATTTCCCCCTGTACAGAGAGAGAGAGAGAGAGAGAGAGAGAGAGAGAGAGAGAGAGAGAGAGAGAGAGAGAGAGAGAGAGAGAGAGAGAGAGAGAGAGAGAGAGAGAGAGAGAGAGAGAGAGAGAGAGAGAGGAAACAGATATCTATTGTCTGTACTTGGATTTTGCTAAGTGACATCTGTTATGGATTGTTTCATATGCACTGACCTTCAAGCCTCCGTTTAGAAAAAAAACGAACAGAAAGAAAGAAACGACTGCATCTCATTTCTCTATATTTCCTGCCCTCCATGAATGCCAGAGACGAATGCAGGTTTTCTTTCTTTTTTCTTTCTTTCGGGAAGACAACTCCCACAAATCGCCCCTCCACCAATCAACCGGAACATTGCTAAAGATCACTCACAGTCCTTTGCTCTGCATTGTTATGAGATAACTGCTCCCTCACAGGAAAGCACTGTACTGTAGATTTGGTCATTGCTATCGGGCAATGCTGTAAAGGACCTCTAACCTTTACCCTTACCGTAACCATAGTCATAACCTAAATTAAAAACACAGAGTTCACCTTCTTACTCATACATTTGTCTGACATCGGCAATCTAGCATGGTCATCTAGTGACTACCCTGTAGCGTTATGTGACCGTATTCTTTTTTATTAAACCTGCTACTGTAGGTTCCACAATAATCCCATTAAACATCGGTTACTTTTTTTGTGCTTCCACCTATAGTGTCTCTTGAACTCTTAAAGGGTATGAACACAAGGGCCTCCCGAGTGGCGCAGCGGTCTAAGGCACTGCATTGCAGTGATTGAGGCATCACTACAGACCGGGGTTCGACCCCAGGCTGTGTCACAGCCAGCCCCCACCGGGAGACCCATGAGGCGGCGCACAATTGGCCCAGCGTCTTCCGGGTTAGGGGAGGGTTTGGCCGGCCAGTATGTCCTTGTCCCATCGCGCTCTAGAGACTCCTTGTGGCGGGCCGGGCACATGCACGCTGACTTTGGTCACCAGTTGTACGGTGTTTCCTCCGACACATTGGTGTCAGGTTAAAGCTAGTACTGCTTAAGCGAGTAGTGTGTCAAGAAGCAGTGCGGCTTGGCAGGGTCATGTTTCGGAGGACGCAGGTCTCTCGACCTTCGCCTCTCCCGAGTCCATACGGGAGTTGCAGCGATGGGACAAGACTATAACTACCAATTGGGGAGAAAAAGGGGTAAAAAGTAACAAATAAATAAAGGGTATGAACAAAGAACAAAGAGAATATCTATAAGGGACTCGGTCCCATGGCATGCTTTAAATGGGTACAGTATCTGGAGGAAGACAGATGGCTGTGTCTACTATATCTTTCACAGTGACATCATGTGCCTTTTTGTGTGATAGGAGTATAAAGGAACTCAAGCACATTACCCTGTGTTTGTAATTGCGGTGGACAAAAGGCAATGTTAACTGTATCTGGACTGTATGCCTTCACAGTGGAGGGGTCAGCATTGGCTTTGTGTTTCGCTCAGCGACCTTGTCCTTGGCAGACTGCCTATTAATTAACATCAGTGTGCATGGAGTGACCAGCCGTGGTGCATACTGTCTCCTGTCTATAGCAGATCAATGCAGGGAGAAGACACACAGAGGAGGGAGATGGGCGCTTGGAACCGCTGTGTGTCTTCAAGTGCATTTTCCACTACACTAAAGACCCATTTGAGTAATGTGCTTCCGACACGCTCTCGTGTTGCCTCCCAGTGTTTCTGCTTCATGGACGATACACCGGCGCTTTGGCTTTACAGCTCTCTCTCTCTCTCTCTCTCTCTCTCTCTCTCTCTCTCTCTCTCTCTCTCTCTCTCTCTCTGTGTGCTTCTCTCACTGCCTTTGGCTGAGACTGTAGTGAACTCACCCCATGCTGGGTTGTCTTTTCTCTTGGGACTGATTCCCTCTCATCTCTGCTGCTCTCCCTACCCAGTCTCAACACTGTGCCCTAGGCCCAACCACAGCCCCTAACCTATAGCCCAATGCCAAGACCAACATACCAGCCCCCATTCCTCACACCCCACATTCACAGCCCCAGCCCCCTCTTAATCCCTTCCCAAGCCCCTGTGCCTGTCCCTCTGGCAGAGGATCTGGTCACCCACTAGAGAGTGTGTGGAGGACTATTACAGCCCTGCAAGGTTTATTTAACGTGACAGCTGTTACTCTCTGACCACCACCATGCAAGTGTTTTGGACTGCCAGTATGTTTGTGTGGTTGTTTGTGTGAGAGAGAAAGAGAGGGAGTTTTAGGTGTGTTTGTATTTCTGTTTGTAGGCTTTAGCGTGTGTGTGTGTGTGTGTGTTTGCTTGCCGCGGATGTCCTTCAGCAGTAAGGACGTATTGGAGAGAGATGGAAAGAATGCTAATTAAGTGTATTACAGTAGTGAGGACTGACCTGGCTGACTGGCGCACGTACACACATATACACACACACAATGCTGTTTGTGTGTGTGTACGTGCACCCGCCTGTGTGTGTTTCTGGACACCCCATGCTACCTCCTCAAACCACTGAAGAGAAAAAAAGTGTATAAAAAAACCAATTTTAAGTACATGAACACAGGATTCGGCTCTGCATTTTAATTAAGTGAGAGCAAATATGCAGCAACAGCTTCAATGGCTGGTGTGCTGTGATGGATGGATGAGCCTGGACTCCCGACTCCCGAGTGGCGCAGTGGTCTAAGGCACTGCATCGCAGTGCTAGCTGTGCCACTAGAGATCCTGGTTCGAGTCCAGGCTCTGTTGCAGCCGGCCGCGACCGGGAGACCCATGGGCGGCGCACAATTGGTCCAGCATCGTCCAAGGTAGGGGAGGGTTTGGCCGGCAGGGATGTGGGTTCGTTTCCCACGGGGGGCCAGTATGAAAAAAAACAAAAAACAAAAAAAAACATGTATGCATTCACTAACTGTAAGTCGCTCTGGATAAGAGCGTCTGCTAAATGACTAAAATGTCAAATGTAATGGCAAGGAAGCACAATTGTTGTTGTTGGCATTCACGTATATTGTATTTGCCATGCAGATTTTGCATGGTGTGTGTTTGTGTTGGTGTGTGTTAGTGTGTGTGTGTGTGTGTGCATTCTGACCTTGCTGATCACCCATTTCAAATACAGCTCTATGTGAGTTCTCTATCCTAGTGAATCTGGGGGTTGACATTGCAAGTGCTGCAGGTCTTGCCAAAAAGAGCTAATCACAACTTCATTACCCTTGTGAAACCACCAATGGCACCTTCATTCTCTATTTCCAGGACACTGCGGAACTGTCTACTTCATTTGGCTTTCTGTTAAAGCCGAGACCTGAGCCTCAGGGAAGTTTTATAGTTATAGGCTTTTGTGGACCCCAGGAAGAGTAGCTGCTGCTTCTTCAGCAGCTAATGGGGATCTGAATAAAAAAATCATAGCTCAGTTGGTAGAGCTTGGCGCTTGCAACGCCAGGGTTGTGGGTTTGTTTCCCACGGGGGGCCAGTATGAAAATGTATGCACTCACTAACTGTAAGTCGCTCTGGATAAGAGCGTCTGCTAAATGACAAAAAATGTAAAAATGTAGACTCGGATCCTTACTAGATTCCATCTCCCCCTATCATTGTTTCTGCAGAGATGGCCTGACAAAAATGTCAGCCCCCAATCTCTGTCTCATAAGAGCACATTCCTCAAATAGGAAAGTATAAATCAATTAGGTCACAATTAATTTAGACCAGCGCAGCAGAATGGAACCTCTCGCAGAAATATTAGACCATAGGATCCCTAGCATTGCATGCACTGTTAAACAAGGACTTTCTCAAGTTCCCTCATAACACTATGTGCTCTATGCAATGAATCTTAATAAGATGCTGTTTTTTAGGACACATGACTGCTAGTGCCTTTGTGTGGTGGTTTGTATTTGTGTGTCTGTGTGTGTGTGTGTTTGTGTGTCTTTGCTGCATTGCTGGCTGTGTTGACATTGATAGTATTTGACAGGGTCTAGGAGAGCAGGGAAGTGGTGACTGTTGTGGTAGAAGAGACAGAGAGCAGTGGATAGAAGGAGAGGACGTGGATGTGTTGAATGGGAATGTTGTGAAACTTCCGGTGCGCATTTACTGTGAACACTGAGGCTGTACCTGCTTTAATTTACTATTTTAACAGTGGCCAAGTAGGCTACTATGGCTATTGGATCATAATGTAGGACTACCAGAGTGGCCTACCATAACAATGTGAGAATGCATCACATAACATTTTAACATGGAAATAGTGGTTCTATCATTCAGCCTACAGTAGCAGCCAATGTGTGGTGTTCAATGTAGGCCTACATTCCATGAGACTTTTGACAAAAACATGCAGGGCATGACATTGACCTGTGTTGTTTGATGCAAGAAACCACTTTACAAAAAAGTCATTATTATTCCCATACCATTAATACAGAGAATCAGACAAATTATGCTACCCTCTGCCTATTGGCTACTTAGCTTATTAATGCTTGACTCAAAATACAACACTGCTCCTTTAAGACATAAAAAAAAAGCTCTTTACCTGACTGTCTTTTCAAAGATGGCTAGAAATGTACACGTTTTGTGCTCTTGTAGGAAGCAATCACACCCACATTGCTGACTACAAATTAGCTATAACTGGGCTAATAACTCACTAACTAGCAAAGAATATGAACAAATGTGCACACGTGACTACATGCAGCTCTCGCTTTGATCTCAAAACAAGCACATAATAATCGTGACCACTCATGCTCACAGTCCAGTTCAAAGTGAATGGCACAAATCCATATATGGCAATGGTCTATTTGCATATAGGCCTACTGCAGCTCTGTGTAGAGTATGGGCCTGAGTCCTGCCTATCAATGCAATAGAATCCTACTGGGATGCGCTCTGCTTACAACAAAATCTCTTGCATAGTTAGTTCCGCATACTAGGTCTTGCATAGTTCGGTATGTTGCATTGAAAGTGGCTAATTTTGCATTGATTCGATCACAATTCCCACAGTAAAGGGAAACGTTGATAGTGTTAACTAACGGGGAAAACTCTACAAAGCTGAGTGAAGTTCAGTCTCGTGCTTCTCTGCGCAGGCTGATATTTCTTCTGCACTGCGGTCCCGGAGGAGCTGCGCGCCCGCGCACGCGCGCAGCTTAGAGGGAACATTGCTTGTGACTTGTGATTTTAAACTGGCACTACCAGTCGAAGCCTGTTCCCTCCTCTCTCCTACCTCCTTCCTCCTCCTCTGAAAACGCATAGAAGGCCTCTGTTATTTTCTCCCTTCTTCCTCGCCTCCTGCTCTCCTCTCCTTGTGCTGAACGGTTGCCAGGCAGCAGGCTGCCCATCACAGTGACCCGGAGACTGTCACTAGGAGAGTGGGCTGGGCTGAAAAAAGGGTCCCACCCCACTATGACCCGACACTGTATAACTCTGTCCTCTTCTCTCCCTCTTTCTCTATATTTCTCTCTCCTCTCATTCAACCCAAACTCTGCCATCTATCCCTCTGTAGCCTTTTTCTCCATCAGCGCCTCTTCTCCTCCCATCCCTAGTTCCCTCTCCCCTCCCCTCCCCATATTGTCATTGGCACTGACATTTATATTATTTTGTTACAGTGCTGGGGATAGTTTCAGTGCAGCCCTGAGTCTATGGGCTGGGCTTTGGCACTGTGGACTGACTGACTGCTTTAATGGACACCTGTGTAGATAGTGGCTAGCTGCTAAATGACTGGCCACGTCTGAAGTGCTACAGCCATGAGAGGACAGGGTTAACTCCAGGGGCCACACAGGCATGTGGGGAAGAATGAGATGAGCTAGTACGATGTGTGTGTGTGTGTGTTTGTGTTTGTGTGTGTGTGTGTGTTAGAGAAAGAGAGTGAAGGGTAAGAGACAAAGGGAGAGGGAGTGAATGACAGAAAGAGAGGCAGGAAGAAGGATAGTGAGAAGATGGGTTTAGCATGTATTGAGAGGTTAGGGTGGGGCTGTACATAATAACATTTTCTGTTGGGAGAGTATTGGGAATCGATAATGTAATTCATAGAAAAGCCATAGACTGGCCTCTCATTGACATTCACAGGCATGCTGAAGCTTACATCCCCAAGAATTAAAGAAGAGAGAAAAAACGGTCTGTCATTGAAACAAAGAGTCACCCATTGTTCATATCAAGCCCTTAAGTATCCACAATGCCCAGCAAGCAGCCTTTAAAATTCCATTAGGCTTTGATTGACATCTCTGGTGGCCCAGTGTCCTTGGTGATGCAGCGAGTGCAGTGAGTAAGGAGGTAACCACACGGTCAGCCAGCGCTCAGCATGTGTCCTCTTACCTGTGACGCTCTCTCTCTCTCTGTTCTCATAGCCGCAGGTGGCCATTTTAGGTCAGATAATGTAAAATGCCAGTTACCCCCAGGTACTGCCAAAGCCCATTTGTGGCACAGCAAGTGAGGGGCAGGAGCGTGGGTGACTCTTACCCAAAACCCTCAGCAGCCAGCAGCTCACATCCCAGAGGCCCCACAGTCACAATGGGCCTGGCGTAATCGGATCTGACAAAGTGCTCAGAGATACAGCCCTCCTCTCTTTACCAATGAGCCACACTATGTATCTATGTATCTGTATTCATACCTAAGTTTTATGGAAGTTGTGGCTTTTGTGGTAGGATGTTTTGGTAAGTCTTTGTAAGCACTGTTTGACGCACTGGCTGTGTCCAAGTCACAGTCAGTCTCTGTTTCTTAATGAGAATGCTGTTGTGGTCCTCTGTAGCTCAGCTGGTAGAGCACGGCGCTTGTAACGCCAAGGTAGTGGGTTCGATCCCCGGGACCACCCATACACAAAAATGTATGCACGCATGACTGTAAGTCGCTTTGGATAAAAGCGTCTGCTAAATGGCATATTATTATTATAAGAGCAGTGCTTTTTTGGTGACATCCTTCTGCTTTCTCTCCCCCACACAGCGCTGACAGGAGCGCAGCCCGGGTCCACGCAAGGGAGCCAAGATGGCCGAGCGCCCGGGACCAGACTCAGAAGAGCGGCCGAGGAGTCCTACTGGGCTTACTCAGGTGTGTGTGTTAATTCAGCATGGCTCTTACTCTCTCTATCTCTGTCTGTCCCTCTGTCTCTCCCCCCTCTCCTCCTCCCCCTCTCCCTCCCCTATCCTCCCTGTTCTTTAGAGCCCTGGCCTCAGGGATTCTCTAGGCTTTTTATTTTATGAATGTTTCTGTGGAGAAAAAGTGACTTCTGTTGTCCCTCTGAGCGATATTTGCAGAGGAGGAGCATTAATATTTTACTGTGCAACCAAGCCTCGGGCAACAAATGATCTTTATTTATTTTTTATATTTCTGTTCCAATGTCTACTCTAATTGTAGCCCAACGCTGCATTAAAGCCAGGGGCTCGTGGCAAAGTAGAGCTGGTGACAGATTCACTTAGCGAGCTGGGTATTGATGCTAAGATCTACTGATGGTGTTTTGTATCATGGCACACATAATATTAAAGGCTTATATAAGACTATGATGTAACTATGGGTGTAATGTCAGCAAGAGGAAAACAATACAGATTATGTAGGACAGTCACAGAGATCCCTCCATTTTGTAAAATGGCTGAATTTTTGATGAACAGCTGATAGGCTGGTGCTATAGCAGGTACTGTAGTGTTTAAGTGTGTGTTTATTTGTGTGTTTGTGTGTGTGTGAGAGAGAGAGAGAGAGAGCGTAAGCTGAGGATAGTAGGTTATGCTTGGTTTCAGAATGCTGATGGCTCCAAACCCTTTCATGTGAATCAGCGGTGGCAGCCTGGCAACCCACCCTGATATTTAATAATCACATCAATCCCTGTGGGGCCCGGTCACCCACTGCTATTGCTCCTCTCAAACAGCTGAGAGCCTCCTTTACTAGCAGCAACCACAGACCTATCCCTAATACTGAACTGCATTTCTCTCTCTCTCTCTTTCTTTGTTTCTTTCTTTCTTTGTTTCTTTCTTTGTTTCTTTCTTTCTTTCTTTCTTTCTTTCTTTCTTTCTTTCTTTCTTTCTTTCTTTCTTTCTTTCTTTCTTTCTTTCTTTCTTTCTTTCTTTCTTTCTTTCTTTCTTTCTTTCTTTCTTTCTTTCTTTCTTTCTTTCTTTCTTTCTTTCTTTCTTTCTTTCTTTCTTTCTTTCTTTCTTTCTTTCTGGGCCTTAGGGACATGAAGGAGAGGAGAGGCAGTATGTAGGGTTGTCCCTAGATATTGCCTGAGTTTGTGTACAGCTCTAAGCTGTCATCTCTCTCTGCGTGTTAATGCGTCATTCTCTCTGGCAGGCTGATGGGGGCAGTCTGCTATGCCTCAGTGAGGTAGCCATTCTGGAATCTGTCATCTGAATATATACTGGTGGATCTGATTAGAACGAGCTAATTTGGACAGAGCTTTATAACTATTTTACTGTAAGCACACCAGGTTGCGAAGTGATGACTTCACCAATATTGGATGCCTTATTACACCAGTGGATATATTTTTATTTGGATGTTTGTTATTCTTTGGAACTCGTATACATAAATGATGACTGCAGAAACTATCAGTTGATATGTAGCTATCATTGAAATGTGTTCGGATCAACTGTAATTGTGTTGGTACATGGGCTGTCAAACATTTTAAAACATTTAATCGAGTTAATCTTAGGATTTATTATTAATTGACGTCTTGATTTTGTCCAAAGTTACAGTCAACAAATTCAGGTAAATTGATAAAGCACAATTTCTTTAACCTCAATGTCAACTTGTTTTGACATTTTATTGTTGTTTTTAGCTGTATAGATTATGTATTTTGGATGTTTTCAGTGTATTCTGAACACTTTCAGACAATGTGATTAATCACAAACATAAAAATAGTGCACTAAAATTACAAAAAGTGAACTCAAGTTAACTGATTAACTCTGACAGCCCTAGACTTGATACCCTTATGGCCATTTTTGGCAAAAAAAATGCTGTATAATAAATAAGACGAATACTGAGCTATATTGCATGCCAATTTTATTTTTACAATTCTAAATGGCATTGGCACTTGAAATGGAACTGGTGCTATGATGACATGAAAATAGAGCTATTTGGCCACACACACCAGTGGTGGGTTTAGCATTGAAAAACAGAAGCATATGCAGAAAAGAAAAGAACCTCATACCTACGGTAAAATATGGTGGTGGATCTTTGATGTTATGGAGCTATTTTGCTTGCACTGGCCCTGGGGCCCTTGTTAAGGTCAACAGCATCATAAACTTTTCCAGTACCAGGACATTTTAGCCAAAAATCTGGATGCCTCTGCCAGGAGGCTGACACTTGGCCGCAAGTGGATCTTCCAGCAAGACAATAACCCCCAGTACTAATCAAAATCTACAAAGAAATGGTTAATTGAGCACAAAATCAACATTTTGCAATGGCCATCTCAGTCTCCTGACTTGAACCCCGTTGAAAACCTGTGGTTTGAATTGAAGAGGGCAGTACATAAGAGCAGATGACGGTTATCAAGGATCTGTAAAGATTCTGTATAGAGGAATGGCCTAAGATCCCTCCCAACATGTTCTCCAATCTCATAAACATTTTATAAAAAGGCTCAGTGTTGTTGTCCTTGTAAGGGGAGGGTGCTTGAGTATTGAAAACAGGGGTAACATTAATTTTGACCCATATCTTTTTGCGATACAAATAAATAAAATATTTCATTTTACTTTTTTTTTTTCTCTGAGCAATTGTATTAGAATAAAATAATATAATTTCATTTTTTGTATTATTTCTTTTATACAGTCTTTTTTGCTCATCTTTATTAAGGGTGCCAATAATTATGGACTTGACTCTATCTATAGACATTTACATGTAGCAGACGCTCTTATCCAGAGTGATTTACAAATTGGTGCATTCACCTTATGATAACCAGTGGGACAAGCACTTTACAAATTTTGTAATTTTATTTGGGAATTTATGGAAATTTCTTTCACTTTTTTTGTATGTTTTTATTTTTCATTTGTTTTATATATATATAGTTGTTTATTTTTTATTTTTGTTGTTTATTTATTTTTATATGTATATATATATATATTTTTATATATATTTTTTTTTTGTGGGGGTGGGGTGGGGGGGGGGTAGAAGGATTACTTTTATACTATCCCAGGTATTCCTTAAAGAGGTAGGGTTTATATATATACAGTGGGGGAAAAAAGTATTTAGTCAGAAACCAATTGTGCAAGTTCTCCCACTTAAAAAGATGAGCGAGGCCTGTAATTTTCATCATAGGTACACGTCAACTATGACAGACAAATTGAGAAAAAAAAATCCAGAAAATCACATTGTAGGATTTTTAATGAATTTATTTGCAAATTATGGTGGAAAATAAGTATTTGGTCACCTACAAACAAGCAAGATTTCTGGCTCTCACAGACCTGTAACTACTTCTTTAAGAGGCTCCTCTGTCCTCCACTCGTTACCTGTATTAATGGCACTTGTTTGAACTTGTTATCAGTATAAAAGACACCTGTCCACAACCTCAAACAGTCACACTCCAAACTCCACTATGGCCAAGACCAAAGAGCTGTCAAAGGACACCAGAAACAAAATTGTAGACCTGCACCAGGCTGGGAAGACTGCATCTGCAATAGGTAAGCAGCTTGGTTTGAAGAAATCAACTGTGGGAGCAATTATTAGGAAATGGAAGACATACAAGACCACTGATAATCTCCCTCGATCTGGGGCTCCACGCAAGATCTCACCCCGTGGGGTCAAATTGATCACAAGAACGGTGAGCAAAAATCCCAGAACCACACGGGGGGACCTAGTGAATGACCTGCAGAGAGCTGGGACCAAAGTAACAAAGCCTACCATCAGTAACACACTACGCCGCCAGGGACTCAAATCCTGCAGTGAAAGACGTGTCCCCCTGCTTAAGCCAGTACATGTCCAGGCCCGTCTGAAGTTTGCTAGAGTGCATTTGGATGATCCAGAAGAGGATTGGGAGAATGTCATATGGTCAGATGAAACCAAAATATAACTTTTGGTAAAAACTCAACTCGTCGTGTTTGGAGGACAAAGAATGCTGAGTTGCATCCAATGAACACCATACCTACTGTGAAGCATGGGGGTGGAAACATCATGCTTTGGGGCTGTTTTTCTGCAAAGGGACCAGGACGACTGATCCGTGTAAAGGAAAGAATGAATGGGGCCATGTATCGTGAGATTTTGAGTGAAAACCTCCTTCCATCAGCAAGGGCATTGAAGATGAAACGTGGCTGGGCCTTTCAGCATGACAATGATCCCAAACACACCGCCCGGGCAACGAAGGAGTGGCTTCGTAAGAAACATTTCAAGGTCCTGGAGTGGCCTAGCCAGTCTCCAGATCTCAACCCCATAGAAAATCTTTGGAGGGAGTTGAAAGTCCGTGTTGCCCAGCGACAGCCCCAAAACATCACTGCTCTAGAGGAGATCTGCATGGAGGAATGGGCCAAAATACCAGCAACAGTGTGTGAAAACCTTGTGAAGACTTACAGAAAACGTTTGACCTGTGTCATTGCCAACAAAGGGTATATAACAAAGTATTGACAAAACTTTTGTTATTGACCAAATACTTATTTTCCACCATAATTTGCAAATAAATTCATTAAAAATCCTATAATGTGATTTTCTTGATTTTTTTTCTTCTCATTTTGTCTTTCATAGTTGACGTGTACCTATGATGAAAATTACAGGCCTCTCTCATCTTTTTAAGTGGGAGAACTTGCACAATTGGTTTCTGACTAAATACTTTTTTCCCCACTGTATATATATATATATATATATATATATATATATATATATATATATATATATATATATATATACAGTGGGAGAACAAGTATTTGATACACTGCCGATTTTGCAGGTTTTCCTAATTACAAAGCTTGTAGAGGTCTGTCATTTTTATCATAGCTACACTTCAACTGTGAGAGACGGAATCTAAAACAAAATCCAGAAAATCACATTGTATGATTTTTAAGTAATTAATTTGCATTTTATTGCATGACATAAGTATTTGATCACCTACCAACCAGTAAGAATTCCGGCTCTCACAGACCTGTTAGTTTTTCTTTAAGAAGCCCTCCTGTTCTCCACTCATTACCTGTATTAACTGCACCTGTTTGAACTCGTTACCTGTATAAAAGACACCTGTCCACACACTCAATCAAACAGATTCCAACCTCTCCACAATGGCCAAGACCAGAGAGCTGTGTAAGGACATCAGGGATAAAATTGTAGACCTGCACAAGGCTGGGATGGGCTACAGGACAATAGGCAAGCAGCTTGGTGAGAAGGCAACAACTGTTGGCGCAATTATTAGAAAATGGAAGATGTTCAAGATGACGGTCAATCACCCTTGGTCTGGGGCTCCATGCAAGATCTCACCTCGTGGGGCATCAATGATCATGAGGAAGGTGAGGGATCAGCCCAGAACTATACGGCAGGACCTGGTCAATGACCTGAAGAGAGCTGGGACCACAGTCTCAAAGAAAACCATTAGTAACACACTACGCCGTCATGGATTAAAATCCTGCAGCGCACGCAAGGTCCCCCTGCTCAAGCCAGCGCATGTCCAGCCCGTCTGAAGTTTGCCAATGACCATCTGGATGATCCAGAGGAGGAATGGGAGAAGGTCATGTGGTCTGATGAGACAAAAATAGAGCTTTTTGGTCTAAACTCCACTCGCCGTGTTTGGAGGAAGAAGAAGGATGAGTACAACCCCAAGAACACCATCCCAACCGTGAAGCATGGAGGTGGAAACATCATTCTTTGGGGATGCTTTTCTGCAAAGGGGACAGGACGACTGCACCATATTGAGGGGAGGATGGATGGGGCCATGTATCGCGAGATCTTGGCCAACAACCTCCTTCCCTCAGTGAGAGCATTGAAGATGGGTCGTGGCTGGGTCTTCCAGCATGACAATGACCTGAAACACACAGCCAGGGCAACTAAGGAGTGGCTCCGTAAGAAGCATCTCAAGGTCCTGGAGTGGCCTAGCCAGTCTCCAGACCTGAACCCAATAGAACATCTTTGGAGGGAGCTGATAGTCCGTATTGCCCAGCGACAGCCCCGAAACCTGAAGGATCTGGAGAAGGTCTGTATGGAGGAGTGGGCCAAAATCCCTGCTGCAGTGTGTGCAAACCTGGTCAAGACCTACAGGAAACATATGATCTCTGTAATTGCAAACAAGGGTTTCTGTACCAAATATTAAGTTCTGCTTTTCTGATGTATCAAATACTATGCAATATGTCATGCAATAAAATGCAAATTAATTACTTAAAAATCATACAATGTGATTTTCTGGATTTTTGTTTTAGATTCCGTCTCTCACAGTTGAAGTGTACCTATGATAAAAATTACAGACCTCTACATGCTTTGTAAGTAGGAAAACCTGCAAAATCGGCAGTGTATCAAATACTTGTTCTCCCCACTGTATATATATATATATATATATATATATATATATATATATATATATATATATATATATTCTATATATTTTTATAGCTTTAGTATGACTAAACTACCCATGACTTTAGGACCACTCCAACTGAACATACAACCTGTAATGGCTCATGCCCTCCCTCACTCCGTCAACTCTGCCTTTTCTCCCACAAGCCGCTACAAACATTAAGTTCACATTAAGGTGGATTTGATGGAAAGATCCACTTTTCCACTTCAGAAAATCATTAGCTCAATGGCGTTATAAATCGCCCTCCCTCCCCTCACCCCCAACTTGCTGGATATTAATTTTAAGTCCCTTGTGGCCTCAATACTTCTGGCTTCAATGGGAGACATACCCTAATTTATGAGATAGACAATTCACCGCCTTGTCCTTTTCATATCAGTCCTCATAGCCCATTTCACATTCACTGGCAGGCTTGAGTTGAGAGCTCTCTAGGTTTTGTGTGCAGCCTTGAAGAAAAGGAATGAAGATGGAAATTGATGATATGTTGTACTGTAGTTTAACTTTAAATGATTAAGGGCTGTGACTTAAATAGACAACTCATAAAGATAGTCATTTCTGTGAGGATGTTAAACAAAATTGTATTTTTTTTCTTCAGTATGCTGCTTACTCAGTAGGCCTATGCTTAAATCCACTCTAAGTCCTTGGATTCTATGAGTGTGCCTTTACTTCTTATGATTGTTTGTGCACGTATCGTTTTTCTTTGTGTATTTCTGAGGACGTGTAAAAATGCGTTGGAGTGGATCCTCTATGCATATTCAGTAGTATGCTGTAGTAGGGAACAAAGAAAAGCTGCATTGGATCAACCTTGACTCTGCAGTGCTCCCCTTGTCCTAAAATGCACTTAAGGGTGTTTCCTAATGGATTAATATGCACATTATTTACTGAATGGGCTCTTCAGACCAGGTTATTCATGTAAGGTGTGATGGGTTATGTATTATCCAACACCTTTTAGTGATTGCATCAGCACTCAGTGGAATTACATATAATTTGAGATCTAGCAGAGTTATGACAATGGGAGGGCATCTGGTTGCCATGCCAACCTTTACAGAACAGCCTGCCATATAGGTTAGGGAAAATAGTGGCATCGCAGTGCTAGAGGCGTCACTACAGACCCGGGTTCGATCCCAGGCTGTGTTGCAGCCGGCTGCGACCGGGAGACCCATGAGGCGGCACACAATTGGCCCAGCGTCGTCCGGGTTAGGGGAGGGTTTGGCCGGCCGGGATGTCCTTGTCCCATTGCGCTGTAGCGACTCCTGTGGCGGGCTGGACGCATGCACGCTGACTTCGGTCGGCAGTTGTACGGTGTTTCCTCCGACACATTGGTGCGGCTGGTTTCCAGGTTAAGCGAGCAGTGTGTCAAGAAGCAGTGCTGCTTGGCAGGGCCTTGTTTTGGAGGACGCATTGGCTCTCGACCTTCGCCTCTCCCGAGTCCGTACGGGAGTTGCAGCGATGGGACAAAACTGTAACTACCAATTGGGGAGAAAAAGGGGTAAAAAATTACAAATTAGACAAAAAACGAATTGGTGTGTCCCCATAAGGTTAGTTATACAAGACTGTGTGTGTGTGTGTGTGTGTGTGTGTGTGTGTGTGTGGAGTGCCCTTTGTAAGCCCAAATTCATTACAAAATGAAATCTCTGTGATAAATATCTTGAAACGTGCATACATACACACAGTGGTGCCTGGAGAAGTGGGTATACTCTAATTCTTCCAATTTTATTCCAAACGGCCCGCCCAGTGAAGGAAAGGCGCCCTGTGTGAAAAAGTCTATGAGAAGAAGTGACATACAGTGCATTCAGAAAGTATTCCCTTTTTCCACATTTTGTTACGTTACAGCCTTATTCTAAAATTGATTAAGTAAAACATGTTCCTCATCAATCTACACACAGTACCCCATAATGACAAAGTGAAAACAGGTTTTTAGAAATGTTAGCAAATTAAAAAACAGAAATAACCTATTTACATAAGTATTCTGACCATTTGCTATGAGACTCAAAATTGAGCTGTGGTGCATCTTGTTTCCATTGATCGTCCTTGAGATGTTTCTACAACTTGATTGGAGTCCACCTGTGGTAAATTCAATTGATTGGACTTTAGGACCACTCCAACTCCATACATGATTTGGAAAGGCACACACCTGTCTATATAAGGTCCCACAGTTGACAGTGCATTTCAGAGCAAAAACCAAGCCATGAGGTTGAAGGAATTGTCTGTAGAGCTCCGAGACAGGATTGTGTCGAAGCAATGATCTGCAGACACCGTTGCCCTAGAGCACACATAAAACGATACATACCTTGGCCTAAACATCAGCACCACAGGTAACTTCCACAAAGCAGTGAACGATCTGAGAGACAAGGCAAGAAGTGCCTTCTATGCCATCAAAAGGAACATAAAATTCAACATACCAATTAGGATCTGGCTAAAAAATATTTTTATAGAACCCATTGCCCTTTATGGTTGTGAGGTCTGGGGTCCGCTCACCAATCAAGAATGAACAAAATGGGACAAACACCAAATTGAGACTCTGCATAAAGAATTCTGCAAAGATATCCTCAGTGTACAACATAAAATCCCCCCCAAAAATTGTAAAGTGGTTATCCCACTGGCTATAGGGTGAACGCACCAATTTGTGAGTCGCTCTGGATAAGAGCGTCTGCTAAATGACGTAAATGTGCCCTTGAGCAAGGCACTTAACCCTAATTGCTCCTGTAAGTCGCTCTGGATAAGAGCGTCTGCTAAATGACTAAAATGTAAATGTAAATGTAATAAAACACCAAATTGTCACACCCTGACTCTGGGGACTCTTATTTGTTGAGTCAGGGTGTGATTTTCTATGTTGTGTTGTTCTATGTTATAGGTTCTAGTATGGGTTTTTCTATGTTGGCCGGTGTGGTTCCCAATCAGAGGCAGCTGTCGCTCATTGTCTCTGATTGGGGACCATACTTAGGCAGCCTATTGGCACTAGTGGGTTGTGGGATCTTGTTCCGTGAAAGGTATGTTGTTTGTGTCTACCTTGGACTTCACGTTTCGTTTCGTTTATTGTTTTGTCGTTGTGTTTATTAAGTTTAAATAAACATGTATGCATATCACGCTGCGCCTTGGTCTGACCCGTCGATGAACGAGCGTGACAGAAGATCCCACCAAACGAGGACCAAGCAGCGTGCCCAGGCGGAGCGAAGGGCCATGTCACAGATGGGCAAGTTGTGGTCATGGGAAGAGATATTTGCGCGGAAAGGACCATGGGCTAAGGTAGATGCCCAGGCAGGAGAGGAGCAACGGCAACACGGAGGAGGCCGGTCAAGGAGGAAGCCCGAGAGGCAGCCCCAATAAAAACATTTGGGGGGGGGCACACGGGGTGGTTGGCGGAGCCTAGGGTTAGAGCAGAGCCAACTCCCCGTACTCACGCGAGAAGGCGTATGACTGGGCAAGCTCCGTGTTATGTGAAGCTACGTACTGTGTCGTACTGTACGTCCTGTGCTTGCACCACGCACGTGCCGTGCGAAGATGGGCATCCAGCCAGGACGGGGTGTGCCGGCTCAATGCTCCTGGTCTCCAGTACGCCTCCTCGGTCCCGCATATCCTGCACCAGTTCTACGAGCTGTATCGCCAGTACGCGTGCACAGCCCAGTGCGTCCTGTGCCAGCGCCCCGCACGTGTAGTGCGAAAGTGGGTAGCCAGCCAGGACAGGTTGTGCCAGCTCTCCGCTCCAGACCTCCAGTCCGCCTTCACAGTCCGGTCCGGCCCGTTCCTGCTCCTCGCACCAAGCCAGGGGTGCGCGTCGCCAGCCCGGCCCGTTCCTGCTCCTCGCACCAAGCCAGTGGTGCGCGTCGCCAGTCCGGCCCGGCCTGTTCCTGTCCCTCGCACCAAGTCAGTGGTGCGCGTCGCCAGCCCGGCCAGGCCTGTTCCTGCTCCTCACACCAAGCCAGTGGTGCGCGTCACCAGCCCGGCCCGGCCTGTTCCTGCTCCTCGCACCAAGCCAGTGGTGCGCGTCGCCAGCCCGGCCCGGCCTGTTCCTGCTCCTCGCACCAAGCCAGTGGTGCGCGTCGCCAGCCCGGCCCGGCCTGTTCCTGCTTCTCGCACCAAGCCAGTGGTGCGCGTCGCCAGTCTGGCCCGGCCTGTTCCTGCTCCTCGCACTAAGCCAGTGGTGCATGTTCCTAGTCCGTTTCGGCCCGTGCCTGCTCCTCGCACCAGACCAGTGATTCCACCGGTGCCTGGTCCGGCATCAGTCAGCAGCTCCAGTCCGGAGCCAGAGCAGTCCACTCCACCAGTGCCTGATCCAGCTCCGGTCAGCTGCTCCAGTCCGGAGCCAGAATAGTCCGCTCCACTGGTGCCTGATCCAGCTCCGGTCAGCTGCTCCACTCCTGATCCAGAGCAGTCCACTCCACCGGGGTTAGTCCAGCTCCGGTCAGCGGCTCCACTCCGGAGCCAGAGCAGTCCGCTCCACCGGTGCCTGATCCAGCTCCGGTCAGCGGCTCCACTCCGGAGCCAGAGCAGTCCACTCCACCGGGGTCCAGTCCAGATCCGGTCAGCGGCTCCAGTCCGGAGCCTGAGCAGTCCGCTCCACCGGTGCCCGGTCCAGCTCCGGTCAGCGGCTCCAGTCCAGACCCAGACGTCAGCCCCTCTCCAGGTTCGGGGTCTCCCACACCAGGGTCCAGACAGGGCTTGGAGTATAGTGGGAGGAAGGAGAGGGGAAGCAGCGCGCCGAGGTCCAGACCAGACCAGGGGCGCAACAGGGAGGCGGAGAATAGGTGGTTGTCACGCCCGGAGGCGGAATGCCCACCCGGCCCCTACCCTGTTATGTTTATGTTGTGCGGTCGGAGTCCGCACCTTTGGGGGGACTGTCACGCCCTGACTCTGGGGACTCTTATTTGTTGAGTCAGGGTGTGATTTTCTATGTTGTGTTGTTCTATGTTATAGGTTCTAGTATGGGTTTTTCTATGTTGGCCGGTGTGGTTCCCAATCAGAGGCAGCTGTCGCTCGTTGTCTCTGATTGGGGACCATACTTAGGCAGCCTATTAGCACTAGTGGGTTTTGAAAATGAAGCGATTCCTTAACACAGCCATCACCTACAGAGAGATGAACATGGAGAAGAGTCCCCTAAGCAAACACAAACAGACCCCACAGAGCCCCAGGACAGCAACACAATTAGTCCCAACCAAATCATGAGAAAACAAAAAGATAATTACTTGACACATTGGAAAGAATTAACAAAAAAAAAGCAAACTAGAATGCTATTTGGCCCTAAACAGAGTACACAGTGGCAGAATACCTGACCCAGAATTAAGGAAAGCTTTGACCATGTACAAACTCAGTGAGCATTGCTATTGAGAAAGGCCACCGTAGGCAGACCTGGCTCTCAAGAGAAGACAGGCTGTGTGCACACTGCCCACAAAATTAGGTGGAAACTGAGCTGCACTTCCTAAGCTGCTGCCAAATGTATGACCATATTAGAGACACATACTTCCCTCAGATTACACAGACCCACAAAGAATTCGAAAACAAATCCAATGTTGATGTCACGGTTTCGGCCGAGGCTGCTCCTCCTCCTTGCTCGGGCAGGCTTCGGCGGTCATCGTCCCCGGAGTACTAGCTACCACCGTTGTATGTTATCGATGTTTGTTTGGTTTTGTCTTTATTGTACACCTGTTTCCGTTTGGGTTAATGATGTCCCCTATAAGTTTCTCGTTTTGTTAGTCGTGTGTTGTGTGTTATTGTTCGCCTGTCATTTTGGTGCTGCTCGTGTTTTGTATTTTCCTGGTCTGTCGCACTGTGTGTTTTCGTGCGCTTGGAGTATTGTATTTTACGCACTGGTGCGTATCACTCGCCTCCTGTTTTGTTTGAGGTCAGTGTCTTGTTTATTGTTTTGTGCAGTAAAAGTCGGTAGACTTAGCTTCTGTGTCCTGCGTGTGACTCCTCCACCACATCCACCTCAGCCGGTTACTGACAGAATAACACACCCCCATGGAGTCAGCAGGAGCCGCAGCAGCACACGATCCTATGGAGGAGCGCGTCCGCGGGCAGGACGAGAGGATACAACAGCTCACGGTCGCCCTGCAGGAAGTAATCACCACGCTCCACCGATGGGATAACAGAGGGGTACCCACACCTCCACCTCCCGGACCTCCACCTTCGACCAGTCCTGCCATCCAAGTTCCGGAATCCAGGGGAATTCGGCTCTCGCTCACGAGGGCGTATGACGGCACCGCAGCCGGGTGTCAGGGGTTCCTTCTGCAGGTGGCGCTATACCTGGCCACCGTACACCCGGCGCCCTCGGGACACGAGAGCGTTTCCGCCCTCATCTCCTGTCTCACCGGCAAGGCGTTGGAGTGGGCCAACGCTGAATGGAGGGGGATAGACGCCGCCACCATCACCTACGCGGAATTCTCCCGCCGCTTCAGGGCCGTGTTCGACCATCCACCTGAGGGGAAAGCGGAGCGTCTAATCTACCTCCGACAGGGGAAGAGGAGCGCACAGGAGTTCGCCCTGGAATTCCGGACCCTAGCGGCGGATGCAGGGTGGAATGAGCGGGCCCTCATCGACCACTACCGTTGTAGTCTACGGGAGGATGTCCGTCGAGAGCTGGCCTGCAGGGATACCAACCTCATGTTCGACCAGTTGGTGGACATGTCCATCCGGCTGGACACCCTGCTGGCCACCCGCGGACGTTCCGAGTGGGGTTCGTCCATTCCACCCTCCAGCACCTCCGAGCCGAGCCCAATGGAGCTCGGGGGTGCTGGCGCTAGAGAGAGGAGGAGGAGGAGCCCGAGGTGGGCCATCCCCTGCACCAACTGTGGCCGTGGAGGGCACACCGCGGCTAGGTGCTGGGGAGGGTCTCCTAGGGGAGAGGACAACAGGCCACGCACTGGGGAGCCCTTCCAGGTGAGTAGGCGTCCCACTTACCCAGAGCTCTCTGTTGTGCACTTCTGTATACCTGTAAGATTTCCACAGGTTGCACCTCATTCCCAGCATAAGGCGCTAGTAGATTCAGGCGCAGCTGGCAATTTTGTTGATCGGAAATTTTGTTTAGAGTTAGGGATTCCCCTCCTCCCTGTTGACGCCCCATTTCCCGTTCATGCACTAGATAGCCGTCCGTTGGGATCGGGATTGATTAGGGAGGTCACAGCGCCACTTAGGATGTGTACGCAGGGGGGTCATGAGGAAACTATTCAGCTATATCTGATCGACTCTCCTGCGTATCCGGTGGTGCTGGGAATTCCCTGGTTGAGTACTGTTACGAACCCCGTGGCTCTAAACGTCTAGGGTGGATGGACATGAGACCCGTAACATAAATTATGCAAATTAGGAGTGTGGCATGGAGCAGTGAGAACAAATGTGACACAACAACCATGAACTACCGTCAAACACAAATGGTTTATTTCAGAACACACGGTAAGGGTTTGGGAAAAAGGGCTGAGCAGGACCCAAGAAATGAAACAATAGTGTAAAACCCCCTAAACTGATCTAGCCTGCCTGAAGAACCGCTAGGCTACTGCTAGTCATACAAAAGTACAGTGGGTGGTCCGCTCAGGTCTAACTAGTGTTTTTAGACAGATTTCTTCCTACGGGTAATGTACGCCCAAGGGCAACTAGCTTAAACTCCCCTTTTCCCAGAAACACACAAAGCTACCAAACCGGGTAATCAGCAATTACGTAGTACACAATACACAGGACACCACAGTATCCTCACTCACATAACAAAACAGTAGTCTAACAGAATTTACCAATCATAATAAACAGCAACTTAGTGAGTAACCAAAAACAGGACACCACCGTGTCCATACTCACAAACTGAAATATTCTCTCTCTCTCTCAACAAACACAAGACTGGCTTTTATACAATGGGCTGTGTGATTGAACAAACGAGTAACAGGTGGTGCAATGCACAGGAATGTTCACTGATTGGTCCAATCAGCAGACACCTCAACGACCACCAATCAGGAACATACAGGACACCTGTGATTAGGGCAGAAGGAGAGAAACACACAAAAACACAGGATACCTGTATCCGTAACAAGTACCCATAATCCTTCCATTTCGTGGCAACAGAGGGCTCTTAAGGAGTGGTCTGCCCAGTGTGAGGGGCGGTGTCTAGGTGTTTCCGTGGGGACGACCTCGGTGGAGAGTCCAAACCAGGGGCCCGCAATGCACATTCCCCCTGAGTATGAGGATTTGGCACTTGTGTTCAGTAAATCGAGGGCGGCGCAGTTGCCTCCTCATAGACAGGGGGATTGTGCGATAGACCTCCAGGCAGGAGCAGCGCTTCCGCGGAGCCACGTGTATCCTCTGTCTCAAGAGGAGAAGAGGGCTATGGAGACTTACATAGCCGAATCTCTGAGTCAAGGATACATACGGCCCTCCACTTCCCCTGCGTCCTCAAGCTTCTTTTTTGTGAAGAAAAAAGATGGAGGGTTGCGCCCGTGCATTGATTACCGTAGTCTCAATCAGATCACTGTGAAATACAGTTATCCACTCCCTCTGATTGCGACTATGACGGAATCATTGCACGGAGCGCGTTTCTTCACAAAACTGGATCTCAGGAGCGCGTATAACTTGGTGCGCATTAGGGGGGGCGATGAATGGAAGACAGCATTTAGTACCACCTCGGGTCATTACGAGTATCTCGTCATGCCATACGGGTTGATGAATGCTCCTTCAGTCTTCCAATCCTTCGTGGATGAGATCTTCGGGACATGCAGGGGCAGGGTGTGGTCGTGTACATAGATGACATTCTGGTGTACTCTTCTACCCGAGCTGAGCATGTAGCCCTGGTGCGCGAGTGTTGAGGAGGCTGTTGGAGCACGACCTGTATGTCAAGGCAGAGAAATGTCTGTTTTTCCAGGAGTCGGTCTCCTTTTTGGGTTATCAGTTGTCCGCGTCAGGGGTGAAGATGGAGGTGGACCGTGTGTCAGCCGTGCGTAATTGGCAAACCCCAACCACTGTTAAAGAGGTGCAGCAGTTCTTGGGTTTTGCGAATTACTACCGGAGGTTTATCCGGGGTTTTGGACAGGTGGCAGCTCCCATAATGTCTCTTCTGAAGGGGGGTCCGGTGCACTTGCAGTGGTCAGCTGAGGCGGACAGGGCTTTTGGGAGACTGAAGGGCCTCCGGATCCCGCCTTACCATTTCAGGTAGAGGTGGACGCGTCTGAGGCCGGTATAGGGGCCGTGCTATCTCAACGGTCCGGCACGCCACCTAAACTCCGCCCCTGTGCTTTTTACTCCAAAAAGCTCAGCCCGGCGGAGCGAAATTATGACGTAGGGCACAGGGAGCTGTTAGCCGTGGTACAGGCCCTAAAGGTGTGGAGGCATTGGCTTGAGGGGGCTCAACACCCTTTCCTCATTTTGACTGACCACCGTAACCTGGAGTACATCGGGGCAGCTAGGAGACTGAACCCTCGCCAGGCTCGGTGGAACATGTTTCTAGCCCGGTTCGTATTTAAAATCACGTACATCCCTGGGTCCCAGAACGGTAAGGCAGACACCCTGTCCCGGCGGTATGACACAGAGGAGAGGTCCGTTGAGCCCACTCCCATACTACCGGAGTCTTGTCTGGTGGCACCGGTAGTGTGGGAGGTCGATGCTGAAATCGAGCGGGCGTTGCGTACCAACCCTAGCACTCCACAGTGTCCTGTGGGTCGGACGTACGTTCCGCTCGAGATTCGGGATCGACTTATTTATTGGGCTCACACGTCACCCTCCTCTGGACATCCAGGTATTGACCGGACAGTGCACTGCCTTAGCGCTAAGTACTGGTGGCCAACGTTAGCCAGGGATGTGAGGGTTTATGTCTCCTCCTGCTCGGTGTGCGCCCAGTGTAAGGCGCCCAGACACCTGCCCAGGGGGAAGTTACAACCCCTGCCCGTTCCACAATGACCCTGGTCTCACCTCTCGGTGGATTTTGTTACAGACCTTCCCCCCTCTCAGGGGAATACCACCATACTGGTCGTTGTGGATCGGTTCTCTAAGGCCTGTCGTCTCCTCCCAATGCCGGGTCTTCCTACTGCCCTACAAACCGCTGAGGCACTATTCACCCACGTTTTCCGGCATTACGGGGTACCCGAGGATATAGTGTCTGATCGAGGTCCCCAGTTCACCTCCTGAGTCTGGAGGGCGTTCATGGAGCGCTTGAGGGTCTCGGTGAGCCTTACCTCGGGGTACCAACCGGAGAGCAATGTGGGTAGGATGTGGGTAGGTTTCTGAGGTCGTATTGCCAGGGCTGGCCGGAGGAGTGGGCGAGGTATATTCCCTGGGCAGAGATTGCCCAGAACTCTGTCCGCCACTCCTCCACCAACCTAACCCCTTTCCAATGTGTGTTAGGGTACCAGCCGGTTCTGGCACCGTGGCATCAGAGCCAGATCGAGGCCCCTGCAGTGGATGAGTGGGTACGGCGCTCGGAGGAGACGTGGAACGCTGCACACGTCCATCTGCAGCGGGCCATCCGTCGACAAAAGGCGAGCGCCGATCTCCACCACAGTGAGGGGCCGGTGTACGCACCTGGAGATCGAGTCTGGCTCTCGACCAGAAACCTACCTCTCCGCCTGCCCTGCCGGAAGCTGGGTCGGCGATTTGTGGGGCCTTTTAAAGTCCTGAGGAGATTGAACGAGGTGTGTTACAGGTTACAACTGCCTAATGATTATCGCATTAACCCCTCGTTCCATGTGTCTCTTCTCAGGCCGGTGGTAGCTGGTCCACTCCAGGAAGGTGAGATAGGAGAGACTCCTCCGCCCCCACTGGACATCGAGGGGGCTCCGGTGTACACAGTTCGGTCCATCTTGGACTCGAGACGTCGGATGGGGGGTCTCCAATATCTCGTGGAGTGGGAGGGGTACGGCCCGGAGGAACGGTGCTGGGTGCCGAGGAGGGACATCCTAGACCTGTCTCTCCTGACAGAGTTCCACCGTGGTCACCCCACGCTCCCTGCTCCGCGTCCTCCTGGTCGTCCCCGAGGCCGGGGTCGGCGCACGGCTGGAGCCGCGCGTCAAGGGGGGGGTACTGTCACGGTTTCGGCCGAGGCTGCTCCTCCTTGCTCGGGCAGGCTTCGGCGGTCGTCGTCCCCGGAGTACTAGCTACCACCGTTGTATGTTATCGATGTTTGTTTGGTTTTGTCTTTATTGTACACCTGTTTCCGTTTGGGTTAATGATGTCCCCTATAAGTTTCTCGTTTTGTTAGTCGTGTGTTGTGTGTTATTGTTCGCCTGTCATTTTGGTGCTGCTCGTGTTTTGTATTTTCCTGGTCTGTCGCACTGTGTGTTTTCGTGCGCTTGGAGTATTGTATTTTACGCACTGGTGCGTATCACTCGCCTCCTGTTTTGTTTGAGGTCAGTGTCTTGTTTATTGTTTTGTGCAGTAAAAGTCAGTAGACTTAGCTTCTGTGTCCTGCGTGTGACTCCTCCACCACATCCACCTCAGCCGGTTACTGACAGTTGATAAACTCTCATATCTATTGGGTGAAATACCACAGTGTGCAATAACAGAAGCAATATTTGTGACATGTTGTCACAAGAAAAGGGCAACCAGTGAAAAACAAACACCATTGTAAATACAACTCATATTTATGTTTATTTATTTAGCCTTTTGTACTTTAACTATTTGCACATCGTTACAACACTGTATATAGACATAATATGACATTTGAAATGTCTCTATTCCTTTGGAATGTTTACTGTTCATTTTTATTGTTCACTATCTATTTCACTTGCTTTGACAATGTAAATATATGTTTCCCATAGAGAGAGAGAGAGAGAGAGAGAGAGAGAGAGAGAGAGAGAGAGAGAGAGAGAGAGAGAGAGAGAGAGAGAGAGAGAGAGAGAGAGAGAGAGAGAGAGAGAGAGAGAGAGAGAGAGAGAGAGAGAGAGAGAGAGAGAGAGAGAGAGAGAGAGAGAGAGAGAGAGAGAGAGAGAGAGAGAGAGAGAGAGAGAGAGAGAAGGCAGCTAAATGTTTAGAGAGAACAGAGGGCTGAGGGCAGCCTGACAGAATGTAAAACAAAGCCTCAAGCCTGACTTGGCATGCTGATGAGAGCAGCTTCCTAGTGCGGTGTTCAAGTCCTCTTTTCTCTCACTCTCAGCTCCACTTTTCCCTGTCTGTGGTGGCACATCTCAATCTCTCTTTCAAGCTGTCTGTCTATCACACTCTGCTACGTCAGTCAGTGTTTGCTTGTATGGTACCCTTTAGCTGGCTTTAGTTGTGAAACAGGAACGTTGTATCTCTGAATGGCTCCACCTGCTCTCAGGGTATACTATAGCTAATAGATTAGAGGACTGATAGCCTAGCTCTGCTGTAGCTCTCTCTCTTTGTGCTAATGACTTTTACCTATGTAAATACATCATGTGACATAGTGCTGCAACAGAAACAGGAAGTAGGAGTGAAGGAGGAACAATTAGGGATGAGGTTAAGGTGGAGGATGAAAACAAGAATGACAGGAGTGAAAGCAAATAAGAGCAATGGGGGCGGAGTAAATTAATTAATGAGAGAGACAGCCCTCTCTCTTTGGCTCTGCAAGGCTTGTTGTCTTTGGTTCATGAACGTGGCGAGCAGAGCGTGTCTTTGTGCTGTGTTTAAGTATGCACGGCATCAGAGCAGCACAGCCCATCATGAGGCCGCTCTAATAGAATGACCCAGCTCTGCTGACAGCAGCACACTCCTGCAAATGGAGCTGCACATCTGCCGCTGTGAAATTTACTGTACAGCCAATATCCCATCATCCTAATTGAATATGACTTTGTACTGTTTGAGTAATCTCTCCATTTTAGACCCTGACCTCAGACATGCTTCAGCTCCGGGTACAGTGGATGGGAGAGGAAGACAGAGAGGGAAAGGGAGAGGCAGATGCATAGAGAAGGTTAGAGGGAGAGGCAAAGCGAGAGAGGAGAGAAGGATCGAGAGGGAGAGATGTGAGGTAGAGGCAGAGAGAAGGATAGAGAGAGGCGTGAGGTAGAGGCGTGAGGCAGAGGCGTCCGATAAAGCATGTAGGTCACATTGACAGGCGGTGGGTTCCTGGTGATGACATCACTACCGTCACCATCACTGCTGCTTCTACCACCTTACTAGTGTTTGGGCTTGTTTTTCTACTTGTTTGGTTTTATTCCTCCTGACTGTTTGTGGGTGGCTGGGCCTATAAGTGGGTTATAAAGGTCAACATCACACCAATCAGAGCAGAAGATGGTGGATGGATTTGGAATGTAGATGACCCTTTGTCCTACCTCCCTCTCCTCTCCCCTCCTCTACTCTCCTCTCTTTCCTCCTCTCCTCTCATTCCTAAGCACAGAAAATACTTTCCTAGTGTTAGAGAAGGGATGGATGGATGGAGGGAAGAAGGGAAGGGGGAATTTGAGGAGTATTTAAGGCTGCTTTTGACTTAATCACAGATTATCCATTATATCGACCAGATACTCAAGTGGCAGCTCTAACAAAAAATAAATGTCTTAAAAAATGGAAGGCATTTGGGAGGAGGCAAGATTAGCTGGGACCATTTTAGCCAATGATAGGGCAGATATGAGTGGAACAACAGGGACAACTCCGATATAAAGTGTTCTTTTCTCAAAGTTGCCGGGATGTCACGTGTCCTACTTATATCATTAGACTTGTAGCAACCTAAGCATTACGAAACTTCTATTGGATCAAATAAGCCACACGTATTAAATAAGCCATTACGTTTTTTGTTTACCAAATTCGACACTCATTGACCAAACTCTTCGCTTGGTGAGCCCAAAAAATGGAGAAGACAGATTTTGGGCCCAGTTATCCCTCTCGCTTCGCCTCTTCCTCTCTGACCTAATTAAATCTCTCTTCCTGACGTACACACAGGGGGAGGCTTGGAAGTAAGATTTTTATTACATAAGATGTGCAGAATAAGATATTACGTGGAGTTCTTTAAACACGCCAGCTTATTAGTAATGCAAAGCCTTAGGCTTCATTAGGATGAATTATGTAATTGCCATAATTTTCATAAATGCATGGAAACATTCAGCTCTCAGCCAGCAAACTGAGCTGCTCACCAACTATTCATCTGGATGACTTTATATACACTATATATACAAAAGTATGTGGACACCCCTTCAAATTAGTGGATTCGGCTATTTCAGCCACACCCGTTGCTGACAGGTGTATAAAATCAAACACACAGCCATGCAATCTCCATAGACAAACATTAGCAGTAGAATGGCCTTACTGAAGAACTCAGTGACTTTCATACGTGGCACCGTCATAGGATGCCACCTTTCCAACAAGTCAGTTCATAAAATTTCGGCCCTGCTAGAGCTGCCCCGGTCAACTATAAGTGCTGTTATTGTGAAGTGGAAACGTCTAGGAGCAACAACGGCTGATCCGCGAAGTGGTAGGCCACACAAGCTCACAGAACAGGTCTGCCGAGTACTGAAGCGCATAGCACATACAAATCGTCTGTCCTCGGTTGCGCAGAGCCCTGACCTCAATCCCACCGAACACATTTGGGATGAATTGGAATGCCGACTGCGAGCCAGGCCTAATCGCCCAACATCAATGCCCGACCTCACTAATGCTCTTGTGGCTGAATGGAAGCAAGTCCCTGCAGCAATGTTCCAACATGTAGTGGAAAGCCTTCCCAGAACAGTGGAGGCTGTTATAGCAGCAAAGGGGGGTCCAACTCCATATTAATGCCCATGATTTTGGAATGAGATGTTCAACAAGCAGGTGTCCACATACTTTTGGTCATGTAGTGTAGTTTCCACAATCATTCTGTCAACAGACGATCAAGGTTTGTTTAAGCTTACACAAATACTATTTATCTGAATAGATTGATTAAATGGGCCTTAAGATCAGGCGAGTGCTATAGAATGGAGTGAATGAGATCAGATCAAGTGGTGTGTGTGTGGATAAATGATGGTTCATCAGAAGGCTTCTAGTTTAGCCTGGAAGTCTCTAGATAATCACAGATCTGAGATGGAGATGTGCAACGATGGCCAGCTGGGGGCCGAGTGGGGCTATGTGCAAGCCTGCCTAATGACTCAAAAGCCTCTGATGAAAGGAAAGAGGAAAATCATGGATAGAGCTAAATATAGGAGACAGGAAGAGAGGGATGAGGGAGAGAGCGGTGGGAAGTAGATGGTGATCACTCTATAGTGTTTAATCTGCAGTTGGAGAGAGGTTGTGTGCGTGGGCTAGATGTGGATGCCTTCCAGATGAGTAAGTATAACACAAATGCTTGGTTAGGCCAATCTGATCTGTGCTATAAGGTGGTGGATAGGAGCTGTGTGTGTGTGTTTGTGTGTCTGCTTGTTTGTGTGTGATTGTGTGTTTGATTATAGTTTCTCTCTGTTGTGCAGCTGAAAAGCAGCAAATGGATTAGCCAGGAACGCACATTGTGAAATTGATTAAAGTTTATTTCAAGCTTTAGTACTCTGGGCCATTACTCATAACAGGGCTGGTAATATCGCCACACACAGAGACTCTGGGGAGACTGAGGGAGCATCATATCTCTCTATAAAGCAGAGGAGGGCTGTGTGTATGTGTGCCTGTGTGTGTGCCCGTGTTTGTGTGTGTGTGTGTGTGTGGCTTTCAGAGTAAAAGGTGGACAGTGAGTGGAGAATAAATACAGCATATTTGGCAGAGCAAGGGCGTGGACATATTAAGTGTTGGAGCAGAGGGGGGAATTTGAGGAAGATGTAGCTGAATAAGAGATGAGTGGAAAATGCCAAGTTTAATGTGAGCTTGGCTCTGTGTGGTCTGGTAAACATTGCCTTCTGAGGAAGATCCCTGGAGAGGTAACAGTGGTGCACACCAGACTATGAGGTGTGTGTAGGTTTGTTCCAGTGGAGGCTGCTGAAGGGAGGACTGCTCATAATAATGTCTGGAACGGAGCGAATGAAATGGCATCAAACACATGGAAACCATGTGTTTGATGTATTTGATACCATTCCACTCCCCAATTAAGGTGCCACCAACCTCCTGTGGTTTGTTCGTTAATTCATGAAAGGGTTTAAGGAGTCAGCATGCTTCAGTTCGGCTGGCGGCTAGCCGAAGTTGGCTAGGCGAACCCGAACGAGTGTGCTCGCATACTCCCTTAAAAGACCTTCGCTTAAAAAATTTGAAAAAAGTGGCAATAGTACTGTTTGTCCATTGTGAGATGCCGTAGCCAGTATACACTTCCTCAAAATAGTCAGAATTAATCTAAGATAACTCAAGAAATCGGGCACAAATGTTGCCGCTTTTGCCAAGGAGATCTTAGTTGTGCAATTCTACATCAAATTAAGATGTTTGGTGCAGTATTTCTGAATGAAAGAAATTGCATGAAAACAAGTCGTCTCTTGTTGAATGACAACAAATACTTTATTAAAGAATCCCTACTGTTGACCAATCACGGATGTAGGGGCATAGACTTCGGCTCCAAACTTTGGCTTGCCTCTAGAAAAAAATGTGTGTGCCCGAACAGCTGAAAAACCCCTCACCAAAGTCCAAAGCAAACAAAAATGTCACAAAATGTGGTCATATTATATGCACAAACCCTTCCGAACTGTTTAGGCTGGGAAGCATGCGGACGCCTTTAGACATGAACACACGCCGTGACAGAGTGTGTGTGTGTGTTACTTTTGCACTTAAAGAGCACACTGAGTTGTCGCTCAAATAGTCTGCTATGCTCGGAGTGTGGCTCTGATCCTAGTAGTGCCTGAGGCAGCGTCACCCCCCACACACCACAGTGGCCCATTAGAGCTTCCAGTGGTAACCCCCCGTCCTTCACAGAGGGGATATGGCTGTTGGTTCCTAGTAGTGTTGATACCCCTCTGCAGACTGATCCACTTCTCCAGGTCAGGTCTGTGAGATTGAGGTGGAAGAAGAGCTGGGATGTGTTAGACTCTTGAGCTCCCTGGAACACCATCTCTCTTCCTCGCTGGTGGACTTAATGAGAGAGAGAGCAAGAGAGAGAGCGAGAGAGAGAGAGTGAGAGAGAGCAACGCACGTTACAGCTTACCAATTACCAATACCTGCCTCTCCCTCCTTGCCCTTATCTTCCTGCTACTACTGGGAGTTTGAAAAGTGTGTGTTTGTGTGTCTGTGTGTGTGTGTGGGCATGCATGTGTGAGCGTGTGTGAATGCTTTGAAGGGGGGGAGTGTGTTAGTGTGTGTGTGTGGAATGGCCGCTGGTGTCTGACTGATAGTGAACCAGGCTCTGCCTTCTGCCTCATTCATCTGCTGTTGACATTCAAGGCGATTTCCTCTGCGAGGGGAGTGATGCGTCACCTTATTAATTATGCCTGAAATATTAAAAATACTTCATCATGCATGAATTATTAATTCATTTCGCTGAGATCATGTTGCCGGAATATTTCCCAGTTTTGTCGTACATCATCCGGGAGGGACTACTGGAGGAAGGAGATGGCATCCCAGTAAACAGACTGAGGAGGTGTGTGTGTGTGTGTTCTTGCTTGAATTAGTGTGTTCATGTCTAATAAACAGAGCAGCTTCACTCATACATTCTTTTTGAGCATCTCCCCTTTTCCTTCTCTTTTTCCTCAATCTCTCTGAAGGTCTCTGATTAGCTGCTCTATATGGATGTAAACATACAACTTGAAGGACACATGTCAAGTATCATTTCTTTCAGTTGGAATGTCTACAAATTCTAATTATATGCATAGCAATTATCCCACATCTCCCTCAACTTGATCAAGACAAAGGAGATGATTGTGGACTACAGGAAAAAGAGGACCGAGCACGCCCCCATTCTCATCGACGGGACTGTAGTGTAGCAGGTTGAGAGCTTCAAGTTCCTTGGTGTCCACATCACCAACAAACTATCATGGTCCACACACACAAAGACAGTTGTGAAGAGGGTACGACAAAGCCTATTCTCCCTCAGGAGACTGAAAAGATTTGGCATGGGTCCTAAGATCCTCAAAAAGTTCTACAGCTGCACCATCGAGAGCATCCTGACTGGTTTCATCACTGCCTGGTATGGCAACTGCTCGGCCTCCAACCGCAAGGCACTACAGAGGGTAGTGCGTACGGCCCAGTACATCACTGGGGCCAAGCTTCCTGCCATCCAGGACCTCTATACCAGGCGGTGTCAGAGGAAGGCCCAAAAAATTGTCAGACTCTAGCCACCCTAGTCATAGACTGTTCTCTCTGCTACCGCACGGCAAGCGGTACTGGAGCACCAAGTCTAGGTCCAAAAGGCTTCTTAACAGCTTCTACCCCCAAGCCATAAGACTCCTGAACAGCTAATCAAATGGCTACCCAGACTATTTGCATTGTTCCTCCACCCCCTTTTTTACGCTGCTGCTACTCTCTGTTTATTATCTATGCATAGTCACTTTAACTCTACCTACATGTCCATATTACCTCAATTACCTTGACTAACCTGTGCCCCCGCACATTGACTCTGTACCGATACCCCCTGTATATAGCCTCGCTACTGTGATTTTACTGCTGCTCTTTAATTATTTGTTATTTTATTTATTTTTTAGTTAACCATTTTTTACTTAACACTTATTTTTCTTAAAACTGCATTGTTGGTTAAGGGCTTGTAAGTAAATATTTCACTATAAGGGCTACACCTGTTGTATTCGGCGCATGTGACAAATAACATTTGATTTGATTTGATATCTTCATAGGTAGAGGTGTGAAAGTGGAACTTCACAAGGATAATGGTTAGGCAAGGTGATAGGGAGGAGAGATGTGAGAGAGAGACAGAGGCAGAGAGAAACTCATTCATACCGGCAGTAGTTTAACATGCAGCTCAGGTCCAGGAGAGTTTAGAGATGTCATTAGTCTCCTAAAGCCTGATGGTAACTATCGCAGAGAGTGAAAGGAAACGCAATTAAAATGAATTGAAAAAGGAGGCGTAGCATAGGCCTTAGACACCCCGATTGATCCTGTATTCAATGTTCTTATGGACGTTTTCCATTACATTGTAATTGTCAGTGTGCAATGGCAAGGATGAATATTTCGATAGTTCCCCCCATTCATCTGCACTGGTGTAGCACGTACACACGCTCACACACACACAGTTTTTTTTTTATACCTCCGTTGGCACCAGTGTGACTTATAGATGAGATGTTGCCCACCATCATAGTGATGATTTTAAATATACACTACATGGCCAAAAGTATGTGGACTTCAAATTAGTGGATTCGGCTATTTCAGCCACACCCGTTGCTGACAGTTGTATAAAATCGAGCACACAGCCATGCAATCTCCATAGACAAACATTGGCAGTAGAATGGCCATACTGAAGAACTCAGTGACTTTCAATGTGGCACCGTCATAGGATGCCACCTTTCCAACAAGTCAGTTCGTAAAATGTCTGCCCTGCTAGAGTGGCCTCAGTAAACTGTAAGTGCTGTTATTGTGAAGTGGAAATATCTAGGAGCAACAACGGCTCAGCTGCGAAGTGGTAGGCCACACAAGCTCATAGAACGGGTCTGCCGAGGGCTGAAGTGTAGCGTGTAAAAATCGTCTGTCCTCGGTTGCAACACTCAATACCGAGTTCCAAACTGCCTCTGGAAGCAACGTCAGCACAAGAACTGTTCGTCGGGAGCTTCATGAAATGGGTTTCCATGGCCGAGCAGCCTAAGATCACCATGCGCAATAAGTGTTGGCTGGAGTGGCGTAAAGCTCGCCGCCATTGGACTCTGGATCAGTGGTAACGTGTTCTCTGGATTGATGAATCACGCTTCACCATCTGGCAGTCCGACGGACAAATCTGGGTTTGGCGGATGCCAGGAGAATACAGTGGGGGAAAAAAGTATTTAGTCAGCCACCAATTGTGCAAGTTCTCCCACTTAAAAAGATGAGAGAGGCCTGTAATTTTCATCATAGATACATGTCAACTATGACAGACAAATTGAGATTTTTTTTCTCCAGAAAATCACATTGTAGGATTTTTTATGAATTTATTTGCAAATTATGGTGGAAAATAAGTATTTGGTCACCTACAAACAAGCAAGATTTCTGGCTCTCACAGACCTGTAACTTCTTCTTTAAGAGGCTCCTCTGTCCTCCACTCGTTACCTGTATTAATGGCACCTGTTTGAACTTGTTATCAGTATAAAAGACACCTGTCCACAACCTCAAACAGTCACACTCCAAACTCCACTATGGCCAAGACCAAAGAGCTGTCAAAGGACACCAGAAACACAATTGTAGACCTGCACCAGGCTGGGAAGACTGAATCTGCAATAGGTAAGCAGCTTGGTTTGAATAAATCAACTGTGGGAGCAATTATTAGGAAATGGAAGACATACAAGACCACTGATAATCTCCCTCGATCTGGGGCTCCACGCAAGATCTTACCCCGTGGGGTCAAAATGATCACAAGAACGGTGAGCAAAAATCCCAGAACCACACGGGGGGACCTAGTGAATGACCTGCAGAGAGCTGGGACCAAAGTAACAAAGCCTACCATCAGTAACACACTACGCCGCCAGGGACTCAAATCCTGCAGTGCCAGACGTGTCCCCCTGCTTAAGCCAGTACATGTCCAGGCCCGTCTGAAGTTTGCTAGAGTGCATTTGGATGATCCAGAAGAGGATTGGGAGAATGTCATATGGTAAGATGAAACCAAAATAGAACTTTTTGGTAAAAACTCAACTCGTCGTGTTTGGAGGACAAAGAATAGTGAGTTGCATCCAAAGAACACCATACCTACTGTGAAGCATGGGGGTGGAAACATCATGCTTTGGGGCTGTTTTTCTGCAAAGGGACAAGGACGACTGATCCGTGTAAAGGAAATAATGAATGGGGCCATGTATCGTGAGATTTTGAGTGAAAACCTCCTTCCATCAGCAAGGGCATTGAAGATGAAACGTGGCTGGGTCTTTCAGCATGCCAATGATCCCAAACACACCGCCCGGGCAACGAAGGAGTGGCTTCGTAAGAAGCATTTCAAGGTCCTGGAGTGGCCTAGCCAGTCTCCAGATCTCAACCCCATAGAAAATCTTTGGAGGGAGTTGAAAGTCTGTGTTGCCCAGCGACAGCCCCAAAACATCACTGCTCTAGAGGAGATCTGCATGGAGGAATGGGCCAAAATACCAGCAACAGTGTGTGAAAACCTTGTGAAGACTTACAGAAAACGTTTGACCTGTGTCATTGCCAACAAAGGGTATATAACAAAGTATTGACAAAACTTTTGTTATTGACCAAATACTTATTTTGCACCATAATTTGCAAATAAATTCATTAAAAATCCTACAATGTGATTTTCTGGAGAAAAAAAATCTCATTTTGTCTGTCATAGTTGACGTGTACCTATGATGAAAATTACAGGCCTCTCTCATCTTTTTAAGTGGGAGAACATGCACAATTGGTGGCTGACTAAATACTTTTTTTCCCCACTGTACATAGTGCCAACTATAAAGTTTGGGGGAGGAGGAATAATGATCTGGGGCTGTTTTTCATGGTTCGGGCTAGGCCCCGTAGTTCCAATGAAGGGATGACATTGACATTCTAGATGATTCTGTGCTTACAACTTTGTGGCAACAGTTTGGGGGAGGGCCTTTCCTGTTTCAGCATGACAATGCCTCCATGCACAAAGCGAGGTCCATACAGAAGTGGTTTGTCGAGATCGGTGTGGAAGACCTTGACTGGCCTGCACACAGCCCTGACCTCAACCCCATCGAACACCTTTGGGATGAATTGGAACGCCGACTGCGAGCCAGGCCTAATCGCCCAACATCACTTCCCAACCTCCCTAGTCCTCTTGAGCTGAATGGAAGCAAGTCCCTGCAGCAATGTTCCAACATGTAGTGGAAAGCCTTCCCAGAACAGTGGAGGCTGTTATAGCATCAAAGGGGGGAGCAACTAAGGTGTGTGTTTATGTGTTGGATGTCACAGTGTAAGGTATGTGTCTATGTGTTGGATGTCGCTGTGTAAGGTATGTGTCTACAGTTGAAGTCTGAAGTTTACGTACACTTAGGTTGGAGTCATTAAAACTCATTTTTCAACAACTCCACAAACAATCTTTAGTTTTGGCAAGTCAGTTAGGAGATCTACTTTGTGCATGACAACAATTGTTTACAGACAGATTATTTCACTTATAATTCACTGTATCACAATTCCAGTGGGTCAGAAGTTTACATACACTAAGTTGACTGTGCCTTTAAACAGCTTGGAAAATTCCAGAAAATGATGTCATGGCTTTAGAAGCTTCTGATGGGCTAATTTACATCATTTGAGTCAATTGGAGGTGTACCTGTGGATGTATTTCAAGGCCTACCTTCAAACTCAGTGGCTCTTTGCTTGACATCATGGGAAAATCTAAATAAATCAGCTAAGACCTCAGAAAAATAATTGTAGACCTCCATAAACACCATGGGATCATTTCTTTGTCAGTGGGCAAACATACAAAATCAGCAGGGGATCAAATACTTTTTTCCCTCAATGTACATTTAAACTCAGTTTTTCACAATTCCTGACAATAAAACCTAGTAAAAATTCCCTGTCTTATGTCAGTTAGGATCACCACTTTATTTTAAGAATGTGAAATGTCAGAATAATAGGAGAATGATTTATTTTAGCTTTTATTTATTTCATCACATTCCCAGTGGGTCAGAAGTTTACATACACTCAATTAGTATTTGGTAGCATTGCCTTTAAATTGTTTAACTTGGGTCAAACGGTTTGGGTAGCCTTCCACAAGCTTCCCACAATAGGTTGGGTGAATTTTGGCCCATTCCTCCTGACAGAGCTGGTGAAACTGAGTCAGGTTTGTAGGCCTCCTTGCTCGCACACGCTTTTTCAGTTCTACCCACACGTTTTCTTTAGGATTGAGGTCAGGGCTTTGTGATGGCCACTCCAATACCTTGACTTTGTTGTCCTTAAGCCATTTTGCCACAACTTTGGAAGTATTCTTGGGGTCATTGTCCATTTGGAAGAACCATTTGCGATCAAGCTTTAACTTCCTGACTGATGTCTTGAGATGTTGCTTCAATATATCCACATAATTTTCCTTCCTCATGATGCCATCTATTTTGTGAAGTGCACCAGTCCCTCCTGCAGCAAAGCACCACCACAGCATGATGCTGCCACCCCCGTGCTTCACGGTTGGGATGGTGTTCTTCAGCTTGCAAGGATCCCCTTTTTCCTCCAAACATAACGATGGTCATTATGGCCAAACAGTTATATTTTTGTTTCATCAGACCAGAGGACATTTCTCCAAAAAGTACGATCTTTGTCCCCATGTGCAGTTGCAAACCGTAGTCTGTCTTTTTTATGGAGGTTTTGGAGCAGTGGCTTCTTCCTTGTGTGCGGCCTTTCAGGTTATGTCGATATAGGACTTGTTTTACTGTGGATATAGATACTTTTGTACCTGTTTCCTCCAGCATCTTCACAAGGTCCTTTGCTGTTGTTCTGGGATTGATTTGCACTTTTCGCACCAAAGTACGTTCATCTCTAGGATACAGAACGCGTCTCCTTCCTGAGCGGTATGACGGCTGCGTGGTCCTATGGTGTTTATACTTGCGTACTATTGTTTGTACAGATGAATGTGGTACCTTCAGGCGTTTGGAAATTGCTCCCAAGGATGAACCAGACTTGTGGAGGTCTACAATTTTTCTTCTGAGGTCTTGGCTGATTTATTTTGATTTTCACATGATGTCAAGCAAAGAGCCACTGAGTTTGAAGGTAGGCCTTGAAATACATCCACAGGTACACCTCCAATTGACTCAAATGATGTCAATTAGCCTATCAGAAGCTTCTAAAGCCATGACATCATTTTCTGGAATTTTCCAAGCTGTGTAAAGGCACAGTCAACTTAGTGTATGTAAACTTCTGACCCACTGGAATTGTGATACAGTGAATTAAGTGAAATAATCCGTCTGTAAACAATTGTTGGAAAAATTACTTGTCATGCACAAAGTAGATGTCCTAACCTAACCAACTTGCCAAAACTATAGTTTGTTAACAAGACATTTGTTGAGGGGTTGAAAAACGAGTTTTAATGACTCCAACCTAAGTGTATGTAAACTTCCGACTTCAACTGTATGTGTCTATGTGTTGGATGTCGCAGTGTAAGGTGTGTGTGTTTTGTGCTGGGCTGTCTGTAGAACTCCTCTCTCTTTGACTTTGTATCTAAGGGAAAGCTCATGGGACTCAGGAGTGATAATCTACACAGATTACTCTGGTCTCTCCTCACTGCTAGTGATGTTACTCTCTGTAGCCTGTTAAGGCTATGCAGCAGGGGGGAGATTAAGTGCTACACGCTCTCTTTGGATGTGTTGTCAGACAGTTATGTCTTCCATTTGGAGTTTGCACATGAGGAAACTGAAGGGACTCTTGTAGAAGTTGAACTACATTCCCCAGAGTTCCATTCTATTCAGTACACAATGTATACAAAAGTATGTGGACACCCCTTCAAATGAGTGGATTCGGCTATTTCAGCCACACCCGTTGCTGACAGGAAGAGTGGGGGCTCCCAGAAGACTGGAGGCTGTTATAGCAGCAAAGGGGGGACCAACTCCATATTAATGCCCAAGATTTTGGAATGAAATGTTTGACGAGCAGGTGTCTACATACTTTTGGTAATGTCGTGAATGTTTCTATTCGTATCCACTCATGGAGAGTTGTTTCATTGAGTGCATTCTTTAAGCACTAGAAGAATGATGTTTTTCACTTGTCCTGGACACCGGGCTATCATTGAAAATGGCATGTAAATGTCTGAATGTTAGGTGACAAACTTAGTCGGGCGTTGACAGGAGTCCTGTAAGGGAGAGATGACCCTTCCCTCTCATGCCACACACTCCCACCCTGACCCCTGCCTCCTTCATCTTGCGATTTACAGCCATACTCAACGTCTGAGATGCCAGCAATGATGAGAGTCCCAATAGACCATCACTCATAACCACTGTGTGTGTGTGTGTGTGTGTGTGTGTGTGTGTGTGTGTGTGTGTGCACAGAGGCTGACTAAGGGCAACCCAAGCTCTGATCGCCTTTCCAATCCTACCCTACCACCTTCAACTTAACTTGCCTCGGACATGCACAAGTGTCTACACACTCATTATTAATAATGTTGTGATCCCTCTTTATTAATAATGTTTTGATCTCTCATCTCTCTCTCCATCCTTATCTTGATTAATCTTGGTTATCATCTAATGATCAGATCAGCAATTTACACTGGCTCGGGGCCCCATCCATCTCTGTCTGAGTGATGTGTCAGTGTGGCTGAGCTACCTCAATCGCTCCCCGGCCCAGGTTCACCTCACACCACAATCACCTTTTAATTCCCTATGATGTATTAAGCTGGCAGGAACCAATTTTGGAGCTCGAATTGGGCCCTAAATCATCAAATCACTTTCCCGGGCCACCTGTGATTCATCACCCCCCGACGAAAAAAGGAAATATATTAGGAATGTAAAGAAATTAGTAACTTCTGATCGCTAAGCTAAATATTGTATCGACAGGGTTTTTCCCCCATCTTTTCCTTGAGGTTGATGGATGGTGGATGGTGGTAGTGCAGCTGAACCCAACCTGGACAGGTTCCTCCACACTGCTGTGCCTTTCAGCTGCCTTCGAACTGCTTCCACTCCCTCCCCAGAAACAGAAATAGCCCTCTGGCAACCCCAGCGTCTAATTCAGGCGCCGCCACATGGAAACCCTTAGAGCAGAATCCCCATTAAGAAAAGGAGGAAGAATAGGGTATTCCCATCCTAAATTATTATTATTTAGATGCTCCCTCGTTTAACCTATGATTAGAATAGACTGGATGGATATTAGGGTGTCTACTGTAGCAGGGTCTTTGCTCCAGCCAAGCAGAAGTGTTTAGCCTTCATACAAGGCAGCAGGCTGTTTTGCTGTGTCATGTTTGGGCTCTGAGCAGTGGCTGCTAGTTCAAATACTCATGAGTGTATCTGACGGGGTATAGATGAGCCACGTGCCTCCCATAGCCTGAGTCATAACAGATGGCATTGTGGGAGGGACACATTAGTATTGGAATTGCAGTTTGGTGTTTTACAGTGAAGAAGACATCCTGTTAAGGACTGTATGTCATTATACTCTAACATGCAGTGTGGTATGATAGCCATGGTTATTAGTATACAGTAGGATTATTATTTCCCAAGATGTTTTGACCTGGAGGTGTTGAGACAAGGCTGTGCAGCAGTGTGGTTACTGTGCTGAGACTGCAGTAGCAGTGAGGTTACTGTGCTGAGACTGCAGTAGCAGTGAGGTTACTGTGCTGAGACTGCAGTAACAGTGAGGTTACTGTGCTGAGACTGCAGTAGCAGTGTGGTTACTGTGCTGAGACTGCAGCAGCAGTGTGGTTACTGTGCTGAGACTGCAGTAGCAGTGGTTACTGTGGTGAGACTGCTGTAGCAGTGGTTACTGTGCTGAGACTGCAGTAGCAATGTGGTTACTGTGCTGAGACTGCAGTAGAAGTGTGGTTACTGTGCTGAGACTGCAGTAGCAGTGGTTACTGTGGTGAGACTGCTGTAGCAGTGTGGTTACTGTGCTGAGACTGCAGTAGCAGTGGTTACTGTGGTGAGACTGCTGTAGCAGTGGTTACTGTGCTGAGACTGCAGTAGAAGTGTGCAGGCTGCCTGTTTGACTCTTGGCTAGTAAACAACAGAGTGTTGTGGTGTGATCCAGATTAGAGCTCCCTGGCGGTGGGCTAATGTTAGACCGGCTGACAGGGCCTGACACACACACGTGTGTTCCCATGGCGTGTGTGATGAAGTGCATCGGCATGATGACGACCCCCCTGTCCTTGTGCGCTGGGCGCGCTGCTCCCCTGTGTTATTAAAGGCCCTAAAGATGAAAAATCACTCACTATTAATTAATCAATGCGCCTCAGACGGCCAACACACAGGGGAGGGGCCAGACTAATAATAATAATGTGTGTGTGTGTGTGTGTGTGTGTGTTTAGAACACACAGAACACACAGTCCCTTACAGCAGAGCCATACACACATACACACCGCTACAGATTGCTTCAGCTCTGTCGCCCATTGGTGTGAATAGGATCTGGGATTATCTCTCTTGCTCATACTGGTCCTCTACATGTGGATCAAATTAACTCAATCCCCACTGAGCTAATCCAGTGTGGATTCTCACTAGGTAAGGATTCAATTTCAACACCTCTGTGTCATCATCTCACCACCCCTGGCTCAAAATGGCTGCATTGGTTTGTGGCAAAACATTGTAATACTTTGGCTAACGAATGTCTTAATTTCAAATTAACACAAAATAGCAATAAAAAAGCAAAGTCGAGCAGGACCTGGCAAGATGCGCGCCCCCTCAGCGCCACCATCTTATACCATCTTATCTTGTCTCCTATTGGCTAAGCACACAGTGCACCAGAGGAGCTGTAATGCCATTGGCTGCTTGTGCTGCCCGTCTTCATTGGTAAAGAAAACCAGGTAGGGTAACAAATAGGCTACATTAAGTGGAAAAGTAGCTCATGAAGCCATACAATATACATTTCAAAATCTGCTGCAAAGGCTTGTGACAGATTACTCTCCTACTGAATACACATTCCTGTGGCTTATTGGCTTACGGGGTATTTAATATGCTCCAAACAGCTGCACGTGACAGTGTAGACTCTATGGAACACACACTGCTGAGAGACATGAGACTCAGGGCAGACATGGGCAAACAAAGCATCCCACTTACAGCATAGTGTAAGTCTAGAGGACATAGATCCATCCTTATGATTATTGAAACGTCACATGAGAATTACATGAGTTATTAGCAGAACAACCCATTTCCCCCTGTACAGAGAGAGAGAGAGAGAGAGAGAGAGAGAGAGAGAGAGAGAGAGAGAGAGAGAGAGAGAGAGAGAGAGAGAGAGAGAGAGAGAGAGAGAGAGAGAGAGAGAGAGAGAGAGAGAGAGAGAGAGAGAGAGAGAGAGAGAGAGAGAGAGAGAGAGAGAGAGAGAGAGAGAGAGAGAGAGAGAGAGAGAGAGAGAGAGAGAGAGAGAGAGAGAGGCTGATAGACAGGAAGAAAGTAAGAGTGATGGAGAGAAAGGGTAAAAGAAGGAGAGAGAGCACATTTGGAGGTGTATGTGTGTTGGGTGGGGGTGAACATTCCTCAGTTGACTGAGATGATTGTGTTTGAGAGAGAGAGAGAGAGTGTGTGAGGCAGGCAGGCAACTGGAGAGGCATTCCTCTTCCCTGATGGCTGCTTCCCTGATGGCTGTTCCCGTGTTATCACACCCATCTACACAGTCGCTATGATGATGGATCGCGCTGCGTCCCCTCCACCCTCTTTATTGCAGATGTTTAGCAGTTTATAATTGAAAATCTGGGGGGAAATTATTGGTTAATCTTTCTTCCCGAATACCGGCACTATTGATTGATTCCGGGAGCTGCTGGAAGTAAAAATGATGTCATCAGAGAGTTGGACATTGGTTATTCCAGAAACGTCTCAGGTTTAGGAGTTTGGAGAAAGAGAGAATAGGCTCAGTAGGATGTAATACATACTGCCATACTGTATGAATCATGTGAAGATCCAACAGAATGGTGAATTCCTCACTTGGCAACACCCAATTACATGATGGCATTTTGTCAAATTTCATCACAGCAGGGTAACAGAGAGAGGGTGCTCAGATTAGTATTGGAATCTGAAGAGGCCTACATTGATACAAAAGGCTGCATACAGTAAGCTATTATATCCAACAAACAGTGAAAAGGAAATAATAGCACCTTCTCGCATTATTTTATGACCACCCTCACCTCCCTCTGGTTTCCATACCATTCCTTCCATGGTTATTCAAACCCTCTAGTCATCAGCACTATGAAACAGCCACTCCTCAGCCTCAGTGACTGGACACTGTTGCTATATGATTCATACGGTCCTGATGGGCCTCAGCACACAAGGGCCATTTTGCCCGTCTCATTGGCTATCACCTCATTACCCAGCCCTCCCAACTGCAGTTATCTGCTGTGAAGTGAATTACACGAGTGCCTATTGATTTTTGTTCTTATTTCAAAGCAGCGGGCATGTTTAGAGAGTAAACCTATTGCTTTCTCCCTAAGCGCTCCATTGTGATGCTTAATCTGCACACGGCCTAATTGGCGTCACTAAAGAGCACCTTGTTGGCTAAAAATGTATTGTCAAGAGCTCAACCAGAGTTAGCAGCTGTGTCTGGAGGTCGTACAGAGGTGGGGAGGGGGCAAAAGGAGGGAGAGAGTGTGGATAGGGAGAGAGCGAGGGAGAGGGGGAAGAGGGGAGTAGGAGTGAACAAATGCAGAGAAGGTGGGGAGGGTATAGTGAGGAAGAAAAAAGGGAAAGAGGTTTGAGGGAGTTGGAAAGGGAGAGAGAGGAGAGAGGACTCAGGCAGGCAGAGGGAGAGAAGCGTCTCTGGTCCTCATCTCTCCAGCAGTATTTGTATTTGTATTTATTAGGATCCCAATACTCTTCCCGAGGTCCAAACAGGATTAAAACAATTACATAACAACAAAACACAACAACAGTCTACATCATAAATAAAACAATACATCATACAAGATATTATTACATTATTACTCTAATATTACAGATGTACAATACAACAATATTACAATGTATGTGTGTGTAGAGTGCGTGTGTTAGAGTGTGTGTGCATATGCATGTGTGTGTGTCTCTTCACAGTCCTTGTTGTACCGTGAGGTGTTGTTTTATCTGTTTTCTTAATCAGATTTTACTGCTCGCTTGAGTTACTTGATGTGGAAGAGAGTTCCATGTAGTCATGGCTCTATGTAGTACTGTGCATTTCCCAGAGTCTGTTCTGGACTTGGGGACTGTAAGAGACCCCTGGTGGCATGTCTTGTGGGATATGTATGGGTGTCTGCGCTGTGTGTTAGCTGTTTGAACAGACAGTTCGGCGCTTTCAACACGTCAATACTTCTCACAAAGACAAATAGGGATGCAGTCAAACACTTTGAGCCAGCAGAGATTGATATGCATGTTATTGATATTAGCCCTCTGTGTACATTTAAGGGCCAGCCATGCTGCTCTGTTCTGGGGCAACTGTAATTTGAGGAGATGAGAGGACAGACCTCTCCCCGTCTTAGCTACCGTTGCATCAGTATGTTTTGACCATGTCAGTTTACAATCTAGGGTTATACCAGGCAGTTTATTCTCGTCAACTTGCTCAATTGCCACCTTATTCATTACAAGATTTAGTTGAGGTTCATGGTTTAGCAAATTATTTGTCCCAAATAAATTATTTTAGTTTTTGATATATTTACAACTTTCTTATTACTTGCCTCCCATTCTAAATCTGACTGCAGCTCTTTGTTACATGTTGCAGTGAGTTCACTCTCTGTGGTAGCTGACGTGTATAATGTTGAGTCATCAGCGTACGTAGACACACAAGCTTTACTCACTGCTAGTGGTAGGTCATTAGTAAAACATTTATGGCCAAGACAGCTGCCTTGAGGTATGCCATACACTACCTGGTTTATGTTAGAGTGGCTTCCATTTAAAAAAAAACGATGTGTTCTGTTAGATACTGTAGGTAACTCTCGATCCACTGTAAAGCCATAACACATACGTTCTTTCAGCAGCAGACTATGATTGATAATGGCAAAAGCTGTACTGAATGCTAATAAAACAGCTACCACCATTTTCTTATTATCAATTTATTTCAACCAATCATCAGTCATTTGTGTTAGTGCCGTACATGTTGAGTGCCCTTCCCTATAAGCGTGCTGAAAGTCAGTTGTTATTTTAAAATAGTAGAGTGTTTCCCCCGAGAGCTGGGTCGCAGGCAGCTCAAGCTCCAGCCCTTAAACGAGGATAAAATGTGCATTAAAGAAAGCATAATGGGTGTGATATCATCATCGCCCCAGGAATAGACCACAGGGCTCATCAGCAACCTCTGAATATGCGTGGTGCCTGCTAATGTATTTAAATGGCATGGAAAGCATGCCGTAATTGGCGACGAGTGTGGATGATGGAAGCGCGCGGGGGGTGCAGGGGGGTGGCAGCGTGCTGAATGGGCTCTGTGCTTCATTACTGGGACACCAGGTACTCAGAGGTACAGTCTCTATCCATAGAGAGGACACTAATCCAGGACTGGACTGTTGGCAGCTTTGCTACTATTACCAGATTGTTATCTAAATGTAAAAGACAATATGTTTGAAAGAGAGCATGTCCATTTTAACTAACTACTAAGTAGTTATGGTACAGTATACAGTTCTTTTGGCACCAATGGCACCAAACTGAAGCAATCTTGTATGTGGTCCCTCGGGGTAAACTCTCAGTTGGCCACAGCATCTCTGTGTGGTGCCAGGGTTGGTACCCGGTTGCCCGTACTATAAGGTGTCAGTCTCCATCTGTGGTTTGAGATGGAACGTACGGTACAACTGCTGCATTATGCATGAAGACATCCAGTTGTGTAAAGTGACCAGCCTGATGGAGTGGTCTGTTGTGATGAACAGTTGATGGGCATGACTCCCAGGACTTCTTTGCATCTTGAAGATGCACAGTGCACACAGTGCAGAGCTGTTTTTGGTTCTCTCACAGGACACATTGATTGTTTATTGAATTTTTCAATCAAATTACATTTTTCGATCAAATCTGCAAACGATGATTCATTTTTGACTGGGCTTGACTAGATGAGCCTTTCCTGATGTCTGAAATAAATCCTTGGAGAACCAAAAATAGTTCAGGACTTTTCGTGTTTGTTGTCAGATATTCATCCATCTTTTTTTAAATTATAAAATGTGTAATAAGTGACAAACGGCTGTAATATTATTTTGCATATGGGCTCTGTCTTGTAGAGGGAAAGAGAGGCAGATAACAAGACTAATCCAGTTCCACAGATGACTGTGTAACTGGAAGGAGCAAAGGGATCCTGTCATCCCATCACTTTAAACACTGATAGTCATTCATCCCGCCGGTGGCATCATTGTCTTGTTGTTTTTTTCTCCTCCTCCACTTGGAGAACGGATGCGCCAGTCCGTCCATCTGCCCATTACTCTGCTAATCAAAAGGTTAATGTCACTTCTGTTCTTGGCTGATATCTGTCACGCTGCACACGCCCACCCTCCTGGCTAGTCATTAAACCAGCATACAGTTTGGCATTATCTTTCTCTCATCTGCTAATGAATTGCTTAATAACGGTAATTAATACAGCCAGCTAGTCGAGGACCAGATAGCAGAGTTGTGGCTTTGGGTCAGGAGAAACATTTGTCACCGCAACAGTAGAAGGAAATAGACGTGATCTGATTGGACGAAAATGTGGAGAGATATTTTTTGTCATTTTTTGTCAAGGAATGTTCTGTGTGGATATAGAGTCAAATGGCTCCTCCTTACATGTTATTTTTACTTATAAAAAAAGTTTATTTTGAGAATATTACTCAACACTTATTCCTTTGTTATGGTTGATTCCCCCTTATCGATCTTTGTGGGAAGAAAAAGCATTCAACAAATGAAAAATGGAATTGGACAAAAACTCTATTTAGGACTTTATTTAGCAGAGATTGCAACAGAAAGCGGTCAGGTCTGGTTCAAGGAGTTTTTAATGGGAATAGCTGGAAAGTGTGGAGGCCCTTGAGAGAAATGGAGAGGTTGGAGAGGTCAGTCTGGGGGAACAGCTCTGTATTAAAGCTAAGAGGGTAACAGAGGCTTGAGGAATGGGGTAGAGAGGGCGAGATGGGGGAAGGGAAATGGAGAAGGAAAGAGGAAAGCAAGGAAAGGGAAGTGAGGTAAAAGGATCAGGGGCTGGTTTGGCAGGGCTCCACTCTCTTCTGGAGAAGGCAGGAAACAGGAAGGAGTGAGGAGGAAAGCCATGTTATTTTGGCTCCTGTGCAAAGACCTCTGAGAAAATAGGCCCTGCCTGCTGGAGTTACCAGAGCCATAAATCACAAAGAGGGAGCTCCTGCTCAACGGGACCCAGAGGTGACCCCAGAGTCACACGCAAGCACACAGAGACATGCACACTGGACTCCGATGCACACAGCCGCACATGCGCTTGGCAGAGGCCTAATCCAAAGCAGAGTTTCACTTACCAGCCTCTAACATAAACATACGCCACCATAAACTTCACTCCTCCAGAAACACAGACACAAGCTGTCTTTTCCTAATGTCCTCCCCGAAGTGATGATGGAGGCAGGTTGAGTCTTAAATGTACCTGGCTGGGACTGATCTCTGCTGCTGCTGAGCCCATATTGAAGCAGGGCCACATGCTGGGGCTGTTATATTAGAGCCCTGCTCTTCTCACCCTCTCTCCACACACAACCAGAGCCAATCCATAGTTTGCTGAGAGTAGGGGTTACGCTACTTTGGTGAATTTGCGAGGCATGCAAGACAAGACATTGGGAGATTCAGATTACCAAGACATATGCGCAACATGGTTTGTTCTGCCTGTCCCCTCCTCTCTCTCCCTTGCGCTGGCTCGCCTGTGGCGTATTCAATACGCTGATTCTGTTGTGAAACGTTTCGGAGCAGAAGCAAATGGAACGAAACGGGGAGGGACCTACCTGAATTTGTCCAATAAAAACTCTCCTTTTAGTTGCAAACTGTTTGGACTAATGATTACACCCCTGCTCTTTCTCTTAGCTAATGATGCAAGTGTGTGTTCAGTCTTCAGCCTGTTGCGTGTAGAATATCCTAGCCCAGCATTTCCCAAACCAGGGGCCACGTCCCAATGTGGGGTCACCTGATTTGAAAATGGGGTCACGAGAGAAACTCTAATAACATTAAAACAATTGCGCTTGGGTCATAGAACCAGGGTTACGTCAGTAACCTCTGGTAGCCACTAGATGCGGTTGTAATAAACAGATTGGTTTATGTTTTCTTCGTACATATGTGGCTCTAACTACAAAATATTATGACCCCATCACTGAAAGATAGGAACAATGATATGTGTCTTCTGTTACCCTTTACAATGCCCACAAGCCGCGCAGGACTCATTAGAACAGATTGGACAAGACCAGGCACTAAATCAGAATGGTGAATGATGATGTTCTTTTCTACACAGAAGATCATAAAAAAGTGTTGCCTGATGATCTTTGCAACTTCTAAATACCTTTCTGCTGCATTTCAGTCAATTCAATACCATTCAAAATTACTGTTCGACTGATTTGTAATAGACTGTCATAGCCCCAATTAAAATAGTAAACACTGGTTGTTAATTACATAACTTTTTTTACATGGTGAGGTCGGGATGTAAAAAAAAATCTAAATGGGTTTGCGGCTAAAAAAGTTGGGGAACCCCTGTCCTAGGCCCTGCTTTACTGAAGTTGCGAGACATTGCAAGCCAATAAATTGCGAGATACAGCCTTCCATTGCGAGATACAGCTTTTGATTGCCGATAGATAGACCTAGTGCACAGTTCTGACTCTGTCTGCGTGGTGGCCAATCTGCCTATACTGTGCCCCTCCCCTCTCTGTCAGTCCATCGCTAGCTCGCTATGAAAGATGCAAGTATTTATTTTCTCTGAAGTACGGCAACTAATCAGTCTTTACCGTTCCAAAAAATCCAGAATCTTAGGAGTTGATTCCTGGCGGCATCTAATCTTGACACTCAGAAATGGGAGTCGATGTGCAAGGAGTCAAGGAATCAATTATTATTGGAGACGACATTCTACCACTTCGTTATCGTTGTTAACAGTTGGAACAATGGCAGGGGAAGGCAAGCGACAGCAGCAAAGTCCCGTATGGTAATACTTTGAGAAGTTAAATGACAGGTAAATGCAAACTTTGCGAGGTGGAATTGATGTACAGTAGTGGTAGTACATGTGCAATGCTTAACCATCTGAAAGGGACGCACCATGAGACCCAAACCGTTGATGGCAGCAGCGCAGCTGCATTGTGAATTCATGTGGAATTTTATGCATTTTTCTTATCATTTTAACGGAAAACCAAGAAAGAAATGTCTGTTTAATGTTGGTCCATTTGTCACATTCCTAGCCCAGACACAGTAAAAAACATATCTCCATCTTCCTATTATTTAGCTTTGTTCCTATCTGTTTACTGCATATTGTTGCACGCTTTTGTAAAGTATGTGGACATGATCTGGGAAAACATTCAATTCATTGCTAACACTATTGGTTGATGATTTGAAAATATTAATATGACCTTCTGTGGTTGGGCTGATTTATCGGTTTCCTGCCGCCTGAATAAAGACAAGGTAATGTCACATGAATGGGAACAAACTAACCAGCATCTATTCTGCATACAACAGATAAGCATTTAGGGCCCGATTCCGATTTAGGAAATTACGTCTTTCTTACGCACACGTCTCCTACACACTTCTCAGTAGTTGGTATTCAGACTAACCTTATGAAGGTGCATAATGGGCTTTGCAGGCGTGGTTCCCTTGTGCGCACTGAATAAATGTAATTAAACCGCTGAAAACCCTCCCACTTGCTGGCCAACAGATTTCTGCGTGGAGTTTTCATTCAAAAGGGTTTTCAGTACATTTGTCTTAAGCCATCCCTTTAAATACGGTGTACCTTTAATTAGAATTTTGTCAACAGACTATAATACATCGAGAGAACGGGTTCAGAAAATAGGGATCAATAAAAGAATGCCATCTCTGCATCGTTGTCTCCGTTTCAGCACTAACTGGTAGATTTAAAAATAATCTGATCTTGTAGATTATTTAGGAACATTTTGGGGTTAGGAAAGTATGTATGAAGCATTAAAAAAACTGATTTGGAGAGCATTTACGCGCAAAATATATTTATGAATAAAGAATACAGTGGTTTAATTCATCCTGAAAGTTGTCATATTCAAGTTCAATCCATTAAATATTGGAAGGTGGAAAGAAAGTGTACAATAGGGGTTGAACAGTAGTCCTATAAATCTACCCTAATCCTCACTAATCATGGAACTGAATGACAACGGTCCAGTCATCGTGAACAAGGCTCCAGGATTAACCTGCTACGTGTGGTCTGAGTTCCATAATGATTCAAATAGGCTAAATGTCCCACATTATTGCACAACATTAGCCTAATATGATCCACTAATGGTTGCGACCCTCAGGAACTATTTGCACGTACGTGACAGAGGAAAGAAAGGTAAACAGAATGGAATGATGCAAAATGTAAGGGGAGTGAAATTGTGACATGAGGATAGGGGAGTGAATTAGTGCCATGAGGATAGGGGAGTGAAGTGATGACATGAGGATAGGGGAGTGAAGTAGTGACATGAGGATAGGGGAGTGAAGAGGTGACATGAGGATAAGGGAGTGAAGAGGTGACATGAGAATAGGGGAGTGAAGAGGTGACATGAGGATAGGGGAGTGAAGAGGTGACATGAGGATAGGGGAGTGAAGAGGTGACATGAGGATAGGGGAGTGAAGAGGTGACATGAGGATAGGGGAGTGAAGTAGTGACATGAGGATAGGGGAGTGAAGAGGTGACATGAGGATAGGGGAGTGAAGTAGTGACATGAGGATAGGGGAGTGAAGAGGTGACATGAGGATAGGGGAGTGAAGTAGTGACATGAGGATAGGGGAGTGAAGGGGAAAGAGGTGCAATTAAATGAAGACAAAAAAGAAAGGAAAGAAAGGAATGGGCGGAGAGAGAGAAGAGAAATATACAGTGAGGGAAAAAAGTATTTGATCCCCTGCTGATTTTGTACGTTTGCCCACTGACAAAGAAATGATCAGTCTATAATTTTAATGGTAGGTTTATTTGAACAGTGAGAGACAGAATAACAACAAAAACATCCAGAAAAACACATGTCAAAAATGTTATAAATTGATTTGCATTTTAATGAGGGAAATAAGTATTTGACCCCCTCTCAATCAGAAAGATTTCTGGCTCCCAGGTGTCTTTTATACAGGTAACGAGCTGAGATTAGGAGCACACTCTTAAAGGGAGTGCTCCTAATCTCAGCTTGTTACCTGTATAAAAGACACCTGTCCACAAGCAATCAATCAATCAGATTGGGGGGGGGGGGGTATTTTACCACGCCTTTCACTTGGGTCAGCAAATAGACTGACAAATTCATTAAGATAATGACCCATATTAAAAGTAAAGTTGTCAGCCTAGTCCTCTGTGTGTATGTGTGTATGTGTCTTTTCCCCCTTTTTCTAGGACTTTTATTAGGTGGGCAGGGGTATTGATTTCATGAAAGGGCATAAAAGGGGATTCTCAGCCTTTGAACAGCAGAGTCAAAGAGCAATGAGGAAAGAGATGAAAACGATGACATTTACTCAGTAATGTGCTCAGGACATCCGGGTGGAAGTAACGTTATGAATTCTGGCTTTCTCTGAATTTCACTTTCGCAATCTGCTGGGATGTGGGGCTTTTGGTTGACACACTCACTCACACACACACACGCACACACACCCCTAACGTCACCTACAGACTCATTTACTCACTACCTAACATGCCATTGTCTCTACTGGGCATTGGTTTGGGCTGTGCTGGTAGTGGAAGGTTGGTAGGTCTAGCATGGGACAGGCCTGGGACAGGGCTGAGGTCTGGGTGGAGCAGCCGGCTTCTACAAGCCAGTAGAGAGTGGAGCACCACATTCATATCTGGCCTAATTGGTGTTTTTGCCTGGAAGCTAAAAGCCTGCTCTCTGGCCCCCACTGCCCTCTCATCAGCCTCCATCCTCCATTTGAGCGGCATCAGAGATGGACACACACACATTCACGCATGCAGGCACGCACTCATACACACACACACACACACACACACACACATCCAGGCTGCTGAATAATTGAGGGAGAGGCAGAGAGTTAGTCAGCCGTTAAATGGCCTAGGCTCTAAATAAACAGGTTGATCGTAACAGGTCAGAGGTCACACAGGTTCTGGAGACGAGATGTTGTCACATAAGAAGTGAAAGCTCAGATTCTTAGTGGAAACAGACAGTTTAGTTCCTATCAAAACCGTGAGTCAATGCCTTCAGGACTATCAGGAACTCTGTGGTTTCCTTTACCAAATAATGACTTCAAACACATACAGTGGGGGGAAAAAGTATTTAGTCAGCCACCAATTGTGCAAGTTCTCCCACTTAAAAAGATGAGAGAGGCCTGTAATTTTCATGATAGGTACACGTCAACTATGACAGACAAATTGGGGGAAAAAATTCCAGAAAATCACATTGTAGGATTTTTTATGAATTTATTTGCAAATTATGGTGGAAAATAAGTATTTGGTCACCTACAAACAAGCAAGATTTCTGGCTCTCACAGACCTGTAACTTCTTCTTTAAGAGGCTCCTCTGTCCTCCACTCGTTACCTGTATTAATGGCACCTGTTTGAACTTGTTATCAGTATAAAAGACACCTGTCCACAACCTCAAACAGTCACACTCCAAACTCCACTATGGCCAAGACCAAAGAGCTGTCAAAGGACACCAGAAACAAAATTGTAGACCTGCACCAGGCTGGGAAGACTGAATCTGCAATAGGTAAGCAGCTTGGTTTGAAGAAATCAACTGTGGGAGCAATTATTAGGAAATGGAAGACATACAAGACCACTGATAATCTCCCTCGATCTGGGGCTCCACGCAAGATCTCACCCCGTGGGGTCAAAATGATCACAAGCAAAAATCCCAGAACCACACGGGGGGACCTAGTGAATGACCTGCAGAGAGCTGGGACCAAAGTAACAAAGCCTACCATCAGTAACACACTACGCCACCAGGGACTCAAATCCTGCAGTGCCAGACGTGTCCCCCTGCTTAAGGCAGTACATGTCCAGGCCCGTCTGAAGTTTGCTAGAGTGCATTTGGATGATCCAGAAGAGGATTGGGAGAATGTCATATGGTCAGATGAAACCAAAATAGAACTTTTTGGTAAAAACTCAACTCGTCGTGTTTATTTTATTTTTATTTTTATTTTTTGTCATTTAGCAGACGCTCTTATCCAGAGCGACTTACAGGAGCAATTAGGGTTAAGTGCCTTGCTCAAGGCCACATCGACAGATTTTTCACCTAGTCGGCTTGGGGATTAGAACCAGCGACCTTTCGGTTACTGGCACAACGCTGTTAACCACTAAGCTACCTGCCGCCCCGTGTTTGGAGGACAAAGAATGCTGAGTTGCATCCAAAGAACACCATACCTACTGTGAAGCATGGGGGTGGAAACATCATGCTTTGGGGCTGTTTTTCTGCAAAGGGACCAGGACGACTGATCCGTGTAAAGGAAAGAATGAATGGGGCCATGTATCGTGAGATTTTGAGTGAAAACCTCCTTCCATCAGCAAGGGCATTGAAGATGAAACGTGGCTGGGTCTTTCAGCATGACAATAATCCCAAACACACCGCCCGGGCAACGAAGGAGTGGCTTCGTAAGAAGCATTTCAAGGTCCTGGAGTGGCCTAGCCAGTCTCCAGATCTCAACCCCATAGAAAATCTTTGGAGGGAGTTGAAAGTCCGTGTTGCCCAGCGACAGCCCCAAAACATCACTGCTCTAGAGGAGATCTGCATGGAGGAATGGGCCAAAATACCAGCAACAGTGTGTGAAAACCTTGTGAAGACTTACAGAAAACGTTTGACCTGTGTCATTGCCAACAAAGGGTATATAACAAAGTATTGAGAAACTTTTGTTATTGACCAAATACTTATTTTCCACCATAATTTGCAAATTAATTAATTAAAAATCCTACAATGTGATTTTTTGGATTTTTTGTTCTCATTTTGTCTGTCATAGTTGACGTGTACCTATGATGAAAATTACAGGCCTCTCTCATCTTTTTAAGTGGGAGAACTTGCACAATTGGTGGCTGACTAAATACTTTTTTCCCCCACTGTATCTGGATAATATTTCACTAGCTGATGTAATGTTGTAGTGCTGGAATAAGCATAATGCCATTTTTGGGGCGTCTGTAAACTGACTTATCTGAAAGGTTTATGATCAAGCTGAAAAGAAACAGAATATTCACCAACCCAGCCCCACCACTACACCCTTGTCTCTGTCTCTGTCTCTGTCTCTGTCTCTGTCTCTCTCTCTCTCTCTCTCTCTCTCTCTCTCTCTCTCTCTCTCTCTCTCTCTCTCTCTCTCTCTCTCTCTCTCTCTCTCTCTCTCTCTCTCTCTCTCTCTCTCTCTCTCTCACTCACTCACTCACTCACTCACTCACTCACTCACTCACTCACTCACTCACTCACTCACTCACTCACTCACTCACTCACTCACTCACTCACTCACTCACACACACACACACACACACACACACACACACACACACACACACTGTCGTATAAATATTTGACTAAAAAATAGTCAACTCAAAAATATCTCTCAAGAGACCGGAGCTTGTGAATCCAAGAATTAGACTTTATTGCATAATAAAGCCGAGCTTGTTCCATGGAGCAACTGTCTCTCTTTGGCTTAGAGATCTCTTATATACACACACAAATGCACAGTCATGTATACATAGCTTACAAAGCTACTCCCCTTAAGATCACTGATTAACATCTTTAACTGCCACGCCACTATTATCTTTGAAAGTCCAATAACACATGTTGTTTACTCCAAAAAGGCCATGGGCACTTTTGCCTCTTTCCCTTATCTCATTATATTGGTGGCATGGCACAAACACTTTTTAAAATACATACATTCATCAAAGCATGTTTACACATTGTATTGACTATATTCCTTATTTAGACATGCATCTGGACTTATAAAATGTCAATCATGTTTACTATATTTTATCTTTGACATTTCCCAACATTTTCCTTAATGATACATAAAATATTACCATATAATCCCCCCTTTGGGACATTCCAACAATGTCCCAAATAATACAAAGATAAAAAAATTGATGAATGTAAGCATGCGCATTTACTTATTCTTATCCTTGCCATATGTGGTTACTTTTCATATGCATATATTTAAACCAATATATATTCCTCATTGTTTGACCCATCCTGATGAGGACCCAGAGCCCAGTCAGGTATTGGATACAAGTTTGGAAGGTTTTCCTCTAAATTAACCTCCAAGTTTTTCTATTAGGCTTTGTAACCATGGCAGGCCCATCCACCCCCAGGAACAACTTCATACAAACATTCAGGATTCCCAAATTCCCAAAATGTCCCATATTCATTTACCTACTGTCATGGCGCTCCCTGAACTGGGTGTATTTCTTTATAAACAATGCTCCCCACTTTTGTTTAGTTATAGCATTTCCCATATATGTGTTAGTATCCTATCACATCAACATATGCAACTTTGTCTTAACAATAATATCTAGGACATGTTAAGAATGGTGTCAATATCTTTAGCTTACATAACCTTTTTCACCCATATCACAAGTATTATAACAATCAAAATAATCAATATCAATATCTAATCAATTAATTGCAATGTCAACATCACTAAGCATTAATATTAATAAGTTATTCAGATCAATCAGTCCACTTATAATTTATAATCATAATCAAATTAATTACCCAAAACAACTTTGGAATGACAATTCTTAGTTAGTCACCTTTGTTCCATCATTCAAAGTTAAAACTCTCACATTGGCACATTTTGACACTGGCAGAATGTATATTTATATTATAATAATTCTAGCATTAACTTCCTCATAACGAGAATTACAACAGATCAGTATCTTAATGCATTGTCCAAATTACTATAAATTTAGTAGTGTATAATACCTCCTTAATCAACATACTACCTCAACTAACAGTCCCTTCCTCTACCGGCACTCAATCTTCTGGCGTCTTCATTATGTTCTTCAGATAGCTTCATAGTTCATCTTGGATTACCCATGGCAATGTCCCAATTCCAATGTCACACCTGAACTGCCCCACCTCCACCATCATTCTGTTTTGTCCATTTGCAAACCAGTATACCCAAACTAGGAAGAACATTGCATTTGCATAGACCTCTCTCCTCCTGCTCACTCCACATGGTCTCCTGTCTCATTCTTGAGAGAACAGGCACAAAAGAGAAGGCAATTGATTGCTTTGATTTGATGCTGGATTCAGGTCTCCTGGCAGAGGTGGTGTCAGACAGGAACGTCTTCAACGCCTTTGTTGTTCCCCTTCAGCTGGGTAGAGGGTTTTTGGTTTTTATTGAGGTTTACACCGTTCTGGACCGAATTATTTCTGCTATGCATTACGACACCATCCGTAGTAACCTCAGGAAAGGACAGATCATAACAGTTTAGTTGAGTTCATTTCCAATCCAAAACATTCCTATTAACATTGACTACGTGTCTTATGTTTCATCACTCATTCTTAATACCCATTTCTATCTAATGCTTGATAGATTTTTCTTTGAGGGGTCCCTGTATTTCAAAGGCTATCTGTTTAAACACCCCCTATTTTCACATTCTCCCTTGAATTCTCCCAAACTATATAACCCAATTGTTTTACTTTAACATTCCTATATTTTTGCTCATAATCTATTTGACATTACTCTGGTGTTTCCCTTTTCCTTGTTCCTATTCCAACAATTGCTTACACTTCTCTCTTCATCCTGGTTGATCATAAAATTGTTTATAATTAGAATTTCCTAAACATTACAACAGTTATGATTGAATCCTAGCACACAGTCCTAGTAACTGTGAAGATGTTGAACTACTGTTAACTATTTAAAACGGAGATGTGGTGCATATTAGACTATTATTTTATTTTATTTTAATGCAATATATTGTACTCATCTATACCAACGGCTCCTTCAATTCCCTTTCTTCTGTAGTTGGTATGGCTCTAACATGTACAGGGTTCAGTGCACTTTCCCAAGGAATAACTACTCCAATAACACTTCCCCCTGGAAATCTAACACTAAATACTACATCAAATTGTTTATCTAAGTCTTGGACTGTTCTCCTTATGTCTATGATTCACCTGTCTCTTTCTTTCATTATCTTAAAGTCACACTACCCCATGTGACTTCCCCATACTCTTTGTGCTGGTTCCTCACACACCAATAATATTTTAACCCTTGTATTTTAATAGTGATCCCTTTCTGCATTTTAGTTATGGTTCCTGCCTGTGCAAGAATATACTTTCTAATCCTGTCTATATCCCTTCTATGTCTTGTTCTTCTGCTCTCTACTATTATCAGTACCCCATTCCCCTTATTCTCAGGGAACTAGTCAAGTACAGAGAAATCAATGATGAGGATTTCTGGTGCGTCTTGGAGGTCTTGAAAGTCTCGGTGGTCTCTTAGTCATCAGTTTCCTCACTCTGGTACAATGGTTTAGATGATACCCGATCACGCTCCCCTCTATCCGTACCGCAGTTGGTGTAACCTGGACAACGATGTATGGTCACTTTAGCTGTTAACCTTCCTCCGTCACTAGGGTCTCCGGATCAGCCAGAGTCCCTCTCAATCTATCGACATCGGTCTGCGAAGAGTGTCCTTCAATCAGCCTGGTACAGGCCCCTCCACATAGGGTCTTTCCAGCTCTTTCTTCTGTAGTCTTTTGCCATCACATAGTCTCCAGGGCGCAGAGAATGCTCAGACTCCTACTTAGTTGGGCAGAGTTATCTTCACCCATGAAAAGAAAATCTTAAGAGCATTGTTAGGTTAAGTGAGACACAGTATGCTACTCATGTCCTCTCATCCGTCAAGAGAAGCCTTGAGATTATGAAGCACACCTGCTTCCAGCTTGTTGTAGTCCACTTATCTCATAGACAGACCACCTCTACACCATGCCTCCTATCACAAAAACAAAAATGATTTAACCTAACCCATAACACATTATTACTACTGCTCATATCCTTAATACACCTTGCATATTTCCCCACAAAACCATAATAAAACATTAAAACCTCTGTAATCCCAACTTCCCCCCTTGGACACATGCATCACATCGTGATTCATGTGTACAAAAAAACAAAACAACAACAATATTGCCTATCAAACCTAAAATAATAACTAACCTTAAAATGACAACCCTTGAGCATATCTTTACTTAACTGTATTCCATAACACTATTCAAGGAATACCTCTCCTTCAGGACTAACCCTCTCACTTCATCCTTGTCCTGTTTGGACTAATTTATATATAGGATTTTTTCCAAATTATAAACTTCTTCACAATTATCCTTATTTTATCTAACCCCCTAATTCAGCATGCCTCTAGAATTTATAGTGCGGGTGATCAGGTCACACTATAAAGCCAGAACAGATTTCAGAGGTCATTGAAATCATTCAATTAATTGTTTCATCCAATAGTATACTACTCCTAACAACCATCAAGACCTTTCATAAATGTTGTATCCCGAGTGTACAGTAAGTCCTTAGTACAGCTCTTTTCAAAATAAATCACACATATTTACTTATCACTCAGTAAATAAAACCCAAATTACATGTGTATGCCCCTTTAAGATATTTCACTACCATCCCATCAAAAAACCCAAAATAGAAATAAAAATCTTATACAGAATAACACATTTCATACTAAGTAGTTTGTTTGTGGTTATTCGAACACCATATAGTAAAACAATAAACAAACAAAAAATGGCCAGGCCTTATTTATTTTGGTAGCTCCCTATGACAAAATAAAAATATAACTACTTAATTTTACTAACTAGTTCCACCCTAGCCTACAGACTTTTTTAACATCCCAATGAGATATAAAGAAATCCCCATGTTCCTGGAAGAGAAAGTATACATGTCGTTAACATAGAATCAACAATCCAAAGATAGTAATTACACACAAAACATCATACATATATCCCCAGTCCTATCTCATCAACAATCATTCGTATCAATCTCACTCCTCAGAACTACTCTCATCGTTCAACGTACTATAAACAAATTATCGTTATCTGAAGTAATAAACCATCTTCATAACTCACCGCTGTTTAACCAAACTATATAATGTCATAATAAAATGATTAATTATCAAATATCGTTCCTTATTCAACTATCGAGACATGTTCTTCATTAGTAAATTGTCTCCACAAAGCAATACTACCTAATAACATATTCTCATTCTCCTAAATAGAAATAATTACTTCTATTAAACAATCCCATTCAACATCAAGTCAACCTGTCTCATCACCCAATTAACTTACTTATTTATTTATTTTTAAACCCTCTACAATATCTATCATACTCTACCGCTAATTTCCCTCATAACGGTACCTCAACAGATGACAAATTATTTTATATTTATAGTAAAAACCAATAAAACATCCAATTCACCAATATGCAATTTTAATTACTATGTTATCCTATCCGACATGGATTGGTAGGACAACATCTTTCCTATAATGTTATCAATGAAACCAGTAATTCACGTCAATAGCATCAATGTAAAAGATTTGCTTTCTGTCCCTTACTGGATTCGAACCAGGGACCCTCTGCACACATCCACAACATTCACCATCGAAGCACCGTTACCCATCGTTCCACAAAAGCCACGGCCCCCGCAAAGCAACTACTTCCAGTTCATAGAGCAAGTGACGTCACCCAACGAAAACCGCACTAGCTCTCACCGCTAACTAGCTAGCAATTTCCTGCCGATAATATTCAACCTCCTACGACTTCCTACAAAAACGCGATCCTTGTACACCTAACGTAACCCATAATGTCCCTTATAGCGCTCTTGCGTTTCAGCAAGCCCCAATGGTTAACACCCACAGACAAAAATGGAAATTCTTCCATTTTTACTAGCAGACCTAATAAAACACACTTTCAAACAGCATTCTGCATTTACCTCTATCATAGGGTTTAAAAACGAACTTAACAACATTAACCATGCTACATTTCCATAGTAACGTCATGTTTGGTTCAGTTGATCTATTACCATATAAGACATTCACTTCTCCATGCGTCGTAAACTATATCATATTTCTCTTGTAATCAACTAAAATCATAGCCACGCAATTAAACCATCACCCCGCCATTACAGAATGAATGAGATCTATTAATCTATCCTTTCTAAGTAAGCTACAAGTAACACCAAACACTTGCTGTAGTTTACCATCATATATTGAAATCATCCATTTATCACAATCCAATTTATTTATAGACATATTCCACCATTGTCACTCGTTTAATCTAGCAAAACCTTATTCAATGACTAAAAAATTACTACCACGTACTCTCCTCTCCATACCCATTAACATTTTAGTCATTTAGCAGATGCTCTTATTCCAAGCGACGCACAATTAGTGAGCTCATACATTATTATACTTATACTAGCCCCCCTTGGGAATCGAACACCCAACCCTGGCGTTGCAAGCACCGTGCTCTACCAACTGAGCTACAGAGGACCACAGATGAGCGTATAGTGCCTTTTTCTGATAATGTTATAATTGTAGCCTATTGCATTACATTAGTTTAAAATATAAGTTTGTTTATTCAACAAATCTAGAACCCACTATAAATTGGTGCTATTCCCTCAGCATAATAGCCAAAGCTCCTTGTATCCCCTGGTTTACGTAACGAAAATACATTATCATTCTACAATTCACCAACTATTCGCATACATTACTGGTGTCACGCAAACCATAGAATAAAGTAATAACAATTAGAATTTGGTCAAATAAATGTTTTCCATCCAGCTATTCAAACTTGCTTCAAATATCTCTTTCAGCTCGATACAGTCAAGCAAGTACGACTCTCTTTTACCCGGAAACTAGTTCATGGCATTAGTAAAGTCTATTCACATCCCAACAATAACTAATAATATATTTATATTCATATTATTAAAATACCTTACTTTCATTCCAGTCTACCTAAACAATTCAAATTATGGCCAAATCTCTTATCCAACTTGCCAGTCCGCTATTCAAATGTATGTAACTGTCCTTTCTGACTATAGTCACTCCTCCTTCTTTCCCGTTGAATAAGTGAGTCCTTCAGTCTGAAAAGACGCAGGCTGCTAGATCGTCCAGTCTTATCCTGAATGTTCCTTCAATCTAAACAACCCACAACTATAGTTAAACTATACTTAGAAAACCTAGACTCTGTTCAGCGATGCAGAATCTATGCTTTATTGAAAAGACAAGTTAATCCTCCTTTATTTCAATGATAATGGTCAGTAGTTTTAATATCTGGCACATACCACACTTTATCAGAAAATAGCTTTGAAGGACACAGATCTCACACGCTCAACGTAAACAATTTAACAATCAACGAGTCAAACCCCACATTCATTGATTTGGAACCAGATCTAACGACCTAACCAAATGAATAATATTTTCCCCCTAATATACAAAAATTCCTTGACTATATCACCTCTGCTTCTGAAATAATAGATAGTTTATTATAATGCTTAATTCTACCACATGCCCTATGTACTTTCTCCCATCCCCACGTACGTCTACGTGTTTGGACAAGTCAACACCTATAATTTTATCCAATGACTTGTAATAAATTACACTCCCATAAAATTCATTCTATTCTAATATATTCACATCAACCAAACCATTCATGTTTCTAATGATTCGTTATTGCCACAAATCAGTTAATCACAATCTAGTCTCAGCGGAACGAACAACAAATTACCCAAATCCTTCCCCTCAGTCATAGAATCCTCCCAGAATCGTATATGCTGGTCACTATTCACTGATTTTACGAAATTATATGACAGGCATTGTTGTATGAAACTCCAAGATATCATTTACAAGAAAAGCGTATTATTCCAACGTATATATAATTATCATACACACCTCTATATCTCATCATTCAAACTTCAGAATGCGACTAATTTACACCATTATACCACTTTTATTCCATATTTATACAATGTTGTTCTCAAACGCGCTTAATTACTATTTGTATAACCTACAGGAATATTTTATTCTATCAAAGGGCCCAAATTTGGAATGTTAACCCTATCCTAGTTATTATTTTACTGTAGTCAATTTATCATAATACTACATCACCTCTAAAGTTTCTAAATATAATGTCAGAAACATACCCTAAAAGATTGATCAAAATACAATGTATAGACGTCATATGATCACACCGGTACACGTGGCCTGTTCCTCCAACAGGTTTTATTCTACCCCTCCTGGTAACGTGAATTTTCTACACTCAGTTGGTCAATGAATATCCACGCACCATTTATTCTTCTCTTTCCTAATGTGAGATTGGGCACGCCCTTTCTCCATCAGACAGAAGCTTCAAACGACCTCAAATATATTTCCTTTCCTTACAGAAAGGCTATTTACTTGCAGGATTTCTTATTATTCTCACTCACACAGATGAGCAGCCACTTGTGCCCAAATGAATCAGACAGTTGAATGACTCACAGCCACCCAAGCAAACCACTCACCCACACAAGATGAGCAGACCTACTCTATTTAACACTTTCTCTATATTTTGAAGCCCTTGTGACTATTTAACCCGTTCACCTACTCAGGATGACCGGTGTTACTCCAATTTATGGTGTCACCTACGCCGGATGACCTAACTTTTTTACCTGATCGACCCTGCCTAACTTTGGCATCACCACAACACAGGATGATGCCCCACCTACCCGAGCAGACCTCCAACAATGAATTCCTCATTAGAGCGGTAACCGTAGGTCCCAAATTTAGCTAGCCACCTGCCCGTTCAGCCCTCTGGAGCGCTAATTTTAGCTCTCCAAAGCGGTATCCACAGGATTTCTATTTATTTAGCCCCCTAGGTGATACACTTCCTCTACACACCTGGACTTTTACTACGCTTTCCTAAGCGACCTGTACATTCTTCCCTTCTTCTCTGATTCACTTCCTCTACACAGAAAATAAGCAGTATTGCACAGGATTTCGCCTACCTAAGCAGCCTATAAACGATACACTTCCTCTACACGTCTATAGCGGTATTCGTAGGACTTAACATGTTATTGTCTGATCGCTCAACCAGATGGACAACTGCCCGTGCCGAAATGACCCAGACAAAGCGATCAGCTGGATGAATCAAATGAATCAAATGAATCAAATGAATCAAATGAATCAAATCAATTGAACAGAGTGACATCGACATGTATTCTTAAATTCAAAAGCTCCTAGTCTCTAATTTTCTGGTTCTTAAATTTGGAGAGACCTACTTGGTATTTCTGCAGCTGATGCCGTGCCCCGGATCGGACCACACAAACGTTATACTATATAAGTAAGAACTTGGCTTACCTTTTAAAAGCAGCCGCTTTTGTTTGTATGGTCCGTCCAAGCCGTTTCACAACTGCAGATGTACACCGTCTCTGGACCCTTTTTTTCAACTCCTGGCAAAGCTCGCCAATTATGTCGTAGAAATATTTGACTAAAAAATAGTCAACTCTAAAATATCTCTCAAGAGACCGGAGCTTGTGAATCCAAGAATTAGACTTTATTGCATAATAAAGCCGAGCTTGTTCCATGGAGCAACTGTCTCTCTTTGGCTTAGAGATCTCTTATATACACACACAAATGCACAGTCATGTATACATAGCTTACAAAGCTACTCCCCTTAAGATCACTGATTAACATCTTTAACTGCCACGCCACTATTATCTTTGAAAGTCCAATAACACATGTTGTTTACTCCAAAAAGGCCATGGGCACTTTTGCCTCTTTCCCTTATCTCATTATATTGGTGGCATGGCACAAACACTTTTAAAAAATAAAATACATACATTCATCAAAGCATGTTTACACATTGTATTGACTATATTCCTTATTTAGACATGCATCTGGACTTATAAAATGTCAATCATGTTTACTATATTTTATCTTTGACATTTCCCAACATTTTCCTTAATGATACATAAAATATTACCATATAATACACACACACACACACACACACACACACACACACACACACACACACACACACACATACACACACACACACACACACAACACTGTATTTTTAAGGTGCTGTAATCGATCGGTGCGCTGGCTCCGGAGAGGTAATCTGTTTGTCATAGCCCTGAATGGGTGTGCTTGCATCAAGGGGGTAGGGGGCCATTGTCTACCTGATCTCCCAGCACCAGCTATCTGTCACCTGAGGCGTGTACTGGAGGTCAATTCAGACAGTCCCTGTGGGAGTCCATGGAGCGGAGAGGGGTGCAGAGCAGCAAGGGGAGCTTGTCCCTCCCCCAGGTGTCTGCTGTTGGTCCCATGTGGCTCAGTTGGTAGAGCATGTTGCTTGCAACGCCAGGCTTGTGGGTTCGATTCACTACTGTAAGTCGCTCTGGATAAGAGCGTCTGCTAAATGACTAAAGATGTAAATGAAATGTTGGGTTAGAGGCCAGCCAAGCTCCCAGAGGACAAACCTGACAGGAAATACTGACTATTCCCTCACTGTTTGAAAACAAGATTAATATGGTGTTAATATAGTTTCATTCACTTACTATGTCGTCCCATGTAAATAAAATAAATGGTGAGCGGTTCAAATGCTCTCAGTTGTTGACTGTTGTCTGAGGAAAGTGTAGTGTCTGTCTGTCTATCTCACCTCTGGCATCATCATCATGGCCACCTGCTGTTAGCCAGTATGGATGTGCTGTTAGCCAGTATGGATGTGCTGTTAGCCAGTATGGATGTGATGAGTGCTGTTAGGTTGCATGGTTGTCCCTCAGCAGCAGGGGAGAACAGATTACAGACCAGGTGACAGAGCAGGTGACAGGCCAGGTGTGCAAGGTCTGGGGGCCCCAGGGGGGAGGTGAAGGTGGAGGCGGCCTCTGGAAGCTCTGCCTGACTGATCTGTCTCTTCTCCAGAGTTGCTGTTCCACTGACCCATACACATCACCTTCAAGCCCTCTGTGTTTGTGTGTGTGTGTGTGTGTGTGTCTGTGTGTACTCTGTCTGTGTCTGTGTGTGCGCACATGTTTATTTATTCACTTTCTATACACAGACTTTGCCCTCTTGATAGGCCTGTATTTCCCTTTCTAATTATTGTTTTCTCTCTTTTTTTCCATGTTGTCCGGTCCTGCTGTTTGCCCTTCTCACAGCAGGTAATAATCTTTAAGTTTTCCTTTTTGAGTATTTGTGATTAAGCTTCAATATAGGCAAGAGTGTGTGTGTGTGCGTTTGTCTCTGCAGCCAACCTTTGATGGGATGAGAGGAGCTTTTAGCATTTATGTGGTTGTCTGCTAAAAGCTTCAGAGAGATGTCTGCTTGCCTTGTCGGTGTGTGTACCTGCTTCAGACAGCGACAGGAAGAGATGCAGTTTGTGTGCGAGAGAGGAGAAACAGCATGGGAGGACAACACTATTGTGGGTTGTTCATGGCTCTGTTATCTGGGCTAAGTGAATGAGAGAGGAGGGGGGTGACAGCAGGTGTGTACAGCTTGATGAATGACCAATATGAGTGGCAGTGACAGCCCAGGTGAACATGCAGGGGATGCGCTCTCCGAGGACACCTTTTAACAGCTGGCCAACAGCATCATGGGATACGTCCTGTGTCTCTTTCCCTCTGCAGTGAAGAGAGGCATTTTTTTTTTGCTTGCAAAGACACTCTCTCCCTCCACTGCATTAGAACACCTGTGGTGTTGTGTTTTGGAATGGGCTCTGCTGGGGGATGGAGTCACTCTTAGAGGAACACAGAGAACATTCCCCCTGATTGTAATTGATGACATCCCAATGAGATGCTAATTAAAACATTATTTCATTATAGAATTCTGGAAAATAACACTGAGAACATGGATTCAAAAATGTGTTACTGGGAAGAAGAGTATCCTTTGGGTAGAGAAGGAGAGCTGAAAGGCTCTGGCTGCATTCCAGTGGTGTTTAAATATATTCCTTTTCATGTCCTCTTCCCTTCATATTGATCTTAAAGAACATGATGGGTTTTTCAATACGGCTGCAACCTCAACACCAGCTATACAGTGTATTGCTTTCACCTATCCATTTTTTCCACATCAATGGTAATTGAGGAAAGGGGCTGTGTCCCAACATTCTACCATTACTTCCTCCCCTCATCTACTCCTCTCCAGTCCTGTATGATTGGTGGAGATCTGACCACAGGACGGGTCATCAGCCAATTTCACCCCTGCCTCCCTGCCTGCCTGTCTATCTATCTGCTGTCTCTCCTTCTCCTCCTGCCTCTCAGCCCTCTACCTCTCATTCCTAATCAGAGCACACACTCTCTTTCTATCCTTCTCTCCAGCTGTACCTTCCAGCCATGTATCGTCTCTTTCTACACCTCCCTCTATCATATCACACACTTTTTCTCTTCAATATCTTATTCTCTCTTTCATTCCCACTCATTTGTTCTCTCTCTCTCTCTCCTTCTTTTACCCTTTCTCTCCATCACTCTTACTTTCTTCCTGTCTATCAGCCTCTCACTCAATGGGTCCTCTCTCTCTCTCTCTCTCTCTCTCTCTCTCTCTCTTTTCCCCCCCTCCCCCTCTCTCTCTCTCTCTCTCTCTCTCTCTCTCTCTCTCTCTCTCTCTCTCTCTCTCTCTCTCTCTCTCTCTCTCTCTCCATGTAACCTGTGAAAATAGTAAGCTGTGAAGATATAGCTGTGAGGCTGCCTCGCTCTTGCAAACACAGCTCTACATTCAAATGCTAATGAAACAGGCCAATTATGGCTCAGTGTGTGGTTGTGTCTGTGTTTGCAGGAGCACTTTCAAAGGCACATTGTGTCGAGAGAGAACCAAGTTATCCAACGCCATTCCCATAGGTGCTGCGGCGGAAAGATAAATAAGGCCTGGCACACAAAAGCAGAAATAAATCATAATATTTGAGCACTGACCCATATTTGTTAATGTGGGGCTCATGGCATTCTCCATTACTACCTTTGTAAGGCGATGGGAGGGAAATGGGCCTGTATGGCTGGATGCATCAACCCACTGTGGGTTTAACATAAACTAGCGACAGTGGAGTTGTCTGTGTCAGTGGTTTTGGAGACATCGTTGATATGAAACGATTGCCCTCGGATAGGGGCTTAATGTGGCGTTTTAGCATGGCGTTGTAGCACTAGCGCTGGCTGGGAGATAGGAGGTGTGTGTCTTCTGCTTCTGTAGACAGATGGAGCCTTTGTACTATTGCCTCACTAGATGCCATGCATGCCTGTTCTCATGTGATGGACCTAAAACCAATGAACTTTCATCAGATTGACTTTGGTTAACTCTGAACCTCCTCTCAAGCAGTGTGGTTCCCTCTGAGGTCCTGTTGCACATATAGGTTGGCCAGGAGTAGTGGTGGAAACTGGCTGTCCCTGGGAGTGCTCTCTGGCCCTGACTGTGATTTATGGTTGTTGGGGGGTGCACCCTTCCTCCCTCCTGCTCCCTTCCTCACCCCATCCCTTCCTCCTCATGATGGATAGCTGTGACGTCACAACATGTCCAGACCCTAGCCTCTCTCAGCAGAGGGCCAAGTCAACGCCTGCCATTTGTCACCATCCACTTACCCTAACCAACCCCAGGCACCCAGAGTCACCCAGAGCCTGCCCCTCGCTAACGCAGCTGGCCCTAAAACATTAGCCCAGGTAGCTTACACACTGTCTCTCCAATCCTATATATCCCACAGCACATGATGACAGTGTAGCAACCGACCACTGTGGATAGCTAACTCCACATTATGACAAATAAGCATCCATTAAACATCCAGTAGATATGAATTAGAGCAAGCACCCGATTTGACCAAAACAACTACCCCATAATTGGAATTAATTGTATTTATTAGAATAAAATAAAAGCATCAAACATAGTGTGTTTGTCCTTTGTAGTCTTTACTCCTCAGTCCTCCTCAGGAGATGTTAAAGTGGAACTGATAGTGTTTTAACTATTTTGCAGGTAGTAAACAAACAGACAATCATAATATCAGTAAAACTCCCATTTTATGCTACAAAACCAACTAAATAAGAGGTTTCCACTTGCTCACACCCCCATCTCCAGTTCTCGCATCAGTGTCCGCCACATGGCCTCAAACTGCACCATTTTGTTTCTCTCCGTCGCCCACGCACTTACAACATTTATATACTGTTGAAGTCAGAAGTTTACATACACCTTAGCCAAATACAATTAAACTCAGTTTTTCACAATTCCGGACATTTAATCCTAGTAAAAATGCCATGTCTTAGGTCAGTTAGGATCACCACTTTATTTTAAGAATGTGAAATGTCAAAATAATAGTAGAGAGAATGATCTATTTCAGCTTTTATTTATTTCATCACATTCCCAGTGGGTCAGAAGTTTACATACACTCAATTAGTATTTGGTAGCATTGCATTTAAATTGTTTAACTTGGGTCAAACATTTCGGGTAGCCTTCCACAAGCTTCCCACAATAAGTTGGGTGAATTTTGGCCCATTCTTCTTGACAGAGCTGGTGTAACTGAGTCAGGTTTGTAGGCCTCCTTGCTCGCACACGCTTTTTCAGTTCTGCCCACAAATGTTCTATAGGATTGAGGTCAGGGCTTTGTGATGGCCACTCCAATACCTTGACTTTGTTGTCCTTAAGCCATTTTGCCACAGTTTTGGAAGTATGCTTGGGGTCATTGTCCATTTGGAAGACCCATTTGCGACCAAGCTTTAACTTCCTGACTGATGTCTTGAGATGTTGCTTCAATATATCCACATAATTTTCCTTCCTCATGATGCCATCTATTTTGTGAAGTGCACCAGTCCCTCCTGCAGCAAAGCACCCCCACAGCATGATGCTGCCACCCCTGTGCTTCACGGTTGGAATGGTGTTCTTCAGCTTGAAAGCACCCCCTTTTTCCTCCAAACATAAAGATGGTCATTATGGCCAAACAGTTATATTTTTGTTTCATCAGACCAGAGGACATTTCTCCAAAAAGTATGATCTTTGTCCCCATGTGCAGTTGCAAACCGTAGTCTGGCTTTTTTATGGAGGTTTTGGAGCAGTGGCTTCTTCCTTGCTGAGCGGCCTTTCAGGTTATGTCGATATAGGACTCGTTTTACTGTGGATATAGATACTTTTGTACCTGTTTCCTCCAGCATCTTCACAAGGTCCTTTGCTGTTGTCCTTGGATTGATTTGCATTTTTCGCACCAAAGTACGTTCATCTCTAGGAGACAGAACGCATCTCCTTCCTCAGCGGTATGACGGCTGCGTGGTCCCATGGTGTTTATACTTGCGTACTATTGTTTGTACAGATGAACGTGGTACCTTCAGGCGTTTGGAAATTGCTCCCAAGGATGAACCAGACTTGTGGAGGTCTACAATTTCTTTTCTGAGGTCTTGGCTGATTTCTTTTGATTTTCCCATGATGTCAAGCAAGGAGGCATTGAGTTTGGAGGTAGGCCTTGAAATACATCCACAGGTACACCTCCAATTGACTCAAATGATGTCAATTAGCCTATCAGAAGCTTCTAAAGCCATGACATCATTTTCTGGAATTTTCCAAGCTGTTTAAAGGCACAGTCAACTTAGTGTATGTAAACTTCTGACCCACTGGAATTGTGATACAGTGAATTATAAGTGAAATAATCTGTCTGTAAACAATTGTTGGAAAAATTACTTGTGTCATGCACAAAGTAGATGTCCTAACCGACTTGCCAAAACTATAGTTTGTTAACAAGAAATTTGTGGAGTGGTTGAAAAACGAGTTTTAATGACTCCAACCTAAGTGTATGTAAACTTCCGACTTCAACTGTAATAAAGCATTTGACCTTTCCATTGTGTTGGTGAATGCTTTCTAATTATCTAAAGTCGCGCTGTTGCTACTGCCTATAAACACACAGTCAGTTCAAAGTGAATGATGGCAGGCCCATGTGAGAAATGGCTTATTTGCATATAGGCCTACTGTAGCTCTGATTGGCTATGGTGCACCGGTCTGTGTAGACTCCGGTCCTGGACAAGACAGATGTTTTTATTAGGTTTTATTTACTGCAGTGTCTATTAATTGTCCAAACGCACAGCCTCTTTCCCACTCTATATTGCTATAGAATTTTCACAAATGCCTTACTGTATGTAATTCCCAAATATTCTATAAATGTATGAAAATGTGAAAGTGCTCGCTTGTCAGAGAATGTAAAATAAAAGGCGTCATAATCTTCCTGGGGGTGTATATGAACAGAATTTAATAAGATTTGATTTTGCTAAAACGCTGTCAGTTCCACTTTAATGTGAAGTTGTTGCTCCTTAGTCGCTCCATGGGTTGTGTATCTCATTATGTCATGGTAAAGCAGCGTGGCGTCCCCGGAGTGTGATCGCCTTGTTTGTGACCTCAGCGTTCCACCCCTAGCACTTCCTTACCCTGGAGGTTATCACAAGAAATACGGCTACCTCTGCAGTTGTCGCCCCATTAAGGTCTCTCGTAATCCCGTCGATATTCAGCGGAAAACAGAGATGTTGTCGGAATTACAGTAAACTGCTAGGTGATGCAATATGCATGGGTGCGGCTATAGGCTGAAAGGAGGGATATAGCTCTAAATAGTAACAGGAGACCAGGCGACAGGGAGTCAAGCCTGACTGGATTCCCATTTCACAAGTCAAGCTGCTCTTTTTTCTCCCGCTCTTTCCTCTCCTTCCCTGGGTCCAGGCGGGCTTTGAACACAACAACCATGCTGCTGCCTCACCTTCCCCCTGTTTGAAGTAGGAATGATCCAATTCCACCTCTGCTTCTCACTCCAGCAGTCTAGCAGCTGCCATTTTGCAGTCTATATTACTTGTTTTTGTTCTCTCACTTCTGTCACTTTGATCATATCAGTGTTGGATTAAGCATGTTCAGCTCTGACACCGGTGTTTGACCTCTCTTACTGTTTTCTGTTCTCTCTGCTTGGCTCTAGAACTCTACAGGATGGCAAATACCTATAGCCCACCAGAGCTACAGATTAGATAGACCACATTCTCTGTAAACTGAAATATAATGGCTGTATGTGTTTTGGTTAAGGTATTTTCTCCTCTCCTCTGCCTTGTGGAGCAGCTGGGCTAGAGTGGCTTCGGTCTAAAGGGATTTCAGTGCAACCTGCGGGCACCAAGGATAAGAGGGGGCACTCTGTGGTGCAGGTTACATCTAGCACCGTGCTTGAGACATTTAGTCTGTATTTGTATCATCTGTGTAAGTGCAGAGAAGGCACTGAGACTGGGGGAGATCACTCTGCTTTTTCACTGCCTGAGGGTCTGACGCCATGGCTTCAGACTCAAGGCTAGGGAAAGTAGACACACAAACACACACACACACACACACAATGCCCTGAGGGAGACCGGTATCTCGACCCTACCCTAAGGATATGTGCTGGGATAATAATGTTAGCAGAAGATAGCAGTAAAAAGGCTGCAATGACTTGTGCGTGGCATGGTTTAATGTAACTTTGTTATTACAATACTTTCATTGTAAAACCCTAAGGACCAAAACCAATTTGACATTCATGAGGCTGGAAGAATGTAAACCACTACAGGAAAGTGGTATAGTGCTACGGTAATACTTTTGTCTTCGGGGCAAATGCAAAGTCATGCAGCTGCCAAATATACAAAGGGATAAAGCCTTTTAGCTAGCAATGAGACATAGGCGTCTATAGACTGTAAATTACCATTGCCATATGTATGTTTATGTTTCCATTTGGCTCTTGAAATGCACCTATTCAGCTAACACTTAATGGATGGGCTCTAATGTACAGAATTCCATGCTTTTCCCACTGAAAAGTAGCCACAGCTAAACTTGGTTAACCTGGCAACCTGGTACTTTCTCGTAAGAAGTAATCCACTGGTTTTACCTGCTATGGGTCACTGGTACCTGCTAACTCCTGCACTGGTGCCAACACGTTATGATAGTGTTTTTCTTTTACAAGCCATTCTATATGGATTTTATTGATCGTGAGTGGTTTTAACAGAACCATTTAAAGACACACATAAACATTTACTGTAACAATGTCCTTGTTAGGCTATTCTATTCACAATGCATGAAGCTCTAGCCATAAATGATTTAACTCTGCAAGCTGTATTTCTGCCTATGCAGCTGATCTGGGGCATTATTTGTCTTGGATGCTGCACCACAGCTAGCTCTGACATTAATTAGATATCTCATAACTTTTTCATAGCACCAGAGCCATACCCTTCTATCCATGCTATATCTACGCAGACAGCCTGTTTTCCAGTCACTACAGACTGAGGTCAAATAGAACACTTGACCTCTCAATCCCAGACACCCAGCAGACAACCTTTGTGGGTTTGTTTCCGTGGTGCATCTCTGTCGATACTTCAGAGGTGCTGCGGAATGGATCCTTTTCTCGCTTCTTTACCAAATGAATCTTGTCAATAGCACTCTGTAACAGCCAAGAGTGGCGCCACCCTTTTATTGAAGAGTATCAGGCTTCGCAGAACACAGAGAAAAAACACAAACCTGGAACCTGAGAAACTCTCCCATCCGCTAAGAGGAGGGCGGCAGAAAGCAACTCTCTCCCTGTCAGTCAATGTATGACAGAGGACATGACATGACAGGAGCCATATGCTACTGCTCAGATCATCAGGACCATGATCCTCCATTAATTTATAACATGCTTTCTGCCTCGTTGACATTTCGCTGTGTCTGTTTAATTCATCAGAATTGTAATCTGTATTTTTAAAAAAATAATTGTCCAGTAAGCAGCTTACACACATATGCTTAGTATTTATGAAAATACCTTAATCTATACCGGACAGAGAAGGGAAATCTACCATGCCACGCATGATGAATTACAGTACAGTTGGGAGCATTGAGTAAATATGTTGAGTAAATACACTATATGTACAAAAGTATGTGGACACCTCTTCAAATTAGTGGATTCGGCTATTTCAGCCATAGGTGTGTAAAATCAAGCACACGGCCATGCAATGTGCATAGACAAACATTGGCAGTAGAATGGCCTTACTGAAGAACTTTCAATATGGCACTGTCATATGATGCCACCTTTCCAACAAGTCAGTTCTTCACATTTCTGCCCTGCTAGAGCTGCCCAGGTCAACTGTAAGTGCTGTTATTGTGAAGTGGAAACGTCTATGAGAAACAACGTCTTAGCCGCGAAGTGGTAGGCCACATAAGCTCACAGAATGGGACCGCCGAGTGCTGAAGCGCGTAAAAATCGTCTGTCCTCGGTTGCAACACTCACTACCGAGTTCCAAACTGCCTCTGGAAGCAAAGTCAGCACAAGAACGGTTAGTCGGGAGCTTCATGAAATGGGTTTCCATGGCCGAGCAGCCGCACACAAGCCTAAGATCACCATACGTAATGCCAAGCGTCGGCTGGAGTGGTGTAAAGCTTGCCGCCATTGGACTCTGGAGCTGTGGAAACGTATTCTCTGGAGTGATGAATCACGCTTCACCATCTGGCAGTCCGAAGGACGAATCTGGGTTTGGCGGATGCCAGGAGAACTCTACCTGCCCGAATGCATAGTGCCAACTGTAAAGTTTGGTGGAGGAGGAATAATGCTCTGAGGCTGTTTTTCATGGTTCGGGCTAGGCCCCTTAGTTCAAGTGAAGGGAAATCTTAACGCTACAGCATACAATAACATTCTAGACGATTCTGTGCTTCCAACTTTGTGGCAACAGTTTTTGGGGAAGGCCCTTTCCTGTTTAAGCATGACAATGCCCCCGTGCACAAAGTGAGGTCCATACAGAAATGGTTTGTCAAGATTGGTGTGGAAGAACTTGACTGGCCTGCACAGAGCCCTGACCTCAACCCCATCTAACACCTTTGGGATGAATTGGAACGCCGACTGCGAGCCAGGCCTAATCGCCAAACATCAGTGCCAACCTCACTAATGCTCTTGTGGCTGAATGTAAGCAAGTCCCACAGCAATGTTCCAACATGTAGTGGAAAGCCTTCCCAGAAGAGTGGAGGCTGTTATAGCATGAGATGGAATGAGATGTTTGACAAGCACGTGTCCACATACTTTTGGTCATGTAGTGTATGTGACTATTTCTCCTGATTTAGGCTGTTTTGTATTTCCCGTATCCAATCACTGAAAGCTTTGCTCAGATTGATTTGATCATATCAACTACATCCATTTTCATATTGGTCAGTACTCATAAAACATAGATAACCATCTTGCAACAAGGAAAGCTTATGAAAACTAATTTGGTTTATTATCATACAGGATATTTTGCAAGACATACTCTAAAGGTATTTATTTTATACCCTCATTAAAAGCAGGGCTACATCCCAGGCATTTAAGTACAGCTTAGTTCTACACCAGTTTTTATATACTGCATCTGGCAGGTTGCTCTGTTGGTTCTAACCATGGGTCTGCCTGTTAAACGGTCGGATGTTTTAGCCCAGAGAACTCTGTTTAATTTCGGATAGGGGGTACACACCAGGGCCATCTTAATGCATTACTATTCTATATTTCCTCAGGTTCCCTGTGAGTCTGAGGTCTGAACGTTGGGAGGGAGAGAGATTAAAAAGCTTGTGTAATGACAGTGGGTCTATGTGAACAGTGGGTGGTTAGGCGAAAGCCTGGAGCAGCCAAGCGGCTAGCTAGCTCCTTCTATCTGCTGTACTCCTCCAGAAAGATCTAACACACTAGCTGAGTCAAGGAAGGAGACCAGGTCTTGAGATGTTTACCTTCTACCCTCTTTGGATCCACATAAATACTAGATACTAGAACCAATCAGTAGACTCACCATGTTGTTATTGGCTTCCTTGGGTGATATAAATATACCTCTTTACCTCAACCAGCAGTGTTAGCCACTGTAGCCGCTCTTGTAACAATGCAGTTATTGAGATGATATTGATAGGCAACCTCACCGTGATTTTTGTACTTTTGTACTAAAAATAAAGTTTTAGTGTTTCCAGTAAAAGGCATAAATGAAGAAAGTTGTTTTCACCTGTACTGTAGTTTCTGGACAGATTTTATTTCCGCCATTTCATATAGAGGAACAGAAGGGCAGGGAAGGTTCTTCCCTTGAACAGTTATGTAACGGTAGATTACATGAACCTGTGAACAGGTCAGGCCAGTGGAGAGTAGAGCCAGCAGCAGGCCTTTGTTAAAGCAGACCTTAATCAGAACAGGGTTTCACTGAGCCTCAGCAGGAGAAAGTTCCTCTGAAGTGGCTGATTAGAGCCTGGACCTGCACTCTGAAGTTCACATTATTCACACCCCAGGACTAAAGAACAAGACCAAGGCCATACGGGGCTGAGAGGGGCACTTTGCCTCAACGATCAAAGGGAACTTTTCTCCAGCATATTATAGATGGTGGAGACCAGGGGGCATGAGGTGAACATTTCCTCAACGTTCTGAGAACCTATCAACAACCGTGAGGCCCACTCTCACTCAAACCAGCGTCCTGCTGAATATTATTTCACTGTGAGGATGTGAGCCCACTCCCTACAAACAGGAAACGGTCATCTCTGTCCCGCCCCCGGCCGGTGTAAAGCAGGAGATGACATTGAAGGAGAACAATATATACGCCTTGTCTGATTCTCTCTGCTGATTAGGACTGAGAGCTTGTTTTCTTCACCGTTTCCTTCTCTATTGCATGTGTGCTCCAATGTACACTTCACATATGTTTATGTACATTCATGTGTGTTAACTTTCAGTTTATGATTTGTTCCTATTTTATACAAGCATATCTGTGAATCTACAATATGTGTGTTCAACTATAACACACCAAATTTCCACCTACATCTATACTCTGGAAAACGTGCATGTTAACCTGAAACAGGATGGATTGTATGAAATTGTGGACCAGAGGTCAGTTTGTGCTGCAGTACTTCCTTCAGAGGGTAATGGAGTCAGTGAGAAGGTGGGCTATGGATCCACAGAGGCTAACAGGATCACAAACACACACTACAGGTTCAATAGTCTGAAAGGTTATTAACACATCAGCTCCTAATGGAGCACAGAGCATGACTGAGAGACAGACTAAAGCAAGGAGCCACTCAATGGAGCAGGAAAACAGCAGCCGTGATGGATGAATGGTGTCTAGTGTTTCCCCTAACACTCTATAATCAGGTCTGGTTCTCGTCCAGACCTGCTCCTTCCCCTCAGGTGTTACTCCTATAGCCCAGACCCAGGCCAGGGTGGTTTCTGATGGGCAGTAGGGCCTGAGATGTAGGGGTGGTTAAGGGGAAAGTCGAGACTAGACTGGTTCTTATCATTAGAAGTTATGGTTGCTAGAGATATATATGGTTGCACTTTAGGAGTCACATTGAGGGATTTCTATGTGCTCGCTGCAGGGGAGAAAGGCATTATACAGAGATATCTCAAGATAATAGTAATGAATGTGCGCTCAGAGCGCCGTGGGGGGGCTCATCTAATACAGCCCTGCTTGTGCTGAAGACCACCAACTGTGCCAGATCATCCCCTGTGTGTGTGTGTTACGTGACGTTCTGTGGCGCTTATACAGTATGAGGACAGTTATACAGACAGCACAGCTGTAAGTCATTGGCCACATGTCTCCTAGTCAGGTTGTGTAGACTCTCCTGTGTGGGTCTCCATTCATCCCCATTGATAGAGTACACTTATTATAATCCTGGCAAGGGCTTTGGGCCTATTACAGGTCATCACAGCCATCAGGAAAGCCCTCCTCTGTCTCTGTATGTCTGCGGTGAGACAGGCGCCTCTGCTGCCCACACCAGCAGCTGCATCTCTTCTTCCTATTGCACCAATCCTGCCAACATCTCCTCTCCCCACTCTATTGCTGTTAAGCTGACTGATTAGAAACAGATTTATTTGATTAGGCGGCAGATAACCTAGCGGTTAAGAGCGCTGAGCCAGTAACCGAAAGGCTGCTGGCTGGAATCCCCGAGCCGACTAGGTGGAAAATATGTCTGTGCCCTTGAGCAAGGCACTTAACCCTAATTGCTCCTGTAAGTCACTCTGGATAAGAGCGTCTGCTAAATTATTTAAATGTATGCCCCCAAAATCAAAGCAGATAGGTTGTCACAGGTTAGAGTGGGAGATGGCAGTTGTTGACAACACTGCTTTCATAGCATAAATTGAAGCACTATCACCCCTGTGTGCCTTGTATCATGTAGCTTAGCAATCATACATTTTCCAGAAAAATATGACCTATTTTCCAGCGAAGGTTGCCATGATCCCGGTTCTGATAAATGCTGCCAAACGATGAGCAAGACGCAGCATAGTGAAACTGAAATTGATATTAGTCTCCTTTAGCATAGTTTCACTTATTGAAACCATTTCATACATACTAGTGTTGGATTGGATAGGTGTGGAGGGAATGTTATAGAGGTGATAGAAATTGGGCCAACATCCTCAAGCTTTAGGGAGCCGATTCCGACGTAGGAATTTACGCCTTTCCTACGCATGCCTTTCCTACGCACTTACCTTATTCAGTACATTTATCTTAAGCCAACCCTTTAAATGTGGTGTACCTTTAATTAAAATGTTGTGGACAGACTCAATAGAATACATTGAGACAATGGGTTCAGAATATATGTATCAATGAAAGAGTTCCATCTATGAATCTTCATCTCCATTTCAGCACAAACTGGTAGATTTAATAACACACTATTTAAATTCTGAATAAAGGCACAGCTATGTACAGTATAGCCTATGTCACTGTGGAAAAGGGGCTGCAATACATTACATTTACATTTTAGTCATTTAGCAGACGCTCTTATCCAGAGCGACTTACAGTTAGTGAATACATATTTTTTTATACTGGCCCCCCGTGGGAATCGAACCCACAACCCTGCCGTTGCAAACGCCATGCTCTATCAACTGAGCTACATCCCTGCCGGCCATTCCCTACCCTGGACGACGCTGGGCCAATTGTGCGCCGCCCATGAGTCTCCCGGTCGCGGCCGGCTGCGACAGAGCCTGGATTCAAACCAGGATCTAGTGGCACAGTTAGCACTGCGATGCAGTGCCTTAGACCACTGCGCCACTCATGTCATGTTGATATGATTTTCAGTTTGCTTCCATATGGCTGGTTTCACATTCGTCTACAGGGATCATAAGGAAAGATTTTCTACAAAAATTGCTATGTGTATACAATCCCCTTCTCCAAATGGGTTACTCATTTACCTAGCTCTTATCAATAGCTCTTATCCATTTATAAATGACAGTGCATGGAGAATGCTGTTATTTCTATCCCCAAAAATGAAGGAGATGCTTTTCCCATTTGGAACTGGTAGGTTCACTAGACCTTATTCATGGTTTCCTCGCACGTAAAGGTGGTGGAATTGTTAGGGAATTAAGTCAAGGTCAGAATACGCCGTATCTGTCGGCACACCTCCGCTACACCTTAAGATATTCAATTTCCACCCAAAATTAATAGAAGGTGAATAGCACCTTGGGGCCTAAAATCTTCTGTTATACAGAGGGTAAACCTCAGTCCCATCACCACAGAGGTGGTACGCTAGAAGCAGAGGAAAAGTGATTTTACAGGGACAAACTCGCTGTAACTTTGCTGTAGGTTGAATCCCTGATTACAGAACTCAGCTCCCAGCACTTTGTTCTAAGTGAAGTGCTTTGTAGCTTTTGAGAGGAGATATGAAGTTGTTGAGCAATTGATTTAACAACTCCAAATGCTTCACAGGTCATGTGTTTGCAAAGGTTGGGTGAATAAATGATTCACAAGAGGGATATTAGATTGAAAAATAGGCTTTTTGCATTATATATATAAAATGTTTCAAAGAGTTATCGGTACAGGGATGGAGTGTCCCCTGCATCCTGTCTGTATGTGTCTCTGAAGGTCGCTGCACAGAGTTCCAGTTGCATAACTAAGTGTAGCCTCTGATTAGGGCCAATCATGTCATTGTATAACTATGATGGCCTACTGGACATATAGGCTCTCTACTCTCTACTAACTCTTTCTCTCCTCTCTCTCCCTGTTATTCTGTAAACTTGATTTTATGTTGTTTCCATGCTGTTCTGTTTACTAGTGTATTGTTCAGAGTAATCTCCTGAATGCATCATCATCAGCAGTCAGTCAGTCAGTCAGTCACACAGCAGCCTCAGAAGAACAGTATCCCTCCTCAGTCTCTCCCTACTTCAGATCAATAATTTGGCATTGAGACACTCACTGAGCATAGAGGTTACACATAATGTGAATTTCATGGTGGGGTGTGTTCTTGAACATATACCGGTGGCGGGCTAGCTAGCGTAGCTCCCAGAGAGGGCCGGCTGCATGCACCAGCTGATGAACATGAACAGACAGTAGTGGCTGTGTTTGTGGGTGGACCTGGGGTCTGTGTACTCTGCTCTAGCCTCTGAGTCACCTCAAAATGTTTGATACCCCTTCCCCTCTGGGTGACATCACCTCCAGCAATCTGTCTGCTGCTTTCTAATCCTCATTCGGTCTGTGAAACTGTGGAGCGGCGGTTGAAAGAGAGGAGGGGTCAACCTTGCAGGCGAAGGGCTGCATAGGGATCTTCTTGGATCTGATTGAAAGTTAAGGCTGTAGAGAGGGAGGATTGGAGTGGGTGAGGAGGATGTAAGGAGGATGTGTAGATTGGGTACAGGGGCCCTCTGCCCTCCCGCCGCCGCCTCCTTTTTTTTCTTTCCACCTAATAGAATAAAAATAAGCCTTCTCTTTGTTTGTGCTCCATCTCCATGGTGATCCCCACTGACAAAAAATGTGTGTGTGTCTGTGGCCTCGCTGCAATAATAGATCAATAAATAAATAAAAATTGATGAATATTTCTCTGAGATGGGTATATGTGACTCAGGAGCCTGACTGAGTGGACCAGTGGGCATCTATACAAGCAGACAGGAACTGTGTTCAAGTGTCCAGAGTGAGAGGCAGAGGCAGAAACAGAGGGAGATACACTATATATACAAAAGTATGTGGACACCCCTTCAAATTAGTGGATTCGGCTATGTCAGCCACACCTGTTGCTGACAGGTGTATAAAATCGAGCACACAGCCATGCAATCACCATAGACAAACATTGGCAGTAGAATGGCCTTACTGAAAAGCTCAGTGACTTTCAACGTGGCATGTCATAGGATGCCACCTTTCCAACAAGGCAGTGCGTAAAATGTCTGCCCTGCTAGAGCTGCCCCGGTCAACTGTAAGTGATGTTATTGTGAAGTGGAAACATCTAGGAGCAAAAACGTCTCAGCCGTGAAGTGGTAAGCCACACTAGCTCACAGAACAGGACCGGCAAGTGCTGCAGCACGTAAATATTGTCTGTCCTCAGTTGCAACACTCACTACCAAGTTCCAAACTGCCTTCATGAAATGGGTTTCCATTGCAGAGCAGCCGCACACAAGCCTAAGATCACCATGCGCAATGCCAAGCGTCGGCTGGAGTGGTGTAAAGCTCGCCGCCATTCGACTCTGGAGCAGTGGAAACGCGTTCTCTGGAGTGATGAATTACGCTTCACCACCTGGCAGTCCGACGGACGAATCTGGGTTTGGTGGATGCCAGGAGAACGCAACCTGCCCCAATGCATATTGCCAACTGGCGGAAGATTGATAATGGTCTGGGGCTGTTTTTCATGGTTCGGGCTAGGCCCCTTAGTTCCAGTGAAGGGAAATCTTAACGCTACAGCATACAATAACATTCTACATGAGTCTGTGCTTCCAACTTTGTGCTTTGTGGCAACAGTTTGGGGAAGTCCCTTTCCTGTTTCAGCATGACAATGCCCCCATGCACAAAGCGAGGTTCATATAGAAATGGTTTGTCAAGATTGGTGTGGAAGAACTTGACTGGCCTGCACAGAGCCCTGACCTCAACCCCATCGAACACCTTTGGGATTAATTGGATCGCCGACTGCGAGCCAGGCCTAATCGCCCAACATCAGTGCCCGACCTCACTAATGCTCTTGTCCCCGCAGCAATGTTCCATCATCTAGTGGAAAGCCTTTCCAGAAGAGTGGAGGCTGTTATAGCAGCAAAGGGGGATCCAACTCCATATTAATGCCCATTATTCTGGAATGAGATGTTCGACGAGCAGGTGTCCACATACTTTTGGTCATGTAGTGTATAAGAAAAATGGTGTTCCATATACTGTTTGTATTGTCCGTAGACTGTCCATCCTCACCAGAGTCTGTGTGAATGAGAGGTTTGCACAACAAAGCACCAGCGTCTACCGTGCTCTCTCAGCCCTGTCTCCTGAGTTTTTCTGTATGGATGTGTATCACTCTGAATCACCCCTCCTCCTCCCCCGTCTTTCTCTGTATGGATGTGTATCACTCTGAATGCCCCCTCCTCCCCCGGGCATTTATAATGCATTTTTCATGACGTTGCCTTTGCCTTCTGATGTGAACGGTGGTGTAAGTGTTGCTGCGATGTGTGGTGGAGAATGTACGTCTGTAGCGTAGGCGGATCACCCAGGGGAGTTCTGGTTGGCCCGGAGATTTCAGAGAGGAGAGATGTAACCCGTGTCCCTGCATAGCACATCTCACACACACACACACACACACACACACACACACACACACACACACACACACACACACACACACACACACACACACACACACACACACACACACACACACACACACACACCCTGTTCTGTTTCTCTTCCTCCCTTTTAAAATATGTTTATCTTTTTAGGGTCTCTCTCTCCCCTTTCCTCTTTCTCTCACTCCCACCTCTTCCCTCGTGCTGATCAGTCCTGAAGCAGCTGTCCTTTCTTTGGGATCAAAGAATGGAGGACCGTTGTCGTCTATCTCTCTCTCTGACCCAGCCTCCCAAGGCTCTGTTCCCCATGTTTTTCTTGAAAAATGTCTCTAACTACGTCTCCTGAGAAACTGCTACATAAAAGAAAAATGTATAGAGCTCCATTGCGTCCCCCTGCTTTGTTTTCTAAGAGAGAGAGAGAGGTAGTTAGGAGCAAGAGATTGAAATAGAAAGAAAGAAAGAATTGAGAGAAAAAAGAGAGGGGGAAGGACATGAGGATTGCCTGAGGCTCTTTTCTCTCCTCAGCCCCAGCCTCAGCCGAGTTGTACTCATGCTAATTAGTTATTAGAATGCAGAGATGCGCAGGTACCAGGCTAATTAGGTTAGCGGCTGCTAAAATGAAATGTCTTAATGCACTAGCTTTGCTCTGCTCTGCTCGGCCCGACTCTGGAAGAAGTGTTACAGCACAGTTTTACAGAAAGAATGACAGACAGACAGAAAGACAGACAGACAGACAGACAGACAGAGCTGCACTGGGCTCTGCTCAGAAGCACATCATTATCAGACTGACCTTTTAGTCAGAGCGAAGGCGTTGCTGCTGGATGGGAGAAATTAGAAGGGAGCCTGTCTTTTTGGCAGCCTGAACTCATAGGGCCATGCAGTGGCGATTTTAGCATGTACATCTTGGTGGGGCAAACAAACAAAAACATGTGTGATGCATGCCAGCAAAGCCACTACACAACACAACACTAAACAATACATTAATTGCACTATAACGGTGACAAACGGTGCCCACAAACCGTTAGGGCCTACTTAAAGCTGTCCCAACAGCAGAGTCCCAACAGCTGTCCCAACACCTTACCACTGCTACACCTGGCTATCAGCGGAGCCTTGTCTGACAGCGAAACAGTTCATTCAGCCTCATTTACTGCCTTTAAAAAAAAACATAGCTGATATGGCTGACTTGCTTAAACAAATGTAGTTTCTACTGACAATTGAGATGTACAAAATATGGCATAAGGGGACGACAAGCGGATATGAGGCAATCCGTAATTTTGATTAAGATAATGAGTGAGCTAGGACGGACGTAGTCAATATAACTATTTGTTCAGCACTTTTTAAATGTACAGCGAAAGAATTCAGAAATATGGGCCGTTCTTACAGTGTTCTCCCTGTACACAAAGTCAGAACCGTAGGATAAATAAAGGGAGCATATAAGCAGACAATGAAAACTCTTACAATATTCGATGATCACATTTCTCTAAAACAGGTTATAGGCTACATGTGCACCACCAAGTCAGAACAGTAGGTGAAATTAAGAAGGGAAAATAGACCAAATTATTAGGGTGAGGCACATGGGCTACTAACAGCTTACTACACAACATACACTTAGTACACTTCTCAAAAAAATTAAGGGAACACTTAAACAACACAATGTAACTCCAAGTCAATCACACTTCTGTGAAATCAAACTGTCCACTTAGGAAGCAACACTGATTGACAATACATTTCACATGCTGTTGTGCAAATGGAATAGACAACAGGTGGAAATTATAGGCAATTAGCAAGACAGCCCCCAATAAAGGACTTTTTTTGCAGGTGGTGACCACAGACCACTTCTCAGTTCCTATGCTTCCTGGCTGATGTTTTGGTCACTTTTGAATGCTGGTGGTGCTTTCATTCTAGTGGTAGCATGAGACGGAGTCTACAACCCACACAAGTGGCTCAGGTAGTGCAGCTCATCCAGGATGGCACATCAATGCGAGCTGTGGCAAGAAGGTTTGCTGTGTCTGTCAGCGTAGTGTCCAGAGCATGGAGGCGCTACCAGGAGACAGGCCAGTACATCAGGAGACGTGGAGGAGGCCGTAGGAGGGCAACAACCCAGCAGCAGGACCGCTACCTCCGCCTTTGTGCAAGGAGGAGCAGGAGGAGCACTGCCAGAGCCCTGCAAAATGACCTCCAGCAGGCCACAAATGTGCATGTGTCTGCTCAAACGGTCAGAAACAGACTCCATGAGGGTGGTATGAGGGCCCGACATCCACAGGTGGGGGTTGTGCTTACAGCCCAACACCGTGCAGGACATTTGGCATTTGCCAGAGAACACCAAGATTGGCAAATTCGCCACTGGCGCCCTGTGCTCTTCACAGATGAAAGCAGGTTCACACTGAGCACGTGACAGACGTGACAGAGTCTGGAGACGCCGTGGAGAACGTTTTGCTGCCTGCAACATCCTCCAGCATGACCGGTTTGGCGGTGGGTCAGTTATGGTGTGGGGTGGCATTTCTTTGGGGGGCCGCACAGCCCTCCATGTGCTCGCCAGAGGTAGCCTGACTGCCATTAGGTACCGAGATGAGAGCCTCAGACCCCTTGTGAGACCATATGCTGGTGCGGTTGGCCCTGGGTTCCTCCTAATGCAAGACAATGCTAGACCTCATGTGGCTGGAGTGTGTCAGCAGTTCCTGCAAGAGGAAGGCATTGATGCTATGGACTGGCCCGCCCGTTCCCCAGACCTGAATCCAATTGAGCACATCTGGGACATCATGTCTCGCTCCATCCACCAATGCCACGTTGCACCACAGACTGTCCAGGAGTTGGCGGATGCTTTAGTCCAGGTCTGGGAGGAGATCCCTCAGGAGACCATCCGCCACCTCATCAGGAGCATGCCCAGGCGTTGTAGGGAGGTCATACAGGCACGTGGAGGTCACACACACACTACTGAGCCTCATTTTGACTTGTTTTAAGGACATTACATCAAAGTTGGACAGCCTGTATGGGTTTATAAATTTGATTTACATTGATAATTTTTGTGTGATTTTGTTGTCAGCACATTCAACTATGTAAAGAAAAAAGTATTTAATAAGATTATTTCATTCATTCAGATCTAGGATGTGTTATTTTTGTGTTCCCTTTATTTTTTTCAGCAGTGTATTTCTTTCTTAGCTACAGTATACATACAGTGAGGGAAAAAAGTATTTGATCCCCTGCTGATTTTGTACGTTTGCCCACTGACAAAGACATGATCAGTCTATAATTTTAATGGTAGGTTTATTTGAACAGTGAGAGACAGAATAACAACAACAAAATCCAGAAAAACGTATGTCAAAAATTTTATGAATTGATTTGCATTTTAATGAGGGAAATAAGTGTTTGACCCCTCTGCAAAACATGACTTAGTACTTGGTGGCAAAACCCTTGTTGGCAATCACAGAGGTCAGACGTTTCTTGTAGTTGGCCACCAGGTTTGCAAACATCTCAGGAGGGATTTTGTTCCACTCCTCTTTGTAGATCTTCTCCAAGTCATTAAGGTTTCGAGGCTGACGTTTGGCAACTCACACCTTCAGCTCCCTCCACAGATTTTCTATGGGATTAAGGTCTGGAGACTGGCTAGGCCACTCCAGGACCTTAATGTGCTTCTTCTTGAGCCACTCCTTTAATAATAATAATATAATATGCCATTTAGCAGACGCCTTTATCCAAAGCGACTTACAGTCATGCGTGCATACATTTTTTTTGTGTATGGGTGGTCCCGGGGATCGAACCCACTACCTTGGCGTTACAAGCGCCGTGCTCTACCAGCTGAGCTACAGGCCGTGTGTTTTGGGTCATTGTCATGCTGGAATACCCATCCACGACCCATTTTCAATGTCCTGGCTGAGGGAAGGAGGTTCTCACCCAAGATTTGACGGTACATGGCCCCGTCCATCGTCCCTTTGATGCGGTGAAGTCGTCCTCTCCGCTTAGCAGAAAAACACCCCCAAAGCATAATGTTTCCACCTCCATGGTTGACGGTGGGGATGGTGTTCTTGGGGTCATAGGCAGCATTCCGCCTCCTCCAAACACGGCGAGTTGAGTTGATGCCAAAGAGCTCGATTTTGGTCTCATCTGACCACAACACTTTCACCCAGTTCTCCTTTGAATCATTCAGATGTTCATTGGCAATCTTCAGATGACCCTGTATATGTGCTGTCTTGAGCAGGGGGACCTTGCGGGCGCTGCAGGATTTCAGTCCTTCACGGCGTAGTGTGTTACCAATTGTTTTCTTGGTGACTATGGTCCCAGCTGCCTTGAGATCATTGACAAGATCCTACCGTGTAGTTCTGGGCTGATTCCTCACCATTCTCATGATCATTGCAAATCCACGAGGTGAGATCTTGCATGGAGCCCCAGGCCGAGGGGGATCGACAGTTATTTTGTGTTTCTTCCATTTGCGAATAATCGCACCAACTGTTGTCACCTTCTCACCAAGCTGCTTGGCGATGGTGTTGTAGCCCATTCCAGCCTTGTATAGGTCTACAATCTTGGCCCTGACATTTTTGGAGAGCTCTTTGGTCTTGGCCATGGTGGAGAGTGGAATCTGATTGATTGATTGCTTCTGTGGACAGGTGTCTTTTATACAGGTAACAAGCTGAGATTAGGAGCACTCCCTTTAAGAGTGTGCTCCTAATCTCAGCTCGTTACCTGTATAAAAGACACCTGGGAGCCAGAAATCTTTCTGATTGTGACACTCTGGCTCTAGGACTTTTGTATGTGAGCTAGAGTGTATGTTGTTTTGTTGGGGATTTGGGTGTTTTTCTATGTTGGTAGTTCTGTTGGGTGTATTTCTATGTTTGCAGGTCTGTGGGTTGTTTTTCTAGGTGGTTGTATGTTGTCGTCAATGACTCCCAATCGGAGGTAACGAGTGTCAGCTGTCGGCTCGTTATCTCTGATTGGGAGCCATATTTATTCTGTATGTTTTCTTGTGGGCATTGTGGGTTATTGTTCCGTTTCTGTCAGTTTAGCAGAGGACTTCACGAATCGTCGTTTGTTTTGTATTTACGTGCTTTACTCTATTAAAGTTATCATGTTCACTCAACGCGCTGCGTATTGGTCCACTCCTTTAGACGATCGTGACAGAATAACCCACCAAAAAAAGGACCAAGCAGCGCGTCCAGGAGCAAAGGGTCTGGACATGGGAGGAACTGTTGGACGGTAAAGGGTCCTGGACGTGGGAAGAAATCCTGGACGGCATGGATCGCCGTCCATGGAGCGAAACAGAGGAGAGGCGACGGAGAGAGGAGCAACGGCGTCGGCAGAGCCAACGTCGGAAGGACGAGAGGCAACCCCAAGAAATTTTTGGGGGGCACATGGCTTGGGCGACGGAGCAGCAGGAGGCTGCCACAAGGCAGAGTCAGAGGGCTGCCAGGTTAAGGGGGCTGACGGAGGCAGAGAAGGGACGGATTCAGTGGGCTACCAGGTCAAGGGGGCTACTGGGTAAAGCAGGGAAGGAAGGTGTTGAGGCACGGCGTGAGGTACTGGGGTGTGTAACCAGTTCGGTCCAGCCCGTTCCTAGTCCCGAGGTGCAGCCAGTAGTGTGTGTTCCCCGTACGGTATGGCCTGTTCCGGTCCCTCGCACTAAGTGTAAGGTGCGCGTCGCCAGCCCGGTTCGGCCTGTTCCTGCCATACGCACCAAGTATGCGGTGCGCGTCGCCAGCTCAGCCCGGCCTGTTCCTACTCCACGCACCAGGGATACGGTGCGCTTCGCCAGCCCAGCCCGGCCTGTTCCTACTCCACGCACCAGGGATACGGTGCGCTTCGCCAGCCCAGCCCGGCCTGTTCCTACTCCACGCACCAGGGATACGGTGCGCTTCGCCAGCCCGGCCCGGCCTGTTCCGGCCACTCGCACCAGGGATACGGTGCGCGTCGCCAGCCCCGCCCGGCCTGTTCCTGCTCTCCGCACTAGGCGTGAGGTGAGTCCCCAGGGTCCAGCATGCCCTGTTCCGGCTCCCCGCACTAGGCGTTATGGGAGTCCCCAGGGTCCAGCATGCCCTGTTCCGACTCCCCGCACTAGCCCTGAGATGCGTGTCCTCAGCCCGGTACCTCGAGTTCCGGCACCACGCATCAGGCCTACGGTGCGTCCCCAGGGTCCAGCATGCCCTGTTGCTTCTCCCCGCACTAGCCCTGAGATGCGTGTCCTCAGCCCGGTACCTCCAGTTCCGGCACCACGCACCAGGCCTACGATGCGCCTCAGACGGCCAGAGTCTGCCGTCTGCCCAACGGGGCCTGAACTGCCCGTCTGCCCAAAGCCTGCAAAGCCGCCCGTCTGCCATGAGCCATCAGAGCCGTCCGCCAGACCGGGAGCCGCTAGAGCCTTCCGCCAGACAGGATCAGCCAGAGCCTTCCGCCAGACAGGATCAGCCAGAGCCTTCTGCCAGACAGGATCAGCCAGAGCCTTCTGCCAGACAGGATCAGCCAGAGCCTTCTGCCAGACAGGATCAGCCAGAGCCTTCCGCCAGACAGGATCAGCCAGATCCGTCAGTCGGCCATGAGCAGCCAGATCCGTCAGCCAGCCATGAGCAGCCAGATCCGTCAGCCAGCCATGAGCAGCCAGATCCGTCAGCCAGCCGCGAGCAGCCAGATCCGTCAGCCAGCCATGAGCAGCCAGATCCGTCAGCCAGCCATGAGCAGCCAGATCCGTCAGCCAGCCATGAGCCGTCCAGCCAGGATCCGCTAGAGCCGTCCAGCCGGGATCCGCCAGAGCCGTCCAGCCGGGATCCGCCAGAGCCGTCCAGCCGGGATCCGCCAGAGCCGTCCAGCCGGGATCCGCCAGAGCCGTCCAGCCAGGATCCGCCATTTAGTCAGGTGCTGCCCCTTAGCTCGGTGTTGCTCCTTATCCTGGTGCTGTCCCTTATCCTGGTGCTGTCCCTTAGCCTGGTACTGCCCCTTAGTCCGGTACTGCCCCTTAGTCCGGTACTGCCCCGTAGCCTGGTGCTGTCCCTTATCCTGGTGCTGTCCCTTATCCTGGTGCTGCCCCTTAGTCCGGTGCTGCCCCTTAGCCTGGTACTGCCCCTTAGTCCGGTACTGCTCCTTAGTCCGGTACTGCCCATTAGTCCGGTGCTGCCCCTTAGTCCGGGGCCGCCCCTTAACCCAGGTGGGTTTAGTTGGGGGGGGGTAATGTGGAGGAGGCTAGGGAAGCTGGTGACTAAGGTGGGGTGGGGACCACGACCAGGGGCAGAACCGCCACCGTGGACAGACGCCCACCCAGACCCTCCCCTAGACTGTGGGCTGGTGCGCCCGGAGTTCGCACCTTTAGGGGGGGGTACTGTGACACTCTGGCTCTAGGACTTTTGTATGTGAGCTAGAGTGTATGTTGTTTTGTTGGGGATTTGGGTGTTTTTCTATGTTGGTAGTTCTGTTGGGTGTATTTCTATGTTTGCAGGTCTGTGGGTTGTTTTTCTAGGTGGTTGTATGTTGTCGTCAATGACTCCCAATCGGAGGTAACGAGTGTCAGCTGTCGGCTCGTTATCTCTGATTGGGAGCCATATTTATTCTGTATGTTTTCTTGTGGGCATTGTGGGTTATTGTTCCGTTTCTGTCAGTTTAGCAGAGGACTTCACGAATCGTCGTTTGTTTTGTATTTACGTGCTTTACTCTATTAAAGTTATCATGTTCACTCAACGCGCTGCGTATTGGTCCGCTCCTTTAGACGATCGTGACACTGATTGAGAGGGGGTCAAATATTTATTTCCCTCATTAAAATGCAAGGCAATTTATAACATTTTTGACATGCATTTTTCAGGATTTTTTTGTTGTTATTCTGTCTCTCACTGTTCAAATAAACCTACCATTAAAATTATAGACTGATCATTTCTTTGTCAGTGGGCAAACGTACAAAATCAGCAGGGGATCAATTGTTTTTTCCACTCACTGTATCTCCATGGCATATTACATCATTTATTGCAGCAGCATACAAGACATTTTTGGACTCACCTTGTTGTGCTGTGCTCACTTGAACAGGAAGGTGGCGCGGCGGTCCTTCGTGGGCAAATTTTGTCATCAAACTTTGTCATCAAAGTCTGGCATTCTCTGGACTTATGGCGCTTTCAAGACAACTGGGAACTCTGACAAAAACAAGGTTGAATCATGATGATGTCAGTGATCTTCAGCTCTAGAAAGAGGCCCGAGTTCCCGATTTACAATTCCGAGTTGGATGACCGTTCAAAACGTATTTTCCCAGTCGGAGCTCGTTTTTTCCCCAGTTCCCAGTTGTATTGAACTCACTGAAGTTAGATTTCGCAGTTCCGAGGTAACAGTTGTTTTGAGCACGGCACAAATCATGCTTCATTGACAGCATGGCCAATGTTGAATGTTTATCATTTTAAGCTTGGAAAAGAAACCATTAATCCCAGACTTGGGAACACACAGCCACTCCACTGAATAGCAGGCTAGTGATTGCTTTGCAATGCTTGCAGTTAGCCACAGATTCCTTCCAAACCACTCATTGTTGAATTTGCGATATCCAACTTGTTATGTAATGTTTATGTCCAATGGCCGATGAGCACTGATACGTTTTATCTATAATTTCTCTTCATTATTTCTCTACATATGACAAGGATTAACCTCTTAAGGATCGGACCCTTTTTTTAAATCTTCGCCTAAAATGACATACCCAAATCTAAGCCTGTATCTCAGGACCTGAATCAAGGATATGCATATTCTTGATACCATTTGAAAGGAAACACTTTGAAGTTTGTGGAAATGTGAAATTAATGTAGGAGAATATAACACATTAGATCTGGTAAAAGATAATACAAACAAAAAAACATATGTTTTCTATTTTCTTTTTGTTCCATCATGTTTGAAATGCAAGAGAGAGGCCACAATATAATATTGCAGCTTAGGTGCAATTTATATTTTGTCCACTAAATGACAGCAGTGTGTTTGCAAAGTTTCAGATTGATCCAGTGAAGCGTTGCAATACCGGACTATTTTGTATCAAGTCTGCCCAAATGTGCCGAATTGGTACATTTTTTTGATACATTTTCAAGTACATAATTATAGAGAACATACAAAAATGATATGGTAATACAAAATGTAAGTTTACACACTCCCAGGAATGTCATACATGATGGATCATTAGTTTATACACTAACTTTCACACATCTAGATGGCCGGGCGGGGTGGGTGTGGAGCCAGAGACAGCAGGGGTTCAAACTGTAGAACCCAGTTCCTACATTTGAATATAAAAATTGATTTTATCAAACAAAACTATGCTACATTTTATCTCTGGGACCCTTAGGATGACAAATCAGAAAAAGATTACTGAATGTAAGTACATTATTTATTATTTACAAACCAGTTGCCTATTTACAAACCAGAGTACACAACAACAGTTTTGTTGTTGTGCACTCTCCTCAAACAATAGCATGGTATTTTTTCACTGTAATAGCTACTGTAAATTGGACAGTGCAGTTAGATTAACAAGAATTCAACCTTTCTGCCCATATAAAACATGTCTATGTCCTGGAAAGTTTGCTGTTATTTACAACAGTCATGCTAATCACATTAGTGCATGTTAGCGCAACCGTCCAGTATACGGGACACCGATCCCATAGAGGTTAAAAAGGATTTGCCAGTTGATTGTTGACTTGATTCATGATGTTGACTGCTAGCTAAGATTGAGAAAGTATGATGTTGACATGATCAGTCCAATCAAAGCTACTGTAGATATAACGTGATTGGACGTCATTTTATCTGTGGCCAATGACCTTGAGCCTTCTTGGATGAGCACTTCTAATGTAACTCTATGGCAGCACCCAAGGGGCTTGAATTGTCAAGCTCTGCACATAGACTTGGCGGTGACATAGTGTCCCCATGAGTGACAGAACGAAGGAGCCAATCACGGTGCAACTAGAGAGCATTACCAACACCTACGCTTTGTATTTTCCACTGGCTGCCCCACCACCACCACAGAAAACACTGAGCTAGGCTGAAACACCTGCATTTTGGAGCTGCCTTACTCAAGAAAGCGAAAAAGAGACCATGTTTGTATGCAGATTTATTAACTCAATGAATTATATCTTTTTTTTTTTTTACATTGTTTGCAAACTGATATGTGACACATATTAATGCCCAAATAACATGCAAAACAGGCTTGCCCAAAAAATAACTTTGTAGCTGGCCACTAGCAAAGTAAAAATTGGCTGTATATCATAAGAATTCATGAAAACAATAATTTGCTTTTTGGTCTTAATTTAAGGTTAGGGTTAGGCATAAGGTTAGCAGTGTGGTTATGGGTTAAGTTTAGGGTTAGGTTTAAAATCATATTTTATGACTTTGTGGCTGTACCAGCTAGTGACTACCCTGCAGAGCTGCCTCCGGTACATGAGTCATCCCAATAAATGCCAACCTGCTTTGTGTTAGGCCTTGGGCCTTGATGACTTGCATGATTACAAAACAGAACATTTTACATAACTCAATCTATTCATTGTTCAGACACACAGAAATACAAAACATAAAAAACATTTTGACACAGCCGTGTACAGAATGAGTTGTCTCAGCCCTTGAATGTTGAATGACCTTTAATTCACCAAGCTTTATCGCAGAACCTCTCCACAAGAGACATTTTTTCTCTCTGTCTGAGTGCCACATTATTGACTAACAGGTAACGGGGAAACAGTAATGACACAAGCGACAACAGTCCCCTTGGGGAATGCTAAAACTCTTCCGTTATTTTCCTGTGCTGCTGTTTGACATTCCTGCTCCATGCTCCATTGTCTGTGGTAGAAGGTGTCTTCTTGGAACCGCCAAGGATAGAGCCACAGCGGGGGCAGCATGCTGTTAGCCTGCAACGCTAAGTGCCTATTGATTTCCACATGCAGACCAGAGAAACTGGGCCCTGCTCTAATCCAGGCCTGCGTGTGCCACACTCACTTAATTGCCTTTTAAGACACAGACATCTCTGGCCAGTGCATTTTTAATGAGTAACACAGTGGCATGTGTGGGATTGTTTTATACTGCTGACTGCAGAGTGGTCAATATGTACCACAGTATATGTAGCCATGAATGCCCACTTAACAGCAAAATGGCAGCTCAGGGCCGGCTATAAATAAATTATGCTGATCTCAAAGGGTTCTGTGATAAGTGGTTGCGCTTGTGCTTTTGTTGATCTTATTTCCAGTGTTGTGTTATTTGGAAATCATCCCAGACAGGCTGCTAGTGCTTACTCCGTACTAAAGCATGTCTGAATTTCCGTAGGAACATTAGAAGGGAAAGACAATGCTGATTTAGTGCATGGGTGGAGCAGGCTACTCTTCCTCTCCGTACACTGAGTCCTTAGGGACATAGGCAGTGGCTTCCAGCTTTTTTACAGAGGCCTCAATCAATCAGTGAGAAAATATCAACTAAATTAAAGAAGTTCATATCTGGTCTTATCGCATCCGCTCACACAGAGTTGCTCAACACCTCCATTGGAATTACATAAACGATAGTCCACGTGTTGCACAATGGCAAAACCCACTGCTCTGTAGGCAGCTGCTCACTTGTTAACTTTCCTCACATTTCCTTTTTTCCTATCTTCCCTAATTAGCTGAGATGTGTAGTGGAATCATGTGTGTCCCCAGTGTGCAGTGGGAGATGATTTCTAGTGTAAACTAGTGCAGTAAATGGCTGGAACAGGATGGTGGTGGGGACTGGGCAGGGGCTGGTGGCTCTCTGTGAGGCCCAGGACAGATGTGTTATGGCTGGACAGCAGCAGCAGGAGAACCCCTGAGATAAGCTGGAGGAGCACAGAGGGTCACTAATTAAGACTGGCACTGTGACGATAGAACCTCCCTGTAGAGCCCCAACGTGTGTGTGTTTGTCTGTGTGTGTGTGTGTGTGTGTGCTCCCGACAGGGCTTCAGAGAATAAATTACAGGGTCCCCTGGAGGGCTTGGGGTCTCTGCATGAATTTCACACACACGCAATCTGCAATTCCTCCTGACACACACACACACACACACACACACACACAGACACACACACACACACACACTCTGCTACTACCTCCAATGCTCCCTCTAGCCGTAGCTATAGGCCGAGAACTGGCACTCATTCAGGTAAACCCACAGACCTAGAACAATAGTGAAATCCCTGGGTTGCTTATCTAGCAAAGAAAATAAGGGAGCTTTTTCATTATCTCACTCTCTCTCTTTCACTCACACACACACACACACACACACACACACACACACACCTCATTTAATTGTGCTAGGTTGGTTAAGGTAAGTGTGTTTTGGGGTGAGCATCTGGATGCTTTCTTTACCTCCATTTATCCCCCATCTGCCAGGATTAGAAATCACCAACGGCGCTTGCATGCTTTCATTATGCAAATGCTCCACTCTTCAGAAATGAGTGCTTTTTCATTAGGCATATCTACTCTTTGGAACAGAAAGGTCTCCTAAAAGCATCCTCCTTTTGCACCCTTTACACCTAGTGAAGCTTTAAAGTAAGGCTGGGAATTGCCAGGGACCTCACGATATGATATTATCACGATACTTAGGTGCCGATATGATAGTTATTGCGATTCTCACAATTCTATATGCATTGCGGTACGATACTGTGATTTTCTTTGCGATTCGATGTTCCAAATATATTGCTCACCATATGTCTGCTGCAGAGGGACAAGAGAGAGACATGAGAAAACAAGTTTTGACCAGTGATGGAAATAAAATTGCTGAAACAAATACCTTATTCAGAAGATAGCTTTTTAAAGTTAAAATACTGGAGTTTTGGTGCAGCTACAGCCAACTAGCGCAAAAATAATATCCCGATATGTAACTGTATTGATTTTCCCCCATCACTACTTTAAAGTGGGTCTTCTCTAGCTGTTATACAGTACCCGATGTGTAACTAGACTGTAAGTTTATTAGACTGTTACAGTTTCACAGAGGGGGAGGAGGGGATGTGCAGATGAAATTCAGAGAATGCCCTAGTTTGCCTGTTCTGAACCAACCCCATGCACCCTGCTTTATGATATTGTACTAGCACAGCCTTGACCTTAGTGGAGTGTTAGTAGGCCCCATTTTTAAGTGTTTGCCCTCTTACCAGCTGATTAATAGAACGCAAAATAGAGTATACGGGCTATTATCAAGCTGGGTTATACACTCACACACGCACACAAACACACACCCAGGGGCGGACTGGGACCAGAATTTGTCCCTGGCATTTCTAACACACCTAACCATTTTTTCCCTTTAGGCCCCCACACTGGCCCATTTCTTTCCTCGAGGCCACCATTATTAGCCAGATAATGATAATGTTTTGCAAAAAAAAGTTAGACAGGCCCACTGGGATACAAATTGACCAGCCCATCTGGCATTTGCCCGAAATGCCAGATAGCCAGTCCACCCCTGACACCCCCCACACACAGCCTAGCCTCCCTGCATCCTCAGACTCCCTGGTTGGTCTGTATGAGTCCCTGAGGCTGGTGTGTATGTCCTCAGGCCCTGGCACTGGCCTACTTTCCAGATCAGGAGCTGGCAGCCTCCCTCCCCTTGTCCCAAAGCACCTCTCTCAACTGACGAAGGCACAAACCGTGAAATGACAGGAGGGGTGCAGACACACCAGCGGATAGACAGACAGGAAATGAAATAGGTGAACAACAGCCACACGGCACATGATTAATGCAGCGTTTACACTGGGTGGTGACACCCAAAATAGTTAATCACTCCATTTCCTGATTTGCCAAACATAATGTGAAATGAGCCAAGGCGCTTAGGAGGACAAGAGAAAATAATTAATCATGCTGATGAGAGCAGGCTTTGACAGGGAAATGGTGGCCTGTATGAGGGATAGTCAACCTCACACCATATCGCTACTGAAAAGGAACCACCCCAAGTGAATGTCTGTGTGTGTGTGTGTGTGTGTGTGTGCGCATGAATGCGTGTGTGTGGATGTCCATAAATGAACATGTGAATGTAATTTGGCACTACCGTTTTCTCTATAACCACTGTTTTCTCAATAGCCATCTTAACCGGTCCATTATCGGCCATTGTCTCTCCTCATGCAGCCTTAAGGGAGAGATGGGGAGGGGGTGAATGGTTTCTCCTAAAAGGTCTGGAGCATTACAGTGATCTGTGTGAATTGAATTGTGCTGAATGACCACAACATTGTTGTCTTGTCGCCAGGAAGGAATTGGGCTGTGAATCTCCTGTGAGGAGAATTAATGTAATGTAATGGGAGAACAGGGGGAGGTGGTGGTGTGACTCTGTGTAGCTGATTACAAGATGAAGATGTGATAATTATGAGGTTCCCTGTCATTCTTCTAGCTAGCTGCAGGTGATAGTATTGTCAGAACCTCTACAACATCCTCACTCTGAGAGAGATTGACAAATAGTGAATCAACTGCAGCTGTGGCAGGGCTGAGCAGGGTGCCACAGAGTCCTACTGCAGGGTCTTCTCTCTGTCCCACTGGCTGTCACAGTTATCTGTTGAGGTGTCAGATGCTTCCCACAGTTCCCTGCCTTATTATTTCTCTCCGTTGTACAGTATAGTGGCTGGCTCCAGAGAAGGCGCCTGCCAGGGTAATAACTTTGACTGAAGGAAGCAATAACTGTTGGCTCTTTCATCAAATCAGCCCTGACTGATGTGGAATAATCAGCAATTGAAATCAGGGGGAGAAAAGCTGAACCAACAAAATGTGAAATGTCATCATAACGCGCAATAATAAAGGAATCAGTGAGGTGCAATCGCTCTGGCTTTTTGGAATGTAATAAAAGGGAGAAGAAACAACGTATTTTCTGCTATTGTCATAGAGAATGAAGGGAGGGAAGGACAGACCTAATTACTTCCATGCATGTTTCAATGAACAGTCTTAACACGGCAGGGTATCCCGTCATACTGCCCCCTTCTGCTGGAGGTAATACATTCAGCATCAAAGGGGCAAAACAATTGGGGTTCTATAACAAAGAAACACATTTCAAATTCATATCCAAAACTCAGTTGCTGTAGAAAATGTATTTTTGACAAGGCTTAGATTTTTTTTACTCCCCGTTTTCTGATAAGGAGTTGGATCTCGTGACCCATTTTCCCTGTGCCTCCGTCAGCCCCTGATGTGGCAGCTGAGTTTATGCGCACACACGTGCACACACACAGACACACACATCACACACAGCTATGTCTTAGTATACTTGTGAGGACTTTTTGGGGACCAAAAATGTATTCCCATTCAAAATCCTATTTTCCCTAACCCCTAAACCTAACCCTAAATCTAACCCTTACCCTAACCTTAACCCCTAACCCTAACTCCTAACCCTAAACCCTAATTCTAACCCTAACCCTAATTCCAACCCTAACATGCTGACCACACTGCCCATGCACGTGCGTCGGCGTGCGCCATCGCACACATGTTGATTTTGTCCACCCACACCAGATGTGTTCAGGACACGCAGGCTGAAATATCAAAATGAACTCTGAACCAACTATGTTAATTTGGGGACAGGTTGAAAAGCATTAAACATTAATGGCAATTTAGCTAGCTAGCTTGCACGTTGCTAGGGTGATTTGTCCTGGGATATAAACATTGGGTTGTTATTTTACCTGAAATGCACAAGGTCCTCTACTCCGACAATTAATCCACAAATAAAAGGGTAAACCGAGTTTGTTTCTAGGAATCTCTCCTCCTTTAGGCTTCTTCTTCTTCAGACTTTATATGGCAGTTGGCAACCAACTTTAAGGTGCATTATCACCACCAACTGGACTTCTTCTTCTTCTTCTGTGGGTTTTATGGCGGACTACAACCCAAAAAGGTATATTGCCGCCACCAACTGGACGGGTTGAAACCAAATCAAGGTAAAAAGAAAAACCATACATAATAGGGAAACTAACTTAATCTACCGAAATAAAGTTTTACATTGACAAAACAAAACTCCCACTTCTTCCTTCTTTTAAATCTCCATATCTCCCTTCTCAGGCACTAGGGCCTGAGTTGGTGGTACGGCTTGTGACAATATTCCATGTAACTCTTTCACTGAGAAATCTTTCAGTCCCAGGAACTGACCACAATGATTTATATCTTCCTAGATATTTCTTCCACCTTGGCAGTGCCATTAATCACCATTGCAATATAGGCCACAAAGTCCACCTTTTTAACCTTTAAAATATCAGGATCCTCTTGGTGAAAGGCAACCCCTGTAGCCTGCAATGAAGGCCTATTCACCACCATGGACTCTTCAGGTGCACCACTGAAACACTCAACCATTTTAACGGCTGCTGCATATGAAATGCTCTGGACAGCCCTGACTTTGGCCACCTCATTCTCTTTCACCTTCGTGGGGCATTCAAAAGACGTGGCTTCATGGTTCCCACCACAATTCCAACATGACATTTTTCATCACTCTTATAACACGTGACATGGTCTTTTCCACAACTTGGACATCTAGGCTTCTCCCTTCTGCAAACACTTGAAACATGACCAAAAGCTTTACAATATTCACACTGCATTGGTCTTGGGATAAATGCTCTGACTCTATAGTTGATATACCCTAACTGCACTTGAGTAGGGAGAGACTCCATATCCAAAAAACAAAAGAACAGATAGACTCTTCACTTTTTCTTCATTCACCACATGATTCATCTGACATGCATTAATCACTCCAAGAATATTTTTCATCTCTTCAACATCAACTTCCCACGAGACGCCAGATATAACCCCCTTGAGTGGTGCCCTGTTCCGAAGAGACACACACAGCACTTCAAACTTATAAAATAGGGTGATACGCAACACACAATCCTTCTGATCTGCAGAAGCACAAAGAATCAAAACAAGCCCGCCTCTCGTGATCCTCACAGCCTTCACTCTACCCAGCACTCTCCACCAGTTTTGATATCTCAAATGGATTCCTCAAGATTGGTACTTCGATCAGCTGCTCCTCAATAACAAACCATACTCCTGCAAGATACGAAGAGACATTCTCATCACTGCATCCTACTTTGCTCCGTTTTCCGTTCTTTTGAACTATACTCCAATTCTCCTTGATTCTACCGCCATTAGATTCAGAATCCACTTCGTCGTCCGCTTCCGCCATCTTTCCCCCCACTCCCAGCTTTAGTTACTGTGGCCAGTTGACTTGGTCCCAGTTCCAGGGACATCACCGGATAGACAATCCAACCAACTGGACTGGAGTGTGGACCTCAGTTCATCTTTCAGTCACCCACTTCTTCTTCTTCTTCTTCTTCTTCTTCTTCTTCTTCTTTTTCTTTGATGAGGTTTAACGGCGGTTGGCATTTAATAAATGTTACATTACCGCCACCTACTAGACTGGAGTATAACTCCCTTATACTTTGCTTGAAAAAATATATATAATAATAAAAAAATACCCTGCCATCTAACACTCACTAAAAATAAAATAAATAAATAAAACCACCCTACTCTATTTTTTCTCTATTTAAATCTATTTAGTCCTACTTCAGGCCAACAGCCTGAAAGGACGGGACACCCCCACTTAACACACTCTGTAACTCTTCTGACATCAAGTCTCGCACACCCATATACCTCTCTGCAGCTACCACCGCAACCTCCATTTTCTGCGACTTACGTTCCATCCCTGCAGTACAGTTGATAACCATTGCTATAAATGCTAAAAATCCAATCTTACTGAAACATGTATCACTTGTTGTCTTATCTCTCTGTATTAGTACAGATCTACTACTCACACCACTCCTCTCAGGATCCCTTACCCTTTACCCATCTTCCTCTACTTTCTTCACTGCCTCAGCATACGACACCTTCTGCACTACTCTAACCCTGGAAACCTCAACCTGCCTCTCCTCTCTCGCACCGGACATTTCTGATCCCCTCAATTAACACATACCACTACTTTCCCCAATGCTACACATTCCTTTGTCTCATGCCCTTCTGCACACTTCTCACACCTAGGAACCTCCCTCTTACACACTGCTGCCATATGCCCATAAGCTTGACACCTGTAAAAACGTAATGTATTCGGCACAAAAGCTTGTACTGGATAACTAATATAACCTAACATCACTTTGTCGGGCAAAGACTCAACATCAAAACTCAAAAGAACAGACAACGACTCTTCTGTTTCACCACTCTCGCCACCCTGTCTGTGTCACACCAAACGACGTGCATCACAAACACCGGGAATCTTCTCCTTCAGTTGGTCAACTTTCACATTTACTGCTACACCAGTAATCACTCCTTTCAATGGCGCCCTTTTCTTGAGAGCAAAACAATTCACATCTCTTGTCCCCATTCATTTAACGCGGAGCACCTGCTCCCTCTGACCAGCAGAAACACAAGATCACTTCTGGTTACCCTCACCGATTCCACAGCACCCAACTCTGTTTTCACCCACCCTGAAACCACAGACGGATCAGCCAAAAGGCAAGGGTCCACTTTTCCCAAAAACGTAACTCCTACTGTCACAGACTCATCTTCATCCTGACCCTCTGTGCAAGCCTCGGGCTCTGAGAACTTCACCACACCTACCAGCTCCGATACTTCGCCCTCATTCACTTCCATTTCTCCTCCTGTCTTTAACTCATTCTGCTTACACTTTCTACCATTCTTCTTTAACAAACCAGCTCCCTTTTTCCCACCATTTTTAACTGACTCAAGCTCACTCTCTTCCTCCCACTCTCTCTTAGACCTCCTCTGCCTCTCTTTTTCCCTCCATTCCTCCTCCGTATTCCAAGTATACGTCTCCTTATGTATCTCCACTGCCTATGGTTATGTGGCTATACGTAAAGTAGCTTCATCTTTACTGCCTCATGCCTGCATTTTTTATGGTGTCAGGGACTGAATCAGTTTGATTGGAACCCATCAGAGCTTCCATCAAACATGAATTTTCATCTCTATACTAGGGCTTTGATGGCCTGTGAGGAGCTTCATTGCCTGTGATCAGATCTACATGCCTAGCCATCAGTGGTCCATACTCCTCACATCAGCTATCAGCCAATCAAATAGCCAGGCCACATGCCTCCCTCTAAAGGTGCAAGGCACATTGAGGCAGGCCAATTAGCCAGGTTAACCATGACTTACAGTGGGGAGAACAAGTATTTGATACACTGCCGATTTTGCAGGTTTTCCTACTTACAAAGCATGTAGAGGTCTGTCATTTTTATCATATGTACACTTCAACTTTGAGAGACAGATTCTAAAACAAAAATCCAGAAAATCACATTGTATGATTTTTAAGTAATTAATTTGCATTTTATTGCATGACATAAGTATTTGATCACCTACCAACCAGTATGAATTCCAGCTCTCACAGACCTGTTAGTTTTTCTTTAAGAAGCCCTCCTGTTCTCCACTTATTACCTGTATTAACTGCACCTGTTTGAACTCGTTACCTGTATAAAAGACACCTGTCCACACACTCAATCAAACAGACTCCAACCTCTCCACAATGGCCAAGACCAGAGAGCTGTGTAAGGACATCAGGGATAACATTTTAGACCTGCACAAGGCTGGGATGGGCTACAGGACAATAGGCAAGCAGCTTGGTGAGAAGGCAACAACTGTTGGCGCAATTATTAGAAAATGGAAGAAGTTCAAGATGACGGTCAATCACCCTCGGTCTGGGGCTCCATGCAAGATCTCACCTCGTGGGGCATCAATGATCACGAGTAAGGTGAGGGATCAGCCCAGAACTACATGGCAGGACCTGGTCAATGACCTGAAGAGAGCTGGGACCACAGTCTCAAAGAAAACCATTAGTAACACACTACGCCGTCATGGATTAAAATCCTGCAGCGCACGCAAGGTCCCCCTGCTCAAGCCAGCGCATGTCCAGGCCCGTCTGAAGTTTCCCAATGATCATCTGGATGATCCAGACGAGGAATGGGAGAAGGTCATGTGGTTTGATGAAACAAAAAAATAGCTTTTTGGTCTAAACTCCACTTGCCGTGTTTGGAGGAAGAAGAAGGATAAGTACAACCCCAAGAACACCATCCCAACTGTGAAGCATGGAGGTGGAAACATCATTCTTTGGGGATGCTTTTCTGCAAAGGGGACAGGACGACTGCACCGTATTGAGGGGAGGATGGATGGGGCCATGTATCGCGAGATCTTGGCCTTCCCTCAGTAAGAGCATTGAAGATGGGTCGTGGCTGGGTCTTCCAGCATGACAACGACCCGAAACACACAGCCAGGGCAACTAAGGAGTGGCTCCGTAAGATGCATCTCAAGGTCCTGGAGTGGCCTAGCCAGTCTCCAGACCTGAACCCAATAGAAAATCTTTGGAGGGAGCTGAAAGTCCGTATTGCCCAGCGACAGCCCCGAAACCTGAAGGATCTGGAGAAGGTCTGTATGGAGGAGTGGGCCAAAATCCCTGCTGCAGTGTGTGCAAACCTGGTCAAGACCTACAGGAAACGTATGATCTCTGTAATTGCAAACAAAGGTTTCTGTACCAAATATTAAGTTCTGCTTTTCTGATGTATCAAATACTTATGTCATGCAATAAAATGCAAATTAATTACTTAAAAATCATACAATGTGATTTTCTGGATTTTTGTTTTAGATTCCGTCTCTCACAGTTGAAGTGTACCTATGATAAAAATTACAGACCTCTACATGCTTTGTAAGTAGGAAAACCTGCAAAATCTGCAGTGTATCAAATACTTGTTCTCCCCACTGTATGTTACTTCAACCAGCAACATGCACCAAGCTCTCTGCTCCCCCCTGGCTCAGTCTTTAAGCCTGTGTCCTTTGTAAACATGTAATTTCGATACATTTTAAAGAGCTCTGGCCTGAGCTGAAAAACGTAAGTTAAAATGGGTGGAAAGGTATAGGGTTTGTTGAGTGGTTTGTCATCACTGCAGACTGGCTAGCTAAGGAAATTCAGAAAAAAACAGATTTTCCATCCATTACGACTACTTGTTGACAGTTTCTCTGTGCAGTTTGAAAACTAGGCCTGAAGGAAAAAACTCACCAGACCGATTGGTGGTCTGCACAGAAGGGGGCTGTTCGTTCACTGTTCATTTGATTGCTGTTGGCTCTGTGTGTTATAGGGACCACCCGCCAGTGGGTGGGTGACTGATGGCCATTCTTGGTTTTGACTCGGTTTGCAAATTACTGTGTTCAGAGGTGCTATTTACCAGATGCTCGACAATCCTACCGGTCTGTCCATGCCTTAAGCCTAATCAGAGTTGAGGCTCACTAGTTGGATGTTTTAATGCTATTGACTGTGTGATGGAAATCAGAAGAATCCTGATGGTTTTCATGGTCTGCAGTTGCCACTTTCGTTCAACAAGATATCCTAGCTACACGTAAACTGTTATTTATGTACTGTACTTATGTACTGAACGCCAGCAAAAAAAGCCTCTATTTACATGTTGCTTATGGGTGCATTTCACACTATTTTGGGATTATTATTATATTTGATTTTAAGGCTTGTATGAATGTCCTGCTTGATATAATGTTTGTGTCATCATCGCAAATCAACTGCATTATACTTTAAAAAACACTTAAACTTCAACTAGCTCTTTGGCTAGCTTTTGCTACAGCCTATATCAATGAACTGCTACATCCAAAATATACTGAACATGCAACAATTTCAAAGATTTTGCTGAACAACAGTTCATATAAGGAAATCAGTCAATTGAAATAAATAAATTAGGCCCTGGTCTATGTATTCCACATGACTTGGCAGGGGCGCAGCCATGGATGGGCCTGGGAGGGCATAGGCCCACCCACTTGGGAGTCAGGTCCACCCACTATAGCGCCAGGCCTAGCCAATCTGAATTTTTCCCCACAAAAGGGCTTTATTACAGAAATAAATATTCCAAGTATACGTCTCCTTATGATTTAAATCACCAACGTGGGGATATGCTCCTAAAAACCAATGAGGACTTGCAGCCCGTCAAGTGTCACTGTCACGCCCTGGCTCTGGGGACTCTTAAATGTTGAGCCAGGGTGTGGATTTTTCTATGTTTAGTTTTCTATGTGTTTTGTTCTAGATCGTTTAGATCTATGTTGGCCAGGGTGGTTCCCAATCAGAGGCAGCTGTAGCTCGTTGTCTCTGATTGGGGACCATACTTAGGCAGCCTGTTGGCACCAGTTAGTTTGTGGGATCTTGATCCATAAAGGTTTGGTGTGTGTAACCTCAGGACTTCACGTATCGTTTAGTTTTGTTGTTTTGTTCGTGTGTTGTGTATCAATAAAGATGTACGCTTATCACGCTGCGCCTTGGTTCCACGAGTCATCAGTCAACGGTCGTGACAGTCACAAATAGAACGAAGTTCCATTTTAGCGCCTGGCTACGCAGCCCCTCGTTGACTCGTGCGAGCAGTGTGGGTGCAATGGTTGAATAACATGTAGGTGTACATTTATTTTGCAACGCTCGTGGTGTGGTCAGCATGTAACCCTAAACCTAACCCCTAAGCCTAAAATAGCCTTTTTACAATTGAGGACCGGCAAAATGCCCTAACTTCTCTGAATTTTAGTTGGTTTACTATTCTTGTGAGGTCTTCTGGTACTCACAAGTATAGTAAAATACAGTGGTGGAAAAAGATACCTTGTTAGAAAATGACTCAAGTAAAATAGAAATGTAAATGTAAAAGTGAAAGTCACCCAGTAAAATACTACTTGAATAAAAGCCTAAAAGTATTTGGTTTTAAATATACTTAAGTATCAAAAGTAAATGTAATTGCAAAAATATACTTGAGTATCAAAAGGAAAAGTATAAATCATTTCAAATTGCTTATATTCAGCAAATTATTATTATTATTATTATTTTACAGATAGCCAGGGGACACTCCAAAATTCAGACATAATTTACAAAGGAAGCATTTGTGTTTAGTGAGTCCTCCAGATCAGAGGCAGTAAGTGTGTGAATTAGATCTTGATAAGTGTGTGAATTAGATCAATTTCCTGTCCTTCGAAGCATTCGAAATGTAATGAGTACTTTTGGGTGTCAGGGAAACTGTATGGAGTAAAACGTACATCATTTTCTTTAAGAATGTAGTGAAGTAAAAGTTGTGAAAAATATAAATAGTAAAGTAAAGTACAGATGCCCCCAAAAACATCTTAGGTAAAAATACTTTAAAGTACTACTTAAGTGCTATACACCAGTGGTAAAATGTGTACACACACACACAGCTCCCCAGACTGGCACCCATACCAAGCACCAAGAAGCGTTCCTTTCCCTGCATGTGTCTCACAAGATGTTTACAGAATGACTCTCAAACACACTCGCCCCATTTAACAAGACAATCCTGTTTGTAAACTTCAGGTTTTTTTTTTCCATTAACGCATCGCAGAGTCATCGTCCTGGTTCCTTTTTAGTGGGGCATACTTTTGTATCTATTTCTGGGAGCCTGGCTTAGACTGCATTTTTGCTGGGATTGCATAAAACAACGTAAGACACCAAAGTCTCAGCACTGGTTGGGGTGTGAGAGATTTGTGTCAGTAGTAAACATGGCACTAATACAGGTGAGCAAGAGATGTTGTGTGCACGAGATGAAAGTACAACCGAATAAAAAGTAGTCAGCCTGGATTTCTCCTCATCTTCTCTTTTTTAGTCTGTACTGTCAGCGCCCAATTTAAAATTAATAATTACATGAATTATGCAAGAGGACAAACATGACACAGATACAGTGGGGGAAAAAAGTATTTAGTCAGCCACCAACTGTGCAAGTTCTCCCACTTAAAAAGATGAGAGAGGCCTGTAATTTTCATCATAGGTACACGTCAACTATGACAGACAAAATGAGAAAAAAAAATCCAGAAAATCACATTGTAGGATTTTTTATGAATTTATTTGCAAATTATGGTGGAAAATAAATATTTGGTCAATAACAAAAGTTTCTCAATACTTTGTTATATACCCTTTGTTGGCAATGACACAGGTCAAACGTTTTCTGTAAGTCTTCACAAGGTTTTCACAAACTGTTGCTGGTATTTTGGCCCATTCCTCCATGCAGATCTCCTCTAGAGCAGTGATGTTTTGGGGCTGTCGCTGGGCAACACAGACTTTCAACTCCCTCCAAAGATGTTCTATGGGGTTGAGATCAGGAGACTGGCTAGGCCACTCCAGGACCTTGAAATGCTTCTTACGAAGCACGCCCTTCGTTGCCCGGGCGGTGTGTTTGGGATCATTGTCATGCTGAAAGACCCAGCCACGTTTCATCTTCAATGCCCTTGCTGATGGAAGGAGGTTTTCACTCAAAATCTCACGATACATGGCCCCATTCATTCTTTCCTTTACACGGATCAGTCGTCCTGGTCCCTTTGCAGAAAAACAGCCCCAAAGCATGATGTTTCCACCCCCATGCTTCACAGTAGGTATGGTGTTCTTTGGATGCAACTCAGCATTCTTTGTCCTCCAAACACAACGAGTTGAGTTTTTACCAAAAAGTTCTGTTTTGGTTTCATATGACCATATGACATTCTCCCAATCCTCTTCTGGATCATCCAAATGCACTCTAGCAAACTTCAGACGGGCCTGGACATGTACTGGCTTAAGCAGGGGGACACGTCTGGCACTGCAGGATTTGAGTCCCTGGCGGCGTAGTGTGTTACTGATGGTAGGCTTTGTTACTTTGGTCCCAGCTCTCTGCAGGTCATTCACTAGGTCCCCCGTGTGGTTCTGGGATTTTTGCTCACCGTTCTTGTGATCATTTTGACCCCACGGGGTGAGATCTTGCGTGGAGCCCCAGATCGAGGGAGATTATCAGTGGTCTTGTATGTCTTCCATTTCCTAATAATTGCTCCCACAGTCTTCAAACCAAGCTGCTTACCTATTGCAGATTCAGTCTTCCCAGCCTGGTGCAGGTCTACAATTTTGTTTCTGGTGTCCTTTGACAGCTCTTTGGTCTTGGCCATAGTGGAGTTTGGAGTGTGACTGTTTGAGGTTGTGGACAGGTGTCTTTTATATTGATAACAAGTTCAAACAGGTGCCATTAATACAGGTAATGAGTGGAGGACAGAGGGGCCTCTTAAAGAAGAAGTTACAGGTCTGTGAGAGCCAGAAATCTTCCTTGTTTGTAGGTGACCAAATACTTATTTTCCACCATAATTTGCAAATAAATGCATTAAAAATCCTACAATGTGATTTTCTGGATTTTTTTTCCTCAATTTGTCTGTCGTGGTTGAAGTGTACCTATGATGAAAATTACAGGCCTCTCTCATCTTTTTAAGTGGGAGAACTTGCACAATTGGTGGCTGACTAAATACTTTTTTTCCCCACTGTATACTGTAATTAGTGCCACCTGAGCATCGGAATGTTCACAGGTATCCGCGCAGGACAGCCATGTTACCTGCTTTCCTATCATCCATCTCAGTTGGCCCTGAGAGAGGAAGCCCTGGGCCCAGGCCTCTCAGTCTCTCAGCTCACCTGTAGTCTGTCATCCTCCTCCTCCACTCTGCCAGGACGTGGCCTGTCCTTCAGACCTCATTATGTGGAGCGATAGCAGCTGAAGCTGAAAGCCTCAGAAGCCTGGGGAAGCTCAATGGCTCCATGGCACAAGTAGAGATGGGCCTATCTAGCACCTGGAGTGGCCTGAACGTTATTAATTATACCTGATCTCTCTCATCTCTCATCACCATCTTTGGGAGATGTGGAAGCTGCTAGGATCAGAGTGACAGCACAGGCCCCTTTCGCTCCTCATTTTCTTTGGACTAAGCCTCCCCTCCCTCAGTTTCCCTCTTTCTCTTTAACCTTTTTTTTTTAGGGGGTAGATCAGCTTTAATATTTCAGATAGATTGTAACTTCCATCAATGTAATTGTCTGCATCACTTCCAAACCCCCATATGTTTTTTTTCTCACAAATATATATATATATATATATATATATAAATACACTGTTCAAAAAAATAAAGGGAACACTTAAACAACACAATGTAACTCCAAGTCAATCACACTTCTGTGAAATCAAACTGTCCACTTAAGAAGCAACACTGATTGACAATACATTTCACATGCTGTTGTGCAAATGGAATAGACAACAGGTGGAAATTATAGGCAAATAGCAAGACACCCCCAATAAAGGACTGCTTTGCAGGTGGTGACCACAGACCACTTCTCAGTTCCTATGCTTCCTGGCTGATGTTTTGGTCACTTTTGAATGCTGGCGGTGCTTTCACTCTAGTGGTAGCATGAGACGGAGTCTACAACCCACACAAGTGACTCAGGTAGTGCAGCTCATCCAGGATGGCACATCAATGCGAGCTGTGGCAAGAAGGTTTGCTGTGTCTGTCAGCGTAGTGTCCAGAGCATGGAGGCGCTACCAGGAGACAGGCCAGTACATCAGGAGACGTGGAGGAGGCCGTAGGAGGGCAACAACCCAGCAGCAGGACTGCTACCTCCGCCTTTGTGCAAGGAGGAGCAGGAGGAGCACTGCAAGAGCCCTGCAAAATGACCTCCAGCAGAACACAAATGTGCATGTGTCTGCTCAAACGGTCAGAAACAGACTCCATGAGGGTGGTATGAGGGCCCGACGTCCACAGGTGGGGGTTGTGCTTACAGCCCAACTCCGTGCAGGATGTTTGGCATTTGCCAGAGAACACCAAGATTGGCAAATTTGCCACTGGCACCCTGTGCTCTTCACAGATGAAAGCAGGTTCACACTGAGCACGTGACAGAGTCTGGAGACGCCGTGGAGAACGTTCTGCTGCCTGCAACATCCTCCAGCATGACCGGTTTGGCGGTGGGTCAGTCATGGTGTGGGGTGGCATTTCTTTGGGGGGCCGCACAGCCCTCCATGTGCTCGCCAGAGGTAGCCTGACTGCCATTAGGTACCGAGATGAGATCCTCAGACCCCTTGTGAGACCATATGCTGGTGCGGTTGGCCCTGGGTTCCTCCTAATGCAAGACAATGCTAGACCTCATGTGGCTGGAGTGTGTCAGCAGTTCCTGCAAGAGGAAGGCATTGATGCTATGGACTGGCCCGCCCGTTCCCCAGACCTGAATCCAATTGAGCACATCTGGGACATCATGTCTCGCTCCATCCACCAACACCACGTTGCACCACAGACTGTCCAGGAGTTGGCGGATGCTTTAGCCCAGGTCTGGGAGGAGATCCCTCAGGAGACCACCCGCCACCTCATCAGGAGCATGCCCAGGCGTTGTAGGGAGGTCATACAGGCACGTGGAGGCCACACACACTACTGAGCCTCATTTTGACTTGTTTTAAGGACATTACATCAAAGTTGGATCAGCCTGTAGTGTGGTTTTCCACTTTAATTTTGTGGGTGACTCCAAATCCAGACCTCCATGGGTTGATACATTTGATTTCCTTTGATAATTTTTGTGTGATTTTGTTGTCAGCACATTCAACTATGTAAAGAAAAAAGTATTTAATAAGATTATTTCATTCATTCAGATCTAGGATGTGTTATTTTAGTGTTCCCTTTATTTTTTTGAGCAGTATATATATATATATATATATATATATATATATATATACACAGTGGGGAAAAAAAGTATTTAGTCAGCCACCAATTGTGCAAGTTCTCCCACTTAAAAATATGAGAGAGGCCTGTAATTTTCATCATAGGTACACGTCAACTATGACAGAGAAATTGAGAATATTTTTTCCAGAAAATCACATTATAGGATTTTTAATGAATTTATTTGCAAATTATGGTGGAAAATAAGTATTTGGTCACCTACAAACAATCAAATCCTGCAGTGCCAGACGTGTCCCCCTGCTTAAGCCAGTACATGTCCAGGCCCGTCTGAAGTTTGCTAGAGTGCATTTGGATGATCCAGAAGAGGATTGGGAGAATGTCATATGGTCAGATGAAACCAAAATAGAACTTTTTGGTAAAAATTCAACTCGTCGTGTTTGGAGGACAAAGAATGCTGAGTTGCATCCAAAGAACACTATACCTACTGTGAAGCATGGGGGTGGAAACATCATGCTTTGGAGCTGTTTTTCTGCAAAGGGACCAGGACGACTGATCCGTGTAAAGGAAAGAATGAATGGGGCCATGTATCATGAGATTTTGAGTGAAAACCTCCTTCCATCAGCAAGGGCATTGAAGATGAAACGTGGCTGGGTCTTTCAGCATGACAATGATCCCAAACACCCCGCACGGGCAACGAAGGAGTGGCTTCGTAAGAACATTTCAAGGTCCTGGAGTGGCCTAGCCAGTCTCCAGATCTCAACCCCATAGAAAATCTTTGGAAGGAGTTGAAAGTCCGTGTTGCCCAGCGACAGCCCCAAAGCATCACTGCTCTAGAGGAGATCTGCATGGAAGAATGGGCCAAAATACCAGCAACATTGTGTGAAAACCTTGTGAAGACTTACAGAAAACGTTTGACCTGTGTCATTGCCAACAAAGGGTATATAACAAAGTATTGAGACATTTTTGTTATTGACCAAATACTTATTTTCCACCATAATTTGCAAATAAATTCATTAAACATCCTACAATGTGATTTTCTGGATTTATTTTTATCATTTTGTCTGTCATAGTTGATGTGTACCTATGATGAAAATTACAGGCCTCTCTCATCTTTTGAAGTGGGAGAACTTGCACAATTGGTGGCTGACTAAATACTTTTTTTCCCCACTGTATATTTCTGAAGCACTGTGGTCGAGATGCTTGGTGGATTCATCGTGCATCTTCCTGGGGTCCTGCTACTCCACGGCTGTACTCTCTGATTTGCTGTACAAAATGCTCTGCTTTCCTCATCAGTGGCTCCACCTCTGTTGAGCAAAGTGCCAGATACACACTTGGGTCCATCATGGAAGCTGCTGCAGGGGCTGAATCGAAGTTGGCTGCCAGAGAATTCTGTAAGCATGCAAAGTTCTCACACAGTGACTTCAGGAGGACCTGAGCCAACTGTTTTGCAACAGTAGTTGACTGCAAGTGTGCCTCAAGGTTGAAAAGTCACGGCATCACATCAGACAGCAACTGAAGTTGGTCAGTGTGGAATGCGATCGGCTCCAGTAACGTCATAAGTTACAGTATATAAATACATACATCCATACACACACACATCCTTTTTAAAATGACTTTCCAACCCCACCCCTTCCCCAATTGGAGTAAACTAGTGAACAACAACACTTAGGCCTCTACTTCCAGCCCATACATACTATATACATTTTATGGACACAGTCAAATTCTACAATAATTATATTTTGTTTGTTTTTACTCCTGAACTTCCTCCGATCATTTTCATGATGTCCATCTGGTTTGCTTCTATATGCCATATTTTTCTAACTGTGCTCTTTCACAAAAGCTCTCAACCTATAACCTATAAATGTATTATGGACACAGTATGCTTTACATTAGTTATCTTGTTGTTATTAGTTGTTGTTATTAGTCCCATCCTTCAGCTCCATTCAACACCTCCCATCTATCTCTTAACCCCATCCATATTGGATTTCTATTTGCCATATATTTTTCAACTGTACTGTGATGTTTTACAAAAGTTCTGAACCTTTCTATTCTCATTGTTTCTACAGCTCGTAAATTGAAAATAAACATTTTTGCTAAAAGTATCATTATATTATTGATCGATTGACTATGACTTTTCAGATCACCCAGTAGTGCTATCTGCAGGGTTAGCTCCAGGTAAATATTGCAATCCTTTAGCCATTCCTGGACCTGTGTCCAAAAACAAGCTACAAATGGACAGTTTCAAAACAAATGATCTAATGATTCTGTCTCTTCGCAGCAAAATCTGCAGAGCTGAGAAGATTGTATCCCCCATATAAATAACATTCTATTGGTAGCAATTTTATATAATAATTTAAATTGAACAATTCTAAGTTTTGAATCCGGCGTCGTTTTGCGTATCAATTCATAAACACTATGCCATGGAATCGGTACGTCAAAAATCTCTTCCCAACTATTTTGCAATCTATATGGGACGGCTGTCAATCCTTTGGTCCTTAAATGAAACTGGTATACTTTTTTATTTATCCCAATTTTCTTTAACCAATTATATTCTTTAATGCAAGGCCGACAGACAAGTTCCTTACTTTTTCCACCTTATTTGCTTAGTTAGGGATTGGGAGTGATTGGGAAAATCTTTCCCTCTGATACTGAACAGTTGGGATGTATGGATTTAATGGATAGCTCTTCTAGGGAATCTGAATGACAATTAAGTGAAGGAGTTGAACAGGCATGTTGGTTGACTGCTGTTACTATCACCAGCTGGAGACATTTTCAATGTTTCATTGGATTGTAAAAGGTTTGTTTTGTTAACAACCTCCCTCACTTGAGCCTGTAGTTCTTTTAGAATATTTAAGGATCAACTCGCATTAAATATGTATCTCCACTGCTTATGGTTATGTGGCTATATGTAGAGTAGCTTCATCTTTTCTGCCTCATGCCTGCATTTTTTATGGTGTCAGGGACTGAATCAGTTTGATTGGAACCCATCAGAGCTTCCATCAAACATGAATTTTCATCTCTATACTAGGGCTTTGATGGCCTGTGAGGAGCCTCATTGCCTGTGATCAGATCTACATGCCTAGCCATCAGTGGTCCATACTCCTCACATCAGCTCTCAGCCAATCAAATAGCCAGGCCACATGCCTCCCTCTAAAGGTGCAAGGCCCATTGAGGCAGGCCTGTTAGCCAGGTTAACCATGATTTATGTAATTTACTTCAACCAGCAACATGCACCAGGCTCTCTGCTCCCCCCTGGCTCAGTCTTTAAGCCTGTGTCCTTTGTAAACATGTTATTTCGATACATTTTAAAGAGCTCTGGCCTGAGCTGAAAAACGTAAGTTAAAATGGGTGGAAAGGTATAGGGTTTGTTGAGTGGTTTGTCGTCACTGCAGACTGGCTAGCTAAGGAAATTCAGAAAAAAACAGATTTTCCATCCATTACGACTACTTGTTGACAGTTTCTCTGTGCAGTTTGAAAACTAGGCCTGAAGGAAAAAACTCACCAGACCGATTGGTGGTCTGCACAGAAGGGGGCTGTTCATTCACTGTTCATTTGATTGCTGTTGGCTCTGTGTGTTATAGGGACCACCCGCCGGTGGGTGGGTGACTGATGGCCATTCTTTTCGCCTGTTTCTACATATAGAATTGGTTTTGACTCGGTTTGCAAATTACTGTGTTCAGAGGTGCTATTTACCAGACGCTCGACAATCCTACCGGTCTGTCCATGCCTTAAGCCTAATCAGAGTTGAGGCTCACTAGTTGGATGTTTTAATGTTATTGACTGTGTGATGGAAATCAGAAGAATCATGATGGTTTTCATGGTCTGCAGTTGCCATTTTCGTTCAACAAGATATCCTAGCTACACGTAAATTGTTATTTATGTATTGTACTTATGTAAGCCAGCAAAAAAAGCCTATATTTACATGTTGCTTATTAGTGCATTTCACACTATTTTGGGATTATAATTTGATTTTAAGGCTCGTATGAATGTCCTGCTTAATATAATGTTTGTGTCATCATCGCAAATCAACTGCATTGTACTTAAAAAAACACTTAAACTTCAACCAGCTCTTTGGCTATCTTTTGCTACAGCCTATATCAATGAACTGCTACATCCAAAATATACTGACCAAAAATATAAACGCAACATGCAACAATTTCAAAGATTTTGCTGAACTACAGTTCATATAAGGAAATCAGTCAATTGAAATAAATAAATTAGGCCCTGGTCTATGTATTTCACATTACTCGGCAGCAGCGCAGCCATGGATGGGCCTGGGAGGGCATAGGCCCACCCACTTGGGAGTCAGGTCCACCCACTGTAACGCCAGGCCTAGCCAATCTGAATTTTTTCCCACAAAAGGGCTATATTACAGAAATAAATACTCCTCAGCAACCCCCCCAAAACAACGTTGGAGACAGCTTATGGTATTTAATATAAAGCTTCAACATATCATTTTATAGTGGTTAATAGGTGGGTTGACTATGGGACAAAGGACATTTTCTTAAAGCCTAAACAAATTACAACTGACAAGACATGACAAGACTGTGAGCAGTCAAAACACAGAGCGGAAAGGTAATTTATCCTGAGGGGTTTAGGAACTGTCTCTATATTCCTCCACTAGCTTTTGTCTGTATGTTTGGATTAAAATTGTCTGCCCTGGTGTACCGCCAGCGTACACCCCCGCCGACGCTAGTTGTGTTTGTTTTTCACAGAAAGAATGAGATTGCCCTAGCATTACAGCTGCCATTAGATCTCTTTCATTCTCTCCCTGCAGTTGTTTTCAGTACATTTTAATTAGAATGAGTACATATCTAAGGTTCATTATCCCTCCTGCCGTTACGCCTTTGATCTCTAGACCCCGCTTTCCTGGCCTTAACACTTTTGAAATATTGCATGAGCACTACCCAATTACCCTTTAATGTAGGCTAAGTGCCTTTGTCAGTGTGAGTTATTTTGGGAGTGTGGCTGTGCGCACGGTTACCCCCCTGATATACACTTCCCTTCATATTTATTTGGACAGTGAAGCAAAAACTTTAGATTTGTCTCTATACTCCAGTATTTTGGATTTGAGATCAAATATTTTATATGAGGCTGCAGTATGGAATGTCACCTTTTATTTGAGGGCATTTTCATACATATCTGTTTTACCATTTAGAGATGAAAGCACTTTATGTATCTAGTCCCCCCATTTGAAAGTGTCAAGTATTTGGACAAATTCACTTATAGTGTATAAAATGTTGTCAAAAGTTTAGTATTTGGTTCCATATTCCTAGCACGCAATGAGTACATCAAGCTTGTGACTCTACAAACTTGTTGGATGCATTTGTAGTTTGCTTTGGTTCTGTTTCGGATTATGTTGTGCCCAATAGAAATGAATGGTAAATAATGTATTGTGTCATTTTGGAGTTACTTTTATTATAAATAAGAATATAATGTGTTTCTGCTACCATAATTATGCATAATCCTGAATGAATCGTGAAAAATTATGAGTGAGAAAGGCATAAATATCATACCCCCAAAAAATGCTTACCTCCCGTTATTGTTAATGGTGAGATGATCTTTGTGCATCTACTGCAGCATCTTCTCTGAAAACCTTCCATGCTATATGTAGTCATTGCGTGCTAGAAATATGGGACCAAATACTACACTTTTGACAAAATTACACTATAATACACTATAAGTGAATTTGCACAAATACTTATAACACCTTAAAATGAGGGGACTAGATACATAAAGTGCATTCATTTCTAAACAGTAAAACAGATATGTATGAAAATACCCTCAAATAAAAGGTGACATTATGTACTGTCGCCTCATATGATTTTTAAAAATCTCAAATCCCAAATGTTGGAGTATAGAGCCAAATTAAAAGTTTTAGCTTAACTGTCCAAATAAATATGCAGGGGAGTGGATCAGTTTTTTATTTTATTTATTGACTCATGAAAGGATGTGATAAAATATTTTGTCCATTACGAAAGGTGTCCCACAGGGATCGATTTTAGGTTCTGTACTTTTTACTGTCTATATAAACAATGTTGGTCTATCTTTTACATACACCTGTATGCAGATGACACTGTTGTGTATGCTATTGCCCCCACGGTTGACCAGGCTTTTCTGGAGCTTCAATCTGCCTTCATTGCAGAATGCCTTTGTACCAACTGAAATTGGTACTTAATGCAGGCAACAACAGGTGTAGACTAACAGTGAAATGCTTCCCAACAATGCAGAGAGAAAGAAAATAGAAAAAAGTAAAAACACGTAATTAAAGTAATAATATACACTGAGTATACAAAACATTGACATAGACTGACCAGGTGAATCCGAATGAAAACTATGATCCCTCATTGATGTCACTTGTTAAATCCACTTTAATCAATGTGTAGGTTAAGGGGAGGAGACAGGTTAAATAATAATTTTTAAGCTTTGAGTCAATTGAGACATGGATTGTGTATGTGTGCCATTCAGAGGGTGAATGGGCAAGACAAAATATTTAAGTACCTTTGAACAGGGTATAGTAGTAGGTGCCAGGCACACCGGTTTGTGTCAAGAACTGCAACACTGCTGGGTTTTTCAGGTTCAATAGTTTCCCGTGTGTATAAAAAAATGGCAGTCTTATGGCTTGGGGGTAGAAGCTGTTCAGGGGCCTGTTGGTTTCAGACTTGGTGCATCGGTACTGCTTACTGTGCGGAAGCAGAGAGCACAGTTTATGACTTGGGTGGCTGGAGTCTTTGACAATTTTAAGGGCCTTCTTCTGACACCGCCTGGTATAGAGGTCCTGAATGGCAGGGAGCTCTGCCCCAGTGATGTACTGGGCCGTATGCACTACACTCTGTAGCGCCTTGCGGTCGGATGCCAAGCAGTTGCCATACCAAGTGGTGATGCAGCCAGTCAAGATGCTTTCAATGGTGCAGCTGTAGAACCTTTTGAGGATCTAAGGACCCATGCCAAATCTTTTCAGCTTCCTGAAGGGGAAGAGGCGTTGTCATGCCCTCTTCACAACTGTGTTGGTGTGTGCGGACCATGATAAATCCTTAGTGATGTAGACACTGAGGAACTTGAAACACTCGATCCGCTCCACTACAGCCCCGTCGATGTGAATAGGGGCGTGCTTGGCCCTCCGTTTCCTGTAGTCCACGATCTGCTCCTTTGTCTTGCTGATGTTGAGGGAGAGGTTGCTGTCCTGTCACCACACTGCCAGATCTCTGACCTCCCGCTTTGGGCTGGATGTGTCAATGTGTAGTTCATACATGCATACTATATAAGCAGAATTACTGTCTTACCTCAATTAGCCATGAAATCCCTAGTTTGAAATCTACTGTTGTCTGGAAGCTATGTGGCACCATTTTCCCTAAATATTCCCACACTTGGGCCAGCCCGCTAGCAATTCGAGTTCTAGCCAATGAGCTTCAGCCCCTCACCATTTGAGTGACAGCTAGCAAGATGCACACACAGCAGAGCGAGAGAGAGACCAATGACGTGGTGCACATACTGTGTGTGACGTTGTACACAATTTTCGGGGACTACCTTTGGCTCGTGAGTGCTACTTTCAGAACTACTGGCTAAAAAGTATACAAAAGTACCAGAGAATCTCTTTAAATAGCAGAAAACAAATCATTCAGTCGAAATTCATACCAGTGATAGACTATGGGGATATTATCTACTTGAACGCAGCTGCCACTGTATTGAAGCCATTGGACACAGTTTATCATAGCGCACTACGCTTTATTAGGGGCAATGGGTTCTGTACACATCACTGCATTCTGTATCAGAAAGTAGGCTGGCCCTCTATGAAGTCTCGTAGATCGATGCATTGCACTCTCTTTTTTTTTTTAAGGCTCCTGCATAAACTTCCGCCGTATCTTACTTCATTGTTAACTTATAGACATACGAGATACCAGACCCGGTCTCAGGGATGGCTAACTCTGGAGATTCCTTCCACTTTACGTGTGGAATCATCTACAATGCACTTTAAAATTGGAGGAATTGGTGCCTCTAGGGCATTTCAGGTGGCTGTTAGGGAACCTTTTTACTGAATAATGTGTCTGTTTTTTATGATTGTGTTTTGCTTTTCATGTGTATTTTAGTGTGTATATGGATGTGTAGTTTAATGTGTATATTGTATTTTGATGTGTATTGTTGTGCTAAACAGGGATCATCTGGAAACGAGAACTTGGTCTCAGCATTGACTCCCTGTCAATATTAAGGTTAAATCATTTTGAAAATCTAAAACGGTCATATTGCTTAATGAGGCAGTGGGATAGTGGAGGTTCTGCAGGTGAGATGTTTTCATTGAGATTTAGGGATTTTCTAATTAGAGTGCAGAGGCAGTAGCGGTGGTGGAGCAGTGAACATGCTTTCACATAAGGGCTGTGTGTAATAAATCACTGAGCCCTGTCCTCCATCTCCCTGAGACCTGAGTGCTCCACACACCGTGCATAAAAAAAATTAGGAGGATTACACTGAATCCTCATCAAGGTCACCCCTGGAGGAATGACGTGTGTTCCCTGTATGTGTGTGTTCTAGAGATGTGTGTGTGTGTGTGTGTGTGTGTGTGCATGCGTGTGTGTGTTTACATGCATGACTACTTGGGTGTCTTAACAAGTGTGTATTTTTGCACATGTTTATAAATTCATTGAGTCTCTTAACGTGTTTTCCATTTCTCCACTAAGGGGACACACTGCTAGTCTTGGCCTCCTTGGTGATCAGTCCTTGGCTAACCTCATTAATTTGCTACCTTAGTCTGAATTATTCAGGAAATGTAACACTTCGTCAGGCTCTGTCTCTTGCAGTCTGATTAGTGCTGGAAGAGTGTGCTATGCATTGTGGCAGGCCTGACGGAGGGAACCATTCATGTGTCTGTTATGTGATGATGAAAACAGTCATCCCAGTCTGCCTCACTGTCTGATGGGACATGTTCTATGGGATGGAACATACATAACATTGCAGATGGAAATGAATTGTATTGAAGGAAACTATAGAACAAACAAGAGATGGAGTAGCTTGACTCTAGACATGCTGAAAGGCTGACAACAGAGAGACAGCTTCCTGTATGACATCATCAGCCCCCAAAGCTAACAGCATCTGGCCAATCAACCACAGCAGAGCCACTTGGATACAGATGTTGACCAAGCCCATTAAGTAAATAGAAGAGTAATTGATTCCAATAAATACTCTTACCTTTCCAAGTATGGTATGTCTAATGGAACAGGCTCAGTGGAAACATTGTGCTTCTCAGATGTTTACGAGCTTGTATGAAAAAGGAGGTCATTCTTTAGATCAGGGTTGCCAAAACCTGTTCCTGGAGAGCTACCCTCCTGTTGGTTTTCGATCCAACCCCAGGTGTTACTAACCTGATTAATCTTATCAACTTGCTAATTATTAGAATCAGGTGTGTTAGATTAGGGTTGGAGCAAAAACCTACAGGACGGTAGCTCTCCAGGAACAGGGTTGGGCAGTCCTGCTTTAGATGAACCCAATGAATCCTGTGTGTCTGTGCTTGATCCTTTGTGTGTGTGTGTGTGTGTGTGTGTGTGGCTTGATCCTCTGTGTGTGTGTGTGTGTGTGTGTGTGTGTGTGTGTGTGTGTGTGTGTGTGTGTGTGTGTGGCTTGATCCTCTGTGTGTGTGGCTTGATCATCGTGTGTGTGTGTGTGTGTGTGTGTGTGTGTGTGTGTGTGTGTGTGTGTGTGTGTGTGTGTGTGTGTGTGTGTGTGTGTGTGTGTGTGTGTGTGTGTGTGTGTGTGTATGTGTCTGAGCCCAGCAGAGCTCCTCAGATGCTAGAGCATGCTTAATTAAGCCCATCATCAGCATGCTTAATTAGGCATGACAGTGTCAGGGCCACAGCACTGATCGATTGGCAGCGCTGCTTCTTGCTTCCTGTGTCTCTGCTCGTCTCTGAAATGAGCACCGCAAAACACACTGCATGCTGGGACAGCTGGCTGGGAGAAAGGGACGGGCTGAAGTGGCTTCCTCTCTTCGTATCCTTAGAGGTACTCTCGTTTAGACTTTGTTTAGAACACAGAGCAGGTGAATGGGTGGAAACAGGGAGAGGGAGTTGATTTGTATACTATTGAAATGTAACCTTAAATGTAACCTTAAAACTATAGTAATTTATTGTTTTGTTTTGTTTCTGGGGCAACCATGTAGTTCAAATGGAACTGTTAACAAGCTTTTGCAGTGGATTATCGTGAATAACTAATGGATATCAACCAATCAGCATCCCGGATCCAAACTACTTGTTTTATAAAGTACATTATGAGATATGGAGAAGATTACTGAAGGTGGTTGAGTGGTTTCAGCTACAAGTGAGCCCTGGAGCACAAGGATGAGGAAGCAGCTTTTTGTCAATGTGACCAGCTCTCCTTGAGCAAATGATGGTTAGTGAATGGAGGTGAAGATAAGTGTTAGAGTGATGCTTTCAGCCATTTCATCCAATAAACCACAGGTTCAACCTTGATCATTACTGTTAGTGCCTGAATGATAAGGGCAATCCATTCACACATCCCGATGTAACACGTGTGTTGTGATCACACTCTGAGCAGGGTGAAATCTGTCACATGCTCGTTGACCTTGAGTTGAAACCAGTTTGAACCAAGAGGCCACTGATACATACTTTTTCATACACTACATTGATGCTTTTAGCGTATGTTTTACTTTTAGCAAACCTGTCCTTGTCTTGTGATCATATCCTGTAATTCTGCCTAATGCCTACACACACACTGACACACACACACACTGACACACACACTGACACACACACACACACACACACACACACACACACACACACACACACACACACACACTGACAAAAACACACACACAGACACACACACTGACACACACACTGACACACACACACACACACACTGATACACACACTGACACACACACTGACACACACACTGACACACACACACACTGATACACACACTGACACACACAAACACACACACACACACACACACACACACACACACACTGACACACACACTGACACATACACACTGACACTTGACACACATCAACCAACTTTCAATATAATTATTCGGGAGGCGAGGACATACAGTATATCCCTTTTCTTGAACAAGCATAGTGTTCCCTATCTCTCTATTCGGAATACCTTTCACCCCTCAGAGAAGGTGAAGAGAAGGTGTGTGTGTGCATGAGCGTGTGCGTGTGGTGTGTGTGTGTGTACGGGGGAGTGGGTTCTTCCTCTATTCAGCAGGCTGCCAGGGCGTCTGCGATCCTGTCATCACTGCTAGAAGCGCCAGGCAGAAAATGTAGTAAGCGGGGTCTGCTGATGAGGGAGACCAGGGGCTGTGGCGTCACTAACCAGGCCGTCAGACCCTGTTTCAGGGCCCACGCTGGAAAGGAAAGGCCTAGCCACTCTGGCCTGACGGGAACTTAATGAAGGTGTCTGCTCCCCTCTTATCAAGCCTGACTCTCTAAATGGGTTTTCTGTACAGGGTCAGAGAGGGACTTAAAATACTCAATTTAGCCAGCAGGGACAGAGCCAGGCCGAACAGGGAACAGGAAGGGCAGGAAGGCCAGGACAGAGCCCTCCTCACACAAAGAAGACCCCATTGTCCACCTCCCATGTCTTCCACCTCATATCATCTGTCTATCTCTCTATGCATTTCTTTCTGAATGGAAATGAAGACGGTCTTACTTACAGCACTAATAGACAGACATGGGAACACATCAAATCAAATTAAATGTTATTTGTCACATACACGTGTTTAGCAGATGTTATTGCGGGTGTAGCGAAATGCTTGTGCTTCTAGCTCCGACAGTGCAGTAATATCTAACAAGTAATATCTAACAATTTCACAACATATACCCAATACACACAAATCTAGTAAGGAATGGAATTTAAGAATATATACATATTTGGACAAGCAATGACAGGGTGGCATGGACTAAGATACAGTAGAATATTATAGAATATAATACAGTATATACATATGAGATGAGTAGTGCAAGATATGTAAACATTATTAAAGTGACTAGTGTTCCATTTTTTTAAGTGGCCAGTGATTTCAATAGGCAGCAGCAGCCTCTAAAGTGCTAGTGATGGCTATTTAACAGTCTGATGGCCTTGAGATAGAAGCTCTTTTTCATTCTCTCGGTCCCAGCTTTGATGCACCTGTACTGACCTCGCCTTCTGGATGATAGTGGGGTGAACAGGCAGTGGCTCGGGTAGTTGATGTCCTTGATGATCTTTTTGGCCTTCCTGTGACATCGGGTGTTGTAGGTGTCTTGGAGGACGGGTAGTTTGCCCCCGGTAATGCGTTCGGCAGACCGCACCACCCTCTGGAGAGCCCTGCGGTTGCGGGCGATGCAGTTGCCGTACCAGGCAGTGATACAGCCCGACAGGATGCTCTCAATTGTGCATCTGTAAAAGTTTGTGAGGGTTTTAGGTGCCAAGCCAACCTTCTTCACCACACTGTCTGCGTGGGTGGACCATTTCAGTTTGTCAGTGATGTGTACGCCAAGGAACTTGCAGCTTTCCACCTTCTCCACTGCGGTCCCGTCGATGTGGATAGGGGGGTGCACCCTCTGCTGTTTCCTGAAGTCCACGATCATCTCCTTTGTTTTGTTGACGTTGAGTGAGAGGTTATTTTCTTGGCATCACGCTGCCAGAGCCCTCAACTCCTCCCTGTAGGCGTCTCGTCATTGTTGGTAATCAAGCCTACTACTGTTGTGTCATCTGCAAACTTGATGATTGAGTTGGAGGCGTTCTTGGCCACGCAGTCATGGGTGAACAGGGAGTACAGGAGGGGCTGAGCATGCACCCTTGTGGGGCCCTAATGTTGAGGATCAGCGAATTGGAGATGTTGTTTCTTACCTTCACCACCTGGGGGTGGCCCGTCAGGAAGTCCAGGACCCAGTTGCACAGGGTGGGGTTCAGACCCAGGGCCTCTAGCTTAATGATGAGCTTAGAGGGTACTATGGTGTTGAATGCTGAGCTATAGTCAATTAACAGCATTCTTACATAGGTATTCCTCTTGTCCAGATGGGATAGGGCAGTGTGCAGTGTGATGGCGATTGCATCGTCTGTGGATCTATTGGGGTGGTAAGCAAATTGAAGTGGGTCTAGGGTGACAGGTAAGGTAGAGGTGATATGATCCTTGTCTCTCAAAGCACTTCATGATGACAGAGGTGAGTGCTACGGGGCGATAGTCATTTAGTTCAGTTACCTTTGCTTTCTTGGGTACAGGAACAATGGTGGCCATCTTGAAGCATGTGGGAACAGCAGGCTGGGAAAGGGAGAGATTGAATATGTCCATGCTCTGAGGACGCGGCTAGGGATGCCGTCTGGGCCGGCAGCCTTGCGGGGGTTAACATGCTTAAATGTCTTCCTCACGTCGGCCACAGAGAAGGAGAGGCCATAGTCCTTGGTAGTGGGCCTCGTCGGTGGCACTGTGTTATCCTCAAAGCGGGCGAAGAAGGTGTTTAGCTTGTCTGGCATGCTCACTGCTCATATTTTTGCACAGACCTCACAAAACCATTTCCAAATCAGAGCATAGTTGGGTCATTCCACGAAATTAGTCGCTTTGATATTTTATGTAGAAATGGTGCACCAATATTGAATTAAGTGGACTTTCATATAGACCACATGGATAATTCAATAAATCTGATTTTTAATATGAATAATGGCTTGCTAAAGTGCCAAAATTCAGCATTTTGACATGTCCCTCTGTCAACCTTGTGTCACTTCTAGGAAGATTTCAACCCACTTAAAGCCCTAGTTATTTTGTTGCTTTGAAAAAGTCATTTCTGAAGGTTATTATTTATTTCATGTGACTAGTGATTCATTAATGTCTGTCCCTCATTTTAAGGTCAACCCTGTTACATGAACTGAACTTTTGTTTCGATATGGTGAAACTATTGCTTTTTAAATATTGTTTTCAAAAGAAACATTGAACATCAATATCTAATAGTCAAATCATAGTGTAAAAGCAGTTGAGCTGGTTTTACTCTTTTGGACATTTTCTGGTGGTTTTGTGGTGGAGCATAACAAGTCAACCCTGTTAACCATACAGTGCCTTGCAAAAGCATTCATCCCCCTTGCCGTTTTTCCTATTTTGTTGCATTTAATTGCCACTACCTGTTGCACACAGCAAGCTTCCATTCCCCCTGTCAAGAGGGCATTTATGGCTGATTTAAGATGAAATCGCCAACCCTGTTACTGTCAACCCTTACTATACAGATGTAGGATCTTAATGTGTGCCAGTTTGAAACAGCAGGTAAATAATCCTGCAGCAACAGGAAATGTGAATTATTATGTGAATTATAATTAATGGACATTTTTTGTAGGGGTTGATAAATGTTTCTTTAGGGCAAATCAAGTCTGACATTTTAAAGTGGAAATTACAAACTCTAGAAGCCTTTTTAAACCTTGAATACACTACAAGTTTCAGTTTCCTGCTGTGCAGGACAATTCTCAGTAACAAAAGAGTGATCAAAATTAAGATCCTACATATGTAGTATTTTTTTCTATTCTCTTGAGATGGGAAAACGTGTTTTTTATTAAGTTAAACGTGTTCTTTAAGACAGAATGTTAAAATAAGGTGAAATCAAAAACATTTTTTGGGGACGAAATTACACTTCTTAAAAGGCACTGAATCTGTGGAACGACCCAGTTCTAATGCAACGTTTTTAAGTCTTCAACATCTTTTATGTATGATTTTCATTTCATTAATGTATGGTTTCAATTCATGATACTCTTAGATATATCTTAACTACACCCTTCAATGAGGTGGGGGGGGACGGGGACTTCAAAGACCAAAGCTACGGAAGTGGAAGGTTAGCAGGGCTCATTCTCTCTTCTCAATCACTTCAGGGGGGGAAACCTGGAAAGTGACAAGAGCATTATCTTTTAGCTTTATAATTCGGAGGCTGGTGCCGAGGCGGTCTTGTCAAAGGCAGGACTGTGAAGAAACTGTCAGGCAGAAGAGGTGAATTTGAGGAGAATTGGCAGGCAGATTATGGATGTGGCATTTGGGGTCCTGGCACAGGCGCGTCGTGTCCACTTGACGGCCGGCCTGCTGCTATTATGTGTCAGAGTTCTCCGCCGGATTGACTGACATCACAAAAGCCCAAGGCGCTTTTTACCTGACAGTCAAGCTTAATTTGTAGCTGAAATACCTCCGCCGTTGCCTCCCTCTCTCGCTCTCTTTCTCTAACTTGCTGTCTCTCAATCTTTTCTTTTTTTCTTTACTTCTCTCTCCATTGTGTCTCTTTCTCTTTCATTGTTTCATCGTTCCTTCTAGCAATTTCTTAATCCCTGGAGACTTCAGTAAAGTGTGCCAAGTGCATTAACGATGTGTCTTTTTAGAGTAGAATATGGTAAATGGAGTCAGACATTCATGTATTCTTGAGCACACACAGTGCAGAGATCACGGTGTACAGAGGGACTTCACAATACACATCACATCTCCATTTCTCAAGGGTCTCACTCACTACAGGCTCTGGCATGGCAGATCAAAGACCAGGGAGGAATTGATTCTGATGTGTTGTTACAGCTTCAAAATAAAAGCCCTTGTAATGAGCTGTGTTTACTGGCAGCATGCTATTAGAGTATCCCACAGGAACCATGTAGAGTAGGGAGAGGGGAGCTACTTATATGCAACACCATCCGGCCCTAGGAATTATGTGGAGGAGGAAGGAGATATTTAACGCAGCACCCTCACTTAGGCCCCCACTGGGTGTTCCCCGTGGTATTTCATGCTACATGAACTGAAGTCCCATAGAGACACAATAGGATCACACGAATAACACACCCTAAGGCACTCAGCTCTCTTTCTCTCTCTCTTTCTCTCTCTACCACTCCAGACCAGCACTAAAGGCCCTATACCTGATCAAACACCCACCTTGGATAGCTAGCTAGAATAATGGAGTTATATTTGCAATGTTTTGAAATATTTTATTGGTTATGAAAAAAAGGACAAGGTGAAAGTATGCCAGATAATGCAGGTGTTATGAGCAGAGTTGTCAATTGTGGATTTATTCAAGATAAAGCCCATTTGTGGCATTTAGCATCTAAGTTTTACATAGTGGGGCAATTTAGTCCATGAAAAATGCTGCAGTAAGATGCAGGAGTGGGGAGGAGGAGAGGGAGGAGAAAGAGGTGTGAGCCAACTATCTCCAAGACCTCTGTCAGCACAAGCCCAGTGCTCCAATAGTTAGCAAATCAAACAGGGACTCCACAGCGTGAGTAGTCATTAGTGGCCAAGAGAGAAAGAGAGACAGACAGACAGACAGAAACATGGAAAAGAGAGAGAGAGAGAAAGAAAAATAGAACACTGCATTCACCAGATCTCTGCTTAAGCCCAGTGTCTGTCTGGCACGTGCCGCTTTGGGCTGGCTGCATAGACATGGAGGCGTAGGCTGCTGCCTGAGAACAATACTAATTGTGGTGTGAGGAAGAAATGTGCTGTGCTGCTCTCTGCTGCCTCTGATACTGATTCCCTCTCCTCTTCCGCTCTCCTCTCGCCCCAGGCCCAGAACCAGCCAGAGGTCCTCCTCACTGGAGCACAGATCACATTGCAGTCGGCCTTTTGTTCTCTCTCCTTCTCTCTTCCTCTCCTTCCCTCGCTCTCTGACTCTCCTGACTACATTTATCTCATTACGGTCGTGGTATCTCCAGTGGCATTGAAAATGAAGTGTTAATCTCTCCTTTCATCAATCTTGGCGGCTTAGGAGTGCCAAATTGCTCCCCCGAAAATGATGACTGGCACTTTTACTTGTTTGGAGAAATAAGTGTGGGGCTAAATTGAATTTTAATGGAACGTGCATCCCCAGTGAAAGATTCAATCCATTATTTGATGATGGTAATGTTGTTTGCTGATCATGTTGATTTATGGTATGTATAGCATGACAGGCCAAAGGTTGCTGGGATTGGGAAGGAAGCGGCGTTGTGTTGATTAAGTTTTAAATATGGCAGAGAGCTACGCTCAGGGCTCTGGGTAGGGCAGCAGAGGCAATTCAATGGCTGTTCTTTCTGTGTCCTGTATGAGAAAACAAGAATTATCCCTTCCACCAGCATGGCAGAAACACAGTCAATTGAATATGATGCATTTATCCCTTTTGTACAACAATATTAGTCCCTCCAAGGCACAAAGAGGCAGGAGTAAATGAGGAACGACAGTGTTAACAGACGAAGCTAATGTATGTTCCCTGCTTCTCTGAAGTGGATGTTGTCTGTTATGTCTCTCTTAAATCTGTTTCTAATCAGAAGCTAACTGCTCTCTCTCTGTATCTCATATCCGCCCTTAGGATCCGCCATCTGCTGATAATAAAATATGGAACCTGTCAAGAGCAGAGATGTTGGGAATACATTTGCCAAATTGTCAGGACTGGAATATGTCATCATGAGGCATCTGCTATGTTACTTTAGAGGCGCAATAGGTTTTACAGTCAAGTATTACATGAAACTTTCAAGACTGTGAATGCGCAATTGTGACGGCCCCTCAGGTTGGTGATAAGACAACATTTCAGAGTATTTATACCTCAACCCATTATATTGTGCTGGAGTATTGGATCAGAACACTTTAGCTTTTTCACATATGATCCTGTATATCACACTTAGTACATGTGTGTGCTTGACGTAATAAGACTTTTTTACTTTTGATGAATAATGGGAGGTTTGAAGATGGAGATCAGTCAAGCTGTGTAGGTTATAGTTGTGTTATCCCAGGAGAGCGATTGCCAGGAACAAAAAAATCAATAAAGGCAGCATAAAGGCCATTTTAGGGGCGGTCTCACGGACTCATTCATCACCTCTCAATATGCCATCATACCTCCAAACTAATCCTCAAAGGAGCTGTCCCTACTCAGGGAATGACTTCATGTGGGGTAAAACATCACAGGAACCATGAAGAGCTGGTGTTGAAAAAAGGACTTGGTGATTTGTGGTTTTTGGGTGCGTTACGATGTCAGCTGTTTTCGGTTTCTGTATTATTTGATCAAATGTATAATATTTATATAATGCACTATAGTCAGGAGCTGAGCAGCGTGAGGTCAGCCATATCATAATGAAGTTAGGCCTTTTGTGATATGGAAATCATGCTGTAGTTAATTAACTGTTTCTATTATTAACACAGTGACTCATAACCCACCTGCCCTGCCAAGGTCTATGGGACAAAGACTTCACACACACACGCACGCATGCACAAACACACACCCCACTCACACATATATACATATATAGAGAGAGAAAGAGTCTGGTTCACTGATGGCATGAAAAATAACTGCATTAGGGACAATAAAGGACAAACGTATATGCACTCAGAGATTAACAAGAGTGAAGTCACAATGTCTGTAGCAAGGTTATGATGGCAACAGTAGTGGGAGAGAGTCCACAGAAAGCCCAGAGGTTCTCTGTCTACACAGTTCGAGGCCCACCCACGGTGTGCCATATGAGCAGAGGTCACAGTTAGTGAAGGAGAGGACGATCGACTTTCAGCATCGCAAAACTTTCATGGTGTCGAGCGAAGAACAACAGCAGTAATAGAAGCTGTGGCTTAGCGGGCTCATCCCCTGCCTTAGCAGGCAGATGGAAGGCAGGCGCTGCCCTTGAATGTATTATCTGTGCCATCAATACGGAACACAGCGTAGCGGGGGAGAGAAAAATAACAGGATGCTTTCAGCGTGTCTGTCCGAAGAAAACACTGCCGCCAGCCTCAGAATATAAAGCAATACAGACGGAGGTGGAGGGGGGCTGGAGGAAACGGAATGACTCTAGAATCTAAAGCAGCTTGTATCTTTTCATTAAAATCACACTGAATCAATGGGGACCAGAGTTGGTACCCTGTATGACTGTCGACTGGCTGTCTGTCTGGAGTGGAGTGAAGGCCGTAGGGTCTGCTGTAGTTTTGGGCTGCTGCTGGAGGAGAGAGCCAGTTGCGCTCCCCTGGGATCTGAAGAGATTAGGCAAATTTAAACTTATACTCTATCTCATGGTTGAAAATTGGTATGTGTGTGTGTGTGGGTGGATGGGTGGGTGTTGGAGTGTGTGGGGGAGGCATAGGAGGACCTTCTCAGTAGGGAGGCTAAGAGGAATGCAGGTGAGCGAGAGAGAGGTGTGAGTGCCATTTCATAACAGATGAGACTTTATGTCTAATGCCTTTATCCTTTTATCCCTGCACCAGGGAGGGGACCTTTTGTCAGCCCCATCCCTCAGGGATATGGAGGCAAACTGAATGTGTGGAGTTTAGAGAGCCCTCCAAAAGTAACACATTGCTGGGGATAACAGAACAGGGAACTCTGGTTGTCGGGAGATGTGTGGTTGCCATGGTGATAGGCTAACTTGTTAAAGGAAAGAGAGAGGGGAAGAGATAAGCTATAGGCCTAATGAATAGATGCCAATATGTGCCAATTAAGCCAATAAATGAGTCTTCCACAACCCAGCCACTCTCTGACAATATCCACTCACACCAGACAATCTATATTAGAGTTTGCCTTTCATATCCGAGCTTGCTCTATGACAACAAAGAACAACCCATTGTTAAACCAGTGTCATCATTTGAGGTCTTTACAGTATATTTTAGTAGCCACAATTTTGATTTGATGTTCTTATCCTCTAAGGCAGAGTTTCCCAACTCTGGTCCTAGAGTACCCCCAACAGCACACATTTTTGTTGTAGCCCCAGACAAAATCATCTGATTCAACTCATTGAGGGCTTGATGATTAGTTTACAAGTTGAATCAGGTGTGCATGTCTGGGGCTACAACAGAAATGTGTGTTGTGGGGGTCCTGGAGGACTGGAGTTAGGAAACACTGCTCTAAGGTATAGTGGTGGCAGTGAGGATATACCTTTGATGAGTCCCAGAACATGGAAACTGTCCCCTTTTTCTGTTGTTACAGAAGATGAGATCTTGCCATAGGCACTCTATTGCTGGATTTATTGTAATTTCTCCCCTCCCTTTCTGATTCCTCTTAGCTTCTCCCTCCTCCTCTAATTTGGTTAAATCTCTTTGTAGGATTGTTAGAATTACATCTTTCCTTCTGCGCTCAAGGGGCTTTCATTATCTTTTATTTATCACAAGAAAAGCAAAGGATCCTGCTGGGCATGCCACATAATTTAAACCTGGAAATGTTGGTAATATTTGGTTGAGACATTGATCAATGAAATTTCAACCTTTATTCACCCACTCAAAAAGACAGCCAGAAATGTGTTGAATTCCAAATGTGTTATCACTATGCTTTCAACCATCTAAAAGCATAACCAAATTCCAATGGAAAAGCAATGTCTGGTTTTTGGTTTAGGGCTCTATTCAATCTATATCGCCGCAGTTCAGCACTATAGCACACTTGAAATATAAAGGTAATTTCCGATTGAGCTGACCTATGCAGCGTTTACCGTAAACGCAGTCTCGGCGAATGGGGGAACATTGCCTTTAAATTTCAATCGCGCTATAGCGCTGAACTTTGGCGATACGGATTGAATCGAGCCCTAAATTGTCATCTAAATGTGTTATCACTGCGCTTTCAACAATTGAAAAGAAAAACCAAGTTCAAATGGGAATACAATGTCATATGTATTTATACAACAACTTAATGTGTTATCACTGTGCTTCACCTAATAGCACAACCAAATGACCTGGATTGCAGTTGAGATTACATTAAAGGTACATAGTGCAAGTAATCAATGCTGTTCGAGATTCTGCACAGATTATTATAGTAATTGTGAAGACCTCCACAGACCTGCGACCTTTGCATGCTATCTTGAACATGCATGCTTTCTACGATTACATAAGACATTTATAGTTACAGTAACCTAAAAATTAGGGCCATGGATGTGTTTCTAATTTTAAGGTTGAATAAATATTGTTGCATTAGTTTGTAAGATAGCCTTAACTTTAGAATATTTAATATTGAATTGTGTTTGGTTGACAACGCAACCAAATATCAACACTTAAAAAACCCAAATCAACATTTATTTGTCACATACAGAGATAATTACATCTTAAAGCAGGTGCATCGGAATGCTTGTGTTTCTAGCTCCAGCAATGCAGTAAATGTCTAACAGTACAATGCTAATACACAAATAATCCCAAGAAAAAAAAGAAAAGTAACAAGATAATTAGGAAGTATCAGAACGAGCAATATCAGAACGAGCAATGTCAGAGTTCAGAATATAAATATGTGCTGTGTATAGACAGTATGGACAATATATAAGTAGGAAAAAGGTACAGTTGAAGTCGGAAGTTTACATACACTTAGGTTGGAGTCATTAAAACATATTTTTCAAACACTCCACAAATGTCTTGTTAACAAACTATAGTTTTGGCAAGTCGGTTAGGACATCTACTTTGTGCATGACACAAGTAATTTTATCAACAATTGTTTACAGACAGATTATTTCACTTATAATTCACTGTATCACAATTCCAGTGGGTCAGAAGTTTACATACACTAAGTTGACTGTGCCTTTAAACTGCTTGGAAAATTCCAGAAAATGATGTCATGGCTTTAGAAGCTTCTGATAGGCTAATTGACATAATTTGAATCAATTGGAGGTGTACCTGTGGATGTATTTCAAGGCCTACCTTCAAACTCAGTGCCTTTTAGCTTGACATCATGGGGAAATCAAAAGAAATCAGCCAAGACCTCAGAAAAAAATTGTAGACCTCCACAAGTCTGGTTCATCCTTGGGAGCAATTTCCAAACGCCTGAACGTACCACGTTCATCTGTACAAACAATAGTACGCAAGTATAAACACCATGGGACCACGCAGCCGTCATACCGCTCAGGAAGGAGACGCGTTCTGTCTCCTAGAGATGAACGTACTTTGGTGCGAAAAAGTGCAAATCAATCCCAGAACAACAGCAAAGGACCTTGTGAAGATGCTGGAGGAAACAGGTACAAAAGTATCTATATCCACAGTAAAATTAGTCCTATATCGACATAACCTGAAAGATCGCTCAGCAAGGAAGAAGCCACTGCTCCAAAACAGACATAAAAAATCCAGACTACGGTTTGCAACTGCACATGGGGACAAAGATCGTACTTTTTGGAGAAATGTCCTCTGGTCTGATGAAACTAGGCCATAATGACCATCGTTATGTTTGGAGGAAAAAGGGGGTTGCTTGCAAGCCGAAGAACACGGGGGTGGCAGCATCATGCTGTGGGGGTGCTTTGCTGCAGGAGGGACTGGTGCACTTCACAAAATAGATGGCATCATGAGGAAGGAAAATTATGTGGATATATTGAAGCAACATCTCAAGACATCAGTCAGGAAGTTAAAGCTTGGTCTTCCAAATGGACAATGACCCCAAGCATACTTCCAAAGTTGTGGCAAAATGGCTTAAGGACAACAAATTCAAGGTATTGGAGTGGCCATCACAAAGCCCTGACCTCAATCCTATAGAAAATATGTGGGCAGAACTGAAAAGGCGTGTGCGAGCAAGGTGGCCTACAAACCTGACTCAGTTACACCAGCTCTGTCATGAGGAATGGGCCAAAATGTACCCAACTTATTGTGGGAAGCTTGTGGAAGGCTACCCAAAACGTTTGACCCAAGTTAAACAATTTAAAGGCAATGCTACCAAATATTTACATTTACATTTAAGTGATATAGCAGACGCTCTTATCCAGAGCGACTTAAATACTAATTGAGTGTATGTAAACTTCTGACCCACTGGGAATGTGATTAAATAAATAAAAGCTGAAATAAATCATTCTCTCTACTATTATTCTGACATTTCACATTCTTAAAATAAAGTGACCAAAGACAGGGAATTTTTACTAGGATTAAATGTCAGGAATTGTGAGTTTAAATGTATTTGGCTAAGGTGTATGTAAACTTCCGACTTCAACTGTATGTACAGAAGTAGTTATGTAGGATGAGCTAAATTGAGAATACAGTAGGCCTATGTATATATAAAGTGAGTAATCCATTAGCTTCATTTTTCTGAGATCTAAATAAAAATCTAATCAAACTTTAAATTAACTTTAAATAAATTATTTAACTTAGATTTTTGGTTGAGATGGAGACATGACTCCAACATTATTAACTTGAAGTTTACATTTGAAATAAACCAACATTTGAAACCCTAGGCCTGTACAGTGAGGGAAAAAAGTATTTGATCCCCTGCTGATTTTGTACGTTTGCCCACTGACAAAGAAATGATCAGTCTATAATTTTAATGGTAGGTTTATTTGAACAGTGAGAGACAGAATAACAACAAAAAAATCCAGAAAAACGCATGTCAAAAATGTTATACATTTATTTGCATTTTAATGAGGGAAATAAGTATTTGACCCCTCTGCAAAACATGACTTAGTACTTACATTTACATTTACATTTACATAATTTAGCAGACACTCTTATCCAGAGCGACTTACAAATTGGTGCATTCACCTTATAGCCAGTGGGATAACCACTTTACAATATGTTTTATTTTTTTAGTTAAGATGAGGTCAAGCGTATTGCCTGCCTTGTGAGTAGGGGGGGACGGTCAGAGGGTGAGGTCAAAAGAGGAGAGGAGTGGAAAGAAGGAGGCAGAGAGAAATGAGTCAAAGGTAGACGTAGGGAGGTTGAAGTCACCCAGAACTGTGAGGGGTGAGCCATCCTCAGGAAAGGAACTTATCAAGGCGTCAAGCTCATTGATGAACTCTCCAAGGGAACCTGGAGGGCGATAAATTACAAGGATGTTAAGCTTGAATGGGCTAGTGACTGTGACAGCATGGAATTCAGATGAGGAGTTAGACAGATGGGTCAGGGGAAAAAGAGAGAATGTCCACTTGGGAGAGATGAGGATTCCTGTGCCACCCCCTCTACCAGATGCTCTCGGGGTATGCGAGAACACATGGTCAGACGAGGAGAGAGCAGTAGGAGTAGCAGTGTTTTCAGTGGTAATCCATGTTTCCGTCAGCGCCAAGAAGTCGAGGGACTGGAGGCTGAGCATAGGCTGAGATGAACTCTGCCTTGTTGGCAGCAGAACGGCAGTTCCAGAGGCTGCCTGAGACCTGGAACTCCACGTGGGTGGTGCGTGCAGGGACCACCAGGTTAGAGAGGCAGCTGCCACGCGGTGTGAGGCGTTTGTATAGCCTGTGCGGAGAGGAGAGAACAGGGATAGACAGAGGCATAGTTGACAGGCTACAGAAAATGTCTACAATAATGCAAAGGAGATCGGAATGAAATGAACTAAACATCTGGGAAAGGAGAGAACGGGGCCTCCCTCACTTACATTTCACTGAAACACCCAAATATAACTCTCTCAACTTCCACCTCAGAAACTATAATTGTTGTAAACTACAGCGGTTCAATGTTTTCTAGGAATAGACTAACTTAGTTTATTCAGCTAGCTAACTTGGTACAGTATTCTTCTGTGAAAATCGTCCAGGGCACCTAGTCATATGACGCCACAGCCAACTAGCATGCCGGACTCCAACAACACCGTTTAGCACCAATACTCGGCCACAACAAACCACCAGTGTATCAACACGCCAAGCAGATAATTTGTGTCCGTGTCTAACGTTGTGGGTTAGTCCCGACAGCTTGAGCGAGTCCGTCGTCAACTTATTCAGCCAGTTAGTTAGCTAGAATAGTTAGCATACTAGCTAGCCATTGCTTTCAGACAAAGAAGAAACCCCTCCTCCCACGGCACGAACACACAGAGAGAGCCAAGCTAACGTTAACTAGTCACCCATGTCCCGAATTCCCTTGAACGACTCTGGCTACCAGTATGTAAAAACAAAACACAAATGTAGGTTATAACTTACCCCTACCAGCTACTGTTAGCTAGCCAAGTGCAAAGCTAGCCACTGAATTGACTCAGCCAGTTCGCGTCTGTTCGCTAGGTCGTTCCAGCTATTGTTTATCCCTCTAGTGGTGCGGGGGCTGTGCTTTGGCGGAGTGGGTGGGGTTATATCCTTCCTGTTTGGCCCTGTCCGGGGGTTTCTTCGGATGGGGCCACAGTGTCTCCGGACCGCTCCTGTCTCAGCCTCCAGTATTTATGCTGCAGTAGTTTATGTGTCGGGGGGCTGGGGTTAGTTGGTTATACCTGGAGTACTTCTCCTGTCTTATCCAGTGTCCTGTGTGAATTTAAGTATGCTCTCTCTAATTCTCTCGTTCTCTCTTTCTCTCTGAGAACCTGAGCCCTAGGACCATACGTCAGGACTACCGGGCATGATGACACCTTGCTGTCCCCAGTCCGCCTGGCCTTGCTGCTATTCCAGTTTCAACTGTTCTGCCTGCGGCTCACGAAACCCCTACCTGTCCCAGACCTGCTGTTTTCAACTCTTTAATGATCGGCTATGAAAAGCCAACTGAGAGACCTGAGCCCTAGGACCATACGTCGGGACTACCGGCCGTGGTGACTCCTTGCTGTCCCCAGTCCGCCTGGCCTTGCTGCTATTCCAGTTTCAACTGTTCTGCCTGCGGTTATGGAACCCCTACCTGTCCCAGACCTGCTGTTTTCAACTCTTAATGATCGGCTATGAAAAGCCAACTGAGATTTATTCCTGATTATTATTTGACCATGCTTGTCACTTATGAACATTTTTGAACATCTTGGCATGGTTCTGTTATAATCTCCACCCGGCACAGCCAGAAGAGGACTGGCCACCCCTCATAGCCTGGTTCCTCTCTAGGTTTCTTCCTAGGCTTTCGCCTTTCTAGGGAGTTTTTCCTAGCCACCGTGCTTCTACACCTGCATTACTAGCTGTTTGGGGTTTTAGGCTGGGTTTCTGTACAGCACTTCGAGATATTAGCTGATGTAAGAAGGGCTATATAAAATAAAATTGATTGATTGATTGATTTACTAGTAGCTATCCAGGTAGCAACAAGCTAGCTAAATTTCAAGCACAGTAGCCACTTACTACCTAACGTTAACGCTTCAGACAATGAGGTTAGAAAAACAGCTGAATGGTAGGCATTATTGTATGTAATTATTGTAGGCAGCTAGCTGGCGTAATTACAGGTACTCTCAGGGGTGAAACAACTATCCACAGTGGCTAATAGTTACCAGTAGCTACCCGCTAGCTAGTCCAGGTAATGGGTTAGCTAGCTTCGTGCTTCACCGGGCTCAGCCGAATACAATACTAACCTACAATAATTACATACTTGGTGGCAAAACCCTTGTTGGCAATCACAGAGGTCAGACGTTTCTTGTAGTTGGCCACCAAGTTTGCACACATCTCAGGAGGGATTCTGTTCCACTCCTCTTTGCAGATCTTCTCCAAGTCATTAAGGTTTCGAGGCTGATGTTTGGCAACTCGAACCTTCAGCTTCCGCCACAGATTTTCTATGGGATTAAGGTCTGGAAACTAGCTAGGCCACTCCAGGACCTTAATGTGCTTCTTCTTGAGCCACTCCTTGGCCGTGTGTTTTGGGTAATTGTCATGCTGGAATACCCATCCACGACCCATTTTCAATGCCCTGGCTGAGGGAAGGAGGTTCTCACCCAAGATTTGACGGTACATGGCCCTGTTCATCGTCCCTTTGATGCGGTGAAGTTGTCCTGTCCCCTTAGCAGAAAAACACCCACAAAGCATAATGTTTCCACCTCCATGTTTGACGGTGGGGATGGTGTTCTTGGGGTCATAGGCAGCATTCCTCCTCCTCCAAACACGGCGAGTTGAGTTGATGCCAAAGAGCTCGATTTTGGTCTCATCTGACCACAACACTTTCACCCAGTTCTCCTCTGAATCATTCGGATGTTCATTGGCAAACTTCAGACGGCCCTGTATATGTGCTTTCTTGAGCAGGGGGACCTTGCGGGCGCTGCAGGATTTCAGTCCTTCACGGCGTAGTGTGTTACCAATTGTTTTCTTGGTGACTATGGTTCCAGCTGCCTTGAGATCATTGACAAGATCCTCCCGTGTCGTTCTGGGCTGATTCCTCACCGTTTTCATGATCATTGCAACTCCACGAGGTGAGATCTTGCATGGAGCCCCAGGCCGAGGGAGATTGACAGTTCTTTTGTGTTTCTTCCATTTGCGAATAATCGCACCAACTGTTGTCACCTTCTCACCAAGCTACTTGGTGATGGTCTTGTAGCCCATTCCAGCTTTGTGTAGGTCTACAATCTTGTCCCTGACATCCTTGGAGAGCTCTTTGGTCTTGGCCATGGTGGAGAGTTTGGAATCTGATTGATTGATTGCTTCTGTGGACAGGTGTCTTTTATACAGGTAACAAACTGAGATTAGGAGCACTCCCTTTAAAAGTGTGCTCCTAATCTCAGCTCGTTACCTTTATTAAAGACACCTGGGAGCCAGAAATCTTTCTGATTGAGAGGGGGTCAAATACTTATTTCCCTCATTAAAATGCAAATCAATTTATAACATTTTTGACATGCGTTTTTCTTGATTTTTTTGTTGTTATTCTGTCTCTCACTGTTCAAATAAACCTACCATTAAAATTATAGACTGATCATTTCTTTGTCAGTGGGCAAACGTACAAAATCAGCAGGGGATCAAATACTTTTTTCCCTCACTGTATGTACAATGGGGGGAGCACAAGTATTTGATACACTGCCGATTTTGCAGGTTTTCCTACTTACAAAGCATGTAGAGGTCTGTAATTTCTATCATATGTACACTTCAACTGTGAGAGACGAAATCTAAAACAAAATTCCAGAAAATCACATTGTATGATTTTTAAGTAAATAATTTGCATTTTATTGCATGACATAAGTATTTGATACATCAGAAAAGCAGAACTTAATATTTGGTACAGAAACCTTTGTTTGCAATTACAGACATTATACGTTTCCTGTAGGTCTTGACCAGGTTTGCACACACTGCAGCAGGGATTTTGGCCCACTCCTCCATACAGACCTTCTCCAGATCCTTCAGGTTTCGGGGCTGTCGCTGGGCAATACGGACTTTCAGCTCCCCTCCAAAGATTTTCTATTGGGTTCAGGTCTGGAGACTGGCTAGGCCACTCCAGGACCTTGAGATGCTTCTTACGGAGCCACTCCTTAGTTGCCCTGGCTGTGTGTTTCGGGTCGTTGTCATGCTGGAAGACCCAGCCACGACCTATCTTCAATGCTCTTACTGAGGGAAGGAGGTTGTTGGCCAAGATCTCGCGATACATGGCCCCATCCATCCTCCCCTCAATACGGTGCAGTCGTCATGTCCCCTTTGCAGAAAAGCATCCCCAAAGAATGATGTTTCCACCTCCATGCTTCACGGTTGCAATGGTGTTCTTGGGGTTGTACTCATCCTTCTTCTTCCTCCAAACACGGCGAGTGGAGTTCAGACCAAAAAGCTCTATTTTTGTCTCATCAGACCACATGACGTTTTCCCATTCCTCCTCTGGATCATCCAGATGGTCATTGGCAAACTTCAGACGGGCCTGGACATGCGCTGGCTTGAGCAGGGGGACCTTGCGTGCGCTGCAGGATTTTAATCCATGACGGTTTAGTGTGTTACTAATGGTTTTCTTTGAGACTGTGGTCCCAGCTCTCTTCAGGTCATTGACCAGGTCCTGCCATGTAGTTCTGGGCTGATCCCTCACCTTCCTCATGATCATTGATGCCCCACGAGGTGAGATCTTGCATGGAGCCCCAGACCGAGGGTGATTGACCATCATCTTGAACTTCTTCCATTTTCTAATAATTGCGCCAACAGTTGTTGCCTTCTCACCAAGCTGCTTGCCTATTGTCCTGTAGCCCATCCCAGCCTTGTGCAGGTCTACAATTTTATCCCTGATGTCCTTACACAGCTCTCTGGTCTTGGCCATTGTGGAGAGGTTGGAGTCTGTTTGATTGAATGTGTGGACAGGTGTCTTTTATACAGGTAACGAGTTCAAACAGGTGCAGTTAATACAGGTAATGAGTGGAGAACAGGAGGGCTTCTTAAAGAAAAACGAACAGGTCTGTGAGAGCCGGATTACTGGTTGGTAGGTGATCAAATACTTATGTCATGCAATAAAATGCAAATTAATTACTTAAAAATCATACAATGTGATTTTCTGGATTTTTGTTTTAGATTCCGTCTCTCACAGTTGAAGTGTACCTATGATAAAAATACAGACCTCTACATGCTTTGTAAGTAGGAAAACCTGCAAAATCGGCAGTGTATCAAATACTTGTTCTCCCCACTGTATTGTCTATTTTTAGTTGAACCCTGGGTTGAATTGAAACAATAGCTGTTGATTTTGATAAAGAATGTGAGCGTGACTTATTCTGGCGAGATATTCTAATAATTGTATTTGACTTCACTCCATCATGGTGCCAACTGATCAAGCACGCACGCACCCACATCCATACCCTACAGTATGTACAGTACCAGTCAAAAGTTTGGACACACCTACTCATTCCAGGGTTTTTCTTTATTTTTACTATTTTCTACATTGTAGAATAATAGTGAAGACATCAAAACTATGAAATAACACATATGGAATCATGTAGTAACCAAAAAAGTGTTAAACAAATCAAAATATATTTTATATTTGACATTCTTCAAAGTAGCCACCCTTTGACTTGATGACAGCTTTGCACACTCTTGGCATTCTCTCAACCAGCTTCATGAGGTAGTCACCTGGAATGCATTTCAATTAACACGTGAGCCTTGTTAAAAGTTAATTTGTGGAATTTATGCAGTCTGGGGAAATATATTTTACAGATTCTGGCTATGTTTTATTCCTCAAACTCTGACTCCCATTGTAAAAGCATCCTGTGAATTTAGTAACCCAAGGACAACCGTCTATGATAATGATACTTTTCTCTGAGATGTGTAATGGAGGTCGAATTGTATGGTGGTGCGAAAGTGGTGTGCAGCCGCCTGCACATAATCTGTTGACGTTATAATTATTTCACTGGCACTGCTTGAATTAAAGAATGATTTTGAAATTCCAGACCATGTTTTTTGGGATGTCAATTTCCCAGTTGAGTCACCTATCTGCTGTCATGTTTTTTTTTCATTGTCATCGCCTAATCATTGGATGCTGCTGTAATTCCCCTCACTAGTTTATTAAAGCCTGCTTCCAAAAAGCTGGGAAGTGTCAGGTCTTCTTGACACCTTATTGTGAGTGATTAGTGGATTTTATGGCCACATTGGCATGTTTCACTAACTAGATCCAATCCGATAACAACAATACATGAACCACGGCCACTACCTCTAATACCACCACTGACAACAACATTCTTCACCTCTCTCTCATCTGGGGGCAGCAGTGGCTCTTTTGGAACACATTGTACCGTATAATCTACATTACATTGCTGAGTTCCTTAGTGCTTGGGAACAAGGAGAATGGGGCCACAAAAGCATATTTCTCTGCACCAGAACATTCCACTCAGAGAGCCAGGGTCTAATGGATGTGGGCACAATAAATCTAGACATGCTGTGGCTGCCATATCTAAAGGATCCTCTCCTGCCCCTCTCAGTACCCGCACAACACTTGTGCTTCACGCTGCTCGTTCACGCTGCTCGTTGGTTGGCTCCTGCTCCTGCTACCTGTCTCTCCCTAACTTGTTGACCAGTGTTTTGGCTCACTGCCCCGCAATTTACTGCTTGTTTCTACAGCACCAACTTGCGAGTTGGTAATTTCCCGCTCGTGTAATGTATGTGCAGCCAGGATCCATACAGTGAGCAAGTCCTCTGCTTTCTCTCTGTTTACCGTACTGGTGTGTGGCTCTGGTGTGTGTTGCTTGTGAGTTTGTCATTTCACTGGCTGTGCTTGTTTCGGGAGGCGGGGTGCGGGCTGTATTTCGAAATTCCTGTCAAGAAGAGAGACACGGAAACCCAGCGGGCTGTATTTGCGAACCCACTGTAGCTCATAGCAAACTTTTTTGGAGATTCCTGTCAAGAAGAAAGACACGGAAGCCCAGCTAGCCTAGCTAGCCTGTAGTTTCAAATGGAGGTCACTAACGAAAGTTTTCAATGCTGCAGCAGCTGTGTTTATTTAGCTCTATTCCAGGACAATGTGGACCATCCAGACTGTCAATGTAACAACTGTTTGCTTGCAGAGGACTACATGGGCGAAGTGGCTACTCTTAGCAAACAAGTAGCAAACTTACACAAGCTACTGGAGAATCCACGCCCGCCTACTTTCTCTTTCTCTTCTACTCCAGTAGCTGGACGCCGCTCTGGCCTGGTGGGAGTGTCGCCGCCGTGTTGTTTCACCACAGCCAACTGGCCGGTGCTCTGCAGGGATCCCTCCCCAAAGGGGTCTACCCCTCCCCTGGTGAATGGAGTTAGTAGGTTGCCTCTGGATGACTTAGTGGATGTTCCTATTCTTGACCTACCAAACACCCAAGGAGGAACATCACTCGCTGTGGAAGTCGAAAGAAGCAGCCTTCGGCAATAGGGGCCTCCTTGGCGATGGGAATCCAGAGGTTCCAGTGCCTTCAACCATAGGGTGCTTCCAATTTCGAGATCGGATCCGGAGGTACCTGCGCCTTCATCCTCTGTTCTGTCTACCTCTCCGGTAGCTTCTACCTCGGGTTCAGATCTTCAGAGCTCCCCCACTCATCGGCCCGTGAGGGTGTCTGAGACTCCGTCCCCTTCATCAGCCACGATGGCTCGGGTCCATCAGGGCCCACCTCCCATCAGTCCTCAAGGGTTCTGTTAAACCACTCGAGGCAAAAGAACGGCCAGATTTCCTCAGCCATTTTACCAGCTGTCGTCATCTATGTGCTCTAATGGAGCACAAGTACGGGACATTACAAGGCTGCTTCCTACCGTTCTACCATCGCTGGGCCGCGGCTGTGAAAGATTCAGCAGGCTACTGGCATTACACACTTGGCTAAAAGACTACTGTAGCTCTGTTGGCATAATATTCATAGATAACCTTTTGGAAACAGAAGATGCTCTGCAGGAATGACAGAGTCCTTATAAATCATCTTGGCTCCTGGATCCTGTCTGCACACTTCAAGGCTGCGTTGAGACAATTACTTATCAGTGACCTAAACCCTGCTCAGATAATCCCTACCATTGTGTTGCTGAGTTGTCGCTGTGCTGCTGCAAATGTACATTGTCCAAGGGGCATTGGCAGTCATAATGTAAGTAATCTAATTTATGTCCCTCTAACTCCCCTGAATCCCTCTGTCAATCCTACAGCTATTGTATGTAGTAACATGTGCCTATGAACCTGAGTTATACTGTTAGCATTGAGTAGGGTTGCACTAGGAGATAGTCCACTGTGTGCAGCTCACCCTGCACTATCAGCTCAAACATAAATATCACTGTCATGCCTACCTCTGATAAGCCTCCCAGTAAAGCAATAAAAACAATCAAGAAACAAGGTTCATGAAATCTCCAACTTGCCTACTCTAGAAAAAGCTTCAAACTGTAACCAGTGCCTGCAACCTGGTTCAGGTTATCAGTCAACCTACCAGGGTATTTACAAACAGCACAGGAATGAAATCATCCACATGTATTGATCACATCTTTACTAATGCTGCATAAATCTGTTTAAAGCAGTATCCGAATCCATCCATCACTAGCTCATTAGCACATTAGAGGCTGCTGCCCTATATACAGTAGAAGTTGGAAGTTTACATACACCTTAGCCAAATACATTTAAACTCAGTTTTTCACAATTCCTGACATTTAATCCTAGTAAAAATTCACTGTCTTGGGTCAGTTAGGATCACCACTTTATTTTAAGAATGTGAAATGTCAGAATAATAATAGAGAGAATGATTTATTTCAGCTTTTATTTCTTTCATCACATTCCCAGTGGGTCAAAAGTTTACATACACCCAATTAGTATTTGGTAGCATTGCCTTTAAATTGTTTAACTTGGGTCAAACGTTTCGGGTAGCCTTCCTTAAGCTTCCCACAATAAGTTGGGTGAATTTTGGCCCATTCCTCCTGACAGAGCTGGTGTAACTGAGTCAGGTTTGTAGGCCTCCTTGCTCGCACACGCTTTTTCAGTTCTGCCCACATATTTTCTATAGGATTGAGGTCAAGGCTTTGTGATGGCCACTCCAATACCTTGAATTTGTTGTCCTTAAGCCATTTTGCCACAACTTTGGAAGTATGCTTGGGGTCATTGTCCATTTGGAAGACCCATTTGCAACCAAGCTTTAACGTCCTGACTGATGTCTTGAGATGTTGCTTCAATATATCCACATAATTTTCCTTCCTCATGATGCCATCAATTTTGTGAAGTGCACCAGTCCCTCCTGCAGCAAAGCACCCCCACAGCATGATGCTGCCACCCCCGTGCTTTATGGTTGGGATGGTGTTCTTTGGCTTGCAAGGACCCCTTTTTTCCTCCAAACATAACGATGGTCATAATGGCCAAACAGTTATATTTTTGTTTCATCAGACCAGAGGACATTTCTCCAAAAAGTACGATCTTTGTCCCCATGTGCATTTGCAAACCGTAGTCTGGCTTTTTTATGGCTGTTTTGGAGCAGTGGCTTCTTCCTTGCTGAGCGGCCTTTCAGGTTATGTCTCCCGAGTGGCGCAGTGGTCTAAGGCACTGCATCGCAGTGCTAGCTGTGCCACTAGAGATCCTGGTTCGAATCCAGGCTCTGTCGTAGCCGGCCGCGACCCGGAGACCCATGGGGCGGCGTGCAATTGGCCCAGCGTCGTCCAGGGTAGGGGAGGGAATGGCCGGCAGGGATGTAGCTCAGTTGATAGAGCATGGGGTTTGCAACGCCAGGGTTGTGGGTTCGATTCCCACAGGGGGTATGAAAAATAATAATGTATGCACTAACTGTAAGTCGCTCTGGATAAGAGCGTCTGCTAAATGACTAAAATGTAAATGTAAAATGTTATGCCGATATAGGACTCGTTTTACTGTGGATATAGATACTTTTGTACCTGTTTCCTCCAGCAACTTCACAAGGTCCTTTGCTGTTGTTCTGGGATTGATTTGCACTTTTCGCACCAAAGTACATTCATCTCTTCCTGAACGGAATGACAGCTGCGTGGTCCCATGGTGTTTATACTTGCGGACTATTGTTTGTACAGATGAACGTGGTACCTTCAGGCAATTGGAAATTGCTCCCAAGGATGAACCAGACTTGTGGAGGTCTACAATTTTTTTTCTGAGGTCTTGGCTGATTTATTTTGATTTCCCCATGATGTCAAGCTAAAAGGCACTGAGTTTGAAGGTAGGCCTTGAAATACATCCACAGGTACACCTCCAATTGATTCAAATTATGTCAATTAGCCTATCAGAAGCTTCTAAAGCCATGACATCATTTTCTGGAATTTTCTAAGCTGTTTAAAGGCACAGTCAACTTAGTGTATGTAAACTTCTGACCCACTGGAATTGTGATACAGTGAATTATAAGTGAAGTAATCTGTCTGTAAACAATTGTTGGAAAAATTACTTGTGTCATGCACAAAGTAGATGTCCTAACCGACTTGCCAAAACTATAGTTTGTTACCAAGACATTTGTGGAGTGGTTGAAAAACAAGTTTTAATGACTCCATCCTAAGTGTATGTAAACTTCCAACTTCAACTGTACATAGACTTGAATTCACTGGGCACTTTAATAATGGAACACTATTCACTTTAATAATGTTTACATACAGTATTTGTCACGAACAGAAGAGGACCCAAGAGCGCAAGTTCAAATTCAGAGTTCTTTATTCAAGGTTACAGGCGGGAAGAGGAGTCCCAGGGGTGTCAGGGGTCTTTCAGGGTCCTCCTGTGGGTACCTGTGCTCCGGGGGTCACCAAATGTCCGGGGGTGTCCAGTCCAAGTGCTTAGTGTGTGTTCCCCAGTGATGGAGCGGCGTATCGGGCTGAGGGTGGTGAAACGTCTGGGCACGCTCATCTGGTGGTCGGAGACCTGGGGAAACACACACACACAACAGCAATATGAATGGCAGGCAGAAGTACAGATCAGGGCTGGGCAAATATCGTGGTGAGAGACAGAAGGCAGAAACGAGTTACCGGAGGGGCTGAAGATCGGAGAGTAGTCGAGGTCCAGAAGGCAGGTTGGGATAGACGGGGCAGTAGAACAAGGAGGCAGTCAAGAAAGGATCGGTATCACAAACAGGAGTCAGAGCGCAGACAGGCAGGTTACTGGTCCGGGTTTGAAGACGATCTGACAGGGCTTGGCTGAAAAACAGGGCTTGATATACTGGGAGAGGTAGTGGGGAAATGCAGTTCAGCTGGCAGAGTAATTAGAACAGAGTGAGGCAAGGTGAGGATGGTGAGTGGGAAATGCAGTGCAGCTGGCCAGGTAACAAGAGCAGAGCAGGGCAGGTGGAGCTAGTTAGGCTGAGTAGAGAGAGGGAGGTGAGCAGAGTGGAAGATAATTGAATGCAATTAATGTTGCTACCAGGGAGAGAGAGAGTGCTCATGACAGGACCCCCCTCCAAGGGACGGCCCCAGAAGTCCCAAGAACAACATCATGCCGGGAGGGTGGAGGGGAGCAGGCGGCGGGTCAGAACTCCTCCGAGCGGTCCGAGTGAATCTCCTCATCCTCAGAAGGAGCTGGAGGGTCACGGTCGGGAGACAGGACAGGCACTGAGACAGGAGCAGGGCGGGCCGGACGGCTAGGAACCCCTCTTGGACGGCCCCCTACGGATTGCAGGCTGATCAGGATGTAGTCGGTGGAAGTCAGTGATAAGGGTCCGGTCCACTATCCTCCTGGCCGGGATCCAGGTCCTCTCCTCTGGACCATATCCCTCCCAATCAACGAGGTACTGGAGACCCCTACCCCTTCGCCTAGAGCGGAGCAGCCGCCGGACGGTGAAGACAGGACCGCCATCTACGAGGCGCGGAGGAGGTGGCGCCGGAGCTGCAGGGACCAGGGGACTTTCATGGACCGGCTTGACCTTGGAGACGTGGAAGGTGGGGTGGACCCGCATGGAAGCGGGCAACTGAAGTCGGACCGCCGTTGGACTGATGACTTTCTGCACAGGAAAAGGACCAATGAAGCGAGGGGCCAGCTTTCGTGATACAACCCGCAGCGGCAGATCCCGGGCAGACAGCCAGACCTTCTGACCAACCCGGTAAGTAGGTGCTGGGTCCTCCGTCGGTTGGCACCGACGGCGTAGCTGGTTCCAGACTTCAGGAGCACAGTGCGAGCCTGGGCCCAAGTGCGGCGGCAGCGGCGGGCATACGCAAGAGCAGACGGACAGGTGGCATCCGCCTCCTGGCTGGCAAACAGTGGAGGTTGATACCCGTGAGACACACTGAAAGGGGGAGAGCCCGGTGGAGGAACTGGTGAGTGAATTATGGGCATATTCCACCCAGAGCAGGTGTTGAGCCCAGGCCCGGGGATTTTGGGAAGCCACACACCTCAGTGCCTTCTCCAGCTCCTGGTTCATGCGTTCAGTCTGGCCGTTTGACTGCGGGTGGAATCCAGACGATAGGCTGGCGGTGGCCCCAAGGAGATGACAGAACTCCTTCCAAAAGGTTGCTGAGAATTGCGGGCCCCGGTCTGACACTATATCCTGGGGTAGGCCATGGATACGAAACACATGTTCCAGGACCACCTGGGAGGTCTCTTTAGCAGAGGGTAGTTTGGGAAGGGGCACGAAGTGGGTCATCTTACTAAAGCGGTCAACAATGGTAAGGATGACTGTGTGTCCGTCAGAGGGCGGAAGGCCCGTAACAAAGTCCAGTGAAACGTGGGACCAGGGCCTCTTGGGTATGAGTAGGGGTTGCAGCAACCCAGCAGGAGGCTGGTTGGGAGTCTTGTTTCGGTTACAAGTGGGACAAGCTCGGATGAATTCTCGGACATCCCGTCTCATCCCCCGCCACCAGAACCGCTGGCGGACCAGATGAAGGGTGCGAGTGATGCCGGGATGACAGGCCAGACGGGATTCGTGCCCCCACTGAATCACAGGTGACCTGAGATTTGCTGGAACAAACAGACGGTTGGGGGCGCTGGTGCTTGGACCTGGCTGGTCCCGAAGAGCCTCCATGACCTGCTTCTCGATCTCCCAGGTGAGGGCCGCTACGACCAAGTGGCTGGGAAGAATGGGAGCTGTCATGGCGGTGGTCTCGTCCTTCTGAAACATCCGGGAAAGAGCATCAGGTTTGATGTTGCGAGATCCCGGGCGGTAGGAGAGCGTGAAATTGAAGCGCGTAAAGAACAGAGACCACCGCTGTTGACGGGAGTTCAGCCTCCTGGCTGTTTGGATATACTCCAGGTTCTTGTGGTCTGTCCACACTACGAATGGTTCCCTTGACCCCTCTAACCAGTGCCGCCATTCTTCAAGGGCGAGCTTGACAGCCAACAGCTCGCGGTTCCCAATGTCGTAGTTGCATTCGGCAGGGGTTAGCCGACGGGAGTAGAAGGCACAGGGGTGCATCTTGCCATCCTCAGCTGCTCTTTGAGAGAGCACTGCACCCACTCCCACGTCCGAAGCATCTACCTCCACCACAAACTGCCTTGCTGCATCTGGCATCTGGAGGATGGGAGCAGAAGTGAAACATGTCTTGAGGATATTGAAGGCCTTATCAGCAGCTGATGTCCATTGGTACGGTTGTTTAGTGCTGGTTAGCGCCGTGAGGGGTGCAGCCACTGTGCTATAGTTTCTGATGAATCTCCTATAAAAGTTGGCAAAGCCCAGGAACTGTTGCAACTTCTTCCGAGACTCAGGAACTGGCCAGGAAGTGACAGCCGACACCTTCGTGAGATCCATCTGAATGCTGCCCTCGGTCACCACATACCCCAGGAATGAAACGGTCTTGGCATGGAACTCGCACTTCTCTGCCTTCACGAAAAGAGAGTTCTCCAGCAGGCGGCGCAGGACCAACCGGACGTGGTGCGTGTGTTCTGACAGAGTCTTTGAGAATATTAAAATATCGTCAAGGTACACAAATACGAACGTATTTAGCATGTCCCTGAGGATATCATTCACTAGGGCTTGAAAAACTGCTGGGGCATTGGTGAGGCCGAAGGGCATGACGAGATATTCATAGTGGCCGGTTGGTGTGTTGAACGCTGTCTTCCATTCGTCTCCCTCCCTCATCCGCACCAGATGGTAGGCATTGCGAAGGTCCAGCTTAGTGAATACAGTGGCTCCCTGCAGCAGTTCGAAGGCAGACGAAAGTAAGGGCAGTGGGTAGCGATTCTTAACCGTGATGTCGTTCAGACCCCGGTAATCTATGCATGGACGAAGAGAACCGTCCTTCTTGCCGACAAAGAAGAATCCCGCTCCTGCGGGGGAAGACGACGGTCTAATTATCCCGGAGGCAAGAGAGTCATTAATGTAGTCCTCCATGGCCTTTCTTTCCGGGGCTGACAGTGAATACAGACGACCCTTGGGAGGTGCTGTGCCAGGCAGGAGATCAATCGCGCAGTCATAGGGTCTGTGTGGGGGTAGAGATGTCGCCTTGGATTTGTTGAACACCTCTTTCAGGCTGTGGTAACAGGCCGGAACATTGGATATGTCGGAGGTAGCGCTAGATCCTTCCCGGTGAACGGGCAGGGTGGCCCCCCTTAAACAGGTCTGGTGACAACTCCTTCCCCACTCACGGACTGTTCCTGTCTCCCAGTCGATGTGGGGGTTGTGCTGACGGAGCCACGGGTATCCAAGAATGAGTGGTTGGCCAGGTGAGTGTAGGAGGTGAAACTGGATGGACTCCTGGTGGTTTCCTGACAGCAGGATTGTCACAGGGGCGGAGATATGAGTGACAGTGCCAAGATGATGCCCATCCAGGGCTCGTGCAGGAATGGGTTGTGTCAGTTGATGATGGTTCACGCCCAGTTGCTGTGCAAGCTCAGGGTCCATGATGTTTGCTTCGGCCCGGAGTCCACAAGGGCGGCCAATGTATGAGTCTTGTCAGAAAGCTGAAGGCGGAGATGAAGCAGGGTCTTTCGGATGGAGGGAGACTGAAGGCTTGTTGAGCTCACCCGGATCTCCCCTACACCTGGTGAGCTGCGGCTTTTGCCGGACAAGTAGCGACACGGTGATTCTCGCCACCACAGTAGAGGCAAAGGTTGGAGCTTAGACGGCGCCGACGCTCCTCGGGAGTCAGAGAGGCACGGCCAATCTCCATGGGCTCAGGCTGATTGAGTTGGCTATGGGACTTGACAGGCAGGGGCTGGACAGAAGCGGTATCGACCCGAGTACGGATGGCAGGTTGACTGAGACGGCCCTTCTCCCTCCTCCGGGTCTGTATACGGCGGTCAATGCGAACGGCAAGGTCAATGGCGGCATCAAGCGTTGAGGGCGGGTCATGGGAAACAAGCTCGTCCTTGATATAGTCCGCCAGGCTATGGAGGAAGGCTTGCACCAGTGCCTCTGGGTTAAACGAGCTTTGACTGGCCAGGGTACGAAAGTCAATGGAGAAGTCTGCCACTGTCCGATTGCCCTGACGGATGGTGAGCAGAGCTTGTGACGCTTCGGCTGTTGGCGAGCCTAGGTCAAAGACCTTTAACATCTCCTCCTCAAAGGCACTGAAGGAGGCACAGGCTGGGGTTTGCCGGTCGAATTCGCCGTTCCCCACAACCGAGCTCGACCGGTGAGATGTGTGATGACATACCCCACCTTGGCTCCCTCTGTTGAGAAAGTCCTGGGCTGTAGTGCAAACTGGATTCGGCAGCTGCTCAAGAATGGTCTTACTTGCTTCTGGTTGCCATCAAAAGCGTTCCGGGTTCCCAATCCTTGGTTCAGGAGCGTGGGGATCTGGTGGCAGCACTGCCGGGCCTGCAGCATTGGGACCTCCAGCGGAGGGATGAAGGAGTATCGGTGGTACAGGAACAAAAGGACCAGGGGGTGCAGGTGGAGTAGCCGGGCTTGAGAGTAGTTGCAGGGCTTGGGCTAGCTGTTGTTGCTGCAGTTGGAACTGTTGTTGCTGCTGGTTGAATAGCTGGAGAAGGGAAGCGATGTCGCCAGCCATCCGACTTATGTCTCCCTCAGAGCGTTCCAGTCGCTGTAGGGCAGTCCTCTCTGGCTCTTCCTCCATCGTGGTCAGGGGAGTGCGCTGGGTCCATGATGGTCAGATCGTTCTGTCACGAACAGAAGAGGACCCAAGAGCGCAAGTTCAAATTCAGAGTTCTTTATTCAAGGTTACAGGCGGGAAGAGGAGTCCCAGGGGTGTCAGGGGGTCTTTCAGGGTCCTCCTGTGGGTACCTGTGCTCCGGGGGTCACCAAATGTCCGGGGGTGTCCAGTCCAAGTGCTTAGTGTGTGTGTTCCCCAGTGATGGAGCGGCGTATCGGGCTGAGGGTGGTGAAACGTCTGGGCACGCTCATCTGGTGGTCGGAGACCTGGGGAAACACACACACACAACAGCAATATGAATGGCAGGCAGAAGTACAGATCAGGGCTGGGCAAATATCGTGGTGAGAGACAGAAGGCAGAAACGAGTTACCGGAGGGGCTGAAGATCGGAGAGTAGTCGAGGTCCAGAAGGCAGGTTGGGATAGACGGGGCAGTAGAACAAGGAGGCAGTCAAGAAAGGATCGGTATCACAAACAGGAGTCAGAGCGCAGACAGGCAGGTTACTGGTCCGGGTTTGAAGACGATCTGACAGGGCTTGGCTGAAAAACAGGGCTTGATATACTGGGAGAGGTAGTGGGGAAATGCAGTTCAGCTGGCAGAGTAATTAGAACAGAGTGAGGCAAGGTGAGGATGGTGAGTGGGAAATGCAGTGCAGCTGGCCAGGTAACAAGAGCAGAGCAGGGCAGGTGGAGCTAGTTAGGCTGAGTAGAGAGAGGGAGGTGAGCAGAGTGGAAGATAATTGAATGCAATTAATGTTGCTACCAGGGAGAGAGAGTGCTCATGACAGTATTTTGCATTACTCATCTCATATGTATATACTGTATTCTATTCTACTGTATCTTAGTCTACGCCACTCTGACATTGCTCGTCCAAATATTTATATATTCTTAATTCCATTCCTTTACTTTAGATTAGTGTGTATTATGTGTATTGTTGTGAATTTGTTAGATATTACTTGTTAGATATTACTGCACAGTTGGAGCTAGAAATACAAGCATTTCGCTACACCCGCAATAACATCTGCTGAACGTGTATGTGACCAATAAAATTTGATTTGATGTAGTGATCATAATATAGTAGCCATATCTAGGAAAATTCCTATGTTGTAGTAATTCCTATGTTGAAGATGTAAAGAATATTTGCTGGTCTGTGGTGTGTAATAAGGAGCAACCAGACGCTGCACTTGACACATTTATGAAATTACTTATTCCAGTAACTAATAAACATGCACCCATTAAGAAAATTACTTTAAAAACTGTTAAATCCATGTGTATTGATGAAGAATATTAAACATGTATGGATGAGAGGGATGAGGCAAAAGAAATGGCAAATAAGTCTAGCTGCACAGGCGATTGGTAAACATACTTTAAATTAAGAAATCATGTGACTAAACTGAACAAAAATAAGAAGAAACTGTACTATGAAACAAAGGGAAGGGAAAGGGGGATACCTAGTCAGTTGTACAACTGAATGCATTCAACTGAAATGTGTCTTCCGCATTTAACCCAACCCCTCTGAATCAGAGAGGTGTGTGGGGCTGCCTTTGTCGACATCCACGTCATCGGCGCCCGGGGAACAGTGGGTTTAACTGCCTTGCTCAGGGGCAGAATGACATATTTTTACCTTGTCAGCTCGGGGATTCGATCCAGCAACCTTTCGGTTACTGGCCCAAAGCTCCTACAAGATAAATGATATAAAGAATGATAGTAAAAAGTTTTGGAGCACCTAAAATGTAATTTTGGGCAAAAAGGCAAACTTGGCTCCATCATTCATTGAATCAGGTGGCTCATTCATCACAAAACCCACTGATATTGCCAACTACTTTTGTCATTGGCAAGGTTAGAAAACTTAAGCATGACATGCCAACAACAAATTCTGAACCTACACATCCATGCATAACTAACCAAATTATGTAAGACAAGCATTGTCATTTTGAATTCCGTAAAGTGAGTGTGGAAGAGGTGAAAATATTATTGTTGTCTATCAACAATGACAAGCCACCTGGGTCTGACAACTTGGATGGAAAATAACAGGAAGATAGCGGACGATATTGCCACTCCTATTTACAATCTCTTCAATCTAAGCCTACAGGAAAGTGTGTGCCCTCAGGCCTGGAGGGAAGCAAAAGTCATTCCGCTACCCAAGAGTAGCAAAGCACCCTTTACTGGCTCAAACAGCCGACCAATCAGCCTGTTACCAACTTTTGAAGAAAAAATAATGTGTTTGACCAGATACAATGCTAGTCATAGTAAACAAACAACAGATTTTCAGCACGCTTATAGGGAAGGGCATTCAACATGTACAGATGGCACTTACACAACTGACTGATGATTGGCTGAGAGACATTGATAATAAAAAGATTGTGGGAGTTGTTTTGTTAGATTTCAGTGCATCTTTTGACATTATCCATCATAATCTGCTGCTGGAAAAAAACGTACACTACCAGTCAAAAGTTTTAGAACACCTACTCTTTCAAGGGTTTTTCTTTATTTTTACTATTTTCTACATTGTAGAATAATAGTGAAGACATCAAAACTATGAAATAACACATATGGAATCATGTAGTAACAGAAAAAGTATTAAACAAATCAAAATATATTTTATTTATTTGAGATTCTTCAAATAGCCACCCTATGCCTTGATGAAAGCTCTGCACACTCTTGGCATTCTTTCAACCAGCTTCACGAGGTAGTCACCTGGAATGCATTTCAATTAACAGGTGTGCCTTCTTAAAAGTTAATTTGTGGAAGTTCTTTCCTTCTTAATGCGTTTGAGCCAATCGTGTTGTGACAAGGTGTGCATAATTTTATTTGTCACATGCGCCGAATACAACAGGTGTAGACATTACAGCGAAATGCTTACTTACAAGCCCTTAACCGACAATGCAGTTTTAAGAAAAGTACGCGTTAAGTAAAAAATAGATCATAAAAAAATAATTGAAATAGAAAAAAATTAAAGAGCAGCAGTAAAATATTAGTAGCGAGGCTATATACATTTACATTTTAGTCATTTAGCAGACGCTCTTATCCAGAGCGACTTACAGTTAGTGAGTGCATACATTCTTTTTTTACTTTTTTCATATACCGGGGGTACCGGTACAGAGTCAATGTGCGGGGTCACAGGTTAGTCGAGGTAATTGAGGTAATATGTACATGTGGGTAGAGGTAAAGTGACTATGCATAGATAATAAAAAGTCTGGGTAGCCATTTGATTAGCTGTTCAGGAGTTTTATGGCTTGGGGTAGAAGCTGTTAAGAAGCCTTTTGGACCTAGGCTCCGGTACCGCTTGCTGTGTGTTAGCAGAGAGAACAGTCTATGACTAGGTTGGCTGGAGTCGTTGCCAATTTTTAGGGCCTTCCTCTGACACTGCCTGGTATAGAGGTCCTGGATGGTCCCTGTACTGGGCCGTACACACTACCCTCTGTAGTGCCTTGCGGTCGGAGGCAGTTGCCATACCAGGCGGTGATGCAACCAGTCAGGATGCTCTCGACGGTGCAGCTGTATAACTTTTTGAGGATCTGAGGATACATGCCAAATCTTTTCAGTCTCCTGAGGGATAATAGGTTTTGTCGTGCCCTCTTCACGACTGTCTTGGTGTGTTTGGACCATGATAGTTTGTTGGTGATGTGGACACCAAGCTCTCAACCTGCTCCACTACAGCCCTGTCGATGAGAATGGGGGCGTGCTCGGTCCTCCTTTTCCTGTAGTCCACAATCATCTCCTTTGTCTTGATCACGTTGAGGGAGAGGTTGTTATCCTGGCACCACATGGCCTGGTCTCTGACCTCCTTCCTATAGGATGTCTCATCGTTGTCGGTGATCAGGCCTACCACTGTTGTGTCGTTGGCAAACTTAAAAATGGTGTTGGAGTCGTGCTTGGCCATGCAGTCATGGGTGAACAGGGAGTACAGGAGGGGACTGAGCACGCACCCCTGAGGAGCCCCCGTGTTGAGGATCAGTGTGGCAGATGTGTTGTTACCTACCCTTACCACCTGGGGGCGGCCCGTCAGGAAGTCCAGGATCCAGTTGCAGAGGGAGGTGTTTAGTCCCGGGGTCCTTTGCTTAGTGCTGAGCTTTGAGGGCACTATGGTGTTGAACGCTGAGCTGTAGTCAATGAATAGCATTCTCACATAGGTGTTCCTTTTGTCCAGGTGGGAAAGGGCGGTGTGGTGTGCAATAGAGATTGCATCATCTGTGGATATGTTGGGGCGGTATGCAAATTGGAGTGGGTCTAGGGTTTCTGGGATAATGGTGTTGATGTGAGCCATGACCAGCCTTTTAAAGCACTTCATGGCTACAGACGTGAGTGCTACGGGTCGGTACTCATTTAGGCATTACCTTAGCGTTCTTGTGCACAGGGACTATGGTGGTCTGCTTGAAACATGTTGGTATTACAGACTCAGTCAGGGACAGGTTTACGAGCGTCGGAGCCGGTGTAGTACGAGCTGTCTGCACTGAACTGTCTGTTTAAACTACTAGCACACAGCTTGGACACCCATGCATACCCCACAAGACTTGCCACCAGAGGTCTCTTCACAGTCCCCAAGTCCAGAACAGACTATGGGAAGCGCATAGTACCACATAGAGCCATGACTACATGGAACTCTATTCCACATCAAGTAAATCATACAAGCACTAAAATAAAAAAATGTAACTTATCAAAATACAGCTTATGGAACAGCGGGGACTGTGAAGAGACACACACATGCATACACACACACATACTCTCTCTCGCTCTCTCCCTGTTTCTCTCTCTCACACACTTTCTCTCTGTGTGTCTCGCTCTCTCTTCTATTAACTTCTCACTCTCAAATGTCTAATTTCTCTGCCACATCCCCATTCCAGTTCAAATTAACCTTGTGTATTTGTTTACATTGTTAGCCATTGTAATAGGTGTTGCTGGAGAGGGTACAGTAGGCTGTGTATTTTCCTCCAGGTGAAGAGGATTTGAGAGAGGCTTCTGTCGCACTGGCTGCACTGGGAGATTACATTTAATACTTTGAGTGACTCTATTGGGCCTCTCCTGCAAGGCGGAGATCACTGAAATACCAGCAGACCTCTCACAGCATTGATTTCTGCCATTTCCCACTAATCTTGATGGAATGACGGCCCTAGGAGAGGACCATAGAGCATCCTGAAATAGCTGCTGGAAAAACGGGTGGGAAATAGAATAGTGGCGCCATGCTTTGTTCTGTTCCTTGGAGAATGGCATATTTTTTCCAAAGGCAAATTCCCCCTAAGGTGTGTTTGCTTTTGGGTAACAATGCTGTCTTTGGGCAAAAGTTTTATAATTGTGCTCTTTAAGCAGCCTCACACAATCATGTTTTTTTTTACGCAGCAAATTGGAATATGGCATTTTTTCAATATGAAATGAGCAAGGTCGCGAGCGCTGAGGCTGTTGAAGAAATCGCTCTTAATTGACTGAAAAGCCTCTTGTCCCTGGAGGGTGAAAGCAACATAAAGGTGTATTTACAGTCTTCATAATTCGCAGAAATAAAATGTGCATGCTCTCAAGAGAATCACAGACAATTGGACAAGAAAAATGCATAAAACATCGGAAATCTAAAATCCTCTCCCTGTTGACCAGAATGTATGATTATGCATGTCGCAAAGGGCTGTAAGTAAGCATTTCACTGTAATGTCTGCACCTGTTGTATTCGGCGCATGTGGCCAATAAAATTTGATTTGATTAAGAACACCTGCTCTTTCTATGACATATACTGACCAGGTGAATCCAGGTGAAAGCTATGATCCCTTATTGATGTCACTGTTCAATCCACTTCAATCAGTGTAGATGAAGGGGAGGAGACAGTTGAGACATGGAATGTGTATATGTGCCATTTAGAGGGTGACTGGGAAAGACAAAAGATTTAAGCGCCTTTGAACGGGGTATGGTAGTAGGTGCCAGGCACACCAGTTTGTGTCAAGAACTACAACGCTGCTGGGTTTTTCACGCTCAACAGTTTCCTGTGTGTATCAAGAATGGTCCACTACGCAAAGGACATCCAGCCAACTTGACACAACTGTGGGAAGCATTGGAGTCAACATGGGCCAGCATCCCTGTAGAACGCTTTCGACACCTTGTAGAGTCCATGCCCCGACGAATTTAGGCTTTTCTGAGGGCCAACTCAATATTATAAAGGTGTTCCTAATGTTTAGTATCCTCACAAACCTAGTACATTTTAGGTGATTCTCAATCCATTCCTTTATCTATAACATAAAAGAGAAGGCTTAAAGCTTAGATCCGCGATAGGCGAAACAGCGCCACTGGCCGCCCTCAGGCGCATATGTTATTGTTTTTGTTTTGAGGAAATGAGCATCTAGCATCACGTAAAAATAAAGTATTAGTACACACTGCTGTTTTATCGCACGTGCGATGATTTCAAAGGGAAACAAATCTGTGTTCGTTGTTTGAAGTAACATCTTTGTTATGGTAATATCGCAAATGGATGTGACAGTTTCACCACTATGGTTTCCAGCTTTAAAGGGATTGTTCACCCAAATTACAAAATTACATATTGGTTTCCTCTCCCTGTAAGCTTGTTGATTGTTCCTGTAATTGAAAACCGGTTTGTTTGGTTAAAAAGGCCAGTGTTTCATTTTCTCTAAGTATCAATCTCTGGTAGGCATAGGTCAAAGGGGAATGCAACGTTGATGCGGCACCTGGTGGCGTGCTGCTGGCTTTAGTTCTTCTCACGCTAGCTCGTCTCAGGAGGAAGGCCAATTGCACCAGGGGACACTGACTGGCCCTGGCCCTGGCATACAAGGTCTAATTTTATCATCACTGTGTGAGCTCACAGAAATTCATGTTCCACTCATGCTCCATCATTATCTTATGAGATTTAGATGGGTGTAATATGCTTTTAAAGGGATAATCCACCCCCAAATAAAAATCATGAAACTCCTGTCAATTTGGTGAAAGCCTATGTTCTATCACTGGGTAAAATAACAATTTTCCCCATGATTTAACTTCTAAGTGGTCCGTCTGTGAAATCAGGAAATCGTGTAGGAATGCGTCATAGCTACATGGTTCTCCTCACTGGAGATGGGGATAACACACTATCACATTTCATAACGCTTTTAAAACAATTACCTGTACTCCAGATCGCGAAATCAGCCAATAAATTGTCTAGAACGCATCCATCCGTTCATATCGTCATGACAAAGTATACAGTGCTTTCGGAAATTATTCAGACCCCTTGACTTTTTCAATATTTTGTTACGTTACAGCCTTATATTCTAAAATGGATACAATTATTATTTTCCCTCGTCAATCTACACACAATACCCCATAATGACAAAGTGAAAACAAGTTTTTAGAAATGTTTACAAATGTATTAAAAATAAGTATTCAGACGCCAATCAAATCAAATCAAATTGTATTTGCCACATGCGCCAAATACAACAGGTGTAGACCTTACAGTGAAATGCTTACTTACAAGCCCTTAACCATCAATGCATTTTTAAGAAAAATAAGTTAAGTAAAAAATTAAATAATTAAAGAGCAGCAGTCAAATAAAATAACAGTAGGGAGGTGTGCGGGGGCACAGGTTAGTCGAGGTAATTGAGGTAATATGTACATTAAAATGCAAATCAATTTATAACATTTTTGACATGCGTTTATCTGGATTTTTTTTGTTATTATTCTGTCTCTCACTGTTCAAATAAACCTACCATTAAAATTATAGACTGATCATGTCTTTGTTAGTGGGCAAACGTACAAAATCAACAGGGGATCAAATACTTTTTTCCCTCACTGTAGGCTGTCTCATCGTTAATGATGGTGTTGGAGTCGTGCCTGGCCATGCAGTCATGGGTGAACAGGGATTACAGGAGGGGACTGAGCATGCACCCCTGAGTGGCCCCCGTGTTGAGGATCATTGTGGCAGATGTGTTGTTACCTACCCTTACCACCTGGGGGCGGCCCGTCAGGAAGTCCAGGATCCAGTTGCAGAGGGAGGTGTTTAGTCCCAGGGTCAGCTTAGTGATGAGCTTTGAGGGCACTATGGTGTTGAACGCTGAGCTGTAGTCAATGAATAGCATTCACACGTAGGTGTTCCTCTTGTCCAGGTGGGAAAGGGCAGTGTGGAGTACAATAGAGATTGCATCATCTGTGGATCTGTTGGGGCGGTATGCAAATTGGAGTGGCTCTAGGGTTTCTGGGATAATGGTGTTGATGTGAGCCATGACATAGCCTTTCAGCTATGAGACTCAGAATTGAGCTCAGGTGCATCCTGTTTCCATTGTACAACTTGATTGGAGTCCACCTGTGGTAAATTCAATTGATTGGAAATGATTTGGAAAGGCACACACCTGTCTATATAAAGATTATTTTTTTTTTAATCCATTTTAGAATAAGGCTGTAACTAATCAAAATGTGGAAAAATAGTATTAGTATTGTGGAGTAACTACAATATTGTTTATCCATCCTCAGTTTTCTCCTATCACAGCCATTAAACTCTGTAACTGTTTTAAAGTCACCATTGGCCTCATGGTGAAATCCCTGAGCGGTTTCCTTCATCTCCTGTATTTTTGTAGTGACTGGGTGTATTGATACACCATCCAAAGTGTAATTAATAACTTCACCATGCCCAAAGGAATATTCAATGTCTGCTAATTTTATATTTAGCCGTCGACCAATAGGTGCCCCTGTTTGCAAGGCATTGGAAAACCTCCCTGGTCTTTGTGGTTGACTCTGTGTTTGAAATTCCCTGCTCGACTGAGGGACCTTACGGATAATTGTATGTGTGGGGTACAGAGATGAGGTAGGTATTCAAAAATCATGTTAAACACTATTATTGCACACAGAGTGAGTCCATGCAACTTATTATGTGACTTTCTAAGCACATTTTTACTCCTGAACTTATTTTACTTTCTTTACTTTATTATTACTTTACTCCACACACAGAGACGCATACAAAGCTCTCCCTCGCCCTCCATTTGGCAAATCTGACCATAACTCTATCCTCCTGATTCCTGCTTATAAGTAAAAATTAAAGCAGGAAGCACCAGTGACTCGGTTAATAAAAAAGTGGTCAGAAGACGCAGATGCTAAGCTACAGGACTGTTTTGCTAGCACAGACTGGAACATGTTCCGGGATTGTTCAGATAGCATTGAGGAGTACACCACATCAGTCACTGGCTTCATCAATAAGTGCATCGATGACGTCGTCCCCACAGTGACCGTACGTACATACCCCAACCAGAAGCCATGGATTACAGGCAACATCCGCACTGAGCTAAAGGGTAGAGCTGCCGCTTTCAAGGAACGGGACTCTAACCCGGACGCTTATAAGAAATCCCGCTATGCCCTCCGACGAACCATCAAACAGGCAAAGAGTCAGCACAGGACTAAGATTGAATCGTACTACACCGGCTCTGACGCTCGTCGGATGTGGCAGGGCTTGAAAACTATTACAGACTACAAAGGGAAGCACAGCCGCGAGCTGCCCAGTGACACAAGACTTCCAGACGAGCTAAACCACTTCTATGCTCGCTTCGAGGCAAGCAACACTGAAGCATGCATGAGAGCACCAGCTGTTCCGGATGACTATGTGATCACACTCTCCGTAGCCAATGTGAGTAAGACTTTTAAGCAGGTCAACATTCACAAGGCCGCAGGGCCAGATGGATTACCAGGACGTGTACTCTGAGCATGTGCTGACCAATTGGCAAGTGTCTTCACTGACATTTTCAACATGTCCTTGACTGAGTCTGTAATACCAACATGTTTCAAGCAGACCACCATAGTCCCCATGCCCAAGGACACTAAGATAACCTGCCTAAATGACTACCGACCCGTAGCACTGACGTCTGTAGCCATGAAGTATTTTGAAAGGCTGGTCATGGCTCACATCAACACCATTATCCCAGAAACCCTAGACCCACTCAAATTTGCATACCGCCCCAACAGATCCACAGATGATGCAATCTCTATTGCACTCCACACTTTCCCACCTGGACAAGAGGAACACCTACGTGAGAATGCTATTCATTGACTACAGCTCAGCATTCAACACCATAGTGCCCTCAAAGCTCATCACTAAGCTAAGGATCCTGGGACTAAACACCTCCCTCTGCAACTGGATCCTGGACTTCCTGACTGGCCGCCCCCAGGTGGTAAGGGTAGGTAACAACACATCTGCCACACTGATCCTCAACACGGGGGCCCCTCAGGGGTGCGTGCTCAGTCCCCTCCTGTACTCCCTGTTCACCCATGACTGCATAGCCAGGCATGATTCCAACACCATCATTAAGTTTGCCGACGACACAACAGTGGTAGGCCTGATCACCGACAACGATGAGACAGCCTATAGGGAGGAGGTCAGAGACCTGGCTGTGTGGTGCCAGGATAACAACCTCTCCCTCAACGTGACCAAGACAAAGGAGATGATTGTGGACTACAGGGACAAAAAAAGAGGACTGAGCACGCCCCCATTCTCATCGACGGGGCTGTAGTGGAACAGGTTGAGAGCTTCAAGTTCCTTGGTGTCCACATCACCAATGACCTATCATGGTCCAAACACACCAAGACTGTCGTGAAGAGGGCACGACAAAGCCTATTCCCCCTCAGGAGACTGAAAAGATTTGGCATGGGTCCTCAGATCCTCAAAAATTTATACAGCTGCACTATCAAGAGCATCCTGACTGGTTGCATCACCGACTGGTATGGCAACTGCTCGGCCTCCGACCGCAAGGCACTACAGAGGGTAGTGCGTATGGCCCAGTACATCACTGGGGCCAAGCTTCCTGCCATCCAGGAACTCTATACCAGGCGGTGTCAGAGGAAGGCCCTCAAAATTGTCAAAGACTCCAGCCACCCTAGTCATAGACTGTTCTCTCTGCTACCGCACGGCAAGCGGTACCGGAGTGCCAAGTCTAGGTCCAAAATACTTCTCAACAGCTTCTACCCCCAAGCAATAAGACTCCTGAACAGCTAATCATGGCTACCTGGACTATTTGCACTGCCCCCCCACCCCCACCCCATCTTTTTACGCTGCTGCTGCTCTGTTAATTATTTATGTCACTTTAACTCTACCCACATGTACATATTACCTCAACTACCTCAACTAGCCGGTGCCCCCGCACATTGACTCTGCACCGGTACACCCCTGTATATATAGCCTCCCTACTGTTATTTTATTTTACTTCTGCTCTTTTTTTCTCAACACTTTTTTGTTATTGTTTTATTTTCCTTTTTTTATTAAAAAAATAAATGCATTGTTGGTTAAGGGCTGTAAGTAAGCATTTCACTGTAATGTCTACACCTGTTGTATTCGGCGCATATGGCAAATACAATTTGATTTGATTTGATTTAAGATTGCCATAACAAAGGTGTTGAATACTTATTAACTCAAGACATTTCAGCTTTTCATTTTTTATTAATTTGTAAAAATGTCTAAAAACATAATTACACTTTGACATAATGGAGTATTGTGTGTAGGCCAGTGACACAAACTCTCAATTTAATCCATGTTAAATTCAGGCTGTAACACAACAAAATGTGGAAAAAGTCAAGGGGTGTGAATACTTTCTGAATGGACTGTATTTCACATAGATGTGCTCAATCTAAAAAGTGTACCAAATTATTCAACTCAGTTTCTCCTTCAAGTACCATCTCGCAATGCGCCCTGTGTGTCTGTGGGAAATGTGGGAAAGGGCTGTTGTTGCCATAGCAACGTAATCTGCACTTGCTCTAGGCAGAGATTAACTGCAAATTGAACTCAGTGACATAGACTCCTAAATGTATAGTTGTTTAAGGGATTTTACTGCTAGCTAGCTACATCACATGCTGATTGTTAGAAATTGCGTAATTCAAATCTGGTATTGGAATAAGAATCAAGAGATCTTCAATCCAAGCTAAATTTATTATATGCAAAATGTATGTATGATAAGTATGAAGGTTCGTATATACGGGTCCGCTGAAATACCACGCAGGGCACTCAGAGAACTAATCCATTGTTACAGGTTCTTCTTCAAATACTCTGACAGAGATAGTTCCCACCTCTCTGCTGGCCAATCAGAGTAGAGACTGAGCGTGGTTTAGACTTACTCAGCCAATCCGTTGGCGCACGGGCTGGTCCCAACCCCTTGGCGCTCCACTTGTTGCACACTGTTGCCAGGCATAAGTTGCTATCATAATAACCTGTGGAGCCAGCACTTTTTGCAGTACCCATGTCCTTGGACGGTTCACAGATCACAAAGAAGCAGTGTAGTCTAATATTTTGAGACAAGTTCTTATCTCATCCTAGCCCCTAACGTTCCTCACATGAATCACAGCCTGTTATGTGAAACAATTTATATCAGTATAGTACAAACCTATGCTTATCATTAATGCATTCCTTCTAAGCTATTCATCACATACAGATCCAATTATGAGAAAACAAATCCCAACATGATGTTGACTTTGGTATTATTGTGTGTAGCTACGTTTGCTTTCTAGCTACCTAGCTAGCCAGCCAGCCAGCCCAGAGAAACAGCATTGCATTGTGGGTTTTGTAGTCGACTTGAGCTGCAACAGATTTCCAGAACGAATTTCACATTGCTACCAACTTTGTTTTAACGGCATAAATTGTTAACCAAAAATATTGTTTTCACATATTAGTGTTATTTAACACTGTTCAATACTGTTAATCATAGGAATTTGTGGTTTGGGGTGGATTTTCCCTTTAAGTAACATTTTCAGATAGGCCTATAAAGATTCACTATGTTGAGATAGGACATGGAAGATTCAACATGTTTAGATAGGCAGCATCTGTATTGCCTTATGCATGGGCCAGGTGTATTTCTGTCAGTTTTTTTTATTTAAAGATTGTTTACTTGTCCGCTTATTTCTCCTCTCAGTGCAGCAGCTCTCTGCACACATTGGCTGCATTAAAACAATGACTAATGGCTTCACACCAGCTCTCCACTGCATTAATTACCAGGCCATGGCTGCCTGGATCCATACCCTGCGCTCTCCTATATGAAACCCAGACCTCTACAATCAATATACCCCAAGGCTAGGATAAGGGGCAGGAGAAGAGGATGCTTCCTAACTCAATTAAATATAAATTACCAAACGCTCTGGATGCGCGTGGGGCATGAGTAATCATAGACAAATTCATTTTAGAACTCCCGTAGCCGAGTGTAGCTTTCAATTATGGGTGCACTTTAAGCAGAGTGTGCATGCTGTGGACATGGGGGTAGTAGGAGTGGGCCCTGCCCCTTCCTTCCATCCTTAAGACAGAGGGCAGCCAAAGCCTTCACTGTAAAAAGAGGACAGGAGAACATACTGCAGGGGAAAGTCAATAGAACTCAAGGTTAGGACACAATGAAGCATATCTATTGGAGATTAGGATTATGATTAGATGCTGTATGTCCGTTTCGTATAAAATGCTTACAGCGTGTTGTGCAGTTGTAATCATTGTACAACGTTAAATGATTGATTTCTCAGTTCCTTGTATAATAAATTAAACTTGACTTGTAGTCTGAGTTTGTGTTTAGAGATAGGAACAGAGGGTGTGGCTATTTCCCATCAATCGACAGATACTGTAGCACTATTTAGCTAATGTGTCCAATTATTATGTACATTAATATAATGCAGTTACCAATATATAAAGTACTTCTGAATTTAAAATCAATTAGGTGGAATGTTTATGGGTATGGGGTGCTGTTGTATACACTGAATCAGTTGAATTATACTGTAAATGTTTGTGTTTGTTGAATGTGTTTTTCTAGTGTGTTATCCACAACCAAATTAATTCCCCTTCCCTGGACACTAAAGAATCACTTGACTTCACTTGGCTGGTCTGGTGTTTTATGGTTGAGTGGCTTTTGAAGACTGTGACTCCGCACTGAGGACACCATGCCTGCTCTGCTTACATGTGTATGGGGAGAAGAGAGGGACTATCTATATTTTCCATCCTCCACTGTTTCCATAGCATTGACCCTGTCCTATCTCTCTCTCTCTCGCTCTCTCTCTTTCTCTCTCTCTCACCCTCTCAGTCCTTCTCTCTGTTTGCTTTATCTGAGAGAGGTGGCAGGAGAATGGTGACATTTCCACCCTGCTCCTCTCCCTCTCTTGACTCTGTGCTACATGGAGGTGTCTGGTATCACACCGGGCCTTTCCATTAATCTAAGAGTGTGGGGTTTCATCTCTGAGTACACTGCCGTCACCTCTACATGGGTTAGGAGGTGTAGCTTTGTTCACATTCTGATAAAACTACCACAGGTACACATGTTTGCCTGCGTTATGGGAGGGAAAGTTTAACTGCAGGTCAACATCAGAGGGAATCTACTGGTGATTCCTTTTTTAGAAATGAGTGCCATTAAGACTGCATTATTCCACTAAAAACATGACATGATCTCTTTTCTGCCTAATGTGTATGAAAATATTTTCAGTGTGTTACACTTTCTCTGCTGATTAGCGGGCCAAATGGTTAGCTCTGGTTGGGTTGCGAAATCACATTATATCATATGGAGTATATATATCGTATTCTTTCTTCTCATCCAGGTATGTACGGGCCAGAGGAGGGCTGGTCATCAGCCTACCCAGAATGCAGAGAGAGGAACCAATCCCCAATCAACATCGCAGACCAGGACAGCAAGGTGTCCATGGAGTATCAGGAGCTAGCTTTGGATGGATTTGAGACAGAGTCCTCCAACAAGACTTCAATGAAGAACACTGGCAAAACAGGTGAGATTCACAGTCCCCCAATGTCTGTTTACCCTCTCCTTATTTTGGTTATGTAGATATAGATACGTCTGAACATAATATAACCTACCTACAGTGCATTCGGAAAGTATTCACACCCCTTGACTTTTTCCACATTTTGTTACGTTACAGCCTTATTCTAAAACATATTGAATAGTTTTTTTTCCTCGTCAATCTACACACAATACCTCATAATGACAAAGCAAAAACAGGTTTTTAGAATTTTTACATAAGTATTCAGACACTTTACTCAATATTTTGTTGAAGCAACTTTGGCAGCGATTACAGCCTCAAGTCTTCTTGGGTATGATGGTACAATCTTGGCACACCTGTATTTGGGGAGTTTCTCCCATTATTTTCTGCAGATCCTCTCAAGCTCTGTCAGGTTGGATGGGGAGTGTCGCTGCACAGCTATTTTCAGGTCTCTCCAGAGATGTTCTATCGGGTTCAAGTCCGAACTCTGGCTGGGCCACTCAAGGACATTCAGAGACTTGTCCCAAAGCCACTCCTGCGTTGTCTTGGCTGTGTGCTTAGGGTCATTGTCCTGTTGGAAGGTGAACCTTCACCCCAGTCTGAGGTCCTGAGAGCTCTGGAGCAGGTTTTCATCAAGGATCTCTCTGTACTTTGCTCTGTTCATCTTTCCCTCAATCCTGACTAGTCTCCTAGTCCCTGCCCCTGAAAAACATCCCCACAGCATGACGCTGCCACCACCATGCTTCACCGGAGGGATGGTGCCAGGTTTCCTCCAGACGTGACGCTTGGCATTCAGGCCGAAGACTTCAATCTTGGTTTCATAAGACCAGAGAATCTTGTTTCTCATGGTCTGAGAGTCCTTTAGGTGCCTTTTGGCAAACTCCAAGCGGGCTGTCATGTGCCTTTTACTGAGGAGTGGCTTCCGTCTGGCCACTCTACCATAAAGGCCTGATTGGTGGAGTGCTGCAGAGATGGTTGTCCTTCTGGAAGGTTCTTCCATTTCCACAGAGGAACTCTGGAGCTCTGTCAGAGTGACCATCGGGTTCTTGGTCATTTCCCTGACTGAGGCCCTTCTCCCCCGATTGCTCAGTTTGGCCGGGGGTCCAGCTCTAGGAAGAGTCTTGGTGGTTCCAAACTTCTTCCATTTAAGAATGATGGAGGCCACTGTGTTCTTGGGGACCTTCAATGCTGCAGACCTTTTTTGGTACCCTTCCCCAGAGCTGTGCCTCGACACAATCCTGTCTCGGAGCTCTACAGACAATTCCTTCGACCTCATGGTTTGTTTTTTTCTCTGACATGCACTGTCAACTGTGGGACCTTATATAGACTGGTGTGTGCCTTTCCAAATCATGTCCAATCAATAGAATTTACCACAGGTGGACTCCAATCAAGTTGTATAAACATCTCAAGGATAATTAATGGAAACAGGATGCACCTGAGCTCAATTTCTAGTCTCATAGCAAAGGGTCTGAATACTTTCTGTTTTTTATTATTTATTAATTTGCATACATTTAGCTTTGTCATTATGGGTTATTGTGTGTAGATTGATGAGGAAAAAAAGATTTAATAAATTTTAGAATAAGGCTGTAACGTAACAAAATATGGAAAAAGGGAAGGGGTCTGAATACTTTCCGAATGCACTGTATTTCTAGTATAACATTAGACAACATGAAAATCACACTTTATACATACAGATCTTAGGATCTAAATTTGATCACTCTTTTGTTGCTAATACAGATGAGCTTTGTGATTTACATAAATTCACTGAACACCCACACTAACACATGGTTATACTAACAGTATTGCACTTTTCATGTAGCCTACTTTTGGCCAGCTAATAGCATAACCACTGACCAAGCAACATTATGGACTTAACGTACAAATCTTGTTTGCTGCGACAATATAGGTCAAATGAAGATCCTACATCTGTACATTCAAGTAGTTTAAAAGCGACATGCACAGAAATCCAATACAATATTTGTGGTAGGAGCGGATTTGCACATAAGTGATGCCTCCATATTAGTGAATCTGTCATTGGTGCAGATGAAAACCTGGAAAAAGGTGAATTCAGCTTTTATAGCATCTCATGGATTTTCCCTATCTAAGACAGGTATTTTTCACAATTTCTATCTGTCACAAAGATGTATCGTCCTCTCTTTCTGCCTACAAATGGAGTTTAAATGCTTGTGGGAGCAGGGGCCACAGGTGGCTGGCATCCGTATTGACAGCAGTCACAACAAGGCCAGATGTCCTATTACAGGCTCTCTCTGCAGACCTGGGGAAAATAATATGACTAGTGTGATTTCTATATTGTCAGATATTTGATCCTATTAATCTCTCTGGACATAATGTGGCATGTATGAACTGGTGGTGTCCCTGGTCCATCTCTCCCAAGTGCTTTTAAAATACGGACACCTTGTATACCTTAATCCCTCTCTCGGTGAGTGATACAGTGGGGAAAAAAAGTATTTAGTCAGCCACCAATTGTGCAAGTTCTCCCACTTAAAAAGATGAGAGAGGCCTGTAATTTTCATCATAGGTACACGTCAACTATGACAGACAAAATGAGAAAAAAAAATCCAGAAAATCACATTGTAGGATTTTTAATGAATGTATTGGCATATGATGGTGGAAAATAAGTATTTGGTCAATAACAAAAGTTTCTCAATACTTTGTTATATACCCTTTGTTGGCAATGACACAGGTCAAACGTTTTCTGTAAGTCTTCACAAGGTTTTCACACACTGTTGCTGGTATTTTGGCCCATTCCTCCATGCAGATCTCCTCTAGAGCAGTGATGTTTTGGGGCTGTCGCTGGGCAACACAGACTTTCAACTCCCTCCAAAGATTTTCTATGGGGTTGAGATCTGGAGACTGGCTAGGCCACTCCAGGACCTTGAAATGCTTCTTACGAAGCCACTCCTTCGTTGCCCTGGCGGTGTGTTTGGGATCATTGTCATGCTGAAAGACCCAGCCACGTTTCATCTTCAATGCCCTTGCTGATGGAAGGAGGGTTTCACTCAAAATCTCACGATACATGGCCCCATTCATTCTTTCCTTTACACGGATCAGTCGTCCTGGTCCCTTTGCAGAAAAAACAGCCCCAAAGCATCATGTTTCCAACCCCATGCTTCACAGTAGGTATGGTGTTCTTTGGATGCAACTCAGCATTCTTTGTCCTCCAAACATGACGAGTTGAGTTTTTACCAAAAAGTTATATTTTGGTTTCATCTGACCATATGACATTCTCCCAATCCTCTTCTGGATCATCCAAATGCACTTCAGACGGGCCTGGACATGTACTGGCTTAAGCAGGGGGACACGTCTCGCACTGCAGGATTTGAGTCCCTGGCGGCGTAGTGTGTTACTGATGGTTGGCTTTGTTACTTTGGTCCCAGCTCTCTGCAGGTCATTCACTAGGTCCCCCCGTGTGGTTCTGGGATTTTTGTTCACCGTTCTTGTGATCATTTTGACCCCACAGGGTGAGATCTTGCGTGGAGCCCCAGATCGAGGGAGATTATCAGTGGTCTTGTCTGTATGTCTTCCATTTCCTAATAATTGCTCCCACAGTTGATTTCTTCAAACCAAGCTGCTTACCTATTGCAGATTCAGTCTTCCCAGCCTGGTGCAGGTCTACAATTTTGTTTCTGGTGTCCTTTGACAGCTTTTTGGTCTTGGCCATAGTGGAGTTTGGAGTATGACTGTTTGAGGTTTTGGACAGGTGTCTTTTATACTGATAACAAGTTCAAACAGGTGCCATTAATACAGGTAACGAGTGGAGGACAGAGGAGCCTCTTAAAGAAGAAGTTACAGGTCTGTGAGAGCCAGAAATCTTGCTTGTTTGTAGGTGACCAAATACTTATTTTCCACCATAATTTGCATATAAATTCATTAAAAATCCTACAATGGGATTTTCTGGATTTTTTTTTCTCAATTTGTCTGTCATAGTTGACGTGTACCTATGATGAAAATTACAGGCCTCTCTCATCTTTTTAAGTGGGAGAACTTGCACAATTGGTAGCTGACTAAATACTTTTTTTCCCCACTGTATATTGTGTTCTATCAAATAATGAAGATCTTAAAGAGGGAATAGCCCATAAAGCTTGCCATATTTCTATCAAGGCTAACACTGATGGAATTTCAAGCTCCCTCTCTAGTAGGGAGTATGTGAGTCAATAGCCCACATTCCTCACTGTAGTGTAGTGTGGAGGGAGTGAGTGAATGGCTTGTTGTTGAGATTGGAGGCCATGTCTTTGTAAGGCTGAAGGAGAGTCAGGTTCATCTGGTGGGGGACTGTACATCTTCTCCCCTGGGAATGGGCTGCCTGGATATCTGCTTCCCCCCTGAGCAGTGTATTAGTGTCCCTGTCCTGGCATCACTCAGTCAGAGAGAGAGAGAAAGAGCGAGTCTCCTCAGCTCACTCAGCATGAGAAATGTCTGTCCCTGATCGTGTGTTGTTTCTCAGAGCCTCTGATGTCCGTAGCCATCTCTTCCCAAGGCCATGGTGTGTTAAAGGATGAGGGCTACCTCTGAGCTGTCTCCCCGCATGATAGGGGAAAACCAGTGTAGCACAGGTATTAAAGTGGGTTAGCGTAGTGGTGCCGCAACCCACCAAATCAAATCAAGTTCTAACACAAACAACAGTAGCGGAACGCAACAGAGCACAGCTTCTTATCTCTGCGTACTCCATAATGCACACCTAACAAGACAAACATCCTCTTGTTGTGCCATGCATTATTTATACATTCTCCACTATTTTTAAATGACAGCTGAGTGTTTTATCTGTGACATAATCACCTAAAGCATCTCTGAATAATGGATGCTTCAATCAGCTTCTTCTAAAAGTCCTCCTGCTTCTGTGAAAGCTGTAGCCTTGGCTGAACTCTGACCCTGTCACCTTGAAGCAGGAAGTCATTATAGATGTGTCACGGCCAGAAGAACGGTGTCATGGTTTTTGAGAGGGAAAGGAGGGCGGCTGGATGAAGAGGGATGAAGGGAGAATACTTTCCCAGAATCATATCAAATAAACATTTTAAGAAATTAATGAGGACTTGGAGCCCTGAAGAAATATTTGCATTGATTAAGGCTTTATTTTCATATATGCCCCCGGTTTTCACACACTGCCGTCCAAGGTCTCGCTGGCTTAGCGTCTAATTCCGGCTCGCCTGTTCGTGCGCCCAAACACTGGCTCCCATCACTAATGAAACTCCCAGGGCCTGCCTTCCCCTCGCACACTGGATTAGGACTCTGAATCAACAAAAGGCAAAAACAAATGATGAAAAAAGAGAGCAAGATACAGTGAGGGAAAAAAGTATTTGATCCCCTGCTGATTTTGTACGTTTGCCCACTGACAAAGACATGATCAGTCTATAATTTTAATGGTAGGTTTATTTGAATAGTGAGAGACAGAATAACAACAAACAAATCCAGAAAGAATGTTATACATTTATTTGCATTTTAATGAGGGAAATAAGTATTTGACCCCTCTGCAAAACATGACTTAGTACTTGGTGGCAAAACCCTTGTTGGCAATCACAGAGGTCAGACGTTTCTTGTAGTTGGCCACCAGGTTTGCAAACATCTCAGGAGGGATTTTGTTCCACTCCTCTTTGCAGATCTTCTCCAATAATATAATAATAAATAATAATATGCCATTTAGCAGACGCTTTTATCCAAAGCGACTTACAGTCATGCGTGCATAAATTTTTTTGTGTATGGGTGGTCCCGGGGTTCGAACCCACTACCTTGGCGTTACAAGCGCCGTGCTCTACCAGCTCCAAGTCATTAGGGTTTCGAGGCTGACGTTTGGCAACTCGAACCTTCAGCTCCCTCCACAGATTTTCTATGGGATTAAGGTCTGGAGACTGGTTAGGCCACTCCAGGACCTTAATGTGCTTCTTCTTGAGCCACTCCTTTGTTGCCTTGGCCGTGTGTTTTGGGTCATTGTCATGCTGGAATACCCATCCACGACCCATTTTCAATGCCCTGGCTGAGGGAAGGAGGTTCTCACCCAAGATTTGACGGTACATGGCCCCGTCCATCGTCCCTTTGATGCGGTGAAGTTGTCCTGTCCCCTTAGCAGAAAAACACCCCCAAAGCATAATGTTTCCACCTCCATGTTTGACAGTGGGGATGGTGTTCTTGGGGTCATAGGCATCATTCCTCCTCCTCCAAACACGGCGAGTTGAGTTGATGCCAAAGAGCTCGATTTTGGTCTTATCTGACCACAACACTTTCACCCAGTTCTCCTCTGAATCATTCAGATGTTCATTGGCAAACTTCAGATGGCCCTGTATATGTGCTTTCTTGAGCAGGGGGACCTTGCGGGCGCTGCAGGATTTCAGTCCTTCACGGCGTAGTGTGTTACCAATTGTTTTCTTGACTATGGTCCCAGCTGCCTTGAGATTGTTGACAACATCCTCCCGTGTAGTTCTGGGCTGATTCGTCACCGTTCTCATGATCATTGCAACTCCACGAGGTGAGATCTTGCATGGAGCCCCAGTCCGAGGGAGATTGACAGTTATTTAGTGTTTCTTCCATTTGCGAATAATCGCACCAACTGTTGTCACCTTCTCACCAAGCTGCTTGGCGATGGTCTTGTAGCCCATTCCAGCCTTGTGTAGGTCTACAATCTTGTCCCTGACATCCTTGGAGTGCTCTTTGGTCTTGGCCATGGTGGAGAGTTTGGAATCTGATTGATTGATTGCTTCTGTGGACAGGTGTCTTTTATACAGGTAACAAACTGAGATTAGGAGCACTCCCTTTAAGAGTGTGCTCCTAATCTCAGCTCGTTACCTGTATAAAAGACACCTGGGAGCCAGAAATCTTTCTGATTGAGAGGGGGTCAAATACTTATTTCCCTCATTAAAATGCAAATCAATTTATAACATTTTTGACATGCGTTTTTCTGGATTTTTTTGTTGTTATTCTGTCTCTCACTGTTCAAATAAACATACCATAAACATTATAGACTGATCATTTCTTTGTCAGTGTGCAAACGTACAAAATCAGCAGGGGATCAAATACTTTTTTCCCTCACTGTATGTGTTTTTTACTGCCTGCTGTGCTCTGAACACTAATGTAAACTGCCGTTCCATCCCTTCCGCTACCCTGTTAGCATAAACTGCAACAGCTCAGCCTAGCCACAGTGGAGGAGTGAGACTTAGCATAGCAGCAATACAGTGGAGTGTATTTAAGTTAGCCACTGTGGTAGAGTCTTCCTCCACTTCACCTTTTTCTGCTTTGAGTCCCATGCAGTAGATGCTAAGAAACCCGTTTAGCACACTATGCATTGTTAATCCCACACTCTCAGTGGTAGTATGAGATTTACCAGGAAGGCCAGGCTCCCACAGGATGTCCTACTACTCAATGTAACCTTAGCCTCCTGGATGCAGACTGGTAGAATTTCAGTGGGAGTGCCAACAAACTTGTACAAGCACCAAGCAACACATCTCTTAAAATCTCCAAGGACACAAACTACACAAGGAGGACACAAATGTTGATAGACCAGCCTATTGTTTAAGGGTCAAAGGCTTAGGCAGAGTCTACGACCTGAGAAATGTCAAACTAAGTAAATGGAATTTAACAGGCCTGGTGTATTTAGTTTGAAATGCCTCAAGTTTCAGACTTTTCTGAAGACGTTGAGATGACAAACCAGGCCACTCATTTCACTTGAGTGCTTATTCTAAATGGGACAGAAATCTCCTCTGAAAGGAGGAGTAGAAACGATTCTGAAATTCCATCACAGTAAGAATTCGGTTTGACAATGGGACCATTTATTTAAGGTCATGTTAGTTAATTAAATGTGGGTCTATTCAGTCAAATGTATTAATAAAAAAAATTGCCTCCCTCTGTCAATTCTCACTTTATTTCAACAAGCGTATAATGAATTAACAAAATACTTTATAGGCAATTAGAAGTGACTGAGGAGATAGCTTTTGCCAGGCAAATTAGACCTTAATTTGAGACCCAGTCTTGTAGGGAAAGCAGCACAGACATAATAAAAGCACCACGTGTTATATTCAGCAAATGCATCAGCATCCCCCTCGAGGAAGCTAAATAGATGATGAACCTCAATACCAAGTGCCTTGAATGAATGTAACTTTATGTTGTTTGTAGGCCAAACAGAGGTTTCACACTGTGTGTGTATGTTTATGCAATTTTCACTAATTCATGATAAGTTGTGCTAATTCCTAAAGTTATTTTTCATTATTTCAAATGAAATCCCAAGTTTAAGAACATTGGGAAATGGCAGCACTCCAAATGTATTTTTTTAAAGACAAAAAGACGTCACCTCATTATTTTTTGCAGGACAGGCTAATGCATTTCGGCAGTAATGCCTTCATCAGAGCATCAAGAGATATGCCAAAGCCATTGTTGCTTTGTTATGAAATTGTGATTTTATTTTTATTTTTTAAACATTTTTGTCATTTAGCAAACGCTCTTATCCAGAGCAACTAGGGTGAAGTGCCATGCTCAAGGGCACATGGACAGATTTTTCACCTAGTCGGCTCGGAGATTCGAACCAGCTACCTTTCGGTTACTGGCCCAACGCTCTTAACCGCTAGGCTACCTGCCACTTACCTGACCCTCATGTCTCTCTCTCTCTCTCTCTCTCTCTCTCTCTCTCTCTCTCTCTCTCTCTCTCTCTCTCTCTCTCTCTCTCTCTCTCTCTCTCTCTCTCTCTCTCTCTCTCTCTCTCTCTCTCTCTCTCTCTCTCTCTCTCTCTCTCTCTGCTCTCTCTCTCTCTCTCTCTCTCTCTCTCTCTCTCTCTCTCTCTCTCTCTCTCTCTCTCTCTCTCTCTCTCTCTCTCTCTCTCTCTCTCTCTCTCTCTCTCTCTCTCTCTCTCTCTCTCTCTCTCTCTCTCTCTCTCTCTCTCTCTCTCTCTCTCTCTCTCTCTTTCTCTCACAGTGGCTATCATGCTGAAGGATGACTACTTTGTTCGTGGTGCGGGCCTGCCCGGGCGTTTTAAGGCTGAGAAGGTTGAGTTCCACTGGGGCCAGAGCAACGGATCTGAGGGCTCTGAACACAGCATCAACGGCAGGAGGTTCCCAGTGGAGGTGAGAGCGAGGGGGAGTCGTCTGGAGAGATAGAGGGGATTAAAGGACATAGGAAACAAAATGGATTGGAAATATGGGCGAAAGGAGAGTGAATGGGAATATCTGGAGGGGAGAATTCTAGAAAACCCAGTGTATGAATGAGGACCAGTGGGGGTGGGAGTCTGCCTCCTGTCAGGATGGAGAAGAGTAGAGGGAGGTCCCGTATCGATCTGACAGGACATGATGTGAAGGCCAGGGCCCTGGGGTCTGATCAGTGGATGGCCAGTGATGGTCGTTCTCACTCCTAAAGCCTGATTTATCAGTATGGGCGTCTGGTCTGGCACAGCACGCTGCAGCTAAGAGACAGCTTTAGGATCCAGTAAAAATCTCTCAACCCAGCTGCCAAGTGTGTGGTGTCTGTTGTTCTCCGCTGTTTTGATCCCATAGCTACCACATTGTAGCAGTGGGAAGTGCAGATACTCTGTGTGACTGTGTGAGAGCAAAGTCTTGCATCACGCTCATCTCAATGGCCACGTAAGGGTGGATCACTTTTGTCAAGTCAGTGGGCCAGTGTGTTGAATAATGGGGATAAAAAATGTCAGATTTGCACCTACATGTCAACTGCATGAACTTTACAAAAATCATGTGATCAAAGGTCATGAAGTTTTTACAGCAGCCAACTGCAAGTTTCTGCAGTTGCTCTTCACCAACTTCATCCTGTAGCCATCGTCTGCATTGTGGGAGGCTATTGTCAACCAATCATTAGGGTGTTTTTGTTTGACCCATGTGAATGTGATCAAAGTCATGACTGAAACAAGAACCAATTTGCTGCGATTTATGTATACAATGGATATATACAAATAAATGTGATATTTGAGTCTCTTTCTCACTAATTGATTGTAAAATGTACACACATAATATTATATTATGATTTCAGTTTGTGAGTGTGTGATATGGGGGCTAGATGTTTATTTAGAAATGTTAAAGAAAACATTTGATAAACAATGGCATCCCTGCCATGTTAATCTGAGCATTGCTGTTGGAAAACCACATTAGTGTCTGAATTTCGGCTGTCGCAGATGCACCTCCCCCGACTTCACTCCTCAACTTTCGTCTACAGTCGGTTTTTTTAGCCTTACCACTCAACTCGCCCAATATCTGCAGTGCTGTTTGTGGCAACATCATCATGCTGAGTCTATCTCAATGTGACCCGCCAGATTCAGAAGCTTGAAAACCCATTGATAGTTTTTATTTTACTTTTAGTTTGTTTTGAGGTCAAAGATAATAGTGTCAGTATAGTTTTAGTTTTTAAAACGGGTTTTTTAATTATTTAGTTTCAGTTTACTAACTTTTTTTCATGTTTCGTTTTAGTTTCAGTTTTAATTTACTATAATAACCTTAATTTTAAGTATTTCAAATTTATGTTGTCATTTCAGTTTTTTTAATTGGGTGCTTTATCCCTCCAATAAAGTTGATGTGTTGCTTACGAGGCCTTGGAAATTCGTACTGCATCTCATGTTTCACACATTCACTTTTGTGCATTGCGAAACTGATCAATAAAAGGCCGAACTCCCTCTTCTGTTATATTGATGATTTCTTGAATGGTTCAATTTGTATGATTTGCGGTTAAGTCCACTCCGTTGATGTCGGTCCTGATGCCTGCAGAATAGAATGTTCTTTCTAGCCGATAGGCCAGAATGAAAGATTAACTGGATTTGATTAGTTTGGGCTGGTTATTCGTGCGACTTGGTCATGGCCGTAACAACATAATATGATTGATTTATGATTGACATAATTTGAGGACACCGATGTCTGAACCTCTGTAATTTTTTCTAATTTGACAAATAAATACATAATAACAATATATATTTTGTACACAAAGAAAATAAATTATGGGTGAACATCTAAATATTGCTCCCAGTGTTGATCAAAGTTCAGAACGCTTATATTCTTGATCTGACTGAGTTCTAATCTTGCCTGCCTCTTTGCGAACGAGTGGAATCATGAACAGTGGTTTGTTCGTTATGTTCACCTGCATCCCCCTGATTTGCCTCCCGGATTTTCATTTTTAGTAGCACATTCACCACTCTCTCAAACGGCTAACTCCGCCCTCTCGTGGCACAGGCCGAGGGCCTGAGACGTAAAATGAACTACCCCAGCTCGTAGTCGGCTTCACCAGAGAAGTACAGTAGGCAAAACTAGAGATGTTACTGACAGTGTGTTTACGAGATGCCGGACAAAAGGCAATTTTAAAACCCTCCCGCGGCAGAGACTTCTATTGCAGTAACGTTGAAGGGCACTGGGTAGTATTACTTAGCCAGCTGAAGGATGAAGTAAGAAACTAACGTTAAACGGAGCCTACCTCTGCAGGAGCAAAAAATAGGCTACTAAGTTCTCATAATAACTTGACTTTACAGAGAGTAGGCTACTGAGACAGACAGTGATATGGCGCTCAGTGGTGAGGCTGAGGCAGGCTGCAATGCATGCAGGAGGAAGCAGAGGAGACAGAGAGAGAGGAAGCAAGCAGAGAGAGAGGTTAGTATAGTGGTTCCCAAACTTGGGGTCAGGGCCCCATGTGGGATCCCCTGAAAATATCTGTACTAATCTAATCAATATGAACATCTCGACATGGCCTCTTCCCTATAGGCCTAGGCCTACATTAAAATGCAAACAATACAGTTCTAAAAATGTCATACGTTTTTGTTTATATCGGTGGTTGTTCATCTTATCCATTCCCCACCTTTTCTTTACCACTACACCACTGATATTAATACAGAATCGTAAGTAATATTCTAATAATTCATGTGAATGTGATAATACGATAATCTGTGTGCTCCATTGATGTCTGTTTGTGCAGAGCATTATTAGTAATGCCTAGGAATACAAATGTGAATGCTATGTAATTTGATAAAAGAGATATAAGTAAAGAGTTGATGATTTTATGCAGTTCATCATTACAACTGACTGAACTGTGTCAGTGTGAATCATTTCTCATATTTCCGGGGTATAACATTACAATTGTATAGCTAATAGACTATGTGTTTGTAGATTGACTGAGGTGAATGAACCTACAGAAGCCAAGGTGATATTGGCTGGTGTCATTTTTGCTTGTTTTTGCTGTTCTCCAAATAGCATTAACATTTTTTTTTTTGCTTGTATAGAAATGCAGTAAATCAGCTTCAACTTCCTGGGGAATGGTGGGGGCGGGGGGAGACCCACCCCACGGACCTCACTAAAATTCAAACCCTGGTTACGGCCTTTGACTTGGTTGTCTGTGAGAGTGTTACTGTGGTGAATGCTAATGAGTGCTGACAACTCCCCTTGCTCATGTCCTTATCTGTACAGAGAGAGAGAGGGAGGGAGAATAAGAGAAAGGTAGGGGATGGATATAGAGCTGAGGGCACAGTAGAAAGAGAGAGAGAGACTGAGGGAGTGCACAATTAACATTCAGTCAAGGAGGGCGATTGTGTCTAAGAGGTCATTAAATATGTCAGTGGCAGGGCTGTGTGTGTGTGTGTGTGTGTGTGTGTGTGTGTGTGTGTGTGTGTGCGTGCGAGTATGTGTGTGTACCCCATTGCCGTCATGCCTTGCTGTGCTATTGATTATGGATTCCCATCTAATGGCACATGACCTCTTTAATGTCACAGGTGCTGTGCTGATCTGTATTACAGGAGAGTAGAGAGTAGCTCTCTCTCTCTCGCTTTTCTTCTGGTAGGAAAACAGCAGTGTTAATATAAAGTGTTTTTTCATGACAGCCAGCGTTGGTTTTGTTGAATTATTTGGAAGGCAGAAGAATGAGAGTCACTATATTAGATATTAATCCACAGGTACACAGTGGCTTTGTTATTCAACCTGTATGCAATACACTGAGGCACACTGGGTCTCTCTCAATCTTATTTAGATGTACTGTAGCAGGGGATTCCTTCATAAAGGGAAATTGCCAATGACAAAGTTTACAGTGGCTTGCGAAAGTATTCACCCCCCTTGGCATTTTTCCAATTTTGTTACCTTACCACCTGGAATTAAAATTGATTTTTTGGGGGGGTTGTATCATTTGATTTACACAAAATGCCTACCACTTTGAAGATGGTGGTAGGCATGTGGAGCTTTGCAGCTCCTTCAGGGTTGTCTTTGTTCTCTTTGTTGCCTCTCTGTTTAATGCCCTCCTTGCCTTGTCCGTGAGTTTTGGTGGGCGGCCCTCTCTTGGCAGGTTTGTTGTGGTACCATATTCTTTCCATTTTTTAATAATGGATTTAATGGTGCTCCGTGCGATGTTCAAAGTTTCTGATATTTTTTTATAACCCAACCCTGATCTGTACTTCTCCACAACTTTGTCCCTGACCTGTTTGGAGAGCTCCTTGGTCTTAATGGTGCCGCTTGCTTGCTGGTGCCCCTTGCTTAGTGGTGTTGCAGGCTCTGGGGCCTTTCAGAACAGGTGTATACATTTGAAGTCGGAAGGTTACATACACTTAGGTTGGAGTCTTTAAAGCTCGTTTTTCAACCACTCCACAAATTTCTTGATAACAAACTATAGTTTTGGCAAATCGGTTAGGACATCTACTTTGTGCATGACACAAGTAATTTTTCCAACAATTGTTTACAGACAGATTATTTCACTTATAATTCACTGTATCACAATTCCAGTGGGTCAGAAGTTTACATTCACGCGTTCTGTCTCCTAGAGATGAACGTACTTTGGTGCGAAAAGTGCAAATCAATCTCAGAACAACAGCAAAGGACCTTGTGAAGATGCTGGAGGAAACAGATACAAAAGTATCTATATCCGCAGTAAAACGCGTCCTATATCGACATAACCTGAAAGGCCGCTCAGCAAGGAAGAAGCCACTGCTCCAAAACTGCCATAAAACAACTGCACATGGGGACAAAGATCATACTTTTTGGAGAAATGTCCTCTGGTCTGATGAAACAAAAATAGAACTGTTTGGCCATAATGGCCATCGTTATGTTTGGAGGAAAAATGGGGTTGCTTGCAAGCTGAAGAACACCATCCCAAACATGAAGCACGGGGGTGGCAGCATCATGCTGTGGGGGTGTTTTGCTGCAGGAGGAAGGAAAATTGTGTGGATATATTGAAGCAACATCTCAAGACATCAGTCAGGAAGTTAAAGCTTGGTCGCATATGGGTCTTCCAAATGGACAATGACCCCAAGCATACTTCCAAAGTTGTGGCAAAATGGCTTAAGGACAACAAAGTCAAGGTATTGGAGTGGCCATCACAAAGCCCTGACCTCAATCCTATAGAACATATGTGGCCAGAACTGAAAAAGCGCGTGCGAGCAAGGAGGCCTACAAACCTGACTCAGTTACACCAGCTCTGTCAGGAGGAATGAGTCAAAATTCACCCAACTTATTGTGGGAAGCTTGTGGAAGGCTACCCGAAACGTTTGACCCAAGTTAAACAATTTAAAGGCAATGCTACCAAATACGAATTGAGTGTATGTAAACTTCTGACCCACTGGGAATATGATGAAAGAAATAAAAGCTTAAATAAATCATTCTCTCTACTATTATTCTGACATTTCACATTCTTAAAATAAAGTGGTGATCCTGACTGATCTAAGACAGTGTCATGAATTCCGCCGAGGCTGCTCCTCCTCTTTGTTCGGGCAGGCTTCGGCGTTCGTCGTCCCCGGAGTACTAGCTGCTACCGTTTGATGTTCTCTATGTTTGTTTGGTTTTGTCTTGTTGGTGCACCTGTCTCGTATTATGTATTGATTATGTCACCTATAAGTTTCCTTTGGTTTTGTTTGCAGTTGTGTGTTGTTGTACGCCTGTCCGTGTGGTGTATCGTTATTGTGTTCTCGAGTATTTAGTATTTTACGCACTGTTAGCGTAATCGCTCGCCTCCTGTGTTAGAGGCACATTGTTTTTGGTTATTGCCTTTTGACCATTAAAGTCGTTGCGACTAAGCTTCTGTGTCCTGCGCCTGACTCCAACACCGCATCCACATCAGCCTTGAAAGAACAACACACCATACTATGGAGTCAGCAGGAGCAGCGGCGTCGACCGAGTCGCTGGAGGATCGGGTCAGCTGCCAGGACGCCAGGATCCAGCAACTTGGCTCCGCCATGCAGGAGGTGATGAACACCCTGCGCCGATGGGAAAGGGGAGGCGTGCCCACACCTCCTCCTACATTACCACCACCATCGGCCAGCCCCACCAGACCAGCTCCGGAATCCAGTGGGATCCGGCTCTCGCTCCCGAGGGCGTATGATGGCACCGCAGCCGGGTGTCAGGGGTTCCTCCTTCAGGTGGAACTCTACCTGGCCACCATACACCCGGCGCCCTCGGGATACGAGAGCGTTTCCGCCCTCATCTCCTGTCTCTCCGGCAAGGCGTTGGAGTCGGCCTTCGCCGAATGGAGGGGAATAGACGCCGCCACCATCAGCTACGCGGAGTTCTCCCGCCGCTTCAGGGCTGTTTTCGAACACCCTCCTGAGGGTAAAGCGGCGGGGGATCGTCTGTTCCACCTCTGACAGGGGAAGAGGAGCGCACAGGAGTTCGCCCTGGATTTTCGGACTCTAGCGGCGGATGCGGGGTGGAATGAGAGGGCCCTCATCGACCACTATCGGTGTAGCCTGCGTGAGGACGTTCGTCGAGAGCTGGCCTGCAGGGACACCAACCTGTCCTTCGACCAGCTAGTGGACATGTCCATCCGTCTGGATACCCTGCTGGCCACCCGCGGACGTCCCGAGTTGGGGCCGTCCATTCCATCCCCCAGCACCTCCGAGCCGAGCCCTATGGAGCTCGGGGGTGCTGGCGCTAGAGAGAGAAGGAGAGAGAACCCGAGGGGGGCCGTCCCCTGCACCAGCTGTGGCCGTGGAGGACACACTGCGGCTAGGTGCTGGGGAGGGTCTCCAGGGAATCGGGGCAACAGGTCGCGCACTGGGGAGTCATTTCAGGTGAGTAGGCGCCCCACTCTCCCAGAGCACTCTGTTGTTCACGTGTGTATACCTGTGGTATTTCCTCAGGTTGCATCTCATTCCCAGCATAAGGCGCTAGTCGATTCAGGCGCAGCTGGTAATTTTATTGATCGGAAATGTTGTTCTGAGTTAGGGATTCCCCTCCTGCCCGTTGATGCACCCTTTCCTGTCCATGCCCTAGATATCCTCCCGTTGGGATCTGGGTTGATTAGGGAGGTCACAGCGCCACTAAAGATGAAGACGCAGCGGGGTCATGAGGAGATTATTCAATTGTATCTAATTGACTCCCCTGCGTATCCCGTGGTGCTGGGGCTTCCTTGGTTAATCACCCATGACCCCACCATTTCGTGGCAACAGAGGGCTCTCAAGGAATAGTCTGGCCAGTGTGTTGGGCGATGTTTAGGTGTTTCCGTTGGGGCGACCACGGTGGAGAGTCCGAACCAAGTGCCCGCAATGTACATTCCCCCTGAGTATGAGGATTTGGCACTCGTGTTCAGCAAGACGAGGGCGACGCGATTGCCACCTCATAGACAGGGAGATTGTGCGATAAACCTCCAGACAGGTGCGGCACTCCCGCGGAGCCATGTGTATCCTCTGTCTCAAGAGGAGACGGCGGCTATGGAGACATACATAGCTGAGTTCCTGAGACAAGGATACATACGGCCCTCCACTTCCCCTGCGTCCTCGAGTTTCTTTTTTGTGAAGAAGAAGGATGGAGGGTTGCGCCCGTGTATTGATTACCGTAGTCTCAATCAGATCACTGTGAAATACAGTTACCCTCTTCCTCTGATTGCGAGTATGACTGAATCATTACGCGGAGCGCGTTTCTTCACAAAACTGGATCTCAGGAGCGCTTATAACTTGGTGCGCATTAGGGAGGGAGATGAATGGAAGACGGCATTTAGTACCACCTCAGGTCATTATGAGTATCTTGTCATGCCATACGGGTTAATGAATGCTCCTTCAGTCTTCCAATCATTTGTGGACGAGATCTTCCTGGACCTGCATGGGCAGGGAGTGGTAGTGTACATTGACGACATCCTAGTGTACTCTGCTACACGAGCCGAGCATGTAGCCCTGGTGCGCCGAGTGTTGGGTAGGCTGTTGGAGCATGACTTGTATGTCAAGGCAGAGAAATGTCTGTTTTTCCAGGAGTCCATCTCCTTCTTGGGTCATCGGTTGTCAGCGTCAGGGGTGAAGATGGAGATTGACCGTGTGTCAGCCGTGCGTAACTGGCAAACCCCAACCACTGTTAAAGAGGTGCAGCAGTTTTGGGGTTTTGCCAATTACTACCGGAGGTTTATCCGGGGTTTTGGACAGGTGGCAGCTCCCATTACTTCCCTGCTGAAGGGGGGCCCGGTGCGTTTGCAGTGGCCGGCTGAAGCGGACAGGGTGTTTTGTAAACTGAAGGACCTGTTCACTTCGGCTCCGGTGCTGGCGCACCCGGACCCCGCTTTAGCGTTCCAGGTAGAGGTGGACGCGTCAGAGGCCGGTATTGAGGCAGTACTGTCGCAACGCTCCGGCACGGCTCCTAAACTCCGTCCCTGCGCTTTTTATTCTAAAAAGCTCAGCCCGGCGGAACGTAATTATGACGTAGAGGACAGGGAGCTGTTAGCCGTGGTTCAAGCCCTAAAGGTGTGGAGGCATTGGCTTGAGGGGGCTCAACACCCTTTTCTCATTCTGACTGACCATCGTAACCTGGAGTACATCCGGGCAGCTAGGAGATTGAACCCTCGTCAGGCTAGGTGGAACATGTTTCTGACCCGGTTCGTTTTTAAGATCACTTACATCCCAGGGTCCCAGAACGGTAAGGCAGACGCCCTGTCCCGGCGGTATGACACAGAGGAGAGGTCCATTGAGCCCACTCCCATACTGCCGGAGTCTTGTCTGGTGGCACCGGTGGTATGGGAGGTCGATGCGGAAATTGAGCGGGCGTTACGCACCGACCCTACTCCCCCAGAGTGTCCAGTGGGTCGGACGTACGTGTCGCTCGAGGTCCGTGATCGTCTCATTTATTGGGCTCATACGTCACCCTCCTCTGGACATCCAGGTATTGGCCGGACAGTGCACTGCCTTAGTGTTAAGAACTGGTGGCCAACATTGGCTAGGGACGTGAGGGTTTATGTCTCCTCCTGCTCGGTGTGCGCTCAGTGTAAGGCGCCTAGACACCTGCCCAGGGGGAAGTTACAACCCCTGCCCGTTCCACAACGGCTGTGGTCTCACCTCTCGGTGGACTTTGTCACGGACCTTCCCCCCTCTCAGGGGAATACCACTATTCTGGTCGTTGTGGATCGGTTCTCTAAGGCCTGTCGTCTCATTCCCATGCCGGGTCTCCCTACTGCCCTACAGACCGCTGAGGCTTTGTTCACCCACGTCTTTCGGCACTACGGGGTTCCCGAGGATATAGTGTCTGATCGGGGTCCCCAATTCACCTCTAGAGTCTGGAGGGCGTTCATGGAACGATTGGGGGTCTCGGTTAGCCTTACCTCGGGTTACCACCCGGAGAGTAATGGGCAGGTGGAGAGAGTTAACCAGGATGTGGGTAGGTTTCTGAGATCATATTGCCAGGGCCGGCAGGAGGAGTGGTCGGGGTATATCCCCTGGGCAGAGATGGCTCAGAACTCTCTTCGCCACTCCTCTACTAACCTAACCCCTTTCCAGTGCGTGTTGGGGTATCAGCCGGTTCTGGCACCATGGCATCAGAGCCAGATCGAGGCTCCTGCGGTGGATGAGTGGTTTCGGCGCTCGGAGGAGACGTGGAACGCTGCACACGTACATCTGCAGCGGGCCATCCGCAGGCAGAAGGCGAGCGCCGATCTCCACCGCAGTGAGGGTCCAGTATACGCCCCTGGAGATCGAGTCTGGCTCTCGACTCGAAACCTGCCCCTTCGCATGCCCTGCCGGAAGCTTGGCCGGCGGTTTGTGGGGCCATTTAAAGTCCTGAGGAGATTGAACGAGGTGTGTTACAAGTTACAACTGCCTAATGATTATCACATTAACCCCTCGTTCCATGTGTCTCTTCTCAGGCCGGTGGTAGCTGGTCCACTCCAGGAGTGTGAGATAAGAGAGACCCCTCCGCCCCCACTGGACATCGAGGGGGCTCCGGCGTACTCAGTCCGGTCCATCGTGGATTCGAGACGTCGGATGGGGGTCTACAATATCTCGTGGAGTGGGAGGGGTACGGTCCGGAGGAACGGTGCTGGGTGCCTAGGAGGGACATTCTAGATCCATCCCTCCTGACTGAGTTCCACCGGAGTCATCCTACGCGCCCTGCTCCACGTCCTCCTGGCCGTCCCCGAGGCCGGGGTCGGCGCACGGCTGGAGCCGCGCGTCAAGGGGGGGGTACTGTCACGAATTCCGCCGAGGCTGCTCCTCCTCCTTGTTCGGGCAGGCTTCGGCGTTCGTCGTCCCCGGAGTACTAGCTGCTACCGTTTGATGTTCTCTATGTTTGTTTGGTTTTGTCTTGTTGGTGCACCTGTCTCGTATTATATATTGATTATGTCACCTATACGTTTCCTTTGGTTTTGTTTGCAGTTGTGTGTTGTTGTACGCCTGTCCGTGTGGTGTATCGTTATTGTGTTCTCGAGTATTTAGTATTTTACGCACTGTTAGCGTAATCGCTCGCCTCCTGTGTTAGAGGCACGTTGTTTTTGGTTATTGCCTTTTGACCATTAAAGTTGTTGCGACTAAGTTTCTGTGTCCTGCGCCTGACTCCAACACCGCATCCACATCAGCCTTGACAGACAGGGACTTTTTAATAGGATTAAATGTCAGGAATTGTGAAAAACTGAGTTTAAAAGTATTTGGCTAAGGTGTAAGTAAACTTCCGACTTCAACTGTATGTACAGATCATGTAACACTTAGATTGCACACAGGTGGACTTTATTTAACTAAATATGTGAATTCTGAAGGTAATTGGTTGCACCAGATCTTATTTAGGGGCTTCATAGCAAAGGGGGTGAATACATATGCACGCACCACTTTTCAGTTATTTATTTTTCAGAATTTATTGAAACAAGTTATTTTTTTCATTTCACTTCACCAATTTGGACTATTTTGTGTATGTCCATTACATGAAATTCAAACAAAAATCCATTTAAATTGCATGTTGTAATTTCTTTCATTATTTAAATCTGTCTCAGTGTGCCCCTATATACTCAGCCCATTTAAAATTATCTATTTTGATCTTCATTATGTATAACCCAATATTTTTATTCCACTGCCCATTTTGAACATTACAGAAATGCTAACCCCCTAGTGATTCTTCAATGCATTACAAGAGATGGCTGTCTGTGATAAGAGTATGAAGAAAAGAGAACCCTCAGACTGAGGCAGACAGGGCTCTCAATTTCAAGGAGAAAGACACTTCCCCAGCAACAGAGAAAACCAACCCCATTGACACAAAGCCTGACAAATTATTAAGAGAAGTACTTGTAGCTGATTATACGCATCTGTGGTGATCACGCCTTCTTCCACTTCCCCTCCTTTTCCCCCTCTCTTTTTTCCCTAAGTAAATGTAACCACTCTCACATAGTGTGTGTGTGTGTGTGTGCGCGCGCGTGTGTGTGTGTGTGTGTGTGTGTGTGAGGGGTCCTTTAAGTAGCACTCTATCCAATGGAATGAGAGATCATCTGGGCTGTAAGAGGCATGTAAGCTCTGACCACTTAAGGGAGGTCATTTCTGTGAGGTCATTTCTGTTGTTCCACTTTCAGATAGTATGACAGGTGTCAAAGAGAAAAAGACAGAGGGAAAGAAAGAAAGACATGTTAAACATGCTACTCATATACAGCACACTCTAAAAGCCTTTATGAACAGTAATGCTAGTATGCTTAGTGCTAACAGAGAGACAGACTAAAGCCTGTACTGTAGCTGTGGCCAGATGTCCTTGGTGACTGTCACTAACAGACCCTGGTTGGTCTGAGCCCTCTCCTATGAATTCTCATGAGGCCACTGCTGTCAACACAGAGGAGATTTGCTGCAAAATGCCACTTTAATTTCTTAAAGTCCTCTTGATTTATGATTTATGTTAACAAGCCTTGCCATTTAGTAATTGTTCTCTAATAAGCTTGTGATTAAGTGGGGGACTGCTGCGTTCCTACCTGCTGTTTTAACTGTAAAACACTGCTTAATATGCAAAGCACAGCCAGGCAGGCATGAAGCACAGCTCGTCATCTGTGTCCATCAACCATGGTGTGTTACCCTGCTCATACTGTACAACAATCATATTCTCATACCACAATCACATCCCCACCCTCAGTCTCTGAATGGATTCCGGAAAGATTTGGCTTCAATGATTTATAAATGATTTATGCTGGATATGGACTGTATTTATTTGATTGTAGGAAGCTTAACTTCATCAGGGTCATCTTCAGGATACATTGATGTGACACTCTGGCTCCACGGACCTTGATATTTGAGCCAGGGTTGTTTAGTTTCATTGTTTGGGTGTATTTCTATGTTGGGGATTTCTGGTTGTGCATTTTCTATGTTTGGTTAATTGTTCTTGATTAGTCGTATGACTCCCAATCGGAGGTAACGAGTGTCAGCTGTCGGCTCGTTATCTCTGATTGGGAGCCATATATATTCTGTGTGTTTTCTCCTTTGTGTTGTGGGTTATTGTTTCTTTGTTGCTGTTAGTAGTATTCAGTATAGAACTTCACGGATCGTCATTTGTTGTTTTCTTCGTGGTTGCTTTAAGTTAATAAAGTCATCATGTTCACTCGCAACGCTGCGCATTGGTCTCCTCCTTCAGACGATCGTGACAGAATAACCCACCAAAAAAGGACCAAGCAGCGCGTCCAGGAGCAAGGGGTCTGGACACAGGAGTTAGGGATGCCTCCTAAGGACTTTTGGACATGGGAGGAGATTCGGGCTGGAAAGGGTCCTTGGGCACAACCGGAGGAACATCATCGCCCTCGTGAAGAGCTGGAGGCAGCTGCAGCCGAGAGGAGGTGGTCTGAGGAGGAATATCACCGCCCTCGTGAAGAGCTGGAGGCAGCTGCAGCCGAGAGGAGGTGGTATGAAGAGGAAGCGCGGAGTCGAGGCTGGAAGCCCGTGGTTACTCCCCAAAACATTTTTGGGGGGGGGCACATGGCTTGGGCGCCTGGGCAGCAGGAGGCTGCCACAGGGAGAAAAGGAGAGAGGGCTATCGGATTACGGGAGCCATTGGCGAGTAGAGGGAGGGAAGTTGTTGTGGCACGGCATGAGAGACTGAAGTGTGTTCCCAGTCTGGTCCGGTCCGTTCTTGATCCCCAGTTAAGGCCAGTGGTGGGTGTTCCCGGTACGGTCCGGCCTGTTCCTACTCCACGCACCAGGTCCACGATGTGCGTCGCCAGCCGGCCTGAACTGCCCGTCTGCCCAACGCTGTCTGAACTGCCCGTCTGCCCAACGCCGTCTGAACTGCCCGTCTGCCCAACGCCGTCTGAACTGCCCGTCTGCCCAACGCCGTCTGAACTGTCCGTCTGCCCAACGCCGTCTGAACTGCCCGTCTGTACTGAGCCTACAAAGCCGCCCGTCTGCCATGAGCCTTCAGAGCCGTCCGCCAGACCGGAGCCGCTAGAGCTCTCCGCCAGACAGGATCAGCCAGAGCCTTCCGCCAGACAGGATCAGCCAGAGCCTTCCGCCAGACAGGATCAGCCAGAGCCTTCCGCCAGACAGGATCAGCCAGAGCCTTCCGCCAGACAGGAGCAGCCAGAGCCTTCCGTCAGACAGGAGCAGCCAGAGCCTTCCGCCAGACGGGATCAGCCAGAGCCTTCCGCCAGCCATGAGCGGCCAGACCCGTCAGCCAGCCATGAGCAGCCAGACCCGTCAGCCAGCCATGAGCAGCCAGATCCGTCAGCCAGCCATGAGCAGCCAGATCCGTCAGCCAGCCATGAGCAGCCAGACCCGTCAGCCAGCCATGAGCAGCCAGATCCGTCAGCCAGCCGCGAGCAGCCAGATCCGTCAGCCAGCCGCGAGCAGCCAGACCCGTCAGCCAGCCATGAGCAGCCAGACCCGTCAGCCAGCCATGAGCAGCCAGACCCGTCAGCCAGCCATGAGCAGCCAGATCCGTCAGCCAGCCATGAGCAGCCAGATCCGTCAGCCAGCCATGAGCAGCCAGATCCGTCAGCCAGCCATGAGCAGCCAGATCCGTCAGCCAGCCATGAGCAGCCAGATCCGTCAGCCAGCCACGAGCAGCCAGATCCGTCAGCCAGCCACGAGCAGCCAGATCCGTCAGCCAGCCATGAGCAGCCAGATCCGTCAGCCAGCCATGAGCAGCCAGATCCGTCAGCCAGCCATGAGCAGCCAGACCCGTCAGCCAGCCATGAGCAGCCAGATCCGTCAGCCAGCCATGAGCAGCCAGATCCGTCAGCCAGCCATGAGCAGCCAGATCCGTCAGCCAGCCATGAGCAGCCAGATCCGTCAGCCCGCCAGGATCCGCCAGATCCGTCAGCCAGCCAGGATCCGCCAGAGCCGTCTAGCCAGGATCCGCCAGAGCCGTCCCGCCAGGATCCGCCAGAGCCGTCCCGCCAGGATCAGCCAGAGCCGTCCCGCCAGGATCCGCCAGAGCCAGCCAGCCAGGATCCGCCATCTAGTCAGGTACTGCCCCTTAGCCCGGTGCTGCCCCTTAGTCCGGTGCTGCCCCTGAGCCCGGTGCTGCCCCTTAGTCCTGTACTGCCCTTTAGTCCGGTACTGCCCCGTAGTCCGGTGCTGCCCCGTAGTCCGGTGCTGTCCCTTAGCCCGGTGCTGCCCCTTATCCCGGTGCTGCCCCTTAGGCCGATGCTGCCCCTTAGTCCGGGGTTGCCCCTTAGTCCAGGTGGGGTTAGGTGGAGGGTGGTCATTGGGAGGCTACCGAAGCAGGTTGTGACTGTGGTGGGGTGGGGACCACGACCTGGGCCAGAGCCGCCACCAGGGACAGACGCCCACCCAGACCCTCCCCGAGACTGTATGCTGGTGCGCCCGGAGGTCGCACCTTTAGGGGGGGGTAATGTGACACTCTGGCTCCACGGACCTTGATATTTGAGCCAGGGTTGTTTAGTTTCATTGTTTGGGTGTATTTCTATGTTGGGGATTTCTGGTTGTGCATTTTCTATGTTTGGTTAATTGTTCTTGATTAGTCGTATGACTCCCAATCGGAGGTAACGAGTGTCAGCTGTCGGCTCGTTATCTCTGATTGGGAGCCATATATATTCTGTGTGTTTTCTCCTTTGTGTTGTGGGTTATTGTTTCTTTGTTGCTGTTAGTAGTATTCAGTATAGAACTTCACGGATCGTCATTTGTTGTTTTCTTCGTGGTTGCTTTAAGTTAATAAAGTCATCATGTTCACTCGCAACGCTGCGCATTGGTCTCCTCCTTCAGACGATCGTGACAATTGAATGCTATAGGAATGTGTTGGGGTATCATGGAAAGGATGACACATCATCACAACAGAAATCAAACTCAGTTTAGCATAATGTCAGAATGACCTCACATCAGGTTATTGCAGTATCATTCCTTGCAGGGACATCTCTCTGAAACTCTCTGTTTACAGTGTCAGAGAGGAAGTCTTCCCACTTTATCACACATCTGCTCCCGTGTTCTAAGGTGGTGATAGGAGAATGTTCCAGCTCTATTTCTCCATGCCCTCTTGACACCCTGGAGCAGGTGATTTCACTGCTCTCTCAGTCTTTCCATTCTGTCCAGCCTAAAGGCATCCACATGATTCCCAGCCGAAACTGTTCGGAAGAGTTTGTGCATATATTATGATGACATTTTGTGATATTTTAGTTTGTTTTGGACTTCGGTAAGTTTTTTTCCGGTTGTTCGGCTACACAAAAAAAAATATTGAGGCAAGCCGAAGTCGTTAGCCGAAGTCGTTAGCCGAAGTCGTTAGCCGAAGTCGTTAGCCGAAGTCTACGCCCCTTCGTTGGTGATTCGTCAACAGTAGGGATTCTTCAGTAGTCTTTGTTGTCATTCAACGAGAGACGATTTTTTAATTTAGAAATACTGCACCAAACATCTAAGTTAGATTTAAAATTGTGTGACTAAGATCTCCTCGGCAAAAACGTCAAAATCATATTTCTTGAGTTATCTTAGATTAATTCTGACTATTTTAAGGAAGTGTATACTGGCTACGGCATCTCAAGATGGACAACAGCACTATTGCCGCTTTTTTCTCTTTTTTGATGCGAATGTATTTTAAGGGAGTATGCGAGCATACTCGTTCGGTTCACCTAGCCGACTTCGGCTATCTGCCAGCCGAACTGAAGCCTTCTGATGCCTTAACCTGGCCTCTTCCTCCTCCTTCCACCACCCTTTCCCTTTCCCCCTACTCCTCCTTCTCCTCCATGCTCCTGCCCCCCTCCCCCCTCCCCCCACCTCCTCCTCCTCCTCCCCGGCTGGCATGCTCGTTCTGTTGTTAAGGACACTTCCAGGTCTTGACAACACAGACGCCTATGGTGCTGTGCATGGCTATTTAATGATTTAGCTTTGCGTTTGTGTGTGCGCATGTGTGGGTTTAGGGGATACAATCAAACAAATAGTGTTCAAAGTCTATGCCAGGCTAGAGAAGTTGCAATCTGCTGTCTGTGTAGTGTACAGTCAGAGGGATGAGTGGCATGGCAATCAAAACATGTCAGGGAGAGGAAGGAAGCTCAACAACATGTCGCTGGCTCAAAGAGCGTCCAAGGAGAAAATAAAGAACAAATTGATTTATTGTTGAGAGAGAAGAGAGGGTAAAGGATAGAAAAGAACAGTCATCTTAGAGATATGGTTTTAGTGGACTTTGAGAGGAGGTTTTACAGCAAAGTCATAATATTATCATTTTCAATGATTGGTCTATTTTGTGTTGGATTCAGAGAGGGGAAATATTGTGGAGTGGTATTTTTATTAATTAATTTTATTTCACCTTTATTTAACCAGGTAAGCCAGTTGAGAACAAGTTCTCATTTACAACTGCGACCTGGCCAAGATAAAGCAAAGCAGTGCGATAAAAACAACAACACGGAGTTACATATGGGATAAACAAAACGTACAGTCAATAACACAATAGAAAATCTATATACAGTGTGTACAAATGTAGTAAGTTATAGAGGTAAGGCAATAAATAGGCCATAGTGCACAATAATTACAATTAGGTATACTTATGTATTGTCATGTTGGGCCTCTCACTCTTTCTCTTTTTGTATTCCTCTTCTTCTCTATTTCTCTTCTATTTGTCTCTCTCTCTCTCTCACACACTATTTCTATATCTCTCTCTGTCTCACCCCCTCTCTCTCGCTCTGTCTCTGTCTCTCTCTGTCTCACCCCCTCTCTCTCGCTCTCCCTCTCTCTCCCTCTCTCTCCCTCTCTCTCCCTCTCTCTCCGTCTCTCCCTCTCCCTCTCTCTCTCTCTCTCTCTCTCTCTCTCTCTCTCTCTCTCTCTCTCTCTCTCCCTCTCTGTCTCTCCCTCTCTCTCTCCCTCTCTCTCCCTCTCTCTCTGTCTCTCCATCTCTCTCTCTGTCTCTCCCTCTCTCTCCCTCTCTCTCTCTCTCTCTCTCTCTCTCTCTCTCTCTCTGTCTCTCTCTGTCTCTGTCTCTCCCTCTCTCTCCCCTCTCTCTCTCTCTCTCTCTCTCTCTCTCTCTCTCTCTCTCTCTCTCTCTCTCTCTCTCTCTCTCTCTCTCTCTCTCTCTCTCTCTCTCTCTGTCTCTCTGTCTCTCTGTCTCTCCCTCTCTCTCTCTCTCTCTCTCTCTCTCTCTCTCTCTCTCTGTCTCTCTCTGTCTCACCCCCTCTCTCTCGCTGTCTCTCCCTCTCTCTCCCTCTCTCTCCCTCTCTCTCCCTCTCTCTCCCTCTCTCTCCCTCTCTCTCCGTCTCTCTCTCTCTCTCTCTCTCTCTCTCTCTCTCTCTCTCTCTCTCTCTCTCTCTCTCTCTCTCTCTCTCCCCTCTCTCTCTGTCTCTCCATCTCTCTCTCTGTCTCTCCCTCTCTCTCCCTCTCTCTCTCTTCCCCCTCTCTCTCTCTCTCTCTCTCTCTCTCTGTCTCTCTCTGTCTCTGTCTCTCCCTCTCTCTCTCTCTCTCTCTCTCTCTCTCTCTCTCTCTCTCTCTCTCTCTCTCTCTCTCTCTCTCTCTCTCTCTCTCTCTCTCTCTCTCTCTCTCTCTCTCTCTCTCTCTCTCTCACTCTCACTCCCTTTCTTGGCAGCTACATTCCATTAAACCTTCAAAGATAACTGATGACTGCCATACCGAGCTCCTTTTTTAAATGTATTTCTCTATTTTATTTATGATTGGCCTCCCTCTGGATAGGTAGGCGTACGATTTCTAACATAATGTTATATTTCCTGGCCTGTCCTCAATGACACCAAAAAACACAGCCATTCTTTAAAAGTCCAATGCTACCTAGAGGGCAAATAGATGTTGTCCCAGTTCTGGGCTGGCTTGATACTATTCTTAATAATCTCGTTGCCGATACAGGCTGCCTTTTGTTTTCTCAAAAGCAATATTTTCCAGATTTTATGAAAAAGCAATACTCCCGAAATTGAAAAAGGAGGGACTGACATTCTAACATTTCTCATGTAATGTATTTTGGGGTTTTAAGATAGATTGCAAAGGGCTCCACACACCAAACGTTTAATATCCCAGCTATAGCATCTCGTCCTGTATTATATACCTGCTTTTAAAGCCATTGTAGTGAGGGAGACTAGAGGTAGCTTTGGTGCCACAGGTGTCTATAGTAGGCTACACATGATCTTTTTGATGGACATCCATTTGTGAGAAATAAGCAGAGCCAGGTCTTAACCACTAATGGAGTGCTCAGCCAGGTACTAAACCCCATGGAGAGCTCTGGTAGTGTGAATCACAGCATCAAAACAGCTCCTTGATGTGCTTTCTCTCAGCTAGGACACAGAGTGAAGCACATCCTGTCTGTCTGTATGTCTGTCATTGGTTCCTTCCCAGCACAAAGGCTTGTGATTCAGCCTCAGATCTTCCATGGTCCCAAGGGGTAATATCACAGAGCCCTTTCCAGTCTTGTTGCACCTCGGGAGGGACACAGCTCCACCGTCCCTCCCCTCCCTTCTGATGGAACTCTATCCCTCTCAGTATCCACTTCAAAGTGGAAGAACACAGAGGCTACTGTGTTTTTGCTGTCAGACCGAACATTACAAGACTTAGGATGGACACGTGTATGATACATGTGAGCAGATATGCCTCCAAACAGATCATATGGAACACAATCTCTTGTGTTCCATATGTCTACTACATTATAAGGCTTTGAAACCAATGGTTTCTGTATTAGCTCTCTGTCAGCGATCAAGCTCATTAGATATTTGATTAGACTTTTTATCTTGTAGCACTCCAAGTCACTGTTTTCACTCTTTGAAGGAAGCGTGTTTGTTTTTGTCAAGCTCAAGTAGGCCACAATCTCTTTCTTAATGAGCCAGATTGTCCACATTAATATTTCAGTCCTATTTGCAGAGACAATACACACACACACATACACACACACACTCCCCTAACAGTGGTGTAATTTGCAGACCATGGGAGACACCACCACGTCTCGTTCTCTCTCTCATTATCAGACTCCCCAGTCTCTATCAGCCTCATTATCTATCAAAACAACTCAAAACTAGGGGACAATTCACAAACACTCTCTCCACTCTCTCTTGCCCTCCCTCTTTCCGTCTGTCTCCCCCACTCTTTTGCTCCCTCTTCCCAGCACTCTTTCTCTGTCTCCTCCCCCCTGTCTTGCTGGGCCCTGGGCTGACATAGCATTGTCACAGAAGTAAACATGATCTTGAATCTCAGCATGCTGGCTGCTGAGTCATCTCAGTGTAGAGCAGGATAGGGAGGAGCTGCCATATACAGAACATACAGTACACACAGGTGCACAACCATGATTAATATTCCATCCACAGTTTGGCAGATAAATCACACTCAGGCCTCACTGCGTTTTGTCTTTTCAGCATTTAAGCCGTGCTCTGAGTAAACATTCCACCTGTGTATACGGCAGACATACTTGGTGTAGCTGACATGGCCATGTTCTCCTCTTCTTTCCCCTCTCTCTTCTTCCTCCTTTCCTCTCCTCTCTCCTCAGTCTTTAGAACAGTGGTATTCAAACTTTTTAAGCGGGGACCGTATTTTTTTCCACCAGGATTTCTGGGGACCCCGTTTTTTTCCCCCAAGACTTTCTCGCGACCCCACCCCAAATCTAATGACACAACCTTAAAATCGGTCAATTTAGATTTTTACATCAACAAATAACCTTAAATTCATAGCAAAATTAATCTCTTATCAAAATGAAAAGAAACTAATTAATATATTTACTTAATAAAATTATCTTTCTCAAAAATGTTTGTGTATTGTCCCATACATTAAGCTGTACTCTTAATTTTTTGTTCCTAATATTAGTTTTTCTTGTTTTATTTATTTTGGCGACCCCACTGCAGTTCCCCCAGTGGGGTCGTGAACCCGACTTTGAATACCACTGCTTTATAAGCTCCATGGCCCCTCTCTCATTGGGATTCTGAGCCTGTGTGGTGTTATTTAAGCAATAAGGCCAGAGGGGGTGTGGTATATGGCCAATATACCACGGCTAAGGGCTGTTCTTATGCACGACACAACGTGGAGTGCCTGGACACAGTCCTTAGCCATGGTATATTGGCCATATATCACAAACCCCCGAGGTGCCTTATTGCTATTATAAACTAGTTACCAACGTAATTAGAGCAGTAAAACAAAATGTTTTGTCATACCCGTGGTATACGGTCTGATATACCATGGCTGTCAGCCAATCAGCATTCAGGGCTCGAACCACCCAGTTTATAATACCAATTATATTAAGGGTGTCAAGCGCTATATGCCTGGAATGTGCCTTTAGCTGCTCACACATATTCCTTTCTCTCTCCTGGTGGTCCGTAAAGTCTATAAAACATTTTCAGATGTGTCTGTAGGATTCACATGAGGTGCTATCCCCTCTGTCAGGAGCAAATACTTGAATTGGCTCATTTGTGCTGGAGAAATTGGAAAATTGGACTGTGCTGTCTGACACAAGCAGAGGGAGAAAAAGTTGTAGAGATTGAGGGGTGGAGAAGAGGGGAGGGAGAACATGTGCGTGCGTGAGTGTGTTGGCTGAATAGTCCCCTGTAGCTCAGTTGGTAGAGCATGGCGCTTGCAACGCCAGGGTTGTGGGTTCGTTTCCCACGGGGGGCCAGTATGAAAATGTATGCACTCACTAACTGTAAGTCGCTCTGGATAAGAGCGTCTGCTAAATGACTAAAATGTAAATGTAATGAATAGATGGGAAATCTTTGGGAAGCCAGGGGCTCTGGTCACTCGTTTATCTGCCTCCTTCCTTCACGTTGATGGCTGTTGTTCTAAAGGGATAAAGTGTGGCGGTGGATAAACGCAGCCTGTCAGTCAAAGCCAGCATAGTGAGGGATGGAGGCGCCAGGCCAATATAGCACTCTCTACACCCCTGAGAGGCCACACAGAGGATCTAGAATCATGATACATCAACATGCCACCTGCATAGGTCTCATGATTAATCACATAGACCCATTCATGTTTGGGTAATGTTTTCCTTCCTCTCATGCAAGATATTAATATATGTAGAGTACAGAGTCCAGGTGGACCTTCTCACTTCAGCAAACAAAGGAAAGGAGGGGTGCTCAACAACAATGACAACAGTGGAGGCTGGTGGGAGGAGCTATAGGAGGACAGGCTCATTTTAATAGCTGGAATGGAATCAATGGAACAGAGTCAAACGTGGTTTCCATATGTTTGATCTGTTTGATACTGTTCCATTAATTCCATTCCAACCATTACAATGGGCCCATCCTCCTATAGCCCCTCCCACCAGCCTCCACTGAATGACAAAAATCATGAGAAGCGCTTACTAAGAAAAAATTCCAAAATGAAGAAAGGAGTTGGAGCACTCAACAAAAAAATCATAGATTTATTTATTTTAGCTCATTTTAATCCATTGTACAGGATGCGAACAGGTGACTAACATTTCGACGTCAAGCTGACGTCTTCCTCAGAGTGACCTCACCACAGCGTATCGCTGCAGAATGGTGTGGTAGCCATGCTGGTTAAGTGTGCCTTGAATTCTAAATAAATCACAGTCAGTGTCAGCAGCAAAGCACCCCCATACCATAACACCTCCTCCTCCATGCTTTACGGTGGGAACTACACATGCGGAGATCATCCGTTCACCCACACCGCGTCTCATAAAGACACAGCAGTTTGAACCAAAAATCTCACATTTGGACTCCAGACCAAAGGACAAATCTCCACCAGTCTAATGTCAATTGCTCTTGTTTCTTGGCCCAAGCAGGTCTCTTCTTCTTATTGGTGTCCTTTAGTAGTGGTTTCTTTGCAGCAATTCGACCATGAAGGCCTGATTCACACAGTCCCCTCTGAACAGTTGATGTTGAGATGTGTTACTTGAACTCTGTGAAGCATTTATTTGGGCTGCAATTTCTGAGGCTGGTAACTCTAATGAACTTATCCTCTGCAGCAAAGGTAACTCTGTGTCTTCCATTCCTGTGGCGGTCCTCATGAGAGTCAGTTTCATCATAGCGCTTGATGGTTTTTGCGACTGCAGTTGAAGAAACGTTCAAAGTTCTTTACATTTTCCAGATTAACTGACCTTCATGTCTTAAAGTAATGATGGACTGTAATTTCTCTTTGCTTATTTGAGCTGTTCTTGCCATAATATGGACTTGGTCTTTTACCAAATAGGGCTATCTTCTGTATACCCCCCCACCTTGTCACAACACAACTGATTGGCTCAAACGCATTAAGAAGGAAATAAATTCCACAAATTAACTTTTAAGAAGGCACACCTGTTAATTGAAATGCATTCCAGGTGACTACCTCATGAAGCTGGTTGAGAGAATGCCAAGAGTGTGCAAAGCTGTCATCAAGGCAAAGGGTGGCTATTTGAAGAATCTCAAATATAAAATATTCCATATGTGTTATTTCATAGTTTTGATGTCTTCACTATTATTCTACAATGTAAAACATTGTACAAATCAAGAAAAACCCTTGAATGAGTAGGTGTGTCCAAACTTTTGACTTGTACTGTACATACTGTAGGGTATGGATGTGGGTGCGTGCGTGCTTGATCAGTTGGCCCCATGATGGAGTGAAGTCAAATATACAATTATTAGAATATCTCGCCAGAATAAGTCACGCTCACAGTCTTTGTCACTTGTCTCAGTTTCTAGACATATACTGACACCAAAACATGTCACTCTGTGTGATACAAATTATATTTTTTGCTGTGTTTTGTTTGTGCTCATAACAATGCCATAATTTCCCTGGATAGGTGCTTTTGTAATTGACGTGGCTATTAGTTATAATCTCAGTGAGGCTCTTTAGTAATTACTGCTCTGCTCTGGGAGTCACCAGTGAGAGGGTGTCCTGAGCTTTGGATCCACTCTGAGCCCGGACAATGAGGAAATGAAAACTAGGGGAAACAAATTGGTTAACGTTGTTAAGACACTCTGAATGTAGATTAAATGTCATTATGTGTATCTCCCTGAGCACAGAGACAGGCTCAAATGATTGGCCAGCCCTTGCCTGCGTCCACCACAGCTCAGGATGTCAGCTGATTGGCTGTAATGAGTGGTCCGGGTCACTTCCTGTCACCACTGTTCTATCAGTCCCAGATGCCGTGGGAGGAGGGGTTATTTTTAGTGTGACGTTGACCTGCTCCAATGGTTAGCACGTTCAAACCATCTCTGACCTTCTCCGGGGGTCTGGCTGCTGCTCTATCTTTTGGAGATTTGTGATAATGGACACCTGTGAGGAGCAGTGGGGGCTCCCTCCCTGTTCAAAGCATTCTGGGGAAAAACATGGTTGTTTTGGGTTGAAATGGAACATACAGTCTTTACTGTGCACCTACTACCCTGTTTTTAAACTAGAGGAATGGAGAGATGGTGTTACAGACCCCTAAGGCCATGAAACAAGGCAGATTTCCTCCCCTGTCCTTTCTCTCTAGAATTATAGCTCTCTTCTACCCAGGTTGTTTTTATTTGCTGCTGATTTTGGTGTGCAGATCGGGGGTCCCAGAGTGTTCCCTGCACTGTGTGTGGTGTGCGTGTGTGTGTCATTGCGTCCCAGTCAAGACATCTCTCTCTCGCTCGCTCTCTCTCTGTCTTAGGCGTTATGTTATTGGAATGAACACTGTGTAGTGGGTGTTTTTCTGCTGACCATGGGACATTTCGTAGGAGATAGAAAAACACTGTGTCACGGATTCAGCCGAGGCTGCTCCTCCTCTTTGCTCGGGCAGGTTTCGGCGTTCGTCGTCCCCGGAGTACTAGCTGCTGCCGATCGATGTTTCGGTGTTTGTCTTGTTTAGTCTTTATTGTTTACACCTGTTCCCCATTATGTTTGATTGTATTCCCTATAATTACCCCTGTCTTTCATTTGGTATTTTGTGTGTTATTGTTTGTTGTCATTCCGGCAGTTCGTGTATGTACGGCTCTGTGTGCTATCCTCCCTGTTTTGGATGTTTGTTGTTGTGTATGTTGATTTTACTGTGTTCAGTAAATAACGTTGCCAGCAAGCTCTGTGTCCTGCTTTTGACTTTGCTACCGCATACACGTCGCGTGACAGAATAACACACCACGACATGGAGTCAGCAGGAGCGGCGGTGCCAACGGGATCACTGGAGGAGCGTGTTATACAACAGGCGGCCATGATCCAGGATCTTGGCACCGCCATGGAAGGGGTGATGAACACCTTGAGGCGATGGGAAAGAGGAGGTTTGCCCACACCTCCTCCAACGATACCACCACCATCAGCTATACCCATCGCTTCACCTCTGAAGTACAGTGGGATTCGGCTCTCGCTCCCGAGGGCTTATGATGGCACCGCGGCTGGGTGTCAGGGTTTCCTGCTCCAAGTGGAACTCTACCTGGCAACCATCCACCCGGCACCCTCGGGATACGAGAGCGTGTCCGCCCTCATCTCCTGTCTGTCCGGCAAGGCACTGGAGTGGGCCAACGCCGAGTGGGGGGGAATAGACGCCGCTACAGTCAACTATGCGGAGTAACTATGTTCGATCATCCCACAGAGGGGAAGGCGGCGGGTGAGCGTCTGTTCCAGACGCTGACCTCAGACAGGGGAGGAGGAGCGCGCAGGAGTTCTCACTGGACTTCCGGACTCTGGCTGCCAATGCGGGATGGAATGAGAAGGCCCTCATCGACCACTACAGGTGCAGCCTAAGGGAGGACGTTCGTCGGGAGTTGGCCTGCAGGGACACCAACCTAAGTTTCGATCAGCTGGTGGACATGTCGATTCGCCTAGATACCCTGTTGGCTACCCGCGGACGTCCGGAGTTGGGGCTGTCCATTCCATCCCCCAGCACTTCCGAGCCGAGCCCTATGGAGCTCGGGGGTGCTGGTGCTAGGGAGACCAGGAGAGAGACCAGGAGAGAGGCCGTCCCCTGCACCAACTGTGGCCGCAGAGGACACACTGCGGTTCGGTGCTGGGGAGGGTCTCCTAGGAATCGAGGCAGTAGGCAACGCACTGATGAGTCATTCCAGGTGAGTAAGCACCCAACTCACCCAGAGCTCTCTGTTGTACATATGTGTATTAAAGTTGTGTTTCCCGAGGTTTCGTCTCACTCCCAGCATAAGGCGCTAGTAGATTCAGGCGCAGCTGGGAATTTTATCGATCGCCGGTTCACGTATAAGTTAGGGATTCCTATTGTACCAGTTGATGTGCCCTTCCCCATCCATGCCTTAGATAGCCGCCCTTTGGGGTTGGGATTGATTAGGGAGGTCACAGCGCCACTTAAGATGAAGACGCAGGAGGGCCATGAGGAGATTATACAGTTGTATTTGATTGACTCTCCTGCGTTTTCCGAGGTGTTGGGGCTTCCCTGGTTAACATCTCATGACCCCAACATTTCATGGCAACAGAGGGCTCTCAAGGGATGGTCTGATCAGTGTGTCGGGCGGTGTGTAGGTGTTTCCGTAGGGGCAACGACGGTGGAAAGTCCGAACCAAATTCCCACAATGCACATTCCTCCTGAGTATGCCGATTTGGCACTCGCCTTCTGTAAAAAGAAGGCGACTCAATTACCTGTCAAGGGTTCTGATGCGACGGTGTGGTGGAATCAAGTGCAGGACACAGGAGCTCAGTCAAACTTGACTTTACTGGCAAAGCACAAAAATACACGGGTAAACTAACCCGGAGGTAAACAATACGCAACAGTGCGTAAAATACAAAAACCCGACTACGCACGAACAACAGTGCGACGGTAAACTAGCGTCTGTCCCAAACAGTCGAACATCAACAGACAGGAAAACAATCACACACAACACCTGACAAACACAACGAGAACTTATAGGACACTAATGACACTAAACGATAACAGGTGTACAATACCAGACCAGAACAAACGAACATAGAAACATACAACGGTGGCAGCTAGTATTCCGGAGACGACGAACGCCGAAGCCTGCCCGAGCAAGGAAGAGAGGCAGCCTCGGCCGAAACCGTGACAGTACCCCCCTTGACGCGCGGCTCCAGACGTGCGCCGACTCCGGCCTCGGGGACGACCAGGAGGACGCGGAGCAGGGTGCGTCGGGTGACCACGATGGAATTCCGTCAGGAGAGACGGGTCCAAAATGTCTCTCCTCGGCACCCAGCACCGTTCCTCCGGGCCGTACCCCTCCCACTCCACTAGATATTGGAGACCCCCATCCGACGTCTCGAATCCAAGATGGACCGCACGGAGTACGCCGGTGCCCCTCGATGTCCAATGGGGGCGGAGGAGTCTCCCTGATCTCATTTTCTTGGAGTGGGCCAGCTACTACCGGCCTGAGAAGAGACACATGGAACGCAGGGGTTAATACTTTTATACTCAACAGGTAGTTGTAATCTGTAACACACCTCGTTCAATCTTCTCAGGACTTTAAATGGCCCTACAAACCGCCGACCCAGTTTCCGACAGGGCAGGCGGAGGGGCAGGTTTCTGGTAGAGAGCCAGACTCGATCACCAGGTGCGTACACCGGTCCCTCACTGCGGTGGAGATCGGCGCTCGCCTTTTGACGACGGAGGGCCCGCTGCAGGTGGACGTGTGCAGCGTTCCATGTCTCCTCCGAGCGCCGCACCCACTCATCCACCGCAGGAGCCTCGATCTGGCTCTGCTGCCAAGGTGCCAGAACCGGCTGGTAACCTAACACACATTGGAAAGGGGTTAGGTTAGTGGAGGAATGGCGTAGGGGAATTCTGGGCCATTTCGGCCCAGGGAACGTACCTTGCCCACTCCTCCGGCCGGTCCTGGCAGTATGTTCTAAGAAACCTACCCACATCCTGGTTCACACGTTCCACCTGCCCATTACTCTCCGGGTGGTAACCCGAGGTGAGGCTCACCGAGACCCCCAACCGCTCCATAAAAGCTCTCCAGACTCTGGAGGTACAGTGGGGAAAAAAAGTATTTAGTCAGCCACCAATTGTGCAAGTTCTCCCACTTAAAAAGATGAGAGAGGCCTGTAATTTTCATCATAGGTACACGTCAACTATGACAGACAAATTGAGAGAAAAAAATCCAGAAAATCACATTGTAGGATTTTTAATGAATTTATTTGCAAATTATGGTGGAAAATAAGTATTTGGTCACCTACAAACAAGCAAGATTTCTGGCTCTCACAGACCTGTAACTTCTTCTTTAAGAGGCTCCTCTGTCCTCCACTCGTTACCTGTATTAATGGCACCTGTTTGAACTTGTTATCAGTATAAAAGACACCTGTCCACAACCTCAAACAGTCACACTCCAAACTCCACTATGGCCAAGACCAAAGAGCTGTCAAAGGACACCAGAAACAAAATTGTAGACCTGCACCAGGCTGGGAAGACTGAATCTGCAATAGGTAAACAGCTTGGTTTGAAGAAATCAACTGTGGGAGCAATTATTAGGAAATGGAAGACATACAAGACCACTGATAATCTCCCCTCGATCTGGGGCTCCACGCAAGATCTCACCCCGTGGGGTCAAAATGATCACAAGAACGGTGAGCAAAAATCCCAGAACCACACGGGGGGACCTAGTGAATGACCTGCAGAGAGCTGGGACCAAAGTAACAAAGCCTACCATCAGTAACACACTACGCCGCCAGGGACTCAAATTCTGCAGTGCCAGACGTGTCCCCCTGCTTAAGCCAGTACATGTCCAGGCCCGTCTGAAGTTTGCTAGAGTGCATTTGGATGATCCAGAAGAGGATTGGGAGAATGTCATATGGTCAGATGAAACCAAAATAGAACTTTTTGGTAAAAACTCAACTCATCGTGTTTGGAGGACAAAGAATGCTGAGTTGCATCCAAAGAACACCATACCTACTGTGAAGCATGGGGGTGGAAACATCATGCTTTGGGGCTGTTTTTCTGCAAAGGGACCAGGACGACTGATCCGTGTAAAGGAAAGAATGAATGGGGCCATGTATCGTGAGATTTTGAGTGAAAACCTTCTTCCATAAGTAAGGGCATTGAAGATGAAACGTGGCTGGGTCTTTCAGCATGACAATGATCCCAAACACACCGCCCGGGCAACGAAGGAGTGGCTTCGTAAGAAGCATTTCAAGGTCCTGGAGTGGCCTAGCCAGTCTCCAGATCTCAACCCCATAGAAAATCTTTGGAGGGAGTTGAAAGTCCGTGTTGCCCAGCGACAGCCCCAAAACATCACTGCTCTAGAGGAGATCTGCATAGAGGAATGGGCCAAAATACCAGCAACAGTGTGTGAAAACCTTGTGAAGACTTACAGAAAACGTTTGACCTGTGTCATTGCCAACAAAGGGTATATAACAAAGTATTGAGAAACTTTTGTTATTGACCAAATATTTATTTTCCACCATAATTTGCAAATAAATTCATAAAAAATCCTACAATGTGATTTTCTGGATTTTTTTTCCTCATTTTGTCTGTCATAGTTGACGTGTACCTATGATGAAAATTACAGGCCTCTCTCATCTTTTTAAGTGGGAGAACTTGCACAATTGGTGGCTGACTAAATACTTTTTTCCCCCACTGTAAATTGGGGACCTCGATCAGACACAATATCCTCGGGTACCCCGTAGTGCCGGAACACATGGGTGAATAGCGCTTCGGCGGTCTGCAGGGCAGTAGGAAGGCCCGGCATAGGGAGCAAACGACAGGCCTTAGAAAACCGGTCCACAACGACCAGTATAGTGGTATTCCCCTGTGAAGGAGGAAGGTCAGTGATGAAATCCACCGAGAGGTGAGACCATGGTCGTTGTGGAACGGGCAGGGGTAGTAACTTACCCCTAGGCAGATGTCTAGGCGCCTTACACTGGGCGCACACCGAGCAGGAGGAAACCTCACATCCCTCGCCAACGTGGGCCACCAGTACTTAGTACTAAGGCAGTGCACTGTCCGGCCGATACCAGGGTGTCCAGAGGAGGGTGACGTGTGAGCCCAATAGATCAATCGATCCCGAACCTCGAGCGGAACGTACCTCCGACCCTCCGGGCATTGAGGTGGACTAGGGTCGGTGCGTAACGCCCTCTCGAGTTCAGCATCGACCTCCCACACTACCAGTGCCACCAGACAAGACTCCGGCAGTATGGGAGTGGGCTCCACGGACCTCTCCTCTGTGTCATACCGCCGAGACAGTGCGTCTGCCTTACCGTTCTGTGACCCAGGGATGTACGTGATTTTAAATGTGAACCGGGTCAAAAACATATTCCACCGCGCCTGGCGAGGGTTCAGTCTCCTCGCTGCCCGGATGTACTCCAGGTTACGGTGGTCCGTCAAAATGAGGAAAGGGTGTTGAGCCCCCTCAAGCCAGTGCCTCCACACCTTTAGGGCCTGTACCACGGCTAACAGCTCCCTGTCCCCTACGTCATAATTTCGCTCCGCCGGACTGAGCTTCTTGGAATAAAAAGCACAGGGGCGGAGTTTAGGTGGGGTGCCGGACCGTTGCGAAAGCACGGCTCCTATACCGGCCTCTGACGCGTCCACCTCTACCTGAAATGGTAAAGAGGGATCCGGATGCGCCAGCACCGGAGCCGAGGTAAACAGGTCCTTCAGCCTCCCAAACGCCCTGTCCGCCTCGGCTGACCACTGCAGACGCACCGGACCCCCCTTCAAAAGAGACGTTATGGGAGCTGCCACCTGTCCAAAACCCCGGATAAACCTCCGGTAGTAATTCGCAAACCCCAAAAACTGCTGCACCTCCTTCACAGTGGTTGGCATTTGCCAATTACGCACGGCTGACACCCGGTCTACCTCCATCTTCACCCCTGACGCAGACAACTGATAACCCAAAAAGGAGACCGACTCCTGGAAAAACAGACACTTCTCTGCCTTGACATACAGGTCGTGCTCCAACAGCCTCTGCAACACTCGGCGCACCAGGGCCACATGCTCGACTCGGGTAGACGAGTACACGAGAATGTCATCTATGTACACGACCACCCCCTGCCCCTGCATGTCCCTGAAGATCTCATCCACGAATGATTGGAAAACTGAAGGAGCGTTCATCAACCCGTATGGCATGACAAGATACTCGTAATGGCCTGAGGTGGTACTAAAGGCTGTCTTCCATTCATCGCCCCCCCTAATGCGCACCAAGTTGTACGCGCTCCTGAGATCTAATTTAGTGAAGAAACGCGCCCCGTGCAATGACTCCGTCATGGTCGCAATCAGCGGGAGTGGATAACTGTACTTCACCGTGATCTGATTGAGACCACGGTAATCAATGCACGGGCGTAACCCACCATCCTTTTTCTTCACAAAAAAGAAACTTGAGGACGCAGGGGAAGTGGAGGGGCCGTATGTATCCTTGTCTCAGAGATTCGTCTATGTAAGTCTCCATAGCTCTCTTCTCCTCCTGAGACAGAGGATACACATGGCTCCGTGGGAGCGCAGCTCCTGCCTGGAGGTCTATCGCACAATCTCCCTGCCTATGGGGGAGGCAACTGCGTCGCCCTCGACTTACTGAACACAATAGCCAAATCCCCATACTCAGGGGGAACGTGCAATGCGGGCACCTGGTTTGGACTCTCCACCGAGGTAGCCCCTCACGGAAACGCCTAAACATCGACCCACACACTGGGCAGACCACTCCATCAGAGCCCTCTCCTGCCACGAAATAGACGGGTTATGGGTACTCAACCAGGGCATGCCCAGCACCACCGGATACGCAGGCGAGTCGATCAGAAATAGCTGGATCATCTCCTGATGACCCCCCTGCGCACACATCCTAAGTGGCGCCGTGACCTCCCTGATCAAGCCCGCACCCAACGGACGGCTATCTAGGGCATGAACGGGGAAGGGGACGTCAACAGGGAGAAGGGGAATCCCTAAGGCTAAACAAAATTTCTTATCAACAAAATTCCCAGCCGCGCCTGAATCTACCAGCGCCTTATGCTGGGAATGAGGTGCTACCTGTGGAAAACGCACAGGTATACAGAAGTGTGCAACAGAGAGCTCTGGGTGAGTGGGGCGCCTACTCACCTGGAAGGACTCCCCAGTGCGGGGCCTGTCGTCTTCTCCCCTAGGAGGCCATCCCCAGCACCTAGCCGCGGTGTGTCCTCCCCGACCACAGTTGGTGCAGGAGATGGACCCCCTCGTACTCCGACCCCTCCTCTCTCTAGCGCCAGCGCCCCCGAGCTCCATGGGGCACGGCTCGGAGGCGCTGGAGGGTGAAATGGACGGACCCCCTCGGGACGTCCCGCGGGTAGCTAGCAGGGTATCCAGCCTGATGGACATGTCGACTAACTGGTCGAACGAGAGGCTGGTGTCCCGACAGGCCAGCTCCCTACGGACGTCCTCACGTAGACTACAGCGGTAGTGATCGATGAGGGCCCGCTCATTCCACCCTGCATCCGCCGCTAGAGTACGGAATTCCAAAGCGAACTCCTGGGCACTCCTCTTCCCCTGCCGGAGGCAGAACAGACGCTTCCCCGCCGCTTTCCCCTCCGGGGGATGGTCAAACACCGCCCTGAAGCGGCGGGAGAACTCAGCATACGTGATGGTGGTAGCGTCTATTCTCCTCCACTCGGCGTTGGCCCATTCTAACGCCTTGCCGGAAAGGCAGGAGATCAGGGCGGACACGCTCTCGAGTCCCGAGGGCGCCGGGTGCACGGTGGCCAGGTAAAGCTCCACCTGGAGAAGGAAGCCCTGACACCCGGCAGCGGTCCCATCGTAGGCCCTCGGGAGCGAGAGTCGAACTCCTCTGGGTTCCGGAGCGGGAATGGGCTGACTTGCCGATGGTGAGGGCAGGGAAGATGGCGTTGGGGGTGTCCCTCGGGTCTCCCAGCGTTGGAGGGTGGTGATCACCTCCTGCAGGGCGGACCCCATCCGCAGGATCTGTTCATTCTGCTCCCGGACCCTGTCTTCCAACGTCTCCTGTGCTGCTGCGGCTCCTGCTGATTCCATTCGAAATGGTGTGTGATTCTGTCAAGGGTTCTGATGCGACGGTGTGGTGGAATCAAGTGCAGGACACAGGAGCTCAGTCAAACTTGACTTTACTGGCAAAGCACAAAAATACACGGGTAAACTAACCCGGAGGTAAACAATACGCAACAGTGCGTAAAATACAAAAACCCGACTACGCACGAACAACAGTGCGACGGTAAACTAGCGTCTGTCCCAAACAGTCGAACATCAACAGACAGGAAAACAATCACACACAACACCTGACAAACACAACGAGAACTTATAGGACACTAATGACACTAAACGATAACAGGTGTACAATACCAGACCAGAACAAACGAACATAGAAACATACAACGGTGGCAGCTAGTATTCCGGAGACGACGAACGCCGAAGCCTGCCCGAGCAAGGAAGAGAGGCAGCCTCGGCCGAAACCGTGACATTACCACCTCATCGACAGGGGGATTGTGCGATAGACCTCCAGGTAGGTGCTGCGCTTCCTCGTAGTCATGTGTATCCTCTGTCTCAGGAGGAGACGGCAGCTATGGAGACATATGTCACCGAATCTCTGAGACAGGGATACATACGGCCGTCCACTTCCCCTGCGTCCTCTGGTTTCTTTTTTGTGAAGAAGAAGGATGGGGGTTTACGCCCGTGTATTGATTACCGTGGTCTCAATCAGATTACAATCAAATACAGCTATCCTCTCCCTCTGATTGCTAGTATGACGGAGTCATTACACGGGGCGCGATTCTTCACAAAATTGGATCTCAGGAGCGCTTACAATCTGGTGCACATTAGGGAAGGAGATGAGTGGAAGACAGCATTCAGTACCACCTCGGGTCACTATGAGTACCTCATCATGCCATACGGTTTAATGAATGCTCTTTCAGTCTTCCAATCATTTGTGGACGAGATTTTCCGGGATTTGCATGGACAGGGTGTAGTGGTGTATATTGATGACATTCTAATATACTCCGCTACACGAGCCGAGCATGTGTCCCTGGTGCGTCGGGTGCTGGGTAGACTGTTGGAGCATGACCTGTATGTGAAGGCGGAGAAGTGTCTGTTTTTCCAGGAGTCCATCTCCTTCCTGGGACATCGGTTGTCCGCGTCAGGGGTGGAGATGGAGATTGACCGCGTTTCAGCCGTGCGTAATTGGCAGACTCCCACTACGGTGAAGGAGGTGCAGCGGTTTTTGGGTTTTGCCAATTACTACCGGAGGTTTATCCGGGGCTTTGGACAGGTAGCAGCTCCCATCACCTCCCTGCTAAAGGGGGGCCCGGTGCGTTTGCAGTGGTCGGCTGAGGCGGACAGGGCATTTAGACATCTGAATGACCTGTTCACCTCGGTTCCGGTGCTGGCACATCCGGATCCCTCTTTGCCGTTCCAAGTTGAGGTGGATGCGTCCGAGGTGGGGATAGGTGCTATACTGTCTCAGCGCTCGGGCACGCCTCCAAAACTCCGCCCCAAGCGAGGAGACTGAACCTTCGTCAGGCTAGGTGGGCCATGTTTCTTTCCCGGTTTGTATTTAAGCTCACTTATTTACCAGGGTCACAGAACGCTAAGGCAGACGCCCTGTCCCGACGATATGACACAGAGGAGAGGTCCATTGAGCCCACTTCCATACTTCCGGAGTCTTGTCTAGTGGCACCGGTGGTGTGGGAGGTCGATGCGGAAATCGAGCGGGCGTTACGTGCCGACCCTACTCCCCCAGAGTGTCCAGAGGGGCGGAGGTACGTGCCGCTCGAGGTCCGTGATCGACTGATATATTGGGCTCACACGTCACCCTCCTCTGATCATCCTGGTATTGGTCGGACGGTGCACTGCCTTAGCGGGAAGTACTGGTGGCCCACCTTAGCTAGGGACGTGAGGGTTTACGTTTCTTCCTGCTCGGTGTGCGCCCAGTGTAAGGCGCCTAGACACCTGCCCAGAGGGAAGTTACAACCTCTACCCGTTCCACAACGGCCGTGGTCTCACCTATCGGTGGATTTTGTCACGGACCTTCCCCCCTCCCAGGGGAATACCACGATCTTGGTCGTTATGGATCGGTTTTCTAAGGTCTGCCATCTCATTCCTATGCCAGGTCTTCCTACAGCCCTACAAACGGCCAACTCCCTGTTTACTCACGTCTTCCGGCACTACGGGGTGCCTGAGGATATAGTGTCTGATCGGGGTCCCCAGTTCACCTTTAGAGTCTGGAGGGCGTTTATGGAACGTTTGGGGGTCTCGATTAGCCTTACCTCGGGTTTTCACCCTGAGAGTAATGGGCAGGTGGAGAGAGTAAACCAGGATGTGGGTAGGTTTCTGAGGTCCTATCGCCAGGACCGGCAGGAGGAGTGGTCGGGGTATATCCCCTGGGCAGAGATAGCCCAAAACTCACTCTGCCACTCCTCCACTAATCTTACGCCTTTTCAGTGTGTGTTGGGTTATCAGCCGGTCCTGGCACCCTGGCATCAGAGCCAGATCGAAGCTCCTGCGGTGGATGAGTGGTTTCGGCGCTCGGAGGAAACATGGAACGCTGCGCATGTCCATCAGACGGCAAAAGGCGAGCGCCGATCGCCACCGCAGTGAGGGTCCGGTTTATGCACCGGGAGATCGGGTCTAGCTCTCGACCCGAAACCTGCCCCTTCGCCTGCCCTGCCGGAAGCTGGGTCGGCGGTTTGTGGGGCCATTTAAAGTCCTGAGGAGATTGAACGAGGTATGTTATAGGTTACAACTGCCCATTAATTACCGCATTAACCCCTCGTTCCATGTGTCTCTCCTCAGGCCGGTGGTAGCTGGTCCACTCCAGGAGAATGAGATACGAGAGGCCCCTCCGCCCCCACTAGACATCGAGGGGGCTCCGGCATACTCAGTCCGTTCCATCGTGGATTTGAGGCGTCGCATGGGGGGTCTGCAGTATCTCGTGGAGTGGGAGGGGTACGGTCCGGAGGAACGGTGCTGGGTCCCTAGGAGGGACATCCTAGATCCCTCCCTGTTGAGGGATTTCCACCGGAGTCATCCGACTCGCCCTGCTCCGCGTCCTTCTGGCCGTCCCCGAGGCCGCGGTCGGCGCACGGCTGGAGCCGCGCGTCAAGGGGGGGGTACTGTCACGGATTCAGCCGAGGCTGCTCCTCCTCCTTGCTCGGGCAGGTTTCGGCGTTTGTCGTCCCCGGAGTACTAGCTGCTGCCGATCGATGTTTCGGTGTTTGTCTTGTTTAGTCTTTATTGTTTACACCTGTTCCCCATTATGTTTGATTGTATTCCCTATAATTACCCCTGTCTCTCATTTGGTATTTTGTGTGTTATTGTTTGTTGTCATTCCGGCAGTTCGTGTATGTACGGGTCTTTGTGCTATCCTCCCTGTTTTGGAGGTTTGTTGTTGTGTACGTTGATTTTACTGTGTTCAGTAAATAACGTTGCCAGCCACTCTGTGTCCTGCTTTTGACTTCGCTACCGCATACACGTCGCGTGACACACTGAGAGAGCGAGAAAGAGAGAGAGAAGAGATACAGCACAGTAAAGTCTGAATATATCAAGACGATTGTTTGCTATCTATCTGGGTGAAAATAATATTCTGTCATGGTTTCCCCTTTTCTACAGGTTTAAAAATGTTCTGCAGGGCAGGAATGAAGAGGATTTAGAGAATATATATTTGTTTATCATTGTATTTCCCTCTGCATCGTCATGCTCAATGACTGCTGTTCCTCCCCATCCACTGCTGTGCTGTTCCCTGTGTGTTTCAGTAAATCCATATGGAATTGATTTTCCACTGGGCACACACTGGTTGAATCAACGTTGTTTCCACGTCATTTCAATGAACTTACATTGAACCAACGTGGAATTGACGTTGAATTGACGTCTGTGCCCAGTAGGATGTGTGAGCAGACCTGTCCTCTGTAACAGCTCACCGTGACCTTTGAGTTAATAGAGCCTGGGATCACAGCTCACACACACACACACACACACACACACAGGAGTGCAGGAGTGCAGGAGAGCAGGAGACAGGCCTGACACAAACCTGCTTGCTCTCCGTAAGCCTGTGCATATTTGTCCATGCTTTTCAAGGAACTAGTAGAGGAAAATACCTTTCATTTAAACACATGTTTGCATTCACTCAGGAATGTCAACAACCAGTCCCCTGGTTCTTTTATTTGTGTTTGATTATGTGTGTGTATGTGATCCACGAAAGGGAGAGAGAGAGTGTGTGTATGTCTGTGTGCGTGCATATGTGTATGTCTGTGTGTGTGTGTATACGTCCCATATTTCTTGACTTAATTGCAGCATGGTATTGAATAATGATGACACAGGGGTGACATCAGTCATTGAAGGGAAAATAGCATGGCATGGCTTGGACCATAGGGTGTCACGTCTGTCCTTCAGTGGTATGATATACTGGTGACACACTGTACCTGGTCGTACTCTGTGTCCAGGATCTCTCATAGCCTTGTGAATCACACTATGACCCACAGCACAGCACATAGTGTTCCAGTCAAATATGCATCACAGTAAACTAAGACCAAACACTAATGAAATAGGATCATTCAGGGGTCAGATTGCCATCTGTGTCTTCCATTGGGCCTTTGTCTATGTACAGTATGTCCATCCTGGTTGCTGAGGTGCTCTAGTATTCTGTGTGCAGTGTTTGAAGGTTGTATCTTCTTGTCTGAGATGAGTATGGAGAATGTGTCGCCACCCGCCACTTCTCTTCTGGGCTGAATGCAAAGCGACCAGCGATCCACAGCCCTCAATACGGAGAGGTTCAAATATGTAAGACCCTGCCATGCAACCTGCTCTCCCTTATTTAGGAAATGATGTCTCCACTGACTCAGCTAGCACTCTGTGTGTGTGTGTGTGTGTGTGTGTGTGCGCATGTACTGTAGAGCTGCAATGCCGCTATTATTGCTATCTGTTATTATCTGACTAAAGAAGCTGATGGTATTAGGGTCCAGTTTGCTCTGTTCTAAATTCAAAAACACATACTGTACTATGGACTCTACAGTGGGGTCCAGAATTATTTGATCCCTTGATAAAGATGAGCAGGTTTTTGGCTAAAATGCCCTGATACTTGGTAACGTTCATGATGCCGTTGACCTTAACAAGGGCCTCAGGACCAGTGGAAGCAAAATAGCCCCATAACATCAACGATCCCCCACCGTATTTTACAGTAGGGATGATTTATTCTGCGTATACATTGTTCTTTCGAACTCCAAATCGACCATTGGTGTGTAGTGCCAAAGAGCTCTATTTTCATGTAATCTGACCATAGCACCGCCTAGAGTTTGCTAAACGGCATTGGCACTTGGATTGGAACCGGTGCTATGGTCTTATGAGACGAAAATAGAGGTCTTTGACCACACATATCTCAGCCATCTCAGTCTCCGGAATTTAACCCCATATTTTAATTGAAGAGGGCAGTCCATAAGCACAGAAGAAGGATATCAAGGATCTGGAAATATTCTGTATGGAGGAATCGTCTAAGGTCCCTCCCAATATGTTCTCCAATATCCTAAAACATTGTAGAAAAAGGCTCAGTGTCGTTATCCTCACAAGGGGAGGGTGCTGGGATATGGATCCCATGTTTTCAACTCATTTAGACCCTATCCTTTTAGTGATGTTTTTATTACTTCTTCATTAAAATCTCTTTCTCTGAGCAATTGTATTAGTATAAAATAATATCATTTTTTCATTTATTTGAAGCATACAATCATTTATTTTATACTTTTTTGCTCATCTTCATCAAGGCATCCAATAATTTTGGACCCCATAGTATATTAGGAGACCACAGAATTGTTTACGCCTCAAATAGATCAAAGAAGGCGATGCACCCTGCTTTATGTAAGGATTAAAGAAGCGTGGAAAATGCAACTGGTATAATATTGACGGTGTTGATATTGTGAGAAAGTGCCAGGAAATGGATTTTGGCAGGCGCAGAATGTGTTCCCCTACAGCATTTCTCTCCACAGCTTTTATGTAAACACACACACACACTCCAGAAGAAGGGAGCTTCACCTTCACACGATAGACTGTGGAGAATGAGAGAGGGGCCTGCCATGCATGCGTGTGTGTGTGTGTGTGTGTGTGTGTGTCATGCTACACTGAGGCATTGCATTCAACTTGTCATCTTAAACAATAGGAAGGAAATATATTTCATTCTTGCCAGGCTGAAATGTACACACACAAACCCTGTCATTCTACAGTGAAGCACCGCACTTCACTCTCTCACACACACACACACATACACGTACCACAACCCCCACTTGATTTAGTGATGATTCTGATTCTGTGAGGCACAGTTGAGGATGATGGAGTGTGTGTCTCTGTGGTTCTTTATCATATTAGAGAGAGAGATCCCATCTGAAACACACACAAAGATCCTGGTGATGATGATGTAGCTGTGTGGTTGTGTATCATGTTTGAGGAAGCTGATCCTTCCCTTAACACATTAGGAAATGCTGAAGGATCTCTCTTCCCTGATTAAAGACCCTGTATCTCTGAGTAGGACACACGCTACATCCTTAATCCCACCCACCGGATGTGCGTGTACGCATGTATGTGTATGTTTGTGTGTGTGTGTATGTGTGTGCGTCCGTGTGTAGCACGTGGAGATGTGTGAAACGTACTCCTCAGCCTTAAATGTCCACGTTTGCGCCAGCTAGCTTGTGGCGCAACCGGTAGAGACGCTTGAGGGAGGACGGAGGAAGTGGTACTTACTAAGCAAGCAGTGTGACGTCCTTTACACGTGCGTGCGTGCATGCATACGTGCGTGCATGTGTGTGTGAACTTTGCCTGATGCATATCACCATGACAACCGGCCTAATAGAGAGGAACATGTTGGTTGTGCTATATGTGCGTGTGTGTTTATGAAAGAGAGAGAGATAGAAAGGGGGGATCTAACAAGCTTCCCTGGGTCTATCTGTACATCTTTCCAGTCTTGAGTGGGCTATTTGTGCTGATTATGTTAACAGCAGGCTAACTAAGCTACAGTACTAGTCCTCTATCTGTCTGGATCAGTGTGTCTGTGACTGAGAGCAGAATGGATGACTTACAACCCATATTGACACTGTTCAGCCCTAGAAGGTCCATGGATGGTCCAGGGTGTGTCTTTATGCAGGTCTATGGGAAGAAATAAACTATAAATAATCTATAACCAATGTATTACCTTTGACCTAATTACATATTTCATTTGTACATGTAGGCCGTATTTGGCAGCTAAAAGCTGAATTGCAGTACACAACACATAAAAGTAAACAAAAAAATTATATAACATCGCTTGAAACATAAAACAAACAAGCATTAAGTCTCTAACTTCAGAGGGTGCCTGCGTTTGGTGAAGGCATCTACCCGTATTCTGTTGGCAGCCGACTTGGATGGCAGCTGAGTTGGAGGTTAGGGACAGGGTTGGTGATGGTAATGATGGTGGTGATGGAGTTAGCTCGCTTGAGTTGTTCTCAGACAAGACGTTGTTCTCGTCATTCCTCAGCTCCCTCTGTAGCTACTGGACGACTCCTCCACCATCGATGTGTAGCACCCACTTGGGTGATGCTTCTTCTGCTGCCGATTCGGGCACTAAAAGCTCACCACACATCAGTCCAATGTATGAAGTCATCCTCAACCAGTGCAGGGCTGTGTATTATTCAAGGGTTCAGAGAAACCCCACAGAGGAGAGAGGAGTCAGAGAGCAGAACACACGCTCTGCAGACATGGTCATTAAGGATGCAATTTGGAGATCCAAGCTATTCCTTAAGAGAGGTGGAAGTTTTACAGATGGATACCTAACACTTTTATTCTCTCTCCCTGTCTTTCTCTCGTTCTCCCTCACAGATGCAGATCTACATGTATAACTCGGATGACTTTGACAGCCTCAGTGCTGCCATACGTCAGAAGAGGATCATTGCAGTGATGTCGGTCTTCTTTCAGGTATTTTAGGCTTTTCACTCATAGTGTTTTGATATGACCCTATAGCAATCTATATGGCACATGGAACAATACATTTGCTCACTCTAAATCAATGCACATATCAGAAGTGAAACACAACATTACTGTTTTACCATCACCGCTGGGAAAGAAACACATTAACAAGCTTGGAAAATAAATGTGTTTCTTGTGTTGTCCGTGAGCACTGTGTTTATCTGTGTGACTGTATTGGGGCTGTATTGTCTTAAGTGGAGATTTAAATGTTGGTTGGCATGAGTGTGTGGAACTGTTGAGCTAGCAGTGGGCGGTGTCATTGTCAACTCCATCACTCTGAATTGGCAGGATTAAAAGTTAATTTGATGCCATCGATTGCGTAAGTGGGCTTTTACTTGGCCCGTTACCTTTCCTTTAATACTCCCTTACACACACCGAGAGACATACACACTCACCCACACATGCACACCAACGTTTGCTTGGACCTCTTAGGTCCAGATTGGGCATTATTTACGTCCACTGAATTACAATGACTGTCTTCCTACTCTCCCCTTCTCCCTTGCTGTCTCTCTCTCCATCTTTCTCTCAACCCTCAATAACTTGTTCTAATGCAAATATGAGTATGTGTGGGTGCACTCTTAATAATGGCTTTTTTCTATCTTTGATCTCCTCAAACTCAAACACTTGCTCCTGTCTCAAAAAGTAACCTCCACCTGTGTGGGTGGGCATGTGTCTGCATGTGTAAACTGCATGTAACAACACCATGTCGAATACAGAGCACAGGGAAATGGAAAGACATTGTCACACTCTCCATAAACCCCTGAAGATAGCAGACATAACGTTGTCTGCTATAGAGGAGTATGTGTACCCCTGAACTTAGGGCGGGTGGCGAGAGCACACAGTAGTAAACACGCGCACACACACACACACACACACACACACACAAACACACACACACACACACACACACAGTGATCCTCCAAACTGATTGTCAGAGAGCCAGTATCTGGCAGGCCTGGAGAGTGGATGTATCCCTCGGGGGTGGTTATCGTGAAGAGGTATCCTGTTAAAAAGTGAGGCATCCCTCTTTGGTGATAACTGTAAAGCTCCTCTCCTCCCCTCTCCTCTGTCTGCCAAGTTACACATCCCCACCAGGCCGCTTATCCACACAATACCAGGAAAAACGACCTCGCCTGATTACAGAGAATAAATACATTCACAAAATAACTACAGCAATGTACCAATCAAGTGACCCCTTCAAGGAGTATGTCATATTCATGTGTGTGTACTGTATATACACTGAGTGTACAAAACATTATGAACTTTCTATGACATAGACTGACCAGGTGAAAGCTATGGTCGCTTATTGATGTCACTTGTTAAATCCACTTCAAGCAGTGTAGATGAAGGGGAGGAGACAGCTTACAGAAGGATTTTTAAGCCTTGAGACAATTGAGATATGGATTGTGTATGTGTGCCATAAAGAGGGTGAATGGGCAAGACAAAATATTTAAGTGCCTTTGAACAGAGTTTGGTAGTAGGTGCCAGGTGCACTGTTAAGAACTGCAACTCTGCTGGGTTTTTCACGCTCAACAGTTTCCCGTGTGTATCAAGAATGGTTCACCACCCAAAGGACATCCAGCCAACTTGGCACAATTGTGGGAAGTGTTGGAGTCAACATGGGCCAACACCCCTGTGGAACACTTTCAACACCTTGTAAAGTCCATGCCCCGACAAATTGAGGCTGTTCTGAGGGGAAAAGGGGCTGCAAAACATTATTAGGAAGGTGTTCCACTCAGTGTACATCTCTCTGTGTGTGTCTCAGTCAGTGTGTGTGTGTTTGTGTGTTTGGTATTTGGTATTTTATTAGGATCCCCATTAGCTGTTGCAAAAGCAGCAGCTACTCTTCCTGGGGTCCACACAAAACATGAAAAATGACATAATACAGAACATTAATAGACAAGAACAGCTCAAGGACAGAACTACATTAATTTTAAAAAAGGCACACGTAGCCTACATATCAATACATACACACAAACTATCTAGGTCAAATAGGGGAGAGGAGTTGTGCCGTGAGGTGTTGTGTGTTTGTGTGTGTGTATGTTTGTGTGTGGTGATTAGATTGCTCTCCTCTCTCTGTGGCATGTATTAATTAAATGATGTCTGTTGCCATACAGGACAAATTGGCCCTATCGGCCCATGTGAGCTCAGGGCTGCGGCTCCCATTGCTTTTGCGGCCCACTCTCGTGCTGTGCCCAGCCCCCTGATTTAAATAGATTGTAGCAGTAACATCTATCATTACAGTTTTATTGGCTTATTTACAGTCCACATGCTCAGTGATTCATCATACGGTCATTCAGATAAACCCATGTGTGAGTAGAGTAGACCAGACCCAGCATCGCTCACAGACGTTTACTACTCACTGGAGCGTGCATTACTATGGCAACAGGAAGTTTACTTCTGATCAACTCAGCCAAGGTGTACAGTACATTAAGGAGAGGCAGTGTCTTAAATGTCATGGAGCCATATAAATAATGTGTTGATGGAGGAGTTTTTTGTCTTCTATTTAGGTGACTCTCCATTCCTCAATTACCTCCTAATTATGTTAATTACACTATATGCCAACAGTGCTAAACCCTACAATGCTGCTTCCAATTCAGCAGTGTACTTGCTACTGGAGGAGAAATTAGTTCTAGCTTTTAACAGAGAAACATAATTAATTCAACTTGCTGTAGTTGCATTTAGGCATTTCTTAGTTAAGTGGTAAATTGAGGAGGAGGTGAGGCCTGGTACTATGGTGTACAGATTATGTTTTGGCACTCCAGCCAGGGTTGTTGTTGATGAAGCGGAATGGCCTAGCCACTTTGTCTCTTATTCCTCTCTCTGACACCAGTCGCCCTAGTTACAGAGGGGCATTTCTCAGCTTGAAGAATGGACTGTCCTCAGAAACAAGATGGAGCACTTTAAATTGATATTGGCGCAAAATATGTTTCTGTTACTTCACTAGGTGTGACTTCTCCCCCTTAATTTATCATAGGTGCTATTTGTACATGTGTATAGATATGATAAAGGTCTAAAAAGCCATACGCACACTTGCGAGAAAGTAACACAGCTATTCTTTAGCTCTCACGTCGTTGGGAAGGCAAACGTAGGTGTTTCAACTGCTCTTTGACACTGCAGAGATATCCTTGTTTGTCGAACAATCCCCCTCTCTCGGATTCGCCTGCACTGCAATTAAAGCCTCATGGTGCAATGAGCCAAGAGTCTCTTGAAGGTACAGTAGCCTCAGTTACAGTAGTCCTTTATTCTTCACGTAACTGTTTTATGTGACTGTAAGGAGAGACAGAGAGATTAAACAGGGCTTTTGGATAGATGATAGTAAAGGAAAGTCATGGGGAAAGAATCAGGGTTGTTGGATGGATGATATAGAGATGAGATGTCACGTGGCACTAGACTGATCTTTCCGCCGTGTCATTGTGGTGTGGTGAGTCAGGCTGCCTGTGTGGGGAGAAGAGAGGGACTGTGTTGTGGTACTGGCCATGCAGAGACAGACACAGTGTGTGACCCCATGGATGAGTTCACATGGGACAGAGCTGTGGGCTTTAACAGACAATCATAATAATAAAACTATAATTCCCTTGGTCACACTCTCCATCGCGCTCTCTCTGCCTCCCTCCCTACCTCTTTTTCTCCTATCACCCCTGTCTCTATCTTTGAAGCCATCTCTCTCTCCCTCTATCAGTCTCTCTTGGCAGAGAGCTATCTTAGGTAGGCAGATTTGACGCAGGGCTCTGCTTAAATAAAACCCCAGTGCTGCTACAATCATTCAGTGCTCTCTGTGGTCTGCCATCCACCAAAAACATGTTTATTTTAATGTGTTTAAGAATAGCGGGACAGTGGGAGAGAACTCAAAGGAGTGTGATAGATGTGCGATGTCTCACACGGTGAGTGGGTACAGAGGAACAGAGGAAGACAGTAGGGGGTGACGGAGGTGGCTGAAGAATAGACCTGGACTTAGGGGGTAACTGAAGAACAGAGGAGTGCCATGGGAGGGTTAGGAAGAAAGGAAGGTAACAGAGAAGGTTGCCCCTGTAACTGTTTGGTTAGTCTCTGATCCTCCTCACAATGATGTCCTACAGTAGGGGTCTTCCTAGTCTCTCCATGCAGGGAGACAATGAAAAACACCATTGATTGAAGTGTGTTGAAGCTCAGTGTGGGGCTTTGTCCCAATTAGTGTTGAAAATAGAGGGTATATTACTGGAAACTTTCTAAGTTTACCAGTAAACTACCAGAATTTGTGTATCTTTCAAGGATTTTATCAAGTGGCCTTTTGGGGTAATTATCTTTGGCCCTCTTTGTGGCCTCATCACATGTAAAATATATGAAATAATTAAATAAGATTCTTTTAAAATAAAATAAATATAATGAAAACATTATCCTAAATATAAACCATCAACTTAGTGAATACAATTGGTGTTTAATGTGAGGGTTTCAGCATGAAATATTCTTTATATTTGTTACACACTTTTATTTATGTTATATAAATAATTACATTGAATATGTGTTGTACTTACCTGCAGTATAGTATGATTACTATTCGTGTGTGTAGGGTTATTATTGGCATTGACAATGTGACAACCCATGGTCTGCCTGACTCTCTTGTGTCCGACAACGCAACAACCTTTACCTGTGACTTGTTCCAAGAATTCATGCGGAGAAATGGGATTCGCCATGTCCGCAGCGCTCCGTTTCACCCGGCCTCAAACGGCTTAGCGGAGCTGGCTGTGCAGACACTGAAAGTGGGGCTCAAAAGGATGACTGGGGGAACCATCACAACTAAGCTTTCTCGGTTCTTGTTCCAGTACCGCATCACGCCACAAACAACAACAGGACAGGCTCCAGCTGAGATGTTGATGGGCAGAAAGCCAAAAGCTCACCTGGATCTACTGCGTCCAGACATCAAAGCACAAGTGGAACGGAAGCAGGAGAAACAAAAAGAGAGACATGACCACCACGCGAGGGAGAGACAGTTAAAACCCAATGACACTGTCTACATCCGCAACTTCACAAGCAGCCAACGCTGGTTGTCAGGTATCATTCTGAGTCAGAGTGGTCCAGTCTCCTTTGTGGTCAAACTGACTGATGGTCGAGTCACGCGCAGACACCAAGACCACCTCCGCCTGCGCTATGACAAAGACGACCATGTTTTCAGACGGACCAGCTGTGGGTGGTATTATACAAGTTGAAACCCCACAGGAAACAGTATCTGAAGAACAGGGGCATTCAGTGGTTCCAGCAGAGGGTGATAGACATTCTCTCACAAACACCCAACCCGTTCCTGTGCCTTCAGACCCAGGTCCACTGGGACACGCCTTACCTGTGTCTCGTGGCACACCAGGAGTACTGTGCAGGTCACAGCGTAGTCACAAGCCTCCTGAAAGACTAACTCTGTAGTTGAGACTTGTGTTGTTAGTGTTTGTTTGGAGCAGCAGACCTAGTTGAAAAGAAATAAGGACTGTCATGTTTTTGTTGTTGTTTACAGTTACAGTAACACCAGCAGAAGTTCTACAATGTTGTAAAGTAAAGAAAACACTGATGTGGTTTACTTGTTAACCTTTTGTTTTCCTTACAGGGGGGGTTTAAATTGAGGGGGGAGAAGTGTTATAGTGTGGACACTATATACAGTTGAAGTTGGAAGTTTACATACACCTTAGCCAAATACATTTAAACTCAGTTTTTCACAATTCCTGACATTTAATCCTAGTAAAAAGTCCCTGTCTAAGGTCAGTTAGGATCACCACTTTATTTTAAGAATGTGAATTGTCAGAATAATAGTAGAGACAATGATTTATTTAAGCTTTTATTTCTTTCATCACATTCCCATTGGGTCAGAAGTTTACATACACTCAATTAGTATTTGGTAACATTGCCTTTAAATTGTTTAACTTCGGTCAAACGTTTCGGGTAGCCTTCCACAAGCTTCCCACAATATATTGGGTGAATTTTGGCCCATTCCTCCTGACAGAGCTGGTGTAACTGAGTCAGGTTTGTAGGCCTCCTTGCTCGCATACGCTTTTTCAGTTCTGCCCACAAATATTCTATAGGATTGAGGTCAGGGCTTTGTGATGGCCACTCCAATACCTGACTTTGTTGTCCTTAAGCCATTTTGTCACAACAAGTATGCTTGGGGTCATTCTCCATTTGGAAGACCCATTTGCGACCAAGCTTTAACTTCCTGACTGATGTCTTGAAATGTTGCTTCAATATATCCACATAATTTTCCTTCCTCATGATGCCATCTATTTTGTAAAGTGCACCAGTCCCTCCTGCAGCAAAGCACCCCCAGAGCATGATGCTGCCACCACCGTTCATGTTTGGGATGGTGTTCTTCGGCTTGCAAGCGACCCCCTTTTTCCTCCAAACATAACGATGGTCATTATGGCCAAACACGTCTATTTTTGTTTAATCAAACCAGAGTACATTTCTCCAAAAAGTACGATCTTTGTCCCCATGTGCAGTTGCAAACCGTAGTCTGGCTTTTTTATGGCGGTTTTGGAGCAGTGGCTTCTTCCTTGCTGAGCGGCCTTTTAGGTTATGTCGATATAGGACCTGTTTTACTGTAGATACCTTTGTACCTGTTTCCTCCAACATCTTCACAAGGTCCTTTGCTGTTGTTCTGGGATTGATTTGCACTTTTCACACCAAAGTACGTTCATCTCTAGGAGACAGAATGCTTCTCCTTTCTGAGCAGTATGACGGCTGCGTGGTCCCATGGTGTTTATACTTGCATACTATTGTTTGTACATATGAACGTGGTACCTTCAGGCGTTTGGAAATTGCTCCCAAGGATGAACCAGACTTGTGGAGGTCTACTATTTTTTTCTGAGGTCTTGGCTGATTTCTTTGGATGTTCCCATGATGTCAAGCAAAGAGGCACTGAGGTTGAAGGTAGGCCTTGAAATACATCCACAGGTACACCTCCAATTGACTCAAATTATGTCAATTAGCCTATCAGAAGCTTCTAAAGCCATGACATAGTTTTCTGGAATTTTCTAAACTGTTTAAAGGCACAGTCAACTTAGTATATGTAAACTTCTGACCCACTGGAATTGTGATACAGTGAATTATAAGTGAAATAATCTGTCTGTAAACAATTGTTTGAAAAATTACTTGTGTCATGCACAAAGTAGATGTCCTAACCGACTTGCCAAAACTATAGTTTGTTAACAAGAAATTTGTGGAGTGGTTGAAAAACAAGTTTTAATGACTCCAACCTAAGTGTATGTAAACTTCCGACTTCAACTGTATATGCGTAATCACTGTGTGTCCTTACTCAACATTGACAGGAAGTGTTAAATGATATGCAATGTCTAAATCTGGCTTCTCTACGGACTCTGCATGATGAATCATCAATGCTCAGGGTGGGAACAGACAGTCCATCTCAGATTGGAGCACAGTTCAAAGTGCATGTAGATCTATTATCTCATCATGGTAACTTGTTTTCTTGTGACAGGTAGGCCTACATTTACTGCAGCATAGTCTATAATGTAAAGACCGAATGCGTGTCTAATTTACCCATCTCCATCTGGCTTACGGGGTCACCTTATATTTTAATTGTAAATATATATATTTATATATTTTATGCAGCTGCAGAGTTTTAAAACAGCCTATCACTCGAATATTGTTGCTTTAAATCAGTGCATGCACGAGCACTCTCTCGCAGTCTTTCTCTCTCTCCATCAATTCCATTCAAATTGCATCCAAAATAGATCATCCTGTTCTAGATTGATATATAGACATTTTTACATTTTCCATATGAAGCCCTATATACTCTATAGATGTCCTAGCCTACCTCTTTCAGGTAATATATTCAATGCAGTATTAGCCTTATATTTAGCTAATTAATGATGGGTTATGCATAATAAGCTTCTAACTTATAGCCTCTGTGTCTTGCGCAATACGCACAAACCTGTGCTCCGCTGGACTCTCTCCTTAAAAAACACTCCTTAGCTCTAGGAGTCCCATGCTGGAAAAGCTAGACTAGAATAGCTTGCTGGCATTATTTCTTTTAGCATTTCTTATACCAATAGACTATTCGAAGAGGGATGCAAGCTCTTCTTTGCTGAATGTTAAATACAGCAGCCAATAGAAATCACGGGTAGTTTGAAAGAAGAGCGAATGTGTGATGGCGGTAGGCTGTAGCAGTTATTTATTCAGACCCATAACCATGCAATCTTCATGAAGAGAAGTGAAAGCCTTCTGCATCTAATTCTAGTCCTATATTATTCAAGGATATAATTAAAATGATGATGATAAGGACAATTAAACTTATTTCATTTAACTGTTGAAAGCGAGGAAGGAATGAAGCAACAATAGAGAGAGAAATAGCCTACTAGGCCAATAACATTGTGGGAAATATTATCAAATGTATATACAGAACCAGTCAAAAGTTTGGACACACCTACTCATTCAAGGATTTTTCTTTATTCTTACTATTTTATACATTGTAGAATAATAGTGAAGACATCAAAACAATGAAATAACACATATGGAATCATGTAGTAACCAAAAAAGTGTTAAACAAATCAAAATATATTTTAGATTTTAGATTCTTCAAAGTAGCCACCCTTTCCCTTGATGACAGCTTTGCACACTCTTGGCATTCTCTCAACCAGCTTCACCTGGAATGCTTTTCCATCAGTCTTGAAGGAGTTCCCACATATGCTGAGCACTTGTTGGCTGCTTTTCCTTCACTCTGCGGTCCAACTCATCCCAAACCATCTCAATTGGGTTGAGGTCGGGTGATTGTTGAGGCCAGGTCATCTGATGCAGCACTCCATCACTCTCCTTCTTGGTCAAATAGCCCTTACACAGCCTGGAGGTGTGTTGGGTCATTTTCCTGTTGAAAAACATATGATAGTCCCACTAAGCGCAAACCAGATGGGTTCATTGCTCGTGTTTCTTGGCCCAAGCAAGTCTCTTCTTATTATTGGTGTCCTTTAGTAGTGGTTTCTTTGCAGCAATTTTACCATGAAGACCTGATTCACGCAGTCCCCTCTGAACAGTTGATGTTGAGATGTGTCTGTTACTTGAACTTTGTGAAGCATTTATTTGGGCTGCAATCTGAGGTGCAGTTAACTCTAATGAACGTATCCTCTGCAGCAGAGGTAACTCTAAGACTTCCTTTCCTGTGGTGGTCCTCATGAGAGCCAGTTTCATCATAGCGCTTGATGGTTTTTGCGACTGCACTTGAAGAAACTTTCAAAGTTCTTGAAATGTTCCAGATTGATTGATCTTCATGTGTTAAAGTAATGATGGACTGTCGTTTCTCTTTGCTTATTTGAGCTGTTCTTGCCATAATATAGACTTGTTTTTTTACCAAATAAGGCTATCTTCTGTACCACCCCTACCTTGTCACAACACAATTGATTGGCTCTAACGCATTAAGAAAGAAAGAAATTCCACAAATTAACTTTTAAGAAGGCACACCTGTTAATTGAAATGCATTCCAGGTGACTACCTCATGAAGCTGGTTGAGAACATGCCAAGAGTGTGCAAAGGGTGGCTACTTTGAAGAATCTCAAATATAAAATGTATTTTGATTTGTTTAACACTTTTTTGGTTACTACATGATTCCATATGTGTTATTTCATAGTTTTGATGTCTTCATTTTTATTCTACTATGTAGAAAATAGTACAAATAAAGAAAAACCTTGGAATGAGTTGGTGTGTCCAAACTTTTGACTGGTATTGTATGTGTCAGCCTACTAATTATACAAATATTTCAAAATTAAAATCAAATTCGCTAGCCTATACTTGTAACTTTGTAGGCTGCATGTGCTGCACCAAAATCCCATGTTATCTCCCTGCTTTATCATGGTTTGAACGATGTGTGTAATTCCATTCCATATAATACAGTATAATACAATACAGTACAATAATACAGTTCACACTCAAAATGATTAGCCTACTGAAGCTAATTTCATTTATTTACCCAAGAGAGCATATAGCTAGCTACATCTATGGGCTTTTATGTTTTTCTGTCGTGCGTAATGTGCAGTAGCCTATATCATATATGTATTGGATAACGGCACAATCATTTGGGCTTTTTTGGGCTTGGGCTCATTAAATGTCTTTAATGTAAGGCTCATAAAATGTATTTCATGAATGGCTCATCAGGCTCAGGTAGCATCAGGCTTTAATTTTCTATCAAAGTTCTAATCAAATCCAGACATAGGCCTATTTACAGTATATACTTTAAAATAATTTTGAATGACACTTCCGGATTTGGCGGGAAATACCGGGTTACCTGGGAGAAAAGTGATTAATTCTCAGGATGGAACATTTGTAAAATAGCGGGAAAATATTCAACCCTAATCCCTGCGGCCTCCGCAATGGATTAGTCTCGGCCTCCGCAATGGATTAGTTCACGGAGATGGGCGTGAATAAGAGGTGTCTCGTGTGCCATACATAAAAAAATATATATAATTTAAAAAATATATATATACAGTGAGGGAAAAAAGTATTTGATCCCCTGCTGATTTTGTATGTTTGCCCACTGACAAAGAAATGATCAGTCTATAATTGTAATGGTAGGTTTATTTGAACAGTGAGAGACAGAATAACAACAAAAGAATCCAGAAAAACGCATGTAAAAAATGTTATGAATTGATTTGCATTTCAATGAGGGAAATAAGTATTTGACCCCTCTGCAAAACATGACTTTGTACTTGGTGGCAAAACCCTTGTTGGCAATTACATTTTAGTCATTTAGCAGACGCTCTTATCCAGAGTGACTTAAAGTTAGTGAGTACATACATTATTTTTTATTTTTCATACTGGCCCCCCGTGGGAATCGAACCCACAACCCTAGCATTGCAAACGCCATGCTCTACCAACTGAGCTACATCCCGGCCATTCCCTCCCCTACCCTGGACGACGCTGGGCCAATTGTGCACCGCCCCATGGGTCTCCTGGTCGCGGCCGGCTACGACAGAGCCTGGATTCAAACCAGGATCTCTAGTGGCACAGCTAGCCTTAGACCACTGCGCCACTCGGGAGCAATCACAAAGGTCAGACGTTTCTTGTAGTTGGCCACCAGGTTTGCACACATCTCAGGAGGGATTTTGTCCCACTCCTCTTTGCAGATCTTCTCCAAGTCATTAAGGTTTCGAGGCTGACGTTTGGCAACTTGAACATTCAGCTCCCTCCACAGATTTTCTATGGGATTAAGGTCTGGAGACTGGCTAGGCCACTCCAGGACCTTAATGTGCTTCTTCTTGAGCCACTCCTTTGTTGCTTTGGCCGTGTGTTTTGGATCATTGTCATGCTGGAATACCCATCCACTACCCATTTTCAATGCCCTGGCTGAGGGAAGGAGGTTCTCACCCAAGATTTGACGGTACATGGCCCTGTCCGTCGTCCCTTTGATGCGGTGAAGTTGTCCTGTCCCCTTAGCAGAAAAACACCCCCAAAGCATAATGTTTCCACCTCCATGTTTGACAGTGGGGATGGTATTCTTGGGGTCATAGGCAGCATTCCTCCTCCTCCAAACACGGCGAGTTGAGTTGATGCCAAAGAGCTCCATTTTGGTCTCATCTGACCACAACACTTTCACCCAGTTCTCCTCTGAATCATTCAGATGTTCATTGGCAAACTTCAGATGGGCATGTATATGTGCTTTCTTGAGCAGGGGGACCTTGCGGGCGCTGCAGGATTTCAGTCCTTCACGGCGTAGTGTGTTACCAATTGTTTTCTTGGTGACTATGGTCCCAACTGCCTTGAGATCATTGACAAGATCCTCCCGTGTAGTTCTGGGCTGATTCCTCACCGTTCTCATGATCATTGCAACTCCACGAGGTGAGATCTTGCATGGAGCCCCAGGCCGAGGGAGATTGACAGTTCTTTTGTGTTTCTTCCATTTGCGAATAATCGCACCAACTGTTGTCACCTTCTCACCAAGGTGCTTGGCGATGGTCTTGTAGCCCATTCCAGCCTTGTGTAGGTCTACAATCTTGTCCCTGACATCCTTGGAGAGTTCTTTGGTCTTGGCCATGGTGGAGAGTTTGGAATCTGATTGATTGCTTCTGTGGACAGGTGTCTTTTATACAGGTAACAAGCTGAGTTTAGGAGCACTCCCTTTAAGAGTGTGCTCCTAATCTCAGCTCGTTACCTGTATAAAAGACACCTGGGAGCCAGAAATCTTTCTGATTGAGAGGGGGTCAAATACTTATTTCCCTCATTACAATGCAAATCAATTTATAACATTTTTGACATGCGTTTTTCTGGATTTTGTTGTTGTTATTCTCTCTCACTGTTCAAATAAGCCTACCATTAAAATTATAGACTGATCATTTCTTTGTCAGTGGGCAAACGTACAAAATCAGCAGGGGATCAAATACTTTTTTCCCTCACTGTATATGTTTGCTACTGCTCGACAAAAAAAAATCTTGGTCGACCAACAGCCTATCGACCAAACAATCGACCAGTCGACTAATTGGGGTCAGCCCTAGTGTGTAGCTGTAGGACCCACTTCGGTATAGAGTCTGTTGACGTCCTGTGTATTTCTCCTCCAGCTCAGGTCAAACAGACCTCTGATTGACCCTGTTTGTTCCATCGCAATGACTCACTCTCTACAGAAAATTGTGCCCCCCCTCCCCCTCTATCTCTCTCGCTCTATCTCTGCCCTCTCTTTCTGTAACTACTATTTTCTCTCTTTGAGTGGAAGTATCAGAGGGGGTTGAATCAGTGTTACACAAAGTCTTACATGTTTTCCAGGCTCTAACATGTATCTCCTGCTCCTCTCTCCTCTGCTGTTCTCAGGTGGGACTGAAGGACAACCCAGCTGTGGACCCCATTATCCATGGCCTGAGGGGCGTGGTTCATCATGGTGAGTGACACATTCATCACCCAATCATTCCAGGAGGGACTATGAATTCACCAATCATTGGCCTACAACATTTGTTCATTGAGGATCACAACATTATTTTTGCTAAGTTGCATGTAACACTGCAATATCTCAGCCCCTTTTCATTCATGTTTGTGTATTATTCTTTTTTTTGTAACTACCAAATTATAGCGAACATACCCCAGGTTGCCCCAAGGAGTCCCTACAGACAAAATAAACTAGGTTGTTATAAAAAACACTCACCCTAAAGCGGAATTATCTTTTTGTCCCTGATCCACCCCTTTCAAACAATAATGAACAAAGTCTTTAATAAAAGTTGGCACAACCATAGCATGTAGTTACATTAAGTATTCATGGAATCAGCTCAGGCTTATTACATGTTAGCCTAACACCTCAACACACTCACCACAGGCTTTCTGTTTCAATGTAGAAATCACCTGACAAGCAGACAAGTCCAGCTCAATCAAGTCCGATCTCTGTTAAATTGGACTGGAGAGGTGGGCTCCTAATGTTCTCTGATTGTTCTAGGGCAGGGATGGGCAACTCCAGTCCTCGGGGGCCAGACCTGGCGCCAGGATAAAGTGGCTAAGGGGGCAGTTGAAATCGGCAAGGGGGCAAACATTTTTGGGGGGGTTAGCATTGGAATGATATTGAATTCTGCTTATATCACGTTATACCACAATAAACATAAAGTTCAAATGCAGGGACTCCGAGATCATTGATTGTTTTTGAAGTGACAGGTTGGCGTGAAATCTGTGGCCTATCTCTGCTGTAAAATAGGGGCTTTCTAGCAGTCGTAAAGAGGCAGGAGGCAGGCAGGTAGAGGGGCAAATGAGTGTTGGATTTATTTACACAGCGCTGGTGTTTCAAAGATGACAGTGATATTTACATATATATATATATATATATATATATATATATATATATATATACAGTACCAGTCAAAAGTTTGGGGGTTTTCTTTATTTTTACTATTTTCTACATTGTAGAATAATTGTGAAGACATCAAAACTATGAAATAACACATATGGAATCATGTAGTAACCAAAAAGGTGTTAAACAAATCAACATATATTTTATATTTGAGATTTTTCAAAGTAGCCACCCTTTGCCTTGATGACAGCTTTGCACACTCTTGGCATTCCCTCAACCAGCTTCATGAGGAATGCTTTAACAACAGTCTTGAAGGAGTTCCCACATATGCTGAGTACTTGTCGGCTGCTTTTCCTTCACTCTGCGGTCCAACTCATCCCAAACCATCTCAATTGGGTTGAGGTCGGGTGATTGTGGAGGCTAGGTCATCTGATGCAGCACTCCATCACTCTCCTTGGTCAAATAGCCCTTACTCAGCCTGGAGGTGTGTTTTGGGTCATTGTCCTGTTGAAATACAAATGATAGTCCGACTAAGTGCAAGCCAGATGGGATGTCGTATCGCTGCAGAATTCTGTGGTAGCCATGCTTGTTAAGTGTGCCTTGAATTCTAAGTAAATCACCGACAGTGTCACCAGCAAAGCACCCCCACACGTCACACTTCCTCCTCCATGCTTCACGGTGGGAACCACACATGTGGAGATCATCCGTTCACCTACTCTGCGTCTCACAAAGACACGGCGGTTGGAACCAAAAATCTCAGATTTGGACTCATCAGACCAAAGGACAGATTTACACCGGTCTAATGTCCATTGCTCGTGTTTCTTGGCCCAAGCACGTCTTTTCTTATTATTGGTGTCCTTTAGTAGTGGTTTCTTTGCAGCAATTTGACCATGAAGGCCTGATTAACAGTCTCCTCTGAACAGTTGATGTTGAGATGTGTCTGTTACTTGAACTCTGTGAAGCATTTATTTGGGCTGCAATCTGAGGTGCAGTTAACTCTAATGAACTTATCCTCTGCAGCAGAGGTAACTCTGGGTCTTCCTTTACTGTGGCGGTCCTCATGAGAGCCAGTTTCATCATAGCGCTTGATGTTTTTTGCGACTGCACTTGAAGAAACTTTCAATGTTCTTGACATTTTCCGTATTGACTGACCTTCATGTCGTTTCTCTTTGCTTATTTGAGCTGTTCTTGCCATAATATGGACTTGGTCTTTTACCAAATAGGGCAATCTTCTGTATACCACCTCTACCTTGTCACAACACAACTGATTGGCTCAAACGCATTAAGAAGGAAAGAAATTCCACAAATTAACTTTTAAGAAGGCACACCTGTTAATTGAAATGCATTCCAGGTGAGTACCTCATGAAGCTGGTTGAGATAATGCCAAGAGTGTGCAAAGCTGTCATCAAGGCAAAGGGTGGCTATTTGAAGAATCTCAAATATAAAATATATTTTGATTTGTTTAACACTTTTTTGGTTACTACATAATCCCGTATGTTTTATTTCATAGGTTTGATGTCTTCACTATTATTCTACAATTTAGAAAATAGTTAAAATAAAGAAAAACCCTGGAATGAGTAGGTGTGTCCAAACTTTTGACTGGTACTGTATATATATACAAAGTTCTGACTTCAAAATGTCAGCATTAAAAAGAAAAAGCCTCTCATCAGGCAAAAAGTGTCTAAACCAATAAAGCACAGGCGGGGTCTTCCAGGCTCAGATACAGCCTCCCCTTGAGTTAGCCAAAAGTGAACTAACTAGAACATCCCCAAACAGGCACTTAAATACAGTGGGGGAAAAAAGTATTTAGTCAGCCACCAATTGTGCAAGTTCTCCCACTTAAAAAGATGAGAGAGGCCTGTAATTTTCATCATAGGTACACGTCAACTATGACAGACAAATTGAGAAAAAAAAATCCAGAAAATCACATTGTAGGATTTTTAATGAATTTATTTGCAAATTATGGTGGAAAATAAGTATTTGGTCAATAACAAAAGTTTCTCAATACTTTGTTATATACCCTTTGTTGGCGGACTTTCAACTCTCTCCAAATATTTTCTATGGGGTTGAGATCTGGAGACCTGCTAGGCCACTCCAGGACCTTGAAATGCTTCTTACGAAGCCACTCCTTCGTTGCCCGGGCGGTGTGTTTGGGATCATTATCATGCTGAAAGACCCAGCCACGTTTCATCTTCAATGCCTTGCTGATGGAAGGAGGTTTTCACTCAAAATATCACGATACATGGCCCCATTCATTCTTTCCTTTACATGGATCAGTCGTCCTGGTCCCTTTGCAGAAAAACAGCCCCAAAGCATGATGTTTCCACCCCCATGCTTCACAGTAGGTATGGTGTTCTTTGGATGCAATTCTTTGTCCTCCAAACACGACGAGTTGAGTTTTTACCAAAAAGTTCTATTTTGGTTTCATCTGACCATATGACATTCTCCCAATCCTCTTCTGGATCATCCAAATGCACTCTAGCAAACTTCAGACGGGCCTGGACATGTACTGGCTTAAGCAGGGTGACACGTCTGGCACTGCAGGATTTGAGTCCCTGGCGGCGTAGTGTGTTACTGATGGTAGGCTTTGTTACTTTGGTCCCAGCTCTCTGCAGGTCATTCACTAGGTCCCCCCGTGTGGTTCTGGGATTTTTGCTCACCGTTCTTGTGGTCATTTTGACCCCACAGGGTGAGATCTTGCGTGGAGCCCCAGATCGAGGGAGATTATCAGTGGTCTTGTATGTCTTCCATTTCCTAATAATTGCTCCCACAGTTGATTTATTCAAACCAAGCTGCTTACCTGTTGCAGATTTAGTCTTCCCAGCCTGGTGCAGGTCTACAATTTTGTTTCTGGTGTCCTTTGACAGCTCTTTGGTCTTGGCCATAGTGGAGTTTGGAGTGTGACTGTTTGAGGTTGTGGACAGGTGTCTTTTATACTGATAACAAGTTCAAACAGGTGCCATTAATACAGGTAACGAGTGGAGGACAGAGGAGCCTCTTAAAGAAGAAGTTACAGGTCTGTGAGAGCCAGAAATCTTGCTTGTTTGTAGGTGACCAAATACTTATTTTCCACCATAATTTGCAAATAAATTCATTAAAAATCCTACAATGTGATTTTCAGGATTTTTTTTCCTCACTTTGTCTGTCATAGTTGACGTGTACCTATGATGAAAATTACAGGCCTCTCTCATCTTTTTAAGTGGGAGAACTTGCACAATTGGTGGCTGACTAAATACTTTTTTTCCCCACTGTACATTTGGCAACACCTATTCTTGGCACGCAGGCCAGGTATATCTATGCACGCTAAAGCGTGTGTTCACACACCATTAAACATGACAAAGAAACTGGATACATGCTCTCCAAACAAAGACAACTAATAAATTGACAGTAAACTGGGAAATGCAATGAAATAAACCCAAAGTTATTTTATCACAAGTGTTGCACAGTTTGTGAGCTCTCCAAACAACGTTTCCACTTGGAAAATGAGAATGGTATTTCTGTAACCAAACATTCAAAATCAATGGGGGAATATGTTGGGATTAACAGGAACTTCACTGATGAATTTATATTTCGTATATATGGATAAACATTGACCAATGAAACAAACAGTGCGCACGAATTGGCGGGAGTCAGTGGCAGTAGTGGAGAGAGACGTGCCTATAGCGCATCTTGGCCACACACACCTCCCCTTATTCTGGTCTGGACATTTTAAATTATGCTGGAGACACGTTCTTCACACATAAGCAGTAACCTCATACATATTGTCAGGACGTAGCAGTGGTCATTTTCCCTTCAACTGAAATCATTACGGTTCAGTATTTCTAACCACCCCCTTAAACGCACACACTACCCAAACTAATGGACATGTGACAGCAAGGCAGAATGGCACATTCCAAACGAGCACTGGGTACATGATGGATATTGACCAATATGGTATGTCCATTTGGTGAATGTAGATTAGACACTAGGCCCTCCATGGAATAAGTTTGACAACTCTGCTGTAGAGAGTGGATTCTTCTTTACATGCAGGCTTCTTGAGTGGGCTATGGTGTTGTGCCTTGGTTACCATGTTTCCGGTTGACCTTTGCTTCATCAATGCCATTTTTTTTCAATATATAATTGCCAAATAGTTATGCCAATATTAACTTTAAAATACCAATTTAGGAATATTAACCTTGGTTCTGACTACAATTTTTTGCAGATCTGCAAGAGACAATTAAAGCCTTGTCTATATGAGATCAGAGGCATATGGGTGTGTCCCTGGTGTAGTGATTATAGTTGGGTGAATGTTTGATGTGAGATAAAGCTACTAAATCTGACAGGACTAAGATTGTTATTAGGGTTAAGGCTTAAGTCACTCGACAAGCTAAGATAAAGACTGCTCTAGCCTTTTATTCACTGAGCTCTTACTGATGTAGAAGGGCTGGGTAACTTTAACATACTGGTACATTAAGAACTCTAGCTTACAGACAGAACTATATCTATATTGTAAAAAAATGCAGAACTATACTGCATGATGATGATGATAATGATACAATCCTCATCATCACGTTACTTTTCTGTTCAAATATTTTTTATTGAACACACACAAGAATGGTGTATAGGTATGAAAGACATGTGTACAGTTCTTATCTAAACATAAAATAACAGACATGAACAACAAGACCCAGGGTTCTGGGTACAAAACAAATATTACAAAACAAGACATACAGAACAGGGACAGGTGGAAAGAAAAAGGGTAGATGTAACCCCCCCCCACTTATACCCCCCTTTATCCCCCCCTTATTCCACCCTATTCCCCTCCCGACTGCTCGAGTGTCAGGGCCAGCACACGCTGCCCAAAGGTAGATTACAATATGACAATTGAGAGTGCGTTAAAAAGTACAAATTCACAGCGCCGACTGGTCCAAGTAAGAGAGGAAAGGCTGCCAGATTTGATCAAATGTTGATAATTTATTGTTCAGAATACATCTAATTCTTTCTAAGTGTACAGTGTTTGCCAATTCGCTGAGCCATAATTTGGTAGAGGGCGCTTCCCTCCTTTTCCAAAACAACAAGATTATTTTTTTTGCCGAAATGAGACTGTAAGAGATGAGTTGTTTGATAATAGAGTCCAGTTGTTTATGAAAGGATTTAGGTATGAATACTGGGATGTTCTGGTATAGGTAGAGCAGTTGTGGGAGGAAGACCATTTTAATGGCATTAATTCTTCCGAGCAGAGAAATTGGGAGAGTTCTCCAAAATTGTATGTTTGTCCTGAGATTTTGCATCAGAGAGGAGAAATTCTCTTTAAATAGTAAGGAGTATTGTTTGGTAACTACAATTCCAAGGTAGATAAATTTTTCTGAAGATAACTTAACTGGAAGATGTTCTAGCCAGGAGGTGTTTTGCAACCGTATGGGCATTAATTCACTCTTGTTCCAATTTATTCTGTATCCCGAGAAGGTACCAAACAAATTAATCACCTCAAGAATAGCTGGAATACTAGCTTGGGGTTCTGTTACATAGAGGAGAATATCATCTGCGTATAGGGAAATCTTATTTAGAGTATCTTTAGTATTATAGATGTGTATTGCTGAATGAGATCTGATCGCTTGAGTGAGAGGTTCAATAATTAGGGCGAAGAGCATAGGCGACAGCGCACAACCCTGCCTTGTCCCTCTGTAAAGGTTAAATCGGGGCGACAGTGATTGGTTAGTGAGTATTCTCGCACAGGGGTTCCTATATAAAAGCTGGATCCAATTTATGAACCCATCTCCAATATTAAATTTCTGTAGGACCTTGAATAGATAGGGCCACTCAACTTGGTCAAAGGCCTTTTCGGCGTCAAGAGATATAACGGCAAGGTCCACGTTAGGTAACCTCTGAGAATACATAATGTTGAAGAGGCGCCTGAGATTGAATAATGAGTTTCTGTTAGGGATAAAGCCGGTCTGGTCCGAATGGACCAATTTGCCAATTAAAGTGCTAAGCCTGTTAGCCAGAGTTTTTGCTAAAATCTTTTGGTCTGTATTAAGGAGGGATATTGGTTTGTATGACCCTACCTCTATCATCACGTTACTTTTAGTGTTGTTACTGAGGGCGATGGAGGAGGAAGGGAGAGAGGAAAGGAGTGGAAAGGAGGAGGGAGGGAGTGTGATGATAGAGGAAAGGAGGCAGTTTAAAAGAGGAGAGGAGGGAGGGAGAATTACTGGAGAGGAGGGGAAAGGTGTGTTGGGAGAGGAAAGGAGGAGGGAGGGAATGTGACTGGAGAGGAGAGGGAGGGAGAGAAGAGGCTACGTTCTACACAATTAGACAAAAGTTTGAAGAAAATAAGAAGTGTCAGAGGAATATTTGCTGTGAGAACGTTGTGAAGCAATCCTCTGTTTTCAATGGCTCTGTGTGTTCCCTGTGGCTCAAAGGAAGGCATTTTAATTGCAACATTAGCGTTGCTGCGACAGAGCTCATTCTGCTGGTATTTTAAGCACATGGGCCTGTGCGACAGGAAAGCTGTCTGCTCAAGTGTTCATCCATTAGGGTCCTATGTTACTTAGTCTTAATATTTAATTATACAGCAAGGTCAGGGACACAATCTAAGCACAAAGACACCAATCGGGACACATATAAGGAGACGCCAAGTGCTGAGAGCCACAGTTCTGAGTATCTGTGCATGCGTGTGTACGTGCATGTGCTTGTGTGTGTGTGTGTGTGCATGTTTGCATGCATGTGTCTGTGCGTGTATGTGTGTGTGTGTGTGTGTGTGTGTAGGTCTCTTGTGCAGGAGGCATATGTTGCAAGTGGATTTAAGCTGGGGCCAGTCAACACATACATGTACATTAAATGACCCCCGAGGCGTCGTCTGGCTTTAATATTTAATTGAACCATGAAAATCCTTTGTTCCTTCATTTCCTATTTGAAAAAGCACTAGATGAGTGCATGAGATTGTGTAAGGTACACTCAGTACAGTGGTTGCCCATCTACGCATGCAAAGGCTACATTGTAAGAAAGCAAAGTATTTTTTCTGTCTAAAGACATTGTGATTTGAGCTGTGAAAAGGTACTGGGGTATAATATGAAGACTTAGGAGTGATTCAAATGTATCTACTAATTTATACGACCTAGCTGTATGATACAGCAGTCTCAATGCTGGATACAGCATAGGAAGGAGGTATAGAGAGGGTGCTGATTGGGTGACATACTGTACTGCCCTAACCCTGTATGTCATTGTATTCTCTTGCATGTAATGTATGTATATGTACATGGCCCAGTGTCAGCATCATTGTTTACCCAGTGAACTATTCCCTCTCAGTGGTCTCATGTGACAGTACTGAAATGAACTCCCCGCGCCTCAACGGCACAAATTACAAGTCCATTAATTCAGCGTCTCACGGTGGCTTTGAAGTCTCCACTGACTCGGCACTCTCCAACCCTGATTGGCAATTCATTTATAAAGGCTGACATAGCTTACAGTACAGTAGACTACAGTACAGTATGTGAGCCTAGCTAGTGGTACAGCTGTGGTGGTAGCAGTATAGCCCCTTCCCTACCACTGTGCCTGTGTCCTCTATTCTCCAGCATTGGCTTTAATCCCCCAGCTCTCCCATTCACTTCCAATCTGATGCAGCTCCGCGGCGCATTGCTAGCACGCTAAGCCCCTTTTTCATCCCTGCTCAATAGGATTCCCAGTTTAGTTATGTATTGAAAATGTGGGGTAGCAGTCATTCTGTTTTGTTTCTTCAACCCCATCTTTGACGTTATTTATACTGTTATCTCTATTTGGGAGGGAACGCCTCATTGTTGGTTGAGAAGTTATGGCACAAGAGGTTTGCCCCAGCTACGTTTATCTTTATCCTGGGTGTGTGTCAGGCTGCCGTTGTTCTCTTTGACTGATAAGCATTGCCATCACAACAGGATTTTGGAGGGAAGTGGGTCGGTTTTGCCCTTTGTCGGATTCACCAGATATTTGTGTTTAGCTTGAGTGGTCCTTTCCAAAATACACTTTGGGTTCTGATGTATCCCAGGACACTGGGGACAGATCCAGTGGTTACACATGTGAGCTCTGACTCAGGCCTGGTTGAATAATCTGTAGAGGAGATCAATGATATTAATTGGTTGCCAACATGGTTGACTACTTGCATCAGCACTAGAGGGCCATATTATACACAATGATTCATTGACAATGAGAACACATTTTCCCCATGACACCGTTTACATCAATAAATACATTTTCTCATTCTCCAGCATTGCAGTATGGACATACTGTTATGCTACATGTGTATGTGGCTGTGATTGAATGGTCAAAACTGATTCCTTGTATCCCTGTGCTTGTTCTCCCCCAGAGAAAGAAACCTTCCTGGAGCCCTTTGTTCTGAGAGACCTGTTGCCGTCATCATTGGGGAGTTATTACCGCTACACAGGTTCTCTCACCACCCCACCCTGCAGCAAGGTGGTCGAGTGGATCGTCTTCAACAGACCTGTGTTCCTCTCCTATAAACAGGTGAGTCACTCTCTCTCTCACATGTGCGCACACACACACACACACACACACACACACACAAACAAACAAACACACTCACACACACACAAACACACACACACAAACACTGGCGTCTTTCTTCACTAATGGCCTCCTCCTTCCAAGAGCTGTAATTTGCTCACATATCTAATGTGTGATGTCTGTATTTGTGATTGGGTTGGCACAGACATGGTCAGTAATGTGATGGTGCAGTGTCTGTCCTCACATGGCCCTTCTCTCGACTCCTCTCCCCATATCTCCTCCCAACAGTCCAGGGAACATTTGGCAGACTTACATTCTAATGAGGCCAAATTAGTTTGCTTAAGAGTGCGACTGGAGGAAGCCAAATGTGGAAGAAGTATTGGCTTTATATAAGGGGACACAGCAGGAGAGGGAGAAGAAGATATATATATATATATATAGAGAGAGAGAGAGAGAGAGAGAGAGAGAGAGAGAGAGAGAGAGAGAGAGAGAGAGAGAGAGAGAGAGAGGAGAGAGAGAGAGAGAGAGAGAGAGAGAGAGAGAGAGAGAGAGAGAGAGAGAGAGAGAGAGAGAGAGAGAGAGAGAGAGAGAGAGAGAGAGAGAGAGAGAGAGAGAGAGAGAGAGAGAGAGAGAGAGAGAGAGAGAGAGAGAGAGAGAGAGAGAGTTAAATGGAGAGGGAAAGGGGAAAAGAAAGAGAGAACGAAAGAAGGAGAGAGAGAGGAGGAAAAGGACTGTGAGAGAGGAAATGTGTGGGCTGTGGTGTTGAGGGGTGGCCGAGCGTTGCCCCCTGTCACCGTGCTCTGTGGGTCAGCATTAATCATGTTTATCTGCCAGAGCTTAGTCAAGGCCCAGACAGCTCTGGAGCTGTGGAAGAGAGGAGCTGCCTGGCTCTGGGCCCACAGAAAGATAGGTCACTCCTAGATACAGCTTTATACCACTTGAATACCACTAGCTTACCGTTAGCATGCTTCATATTCCCCTTACATTCTGACTGGCTAGATAACATACTGGCTGCTACATAGAGCTCAGCTGAAGATTAACCACCCATAGGCAACAGCATAGTCCTAGTGCTGAATGCAAAATGGCACACTGGTACATAGGTCTTTGTACCCCCAAAAGCTAGCAGAAAAGTGGGCAGTCATAGCAGCTGCATGCACAGTACGACTAGCAATAAGACTATCACATACACTTAAAACTCTAAAGGGCAATCCGCAGTTGAAACAATAACAAACTGTTTTCCCCACCACTGTTTTGGTAAAACGTGGAGGGATGAAGCTAGAGAAATTTATCCACTCTCAAATTCATAGACAGAGCGTTGGATGCAAGGACTGACCATCCATGATATCAAACATTCTAGATTTAACCATGTTTTGAGGCTATACAGTGTTTGTTTACATTTACTTTGTTTACTAACATTGGGGTAAAACCAGCTTGTATTTTGGGATCTGGTGGGGTACGACAGTTGAACTAAGCTCATGAGGCATTTATAAGTTATATTCTTCAAGAATCAATGGGTCAAATCATTAATTAAAGTCCAAAAATATGTGGACAACTGCAGATTGCCCCTTTAATAAAACCAGCAATACATTCATAGTCATACCTTCCTGGTTCCCCCTTGTTTTACAATAGGGTGTTTATGGGAGCTCACAGTGAATGTTGCTTCCTCAGAAGATAGCAGGTGTCCAATAGCAGGGTAATAGACGGGATTTGTCTGTTGTCATCCTCTGAATTATAAGAGAGTGGAGAGGCAGAGTAGAGAAGATGAAAAGCAGCATGGAGGAACTCTGAGCCTGACCTTTTGGATTATTTGATTTGGCCTGAGATCCAGTCAACAATTAAACATACTTTCCTGGTATAAGAAGTATTTTTTAAAACTTTCCCGAGAGGCAGGGAGCTAGCTAGCTACCCTGATCGACACAAAACCAGGGGGATGTTTGAGGCATGGAATGAGCAGGACAGGGACTTAAAGGGGAAGTGACTTCAGCAGAAGCTCTATCCATCCATCCAGGAAGCACGTCCTTCCTTCCCTTCAGTGGGATCCCGTAGCATTATTGTTCCTATCTTCTATCCTCCGGATGTTTACCCCTGACCATTAGTCAGTCTTTTTTAACATTTTTAACTCGGCTTTGAAGTCTATACCACTTTTTCTGTCCTGTGGTTTAAAAAAAACATAATTGGCCAAGATGAAAGAACGTGGAAAGAAGACACAGTGCACTCCCTCTCCCCTGTCTGTCTTCATCTCTCTCTCTCCCTCCCTCTCTCTCTCTCTCTCTCTCTCCCTCCCTCCCTCCCTCCCTCTCTCTCTCTCTCTCTCTCTCTCTCTCTCTCTCTCTCTCTCTCTCTCTCTCTCTCTCTCTCTCTCTCTCTCTCTCCCTCCCTCCATCTTTGTCTTTTGTTCTTGATCAGTGGTGGAAGTAGGTCATTGGGAGTGACAGACGTAGCTTAGGGGTGGCTTTTACAGCAGATCGATGCTCAGCTATTCCACAGCGACAGCGCCGCCTAAAATGCTTCCATTTGTAACATCTGGATCTTGTGCATGTGTGTGTGTGTGGACATCGCACACCCAGCTGTAACGGCTATTGCCACGCCAGGCCACTTAACCCCCTGCTCTCCCCATCACAGAGGCCTTTCTCACCAGTCACAGAAGTGTGTGTGTGTGCACATGTGTGATGGCGTTTTTGCTTGATGTGCAATGTCACTCCTGGAAGGATTAGTCTCCAATCGCGCTGTGATTTCCACACAAAGAAATCCTTCGGCAGACCTGGAAGTGATTCAAATCCTAATAACCTGTTTTTAAGGGGGTGTTGCCATATTAGGGATTAGCAGATTGTAGTCTGATTAAGAGATTTGGTGGAGAGCAGGGTATTGCTTTGACACGGCCTGGCGTGGGCTGTATGGTCTGTGCCAGGGCTGGATGCTACGATATTCAACAGATCAGCCATGATGGCTAATGCAGCCTGAAGATTAAAGGACATGGCCGACTTTAGATTAGAAGGTACATTATGTTCCAAATCTGCTGGAACACAACATTTCTATAGTGTCAGATGAGGGAGATTTGTGGTGCACACACACACACTCACACACACTTACTCTCCACAGCCACTGTGAGGTGCAGTCATCGACCTGAGTATTCCCCAGGCCTCCAGTCTCAGTCTGCTTAGTAAATAGACATAGAGCAGAGCAGACAGGGAAGTATTCCAACCATAGAGTTAGGAATTAAAATACTTTAATTGAATAGGATCTCTATGATTCCAACCCTCTTTCTGTAACCATACCGACCGCTTGTTTATCCCACAACCTCTCACACACTCACTAAGGAAATGAGCACCTCCCCCTTACATCTAGCCATCTATCTATCTATATATCTTTCTTCTCTCTCTCTCTCTCTCTCTCTCTCTCTCGCTCTCTCTCTCTCTTTCGCTCTCTCTCTCTCTTTCCGCCTGTTTTCACTCTAAATCGACTGTGTTTTTCACTTGAGCAGTCTCAGCTCACATTGTTTCTTTAGCCGTTAGCATGCCATCATGATGTTGATGGACAGATACTCCCAGACATTACTTTCATCATCTGAAATGACAGCTCTTAAACCGCTCAACAGATTATTATGATTATTCCCTAGGTTTTAGCACCTGGTCAGAAAGAGTGGTTAATTTGTAGTTGTGGTTGTTCTTCTCTGGGCTGAGGAGAGGAGAGGAGGCGGACAGCTGGTCATGTTTTTGTGTTTGCCTCACAAACACTATTCCCCTGATTAGGCTGGGCTAGCTTGGCCCTGCATGCCTCTCAGCCTCTCAGCCTCTCAGCCCCTCAGCCCCACAGCCCCTCAGCCCCACAGCCCCACAGCCCCACAGCCCCACAGCCTTACAGCTAGAAACAAGATCACATCATTACACATGTATGGACAAAGGATAAAAGGAGCTGCTAGAAAGATGCCATGAACAAATGAACAGTTCAGTCATTTCTCTCCTCCCTAATGTGTGTGTGTTTTCCTTCATCCTCCCTCTATCTCTCTCTCTTTCTCTACCTCTCTCTCTTTCTCTCTCTCTTACTCTCTCTTTCTCTCTCTCTTTTAGCTGGAGGCGTTCTACTCCATCTTCACCACAGAGCAGCAGGACCATGTGAAGTCTGTGGAGTACCTGAGGAGCAACTTCCGGCCAATCCAGAGCCTCGACAATCGTGACGTCTTCAAGTCCGCAGTCAGAGACGCCTGGCTACCTGACCTGACGGACAGCCTGGGAAACCCGTACGGAACCGAGGCATCCAAAGGTAGGGCGGGACCTCACACACCATTGGATACTGCGCATCCTGGTTACAGTCCAATCCAAGTGCTTCTTATTCTAAGTAACACTGAGGAGAGAAACATAAAATATCTGCTTTAGCTGACATCTGCATAGCGGTTGTTTTGGCAGTGTCGGAGGTGGAATTTCGTGACAATGATCACAAGAGCAGCTGCTCACTAATTTGACGCCTCCAACCAATGACGTATGAGTCCTAGAGAAACATAAAATAAGGATGAAGCAGGTGGTGATGGGGTGAAGTTGTGTTTCTCTAAGCGGGAGGTAAGCTTGGCTTCTTCTTTATATGGTGTTGAGTAAAGCTTAAACCATGTATTTAGATTGTAGGTAGGTATTGTAGTTAGGTATTGTAGATAGTTTATCTAGGTAGTTATTGTAGGTAATTATTGTAGGTAAGTATTGTATTCGGCTGAGCCCGGTGAAGCACGAGGCTAGCTAACCCACTACCTGGACCAATAAAGCTAGCTAGCTAGCGGGTAGCTACTGGTAACTATTAGCAACTGTGGATAGTTGTTTCCAATGTTATTTCACGCTTAAGAGTACCTGTAATTATGCCAGCTAGCTACCTACCATTCAGCTGTTTTTCTAACCTCATTATCTGAAGCGTTAACGTTAGGTAGTTAGTAGCTACTGTACTCGAAATGTAGCTAGCTTGTTGCTACCTGGATCGCTAACTAAACAATAGCTGGAATGACCTAGCTGTAATGTTTGGAGAAGCTTTCTCTCCATTGGGACAGACGCGAACTGGCTAAATTGATTCAGTAGCTAGCTTTACACTTAACTAGCTAACAGTAGCTACTAAGGGTAAGTTGTAACCTACATTTATTCTTATTTACATACTGATAACCAGAGTCGTTCAAAAGGAATTCAAGACATGGGTGACTAGTTAACGTTAGCTTGGCTCTCTCTGTATGTTTCATACCGTGGGAGGAAGGGTTGGTTCGTTGACAGAGAGCAATGGCTAGCTAATATGCTAACTATTCTAGCTAGCTAACTAACTGGCTGAATAAGTTGACGACGTACTCACTCAAACTGTCAAAACTAACCCCAAAACTTTACACAACGTTAGACACGGACACGAATGATCTGTTGGGTGGCTCCTGGAGTGAGTAGTCATGCTGTACTTCGCTCCGCAGGTAAATGACACATTACATTACAATGGAACGATTTGATTAGTGTAATGTTAGCTAGCTACATAGTTGTCTTTGTATCAAAGATAAAGGTGTAGTATAGAGAAACTATCGAGGTTAGCTAGCCAGCTACATTCGTTCGCAGCGACGCCGTTTTTTCAAACAAAGTCAACACCGCAGCCATTGCTAGCTAGCCAACACTACCAGCTAGCAGTACTGTAGCAACTAAATACAATATCATTTTAGCCAGCTACATTCGTTCGCAGCGACGCCGTTTTTTCAAACAAAGTCAACACCGCAGCCATTGCTAGCTAGCCAACACTACCAGCTAGCAGTACTGTAGCAACTAAATACAATATCATTTTAGTCAATGAGAATTTTGCAACGCAACGCTTCACTTTCTGAACATTCGAGATGTGTAGTCCACTTGTGTAGCTAGCATGACTGACTTTGTGCTAGCTAGCCAACGTTTAATTATTTCTGCGTTATGAAAGGAACTAGACACGGACACGAATGATCTGTTTAGTGTGTTAACACACTATTGGTAGTTTGTTGTAACCAAGTATTGGTGCTAAACCGTGTGTTATTGGATGCTAGCATGCTAGTTAGCTATGGCATCATAGGATACGGTGCCCTGGGCGGTTTTCATGGAAGAATACTGTACGAAGTTAGCTAGCTGAATAAACTAAGTTAGAGTCTATTCCTAGAAACATTGAACCGCTGTAGTTTACAACAATTATAATGTCTAAAGTGGAAGTTGGGAGAGTTATATTTGAGTGTTTCAGTGAAAGGTAAGTGAGGGAGGCCCCGCTCTCTCGCTTCCCCAGATGTTTAGTTAATTTTATTCCAATCTCTTTTGCATTATTGTAGCCTTTTCTGTAGCCTGTCAACTATGTGTCTTTCTATCCCTGTTCTTTCCTCTCTGCATAGGCCATACAAACGCTTCACACAGCGTGGCTGCTGCCACTCTAATCTGGTGGTCCCTGCGCGCACGACCCACGTGGAGTTCCAGGTCTCCGGCAGCCTCTGGAACTGCCGTTCTGCGGCCAACAAGGCAGAGTTAATCTCAGCCTATGCTACCCTCTAGTCCCTCGACTTCTTACTGTTGATGGAAACATGGATTACCACAGAAAGCACTGCTACTCCTACTGCTCTTTCCTCGTCTGATCATGTGTTCTCGCATACCCCAAGAGCATCTGGTCAGCGCGGCGGTGGCACAGGAATCCTCATCTTTCCCAAGTGGACATTCTCTCTTTTCCCCCTGACCCATCTGTCTATCTCCTCATTTGAATTCCATGCTGTCACAGTCACTAACCCATTCAAGTTTAATATCCTTATTATTTATCGCCCTCCAGGTTCCCTTGGAGAGTTCATCAATGAGCTTGACGCCTTGATAAGTTCCTTTCCTGAGGATGGCTCACCCCTCACAGTTCTGGGTGACTTTATCCTCCCTACGTCTGCCTTTGACTAATTTCTCTCTGCCTCCTTCTTTCCACTCCTTTCCTCTTTTGACCTCACCCTCTCACCGCCCCCCCTACTCACAAGGCAGGCAATACGCTTGACCTCATCTTTACTAGATGCTGTTCTTCTACTAATCTCACTGCAACTCCCCTCCAAGTCTCCGACCACTACTTTGTATCCTTTTCTCTCTCGCTCTCCTCCAACACTACTCACTCTGCCCCTACTCAGATGGTAATGTGCCGTCGCAACCTTCGCTCTCTCGCTCCCGCTACTCTCTCCTCTTCCATCCTATCATCTCTTCCTCCCGAGTGGCGCAGTGGTCTAAGGCACTGCATCGCAGTGCTAGCTGTGCCACTAGAGATCCTGGTTCGATTCCAGGCTCTGTGGTAGCCGGCCGCGACCGGGAGACCCATGGAGTGGCGCACAATTGGCCCAGCGTCGTCCAGGGTAGGGAAGAGAATGGCCGGCAGGGATATAGCTCAGTTGGTAGAGCATGGTGTTTGCAACGCCAGGGTTGTGGGTTCGATTCCCACGGGGGGCCAGTATGAAAAATAAAAAAAATAATGTATGCACTCACTAACTGTAAGTCGCTCTGGATAAGAGCGTCTGCTAAATGACTAAAATGTAAAATGTAAAAATGTCTTCCTTCTGCTAAATCCTTCTCCCTCCGATCTCCTGATTCTGCCTCCTCAACCCTCCTCTCCTCCCTTTCTGCATCTTTTGACTCTCTATGTCCCCTATCCTCCCGGCCGGCTTGGTCCTCCCCTCCTGCTCCGTGGCTTGATGCCTCATTGCGAGCTCACAGAACAGGGCTCCGGGCAGCCAAGCGGAAATGGAGGAAAACTAGACTCCCTGCGGACCTGTCATCTTTTCACTCCCTCCTCTCTACATTTTCTTCCTCTGTTTCTGCTGCTAAAGCCACTTTCTACCACTCTAAATTTCAAGCCTATGCCTCTAACCCTAGGAAGCTCTTTGCCACGTTCTCCTCCCTGCTGAATCCTCCTCCTCCTCCCCCTCCCTCCTCCCTCTCTGTGGATGACTTCGTCAACCATTTTGAAAAGAAGGTTAACGCCATCCGATCCTCATTTATTATGTCAAATGACACCGCTGGTCCTGCTCACATTGCCCTACCCTATGATTTGACTTCTTTCTCCCCTCTCTCTCCAGATGAAATCTTGCAACTTGTGACGGCCGGCCACCCAACAACCTGCCCGCTTGACCCTATCCCCTCCTCTCTTCTCCAGACCATTTCCGGAGACCTTCTCCCTTACCTCACCTCGCTCATCAACTCATCCTTGACCGCTGACTATGTCCCTTCCGTCTTCAAGAGAATGAGAGTTGCACCGCTCCTCAAAAATCCTACACTCGATCCCTCCGATGTCAACAACTACAGACCAGTATCCCTTCTTTCTTTTCTCTCCAAAGCGTGCCGTCTCTAGCCAACTCTCCTGCTATCTCTCTCAGAATGACCTTCTTGATCCAAACCAGTCAGGTTTCAAGACTGGTCATTCAACTGAGACAGCTCTTCTCTGTGTCACGGAGGCACTCCGCACTGCTAAAGCTAACTCTCTCTCCTCTGCTCTTATCCTTCTAGACCTATCTGCTGCCTTTGATAATGTGAACCATCAGATCCTCCTCTCCACCCTCTCCGGGTTGGGCATCTCCGGCGCTGCTCACTCTTGTCCTACCTGACAGGTCACTCCTACCAGGTGGCGTAGCGAGAATCTGTCTCTGCACCACGCACTCTCACCACTGGTGTCCCCCAGGGCTCAGTTCTAGGCCCTCTCCTATTCCTTCTATACACCAAGTCACTTGGCTCTGTCATATCCTCACATGGTCTCTCCTATCATTGTTACGCAGATGACACCCAATTCATTTTCACCTTTCCCGCTTCTGATAACCAGGTGGCGAATTGCATCTCTGCATGACTGGCAGACATATCAGTGTGGATGTCGGATCACCACCTCAAGCTGAACCTCGGCAAGACGGAGCTGCTCTTCCTCCCAGGGAACGACTTCCCGCTCCATGATCTCGCCATCATGGTTGACAACTCCATTGTGTCCTCCTCCCAGAGTGCAAAGAACCTTGGCGTGACCCTGGACAACGCCCTGTCGTTCTCCGCTAACATCAAGGCGGTGACCCGATCCTGTAGGTTCATGCTCTACATCATTCGGAGAGTACGACCCTGCCTTACACAGGAAGCGGCACAGGTCCTAATCCAGGCACTTGTCATCTCCCGTCTGGATTACTGCAACTCGCTGTTGGCTGGGCTCCCTGCCTGTGCCATTAAACCACAACTTATCCAGAATGCTGCAGCTCGTCTGGTGTTCAAACTTCCCAAGTTCTCTCATGTCACCCCGCTCCTCCGCACACTCCACCTGCTTCCAGTTGAAGCTCGCATCTACTACAAAACCATGGTGCTTGCCTACGGAGCTGTGAGGGGAACGGCACCTTCTTACCTTCAGGCTCTGATCCTACACCCAAACGAGGGCACTACATTCATCCACCTCTGGCCTGCTAGCCCCCCTACCTCTACGGAAGCACAGTTCCCGCTCAGCCCAGTCAAAGCTATTAGCTGCTCTGGCACCCCAATGGTGGAACAAGCTCCCCCACGACGCCAGGACAGCAGAGTCACTGACCACCTTCCGGAGACACTTGAAACCCTACCTCTTTAAGGAATACCTGGAATAGTCTAACAGTAATCCTTCTACACCCCCCCCCCCCAGGTTGTCCCACTGGCTATCCTAAGTTGAATGCACCAATTTGTAAGTCGCTCTTGATAAGAGCGTCTGCTAAATGACTGAAATGTAAATGTAAATGTTTTCAGAATTGTTTTTGTTTTCAGAGTCAAATTCAATTCACAGATTGGAGCACTGCACATTGTTGCTCTCCAGTGAACACTTGCTCATGCCAAAATGCCGATGCCTCAGAATCCCTAAGGTACAATCCAACATATCCTGACTCTGCCGTTTTGGAATATTCTCTGGTGGTTTAGGACAAACGAGGAGTGTTACTCCCCTACCATACAGTACACCAGTGGCCAGTCTTTTACTGGCTCATTACTGGTTCTAGTACATTATGTCTTACAACATGGCAGGGAGTGTGTGTGGCTACATGCCTCAAGTCTCCTGTGACCCTCTCCCACAGTCAGCTAGCATCTGTCTGAGCTGCATGACCAAACCAGCTAGGCTGCTTTTCTGTCCCCAACCTTCAGTTTTAATGTCAATATAGAAAATAAAGACACACACATACAGTCCCCCAACACACACACACACACACAAGCACACACACACACATACTGTACATGGACCCACACAAATTACTGTAATGCACACAGGCAATATGAGGTGTCCTTGAAAGCTGCGGTTGTGCACATTTTCTGGGGGTGCATCTGTCAGACTGAGGGGAGAAATGAACAGAACAGGAGAGGAGAGGAGAGGAGAGGAGGGAAAAAGAGTGAAGACAAACATCATAACAATGGGCCATACGCCACCTATTCACTCCACTACACAGCCTGCTGCATTACACACAATAACTTTCTGTGTGTGTGTGTGTGTGTGTGTGTGTGTGTGTGTGTGTGTGTGTGTGTGTGTGTGTGTGTGTGTGTGTGTGTGTGTGTGTGTGTGTGTGTGTGTGTGTGTGTGTACATGCGCTCGTGGGTCCCCTGTAGCTTAGTTGGTAGAGCATGGCGCTTGCAACGCCAGGGTTGTGGGTTCGTTTCCCACGGGGGGCCAGTATGAAAAAATGTATGCACTCACTAACTGTAAGTCGCTCTGGATAAGAGCGTCTGCTAAATGACTAAAATGTAAATGTATGCCGGAAGTCCTTTACTCCATCCCCTCTACCCTTGAAACGCAAAGCAGAAAGGTATGCTATGCAATGCAATGAAGAACTGACTACTTGTAAGCCTCTGGACAAAGAGCTATTCTACCCACAAGGACAAGGGGGCAGAGGGAACACTTATACACGGACTAACGAGGGGATAAGAACCAGGCGTGTGTAATGACAAGACAAGACAAATGGAATGATGAATATAGGAGTGGCAGTGGTTAGTAAGCCGGTGACGACGAGCGCCGAAGCCTGCCCGAACAAGGAGGGGAGGCAGCCTCAGCGGAAGTCGTGACAATTACAATACATTTATAACAGATTTCACAGCCCTCAGGCCCCTACTCCACTATCACATATCTACAACACAAAATCCATGTGTACGTGTGTGTATAGAGCGTATGTTATCATGTGTGTATGCATATGTCTGTGCCTATGTTTTTTTTTGCTTCACAGTCCCCGCTGTTCCATAAGGTGTAATTGTATCTGTTTTTTAAATCTGATTCTACTGCTTTCATCAGTTACCTGATGTGGAATATAGTTCTTTGTAGTCATGGCTCTATGTAGGACTAACTCATTCCTTGCCACCCACTCTGAAACTAACTGCAACTCTTTGTTAAGTGTTGCACTTATTTCAGTCGCTGTAGTAGCTGATATGTATAGTGTTGAGTCATCCGCATACACTCTGTCTTTACTCAAAGCCAGTGGCATGTCATTAGTAAAGATTGAAAAAAAGTAATGGGCCTAGACAGCTGCCCTGGGGAATTTCTGATTCTACCTGGATTATGTTGGAGAGGCTTCCATTAAAGAACACCCATGTGTTCTGTTAGACAGGTAACTCTGTATCCACAATATAGCAGGTGGAGTAAAGCCATAACACATACGTTTTTCCAGCAGCAGACTATGATCGATAATGTCAAAAGCCACACTGAAGTCTAACAAAACAGCCTCCACAATCTTTTTATCATAAATTTCTCTCAGCCAATCATCAGTCATTTGTGTAAGTGCTGTGCTTGTTGAATGTCCTTCTCTATAAGCATGCTGAAAGTTTGTTGTCTATTTGTTTACTGTAAAATAGCATTGTATCTGGTCAAACACCATTTTTTCAAATAGTTTACTAAGGGTTGGTAACAGGCTAATTGGTTGGCTATTTGAGCCAGTAAAGGGGGCTTTACTATTCTTAGGTAGCGGAATTACTTTTGCTTCCCTCCAAGCCTGGGGGCACACACATTCTAGTAGGCTTAAATTGAAAATATGGCAAATAGGAGTGGCAATATCATTTGCTATTATGCTCAGTATTGTTCCATCCAAGTTGTCAGATCCCGGTGGCTTGTCATTGTTGATAGACAACAACAAAAAAATCACCTCTTCCACACTCACTTTACGGAATTCAAAATTACAACGTTTGTCTTTATAATAATAATATGCCATTTAGCAGACGCTTTTATCCAAAGCGACTTACAGTCATGTGCGCATACATTTTTACGTATGGGTGGTCCCGGGGATCGAACCCACTACCCTGGCGTTACAAGCGCCATGCTCTACCAATTGAGCTACAGAGGACCACATAATTTGGTCAGATATACTTGGATATGTAGTGTCAGCAATTGTTGCTGGCATGTCATGCCTAAGTTTGCTAATCTTGCCAATGAAAAAATCATTAAAGTCGTTGGCAATATGAGTTGGTTTTGTGATGAATGAGCCATCTGATTCAATGAATGATGGAGCTGAGTTTGCCTTTTTTCCCAAAATGTCATGTTAAGGTGCTCCAAAATGTTTTACTATCATTCTTTATGTCATTTATCTTTGTTTTATAGTGTTGTTTCTTCTTCTTTTTATTCAGTTTAGTCACATGATTTCTCAATTTGAAATACGTTTGCCAATCGGTTGTGCAGCAAGACTTATTTGCCATTCCTTTCACCTCATCCCTCTCAACCATAACATTTTGCAATTCCTCATCAATCCATTGGGATTTAACAGTTTTTACAGTCATTTTCTTAATGGGTGCATACTTATTAGTAACTGGAATAAGCAATTTCATAAATGTGTCAAGTGCAGTGTCTGTTTGCTCCTCATTACACACCACGGACCAAAATACAGTTGAAGTCGGAAGTTTACATACACTTAGGTTGGAGTCATTAAAACTTGTTTTTCAACCACTCCACAAATTCTTGTTAACAAACTATAGTTTTGGCAAGTCGATTAGGACATCTACTTTGTGCATGACACAAGTAATTTTTCCAACAATAGTTTACAGACAGATTATTTCATTTATAATTCACTGTATCACAATTCCAGTGGGACAGAAGTTTACATACACTAAGTTGACTGTGCCTTTAAACAGCTTGGAAAATTCCAGAAAATTATGTCATGGCATTAGAAGCTTCTGATAGGCTAATTGACATAATTTGAGTCAATTGGAGGTGTACCTTTGGATGTATTTCAAGGCCTACCTTCAAACTCAGTGCCTCTTTGCTTGACATCATGGGAAAATAAAAATAAATCAGCTAAAAACTGTAGATCTCCACAAGTCTGGTTCATCCTTGGGAGCAATTTCCAAACGCCTGAAGGTAACACGTTCATCTGTACAAACAGTAGTACGCAAGTATAAACACCATGGGACCACGCAGCCGTCATACCGCTCAGGAAGGAGACGCGTTCTGTCTCCTAGAGATGAATGTACTTTGGTGCGAAAAGTGCAAATCAATCCCAGAACAACAGCAAAGGACCTTGTGAAGATGCTGGAGGAAACAGGTACAAAAGTATCTATATCCACAGTAAAACGAGTCCTATATCGACAAAACCTGAAAGGCCGCTCAGCAAGGAAGAAGCCACTGCTCCAAAACCGCCATAAAAAAGCCAGACTACGGTTTGCAACTGCACATGATGACACAGATCATACGTTTTGGAGAAATGTTCTCTGGTCTGATGAAACAAAAATAGAACTGTTTGGCCATAATGACCATCGTTATGTTTGGAGGAAAAAGGGGGACGCTTGCAAGCCGAAGAACACCATCCCAACCGTGAAGGACGGGGGTGGCAGCATCATGCTGTGGGGGTGCTTTGCTGCAGGAGGGACTGGTGCACTTCACAAAGTAGATGGAATCATGAGGAAGGAAAATTATGTGGATATATTGAAGCCACATCTCAAGATATCAGTCAGGCAGTTAAAGCTTGGTCGCAAATGGGTCTTCCAAATGGACAATGACCCCAAGCATACTTCACAAAGCCCTGACCTCAATCCTATAGAATATTTGTGGGCAGGACTGAAAAAGCGTGTGCGAGCAAGGAGGCCTACAAACCTGACTCAGTTACACCAGCTCAGGAAGAATGGGCCAAAATTCACCCAACTTATTGTGGGAAGCTGTGGAAGGCTACCCGAAACGTTTGACACAAGTTAAACAATTTAAAGGCAATGCAACCAAATACTAATTGAGTGTATGTAAACTTCTGACCCACTGGGAATGTGATGAAAGAAATAAAAGCTGAAATAAATCATTCTCCCTACTATTATTCTGACATTTCACATTCTTAAAATAAAGTGGATATCCTAACTGACCTAAGACAGGGAATTCTTACTATGATTAAATGTCAGGAATTGTGAAAACCTGAGTTTATATGTATTTGGCTAAGGTGTATGTAAACCTCCGACTTCAACTGTATACAGTGGGGGAAAACGTTTTTAGTCAGCCACCAATTGTGCAAGTTCTCCCACTTAAAAAGATGAGAGAGGCCTGTAATTTTCATCATAGGTGCACGTCAACTATGACAGACAAAATGAAAAAAAAAATCCAGAAAATCACATTGTAGGATTTTTAATGAATTTATTTGCAAATTATGGTGGAAAATAAGTATTTGGTCAATAACAAAAGTTTCTCAATACTTTGTTATATACCCTTTGTTGGCAATGACACAGGTCAAACGTTTTCTGTAAGTCTTCACAAGGTTTTCACACACTGTTGCTGGTATTTTGGCCCATTCCTCCATGAAGATCTCCTCTAGAGCAGTTATGTTTTGGGGCTGTCGCTGGGCAACACAGACTTTCAACTCCCTCCAAAGATTTTCTATGGGGTTGAGATCTGGAGACTGGCTAGGCTACTCCAGGACCTTGAAATGCTTCTTACGAAGCCACTCCTTCGTTGCCCGGGCGGTGTGTTTGGGATCATTGTCATGCTGAAAGACCCAGCCACGTTTCATCTTCAATGCCCTTGCTGATGGAAGGAGGTTTTCACTCAAAATCTCACGATACATGGCCCCATTCATTCTTTCCTTTACATGGATCGTCCTGGTCCCGTTGCAGAAAAACAGCCCCAAAGCATGATGTTTCCACCCCCATGCTTCACAGTAGGTATGGTGTTCTTTGGATGCAACTCAGCATTCTTTGTCCTCCAAACACAACGAGTTGAGTTTTTACCAAAAAGTTATATTTTGGTTTCATCTGACCATATGACATTCTCCCAATCCTCTTCTGGATCATCCAAATGCACTCTAGCAAACTTCAGACGGGCCTGGACATGTACTGGCTTAAGCAGGGGGACACGTCTAGCACTGCAGGATTTGAGTCCCTGGCGGCGTAGTGTGTTACTGATGGTAGGCTTTGTTACTTTGGTCCCAGCTCTCTGCAGGTCATTCACTAGGTCCCCCCGTGTGGTTCTGGGATTTTTGCTCACCGTTCTTGTGATCATTTTGACCCCACAGGGTGAGATCTTGCGTGGAGCCCCAGATCGAGGGAGATTATCAGTGGTCTTGTATGTCTTCCATTTCCTAATAATTGCTCCCACAGTTGATTTCTTCAAACCAAGCTGCTTACCTATTGCAGATTCAGTCTTCCCAGCCTGGTGCAGGTCTACAATTTAGTTTTTGGTGTCCTTTGACAGCTCTTTGGTCTTGACCATAGTGGAGTTTGGAGTGTGACTGTTTGAGGTTGTGGACAGGTGTCTTTTATACTGATAACAAGTTCAAACAGGTGCCATTAATACAGGTAACGTGTGGAGGACAGAGGAGCCTCTTAATGAAGAAGTTACAGGTCTGTGAGAGCCAGAAATCTTGCTTGTTTGTAGGTTTGTAGGACTTCCTGACGGGCCGCCCCCAGGTGGTAAGGGTAGGTAACAACACATCTGCCACACTGATCCTCAACACGGGGGCCCCTCAGGGGTGCGTGCTCAGTCCCCTCCTGTACTCTCTGTTCACCCATGACTGCATGGCCAGGCACGACTCCAACACCATCATTAAGTTTGCCGACGACACAACAGTGGTAGGCCTGATCACCGACAACGATGAGACAGCCTATAGGGAGGAGGTCAGAGATCTGGCCGTGTGGTGCCAGAACAACAACCTCTCCCTCAACGTGACCAAGACAAAGGAGATGATTGTGGACTACAGGGAAAAAAATAGGACTGAGCACGCCCCCATTCTCATCGACGGGGCTGTAGTGGAACAGGTTGAGAGCTTCAAGTTCCTTGGTGTCCACATCACCAACGAACTATCATGGTCCAAACACACCAAGACAGTCGTGAAGAGGGCACGACAAAGCCTATTCCCCCTCAGGGAGACTAAAAAGATTTGGCATGGGTCCTCAGATCCTCAAAAAAATTATACAGCTGCACCATCGAGAGCATCCTGACTGGTTGCATCACCGCCTGGTATGGCAACTGCTTGGCCTCCGACCGCAAGACACTACAGAGGGTAGTGCGTACGGCCCAGTACATCACTGGGGCAAAGCTTCCTGCCATCCAGGACCTCTATACCAGGCGGTGTCAGAGGAAGGCCCTCAAAATTGTCAAAGACTCCAGCCACCCTAGTCATAGACTGTTCTCTCTGCTACCGCACGGCAAGCGGTACCGGAGTGCCAAGTCTAGGTCCAAAAGACTTCTCAACAGCTTCTACCCCCAAGCCATAAGACTCCTGAACAGCTAATCATGGCTACCCGGACTATTTGCACTGCCCCCCCACCCCATCCTTTTTACGCTGCTGCTACTCTGTTAAGTATTTATGCATAGTCACTTTAACTCTACCCACATGTACATATTACCTCAACTACCTCAACTAGCCGGTGCCCCCGCACATTGACTCTGCAACGGTACCCCCCTGTATATATAGCCTCCCTACTGTCACTTTATTTTACTTCTGCTCTTTTTTTTCTCAACACTTTTTTTTGTTGTTGTTTTATTCTTACTTTTTTTGTTTAAAATAAATGCACTGTTGGTTAAGGGCTGTAAGTAAGCATTTCACTGTAATGTCTGCACCTGTTGTATTCGGCGCATGTGACCAATAAAATTTGATTTGATTAGATTTTTGTGACCAAATACTTATTTTCCACCATAATTTGCAAATAAATTCATTAAAAATCCTACAATGTGATTTTCTGGGAAAAAAAATCTCAATTTGTCTGTCATAGTTGACGTGTACCTCTTATACATAATTTTAGGCCCAGCCTTTCGAACTTTGGTTTTCCTAGATATGGCTACTATATTGTGATCACTATACAGTGGCTTGCGAAAGTATTCACCCCCCTTGCCTTACAACCTGGAATTAAAATGGATTTTTGGGGGGGTTGTATCATTTGATTTACACAACATGCCTACCACTTTGAAGATGCAAAATATTTTTTATTGTGAAACAACAAGAAATAAGACGAAAAACAGAAAACTTGAGTGTGCATAATTATTCACCCCCACCAAAGCAATACTTTGTAGAGCCATTCTTCAAGGCAAAACTGCTCCAGCTCCTTCAAGTTGGATGGGTTCCACTGATGTATAGCAATCTTTAAGTCATATCACAGATTCTCTGGGCTTTTTCCAAGACATTTAAATGTTTCCCCTTAAACCACTCGAGTGTTTCTTTAGCAGTATGCTTAGGGTCATTGTCCTGCTGGAAGGTGAACCGCCGTCCCAGTCTCAAATCTCTGGAAGACTGAAACAGGTTTCCCTCAAGAATTTCCCTGTATTTAGCGCCATCCATCATTCCTTCAATTCTGATCAGTTTCCCAGTCCCTGCCAATGAAAAACATCCCCACAGCGTGATGCTGCCACCACCATGCTTCTCTGTGGGGATGGTGTTCTCGGGGTGATGAGAGGTGTTGGGTTTGCGCCAGACATAGCATTTTCCTTGATGGGCAAAAAGCTCAATTTTAGTCTCATCTGACCAGAGTACCTTCTTCCATATGTTTGGGGAGTCTCCCACATGCCTTTTGGCGAACACTGTGTTTGCTTATTTTTTTCTTTAAGCAATGGCTTTTTTCTGGCCACTCTTCCGTAAAGCCCAGCTCTGTGGAGTGTACGGCTTAAAGTGGTCCTATGGACAGATACTCCAATCTCCGCTGTGGAGCTTTGCAGCTCCTTCAGGGTTATCTTTGGTCTCTTTGTTGCCTCTCTGATTAATGCCCTCCTTGCCTGGTCCATGAGTTTTGGTGAGCAGCCCTCTCTTGGCAGGTTTGTTGTGGTGCCATATTCTTTCAATTTTTTAATAATGGATTTAATGGTGCTCCGTGGGATGTTCAAAGTTTCTGATATTTTTTTATAACCAACCCTGATCTGTACTTCTCCACAACCTTGTCCCTGACCTGTTTGGAGAGCTCCTAGGTCTTCATTGTGCTGCTTGCTTGGTGGTGCCAGATCTTTTTTAGGGGCTTCATAGCAAAAGGGGTGAATACATATGCACGCACCACTTTTCCGTTATTTATTTTTTATACTTTTTTGAAACAAGTTATTTTTTTCATTTCTATTTTCTGTATGTCCATTACATGAAATCCAAATAAAAATCAATTTCAATTACAGGTTGTAATGCAACAAAATAGGAAAAACGCCAAGGGGGATGAATTATTTTGCAAGGTACTGTATCCAATGGATTTGGATACTGCTTTCAAACAAATCTCTGCAGCATTAGTAAAGATATGATCAATACATGTTGATGATTTAATTCCTGTACTGTTTGTAACTACCTTGGTAGGTTGACTGATAACCTGAACCAGGTTGCAGGCACTGGTTACAGTTTGAAGCTTTCTCTTGAGTGGGCAGCCTGATGAAAGCCAGTCAATATTTAAATCACCCAGAAAGTATACCTCTCTATTGATATCACATACATTATCAAGCATTTCACACATGTTATCCAGATACTGACCGTTAGCTCTTGGTGGTCTATAGCAGCTTCCCACCAGAATGGGCTTTTGGTGAGGCAGATTAACCTGTAGCCATATTACTTCAACAGTATTTAACATGAGATCCTCTCTAATCTTCACAGGAATGTGGTTCTAAATATAAACAGCAACACCTCCACCATTGGCATTTCTATATTTTCTGTAAATGTTATAACCTTGTATTGCTACCACTGTATTATCAAGGGTATTATCTAAGTGAGTTTCAGAGATAGTCAGAATATGAATGTCATCTGTTACTAGCAAATTATTGATTTCATGAACCTTGTTTCTTAAGCTACATATGTTAACGTTGGCTATTTTGAGCACTTTTCTTCTGGGATGCTTACTTGTTTTTATTGCTTTACTGGGCAGCTTAGCAGCAGTAGATGTGCTCATGTTATTTATGTTAGTGCAGGGTGAACTGCACACAGTGGACTTCCTCCTCGGGCACACCGGCTCAGTGCTAACAGTATACGTCTGGTTCTTAGGCACATGATTACTGCATACAATAGCTGTAGGATCAGCAGAGGCATTCAGGGCAGTTAGAGGGACATCAATTAGGTTACTTATATTGTGTCTACCAACGCCCCTGGTGTAATGTACATTTGCTGAAGCCTTTTGACAACTCTGCGTCACAATGGTAGGGATTAGCTGAGTTGGGCTTGGGTCATTGTTAAGTCATTGTCTCAACGCAGCCTTATAATGCTGTGAAAGAATCCAAGAACCCAAATGATTTGGGTGGATCCCATCCTCCTTATAAAATGTGTTTTGTTTTCAAAAGGTATCGAAATTGTCAAGAAGAGTTACACCCATTGAGCTGCAATAATCACGTAGCCAGTTGTGAAGAGCAAGAATCCTGCTAAAGCGTTCAATGCCACGATTCAGAGAGGGCATGGGGCCACATATGATGGGTTTTTTGTTAGTGTCTAGTAGAGAGTCAATCAGCTCTTGATTGGCGGCACAGTGATGGAATGGAGGGAGGGATGGAGGGGTGGATGATAATTGGGATGGAGAGTGTGTGATGGCTGTCGTTCCTTCCAATATTTTTTTTAGCTGGGGTGAATTAACCCAGAACTGATCAGTCTCAAAAACACAAGGGTTTGGAGTGGGCTTAGAAGGGGATGGGGGTCTAGGGTTGGATCCATTTCCCTAGTTAGGATTTGAAGAGACGACAAGGAAAGGGAAGCCATGGTGTAACACATACGCAGGTCAGTGTTCATCATCACTACACAATGAGTAGGGTTTCTGGCCATGGGGTTAAGTCAGGTATTACGTCCGACAGGCCATGGACAGTCCACTTTACACAAAACTTGAATATTGAACATCTTCCTTGTAGACTACTGTATAGTTATTACACAGTTATTAACTCACGGTTGTGTGAGTAACCTCCTGAAGCTCTTTGAGGTTCCAATAAGTCATAAGGTAGCTGGCTCTCTCACTCCTTTCTATTAGCCGTTCATCTACCAGCATGGTCAGGAAGCCGCAGGGCCACAGATCACCTTCCTCCTTTAAACTGCCTCTCACATCTCTTAAGAGACCTCCTTTCTTCTTTGGGGGCTAGAACGAAAGAATGATATCCTTTGCCATCGCTACCTGTCCCCTGTGTGTGTGTGTGTGTGTGTGTGTTTGTGTGTGTGCGTGCGTGTTTGTGTGTGTGCGTGCATGTGTGTGTGTGTACTCTTTTGTGCTAACGTTCCCATCTGTCATAGAGTCCTGAGGGGCTTTGGGGCCTGGGAGGGGTGATTGAGAGATCCTCTTATACCTTTCATCACAGAGACACCCCTTACCTACTACCTCACATTCACTTCTCTTTCTCTCTCTCTCTCTCTCTCTCTCTCTCTCTCTCTCTCTCTCTCTCTCTCTCTCTCTCACTCACTCACTCACTCACACACACACACACACGCGCAGAGAGAGTGACAGTGCAGGCTGACCCACCACAGCTGGGTGTTATCTAGAGGACACCATGTGTGTGTGGAGGTCAAACAGGTTCCATTGGCCCAGCCAGGCAGCAGTACAGGGGGAGAGGGGAGTGACTCATCACTTTAGTAATGCCAAACTACATGGGACTATTCATCTGGATATTAATTGATAACCGCATTGCTGATATTTATGACTAATTAATTTTGTCACACACAACACATAATAGGCTATTGTTATGCTTGAGCATACTTTATCATTCCACAAATATAGTGTACTCACACATATCAAGGATGTTTGTTTAGATCATGTGTTGTATTCATCCTCGGGCTATTAGTAATAATGATGCTGATGATAAGAATGTAGGCAGCATTTGGTTCCTCAGTCCCCTCCATCTGTCTTTACTAGGTGTGGATGACATCTGTTCATGTGAGGGGATTATGGGAGAAATAAAGCAGATCTCCGGAAGATTTCCCTTTGAATAAAACAGGGTTTGATTATTGAAGTAATTAAAGTCTTCAGCTTCCTGACATGTCCAGAGATGAACCCTTCTGCTGTGGAGGGTACAGATCCATGGAGCTGCCTGGCTGCCTGTGATGCCATGGTAACGCCATGCAGAGCTGCGGACTGGGGACTGCTCATACTGGTCAAATAGAGACATCTAGTGGCCACATGAGGAAACAACATCACTGCTGAGCAGATCCACTACATGTTGTATGGAGGCATACATACATATAGGGAATAGGGAGATATGAAACCTAGATGGGAGGCCTGGAGGAAGGTATATATGAGTGCCTGTATTGTGTTAGCCCTCAGACCGATGCTACTGTCTGGTGGAACGACTCCATGACTCCATGACACAACTGCCTCAAAGCACTGATAACACACACATCTCTCTCTCCTCAGCATGTCTCTCTCCTCATCACTCTCGGCTAAGTGTCTACATGTACTCTATGTATGTGTCGAGAGTATACAGTACATATATCTGTGTGTCCATGCATGTGTGTGTGTTTGATCGGTTCTTCTATCCTCTGGCAGATTGTTGTGGGACCACAGTGTAAGAACCACATTCCCCTCTTTCTTTTTCCCATCTAATTTCCCTCCCTCCCTCCCTCCCTCCCTCCCCTCACCTCACCTCACCTCTCTCTCTCTCTCTCTCGCTCTCTCTCCCTCTCTCCCTCCCCCTCTCCCTCTCTCAGTGTGCAGCAGTGCTCCCATCAACATGAAGGTGCAGCATCTGAACCACACGGCCCTGGTGGTGCGATGGACCCGGCCAGAGTTCACCTACCACCCGCCAATTATCTCCTTCCTCATCTCCTACAGCTGGACGAAACACGACGAGTCCTACGAGGAAACGCACATCACCGACAGCCAACACAAACTGGTCAGTTACTCTACACCACACCCGCACACACACACAGGCACATACACAAGCACACGCACACATCTTTACCACACACAGTGATAATGCAGAAACTGATGAGATTGACTGACAAATTATGGTAAATTGGCTGCATATTAGACTGCATGTGGAGACTTACTGTAGTGACACTGTTGGTAGTTTGACCTTGAAACTAGCACTGTGAAACATCAACGTAAGGAGCAGAGCCGCCCCCCAGAGCAGCAGCGCTGGCATTTTAAACACCCACAGCTCTTTTAATATCCTGCCACTGTGTTCCAATGGGGGCTGGGATTTAATGAGGAGGAGCAGGAGGGTGGGATTCCTGCCTGCTGATAGAGGGAGGGAGAATAAGGGACAGCGGAGGAGAGAACAGAGGAGAGACTTAGCGGTTCTTTTCTTCGAGGGCTGCCCGTTATTAACGGAATATTATCGTCTCATGTACCACAGCCACTCTCGTCTCAGCCATTCTTCCTCCTCTCATCACTCCTTCCTGTTCTCTCAGTCTTTTTATTATTTATCTCAATCTCCATCTATTTCCCTTTCATTCTCTCTCTCTTTCTCTCTCTCTCTCTCGCTTTCTTTCTTTTTCTCCATCATTCCCCTCCCACTCATTCTCTCTCTTGTTCTCTCCCCTTCCCCCCTCCCCCTCCATCTCTCCTCCTTTTCTTTCAGATTGTCATTTCCGTTTTTATTCTCTGTCTGCTCCCTGGGCACCTCCACTATGTGGGTCACATTAGGGAGTGCACGGCACAGCCAGGCTTTATGAAACCTGTTGTCAGAATCCATGGAAAGGCCCACTAAACCACTCCAGCCCTGCTCCAGCCCTGCCTGCTTGCCGTTGGTCTTTACAGCCCTCTACACTTGTAATAACCGCTGGGAACAGGGCAGACACATCCTTAACTGAATTAAACTGTGCGGAACTTGCATAAATCATGGAGGAGGTGGTGGTGATGAGGGGAGAACTAACGCATTTACTTAATGTAAGATTTAGTTGTGCGGCGAGCCCTCCCTGGCAATCGGACACCGGAGAATGTGACTTATGTTAATAGCCATTCCTCATGCATTTAGCGGTGGATTAGACCTCCATCTCCCCGCCGTGGGGATAATTAATGCATGTTATTTGGAATGTGTCCACCATAAAGAGGAAATTGGAAGGGAGAGAGAAGTGAGGTGTTGTCTCACTCAGGCCTGTCTCTACCGCCCATATTCAGCCCAGGGTGATTTACATTTCATCCTAATAAAAAATGGTTTATGCATTGTTGCTACAGTGTTGCTACAGTGTTGCTACAATCGTACCACTTAAGACTGTGGTAAACCCATTGTTTGTTGTCTAGAGAAATCAGGAAAGGAGAGGGAGACAGAGGGAGAGAGGAAGAGGGAACATTTATTTCTCCCATCCTGCTCTAACCTTCATTCTTTGACCGCTGCCCTCTGTGCTGTGTTGGGGTCATGGGGCAGGCTGTGTTGTGTAGGATTCTAGGCTAAGCTGTGTGACCTCTCCAGGAAGGTAGCCAGAACTCATCAAAGTGTGTGTGCGCGTGTTTATTACTGTGTGCTCTCGCCACCCGCCCTAAGTGTAGGTGTACACATACTCCTCCTTTATAGCAGACAGTGGTGAGTCTGCTAGCTGGATGGGTTTAGGGGAAGTGTTCTGCAGACGATTCCACCTCCTGTATGTGTGAGCACGGCCTTTCGCTATGTGTGTGAGCATGGATAATAACGCTGCGTGTGTGAGCACGGACGATCACTATGTGTGTGTGTGAACATGGATTGTCTCTGTGTGTGTGAGAGCATGGATGGTCTCTATGTGTGTGAGCATGGATGGTCTCTATGTGTGTGTGTGAGCATGGATGGTCTCTTTGTGTGTGTGATCATGGATGGTCTCTCTGTGTGTGTGAGCATGGATGGTCTCTATGTGTGTGTGAGCATGGATGGTCTCTCTGTGTGTGTGAGCATGGATGGTCTCTCTGTGTGTGTGAGCATGAATGGTCTCTCTGTGTGTGTGAGCATGGATGGTCTTTATGTGTGTGTGAGCATGGATGGTCTCTCTGTGTGTGTGAGCATGGATGGTCTCTATGTGTGTGTGAGCATGGATGGTCTCTGTGTGTGTGTGAGCATGGATGGTCTCTGTGTGTGTGTGATCATGGATGGTCTCTGTGTGTGAGCATGGATGGTCTCTATGTGTGTGTGATCATGGATGGTCTCTGTGTGTGTGAGCATGAATGGTCTCTGTGTGTGTGAGCATGGATGGTCTCTATGTGTGTGTGAGCATGGATGGTCTCTCTGTGTGTGTGAGCATGGATGGTCTCTCTGTGTGTGTGAGCATGGATGGTCTCTCTGAGTGTGTGAGCATGAATGGTCTCTCTGTGTGTGTGAGCATTGATGGTCTCTCTGTGTATGTGAGCATGGATGGTCTCTCTGTGTGTGTGTGAGCATGGATGGTCTCTGTGTGTGAGCATGGATGGGCTCTCTGTGTATGTGAGCATGGAGGGTCTCTGTGTGTGTGTGAGCATGGAAGCTCACTGTGCCAAACACATCCTCCCGTTGTTCTGCTGGATCAATCACTCAGTGTGCAGCAGGAGCCATGCACCCCTGCAGAATTGATCTTTTAATGCGTGTGTGCGCCAGTGGCATAGCGCAGTTTCGCGGCGCCCTCTCCCCCTCGCTCAGACTGAGCAAAGGCCCAACCCCAACCCAATGATTTATTTATTTTGCCATGGGGCAGAGAGAAAATGTAGCTATTTTAGAGCTCAGGGACAATCTCAACTTTTTTTTTCACTAATATTTGTTTTATATTAGCAATATTTTAAATATATACAGTTGAAGTCGGAAGTTTACATACATCTTAGCCAAATACATTTAAACTCAGGTTTTCACAATTCCTGACATTTAATCCTAGTAAAAATTCCCTGTCTTAGGTCAGTTAGGATCACCACTTTATTTTAAGAATGTGAAATGTCAGAATAATAGTAGAGAGAATGATTTATTTCAGCTTTTATTTCTTTCATCACATTCCCAGTGGGTCTGTCACGGTTTCGGCCGAGGCGGCCCCTCCTCCTTGTTCGGGCAGGTTTCGGCGGTCGTCGTCTCCGGAGTACTAGCTGCCACCGTTCTATGTTTCTTGTTTGATTGGTTTTGTCTGTTTGTCACACCTGTTTTGTGTTATGTCTCATTAAGCACCCTATTTAGTTCCTTGTTGTTAGTTAGGTGTTGTGTGTAATTGTTCCTTGTCGTGTTGCTGCGCTACCTGTATTTTGGTGCGCTATTTTGTAGCTTACCTCCTTGTTTTGTATTTAGGAGAAGATTACGCACTTGTTTAGTGCGCCCGTTTGTGTACGCCTGTGCGCGCTTTTCTCGCCTCCGGGCTGGTTTTGGATTATTTTTGTGTGATCTACTAAAGTATTTTGTTGGACTTTACTTCTGCGTCCTGCGCCTGATTCCACACCACACCTACCTACAGCAACTCGTGACAGGGTCAGAAGTTTACATACACTCAATTAGTATTTGGTAGCATTGCCTTTAAATTGTTTAACTTGGGTCAAACGTTTCGGGTAGCCTTCCACAAGCTTCCCACAATAAGTTGGGTGAATTTTGGCCCATTCCTCCTGACAGAGCTGGTGTAACTGAGTCAGGTTTGTAGGCCTCCTTGCTCGCACACGCTTTTTCAGTTCTGCCCACAAATGTTCTATAGGATTGAGGTCAGGGCTTTGTGATGGCCACTCCAATAACTTGACTTTGTTGTCCTTAAGCCATTTTGCCACAACCTTTGAAGTATGCTTGGGGTCATTGTCCATTTGGAAGACCCATTTGCGACCAAGCTTTAACTTCCTGACTGATGTCTTGAGATGTTGCTTCAATATATCCACATAATTTTCCTTCCTCATGATTCCATCTATTTTGTGAAGTGCACCAGTCCCTCCTGCAGCAAAGCACCCCCACAGCATGATGCTGCCACCCTCGTGCTTCACGGTTGGGATCGTGTTCTTCGGCTTGCAAGCGACCCCCTTTTTCCTCCAAACATAACGATGGTCATTATGGCCAAACAGTTCTATTTTTGTTTCATCAGACCAGAGGACATTTCTCCAAAACGTATGATCTGTGTCATCATGTGCATTTGCAAACCGTAGTCTGGCTTTTTTATGGCGGTTTTGGAGCAGTGGCTTCTTCCTTGCTGAGCGGCCTTTCAGGTTATGTCGATATAGGACTTGTTTCACTGTGGATATAGATACTTTTGAACCTGTTTCCTCCAGCATCTTCACAAGGTCCTTTGCTGTTGTTCTGGGATTGATTTGCACTTTTCGCACCAAAGTACGTTCATCTCTAGGAGACAGAACGCGTCTCCTTCCTGAGTTTGAAGGTAGGCCTTGAAATACATCCACAGGTACACATCCAATTGACTCAAATGATGTCAATTAGCCTATCAGAAGCTTTTAAAGCCATTACATCATTTTCTGGAATTTTCCAAGCTGTTTAAAGGCACAGTCAACTTAGTGTATGTAAACTTCTGACCCACTGGAATTGTGATACAGTGAATTATAAGTGAAATAATCTGACTGTAAACAATTGTTGGAAAAATTACTTGTGTCATGCACAAAGAAGATGTCCTAACCAACTTGCCAAAACTATAGTTTGTTAACAAGAAATTTGTGGTGTGGTTGAAAACAAGTTTTAATGACTCCAACCTAAGTGTATGTAAACTTCCGACTTCAACTGTATTTTGATAGACCAAAGTATCAGCTATTCCACCATGTAAAGGAACAGCCTCCTAATTTATTTATTTTTAAAAAATTCAATTAACTGGCTTTATTTAAACTCTGTCAGACACCATAAAAGGCATAAAAAAAAAAAAAAAGATCTAAAGGGGGTTAGCCATCAGTGACGGAGTTGACAACAGATACTCAAAACAGACATATATTTGCCTCTAAAAATACAAGTTAATTAGTAAAATATGGAAAATTATTAATTTGAAAATCCCCAGTAAAAACATAACCATTCTATCAGATCTTTTAGAACTCTGACGGAGTATGAAGCTAGACAACTGTGTATACCATTAAAGTGGTGTGCGCCAGTGGTGTGCGCCTGTGTGTATGTGTAAGTGTGTGGTGTTCCTGTGTATTGCTGACGTCCCTGGTTGTGTGTGTTTGTGTGTTGCAGGAAGCTGTCATCACTCCGGTGTCTCCTGACGTGCTGTACCTGTTCCGGGTGCAGGCTGTGTGTATGAATGACATGCGCAGTGACTTCAGCCAGAGCATGCTCTTCAGAGGTGACTCTTCCTCATTATCATCCTCCTCATCATCATCCTCATCATCATCCTCCTCATCTTTCCTTCATTTTTCCTTTTCACTTTTGTAAAAATTATCTGTAAGTATTTCCCTCATGTTTCATCACTCAGTCTATATTTATCCCAAATCTCTTTATCTTGTTTTGTTCCCTTATTGTCTTGTTTAGTGATCCAGAGTTGTCTCTACTCTTTCCCCTCCTCATCACGATATCTCTGTCTGTCTAAATGCCTATGCTGATGTGTTGCACAGCTAGAATCAATAGCGGTATTATACTGACTATACAGTAAAATATATGTTTTGTTATCATTGGTTAACAAGTTTCATGTTATGTTCTCCTTTCAGCTAACACAACCAGGATATTTGAAGGGACGAGGATAGTGAAGACTGGGATGGTGAGTGCTGTGTGAAACTGCTGTAGTACTACCTCTCTCCAACAGGGAGCAGCACTGTCTCATTATTAAACCTCTGTGCTGGAGAGCATGCTCTGTGACTCCGATACTGTCAACTCCAAAGACGTTTAACTACAGACCACAGATATAAATGTAATGTGCAGATAACAAATGATGTACTTGATTGCTTTTTATTTTCAATTGATGAAACAGTTCCACATATTCATGATAACATGGGCTATTATGTCATTGAATTATTCAATCACTTCTCTCTTTTCCCTCCCTGTCCTACCCCCTCACCTTTTTTCGCCTCTCCATACTTTCTATCTCTAGCCCACTGTTTCCCCAGCCTCCTCGGCAGACATGGCTCCCATCAGCTCCGGCTCCTCCACCTGGACCTCCTCCGGCCTCCCCTTCTCCTTTGTCTCCATGGCGACAGGCATCAGCCCCTCCTCCAGTGGTAGCCAGGCGACGGTGGCGTCCGTGGTGACTAGTACCCTACTGGCAGGGCTAGGGTTCAGTGGTGGGGTGATCTCCTCCTTCCCCAGCTCTGTGTGGCCCACCAGAGCCCCATCCTCCAGCCAGAATCCCACCGCTGCCACCCCTCGTCAGCCCACCACCGAACCAGCAGCCTCCCAGAGCGCTGACACAGCCAAAGACAATGGAGAGGGCTCCGAGGACGGGAAGAAAGGTGCCAAAGGTGAGGGAGAGGAGGGAGAGAAAGAAGGAGAGGAGGATAAGGAGGAAGACGAGGAGGAGAAAGAAAAGGAGACGAAAGAGAAGAAAGCAACGACGGCAGACAAGGTAGAGAAGCAGACGAACAGCACGGTAGTGAAAGAGCCGCCCACGGCCGCCCCAGCCTCGACTGCCAAAGAGAAAGGAAGAGAAGGAGGGGAGAGTAAGACTAACACCAGCAGCACTACGCCCTCTAGTGCTGTGGAGGACCAGCTGGTGACACACACACAGAGCATGGTGGAGACAGGCACAGTGGTGCCCCCTACCTTTGAGCCAGGGAATGACACTGCAGAGTTCCCAGCCCAAGACAGCCCCTCCCCCACTCTCCAGCCCAGCACAGGAGGGGACAAAAGCCACTGGCCATTCTCCATACACACAGGTGAGCACAGGCATTATAGTGGCTTCTCTTCAGTTCATTCTGAGAAAAATAATGAAAGGGCATCAGACTTGGATCTGAGACCAGATTGTACTCCCTGTCTCAACTTGTGATCTTTTTCCTTTCTTCAGTATGTGATTCCTCCTATTACATTTTAATCATTTAGCAGACGCTCTTATCCAGACCCACTTACAGGAGCAATTAGGGTTAAGTGCCTTGCTCAAGGGCACATCAACAGATTTTTCACCTAGTCGGCTCGGGAATTTGAACCAGCGAACTTTCGGTTACTGGCCCATCACTCTCAACCGCTAGGCTACCTGCCGCGCTATAATACGACTATAAAGTGGAAAGGAATATGACAGCCTTGTATTAGACATACTGTACCATGGTTCAGTTTAAACGTTTTTTCCACTCTTATGGCTATACTGAATGACATAATGTAGGTGTTGAGGAGTGTTGGGGAGTAGTGAACAACATTTTGCAGCAGCTTGGTGGTAGTTGAACTAAATAAAAATATTGGTAGTGCTTTCAGTAGTTATTTACTTTTTTGACATGGAGTGGTGTAACTACTGGAAATACACACAACTTTTTTTGCAAAAATAAAATAAAATATGGGTGTAGGCAAGAATTTCCTTTTTTTTCAGCATCAGACATGCCTAATTCTCTAATAGGCTAAAATACACCTTCTGTTAACATCTGACACCAGTGTGATCTGTTCTTGCAATTTGTAGTCAGTAACCAGGTTTCCATCAAAGCTTTTAATGTGAGTAAAGTACATGTCAGATAAAAAAATGTTGTGATCGGTCTGATGGAAACGAATATTTGTCGGTAAACTTTCCAAATGTTGACAAAACAAAATACGGTAGACAAAGTGGGATCTTTTTGTGTCTGTGAAATTAATGATGCGATAAATGTCGGTGGAAACGCTTTTATGCGCATATATTGATATAATAACCATCATATCGAAGTAAACTTGGAGTCACAGTATAACATGTTGTGTGGTCCTCCCACAACGACTCGTCGGGAAAGAATGCAGTTTAGTAGTCTACAGATTAAATAGGTTATGATGAATTTCACAGGGTGGTGAAAGTGCAAGGTGATGAGTTTGATGCTACTTTACAATAAATATCGAGGGTCTTATTCTGGTGACATGATCATCGATGCTTGGCTGCCATTTGACAAATAAAAATAATCTTGCTCATTTGTCCATAATAATCTCATCATGTAGACTTTACCCGCACTGTATTTGCGAACTGTTGGCTAGAGCGCACCTGCCAATAGCAAGAGTTGGCACACTCGCTATATTTGTTTGTGAGAAAACCATCAATACAGTTGAAAATGTGATGGAAGCCCATTTCACTTTTATTTTTTATTCGGTACATGGGAATTTAACCGCAAAAGGTATTTTTATGTGCGCTATGTTGTGTTGTTATGTGTTAATAACATGAAGACTACGTTACCCAGCAGGCTATGCGAGGGGGAGAAGTTGAAGTATGCCTTGCATGGCTATACAAGGAGATTGCTAGCTGAAGTATCAGTTTATTAAAAGTAGTTCAACTTACGCCGAGGTTTGTCATTATTTAAAGGAACAAACATAACATGGTGTCAGATTGGTAGGCGCTCTGACGAGACAGAGAAAAGAAAGGAGTAACTCTGCAAATTTCCGCGACGAAAATTTAACATTCTACCACAAGTCAAGTGACGTGAGTAGTCGAACTTGCAAGAGCGATGCCAACGAGCCGCAGCAGCGAGAGCGAGGCTGCATTGGAATCTGTTGACGAACAAGTTGATGAGCAACCTACTGAAGTAAGAGAAATTGAAACTGTACCTGTTTCCCGTCATTGATAGGCTTAGTCCTCCTACTCCTATGCAGTTAACAGGCAATCTAGCAGACAATTGGAAACGTTTCAAGCAGAGATCTACCTAGCAGCCAGTGGAGCAGGGGGAGATGATGACAAATTGAAAGCTTCCATTTTTCTGCATGTTATTGGAGAGGATGCATTGGACATTTACAATAGCTTTCAGCTAGACGAGGCAAACTTGTACCAAGCCAGAACGTCACATTTGAGAGATACAAGTTTTTCTCTCATGATCAGAAACAGGGAGTCAGTTTTGACCAGTACTTGGCTGAGCTGAACACACTGAGCAAAACGTGTGAATTTGAAAATCTGAAAGTCTCACTAGTGAAAGACAGGATAGTCTTTGGCATACTTGATAATGGACTCAAGGAGAGATTGCTGCGTGAGTAAGAATTAACTTTGGATAAAGCAGTGAATATGTGTCGAGCAGCTGAAACCACCAGAGCACAAGTTAAAGAGCTGCGCAGGGATGAGACTTCAGTGCAATAAAAAGAGAGGAGCAACACACACAACGCTTTACAAAACAAAAACAAGCAAAATAGAAAAATCAAAACACCAGATGTGGAAAATGTGTAGTTATCCACACGCCAAAAAATTGCCCTGCATATGGCAAATCGTGTAACAACTGTGGGAAAAATAATCATTTCTCAAAATGCTGCAGAGCTGAGGCTACAAAGAAAAAGGTTCACACAGTCAAAGAGGAGACTGAAGAATTCTTTGTTGATTCTGTGGAAATATGCAATGCAGTAAAAGCTGAATGGATTGTGCCATTCAAGCTCGATACAGGAGCTCAGGTAAACCGGTTGTCGCTGGATGACTACAAAACACTGAAAGTGAAGAGCAAAATACACCCCGTGAAAATCAAGGTTACTTTACAGCACAAAGGAAAACAGTTCAAAGCACAGCTGCTGATCGTGGAAAAGAGTGTACAGCCTATTCTAGGAATCAGTGCATGTGAAAAGCTCAATTTGGTCAAAAGAGTGTATGTATGTAGTGACATCACAGACTGAAAATGACCAAGAATCGCTACTGGCTGAGGACGTGTTTGAGGGTCTCGATGTTTACCTGGAGAACACAATATGTACTGATGACAAAATTACTCCAGTTGTACATGCGTGCAGAAAAGTTCCATTTGCACTGAGGAAAAGCTCAAGTAGGAACTCTGACGCATGGAAAAGATGGACGTCATCACAAAAATGGATGAACCTAGAGATTGGGTAAGCTCACTGGTTATTGTGGTGAAAAATAATGGGGATCTCAGGATATGTCTAGACTGAGAGATTTCAACAAAGCTATCAAGCGAGAGCATTTCAAGTTGCCAACCAGAGAAGAGATAATGTTGCAGTTTGCTGGAGCAAAATGGTTCAGTAAGCTTGATGCCTCATCAGGATTCTGGCAAATGAAGCTAGATGATGCAAGCTCAAGGCTATGCACATTCAACACACCTGAGGGCAGGTACAGATTTCTTTGTCTACCGTATGGGATTCTCTCAGCGCCAGAGGTCTACCACAAGACAATTCACATGATCTTCGAGCACATTCCAGGAGTAGAGATCATGATGGATGACATCATCGTCTGGGGGTCCACAAAAGAAGAACACGACGCGAGAGTGAGGCAAGTGCTGGACCTGACACGGAAAGTCAACCTGAAACTAAACAAAGACAATTGCGAGTTTGGTGTGAAAACACTTACCTTCTGTCACGATTCAGACAGACGACCAGAGGACCACAATTGCGTCACACCAGAAAGTTTATTAAACTTAAGGGAAAAGGGAAGTAGGGAGTGAATGAAGGCTCCAGGGGTAACAGGGATCCCGTCCAAAGCGCTGGGTCTGTGCCCCCCCCAGTGGCAGCGATGCGTCCTATGAAGCCGGTGGTGGGTGGTCCAGAAGTCCTGGGGGGGGGGAGACACAGACACAACAGGGCGGAATGAAACCAGGCAGCAGTACAGTACAAGGGAAATCCAAAATACGTAGTAGCAAGGCAGAAGGCTGGTCAGAGTTACCGGGATTGAAGAGTAGTCAGGAGTCGTAAGGCAGAAGCAGGTCTGGATCTCCTGAGGCAGAAGAGTATCCAAAAAACAGGCAGGTCCGGGGGTCACAAAACCAGGGTGAGCCAGAAGCGCGAGCAAACAGGTTCCGGGTGTGAGCTTTGCAGACGATCTGACACCGGAGAGCTGAAAGACAGGGCCTTAAATACTGGGAGAGGTTAGTGGGTAATGCAGCGCAGCTGGCAGAGTAATTAGAGCCGAGCAGAGCAGGGACAGGTGGAGCTAGTTAGGCTGAGTAGAGAGAGGGAGGTGAGCAGAGTGGAAGATAGTGGAAACAAATTAAGGTGGTAACCCGGTGGAGTGAGAGGGCTCATGACAGAACCCCCCCCAAGGGACGGCCCCAGAAGTCCCAAGAGCAACACCACGCCGGGCGGGAGGAGGGGAGCCGGAGGAGGGCTAGAACTCCTCCGAACGGTCCGAGTGAACGTCCTCATCCTCGGAGGAAGCCGGAGGGCCGTGGTCGGGAGATGGGACAGGTCCCGAGACAGGATCAGGCACAGGACAGGAAGCCGAGCGGGCCGGACGGTTAGGGACCCCTCTGGGGCGGCCCCTACGGATTGCAGGTTGATCAGGATGCCGTTGGTGGAAAGCGGTGATGAGAGTCCTATCCACAATCCGACTAGCTGGCACCCAGGTCCTTTCCTCAGGTCCATAGCCCTCCCAGTCAATGAGGTACTGGAGACCCCTACCCCTCCGTCTGGACCGAAGCAGGCGGCGGACGGTGTAAACCAGACCACCATCGACGAGCCGTGGAGGAGGAGGACCAGGCGCAGCAGGAACCAGCGGACTCTCATGGATGGGCTTAATCTTAGACACATGGAAAGTGGGGTGCACCCTCAGGGAATTAGGCAGTTGGAGCCGGACAGCAGTTGGGCTAATCACTCTTATGATAGGGAATGGGCCAATGAACCGAGGTGCCAGCTTCTGCGACTCCACCCTGAGTGGCAGGTTCTTCGATGACAACCACACCCTTTGACCAACATGGTAGGTGGGAGCAGGAATTCTCCGACGGTTGGCCCCGGTAGTGTAGCTGGCAACGGACCTGAGGAGTGTGGCTCGGGCTTGTGACCAGGTGCGGCGACATCGACGGGCAAAAGCAAGTGCAGATGGGCAAGTAACCTCCTCCTCCTGGCTGGCAAATAGAGGAGGCTGGTATCCATAAACACATTGGAAAGGGGACATACCGATGGCAGAGCAGGTCAGAGAATTGTGTGCGTACTCCACCCATGTCAATTGCTGCGACCAGGAGTGGGGGTTGCGTGAAGTCATGCATCGCAGTGCCTTCTCGAGCTCCTGATTAGCCCGCTCTGACTGCCCATTGGATTGGGGATGGAATCCGGAAGTCAGACTGACTGTGGCTCCCAGCAGGTGACAGAACTCCTTCCAAAAAGCGGAGGAGAATTGTGGACCACGGTCAGAAACAACATCCCTTGGCAGTCCGTGGATCCGGAAGACGTGTTCCAGGACCACCTGGGCGGTCTCCTTGGCGGTTGGGAGCTTGGGGAGGGGAATGAAGTGTGCCATCTTGCTGAAACGGTCAACGATGGTGAGAATGACGGTCATGCCACTTGAAGGGGGCAGCCCCGTGACAAAGTCAAGGGCGATGTGAGACCAGGGACGTCTGGGCACAGGCAGGGGCTGCAGCAATCCGGCTGGGGGCTGGCAGGACGACTTGTGTTGGTTGCAGATGGGGCAGGCTTGGACGAATTCCCGTACATCCCTCCTCAGAGAGGGCCACCAGAACCTCTGGGCGAGCAGGTTGTAAGTGCGGGTGGAGCCAGGGTGACAAGCTAGGCGGGAGTCATGTCCCCACTGAATGACCTGGGACCTCAGGTCTTCGGGGACAAAAAGGCGGTCAGCTGGGCAAGTGCTGGGACCTGGCTGGTTACGGAGAGCCTCCAGCACCTGTTCCTCAACAGCCCAGGTCAGAGCTGCAACGATGCAGGGACTTGGCAGAATCGACACAGGGTCCTTGGAGGGGGTGTCATCCTTCTGGAATTGACGGGAGAGGGCGTCTGGCTTGGTGTTGCGTGATCCAGGCCGGTATGACAGAGTGAAATTAAACCTGGTGAAGAACAGGGCCCAGCGGGACTGCCTGGAGTTCAACCGTTTGGCCGTGCGGATGTACTCCAAGTTCTTATGATCGGTCCAAACGAGAAATGGAATGGTGGACCCCTCCAGCCAGTGACGCCACTCCTCCAAGGCAAGCTTCACAGCCAGCAGCTCACGGTTCCCTATGTCGTAATTGCACTCAGAGGGGGACAACCGACGTGAGAAAAAGGCACAGGGATGGAGCTTCCTATCCTCCGCAGCCCACTGAGAAATCACAGCACCAACTCCCACATCCGAGGCGTCCACCTCCACAATGAATTGCCGGTCCACATCAGGCATCTGGAGGATGGGAGCGGAGGTGAACCTCACCTTGAGGGTACTGAAGGCTTTGTCGGCTGCTGGGGTCCAGGTGAAGGGTTGCTTGGTGCTGGTTAGAGCAGTGAGAGGGGCAGCAACGGTACTGTAGTTCCGGATAAACTTCCTATAGAAGTTAGCAAACCCCAGAAACTGTTGCAGCTTCTTTCTGTTCTCCGGAACTGGCCATGAAGTGACTGCTGATACTTTGGCAGGATCCATTTGGATACTTCCTTCTGCCACTATGTACCCCAGGAAGGCCACTGTCTTGACGTGAAACTCACATTTCTCTGCCTTGGCGTAGAGGGAATTCTCCAGAAGACGATGAAGGACTTGCTGGACATGGCGGGTGTGTTCAGACAGGTTTCTGGAGTAAATTAAGATGTCATCCAGGTAAACGAAGACAAACTTGTTTAACATGTCCCGCAGTACATCATTCACTAGAGCCTGGAACACAGCAGGAGCATTGGTGAGGCCAAAAGGCATAACCAGATACTCGTAGTGGCCTGTTGGTGTATTGAATGCGGTTTTCCATTCATCTCCCTCCCGGATCCGCACTAGGTGGTAAGCGTTTCTGAGATCCAACTTGGTAAAAACAGTGGCTCCCTGGAGCAACTCAAAAGCAGAGGTGAGCAGAGGCAGAGGGTAACGGTTTTTCACTGTGATGTCGTTGAGTCCCCTGTAGTCGATGCAGGGGCGAAGAGATCCGTCCTTCTTCCCCACAAAGAAGAAGCCAGCACCAGCAGGAGATGAAGATGAACGGATTAATCCTGCGGACAGAGAGCCATTGATGTAGTCCTCCATGGACTTTCTTTCAGGAGCAGACAACGAATAAAGACGACCCCTTGGAGGAGCTGTGCCAGGGAGGAGGTCGATGGCACAGTCGTACGGTCGGTGAGGGGGCAGAGATGTGGCTCTTGCTTTGTTAAACACCTCTCTGAGACCATGGTAGCATTCTGGGACATTGGAGAGGTCAGGAGCGGAGTTAGTAGGTACTGGCCGAGGGGGTAGTGCGGCAGCAAGCAGGCAGGTTCGGTGGCAGTCCTCTCCCCACTCCCTGATCACCCCGGTCACCCAGTCGAGCTGAGGGTTGTGCCGGGCGGAGCCATGGGTAACCCAGGATGAGGGGTTGGCCTGGAGAGGGGAGCAGGTGAAACTGGATAGTTTCTTGATGGTTTCCGGACAGACCCATCGAGACCGGGGCCGTGACATGAGTGACCGATCCGAGTAAGTGTCCGTCCAGTGCCCGGGCAGGAATAGGAGGTGTCAAACGGAGGTTCTCCAGTCCCAGTTGGCGTGCCAGCTTGATGTCCATTATGTTGGCTTCGGCGCCAGAATCCACCAGAGCAGCCAGGGTGTGAGTTGAGTCAGAGAGGCGGAGGTGAACTTGCAGCAGGGGTTTGCGGTCGGAGGACTGGATGGTCATTGAACTCAACCGGACTCCCCCTACGCCCGGTGAGCTTCGGCCCTTTAAAGGGCAGGTTACCACACGATGTCCATCACCTCCACAATAGAGGCAGAGGTTTGAGGTGAAGCGGCGCTGGCGCTCTGCAGGAGTGAGGGAGGCTCGCCCAATCTCCATAGGCTCAGACTGATCAAGCTGACCTGGGTGAGTGGCAGTAGATGACAGGAGCCCAGTCGGATCTCTCCGAATGCCGGTAGTAGGTGGACCTTGGCGCCCCCTCTCACGACGACGGGTCTGTATCCTTCTGTCGATCCTGACAGTCAGTGCGATGGCTTCATCAAGAGTGGAAGGCAGTTCATGGGAGACCAACTCGTCCTTGATATAGTCAGCCAAACTATGGAAGAACGCGTCCACCAACGATGGTGTGTTCCAAGAACTTCGTCTAGCCAGGGTTCGGAAGTCGATGGAATGGTCTGCGACTGTACGTCTGCCTTGTCGAATACTGAACAGTTCACGAGACGCCTCTGCGGTGGGTGAATCCAGGTCAAACACCTTCAGCATCTCCTCAGCAAACAGGTCGAAGGTAGCACATGCGGGGGTTTGACGTTCGAACTCTGCTGTTCCCCAGAGTCGAGCTCGGCCCGTCAGGTGAGTGATGGCATACCCAACTTTAGCCCCCTCCGTGGCGAAGGTCCTTGGCTGCAAGGAGAACTGAAGTCGGCAGCTAGTCAGGAATGGCCGGACCTGGGTTGAATCGCCGTTGAACCGCTCGGGGTTTCCAATCTTGGGTTCCGGAGCAGCGGCTGCAATGACCGGGGCAGGTAACTCGGGGCTGGGCTGGTGGGCAGACTGGCTGGGGTAAGGTTGGTGAGGAGTTGAATGATCATGGCGAGTTGTTGTTGCTGCTGCTGGAACTGCTGCTCATGCTCATCGGTTTCCATGTCGGGGAAAGTGTGCGCTGAGTCCATAATGGTCAGATCGTACTGTCACGATTCAGACAGACGACCAGAGGACCACAATTGCGTCACACCAGAAAGTTTATTAAACTTAAGGGAAAAGGGAAGTAGGGAGTGAATGAAGGCTCCAGGGGTAACAGGGATCCCGTCCAAAGCGCTGGGTCTGTGCCCCCCCCAGTGGCAGCGATGCGTCCTATGAAGCCGGTGGTGGGTGGTCCAGAAGTCCTGGGGGGGGGGAGACACAGACACAACAGGGCGGAATGAAACCAGGCAGCAGTACAGTACAAGGGAAATCCAAAATACGTAGTAGCAAGGCAGAAGGCTGGTCAGAGTTACCGGGATTGAAGAGTAGTCAGGAGTCGTAAGGCAGAAGCAGGTCTGGATCTCCTGAGGCAGAAGAGTATCCAAAAAACAGGCAGGTCCGGGGTCACAAAACCAGGGTGAGCCAGAAGCGCGAGCAAACAGGTTCCGGGTGTGAGCTTTGCAGACGATCTGACACCGGAGAGCTGAAAGACAGGGCCTTAAATACTGGGAGAGGTTAGTGGGTAATGCAGCGCAGCTGGCAGAGTAATTAGAGCCGAGCAGAGCAGGGACAGGTGGAGCTAGTTAGGCTGAGTAGAGAGAGGGAGGTGAGCAGAGTGGAAGATAGTGGAAACAAATTAAGGTGGTAACCCGGTGGAGTGAGAGGGCTCATGACACCTTCGTGGGAGACATACTTTCAGAGGATGGAGTCAAACCAGACCTGAGGAAAACATCAGCCATCAACAACATGGAGCGCCCGAAGAACAATGACGACGTGAGATGCTTCATGGGCATGATCACCTACCTTGTAAAGTTCATACCTCAACTGTCAGCACAGTCTGCTCCACTCAGATGTCTTCTGGAACAGAAAAACGAATGGGAATGGTCCCATGAGCAGGAAAACTGCTTCAAAAACCTAAAGAAGACAATCACAGAAGAGCCAGTGCTCAGGTTCTATGATCCAGAGAGAAGCACAAGGATTTCTGCAGATGCGTCACAGTTTGGCCTGGGAGCAGTTTTTCTGCAACAGCATGACGACACATGGCAACCCGTCACTTATGTGTCCAGAGCCTTGACAGGCGCAGAAACAAAGTATGCACAAAAAAGAGAAAGAACTACTGGTGTGCACATACAGTGGGGAGAACAAGTATTTGATACACTGCCGATTTTGCAGGTTTTCCTACTTACAAAGCATGTAGAGGTCTGTAATTTTTATCATAGGTACACTTCAACTGTGAGAGATGGAATCTAAAACAAAAATCCAGGAAATCACATTGCATGATTTTTAAGTAATTAATTTGCATTTTATTGCATGACATAAGTATTTGATACATCAGAAAAGCAGAACTTAATATTTGGTACAGAAACCTTTGTTTGCAATTACAGAGATCATACGTTTCCTGTAGGTCATGACCAGGTTTGCACACACTGCAGCAGGGATTTTGGCCCACTCCTCCATACAGACCTTCTCCAGATCCTTCAGGTTTCGGGGCTGTCGCTGGACAATACGGACTTTCAGCTCCCTCCAAAGATTTTCTATTGGGTTCAGGTCTGGAGACTGGCTAGGCCACTTCAGGACCTTGAGATGCTTCTTACGGAGCCACTCCTTAGTTGCCCTGGTTGTGTGTTTCGGGTCGTTGTCATGCTTGAAGACCCAGCCACGACCCATCTTCAATGCTCTTACTGAGGGAAGGAGGTTGTTGGCCAAGATCTCGCGATACATGGCCCCATCCATCCTCCCCTCAACACGGTGCAGTCGTCCTGTCCTCTTTGCAGAAAAGCATCCCCAAAGAATGATGTTTCCACCTCCATGCTTCACGGTTGGGATGGTGTTCTTGGGGTTGTACTCATCCTTCTTCTTCCTCCAAACACGGCGAGTGGAGTTTAGACCAAAAAGCTCTATTTTTGTCTCATCAGACCACATGACCTTCTCCCATTCCTCCTCTGGATCATCCAGATGGACATTGGCAAACTTCAGACGGGCCTGGACATGCGCTGGCTTGAGCAGGGGGACCTTGCGTGCGCTGCAGGATTTTAATCCATGACGGCGTAGTGCGTTACTAATGGTTTTCTTTGAGACTGTGGTCCCAGCTCTCTTCAGGTCATTGACCAGGTCCTGCCGTGTAGTTCTGGGCTGATCCCTCACCTTCCTCATGATCATTGATGCCCCACGAGGTGAGATCTTGCATGGAGCCCCAGACCGAGGGTGATTGACCGTCATCTTGAACTTCTTCCATTTTCTAATAATTGCGCCAACAGTTGTTGCCTTCTCACCAAGCTGCTTGCCTATTGTCCTATAGCCCATCCCAGCCTTGTGCAGGTCTACAATTTTATCCCTGATGTCCTTACACAGCTCTCTGGTCTTGGCCATTGTGGAGAGGTTGGAGTCTGTTTGATTGAGTGTGTGGACAGGTGTCTTTTATACAGGTAACGAGTTCAAACAGGTGCAGTTAATACAGGTAATGAGTGGAGAACAGGAGGGCTTCTTAAAGAAAAACTCAGGTCTGTTAGAGCCGGAATTCTTACTGGTTGGTAGGTGATCAAATACTTATGTCATGCAATAAAATGCAAATTAATTACTTAAAAATCATACAATGTGATTTTCTGGATTTTTGTTTTAGATTCCATCTCTCACAGTTGAAGTGTACCTATGATTAAAATTACAGACCTCTACATGCTTTGTAAGTAGGAAAACCTGCAAAATCGTCAGTGTATCAAATACTTGTTCTCCCCACTGTACGCGTGCGAAAAGTTTCACCAATACGTCTACGGACAAGCCTTCCAAGTAGAAACCGACCACAAACCATTGGTGTCAATCATGTCTAAGCCACTGAATGATTGTCCAATGAGAATCCAGATAATGTTGATCAGACTGTAAAAGTATGATGTGAAGATGATCTACACCCTGGGAAAGTTCATGTTCGCCACCGACACTCTTTCTCGAGTAGTCGACAAGAAAGAGAACACCAACACACAGAAAAACACTGAGATTCAGGCCTACGTCGACATGATCGTAGCATCACTTCCTGTGTCTTCTGAGAGAATGGTGCAGATCAAAAGAGACCGCAGCTGACCAAACAATGACAGAGTTAAAATAAACAATACTGATAGGATGGCCTGCACAGAAAAACAACTGTCCAAGGAGAATACAGGATTACTGGATGTGCAGAGCAGAGCTCACTGTGGTATCGATAAGTTTAGTGTTCAAAGGCAACAAGATTGTCATTCCTATGACACTACGCAAAGAAATGCTACAGAAAATACACGAGGGCCACTTGGGTGAGGAAAAATGCAAACGACGAGCACGAGAAGTAATGTACTGGCCAAGAATGAACCAGGAAATCAGCCAGACCACTGCTTCATGTGAACTGTGTTTGACCTACAGGCCAAAGCAGCAAGCAGAACCGCTAATGCCTCATCCAGTACCCAACCGACCCTACTACAAAGTTGGAGTTGACCTTTTTGACTGCAATGGCAAAAGTCACATTGTTGTTACCGACTACTACTCAAACTATCCTGAAGAGCAACACTGCCAACTACCTCCAGCAAAGCTGTAATCACCTACCTGAAATCAGTCTTTGCAAGACATGGGGTTGCGTCTGAACTGTACTCGGACAATGGCCCGCAGTTCTCAAGTTCTGAATTCCGATCGTTCGCTAACGACTGGGGATTCCGACACAACACCTCCAGCCCCAACCACCCAAGGTCCAACGGCTTAGCAGAAAGTTCAGTCAAAATTGTCAAAGGTCTGATGAAAAAGGCACCTGGATTGGATGTTTTTGTTTATGTGAAAAGAAATAGAGCCACAATAGAGTATTGTTGGACAGACTGCATTTAGCTGAGAAAAAAAAATGGGAAAGAAATGTGTGTTATTGAAAATTGCATGTTATGCAGGTTGAGTAAAAAAATGTGATGTAACATGTTTAGTTACAGAGAAAGTAGTTTTATTTTAAAGGAAGGAAGATGTGTTGTTATGTGTTAATAACTTGAAGACTACGTTACCCAGCAGGCTATGCGAGGAGGGGAAGTTGAAGTATGCCTTGCATGGCTACACAAGGAGATTGCTAGCTGAAGTATCAGTTTATTAAAAGTAGTTCAACCTACGCTCCAGTTTGTCATTATTTAAAGGAACAAACATAACATCACGCATGCCATTTATCTGCAACAAGTCAATTTGATGGAATCACAACTCTGATGGCAATATGCACATATTGGTTCTATGCAGATTTTAGAATGTTTGCATGGAAATCTGTGTCCAATTGGATGGAAATGTCATATTTAGATTAGCCTTGGCAGCTGCTAGTGGATCTAGATTTAGATATGATAATTTTTCACGAAGTAGTAACTTTAGTTATGTAAACTATATATTTTTTAATGGTAGCTTTAGTGTAGCTTAACTTCTTCCAGTGTGAAGTAATTGGTAGCTTGGTAAACTATATTTTCAGAGTAGCTTCCCCAAAACTGGTGTTGAGTGGAGTAAAGTGGTCTGCCCAGGAAAGATCTCTACATGCTGAGAGACTGTGGCTAATGCTGAGATACACTACTGGAAGTACAGTTAAGGCTTTTAAACTGCCACTGCCTTGCAGACAGCCTTAACTACAGTAGGCCCTGTACAATATTGATTAGGTCTGCTGGGTTATACTGTAATTTACATGTTATGGAAAACCATAATGTTACATTATAGCTATTTCTGACCTACTTGGTGATTTAAATATGAGTCTCCCAAAGACAAAGACTCAAATGAAACATGTCTGGAAGATAGGACCATGCCCTCTTTCCTTCCTTGATTTCCATTCCCCCTCTCTCCTTCATTATCTCTTCCACTCCCCTTTCCCTCCTCTCTCATCTTTCCCACTCTCTCGCTCTGTCTCTCCTTCCCTGTATTTCCCTTTGGACCTCTGTTTTTCACTCTACCTCTTTCTATCACTCTCTTTATTTATTTATCTCTCTCTCACTCTCTCACACATTGTCTTTCTCTCCATCCTCGTTGTTTCCAATTCCTTCTCTTCCTCCTTCCTCCTCCCTCTCCCTCCTTGGTGTTCTCTTTAGGCTGAGTGCTGGCCTACTTTCAGGTCCAGCGAGATGAGCTCAGAGCAGACACACAGCTGCAGGGGAAATAACCTCTGCTCCATTTATAGCTCCCTGGCTGGCACTAGAGTCATGTAGGCCTTGCGTGCATTGGTGTGTGTGTATGTGTGTGTGGCTGCATGTGTGTATGGTGACCCGTGTGTGTGTCCTTCGATGCAGGTTTGTGACTGGCTGTGAGTGCATTATCGCGTGTGTGCCCCTGTGTGTCCATGTGCACTTCCGCTGGCGCTGTGTTTTGGGATGACTCGTGTTCGCGTGAGAGGCAGATAGGAGAGAGCAGAACAGAACAAAGCAGAGTGGAGCAGCACACCATGGTTCCCCTGCCAGTATGGTGTGTGTGGATGGTAGGGAGAGAGAGAGCGGCTGTGGTAGCGGCTGGCTGTGCTGCAATGCAGGGGGCTGCTGTCTCTGCTCCTCTGGGCTACCCCCACTGTGCTGCTACCGCTACCACCCAGGCTCCTGCTGCAGAATAAAGCCATGGGGGCCGGGAACAGCACTGCAGGAGAACCAGCCCTGGGTAGGTAGGGTAGGGGGGTTAGCGCGGACGGGGGCTAGCTCAGGATGTTTGGGATCTAAGTGGAGCATTTATCTGGGTAGGAAGATAAGCTGGCTTTGTAGCACCAGGGTTGCCTTCATAAATAAACAGATGATGATTTGGTTGCTGAAGTTCTAATCGTCTCCAATATCAATTAATCTTTGTCATTTTTGGTTGTTGTTCTCCTGTGTGTGCCTATTAAATGTGATCCAGGATTGGTTTGTTCCTGTCTGCGTAAAGCACCAGTCTAGATACAGTAGGTTAAGGGGTGGATGATAATGTTGATAGCCACACTACCTTCCAAAATCTAACTTTAGAATACCTGTCTTTGATAGCACAGGAATGTATTGGTACTGGTAGCATTTGGTATGAAGAGAGGCTACTGTTTCTTTGGTAAGCACGGCTAAACATTCTACAGCACAAGTTTTTTTTAGTATTATGGTATAGTTTCATACACTGATGAAGACAGCTTGTCTGTCGAAATGTTGGTTATTAGGTTATTAAATGATTGCATCTGAGCTCCTAGAGTGTGCGGCTCTCCTTTTCTTTTTCAATAGTTTCTTAGAAAACATTCTGACTGATCACGTATCCAGCACTTTACCAAGGTAAATTAACCTGTAACATGAGTCTTCGGTTGAGAAGATGGCTAGCTAATTTTATAACATCATTGTTTATTATTTTGTTGCTCATTTTGTACCTTTGTGAAGCTCAGTTAACCCAGGCTAAATGTGTCTTTGTCCTCATTCGCGACCTCTCCTGTTCCGGATCAGCATCCCCAATATGTCCAGTAAATGTTGCTGTTGTTCTGACTGATTGTGTGTCCTCTCCCCTCCTCCAGAGAGGACTAGCGTGTCCAACCTGACCCAGCAGGGTCCCCCCGGGGTGGGCAGGGTGGAGTGGATCATCCCCCTGGTGGTGGTCTCTGCCCTCACCTTCGTCTGCCTCATCCTGCTGCTGGCTGTGCTTGTTTACTGGAGGTGGGTACTATAACACACTGAGACATCACACTCATGTAACTGAATAAAACCTGTCAGGAAGAATGTTTCCCCAAATCGTGTTGATATAGTTTGAAGAAGGGTAGGACTGGCACAATTACCGTATAATCGTGTAACTAAAAAAATGGGACGGCCGGGCATTCCTGCGGTTGAGTCCGTTTCCGCGGTAACATGGACTCTTTACAACTGATGAAACTTTGTGTTGTAGCAAACAAGTATTTGGTTGCCTAGGCAACACCCCCCTCTCTGCAGCTGCAGCACATGCAGCCAGGAGCGGAAGAGGAGAAAATGTGCATCTTTAAAAACGATAAATAAATTACATTTGCTATTCAACCAATTATAATGGTGGCTGCGGTCATTTGGCTGACCAATAATTACAGTATGACCAGTCATCCAAAATTCCATGACCGTCACAGCTCTAAAGAATGGTGAACATAGAGCAACATACAAAAAAACAGGCAGGTATAGGCTACACACCAGTGGTGGTCGGTGCCGTTTAAGATGAGGGAGGACGTTTATTTTTATTTTTTATGAGCATGGGCTTATTTCTGTTACAGCATATTGGATGACTGTCATTCATATTCCATTCTCCCAGCTCAATGTAATATCGATAAGTTTAGGCTACTACATGATACTCAAATTTTCCCTATACCCATCATGAGGTTGCTACAACCTAGCCTACGAATGAAAGTTTACAACGTAGGTGCGCAGGTCGAGAGAAATGAGGAGTAATCAAAGTGAAAGACAGTGACACATTCAATATCGCCTCGCACACTCTTGCCTGCATCTAGCTGATCTAGGGTGTAATCATTAGTCCAACAGTTGCAAACGAGAGTTTCTATTGGACACATTCAGCTATGTTTATCACTGTTTCATTCCGTTTGCTTCCGTTTAAGAAACATTTTTCAACAGAATCGGCGGAGTGAATACACCCCTGATCACATGCAAACACAGAACTAGCAGCCACATATTAACCGCATGATCACTTTGCTCGTTGTATATATTATTCCTTCTCGCATCTACGCTCTCTCCTCCTCTCACCTTTTCCCTTCGCTTGTGGACTTCAGTGCACAATACAACAGCTGTCTGTGATCAGGCGAAAAAGAAAAAAAACGTTCCAAGCCAAACTTTCATACCCTAACTGCTACACACAGCCGACAGCGTTGTCACCATATTAACGTCAATTTTAGCAAAGCTACTAGAACTAACGGGTTAGTAAACCCGCTACAATCATGCAGTACAGTGTACAGCAAGCAGTTTAGCAGTTACACTGGCAAGCCCCGGTGGCAATAAATTAATAAAACCAAAAGCTTACCTTCACTTGGAAGAGTTCCAGTGTAGAATAGCCATAGCAAGCTAACATAGCATCTCGCTCTGTTTGAACCAGGTGTTTGAGTAGGCTAAACTAGCTAGCTGCATTCACTAGCTAAATTAGTGAAAGTAAAAAAAAGTATATATATATATTAGGGCTGTCAAAAATAGCGCGTTAACGACGTTAATTAGTTGTTTGCTGTTAATTACGTCAATTTTTTTAACGCATTTCACGCATGCGCAGTGTGACAAATTATTCAGGTCAGGAAAGTGGTTGGGAGCTAGAGGCGAGATGGAGCAAGGTGAGCAAAGTGGGCCTATTGACGGATTCAAATATAAAAAGAATGATGATGGTACAGTTAACAAGTACAAGGTTATTTGCAAGATTTGTAAGAAGGAGTTTCAATTTCACCGGAGCTGTTCAAGCTTGAAGTACCATGTCAACGCCAAACATGCGTTTGCTGGGCCGTCAGATTCAGCAAGTGGTTTGCGCCAGACCACGCTGAATGTTTGCAGGCAATTAACAAAATCAACCTCAGATAATTTGACCAACACAATAGCAAAATGGATTGCAAAGGATTGTAGACCCATTAGCATTGTAGAAGACTCAGGTTTCCTTGATGTTTTGCAAGTGGCGTCTCAAGACTCATTCTATAAGCCACCGTCAAGAGCCACAGCCAAAGACAAATATTATGGTGTGTAGTATGTTTCAGCTTGATTTAAAACACCATTATTTGGCTGTGTTAATAAACAGACATAATATGAAAATTATGTATCTGTGTCCTGTTATTTATCTTTTGGTATGCATTTCAGAAAAAAAATGGTTAGGATTCAGGTGTAATTGCAAATAGTGATTAATCATGATTAATCCACTGAAAATTCTGATTAATTTGATTTAAAATTTTAATCATTTGACAGCCCTAATATATATATAAATACTACGAAATACAGCTACTGTATCTCTCTCTTTCGTGCTTCTCCTTAATATTAGAAGAAATTAATTTGTTCAAAACTATTCAACTATTGTTTATCTCTCTCTTTGAGTCAACTACTCACCACATTTTAGGCACTGCAGTGCTAGCTAGCTGTAGCTTACGCTTTCAGTACTAGATTCATTCTCTGATCTATGATTGGGTGGACAACATGTCTGTTCATGCTGCAAGAGCTCTGATAGGTTGGAGGACATCCTCCGGAAGTTGTCATAATTACTGTGTTAGTCTATGGAAGGGGTTGAGAACCATGAGCCTCCTAGATTTTTTATTGAAGTCAATGTACCCAGAGGACAGAAGCTAGCTGTTCTCCGGCTACACTGGTGCTACCCTACAGAGTGCTGCTGTGGCTACTACAGACCTTCATTGCAAAACAATGTGCTTTAATCAATTATTTGGTGACGTGAATATATTTAGTATAGCTTTATCCAAAAATGATAACTTGATTTTTATGAAATTCCCTGAGGAGGATGGTCGTCCCCTTCCGCCTCTGAGGAGCCTTCACTGCTAAACACAGTGCTGGTCAACAGACGTTGTGAGATTTGTACACTCCAGTGCTAATTCAAACACCCACCTGAGTAACCTCTGTGGTCTCTCCATGTATCAGTGTGTGAGCTGGCTATGGTCCCTGTTCTCCCCAGCAGCCCCAGTGCCCTATAATAGCCCCCTGCCCTCCTTGCCCCAGCCCCTTCATGGGATAAGGCCCAGGGGCATGACTGGCCATCTGCTCCCCTTCTAGCTCCACTTTGGCGCAAAGCAGCCTCAGACATGGGGGGTTAGAGGTGAGAACATACACACACACACACACACACACACACACCAAACACCCACAGGGAGACACTGACACAGAGATATCCCATAGGGTTTTGCATCTGCCATACTAGTGGAGGGCATGCACATTTTTATTCATTCAACAACTAGCTTGTTTACATACATAGATACTCACACATTTGGAAATACTGTCACACAAACAGCATCACCAAGAAAGCATTGAGGTTATGAGCACTAGTTTCCCGCCAAATCTCTTACTGTAAGATTGATATGATTCCTATGATGCTGAAGAGAGCACGTCAGTCCTCAGGCCTTTATCATCAAAGCGCATCCATCATAGCACTTCAAACAGGCGTTTAATGCCAGCCTGGGTTCAAAGAGCTGTTCTCCTCTGAGTGAGGGCTGTGACCTCTCTGGTTCTCACCACCCCTGGCTCCGTAAAGGTCAGCAGCCACGATCAGATGATTAGCCCCTCGCTGAGACCCAGCAGAGCAGGAGGAAGCTGCCCCTAGACACTGATCTCAAGTCATTTTGATGTTTCCACCCTAATGGTTAAGTTTGTAGGATTTCAGGAGAGTAAGCTGCTCCTAGATCTGTGCCTAGAGGGCAACCTTTACCCAAAGTTTTCATAGCGCTCTGTCACAGAGGCTAATGGAAGTGCAGCACCCCCTGAGGCCTGTAGGGGGCCTCCGGGGAGAGAAAATGGCAGAGCTCACGGCTGCAGCAGCAGGCTAGGGAAGATTAGGCTGGTTGTTTGGATTAAACTACCATTTAGACTCAGTTTAGCCCACCTAGCCTTAGTGTGTCCTGTGAAACAGATGGCAGGATGTGTGTTTGTGTGTATGTCTGTCTGTCTGTCTGCGTGCGTGTGTGTGTACCAGAGATAACGTTCCTGGTGTTACAGAGATGTCATCTGGATGGTGACAGCCCCCCCAGACGCTATAGCCCCAGGGGATCTGTCACAGTAGAGTATCTATTCTCACACACACACACACACACACACACACACATACCCACACGCATACACACACACACACATACCCACACGCATACACACACACAGACAAACGGGTAGGGGTTGAGCTCGAGGTCTCCTGGGCAGTAGCAGGTGTTGGAGGCGTGAGAGGGGAGTGTTGGATAATTCTAATCCTATTGTGGAGCAGAGCTCGGACTCAGGGCTCAACCCCCATGTTGCCCTGTAACCCCTCCCCTGTCGGGACCACATTGGCTGCCTGTGGACAGTAAGCCGCCCGTGAGTAATGACTGGTCTGAGATCAGGTCAACCAACCTTGAGCCTGACTCTAAACACACAGGATAATTACTGGGGAATGATCCAGGAGCTGTTACTAGACAGAGAGAGTGACAGGTCACTGCTCCTCTGGCTTGTTAGTGCAGACAGGACAGGGGAGTCCTCCCTCTCCCTTCTCTCCTACCTCTACTCCTCCTCTCTTCTCCTCCCTTCCTCTCTCCGTCCGCTAGTCTGGTTCAGTAGCAGCATGTAGACGCTGCCTGCTAAGGCTGTTCTGTCTCTCTTCTCCTCCGCTCCTCTCTCATCTCTCTAGGATGACCAGTTTCTGCAATCTACTCTGCATAAAATACAGGTAGGAGTAGGACCACACACACACATACAGACACTCATATATACACATTTACACTCAGTCAGTAACTTTACTCTCTATTTGGTAGATAGCCTCTGGCTCAAGCTCAGATATGCTCCTCTCTCTTACGGAGATTATTTATCTCCCTTTTCTCACCTCTTTTTTAAGGAGTGAAGTTCATGACAGGCTTATTAGTCTGGAGTGCTGTCATTGAGAAATAAATAAGCAACGCTAGTTTTTCTTTCACTTTGATATTTTTAAATAGAGGAACAGGTTTTGACTGTTAACATTGTTTCCATATTGTAGCTGTTATCTCTCTTAGAGGAGAGCTCTTTGCTGAAGCGTACAGTGTAATATGTTTATTACAGTACACTTCCCTAAAGGTATGTGCTTAGTCTAGAGCTGGCTGTCTTTTCAGACACACCTCCATTTAGCTTTACATAGCCTGCGCTTGCAGCTGTGTCCGTGTGTACTTTGCCCTGTTGATCTTCGTTTGGCCACAGACTAGCCCTTGATCATGACTCTCAGTTCCATTACATGACATATATATTGGACAAAGGCATCTTCTGTACAGGGGAGTTTTGTTAAGAGCCCCGACGCTCAGTCTGAACATTAGCACGCATCGCTTGTGGTTCGGTTTTGGAAGCATAACAAACTTATCTTTCATATCAGTGAGAAAGAATACAAATATATATATATTAAATTGATACACACCTTTACAGGGTTAGGGTTCCCACACGGCCTTATTTCCATGTTACAGCGCGTTTACGGAAAACAGACGGAAGACACATTCAAGTCCGTCTTTGGTTTACACACAGGTGTTTGGAGACGCAGAAAGCTAATTAGCACAGGTAGTCCATACTTGTGCTAATTAGTTATCTACATCTCCAAACACCGGTGTGTAAACCAAAGACGGACACCACAAATGTGTTGTCACTGAAAAATACTGTCGGCTGCAACTGTGTTAAAATACTGTGCAGTAAGCATTTATTTTGCATTTGTGAAATCATTTTGATGTGCTATGAAAGTAGAGGGATTTATGTTTCTAGAACCGTACTGCAATTGAGAATCGATGTACGTTTAGATGGAGTATTTGGCTGTTTTGGCTTTCGCCCTTTAAATAGAACATGTAAGGTCCTTGGACTATAAGGATTAACATTAGGCTCCTTTAGTCCATTATTGGGCTAGCCACAGACATACAGTATGTCTCTGCTTCATAGCTCAAACTGAAAACGAATGGATTCTGATCCTCATAGGTTTTATGTGAGTCTTAACTCTGATGGTGTGTGAGCTGTGAGAGTGTGTGGTTGTGACTGCGTGTTTATGCTAATGTTCGCCTGATCTGGAGGAGTTCAAAGTACACCTTGATCCTGTCATGTGTCTCCAGTGCCATCTGTGTTTACTTTGGGGGAGATTGTCACCTGTGGCGTTGCTGATGACAGCGCTGAAACATTATTCTCAGGGCTAATGTGCCACTGACTGACTGACTGACTGACTGACTGTCTCTCTATCTCTCTCTCTCTCTCTCTCTCTCTCTCTCTCTCTCTCTCTCTCTCTCTCTCTCTCTCTCTCTCTCTCTCTCTCTCTCTCTCTCTCTCTCTCTCTCTCTCTCTCTCTCTCTCTCTCTCAGGAGGTGTTTTCAGACGGCTCATTTCTACGTGGAGGACAGTAGTTCTCCCAGAGTGGTGCCCAATGACAGCATCCCTGTCATCCCCATCCCAGGTAAGCACCAATCAGAGCATTGCTTCTGCCCCCATAGTACTCCAGAAGGAGGTTTAAATCCTTGTCATGAATGGGTGAGTTGATTGCAGCAAAATGGTGCCTTTGCTCTGAAGTTGACCAAACGTTCACTTTCTGGCTGTGGTCAATGTAATAATGCACAGTCAGGGTCAAGCGGAGTAGCCTTGTCCCATAGGTCTGCTCCTCTCTGTTTCCACTGGAATCCTACAGGCACCGATCATGTACAACCTGTACAGACACATCACACACATACAGTAGACACCATATGAGACTGCACATGACCGTTCTCCTCACATGAGACCACTATTTCATCATCCATCCACCTCTGTGTGCTCTGTTTAAGAGTAAACGGACAGTTCAACCAAAGATGATATTTTTCTAAAGGCGCTGTACTTGATTTATAGTGTGTGCATTGAGTTTCATGTATGCTAGAAATGTGTTCATTTGTATTGATTAGATATTATTGATCCCCAAAGGGAAGTTATTTTTGCCACCAGCAGCAGACACAGACATGCATTATAGATACATAGGCATACATTTCAACACAGAAATCGACATTAGATTTTTCCTAGAGATGATCTTGAAAAGTGTTTAAATTGCTAAAGGGGAGGAGAGCTGAGATGTCTCTTAATATTGAACATTTTACTTCCCCTGATTACTTTAACCACTCTTCAGATGGGAAAATCCATACACATAGATTTTTCCATGAAGATCTAATGTGAGATCAAGGTCTGAGCCATTGCATTAGCAGCCTACATTGATGTTTGACCACCAGTGTTATCATCTGTGAATGCTGTTCAAGTGTTAACACTTGAGAGGAGAGGGAGAGCCTGACACTGTGAGGCAGGATTCACTCAGCCATGGTTTCAGTGGGCTGTTGCTTGGCGATGAAAGTGCCAGTGGCCTCAGGTGGTTGGTTTGTTGGGGTGCATGTGTGTGATCAGTATTTATAAGATCAGTGTTCCAAGAGATACCCTTAGCTGGTGTTGTTTTGCTAGAACACACTATTCCATCATAATCATGTGATGTGTGTGTGTGTGTACAGGTGTGTGTTTGTACTCACTAGTGTTTCCCTGTTGGCATTGGTTTTGTGCTCTGTGCTTACTGGTTCAGCCCAAATGTTAAAGGAGGGTGGAAGGGGAGGGGATAGAGGAGGGCTGGATCTCTCTCTCACTCTGTCCAGCCAGTGGATCAAACCTAAAAGTCATGGAGATTGACCCTCAAAGACCCACTCTTCCATATCTAACATCTCCCCTCACATCCAAGATTTTCCCCCAGCGTCCAAATCCATTTGGACTGACTGAGTGTCCTTCACAATGGGCCTTGGCACAGAGAGCTGTGTCCGATGTGCCTATTTAAACCAATGGCACAGCACTTCCCAGCACAGGGACAGGGCAGGCTTATAAAGTGGGCCCCATTTGACATCTCTCCTCCTCCTCCTTAAAAGGGTTTTAACTTTGAGAACTGACTTCAGTACTCTACATTCTCCCCAGCAGATTGTAACTCCTTGCCAGGTATCAAAAGGTATGTGGCTTATGAGACTTTATACCATGGCATTGTTGAATACTTGTTTCTTTATACCAGGGCATTCTGGAGTGTGCATTATTTCCCTATAACGCACTGTATATTTGCATGGTAGAATTCAATGGCTATAGTTCATTCTTACATGTTCTATGTTTGAGCTGCTTTTGAAAGCAAAAGTCGAATTGAAAACATTATTGGCATTGTTGAGTTAGATTTTAATAATGGCAAGCTAGGACTGATGGTTTGGTTAGCCACACTAACAAGTCTGTTTGTTTGGTTACCACGGCAACTACTGTAGCTATCTAGTAAACTTGCTAGCTACAGTGGGGAAAAAAGTATTTAGTCAGCCACCAATTGTGCAAGTTCTCCCACTTAAAAAGATGAGTGAGGCCTGTAATTTTCATCATAGGTACACGTCAACTATGACAGACAAAATGAGATTTTTTTTCTCCAGAAAATCACATTGTAGGATTTTTAATGAATTTATTTGCAAATTATGGTGGAAAATAAGTATTTGGTCAATAACAAAAGTTTCTCAATACTTTGTTATATACCCTTTGTTGGCAATGACACAGGTCAAATGTTTTCTGTAAGTCTTCCCAAGGTTTTCACACTGTTGCTGGTATTTTGGCCCATTCCTCCATGCAGATCTCCTCTAGAGCAGTGATGTTTTGGGGCTGTCGCTGGGCAACACGGACTTTCAACTCCCTCCAAAGATTTTCTATGGGGTTGAGATCTGGAGACTGGCTAGGCCATTCCAGGACCTTGAAATGCTTCTTACGAAGCCACTCCTTCATTGCCCGGGCGGTGTGTTTGGAATCATTGTCATGCTGAAAGACCCAGCCACGTTTCATCTTCAATGCCCTTGCTGATGGGAAGGAGGTTTTCACTCAAAATCTCACGATACATGGCCCCATTCATTCTTTCCTTTACACGGATCAGTCGTCCTGGTCCCTTTGCAGAAAAACAGCCCCAAAGCATGATGTTTCCACCCCCATGCTTCACAGTAGGTATGGTGTTCTTTGGATGCAACTCAGCATTCTTTGTCCTCCAAACACGACGAGTTGAGTTTTTACCAAAAAGTTATATTTTGGTTTCATCTGACCATATGACATTCTCCCAATCCTCTTCTGGATCATCCAAATGCACTCTAGCAAACTTCAGACGGGCCTGGACATGTACTGGCTTAAGCAGGGGGACACGTCTGGCACTGCAGGATTTGAGTCCCTGGCGGCGTAGTGTGTTACTGATGGTAGGCTTTGTTACTTTGGTCCCAGCTCTCTGCAGGTCATTCACTAGGTCCCCCCGTGTGGTTCTGGGATTTTTGCTCACCGTTCTTATGATCATTTTGACCCCACGGGGTGAGATCTTGTGTGGAGCCCCAGATCGATGGAGATTATCAGTGGTCTTGTATGTCTTCCATTTCCTAATAATTGCTCCCACAGTTGATTTCTTCAAACCAAGCTGCTTACCTATTGCAGATTCAGTCTTCCCAGCCTGGTGCAGGTCTACAATTTTGTTTCTGGTGTCCTTTGACAGCTCTTTGGTCTTGGCCATAGTGGAGTTTGGAGTGTGACTGTTTGAGGTTGTGGACAGGTGTCTTTTATACTGATAACAAGTTCAAACAGGTGCCATTAATACAGGTAACGAGTGGAGGACAGAGGAGCCTCTTGAAGAAGAAGTTACAGGTCTGTGAGAGCCAGAAATCTTGCTTGTTTGTAGGTGACCAAATACTTATTTTCCACCATAACTTGCAAATAAATTCATTAAAAATCCTACAATGTGATTTTCTGGAGAATTTTTTTTCTCAATTTGTCTGTCATAGTTGACGTGTACCTATGATGAAAATTACAGGCCTCTCTCATCTTTTTAAGTGGGAGAACTTGCACAATTGGTGGCTGACTAAATACTTTTTTTCCCCCACTGTACTTCAGTGGATGTTGAACACATTTCTACAGGAAAATGAACACATTTCTAGTGGCAAATGTGTTATTATAGCCATAGTATAAAGGGGATAATCAACTCGGGGCTCTATGCGTTCTATGGAAAATAATGCAACTCCGTGGAAGGGGTCGTTCATTATTTTCCATAGAACGCATAGCCCCTTGTTGATTATCCCTTACATATTGACTATGATGTAAGACAATGTTTCTAGAATAGCCTAATGTTGATTGGAGTGTTGTTTGCAGATTGTTATTTATCTTGATCTGAGGTTTGGAGGACTGAAATAGGCATACTTTTTCTTAAAGGTCCAATACAGCCGTTTTTATCTCAATATCAGATAATTTCTTTATTTCAATATCATATTATTTATGGGTAACAATTAAGTACCTTACTGTGATTGTTTTCAATTAAACTGGTCAAAAAGAAACTAATAGCTTCTTAGCAAAGGGCAATTTCTCAAGCAAGAATTTTGCTAGGACTGTCTGGGAGTGGGAAGGGGAAAACTGAAAATTAGCTGTTATTGGCAGAGAGGTTTAGAACTCTCTTTCTTATGGGTCTATTAACTAATTTACTGCATGGTGATGTCACCATGGAAGGCCAAAACTCCATCCCACCAAAACAGGCTGACATTTCAGGCGATCTTACACTAAATGGAGTGGCTGCGATTCCAGATTTTCTGGACACCCGATTTACCATGGCAAAAAATACAGAGATTTCTGCGCATGTCAGGATTCTTTTTACGTAGCTGCTGCTCAGTGCACACTTCATGTTGTAGAGAAAGGACATGGTCGACATGTTCCAACTATTGCATTCCATAGGCTGTTAAGCATAAGCGCGATTTCATGTCCTTTTTTCAGGAGGGAAGTTAGGCTACATGCAGCTATTTACATGTTGTACACAAAATACATGATCAACATGTTTGTATAAACTCGCAGATAGTTTTTTGCACCAATGCAAAACTCAAGTGTGGAGTTACATGCAGCTATCTAGGCAGCATATCAAATACAAACAAGACACAGACACAGTCTAATTAGACATTTAATGTTAATTTTTCATCATCATTGCAAACAGACAGGCAGTCAGTCAAAGTAGTAGTAGTATTTTTCAGCAACTCTGTGTAGTGGCTATGATATGGCAGCAACTACAAAGATTAGCCTACATCAAAACGCTGATTGTTTTTGCTCCAATGCAATGTGTAGGGACGGTGTCCTGTTTGCAGCTGCAATATCTGTTACAACAGACAGAGAAGGTTGTAGCCTTCATAATGGCCTTGAATGTTCGTTCAAATCGCCGCATGGTTTTTATTTCAGCTGTCCAGAAATATGAGGCAGAGACATAGGCTACGTCATCATGGTTCAGAAGAGGGTGAGTGAAGAGAGAAATGTGAAGGGAGGTGGAGTGTGAGCAGCAGCTACATAGATTTTGTTTTTGCGTAAAATAACACATGCGCAGAACCTGATCCAGATCAGTGGCTTTGAGAAAGAGGTTTCCAGAGGGGTGTGGGCGAAAACTCTGTGTGCAAATATATATATAAAACACGTTTAAAATCACAGAAATCACGTTTTTGACTGCACTGGGCCTTTAAAATAGATTAATTTGTGCAGTATGGAGCTAAAGATTACTAGTTGATTCCGCTCAGATAGAGCTGTGAAAACAGTGGACTGAATCATACTGTGTTGCCATGACTCAGTGTGTGTATAGGGCATCTAAGGCAGAGAGTTCTGAGGCCCAGTGGGAGAACGAGCAGCAGTGAGGGGAGAGCCATATGTGACCATAATGACAAACCTGCTTCTCACAGCGCTAATTGTCTCAACTGACACCCCCCACCACCACCACCATCACCTCTCTAAGCCTCTCTCTCTCTCTCCCTGGGGATTTGAAACCTTATGACAAAACGACCACAAGATAAACACCTCGCACACGTAATTACCAGAGACATACCACACACCACAGTGTATTTCCAACAACCATTTTCAAAGCCAGTTATGTCTAATGCATTTTTCATGAAACTGTTTGACAATTTCAACCTCCTCCTTTTATCTCCATATGCTGTGTTTACTGTAAGGATATGATTAGTGGCATTTGCATGCATAAATATTCCTCTCTGCCTTGTGTGCGTCAATATTTAATGAGAAGGACACAGAAGGGGTAAATAGAAGGATTTGGTGCGTTCAACAGGCACTGTAGTTACAGTGAGGGAAAAAAGTATTTGATCCCCTGCTGATTTTGTACATTTGCCCACTGACAAAGACATGATCAGTCTATAATTTTAATGGTAGGTTTATTTGAACAGTGAGAGACAGAATAACAACAAAATAATCCAGAAAAACGCATGTCAAAAATGTTATAAATTGATTTGCATTTTAATGAGGGAAATAAGTATTTGACCCCTCTGCAAAACATGACTTAGTACTTGGTGGAAAAACCCTTGTTGGCAATCACAGAGGTCAGACGTTTCTTGTAGTTAGCCACCAGGTTTGCACACATCTCAGGAGGGATTTTGTCCCACTCCTCTTTACAGATCTTCTCCAAGTCATTAAGGTTTCGAGGCTGACGTTTGGCAACTCGAACCTTCAGCTCCCTCCATAGATTTTCTATGGGATTATGGTCTGGAAACTGGCTAGGCCACTCCAGGACCTTAATGTGCTTCTTTTTGAGCCACTCCTTTGTTGCCTTGGCCGTGTGTTTTGGGTCATTGTCATGCTGGAATACCCATCCTCGACCCATTTTCAATGCCCTGGCTGAGGGAAGGAGGTTCTCACCCAAGATTTGACGGTACATGGCCCCGTCCATCGTTCCCTTTGATGCGGTGAAGTTGTCCTGTCCCCTTAGCAGAAAAACACCCCCAAAGCATAATGTTTCCACCGCCATGTTTGACGGTGGGTATGGTGTTCTTGGGGTCATAGGCAGCATTCATCCTCCTCCAAACACGGCGAATTGAGTTGATGCCAAAGAGCTCGATTTTGGTCTCATCTGACCACAACACTTTCAACCAGTTCTCCACTGAATCATTCAGATGTTCATTGGCAAACGTCAGACGGGCCTGTTTATGTGCTTTCTTGAGCAGGGGGACCTTGCGGGTGCTGCAGGATTTCAGTCCTTCACGGCGTAGTGTGTTACCAATTGTTTTCTTGGTGACTATGGTCCCAGCTGCCTTGAGATCATTGACAAGATCCTCCCGTGTAGTTCTGGGCTGATTCCTCACCGTTCTCATGATCATTGCAACTCCACGAGGTGAGATCTTGCATGGAGCCCAGGCCAAGGGAGATTGACAGGTCTTTTGTGTTTCTTCCATTTGCGAATAATCGCACCAACTGTTGTCACCTTCTCACTAAGCTGCTTGGCGATGGTCTTGTAGCCCATTCCAGCCTTGTGTAGGTCTACAATCTTGTCCCATTGGTCTTGGCCATGGTGGAGAGTTTGGAATCTGATTGATTGATTGCTTCTGTGGACAGGTGTCTTTTATACAGGTAACAAGCTGAGATTAGGAGCACTCCCTTTAAGAGTGTGCTCCTAATCTCAGCTCGTTACCTGTATAAAAGACACCTGGGAGCCAGAAATCTTTCTGATTGAGAGGGGGTCAAATACTTATTTCCCTCATTAAAACGCAAATCAATTTATAACATTTTTGACATGCGTTTTTCTGGATTTCTTTGTTGTTATTCTGTCTCTCACTGTTCAAATAAACCTACCATTAAAATTATAGACTGATCATTTCTTTGTCAGTGGGCAAACGTACAAAATCAGCAGGGGATCAAATACTTTTTCCCCTCACTGTAACAGCATGTCCTATGAAGTACCATTTATCATTTGGGCAAATATCTAAAAGTACAGGCTGCCATTTCCCTTAGGTTGGCTCTATGAAACATTCACTGTGTGTGTGCGTGTGTGTATGTGCGCGTGCGAGTAAAGTATACATTTGTGAGTAAGTGTGTGCGACGTGCGTACAGTAGGCATTCGTACACGTGTTTGAGTGTGTGATTTCCCCTGTGGTGCCTGTGGATTAAGCGTTTGTTCAGCTCAGCTCTCCTTATATCTCACTAAATGAGCATTTTGAGTGGTTCCCACAGGCACAGTTAGGACAGAACATACACCAAGATGAGATCTGTCCCTCTCATCACTCCCCACCATCATATTCTTCTCCCCTTTGCTATCTTTACCCCTTTTGTGGATGGAACCAGGACCAGATTGAGACTGTGAATCATTAATGACTGCTTGAGATGAAAGCTGTGAACTTACTTCACCTATACGAAACATAAGCTGATGGACATGAATAACCCATGCTTTTTGTCTTGGTGAAATATTTAACATGGGATTGTGATAGAGTGGAAGAGCAGACGGCGCCGCCTTCACTTTCACCTCTCTCCTCATTCGTTTTGCTGTAACTTCCTGCTGCATTCCTGCATGTGTTGCATCACTCTGTCTTTTTAAGACAGATATTCAACAGGCATTACAGGTTGCAGAGATCCTAGAGATGGTGTAGAGAGATATTGTACAGAGATAGCTTAGAGAGATAGTGTAGAGAGGGTTGGTTTATACATTGTACTGTACATTAAACGTGTTGTTATCTTGAGTACGTACATGTACCTCAGTTCCTCTGCTACATTGCCCCAGGTCTTCCCTAGACACAAATGTGTGCCGAACTCAAACTGTTTGTGTGTATGACTGTGCGTTTTTGACTAAGTGTCTAATTCTATGGTCTTGTCTCCCTTACAGATGACATGGAGGCCATCCCTGTCAAGCAGTTCATCAAACACATCTCAGAGCTCTACTCCAACAACCAGCATGGCTTCTCAGAGGACTTTGAGGTAAAGAACTGCTGCGGTCTTTGTTGCTGTAATATAGCAGTGTTAACTCTTAACCCCACGAAAGACTGGCTGGAGTTGGACTAGCATAGCATCCCAGCCAGGTGGGTTAGAATCAGAGTTAGGCAGGTGGCCTAGCTCTAACCACTTATTGACTTGCTATGTTCATGTGTGTGAGGGCAGTATGTGTGTCTGTGTGCGTGTGCGTGCTTGTGTGTGTGGGGCATTTAACCTTCCCAAGTTCTCTCACGTCACCCCGCTCCTCCGCACACTCCACTGGCTTCCAGTTGAAGCTCGCATCTGCTACAAGACCATGGTGCTTGCCTACGGAGCTGTGAGGGGAACGGCACCTCCGTACCTTCAGGCTCTGATCAGTCCCTACACCCAAACGAGGGCATTGCGTTCATCCACCTCTGGCTTGCTGGCTCCCCTACCTCTGCGGAAGCACAGTTTCCGCTCAGCCCAGTCAAAACTGTTCGCTGCTCTGGCACCCCAATGGTGGAACAAGCTCCGTCACGACGCCAGGACAGCGGAGTCACTCACCACCTTCCGGAGACATTTGAAACCCCACCTCTTTAAGGAATACCTGGGATAGGATAAAGTAATCCTTCTACCCCCCCTTACCCCACCCCACCCCCCCAAAAAATAAATTAAAAAACAACATTAAAGTGGTTGTCCCACTGGCTATAAGGTGAATGCACCAATTTGTAAGTCGCTCTGGATAAGAGCGTCTGCTAAATGATGTAAATGTAATAGTGCTGTTAATGGTCTTGGAGCAGATGGTGTACGAGAGGCCTGGTAGCTGATTTAGACCTGTGTCTCCTGACTGGGCCGGCTGACTGAGAGAGAGAGCAGATCAGGCTGGAAACCTGACTGTCACATGTCCACTACACTGCCTTACTAAACCAATATTGACCTTGTGTTGTGTGTGGATCAGAGACGGAGGATGTAAGATCAGTAATGCTTTGTGCCTGGGTGATAGCCCTTAGGACAGCCATGTTTCATTCAGAGTAAAATACATCTGAGGGCTCAGTCAGTGATCCTATGACTTATTTTGAGGGGGATTTTGATCACATGCTAGCAGCTATATGTGCTGTAAATACCTCTCCTATCTCTATCGCTGTGGTTTGAGAAACCCACTCTGCTTCCCTCTTTATCCCACCCTTACTTTTTCAGCCCTTAGCAAACCTCTCAGAATTTCTTAGTGACACCTCCCAACAAGGATGGGGGAACTGTACTGCACTGGGCCCTGTTAATGAGTTTCCTCATGGGGCTAGAAAAACTGCTGCCCCCCCACCCCCACCACCACCCCTTGTTGTCCAGGCCAGTGTGATGGACACTTGGAAGTGGCTTAAGGTTTAAGGGGGGGGCCCTCTCCTGGGTGAATGGAGTGCTCTGTGCACTCCACAGCTCTTTATTCTGCCCCAGAAAGGCGGCAGGAGAAAGGGGGAAGGCAGCGGAGCGAAACCCCTTTGGCTGGAGCGTCCTCTGGCCCTGACAAGTGGCTTTGTCCCGCCGGGCCCCAGGGAGACGTGGGTAGGGTGCGTAAAGACAGGGGGAGAGGCTGGGGAATGGGTTTGGCTGGGCTTGGATAGCTGGGCACTGTGCAATGGGAATCTTGGGAGCGGGGGGGAGAAGAAGGCTGGAATGCATACTGCATACAGATAGAGTTACAGGGAGAATATAGTGAAATATTCAGAGGACATGTTAGTTACATGACATGACTTAGGTCTTGGTGGCTAATATTTCCATTTGTGTCATGTCTCATAGATTTACTACTGTAGTTCCTGGAAAATAACTCTCTGTACCCTGATGCCTCTCACACCATATAGACAGAAAGGGTTCTGGGGTTATTTATAAATACCTTCTTGTCATTCTAATGTCTACATATGTCAACCATGGTTGAATTCTCCCTGGTGTTGGATAGAGATCTGCTAATTTTTTGTATCTCATTCTGTAATGCCACTACTCTCATTGGCATACACACTGTAATTGGAGCCAGTGGGCAGCTGTGTCCGTGTTCCGTGTGTGTGTGTCTGTGTGTGTGTGTCTGCTGTGTGTGTACTGCATGTATAAGCCATCTGGTGGTCACATCAGCCAGTGGCTTTAGTCAGAATGTACCCTGGCTCACTGTCCCCAATCCCTCACAACTTGATCCCAGCACTCAGTTCTTACCCCCCTACACCCCACCTCCACAGTCACCCATCCCTTATATATATATCCGACTTGAATGAGGGGTCTGAATTCTTCCGTTGTGCCCAGAATAAATGAGTATTCCTGTTTGTACCATGGAGAGAGACATCTATTAAAGCTATAACAAGGTTGTTGATCTGTAAATCCTTAGAGGAAATGACCGAGGGGCTAAAGCCAGACTGAAGACTATGGTCAGCCATACTTTGTGTTGCTAGATGGCCAGATAACAGTTGTTGATTTGTCATAAAACATTGACATGTACTGGTTGTTATGAGACTACACTGACTGAGAGTAGAATGGGCATGTGTTCTCTGGTTTCCTGATTGTATCGAGACACACAAAGAACGCAAGCATATTTGGCATGTTTTCTGCCATGGCTTTAAAGGACGGTTGATAAAAGTGATACATGAAGCTTCTCAATGGATGGCATACTTTATGGTTCCACTGGAAGTGGAAGGATGTTGTGAGAGCAGCGGAGGTTTGGGAAGATTGCGTGATGGTTAGCTTAATGTGTGACAGCACTAAAGGGGAGAGGGCCAGGGTTGGGCTCAATTCGAATTGAAGGCAGTCTATTAAGGAAGTAAACTAAAACGACAATTCAATAATAGAAAAGGGGCATTTATTTTCGATGACTTCTCAATAAACTGAAAACTAAGAAGCTATTAATTTCAGAAGTTTGAAAATGTCTGAATTTTAAATTCAAATCACTTCTTGAATTGACTGCCTTCAATTCGAATTGAGCCCAACCCTGGAGAGAGCGTGTCAACTTCTGCTCAGAGAAAGAGTGAGGAAGACAGGGAGGGAGACAGCTGCCCTGTGTCTGTCACTATGTCGACCGCATTCTGACAGCGAAAAATTGCTTAGATGTCACCAGAAATGCCCCTATAACTGTCAAAACCTCTCTTTTCACCCCGTTCCAAAATGTCACCCTTGGTGTGTGTCTCTCTCGCTCCCACAGGAGGTGCAGCGATGCACGGTGGACATGAAGATCACGTCGGAGCACTCCAACCATCCAGACAACAAGCACAAGAACAGATACATCAACATCGTGGCCTGTGAGTAGTGCACACCACACATCACAATACAGGACCATGACAGGCTGTCAGACCACTGCACTGATGCTTCATGTCATACAGATCCTGCTTGTCAGAGTACAGCTCTCATCATCTAGGCTACTGGTGTCTTCAGAGCTAACAGAATATGTAGTGCGGGGAATGTGACACACACACAGCTAACTATCCCTGTCTCTCCTCCAGACGACCACAGTCGGGTGAAGCTACGGCCTTTAGCTGGGAAGGACTCCAAACACAGTGACTATATCAATGCCAATTACGTAGATGTGAGTGTTGATTGGAGTATCTATTTTGGGCCATTTGGTCTGGTCTTGTGAGTGTGTATTTGTGAGAATGAGTTTGTGTTCTGTGTATTGTAGGCGTGTGTGTACAATATGTGTTATGTATTGTACAAAGCATGACAATGTCTTTGAATAATGTGTTGTTCATGTTCTCTGACCTTGTTTTCCTGTGTATGGTAGGGCTATAACAAGCCCAAGGCATACATCGCGGCCCAGGGCCCGCTCAAGTCCACCTTCGAGGACTTCTGGAGGATGGTGTGGGAACAGAACAGTGGCATCATCGTCATGATCACCAATCTGGTGGAGAAAGGAAGGGTATATACACTACAATTAAATTAAATTAAATTCAATAGATCCTTTTAGTAATCATATAATAACCTTTTGTTTTTTTTGTGACACATTGAAACAAGCATCCCTAACCATGTGTGGTGTGTCTCTGCAGAGAAAATGTGATCAGTACTGGCCCACAGAGAACAGCGAGGAGTATGGGAACATCGTGGTCACGCTAAAGAGCACCAAAGTGCACGCCTGCTACACGCTACGACGCTTCACTGTGCGCAACACAAAAGTAAAAAAGGTCAGTGACAGTGTTATAAGTCTAGAGTGTTATAGGTCTAGAGTGTTATAGGTCTAGAGTGTTATAGGTCTAGAGTGTTACAGGTCTAGAGTGTTATAGGTCTAGAGTGTTATAGGTCTAGAGTGTTATAGGTCTAGAGTGTTATAGGTCTAGAGTGTTATAGGTCTAGAGTGTTATTGGTCTAGAGTGTTATTGGTCTAGAGTGTTATTGGTCTCTTTGTTATTGGTCTAGAGTGGTATAGGTCTAGAGTGGTATAGGTCTAGAGTGTTATAGGTCTAGAGTGTTATAGGTCTAGAGTGTTATAGGTCTAGAGTGTTATAGGTCTAGAGTGTTATTGGTCTAGAGTGTTATTGGTCTAGAGTGTTATTGGTCTAGAGTGTTATTGGTCTCTTTGTTATTGGTCTCTTTGTTATTGGTCTAGAGTGTTATAGGTCTAGAGTGTTATAGGTCTAGAGTGTTACAGGTCTAGAGTGTTACAGGTCTAGAGTGTTACAGGTCTAGAGTGTTACAGGTCTAGAGTGTTACAGGTCTAGAGTGTTACAGGTCTAGAGTGTTATAGGTCTAGAGTGTTATAGGTCTAGAGTGTTATTGGTCTAGAGTGTTACAGGTCTAGAGTGTTACAGTTCTAGAGTGTTACAGGTCTAGAGTGTTACAGGTCTAGAGTGTTACAGGTCTAGAGTGTTACAGGTCTAGAGTGTTATAGGTCTAGAGTGTTATAGGTCTAGAGTGTTATAGGTCTAGTGCCACTAGAGATCCTGGTTCGAATCCAGGCTCTGTCGCAGCCGGCCGCGACCGGGAGACTCATGGGCGGCGCACAATTGGCCCAGCGTCGTCCAGGGTAGGGGAGGGAATGGCCGGCAGGGATGTAGCTCAGTTGATAGAGCATGGCGTTTGCAACGCCAGGGTTGTGGGTTCGATTCCCACGGGGGGCCAGTATAAAAAAATATATATATGTATTCACTAACTGTAAGTCGCTCTGGATAAGAGTGTCTGCTAAATGACTAAAATGTAAATGTAAATGTTATAGGTCTAGAGTGTTATTGGTCTAGAGTGTTATTGGTCTAGAATGTTATTGGTCTAGAGTGTTATAGGTCTCTTTGTTATTGGTCTAGAGTGTTATTGGTCTAGAGTGTTATTGGTCTAGAGTGTTATTGGTCTAGAGTGTAATTGGTCTAGAGTGTTATTGGTCTAGAGTGTTATTGGTCTAGAGTGTTATTGGTCTAGAGTGTTATTGGTCTAGATTGTTATTGGTCTAGAGTGTTATAGGTCTCTTTGTTATAGGTCTAGAGTGTTATAGGTCTAGAGTGTTATAGGTCTAGAGTGTTATAGGTCTAGAGTGTTATAGGTCTAGAGTGTTATAGGTCTAGAGTGTTACAGGTCTAGAGTGTTACAGGTCTAGAGTGTTACAGGTCTAGAGTGTTACAGGTCTAGAGTGTTACAGGTCTAGAGTGTTACAGGTCTAGAGTGTTATAGGTCTAGAGTGTTATAGGTCTAGAGTGTTATAGGTCTAGAGTGTTATAGGTCTAGAGTGTTATAGGTCTAGAGTGTTATAGGTCTAGAGGTTATAGGTCTAGAGTGTTATAGGTCTAGAGTGTTATAGGTCTAGAGTGTTATAGGTCTAGAGTGTTATAGGTCTAGAGTGTTATAGGTCTAGAGTGTTATAGGTCTAGAGTGTTATAGGTCTAGAGTGTTACAGGTCTAGAGTGTTACAGGTCTAGAGTGTTACAGGTCTAGAGTGTTAAAAATGTATGCACACCTGACTGTAAGTCGCTTTGGATAAAAGTGTCTGCTAAATGGCATATTATATTATTATATTATTACAGGTCTAGAGTGTTACAGGACTACAGTCTTATTGATCTCCATACCTGTCTTCTCAGGTGATCCTGTTCTATTGGTCTCAGTGTTATTGAACAGTGACTAACATGATATCTCATCTACTTCTCATCATGTAGAAAGATACTAATCAAAGAGAGAAAAACCAATCTCCCTCCTTCCTCCCTCCCTCTCTCCAAGGGTCAGAAAGGGAACCCTAAGGGGCGTCAGAGTGAGAGAACGGTGGTGCAGTACCACTATACCCAGTGGCCTGACATGGGCGTCCCTGAGTACACCCTGCCCGTGCTCACCTTCGTCAGGAGGTCCTCTGCCGCCCAGACCCCGGAGATGGGCCCTATGCTAGTCCACTGCAGGTACTGTCACTGTGCTGCTCAGGGGTTCTTATGGGAGAAGACTTACTAAGTCTTAGTTAGCAGGGTGCACATTTTGCAAACTGTGTATTCAAGCATGAGAGAGAGTAAGAACAAAAGGGAAAATTAAGTTTGAGAACTAATGAGCCCAATTTCTTTTAAATATTAGACAGTTTCATGATTTACTGTAGTTTAGTTTCTTATTTATTTTCACCTCTGAAACATCTGTTGTGGTGCCAAAGCTTGGTACATATGTGTTTCAGCCAATAAATGGGTATGATTTGGCACAGCTGAGATGAAAAAGTATGCCCTCTACATGCAGTGCTGAGAGTGACCTGGCATAGAGCCATGTTATAATATGCACAGCAGTCTGAAATATACACTATAATTTTCCCTACAGCTACTCTGCACTTCCTTTGTTACCTGAGAGAAAGGGATCCCAGCCGTGGTTAGCTAAGCGTGTGTTTAAGGCAGGGAAATGGACTGTAATTGTCCAGTGAAAGTTCCCTCCTCGGTAATGAGAGTAATGGTCTCTAATGTCATCTGTCCAGCGCTGTGAGATAATGACCCTTCACAGGCAGAGCCTGCTGTGTCTACACACTCAAATATACAGCTCTGCCACACACACACACACACACACACCACAGGTCCTCAAGCCAGGCTCATTACTGTGTCTGTGACCTGGGTGGACCTTGTCTCACACTGTCATTGCTGCAAACTGGCTTCTCTCATGCTGAACACGGATTTCTGTTAATGATTAAGGCCGTCTGCTTCCTCTCCTCTCATTAACTCACACTACACATAGGACCGTGACATGAGGAGAGGGAAGTCAACCTAGGAGGTAGAAATAGCCCTGTAAAGGGTCAGAGGTGAAGTTCAGGCTTGTTTGATAGGAGTTTGTACTGTATGACCTCTCCAGGAGGGCTTGGATGCATTAGAGCTTCTCTCCCCAACTTCAGTCCTCCAGGGTCAATGTGTCTCCTGGTTTTTAACCTTGTCCATGAACATCATTCATCAGCAACTGGTTTAGAACTGGAAAATGACGTGTCTGGACTCTCTGGCCAGCCGATTACATGAATTGATCGATTAAGAACCAGCCAGAGGAGAAAATTAATGCAGCAGACATGGACTGGGATTGAAGACAGCTGAGTTAGAAGATTAATTGGTCTGCTGTTGTCATGGACATCTTTGTCCGTGTTCCTGAAGAGCTGTATTCCAATGGGAAACCCTGTATGAATATCCAAGTTGTGTGTGCAGTGCGGGTGTGGGCCGGACAGGGACCTACATCGTCATAGACAGCATGCTGCAGCAGATCAAGGACAAAAGCACAGTCAACATCCTGGGCTTCCTCAAACACATCCGGACCCAGCGCAACTACCTGGTACAAACAGAGGTGGGTTGTGTGTGTGTGTGTGTGTGTGTGTGTGTGTGTGTGTGTGAGAACATCCTGAGTGCCATTCTATTCACTTGAGCATCTGTGGTAAAGACCCGAATGATCAAACTCCTAATAATACTTTTCTACATCTATCCTCCCTGCAGCTAGTCTACAGGTACAGTAGAGCATAACGCTAAACTTCCACTTCTTTCTTATCTGTCTTATGCAGCTGTGTTTAAATCTGTCCATGTACCTCTTTGTAAATATAGGAAAGGCATGCATCACACAGCCACTGTTGTTCGGGACCAAGGGGACCATGGTCATTGTCATAATTTATCTGCTCTAAAAAGAGCTGCACTACCACTTTGTCTGCGTGTCTGACTTGGTGTTTTCTCTTTCTGTCCTGCTTGGCCTATAGGAGCAGTATATCTTCATTCATGATGCGTTGATTGAAGCCGTCATGGGGAAGGAGACGGAGGTGTTGTCCAGCCAGCTGCACAGCTATGTCAACAGTATCCTTACGCCTGGGGTGGGCGGAAAGACACGGCTGGAGAAACAGTTTAAGGTCAGAGCACCTCCTTCACAGTCTTACTGAATCCTAGATCTCTTTCTCGCTTTCTCTATTTGCCTATCATGCTCCTTCTCTCTCAAACATATTTTCTCTGCATCTTTCTTTTTCTGCCACATCTCTCTCTCTCTCTCTTTCTCTCTCTCTCTTTCTCTCACTCTCTTTCTCGCTTTCTTTCTAACTCTCTCTCGCTCTCTCACTGTACCTCTCCCTCTCTTTGTCTCTCGTTACCTTTCTTTCTCTCTCTGTACCTATTTTTTCTTTCTTTCTCTCTCTCTCTCTCTCTGTACCCCACTCTCCCTCTATCCTCTCTCTTCTCTCAGCTCTTCATCGTTCCCATGTTTTCCCAGAGCAGGGACTTCAGGGTCCTGTCTGTCTCCTTAAAGAACATCCCTCAGCATCACAAAATCGTGATGAATCTCCATCAGGGCCCACTACTGGAGAAGTGATCGTAATTAGAATAGAAATACATTTGGGGGAAGAGTACTTATCTTCCTCGGCTGCCCCCTTTGACTAACCCCACTCACTGCTTGTTTCCAGGGCGATGTGAACTCTGGGTTGTTGCCTGATTTGATGACAGGCTCACATCGTAATTGGTTTTCATTATTCTCCTCCACTGTATATTTGATTTAGCCCAGGGTCAGGCGAGATTGAGCATGCTCTTGCGAAACAATGGCAGCCATTGTGATTTTAATGCAATTAGCCTAAAGGCTGGATTTGAAGTTAATACTTTTTTTGAGATAATATTTATTTTGTTTTTCACAGCCCAACATTTTAGAAGTTTCATGTTCATTTCTGCTCTCCAAAGAATTTAGCAGTGTTTGTCTTTTAGTGACATGCAATTTGGCATGAGTGTTATCTGCAGCATTAAGATGAGCAACCACTTTTTTCCTTCAGCTGAAATTGATCTGAGAATTGACTAGAATTGAATTAACTGTTGTTCATTTCATTCAGTTGAAAGTCAGTGTTGATGGGAAGCAGCACATGGTTGGGCTGTATTATAAACACACGTTTAGACTGCTAGCTATGTTCTGAACCCTATGTTCAGGGCCATAACAGTAGAGTGGTCAGTATCAGAACACCTGAGGTCAGTGACTCTATGGAGAGTACTGCAGGCCATGAGTGTTTGTTTAAATGAAAGAGTAGGGAGGATATAAATGATCAATGGAAGCATGTGTCTTTATCAGATACTCTGGTGTATTGTATCATTGTTATCTAACCTCTCTCTCTTTCTTCCTCCACCACTTTCATCCATCCCTCTGTCCCTCTTTCTTGCCCTCTCACCTCCTATCTTGTTGCAGTTGGTGACTCAGTGTAATGCCAGGTTTGTGGAGTGCTTCAGTGCTCAGAAAGAGTGCAACAAAGAGAAGAATCGCAACTCCTCAGTGGTACCCTGTAAGTCCAATTATATTATCCATGCACCACCTGACAGCGATATTCAGATTTCGTACTGGCTCCCGTCTAGACTGCTGCTTTCCACAATTTCCTGTTTCTGATGACCTTAGGCTCTATTCATGGTCATAGGAAGTCATTCATCTACAGTAGTTAGTTACATAACCAGTTGTTTATGGCCCATGCTCGTACTATAGTTCTTTTAAGTGAGTGTGCTGTGGCTGCTTTCATAGAAATCACACACTCTGCTTTGTAAACCAATAAGAACATGTTTGCTGCTGAGCTCTATGATCACTGTGCCTTGATTGGTTCTCTCTCTCACTCAATGGCAGCGGAGCGAGCGAGGGTGGGGTTGGCACCTTTACCCGGAATGAAAGGCACAGATTACATTAACGCGTCTTACATAATGGTGAGTACCACCTCCTGTCCCTCCTCTGTCAATCATTCACTGTCCCTGTCACATACCTGGCTCGACCAACTGAGCTAAGGAATGTCAGTATTATGATATAAGATCCCTTTGTCTCATAGACGTTCATTGCTATCAACTGAGAGGAATGGACTTGGAGTTGTTGTTGACCTATGTGAATCCTATGTTTGTGTCGGGACAGAAAAAGGTAGACTGCTAGATCTAAGGTGTTTTGAGCAGTGGTAGGCTACTGCTGTGGCAGGTTTCATCTGAGACACACATGCTTGTTTTTATCTTTGTGTGTAACCACAACACGACCCTTGCTTGAACCCTTGACCTCTGTTGTGACACCACAGGGCTACTACAGGAGCAATGAGTTCATCATTACCCAGCACCCTCTGCCCCACACCACTAAAGACTTCTGGAGGATGATCTGGGACCACAACGCACAGATCATTGTCATGCTGCCGGACAACCAGGGGCTGGTGGGTCTCACACACACACACACACGCATGCATGCACACACATGAACATGAACAAATGCATGTGCGTGTGCACGCATGCAGACACACATACATGCACACACACACACACACCACCACCAAGGGTTGTTGGCTTCAGCCTCATCTCTGGTCTATTAAAGGGCTGTCTTAGCATCCTAAGCTTAGTCTCTCCCAGCATTGGCCCAGTGTTCACACAGGAAGCCACTCGTTTGGGGGTGAGAGGCATTGAGATAAGGACTGGAGGTGACAGCAGCTGTATCAGTAGTTCCACTCAGCCATATTTCTCACTAAGATTAAGATCACTTTATTGGTCAATTGCAAACAAGGTCCAACGAAATTTGACATCCACTTTTAACCCAACCCCGCCAAAAGACACACATTCATACAGTGCCTTCAGAAAGTATTCATACCCATTGACTTATTACACATTTTGTTGTGTTACAGCCTGAATTCAAAATTGATTAAATATTGTTTTTTTCTCACCCACTTACACACAATACCCCATAATGACAAAGTGAAAACATGTTTTTAGAAATGTTAGCAAATTTATGGAAAATATAATACAGAAATACTGCATCTCATTTACATAAGTATTCACACCCCTGAGTCAATACTTTGTAGAAGCACCTTTGGCAGCGATTACAGCTCTGAGTCTTTCTGGGTAAGTCTCTAAGCTTTCCACACCTGGATTTTGCAACATTTGCCCATTTATTATTTTCAAAATTATTCAAGCTCTGTCAAATTGGTTCTTGATCATTGCTAAACAACCATTTTCAGGTCTTGCCATAGATTTTCAAGTAGATTTAAGTCAAAAGCCGGCCACTCAGGTCTTCTTGGTAAGCAACTCTAGTGTGGATCTGGCCTTGTGTTTTAGGTTATTGTCCTGCTGAAGGTGAATTTGTCTCCCAGTGGCTGGTGGAAAGCAGACTGAAACAGGTTTAGCTCTAGGATATTGCCTGTGTTTAGCTCCATTCTTTTCTATCCTGAAAAACTCTGCAGTCCTTAACGATTACAAGCATACCCATAACATGATACAGCCACCAGTATGCTTGAAAATATGGACAGTGGTACTCAGTAATGTGTTGTATTGGATTTGCCCAAAACATAACGCTTTGTATTCAGGACAAAAAGTGAATTGCTTTGCCACATTTTTTGCAGTATTACTTTAGTGCCTTGTTGCAAACAGGATGCATGTTTTGGAATATTTGTTATTCTGTACGGGCTTCTTTCTTTTCACTCTGTCAATTAGGTTAGTATTGTGGAGTAACTATAATGTTGTTGATCCATCCTCAGTTTTCTCCTATCACAGCCACTAAACTCTAACTATTTTGAAGTCACCATTGGCTTCATGGTGAAATCCCTAAGCAGTTTTTCTTACTCTCAGGCAACTGAGTTAGGAAGGACACCTGTATCTTTGTGTATTGACACATCATCCAAAGTGTAATTAATAACTTCACCATGCTCAAGGGAATATTCAATGTGTGGTTTTTTTTACCCATCTACCGATAGGTGCCCTTCTTTTCAAGGCATTGGAAAACCTCCCTGGTCTTTATGGTTGAATCTGTGTTTGAAATTCACTGCTCGACTGAGGGACCTTACAGATAATTGTGTATGTGTGGGGTACAGAGATTAGGTAGTCATTCAAAAATCATATGAAACACTATTATTGCACACAGAGTGAGTCCATGCAACTTATTATGTGACTTGTTAAGCAAACTTTTACTCCTGAACTTATTTAGACTTGCCATAACATTTTACATTTTAGCAGACGCTCTTATCCAGAGCGACTTACAGTTAGTGAGTGCATACATTTTTCATACTGGCCCCCCGTGGGAATCGAACCCACAACCCTGGCATTGCAAACGCCATGCTCTACCAACTGAGCTACACGGGGCCTGTGTACCTACCTAACAAAGGGGTTGAGTACTTATTGACTCAAGACATTTCATTTTTTCATTTTTTAAACATTTTTAAACAATTTGAAAAACATAATTCCACTTTTATGTTTTGTAGTGTGTGTAGGCCAGTGACAAAAAGTGCCTTTTTCAAGGGCACAACGGCATGCAATGGCATCTAGGATTTGATACCAGCAACCCTCCGGTTGCCAGCTAATTTCCCATCAGATTTTTCCGGATTCCCGGGCAATTCTCCGATTGCTGGCTTACCTCTCTACTTGCTGCCCATACCTGTCGCCTCTCTAACTAACTCTCTCTATATATCTATGATTTTACACACTGAGTAGTGGCACTTCTGCACTCATACTCCAGTTCCTTTAACATTTTGATGTTTTTGTTTTAGGGCTAGTCCTTTGCTCAATATGAACTGTCAGTTCTTATACTAAACTGAAATGTCTCACACTCCCCTTCCTTGTATTTCTCCTTTTTCCTCCCTTCTTTCTCACCCTTTTCCCTTTCATTTTCATCCTTGTTTTGGTTTGGCTGTGTGTCTTTAGGCGGAGGATGAGTTTGTGTACTGGCCAAGCCGAGAGGAGGCCATGAACTGTGAGGCCTTCACTGTCACGCTCATCAGCAAAGACAGACTATGCCTTTCTAATGAAGAGCAGATCATCATCCACGACTTCATCCTGGAGGCCACACAGGTACGGTGCGATGTGTGTGCGTGTGTGCGTGCGTGCGTGCGTGTGTGTGTGTATGAAGTCCTCTGTAGCTTAGTTGGTAGAGCATGGCGTTTGCAATGCCAGGATGCCATGGCGTTAAATACCCAGCACCACCCATACGTAAAATGTATGCACGCATGACTGTAAGTCGCATTGGATAAAGTGTCTGCTAAATGGCATATACCTGTATTATACACTGAGTATACCAAACATTAGGAACACCTTCTTAATATTGAGTTGCACACCCTCCCCTTTTGCCCTCAGAACAGTCTCAATTCATCAGGCATGGACTCTACAAGGTGTTGAAAGCGTTCCACAGGGATGCTGGCCCATGTTGAATCCAATGCTTCCCACAGTTGTGTCAAGTTGGCTGGATGTAATTTGGGTGGTGGACCATTCTTGATACACATGGGAAACTGTTGAGCGTGAAAAACCCAGCAGCGTTGCAGTTCTTGACCTAAACCAGTGCGCCTGGCACCTACTACCATACCCCGTTCAAAGGCATTTCAATCTTTTGTCTTGCCCATTCAGCCACTGAATGGTACACATACACAATCATTGTCTCAATTGTCTTAAGGTTTAAAAATCCTTCTTTATCAATCAATCAATTTTATTTTATATAGCCCTTCTTACATCAGCTAATATCTCGAAGTGCTGTACAGAAACCCAGCCTAAAACCCCAAACAGCTAGTAATGCAGGTGTAGAAGCACGGTGGCTAGGAAAAACTCCCTAGAAAGGCCAAAACCTAGGAAGAAACCTAGAGAGGAACCAGGCTATGAGGGGTGGCCAGTCCTCTTCTGGCTGTGCCGGGTGGAGATTATAACAGAACCATGCCAAGATGTTCAAAAATGTTCATAAGTGACAAGCATGGTCAAATAATAATCAGGAATAAATCTCAGTTGGCTTTTCATAGCCGATCATTAAGAGTTGAAAACAGCAGGTCTGGGACAGGTAGGGGTTTCGTAACCGCAGGCAGAACAGTTGAAACTGGAATAGCAGCAAGGCCAGGCGGACTGGGGACAGCAAGGTGTCAGCATGCCCGGTAGTCCTGACGTATGGTCCTAGGGCTCAGGTTCTCAGAGAGAAAGAGAGAACGAGAGAATTAGAGAGAGCATACTTAAATTCACACAGGACACTGGATAAGACAGGAGAAGTACTCCAGGTATAACCAACTAACCCCAGCCCCCCGACACATAAACTACTGCAGCATAAATACTGGAGGCTGAGACAGGAGCGGTCCGGGAGACACTGTGGCCCCATCCGAAGAAACCCCGGACAGGGCCAAACAGGAAGGATATAACCCCACCCACTCTGCCAAAGCACAGCCCCCGCACCACCAGAGGGATATCCTCAACCACCAACTTACAATCCTGAGACAAGGCCGAGTATAGCCCACAGAGGTCTCCACCACAGCACAAACCAAGGGGGGGCGCCAATCCAGACAGGAAGATCACGTCAGTAACTCAACCCACTCAAGTGACGCACCCCTCCTAGGGACGGCATGAAAGAGCACCAGCAAGCCAGTGACTCAGCCCCTGTAACAGGGTTAGAGGCAGAGAACCCCAGTGGAGAGAGGGGAACCGGCCTGGCAGAGACAGCAAGGGCTGTTCGTTGCTCCAGAGCCTTTCCGTTCACCTTCACACTCCTGGGCCAGACTACACTCAATCATATGACCTACTGAAGAGATAAGTCTTCAGTAAAGACTTAAAGGTTGAGACCGAGTCTGCGTCTCTCACATGGGTAGGCAAACTGTTCCATAAAAATGGAGATCTATAGGAGAAAGCCCTGCCTCCCGCTGTTTGCTTAGAAATTCTAGGGACAATTAGGAGGCCTGCGTCTTGTGACCGTAGCGTACGTATTGGTATGTACGGCAGGACCAACTCGGAAAGATAGGTAGGAGCAAGCCCATGTAACGCTTTATAGGTTAACAGTAAAACCTTGAAATCAGCCCTTGCCTTAACAGGAAGCCAGTGTAGGGAAGCTAGCACTGGAGTAATATGATCAAATTTCTTGGTTCTAGTCAGGATTCTAGCAGCCGTATTTAGCACTAACTGAAGTTTATTTAGTGCTTTATCCGGGTAGCCGGAAAGTAGAGCATTGCAGTAGTCTAACCTAGAAGTAACAAATCCATGGATTAATTTTTCTGCATCATTTTTGGACAGAAAATTTCTGATTTTTGCAATGTTACGTAGATGGAAAAAAGCTGTCCTTGAAACAGTCTTGATATGTTCGTCAAAAGAGAGATCAGGGTCAAGAGTAACGCCGAGGTCCTTCACAGTTTTATTTGAGACGACTTTACAACCATCAAGATGAATTGTCAGATTTAACAGAAGATCTCTTTGTTTCTTGGGACCTAGAACAAGCATCTCTGTTTTGTCCGAGTTTAAAAGTAGAAAGTTTTCAGCCATCCACTTCCTTATGTCTGAAACACAGGCTTCTAGCGAGGGCAATTTTGGGGCTTCACCATGTTTCATTGAAATGTACAGCTGTGTGTCATCCGCATAGCAGTGAAAGTTAACATTATGTTTTCGAATAACATCCCCAAGAGGTAAAATATATAGTGAAAACAATAGTGGTCCTAAAACGGAACCTTAAAGAACACCAAAATGTACAGTTGATTTGTCGGAGGACAGACCATTCACAGAGACAAACTGATATCTTTCCGACAGGTAAGATCTAAACCAGGCCAGAACTTGTCCGTGTAGACCAATTTGGGTTTCCAGTCTCTCCAAAAGAATGTGGTGATCGATAGTGTCAAAGGCAGCACTAAGGTCTAGTAGCACGAGGACAGATGCAGAGCCTCGGTCTGACGCCATTAAAAGGTCATTTACCACCTTCACAAGTGCAGTCTCAGTGCTATGATGGGGTCTAAAACCAGACTGAAGCATTTCGTATACATTGTTTGTCTTCAGAAAGGCAGTGAGTTGCTGCGCAACAGCTTTTTCTAAAATTTTTGAGAGGAATGGAAGATTCGATATAGGCCGATAGTTTTTTATATTTTCCGGGTCAAGGTTTGGCTTTTTCAAGAGAGGCTTTATCAATGCCACTTTTAGTGAGTTTGGTACACATCCGGTGGATAGAGAGCTGTTTATTATGTTCAACATAGGAGGGCCAAGCACAGGAAGCAGCTCCTTCAGCAGTTTAGTAGGAATAGGATCCAGTATGCAGCTTGAAGGTTTAGAGGCCATGATTATTTTCATCATTGTGTCAAGAGATATAGTACTAAAACACTTAAGTGTCTCTCCCGATCCCAGGCCCTCGCAGAGCTGTGCAGATCCAGGACAGCTAAGCCCTGGAGGAATACGCAGATTCAAAGAGGAGTCCGTAATTTGCTTTCTAATGGTCATGATCTTTTCCTCAAAGAAGTTCATGAATTTATTACTGCTGAAGTGAAAGCCATCCTCTCTTGGGGAATGCTGCTTTTTAGTTAGCTTTGCAACAGTATCAAAAAGAAATTTTGGATTGTTCTTATTTTCCTCGATTAAGTTGGAAAAGTAGGATGATCGAGCAGCAGTGAGGGCTCTTCGGTACTGCACGGTACTGTCTTTCCAAGCTAGTCGGAAGACTTCCAGTTTGGTGTGGCGCCATTTCCGTTCCAATTTCCTGGAAGCTTGCTTCAAAGCTCGGGTATTTTCTGTATACCAGGGAGCTAGTTTCTTATGACAAATGTTTTTCGTTTTTAGGGGTGCAACTGCATCTAGGGTATTGCGCAAGGTTAAATTGAGTTCCTCAGTTAAGTGGTTAACTGATTTTTGTCCTCTGACGTCCTTGGGTAGGCAGAAGGAGTCTGGAAGGGCATCAAGGAATTTTTGTGTTGTCTGAGAATTTATAGCACGACTTTTGATGCTCCTTGGTTGGGGTCTGAGCAGATTATTTGTTGCGATTGCAAACGTAATAAAATGGTGGTCCGATAGTCCAGGATTTTGTGGAAAAACATTAAGATCTACAACATTTATTCCATGGGACAAAACTAGGTCCAGAGTATGACTGTGGCAGTGAGTAGGTCCAGAGACATGTTGGACAAAACCCACTGAGTCGATGATGGCTCCGAAAGACTTTTGGAGTGGGTCTGTGGACTTCTCCATGTGAATATTAAAATCACCAAAAATTAGAATATGATCTGCTATGACTACAAGGTCTGATAGGAATTCAGGAAACTCAGAGAGGAACGCTGTATATGGCCCAGGAGGCCTGTAAACAGTAGCTATAAAAAGTGATTGAGTAGGCTGCATAGATTTCATGACTAGAAGCTCAAAAGACGAAAACGCCATTTTTTTTTTGTAAATTGAAATTTGCTATCGTAAATGTTAGCAACACCTCCGCCTTTGCGGGATGCACGGGGAATATGGTCACTGGTGTAACCAGGAGGTGAGGCCTCATTTAACACAGCAAATTCATCAGGCTTAAGCCATGTTTCAGTCAGGCCAATCACATCAAGATTATGATCAGTGATTAGTTCATTGACTATGACTGCCTTTGAAGTGAGGGATCTAACATTAAGTAACCCTATTTTTGAGATGTGAGGTATCACGATCTCTTTCAATAATGGCAGGAATGGAGGAGGTCTTTATCCTAATAAGATTGCTAAGGTGAACACCGCCATGTTTAGTTTTGCCCAACCTAGGTCGAGGCACAGACACAGTCTCAATGGGTATGGCTGAGCTGACTACACTGACTGTGCTATTGGCAGACTCCACTAAGCTGGCAGGTTGGCTAACAGCCTGCTGCCTGGCCTGCACCCTATTTCACTGTGGGGCTAGAGGAGTTAGAGCCCTATCTATGTTGGTAGATAAGATGAGAGCACCCCTCCAGCTAGGATGGAGTCCGTCCCTCATCAGCAGGTCAGGCTTGGTCCTGTTTGTGGGTGAGTCCCAGAAAGAGGGCCAATTATCTACAAATTCTATCTTTTGGGAGGGGCAGAAAACAGTTTTCAACCAGCGATTGAGTGCTGAGACTCTGCTGTAGAGCTCGTCACTCCCCCTAACTGGGAGGGGGCCAGAGACAATTACTCGATGCCGACACATCTTTCTAGCTGATTTACACACTGAAGCTATGTTGCACTTGGTGACCTCTGACTGTTTCATCCTAACATCGTTGGTGCCGACGTGGATAACAATATCTTTAACCTGTCTCCCCTTTAACCTGTCTCCCCTTCATCTACACTGATTGGAAGTGGATTTAACAAGTGACATCAATAAGGGATCATAGCTTTCACCTGGATTCATCTGGTCAGTCTATATCATGGAAAGAGCAGGTGTTCCTAATGTTTTGTATACTCAGTGTACATTTTTATATTATGTGTGCGGTGTGTTTATTGGCCTGCGTCTGTGTGTATGACTGTCTTTACCTGCATGAGTGTGTGAGTCAGTCCATGTGTGTAGGTTGGTGTCTTTGTACGTACACCTACCTAAACTATCCCTTCCTCTGTCTTTCTTTTCCCTCCCCCCAGGATGACTATGTGTTGGAGGTGCGTCACTTTCAGTGCCCTAAATGGCCCAACCCTGATGCTCCCATGAGCAGCACCTTTGAGCTCATCAACGTCATCAAGGAGGAGGCCATGATCAGAGACGGACCCACCATAGTACACGATGAGTGAGTGTGGCATGTCCTGCTCCTGATGACAGAAATAATCATTATCTCTGCTTTTAACCTCTTTAAGTAAATCATTTAAACTGTATTCTGTTTCAACAGAACATGTAATTATTCACTCTAACCAGGTTTCCATCCAACCTTTTTATGCTTAAAGTACATGTCGGCAGTGCATGTCGGATAAAACATTTCACCAAAGGCCTGATGGAAACAGCTAATTTGCCGGTAAACTTTCCAAATATTGACAACACAAAATACACTAGAGAAGGTGGGATCTTTGTGTCTGTAAAATTAATTATGCGAGAAATGGCGGTGGAAATGCGTTTATGCTCAAATATTGATATAATATCGAAGTAAACTTGGAGTCACGTGATGATATTTTGTGAGGTTCAGTTTATTAGGCTACTGTTGAAATAAGTTAGGATGAACTTCACAGGGGGGTGAAAGTGCATGGTGATCTTGATGCACCTTTCCAATAAATATCGAGGGTCTTATTCTGGTGTCATGATGATCGATGCTTGGCTGCCGTTTGACAAATAAAAATAATCTTGATCTTTTGTCCATAATAATCTCATCATGTAGGCTATGCCCGCAATGTATCTGCGAGCTGTTGGCTAGAGCGCAGGTGTCAAGACCAGAGTGGGCACTCTCACTATAGCCTTTAATGCAACGTTTTTGTGACAAAACCATCAGTAGAGTTGAAAATGTGATGGAAACCCATTTAACTTGTATTTTTTATTCGGTACATGGGAATTTAACCGCAAAAGGTATTTATGTGCACTACATCATCACACACAGCCTTTTATCTGCATTAAGTTCCACCCCCAGGTACCCTGATATGCCATCCAATTAGAAATAATGAACGTCTATTAATACTAACAGACATTAGCGGACACGAACAACACTCCCAACGATGAGACATGCAGCCTCAGTCATGTTTATTCATTAGGAAAATGAAGATTGCTTGTCTCATCCCAGAGAAAAAAGGGACTAATTGAGCATTTCAGTTCTGTATCGTTACTATGGAATCCCCCCCTAAGAGGTTTTGGATAGACGGCTGTCGTAATTGTCTGCATATTCATTAGCTGGTGAGACATGGTTGTTAGCTTGTGTATCTCCATCACACTTGACATGGCTGTTAATAGAAGCAGCAACCTTTTCCTGTGAGCATCCCTCTTTTTCTAAGGGGCTGAACCCCTCCTGTAGTCTCACATGGAATTAATTTGCCTCTCTGGGCTCTATGCTAATTTGTGACCCTGTGGGTCCCTCAGTCCCTGTCCTGTTTTAGGGCCTATAAAGTAACCCTGTTTGTCCCTCTCCTGTCTCCTAGGTTCGGGGCAGTGTCAGCAGGCATGCTGTGTGCCCTTACCACGCTGTCCCAGCAGCTGGAGAGTGAGAGTGCCGTGGGCGTCTATCAGGTGGCCAAAATGATCAACCTCATGAGGCCTGGAGTTTTCACAGACATAGTAAGTAGACCAGTAGAGCATGATTATGGGACTGAACAGATTAAATGTAAAGACTACATAATTGAACATTTGTAGTTTCCCCCTTCTCTAAGAGCGTTTCTCTCTCCCTCCACAGGATCAGTACCAGTACCTTTATAAAGCTATGCTCAGTCTGATCAGCACCAAGGAAAATGGCTCTGGCCTCATGTCCATGGACAGAAATTGTACCATGGCCATGTCTGATGATTCAGACCAGGCAGAGAGCATGGAGTCCCTCGTCTGAAGGGCCCAACTCACCAGGCCTGAGGGGCCCAAGGCCTTCGCAGACAGAGAGGCACTAACTTTGTAAAACGTCAAGGACTATAAGACAATACTTTTTGAGGCCTTTTTTGCCAGACTCTTGGTTAAATGAATAACCTGATTACTTTTTTACACTGATAAAAAGTTTTTGATATTTATTTTTTGCCATTTTATGTCTTAATGTTATCCTACTGAGCGTTTGCACCTGCGTTTTTGAGTTCACAACAACGAAACACACTTCTGTCTTTCTTGTTTGCACTATAATGTCAGTTACTGCCTATACTAAGCTGATGGACTCTGTTCTACTACACTTAAGCTCTGATTTCAACATTCCATGGCAAAGCCCTCACTCAACTGCTTTTAAGAAATAGGAAAAAAACAAGGCTCCGTTTGCTCCCTACTAGCTCATATAAGGAAGAGGAGTGAGAGTGACATAGCTCTCTGTTCATATCAATAACCCGTTCAACCTGAGGTTCATTACAGTAGACCACCTCTCCTCTCCTCACCCATGTGGCTCATATATCACTAATTTGCTGCAAGACTCAACAGTCTGGTTTCTGTCACACCTACAGGCAATAGGGTCATCAGTTCTGTTTGTTGTTTGTTTTTCTTTTGTTTGTATGACCTTATCATCATTATGCATCTAATTAGCAATTCAAACCCATATTTGAATATTGAAGGTGGTATTATAACAGCTACTGTGAACTTGTATTATTTTTTGTATGATTCATATTATGCTTTTAAATATATATAGATATGTATACATATATGAATATACTTACCATTATAGCTTGTGATTTTGTAGATGTCCGATGTCATGACATGCCTCAGCCGAACTGACTCCCACTTGATCCAACAGTTTACCAGTCTTATTTAATGCGTGTTGATTTTCTGCACACTTACACCCCCTTCTGGCTCAATTGGTTTTTGCTTCTTGCTGCTAATAGTCTACACACAGTCACAGCAGAGTCAAATGAAGAAATGATAATGCCATTGTGTGAGCGGAAACTTCTTTGAGAAAATGGATACTATTGATACAGCTAATTGCTATTTTCTGTGTCATACCCTGTTGAATTTATTATTGGGGTAAAGGACTTATGCTCCCACGTCACACGACTTTGTGTACATCGTTTCTAATCCTCACTGTTGCTTGACTCTGCTCGTGTGTGGTATGATTGTATGCTATGACTGTCGTATGGTTTTGCTCCAGAGTAAGTTAGTTGGGAACTTTGTGGCCTAAGCAAGGAAAGATTCACTGTGGTTTTTGAGTGATTAACAAACTCATTGACCCTGTTTTAGTTGTTGTCCTCCCGCCACCCCTATATTTCCTGATAGAATGACTTTGATAAATACCTCCCTTAGTTATCTGAAGGAAAGAGAGACCACCTGTGATTTACATTTGAAATAAATGTGAATTCATTATACAGCACAATGACCATGCTATTAGAATATTTTTGTTTGATTATCACAACAAAGCATGGAGGATACCTATGATTTGTAACTTTTACCAAAGAATTATACTCATTTCCGTTAAGATAAATATTTGAGAGAGGGAGTGCAATTTAATTGCGTTTGTGTCTGATTTCCTTTTCCAGTGATATGTAGGCTGTTGACTGAGTGAGTGATGATAATTCTGTTTAGTTTTTCTTCTGCTTCTTTTGGCATCTTTTTGTTTCCAGGCTGGAATTTCTGCATCAACTCCTCATCACTTGTGTTAGTTTAGGAATTCCCTTTGCTACAGAAGGAGCTCATTGCAATTGTATTATATTTAATTTCTCACTCAACTCATAGAATTACGAAATGAAGTGGAGAGATACATCAATTATTTTATTTTTTTACCCGTTATCTTTCATCTCCTTCCAAGGAGGGCTCTTGAATGAAGTCATAACTCTCCAACATTTGGGGTAAACAGCTGACTTTTGTCCCTTTGTCAGTGAAGCCATTTTGCATCATTAAGCACTAGCTTTTTTAAGTTTAGTCTTGTTCCATCAGGTTAACTCTTAATTTCCTGACTGAGACTAGTGTACACTGTCAGGTGTGTTTATGTGTTGCTAAACACAAACACTAGGGTGTCATGAAAACAATATATATTTTGTTGCTTCTATAACCAACCATTCTCTGGAAACTTTGTATCTATGGTATATAATCATAGAATGTTATATTTTCATATAAAGCTATTTTTCTTTCTCTCGTTTCAACTCCTTCATTGCTTTGCTTTTGTGGTGAAACGTTGAAACCAAGTGTCTGTGCATTGAGCTAGTGGTTGTCATCACATTCCAATACAATTCCACGCCTCCCATTAACTTTAAGGCAGTGATTGTGATATTATTGTTATTACTTTGTTTTTGTCATTTTTTCTGAGTTACAATTCTGTTGTCAGAGTGTGCAATAGAGTAGCTCTAGTAAGTCACTGAATAATTTCGTCCCATTGACCATTTTGAACAGGTGGGCGTTGCTTCTTCTTTTGTAACCTGAAATAAGAAAAAAATAAGGAAAAAAATGTTTTGTTTTGTTGAAAGCTATATCAGAGCATTCTATTATAGTGTTATTTAATATGTAAATTGTATTGCTATACTTAAAATAAAATATGGGTTTTGATGTACTTTGTGGAAAAACTATGTTTCATGCCTTTGTTTGTGTATTGAATTTACTAGTTTGTATCATATTGTGAATTAAGCATTATCATTCCACTATCCTTGTATTAATATCACATAATTAGATACGATAATAATATAATAATAATATAATATGCCATTTAGCAGACGCTTTTATCCAAAGCGACTTACAGTCATGCGTGCATACATTTTTGTGTATGGGTGGTCCCGGGGATTGAACCCACTACCTTGGCGTTACAAGCGCCGTGCTCTACCAGCTGAGCTACAGAGGACCACGATGTTGCCATCTAGTGGTAAGGTAGTGAAGACTTTGCCCAGAACAGCCAAGTAGTTTTCGATAAGCCTACACATCCTGATCTCATGAGGTTACATTGTTTTGCAAGGCCTGGTTAAACAGTGTGTGTGAGAGTATGAGTACTATAATTATAAAAGCATAAATTATTGTAAAGCACATGAATTATGATGTTTGATTAGCCTTAAATTACACAATAGAAAGTGTAATGGTCATCAAAGCAATAATTACAGAGGTAGGGAGATAACTGAAAATTGCATGATTGGATTGCTGTCAGATTTACAAAGCAGACAAACTGCAGTGTTAGAGATTGTTTTCATTTTGTTGTTCATGCTCCAACTATGATTAGTTTATACCACTCAATAATAATGCAGTGGCCTATTGTGTCAGTGAATGGTGGAACTTTCACAGTCTTATGAGACAGAGTAGTTTTTATTTAGATTTCCACTATGCAAATATATGTTTTCATCACTGTCAGCCAGGCCTATGTATTGTGCAATCACCTAAATAAGGCAGAGAGAGAGAGAGAAAATATATATAGAGATAATATAAAACTGAAAAATAATAAAATGTAATGTGACGAAACAACTCTGGTTTAGCTGACTCATTGTTAGCAGATGTGCATTGTGGGCACTGCAACTGGTCTGGAGCTGTACTTTTTCTCAAGTATGGGTAACTGCATAGTTGGAGTGTGGGTGAAAGTGGGTGTTGCAAAATAAGTGGGTGGATCAACAGCGATGGGTGTAACATCAGCTCTCCATTATTGGTTAAACCGGCCAAAGCCAGGTGCACCGCGGGTCAGCTTAATGTTTACGTAGCAGGTTAAGAGAACTAATGTAGCAGGTTAGGAGAATTAACATAGCAGGTTAGGAGAATGAGGTTAAGGTTAGGAAAAGGGTTAGGCTTAGCTAAAATGCTACAGTTGTCAACAATCGACTCATGGTGCAGCCCAATCAGCCACGTAAAATGGTCTTGAGTGGCAACAAATCTGCCCATTTAGCTGATTCGCTTTCCATACACCCACTTCTGTTAATTCATCCACTTTCAGACACGCTCCAAGTATCCAGTTACCTTTTCCTAACGTTAACCTCATTCTCCTAACCTGCCACGTTAACTCCTTGAGAGCAAAGATATGAGTCATGGGTAACTGCATACCTGGAGTGTCTGGAAGTGGGCGTGTCGACAGAAGTGGAAGGATCAACCGAGGTGGGGGTATGGAATGCCAATCAGCTAATTGGGCAGAATTGTTGCCACTGAAGACCGTTTTGAGTGTCTGCTGTGTTTTCAAAATGTCAGTGTTTGTGGTCTTAGTCTGCAGAGATGACGTTAAGGAATTTCAGGTAGGCTAACATTTTGCAATTCACTTTGACCTGTGTCTTTAGTAGCTACCTACACTACATGACAAAGCTTGTTGAACATCTCATTTCAAAAGCATGGGCATTAAAATGGAGTTGGTCCCCCCTTTGCTGCTATAGCCTCCACTCTTCTGGGAAGGCTTTCCACTAGATGTTGGAACATTGCTGCGGGGACTTGCTTCCATTCAGCCACAAGAGCATTAGTGAGGTCGGCACTGATGTTGGGCGATTAGGCCTGGCTCGCAGTCGGTGTTCCAATTCATCCCAAAGATGTTCGATGGGGTTGAGGTCAGGGCTCTGTGCAGGCCAGTCAAGTTCTTCAACACTGATCTCAACAAACCTTTTCTGTATGGACCTCGGGGGCATTGTCATGCTGAAACAGGAAAGGTTCTTCCCCAAACTGTTGCCACAACGTTGGAAGCACAGAATCGTCTAGAATGTCACTGTATGCTGTAGTGTTAAGATTTCCCTTTACTGGAACTAAGGGGCCTAGCCCGAACCATGAAAAACAAGCCCAGACCATTATTCCTCCTCCACCAAATGTTACAGTTGGCACTATGCATTGGGGCAGGTAGCGTTCTCCTGGCATCCGCCAAACCCAGATTTGTCTGTCGGACTGCCAGATGGTTAAGCGTGATTCATCACTCCAGAGAATGCGTTTCCACTGCTTCAGAGTCCAATGGCGGCAAGCTTTACACCACTCCAACCGAAGCTTGGCATTGCGCATGGTGATCTTAGGCTTGTGTGCGGCTGCTCGGCCATGGAAATCAATTTCCTGACGACGAACAGTTCTTGTGCTACATTGTAGAATAATAGTGAAGACATCAAAACTATGAAATAACACATATGGAATCATGTAGTAACCAAAAAAGTGTTAAACAAATCAAAATATATTTTATATTTGAGATTCTTCAAATAGCCACCCTTTGCCTTGATGACAGCTTTGCACACTCTTGGCATTATCTCAACCAGCTTACTGAGGTAGTAACCTGGAATGCATTTCAATTAACAGGTGTGCCTTGTTAAAAGTTAATTTGTGGAATTTCTTTCCATCTTAATGCATTTGAGCCAATCAGTTGTGTTGTGACAAGGTAGGGTTGGTATTGTGGGGTTCTATTTTCTCATAATTTGATCTGTATGTGATGAATAGCTTAGAAGGAATGCATTACTTATGTGTTGTTCAACTATGTTATTTGGAGTGACACCATAATGGGTGTCAAAAGGGGGAATCCAAATTTCCCTGAAATTTCTTATTTTGGGTTTTCTTATTTTGGGTTCACACCCAGTGGGTGTGAAAAGGGGGATTGTGGGGTTCTATTTTCTCATAATTTGATATGTATGTGATGAATAGCTTAGAAGGAATGCATTAATGATAAGCATAGGTTTGTACTATACTGATATAAATTGTTTCACATAACAGGCTGTGATTCATGTGAGGAACGTTAGGGGCTAGGATGAGATAAAACTTATATTTCTTATAGATAAGACTTGTATTTCTCACAGATACGAACACTGCCTCTTTGTTGTCTGTGAATGTTGTCTGTGAACCGTCCTTGAACGTAGTACAGTGGAATGGTGTCTTTTGGGTGCTAACTCCACAGGTTATTATGATAGCAACTTATGCCTGGGAACGGTGGAGCGCCAAGGGGTTGGGACCAGCCCGTGCGCCAACGGATTGGCTGAGTAAGTCTAAACCACGCTCAGTCTCTACTCTGATTGGCCAGCAGAGAGTGGGAACTATCTCTGTCAGAGTATTTGAAGAAGAACCTGTAACAATGGATTAGTTCTCTGTCTGCCCTGCGTAGTATTTCAGTGAGCCCGTATACGAACCAACATACTTATCATACATACATTTTGCATATAATACATTTAGCTTGGATTGAATATCTCTTGATTATGTTTTCTCTTATTCCAATACCAGATTTGAATTACGCAATTTCTAACAATTGGTGACCTCCGACTGTGATCTAGTAGCGGAACTTCGCTGGAATTCATCCAGCCTATTGGACATCGCTGTTGTCGAACCGTGTGTTTCACAAAGTGCCCGGGCTTCTAAAATAGGTAAGCAGACACCTATTGTTATGTAACTAAAGTTCTGCACATTGGCTTTATCCAAATTAATTTTGTGAAGCACCTGTTTGATGTAAGTGAACCCTATTGTACTATAACGATTACAGTATACTATTTCGATTTCATAATATACTATGCAAATGTTTGATAATTCTGATGGTTAAACCCATGGAATAGTAGAGGTGGCTGTGTGCCCCATAGTAGAGGTGGCTGTGTGCCCCATAGTAGAGGTGGCTGTGTGCCCCATAGTAGAGGTGGCTGTGTGCCCCATAGTAGAGGTGGCTGTGTGCCCCATAGTAGAGGTGGCTGTGTGCCCCATTGTATACCTTTGTTATCTGTGTGTCCTAAGAAACTTTAGTTGTGTGACAAAGAATTACGATTGTGTGTCGAGTGTAAGTGTGTCATTTATGACTGAGTGACATATTTGACTGTGTGATAGGATTATGACTGTGTATTGTGAGTGAGTGTGATAACTGTGTACTATTTTTGCTGTGTGATAACTGTATACTACGTTTAACTGTGTAATAACTGTGTACCATTTTGGCTGAAAATACAAACAATATTTTAAAACAGTAAATAATGAGAATTACAATTAGGAAATAAAGTTTAAATTGTGCAAACGTTAACAAAAGACACCCATAGGAGGTACTTTAAATAAATAGGCAGTGCGACGCTATGGCACATATCAGTTCAGACTAGGTTCAAAGGAGACACTTAAAATTCTTCAAGACAGGGGTGACGTATGCATGAGAGTGTGAATGATAAACCTGTATACCTTGATAGAAAACTAATTGGGAATCAAAGACGTCTGTGCCTGTCCAAACTGTATAATTTGGGGATAACTGTTGGGTTTGTGGTTGCTTAAAACCGTATAACCCGTTATTGATGTTTGACATAGCATAATACTGGTTTTGAATTGTTGTGTTGAAGCAATTCGGTTTATTATTTGATTTAATGTTTGGTGTTAGACTGGTTTTAGGTGCTTGGGTTGAGGCTTTTTGGTTGATTATTTGATGTAACGTTTGATGTTTGACCCTGCAAAATACTGGTTAAACAATTAGACTGAAATAATTTGGTTTATCGTTGAAATATAAACATGCACCAACTTTAACTAATTAGGTGGGAATTATTTGATTTAAATAAATAGACTAAAGTACCTTAATTAACGGCAGAATATTGAAAACACTAACACGAAACACAGCTCCTCAAAAGAGCCTACTCCCAGAGGAGAGGAAGAGAGAGTTGCAAGGGGAGGGGCTGGAGACAGCGAAAGTGTGGCTTTTGGAGCCAGGAAAGACTGGGAGTTGGCTGGGAACAAAACGGGGCGATTGTTTGAGAGGTGCCTATAAATTTATAACGATATATATGTATGGGCTTGCTCACCTGAACGTAGAAGTACATCATGGGTGAGAAAGTAGAGAATATTTACATTTGCATTTTTGGTAATTTGGCAGTCGCTCTTGTCCAGAGTGACTTGCAGGAGCAATTGGGGTTGAGTGACTTGCTCGAGGGCACATCGGCAGATTTTTCGCCTGGTCGGCTTGGGGATTGGAACCGGCGACCTCTCGGTTGTTGGCGCGGCACTATTGCTTACTGGGCTACCTGCCGCCCCATATGAGTTTAAGGTTGTGCCGTTGTTTGATCATGTGATAATTATAATTATAATTATAATATAATATGCCATTTAGCAGACGCTTTTATCCAAAGCGACTTACAGGCTTATAAGGTTTAATGGGTAATCGGACCATAACTAATGTGGTTATGGAAGTAATGTATCAATAGTGGAGAGCCAATAGGGGGCTCCATTGAACTAATATGGTTTATTTGGCATTTCGGTGGCATGAGGCGAAGTCTGTGTGTATGAGTGAATTCAACGGCTGGTGTGGGTGGTGACCGGATGCTACTGAGTATTTAGTTTGGTAATGTTGAATGGACTATTTGTAGCGTGTTTTGGGGTTAAATAGAAAAACTCACTTATTCAATAGGGAATGGGTGAAGGGAGAGAGAGTTTTTTGCTGAGGTGAAAGCTAGTGCGATTTTCATTTGGTGACGTCACTTGCTCTATGAACTGGAAGTAGTTGCTTTGAGAGACTCGCAGATGGTGTGGAGTGACTGGCGATGAATGTAGAGGGTCCCGGGTTCGAACACAGGTAGGGACAGTAGGCAAAGCTTTCGCAGTGGGGCTATATACCTAGATTACTATGTGGATTGAGAAATGTGAAAGGTTGAATTAGATAGCTTAAGTAGAAGTATTCTAGAAAGGTCTATGAAAATATGTTATAAGGTCCCCATGCGCTTTCCCCGAAGGAGCAAGAGGAGGGGTGAGAGAGAGTTCAAATGTTAGGAACATCATTAAATGTATGCTTATCAACGATAGCAAGTATTTGTTTTATTAATTAGGGCCTAATCAGAGAGAACAGTTAAAGAAATTGAATAGCGAACTGAAATGGGTTAGCGGGAAAATATAAATTGTTGGTACATTTTAGAACGATAATTTATTTTGGTTACGGGGATGCAAGTGGCATTGGCTGTTGTGCTGGGGGAATAGCGCCAGCCTGTGGTGGGTTCTGGAATTGTTACATAAACAAACTTATATTTTAAACTAAAGTGATGGAATAGGATACAATTATAACATTATCAGAAAAAAGGCACAATTTAATGGGAAATAGTTATTACAATTATTATTGATAGTTATTACAGTTATTATCATTGATCCAGTAATGATAGAAGGACAGTAGAGTAAAGGCAGGGGATTAAATCTCATTTAGGGAAGTTATATTAGGGAGAAAATACCATTAACTGAGGGAACATTTGATGTAACCGTGAATGTATTGGCTAAAAACTTAAATATGACATTTACAGGGGGGACAGGAACAATAGAAGGGGAGACAGATTTCCCAGGGGGTTGAACAAATAATTGATAATGGATCATTTGAGATGAGATCACATGTAGCAGAGTTAGGGTAATCAATTAAATAATAATTGTATACTCTGGGAATTTTGAGTGGTTTTATGGATTAGTTTTGAGGAATTAGATTGATACAAACAATTATTGATGGGTTAGGACTGGGGATATCTGTATCATGTTTTGTGTGTACTACCATCTTTAGATTATAACCAGGAGAAAGAGATTAGCTCATCTCGTTGGAATGTTGCCCAGGGCTAGGGGAGCAGTAGTGAAGTTAGGCAGTATTTAGGTCATAAAAGTGAGCTACCAAATTAAGTGAGGCCTGGCTATTTGTGGTTGTTATTTTTCAAATTGGGTTTTTCAAACAAAAAACAACACACCTAGTATGATGGTCCTCTGTAGCTCAGCTGGTAGAGCACGGCGCTTGTAACGCCAGGGTAGTGGGTTCGATCCCCGGGACCACCCACACACAAAAATGTATGCCCGCATGACTGTAAGTCGCTTTGGATAAAAGCGTCTGCTAAATGGCATATTATATTATTATTATAAAGCCTTGTTGTTTCAATTTTGGGGGGTTTTCAGCAGGTCAAGGGTGATAGGTCTTAGAGGAGCACACACAGTGAATTTTATGGAGTTTTTTAGGTTTTGGCTGAGTTTGGGGTATATATGATTTCTTATGAGAATGAATGTCATGAGGACTTAATGAACACTTGGGATAACTAACATTTATGAAAAAGTGTGAAGAAGATTATAATTTGGTAATAATATATATGATTTGAACCATTAAACACAGAAGAGAGAGTGGAGGGATGGCAATTGGATAATAAATTACCAATATTACCTAAGTGATTGTTTAGGTAGGTGGTAATATTGACACATGGGCAAATCATGTGTCAAAAGGGGAGTGGTAGGATTAAATAATAAATATATACGAAGGAGAGGACAAAATACATGTATGTGTGAAGATAGTTTATTAACCACACCCGTATGTCAGAGGTTTTGTGCCCCACAGGTGAACTAAAGGAGAAGGTGACCCACTCTATCTAACCAGGAGACTGGGTGTGGATCCAGTCCCTAAAAGAAGAAAAACTGGAAGCAGGCCTGTTGGGAAGGGCCCTACCAAGTCCTATTAGATCCACCTGGGTGCATGTCACACACTGCAAAAAGGTAAACCCAGTTACACCTGACGAACAAACACAGAGTTAGGAGAAAGAACCGATCACCACTAGGGCTCGGGGGTTGGCTCCTTAACGAAGATTCCCTTACCCTGTCTGATCATCCCTGTGTGAGTTCGATAGAAGGTAAAGCAATGGGTTGGCCTCTGGCGTCTGACATGTTCTCAGGGCGAGGGTGGGGATTCACAGGTCTCCCGACGGTAGGTAGCTGTCTGATTGTGGGGGCCATATTCCTAACACACTCAAACCCTCCTGATCAGCCAGAAGTAGTAGTTAACCTAACACATGTTGATAAAATAATACCTGAGCATAGTCTACGAAGGCATAGGAGACAGCTAGACGTAGGGAAAGGGGAAGTACTAGGGACTTTAGGGAAGGACATCACCATATGTATGTCACCATGTACATCCTGGGACTATGTAGTTGCTCATACCAAGCGGGGGGGATATGTCAATCTCCATACACAGTTTAGGGACAGGTGTAGTATTGTGAAAGTAGGGAATTACCAGAAATGGCAGTGCAACCCATATAAGGGTAGGTACTGTCTGAAAGTCTAAATTACGCTAAAACAGGTTACAGACCTGAACAAGTGAGATATCCTCTTCAACTGGGGCACCCTATAGAGTAAACCTCTCTGAGGGAGGTAGTGAGACCGGGGCTGTGGTGAAGATAGTGCAAACTATAGACCTGAAGAAAGTAGGACAGGTGGAGACAGGGTGTAGAAATCTTGACCTGTGGTTGGAATGGGTTCAGTTTACGGCAAGAACTATGTCTAAAGAGGACTGTTATTCCTGTGGGACAGCCAAACCAAGGTTAACAACTACTCCGTTCCCCTTGACAGGCTTTGACTCTCTGTCAGGTTTATCCTCCATGCAAGCCTCCTGGGAATGTGGTGAAAGAGTCTTGTAGTAACTTGCACTATCTGTATCCCCCGATAACAAAGTCATCCCGACCTAGGTTGCCTCCGTTTGAAGTCTCAGGGGATTCTAATTGTTTTTCTAGGACTAATAAGATAGGATACAGGGTAGGACAGCTTAGCTCCTGCTCCCACACAGAGAATATCACAACTAAAGAGACCATGACTAATCTCTCCTCTTTGTTGCAGCCAGAGGATTTTAGGAACCAAAACCAGGCCCGTGCTGACATCTGATGGTTGTGTGGTGATAACAGATTGTGAACTCACCTACATACGCAAACAATCAAACGTGTCAGAGACTGGTGAGTTGTCACGTAGAAAGTAGGACCTCCTCCCGGGATCCTTTGATGAAAGGATATATATAGATGGGATAGGAGTACCTCGAGGGGTTCCAGAAGAATTCAAAGCTAGGAATCAGATCGCAGCTGGGTTTGAATCAAGTATTTTCTGGTGGTCAACAATTAATAAAAACGTAGATTGGATGAATTATATTTACTATAACCAGCAAAGATTTATAAACCACACTCGTGATGCAATAAAGGGATTAGCTGAGCAGACAGCGGCAACTAGCTTAATGACATGGCAGAATAGAATAGCTTTAGATATGCTTTTGGCTGAGCGGGACGGGGTTTGTGTTCTGTTTGGATATATGTGCTGTACTTTCATCCTCAAACAACACAGCACCGGACGGGTCCGTGACCAAAGCGCTTCAGGGACTCACCACGCCGGTGAACGAACTGGCTGAGAACTCTGGTATTGATAGTTCCCTAAACGGTTGGTTTGACAACATATTTGGTAAATGGAAAACTATTGTTTTAACTATTCTGGGTGAAGTTATAGCTTCTATGGGTATACTTGTTCTTTGTTGATGTTGTCTTATTCCCTGTGTCTGAGGGTTGGTGAGAAAAGGAGATGGAGTAGGCGGTTTCCCAACAGATGGTGAGATACGGCCCAATCCCGGACTCCGACCTAAGGAATGAAGGATATGACCTACCAGGCTTGGTGGAGTGACACTCTAGAGGGTGTCTAAAGGGGGGCAAAATTTCCTTCCCTGTTTGTGTTTTATGTTTTAATAATCTTGTGTTCTATTAATCCTGTGTTTTATGCTTTATTAATCAAGTTAACCATTGTGATTGTTTATTCCTCCTGATGTGAAGGTAAATGATTCCTGGGTGGCTGGTAGCCAACTCAGTACATGTTAGGTGTAGGGGAGGATGGAAGGTTTTTAACATTTATTTATTTTCTTTTATAATAAAATTTTAGTGTGAATCAATTTTTGTTATGCTGTTATCCTCATGCTTACTTATGTGTTGTTCAACTATGTTATTTGGAGTGACACCATAATGGGTGTCAAAAGGGGGAATCCAAATTTCCCTGAAATTTCTTATTTTGGGTTCACACCCAGTGGGTGTGAAAAGGGGGATTGTGGGGTTCTATTTTCTCATAATTTGATCTGTATGTGATGAATAGCTTAGAAGGAATGCATTAATGATAAGCATAGGTTTGTACTATACTGATATAAATTGTTTCACATAACAGGCTGTGATTCATGTGAGGAACGTTAGGGGCTAGGATGAGATAAAACTTGTATTTCTTATAGATAAGACTTGTATTTCTCACAGATACGAACACTGCCTCTTTGTTGTCTGTGAACCGTCCTTGAACGTAGTACAGTGGAATGGTGTCTTTTGGGTGCTAACTCCACAGGTTATTATGATAGCAACTTATGCCTGGGAACGGTGGAGCGCCAAGGGGTTGGGACCAGCCCGTGCGCCAACGGATTGGCTGAGTAAGTCTAAACCACGCTCAGTCTCTACTCTGATTGGCCAGCAGAGAGTGGGAACTATCTCTGTCAGAGTATTTGAAGAAGAACCTGTAACAATGGATTAGTTCTCTGTCTGCCCTGCGTGGTATTTAAGTGAGCCCGTATACGAACCAACATACTTATCATACATACATTTTGCATATAATAAATTTAGCTTGGATTGAATATCTCTTGATTATGTTTTCTCTTATTCCAATACCAGATTTGAATTATGCAATTTCTAACAGTATACAGAAGATAGCCCTATTTGGTAAAATACCAAGTCCATATTATGGCAAGAACAGCTCAAATAAGCAAAGAAAAAACGACAGTCCATCATTACTTTAAGACATGAAGGTCTGTCAATACGGAACATTTCAAGAACTTTGAAAGTTTCTTCAAGTGCAGTCACAAAAACCATCAAGCGCTATGATGAAACTGGCTCTCATGAGGACCGCCACAGGAATGGAAGACCCAGAGTTACCTCTGCTGCAGAGGATAAGTTTATTAGAAAACTTCAGAAATTGCAGCCCAATTAAATGCTTCACAGAGATCAAGTAACAGACACATCTCAACATCAACTGTTCAGAGGGGACTGTGTGAATCAGGCCTTCATGGTTGAATTGCTGAAAGGAAAGCACTACTAAAGGACACCAATAAGAAGAAGAGACCTGCTTTGGCCAAGAAACACAAGCAATGGACATTAGACCGGTGGAAATGTGTCCTTTGGTCTGGAGTCCAAATTTGAGATTTTTGGTTTCAACCGCCGTGTCTTTGTGAGACGCGGTGTGGGTGAACTGATGATCTCCGAATGTGTAGTTCCCACCATAAAGCATGGAGGAGGAGGAGGAGGTGTTATGGTGTGGTGGTGCTTTGCTGGTGACACTGTCTGTGATTTATTTAGAATTCAAGGCGCACTTAACCAGCATGGCTCCCACAGCATTATGCAGCGATATGCCATCCCATCTGGTTTGGGCTTGCCAACAAGGGTTTTGCCACCAAGTATTAAGTCATGTTTTGCAGAGGGGTCAAATACTTATTTCCCTCATTAAAATGCAAATCAATTTATAACATTTTTGACTTGTGTTTTTCTGGATTTTTGTTGTTGTTATTCTGTCTCTCACTGTTCAAATAAACCTACCATTAAAATTATAGACTGATCATTTCTTTGTCAGTGGGCAAATGTACAAAATCAGCAGGGGATCAAATACTTTTTTCCCTCACTGTATATCCCCCTTTTTGTCAGCATCCCTTTGACTGCCTCATGGATATCTTCTCCCCGTGTGTGCTTCTAGATTTGTTAAACCCAACAGCTCCTCACATAATTCCTTCATTGTTTCGTTATAAAATCTGACAAACACCAGAAGCTGGGCATTATCAGTTGATTCATCCACAGCTAATGAAATGCATGGTGCATTCTGAATGGCCTCAAGTTGTTTAGTTAAATCTTCAGCTAATATTTCAGTTCTCCTCATTGCTGTGGAATGACCGTGGGATCTGTTTGATCATTTCCCTGAGCTCATCTTTTTGTTTACCTTCAAGCAAGGTGTCAGCAACTCCACACATGCACACTTTTACCATCTCAGCGTCAGAATTTTTTTTGGTATGTTTTCCCAAAACCCAAGCTATCCTCAGTGAACATTTACATTTACATTTTAGTCATTTAGCAGACGCTCTTATCCAGAGCAATTAGGGTTAAGTGCCTTGCTCAAGGGCACATCAACAGATTTTTCACCTAGTCGGCTCGGGGATTAGAACCAGCGACCTTTCGGTTACTGGCACAACGCTCTTAACCACTAAGCTACCTTGCACATTGTTGGGCTGTCAGGGAATTAACAAGGACTTTGGTGGACCTCTCGTATTGGGATTTGAGTTGGTTAATCTTGTTCGTTCTCACCTCCGTGTTTAGGGGATACGTCTGATCGAATTTACTATGCCTGGTGTCATAATGGTGCTTAACAATGGCACTTTTTACGAGAGTTACGGACTCACAGCATATCAGGCACATTGGTTTTGTGCTAGTTGCGGGGATAATGAATAAATACTGTTCCGTCCATTCGTCTTTGAATATACGGTTTCAGAGTGAACTTTTATTTTCTTTTTAACAAGCCATATTAACAAAGACACTGGTAACTAAGCTCCTTCTATCTGTGATATTTACATTTGAACCGCGGTCAAATCTTTCTCTTCATTTCTGCCTGCTTGTTCCGCAGAGGATATTTGGATATATGTGATTGGGTAAGACGCGGCCTCTTGTGTTTGCATATAACCACGCGATTGGATTAGATGGGGCACTAGTAGAGGTGGGCGTTGCTTCGAGAGAGAGCGCGAGAAAGAACGGTTGCTGAGTTAAAGGGGCCGCTACGCCCGGTGTATAAAAAAAAAAAAAAAGATGTCTAAAATAATGTGTTTACTTTTATATAACAAAATGCGATGTTGTCCGGTCCGGATTGACCCTTTTCTGGGTCCGGACCGCGGTCCGCCAGTTGAGTTTGGCTGGCCTATCGCTTCCTCTCGTTTTGAGAGTCTTTTGACCTTACAAAGATGGCGCACTCAACGCTGTCATTTCCTCGGTTCCGGCCGTTCCTATGGATACAGGTTCTTGCGGAAATTGTGAAAAGGTCAGAAGTGTTTAGCACTTTCCAGCTAAGTTAGCAGAATGACATCTCCTCCATTTGAAGAAGTTGAACTGAGCAAGAAACACGAAGAAATGTGAGCTATTGTCCAGTTAAACAATTTTAGGGAAATCTTGACCATTAGTAACGTGTCGTTAAGGTTAGCTAACGCTAGTGAAAACCTGAATGTGCTTGGTGTCTAACTTAGTCTAATGTTAGCTCAGTCAGAACCATGTAACGTTAACATTAAGTTTAACCAAAGATACTGATAAACGGTAAATGTAACTAATGCTAACTAGCTGATAAAATAGGCAGCAGATCCGAGCGGCTTGCTTACAGCTGCACTAGGGTAGGACAGCATTCCTGTTTACACTGAGTACATATAACATTAGGAATACCTGCTCTTGACATATAGACTGACCAGGTGAAAGCTATGATCCCTTATTGATGTCACTTGTTCATTTCTGCTTCAATCAGTGTAGATGAAGGGGAGGAGACCAGTTAAAGAAGGAATTTTTAAGCTTTAAGACAATTGAGACATGGATTGTGAATGTGTGCCATTCAGAGGGTGAATGGGCAAGACAACAGATTTGTGCCTTTTGAACGGGTATGGTAGTAGGTGCCAGGTGCACCGGTTTGAGTGTGTCAAGAACTGCAACGCTGCTGGGTTTTTAACGCGCAACAGTTTCCTGTGTGTATCAAGAACGGTCCACCACCCAAAGGACATCCAGCCAACTTGACACAACTGTGGGAAGCATTGGCGTCAACATGGGCCAGCATCCCTGTGGAACGCTTTCGACGCCTTGTACGGTCCATGCCTCGACTAATTGAGGCTGTTCTGAGGGCAAAAGTGGGTGCAACTCAATATTAGTAAGATGTTCCTAATATTTTGTACACTCAATGTATATTAAGACACAGCGGAACCGACGAGATATTGCTCAGAAAACATACCTCAATCCAGGTATGAGAAATGCGGTAAACTCCGAATTGTCCCATTTATCCCAACTGTTACACTGAGAAGATTGAACAACTGCTCGTTTTTAAGTGAACTGACAATGGCTTTTCCAAAATGGCTGCTGTGGCTTCTGCTACCTAGCATGAGGACGAAAAGGACAGTTTTCCGGAAAAACTAGCAGTTGGGATAATGGAACTATTCGGAGTACAACGCATTTCTCATTCTTGGATTGAGGTACGTTTTCCGAGCCATATCTCGCGTCGGCTCCGCGTGTCATAATATACACAGGAATAACGGTCTGACCCTAGGGCAGCTGTAAGCACGCGGATTGGATCTGCTGGCAAGCTGATAATTGCGTGTTCAAGAGCATTAAAACAGTGATGTATCATGGGTAAATTGTGACTGATTGATCTACAAATAATATTGAGTAGTTATTTGTGATGCAAGGTGATTTGTAGATCAGTCAGTCAGCAGTTGTCTGCACTGTCGGCTGCGATGTCAAACAAGCCCATTAGCTAACTTTAGTTAGCCCCCTGAGAGTTTGTTGAAAATGTCCTAATTGGCATTGGCTTTGGCTTTCTGAATATCCAGAACAAAAGTATAGCTAGCTCAAATGTAGCTCTACTTGAATAACTAGTGTATGCAGAGCCTAAAGCTCATTTTCACATTGGAAGCATAGTTAAGGAAGTCATCCATGTTGTGTCAGTCTAGGGAAGAGGGCTGTGCTCCTTCAGCAGATGGAGAGTCGATATGAGCAACAGAAGAGCAAGAGGAGGCAGCAGGTGAAGCTGTCACAAGCGGCACATGAGAGAAATGCCCAACTCCTCCAGGTATGAATCTACCAAGTGCCTCTCAGACCTGCTGCTAGGTTCTCTACTTGAATGTACACGTTCAGTGCATGGCTTTTGATGTGCATGTTGATGAGGCTGGTATAGGCTTTGAAGGCTATGTGAAATGGAATAGCTGAATTTGTGATAGGCTGATCCTTTCTCCAACGACAGGACTTGCAGAAAATTGAGAATCGTCTCAGAACAAGAGAACTCCCACACCCTGACATCCTCAGTTTGGAGGTAAGGGATCTCTAATAAGTAACAACAAATTAACAATACATGCCGTCTCTCTGAAGATTCCCTAATTTTCAATGGGAGCTATTTTGAGTTGTGTTGCAGCCTGACCCTACTGTACCTGATAATCAAGTACAGTCAGGGGTCACAGATTGTTGGTGACACAGGCCGCTGTACTGTTCTAGACTCGTTACTGGGCATCAGTTGAGGAGAAGATCCCAGAATGGGAGCGCTTCCTCCTGGGTAAGGGCCCACATCCTAGCAGTGACCCTAGCAGAACACCGAAACAACGGAAACAGAAAACCACACCCAGAGACCATGCCCCCACACAAGATGGGGCTCTGCCTCCTCGTCCTATACTGAAACATGACAAATGACTTGAAGTGGACAATCTGTTTTGGCTTTTGACTTCATCTTATGTGATCAAGCAAGGAGAAACTAAAATCAGTCGACAGTTACACTAGTGTCATATGGGCTGTTTTCCTATGAGAAGAACAGTATTCTTAGCACCAACTGTATTGAGTAGGCATCATGTTGATTTACATATGTTTACACTGCAGCTCCTTTTTGTGCTCAGCCATTTTGATGTCTCAGGGTGAAGCTCAGATTTAGCCTATTTAGCCACAGTCTACATAATTGCTCCTCTTGATTGCAATGTTTACAAGCAAGGCTCACACTTTCAGTGTGAGGATATTGTCTGTAGCAATTTATGGGAATCCCATCCCATCAGAATTTTATTTGAAACAAGAATATGGTGTCTTTGAATTCATGGCTCATATCTGGCCACTAGGGGGAGGTAGCACCATAGATTTGGATAACAAAGGCACATTCCTTCAGTTAGTTAGCCTCAGGTCATTCACTTCACCATCTGTCACTCATCAATGATTTAATCAAAATTGCTCTTATTTATTTGCATATATTGTCTGTATACTAGCTATGTTCTTTTCTTATTTATACAGTAAAGCACTTTTTTTTGCTCAAACATACTGTGCAATATCTTTTCTTTCTTTTTTTTACAATCAATGCTAAAGGTATATTATATATTATGGTAAACCTCAAGCCATTCATCATTCAATTACCGTCCCCATTCTTGTTTAAGTTTAAGCAATGTGCATATATTTAACCAATAAACAGTTTCTTATTATTCACCTAATTCTTCATTGATTTATTCCGTTCACTGCAACCTTACTTTTTTCTAATAAATCATTATATTTATAGTTTAGCTTATTAGTCCGTTAAAAAGCATGAGCTGACGCACACTTAACTTTGTAGAGTTGACTAACAGAGAATAAACTACAAAAATAAAATGTTGCACACTCTATATATACACCCAACAATTTAATACATGTATCCATAAAATTATTGGGAGCATATTAAGAATTTAGCTCATTAGCGTATAACTATTTTAAACTTTTTTTTAAATGAACCAATCCAGCACCCCCCACACTTCATCATACACTACCTTTAGAAAGTTTTCACAACCCTTGACTTTTTCCACATTTTGTGTTACAGCCTGAATTTAAAATGGATTAAATTGAGATTTTGTGTCACTGGTTTACACACAATACGCCATAATGTCAAAGTGGAATTATGTTTTTAGAAATGTGTACAAATTTAATACAAAATGAAAAGCTGAAATGTCTTGAGTCAATAAGTATTCACCAACTTTGTCATGGCAAGCCTAAATAAGTTCAGGAGTAAAAATGTACTTAACAAGTCATCTAATAAGTTGCATGGACTTACTGTGTGCAATAATAGTGTTTAACATGATTTTTGAATGACTACCTCATCTCTGTACCCCCACACACGCAATTATCTGTAAGGTCCCTTAGTCGAGCAGTACGTTTCAATCACTGATTCAACCACAAAGACCAGGGAGGTTTTTCAATGTCTCGCAAAGAAGGGCACCTATTGGTAGATGGGTAAAAATAAAATAAAAAAGCAGACATTGAATATCCCTTTGAGCGTGGTGAAGTTATTAATTACACTTTGGATGGTGTATCAGTACACCCAGCCACTACAAAGATATAGGCGTCCTTCCTAACTCCATTGCCGGAGAGGAAGGAAACTGCTCAGGGATTTCACCATGAGGACAATCATGTTATGGGTATGCTTGTCATCAGCAAGGACTAGGGAGTTGTTTAGGATAAAAAGAAACGTAATAGAGCTATACACAGGCAAAATCCTAGAAGAAAACCTGGTTGTCTGCTTTCCAACAGACACTGGGAGACAAATCCACCTTTCAGCAGGACAATAACCTAAAACACAAGGCCAAATATACATCTGGAGTTGCTTACCAAGATGACATTGAATGTTCCTGAGTGGCATAGATATAGTTTTGAATTAAATCGGCATGAAAATCTATGGCAAGACCTGAAAATAGCTGTCTAGCAATGAACAACCAACTTGACAGAGCTTGAAGAATTTTAAAAGGAATAATGTGCAAATATTGTACAATCCCGGTGTGCAAAGCTCCTTAGAGACTTACCCAGAAAGATCCACATCTGTAATCGCTGCCAAAGGTGATTCTAACATGTATTCACTCAGTGGTGTGAATAGTTGTGTAAATTAGATATTTCTGTATTTCATTTTCAATAATTTTGCTAAAATTTCCAAAATCATGTTTTCACTTAGTCATTATGGGGTATTGGGAATTCTGGCTGTAACACAACAAAATGTGGACTGTCAAGGGGTATGAATAATTTCTGAAGGCACTGTATGTTGTGCATTAGGGGGTTGAATATATTAGCCTGAGCCATTGAGCTGTTCTCTGGAATGTCTCTAAACCATTTATATAGTCATTGAAGAGTCCTCTTTATATTTGAGCTACAATGTGATTGTGCTGTCTTTATTAAACAGAGCCTCCAGAAGGACCTTCTGTGTCTGCGATAATTGCTTTTTTTTATTGTACCTTTTATTCAAGGGTAGCCTGAGGTCAGCCAGTTACCATATGTTCATAATACTCCATAGAAATGTGTGTAAAATGACCCATTCATTTCTGCAGGTCCATTAGGCTTGCATAAACTTCTGTGGTTCTCAAGACAGGTTTTTTTGGGGGGAGTCTGTTTGTTAGGTAGTTGGTATCACTTTGATCAGAAAGCGTTATTGCTAGTAAAGTTAGAATGCCTGTCTGTGTTTTCTTGTGTTATTTTACCATTATACAGTAGACCATATTCAGTATGACAAATTGTCCCATTTATTGGGTTACAAATTGGTCAAAATGTTAGATTGTTTACACCAACATAATCGAGAGTTCTGTTCAGATATTTTCAGCTAAGACACAGGCCGTAGTGACAGTGTTAAGGAGCTGCTGTGTGGAGAAGGTACACGGGACAAAATGTGAGCTCTGATGAAGGTGGACGTCTTGCTGTTAAACAGGACGCAAAAACACAGCGAGCCTTTCCACCTGCTTTCTGACTGTCAAAGCAGCACAAACCACCCCTCTGCCCTCCCTCCTCCACCTCCCTCGTTCTTCCTTCTCTCCTTCCCTCTCTGTGGCAGAGATGGCATCCCTGATTCAGCCTAATTGCGATGATGAAACCTGCACTGGCTTGACGCGGAGTGGCGGCTTGACAAACGCAATCATCCGGATGGCCTTGGTTGAAGTGGCCATGGTTGGCAGCTGCCCTGACTCCTCAGATGGGACCCGCTCCTGCCCCCGAGGTCAGGCAGGCACCAATTGCCATGGAGGGGGGCTAATGGGGGATGGTGATGGTGGGAGGGGTGGTTGTGGGTGAAGATTTGAGGAGGGTGAATGAGGGCAGGGGAACAGGCAGCAAATTATCTAAAAGGGTTTTGAAGAGCACGATCTGGAGCCCTTCCAAATGACTAGATTCGCATTATGTATTCTAATGGTGAAGGCCCTGAGGTGGATTAGCTACGGACACCACAGTCCCGTCACGCCCCCGGCTGGCAGACCAGGCCCCTGTTACCAGGTCCTGCCAGCCAGTCCCAGCCCTGACAACCCTCCCTGAGTCCCCTGACCCCCATTACCCCATAGACACCTGGGTTAAAGCCAACCTCTCAAATTCAGCAGCAGGATTATCAGCTGACAGAGGAGGCTAGGAGGTGACCCCCTCCATCTCTAATAGCATATGCATTTGAAACCGTATGATTACATTATTTGGGGTGTCTATTGAGAGCATGCTGAGAGGCTCCTGAGAAGCACAATAACTGGTTAGCTGTCGACTTCAATTGATTGGATAATGGATGATTGCATGTTGTATTTTATTGAATAATGTGTAGTGTAGTGAGCACTGCAAAACAGAACTAAGATTTTGGCATCATTTGGTTTTGTTTTTCTATTCTTTTATAACATTTTGTTATTATGTGATAGAAGTCCAAACACACATCACATTTTTTGTAGTACACTTTCTTTTTAAATCGACCTACAGTATTTGAAAATAAACCAATGTTAAAATGCTGTTTCTCAAAATAACATGGGGGCTCCATACTGTACAATGTACTCCCGTATTATTCCTTATCACTCCTTTGATCATGTCATGTCAACTCTGGCTAAGTGCATGTCCTGCCAGGCAGGCCTGTGCCTACTGTATCAGCTAAGAGAGGAGTTGACTGTGTGTTGTTCATGTTGTGGTGGATTAAAGAGAAGTCTACATGTGGCACACTAAAAGGAAGTAACACTGACCTTAAGGGAACGCCACACTGTTCAGTATTGACTGGCCAATCTTAAGTATAGTGTTTCCTCCTAAATGGACCAGAGGTTTTTTGTGTCAACATAATCATATACCTCACTGCACTTCACTGTCTCTCTGTACTCCTTACAAAGAAAGCTTTCGGCACATACTTTTTCAATTGTTGTGCACTTAAACACAAATGTCTTTCATATACTGGAGCTTGTCTGGGATTTTTTGATTATTCTTAGACTATTGCTGCTGTACTGCTGGGAACTCCTGCAGTGTTTTTTCTCCTTTTCAAATGCATACTTACATACTTACATTGTGCTTAATGTTTTCAGCTCTTTTTCCACAAGCCTACCGGTGAGGTAAGGGAAGGTATAACATATAGTTTTATTTGAGTTGAGTGTGTATGACTGCAAGAATATGTCTCTGTTAGTGTGTGAGAGAGTGGATTTTGTTGTTTTTTCCTTTTCAACATTGATACTATGGAGGAAAGAATGCATTCACAGTATGTCCTGAACAACATGTTGGATGTACAGAATATGTATTTTTTATCACATCTTCTATCGTATGAAAAATAATTACATTTTAATTGCTTGGATCAATCTCCATTGTGTTAATGGAAGTCACAAAGTTAATTAGTTTTACTTGTGTTCAGTCCTCTATCCTCTTACCAGTGCCTAACAACTGGTGAGAATGCTCATCCTAATTTGACACAACTTGTAGGATCTCATTATAAGGGGCCTTATTTGTGTGAACGAACGCCGTGGTTCTGGAGTAGTACGGTCATTAGCCCTTGTGGGTAAGCACAGCAGTAGTGGACATTTCTCAGCAGGGCCAGCCCAGGTCAAAGGGATTAGCACCGGACATCCCAGAATTAGCGATCCTGACCAACAATGAGACTGATTTAATTCCACAAAAATAGAGCTCAGTCTCTGCAGGGTGTGATGGAGAACATTACTCATTTTATTATTCACTTATTTATCTAGTTATAGAAATGTGTTGATATAAAGTTGTATGCTTGCCTATTAATTTGGTATTGTTTATCTATTTAATTGTTTTTGACAGTGGCCAACATTAGTTTTTACTCATGACTCCTCATGGACACCAATCTCATTGCTGTCAGTGCACGTCAGAACAGTGAGAGGCTGAGGCTGGAAATGTGGAGCAGATTGTTTTGGGGTCAGGGTTCTCTAATCCTCCCAGAGACAGAGGTGAAAGTAGTGGGCAAAGGGACAGAGTCCCCTTCAGCTCCTTGGCCCTGGGCTCTGAGGGTGGGCGGACGGACTGGTCCTGGGTGGAGGTCAATCTCTGGAGACTGACAGACAGTGATGTGATTCCAGTAGGGCAGAGCTGGCACATGGCTCCTACGAGCCCAGCACCCATAGGCCTCTAAGCCACAAAGCACCTTCTACCACCCGTGTCCTTGACGAGCCAAGAAAGGCAGTGTGTGTGTGCGCGTGTATGTACATTTACATTGTGTAAAGGTATAGAAGGATTTTAATTAGATTTGGTGGGGAAAGTGTTGACTAGTTTTATCAAGGAATTTTACTTGTATTTAATGGATAGCATGATTGCAGTGTAGGCCTACACAATGCACACTCCAATTTGCTGGTGTAATATGCTAGGCTACTGCACCCAAAAAATATATTTAGAAAATCCAAGATCCTAAGGAGGTGTTTGAAACCAAATGTGGATTACATATTTGTTATGTTTTTGTATTGAAATGTTATTTATTTTTTACAATAAACTGTCTTTATAATATTCAATAGCTTTCGTTGTGTCATATATACACATGCATGTTCCAATCCTATCATTTTCCAGTGTCGAGTACCCACTGCATATTTTGAGCAGCTACAACAATATTATTGCTGACTGCCCTTTTGGACATTATTAAAAAGTTTCCAGAACACCATGTAGTTGGCTGGCTGATTCCATATTTTCAACACCATTGTCCAGGAATGCGCCTTGTGAGTTCTTTGTGCCAAGAGCCAACGCTTCTTCTAGCTAGGGGCGCAACCAGCCTGTGCGCTCCTCCAGCAGCGAAATAAATTGCTTTCCAAAATGATGGTAAGGGTTGATTTAATTAGAATTTAATGTGGGCTAAACGGGGGAAACTGATGTAGTTAACATTTGGTGGACTTAATTGGTCCTTTTATCTCCTCTCAGCCCTTAAAAACGCCGAAACTACTCCCGTTAATCTCCCAATCAATTGAATTGGTCAAACAAAAGTCTTGCTCTACTTTTCTTCCTGTCTCAGCCGAGCCTTTTGTTACTTGTAAATGCCTCAATTTTGGGTGATCCTGATCGTGTAGATGTACTCTATTGTTGACAGTTGATTAATGCGCTCTTGTGTTGATAATCTCTTTCGCTGTCTTACATGTGCACGCAGTAATGAGCTCCGTTGTCAATTAACGTGTTTCTAGAAGCGAAGCTGGTTGCTCAGATGTTTGAGAGGTATGTGCAGAGAAAAGGGCAACGCTGCTGCCTTTAGGTTGTTTACTCCAGTCCCCAGCACTCTTTTCTCCGGCTTTGGACAAGACGGACACTAGTGCATAGCCCTGACGCTTTTCTACACACAAACATTTATTTTGAGAAACTCACACCATGCGCATTTCCCCATCTATAGACTATTCCCTGACAAAGATGGATGAATGGATACTGAAATTCAATGTAGGCTGAGTTGTAAAGATTATTTATACAAAACACAAACCAAACCCGTTATAAGACGTAAAAACAAGTACCATTGGCAACACTTTACATACTGTGTGAACTGTGATAATTATTCGGCCCGTCAACCCAATATGGTTGTAGGTGTGGACATGTTCCAGATTGTCAGTGCGAGGGGATACCAACTTGATAGCGTTGCCTATTGTTTAATTGGGCATAACTGACCCCGTGATATTCTAGCTATGTTTGTGTTGGAATTTCATTATGATATTTTTCTGCATATGCCAACCCCCTACCCGCAACTCATTGACTGTAGTCAATTAAAGTGTATTATTTGATGATGCTTTGGAATGTTTGTATAGAACAATTGCCTATAGTCTATCCTACGTAGGCTACGAATTAAAATATGAGAATAATTAGGCCTAACGAAAGTACATTTGAGAATTGTTTTATTCTTCTCATAGCACAATTAAAGCCTACACTTAATAACATTTATGACGCAATGTGACGTGGCTTTCTTGAATTTCTATTGAAAACTCGGTAGCCTAAACTGGAATTGCGCACAATCTGAGTCTGGCACTACACATGAGTGTTCAAATTACGCACAATGTTCAACGCCAACAAATAGGAGTAGGGTGTGAAATATCAAAATATATGCCTAGAGCCTATATGTTGAACAATAATGTCAGCCTTTAGCTGATGTGACAATTTTTTTTTTTTTTTACTGACAATAAAACAATAATGGTTTTGGAAAAAACACACTAGTTGGTATCTTCTGGTCTTTTAAGCAGCTTGTGTGGGACCAGGGGGGACCAGAGGTGAACAGCCCATTCAACTGGTTATATTAGCCTTCTAACCCGTCCCTGGGCATGGTGTATAATTACTAACCGTTCTAATTGGTAGACCGAGATTTGTGAGCACGCGCCCGTCTCTCGTCAGAATTTCTGTTAGCGCACAAGGATAATATTGTTCCAGGAGCCGTGTGCAGAATACGTTATCCTTTATTAAAGCTGGACAGAGGTGGATGATATGGCCCAAGTGCTCTATTATTCATATTCTGATGAACACGTCTTGATGCGGTGAAGCCTCCCCTCGAGGGCGTTTAGCTGATTAATGTAATTCGCATTCAAGAGTGCAGTTTATATCAGATCATTACATTTTAGTCATTTAGCAGACGCTCTTATACAGAGCGACTTACAGTTAGTGAGTGCATACATTTTTCACACTGGCCCCCCGTGGAAATCGAACCCACAACCCTGACGTTGCAAGCGCCATGCTCTACCAACTGAGCTACAGGAGGCCTTTACACGGAAGTCAAGTGTAGCATCATCAGACTTGTCTCTTTGTCTGGCAAAAAGTGCTTAAACTGAATTTATAGCCACCAATTTAAAGTGGAGGTTTATGATTTACATTTTTACATTTTAGTCATTTAGCAGACGCTCTTATCCAGAGCGACTTACAGTTAGAGAGTGCATACATTTTCAATGATGCTGCACAGGCCTAACAGTTACTTCTCTCAACCAAGTAACAGGAGCCATGTATTATTGCCGTATAAACCCAGACTAGCCTACACACTGGTGCTAGTAAAACAGCTGCTTGCAAAGCTTTTTTTGTGAAAAAGCAAACATCTGGATATTTGAGAGGATGAAATTGCCTATAGGCCTATCAGACGGATCACTGTCTTCGCAACTGGTTGGTTTGCATAGGCTACGTATAGCTTGATTTGGAAGAAGGCTGAAACGTTGGCCTATTGCAATATGATATGAGCCAAGCGTTATGAAATATCAATACAATTCTGTTCTGATATGTTATAGGCCTTTTCAAATAATTGAATGTAAACGTTTTCGATAACATTTTATTTAGGATACACTTTTTATTTCCTATTAATAAATGGCAACAGATGAAATTGTTAAACATTTAATTTTATGCATAAGTTATGTTGATGTATAAAACGTTTTATCCACATGTAGGTTACAATTTAGTTGTATGTAGCCTGCATAGTAATGTATAAAAATGCGCCCACGGTAAAATACTTTTAAATTACATTTTATTTTAATATTATTTACAATTCGATTTTCACACGTTATGCAATAGAAAGAAAAAACACGTCCTCCTGAATTTACCCATGGGTGGAGCAAATAGTAATTTCCTTCGTAAATGTTTATAACATGAATTCATTCACGGTCAGAATTTACTGCACTGCTGCAACAATACAAAGTTCCCATCCTCATTATTATAATTTTGAAATCGAATAACAACCTAAAACACAAATTGCCTTCCATCAGTCTATCAAGTCGTCACAATGTTTTATTTGTATGCTTTATAGTTTCCCTTCTTTTAACAATTTTATTTGATGTTTTCATCACTCACTGAAAACTGGAGAAAAAAATGCATTGAGAAATGTGCACTGGCGAGGCTTAATAAACTGTCCATTTAAGTCAGCTTTGGGGTCCCCTGGAAGAATCGGTCGCCACAGATATAGGCCTACATGAGTTATTGTCGTGCAACTTCCTTATGTGTTTTTTCAGGTCAAAGTTTCTGCAGAAGCCTTTCCCGCAGGTTCCGCACGTGAAGGGCTTTTTGTCGTTGTGCGTGTGCATGTGAAAGGTTAGGTTGTAGACCTGATGGAAGGCCTTGTTACAGATGGAACACTTGTACTGTTTCTCTCCACTGTGCGTCAACTTGTGGTTCTTGTAATTTCCTGAAATTGGGAAATGAAATTAATAAAAATGAACATCGCGAATAAAGTGAACAGCATACACTAAATGGAACACAAATTTAGCTGCTTTCTTCTCCTCAAGGTCAACTGGTCACCATTAAGTTACTCTCCACAAAGGCGCTCCATTCTACAGCCTTCATTAATTAGCGCTTTGCATGTTGAAGTCAATAAATTGTCAAACTTTGTCAAAGTCAAACGTAACAGCAACTGAAAACGGTCAGATTATAAACCAGAGAAAGTTCTGTCTCTTGACCCATGGCGAATTTAAGAGTCTTGTGTGGAGAGTTAGTTAGTGTAAAGTGACATGACCTATTTAGATTGATGCTTCAACATCATCAGAGGGCAGCACGGGTATCAATTTTTACCAATAATATGGATAGGCCTCTAAATAATAGGAATTGTGTGCCTTTGCTGTTACTTTTGGATGTAATCTAGGCTACATTATCATTAGGTTATAACTGGGATATATCATTACCACCATCATATAGCCTAGTTATTGTCATAAAAGTGTGATTTTTAATTAATATTTGTCTGGGATATTAATTTCATAAATGTATAACGCAGGCTGAAAATAATATGATCTGTATTATTTTATTATGATGCTCTGGTGTTATATTATTCTAAAAACATATAGCCTAAGACAAATGAAAACCTATAATGCGTGTTTTTGTAAATATAGCCTACCATTCAGGATATCCTGAATATTTTGACCAGGGTTTAAATGGTAATAATTACCTTTCTGATGAAATCCTTTCCCACAGAATTCGCAGACGAAAGGTTTGTACCCGGCATGGATCCGTATGTGAGTGTTCAGCGTCGAACTTCTGTTGAACGCCTTGCCACACTGATTGCATTTATGAGGCTTTTCCTGATAAAGAAATACAATATATATATATGATTATTATTTGTAAGCAATCCTCGAAGGAGTTTATAGTATAGTCATATATAACTAATATAGTTATTATCGAGTGAAATATGATATGTTTCACCTGTGTGTGGATTATTTTGTGTCTGCACAATGTGCTGGCCTGACGGAATCCTTTCCCGCACACTTTACACACAAACGGCCTCGCGCCTGTGTGCACTGGCATGTGTCGTGTCAAATTATAATGAGCATTGAACACCTGCAGAAGAAAACAAACAATCTCGTTTTCACTTTTCTTGTATTTCATTTGTGAGATGTTTCGATAATTGAAATAAACATTTCAGCTTCAATTTAATTTCCATATAAATAGGGTATGCCTATTCTAATCTATTGCACAAAACATTTACAATAACTGATACTGCGTTATTGTCTATAGGTCTATATGTTTATTATTTTTTTAAGGAAATGTAAGTGATTTGCAAAGCAAATAATAAGCAAACAAAACGAACAATAACAATTGCATCGTTATTATTTTATACCATTCGTTTTACTGAATTAAATCCTTTACCTTTCCACACACTTCGCATGTGAAGTTTTTGGGTTTCCCGTCCGTGGAGCTGTTGTTGAGCTTGCTGTGCGCTTTCACTCCATTTTTCTCCGAGGTCAGGCTATTGTTCTCCTTCACTATCTGGTCGAGCTGGCCAGGGAGATGCTCCTTGTGTGGGTACTGAGGTGTCGGAAACTTTTCGGCCGAAGCGCTGGCGAGTTTGGCATTCTCCAGCAGTAGCAGTTTCTGGTGCGCACTGAGAGAAGCTTGGGCTTGTGAGTTGGCCAGGGCTGAGGAAAACAAGTGTCCGCTTAGCAGCTCAGACTGGTGATAAGCAGAGTCCAGGTAGTTAAAATAATAAAGAGAGCCGTTGGTGGGCATCGCCACTGCCTGGTGGATGACTTGGGGTTTTATCACCCTCCCCGGTAGTAAAGAGTGCTTCAACCCCGAGTCAATTTTGTCACACATCCCGCAGTTGGCTTTGCACATCCCCGCAGAAGTGCATAGTGTTCCTCTGAAATTAGCTTTCCAAAATTCGGAGTAGTTCATCAGCGCCTTGGCTTGTAAATCGTAGCTAAAAGGTTGCAGGGGGATCATGCACGGTATAGGTGAGCAGAGACCCAGCATCTTTATTCCCTCTGAAGACTCCACTACTCGCCGCTCATCCAAACGGCCTTTTGGTTCAGAGTTCTTGGACATGATCCGTTCAATGGAGAAGGCCAGCGCCTTTGGGGCGGCGGACACTCCGTTCCTACCGCCATCGAGTCGTGGGCAAGACATCACCGTTCCCAAAGGGAGAGAACTTGACATTTTGTGTACCGAACTTGGTGTGAGCAGCAGCCGACCAGCCCTCCTGTCCTCGCCTCCTGAATTCCAGGAAAAAGACCGGTCCCACATCAGTTTAATAAGGACCTTGGTATTACAATCTCACCTATTTGCATTCAAATGGGAATCCCTGGAACAATAGCGTCCAGGGGTACCAGATTAATGCTCATTAGTACACACAAAATTAACAGGACATTACAGAGCTCGTTAGGGAAAAGAAAAAGACAAAAAGCAGTGAGTTAATTCCTATTCAACACCTCTGAGAATCTGATAGCAAACTTAGCGTCAGAGTCAATGTTGAAGTTTACCTTTTTGTAAAGCGACGACAGATGTATTCGGAGATAGCAGCGTGACTGCTCTGTCACATTTTGGAAGCGGACGTCTTCATCAGCGCGAGATCACTGTCTCTTGCATTTAGCTACATCACATGGACTAGCTCATATCAGGGTGACAAGGAAACGCCATCACCAGCCCTGCCTCTTCTCCCGCCGCCCACTTATATACTGCCATGGGGGTGGTATGCATGACAGTTATTACAGATTATTATTTATGTCTCCATCCTCAAATACTCTGCTCATACCACCAGCCATTCTCTAATCGAATAACTATGATTTAGTCTATTTCTTTCTCGAAAAAAAAAAGAAAAAGATGAGGGCCATTTGATCATGTTAATTTGAACAATGTGTTATTAGGCTATTATTATTATTGTTGTTGGTATTATTTGTTTGTTGTTGATTGTTGCTGACAACACTATCAATTACTGTTTTTAGGAAATAGGCCTAGTATTCTAAAAAAAAAAATGATTTAATTCAGGCTGCCATGTTTTGAATTGGAATATCGGTAAATATTAGGCTAATTAGTTAATAAGATCATAAAACTCATTTTCTGATTGTATGCTTCTAACTGCTAAAATTCACAATTTATTAGGCCTTCAGAGGTTGTTTAACTTGATTAACAATAATTATTTTTTGTCCTCTGGTTTAACCAGACTACATTTTAATTGTGAGTTGCTAATCCTTGGAGATGGAATAGTTTTTCCATGCTGGTTTATTACTATTTGAATAATTGAGAAGGTCCAATTTCCACCTGTTTAAAGTGCAGATCGCAAGAGCAGAACCTCCCTCGGATCCTATTAAACGTTTTTCCTCCACCTATTCAGAAGAACCAATTTTCCAGAGCGATTCAGAACTCAGCTCAGCCCCGAAAAAAATAGCTCTTTCAGTTTTAGCTACTAAAGCACTGCGTGGAACCTGGTTTTGTGTTTTTCTTAAATAAAAGGACGGATTAAGGGGGAAGAAAAGACTTAGCCTGGCCAGAGGTAGACCTTTAAATAAAAAGAGCTCTTTTTAAACCAGCATAAAAAGTTTGCTGGAATCCAGAGTTTTGTGTGCTTGTTACAATGACCAGTTGCCCTCTCCTCTTTTTTCATAAGGACCAGCTTAAATTAATTTGTTTGCAGACGATTTCACCTGAGACGCACAACAAATGACTACAAAAATAGATTCCAAAATAACTTTGCAAGTTCACACCCACAAACGCGCATTATGATTTTCTTTATGCCTATTATTATTATTGGTTTGACAACGCATTGTTGAAGTTTATTTTGTCGACCATGCCATTCTAAAGTTTTCTCCCCTTAATATCGAGTGTGGATAAGTTAATTGTCATGTCCTTGAGATAGGCTAATAATAGGCTACTCAAGGTCAGGACATAGTCTTTCTTGGGTGAATATGGAAAATGTGAACTGAGATAAACTGCTTTTATTTCGACTTTATTTCATAGTTTAAACTAAAGGACAAACACTTGTTCAGGATACTGACTTCCGTTCGTTTCTCTGCTCTTTTTGTACATGATTGATAAACATGTAGAAAATATACGAAAATAAGCCATACATTTTCACAACAGTCTTTACTGATGACAAAAAGGTGTGTAGTCCTACGTAACCAAGACCTGAATATGTAGGCCAATTATGCTACATCTTAAATCCCGTTACACACCTGCAGCTTTAGCGCAGAAGGGTTTAAACGAGTCCCACTAATTCTACTCATATGTAAATGATGTAACTGTAATTTGAGTTTATTCAGGCCCATTACCGGCTCGTCCACACAATAAACATTTATCCTATTGCTGTAACCTCGGCCCACTACTCGGCATTAACACGTTCAGCAATTAGCTCGGGCATCGACTCAGGGGACTAGCTCTTGTCTCTTCTTTCCAAAGCAGGCACGCAAACATGTAGCCTACACAATGCAGCTGGCCGGGACGCTGAATTTTCATGACAAATTTGTTTGTTTATTGTGTCCCAATCTATTACCGTGATACGCTAGACCTATACTATATTTGGTAGTAAACGGTGGACTTGTTGTACTATCATGGTTTTGACAGAAGCTGCATGTTTTCCTCGCAAAACTGAAGAAAGTAAAACCTAGTCTATTATAATTCAATGTACAGTATGTAATGTATATATTTTTTAAATCAATAACTGTAAAGTTTATCACGGATATAGTCTACTCATATTCAAAGTAGACAGCCTATTAGTTCACAATTATACGCATAATGCAATATTAAAAAGGTAAGGTGGTGGTAAAATGACAACAATAATAAAACACCTTTGCCAAGCTCATGATGCCAAATGTATGATGACATCTGCTAGCTGTTTGGCATTCAGGTCCATTCCAAACCTAATTCAATTATACTGTACATCATAAACTCTTATCTCAAACCATGCTTTGATTTTGAAAATGAAGCAAAAAGTAGTAAACAACATTCAGAATCGCTGTCAAACCTATTGACTTATTTTCTAAATGTATATTTTCTCTTCAGTTTAAACACACGCAGAAACTTACAGACATTCACTCTTCTTTGTATTAGTTTAAGTGACAGACAGTGGAGGGAAAGCGTTGAAAACGCCTTGGTGCTGTTGACTCTGCAGGAAGTCAAGTAGAGAAGTTTCCAGAGCGACCTGCCACTGAGAGTTGGCCCTGATGCCACAAGTGACTAGAGAGAACATGTCTCTTATTGAATCCTATAGGATTTGTGCCATCTCTATCAGAATGTTATTGGAAACCTATTGGACCATTTCCCCCCCCTATTGGATCCTTTAGGTTTTTGACAAGTATTGGATGATATTCTCACCCCAATCAGAATCTTATTATAACTTTTTTTCTTAATTTAACCCATTAAATTATAGTTTGTTGTCATTCATTCCAGTACAATAAAACAACATTAATTACATTTTCTTTGATCGGAAACAACAGTTCTATGTTAATTTCGATTTTATTCACCACCACAATATGACATTGATTAAAGGCTGCCAGTTCATTTGCATTATGACCACCAGTAGTGCACCTTTTTTTCAACAAAACAGGAGTTATTTTATTTTATTCTTATTCATGCAACTTCTTGTCGTTGAATTAGATCTTACAACATGACATAGTATACTATACTGAATCAGTGGAGGATCCTCAGAGGAGGAAGGGGAGGACCATCCTCCTCAGTGAAAAATATACACAAAAGTAATAATAATTGTAAAACATTAAAAAAGTTATCCTTTTTAGATAAAACTATACAAAATATATTCACGTCACAAAATAATTGATTAAAACACTCTGTTTTGCAATGAAGGTCTACAGTAGCCTCAACAGCACTCTGTAGAGTAGCACCATGGTGTAGCCGGATGACAGCTAGCTTCTGTCCTCCTCTGGGTACATTGACTTCACTACATAACCTAGGACACTCATGTTTCTCAACCCCTTCCATAGACTTACACAATAATTATGACAACTTCTGGAGGATGTCCTCCAACCTATCAGAGCTCTTGCAGCGTGAACTGACATGTTGTCCACCCAATCAAAGGATCAGATCATTAATCTAGTACTGATAGCATAAGCTACAGCTAGCTAGCACTGCAGTGTATAAAATGTGGTGCGTAGTTGACTCAAAGAGAGAGAAAGACAATAGTTTAACAGTTTTGAACAAATTAAATTCTTCAAACATTTCGTCATTTTTTTCACTTTCAGTTTAATTACTTAGCTAGCAAATGCAGCTAGCTAGTTTACCCTACTCAAACACCCTGCTCAAACAGAGGGATGCTATGTTAGCTAGCTGGTTATGACTATCCAACACAACACTGGTACTCTTCCAAGTCAAGGTAAGCTTTTGGTGTTACAAATGTACTGCCACCGGAACCCGCCGGTGTAACTGCTAAACTGCTTACTGACTATACACTGTAACATTACTGCATGATTGTAACGGGTTTATTAACGTGTTAGTTCAATTAGCTATGTTGACTATGACGTTACTTTATCTAATATGGTGACAACGATGTAGGCTGTGTGTAGCGGTTTTGATATGGTTTGGCTTGGAAAGGTTTTTTCGCCTGGTCACATACAGCTGATGTGTTGTGCATTGAAGTCCACAAACAAAGGGAAAAGGTGAGAGGAGAACAGCGCATAGATGCGAGAAGGAATACAACGTGGCAGCTATGAAAGTGAGCTGTGTTTACGCTTGATCAGGGGTGTATTCATTCCGCCGATTCTGTTGAAAAAAGTTTCTTAAACGGAAGCAAACGGAATGGAAGGGGATAAACATACCTGAATTTGTCCAATAGAAACTCTTGTTTGCAACTGTTGGACTAATGATTACACCCTAGATGACCTAGATGCAGGCAAGAGTGTGCAAGGTGGTATTGAATGTGCCACTGTCTGTCCATGTGTCACTGTCTGTCACCTCAAATGTTTCTCTCGACCTGTGTGCACCTACGTTGTAAACTTTCATTCATACACTAGGTTGTAGCAACCTCATGATGGGCATAGGGAAAATTAGAGTATCATTAGTAGACTAAACCTATCGATGTTACATTGAACTGGGTGAATGGAATATGAATGACAGTCATCCAATATGCTTTAATAGAAATAAGGCCATACTCATGAAAAAAAATCTGCCTCGACTGGCACCGACTGCCACTGTACTGTATACAATGTTACAATAACACAAGCTTTTGGCGGGTTTTCCCTTAGAATGCACTGCATTTATACATTGCTTACAGTTGAAGTCGGAAGTTTGCATACACTTAGGTTGGAGTCATTAAAAATAATTTTTCAACCACTCCACACATTTCTTGTTAACAAACTATAGTTTTGGCAAGTCGGTTAGGACATCTACTTTGTTTATGACACAAGTAATTTTTCCAACAATTGTTTACAGACAGATTATTTCACTTATAATTCACTGTATCACAATTCCAGTGGGTCAGAAGTTTACATACACTAAGTTGACTGTGCCTTTAAACAGCTTGGAAAATTCCAGAAAATGATGTCATGGCTTTAGAAGCTTCTGATAGGCTAATTGACATCATTTTAGTCAATTGGAGGTGTACCTGTGGATGTATTTCAAGGCCTACCTTCAGACTCAGTGCCTCTTTGCTTGACATCATGGGAAAATAAAAAGAAATCAGCCAAGACCTCAGAAAGAAAATTGTAGACCTCCAGAAGTCTGGTTCATCCTTGGGAGCAATTTCCAAATTCCTGAAGGTACCACGTTCATCTGTACAAACAATAGTACGGGGTGGCTTGCCAGCCGAAGAACATCATCCCAACCGTGAAGCACGGGGGTGGCAGCATCATGCTGTGGGGGTGCTTTGCTGCAGGAGGGACTGGTGCACTTCACAAAATAGATGGCATCATGAGGAAGGAACATTATGTGGATATATTAAAGCAACATCTCAAGACATCAGTCAGGAAGTTAAAGCTTGGTCGCAAATGGGTCTTCCAAATGGACAATGACCCCAAGCATACTTCCAAAGTTGTGGCAAAATGGCTTAAGGACAACAAAGTCAAGGTATTGGAGTGGCCATCCCAAAGCCCTGACCTTAATCCTATAGAGCATTTGTGGGCAGAAATGAAAAAGCGTGTGCGAGCAAGGCCTACAAACCTGACTGGCTGTTTTGGTGGGTACTATTTAATGAAGCTGCCAGTTGAGGACCTGTGAGGCGCCTGTTTCTCAAACTAGACACTCTAATGTATTTGTCGTCTTGCTCAGTTGTGCACCGGAGCCTCCCACTCCTCTTTCTATTCTGGTTAGAGCCAGTTTGTGCTGTTCTGTGAAGGGAGTAGTACACAGCATTGTACGAGATCTTCAGTTTCTTGGCAATTTCTCGCATGGAATAGCCTTCATTTCTCAGAACAAGAATAGACTGACGAGTTTCAGAAGAAAGTTATTTGTTTCTGGCCATGTAATCAAACCCACAATTGCTGATGCTCCAGTTACTCAACTAGTCTCAAGAAGGCCAGTTTTATTGCTTCTTTAATCAGCACAACAGTTTTCAGCTGTGCTAACATAATTGCAAAATGATTTTCTAATGATCAATTAGCCTTTTAAAATGATAAACTTGGATTAGCAAACACAACATGCCATTGGAACACAGGACTGATGGTTGCTGATAATGGGCATCGGTACGTCTATGTAGATATTCCATAAAAAATCTGACGTTTCCAGCTACAATAGCCATTTACAACATTAACAGTGTCTACACTGTATTTCTGATCAATTTGATGTTATTTTAATGGACAAAAAATTTGCTTTTCTTTCAAAAACAAGGACATTTCTAAGTAACCCCAAACTTTTGAATGGTAGTGTATAAAAAAACAACAATGAGGAGCCAATCACATACATGTTGAGCCTCTACCAGCGCCATACAGCTATAGTTTAGAGATTAGTGAATGTGTGATGGAGATTGCCTATACCGAAACTGCATTGAGGTCGCGTGTAGGCTACACATACAGTGCCTTGCAAAAGTATTCATCCCCCTTGGCGTTTTTCCTATTTTGTTGCATTACAACCTGTAATTTAAATATAATTTTATTTGGATTTAATGTAATGGACATACACAACATATTTCAAATTGGTGAAGTGAAATGAAAAAAATTACTTGTTTCAAAAAAGTGTAATAAATAAATAACAGAAAAGTGGTGCGTGCATATGTATTCACCCCCTTTGCTATGAAGTCTGTAAATAAGATTTGGTGCAACCAATTACCTTCAGAAGTCACATAATTAGTTAAATTAAGTCCACCTGTGTGCAATCTAAGTGTCACATGATCTGTCACATGATCTCAGTATATATACACCTGTTCTGAAAGGCCCCAGAGTCTGCAACACCACTAAGCAAAGGGCACCACCAAGCAATCGGCACCATGAAGACCAAAGAGCTCTCCAAACAGGTCAGGGACAAAGTTATGGAGAAGTACAGATCAGGGTTGGGTTATAAAAAATATCAGAAACTCTGAACATCCCACGGAGCAGCATTAAATCCATTATTAAAAAATGGAAAGAATATGGCACCACAACAAACCTGCCAAGAGAGGGCTGCCCACCAAAACTCACAGACCACGCAAGGAGGGCATTAATCAAAGAGGCAACAAAGAGATCAAAGATAACCCTGAAGGAGCTGCAAAGCTCCACAGCGGAGATTGGAGTATTTGTCCATAGGACCACTTTAAGCCATACACTCCACAGAGCTGGGCTTTACGGAAGAGTGGCCAGAAAAAAGCCATTGCTTAAAGAAAGAAATAAGTAAACACGTTTGGTGTTCAACAAAAGGCATGTGGGAGACTCCCCAAACATATGGAAGAAGGTACTCTGGTCAGATGAGACAAAAATTGAGCTTTTTGGCCATTAAGGAAAACGCTATGTCTGGTGCAAACCCAACACCTCTCATCACCCCGAGAACACCATCCCCACAGTGAAGCATGGGGGTGGCAGCATCATGCTGTGGGGATGTTTTTAATTGGCAGGGACTGGGAAACTGGTCAGAATTGAAGGAATGATGGATGGCGCTAAATACAGGGAAATTCTTGAGGGGAAACCTGTTTCAGTCTTCCAGAGATTTGAGACTGGGACAGAGGTTCACCTTCCAGCAGGACAATGATCCTAAGCATACTGCTAAAGCAACACTCAAGTGGTTTAAGGGGAAACATTTAAATGTCTTGGAATGGCCTAGTCAAAACCCAGACCTCAATCCAATTGAGAATCTTTGGTATGACTTAAAGATTGCTGTACACCAGCAGAACCCATCCAACTTGTAGGAGCTGGAGTAGTTTTGCCTTGAAGAATGGGCAAAAATCCCAGTGGCTAGATGTGCCAAGCTTATAGAGACATATCCCAAGAGACTTGCAGCTGTAATTGCTGCAAAAGGTGGCTCTACAAAGTATTGACTTTCGGGGGGGTGAATAGTTATGCACGCTCAAGTTTTCTGTTTTTTTGTCTTATTTCTTGTTTGTTTCACAAAAAAAATTATTTTGCATCTTCAAAGTGGTAGGCATGTTGTGTAAATCAAATGATACAAATCCCCCAAAATCCATTTTAATTCCAGGTTGTAAGGCAACAAAATAGGAAAAATGCTGTGGGTGGTGAATACTTTCGCAAGCCACTGTAGTAATTACATTTATTAGAAGCCATGCAAGTAGCCTATGAAGTCTATTGGAGACTTTATGTTGAGTAAATGATAGGCTGCTAGCGTTGTGATAACTGGTCTAATGTAGGCCATGAATGAAGCCAGATAGTTGATATGTCTGTTTCATGCAGCTTCCCACGTGCATATTTTGTATTTTTTGTAAAACTGTGGGATAGAAAACCTGCAGACATTCGGCCCTCCGTGGAATGAATTTGACACGTGGGTTAGGGTAGGATTTCAGCTGTAAGTGTAATGTTTTACCAATCTAGGGTTAGGGTTTCAGCTGTAAGTGCAATGAATTACCATTCTAGGGTTATGGTTAGGCTTAGGGTTGAGCTGGGATGTGGACATGAAGCTAGTGTTAGGATTGAGGATAAACCCTAAACCTGGACATGAGACATTTCCGGTTAGGTAAGATCCCAGATTGGTTAGCCTGAGCCCATCTCACCATTAGGCCTATGCTTACCAATCTTGACAAAATCATATATAGCATCAGGCAGTGTTATTTCAACACCACAACAAATGAGTCTGTCAATGGCTCAACACTGGCTGTAAATCTCCTGGTAGGCCTACCGACTGACTGGCAGTGGTCCTCACACTCTCCATTAGTGGTCGCACAGAGGATGACAACTTCTTAATGTGAGGGAATGGAATGGGAATGTGTGACCACAGGGAAGCGCTGGTGTTCAGAACTTTTCAGTGAACTTGTGCTCATCGCTTCATTAGGGCTATGTTTACAGATGTGTTACATCAGAGAATCTCAGGATCAGCATGTCACCTAACAGAATTTACTGTGGTCTCATGTGGTTATGACGTGTTTAATCTCAAAGGACTATTTAGATTTTGAGTATGATTTTGGGCCATGTCAAAGGGTCATAGGCTGGGATGGGCCACATTCTTTTGAACCACTGTTCAAGCTCATGCAAAGGAAAATGTAATCAGCATACCAGCCATCACTGTCTTGAGATTTCGTAAGTTAAGAAATAAAGTCTACAGACATTTTGAGACACAGAGATTTTTAAAGACATCTTAAGACTTTAGGAGATATATTTTCCCAGACATGTCTTAAGTTGTCTTCACAAATATGTCTTAAGACGCATCAAAGCATAGTTTATATCTGCTTTGCTGTTTTATATAAAAGTGCTCAGAGGAAAACGAAGAGTCTTGAGAAAACTTTGCTGTGGAAATGCCAACTAAGAGGAAAACATTGTCTGTCAAAGCAATGAAGTGTTCCTGTGCTATGGACTGCAGAAATTGCTTTTTTAATGTATTCCTGAGTGAGTCTTTTTGTCAGCCAGTGTTTGTGTCCTGAAGGCCTCCTGAGTTCCTCTAGCCTGTCAGATCTCCTGCCCCTCACCTGCCCCTCAACACCAACCACCATGCGCTCTGTCTGTTTGCCTCTCTTCACCTACAGAACACTAACACATACACACACACACGCACACACAGTCTATTTGTCGCACACACATTCAGGATGTCCTATACAAAATACATTTTTCTAGGCAGTCTTTTAGCACACATTTCTCTCCCCCCACCTTTTTAAATTGTCAATCTCTTTGAAACATTTGTCATTGGTGCCACTTTTACTCTCCTCCAACTCCCACCCCCCCATCCATCTATTTTTCTGACCCCTTATCCAAGTGCAGGAGGTTCTCCATACTGTTAGTAATGAATGGCCCATAGCTTTTCAAAGCACGGAGCAGCCTTGCCTTTGATGCTTAGAGCAGGGGAGTGAATGGCAGAGCAGGACAATGGTGAGGAGGCCTGAGAGAACAGAGCATGTATGGCCACCTGAGAGGCCTTGGTTTGCCCTGCTGGCTGCCGCCCACTCTGCACAGACCCCATGTGTCTGCCAAAATTAAAGTGATTGACAGCAGGTTGAAGGGAGAGTCCCCTCCGGGCCTGCTCTGAGTCCAGTAGAGCCATGCAGGCCCAGGATACCCAAGCCTGACTCAGGTCAGTCCGGGCCTCCCCAGGCCCATCACCAGCACAGAAGAGGACATCGGAGCAGCGTTGCATGAGGGATTTTCTGCATTAGCATTTTGGACTGTAGGCTAGATGGACAGGTGCATTGGAATGAGTTGAGGATTGGAATTTGATGCATTTTACTGAAGAACATTGAAGGTTGTCATTCAGGGCATCATTATGTATGTTTGACAGTAGGCTACTTATTCTTAGTACTAGCATTGTTTCCTTCTGTTTCTTCATCATCCTAATTCAAGAGTTTCTCTATACCACTTCTGACCATTGGAAGAACATTGTGAAATACTATTAAATGGAAAATACAATGTGTCTATTAAGGGGTTAAATCCTAACAAAGGTGGGATTGGCAGCCCCAGTTCCTGATTGTGATACTGTTGATTCCCAAATGGGCTTACTGTATGATCAGACAGCAAGGACATCTCTCTGTAATACACTGCCCTGATGTCTTGACTGAACATTGTGTGAGATTGCTTTAAACTGTAAGCTACTCTTTTCATGGAAAAAATATATAAAATTAATCAGTTGGGTTGTTTTCCCTTCTTAAGGCTGAGATAAGAAGGTTGTGGAGGGACAGGAAAACATAAGAGGCTTTGGCAGGGCCTTTATTAAACGGATCTGACATCTACCTGCTCTGTTTAATAACAGGCAATTCCAACACATCTGACACGCAAATCAACAAACAAAAATAGGCCCACCCTCCCTAAAAACACAAGCTGTTCTGAACAAACATTTGATTGCAGCAGCCTAGAAAATATATTTTTGTAGGAATATATAACACATTTCTTGCTTATAAGAAAGTGGGAAGATCAATCGATTTGGTAGTCCAAATGTTTTTATTAAGGTTGTTATCTTTCTAAAATGTCAATGTTCTTGTTGTTATTATCCTGTGATGTCGTGTCTGAGGGAGCCTGCTGGCTCTGATATGGGCGCCTCAACTGTCATCCCTGTCCCTGTTATTAGAGGACACCCCACTGTGCTCCAGTGTTGAGACTTGGGCCAGTTCTTGCTGTGATGGTCAATTGAGAATATTTGATTTTGATACCGTTATCATTTCAATGTCCTAACCTGATTGAAGCTTAAAAACCAAGCAGCGCAGATCGTGCCGGCATAAATCTCCAGGCCTATTAATACGTCTCGGTGTCCTCTCCCTCGCAAAATTGCTACATTGCGCCTGGATTTATGTACTGATTAAATGTATAATATCCCGAGGCCCCTCATATGTTAGATTTGATGTTGAGCTACAACGTTTTGGCCTTGGCTGTCAGTTATTCCTATATCATGGAGAAACAAAGCAAACGCTCGCACAATTAGGTCAGAAATTCAGTCCCAGGAAGAACATTACTGCGTAGGGCCTCTCTCGTTTGTCTGACTGTGCCCTGCGCCCCCCGACAAGAATGAGCTGGAGAAATAGTGTCTTGAGTTTAACCACAATGTCTCAGGGATGAGAAGTCTTTCATTTGCTCAATGCCACAGCTCTTCATTCATCAAATGATCCCCAAGCACTTGATATGAAAAGGAATCAGAGAGGACCATTCCGACCCGAGTTAAGCGCGTGTAAATGGAAGGTCATTCCCATTTTATGCACTTTTCTCTCTACGTGTATTCTGACCTTGAATTTAAGCATGAGAAAAGCATGTTATTCACCCACACTATTCGTTGGGGGTGGAGATCAAAGAAATTAAGGGGTGGCAGAGGTGTGTCCACAGATAAACCGTATTCTGTCCTTGACTTAATTCCAACATACTGTAATTCCACCATCTTTACGCGTGAGGAAACAATGACGATTCCAAATGGGAAAAGCATCTGCTTTCTTTTTTCCGATAGAAATAACAGCATTATCCATGCACTGTAATTTATAAATAGATAAAAGCTATTGATAAGAGCTAGTAATCCGTTTTGGAGAATGTGATTGTAAATACACATAGCAATTGTTTTAGGTGATTTTTCCTTATGATACATGGAGACTAATGTTAAACCAGTCATATGGAAGAAAACTGAAGCATATAAACATATCACCTTTTCCACAGTGAAGTTTATGAAATGCTGGCCTTATAACTTGGGATGACATGTGGAGACTAAGGCTATAGCCTGTAGCCATGCGCAAATGATAGTATAGCACCAAACCTACCAAGTTGATTTATGATTTCTAGAATGTTTTAATTACAGTGGGGAGAACAAGTATTTGATACACTGCCGATTTTGCAGGTTTTCTACTTACAAAGCATGTAGAGGTCTGTAATTGTTATCATAGGTACACTTCAACTGTGAGAGACGGAATCTAAAACAAAAATCCAGATAATCACATTGTATAATTTTTAAGTAATTAATTAGCATTTTATTGCATGACATATGTATTTGATCACCTACCAACCAGTAAGAATTCCGGCTCTCACAGACCTGTTAGTTTTTCTTTAAGAAGCCCTCCTGTTCTCCACTCATTACCTGTATTAACTGCACCTGTTTGAACTCGTTACCTGTATAAAAGACACCTGTCCACACACTCAATCAAACAGACTCCAACCTCTCCACAATGGCCAAGACCAGAGACCTGTGTAAGGACATCAGGGATAAAATTGTAGAACTGCACAAGGCTGGGATGGGCTACAGGACAATAGGCAAGCAGCTTGGTGAGAAGGCAACAACTGTTGGCACAATTATTAGAAAATGGAAGAAGTTCAAGATGACGGTCAATCACCCTCGGTCTGGGGCTCCATGCAAGATCTCAACTCGTGGGGCATCAATGGTCATGAGGAAGGTGAGGGATCAGCCCAGAACTACACGGCAGGACCTGGTCAATGACCTGAAGAGAGCTGGGATCACAGTCTCAAAGAAAACCATTAGTAACACACTACGCCGTCATGGATTAAAATCCTGCAGCGCACGCAAGGTCCCCCTGCTCAAGCCAGCGCATGTCCAGGCCTGTCTGAAGTTTGCCAATGACCATCTGGATGATCCAGAGGAGGAATGGGAGAAGGTCATGTGGTCTGATGAGACAAAAATATAGCTTTTGGTCTAAACTCCACTCGCCGTGTTTGGAGGAAGAAGAAGGATGAGTACAACCCCAAGAACACCATCCCAACCGTGAAGCATGGAGGTGGAAACATCATTCTTTGGGGATGCTTTTCTGCAAAGGGGACAGGACGACTGCACCGTATTGAGGGGAGGATGGATGGGGCCATGTATCGCGAGATCTTGGCCAACAACCTCCTTCCCTCAGTAAGAGCATTGAAGATGGGTCGTGGCTGGGTCTTCCAGCATGACAACGACCCGAAACACACAGCCAGGGCAACTAAGGAGTGGATCCGTAAGAAGCATCTCAAGGTCCTGGAGTGGCCTAGCCAGTTTCCAGACCTGAACCCAATAGAAAAGCTTTGGAGGGAGCTGAAAGTCCGTATTGCCCAGCGACAGCCCCGAAAACTGAAGGATCTGGAGAAGGTCTGTATGGAGGAGTGGGCCAAAATCCCTGCTGCAGTGTGTGCAAACCTGGTCAAGACCTACAGGAAACGTATGATCTCTGTAATTGCAAACAAAGGTTTCTGTACCAAATATTCAGTTCTGCTTTTCTGATGTATCAAGTACTTATGTCATGCAATAAAATGAAATTAATTACTTAAAAATCATACAATGTGATTTTCTGTATTTTTGTTTTAGATTCCGTCTCTTACAGTTGAAGTGTACCTATGCTAAAAATTACAGACCTCTACATGCTTTGTAAGTAAGAACACCTGCAAAATCGGCAGTGTATCAAATACTTGTTCTCCCCACTGTATATGTCCAGACTTTTCACTGTATTTTTGCATCATGTTAAATATTAGCCACGGTCTGTAACCACCGTCAGTTATACCCACATACATTTGTCACTGACTTTAGTGTTAGTTTCCTTACATTTTGCACCATTCCATTCCATCCTCAGTTTATCTTTCTTTCCTCTGTCACCTTTGTGTGGTTGTTCCTGAGGATCGCTAACAATAGTGTATCATATTAGGCTAATATTACAAGTTGCGCAATAATTTGAGACATGTAGCCTATTGTACACTTTTCTCACCTTCCAATATTTCATGGATTGAACAATTTAATATGACAACTTTCAGGACGAATCAAATCACTGTATTTTTGATTCATCAATACATTTTGTGCATAAAGCCTCTCCAAACTTTTATTTTATTTTAATTTTTTATTCATAAATACTTTCCTAACTCTAAATAACTCTAAATAATATACAAGATCAGAGTATTTTTTAATCTACCAATTGGTGCTGAAAAGGAGATGAATATGTTGTATTTACATGGCTTTCTTTCATTGATCCCTAATATTCAGGGACAGGATTCCCAAAAGCATCTTAAAGGAAAACTCCACCCAAAAACGATATTTTGTTATTTGTTTCATTAGTCCAATGTTGATGTAGTCCCAAAATGTTTTGCATGTCATCAATCAAGTTTTCAAGATATGTAACTTTCAAAATACAGAAATACAGCTGGTATGATGCATTTAGCAGAAAACCAGATTGAAAGAAAACTCCACAAGAACATTTGTTGGCCAGCAAGTGAGAGGTTTTCAGCGGTTGAATAAAATGTATTCAGTGCGCGCAAGGGAACCACGCATGCAAAACCCTTTACGCACCTGTATAAGGTAAGTCTGAATACCAACTACTGAGAAGTGTGTAGGAAATGCGTGCATAGGAGAGGCCTACATTTCCTAAGTCTGAATCGAGCCCCTGGACTTCATAATTTCTTATCTACATTCTGGATGAATCTCAGAATGTGTATCTCAGACTGTGTTTGTGTAGGCCTGTGGCTAAACTGAAACCTTACACATTGCTTATTACAGTATAAGGATTAGCTACATGAGATACCTGTCATGATAAGTCATAGGCCTATATAGCAGCAGTGGTGGACTTACCAATAGGCAACTCAGGCAATTGCCTGGGGCTTCACATCATCAGGGGTCTCGCATAATTTAATTTAATAATACATAATTTCTCTGTTATCTTGCCTTCCTCCTCCACTCGAGGCCCTCCTCCGCTCGTGAGTAACCTCTGATGTGCACTATTTAGCGGTTGTGACCATCTCCAGATGTGACAAACAGAGCGGTTTCTGTTTTCTTCATCCGAATCTGGTGCTAACTTTTGAACAGTTCTAGCGATTATAAAGCTAAGGGCTGGATTCAATCTGTATCGTTGAAGTTCAGCATTATAGCGTGATTGAAATTTAAAGGCAATGGCCATGTCCAAAATCTGGCTTACCTACTACTTACTTAAACTGCACACTGTGTACTAATCGTAGGCTTATCGTACTGAGAATCCATCATCTAATGTGCAATTGTGTTGATTCCATCCATTCGCTCATTTGGGTACAGCGCGTCCCCTCAGCTGATTATCAGCTGTTGTCAGTGGCCGAATCCCAAATGGATTCCTAGACTCTACGCCCTATGCACTTGTGGAAATCTGTCAGTAATTAATATGGTAAATTGCGCCATCTTGCCCTTTGATTTGCTAGGTGAGTTTACACCATATTACTTATATCAATCAAATTCGCTCAGATCTCCACAAGTGCACAGGGCGTTTAGTTTTTTGGGGGGATTGGGCCAGACACACCTGGGCCTCGAAATACGATTCTCTTTCTCAATAGTGTGCAGCAAATTCTACTAGATAAAAAGCCGAAATGAGTATGACACATTGACATTTAAAGCATGCTATATTTTTGGAATTTCACATACTACAGTACCTTCAGAAAGTATTCACACCCCTTGAAATTTTCCACATTTTGTTGTGTTACAGCCAGAATTTAAAATGGATTACATTTAGATTGTGTGTCTATGGCCTACACACAGTACCCCATAACGTCTAAATGGAATTATGTTTTTAGAATTTTTTACAAATTAATAAAAAATGAAAAGCTTAAATGTCTTGAGTCAATAAGTATTCAAACCCTTTGTTATGGCAAGCCTAAATAAGTTCAGGAGTAAACATGTGCTTAACAAGTCACATAATAACACAATTATACTCCAGAGTGGCACAGTGGTCTAAGGCACTGCATCGCAGTGCTATCTGTGCCACTAGAGATCCTGGTTCGAATCCAGGCTCTGTCGTAGCCGGCCGCGACCGGGAGACCCATGGGGCGGCGCACAATTGGCCCAGCGTCGTCCAGGGTAGGAGAGGAAATGGCCGGCAGGGATGTAGCTCAGTTGGTAGAGCATGGTGTTTGCAACGCCAGGGTTGTGGGTTCGATTCCCACAGGGGGCCAGTATGAAAAAATAAATACAATAATAATAATGTATGCACTCACTAACTGTAAGTCGCTCTGTATAAGAGCGTCTGCTAAATGAATAAAATGTAAATGTAATAAGTTCCATGGACTAGTGGTTAACATAATTTTTTAATGACTACCTCATCTCTGTATCCAACACATACAATTATGTGGCTTGCGAAAGTATTCACCCCCCTTGGCATTTTTCCTATTTTGTTGCCTTACAACTTGGAATTAAAATAGATTTTTTGGGGGGTTGTATCATTTGATTTACACAACATGCCTACCACTTTGAAGATGCAAAATACTTTTTTTGTGAAACAAACAAGATATGAGACAAAAAAACAGAAAACTTGAGCGTGCATAACTATTCACCCCCCCAAAGTCAATACTTTGTAGAGCCACCTTTTGCAGCAATTACAGCTGCAAGTATTTTGGGGTATGTCTCTATAAGCTTGGCACATCTAGCCACTGGGAACTTTGCCCATTCTTCAAGGCAAAACTGCTCCAGCTCCTTCAAGTTGGATGGGTTCCGCTGGTGTACAGCAATCTTTAAGTCATACCAAAGATTCTCAGTTGGATTGAGGTCTGGGCTTTGAATAGGCCATTCCAAGACATTTAAATGTTTCCCCTTAAACCACGCGAGTGTTGCTTTAGCAGTATGCTTAGGATCATTGTCCTGCTGGAAGGTGAACCTCTGTCCCAGTCTCAAATCTCTGGAAGACTGAAACAGGTAGAATTTTCCTGTATTTAGCGCCATCCATCATTCCTTCAATTCTGACCAGTTTCCCAGTCCCAATGAAAAACATCCTCACAGCATGATGCTGCCACCCCCATGCTTCACTGTGGGGATGGTGTTCTCGGGGTGATGAGAGGTGTTGGGTTTGCGCCAGACATAGCGTTTTCCTTGATGTCCAAAAAGCTCAATTTTAGTCTCATCTGACCAGAGTACCTTCTTCCATATGTTTGGGGAGTCTCCCACATGCCTTTTGGCGAACACGAAACGTGTTTGCTTCTTTTTTTCTTTAAGCAATGACTTTTTTCCTGGCCACTCTTCCGTAAAGTTTCTGATATTTTATTATAACCCAACCCTGATCTGTACTTCTCCACAACTTTGTCCCTGACCTGTTTGGAGAGCTCCTTGGTCTTCATGGTGCTGCTTGCTTCGTGGTGCCCCTTGCTTAGTGGTGTTGCAGTCTCTGGGGCCTTTCAGAACAGGTGTATTTATACTGAGATCATGGGACCGATCATGTGACACTTAGATTGCACACAGGTGGACTTAATTTAACTAATTATGTGACTTCTGAAGGTAATTGGTTGCACCAGATCTTATTAAGGGGCTTCATAGCAAAGGGGGTGAGTACATATGCACGCACCACTTTTCTGTTATTTATTTATTCAAATTTTTGGAAACAAGTTCTTTTTTTCATTTCACTTCACCAATTTGGACTATTTTGTGTATGCGATTGAACCCCAGGCTGTAATGACGCTGCAACCCTGCGATGCAGTGCCTTAGACCGCTGCGCCACTCTGGAGGCAAGCAGTGAATTTAAACACAGATTCAACCACTTTGACCAGGGAGATTTTCCAATGCCTGGCAAAGAAGAGCACCTATTGTGGTATGGGTAAAAAAAAAAGCATACATTGAATATCCCTTTGAGCATGGTGAAGTTATTAATTACACTTTGGATGGTGTATCAATACACCCAGTCACTACAAAGATACAGGCGTCTTTCCTAACTCAGTTGCCGGAGAGGAAAGAAACCGCTCAAGGATCTCACCATGAAGCCAATGGTGACTTTAAAACAGTTACAGAGTTTAATGGCTGTGATAGGAGAAAACTGAGGATGGATCAACAACATTACAGTTACTCCACAATAATAACCGAAATGACAGAGTGAAAAGAAGGACATTTTGTACAGAACAAAAATATTCCAAAACATGCATCCTGTTTGCAATAAGGCACTAAAGTAAAACTGCAAAAAATGTGGCAAAGAAATTAACTTGATGTCCTGAATACAAAGCATTATGTTTGGGGAAAATCCAACCCAACACATCACTGAGTACCCCACTATTCATATTTTAAAGCATGGTGGAGGCTGCATCATGTTATGGGCATGCTTGTCATCGGCAAGGACTAGGGAGTTTTTCTTAGGAGAAAAATAAATGGAATAGAGCACAGGCAAAATCCTAGAGGAAAACCTGGTTCAGTCTGCTTTCCAACAGAAACTGGGAGACAAATTGACCTTTCAGCAGAACAATAACCTAAAACACAAGGCCAAATATACACTGGAGTTGGTTACCAAGAGTGGCCTAGTTAGAGTTTTGACTTAAATCAGCTTGTAAATCTATGGCAAGACTTGAAAATGGCTGTCTAGCAATAATCAACAATCAACTTGACAGAGCTTGAAGAATCATGTGCAAATATTGTCCATTCCACATGTGCAAAAGCTCTTAGAGACTTACCCAGAAAGACTCACAGCTGTAATCACTGCCAAAGGTCATTCTAACATGTATTGACTCAGGGGTGTGAATACTTATGTAAATTAGATATTTCTGTATTTCATTTTCAATAAATTGGCAAAAATGTCTAAAAACATGTTTTCACTTTGTCATTATGGGGTATTGTGTGTCAATGGGTGAGAAAGAAAACAAATGTAATACATTTTAATTTCAGGCTGTAACACAGCAAAATGCCTACTATTTAGAACTCAGGTACGGATATTCAGACACAACCAATGTTCCCGTGTCAGCAGATACTGCATTCACGGTAAATGCTGTGTATGTCTACTCCAGTGGCGATTTTAGCATGTCAATCTTGGTGGGGCAAACTCAAAAAAATGTTTTAGATGCATGCCAGCAAAGCCACTACACAACACTAAACAATACATTAATTGCACTATAACGGTGACAAACGGTGCCCACAAACTGTTAGGGCCTACATAAAGCTATCCTAACAGCAGAGCTTTCTTTTCAGCACCATGGAGTGAATCCTTACCTCTGCTACACCTGGCTATCAGCGGAGCCTTGTCTGGCAGCAAAACAGTTCATTCAGCCTCATTTACTGCCTTTTAAAAAAACATAGCTGATATGGCTGACTTGCTTAAACAAATGTGATTTCTACTGACAATTGAGATGTACAAACTATGGCATAAGGGGACGACGAGCGGATAAGAGGCAATCTGTAATTTCGATTAAGACATTAATGAGCGATCTAGGACGGACGTAGTCAATATAACTATTTGTTCAGCACTTTTGAAATGTACAGCGGCCGTTCTTACAGTATTCTCCCTGTACACCAAGTCAGAACCGTAGGATAAATAAAGGGGGCATTTAAGCAGACAATGAAAGCTCTTACAATATTTGATGATTACATTTCTCTAAAATAGGCTACATGTGCACCACCAAGTCAGAACAGTAGGCAAAGATGGCGTAGCAGTGCGGTCGTGTTGTCTACAGTGTGCTTTTGTAAATAGCCAGTTTTTTTAGTTTTTTGTCTTCTTTTGTCATCTTTCAACTAAATATACTTTCCTGCAACCCGCCTCACCCAATGTGGAACGGATTCTATTATTTCTTATACCTTTTTATCTAGAACCGGCTGAAACTAGCCAGCTAGCCAGCTAACTAGCTACTTGCTAGCTACTTGCTATTAGCCACCGTTAGCGGTTTTCACCATTGTCCGTGGCCTGCACTACCTACCAGCCAGCTCTAGCCTGGACAATTATCGGCCAGTCTGCACAGCGCGCTATCGACCCAGAACATATCGGATTTTTTGCTGGAATCACTGAATCACTGGACCTTTAACACCGGATCATCGCAACTAGCTAGCTGCAACCGAATGGATGTTGTTGTTGGCTAATCACCACTGTCCCGAAGCTAGCACCAGTTAGCCTTGAACTAGCCTCGAGCCAGGCCCATCTCCCGGCTATCTACCTCTCTGTCAACCGGACGGGACCTCCTAGTGTCGACACGGAGCCCCGTCGATCCATCTCGACTGGTCTGCCGACATAATCGCCTGATGTGGTTTCAACAGGCTTCCCGTTGCGACGACCATGAAAATCCATCTGCTAGCCCCGGCCCGCTAGCACACGCAATCAACAGCCGTGCCTCCTGCTCGCCTGTGCCGTAGCAGCCATCAAACTGCTCCCGGACTCACCTATTGCTGTTCACTGGACCTTATGATCACTCAGCTACACAGCTGATGCCTGCTGGACTGTTCCTTTACACAGTACCCCATCCTGTTTATCTGTCCTGTTTATCTGTTTAGCCTCAGCCCAAACTTTCATCGCCATTACCAGTTGTTGTCTTAGCTCTCTCGAATAACACCTGTGATTGCTTTATGCCTCTCTCCTATGTCAATATGCAATGCCTATTGCTGTTTCGGTTAGTTCTTATTATACAATTTCACTGTAGAGCCCCCAGTCCCGCTCAACCTGACTCAGATAGCTCCTTTGTCCCACCCCCCACACACGCAGAGACCAGCTGAATCGGTGCCTCCAGTGATGCTATCTCTTTCATCCACTGTACTCATATCCTTCCATATCCTTGTCTGTACATAATATCCTGAATCTATTCTACAACGCCCGTAAATCTGCCCCTTTTATTCTCTGTACCCAACACACTAGAAGACCAGTTCTTAAAGCCTTTAGCCGTATCCTTATTCTACTCCTCCTCTGTTCCTCTGGTGATGTAGAGATTAACCCAGGCCCTGTAGCCCCCAGTATCACTCCTACTCCCCAGGCGCTATCATTTGTTGACTTCTGTAAACATAAAAGCCTTAGTCTCTTGCATGTTAACATCAGAAGCCTCCTCCCTAAGTTTGAGTTATTCACTGCGTTAGCACACTCCGCCAACCCTGATATTCTAGCAGTGTCTGAATCCTGGCTTAGGAAGGCCACCAAAAACTCGGAGATTTCCATCCCCAACTATATCCAACTTGTTGTGTAATGTTTATGTCCAATGGCCGATGAGCACCGATACATTTGATCTATAATTTCTCTTCATATGACAAGGATTGAAAAGGATTTGCCTGTAGATTGTCGACGTGATTCATGATGATGACTGCTTGTCTAGCTTGCTAGCTAATATTTTGAAAGTATGATGTTGACATGATCAGTCCAATCAAAGCTACGGTAGATATAATGTGGTTTGACATCATTTTATCTGTGGCCAATAACCTTGAGCCTTCTTGGATGGGCACTTCTAATGTAACTTTATGGCAGCACCCAAGGGGCTTGAATTTTCGAGCTCTCCCTGTAGATTTTGTGTTGAGTGACAGTACACTGAGCCAATCATGGCACAACTAGAGAACATCACCAACCCCTACACTCAGTTTTTTTCCGCTGACTGCCCCACCACCACAGAAAGCACTGAGCTCTGCTGAAACACCTGCATTTTTGAGCTGCCTAAAGCTCTGTGTACACTAGCACGCGGTGCCACGCAGTGAAACACCGCTTCCCATTAATTTTCAATGGAAGGAAAGCGAGGAGAAACGGAAAGGGCAGGGGACTGTTGGGCGGCGCGAACGTGGCATGGGAGGCGGTGAAAAAGTTCAACATTTCCCAACTTTATGTAAATCCCAGTGGCGACCGCTGGGCGATGACCAATCATATGGAGTGGTTCCTATGACGAATTTGACGCTATGGGGCCCAACGCTTTCTTCAGCAAAGATGGCTGACAAAAATACTAGGATGGAAGCAGATGTAAGTAATCATAACGTCATTACGAATCATGCAAAAAAAATTACAGTTGAGAGGAATATGTTAGTTAATGTAGAGACAAACGATTATGCATATTTTATGTCATAAAGATAATTTATGAAAATCACTATTTAGCAAGCTAGCTGACTAGCTAACATTAGCCAGCTAGCTAGCTTTATGGGCGTTGTGACATGAGTATGAAATTGTAATTAGTGTTGTTTAATGTTTTAGGGACTCCTAAGAAAACCAGCAAACCAGTCTATCGTCTTGGGAAATAGTAGATGTAAAGAATATAGCTAGCTAAAGCATTTACTGCAAATTGAATGTAGAATTTTGTAAGATTGCCTGCTGATATTTGCCATGCAATGCAGCTAGCTAACTATTTTCTTGCTTATTGTGTAGTGGAGGATAAAAATATCTGTATGCGTATGGATGTGTAGCTAGCTATGTAGCCGATCTGTGTATGGACCCTAAAACGTTTGGTATAAATATTAGTTCAGAACCCAGCTATAAACCTCAGCTATCATAGCCGGTTATATTGACTTCAAAACAGTCTGAATGGCATCAATGAAGCCTATGGATTGAGTAGAATATAATATAACTTTATTGTGCCAAGGATGCAAGTCGTATATACATGTAGTTATTACCAAGCATGAGATCCCCACATTGTAGCCTGTACATTGAATTATTCACTGATCATGTACTCTACCTTGGCAAATAAAGGTGCGGTTCAGATATGAATGTCTGTGAGACATTCTTTTTCAGTCATATCCAATACCAGGAGTATCAATCTCCAGTCTTTGAATGATGCTGTGTCTGCATGTACGTATTACAATTATACACTTCAGCAGTGTTTACCAATTCTGGTCCTGGGACATCAATGGTTACACATTGTAACTATGCAATGGAGTAGAAACATGATTTAACTAGTTAAAGGCTCATTTGTAATTCATATATACAGAAAACAGAATTTAAAAGCAGTACACTACACTTTCTATGCATCGTGTAAATACTCTAAAACAGGTTCGTCTTAATATCTAATTTCCTTCATCTGCAATGATCTGAGGACACAGGATAGGTGTAACATTTCATCAAATGAGAGACTTAATTTCAACCAGTAGGGAATGTGAAACTCTTTATTGAAAGAAGTTCATTATCCAAGTGTTATAAATACATAATACATGCATTATAAATATTATAATTGTAATATTATATTATAAATACAAGTTCAATCTGTACTTCAATGCACATCTGGTTATCTTAAGAGCGGGTGAGGTGGCGATGACGGGACTGGGGGTTGGCATCCTCTCTCACATCAAAACATACAGTGAGGGAAAAAAGTATTTGATCCCCTGCTGATTTTGTACGTTTGCCCTCTGACAAAGAAATGATCAGTCTATAATTTTAATGGTAGGTCTATTTGAACAGTGAGAGACAGAATAACACAAAAAATTTTCCAGAAAAACGCATGTCAAAGATGTTATAAATTGATTTGGATTTTAATGAGGGAAATAAGTATTTGACCCCCTCTCAATCAGAAAGATTTCTGGCTCCCAGGTGTCTTTTATACAGGTAACAAGCTGAGATAAGGAGCACACTCTTAAAGGGAGTGCTCCTAATCTCAGTTTGTTACCTGTATAAAAGACACCTGTCCACAGAAGCAATCAATCAGATTCCAAACTCTCCACCATGGCCAAGACCAAATAGCTCTCCAAGGATGTTATGGACGAGATTGTAGACCTACACAAGGCTGGAATGGGCTACAAGACCATCGCCAAGCAGCTTGGTGAGAAGGTGACAACAGTTGGTGCGATTATTCGCAAATGGAAGAAACACAAAATAACTGTCAATCTCCCTCGGCCTGGGGCTCCATGCAAGATCTCACCTCGTGGAGTTGCAATGATCATGAGAACGGTGAGGAATCAGCCCAGAACTACACGAGAGGATCTTGTCAATGATCTCAAGGCAGCTGGGACCATAGTCACCAAGAAAACAATTGTTAACACACTACGCCGTGAAGGACTGAAATCCTGCAGCGCCCGCAAGGTCCCCCTGCTCAACAAAGCACATATACAGGCTAGTCTGAAGTTTGCCAATGAACATCTGAATGATTCAGAGGAGAACAGGGTGAAAGTGTTGTGGTCAGATGAGACCAAAGTCAAGCTCTTTGGCATCAACTCAACTCGCCGTGTTTGGAGGAGGAGGAATGCTGCCTATGACCCCAAGAACACCATCCCCACCGTCAAACATGGAGGTGGAAACCTTATGCTTTGGGGGTGTTTTTCTGCTAAGGGGACAGGACAACTTCACCGCATCAAAGGGATGATGGACGGGGCCATGTACCGTCAAATCTTGGGTGAGAACCTCCTTCCCTCAGCCAGGGCATTGAAAATGGATGGGTATTCCAGCATGACAATGACCCAAAACACATAGCCAAGGCAACAAAGGAGTGGCTCAAGAAGAAGCACATTAAGGTCGTGGAGTGGCCTAACCAGTCTCCAGACCTTAATCCCATAGAAAATCTGTGGAGGGAGCTGAAGGTTCGAGTTGCCAAACGTCAGCCTCGAAACCTTAATGACTTGGAGCAGATCTGCAAAGAGGAGTGGGACAGAATCCCTCCTGAGATGTGTGCAAACCTGGTGGCCAACTACAAGAAACGTCTGACCTCTGTGATTGCCAACAAGGGTTTTGCCACCAAGTACTAAGTCATGTTTTGCAGAGGGGTCAAATACCTATTTCCCTCATTAAAATGCAAATCAATTTTAAACAAGCGTTTTTCTGGATTTTTTTGTTGTTATTCTGTCTCTCACTGTTCAAATAAACCTACCATTAAAATTATAGACTGATCATGTCTTTGTCAGTGGGAAAATGTACAAAATCAGCAGGGGATCAAATACTTTTTCCCCCTCACTGTAACTACAGTTGAGAGACGGATGGAGAGAGTGACAGAATAAAAAAAACACAAGGCTTAATCATGCCAACACTGTCAGTCATCATAATCATCAGGAGGTGAAATGCAAAACTGACCTTGGATCATTAACTCTGGGACTACTACATCTCTATCTGTATTTCAATGTAAAGCATCTCTTTAATAATACTTCCTGTTGACCAGACCAAGTGACCTCTCACCTTTGATCATGCTGTGCCCTCTATGTAGCCAGTTCAGATGCGGGAGGGGTTCACAGACACAGCTGATATAACCTAGAGGATTTAGGGAGAAGGGGGGAGAGGGATGAAGTGAAGGAGAGAGACTGTTATTGAGAAAATAGGGTAGTTAAAGAGACACTATTCAACAGGAATCTGTCTGTGTGGCCTCACCTGGTGTCTACACTAAGTGGCTGCAGAGTACTTTATACTGAAAAACATGCAGAGACAAACAATATAGCGTAGGTATATAAATAGAAATAATGAAGTGTCTTACTATTCTCCATGGTTGGTCCTCTTGCCTGTTCTTTGAAGGTGGAAGGAGCCACAGTTATACACCTGAGCCTGCTTACTGCACAACACAATCCATCAATCAGATTCATACACGAGGTTGTAGGTGTGGGTTATAGGGTGTCTAATTGTTCTAAATGTTTTCAATATGGGTGACTCTTAAAAGAGCCTGTTTGGTTTTTGTACAGACATCACCCTTACCTGAACAGCACCCTCACCTGAGAAGTAGAAATCAAAGGGAGAGAAACTGGGAATTGAATAACTGCAGTTGACATAGCTAAGTAAATGGAAGAATACTCTTATTGCAATGTGGATGGCTCTTAAAAGAACATTTGGTTGTGCATAGTGTAGTCTATGGTGTTGCCAGGGAACAGCACTCTCTTTGAAGAAGTAGGAGGTGAAGATCTCCCGCACAGGGATTGCCTCCTGTGCTGCGTTGTTGGCCCTCATCCTTGAAACATCCTGCAGAGCAGCAGACCTCTCCTCTGGTACACGGTGGCGAGCTGCAGATCCCCTCCTGGTCCTCATGTCCATGCTCATGAAGTCATGCAGGACACAAGTAGCCTTCACAAGCCTGAATTCCCCCAGGAGGCAGTCCCAGATAGCCCTGGTCACCCAACCGTGCAGTGCCCTACACGGTAATTGTAGGAAATTGTTTTGAAGGAATCTCCAGTTGCAAGGTATCTGTAGGAATATGGAAGATAATGTCATTATTAGACTTTCACATCACCAGGTCATTGTGGATTACTAAAGTATAATATCTCTTATAACAAATCATGATAACAATGGATAGATAGATAGATGCATGTGTAGCTTGTGACAACACCAGGATGATATCAAGGATAGCATCTCAAATGAACACATAAATACCCCTTGAAGCTTGACGATGAGTTGATCATTTGAATCAGCTGTGCTAAGGCAAAAATAAAAATGTTCACCCCTTTGAATCCCCAGGACCAGGACTGAGAACCACTACTCTTCATTGGGACCTCTTCATCTGCAGACATGCTTTCACAGCTCTCTGTATCTGAGGACAGAAAACATCACAAGAAACAGACGTCATAATGCTCAAATTAGGCAGAACTGAATATTATGTTACTATTATCTCTGTCCTCACTTCTAGGGACTGGAACTACACAAAAGTACCTGCCCTACCCAGAATAGCCTACTCTCTCACTTTGACAGTTGGAGCTGCTATCCTTTTATCCTCCTCCATGGCTGTTAGCTAGCTACCTACACATGCATTTGGAGTTTGTTTTTAACAATGATAAATAAATCAAGATAGCTAGCTAATATGAAGTTAGGTAGCTGGTTATGTTTAATTAACTTCGCTAGCTAGCGATACAGTATGTAAAGTTGGCTAGATAGATAGCTAGCTAGCTACGTTAGCAGCTAATTTTAGTTAGCTTGCACTGTAGCAGATTAGCTAGTAATACATCATTTTTTTAACCTTTTCTAAATGTATTTACTTACTTGAATAGGTTCTCCCAGCCATGTGGACGATTGGAAACAGGGTAGCAAAGTTTGTTTGTCACCAGAGCGGTTTAGAGCATGTTACTATTTACCTGTGAACAAATTCATGAAATGGAGAATGGATTAAACTATTTACCCATTTAATAACCAGACCTTCATACAAACTTGCTATGCTGAATTCTTGACACACAATCGAATGTGCTGCTATATGCTGCCGACACACCCACAAGCGAGCCACTCTGGGAGGCCGGAGAGGCACGCGGCAATTTACCACGTAGTAATGTACACGAGCCGTTACTCAAGAAAGCAAAAAAGAGACCATGTTTGTATGCGGGTTTATTAACTCAATGATATTTTGTTTTACATTGTTTGCAAACTGATATGTGACACGTATTAATGCCAAAATAACATGCAAAACAGGTGGGGCTCAAAACAGACTCTGCCCAACCTGCCCTGAATGACGGGTCGCCACTGGTCTGCTCAATCGGAAATAACCTTTACATTTTGATCATGCAAAAGACTCCAAGGAACACGTACATGTCTTCTTTTCCCCCCTACGATGCTCACAAGCTGTGCAGGACACATTAGAAAATATCTATTTTTTTCTACACACACAATTATTACCTGATGATCTTCCCTGATAATACACCTTTCCCATATTCAAGTCATTTGACATATTTTGATTGCAGTTTGTATCTCAGACTGGCCTATTTCTGGGGCCTCCAACTCACTAAGTCCGCCCTTGTATAGCAGCTATACAAATGTGTTATGAAATGTAAATATTACAGTACAATGCATTTCTACTGTAAATTCCCTGCAATGACAAAATATGTTGTCACACTTCAACTAGACCATAGCCTTGTTCTCGAGTAAGACACATGATTTGCTTGTTTTTTGTTTTGAATCACCTCATTCCCACAACACTGGGGCTAAATCTTGTTTTTCTCAATTCTTTTAAGAAGGATTTGTTGTTCGCCTTCTTCTATTAAATAATTAAAAATATATATCTTCTTTTAATTTGTGGCTTTATTAAATGTAATCCCCTTGACTTTACTGATATCTGTCATCTTGGCCCTGATTACTTTTTTTTTGCAGAATCATTTTAATCTGGTGGAGGAGATCTGGTAAAGTGCATATCATCTTTGGCCATTCTTTCAATCTTCTTCTGGGCTGTAATATAAACTCTGAAGATGAGTGATGCTTTAATCCAACACATTAATCTCAGACTCTTTTTTTAGGACATCACTGTGACAGGAGGGGGGCGACGAGGGGTTAAAAGGGCAGGTTTTTTTAATATGTATTGTGCATTCAGGTTCAGGGAATCCGTTAACCTCATCAGTTTGAATATGTTTTTCTTAAAAAAGTTAATCACAACGTAACTCTTTACACTAATTTGTAAGAGCAGATTAGTTACATTGTCACAGTTCCCTCAGCCAGAACCCAGAAGCAGACCAGGACAAGGAGAGTTGAACGAAAGTGAGGGTTTATTCAGATAACAAAAAGGTGCAGAATAATCCAGGGACAGAGCGGGCGGCGTGGTTGAGTAGTTGGGGGTGCAGTCTGGGTCCAGTGATGGCTCGGCAGCCGCCGACCATCAGGCAGAGGTGGGGTGAAGGTTCCGGACGTGTGACTGCAGGTGGAACAAAAACGGAGGTAAGGACACAAAAACTCAACCAAGTACAAAATAACAAAACTCACGCTAGAACGCTCAACTGATACAACGAACACCTACTGTTCATGGCTAACGATCCGGCAGGAACTGGATGTTGGGCCAGAGCCTAAGAAAGGTGCTGATTAGGCCCAGGTGTGCAGATTGCTAACAGGAATCAGGTGCGGAAACCAGAGCGCTCCCCGGAGCGTTCCCGAACCCTCGGGAAACTGGAGCTACGACCAGACCCCGACTCAGACAGCCGGGATCGTTACAGTACCCCCCTCCGACGAACGCCACCGGGCGGACTCCCGGAGCGCCAGGATGGAGGCGGTAAAGTCCCTGATGAGATCCGCATCTAGGACCTGTCGCCGCGGAATCCAACTCCTCTCCTCCGGACCATACCCCTCCCAGTCCACGAGATACTGGAAACCCCGGCCCCGCTCGTCTGGCATCCATAATGCGACGCACCGTGTAGGCAGGACCACCTCCGATCATCCGAGGAGGAGGAGGAGGAGGCGGAGGAGGCAACAGAGGACTGAGGAAGACAGGCTTGAGGCAGGAGACATGAAAAGTGGGATGGACTCTGAGCGTCCTCGGTAGTTTGAGTCGCACTGCCACTGGATTGATCACCCTCTCCACCACAAACGGACCAATAAACTTCTGTAACAACTTCCCTAGACTCAGTCCGTAATGGAAGATCCCGTGTGGCCAACCAAACCCCTATCTCCGATGGTATAGGTGGGAGCGGGGATCCGGCGACGATTCGCCTGGAGCTGATACCGGTCCGAACCTCTAAGGAGTGCCTTTCTGGCCCGATGCCAGGTCCGGTGGCAACGCCGAATATGGGCCTGAACAGAAGGCACTGAGAGCTCCTTCTCCTGAGAAGGGAACAGGGGAGGTTGGTAGCCATACAGGCACTGGAAGGGAGACATCCCAGTGGCCGATGTAGGGAGAGTATTGTGGGCATACTCAACCCAAGGCAACTGAGAGGCCCAGGAGGTGGGGTTGGAAGAGACCAGACAGCGTAGCGTGGATTCCATCTTCTGGTTGGCTCTTTCCGCCTGACCATTGGATTGGGGGTGAAAACCAGATGTGAGACTGACTGTAGCTCCAATGGCCAAACAGAAGGACTTCCAGACAGCAGAGGTAAACTGAGGGCCACGGTCGGAAACGATATCACTGGGCAAACCGTGGACCCTGAAAACCTCCCTAACCAGGATCTCGGACGTCTCCGAGGCAGAGGGAAGCTTGGCAATAGGCACAAAGTGGGCGAACTTGCTGAATCTGTCCACGATAGTCAGAACGACCGTGTTCCCCTCAGAAGCGGGCAACCCCGTGACGAAGTCCAGGGCCAGATGCGACCATGGACGCCGGGGAATAGGAAGGGGATGAAGTAGTCCAGAGCTGGGCCGATTGGTACTCTTATTCTGCGCACACACTGGACAGGCAGCAACAAAACCCCGAGTATCCTCGGCCATGGCAGGCCACCAAAAACGTCTGCGAAGAAACGCCATCGTCCGAGCCACGCCGGGATGACAAGCCATCTTGCTGGCGTGGGACCATTTGAGGACAGCAGGACGAACCGACTCAGGCACAAACAACCGACCGGGTGGACCGTTACCGGGACCGGGCTGAGTCCGAAGGGCCGCCAGCACCTCCTCCTCAATCTTCCACATCACTGCTCCCACGACGCAGTTCCGGGGGAGAATAGTCTCGGTCTTGGACCCACTCTCCTCCGTCTTGGAGAACATCCGGGACAAGGCGTCCGCCTTGCCGTTCTTAGATCCAGGTCGAACGTCAGGGCAAACTTGAATCGTCCGAAAACAACGCCCACCTGGCCTGGACGGGAGTTGAGACGTTTAGCCGATTGCACGTAAGCAAGATTCTTGTGGTCAGTCCAGACAATAAACGGTTGCTCCGCCCTCCAACCAGTGGCGCCACTCCTCCAAGGCAAGTTTCACCGCGAGAAGCTCCCGGTTACCCACATCGTAATTCCTCTCCGCAGGCGAAAGGCGACGAGAGTAGTAGGCGCAGGGATGGAGTTTACTGTCCGTGGAGCATCGCTGCGACAGGATGGCGCCAACTCCCACATCAGACGCGTCCACTTCAACGACGAACTGACGGGCCGTGTCCGGTTGAGAGAGAATCGGTGCGTTGGTGAATCGCCTCTTCAAATCCAGAAACGCTCGATCCGCCTCCGGATTCCACTTGAAGGTCCTGATGCTGGAAGTCAAGGCAGTTAATGGAGCGGCCACACGGCTGTAATCCCGGATGAATCTGCGGTAGAAATTCGCAAACCCCAAAAATCTCTGGAGCTGCAATCTCGTACCGGGCTGGGCCCATTCCAGAACCGCTCTAACCTTCTCCTGGTCCATCCTAATCTCACCCCTGGAGATGATGTACCCGAGAAAGGATGTCGTGTGGGCGTGAAACTCGCACTTCTCGGCCTTCACGAACAGGCGATTCTCCAATAATCGCTGCAGAACCTGCCGGACATGCTGGACGTGGTCGGAAGGTTCCTTCGAGAAGATCAGAATGTCATCCAGGTAAACAAACACGAAGAGACCGATCATATCTCTCAGGACGTCGTTCACCATACTCTGGAATACCGCTGGAGCATTGGTCAGTCCAAACGGCATCACCTGATACTCGAAGTGCCCCATCGGTGTATTGAAACCCGTCAACCACTCGTCCCCCTTCTCTGATCCGGACCAGGTGATACGCATTGCGTAGGTCTAACTTGGTGAACACCGTAGCACCCTGTAAGGAGTCGAAGGCAGAACTCATCAAGGGCAGGGGATACTTGTTCTTGACCGTGATGTCATTCAACCCCCGATAGTCAATACATGGTCGAAGAGAGCCATCCTTCTTACCCACAAAGAAGAATCCTGCCCCCAGGGGTGATGACGAGGGACGAACGAGACCAGCAGCTAGGGACTCCTTGATGTAGGTCTCCAACGCCTCACGTTCAGGTCGGGAGATACTGTATAACCTTCCCTTGGGGTAGACAGCTCCAGGGACCAGGTTGATGGCACAATCATATGGTCGGTGGGGAGGGAGTGACAGAGCCTTCTGCTTACTGAAAACTTCCCCCAAATCGTGATATGTCTCGGGAACCAGGGACAAATCTGGAGGTTTAGCCTCAATCACCTGACTGGGAACCGAATGGGGGCAGGCAGTCTTGAGACAGTTAGCATGACAATCCAGGCTCCAACTCGTTACCTTGCCCGTCACCCAATCGAACGTGGGATTGTGTTCCTTCAGCCAGGGGTATCCAAGGACCAGAGGAACATGGGAAGACGGCAGAATGAAAAATGAAATCATCTCAGAATGATTCCCTGACAACCGCATCTTAACCGGTTCAGTCCTCATCGTGATACGTGCCAGACTACTGCCGTTCAGAGTGGTCGCTTCAATGGCTTCCGGCAATTGCTCCTTGGAAAGCCCCAGCTGTTCCACCAACTCGGCATCAAGAAAGCTTCCATCGGCACCTGAATCGATAAAAGCGTTAAGCGCTAAGCTCTGATTCCTGTTCACAAGGGTAGCCGGGAAGCGGGGTCTGACAGAGGTACTGAGAGGTTGAAACTGGCTCGCTAAAAGTCCTCCCAACTTTAGCGAGCCGGGCAGTTTGACGACCGCCGGGAACAGGTGGAGATGTAATGTCCCGAGCGACCACAGTAGAGGCAGCAGTTGGTCTTACGTCTATGTTGACGCTCCTCCTTGGTTAACCCGTGCCGCCCCCCTTGCATAGGTTCCGAATCGGGAGAGAGGTCCTCTCCACTAATCCTTAGTGGTGGAGAATGATCGACGTGTTCTGGTCCACCACCCGACCCGACTGGGAACTGAGAAGCTGATCGATTGGACGGACCCCATTGCTTCTCCCTCCTTCGCTCTCGGACTCGATTATCCACCCGAATAGACAAGGCTACCAAGCTGTCCAGGTCACTAGGCTCCGGATAGGAGATCAACTCATCCTTGAGCTGCTCCGACAGACCCTGGTAAAAAGCCGCTTGCAAAGACTCCTCGTTCCACCCACTCTCCACAGCCAACGTCTTGAACTCGATCACGAAATCGCCACGCTGCGAGTTCCTTGGTGAAGAGAAAACAGGCGCCTAGCTGCGTCCCTCCTCGGACGGAATGGTCGAAGAGCTTCCTCATCTCGGCCGTGAACCCCTGGTATGAAGCCATGCAGGGATCCTGTCGTTCCCAAACGGCTGAAGCCCACTCCAGCGCTCGACCACGCAGCAACTCAATCACAAAGGCTATCCTAGCCTTGTCTGTGGCATAAGAGTAGGGCTGTAGATCGAACACTAATCCACACTGCATAAGGAAGGAACGGCATCCTCCCAGCTCCCCCTCATATTTATCCGGCGTCGGAACCTTGGGCTCACGGAGGGACACAACTTCAGAAGCGGCAGGCGAGATGGGTGAAACCGGTAGTGGGTCCTCCACCGGACACTGGCGTTGGTTCTGGACCTCCATCAGGCCGGTAGAAAGGTTCCGAACTGACAACGCGATCTCCTGTAGTACCGTGCTATGATGGCCCAACATCTTCTCCTGCTGGGTAATGGCATGGCGAACTGAGTCCAGGTCCGCTGGGTTCATAATTGGCCGGATCGTTCTGTCACAGTTCCCTCAGCCAGAACCCAGAAGCAGACCAGGACAAGGAGAGTTGAACGAAAGTGAGGGTTTATTCAGATAACAAAAAGGTGCAGAATAATCCAGGGACAGAGCGGGCGGCGTGGTTGAGTAGTTGGGGGTGCAGTCTGGGTCCAGTGATGGCTCGGCAGCCGCCGACCATCAGGCAGAGGTGGGGTGAAGGTTCCGGACGTGTGACTGCAGGTGGAACAAAAACGGAGGTAAGGACACAAAAACTCAACCAAGTACAAAATAACAAAACTCACGCTAGAACGCTCAACTGATACAACGAACACCTACTGTTCATGGCTAACGATCCGGCAGGAACTGGATGTTGGGCCAGAGCCTAAGAAAGGTGCTGATTAGGCCCAGGTGTGCAGATTGCTAACAGGAATCAGGTGCGGAAACCAGAGCGCTCCCCGGAGCGTTCCCGAACCCTCGGGAAACTGGAGCTTACGACCAGACCCCGACTCAGACAGCCGGGATCGTTACATACATTTCCTAGAAATAATGTTACTATTGAAGTGTCACTTCAATTTCCAGGACTTCACAAGATAACAACAATAACAACAAAGACTAATTAAAAAGCAGTATGTTTGTACAGATATTTTTATTTTTATTTTGTTGGCCCCAGTTCTGTAGCCTGGGTGCCAGTCTGTTTCTGCTCTCTTGCCAACTGCTTGGGAAATTGGTTTGACAATGACAATGGAGAAGGCAAAAGCACAAACAGATCTCGGACCAGGCTACCAGTTCTGTAGCCTCCCATAAGGCAGAAGCATGATGACTCCACCAGTAACTTTACACAGAGAACAAAAACACTTTTTGAGAGGATACCTGGGACATACAGTAACTGCAATGTACAGTGTGTGTATATAGAAAACAGTATCAGCGGCATTCGAAAAGACTGGCAGACATCATCTCTCACAATCCAGATATAAAAGTGTGGAAACACATCATCTCCTGGAATGGCTGAAGTATAGGGGACACAGAAGAAAGTCTCTTTTCCCTTTGTGATTAAATATTTTTGTGCTAACTGCTATTATATTGTGAGCTCCAAAAGTATTGGGACAGTAACAAATGTGTTGTTGTTTTGGCTCTGCACTCCAGCACTTTGGATTTGAAATAATACAATGACTTGTAAATAAGAATATAATATGTTTCTAAACACTTCTACATTAATGTGGATGCTACCATGATTACAGATAATCCTGAATGAATTGTGAACAATGATGAGTGAGAAAGTTACACACAAATATCATACCCCTCAAAAATGCTAACCTCCCCTGTTATTCAAATGTTGCGAGGATAGCATGTCTTGGGGGTATTATATTTGTGTGTCTAGCTTTCTCACTCATCATTATTCATGATTCATTCAGGATTATCCGTAATCATGGCAGCATCCACATTAATGTAGAAGTGTTTAGAAACATATTCTATTCTTATTTACAATAAAAGTGACTCCAAAATGACACAATAAATTATTTACCATTCATTTCTATTGGGCACAAAATTATCTGAAATACAACCAAAACCAACAGCAAATGTATCCAACAAATTTGTAGTCACAAGTTTGATATAGTCATTGCGTACTATGAATATGGGACCAAATACTTAACTTTGTACTACTTTAATACACATATAAATGAATTTGTCCCAATACTTTTGGTCCCCTAAAATGGGGGGACTATGTACAAAAAGTGCTGTAATTTCTAAACGGTAAACCCGATATGGATGAAAATACCCTAAATTTAAAGCTGACAGTCTGCACTTTAACCTCACAGTCATTGTATAATTTCAAATCCAAAGTGCTGGAGTACAGAGCCAAAACAACAAAACATTTGTCACTGTCCCAATACTTTTGGAGCTCACTGTAACTAAAATAACATAAATATATATTTTAACATTTTTAAAAACATAAAATGATCAATAAATACATCAACAAGATATAACAACGAAACAATGAAAATATTGCATAAAAAACAAAAAAAACTCATTATTTAAAAAGGGGGTTAAATGTTTTGCCAGTAGGGGAACATTTTTGTAGTAGTATTGAATTCAGTCGACAGAGTAAATTCTACATTGATGTTGTTAAGAGAGGAGAGAGGATGGATAGCTACAGTTGAAGTCGGAAGTTTACATACACTTAGGTTGGAGTCATTAAAACCACTCCACAAATTTCTTGTTAACCAACTATAGTTTTGGCAAGTCGGTTAGGAAATCTACTTTGTGCATGACACAAGTAATTCTTCCAACAATTGTTAACAGACAGATTATTTAACTTATAATTCACTGTATCACAATTCCAGTGGGTCAGAAGTTTACATACACTAAGTTGACTGTGCCTTTAAACAGCTTGGAAAATTCCAGAAAATGATGTCATGGCTTTAGAAGCTTCTGAAAGGCTAATTGACATAATTTGAGTCAATTGGATGTGTACCTGTGGATGTATTTCAAGGCCTACCTTCAGACTCAGTGCCTCTTTGCTTGACATCATGGGAAAATCAAAAGAAATCAGCCAAGACCTCAGAAAGAAAATTGTAGACCTCCAGAAGTCTGGTTCATCCTTGGGAGCAATTTCCAAACGCCTGACGGTACCACGTTCATCTGTACAAACAATAGTACGCAAGTATAACCACCATGGGACCACGCAACCGTCATACCGCTCAGGAAGGAGACACGTTCTGTCTCCTAGAGATGAACGTACTTTGGTGCGAAAAGTGCAAATCAATCACAGAACAACAGCAAAGGACCTTGTGAAGATTCTGGAGGAAACAGGTACAAAAGTATCTATATCCACAGTAAAATGAGTCCTATATCGACATAACCTGAAAGGCCGCTCAGCAAGGAAGAAGCCACTGCTCCAAAACTGCCATAAAAAAGCCAGACTACGGTTTGCAACTGCACATGGGGACAAAGATCATACTTTTGGGAGAAATATCCTCTGGTCTGATGAAACAAAAATAGAACTGTTTGGCCATAATGACCATCGTTATGTTTGGAGGAAAAAAGGGGTGCTTGCAAGCCGAAGAACACCATCCCAACCGTGAAGCACGGGGTGGCAGCATCATGCTGTGGGGGTGCTTTGCTGCAGGAGGGACTGGTGCACTTCACAAAATAGATGGCATCATGAGGAAGGAAAATTATATGGATATATTGAAGCAACATCTCAAGACATCAGTCAGGAAGTTAAAGCTTGGTCGCAAATGGGTCTTCCAAATGGACAATGGCTTAAGGACAACAATGTCAAGGTATTGGAGTGGTCATCACAAAGCCCTGACCTCAATCCTATAGAACATTTGTGGGCAGAACTGAAAAAGCATGTGCGAGCAAGGAGGCCTACAAACCTGACTCAGTTACACCAGCTCTGTCAGGAGGAATGGGCCAAAATTCACCCAACTTATTGTGGGAAGCTTGTGGAAGGCTACCTGAAACGTTTGACCCAAGTTAAACAATTTAAAGGCAATGCTACCAAATACTAATTGAGTGTATGTAAACTTCTGACCCACTGGGAATGTGATGAAATAAATAAAAGCTGAAATAAATCATTCTCTCTACTATTATTCTGACATTTCACATTCTTAAAATAAAGTGGTGATCCTAACTGACCTAAGACAGGGAATTTTTACTAGGATTAAATGTCAGGAATTGTGAAAAACTGAGTTTAAATGTATTTGGCTAAGGTGTATGTAAACTTCCGACTTCAACTATACGTTGTATAATGTATTGTAACCTAGATACAGGTTGTCTGTCTGACTGTGGTTAGGTTCCCTTTAGGCAGTAGACATTCGCTCTGAGAAGAATGAGAACAATAGGAGGTCCTACTCTCCTCCTCACCATGATGTACCATTACTGTTTTCACAGTACGTTAACAAAGTGCCTTAACAGGTTTGCATTCAACATGGACACACCAAGCATTACCCCTAATCATTGTACTCAACATCGCATACACATGGTTCTCCATATTGCTTAGGAACATTCAGGAGTGAATTTAGGTGAATGAGCCAGAAATCTCCGCTAACTTTTTTCGTAAAACACCTACATTTTAGTTAAACACTTAAATATATATATGTATATATTTCATAATTATAATGACTAATATCATTATAATTTCTGTATTCAGTTATTAATTTGTATTGTCGTTCCTTTGTGGGTATTTTCATCTGACAGAGAAAAATAACACAGTTGGTAGGTACATGCATTGATTCACAGGTTAAGACGGATGCGAACAGCTCCTCCATCCCGTGATGTTGATCTAGACATCATCGTCATCTTCATCACTGTCCTTCATGGATATGCCCGTCATCCCTCCTTCCCTCACCGACGCCGTGGCCTCCTCCAGGGTCAGTCTGTTCCGCACCGTGTCATACATCTTACTGTTCAGCGTGGAGTCCAGGACGCCCTGCAGCCGGAAGTCACGGTACTTTTTCTGGAAGAACAACCCCCCAAGAGAATAAAAACACTGGTCAGGGTTGGGACTAGCACATAGAGGAAGCATTCTCCATCAGTTGCTAAGGCAAGAGAGGACATGAAGTCAGGAATGCACTGCAATGTTTGGGTACATCTCGATTGTCTAGAGTGGCCACCTTTCCTCATCTCCTTTCCTCTGTCTGAATCATTAAAGAATTAGACAGGTGACAGCAAACAGGCGTCACAATGCGTTCACCTAACCTGTGTTTTCATATCAGTAAAAATGCAGTGGACACAATGAAAAGAGGACACTTAATTGTTCACAATATTTGATACCTTTAGCAAATTACCCATGTGTAGCATTTTCCCCAAAGACACATGTACTAAATCATCAATACACAAGGCACTAAAAACGATATGTTGCATGTCAGGCCAGATCCCATGCATGCATGTACTTATCAGCCCTCACCAGTCACTACTGCACGTATAGGGAGACAGTCTCTCAGAGAACATAAATAAATGTGTGACGTGACGTTATGCTGGTAGGACTTGTTACTGCTCACACTGCACCAAAATCACACTGAAATATTAACAGGGCGAAGAACCAATGGTTGTCAGTACTAGGCTTTCTATCAACCTAAGAGAAGGTAGGTCACAACTCATTTAATAACGGTCACAGATTAAGACGAGAAATGTTGGATTTCTACACTACTTGATTGTGAAATTTGATACATTACTTTGAATGAATTACCAATTGGTTTGGGAGGCCCTGGTAGAGACCTGATGGCTGAGCCTGTCTTACCTTGGCTACTCTGATTAGGATCTTGAGCTGGTAGACATGGAGCTGCAGGTCCATTCGGTCAGTTAGCCACGTACCCAGGAGGTTCATGGTGCTGGTGTACCATTGCTGCAACACACAAACACAGCATTCTCCAGCAAAACACACTCACACACACAAACACACATGTGCACACACAGACAACCAGAATATAGAAAAAGAGCAGAACCAGCATTTCATCGGAATTTACACGCTCACTCCTTCAGGCTCTCTGTTTTTCTCCTCTCTTGTCTCTATCCCCCTCTCTCCATCTCAACAACTCCCTCTCTCAGTCTCTTTCACTCACTCATTCCCCTCTGACTGACTCCCTCTCGCTGTCTCCCTCTCTCAGCTGAGGGGAGAGTAAACTGGAAGCACCTCTTCTATAACCGGAGCAGCAGCTAGTCGGAGCAGCTAGCCGAGAGGCTCCAGATGTTTATCTGTGGGCTGAGTCCTGTTTGAAGTCTAATTGATTGGTAATGATCAGGGCAGGCTGATGCTAATCAGAGTGGACTAGTGCTCAACTGTCAGAGGCAGAGAGAAGTGAGGAGGAGGGGGACATATCTGGGGTGAGTCCGAGTTTGTGTTGCTGAAACTCACTCTGTCAATGAGAGGCCTTCTGCACTGTCCTTTTTACACATGTACAAAAAAGACTCAAGAAATATGAGAAAACATTTTCAGGCCACAAGGAAAATGTTCTATCAGGGAGCTCGATATAAAGTAGGTATCAGTAGCTACTTAATGTTTCAAGTGAATATACCCCAGTAATGACAACAGTATACACATTATCAGTTCCTGCTCCACAAGGTGACGATGTAGCTACTCTCTGGAGTTGTGCTGGGCTAAGTAAGTACAATATAAAGGCCTGAATCACTGTGGTGGCCTGCTGCGAGCGTATCACTGTGGCAGCTTCTTCTCTGCCGCTCTGTGCCTGTGAAGGTATCGCCATGGCAGCAGGGCTGTGATCTTGGCCCAAGAACGACCCCCCGTCTAGAGGCCAGGCCTGGAGTGACTGCTCTCTCTCTCTCGCTCTCTCCCTCAAGCTCATATTTTCCCTCTATCTGTTTTCCATCTCTCCCTGCTAGCCTCCACATGCTCTCCTCTCTTTCTCTTTGCTTAAATCTCTCACTCACTTTCATAACCTCTGAATAGGGTTATTTCTTTCCACGTTTCATCACTCCCCTCACCCATTATTACTTTAACCCATTATTTCTCTCTCCTCTCACATTCTCTTTCCCAGCCTCAGTTCTGATAATAACCTTCAGTCATCTTCTAGAAAACACTGGTCATTTACTATCAAATATGACATTTCACATCAAACAGAAGCTTCTAAGAGGTTTCTCTTGAGTTGACCACATTCTCCAAAGAAGCAGCAATGAGGAGTAGTGGGATATATATGTTTGTGTGTGTACTCAAGGGAAACTTGGAGACAGACGGACTCTGATGCCAGGCTTGTGAAATGAACAGTGATGGCACTCTCGCTTTGTTCCACTCTGAACAGACTAACAAACCCTAACAAATCTCTCAGAGCAGTAGAACACACCCAGGCACTCACTCTTTTTAGGCTCGATTGGGATCAGCAGGGAGTCTAGCAATAGCTGACAGCCAAAACACGTAATATGGCTCTGAATATATAATGTCAAAACCCAACAGGGATCAAATCTGTGACATTGTGACATTCTAACGAGTTCTGACATTAGGGATTGGATAATGGAGGTTTTGGGGGGTTGTGCGTCTTTGTGTGTGTGTGTGTTCATGTGCCTACGGGTAGGGTTCCACTGCTTCATCAAACACATACATACATGAATATCTGCAGGTCCCATCCCCCTTGGCGTGACGAGCTGGGAGGCAGTGAGACCTCCTGCCCCCTGCAACACCAACCTCCTCCCCACGCCCCTTCACCACCACACACACACACACACAACACCCGGCCTTGAACCTGGGGTTCACACTCATATCTGACATGTTACAGGAAGCCATAACACCTGGCAGGGGGGCAACCAACAGAATTCAGTGCAAATCTGCACACCCCTCCCCTCGTATCCCAATGCATACACACATACACCCGTCCCACAAATACACACACATGAACACACATTCACATTCGTGCGCATACACACATGCATATACACACACCCTCCCTTCATTTCACACACCTCATGGGTCCTCACCCCTCCTTTGCGAGGCTGGGACAGAGGACTGGTAAGGGGTCGGCTTAGGCCTTTGTGCTGGGCCCCCAAAAATCACAAAAAAGCAGGAATGCTTGAGGAGAGGCAGGGCCCTCCATGGGGGGTACAGGGGGATTACAAGCAACCTGCGACTCTGCCTCTTTCTGCCCTTGCTGGTGGTAATGTGTGTGTGTGTGCCTTTGTGTGTGTGGGTGTGTGTGCATGTGATTGTGTATGTGTCAGTGCTACATACCAGATTGGCTCTGGCCTGAACGGGCTGGGACCTTGTACTAGGAGTGAGTGTACTGTATGTGTGTGTGTGTGTGTCAGTGCTCCACAGATTGGGCCTGGTTGGTGCGAGGCTGGGGTGTGTAGTAGGTGTCCTGCTGGGACCCAGCTGTGTCTGCAATTAGCGGGAGGCATGGAATGATGATTGTTGCCGCGACGATGCTAATGCAAAGTGACAGGCTTAGTTCTAAAGGAGAGGGGAGGTCGCTGTGTTTCAGAGAGACAATGCACCACTACTTTTCCTTTTTCCTCTCACTCACACATACACACACACACATACACACACACACACACACACACGCACGCGTGTGCATTCACACAAGTACGCCTCCGCTCTCCAAGCTCCTTAAAATGAAAACCAAACATTCTTAAAAAATATATTTAAGAGTGGTAGGGCCGATCGAAGGCACAACCTTTCTCCAGCAGTCCTGGCCAGGATGTCTAGTACAGGGCTTTGTTAGTGGTTAAAAAGAGCTGTCCACACTGGTCTCCTGGCCCAGAGAGAGCTGGCAGCCAGGGCCGCTAAATTAGGCCCCCCAGCGGGCGGCTGAGGGGAGGACCCGGGGGTTGAGAAGTCTTTAAATCTGACTACAAGACATTATGCACTTACGACAAAGGGGCAGAGTAATCCTACCTGCTTGCTTTTCACCGCTGCTGCTTGCCTGTTATTGTCTGCTTTATAGCTCATGAGAGGAGGCCCATTGATGACGGAACTCAATTACCATAGTAACTCACACCGGTGACCCCCAAGTCCCCCCCCCCCCGTCCGTCCGGCCTGTCCCCCCGTCCCCCCACTGACCCCCCCATTAGGGCTAAGCTGACCCCAGGGGTAGTCAGTCCTTTCACAGGAAGCTGACGGCCCTAACCATGTCCCTCCACGCTGGGAGAGCACCGCTGCTGCTGTAGCCCTCAGATCCTGCCAGCGCCCTGCGCTCCGCTCTAACCGCTCTCCTTTCTACTTCTCTAAACATAGGGGAGCGCAGTGCTCTGAATGGCAGAATTGAAATAAAGTTTCAGGCTCAGCAAGCTTATGGGCTTCAAACTGTTCTGATTGTGCCGCCTCTACAAAGGAGAGCCCAGCCAACAATTCATTCGCTTCAGCGCAACCTTAAGTGGAACAAAAATCCTCTGTGTGTGCCCAACCACTACTAGATCGCTAAGATAATCAGTCTTTCTTTAAAATAAATTTGAAATAAATCAGACTAACAATAAATGTTCTTTGCATATCTAACACAAGACTGACATAAATGTTTATATCAAAGGAAAGCAAGCGAGAGGGACTCAATCGTTTCTGAACAGTTTTCGGTTGAAATCCGAGTCTCTTACAAAAACACCAGTCACATTACACTAGTGAGTGTCAGTTGAACTGATTACAGTGACCAAATAAGAGAGTACTTTACAAAAACATGGTTAAAAAAAGAGAGAAAGAACTTGTTGTGAAGAACGAAACGGTTGGAATTATGGACTACGCAGCGTCATTGAGTAAACACACAATAAAGGACAGAAAAGCTCAGTGGAGAAAAAAACAGAGCCAAGGTCTGAGCAAAGTGAGCCATTCTCCTCACAAAAGGCCGCTTAGAGGCGGATTGAGGGGCTCAGAATGACGGGTAAAACACTTGTGGGCTTCAGACTCTATAGGGGGAGCGAAATGGAATAAGCCAGCAAGCACTTGAGGATCCCGCCGAGCACCTGAATGGGAAGGAGGGACGGGGGGGCGGAGAGGGGGTGCAGAAGGTGAATGGCCTGTCTTTTGGGACCAATTTGCCTCTTTTCACCCTTTTCCCCTGCCTCTCCGCTGACAGATGTACAAAGAGGGACCCGCACCGAGCCTCTTATCCACATGCACCCGCAAGCAGCTGTCACTTTTGTCAGACAAGTTAATCAAACAAATGCCACCATACCTCCCTTTAGATAAATAGAGAGAAAGAGAAAGAGAGGGAGAGAGAGAGAGAGAGAGAGAGAGAGAGAGGGGGAGAGAGAGAGAGAGAGAGAGAGAGAGAGAGAGAGAGAGAGAGAGAGAGAGAGAGAGAGAGAGAGAGAGAGAGAGAGAGAGAGAGAGAGAGAGAGAGAGAGAGAGAGAGAGAGAGAGAGAGAGAGAGAGAGAGAGAGAGAGAGAGAGAGAGAGAGAGAGAGAGAGAGAGAGAGAAAAAAATTGTGTATGTATGTGTGATCAACCGACCTGATCACCCCCCTTCACCGAACAGTGGGACTTGTCCCACTCAACATAAAAGACAGCTCTATTTAAGTTCCATTTCCCTCGTCTTATGTTATTCATCCATTCCTGTCCTCATTTGGTTTTGACCACTGACATGGACCTCTGGCCCTCTGGGGTAGGTCAGAAGGGATTTATGCCAGAGTCTGAGATCACAGTGAGGGTAGATGGATGGATGGGGGAAACAAAATGCTCCCTCAGTAATTATAAAGAGTCTAAGCTGCTTACAGGCTTCATGAAAAGGAAGCGAAACCTTTTGACATGTTTTCAACAGTCACAGTGAATCAATATACTACCTGTTTGTTATCCTTAGTCTTTTTTTATTCTACCCTACTATCGTCCAGATTCATCATCCATTCCAGAGCCTCTTCTCACTATTGGTTTATATCAATTTAAAGAGATTAGTAACTGGCATGAAAAACAGTAAGAGGACATTGACTCAGTATTGCGTTTATATTAAGATGTATCATGGGTTTACATGGAAAAAACACATCATTGTGGTCCTCTGTGGCTTAGTTGGTAGAGCATGGCGCTTGCAACGTCAATATTGCAGGTTCAATTCCCACTGGGACCATCAATATGAAAATGTATGCACACACTACTGTAAGTCACTTTGAAGAAAAACGGCTTCTAAATGGCAGATATTATTACATATAATATTAAAAAATATATCTCTTAAGAATGGCCTGTGTTATGTTATGTCACGTCCTCATCCTCCTAAGCCATAAACACATTTATTCAACCATATTTGTGACAATGACGCTTTTGTTTTAATAGCAAACATGTTTGCTTCTCTTTTTGTTGATGTAATTTGATATGAAGTTAATCCAATTGATAAAGATCAACAGCACTAAAAACAAAACATTTAAATGAATACAATATAGCATGTCATGAATACAGTATAGTGTTCAATAGGGCCAACGCAGTATTTCATTTGTAAAAGTGAAAAAACAAAATCTCCAAAAGAAACACTGGATGGTGAACAACAACAACAGTAACAAAAACATGGGTAGCACTTTATAAGAACTCCCCTGTCACGACTTCCGCCGAGGCTGCCTCCCCTCCTTGTTCGGGCAGGCTTCGGCGTTCATCATCACCGGCTTACTAGCCACTGCCGCTCCATATCTCATCATTCCATTTGTCTTGTCTTGTCAATTACACACACCTGGTTCTTATCCCCTCATTAGTCTGTGTATAAGTGTTCCCTCTGCCCCCTTGTCCTTGTGGGTGATTGTTTTATGTGAGTTGAGTGTAGCTCGGTGGAGCTACTCGTACCTTGTATTGTCGAGATAGATTATTCCCCTGTGCCTGTATTTTGTTGGAGCTACCTGTACCTTGTATTGCCGGGGTAGATTGTTCCCCTGTGCTTGTATTTTGTTGTCGCTATCCAGCGCAACTGTGTACGGCGGAATAAACTCTGTATTTGGTGATTTACCCTCCTGCGCCTGACTCCTTCTAAACACACTCATCACATCCACGTAATATAGCATTTTTAATGGATTAGTAAATAGTTTATTCATAATTTATTATTCATTACTCCATTCATAAGATGTTTAATATAATGCTTTTTTGGCTGAAAGTTACCATTTTTCGTGGAGATTGCAAACCGGAACTCCCATTTTCTAACAAGAATTCAAATGTTAAATAGTTTAATAGTTCTGGGTTAACTGGTTTTGGTAGAAAAGTCACTGCCATGAAACGCTTATGTTAGCATTTTCGGACTAAGTGTGATTTGTATAAGTGTGATGTGAAGTTACAGCTCAGCTGGTAGAGAACGGCGCTTGTAACACTAAGGTAGTGGGTTCAATCCCCGGGATCACCCCATACACAAAAAAGTCGCTTTGGATAAAAGTGTCAGCTAAATGGCATATTATTATTATTATTATTACATCACAATTATACACATCACACTTAGTCCGCTAACATAAGCGTTTCATGAAGTTACACATCACACTATTACAACAGTGTGACTGTTTTGGAATCAAATGTTCAATATATTTTCTTAAGCATCCTGTATTGTGAGCTTATTGTTTAACCATTGATATCTTCTAGGGGCTATTTTGAGACTTTAAATAGCATCAGGTGCTGCTGGATTGTCTACCAATGGCATGTCAATTTTTTTGTGAGAAATTACACTAGTCATTCAAAACATTTATAAAGTATTTATAAAGTATACAGCGCATTCGGAAAGTATTCAGACCCCTTGACTTTTTCCACATTTTGTTACGTTACAGCCTTATTCTAAAATTGATTAAATTATTTTTGTTTTCAATCTACACACACTACACCATAATGACAAAGCAAAAACAGGTTTTAAGAATGTTTTGCAAATGTATACAAAATAAAAAACGTAAATATTACATTTACATAAGTATTCAGACCCTTTACTCAGTAATTTGTTGAAGCTCCTTTGGCAGCGATTACAGCCTCAAGTCTTCTTGGGTATGACGCTACAAGCTTAGCACACCTGTATTTGGGGAGTTTCTCCCATTCTTCTCTGAAGATCCTCTGTCAGGTTGGATGGGGAGAGTCGCTGCACAGCTATTTTCAGGTCTCTCCAGAGATGGTCGATCGGGTTCAAGTCTGGGCTCTAGCTGGACTTGTCCCGAAGCCACTCCTGCGTTGTCTTGGTTGTGTGCTTAGGGTCGTTGTCCTGTTGGAAGATGAACTTTTGCCCCAGTCTGAGGTCCTGAGCACTCTGGATTAGGCTTTCATCAATATCTCTCTGTACTTTGCTCCATTCATCTTTCCCTCGATCCTGACTGGTCTCCCATTCCCTGCCACTGAAAAACATCCCCACAGCATGATGCTGCCACCACCATGCTTCACCGTAGGGATGGTGCCAAGTTTCCTCCAGACGTGACACTTGGCATTCAGGCCAAAGAGTTCAATCTTGGTTTCATCAGACCAGAGAATCTTGTTTCTCATGGTCTGAGAGTCCGTTAGGTGCCTTTTGGCAAACTACAAGCGGGCTGTCATGTGCCTTTTACTGAGGAGTGGCTTCCGTCTGGCCACTCTACCATAAAGGCCTGATTGGTGGAGTGCTGCGGAGATGGTTGTCCTTCTGGAAGGTTCTCCCATCTCAACAGATGAACTCTGGAGCTCTGGCAGAGTGACCATTGGGTTCTTGGTCACATCCCTGACCAAGGCCCTTCTCCCCCGATTGCTCAGTTTGCCCGGGGGGCCAGCTCTAGGAAGAGTCTTGGTGGTTCCAAACTTCTTCCATTTAAGAATGATGGAGGCCACTGTGTTCTTGGGGACCTTTAATGCTGTGGAAATTTTTTGGTACCCTTCCCCAGATCTGTGCCTTGACACAATCCTGTCTCGGAGCTCTAGAGACTATTCCTTTGACCTCATGGCTTGGTTTTTGCTCTGACATGCACTGTCAACTGTGGGACCTTATATAGACAGGTGTGTGCCTTTCCAAATCATGTCCAATCAATTGAACTTACCACAGGTGGACTCCAATGAAGTTGTAGAAACATCTCAAGGATGATCAAGGGAAACAGGATGCACCTGAGCTCAATTTCGAGTCTCCTAGCAAAGGGTCTGAATACTTATGTACATAAGGTATCTGTTTTTATTTCTAATATGTTTGCAAAAAGTTTTTGCTTTGTCATTATGGGGTATTGTGTGTAGATTGATGAGGAACAAAAATTAATTTAATCAATTTTAGAATAAACGTAACAAAATGTGGAAAAAGTAAAGGGGTCTGAATACTTTCCGAATACACAGTAAATAGCCCACACTTTAGAAGGGGCCACACAAAAATATTGGTATTATATTGGTTTACACGGACCTATATTAAACAACCTATGAGTGATCTTATGAATAATTATTAAATTATGAATCAACTATTTACTAATCCATTATAAATGCTTCATTACGTGGAGTTATTATAAAGTGCTAACAAGTGTACTTTCTTTTCACACTTAATGTCTAAATATACAAACAGGCATGTCTGTCCTGAGACTTTACATTCATTGCATTGTAAAAATTAATACATAAATAAGACAATGTATAGCTAACATTGAAAGCAGGTAATCTCTTCAACATAAAAACAACTCAGGGTCCTCACCCTAGGTCTCATTAGAGCCTTCCTTCCCTCCATTCTGCTGTCCTTTATCTGGCCGTGGCTCTCATCTTCGTCTGCCTGACCCACCCTGCTACAGTTTACTTTGCATGCTGCACAAGAAGCTCAAGTTGATTAAACTGTTCACTTGGTTCTGCGCTTGGCCAGAGCCTGTAAAGTGGTCAAGGGTTCGGGACAGTGAAGTGGTATTGCATCAGGTCTGTCACAGTTATCCTCCTCCTCCTCACCCTCATCATCATCATCACAAGCACAAGCACAAACCAGCAGCAACAAAAACAGTTGGAAGCAGCAGCGCAATCCTCAATCCCAATCCCAATCTCAATCTAACCTAACCCCTCCTGCCCTCCCCTCCGCTGCCCCCGCCAGCCATGAACCAGTTTGCTGCGTGACGATTAAAGCATTTTAACTTAGTCATAAAGTGCAATCTCGCAGATCTGATAACTACCAAGGTCAACGGAAATACTTCAAATCAATCAATGAGCTGGGCCCTAATCCCCAGGAGGCAGATTAAGTGTATAATTTACCCGTGTAATCTGTGTATGTGTGGTTGGCCAGGGAACAGCTAGACCATGCCCACCACAGGCAGCTCTCTCTCTGTCCCCTGGTGCTGGAGGCTGGAGGCCCACACCAGGCAGCTAGTGTATCAGTGCAGCGCTGGATTTGGCCCCAGCTAAAGAGATGTATTTTTTAATCAATGATCTCTGCATTAAGTCGATGAGCCCTTACGTTAAGCACAGCTGTTTTAATCTTAATCTCTTCAGCTGTTCTTTCAAGATCTACCAGAAAGAGTAGTATTAGGAGGGGTGTATGAGGAGGAAAACAAATTAATTTGTCTTCTTCCCCCCACACACACTCGCTCTCTCATCCCACTCCATCCCTCCCTCTCCCCCTCCCCATTTCCCTGCCCCTGAATTTAACAAACTTAGCCATCTGACTGCGAGTTTCATCTCTTTATCGCTGCATACAATTTGGTGCTGCTTAGGCAGCTTGGAAAAATCTGTCCTCTGTAAAACCTACAGCACATCACAAAAGCCATCTGTACTTTGGGAACAGTTCAGCAAGATTAATCATTACTGATGAATAATTCCCGCATCACTCTCCCCACACACAAAAACCCACTCACATAGACACACACACATACATGCGAGAACGCACAAACACACACACACACACCTGTCCGAGCCTCAATTTTCACAAACAAAATTGTATTATTAAAGCAATCACAGAATGTTTGGATTGGGGTACGTAAAAATGGCATGAATCAAATAGTATTTTTCTCACTGAATGCAATAACAATTTTAAAAAAACAAGTTGTTTTACCCTCTTGACATTGAGCTATAGAGCTGTGCCTAGACAGCAGCAGAGAAGAGGTCAAATCCTCAAATAATGTTATATTTTACAAGCAACCCCCCCCACCCCGCCTCCAATCTATGTCACAACATAGGCATTATTCACTTTCTAATATGTCTCCAATCATAATTCATTTCTTGGGCATTGTTGTTTTCTTAACATACTAATGTATACCCATATGGTCAGTCTGATGTCAAACGGCACCCTGGGCTAAAGGCAGTGCTGCTGACACATATTTAAATAAAGTGAACCATATCCATGTAATCTCCTTAGGCTGCATTTACACAGGCAGCCCAATTCTTATATTTTTTTCCAGTAATTGGTCTTTTGACCAATCAGATCAGCTCTGAAAATGATCTGATGTGAAAAGATTTGATTGGTCAAAAGACCAATTAGTGGGAAAAAGATCAGAATTGGACTGCCTGTCTAAACACAGCCTTATTGTGGCTGATGACATAAGAGTGTCTGCTAAATGACGAAAATGTAAATGAAAATGTACTGATGTCTTGGAGAAATCCATGTCTCCACTCTAATTAACCCAGAGGCAACATAAGGTATGCCTCCCGATCAACTGGCCCCCTCACACACACACACACACACACACACACACACTAAATGTCATCAGGACCCAAGGGATTAGGGTAGAGGGGAACAATTGAAAGCAGAAATTGTTTTATGGGGTTACTCCTCAGCCATTGCTCAGGTCTAAGGCTGAGGGTGGGTATTAGAATGGATCCTTAGGAAGGGCCCTAGCCACGCCCCTAACACTATAATCTGACCTTAACCTCTATCAGGGGTACTCTATTTGAGAAGGTCCGGTCACACAAATTTCTTAGATCGTAAAGGTTTGAATGGGTATTGTCATTTATCGGCATAGTAACAAACCCCCACCTTGCAATCTATGCAACCCCAAACTGTTCAAACTGTTCAAACTGTTCACACCTATCTTGTTGGTGGAGATTTCTCTTTTCTTTTCGTTTTAAAGCTAATTTCCTGCAATTCTACACATTTTGCCATGAAGCTCAGGGGGGAGGGGGAACACCAGTGCCCTGGGCACGTAATCTGGCCATGATAACTACAAAATGTTGATAGCTGGTTAGCCTAACTTACCTAGTTAACATGGGCTAGTAGTTGATCAACTGACCATTTCTGACAGGTTATAAATAGCTCTCTAAGGTCTGTCAGTGAATGACATAACAAGAGGAAAACTGCCCATGCACTACCAAATTTTGAAATTGCACCTTGTGCATTCTACAATTACAACTCTCAACAGCATTAAGTTGAAAGCCCGACTGAGTTCCCCCCCCCAAATATTGTTTTCATTTATTTTTTAATTGTATTTTTAAGTCGGGACCCACGGTCCGTATTGACCCCGTTCTGGGTCCAGATCCGGACCGCGTTCCCCTGTTGAGTATGGCTGCTCTATAGGGCTAAGACATGCCCACCACGCATCTGACTGGTCTGTTGGCACCTTCTAAATTAACTATTCTAACGGGTACCAAGTCTACCAACAAAACGCGGAGACACAAATCATTGCTGGTGAAAAAAAAAATGTATGCACTCACTAACTGTAAGTCGCTCTGGATAAGAGCGTCTGCTAAATGACGTAAATGTAAAATGTCAAATGAAGATCAAAAGACAAAAGAGAGAATTTAGATTTAGATTTTGGTCTGCATGTGTGAAATGTACATAAGGGATATTCATTTGTAGGCATTGTGCGATTTCAAAAGTAATCCCATTATGATCAGCAGTACACAGAGTAATAATAATGTTCAGGCCAAAAGGTCCTTTTATAAGGTCAACATCCTTATCTATTAAATTGTGTCTATTATGATCAAATAGAATTCAAATCTTGTCTCCTGATAATCTTCACAGCCATCTATTATGGGATGCCATCAAAACACCTCAAATGAAACTCAATTTCATATGAAAATTGATGTCCTGGATGGGCATGGGGTGGGAAAAATTGTTGATTTCTTGAAGGGAAAGGAATATCCTAGTAAGAAATGTATTTAGCCAACATAAAGACATTTTGATTACACTTACCTTTACAGTTGGCTGTTCACTTTATTTAAAGCTGTGTTAGTTTTATTTTTTTTGTCTTAGAAATAACATTGTAAAATGGTAATAACTACTTGATTACCTAAACATAAAACATAAATCATCAAAACAAGAACCACTACATAGTGGGTCGGGACCCACTTGTGGGTCGCGGCAGGGGCCCAAGTGGGTCGCGAGATGAGAAATACATTTTCGGGATAGAAAAATGCCTTCAGTGTAAACTTAAACGACTAAAACCGAATAGAAAGTATGTAGAAAAGATAATGGATTTATACATTGTTCAATAATAGCCTATAATCTTTCAGAATTGAAAATCAACAAAGTAAAAGCTAGACAATATGTCCTGCATTGATTTTGCTATAATATTTGCGTATAAGAGCACATTAGCTTAAAAACTGCAAAATGTTCTCTCAGCTCCATGGCAAAATGTATACAATTTCAGAAAATTGGCTTTAAAATTGCTATATTTTCTTTCAGCTCCATGGCAGGATGTATGGAATTGCACGAGATTAGCTTTGAAACTCCAGAATTTTCTCTCCGCTGCCAAGATAATATTTTTTACTTATTCTTTGGTCGGAGAGTACGACCCTGCCTTACACAGGAAGCGGCACAGGTCCTAATCCAGGCACTTGTCATCTCCCGTCTGGATTACTGCAACTCGCTGTTGGCTGGGCTCCCTGCCTGTGCCATTAAACCCCTACAACTCATCCAGAATGCCGCAGCCCGTCTGGTGTTCAACCGTCCCAAGTTCTCCCACGTCACCCCGCTCCTCCGCACACTCCACTGGCTTCCAGTTGAAGCTCGCATCTGCTACAAGACCATGGTGCTTGCCTACGGAGCTGTGAGGGGAACGGCTCTGATCAATCCCTACACCCAAACGAGGGCATTGCGTTCATCCACCTCTGGCCTGCTGGCCCCCCTACCTCTGCGGAAGCACAGTTCCCGCTCAGCCCAGTCAAAACTGTTCGCTGCTCTGGCACCCCAATGGTGGAACAAGCTCCCACACGACGTCAGGACAGCGGAGTCACTCACCACCTTCCGGAGACACTTGAAACCCCACCTCTTTAAGGAATACCTGGGATAGGATAAAGTAATCCTTCTACCCCCCCTTACCCCACCCCACCCCACCCCCCCAAAAAATAAACATATTGTAAAGTGGTTATCCCACTGGCTATAAGGTGAATGCACCAATTTGTAAGTCGCTCTGGATAAGAGCGTCTGCTAAATGACGAAAATGTAAAATGTAAATGTCTGTATGTTTTTTTACCGCTTAAACCTTATGGTGGGTCGCGACTCAAAAGAAACCTCAATTAGTGGATCACGAAGCAAAAAAACATTTGAAAGCTGGAGAGAGCTTAGTGCATGTATGTACACTACCAGTCAAACGTTTTAGAACACCTACTCATTCAAGGGTTTTTCTTAATGTTTTACTATTTTCTACATTGTAGAATAATAGTGAAGACATCAAACTATGAAATAACACATATGGAATCATGTACTAACCAAAAAAGTGTTAAACAAATCAAAATATATTTTATATTTGAGATTCTTCAAATAGCCACCCTTTGCCTTGATGACAGCTTTGCACACTTTTGGCATTCTCTCAACCAGCTTCACCTGGAATGCTTTTCCAACAGTCTTGAAGGAGTTCCCACATATGCTGAGCATGTGTTGGCTGCTTTTCCTTCACTCTGCGGTCCGACTCATCCCAAACCATCTCAATTTGGTTGAGGTCGGGGGATTGTGGAGGCCAGGTCATCTGATGCAGCACTCCATCACTCTCCTTCTTGGTCAAATAGCCCTTACACAGCCTGGAGGTGTGTTGGGTCATTGTCCTGTTGAAAAACAAATGATGGTCTCACTAAGCCCAAACCAGATGGGATGGCGTATCGCTGCAGAATGCTGTGATAGCCATGCTGGTTAAGTGTGCTTTTGAATTCTAAATAAATCACAGACAGTGTCACCAGCAAAGCACCCCCACACCATAACACCTCCTCATCCATGCCTTACGGTGGGAACTACACATGCAGAGATCATCCGTTCACCCACACCGCGTCTCACAAAGACACGGCGGTTGGAACCAAAAATCTCAAATTTGGACTCCAGACCAAAGGACACATTTCCACCGGTCTAATGTCCATTGCTCGTGTTTCTTGGCCCAAGCAAGTCTCTTCTTCTTATTGGTGTCCTTTAGTAGAGGTTTCTTTGCAGCAATTCGACCATGAAGGCCTGATTCACCTCTGAACAGTTGATGTTGAGATGTATCTGTTACTTGAACTCTGTGAAGCATATATTTGGGCTGCAATTTCTGAGGCTGTTAACTCTAATGAACTTATCCTCTGCAGCAGAGGTAACTCTGGGTCTTCCATTCCTGTGGCGGTCCTCATGAGAGCCAGTTTCATCATAGCGCTTGATGGTTTTTGCGACTGTACTTGAAAAAACATTCAAAGTTCTTGAAATTGTCCATATTGACTGACATTCATGTCTTAAAGTAATGATGGACTGTCGTTTCTCTTTACTTATTTGAGCTGTTCTTGCCATAACATGGACTTGGTCTTTTACCAAATAGGGCTATCTTCTGTATACCAATCATACCTTGTCAAAAAACAACTGATTGGCTCAGATGCATTAAGAAGGAAATACATTCTACAAATTAACTTTTAAGACGGCACACCTGTTAATTGAAATGCATTCCAGGTGACTACCTCATGAAGCTGGTTGAAATAATGACTAGAGTGTGCAAAGCTGTCATCAAGGGTGGCTATTTGAAGAATCTCACTTTTTTGGTTACTACATGATTCCATATGTGTTACTTCATAGTTTTGATGTCTTCACTATTATTCTAAAAAAAAATTGTTTGTCATTTAGCAGACGCTCTTATCCAGAACAACTTACAGTTAGTGCATACATTATTTTTAATTTTTTTACTTTTTTTCATACTGTCCCCCTGTGTAGCTCAGTTGGTAGAGCATGGCGCTTGCAACGCCAGGGTTGTGGGTTCGATTCCCACGGGGGGCCAGTATGAAAAAAATACAAATTAATAATGTATGCACTAACTGTAAGTCGCTCTGGATAAGAGCGTCTGCTAAATGACAAAAAAAATAAAAAAATAATAATAAATAAAAAAAACTTGAATGAGTAGGTATTCTAAAACGTTTGACAGGTAGTGTATGTACAGTGCATTCGGAAAGTATTCAGACCCCTTGATTTTATCCACATTTTGTTACGTTACAGCCTTATTCTAAAATTGATTAAATAGTTTTTTCCCCTCATCAATCTACACACAATACCCCATAATGACAAAGCAAAAACAGGTTTGAAGAAATTTTTGCAAATGTATTAAAATTAAAAACTGAAATACAAGATATACATAACTATTCAGACCCTTTACTCAGTACCTTGTTGAAGCACCTTTGGCAGTGATTACAGCCTCGAGTCTTCTTGGGTATGACGCTACAAGCTTGGCACACCTGTTTTTGGGGAGTTTCTCCCATTCTTCTCTGCAGATCCTCTCAAGCTCTGTCAGGTTGGATGGGGAGCGTCGCTGCACAGCTATTTAAAGGTCTCTCCAGAGATGTTCGATCGGGTTGAAGTCCGGGCTGTGGCTGGGCCACTCAAGGACATTCAGAGACTTGTCCTGAAGCCACTCCTGCGTTGTCTTGGCTGTGTGCTTAGGGTCGTTGTTCTGTTGGAAGGTGAACCTTCACCCCAGTATGAGGTCCTGAGCGCTCTGGAGCAGGTTCTCATCAAGGATCTCTCTGTACTTTGCTCCGTAATTATTTCCCTCGATTCTGACTAGTCTCCCAGTCCCTGCTGCTGAAAAACATCCCCACAGCATGATGCTGCCACCACCATGCTTCACCGTAGGGATGGTGCCAGGTTTCCTACAGATGTGACGCTTGGCATTCAGGCCAAAGAGTTCAATCTTGGTTTAATCAGACCAGATAATCTTGTTTCTCATGGTCTGAGAGTCCGTTAGGTGCCTTTTGGCAAACTCCAAGTGGGCTGTCATGTGCCTTTTACTGAGGAGTGGCTTCCGTCTGGCCCCTCTCCCATAAAGGCCTGATTGGTGGAGTGCTGCAGAGATGGTTATCCTTCTGGAAGGTTCTCCCATCGCTGGAGCTCTGGCAGAGTGACCATCGGGTTCTTGGTCACCTCCCTGACCAAGGCCCTTCTTCACCGATTGCTCAGTTTGGCCGGGCGCCAGCTCTAGGAAGAGTCTTGGTGGTTCCAAACTTCTTATATTTAAGAATGATGGAGGCCACTGTGTTCTTGGGGACCTTCAATGCTGCAGACATTTGTTGGTATCCTTCCCCAGATCTGTGCCTCGACACAATCCTGTCTCTGAGCTCTACGGACAATTCCTTCGATCCCATGGCTTGGTTTTTGCTCTGACATGCACTGTCAGCTGTGGGACCTTATATAGACAGGTGTGTGCCTTTCGAAATCATGTCCAATCAATTGAATTTACCACAGGTGAACTCCAATCAAGTTGTAGAAACATCTTGAGGATGATCAATGGAAACAGGATGCACATGAGCTCAATTTCGAGTCTCATAGCAAAGGTTCTGAATACTTATGTAAATAAGGTATTTCTGTTTTTTATTTTTAATACATTTGCAAACATTTCGAAAAACCTATTTTCACTTTGTCATTATGGGGTATTTTGTGTAGATTGATGGGGGAAAAAATGCATTTAATCCATTTAAAAATAAGTCTGTAACGTAACAAAATATTTCTGAATGCACTGTAAGTATTTATGTACATTATGTATGTATGTATGGGGTGAATCTACAGGGAGATGGGCCATGTTAGTAGATGTACACAGGAAGATTATTTGACTCTGAATTATGCCACTGGGCATAATGTGTTAAAACAAATTTGACATGAGAGATAAGTTCCATTTCAAAATATATAGCTAAGCGAGAACGGGGGGAACAGAAACATAAGAAAATGTGCTTGGAAAGGTTTAGAAAGTAAAGCTGAAAGAAATGTTGAAAGGCATTGTGGTTCAAGTGAGAAAAAGAAACAGATGGAAGGAAAGGGAAAATACACAGAAAAACCAAGCGCGTTTTTATGCCTTTTTATCTCTTAGCCTAAACACACAGAAACAGCAGCAGAGAAGTATCACGCCTTGGTCATATTGAGTGGAGCGACAAGAAAAGGACAACAGTGATGGAGTCCTGCAGTGCAGCAAGACACCTTCATACGCCACATTACTGCCAGAGGGAGAACAGATAGAGAGTGACATACAGAGAGGGAGAGAGAACGAGAGAGAGCGATTGAGGCCTCTGCTATAATCAGAGAAGAAATGCTCTTCTGAGAGAAGAAGATACAAGGCAAACAGCAGGTCAAAGCAGCAAGAGAAACAAACATGGTGAAGAGACACATTCACTCAGAGAAGACTGATAAGAGAGAAGCCAATTCATGCCAGCAGGCCTTCAGGGAAGCAACATACGCACACATGCACGCACACACACACAGGTGCAATCTGCGGTCCTCCCTCGAAAAGAGTAGTGGACAAATTGGTCAACGTGCATCACAAAGGATTATTTAGATAACCTGGATGATGTTCCAAGCTATTTCTTAAGACAGTGTTTTCTTTTCTAATTTCTCCCTCAACTTAATTCACTCTCTAATACTCACTCATTATATTTCTCTCTGTCCCTTTCTTTCATTATTTATATCTCCTCCTTAAGCCCTCATTACAATAAGCCCAGGGTCAGAGGCCCTCCTTCCTGTTTGTCTCTCCTATGAGGAAGAATATGTATTGGACACAGTTCCAAATGTCTTGTATACAGTCCAATGTGGGGAACTTATCAGCAGTGAGTGGGGAACTGGTCAGCATAACCCAACCTACTAACCCTAACCTTTTGATCTGATTATTAATGTTCCTACAGATCAATTAGTGGATGAACACAATGTATTCTAATGGCTGAAGACAGAATCTAGACTGGGGGATGTAAAGACGGTATTAAGTCATCTTATAGAAAGGCATTGTATTGTGTGGCCTTTAATTGATTAACCCTTGTTTGCTGACTCAGAGAGAGAACACTGCTTAAGAAAATCCTCCTTAAGGTTTTGCACGTCTCAAACAAACAGACATAAAAAGACACAGAACACTGCAGTAGAATAGACACAGGCTAGAGCATAGTGTATTCAGACTGGAGGGAAGGTTTGGAAGTAAAGGGAGAGAGAGAGAGAGAGAGAGAGAGAGAGAGAGAGAGAGAGAGAGAAAGAGAGAGAGAGAGAGAGAGAGAGAGAGAGAGAGAGAGAGAGAGAGAGAGAGAGAGAGAGAGAGAGAGAGAGAGAGAGAGGAGAGAGAGAGAGAGAGAGAGAGAGAGGAGAGAGAGAGAGAGAGAGAGAGAGAGAGAGAGAGAGAGAGAGAGAGAGAGAGAGAGAGAGAGAGAGAGAGAGAGAGAGAGAGAGAGAGAGAGAGAGAGAGAGAGAGAGAGAGAGAGAGAGAGAGAGAGAGAGAGAGAGAGAGAGAGAGAGAGAGAGAGAGAGAGAGAGAGAGAGAGAGAGAGAGAGAGAGAGAGAGAGAGAGAGAGAGAGAGCTACTTGTACAGCTGTGTAAGAGAAGGCAGAGAGCTGTTCAAAATGTGACTTATCCCTCAGAGCAGACTGTTCTATCACATTTTGGAGAGCCTCCCCCTGTAAGGGAGGAGAAGGCATTTCTTACTTACATCAAATAACCTTTCTATGTAAACCTCCTCATTGACCTTATCCCGCAGCATGTCCTGAGAATGGCGCACAAAGGTCACGTAACCGTCGGCAACATCCATCCCAGGCTTCTGCAGGACACACCACACAGAGACAGAGAGAGGGAGTTGAGAAAAAGAGAGGGAAAAGGAGTAATTAGCCAAAGAAAAACAGATACATTGTCTCACCAAGGCACTGAACCCTGTTGACTCCATAATAAACATGGTGACCAGCAAAGTGACATAAGACATGCATATGAAAAACGGACAGGTATTAAAATAAACATTCAACTAAAGTGTTATCAAATTGTCCTTTTCATCTCAGAGAAATCATCTTAGAGTTTATGGTTGACATTTCTGGAGAGGTGTTTAATTTGCAGTGTGTATAGACCCAGGGATATGGCGGTCTTTGTTACTGAACTTCCTATTAGAGATGTGTACTTGGCCCAGAATCATCCGTCACAGTCTGGAAATGTGCAAAGTGAACAGAGGAGCCAGGAACACATGATCAGGCTGCTGAACAGATTGTTAGGAGGGCTGCCATTTCTCATACCAGCTCAAATATTCACACAGGACAATGAGTTTGCAAATAAGACACTCCATTTGTGTGTGTTTATGTGTGTGTTTATGTGTGTGTGTTTATGTGTGTGTGTTTATGTGTGTGTGTTGATGTGTGTGTGCTTATGTGTGTGTGTGCCTTTCCCACTCCCGCCTCTTCTCCGGTATATGAAATGCTTCCTCCCATGCCAGCGGACGAGGTAATATGAATGTGTAATTATCAGCCACTGTAAACTGAATTTAGTTAGTTAACACATCCCTGAGTGGTTCCAAAGGGTGCAAATTAGTATGTTTCTCCACTGTAATTGTATTTTGTGCATTAAGTAAACCATTACCATGCAGAAGCTAGGGCTCTGGCCCTGCGGACATAAGAGTCCTAATCACAGATTCACTGACAAGGCATTCATTTAATAAGTGCCTTGTTGACATGTGGATCGATTGGCAGTTAAGTGATACTCCTCTGAGGTGCTGTTTAAAGCATAACACAGCGAGCATTCTGCCCCAGAGGCAGACTCCTGGTGTGCTTTTGTTACACAACACAACAGAGACACTCACAATGTGTGCCCCATGGCAGGCCTACCCAGCTGATTCTGCCCATAACCATATGAATGACAAAAAACATGGCAAGATATGTGTGCATGCACATAAACAAATACAAGAATGACTCACACAGAGACACACATGCACGTACTCATACACACTTGGACTGGGATAAGAGAAACACAAGAACTGATAACAACACTATTCTCACTTACAGGTACATCCACATACTTTGATGCAGCTTTCACCTTGAAATGAGACAGAGAGATTAGGTGAAAAGGAAAGACATGAGATTCCAACTGTGCAACTTCCTCTATTTACAAAAGCTGTTTAATGTGAGTGTAGCTTCAGTGTGCGACTGCAATATGCTTAAGTACGGTGCCTTGCAAAAGTATTCATCCCCCTTGGTGTTTTTCCTATTTTGTTGCATTACAACCTGTAATTTAAATGGATTTTTATTTGGATTTCATGTAATGGACATACACAAAATAGTACAAATTGATGAAGTGAAAAAAAAAAAAAAAAAAAAGTTAAATTTTTTTAAACAAAATAAATTACGGAAAAGTGGTGCGTGCATATGTATTCACCCCCTTTGCTATGAAGCCCCTAAATAAGATCTGGTGCAACCAATTACCTTCAGAATTCACATAATTAGTTAAACAAAGTCCACCTGTGTGCAATCTAAGTGTCACATGATCTGTCACATGATCTCAGTATATATACACCTGTTCTGAAAGGCCCCAGAGTCTGCAACACCACGAAGGGGCACCACCAAACAAGCGGCACCATGAAGACCAAGGAGCTCTCCAAACAGGTCAGGGACAAAGTTGTGGAGAAGTACAGATCAGGGTTGGGTTATAAAAAAATATCTGAAACTTTGAACATCCCACGGAGCACCATTAAATCCATTATTAAAAAATTGAAAGAATATGGCACCACAACAAACCTGCCAAGAGAGGGCCGCCCACCAAAACTCAAGGACCAGGCAAGGAGGGCATTAATCAGAGGCAACAAAGAGACCAAAGATAACCCTGAAGGAGCTGCAAAGCTCCACAGCGGAGATTGGAGTATCTGTCCATAGGACCACTTTAAGCCGTACACTCCACAGAGCTGGGCTTTACGGAAGAGTGGCCAGAAAAAAAGCCATTGCTTAAAGAAAAAAATAAGCAAACACGTTTGGTGTTCGCCAAAAGGCATGTGGGAGTACTCTAGTCAGATGAGACTAAAATTTAGCTTTGTGGCCATCAAGGAAAATGCTATGTCTGGCGCAACTCAACACCTCTCATCACCCTGAGAACACCATCCCCACAGTGAAGCATGGTGGTGGCAGCATCATGCTGTGGGGATGTTTTTCATTGGCAGGGACTGGGAAACTGGACAGAATTGAAGGAATGATGGATGGCGCTAAATACAGGGAGATTCTTGAGGGAAACCTGTTTAAGTCTTCCAGAGATTTGAGACTGGGACGGAGGTTCACCTTCCAGCAGGACAATGACCCTAAGCATACTGCTAAAGCAACACTCGAGTGGTTTAAGGGGAAACATTTAAATGTCTTGGAATGGCCTAGTCTAAGCCCAGACCTCAATCCAATTGAGATTCTGTGGTATGACTTAAAGATTACTGTACACCAGCGGAACCCATCCAACTTGAAGGAGCTGGAGCAGTTTTGCCTTGAAGAATGGGCAAAAATCCCAGTGGCTAGATGTGCCAAGCTTATAGAGACATACCCCAAGAGACTTGCAGCTGTAATTGCTGCAAAAGGTGGCTCTACAAAGTATTGACTTTGGGGGGGTGAATAGTTATGCACGTTCAAGTTCTGTTTTTTGTTTTATTTCTTGTTTGTTTCACAAAAAAAAGTATTTTGCATCTTCAAAGTGGTAGGCATGTTGTGAAAATCAAATGATACAAACTCCCCAAAAAAACAATTTTAATTCCAGGTTGTAAGGCAACAAAATAGGAAAAATTCCAAGTCATGCCAGGAAATGTAGTCGCAAAGTGCACTCAGAAGTTAATTCGACTTCTATTACAATGTTCAGGAAACCTACTAAAATCCGTAAACCTACTAAAACCTTTTAATGCTTTGGGAGTGTTATCATGAGCAAAATGCTGTATGCATTCTGAAGATATATTTGCTGAAGGTACATTATTTGAACAAGGCTATTCCTACCCTATGATGAATAAAATAATTACAAGATCAGGGTCCAGTTATGTATGCAGTGTACACTGAGAACGAGGTGAACGAGAGAAGGAATGCGTTCTTACTGTGAAAGAGAGGAAGGAGGAGAAGAGTGTGCCCTCGTCGTATCTGGACAGTTTGGCTAGGACACTCTCTAGAATGACCACAAACTGACGGACAGGGAGTTGCGTTACTGGCAAGTCCAACACATTAAAAACAACATTCATGTCATATCACTTTCAGATATGAGTAAGACAGTAACAGCACCTTTGCTACCAGTAAGGTGATCATCTCCTTCACAGTCTCCTCTATGAGAGCGTCAATTTGGGAATGGTACTGTCTCTGTTAGGAAAGAGACATGTTAGTGACAATGTCAAGTCCAGCTTCCCTCCTTTCCCTCCCCTTCTGTTTGTTGCTACCAGGTCTCACAGTAGGCCAATATGCTAATCAGTAGTGTGACAGCATTCTTATGTCTCCACGTGAGCCATGTAAAAGACCTCAGACTAATTAATTATGCTCTGGTAATTGGTACCTGTCTCTAGATTGTGCGGATATGAAGACTCTTACATCTACTCCATGTATATTCAGTACCATCTACACATATGCTAATGAAAAACAAAACAATTAAAGTGTTGGAAGACTGGTGAACACTGCAATGACTGCTAATTATACATTTGGGAACAAGGGGTGAGATTTCAATTGAATTGTTAGCCACACTTACCCAATCACTAACAAACTTTCACAAGATAGAGAAAAGAAATAAAATATATAGACATGGTGATGGTGAAAAAGCAAGCGACTACAGCAAAATCACATATTCAAGCAAAAGCAAAATCAGGAGACAAAGCAATCGCAGTAAGTGCCATTGAAACTATTGTAAGTGAAAACCTTGACAGAAATGCATATACAGTATGTACTACAGTCGTGGTCAAAAGTTTTGAGAATGACACAAGTATTGGTCTTCACAAAGTTTGCTGCTTCAGTGTTTTTAGATATTTTTGTCAGATGTTACTATGGTATACTGAAGTATAATTACAAGCATTCCATAAGTGTCAAAGGCTTTTATTGACAATTACATTACATTTATGCAAAGAGTCAATATTTGCAGTGTTGACCCTTCTTTTTCAAGACCTCTGCAATCCACCCTGGCATGCTGTCAATTAACTTCTGGGCCACATCCTGACTGATGGCAGCCCATTCTTGCATAATCAATGCTTGGAGTTTGTCAGAATTTGTGGTTTTTGTTTGTCCACTCGCCTCTTGAGGATTGACCACAAGTTCTCAATGGGATTAAGGTCTGGGAAGTTTCCTGGCCATGGACCCAAAATGTCGATGTTTTGTTCCCCGAGCCACTTAGTTATCACTTTTGCCTTATGGCAAGGTGCTCCATCATGCTGGAAAAGGCATTGTCCGTCACCAAACTGTTCTTGGGTGGTTGGGAGAAGTTGCTCTCGGAGGATGTGTTGGTACCATTCTTTATTCATAGCTGTGTTCTTAGGCAAAATTGTGAGTGAGCCCACTCCCTTGGCTGAGAAGCAACCCCACACATGAATGGTCTCAGGATGCTTTACTGTTGGCATGACACAGGACTGATGGTAGCGCTCACCTTGTCTTCTCCGGACAAGCTTTTTACTGGATGCCCGTAACAATCGGAAAGGGGATTCATCAGAAAAAATGACTTTATCCCAGTCCTCAGCAGTCCAATCCCTGTACCTTTTTCAGAATATCAGTCTTTCCCTGATGTTTTTCCTGGAGAGAAGTGGCTTCCTCGCTGCCCTTCTTGACACCAGGCCATCCTCCAAAAGCCTTCGCCTCACTGTGCGTGCAGATGCACTCACACCTGCCTGCTGCCATTCCTGAGCAAGCTCTGCACTGGTGGTGCTCCGATCCCGCAGCTGAATCAACTTTAGGAGACGGTCCAGGCGCTTGCTGGACTTTCTTGGGCACCCTGAGGCCTTCTTCACAACAATTGAACCTCTCTCCTTGAAGTGCTTGATGATCCGATAAATGGTTGATTTAGGTGCAATCTTACTAGCAGCAATATCCTTGCCTGTGAAGCCCTTTTTGTGCAAAGCAGTGATGACGGCATTTGTTTCCTTGCAGGTAGCCATGGTTAACAGAGGAAGAACAATGATTTCAAGCACCACCCTACTTTTAAAGCTTCCAGTCTGTTATTCTAACTCAATCAGCATGACAGCGTGATCTTCAGCCTTGTCCTCGTCAACACTCTCACCTGTGTTAACGAGAGAATCACTGACATGATGTCAGCTGGTCTTTTTGTGGCAGGGCTGAAATGCAGTGGAAAAGTTTTTTTGGGATTAAGTTAATTTTCATGGCAAAGAGGGACTTTGCAATTAATTGCAATTCATCTGATCACTCTTCATAACATTCTGGAGTATATGCAAATTGCCATCATATAAACTGAGGCAGCAGACTTTGTGAAAATTAATATTTCTGTCTTAAAACTTTTGACCACGACTGTACTATACAACATGTATTGTATAAGCACACCATTACATAATATGTGCATATAGAAAGAAATAGAAACATAGAAATTTTGATCCTAAGTGAGCTGGAGCTCCTGAATCCATGCAATTAAGAGAATACACATCTAGCACACAGTTGGTGAGCACAAAATGATTTTCCCAAAGTGCCTTGGTACTGATCCGGGATGGATAACTGATCTGTATATCCAGTGCAGCATGCTCTGTGATATATCAGAGAAATCAGAGTGAAATATCAGAGAAATCACTATTAGACATCACTAGAATCATAAACATGATATTCCCTCTGGAATATAATAGGTGAAAACTTTACACTGATTCAAACACTGTGTAAATATGCATGTTGTTGTGAGGCTGTGGAGGTGGACTGGTATAAGATGGTATCGTATGTCTGATAGAAGACCAGTTAAAGAAGTAGGTAGGGGGCCTACTGTACCTCCTGTCCCAGCTCCATGGCACACAGCTTGGCTGACTGGGCCTTTGCATCCACCATCACGTTGAACATTGTGCAGATGGACTGAGGCACGCGGAAGTCTGTGGTCCGACTGCTCTTCTGAAGCTTGGCTTCAAAGGCCACCCGCGTCCTTTAGACAGGGAGATTAAGGAGAGAGGTTGCAGAACTATACACAGACCTACAATGTGTTTGTGTAATTGTGTGTAAGCAAGTGTCTCATTCAGGCCCATCCTCTCACCGTTTGATGCAGGACTCGATCATGTCGCTGGACATGAGTTTCAGCCTGCTCTCTAGGTGTTTACCAAACTCCTCCTCAGGCCAGTGCAGGTCTCTGATGAAGGTCTGTAGAGCGTCCAGCTTCCAGAACAGGTCCTCGGACGTCCCCGAGCCATTACTGGACAGGAAGCACAGGGCAAAGGTTATAGCACTGGTACCTAACAGGGGTACACATGGGGGGTAAAAGACTACATCAAGGGTCAAAGAGGATGGGGAAAATCCAGGTCTCAGGATTCAATTTCTTTGGGTTATTTTTAACATTTACTGATGGGTTAAAATATTTTGAATGAAAGACACTTTATCGTTGACCTGTTCCTGGCCAATGTGGTTCTATGAATTGCGTTCTCCAAGGTACCAATCAGTCTATGGTAAAAAATAAATATACTTTAATATGTATTTGACCAATCAATAATCACAGTGAGTTGAGTGGTTATTAGAACAAGGGAAACAGTAGGGGTCCATGCACACTGTAGGTTGGTCAGTTAGTTAGTGCACTCTGGGAAAACATACTATGAAGGGTGGGGTTCTTTTCCGATGCGGTGGAGGAGACTGTGTCCCACTCCCATTCCCTGTCCCCTTCCCCCAAACTGTTTAAACAGAGAGAGCAGCTCTCTCCAGCCACACAGGTCCCTCCAGCCACAGTGGGGCCTCCTCACAACTAGCGCCCACAAGTAAGAGCTCCAACACAGGGTAAACAGGGACCTGTCCTCCCTTCCACAGACTGGAGGTCAGAGCGATATGATGGAAAGATACAAACTCAACACTTTTAAACTCTGGCTTTGGTTTGGCTTCATTTAATAATTGTTTATCATTTTGCATGAGTCCATTCTGTTGTTTTTTCATCAGCTTAAAAATTAATTTGTGTCTTTCCACCCTTCAGTTCAAACACATGCAGTAGGAGGAAAATGAAAAGCCGTTGATGGTTCTGCATTTCGAAACACTGCCTACTTTAACCACACTCCCCATGCTAGGGCCTTGGCATGAACATGGCTGCTTGTAGAACAACAACAACACTGGGACAACTGGGGGTCCTGGCAACAGAACATCAGATCACTGGCAGTGTTTAATTACATATTTTAGAATTGGCTAAGCCTGTTTTTTCCTAATTATCAACAATGTGCTCGTGTAAATGCTATATTTGAGAGTTTTCCTTTGTGAGGTGAGTTTGGTCTTTCTGGCTTATTTACGGAATAGTAAACCTGCGTCTAGTTTAGGACTATCTTTGGCAGAGCACTGCCTTTACATTTTGACAGAGAATGTATTCCTTTAATTACGATGGAGGTGAAAGGTGGTTGCTATTAGTTTTACTTCAGAGACAACTTTTACTTTGGGAGGATACTTCTGCTTCATCTCATTGGCTGTTGAGTGCTTATTTACAAGGTATCAAACCTTGGGACATGGAATCCAAAACTTGGCGACAGCCAGGGTCTCACTCACTCACGCACACGCACGCACACGCACACGCACACACACGCACACAAGCACACACACACACGCACACACACACACTTTTAATAGTAGGTTCTGAAGATGTTTCTCTCTGGTTTGGGAAGTGGGATAGATTATGTATCAGGTGTAGCTCAAGGTGCAGAAGAAGTGCTTTTAATCACCATATCTAAACATAGCTTTGCAATTATCTTTACGCTGTCTCTCTCCACGGTCCCCCTGGAGGAGCGCTCAGAGTTAACAGGTAGACATGGAGTTTTACAACTGGCAGAATCACTAATGAAATGGGACATTTCATATTCCGTCGATATCAAAGTGGGATCATTATCATTTTGACCCCACGGGGTGAGATCTTGCGTGGAGCCCCAGATCGAGGGAGATTATCAGGGAGACCACTGATAATCTCCCTCGATCTGGGGCTTCCATTTCCTAATAATTGCTCCCACAGTTGATTTCTTCAAACCAAGCTGCTTACCTATTGCAGATTCAGTCTTCCCAGCCTGGTGCAGGTCTACAATTTTGTTTCTGGTGTCCTTTGACAGCTCTTTGGTCTTGGCCATAGTGGAGTTTGGAGTGTGACTGTTTGAGGTTGTGGACAGGTGTCTTTTATACTGATAACAAGTTCAAACAGGTGCCATTAATACAGGTAACGAGTGGAGGACAGAGGAGCCTCTTAAAGAAGAAGTTACAGGTCTGTGAGAGCCAGAAATCTTGCTTGTTTGTCTGTCATAGTTGACGTGTACCTATGATGAAAATTACAGGCCTCTCTCATCTTTTTAAGTGGGAGAACTTGCACAATTGGTGGCTGACTAAATACTTTTTCCCCCCACTGTATCTGAGAGGCTCATACCTCAGTAAAGACAAGCACCCAGAGACCAAAGGCTGATCAAAGCGCTCCTACTTCTGCAAGTTAGGCCAGGATGATTTGATCAACTACTGTATTAATAATTGCGATTTTTATTGACTACAATGTTTACCACAGTCAAAGTTTTATTGTAGCCTATAGTTGAGTAGCTACCATGAGCTAACTATACTGAACAAAAATATGAACGCAACATGTAAAGTGTTGGTCCCATGTTTCATGAGCTGAAATAAAAGATCCCAGAAATGTTCCGTACACACAAAAAGCTTATTTCTCTCAAATGTTGTGCTCAAATTTGTTTACATCCCTGTTAGTGAGCATTTCTCCTTTGCCAAGATAATCCATCCACCTGACAGGTGTGGCATACCAATAAACTGATTAAACAGCATGATCATTACCCAGGCCACTCTAAAATGTGCAGTTTTATCACACAACACAATGCCACAGATGTCTCAAGTTTTGAGGGAGCGTGCAATTGGCATGCTGACTGCAGGAATGTCCACCAGAGCTGTTGCCAGAGAATTTAATGTTCATTTCTCTACCATAAGCCGCCTCCAACATCGTTTTAGAGAATTTGGCAGAATGTCCAACTGGCCTTACAACCGCAGACCACATGTATGGCGTCGTGTGGGCGAGCGGTTTGCTGATGTCAACGTTGTGAACAGAGTGCCCCATGGTGGCGGTGGGGTTATGGTACGGGCAGGCATAAGCTACGGACAACGAACACGATTGCATTTTATTGATGCCAATTTGAATGCACAAAAATACCATGACGAGATCCTGAGGCCCATTGTGAGGCCCATTTTTTGGGGGGCATCTGTGACCAACAGATGCATATCTGTATTCCCAGTCATGTGAAATCCATAGATTAGGGCCTAATTAATTTATTTCAATTGACTGATTTCCTCATATGAATTGTAACTCAGTAAAATCAATGAAATTGTTGCAAATTCACTTACAGTTTTTTGTTCAATACTGCGGAAACATGTGCAAATCTCTAAATACAGTTATCACAACAACACTATGTGGCAACCTGTGGATAATTTGTCATTGCTTTGACACAAAATGCATTCAATGACAACATCTTTCAAATTACATAAATACTTGTCTCACAAAAACACATTTACCAACAAAACACAATGTACAGTTGAAGTCGGAAGTTTACATACATTTAGTCATTAAAACTTGTTTTTCAACCACTACACACATTTCTTATTAACAAACTATAGTTTTGGCAAGTCGGTTAGGACATCTACTTTGTTTATGACACAAGTAATTTTTCCAACAATTGTTTACAGACAGATTATTTCACTTATAATTCACTGTATCACAATTCCAGTGGGTCAGAAGTTTACATAGACTAAGTTGACTGTGCCTTTAAACAGCTTGGAAAATTCCAGAAAATGATGTCATGGCTTTAGAAGCTTCTGTTAGGCTAATTGACATCATTTGAGTGAATTGGAGGTGTACCTGTGGATGCATTTCAAGGCCTACCTTTAAACTCAGTGCCTCTTTGCTAGACATCATGGGAAAATCAAAAGAAATCAGCCAAGACCTCAGAAATAATAATGTAGAGCTCCACAAGTCTGGTTCATCCTTGGGAGCAATTTCGAAATGCCTGAAGGTACCATGTTCATCTGTACAAACAATAGTACGCAAGTATAAACATCATGGGACCACGCAGCCGTCATACCACTCAGGAAGGAAACGCGTTCTGTCTCCTAGAGATGAACGTACTTTGTTGCAAATACATCCCAGAATAACAGCATAGGACCTTGTGAAGATGCTGGAGGAAACAGGTACAAAAGTATCTATATCCACAGTAAAACGAGTCCTATATCGACATAACCTGAAAGGCCGCTCAGCAAGGAAGAAGCCACTGCTCCAAAACCGCCATAAAAAAGCCAGACTACAGTTTGCAACTGCACATGGGGACAAAGATCGTACTTTTTTGAGAAATGTCCTCTTGTCTGATGAAACAAAAATAGAACTGTTTGGCCATAATGACCATCGTTATGTTTGGAGGAAAAGGGAGAAGCTTGCAAGCCGAAGAACACCATTCCAACCGTGAGGCACGGGGGTGGCAGCATCATGCTGTGGGGGTGCTTTGCTGCAGGAGGGACTGGTGCACTTCACAAAATAGATGGCATCATGAGGAAGGAAAATTATGTGGATATATTGACGCAACATCTCAAGACTTCAGTCAGGAAGTTAAAGCTTGGTCGCAAATGTGTCTTCCAAATGGACAATGACCACAAGCATACTTCCAAAGTTGTGGCAAAATGGCTTAAGGACAACAAAGTCAAGGTATTGGAGTGGCCATCACAAAGCCCTGACCTCAATCCTATAGAAAATGTGTGGGCAGAACTGAAAAAGCGTGTGCGACAAGGGTTCTACAAACCTGACTCAGTTACACCATCTCTGTCAGGAGGAATGGGCCAAAATTCACCCAACTTATTGTGGGAAGCTTGTGGAAGGCTACCCGAAACGTTTGACCCAAGTTAAACAATTTAAAGGCAATGCTACCAAATACTAATTGAGTGTATGTAAACTTCTGACCCACTGGGAATGTGATGACAAAAATAAAAGCTGAAATAAATCATTCTCTCTACTATTATTCTGACATTTCAAATTCTTAAAATAAAGTGGTGATCCTAACTGACCTAAAACAGGGAATTTTTACTAGGATTAAATGTAATGAATTGTGAAAAACTGAGTTTAAATGTATTTGGCTAAGGTGTATGTAAACTTCTGTCTTCAAATGTATCTACAGACCATTTTGCAAATGTTAAGATACCCTTATCAAAACTGTTAAACTCAAGTTCAAAAGCTACTAAAAATTGAATTAGACTGCAATTTTTTACATTGCTACAGTAAAAGTAAAATAATAATAACTCTTAATTAATTAATTAATTATTCACAGCTGATTTTCATTCTACATTACGTAACTGAAGACCTATCCAGGTGTTTTCCATTTTTATGTCATTACCATCTCTACAAAAGGGGACATCTTTGGAATATATTTTACATAAACATGGACCCAGCCAGAGATAGTGTAGTGGCTTACAGAGGTGGAAGAGTTGCCGGGAGAGGCAGAGGATTACGTATCCGTGGTGGAAGACGACTGAGGGGAAGACCCAGAGTTGTAGTGTCAGATGAGATTAGGGCTACAATCATTGATCATGTTGTCAATCGTGGTCTATCAATGAGAGATGCTGGTCTTAGAGTGCAGCCAAATTTGCAACGCTCAACTGTGTCATCTATCATAAGAACCTTCCAGCAAACTAACAGGTAAGATATGCATTCTGCATGGGCATCTAACTGTACTGTAGGGTAGTAAATCGAGCAAAAGCTCTCCGAACCACAATTGTATTTCTGTTTTAAGACCCAACGGTTACCAAATGGAGGGAAGCTGTAATTGTTGACATGGTCATTAGCAACAATGCCATAAACTTCAAGATAGAGTGTTGGCAGACAATAATACATTTCAAAATGTTGAAAGTGTATGCATGACACCCATTGCTAGAGTCTTGACAAAGCATAATATCAGCATGAAGCAGGTGTACACTGTTCCCTTTGAGAGGAACTCTGATCATGTCAAGGAACTCCGGTACCAATATGTCCAGGTAAGATGTCTATATCCTGTAATACAGTACTGTTTTTACTGTAAACAAAACCCACCAGAGCACTGCACACTTAGCAGTGATTTCAGTTACAGTATACTGTAATGTAAACTACTGTTATAGAATAACTGTTATGTTGCCCTGTGGATTTACACTATTTTAGAGTGTCATGGAGCTTGAAGCCAACACCCCACATGTTCGTCTTTGTGGATGAGGCTGGTTTTAAAATGGCCAAAACACGCCAATGTGGAAGGAATGTGATTGGGAAAAGAGCAACAGTGAATGTCCCGGGCCAGAGGGGTGCCAACGTCACAATGTGTGCCATAAACCACTAATTGGGCCATACAACACAGAGCACCTCATTTCATTCATGGATGACCTCTATGGAAGGCTTTTGCCAGGTGAAGAAAGAGGGCAACCTGTGTGATTGTATGGGACAATGTGACATTTCACCACTCTCATGCAGTCACAGAGTGGTTTGCAGCCCATCCCGGGAGGGTGTCACTTTTCCTCCACCCTTACTCTCCCTTCCTCAACCCCATAGAATAATTATTTTCCTCTGGAGGTGGAAAGTTTATGACCACCATCCACATGATCAAATGTCACCCTTGGATGCAATGAATGCAGGATGCCTGGATTTCTCTGCAGAAGATTGCCAGGGATGGATCAGGCATGCAAAAAGATTATTTCCCAGGTGTATTGCGCAAGAGGCCATACAGTGTGATGTGGAACCCAATGCAGCAGACAGGGTTGACTAGCATTGTTATATATGTGTTTCATTTGGACAATATGCTATGCATATTCAGTGTGTATACACTTTTTGTTTGTTTAACAGTACTGGAATTATTTATTTTTGTGTATTTTGGAATTACTCTGCAAAAAGCAAAATACAGTAATCTGCAAAAATACAGTAAATTGTATTGAAGCATATTACAGGCGTTCTGCTTTATTTCTTTACATATCTTGCAGGACATTATATACAGTGCAGGTTTGCTACTCTTCTTTTGTAAAAATGACTGTTGGTTCATCTAAAAAAAATATGATATTAAAGACAAATTGACACATTTTAAAGTGGTAGCTGTTTTTAGAGTTTTGTAGGTCATGATACTATGAATGACAAAGTGTGCATGTCGTGAGAGACTGTTAGCTTTTATTTGGTAAAAAGATTTGCTTTTGAGACATGTAGGATGTGCATTGCCAAGTTGCATGTTGTTTTGATAACTGTATTTAGAGTTTTGCACATGTATCCGCAGTATTGAAGAATGCTTGTTAGCAATCAAAAAAAAAACTGTAAGCTAGAGCTGACCCCATCTAAATTAGGATTGGTGGATATTGCAATCCATCTTCAGAAGTTGAGCCAGTGTCCCAGAGGACATGTGATATGTTCATGCCAAGAACATATCATGTGCATGTTTCATGTTTCAGGCTCCAACAGAGACTCAATACACACTCGGAGTCACATGTAGTTGACATCCAGTGTAAAAAAGCTAGGCATTGTTAGGAGGCTAACTGGCAGTAGATTTGGTACTTTGGGCATTTGGAGGTTGACATTTGGTAGATTCAAATCAGGCAGATTACTTGTTAGGCTCCTGTGTAAAGGGAACAGACAGAACAGAAAAATATGTCCTGTAACAGTGGTAATGCGGATGTGTTTTAAAAGAAGCAAAATAGATAAAAGCAATGCCAAGAAAAATAATAAAATTAATGAGGGAATTATTATTATTTTTTTGTGCAAATTAGCAACCAAAAAAATATCTTATTAAGATGAAATAAGTAAGGGTACCTTTGCATTGAATTGAAGAGGCAAATGTAATGGTGACAAATAACGTGTAAAGAGTGTCCTATCAATATTGACGAGAATAATGACAAAAGATAGATGACAACTCAACATGTGGTGACAACAAACTGCAATGTCATTCATACAAGGGGTACCTTATGAACACTCTAGGGCAGGGTTTTTTCCTTTCAATTAAGACATAGACAACCAGGTGAGGGGAGTTCTTTACTAATTAGTGACCTTAATTAATCAATCAAGTACAAGAGAGGAGGGAAAACCCGCAGAATACTTGGTCCTCCGTGGAATGAGTTTGACACGTGCTCTAGGGAATACAAAACATTAAGGAAACATGTTTTCGACAATATTTTTTGAGATGGTCTTACCTGCAATAAGGACAAATATAAATAAATAGATAGTAAATAATTCTGTTAGTACTTATTAACATATTTTTACACAATTGCCCACAAATAGACATACTTCATGTATGGATATCAACATATTTCATGTACAAATATATGGTACACATGATTACCAAAATATTATCAGAATATTTATGTTAACATGAACAGGAAAGCCTGAAAACATTGACAGTAATTTAAGTTTGAAAACTGAAGATATTAGCATCTACCTATACAGTACGTCTACACTGCATTATGACTAGCCTGGGTATCAGTCGATTTCTACTATAGCCAAATTGAATGCAGAAACAGTAGCATCCGGGCTATGTAACCACTTCAATGGGGTGTTGATCATAGAGGTGTCCTTACTTGACAGGCTCCCAGGACTCTCTCTCGAAGCCCCTGTGGATGGACTGGGCGATGGATGACTCCATGAGGTCCACATATCGCACCACCAGTGGGGCATACAGGTCCTGCAGGTGTTTGTGGAACTGCCCATTGCACAGGTTATCTGAGACAGGACAGAGCATACAGCGGGGAAAAAAAGTATTTAGTCAGCCACCAATTGTGCAAGTTCTCCCACTTAAAAAGATGAGAGAGGCCTGTAATTTTCATCATAGGTACACGTCAACTATGACAGAAAAAAACAAAAAATCCAGAAAATCACATTGTAGGATTTTTTATGAATTTATTTGCAAATTATGGTGGAAAATAAGTATTTGGTCAATAACAAAAGTTTCTCAATACTTTATTATATACCCTTTGTTGGCAATGACACAGGTCAAACGTTTTCTGTAAGTCTTCACAAGGTTTTCACACACTGTTGCTGGTATTTTGGTCCATTCCTCCATGCAGATCTCCTCTAGAGCAGTGATGTTTTGGGGCTGTCGCTGGGCAACACGGACTTTCAACTCCCTCCAAAGATTTTCTATGGGGTTGAGATCTGGAGACTGGCTAGGCCACTCCAGGACCTTGAAATGCTTCTTACCAAGCCACTCCTTCGTTGCCCGGGCGGTGTGTTTGGGATCATTGTCATGCTGAAAGACCCAGCCACGTTTCATCTTCAATGCCCTTGCTGATGGAAGGAGGTTTTCACTCAAAATCTCACGATACATGGCCCCATTCATTCTTTCCTTTACACGGATCAGTCGTCCTGGTCCCTTTGCAGAAAAACAGCCCCAAAGCATGATGTTTCCACCCCCATGCTTCACAGTAGGTATGGTGTTCTTTGGATGCAACTCAGCATTCTTTGTCCTCCAAACACGACGAGTTGAGTTTTTACCAAAAAGTTCAATTTTGGTTTCATCTGACCATATGACATTCTCCCAATCCTCTTCTGGATCATCCAAATGCACTCTAGCAAACTTCAGACGGGCCTGGACATGTACTGGCTTAAGCAGGGGGACACGTCTGGCACTGCAGGATTTGAGTCCCTGGCGGCGTAATGTGTTACTGATGGTAAGCTTTCTTACTTTGGTCCCAGCTCTCTGCAGGTCATTCACTAGGTCCCCCTGTGTGGTTCTGGGATTTTTGCTCACCGTTCTTGTGATCATTTTGACCCCACGGGGTGAGATCTTGCGTGGAGCCCCAGATCGAGGGAGATTATCAGGGAGACCACTGATAATCTCCCTCGATCTGGGGCTTCCATTTCCTAATAATTGCTCCCACAGTTGATTTCTTCAAACCAAGCTGCTTACCTATTGCAGATTCAGTCTTCCCAGCCTGGTGCAGGTCTACAATTTTGTTTCTGGTGTCCTTTGACAGCTCTTTGGTCTTGGCCATAGTGGAGTTTGGAGTGTGACTGTTTGAGGTTGTGGACAGGTGTCTTTTATACTGATAACAAGTTCAAACAGGTGCCATTAATACAGGTAACGAGTGGAGGACAGAGGAGCCTCTTAAAGAAGAAGTTACAGGTCTGTGAGAGCCAGAAATCTTGCTTGTTTGTAGGTGACCAAATACTTATTTTCCACCATAATTTGCAAATAAATTCATTAAAATTCCTACAATGTGATTTTCTGGATTTTTTTTCTCTCAATTTGTCTGTCATAGTTGACGTGTACCTATGATGAAAATTACAGGCCTCTCTCATCTTTTTAAGTGGGAGAACTTGCACAATTGGTGGCTGACTAAATACTTTTTTCCCCCACTGTATAGGTTAGAGGAAGTCATTCATTAAACTGTAACACCATCAGAACAGTCACCTCCAAAATGATTGGCACCCTTGATAATGATGAGCAAAAAAAACGTGTCTAAAATAAATAATACAAATACTGAGCTATATTGTATGCCCAATAAAATATATACACTACCGTTAAACGTTTGGGGTCACTTAGAAATGTCCTTGTGTTCGAAAGAAAAGCAATTTTTTTGTCCATTAAAATAACAGGAAATTGATCAGAAATACAGTGTAGACATTGTTAATGTTGTAAATGGCTATTGTAGCTGGAAACGGCTGATTTTTAATGGAATATCTACATAGGCGTACAGAGGCCCATTATCAGCAACCATCAGTCCTGTGTTCCAATGGCACGTTGTGTTTGCTAATCCAAGTTTATCATTTTAAAAGGCTAATTGATCATTAGAAAACCCTTTTGCAATTATATGTTAGCACAGCTGAAAACTGTTGTGCTGATTAAAGAAGCAATAAAACTGGCCTTCTTGAGACTAGTTGAGTATCTGGAGCATCAGCAATTGTGGGTTTGATTACAGGCTCAAAATGGCCAGAAACAAATAACATTCTTCTGAAACTCGTCAGTCTATTCTTGATCTGAGAAATGAAGGCTTTTCCATGCTAGAAATTGCCAAGAAACTGAAGATCTCGTACAACGCTGTGTGCTACTCCCTTCACAGAACAGCACAAACTGGCTCTAAACAGAATAGAAAGAGGAGTGGGAGGCCCTGGTGCACAACTGAGCAAGAGGACAAATACATTAGAGTGTCTAGTTTGAGAAACGGATGCCTCACAGGTCCTCAACTGGCAGCTTCATTAAATAGTACCCGCAAAACACCAGTCTCAACGTCAACAGTGAAGAGGCGACTCCGGGATGCTGACCTTCTAGGCAGAGTTGCAAAGAAAAAGACATATCTCAGACTGGCCAATAAAAAGAAAATATTAAGATGGGCAGTCTGAGATATGGCTTTTTCTTTGCGACTCTGCCGAGAAGGTTGCCTCTTCACTGTTGACGTTGAGACTGGTGTTTTGTGGGTACTATTCTGGTTAGAGACAGTTTGCGCTGTTCCTACTTACAAAGCATGTAGAGGTCTGTAATTTTTATCATAGGTACACTTCAACTGTGAGAGACAGAATCTAAAACAAAAATCCAGAAAATCACATTGTATAATTTTTAAGTAATTAATTTCCATTTTATTGCATGACATAAGTATTTGATCACCTACCAACCAGTAAGAATTCCGGCTCTCACAGACCTGTTAGTTTTTCTTTAAGAAGCCCTCCTGTTCTCCACTCATTACCTGTATTAACTGCACCTGTTTGAACTCGTTACCTGTATAAAAGACACCTGTCCACACACTCAATCAAACATACTCCAACCTCTCCACAATGGCCAAGACCAGAGCGCTGTGTAAGGACATCAGGGTTAAAATTGTAGACCTGCACAAGGCTGGGATGGGCTACAGGACAATAGGCAAGCAGCTTGGTGAGAAGGCAACAACTGTTGGCGCAATTATTAGAAAATGGAAGAAGTTCAAGATGATGGTCAATCACCCTCGGTCTGGGGCTCCATGCAAGATCTCACCTCGTGGGGCATCAATGATCATGAGGAAGGTGAGGGATCAGCCCAGAACTACATGGCAGGACCTGGTCAATGACCTGAAGAGAGCTGGGACCACAGTCTCAAAGAAAACCATTAGTAACACACTACGCCGTCATGGATTAAAATCCTGCAGCGTACGCAAGGTCCCCCTGCTCAAGCCAGCGCATGTCCAGGCCCATCTGAAGTTTGCCAATGACCATCTGGATGATCCAGAGGAGGAATGGGAGAAGGTCATGTTTTCTGATGAGACAAAAATAGAGCTTTTTGGTCTAAACTCCACTCGCCGTGTTTGGAGGAAGAAGAAGGATGAGTACAACCCCAAGAACACCATCCCAACCGTGAAGCATGGAGGTGGAAAAATAATTATTTGGGGATGCTTTTCTGCAAAGGGGACAGGACGACTGCACCGTATTGAGGGGAGGATGGATGGGGCCATGTATCGCGAGATCTTGGCCAACAACCTCCTTCCCTCAGTAAGAGCATTGAAGATGGGTCGTGGCTGGGTCTTCCAGCATGACAACGACCCGAAACACACAGCCAGGGCAACTAAGGAGTGGCTCCGTAAGAAGCATCTCAAGGTCCTGGAGTGGCCTAGCCAGTCTCCAGACCTGAACCCAACAGAAAATCTTTGGAGGGAGCTGAAAGTCCGTATTGCCCAGCGACAGCCCCGAAACCTGAAGGATCTGGAGAAGGTCTGTATGGAGGAGTGGGCCAAAATCCCTGCTGCAGTGTGTGCAAACCTGGTCAAGACCTACAGGAAACGTATGATCTCTATAATTGCAAACAAAGGTTTCTGTACCAAATATTAAGTTCTGCTTTTCTGATGTATCAAACACTTATGTCATGCAATAAAATGCAAATTAATTACTTAAAAATCATACTATGTGATTTTCTGGATTTTTGTGTTAGATTCCGTCTCTCACAGTTGAAGTGTACCTATGATAAAAATTACAGACCTCTACATGCTTTGTAAGTAGGAAAACCTGCAAAATCGGCAGTGTATCAAATATTTGTTCTCCCCACTGTATATACAGTATATATATAGTACCAGTCAAAACTTTGGACACACCTACTCATTCAAGGGTTTTTCTTTATTTTTACTATTTTCTACATTGTATAATAATAGTGAAGACATCAAAACTATGAAATAATACATATGGAATCATGTAGTAAACAAAAAAGTGTTAAACAAATATATTTTATATTAGAAATTCTTCAAATAGCCACCCTTTGCCTTGATGACAGCGTTGCACACTCTTGGCATTCTCTCAACCTGCTTCAGTTGGAATGCTTTTCCAACAGTCTTGATCGAGTTCCCACATATGCTGAGCACTTGTTGGCTGCTTTTCCTTCACTCTGCATTCCGACTCATCCCAAACCATCTCAATTGGGTTGAGGTCGGGGGATTGTGGAGGTCAGGTCATCTGATGCAGCACTCCATCACTCTCCTTCTTGGTAAAATAGCCCTTACACAGCCTGGAGGTGTGTTGGGTCATTTTCCTGTTGAAAAACAAATGATAGTCCCACTAAGCCCAAACCAGATGGGATGACGTATCGCTGCAGTTTGAACCAAAAATCTCCAATTTGGACTCCAGACCAAAGGACAAATTTCCACCGGTCTAATGACCATTGCTCGTGTTTCTTGGCCCAAGCAGGTCTCTTCTTCTTATTGGTGTCCTTTAGTAGTGGTTTCTTTGCAGCAATTCACACAGTCCCCTCTGAACAGTTGATGTTGAGATGTGTCTATTACTTGAACTCTGTGAAGCATTTATTTGGGCTGCAATTTCTGAGGCTGGTAACTCTAATGAACTTATCCTCTGCAGCAAAGGTAACTCTGGGTATTCCATTCCTGTGGCGGTCCTCATGAGAGCCAGTTTCATCATATCGCTTGATAGTTTTTGCGACTGCACTTGAAGAAACTTTCAAAGTTCTTGAAATGTTCCTTATTGACTGACCTTCATGTCTTAAAGTAATGATGGACTGTCGTTTCACTTTGCTTATTTGACCTGTTCTTGCCATAATATGGACTTGGTCTTTTACCAAATAGGGCTATCTTCTGTATACCCACCTAGCTTGTCACAACACAACTGATTGGCTCAAACGCATTAAGAAGGAAAGAAATTCCACAAATTAACTTTTAAGAAGGCACACCTGTTAATGGAATAATGGCGCCGGAGGGGATGGCTGCCGTTTTATGGACTCTTAACCAACTGTGCTATTTTGTGTGTTTTTTTCACATTGTTTGTAACTTATTTTGTACATAATGTTGCTGCTACCGTCTCTTATGACCGAAAAGAGCTTCTGGACATCAGAACAGCGATTACTCACCTTGAACTGGACTAATAATTATTCTTTAATGAGTCGGACGAGAGGGATTTGCTCCAGACACCCGACAGGGCCCTCATCCCTGTCATTCTCAGTAGAAAGAAAAGGAGATATCGCGGAAGGAGATCGGGGTGCTTGGTAAGGAGCCGGCGATGAGTGGCTAATCTGCCTTTGCCATCGATACTATTGGCCAACTTACAATCGCTTGATAATAAAGTGGACGAACTACAGGCACGTATATCCTATCAACGGGACATTAAAAACTGTAATATCTTATGTTTCACCAAGTCGTGGCTGAATGAAGAAATTAATAACATACAGCTGGAGGGTTATACACTGGATCGGCAGGATAGAACTGCAGCCTCTGGTAAGACAAAGGGTGGCGGTCTATGTATATTTGTAATCAACAGCTGGTGAATGATATCTAGAGTGAGGGAAAAAAGTACTTGATCCCCTGCTGATTTTGTACGTTTGCCCACTGACAAAGAAATGATCAGTCTATCATTTTAATGGTAGGTTTATTTGAACAGCGAGAGACAGAATAACAACAAAAAAATCCAGAAAAACGCATGTCAAAAATGTTATAAATTGATTTGCATTTTAATGAGGGAAATTAGTATTTGACCCCCTCTCAATCAGAAAGATTTCTGGCTCCCAGGTGTCTTTTATACAGGTAATGAGCTGAGATTATGAGCACACTCTTAAAGGGAGTGCTCCTAATCTCAGTTTGTTACCTGTATAAAAGACACCTGTCCACAGAAGCAATCAATCAATCAGATTCCAAACTCTCCACCATGGCCAAGACCAAAGAGCTCTCCAAGGATGTCCGGGACAAGATTGTAGACCTACACAAGGCTGAAATGGGCTACAAGACCATCGCCAAGCAGCTTGGTGAGAAGGTGACAACAGTTGGTGCGATTATTCGCAAATGGAAGAAACACAAAATAATTGTCACTCTTCCTCAGCCTGGGGCTCCATGCAAGATCTCACCTCGTGGAGTTGCAATGATCATGAGAACGGTGAGGAATCAGCCCAGAACTACACATGAGGATCTTGTCAATGATCTCAAGGCAGCTGGGACCATAGTCACCAAGAAAACAATTGGTAACATACTACGCCATGAAAGACTGAAATCCTGCAGCGCCTGCAAGGATCCCCTGCTCAAGAAAGCACATATACACGCCCATCTGAAGTTTGCCAATGAACATTTGAATGATTCAGATGAGAACTGGGTGAAAGTGTTGTGGTCAGATGAGACCAAAATCGAGCTCTTTGGCATCAACTCAACTCGCCGTGTTTGGAGGAAGAGGAATGCTGCCTATGACCCCAAGAACACCATCCCCACCGTCAAACATGGAGGTGGAAACATTATGCTTTGGGGGTGTTTTTCTGCTAAGGGGACAGGACAACTTCACCGCATCAAAGGGACGATGGACGGGGCCATGTACCGTCAAATCTTGGATGAGAACCTCCTTCCCTCAGCCAGGGCATTGAAAATGGGTCGTGGATGGGTATTCCAGCATGACAATGACCCAAAACACACGGCCAAGGCAACAAAGGAGTGGCTCAAGAAGAAGCACATTAAGGTCCTAGAGTGGCCTAGCCAGTCTCCAGACCTTAATCCTATAGAAAATCTGCGGAGGGAGCTGAAGGTTCGAGTTGCCAAACGTCAGCCTCGAAACCTTAATGACTTGGAGAAGATCTGCAAAGAGGAGTGGGACAAAATCCCTCCTGAGATGTGTGCAAACCTGGTGGCCAACTACAAGAAACGTCTGACCTCTTTGATTGCCAACAAGGGTTTTGCCACCAAGTACTAAGTCATGTTTTGCAGAGGGGTCAAATATTTATTTCCCTCATTAAAATGCAAATCAATTCATAACATTTTTGACATGCGCTTTTCTGGATTTTTGTTTTGTTATTCTGTCTCTCACTGTTCAAATAAACCTACCATTACAATTATAGACTGATCATGTCTTTGTCAGTGGGCAAACGTACAAAATCAGCAGGGGATCAAATACTTTTTTCCCTCACTGTAAGGAAGTCTCAAGGTTTTGCTTGCCTGAGGTAGAGTACCTCATGATAAACTGTAGACCACACTATCTACAAAGAGATTTTTCATTTATATTCTTCGTAGCTGTCTATTTACCACCACAAACCAATGCTGGCACTAAGACCGCACTCAATGAACTGTATACGGCCATAAGCAAACAGGAAAACACTCATCCAGAGAAGGCGCTCCTAGTGGCCGGGGACTTTAATGCATGGAAACTTGAATCCGTTTTACCTAATTTCTATCAGCATGTTAAATGTGCAACAAGAGGGAATAAAACTCTAGACCACCTTTGCTCCACACAGAGAGTCGCGTACAAAGCTCTCCCCCGCCCTCCATTTGGCAAATCTGACCATAATTCTATCCTCCTGATTCCTGCTTACAAGCAAAAACTAAAGCAGGAAGCACCAGTGAATCGGTCAATAAAAAAGTGGTCAGATGAAGCAGATGCTAAGCTACAGGACTGTTTTGCTAGCACAGACTGAAATATGTTCAGGGATTCTTCCGATGGCATTGAGGAGGACAACACATCAGTCACTGGCTTCATCAATAATTGCATCGATGACGTCGTCCCCACAGTGACTGTACGTACATACCCCAACCAGAAGCCATGGATTACAGGCAACATCTGCACTGAGAAAAAGGGTAGAGCTGCGGCTTTCAAGGAGCGGGACTCTAACCCGGAAGCTTATAAGAAATCCCGCTATGCCCTCAGACGAACCATCAAACAGGCAAAGCGTCAGTACAGGACTAAGATCGAATCGTACTACACCGACTCCGACGCTCGTCGGATGTGGCAGGGCTTGCAAACTATTACAGACTACAAAGGGAAGCACAGCCACGAGCTGCCCAGTGACACGAGCCTACCAGACAAGCTAAATTACTTCTATGCTCGCTTCGAGGCAAGTAACACTGAAACATGCATGAGAGCATCAGCTGGTCCGGACGACCGTGTGATCACGCTCTCCGTAGCCAATGTGAGTAAGACCTTTAAACAGGTCAACATTCACAAGGCCGCAGGGCCAGATGGATTACCAGGACGTGTACTCCGAGCATGCGCTGACCAACTGGCAAGTGTCTTCACTGACATTTTCAACCTCTCCCTGTCTGAGTCTGTAATACCAACATGTTTCAAGGAGACCACCATAGTCCCTGTGCCCAAGAACACTAAGGTAACCTGCCTAAATGACTACCGACCCGCAGCACTCACGTCTGTAGCCATGAAGTGCTTTGAAAGGCTGGTCATAGCGCACAACACCATTATCCCAGAAACCCTAGACCCACTCCAATTTGCATACCGCCCCAACAGATCCACAGATGATGCAATCTCTATTGCACTCCACACTGCCCTTTCCCACCTGTACAAGAGGAACACCTACGTGAGAATGCTATTCATTGACTACAGCTCAGCGTTCAACACCATAGTGCCCTCAAAAGTCATCACTAAACTAAGGACCCTGGGACTAAACACCTCCCTCTGCAACTGGATACTGGACTTCCTGACGGGCCGCCCCCAAGTGGTAAGGGTAGTTAAAAACACATCCGCAACGCTGATCCTCAACACGGGGGCCCCTCAGGGGTGCGTGCTCAGTCCCCTCCTGTACTCCCTGTTCACTCATGACTGCATGGCCAGGCACGACTCCAACACCATCATTAAGTTTGCCGATGACAGAACATTGGTAGGCCTGATCACCGACAACGACGAGACAGCCTATAGGGAGGAGGTCAGAGACCTGGCCGGGACAAGAACCTCTCCCTCAACGTGATCAAGACAAAGGAGATGATTGTGGACTACAGGAAAAAGAAGAGGACCGAGCACGCCCCCATTCTCATCGACGGGGCTGTAGTGGAGGAGGTTGAGAGCTTCAAGTTCCTTGGTGTCCACATCACCAACAAACTAACATGGTCCAAGCACACCAAGACAGTCGTGAAGAGGGCACGACAAAACCTATTCCCCCTAAGGAGACTGAAAAGATTTGGCATGGGTCCTCAGATCCTCAAAAGGTTCTACAGCTGCACCATCGAGAGCATCCTGGCTGGTTGCATCACTGCCTGGTATGGCAACTGCTCGGCCTCCGACCGCAAGGCCCTACAGAGGGTAGTGCGTACAGCCCAGTACATCACTGGGGCCAAGCTTCCTGCCATCCAGGACCTCTATACCAGGCGGTGTCAGAGGAAGGCCCTAAAAATTGTCAAAGACTCCAGCCACCCTAGTCATACACTGTTCTCTCTGCTACCGCACGGCAAGCAGTACCGGAGCGCCAAGTCTAGGTCAAAGAGGCTTGTAAACAGCTTCTACCCCCGAGCCATAAGACTCCTGAACATCTAATCAAATGGCTACCCAGACTATTTGCATTGCCCCCCCTCTTAATTACCTCGACTAACTGGTGACCCTGCTCATTGACTCGGTACCGGTACCCCCTGTACATAGCCTCGCTATTGTTATTTTTACTGCTGCTCTTTAATTACTTGTTACTTTTATTTCGAATTTTTTAATATTGTATTATTATTATTTTTTGGCATTCTTTCTTAAAACTGCATTGTTGGTTAAGGGCTTGTAAGTAAGCATTTCACTGTACCTGTTGTATTCGGCGCATGTCACAAATAAAAATGTATTTGATTTGAAATGCATTCCAGGTGACTACCTCATGAAGCTGGTTGAGAGAATGCCAAGAGTGTGCAAAGATGTCATCAAGGCAAAGGGTGGCTATTTGAAGAATCTCAAATATAAAATATATTTTGATTTGTTGAACACTTTTTTGGTTACTACATGATTCCATACGTGTTTTTTCATAGTTTTGATGTCTTCACTATTATTCTGCAATGTAAAAAAATAGTAAAAATTAAGAAAAACCTTTGAATGAATAGGTGTGTCCAAACTTTTGACTGGTAGTGTATATTATTTTATAAAAATTAAATTGCTCAGATAATTTTTTTTTGTTTAACAAAATACATCTAAAATAGATAGGTTTCAAAATTATCCTGCTTGCGTGGATAACAGCACTTAGAATTGTTCTATAATGGTTTATGGGATTGAAGAACAGATTGGGGGGGATCTTAGACCATTCCTCCATAGAGAATATTTCCAGATCCTTGATATCCTGCGAACTGCGCTTATGGAGTGCCCTCTTCAATTCAAACCACAGGTTTTCAATGGGGTTCAATTCTGGAGACTGAGATGGCCATTACAAAATGTTGATTTTGTGGTCAATAATAACCATTTCCTTTTGGATTTTGTTGTGTGCTTGTGGTCATTGTCTTGCTGGAAGAGCCACTTGCGGCCATGTGTTAGCCTCTTGGCAGAGGCAACCAGTTTTTTGGCTAAAATGTCCAGGTACTTGGTAGAGTTCATGATGCCGTTGACCTTAATAAGGGCCCCAGGAGCAGTAGAAGCAAAACAGCCACATAACATCAAAGATCCACCACCCTATTTTACAGTAGGGATGAGGTTCTTTTCTGCATATGCTTCCTTCTTCCGAGGCCACACCACCACTGGTGTGCGTGGTCAAAGAGCTCTATTTATGTCTCAGCTGACCACAGCACCCAGTTGCAATCCAAGTGCCAATTCCATTTAGCAAATTCCAGGTGTTTACATTTGTTGGTTGCTCTCAATAAAGGCTTTTTTTTATGGCAACCCTTCCAAATAGCCTACTGGCATGGAGGTGGTGTCTATTTGTAGTTTTGGAGGTTTGGTGACCCCAAGATGCGAACAAGTTCTGTAATTCTCCAACTGTAGCCCTTGGACTTTTCTTTGCCTCCTGAACCATCTTTCTCACTGTGTGTGGGGACAATATACTCTTGGGTCCTCTACTAAGCAAGTTTACCATTGTTCCAGTGGTTTTAAACTTCTTAATTGTTGCCCTAATAGTGGTATAAGTGGTATAACTCACTTTTCAGTATTTGTTTATACCCATTGCCTGATCTATAAAGTTTACAACCATTAGTTTTAAAGTTTTTTTTATACCCATTGCTTGATTTATGAAAGTCAACAACCATTTGTCTATTCATTTGTGAGTTCTTTGCCTTTCCCCATGATGGACGACATATGGATTTTACATGTGTGTTACCTCATTTTTATACCCCAGTGAAACAGGAAGCCATTTCAGGCTAGTAGAACCTTTAGATTTGCCAATAATTTTGACATATCTTTTAGAGATGTTTAATTTTTTTACTTATTCAACAAAATCTCTTTCTCCAAGCAATTTTTTTTAGCATAAAACAATATCATTTTCCTTTTTTTTTTAATACAATATAGCTCAGTATTTGTATTATCTATTTTAAACAGTCTTTTTTGCACATCTTTATCAAGGGTACCAATCATGTTGGAGGTGACTAACAGCCCTGGGAGAATGATTTGAAAATGCATCTCTCCTTCCTGTCTTCCTTGGAGTGATTGCTGATCTGAAATGACTGGTCAGATGAAAGCTTTGAGATACCGTGGCTTTTACCTTTTGAATCCCATCAGAAGGAAGCGAAGTAGCAGTTAATAGTAGTCTAGCTCCTCGCTATAAGCTACTATACCAGATTTTCTCTCTTTTGTATATCTGATGGCTATAGTTTTTTTTTGTTGACCTGGCATGTTTCCTCTAGATTCAACTGGTAAAAAGGCAACGCTAACACAGACCAAGGGAGATAGAATGAGGGCCAGTGTGTGTTGATGCGATGGCTCACGGCTTCACACAGTGGGTCTGTTTTCCTCTTTATCCCTTGAGCGCTCACTCTCCCTCTGTGTGTGTCTCTCTCTCTGTGTGTGTGTGTCTCTCTCTCTCTCTCTCTGTGTGTATGTGTGTGTGCGTGTATAGAAGTCAAGGTCAATGATACACCGTAGGTGCGATGTTTATTTTGTTCCCTGATTGCCGCTCTCCAATTAGCCACTTGAGTGGCTGCTGTACACTTTGATGTATTTGTCCAGGAGTGAGGATGCAGGGCTCGCCCTTCTCCCAGCCACCCCTGTTTTAGAACTCATTAACTGCTTGAATGGCCTCCGACTTTGGCGCCTGTCTGGTGCTAAGGCCATTTCATGACACATAAGCTAGCTGCTTCGGGGAGACAAAACAAATGACCTTCCATGTAAAATGTCCCTGTGGTATGGTTTGGTAGTATTGGGATGCTGCTCTGTGTGTGTAGTGTGTAACTTGATGTTGTACACCGTACTGTGTTATTGTGCTCCTGTAAACCACTGGAGAAGCCTGAGGGAGATGGCTGGTTGCTATCATGGTGGCAGGTTTACATTTTCAGTTATGCAGTCAGTCATGGAAATTAGAATTACTAGTATTACATGGGATTAGTCCATCTGTGTATGCTACAGTACATCAATCATACTGTATGTGCAGTGTGCACTATGAAATGTAATATATCATGATATGTGTTGACGTGCAGTGATCACTGGAGACGTTTGGTATTATAAATGTAAATTGGGTAAAAATACCATTAATTTCACCCTTCTGTTTGTCTTGTCTCCAGATTTTCTTGTTGCTATGATCATTGCAATGTGAATAACCAATCGGCTGTTTCTAAAAAATTTCAACTATGAATGTGGCCAATTGTGCAGCAGTAACAAGTGAGCATAACAAGCTGTTTCAGTCCAAGTCCATTAAGACACTGCAGGTGAACAACAGACTACATTACATTCTTCCAGACTCCTGGCTGATAAACTAAAAGGAGACATTCCCCTGGGACAATTAGCCCAGTGCAGGTTTACTTCACAAAGGCAGTTGTAAGTGTTTCTCTCCTGGCTCACGCTTTCAGAACCCTGGACAGCGCTCCTACGGCAACTGCAGTTCATTAATTTTATTTGTCACTTGCTCCGAATACAACAGGTGTAGACTTTACCGTGAAATACTTACAGGGCCCACAGCAACCATTTCACTGTTAGTCTGAGCTCTTAGTAAGAAGCTCCCACAGTGCTCTATTGTCCTCTCAATTACCTTCCTCGCTTTCATTATACTGGAGTCAAATGCAGAAAGGAAGTAATGCAGTGTGAAAGTAACATTAGATCGGAACACATTCTCCTCAATTTGGATCTCAACGCTAGGTTTTAGTTTCTCCAGCTCGCCAAGATCAACCACAATGAATATTCAATAAAACCCAGTCCTATGTGTCATGAATGCTCCAGACTGTGTGCTGTATGTGCTGTGTGTACTGTGTGTGCTGTATGTACTGTGTGTGCTGTATGAACTGTATGTACTGTATGTGCTGTATGTGCTGTATGTACTGTGTGTGCTGTATGTGATGTATGTGCTGTATGTGCTGTATGTGCTGTATGTGCTGTATGTACTGTATGTGCTGTGTGTACTGTGTGTGCTGTGTGTGCTGTGTGTACTGTATGTGATGTATGTACTGTATGTGCTGTACGTACTGCATGCGCTGTATGTGCAGTATGTACTGTGTGCTGTATGTGCTGTGTGTGCTGTGTGTACTGTATGTGCTGTATATACTGTGTGTGCTCTGTGTACTGTGTGTGCTGTATGTACTGTATGTTCTGTATGTACTGTGTGTAGTATGTGCTGTGTGTACTGTATGTGCTGTATGTGCTGTGTGTAGTGTGTGTGCTGTATGTGCTGTGTGTGCTGTATGTGCTGTATGTACTGTGTGTGCTGTACATACTGTATGTACTGCATGTGCTGTATGTGCAGTATGTACTGTGTGTGCTGTATGTGCTGTGTGTGCTGTGTGTACTGTATGTGCTGTATATACTGTGTGTGCTCTGTGTACTGTGTGTGCTGTATGTACTGTGTGTGCTGTATGTACTGTATCTACTGTGTGTGCTGTATGTGCTGTGTGTGCTGTATGTCCTGTGTGTACTGTGTGTGCTGTATAATAATAATAATAAGCCATTTAGCAGACACTTTTATCCAAAGCGACTTACAGTCATGCGTGCATACATACCATTTTTTTTTTTTTTTATGGGTGGTCCCGGGGATCGAACCCACTACCTAGGCGTTACAAGTGCTGTGCTCTACCAGCTGAGCTACAGAGGACCACCCATACACAGCACACACAGAACACACAGCACATAAATGTGCTGTGTGTTCTGTATGTGCTGTTTGTACTGTATGTGCTGTATGTGCTGTATGTGCTGTGTGTGCTGTGTGTGCTGTATGTGCTGTATGTACTGTATGTGCTGTATGTACTGTGTGTGCTGTATGTGCTGTGTGCTGTATGTGCTGTGTGTACTGTGTGTGTGCTGTATGTACTGTGTGTGCTGTATGTACTGTATGTGCTGTGTGTGCTGTGTGTGCTGTATGTGCTGTGTGTACTGTATGTACTGTGTGTACTGTGTGTGCTGTATGTACTGTGTGTGCTGTGTGTGCTGTATGTGCTGTGTGTACTGTATGTACTGTGTGTGCGGTATGTACTGTATGTGCTGTGTGTTCTGTGTGTACTGTGTGTACTGTATGGTTCTGTAGTGCTAAACGCTGTGTGTGTCTGTTCATAATGTAGCCCTGGTTCAGGGCCTGGGCCGGGGTTGGAGCCACTCACGGTCGGTCCTCAAGAAGTCATTGAGCAGCTGGAAGAGAGGGAAGCTGTCCCAGCTGTCAGGGGGCTGAACCTCCAGTGCAGCATCCATGTCCACTGCATACAGAGACAGGAAGGTCTCTGCATGCTCCACCATCAGGTCTGACCACCACGCAAACGCCTAGAGAGAGAGAAGGAGTGTAGAATGAAAGAGAAAAGAACAATACATAGACAAAGAGAAAGGAGAGAAGGGGGTATGAAAGAAAGAGATACACGGTAGAGAGAAGGAGAGGAATGTGCAGATAAAGGAAGTTTGAGGAAAATAAATAGAGGGTGAAAGAGGGGGAAAGGGAGGCAGGTGGAGAAACAGACAAAGATAGAGGGACAGAAACACAAATGGAGGATAAGAATATGCAAATATAATACAAGCCTCAAAGTGTCATTCTCTAGAGAGGAAGGGAAGATAATGTTACTCCACCGATCTATATAAGGGCTCTTTTCTTCTCTTGTTTTCACAGTAAGAGTCAAGTTGTCACCTCTGAGGCATCACACAGAGATCTCTGGGGGACACTTTACAGCTTTGAGCACAGTGTTTCAGTTCTGCGCTCGAGCACGGCTAAACGTGCGCTGTTCTGTTGGCCCACAGAGAGAGACACACAGAGAGCTGCGTAGACACGGCTCCTTGACTAAGTCATTCATACAGCGCTGCTCTGAGCCTCCCCATAGGATAGACCGAATCAGTGGAGTGACAGAGTCTGGAACGGGCTGGTCTCATGCAGGTTAACACTCATCCTCCCATGCTTCCCCTCTCCCTGCCCATGGTCATCTGGGCCAGTCAGCCATTCACATCGTCACACCTCTGTGATGTGAATGTTCCCATGGGCGTCATGCACTCTGGCATGGGACAGTTGGCATGACAGCGCCAGCAGCAACCAGCAACAGACTCAGGGTCAAAATGGAGAGGCTCGTAACCATAAATAAAACTGTCATTACAGGCCTCGAGCAGTGGGAGCATCTACTGATTCTCCACATTGGGTAACAGTTAAGGTTGGTTTAATTTCCATTCAAGTCAATTCATGAACTGTATTTGCCATGGCATACACTATACACAGAAATGTTATTAGATTCGCCAATTGACTTGAATAAAAATGGAATTGACTCAAACTGACTTGTACATGGATAAGGTGACTGAGGGTACTGGGTTGAGAAGGAGTGGAAGATGTGTCTATTTCTGGTTATGCTGGTCTATTGACAGAGTTAGTGTTAATTTTTGATGGGAAAATTCACACACAATGCATTTTGAGAAATGCAAGAGGGGATAGAGGGGTCACGTTACCTCAGACAAATGACATGCTTTTTCCATTGAGAGTAATCAGGTCTACAATGGAGGAGGATCAGCTTGTTGGGTGGAGGTGACTGGATCACCTCTCTTACCTGTCACACAGCTTTCCCCAAACACACAGCACCACAGATCAGGCCTTTCACTGACAGGATGGGACCAGAGTTGGCTGTGGCAGTGGGATGGACAGATAAAACTGCACCATACCAAGTGGGGAGGGGCGGAGTGATGTGGTCGGGGGGTATTTCAGTGGGAGGGATCTGAGTATGATAGACAGGGACACTGCCACAGTGCTTGTTGAGGATGCTTTTTCACCAAAGGCAACCTTTTGTGCTGCACAAGCACTTGCACAACTCTCCAGGATGGGCTGAAAACAAGTATAAGGGAAGAAGTTGGGGTAATACTAGGAAGAGAGATGGGAACAGTTAAGATTATCCCTGGGCATTGGGCATCTTCAGTACATCACATAATATGGGAGGTGGAGGGTGGCAGGGGTTAGGGGTCATGGCAGGTGGGGGGGTGACAGGGGTTAGGGGTCATGGCAGGTGGGGGGTGGCAGGGGTTAGGGGTCATGTTATCAGGATTTGAGGATCTATCACATACCTCTTTGCCCTGTCCGAACATTCTCCGCAAACAAAACAAACAATAAGAGAACAGGAAGTGGTTCAGCCAAGTATACTTCTGCAAAGTTCACATCCCTGTGTTGACTTTTTCCTTCTAATGGTTAGTTGGCAGGAAATATGTGATGATGACAGTGAAAGAAAGACATGATACAAACCAATGGAGAACAAAATAGTAGTTTAATTTACCAACCATACTCAAGAGCTCAAGGTCTGTTAAAAAAAAAAGTCTACATTCTCTTTTGTGAGTAAACATAATATGCATGAGGAAAACCATGCACTTGGCCTAGCCTTCACATAATCAAAAGACACAGTTGGTGTTAAAAATGGGTCGCTGAGGTCTGTAAATTCTCTTCACATTTCCAGAAAGAGTACAAATACAGTGTGATGCAACAACAGGATGATAGAGTCTGAATCATCATCACACCCAACCTCCACTACACTACACTACACTACACTCCACTACACTCCACTACACTACACTACACTACACTACACCGCTCTACCAGCACCATGCAACTTCTGTTGGGGACACCCTCATTTACAGGAAGAGCAACTTGTGACATCACCGGGAAAACCTTCCTAGCGCCTAGGGTAGGATATGATGTAATAGGGTTAATTAAAGCCCTGTTGGGTATTCCCTTCTAGGAGGCCTGTACAGGAAACAGAGTGACCAAATCAGAAGTCCCCCAGTCAAACTGTGCACTGCTCAACGTTGTCCTCCCAAACGATGCCTGGTGCACATGAAATAGAGGAGTGAGGAGTGATGCAACCATTTTGACCTTTAAACCCACACCTTGACCCCCTACCGTGCAGGCCAATGCGGTCTGGATAGCATGCACCGGTGAGATATGGAGGTAAAAAAAACGGATGTAAATACTGTACCGACTGTGACTGTAGCCTGTTAAACAGAGTCAGAGACAGAATACATGCCACATGGTTCTCTGTAGTTCTTAACTCTCTGCTCTGATAATAACTGACCTTGGATTCATGTATGTGGGCTGTACTCACCTCTGCGTGGTGCTCCTCGTTCTGTTGGAGGACCTCGATGACCAGCTCGGCCAGACGTATGGTGTCCTCCAGCTTTTTGGCAGGGGTGACTAAGCGCCCTACATTCTCTGAAGCACAAAGGTCACAGGTCAATATGGAGGGAGATACATGGCTGTAAAACTTCCCCTCAACGTCTGTTCAACATGATGCTAATGTTGGGCTGTTGTGTAAGCCTCCTAGGGCAACACTGTAATACCACCATCTAGAACAATGCAGGTATAATGAGACAAATTAAAACAGGGAAAACAACGGATATGTTCTACAGTTATCATGCAAAATGTGCAGAACGTCGTGCATCGCTCATGTTCGGTATGTGCTGACATCCACACTTTGAATGTTGCTTATGTGAGATGCTCATGTTTAACATGTGATATGCAAAACGACTCTCCCTGAAGTCTGGTACTTTTCCCCTGCTAAGTAGGATAGCTGTGACAACCAGGATAAACATAACCACTAAGAAAGTGTAGAGTGCAAGTATTGGCAGGTTTTTACATCAAATCCATCTTGAAGAACAAAATACACAATGAAAGTCTGCTGTTCACATTAGAGGTCTTCATGGATCCACCTGTACCCGGATACCGGAGACCCGATCTGGGACCCGAGCGGGTCCTGTTCCAGAATTTTAAATAATGTCACGGGTCTGATCTGATTGTCACGGGTCTCGGATGTCTGTAATCTTAACTGACTTGTCCGGAAGGGCCTGTACAGATCCGAACGCGACTGCTGCAGTAGAGAGAGAAAGAGAGATATATTTTATCATGTATGCTGCTGCTCTTGCTTTTCACGAGAGTGGAGCGTGGCGCGTGTAGCTTGTTGTTGGCCAATCGTAAGTCATCAAAGCGGCAATAGGCTACAGTCATAGAGCCTCCGTGTGGCAAAAGTTAGGAGATATCTAATCAATGGAAGATGGAATTTAAATGACGGAATTAAAAGTTAAAGGAGAAGGATAGGCTACAACGACCAAGAGCCAACCGGTAGGCTGCTACTTAATATTCTGAATGGAGTTGTTGTTATTTGTAACTGTAGGATGAGAAAACGCATGCACTGCAGCCTCAATTAGCCTAGCTAGCTAACGTTAGCTAGCTTAACTAGCTTCTCCCGGTTTGATACAGTCAAGACAGGTACTACGTAATCATATTTGATGATAAATAACCTAGCTATGGCAGTTATTAGTCCACTATCGGCTTGGTTGGTTGCTGTCTCTAGTCTCTCCCTCCCTCCTCCCTCCCTCCTCCCTGCTCCCCGTGTCACTCGCTCACAGTATGGCCCCTCCCCCGCCTGCTAGAGCGGGACCTCTCTCTCCCTCCTCTCGCACTTTATCAGCTCCGGTTAATAAAGTAGCTTAAAAAAATCACTTTTCTGCGGCTTCCCTCACTCGGATCGGACTGGGTCTGGATCCGACCAGGTCTATACGGAAAAGATCTAGTTGTCCTCAGGTCTGTTCGGAACGGGTCTCTACACTTTTTAAATTTATTTTTGCATATTGGGCCCGGGTGTGAAAAACCCCAGGTCCAACTTTGGACACGTGAAGACCTCTAGTTCACATACTTTACTCAATGGATACCAATTCAGTCTACAGCGATCATGTGACGAAACACAACCAGCTCAACTGACCAATGAGGTTGTGATGATACTACACATAAATGTTTGCTTTTGAAATAGATAAAATAATAATAAATATGGTGAAGAGATGGTATATGTGAGAGAGAGAGTCAGCATAGGTAACTGGAGAACTGCGTAGGAGCCTATACAATAACATATTGGGTGCTCGTTCAGACTTCAGGGCATCTGAGGGTCAAACATCTTTAGATATGCCTGATTCACCCTCTTAATGAATCAGTCGGACAGACTTTTCACAACAACACTGGCTTACTTGACTTATTTTCCATTTCTCTTTACAGTCCCAGTAAAATGGAGAGATTAATGTGACAATGTGGACTTCTACACTTGAAGAAATGAGGCAAAGACCATGTCCTCTCCACGCTGCTTCTGCTCTTTGTCCAGCACACACATCTGTCATTGTGCTAGTCAGGCTCTGTAGTAGCAGGGGTTTAATTGGCAGTGTACAGAGGTACAGCTCTGTGACCCACACACACTGGCAGAGCACTTTAAGCCCAGTGGTGTCTGTGGACTGGACTGTGGCCAGAGGATTGCCTGTGTTGAAATTATGGTCTGTTCACCAGTATGGATGGAGGGTTTAAAAGAATGCCCGCAAACACAAAGGTAATTTCTTCCATTGGTCAATGAAGGGGCATGGGTGCTGGAGTGATACAGGTGAGGTGAGGGGCAAGGCCAAACACCTAGATCTTCTATAACAGAAACTCAGTATTGCCACATTCTACAGTATAAGGGATGTCCGCTTCTTTTTTAGTCAGTTACTGATTTAGACCTGGGAAACCAGGTGTGAGCGCCGTCTAATCAGTGACATTTAATGATTAATTACATCTCACACAGTGACACCAGCAAGACTGTAAACCTGAAACAGTCTGAAGTGACATTAATAATGATGAAGACTATGTGCTATCATGATCTACGATATCATCTTGCTTCACTTACTTATTTCCAATCTATCAAAATTGCCATTGATAGAACATTATGGTCATATGGACAATATCAGCCAGAATATCCAAACCGTCTCATCAGTCATATTTTGTAACCAAACTTTGATATTAGGTTTTTATTCAAATCCTTTGCATTTTAGTACATTGGAGTGTCACGCCCTGACTCAGGGGACTCTTATATGTTGAGTCAGGGTGTGTATATTCTTTGTGGTGTTTTCTATGTTTTGATCTATTATGTGTAGATCTATGTTGGCCGGTGTGGTTCCCAATCAGAGGCAGCTGTAGCTCGTTGTCTCTGATTGGGGATCATACTTAGGCAGCCTATTGGCACTAGTGGGTTGTGGGATCTTGTTCCTTGTAAGGTATGTTGTGTGTGCTACCTTGGACTTCACGTTTCGTTTCTTGTTTTGTCAAGTGTTTATTGGTTTAATAAACATGTATGTGTATCACGCTGCGCCTTGGTCTGTCCCGTCATTAAACGAACGTGACAGAAGATCCCACCAAACGAGGACCAAGCAGCGTGTCCAGGCGGAGCGGATGGCCATGTCACAGGTGGCCAATTTGTGGTCATGGGAGGAGATATTCGTGGGGAAAGGACCATGGGCTAAGGTAGATGCCCAGGCAGGAGAGGAGCAATGGCAACTCGGAGGAGACCGGTCGAGGAGGAAGCCCGAGAAGCAGCCCCAAGAAAATGTTTGGGGGGGCACACAGGGTGGTTGGCGGAGCCTAGGGTTAGAGCAGAGCCAACTCCCCGTACTCACGCGAGGAAGCGTATGACTGGGCAAGCTCCGTGTTATGCGGAGCTACGTACTGTGTCGCCAGTGCGCCGGCACAGTCCTATACGTCCTCTGCTTGCACCACGCACGTGCCGTGCGAAGATGGGCATCCAGCCAGGACGGGGTGTGCCGGCTCAACGCTCCTGGTCTCCAGTACGCCTCCTCAGTCCCGCATATCCTGCGCCAGTTCTACGAACGGTATCGCCAGTGCGCGTGCACAGCCCAGTGCGTCCTGTGCCAGCGCCCCGCACGTGTAGTGTGAAAGTGGGCAGCCAGCCAGGACGGGTTGTGCCAGCTCTCCGCTCCAGACCTCCAGTCCGCCTTCACAGTCCGGCCCGGCCCGTTCCTGCTCCTTGCACCAAGCCAGTGGTGCGCGTCGCCAGTCCGGCCCGGCCTGTTCCTGCTCCTCGCACAAAGCTAGTGGTGCGCGTCGCCAGTCCGGCCCGGCCTGTTCCTGCTCCTCGCACCAAGACAGTGGTGCGCGTCGCCAGTCCGGCCCGGCCTGTTCCTGCTCCTCGCACCAAGCCAGTGGTGCGCGTCGCCAGTCAAGCCCGGCCTGTTCCTGCTCCTCGCACCAAGCCAGTGGTGCGCTTCGCCAGTCCGGCATGGCCCGTGCCCGTTCCACCGGTGCCTGATCCAGTTCCGGTCAGCTGTTCCACTCCGGAACCAGAGCAGTCCGCTCCACCGGTGCCTGATTCTGCTCCGGTCAGCGGCTCCACTCCGGAGCCAGAGCAGTCCGCTCCACCGGTGCCTAGTCCAGCTCCGGTCAGCGGCTCCAGTCCGGAGCCTGACGTCAGCCCCTCTCCAGGTTCGGGGTCTCTCACACCAGGGTCCAGACAGGGTCTGGTGTATCGTGGGAGGAAGGAGAGGGGAAGCGGCGCGCTGAGGTCCAGACCGGACCAGGGGCGTAATGGGGGGAGGAGAGATTGTGGTCGTCACGCCCGGAGCCGGATCCGCCTCCGAGGCGTAATGCCCACCCGGACACTTCCCTGTCATGTCAGGTTGGTGCGGTCGGAGTCCGCACCTTTGGGGGGGGGGTACTGTCACGCCCTGACTCAGGGGACTCTTATATGTTGAGTCAGGGTGTGTATATTCTTTGTGGTGTTTTCTATGTTTTGATCTATTATGTGTAGATCTATGTTGGCCAGTGTGGTTCCCAATCAGAGGCAGCTGTAGCTCGTTGTCTCTGATTGGGGATCATACTTAGGCAGCCTATTGGCACTAGTGGGTTGTGGGATCTTGTTCCTTGTAAGGTATGTTGTGTGTGCTACCTTGGACTTCACGTTTCGTTTCGTTTATTGTTTTGTCGAGTGTTTATTGGTTTAATAAACATGTACGTATATCACGCTGCGCCTTGGTCTGTCCCGTCATTAAACGAACGTGACATGGAGATGTTTATAGACTATAGTTCATGCACTTTCTGCAGAGGAAGTAATACTTTCATTGCACAACTTATGAATTCAAACACTGCTGTCTTACATGTATTGAAGCTTGCAATAAAGCAGTGCTACCTCTGCAGGTTTCAATCACACAAGTGAGATACTCAATGGCAATGGTCTGAATGGTCTTAAAATTGTTCTCTCTGTTCATTTGTTTGCTAATTCCCTCCATCTTCTCTTTTCCTCCCTTCCTCATTCCCTCACTTCTTTTCTTCCCCTCCTTCTTGACATTATTATTATTTTTGTAGGAAAGAGGAAGCATCATTGTAGGAAAGTGGAAGCATTTTAAGATAATTCAGAGGAGGCCCATTGGTGGAGCTACTCCACAGATGAGTGGACTTAACAGGAGGGCTAGAGAGGGGACTTGACAGTTAGGGTTACCACAGTCACCCACTGGGGAGGGCTGCATCTCCATCACTGGAATGCAGTGCAGGTACATGGGAAACTACAGGACAGGGGTGTGGAGACATAACGCTGTCACAACATTCCTGTAACTTTCCCAGGTCGTGCCTCAGGAAGGCTGTGAGATGTTATGTTGCTATGTCTCTAACTGGGTTAGGATATGCTCATATATAGGATGATGTCACCTGGATCCTGATCCTTTTGATCTTTCTTATCTTTCTGAGTTTTCTCCGCTAGGAGAGAGCAGGAGAGAGGGAGAGCAGAGAAGGAGAGAGAGGGAAGGTGGGAGTGAGAGAAAGAGAGAGAAGAGTGGATAGTCAGTAATGAAAGCATAAGAGCAGGATAGAGTGGAAGTCCAGAAAACAAGTGGTTGAGTAACACCTTTCACCCTTCACACAAGGGTTCTCCTCTCCAGATCTGATGTTTACCAGTAGTACGACATAGACACACATATAGCTTCAAACAGTAAAACATATACAGACAGTGGTCCAAACAACCCCCCCCTCCCCAGTGTGAACTGATACAAACAGGGAAAGTCATGACAATGTTCTCTATGGTACAGTAGCTGTATGGTGTACCTGTATCATGTACTGTACTAGTGGGACATGGTTCAACAGGACTGAGGGGGGTTTACACAGAAGCAAAGTAAAAATGCATTCAAGTCGCAGACAGGCATGGGAACAGAAAAATAAGCTGACAGATACAGTAGATAAGATATCTCATGATCTTCACAGACTGTTGGAGCCTTGGTCCTGGCTTGCCTTGCTAGGACCTAACAGACAGACAGACAGACACAGACCCTGGGCCTGGATCTCTTGAAGGTGCCTTTCACAGACAGAAGCAACAGATCAAAAGGCAAAGGACTTGAGAGAAGCAAGAGCGAGAGCGAGAGCGAGAGCGAGAGCGAGAGCGAGAGCGAGAGATTGGTTAAGAGGGCAGCAATGAATGGTGGTAAGTGCAAATGGAGAGATGTTGAAAACAGAAAAACATGGTTGAGGAAAGGGGAGGAAGAGGAAGGGGTGGAGGAGTGTGGAGCAGGAGAGGAAGGTACTCACGAATGGTTAAATCCATCACTTGAGACGCCAAGCAGAAGACAGGATGCTCATACATTTCTCTCTTTTTCCCTACAAGAGAGGATCGGGCATGCAAGAGGCTGGGGTCAGAGGAGGAGAGGTCAGAGTTCTGAGGGTAGCTGCATGTGGGGGTTAGGGGTCCCCACAGGGTTCTCTGTGGAGATGGTGGTGGTGGAGGGTGGGGTTTGACGACTGAGGAGAAGGTTTGGGATGGGCCCGAAGTGTCGAATGTGGAGGAGAGTGGGTGGGTGGACAAAGGGCGTGCGGGCTGGCGGTCGCCTTTGTACACACTTTTGTTTAACCATTCATGCCAAATGGTATTAAGGTGGGAGACGTTTCTATCAAGTTTGAGTTTTTCCCGATCAAGGCAACAAACAAGCAAATGTTTATGAGGAACAGGATTTTTCTGCAGTATTTCCACTCTAAGATACTAAGGGGCATCTCCTTCAGTATCTTCGGCACCCTCAGGTATTTCTTTATAGAAACTGACCGGAATAGAGAAGAGCTGAATTTGAGACTAGATATTTCCAGTAAAACAGTATAGGTGAATGTAGTCAAAGCTACACACACCTAGAAATATATTCCAGCACATGATTTAGTTTGTAAGCCAGTTCTGTATGCCTAGTAAAGAAAACCTGGGACATGCAACAGACAGGGTTGCTGCAGAGGGCAATCCCAGCATGCCTTGTGTATTGGCCTTCCTGACTTGTGTTCACACTACAAGGGGCTTGGAGTGAAGCAGCAAAGCCAATAGACAAGGAGGAGGAAAGCAGAGAGGGTGGGAGGCGGTGAACAGAAGATGAATGTTATTTCAGAACAAAGGAGAGGAAACAAGGAAAGGAGGAATTGTTGCTTCAGAGCATCACCCCACCTTGAAGCTGCAACGGTGTGCGAGAGGAGAGGGAAAGTGGGTTGACTGGCCCAGAGAAAAGCTGAGGCACACAGGAGTCAGCATAAAGATGGCAGATTCACGGGGAGTTGAATGCATTTTTACTTACTATACACATCTCTTAAGTTTATTGTAATTTACACCTGTAAATGAAAAGGGAGTTTAAACTTTAAAAGCACATCTAAAAGTAAGAGCAGCCACAGGAGGGGAAGACAGAGTATTGTTCTACTGTTTACTGCAGCTGGGGACAGAACAGTTATATTAATACAAAGACGCCAATATTAAATATTACATATCACATTGTGTAAATTATGTATGAAATCTTTGCTTCAAGTTATCTACTGCATTTTCAATACAATATAAATACAATACCTTATTTCCATTATTTGATTGTATTTGAATGTTTGACTTTCCTCTTAAAATGTCCCTGTGATCAGTTCTAAATGGAGAGTTCTCCCAAAACACAAAAATTATATTTTGTGCATTGCCTTCCAATTTCTAGTGCCAGTGCTAAAGATGATCTTTATCTTTTTTGGAAACCCAAACTGTAGTCAGATGCCCTTCCACCTCACTTTATACACAGAAGATCTCCGCTAAACGAAAAATATAGCTGTTTATCTGTTTTTCTGTGACCGCTGATAACTTTGGAACGAAGTTGACTACAAATACACAGTTGCCATTGCCTTCGCAATTGAACAAGCAAATGATAAAAAGGATGCTTCAAATTAAAACCGAGATGACTGCATTAAAAAATAAATACAGTAGGCCTGTAGGCTACATGGGCCTATATATAGTATTTAAATCATATTGAAATAAATTTTATATTCAGTCAATTGAGTTCAATTTTGTAGGCTACACTGTCTGTAATTTTGCCTCAAAATATTTGTGTAACAACATGTGCGCAATGATGTGCCAAATGAATCTGTGATTTAGTGCATTATTATAGGTAAGCATTAGAATAATGTGACAATATCTTTTGGAAAACACATGTTACATCTTCAGCCGTTGTAGGAACAATGCTTAATTAAAATACTCATAAGCCTAAATCCCATCGCTATCGGGAAACTGGGCCCTGATGTTTAAGAGGCCATGTCGTTTGTGTGCAACCGTTGACCTGCAGGGGGCAATGTGGTAAAGCACCAGAGGGCATGATGTCTGTAGTATCTCACAACTGCTGTCTGATTGTGTCTTTTCCCTAAGTACTGTAGGTCACTGTGCAACAACAACGTGTGATAATCCCTATAGATATCAATGCTATTGTGGTAACAATGCTAGAAGGGAGACAAAAATGTCGACAGAACATAAATAGTACAGTACAGTACTGTGTGTGAAAGAATACTCTATGGGTATAGGACACGGTGTGATGATGCATTGTGTGTGTGTGTGTGTGTGTGTGTGTGTGGAGGGGTGTGTGTGTGTCAGTGTGTATTTGAAGTGGTCATCTACCTTCTACTTTGGCATATTCTGAGAGGCGTTGGTAGTTGATCAAGGCTGCCTGCTCCAGACATTTACGGATTACTGTCTTCACCTCCTCCTGGGGCACAGGGGTCACTATATCCTTCATCAGCACCTGGGACAGAACAGGAGACGTTGTAGAAAAAATGCATTTTTAGGGCTGTACCACCAGGGCCGGCTCCAGGCATAAGCGATCCCCAGTGGTGGAAAAAGTACTCAATTGTCATACTTGAGTAGAAGTAAAGATACCTTAACAGAAAATGACTCAATTAAAAGTGAAAGTTACCAAGTAAAATACTACTTGAGTGGTTTTAAATGTACTTAAGTACAGTGGTAGAAAAAGTACTCAATTGTCATACTTGAGTAAAAGTACAAAGTAAAACTAAATGCTATACATCAAATTCCTTATATTAAGCAAACCAGACGGCACAATTTTCTTATTATTTGTAATTACGAACAGACAGGGGCACACTCCAACATTCAGACATCATTTACAAACACAGTATTTGTGTTTTGTGAGTCTGCCAGATCAGAGGCAGTAAGAATGACAAAGCATTATATTGATAGGTGCCATAATTCTGTCCTGCTTGAGCATTCCAAATGTAATGAGTACTTGTTGGTGTCAGGGAAAATGTATGGAGTAAAAAGTACATATTTTATTTAGGAATGTAGTGGAGTAAAAGTAAAAGTTGTCAAAAATATAAATAGTAAAGTAAACTACAGATACCAAAAAAAAACTACTCAAGTACTTTACACCACTGGCAAACGTTTGGGCCCCAGGCCGCTAGGGGGCCCCTGACCAATTATTATTTTGACTTTGTTAGCCACTCTCACTCAGATATCATTAACATGGCATAAGTCATGCAAAATGAATAGAATTGCATGAAATGTGTTATACAATTGCAACATTTTCTCTCCGCCCCATGGCAAAATGTGTAGAACTGCAGAAAACTTGCTGTAAAAGTGCAACATAATATTTTTTGAACTCAGTCAGGGTCTCAACTTACTGTTCAGTTAGGATAGTAGAATAAACAAGGTGCATGTTCGAAATTCGGTTGTGCATCCGCAGTTTTCCTCTTGTTATGTCAGTCACTGACAGTCACTCAGTTAGCCATGTCAGCTAACAATTTTTAGATTGGTAAGTTACTCTAGCCAGCCAGCTATCTAAACTGTACACATTGATTTTGTTAGTCACTCTCACTAAGATATCATTAATATGGCATAATAATTGCAGGAAATTTGCTTTAAAGTATTTATTTTCTGCCCCATTGCAAAATGAGTAGAATTGCATGAAATGTGTTATAAAACTACAACATTTTCTCTCCACCTCATGGCAAAATGTGTAGAACTGCAGAAAACTACATTTTACCTTTTACGTCCCTATATACAAATAGCAAAAAAGTACAAATGATTGAGTGACAAAATAAATCTGTATCTCCGCTGCGCTGTGTCAGCACAATGGACAGGGTGCGCCGTAGGGGGTCTATGGAAAGCCACCGGGCGGTTAGGTATAACTCCTTTGGGTAAAAAAAAAAACTGGAAGAAAACGCTACTTACAGTTGAAGGCGGAAGTTTACATACACCTTAGCCAAATACATTTAAACTCAGTTTTTCACAATTCCTGACATTTAATCCTAGTAAAAATTCCCTATTATAGGTCAGTTAGGATCCCCACTTTATTTTAAGAATGTGAAATGTCAGAATAATAGTAGAGATAATTATTTATTTCAGCTTTTATTTCTTTCATCACATTCCCAGTGGGTCAGAAGTTTACATACACTCAATTAGTATTTGGTAGCATTGCCTTTAAATTGTTTAACTTGGGTCAAACGTTTCGGGTAGCCTTCCACAAGCTTCCCACAATAGGTTGGGTGAATTTTGGCCCATTCCTCCTGACAGCTGGTGTAACTGAGTCAGGTTTGTAGGCCTCCTTGCTCGCACATGCTTTTTCAGTTCTGCCCACAAATGTTCTATAGGATTGAGGTCAGAGCTTTGTGATGGCCAATCCAATACCTTGACTTTGTTGTCCTTAAGCCATTTTGCCACAACTTTGGAAGTATGCTTGGGGTCATTGTCCATTTGGAAGACCCATTTGCGACCAAGCTTTAACTTCCTGACTGATGTCTTGTGATGTTGCTTCAATATATCCACATAATGTTCCTTCCTCATGATGCCATCTATTTTGGGAAGTGCACCAGTTCCTCCTGCAGCAAAGCACCCCCACAGCATGATGCTGCCACCCCCGTGCTTCACGGTTGGGATGGTGTTCTTCGGCTTGTAAGTTTCCCCCTTTTTCCTCCAAACATAACGATGGTCATTATGGCCAAACAGTTCTATTTTTGTTTCATCAGACCAGAGGACATTTCTCCAAAAAGTACGATCTTTGTCCCCATGTGCAGTTGCAAACCGTAGTCTGGTTTTTTTATGGCGGTTTTTGAGCAGTGGCTTCTTCCTTGCTGAGCGGCCTTTCAGGTTATGTCGATATAGGACTCGTTTTACTGTGGATATAAATACTTTTGTACCTGTTTCCTCCAGCATCTTCACAAGGTCCTTTGCTGTTGTTCTGGGATTGATGTGCACTTTTCGCACCAAAGTACGTTCATCTCTAGGAGACAGAACGCATCTCCTTCCTGAGCGGTATGACCGATGCGTGGTCCCATGGTGTTTATACTTGCGTACTATTGCTTGTACAGATGAATGTGGTACCTTCAGGCATTTGGAAATTGCTCCCAAGGATGATCCAGACTTTTGGAGGTCTACAATTTTCTTTCTGAGGTCTTGGCTGATTTCTTTTGATTTTCCCATGATATCAAGCAAAGAGGCACTGAATTTGAAAGTAGGCCTTGAAATACATCCACAGGTACACCTCCAATTGACTCAAATTATGTCAATTAGCCTATCTGAAGCTTCTAAAGCCATTACATAATTTTCTGGAATTTTCCAAGCTGTTTAAAGACACAGTCAACTAAGTGTATGTAAAATTCGGACCCATTGGAATTGTGATACAGTGAATTATAAGTGAAATAATCTATCTGTAAACAATTGTTGGAAAAATGTATTGTGTCATGCACAAAGTAGATGTCCTAACTGACTTGCCAAAACTATAGTTTGTTAACAAGAAATTTGTGGAGTGGTTGAAAAATGAGTTTTAATGACTCCAACCTACGTGTACAGTTGTGGTCAAAAGTTTTGAGAATGACACAAGTATTGGTCTTCACAAAGTTTGCTGCTTCAGTTTTTTAGATATTTTTGTCAGATGTTACTATGGTATACTGAAGTATAATTACAAGCATTCCATAAGTGTCAAAGGCTTTTATTGACAATTACATTAAGCTTATGCAAAGAGTCAATATTTTCAGTGTTGACACTTATTTTTCAAGACCTCTGCAATCCGCCCTGGCATGCTGTCAATTAACTTCTGGGCCACATCCTGACTGATGGCAGCCCATTCTTGCATAATTAATGCTTGGAGTTTGTCAGAATTTGTGGGTTTTTGTTTGTCCACCCGCCTCTTGAGGATTGACCACAAGTTCTCAATGGGATTAAGGTCTGGGGAGTTTCCTGGCCATGGACTCAAAATGTCGATGTTTTGTTCCCCGAGCCACTTAGTTATCACTTTTGCCTTATGGCAAGGTGCTCCATCATGCTGGAAAAGGCATTGTTCGTCACCAAACGGTTATTGGATGGTTGGGAGAAGTTGCTCTCGGAGGATGTGTTGGTACCATTCTATATTCATGGCTGTGTTCTTAGGCAACATTGTGAGTGAGCCCACTCCCTTGGCTGAGAAGCAACCCCACACATGAATGGTCTCAGGATGCTTTACTGTTGGCATGACACAGGACTGATGGTAGCGCTCACCTTGTCTTCTCCCGACAAGCGTTTTTCCGGATGCCCCAAACAATCGGAAAGGGGATTCATCAGAGAAAATAACTTTACCCCAGTCCTCAGCATTCCAATCCCTGTACCTTTTGCAGAATATCAGTCTGTCCCTGATGTTTTTCCTGGAGACCAGGCCATCCTCCAAAGGTCTTCGCCTCACTGTGCGTGCAGATGCACTCACACCTGCCTGCTGCCATTCCTGAGCAAGCTCTGCACTGGTGGTGCCCCGATCTCGCAGCTGAATCAACTTTAGGAGACGGTCCTGGCGCTTGCTGGACTTTCTTGGGCGCCCTGAAGCCTTCTTCACAACAATTGAACCTCTCTCCTTGAAGTTCTTGATGATCCGATAAATGGTTGATTTAGGTGCAATCTTACTAGCAGCAATATCCTTGCCTATGAAGCCCTTTTTGTGCAAAGCAATGATGACGGCACATGTTTCCTTGCAGGTAACCATGGTTAACAGAGGAAGAACAATGATTTCAAGCACCACCCTCCTTTTAAAGCTTCCAGTCTGTTATTCTAACTCAATCAGCATGACAGAGTGATCTCCAGCCTTGTCCTCATCAACACTCTCACCTGTGTTAATGAGAGAATCACTGACATGATGTCAGCTGGACCTTTTGTGGCAGGCTGAAATGCAGTATAAATGTTTTTTGGGGGATTTAGTTCATTTTCATGGCAAAGAGGGACTTTGCAATTAATTGCAATTAATCTGATCACTCTTCATAACATTCTAGAGTATATGCAAATTGCCATCATAAAAACTGAGGCAGCAGACTTAGTGAAAATTAATATTTGTGTCATTCTCAAAACTTTTGACCACGACTGTATGTAAACTTCCGACTTCAACTGTACATGTGAGAACTCATTTTCCACTTTGACAAACATGTTCAGTTAGCACATAAGAAGCATGCTACACCTGAGGAAAGCTCAACTAATCCAACTGGCATTTGATGGGGATATTACGAGAAGATTTCAGGGAGAATGGAATTATCAATTATTCAGGAAGTTCCACAGAGCATCAAGGAAGCTGCAAATCTTTTGAAAAGGTAAGACTGAAACAATGTAGCTGGTTGGTTTTGATCACAATCTTGCTTTAGTGTGTAGGGCGGTGTTCATGGTGCTGATAGAGCGCAGCGATATTTTGTGCAATTGAACCCTTCACTTCTTGGTTAAAAGCGTTTTTGGAACTTTTATTTTTATTGTGGTATAGCGTGATATAAGCACAATTCAATATAATTCCAATGCAAGAACCCAAATGACACCCCTGGGTATAGCTACATATCGGTATGTGTCATCATTTTATTATGGTTTTCTTGGTAGCCTGTTGGTTTTCATTGCTGTAAATGCAACTGTACGTATTGGAAATGTGTTTATGGTAGGCTGGCATTGCTTAATTGATTACGTGGGTCGAATTTGATCCGTGTATTGTGCCATATCACAACGTGTTGCTGAACTCATGAACGAGTGGCATGATTTTCCATGTTTGAAGCTGGCCTGTATAGGCTTATTTATTTGGCAAGACAGCGGTGCACGGCTGCATCTCACTGTAGTAGGCTGTACCTATGTTTTGGTTATTTAGATCTCCATTCGCCTTTTGTTTACTGCATTTGTTTACTGTTGATGTAACTAACCTAAATATAAATTGTGTCATGCCTTTATCGATCTGATATTTTGTTTACTAGGCCTACTACATTTACATTTTAGTCATTTAGCAGACGCTCTTATCCAGAGCGACTTACAGTTAGTGAATACATATTTTTTTATACTGGCCCCCCGTGGGAAACGAACCCACAACCCTGGCGTTGCAAACACCATGCTCTATCAACTGAGCTACATCCCTGCCGGCCATTCCCTCCCCTACCCTGGACGAATTGTGCGCCGCCAATGAGTCTCCCGGTCACGGCCGGCTGCGACAGAGCCTGGATTAGAACCAGGATCTCTAGTGGCACAGTTAGCACTGCGATGCAGTGCCTTAGACCACTGCGCCACTCAGGAGTACTACTTGCGCCACTCAGGAGTACTACTTGGTACCATTGTTTTGTTCTGTACGCATTTGTTCGCGTTCACAGTTTTATCGGTATTCTAAGCCAAACTGCTATTCAGTATTTTTGTTTGCATGTATGCATAACTAGGCTACTACTTTCAGCATTTAGTTTGCATTATTTTGGTAAGACAGCTGTGTGTCCAGCTGCATTCACATAGCCTGTTTGTAATAGGTGAATTGTCCTATCTATCTTGTAGCCTATATTCATTACCAAAACGGCCTAGTTGTAGGGCGCTGTCCATTGTGCTGCAGAGAGGCTACAGATGTCAAAAGTACTCAATGAGTCTCGGCATTTTAACTTTATGTTTATTGTGGTATAGCGTGATTATATCAACAGAATTCAATAGAATTCCAATGCAAGAACTACCCAACAATTTGACCCCTCGCCAATTTCAACTGTGCCCTTAGTCACTTTATCCTGGCGCCAGGTCTGGGGGGGGGGGCCCTCAACCAAATCTAGACCTGTGTACAACAAACGGGAAAAGCATGGGAGTGCGCGTGTTGACCCTTCACTTCTAGAGAACAGGTGACAAACATCTGTTTGACCAAATAGCCTATATTATATAAAACATAATATAGTAATCAAATAGACAACATTTAAAATATTATTCTGTTTTTTTTTTGTCCCATAGCCTAAAGGAAGGTGTGTGTCCATGGTTAATAGAACATAAGGTAAGGCTAAAAAAGGATGCATAATAACATACCCTCTCAAGCAGGGACAAAGTGGCTTTCAGGGCCCCCTCCGGTCGACCAAATGGAAAACAGTACCTGTGAAATAAATCCAGTTTCATTAATGTAGGGTTTCTATGAAGGTACAGCGCATTCAGAAAGTATTCAGACCCCTTCACTTTTTCCACATTTTGTTACTTTACAGCCTTATTCTAAAATTGATTAAATTGTTTTTTCCCCTCATCAATCTACACACAATACCCCATAATGACAGAGCAAAAACTGTTTTTTTAACATTTGTGCAAATTGTAAAAAACTTTACTCAGTACTTTGTTGAAGCACCTTTGCAGCGATTACAGCCTCGAGCCTTCTTGGGTATGACGCTACAAGCTTAGCACACCTGTATTTGGGGAGTTTCTCCCTTTTTTCTCTGCAGATCCTCTCAAGCTCTGTCAAGTTGGATGGGAAGCGTTGCTGCACAGCTATTTTCAGATCTCTCCGGAGATGTTCGATCGGGTTGAAGTCTGGGTTCTGGCTGGGCCACTCAAGGACATTCAGAGACTTGTCCCGAAGCCACTCCTGCATTTTCTTGGCTGTGTGCTTAGGATCGTTGTCCTGTTGGAAGGTGAACCTTCGCCCCAGTCTGAGGTCCTGAGCGCTCTGGAGCAGGTTTTCATCAAGGATCTCTCTGCTTTGCTCCATTCATCTTTCCCTTGATGCTGACTAGTCTCCCAGTCCCTACCGCTGAAAAACATCCCCACAGCATGATGCTGCCACCACCATGCTTCACCGTAGGCTTGGTATTGGCCAGGTGATGAGCGGTGCCTGGTTTCCTCCAAATGTGACGCTTGGCATTCAGGCCAAAGAGTTCAATCTTGGTTTCATTAGACCAGAGAATTGTGTTTCTCATGGTCTGAGCGTCCTTTGCGTGCCTTTTGGTAAACTCCAAGTGGGCTGTCATGTGCTTTTTACTGAGGAGTGGCTTCCATCTGGCCACTCTACCATAAAGGCCTGATTGGTAGAGTGCTGCAGAGATGGTTGTCCTTCTGGAAGGTTCTCCCATCTCAACAGATGAACTCTGGCGCTCTGGCAGAGTGACCATCAGGTTCTTGGTCACCTCCCTGACCAAGGCCTTTCTCCCCCGATTGCTCAGTTATGCCGGGCGGCCAGCTCTAGGAAGAGTCTTGGTGGTTCCAAACGTCTTCCATTTAAGAATGATGGAGGCCACTGTGTTCTTGGGGACCTTCAATGCTGCTGAAATTGTTTGGTACGGACAATTCCTTCGACCTCAAGGCTTGGTTTCTGCTCTGACCTGCACTGTCAACTGTGGGACCTTATATAGACAGGTGTGTGCCTTTGCAAATCATGTCCAACCAATTGAATTTACCACAGGTGGACTCCAATCAAGTTGTAGAAACATCTCAAGGATGATCAATGGAAACAGGATGCACCTCAATTTCGAGTCTTATAGAAAAGGGTCTAAATACTTAATAAATAAGCTATTTCTGTTGTTATTATTTTTATATATTTGCAAAAAAACTGTTATCACTTCGTCATTCTAGGGTATTGTGTTTAGATTGATGAGGAAATGTTTTTATTTAATACATTTTAGAATAAGGCTGTAAAAAGTGAAGGGGTCTGAACACTTTCCGAATATACTGTATTCCTTCATCATAAGACCATTCTTTATCCTCAGGGAGTTCTAGAGTTTATAAATGACTAGCTGGTTCTTGAGATCAGAATGTAAGTAACACTTAGCAGGGCACAGTGATTGGCATCTGTCATTACCTATAATCTGTGGTCTGATGAGTCCCATAGGCGTGTCTGTGCCAGGGTCAGTTACAGACTTGGCAGTAAGTACAGTACACACCTGAAGTGTGTGATCTGGTTCTCCAGCAGAACACGCAGCCTTTCCTTGATATTCTCAAAGCGCTCCTTCTCCTCCACAGTCACCGTCCCTATCCCGTCAGGCCTGAGGGGCATACAGTACCATATAGTTTATATGGTTGGAGCATGGGGCAGGAAACACCAAGGTTGTGGCTTTCATTCCCACATGGGCCACATAAAGTACAATGTATAAACAGTATGTATTAATTGGAAGATCCCTTTGGACAATTGTTTTTGCTAAATGTTATATTAGTATCATCATAATGTCCCAAATCAGAGTAGACAGTATGGCCACCACTGACACAGTAATCACAGGGGTCACACAAGGGTCAAACGCTCACTGGAGGTCTAATTGAGAATTTCAGCTAACATAATACACGTGCAGTATCTAGTTATATGTCCACAGCAGAGCCTACAGTTCAAATCCAGCGTATGTGTGGTGTATTCTATAGGTAAGAGCCAGCCAGCTATCTGAGAGGATGGTTACATTTACATTTACATCATTTAGCAGACGCTCTTATCCAGAGTGACTTACAAATTGGGTTACAGAGAGGAGGGGGTAATTACTGCTTTCCCCCTGCCCCCCACACACCCCCATGCCAAGCTGTGGCCCCCATCGTGTCTGACAGAAGGAGTATCCCCCCCCTCCTTTCTCACTCTCCTTCAATAAGATGACATCCTGGGCCCGGTGACAACAAGCATGTCACGTCTCCTGCTCCTCAAGCCGCTGTCACGGCGACCAGTGCCTCCTCTGTCACATGCACTCACGTTCCCCTGTGCTCACGTTCCCCCATCCTCAGCCGTGTCACTAACTATAAGGAGATAGGCCCCTCACCCATGCTCCCTCTGTGTGTGTGTGTGTGTGTGTGTGTGTGTGTGTGTGTGTGTGTGTGTGTGTGTGTGTGTGTGTGTGTGTGTGTGTGTTTTTCAGGCTATGTTTGTCAGTGTTTGTGTTTTTGTGTGTGTGTGTTCATCTGAGACATGTCATAAGCAATAAAAAGCCAAAGCCTTTAATAACATGGTATGTGATGTGTGTGTGTGTGTAATCTCTGCCTCTGACAGTTCGTCAAGAAAAAACGAATTAGATAATTTCACACTAATTATGCCTAGCCTTATTTTCTGTTCCTACACAGCTTTCATAACATTTTCATAACCTCTATTGTCATGACTACATGGAAATCAGACGTCATTTGTCATAGAGCGATCAGAGAAACTAATAACATCAGAGGAAAACCACATCAGAGGTTTCCACAATACATGACTGGAGCTGAATTACAGCCAAATCACAAATTGACTCGTACATCCAATTTAAAAAGATAAAGGCCATATTTAACTGGTATTTTTAACATTCAAACACCACATTTCCAAAGCGTTACCTAAACTAACTGGAGGTGGAATTAAATCAACTCCAACCCTTAAACAGACTATTTACTTTCAATTTACTCCTAGGCTACTGTACTCCCTATAATATTCAGTTCATGCCCTGTAGCTATAAGGCTATTAGGTTGTGGGTGGGTGAGGGGTGTAAGGGGGGTCAGGGTGGTCTTGGCCAGAGAGGGGTTTCTCTCGCGGGCAGCACGGGGCTGTCATGGTCATGGGGACTGGAGGCGGGCTGGTCTCGAACAGTGGCAGGAGACACTCGCCCGTCACCCATGATGACCTGTCATCCTGTCATCCCTGACCTTCAGGCAGACTGGCCGGCTGGAGAGCTCCCACTACAGTACAGTACAGTACAGTACAGTTCTCTCTCTCTCTCTCTCTCTCTCTCTCTCTCTCTCTCTCTCTCTCTCTCTCTCTCTCTCTCTCTCTCTCTCTCTCTCTCTCTCTCTCTCTCTCTCTCTCTCTCTCTCTCTCTCTCTCTCTCTCTCTCTCTCTCTCTCTCTCTCTCTCTCTCTCACCCCCCCCCACTCCCATCCTCCTGTCTTGGAGCTACACCCATCTCTCTGTCCAGCCTGATCATAGGACTCAAACAGACAGCCCACCTCAGCTTGATCACTGTCTGTCACAGGATGGGGGAGGGAGGGGTTGGGTAGGAGGAGTGTCAGATTGGGGCAGACTGACAGACAGCTGCCCATGACCTTCGCCCCTCACTGTAGTGACACTAGCTTGTTTATGTTGACTAGAGATCGAGCCATGATTACGACATACAAAAGTCTGGGCAGATGTACATAAACACACACGCACATACAGTACCAGTCCAAAGTTTGGACACACCTACTTTTTTTTTACAAATAAAGAAAAACCCTTGAATGAGTAGGTGTGTCCAGACTTTTGACTGGTAGTGTACATACAAACGTACATACGTATGCAAGTACACATGCAAACACAGACATTTTATTATTTAAAAAACACTTGCAATACTCATTAATTATTTCAATATTTCAACTACAGTATTTAATCTTGTTACAACACTCATGTCACTAAGGTCGGGTGGGAGTCACAGTGGATCTATCAGGGAGGAATGCACGTTCACATGTGCATCAGAACTTCCTATTTCCTAGTTGTGATGTCGGAAAAACGACTTTGTTTCATTCAAAACTGGATTTGTTATCATCTTTTGGTTGAACAGGTCAAAGTCAGTGCTGAAAAGTCATCGGCAACTCGGGCAACAACATTTACTCAGAGTTTCCCACTTGAAATTTCGACTTGGCGGGTCATTCAAGTAAAACTTCCCAGTTGGAACTAGGAATTTCCGATAACTCCAATAGCACGTGAACGCGGGAGAAGCAGCACAGACTCTTACCTTCTGGGCCAAGAGGCAGCCTGGGACTTGGAGTCCTTTTTTTTCCTAAACTCCATGATTTTGAGTTCCCTCTTGGGGGGGGTGGGGGTCTCTGGGGTGGGGGGGTAAAGGTAGCTCTGAAGCTCTGCCTCGGTTACAGGCCAGTTTAGCAACTCAGACAGTCTCTGACTACAGGTTACATGAGGGAGAGGCAGGGGTGATGTTATGAGAGCAAGCAAGGGAAAAAAAGAGAAGAAGAGAAAAGTAATAATGGCAAACAAAAATAATAACAGACAATGACAAACAATTCATTGACAACAGAAGAACAGACAACTAAGAAAGAAGAAAAATGTAATAATATACACAAATCCCAACTGAACATGAGAAACTTAAAATCATAAGTGACTGAAAAAATTATATTAGAGAAAGTAAGCTTTGACTGAGGCAACAAAACAACAAGCATGGGATTGGGTGGCTTGGTGATGTATACTGGTCCAGATGATTGCATCCAAAACTGGGATACAGGGTGTTGGGTGGAATACACACTGGGTTACAGTCTTCTCTGAATGAGATTGATTCTTTATAGAAGGTTGGTTGTAGAGTGGCTTCTCTGAGCGGATATTCTTGGTTTGCTTTCATATGCATAACATGAATTCCTGTTAGCATTTCTGAGAGAGAGAGAGAGAGAGCGAGAGAGCGAGAGAGCGAGAGAGCGAGAGAGAGAGAGAGGAGATAGCGTAGAAGGAGAGCTGTACGTCAGTTCTCTGTACCTGTTGCCGTGGACGTGTGATGCACAGAAGGCAAAACTGTAGTGTAGCAGGGTGGGGTCGATCATAGCCCCGTTCTCCGCCCGCTCCAGCAGGTCACCCAGGTAACACAGGTGTCTGTGACACCCCCGCACACCATTACGAGCACAGTACTCATCCATGACAAACACCTGGCCTGGACTGAACCAGCCCTGCAACATTGACAAAAGAGGGGGGTGTTCAATGATAGAATAACTTATACAGTGAGGGAAAAAAGTATTTGATCCCCTGCTGATTTTGTACGTTTGCCCACTGACAAAGAAATGATCAGTCTATAATTTTAATGGTAGGTTTATTTGAACAGTGAGAGACAGAAAAACAACAAAATAATCCAGAAAAACGCATGTCAAAAATGTTATAAATTGATTTGCATTTTAATGAGGGAAATAAGTATTTGACAAACGTACAAAATCAGCAGGGGATCAAATACTTTTTTCCCTCACTGTATGGGATCACATCTCAAAGAAAAATAATGAGGGAACCTCTACACTGTTAACCCTTTTCCTCACCAAACAGGAGTAGGAGTCATTGAGCCTGTGGTCCAAGGTGAGGCGCTGCACCATCTCAAACAGGGAGGAGTGGTCGAAACTACAGGGGTTGGCTGAGATGAACTCATCCATGCCGTGTTTCTGTGCCCGGTCCGCATCTGTGTCCATCCACCCCAGAGAGAGAGAGACAGCCAGCACACATGGAGGGAGAAATAGGATCCAGAGAGGAGTTAGGTATATCAGAGGATGTGAATTGCTGAAGGAGTGAGAGGGCGAGTGAGCGTCACTCAAGCAGTGTGAGGGCCCTATTCTATCAAAACCGTTAAGCAGGTTTACGTGAGACACAAATACTGTATATATACAGTATATATATATGTTTTACTGTTGTGATGTCACGAGAGGCTGTGTCCTGGAGGGACGTTACATCCCCCTGAGATGGCTGCAAACCCAGACAGCTATGGCTCCATCTGCTGGTATGGTCGGGAACTCCAACCCTCTATGGCCAATCTTCCCACGCAGCTGAAACCAATCAGGAGCTGATGAGCTGGAGGTTTGTTGAGGGGAAGAGACACGGTCTCCAAGCTGGGCTCTCTGGAGGACAAGAGTGCTGCACGTCCACTTCCATGAGGAATATAAGGATTTGGAGATACTTACCTTTGGGGAATACTCACCTTTGGATATATGCACCTGTGGAAATACGTGTGGGACATTTGGAAGGACGTTTTGCTGGGTTGGCCACTAGCTGCAACGTGGAATACAGTAAGGCTGGGGAAAAGTTATTTGAGCGAGGGAGAGTTATGATTTTGGATGTGGAAGAGACATCCCTGAACTGTTAACCCTTAAGAGCCACCAGAGAACAGAATTGTGTTATAATTTCGTTAGTTTCCCAAGACCTTTAATAAAATCCTTGTTTTGGTTGAACCTGGTCTCCTTGCACTACTTGAGCAATCCCGCTGAAAGCTGTGTAGCCTCTCGTGACATCACACTGTATACATCAATGGCTTATGGGTGAAACTATACAGACACTCACAGGCCAATAATAATGTTACATTTGTTCTTCGCTTGCACACCTGGTTAGCGGTTTAGATTGAATAGCGCTCTCGTACAGTACGCTTCTTCTGGGGGTGGGTTGTCTGGTCAATGGAGAGTTTCAGTATGGGGTTCATTGTCAACTTGCAGGTGGAAAGAGCTCTGGGCCAAAGGAGTGGTGAGTAGGAGTGGATGCGAGTTGCAGCATAACCAATGCAGATGGGTCATTCCTGTGGTCATGCATGACTAGTTCTATTCTGTCTCAGGGTTTTCTCTGCATAGAAAAGTGTTGGGCGGGCCGCCTAAAAGTTTTTCCGGCCGCCTATGTCCAAACAGCAAAAAAAATAAGAAAATGGGATGGAAAAACGTTTTCAGTGTAAACTTAAATGACTAAAACCAGATATACAGTATGTAGAAAAGATAATGGACCTATATATTTTTAAATAAGATCAAGTTTGAGAACTAACAATCACCAAAATAAAAGCTAGACAGTCAAGGAGAATCTAAATCAAAAATAAATGATGCAGGAGTATTTTTGTCATGGCATAGGGCCCGCATTGATTTTGCCATGGGAAAATGTGTAGAATTGCAGGACATTAGCTTTAAAACGGCAACATTTTGTCACTGCAGCCTCTATGATTTTCAGTCGGTAACCGAACCATTGGCCACACAATTGGCCACGCCCCCACCACACCCACCTACTAAACCCCATTTTGATCCAGAAAAAACCCTGCTGTCAATCTCATTATTACAACGTTGGTCCAGTTTCCCTTGATAAAGGCTAAAGTTAATGTCTGTGGGGTCTTTATCTCTACACAACAGTGTATGTTCTCCCCGCAAATCTCAGGTCCCCTCATATGTGATCCTTCAACCTGAGCATATATAAACTCTCTGAAAGCAGCCTTTCTAATTGTATCCTCACATGATTGAGTGCAACCTGTGAGGTGCGCTAGTTAGACCCATCTCCTTTCCCCTCCCTTCCTCCCCCTCCCCTCATCTGCTCAGCCCATGGGCACATGACCCCTGGGGTCTCCCTAATTAAACGCCCCCCTGTGCCAGTAAAATAGGGCCTGGGACAGAGGAACCCCCTGCCCATGCACCCCTTTGTTCAGAGAGGGGGCTAAATAAATTTGACAACACATTTTCACTTTCCTTCCCAGTGAGTGGGCTTAGGCATTACATCAGGGTCTGGTTAGAATTGGAAGGCTGCCTGTTAATCCTTGCTCCGGCCATCTACCGCTATTTTTATTCTAATGGCCCGTTTTAGCCAGGGCTTAGGGACTGCTCTGTAGGCCACATATCCGCAGGTCACAGCTATTCTAAGCAGCAGTCTGGATAAATAGCCTATGCAGCTGCCCCTCCCGAGACAAGGCTTTACATGTCAATAAAGAGACAACACCACTTATGGAGCATTAACAACAGTTTAAATATAGTGAAACAAATTAGTTTTCGCTGCAAAGTGGATACACACACAATCTTATTTTTACACTTAAAATGTGTTCAGACATAGTGATATAAAAAAAATATATAAAATGTTTTGGGATGTTTTTCTGAAATTCTAAATCACACCAAAGTTGAATGTGACATACACATAAAATCATGAACAATAAATTACTTCGACTATAGAATATCATTTTTATAATATAAAACTCAGAAAATATAATAATACAGTATTACTTTTGTTTTCTCCATTGACCTCGACCTCATTGTTGAGTGAAACCCAATGTGGCGCCCTGCCAGCTGTCAATCACCAAGGGAACAAAGACTGTGCTGTTATGATGCTTATGATCCCCAACTCCCAAATCCAAAAGGTGACTTTGTGTCCCTCTCCTCTGTGACTGGTGGCCTGTCATGTCTATTTGACATTCCAGCGGTGGAGTGGACATGGGCGCTTTGGACAGTAACAGACAATGACACTAGTCACCCCCGTCTGTCTAGGCAGGGGAAGGACAGACATGACAATGATTGATGGATGCTACTCATTTATAGATCCCTGCACTCACTAGGAGAGTTGAGAGCAGAGCATTTGGGGCTATTTAGCGTATGACTTATTTTTTTAAAGGTTTGACCACCAACGGATATGTACATTGTAAAAGTGGTAGTAGTGTTAGGGCAAGTTTTAATCCAAGGTCCGTCTGTAAGGAGTGGAGAAGACTGAAGTAGCATATGATACAGGGAATTGCATGACATCATGAACTACTTGTTAGCATTCAGAATACTCCAGATACATATTTGCCAGCTCTTATTTAGCAGCAAGAAGAAATAAAGAGAGAAAGGCAGGAATTGAGCCCTCTTCAGTAAAGCATGGATATTCCACTGTAAATAACACCTGTCAATTGATTTGGACTTTTAAGCAATTTGGAACAAACATATCAAACTGTATAGTGTCTATAAAGTGTGTAGCCAAATTGCATTCGTCTGGAATATCTTTTATATATATATATATATATATATATATATATATATATATATATATATATATATACACTATATATATACACTACCAGTCAAGTTTGGACACACCTACTCATTCAAGGGTTTTTCTATATTTGTACTATTTTCTACATTGTAGAATAATAGTGAAGACGTCAAAACTATAAAATAACACATATGGAATCATGTAGTAACCAAAAAAGTGTTAAACAAATCAAAATATATTTTATATTTGAGATTCTTCAAATGATGACAGCTTTGCACACTCTTGGCATTCTCTCAACCAGCTTCATAAGGTATCACCTGGAATACATTTCAATTAACAGGTGTGCCTTCGTAAAAGTTAATTTGTGGAATTTGTTTCCTTCTTAATGCGGTTGAGCCAATCAGTTGTGTTGTGACAAGGTAAGGGGTGAATACAGAAGATAGCCCTATTTGGTCAAAGACCAAGTCCATATTATGGCAAGAACAGCTCAAATAAGCAAAGAGAAATGACAGTCCATCATTACCTTAAGACATGAAGGTCAGTCAATACAGAATATTTCAAAAACGTTGAAAGTTTCTTCAAGTGCAGTCGCAAAAACCATCAAGCGCTATGATGAAACTGGCTCTCATGAGAACCGCCACAGGAATGGAAGACCCAGAGTTACCTCTGCTGCAGAAGATAAAGTTACCAGCCTTAGAAATTGCAGCCCAAATAAATGCTTCACAGAGTTCAAGTAACAGACACATCTCAACATCAACTGTTCAGAGGGGACTGTGTGAGTCAGGCCTTCATGGTCAAAATGCTGCAAAGAAACCACTACTAAAGGACACCAATAAAAAGAAGAGACCTGCTTGGGCCAAGAAACACGAGCAATGGACATTAGACCGGTGGAAATGTGTCCTTTGGTCTGGAGTCCAAATTGGAGATTTTTGGTTTCAACCGCCGTGTCTTTGTGAGACGCGGTGTGGGTGAACGGATGATCTCCGCATGTGTAGTTCCCACCGTAAAGCATGGAGGAGGAGGTGTTATGGTGTGGGGGTGCTTTGCTGCTGACACTGTCTGCGATTTATTTAGAATTCAAGGCACACTTAACCAGCATGGCTACCACAGCATTCAGCAGCGATACGCCATCTCATCTGGTTTGGGCTTAGTGGGACAATCGTTTGTTTTTCAACAGGACAATGACCCAACACACCTCCAGGCTGTGTACGGGCTATTTTACCAAGAAGGAGAGTGATGGAGTGCTGCATCAGATGACCTGGCCTCCACAATCCCCCAACCTCAACCCAATTGAGATGGTGTCACGCCCTGACTCTGGGGACTCTTATTTGTTGAGTCAGGGTGTGATTTTCTATGTTGTATTTTCTATGTTTGGATCTAGTATGTCTATATCTATGTTGGCCGGTGTGGTTCCCAATCAGAGGCAGCTGTCGCTCGTTGTCTCTGATTGGGGACCATACTTAGGCAGCCTATTGGCACTAGTGGGTTGTGGGATCTTGTTCCGTTTAAGGTTTGTTGTGTGTTACCTTAGGACTTCACGTGTCGTTGGTTTATTGTTTTGTCGTTGTGTTTATTCGTTATAATAAACATGTATGCATATCACGCTGCGCCTTGGTCCGTCCCGTCCTTCAACGAACGTGACAGATGGTTTGGGATGAGTCGGACGGAAGAGTGAAGGAAAAGCAGCCAACAAGTGCTCAGCATATGTGGGAACTCCTTCAAGACTGTTGGAAAAGCATTCCAGGTGAAGCTGGTTGAGAGAATGCCAAGAGTGTGCAAAGCTGTCATCAAGGCAAAGGGTGGCTATTTGAAGAATCTCAAATATAAAATATATTTTGATTTGTTTAACACTTTTTTGGTTACTACATGATTCCAAATGTGCTATTTCATAGCTTTGATGTCTTCACTATTATTCTACAATGTAAAAAAATAGTAAAAATAAAGAAAACCCCTTGAATGAGTAGGTGTGTCCAAACTTTTGACTGGTAGTGTATATATAAAAAACACAGATTATTTAGCAAACCCAAAAAACATATAGTAAGTGGGGTTTTTTAAATCTTGTTTTTCTCCCAAGAGTTAGCATTTGCAGTGTTACATTATACAGTGAACATATGCAGGTGTGAACTAGCAAGTAGTTATTTGGTAACATTTCACTGATTGCTTCCCAAAATAATTGTGCATAGGCCACACTGTTTAATTCATGACACGGCACTTTTAACAGGGTAAGTACCAGCTGCTGAGAGACACAGGGGCCTCCAGTAGTTGTCAAAAACAACCACTTCATTGAATTCATTTACGTCCTAAATTCTACTGCAATTATGTGAAACATCACTATCGATAAACCATTGTAGTTTATGTTGTGGGTTTTAGCCCTGTTTCTGCCTAAACCCTTTATCACTATATTGGTAATTAAAACTGTTGGAATATATGAGTTGATGATGGCAGTGATATTTACTATTATTGGTATTTGAAATATATGATTTGAAAATACAAGTTGGTGTTTGGAAATTGACTTTTCTAAGAGGGGCGTTAATGTTCAATTAAGTTGGAGAGAGAGAGAGAGAGAGAGAGAGAGAGAGAGAGAGAGAGAGAGAGAGAGAGAGAGAGAGAGAGAGAGAGAGAGAGAGAGAGAGAGAGAGAGAGAGAGAGAGAGAGAGAGAGAGAGAGAGAGAGAGAGAGAGAGAGAGAGAGAGAGAGAGAGAGAGAGAGAGAGAGAGAGAGAGAGAGAGAGAGAGAGAGAGAGAGAGAGAGAGAGAGAGAGAGAGAGAGAGAGAGAGAGAGAGAGAGAGAGAGAGAGAGAGAGAGAGAGAGAGAGAGAGAGAGAGAGAGAGAGAGAGAGAGAGAGAGAGAGAGAGAGAGAGAGAGAGAGAGAGAGAGAGAGAGAGAGAGAGAGAGAGAGAGAGAGAGAGAGGGGGGCAAATATACAGATATGCAGATAGTATAACCAAAGCAAACCAAACAAAATCAGAGTTACATGCATCCTAGTCTGGTAAAGAAGTGAATCCTTAAAAGAATCAAACAGAATCAAAATAAACGTTTTCTAGAGCGGTCTAAGACATAGAGATAAGATAAAGAGACTGAAGAAAATAAGAGGAGGACGACAGGGAGGAGAGCACATTGCTTTGGTCAGATAACCAGTGTGCATTATCTGAGCTGTGCCAGCAACAGGGAAGCACTTACCCTTGAATCCAGCTACGAGATAGCGGGGTAAGAAGGAACAAACCAGAGAGACATAAAGACAGAGAGCAGACACAGAGATCTGACCTACAGCAGCTGGGCTAGGGACCAGGGACACACACAAAGCGAGAGAGAGAGAGAGAGACAGAGAGAGAGAGACAGAGACAGAGACAGATACAGAGACAGAGAGAAAGAAAGTGGGGGAAATAGCTCATAACACTGGTAAAAACACTGATATAATGGGACACAGGGGAAGAGAAACCGTAACCAAAAAAGAGGAAAAACTGAAGAGATGAATATAGATATACAGTTAGGGAAAAAGGTATTTGATCCCCTGCTGATTTTGTACATTTGCCCACTGACAAAGAAATGATCAGTCTATAATTTTAATGGTAGTTCTATTTGAACAGTGAGAGACAGAATAACAACAACAAAATCCAGAAAAACGCATGTCAAAAATCTGATAAATTGATTTGCATTTTAATGAGGGAAATAAGTATTTGACCCCCTCTCAATCAGAAAGATTTCTGGCTCCCAGGTGTCTTTTATACAGGTAACGAGCTGAGATCAGGAGCACACTATTAAAGGGAGTGCTCCTAATCTCAGTTTGTTTCCTGTATAAAAGACACCTGTCCACAGAAGCAATCAATCAATCAGATTCCAAACTATCCACCATGGCCAAGACCAAAGAGCTCGCCAAGGATGTCAGGGACAAGATTGTAGACCTACACAAGGCTGGAATGGGCTACAAGACCATCGCCAAGCAGCTTGGTGAGAAGGTGACAACAGTTGGTGCGATTATTCGCAAATGGAAGAAACACAAAATAACTGTCAATCTCCCTCGGCCTGGGGCTCCATGCAAGATCTCACCTCGTGGAGTTGTAATGATCATGAGAACGGTGAGGAATCAGCCCAGAACTACACGGGAGGATCTTGTCAATGATCTCAAAGCAGCTGGGACCATAGTCACCAAGAAAATAATTGGTAACACACTACGCCGTGAAGGACTGAAATCCTGCAGCGCCCGCAAGGTCCCCCTGCTCAAGAAAGCACATATACATGCCCGTCTGAAGTTTGCCAATGAACATCTGAATGATTCAGAGAACTGGGTGAAAGTGTTGTGGTCAGATGAGACCAAAATCGAGCTCTTTGGCATCAACTCAACTTGCCGTGTTTGGAGGAGGAGGAATGCTGCCTATAACCCCAAGAACACCATCCCCACCGTCAAACATGGAGGTGGAAACATGATGCTTTGGGGGTGTTTTTCTGCTAAGGGGACAGGACAACTTCACCGCATCAAAGGGACGATGGACGGGGCCATGTACCGTCAAATCTTGAGTGAGAACCTCCTTCGCTCAGCCAGGGCATTAAAAATGGGTCGTGGATGGGTATTCCAGCATGACAATGACCCAAAACACACGGCCAAGGCAACAAAGGAGTGGCTCAAGAAGAAGCACATTAAGGTCCTGGAGTGGCCTAGCCAGTCTCCAGACCTTAATCCCATAGAATATATGTGGAGGGAGCTGAAGGTTTGAGTTGCCAAACGTCAGCCTCGAAACCTTAATGACTTGGAGAAGATCTGCAAAGAGGAGTGGAACAAAATCCCTCCTGAGATGTGTGCAAACCTGGTGGCCAACTACAAGAAACATCTGACCTCTGTGATTGCCAACAAGGGTTTTGCCACCATGTACTAAGTCATGTTTTGCAGAGGGGTCAAATACTTATTTCCCTCATTAAAATGCAAATCAATTTATAACATTTTTGACATGCGTTTTTCTGGATTTATTGTTTGTTATTCTGTCTCTCACTGTTCAAATAAACCTACCATTACAATTATAGACTGATCATGTCTTTGTCAGTGGGCAAATGTACAAAATCAGCAGGGGATCAAATACTTTTTTCCCTCACTGTATAGTGAAACTAATAGATATAGATAGAGAAGGGAGATCATGTGATAACAAATATTGAATAGGAGAGAGCGAGAGTGACAATGAAAACCACATTTAGTGACGATAGTAGAGAGAGTTAGGGAGTGTTCTCTTCTCCATATTAATGTAGACACTGCGCTGTGGTTGCTTCGGGTTACATAAAATACACTGTTACACACACATCCCTATGTAACCAATCAGCATCCAGGATAAGACCCACCCTTTGTATAATTTAAAATACACACTTGTGTCATGTGGAGAGAAAAAAATAGAACAAAACAGGTTACCTCGAAAAGGAGTCCAATGAAATCTCTATCTCGACAGATATAGAGTTAGATTAGACATAACAGCAGTGTATATTGGGGTGGCAGATTGCTGGGTACTGTAGTTCTTTGTGAAGCTGAAACAATGAGAGCTACTGTGAGTGTGGTGGGCCTCGTGGGCACAACAGGGGGTGACACTTACAGAACTGGGAGATGGGTGCGTCTAGCTGGGGTGCAGATCCGGCTTTGTTGTTGAGTTTCTGGACCTGGGTGGGGGGGATGGGCTTGTGAGACTGGCCCGTGGCCCGGTACATGGCCTGGACCCACAGGATGCGGTCCTGCTCATCATCACTGGCAAAGATCACAGTATCGCCCTCCTTCACTGCGTTGAAGAAGGTCCTCCCACCATCCAGACCTAAGGAATAAATCCCTGTTAGCAGTGTTTGTAGGGCTAGTGCTACTGGTAAATACCAGTGCCATATATTTAGGCCCTGGTAGTCATTTACATTTTAGTCATTTAGCAGACGGTTTTATCCAAAAGCGACTTACAGTAAGTGCATTCATCTTAAGATAGCTAGGTGAGACAACCACAGTAGCACAAGTACTATTCTAACAAGTAGTGAGTCGTGGTAGTTACTGTATTTCCAGAAAAGGTATCTGACTTCTATTTGCACAGGCTAAATTCCCAAGAGAACAAATGGTTGGTGGTTATTAATGTAGGTCACAAATACTTTATTTGCACTGTAAAGCCAGATTGTGATTATCTTACCTGCCTGAGGGTCGTGTGCATGTTTTGTGTGTAGAGCTGTCTAAGTTAACCAGTTAACGTTTTGTAATTTTAGTACACTATTTTTGAATGCGATCAAAATACACTAAAAACATCCAAAATACATAATCCAAAACAACAGTGATGACTTTGAGGTTAAAGAAAGTGTGCTTTGTCAAATTAAATGATTTTGCTAACCATTACAAAATCAATCAATCAATATGCTTGTAATGTTTGTTGTATACAAATCTTAAATTACAGCTAAATTTCATCAAATTCTGAATGAGCAATTAATTGTGATTAATCACAACAAATCCTTCGATTAACTCGATTGCATTTTTTAAATCATTTGACAGCCGCAGTTGTGTGTTACCTGGCTGAGGGTCGGTGTAGTCAACAGTGTAGCCGTCCAGTTGGAGCAGCTCCACAGGCTCTGCCTTCTTCTCTCTGTAGCTGCACATGGCAAAGGTGTACTGGCTCACCTGTACCACAAAGGGAGGGGAGAGAGGGCTACTATTAGTTACTGTACATTTTATTCATAGTACTATTCCAACTGCCATTTAACTAGTACTTCTTAAGATAATGCATAGTACAATGAGTACTGGGACTCCAAAAATGTAATAGGATTGGTAAACTACTTAGTAATTACTATGTAACTACCATTTTAGTATACCAGGTAAATAACAGACTGAAAGAGAGCATAATATCTTATCAGTTGTCCTTACCCCCATTGTACTTTAACCTTGATCTCACAGATAACACATTTTCTTTAACCCAGGCATTGGACCACTTGTTTGTGATAACCAACCGGGATTAATGGGTTAATGAGCCAATCACCAGGCATAACTGGTGACCAGATGCTGGTCAAGATAGGCATATGGGAAAGCAATCTCTCTGTGTTTGTGTGTGTGTGTGTGTGTGTGTGAGAGAGAAAGAGTATGGGAGGGGATAAGTGACAGCTGTGTTTCCCACTCTTGAACCTCTTGTCAGTAATGTGTGTGAGTGTGAGTGGGTATACAAGGATAATCACATTATAATTAGATGAATGAAGTGGCCAAACCAGGGGAAGAGTGGCTGGTTCAAGTTTGGTTCATGGCTGGTGGAGAGACGGTGACAATGTACAGTGCCTTCAGAAAGTATTCATACCCCTTGACTTATTCCACATTGTGTTGTGTTACAGCCTGAATGGATTCTTTAAAAATCTACATACAATACCCCATAATGACAAAGTGAAAACATGTTTTTAGAAATGTTTGCAAATGTATTGAAAATTGAATACAGAAACATCTAATTTACATAAGTATTCACACCCCGAGTCAATACATGTTAGATCCACCTTTGGCAGTGATTACAGATGTGAGTCGTTCTGGGTAAGTCTCTAAGAGTTTTGCACACCCGGATTATACAATATTTGCACATTTTATTAAAACAATTCTTCAAGCTCTGTCAAATTGGTTGTTGATCATTGCTAGACAACCATTTTCAGGTCTTGCCATTGATTTTCAAGTAGATTTCAGTCAAAACTGTAACTCGACCCCTCAGGAACATTCACTGTCTTCTTGGTAAGCAACTCCAGTGTCGATTTGGCCTTGTGTTTTAGGTTATTGTCCTGCTGAAAGGTGAATTCATCTCCCAATGTCTGTTGGAAAGCAGACTGAGCCAGGTTTTCCTCTAGGATGTTGCCTGTGCTTAGCTCCATTCCGTTTCTTTTTATCCTGAAAAACACCCCAGTCCTTAACGATTACAAGCATACCCATAACATGATGCAGCCACCACTATGCTCTTGCCCCAAATATAACACTTTGTATTCAGGACAAAAAGTTAATTACTTTGCCACATTCTTTGCAGTATTACTTTAGTGCCTTGTTGCAAACAGGATACATGTTTTGGAATATTTGTTATTCTGTACAGGCTTCCTTCTTTTCACTCTGTCCATTAGGTTAGTATTGTGGAGTAGCTACAATGTTGTTGATCCATCCTCAGTTTTTCTCCTATCACAGCCATTCATCTCTGTAACTGTTTTAAAGTCACTATTGGCCTCATGGTGAAATCCATTAGTGGTTTCCTTCCTTTCCGGCAACTAAGTTAGGAAGGACGCCTGCATATTTGCAGTGACTGGGTGTATTGATACACCATCCAAAGTGTAGGTAATAACGTTACCATGCTTAAAAGGATATTCAATATCTGCTTTTTAGAAATGTTACCAATCTACCAATAAGGGCCCTTCTTTATAAGGCATTGTAAAACCTCCCTGGTATTTGTGGTTGAATCTGTGTTTGAAATTCACTGCTTGACTGAGAGACCTTACAGATAATTGTAAGTGTGGGGTACAGAGATGAGGTAGTCATTTAAAAATCATGTAAACACTATTATTGCACACAGAGTGAGTCCATGCAACTTATTATGTGACTTGTTAAGCAAAGTTTTACTCCTGAACTTATTTAGACTTACCATAACAAAGGGGTTGAATACTTACTGACTCAAGACATTTCAGCTTTTAATTTTGTATTAATTTGTAAACATTTCAAAAAACATAATTCCACTTTGGCATTATGGGGTATTGCGTGTAGGCCAGTGACACAAAATCTAAATTTAATAAATGTCTAATTCAGCCTGTGACACAACAAAATGTAGAAAAAGTCAAGGGGTGTGAATACTTTCTGAAGGCACTGTATGTTTCCATGAACAGCAACATGGTGCGAGTGTGCATGTGTGTTTTAAAAGTAACTCATGTTGATGAGAGAGAGAAGAGAGTGAGTATTTATGTGCTTGTGAGTGTACAGTATGTATCTATCCAGCGCGGATACAGTGATATTCTGGATTATTACGTTATTCTGATACAGACAGGGACAGAGAGAGAGGTGGAGGGAGGGGATCAGAGAGTAAGGGGGCGGGCGGTCAAGGTGCTGTTGCCAGGGCCGTTGCCAGGGCGGGGTTATGGCCCTGACTCTGTCACTCAGCGTGGACAGACGGGTGCGGGAGTGACACCCTGTCACAAGAGATGGGAGCCTGACTGCTAGGTGCCAGTCATGCCACGACAACCCGCGGATCCCGGCCAATCCTGCGCCATTGTCACCTCTGCTGCAAGTGGCAGCTCTCATTGGCTGCAGCCTGCCTCTGTGTGACAACAGATATTCACTGTCAGGGCTCTGATGAGGCCCCGGGTGGAGCTCGCTGGGCCGCTGGGACACTACCCAGCTTCACGGTGCCCCCTTGCCTTCGGGACGTCACTGGGGCACATCAGAACTCCCCCTCTCCTTCCTACCCCCTCGCCTGCCTCTGTCTCTCCCCCCACTTCCCCCTCACGTCCCCCTGCCTGTTAATGTTTGGGCCTGTCAGGGCCAGGCGAGACAGACACAGAGACAGACAGAGAGACAGACACAGAGACAGACACAGAGACACAGAGCAGGAGGCAGAGAGAGACTCTATTGGCTCAGAGGTTGGCTGACCTGCTGTCAAACTGACCGTTAAAGGATTCTTAAAGACTTTGCTCCCTGATTACCCTACATGCTTTGTTCTTATAACCTTGTTATTGTTGAGAGTCTATAAATTGGATTGTGTGATGTGGTGGGGCGTGGGTGGGGGGCAGACCAGAGATATGATCAATGTGGTTGTTTGTCAGTATGTCACTGAAGAAACTCTGGAACACCATAGCCCCCCCACCCCCCAAACTCTATCCCCCAGTTGTCATAATCAACTGCTTAAAAACTTTACTCCAGAGCTAGTGCATAGCAGCAGCAGAGAGAGAGAGAGAGAGAGAGAGAGAGAGAGAGAGAGAGAGAGAGAGAGAGAGAGAGAGAGAGAGAGAGAGAGAGAAGAGAGAGAGAGAGAGAGAGAGAGAGAGAGAGAGAGAGAGAGAGAGAGAGAGAGAGAGAGAGAGAGAGAGAGAGAGAGAGAGAGAGAGAGAGAGAGAGAGAGAGAGAGAGAGAGAGAGAGAGAGAGAGAGAGAGAGAGAGAGAGAGAGAGAGAGAGAGAGAGAGAGAGAGAGAGAGAGAGAGAGAGAGAGAGAGAGAGAGAGAGAGAGAGAGAGAGAGAGAGAGAGAGAGAGAGAGAGAGAGAGAGAGAGAGAGAGAGAGAGAGAGAGAGAGAGAGAGAGAGAGAGAGAGAGAGAGAGAGAGAGAGAGAGAAAGGGAGAAAAGAGGGGGTAAGGCAGAGAGGGAAAGAAAAGAAGAGAGAAGAGGGGGGAAGTGAACAGAGAGGGAAAAAGAAAAGAGAGAGAGAAAAAGAGGGGGTAAGTGAACAGAGAGGGAAAAAGAAAAGAGAGAGTGAAGGAAGGAGGGAGGGAGGGAGAAAGACCCAGAGTGCGGAGGGGAGCTGAGTGAGAGAGTGGCTGCTGCCAGCTGTGTTGGAGGGCAGCCTCCAGACTGCTGAATAATTAGACTTCACTTTACATTATAAAAAACTGGTTTATGGCTCCAATCTGTTCTGTTGAGCAGGGACATGTCAGGGCATTCAACTAGCCAGCTACCACTACAGGCAGGATTAACTCTATCTGAACAGGGTGAGGGTAGGAGGGGGGTGGCGTGTTGCTGATGCTGTTTACGTGTTGCTGACGTGTTGTTGGCATGTTGCTGACGTGTTGTTGGCGTGTTGCTGCCATGTTTCATCGGTGATGCCAGCGTCCATCACCCAGCACTGTAAATTATCTACTCACTCCATGTAATTAACAACTCATGAATAATTCGACAGGAAACTAATATCTGAAATAAATACCCCCCAGTGTAAACTGTGCTATTTATGAGTATCACGGCAAATGTCAATCAAACGGCATTTAGTGTGCGTGTGTGTGTGTGTGTACAAGACCTGGGTTCAATTACTAATTACTTTCACATACATTTCGAAGTAAGTATTCAGATATATTATTTTGTTGAAAAGACAAGTAGTTGAATATTGGAATGTATTTGGAAACACTTGGAAAGTATTGACATGTATTTGAAAATACTAAAATACACTGACTCAAATACACTCATTTATTTTTTTGGGGTGATCCAATTTACATTTTAGTCATTAAGCAGACGCTCTTATCCAGAGCGACTTACAATTAGTGCATTCCCATGCATTTAAGCCATGTATTTGAAAATACTGTCAAATAGTATGCTATTTATATTAAATTATTTGAAAATACTTTCAAATACTTCCAATAGAGGTAGTTGATTCGGGCCACTCAAACACACAGAAAATAATAATAAAATACACATCCAGTGTGCAGGTCTGGTGTGCATGCCACATTGGCATGCAGCTGATATGAACTTGCTGTTTGTGAAGTTATTTCAGAGGAGGGTTGAACATCACAGAGTGCTGATGGTGAATCTCATCCACAGTAATTAACACAGCTAACTCAGAAACTCAGAAACAAACCCAAACATTTTGTTTCTCACTTAAATTATTAATTTATATTTCATATATCTCCTGAACCAGTTGAAGTTGGCACACTGTTGTCTTTTCATAGGCTATTTCCATTTTTCATATAAGAAGAAAACAGTGAAAGTGTGAATCAACAGCTACCGTTGTGTACAACGTACTTAACTGCTGAATGTATAATTTTCAGGCAAAACAAAGAAACAAAAGGGGACATACTCTATTGATGGTGAAGCTAACTTAAATGTATTTGCCCTCACTTTTGTTTAGAGAATTTCCCCATAATCTCCAAAAGTACAAATACATTTGAGTCCATCATAACACCAATAGAGTATTGAATGTCTTGAATACTTACACGTGACTTAACATAACAAAAAACAGAAGCAAGAAGAAAGTTGACAAATCAAATTAAACACAAACAAAGCACATGCTTGATGTCTATCTCTCTATGAAACACACTCACACATGACGCACAACAGTCACACAAAAACACACACACTTCATCTCACTGTCATGAACAAGACAAGACACCCACCCACCCACCCACCCACCCACCCACCCACCCACCCACCCACCCACCCACACACCCACCCACACACCCACAGTGGCAGTCTACTGACCGGTATTTGTCACATGCTGTATGTATTGCTGGGAGCAAGTGAGTGGAGCATTCTGTGGGTTCTTTTAGCTGCGAGTGCTAGGCCAGCCAGCGTACACTCTGGTTTGTCAATCGCCTGTCAACTCCTCGCTCTGAGACATATCCTCCCGAACACAGGGGAGACCGCATAATGCTCCAAATGAGGATGCACAAAAAATGGCTGCTACAGCTACAAAGCTCCTGACAAGAACTGTATTAGACCTTTATCATCCCAGTCAACTAGAGGAAGAAACGTACTATAGCTTGACAGTTAAAACACATAACATCTCACTTATTGGGCTAGTGCTGGCCATGGTTATTTAGTTATAAGTCTTTTGTTCTTACCTGCACCAAGACATAGAATCTCTTCTTCCATCTCTTCCACACATTTTTACCAATAGCCCATAGGTACCTAAGTAAACAAAAGCAATGGTTTAGTAACAGGTTGTGTGGACTATGGTGGATGTCCTTTCTACAGAGGCTGCTTTACAATATTCAACTTTGTGTTGCATCATTATGTCCTGAAAAAGTGGCATACTAAAAAAGCATATGCATTATTTTATGTTACAATTAAGAAAAAAGGCCAGAGGGGATGTGGTATATGGCCAATATACCATGGCTACGGGCTGTTTTTACGCATGACGCAACGCAGAGTATATGGCCAATATACAGTGGGGAGAACAAGTATTTGATCCAGAAAAAAAAATCCTGAAAATCACATTTTTATGATTTTTAAGTAAAATCATTTGCATTTTATTGCATGACATAAGTATTTGATCACCTACCAACCAGTAAGAATTCCGGCTCTCACAGACCTGTTAGTTTTTATTTAAGAAGCCCTCCTGTTCTCCACTCATTACCTGTATTAACTGCACCTGTTTGAACTTGTTACCTTTATAAAAGACACCTGTCCACACACTCAATCAAACAGACTCCAACCTCTCCACAATGGCCAAGACCAGAGAGCTGTGTAAGGACATCAGGGATAAAATTGTAGACCTGCACGAGGCTGGGATGGGCTACAGGACAATAGGCAAGCAGCTTGGTGAGAAGGCAACAACTGTTGGCGCAATTATTAGAAAATGGAAGAAGTTCAAGATGACGGTCAATCACCCTCGGTCTGGGGCTCCATGCAAGATCTCACCTCGTGGGGCATCAATGATCATGAGGAAGGTGAGGGATCAGCCCATAACTACATGGCAGGACCTGGTCAATGACCTGAAGAGAGCTGGGACCACAGTCTCAAAGAAAACCATTAGTAACACATTACGCCGTCATGGATTAAAATCCTGCAGCGCACACAAGGTCCCCCTGCTCAAGCCAGCGCATGTCCAGGCCCGTCTGAAGTTTGCCAATGACCATCTGGATGATCCAGAGGAGGAATGGGAGAAGGTCATGTGGTCTGATGAGACAAAAATAGAGCTTTTGGTCTAAACTCCACTCGCCGTGTTTGGAGGAAGAAGAAGGATGAGTACAACCCCAAGAACACCATCCCAACCGTGAAGCATGGAGGTGGAAACATCATTCTTTGGGGATGCTTTTCTGCAAAGGGGACAGGACGACTGCAACCGTTTGAGGGGAGGATGGATGGGGCCATGTATCGCGAGATCTTGGCCAACAACCTCCTTCCCTCAGTAAGAGCATTGAAGATGGGTCGTGGCTGGGTCTTCCAGCATGACAACGACCCGAAACACACAGCCAGGGCAACTAAGGAGTGGCTCCGTAAGAAGCATCTCAAGGTCCAAGAGTGGCCTAGCCAGTCTCCAGACCTGAACACAATAGAAAATCTTTGGAGGGAGCTGAAAGTCCTTATTGCCCAGCGACAGCCCCGAAACCTGAAGGTTCTGGAGAAGGTCTGTATGGAGGAGTGGGCCAAAATCCCTGCTGCAGTGTGTGCAAACCTGGTCAAGACCTACAGGAAACGTATGATCTCTGTAATTGCAAACAAAGGTTTCTGTACCAAATATTAAGTTCTGCTTTTCTGATGTATCAAATACTTATGTCATGCAATAAAATGCAAATGCTTTACTTAAAAATCATACAATGTGATTTTCTGGATTTTGAAGTGTACATATGATAAAAATTACAGACCTCTACATGCTTTGTAAGTAGGAAAACCTGCAAAATCGGCAGTGTATCAAATACTTGTTCTCCCTACTGTACCACAAACACCTGAGGTGCCTTATTACTATTATAAACTGGTTACCAACGTAATTAGAGCAGTAAAAATACATGTTTTGTCATACCCATGGTATACGGTCTGATATACCACGGCTTTCAGCCAATCAGCATTCAGTGCTCGAACCATCCAGTTTATAATGATAAATATACAAAACATTATGAACACATGCTCTTTCCATAACATAGACTGACCAGGTGAATCCAGGTGAAAGCTATGATCCCTTATTGATGTCACTTGTTAAATACACTTCAACCAGTATAGATGAAGGGGAGGAGACATGTTAAAGAAGGTTTTTAAACCTTAAGACAATTGAGACATGGATTGTGTATGTGTGCCATTCAGAGGGTGAATGGGCAAGACAAAAGATTGAAGTGCCTTTGAACGAGATATGGTAGTAGGTGCCAGGCACACTGGTTTGTGTCAAGAACTGCAACACTGCTGGGTTTTTCACGCTCAACAGTTTCCTGTGTGTATCAAGAATGGTCCACCACCCAAAGGACATCCTGCCAACTTGACACAACTGTGGGAAGCATTGGAGTCAACATGGGCCAGCATCACTGTGGAACACTTTCGAGTCCATGCCCCAACGAATTGAGGCTGTTCTGATGGCAAAAGGGAGGGGTGCAACTCAATATTAGGAAGGTGTTCTTAATGTTTTGTACACTCAGTGTATACATCACCTTGAGCAAATGGAAGTTGGCAAACAATAACAGAGATGCTTGTGCTTAGGGTTGCAAAGCTACCGGTAATTTACCAAAGTTACTGGAATCTTCAGTAATTTGGGTAATTAACAGAATATCTATGGCAATCTATCATAACTTTGGTAATTTATAATTGAATAACATATTTTTTTTATTGTTCATATATATTATTAATGTATTATATCTGTGTCCATATTGTCCATGAGTTTAGTACATAGACCATATGTTTCAAGAGAACAACAGCCTAATTAATGAAAAAAGTCTGTAATAAACAATGGCATTATTTTCAATTAACTCTGCAACTCTTCCAACTTTCACATTTTTCACAACTGCCACCAGTTTGTCACCGAGACATTGACAACAAATAAATGCTGACATATCAAAATAAAAAAACTGTTAAAAAATATTTCAGGCTGAAACCCTCATATTAAACACCAATGATATTCACAAAGTGTATGGTTTATATATAGGATAATGTTTAACAGCTGTCATTCTATATTTTTATTGAATTATTTCAGATATTTTACGTGGTAAGGCCACACAGAGGGCCAGAGATGATTACAGACACCTGTGATAATCAGAAGAACCGAAAAGGGCCACTAGATGTCTTGTAATAGATTACATAGAATCCTTGAAAGATACCAAAATTCTGGTAGTTTGCTGGTAAACTGAAAGTTTCCAGTAATATACATTCCCTTTGCAACCCTACTTGTGCTACAGTAAAATGTCTCTACTGACCTCTTATGGTTAAAAGTTATTACTGCTACCTTTTACTGTGGCAAGGGTTTAGAGCAAAGGCTACCTTGTTTGTGCATGGGTTTAAAGTGGGAAATTAACGGTTTTCTGGTATTTACTTAATTCACAGCAGAACATGGTTCGTGGATGGGAGTGCCATGAATTCCCCTGACACATCCAGAACTCCAGCTACAGTATGTGCCAGTGGACATCCCTACATGTGGGTATGATCACTGCGCTTTGGTTTGATGAGTGCTATCAGTCTTGAGTCTGTGGAAGTACAGAATTAGTTGTGTTGTTTCTTGTTGTGTTGTGAAGAGATCAGATGAAGGAGAAGGAGGGCTTTGGAAAAGAACATCTGAGGGTGAGAACCCCAGCTCTGCCTGCCTCTGCCAACTCTTTCCCCTGGTTGGGCTAGCCTCCCTCTGGCTGTGTACCCTCCTGTTTAGTTTAGGGGCGTCAGGGCTTGTCGCTCTGAATAAACTAGTGCCCAAGGAGCAGCGGGCAAGGGGGCTGCCAGCAGCCTGTCAGGCAGAGGCTGGTACAGGGAGCTAAGGGCCCCAATGCAGGCTACTGTAGGGCCACCCCAGGAACAGATCAGGCCCCACAGGCCCTGTACAGGAAGCATATGGAGGAGTGAGTGAGGGAGACAGGCGGAGCGCCTCAAAACCCAGACACTAGGCAGCACTTAGGCTTCCCCCATAGAGCAGGACGTGCACACGTACACACACAATGGAGGACACCGGAGGAGGGAGGAAGGAAGGAGTGTGACGTTAACGTGTCCTTATGTCTCTGAGTTGGTGCTGTCGCATCACTTCTATCACTAGCCATCAGCCTAATCACAATCATTATTTGTTATTTGATCTGGGGTGAGGAGGGTGCCAATACCTTTTACTTGATATCCATTCATGACAGTCAGAGTTCTTACTCTTTTTCAATGTTCTCTTTAACTCAGTCAATACCAATAGGCTGCAGGCAACATTTGAGGGGTTCTGACCCGGTTCTAAACCCCTCCTGAATTGTGTGTTTTGCCTACACACTTCCTTTGTTCTGAATCCACCCATAGCAGCCATTCAACTGTGTGGTCTACAGAGGCTGAGATATTGAGGAGTTTGTGAGACAAGACACCATCCCGAAAACGGTTCTTCTCATGAAAAAGCAGTGAAGTACTGAAGGAGAAGACTTCCTTTTGTTCTTTCACAAAAATTATGTAGGCTTGATAAATGCAGTAGCACAATATTTGAAAAATGTAAATGTTCAGATGTCACAGTGCCAATTACACAGTAATGCTCAATGTATGTTGAAGATAATAGTTTAAAGGTCAAGATAAAGTAAAGGTTGCCTGTTTTGGTCTTGGTCGATCGTCTCTGTTCTGGAAGTGTGTGTTATGCAGTCAGTACCACTAGATGGAAGCAAACCATTGTTTGATCTAGAGTTTCAGCGCAGCGTAACTTACCCACAGTGCTTCATGTTTTGTGGCTTGTCCATGCGGATAGCCAGTTTGATCTTCAGGTCACTGTCAGGGCAGCCTTTGGACACAGACATCTTATGTAGTTCTGACTGTTTGGGACTGTTGGGGGTCGGATGGAGCACAACCTGGAAGCACAATGGCATATCCAGTATACCTATTATACAAGTCAAGTCAAGTCATACATAAAGCACACAGCCATGTAAGGTTGTATCAATATATATGTCTATGTATATGTATAAGATAGTATCAATGTATACACCATATTCATGTCAAAATAGCAACTGTTTTGAAATGTGAAAAACGAGTTTGCTGCTAACTATGGCTCCAGTCGTGTAGGCTCTTACCCTGCCCAGCTCTTTGTCCTCCAGGGCCAGTACTCCTGTGCTCTCAGTAAACAGCTTCACCTTGACGGCTGGGAGGGGGTGTGTGGTGGTGAAGTCCCCCTGGGTCCCCCAGCTGGAACACACACAAGACCACAGGGAGAGACAAGGGTTAAATAGTGACATGATATGTTTCACATGGAAATGGGTGTCCTGTTTCTCTGTTACAGATAATTTATTAATCACACATTTTATCTTTTCACAGAAGAGTGAGAAGAGAATTTGAATGTTAAAATCCACTTTATTGTATCAAGACACTACACTACAGCAGTGAGGAGAGAGAGAGAGCGAGCGAGAGAGTGTGTGTGTGTGTGTACAACACTGATGTATTCAGAAGACACACTCTGAGGAAGAGATAGTACAGGGAAATCTTGACAGCACAAGCACTATTCATAATTCCTAGATCACTCAGCATGCCTTTGGGATACATCTCAACCATCTGTGTCACTTCGTACTGATGGGCTGTATCTCCTTTCTATGTGGTCTCATATCTGTGACGAAAATCCCAAGTTTTGCACTTAAGTCCTGTACTCACGGCGGTTACCATCTATGAAGCATTTCCCAGATGTGATGGATCCACAGCGTGAGTATTACTTTGTAACGTTTAACTACTATACAAGTCTGTAAGCGGAATATACAGTAAGTGGTATCTCTGGCACACCCAACTGAAGAAGGAGATGGAGGGTGTTTGAGAGGGGATGCTATTATAGAGTGTCGTGAAAACTGTTGATAACGTGATTCAAGTTCATTGTGCCACAGGGTTATTGTTGGTAGAGAGCATATACTGTACCTACAGTGAGGGAAAAAAGTATTTGATCCCCTGCTTATTTTGTACGTTTGCCCACTGACAAAGAAATGATCAGTCTATAATTTTAATGGTAGGTTTATATGAACAGTAAGAGACAGAATAACAATACAAAAATCCAGAAAAACGCATGTCAAAAATGTTATAAATTGATTTGCATTTTAATGAGGGAAATAAGTATTTGACCCCCTCTCAATCAGAAAGATTTCTGGCTCCCAGGTGTCTTTTATACAGTTAACGAGCTGAGATTAGGAGCACAATCTTAAAGGGAGTGCTCCTAATCTCAGCTTGTTACCTGTATAAAAGACACCTGTCCACAGAAGCAATCAATCAATCAGATTCCAAACTCTCCAGCATGGCCAAGACCAAAGAGCTCTCCAAGGATGTCAGGGACAAGATTGTAGACCTACACAAGGCTGGAATGGGCTACAAGACCATCGCCAAGCAGCTTGGTGAGAAGGTGACAACAGTTGGTGCGATTATTCGCAAATGGAAGAAACACAAAATAACTGTCAATCTCCCTCGGCCTGGGGCTCCATGCAAGATCTCACCTCATGGAGTTGCAATAATCATGAGAACGGTGAGAAATCAGCCCAGAACTACACGGGAGGTTCTTGTCAATGATCTCAAGGCAGCTGGGACTATAGTCACCAAGAAAACAATTGGTAACACACTACGCCGTGAAGGAAATCCTGCAGCACCCGCAAGGTCTACTGCTCAAGAAAGCACATATACAGGCCCGTCTGAAGTTTGCCAATGAACATCTGAATGATTCAGAGGAGAACTGTGTGAAAGTGTTGTGGTCAGATGAGACCAAAATGGAGCTCTTTGGCATCAACTCAACTCGACGTATTTGGAGGAGGAGGAATGCTGCCTATGACCCCAAGAACACCATCCCCACCGTCAAACATGGAGGTGGAAACATTGGGGTGTATAGCTTTGGGGGTGTTTTTCTGCTAAGGGGACAGGAGAACTTCACCGCATCAAAGGGATGATGGACGGGGCCATGTACCGTCAAATCTTGGGTGAGAACCTCCTGCCCTCAGCCAGGGCATTGAAAATGGGTCATGGATGGGTATTCCAGCATGACAATGACCCAAAACACACGGCCAAGGCAACAAAGGAGTGGCTCAAGAAGAAGCACATTAAGGTCCTGGAGTGGCCTAGCCAGTCTCCAGACCTTAATCCCATAGAAAATCTGTGGAGGGAGCTGAAGGTTCGAGTTGCCAAACGTCAGCCTCGAAACCTTAATGACTTGGAGAAGATCTGCAAAGAGGAGTGGAACAAAATCCCTCCTGAAATGTGTGCAAACCTGGTGGCCAACTACAAGAAACGTCTGACCTCAGTGATTGCCAACAAGGGTTTTGCCACCAGGTACTAACTCATGTTTTGCAGAGGGGTCAAATACTTATTTCCCTCATTAAAATGCAAATCAATTTATAACATTTTTGACATGCGTTTTTCTGTATTTTTTTGTTGTTATTGTGTCTCTCACTGTTCAAATAAACCTACCATTAAAATTATAGACTGATCATGTCTTTGTCAGTGGGCAAATGTACAAAATCAGCAGGGGATCAAATACTTTTTTCCCTCACTGTACATAACCAGCAATAACGTTATCTAACGTCATTAGCTAAGTTACATCAGAGAGGTCATGATATTCCAGTATCTCTGGTTATACTCACCACCATCAGTCGTTGCACACCAAGCTAGCGTTACTGGTGCAGCCTTGGGGACCGACGAACTCCAACCACCTATTCCACATTCTAGGGTCCTTCGGCAGGGCATGCAAACCACAGAACTTTGACTGTGGAGGCATTGTTAATCCGTATAGGGGTTTTCAGTCTGCCGTCCTTTGAACACGTTTGGGGTGATGAAATGGAGCCCCATTAAAATGAAGGGAATCGAAGTGGGCAGAGGGGCATGGAGCTTGGCAAAAGGGGGCATGATTTGTTGACATAATTGTAATCCAAACCCAACCTTCATTTACTCGTTGTGAAGCACTGAGGTTCCAAACTTATTTTAGATGAGACTGACTTTATTACCAAAATTATCCTATTTACACTTTGTAGTCAATTTTGACACAATAATAAATGTTTCTGACTGATATCGATGACACATAGGCCGTTTCCAAAGGGATTAGTTGCTTTTTAGGGGCAGTCGCTCTTTAAATGACCAAGGATAAGCAGCCTAAGACTCTGGATGGTTCAGCTGAGATGGAAAAGGACAGAGTTGGTGTCCAGTTAAACATACTTCTTTCCATCCTACCACATACTAACGCACTTACACACACAAAGTCAGACACCATTCAAGCAATTAATGATGTCTAAAACAGTGGTGGTGTCACGCCCTGGCTCTGGGGACTCTTAAATGTTGAGCCAGGGTGTGTAGTTTCTATGTTGTGTTTTCTATGTTTAGTTTCTAGATCGTTTAGATCTATGTTGGCCAGGGTGGTTCCCAATCAGAGGCAGCTGTAGCTCGTTGTCTCTGATTGGGGACCATACTTAGGTAGCCTGTTGGCACTAGTGGGTTGTGGGATCTTGTTCCGTGTAAGGTATGTTGTTTGTGTGCTACCTTGGACTTCACGTTTCGTTTGTTGTTTTGGTTGTGTGTATATTCGTTAAATAAACATGAATGCATATCACGCTGCGCCTTGGTCCTTCTCGTTCGTTAACGATCGTGACAGGTGGCTGTGAGAGGGGCGAGCCCTGCACCCTCACTCCTGGACAAATACATCAACGTGTACAGCAGCGGCTCAACTGGCAAATTAGAGAGCGGCAATCAGGGAACGAAATAAACATTGCACCTACTGTGTATCATTGACCTTGACTTCTACAGTGCCTTGCAATAGTATTCATCCCCCTTGGCGTTTTTACTATTTTGTTGCATTACAACCTGTAATTTAAATGGATTTTTATTTGGATTTCATGTAATGGACATACACAAAATAGTCCAAATTGCTGAAGGGAAATGAAAATAAACTTATTTCAAAAAATTCTAAAAAATAAAGTTAAAGTGGTGCGTGCATATGTATTCACCCCCTTTGCTATGAACCCCCTAAATAAGATCTGGTGCAACCAATTACCTTCAGAAGTCACATAATTAGTTAGATAAAGTCTACCTGTGTGCAATCTAAGTGTCACATGATCTGTCACATGATCTAAGTGTAAATATACACCTGTTCTGAAAGGCCCCATTGTCTGCAACACCACGAAGGAAGGGGCACCACCAAGCAAGCGGCACCATGAAGACCAAGGAGCTCTCCAAACAGGTCAGGGACAAAGTTGTGGAGAAGTACAGATCAGGGTTGGGTTATAAGAAAAATCTGAAACTTTGAACATCCCACGGATTGCTTAAAGAAAAAAATAAGCAAACACATTTGGTGTTCGCCAAAAGGCATTTCGGACACTCCCCAAACATATGGAAGAAGGTACTCTGGTCAGATGAGACTAAAATTGAGCTTTTTGGCCATCAAGGAAAACGCTATGTCTGGCACAAACCCAACACCTCTCATCACCCCGAGAACACCATCAATGTTTTTCATCGGCAGGGACTGGGAAACTGGTCAGAATTGAAGGAATGATGGATGGCGCTAAATACAGGGAAATTCTTGAGGGAAACCTGTTTCAGTCTTCCAGAGATTTGAGACTGGGACGGAGGTTCACCTTCCAGCAGGACAATGACCCTAAGAATACTGCTAAAGCAACACTTGAGTGGTTTAATCTGAAATATTTAAATGTCTTGGAATGGCCTAGTCAAAGCCCAGACCTCAATCCAATTGAGAATCTGTGGTATGACTTAAAGATTGCTGTACACCAGCGGAACCCATCCAACATGAAGGAGCTGGAGCAGTTTTGCCTTGAAGAATGGGCAAAAATCCCAGTGGCTAGATGTGCCAAGCTTATAGAGACATACCCCAAGAGACTTGCAGCTGTAATTGCTGCAAAAGGTGGCTCTACAAAGTATTGACTTTGGGGGGGTGATTAGTTATGCACGCTCAAGTTTTCAGTTTTTTTGTCTTATTTCTTGTTTGTTTCACAATAAATAATATTTTGCATCTTCAAAGTGGTAGGCATGTTGTGTAAATCAAATGATACAAACCCCCCCAAAAAATCAAATTTAATTCCTGGTTGTAAGGCAACAAAATAGGAAAAATGCCAAGGGGGTGAATACTTTCGCAAGCCACTGTATAAACACACACACACCCCTGTGAAAACAGTAGACTTGTTGTTAGAAGGTAATCTAGTTGGGTTTTTCTCTGTAATCTAGTTGGGTTGTTCTCTGTAATCTATACTGAACAAAAATATAAACGCAACATGCAACAATTTAAACGATTTTGCTGAGTTACAGTTCATATAAGAAAATCATCAATTTAAATAAATAAATTAGGCCCTAATCTATGGATTTCACATGACTGTGCAGGAGCGCAGCGATGGGTGGGCCTGCGAGGGCATAGACCCACCCACTTGGGAGCCAGGCCCAGCCAATCATAATGAGTTTTTCCCCACAAAAGGGCTTTATTACAGACAGAAATACTCCTCCGTTTCATCAGCTGTCCGGGTAGCTGGTCTCAGACGATCCCGCAGCTGAAGAAGCCGGATGTGGAGGTCATGGTCTGGCGAGGTTACACGTGGTCTGCAGTTGTGAGACCGGTTGAACATACTGCCAAATTCTCTAAAACGAATTTTCAATTCTCTGGCAACAGCTCTGGTGGACATTCCTGCAGTCAGCATGCCAATTGCATGCTCCCTCAAAACTTGAGACATCTGTGGCATTGTGTTGTTTGACAAAACTGCACATTTTAGAGTGGCCTTTTATTGTCCCCAATACAAGGTGCACCTGTGTAATGATCATGCTGTTTAATCAGCTTCTTGATATGCCACACCTGGACTTTTTTATTAACCGAGTCACTGGTGCTTCCTGCTTTATAAGCAAAAACTAAAGCAGGAAGCACCAGTGACTCGGTTAATAAAAAAGTGGTCAGATGACGCAGATGCTAAGCTACAGGACTGTTTTGCCAGCACAGACTGGAACATGTTCCGGGATTCTTCAGACAGCATTGAGGAGTACACCACATCAGTCACTGGCTTCATCAATAAGTGCATCGATGATGTCGTCACCACAGTGACCGTACGTACATACCCCAACCAGAAGCCATGGATTACAGGAAACATCCGCACTGAGCTAAAGGGTAGAGCTGCCGCTTTCAAGGAGCGGGACTCTAACCCGGACGCTTATAAGAAATCCCGCTATGCCCTCCGACGAACCATCAAACAGGCAAAGAGTCAATACAGGACTAAGATTGAATCGTACTACACTGGCTCTGACGCTCGTCGGATGTGGCAGGGCTTGAAAACTATTACAGACTACAAAGGGAAGCACAGCCGCGAGCTGCCCTGTGACACAAGCCTACCAGACGAGCTAAACCACTTCTATGCTCGCTTCGAGGAAAGCAACACTGAAGCATGCATGAGAGCACCAGCTGTTCCGGATGACTATGTGATCACGCTCTCCGTAGCCGATGTGAGTAAGACTTTTAAGCAGGTCAACATTCACAAGGCCGCAGGGCGAGACGGATTACCAGGACGTGTACTCCGAGCATGTGCTGACCAACTGGCAAGTGTCTTCACTGACATTTTCAACATGTCCCTGACTGAGTCTGTAATACCAACATGTTTCAAGCAGACCACCATAGTCCCCGTGCCCAAGGACTCTAAGATAACCTGCCTAAATGACTACCGACCCGTAGCACTGACGTCTGTAGCCATGAAGTGCTTTGAAAGGCTGGTCATGACTCACATCAACAGCATTATCCCAGAAACCCTAGACCCACTCCAATTTGCATACCGCCCCAACAGATCCACAGATGATGCAATCTCTATTGCACTCCACACTGCCCTTTCTCACCTGGACAAGAGGAACACCTACGTGAGAATGCTATTAATTGACTACAGCTCAGCATTCAACACCATAGTGCCCTCTAAGCTCATCACTAAGCTAAGGATCCTGGGACTAAACACCTCCCTCTGCAACTGGATCCTGGACTTCCTGACGGGCCGCCCCCAGGTGGTAAGGGTAGGTAACAACACACCTGCCACACTGATCCTCAACACGGGGGCCCCTCAGGGGTGCGTGCTCAGTCCCCTCCTGTACTCCCTGTTCACCCATGACTGCATGGCCAGGCACGACTCCAACACCATCATTAAGTTTGCCGACGACACAACAGTGGTAGGCCTGATCACCGACAACGATGCGACAGCCTATAGGGAGGAGGTCAGAGACCTGGCCGTGTGGTGCCAGGACAACAACCTCTCCCTCAACGTGACCAAGACAAAGGAGATGATTGTGGACTACAGGAAAAAAAAGAGGACTGAGCACGCCCCATTCTCATCGACGGGGCTGTAGTGGAACAGGTTGAGAGCTTCAAGTTCCTTGGTGTCCACATCACCAACGAACTATCATGGTCCAAACACACCAAGACAGTCGTGAAGAGGGCACGACAAAGCCTATTCCCCCTCAGGAGACTGAAAAGATTTGGCATGGGTCCTCAGATCCTCAAAAAATTCTACAGCTGCACCATCGAGAGCATCCTGACTGGTTGCATCACCGCCTGGTATGGCAACTGCTTGGCCTCCGACCGCAAGGCACTACAGAGGGTAGTGCGTACGGCCCAGTACATCACTGGGGCCAAGCTTCCTGCCATCCATGACCTCTATACCAGGCGGTGTCAGAGGAAGGCCCTCAAAATTGTCAAAGACTCCAGCCACCCTAGTCATAGACTGTTCTCTCTGCTACCGCACGGCAAGCGGTACCGGAGTGCCAAGTCTAGGTCCAAAAGACTTCTCAACAGCTTCTACCCCCAAGCCATAAGATTCCTGAACAGCTAATCATGGCTACCCAGACTATTTGCACTGCCCCCCCACCCCATCCTTTTACACTGCTGCTACTCTGTTAATTATTTATGCATAGTCACTTTAACTCTACCCACATGTACATATTACTTCAACTACCTCAACTAGCCGGTGCCCCCGCACATTGACTCTGCACCGGTATCCCCCTGTATATATAGCCTCCCTACTGTTATTTTATTTTACTTCTGCTCTTTTTTTCTCAACACTTTTTTTTGTTGTTGTTTTATTATTACTTTTTTGTTAAAAAGAAATGCACTGTTGGTTAAGGGCTGTAAGTAAGCATTTCACTGTAATGTCTGCACCTGTTGTATTCGGTGCATGTGGCCAATAAAATTTGATTTGATTTGATTTGATTTGTCCGGTGGATGGATGATCTTGGCAAAGGAGAAATGCTCACTAACAGGGATGTAAACAAATCTGTGCACAACATTTGAGAGAAATAGGGATCTTTTATTTCAGCTCATGAAACATGGGACCAACACCTTACATGTTGCGTTTATATTTTTGTTCAGTATAGTTGGGTTGTTCTCTGTAATCTAGTTGGGTTGTTCTCTGTAATCTAGTTAGGTTGTAATCTATCATGCTCCTGGCTCTTCCTATGGGCAGATTCACTCTCTTAGGGTGTTTTCACACTTGGTCCCTTCCAGACAATATTTTAAAACTCTGTGCGGTTCGCTTTCATTTTTTGTGCAGTGTGAACACTCCAAAGGAACTCAGACCCCTCAAAAGAGCCCCCGAAGCGAACCGAACTGAGACCATCTCGAGAGGTGGTCTGAGTTCGGTTCGCTTGAATTCCCCGGTCCGGTTCCCTTTTTTAGGACAATGTGAACGCAAAGCTCCCCAGGTTCGCTTGTCATTATTCCCGCACCACACACTAGACTACTGCAACACAGTTTCCCCTGCCATAAACCTTCATATTGGTGCCACAAAAGAGAGAAGATGTGCAGGTTCGCAGTTTGTTTTTGTATATTGATTAGCGATTGTCACAGACGCACAGAAATTCCAAAATGTGTGGAGTTTTTAGTTCAAATTATTTGTTTGCAATATGTGATCTATAGGCTAAGATAGCTTAATTAGCTGTTTATTGATTGTGGGGTTTGAGTAGTGTGAGAAGACAACATATTTGATGAGAATCACAACAACATCCTTCTGATCCAAGATGGCGTAGTAGTGCAGTTGTGTTTTTATCGTATGTCTGTAAATAGCCTGTAAATACCCTATTTTTCGTACATATTTCCCTATCAGACTTTTCATCCTTCTACAAGATATACTTTCCTGCAACCCGCCTCACTCAATGTGGAACGGATTCTATTATTGACTTACCTTTATCTAGAATCTCCAGTTGAAACTAGCTAGCCAGCTAACTAGCTACTTGCTATTAGCCACAGCTAGCGGTGTTTCACCCAGAACATTGGATTTTTTTTCTGCGGGATTAATTTTAATCACTGGACATTGATCACCGGATATTCGGCCAGTCTGCACAGCGCGTTATCGACCCAGAACATATCAGTTTTTCCGCCGGAATCACTGAATCGCTGGACCTTTAACTCCCGGATTCATCGCTACCAGCTAGCTACAACAAAACGGACGCTGTGGTCTGGCTAATCATCCTGAGCTAGGCCCATCTCCCGGCTATCTACCTCTCTGTCAACCGGACGGGACCACCTAGTGTTGACACGGAGCCCCGCCGATCCTACACGACTGGTCTGCCGACGAAATCGTCTGATGTGGTTACGACGTTAACCCACGAAGATTCCATCCATCTGCTAGCCCTGGCCCGCTAGCACACGCTAGCCGTGGCCTCTTACTCACTAGTACTTCACCACCGGACCTTATGATAACTCAGCTATACAGCTGATATCTGCTGGACTGTTCCTTTTTACGGTACTACATCCTGTTTATGTTTAGCCTCAGCCCAAACATGGTTAGTTTATTGTTGTTTCGGTTATTTCTAATTGTACTATATCACTGTAGACCCCCAGCCTAGCTAAACCTGCCTTAGATAGCTCCTTTGCCCCTCCCCCTATACACGCGGAGACCGACTCAATTGATGCCTCCAGCGATGCTATCTCTTTCATTGTTACCCAACGCTTAGGTTTACCTCCACTTTACTCATATCCTTCCATATCCTTGTCTGTACATAATGCCCTGAATCTTTTCTATAACACACGGAAATCTGCCCCCTTTATTCTATGTACCCAACGCACTAGAAGACCAGTTCTTAAAGCCTTTAGCCGTATCCTTATTCTAGTCCTCCTCTGTTCCTCTGGTGATGTAGAGGCTAACCCAGGCCCTGCAGCCCTCAGTATCACTCCTACTCCCCAGGCGCTATCATTTGATGACTTCTGTAATCGCAAAAGTCTTGGTTTCTTGCACATAAATATCAGAAGTCTACTTCCTAAGTTTGAGTTATTCACTGCGTTAGCACACTCTGCCAACCCTGATGTTCTAGCAGTGTCTGAATCCTGGCTCAGGAAGGCCACCAAAAATTCTGAAATTTCCATCCCCAACTATAACATTTTCCGTCTAGATAGAACTGCCAAAGAGGGTGGAGTTGCAATCTACTGTAGAGATAGCCTGCAGAGCGCTATCATACTATCCAGGTCTGTGCCCAAACAGTTTGAGCTTCTACTTCTAAAAATCCACCTTTCCAGAAATAAGTCTCTCACTGTTGCCGCTTGCTACAGACCCCCTCAGCCCCCAGCTGTGCCCTGGACACCATATGTGAATTGATTGCCCCCATTTATCCTCAGAGTTTGTACTGCTTGGTGACCTAAATTGGGATATGCTTAATACCCCAGCCATCCTACAATCCAAGCTAGATGCCCTCAACCTCACGCAAATTATCAACGAACCTACCAGGTACAACCCTAAATCCGTAAACATGGGTACCCTCATAGATATCATCCTGACTAACATACCCTCTAAATACACCTCAGCTGTCTTCAACCAGGATCTCAGCGATCACTGCCTTATTGTCTGCGTCCGTAACGGGTCCGCGGTCAAACGACCACCCCTCATCACTGTCAAACGCTCCCTAAAACACTTTAGCGAGGAGGCCTTCCCTAATTGACCTGGCCCAGGTATCCTGGATGGATATAGATCTCATTCCGTCAGTAGAGGATGCCTGGTTGTTCCTTAAAAGTAATTTCCTCTCAATCTTAAATAAACATGCCCCATTCAAAAATACAGAACTAAGAACCGATATAGCCCCTGGTTCTCCTCAGACTTGACTGCCCTTGACCAGCACAAAAACATCCTGTGGCGTACAGCATTAGCATCAAATAGCCCCCGCGATATGCAACTTTTCAGGGAAGTTAGGAACCAATATACACAAGCAGTCAGGAAAGCAAAGGCTAACTTTTTCAAACAGAAATTTGCATCCTGTAGCACTAACTCCAAAAAGTTTTGGGACACTGTAAAGTCCATGGAGAATAAGAGCACTTCCTCCCAGCTGCCCACTGCACTGAGGCTAGGAAACACTATCACCACCGATAAATCTACAATAATCGAGAATTTCAACAAGCATTTTGCTACAGCTGGCCATGCTTTCCATCTGGCTAAACTAACCCGGCCACCAACTCTGCACCCTCTGCTGCAACTTGCCCATGCCCTCCCCGCTTCTCCTTCACACAAATTCAGACAGCTGATGTTTTGAAAGCGCTGCAAAATCTGGACCCCTACAAATCAGCTGGGCTAGACAATCTGGACCCTTTCTTTCTAAAACTAGCCGCCGAAATTGTCGCAACCCCTATTACTAGTCTGTTCAACCTCTCTTTCATAACGTCTGAGATCCCCAGAGATTGGAAAGCTGCCGCGGTCATCCCCCTCTTCAAAGGGGGATGACACTCTAGATCCAAACTGCTACAGACCTATATCCATCCTGCCCTGCCTTTCGAAAGTATTCGAAAGCCAAGTTAACAAACAGATCATCGACCATTTCGAATACCACCGTACCTTCTCCGCTATGCAATCCGGTTTCCGAGCTGGTCACGGGTGCACTTCAGCCACGCTCAAGGTCCTAAACGATATTATAACCGCGATTGATAATAGACAGTACTGTGCAGCCGTCTTCATCGACCTGGCCAAGGCTTTCGACTCTGTCAACCACCGCATTCTTATTGGCAGACTAAATAGCCTTGGTTTCTCAAATGACTGCCTCGCCTGGTTCACCAACTACTTCTCAGATATAGTTCAGTGTGTCAAATCGGAGGGCCTGTTGTCTGGACCTATGGCAGTCTCTATGGGGGTGCCACAGGGTTCAATTCTTGGGCCGACACTTTTCTCCGTGTATATCAATGATGTCGCTCTTGCTGCTGGTGACTCTCAGATCCACCTCTACGCAGACGACACCATTTTGTATACATCTGGCCCTTCATTGGACACTGTGTTAACAAACCTCCAAACGAGCTTCAATGCCATACAACAATCCTTCAGTAGCCTCCAACTGCTCTTAAACACTAGTAAAACTAAATGCATGCTTTTCAATCGAACGCTGCTGGCACCCGCCCACCCGACTAGAATCACCACTCTCGACGGGTCTGACCTAGAGTATGTGGACAACTACAAATACCTAGGTGTCTGGTTAGACTGTAAACTCAACTTCCAGACTCACATAAAGAATCTCCAATCCAAAGTTAAATCTAGAATCGGCTTCCTATTTCGCAACAAAGCCTCCTTCACTCATGCTGCCAAACATGCCCTCGTAAAACTGACTATCCTACCGATCCTTGACTTCGGCGATGTCATTTACAAAATAGCCTCCAACACTCTACTCAGCAAATTGGATGTAGTCTATCACAGTGCCATCCGTTTTGTCTCCAAAGCCCCATATACTACCCACCACTGTGACCTGTACGCTCTTGTTGGCTGGTCCTCACTACATGTTCGTCGTCAAACCCACTGGCTCCAGGCCATCTATAAATCACTGCTAGGCAAATCCCCGCCTTATCTTAGCTCATTGGTCACCATAGCAGCACCCACCCGTAGTCTGCGCTCCAGCAGGTATATCTCACTGGTCATTCCCAAAGCCAACACCTCCTTTGGCCGCCATTCCTTCCAGTTCTCTGCTGCCAATGACTGGAACGAATTGCAAAAATCTCTGAAGCTGGAGACTCTTATCTCCCTCAATAACTTTAAGCATCAGTTGTCAGAGCACCTTACCGATCACTGCACCTGTACACAGCCCATCTGAAATTAGCCCACCCAACTACCTCATCCCTATATTGTTATTTATTTTGCTCTTTTGCACCCCCAGTATCTCTATTTGCACATAATCTCTTGCACATCTAGCATTCCAGTGTTAATACTATTGTAATTATTCTGCACTATAGCCTATTTATTGCCTTACCTCCATAACTTGCTACATTTGCACACACTGTATATATATTTTCTGTTGTATTTCTGACTTTATGTTTTTTACCCCATATGTAACTCTGTGTTGTTTTTATTGCACTACTTTGCTTTATCTTGGCCAGGTCGCAGTTGTAAATGAGAACCTGTTCTCAACTGGCTTACCTGGTTAAATAAAGGTTAAATAAAAAAATAATTAAAAAAAATAGGGTACAAAATCTATTCTAGCTCTTAAAGGGACAGTAGCCTACCTTGGGTGTCCAATCTTCAATTACACATTATTTATTCTGCAGTTATTCTACTGCCATTTATTCTGTTACCAATCAAATTTACATATTAATAGTATCTTCTGATTACAATTATTATGTCTCATATTTTAACTAAATGCAATCTATTAGCTTCCAAAATGTAAGTTGGTACATCTAGCTCTCCGATAACGCATTCTGATTGAATGGCTTGTCCTGCACTTTGTAAAAACCCAGAGTGCATGTTGGAAAAAGATCTTGGTTCCTTTCTAAACATAGCAATGTGAATGCAAAGAGGACTCGGTCCACAAAATAGTTGACGTGAACTAGCAAAAGAGTTGAGTCAAAGGCAAGGGCAGTGTGAATACAAAGAGAACTGAGTTCTTTTTTCTTTTTTTTTTACCCCAGAGTTCACTTTAAAGAGGACTGAGATTGCTTATTTTAAACAGGACTATATGTGAAAACACCTTTAGTTAAATTCTAGAAGCATGTGAGCCAAGTGGGCAGAGAGTGACATACAGTAAGCATGGAATAGAGAGAGGCCTTGGATGCTTGTGGCCACTCCTGTGTAGAGTTAATATAGCCAGGACTGTCTTCACGCTCACTAAAGTTCTCTCTGAGTGCGGTGGGGAGCATTGATACGGCAGAATGAAGACTAGTCTGTCCATCTCTCTCTTTCACCCTCTCCATTTCCCTGGGGTTTGTGTTCTGTTTGCCTTGTCAGAGCAGAGTGCACTGGCGATGTAGTGTTGACTCGGCGATATTGACACAAATTTAGAGGGAAAAGAAAATCTATTATAATATCAAATCAAGTCAAATTGTATTTGTCACATACACGTGTTTAGCAGATCTTATAGCGAGTGTAGCGAAATGCTTGTGCTTCTAGCTCCGACAGTGCAGTAATATCTAACAATTTCACAACATATACCCAATACACACAAAACTAGTAAGGAATGGGATTTAAGAATATATACATATATGGGCAAGCAATGACAGAGTGGCATGGACTAAGATACAGTAGAATATTATAGAATAGAATGCAGTATATACATATGAAATGAGTAGTGCAAGATATATAAACATTATTAAAGTGACTAGTGTTCCATTTCTTAAAGTGGCCAGTGATTTCAATAGGCAGTAGCAGCCTCTAATGTGCTTGTGATGGCTATTTAACAGTCTGATGGCCTTGAGATAGAAGCTGTTTTTCATTCTCTCGGTCCCAGCTTTGATGCACCTGTACTGACCTCGCCTTCTGGATGATAGCGTGGTGAACAGGCAGTGGCTCGGGTGGTTGATGTCCTTGATTATCTTTTTGGCCTTCCTGTGACATCGGGTGTTGTATGTGTCTTGGAGGGCGGGTAGTTTGCCCCCGGTAATGCGTTAGGCAGACCGCACCACCCTCTGGAGAGCCCTGCAGTTGTGGGCGGTGCAGTTGCCGTACCAGGCGGTGATACAGCCCGACAGGATGCTCTCAATTGTGAGGGTTTTAGGTGCTAAGCCGAATTTCTTCAGCCTGCTGAGGTTGAAGAGGCTGTGCACCCTCTGCTGTTTCCTGAAGTCCACGATCATCTCCTTTGTTTTGTTGATGTTGAGTGAGAGGTTATTTAACTGGCACCACACTCCCAGAGACCTCACCTCCTCCCTGTAGGCGGTCTCGTCATTGTTGGTAATCAAGCCTACTACTGTTGTGTCATCTGCAAACTTGATGATTGAGTTAGAGGCGTGCTTGGCCACGCAGTCATGGGTGAACAGGGAGTACAGAAGGGGGCTGAGCACGCACCCTTATTGCATGGATTAATGCAAACATAAATGTAATATTCTCCAGATGGTTTAAATTGTGTAGTATTTATGAATGTCTGACTGTAATGTCTGGCTGTAAATATGAATGTCTGACAATGTCTGACTATAAATAAGTGTTTTCAGCAAACTACTGTAGCTGCCCATCCCTGATAATTCTGTTTTCACATTCCACCTGTAGATGGCAGTGTAACAGCTTGCATCAGTACATTTACATTTACATTTTAGTCATTTAGCAGACGCTCTTATCCAGAGCGACTTACAGTTAGTGAGTGCATACATTTTTCATACTGGCCCCCCGTGGGAATCGAACCCACAACCCTGGCGTTGCAAACGCCATGCTCTACCAACTGAGCTACATCCCTGCCGGCCATTCCCTCCCCTACCCTGGACGACGCTGGGCCAATTGTGCGCCGGCCCATGGGTCTCCCGGTCACGGCCGGCTACGACAGAGCCTGGATTCGAACCAGGATCTCTAGTGGCACAGCTAGCACTGCCATACAGTGCCTTAGACCACTGCGCCACTCGCAGTAAAGTCTGGATTAGATTCGAGGTTATAAAATGTAATTACAGAATGTATGAGTTGCTTCAGAGAACATTACAGATATAAATTGATTTTTCAGGATCACAGCATGTATTCCTCATTATAACGTGGTTGAGATGAGCAGAGGTCTGAGAATGGGTCTATTTCTCCGGAGCGGCTAAGATGTGCGTAGGTCAAGCATGGCAGGTATTTCTCATCATGCAGAATACCGGAGATGTGAAGATGTCTAGGGATTGAATGTATTTCTCAGCCTGGCTCATGGCTCAGATGTGAGCCTGATGTTGGTTTGAGTCGTGTTTGAGCCCCAGTGGCCACGAGCACAGCCCAGGGACATTCCTATGGGACTTAGAATTGATTTAACTCTCAGCTCAGCTCAGCCACACGTGTGGAGCAGCACAAGATAGTACAGCACAATGCTGGAGCCACACACACAATAATGTTCCTTCTGCCTGACTGCAGCTCGCATCCAGCCAGCCAGGTTGTATCCTATGAGCACGCACATGTGTGTTTTGTGTGTGCGTGAGTGTGACTGTGAGTGTGAGAGAGAGAGTTAGCGGATGATTACACTAAAAGCCCTCGGATCACAGGTGTGAGTAAATCCATCCTTTCACACACCTCCCCATCCCCATCACGGTGCAACCTGACCTGGTAACGCACTCTCCCAGACACAAGCAACTGTGTTACTGTACAAAACTCCTACCACTGCAGTCTGCAAACAGGGAGGGAGTGACCACAGGAAGAGGAAATGGGGGGAGTGAGGTAGAGAAGTAAAGATGAGATAGATGGGGAGATGGAGAGGGGGGAGAGAAAGGGGGAGAGAGAAGAAAGAAAGTGATCAGCTGGTCCACACCACAGAATAGATAACTGCAATACCAACAGATAACATTCATACACTACATGACCAAGTGTAATTCATGAGCATTAATATGGAGTTGGTCCCCCCTTTGCTACTATAACAGCCTCCACTCTTATGGGAAGGCTTTCCACTAGATGTTGGAACATTGCTGCGGGGACTTGCTTCCATTCAGCCACAAGAGCATTAGTGAGGTTGGGCACTGATGTTGGGAGATTATACCCGCAGTCAGAATTACAATTTATCCCAAAAGTGTTCGATGGAGATCAGGTCAGGGCTCTGTGCAGGCCAGTCAAGTTCTTCCACACCAATCACGACAAACCATTTCTGTATGGACCTCGTTTTGTGCACAGGGGCATTGTCATGCTGAAACAGGAAAGGGCCTTCCCCAAACTGTTGCCACAAAGTTGGAAGCACAGAATCGTCTAGAATGTCATTGTATGCTGTAGCGTTAAGATTTCCCTTCACTGGAACTAAGGGGCATAGCCCGAACCATGAAAAACAGCCCCAGACCATTATTCCTCCTCCATCAAACTTTACAGTTGGCACTATGCATTGGGAAGGTAGCGTTCTCCTGTCATCTGCCAAACCCAGATTCGTCTGTCGAACTGCCAGATGGTAAAGAGTGATTCATCACTTCAGAGAACGCGTTTCCACTGCTCCAGAGTCCAATGGCAAAGAGCTTTACACTACTCCAGCCGACGCTTGGCATTGCCGATGGTGATCTTAGGCTTGTGTGCGGCTGCTCGGCCATGGAAACCCATTTCATGAAGCTCCCGACAAACAGTTTTTGTGCTGACGTTGCTTCCAGAAGCAGTTTGGAACTCGGTAGTGAGTGTTGCAACCGAGGACAGACGATTTTTACGCGCTACGCGCTTCAGCACTCGCGGTCCCGTTCTGTGAGCTTGTGTGGCCTACCACTTCGCGGCTGAGCCGTTGTTGCTCCTAGACGTTTCCACAATAACAGCACTTTCCATGTTTCACAATAACAGCACTTACAGTTGACAGGGGCAGTTCTAGCAGGACAGAAATTTGACGAATTGACTTGTTGGAAAGGTGGCATCCTATGATGGTGCCACGTTGAAAGTTACTGAGCTCTTCAGTAAGGCCATTCCACTACCAATGTTTGTCTATGGAAATTGCATGGCTGTGTGCTCGATTTTATACACCTGTCAGCAACGGGTTTGGCTGAAATAGCCGAATCCACATATTTGAAGGGCTGTCCACATACTTTTGGCAATGTAGTGTATTTCCTATTCCAAGTTCAACAGGAGACTTGCCATCTGTGCATCATGGAAGATAAGGAATGAATCCCTTTATAGATGTGCACATCAGGGTTCAGTCACCCATCACTGTCTGACCGAGATACTGTATCTAGCAAAAATAGCCCCTACTCTGTTGGACTAAAGTTTCCACTGATCCACTCATAGCACAGCTCCCACCTGAGCCTTCCACTGTGAGGAAACAGGGCCTAAAATAGCCCCTTCTCTATCTCCCTCACACACACAAATACGCACTTATCTGATGCACACATAGACACACAGTTTGACGTCACAGACGGGCACAGCTGCCTCCCTGGCCAAAGTCTAGACAATGTCTACTCTATCTCTGTGCACTCAGGGCATAGAGACTGATATAACTCTGACAATGTCAGACAACAAAGACCCATTGCACCAAATATTTCACACTAGGGTGTGTTACAGTAACTGTGTGAAGCTAAAACTATAATCAACCAGCAACATCTGTCATCTCATAAACAGAAGGCTCTCGCCAAGATTAACATTTCTGAATGAGTATTGATGGTACTATTAAAAAAACAAAGGGTACAGGGTTACTGTTACAAACTGTTTTAGCTACTATAGTTCTAGCAGCAAGTCTAGAACATACCATCCTGCTTTTCAAATCAGAGAAGGGGTGAGACAGGGGTGATGAGCCTTGCATTACAGTACGAGGAAAATCATTCCCCCTCCTTACAATGATGAATTCATCATCGAAATCAGGAAGAGGTATGGATTATGAATTACTCTTCTCTGTCGGTCTCCATCACCCCCCCCCAATATTTTTATTTTTTTACATAGACACCGTACAAATAAAATAACATGTTATTTGTCACATGCTTTGTAAACAACAGGTGACATGCTTACTTACTAGTCCTTTTACAACAATGCAGAGTTAAAAATGAAATAGTGACAAAAGGAATAAATCCACAGTGAATAATGAATAACAATAACAATAACGAGTAAAAATAACATGGCAATATACAGGGAGTACCAGCACCAGTACTAATTCTAAATTACAGTGCATTCGGAAAGTATTCAGACCCCTTGACTTTTTCCACATTGTTTTACATTACAGCCTTATTCTAAAATTGATTAAATAAAACATCTTCCTCATCAACTACACACAATACCCCATAATGACAAAAACAGATTTTTAGAAATTTTAGCAAATGTATTAAAAATAAAAAACAGAAATACCTTATTTATATGAGTATTCAGACCCTTTGCTATGAGACTCGAAATTGAGCTCAGGTGCATCCTGTTTCCATTGATCATCCTTGATGTTTCTACAACTTGATTGGAGTCCACCTGTGGTAAATTCAATTGATTGGACATGATTTGGAAAGGCACACACCTGTCTATATAAGGTCCCACAGTTGACAGTGCATGTCAGAGCAAAAACCAAGCCATGAGGTCGAAGGAATTGTCCGTAGACCTCTGAGATAAGATTGTGTCGAGGCACAGATCTGGGGAAGGGTACCCAAAAAAGTCTGCAGTATTGAAGGTCCCCAAGAACACAGTGGCCTCTCCTCAGTAAAAGGTACATGACAGCCCGCTTGGAGTTTGCCAAAAGGCACCTAAAGGACTCTCAGATCATGAGAAACAAGATTCTCTGGTCTGATGAAACCAAGAATGAACTCTTTGGCCTGATTGCCAAACATCACGTCTGGAGGAAACCTGGCAATATCCCTACGGTGAAGCATGGTGGTGGCAGCATCATGCTGTGGGGATGTTTTTCAGCGGCAGGGACTGGGAGACTAGTCAGGATCGAGGGAAAGATGAACGGAGCAAAGTACAGAGAGATCCTTGATGAAACCTGCTCCAGAGCACTTAGGACCTCAGACTGGGGCGAAGGTTCACCTTCTAACAGGACAATGACCCTAAGCACACAGCCATGACAACGCAGGTGTGGCTTCGGTACAAGTCTCTGAATATCCTTGAGTGGCCCAGCCAGAGCCCGGACTTGAACCCGATCGAACATCTCTGGAGAGACCTGAAAATAGTTGTGCAGCGACGCTCCCCATCCAACCTGACATAACTTGAGAGGATATGCAGAGAAGAATGGGAGAAACTCCCCAAATACAGGTGTGCCAAGCTTGTAGCGTCATACCCAAGAGGACTCAAGGCTGTAATCGCTGCCAAAGGTGCTTCAAAAAAGTACTGAGTAAAGGGTCTGAATACTTATGTAAATGTTATTACAAAATATATATATATATATATATACATTTGCAAAATTTTCTCAAAACATGTTTTTGTTTTGTCATTATGGGGTATTGTGTGTAGATTGATGATGGAAAAAAACGATTTAATTGTAATTTTAGAATAAGGCTGTAAAGTAACAAAATGTGGAAAAAGTCAAGGGGTCGGAATACTTTCCGAATGCACTGTATATTTTGATTTAGAAGCTAGCTAGTAGCGCTAGCAAGTAGCACATAAAAATGGGGTTAGTTATCAGTATCTTTTCTATTAGTACTAACTAGCTAGATAGTGCTACTAACTAGCTGATAGGCTACTAGCTAGGTTACTAGCTAGCGCTACTTACTAGCTAGCTGCTACCTAGCTAGGGCTACTAGCTAGCCACTTTCTAGCGCTACTTACTAGCTAACCGGTACCTAGCTAGTGCTACTAGCTAGCCGCTAGCTAGCAGGTGTCAGCTAAAGCACAAGCAACAGTGGTTGTTTGGTTGTAGTGATTTTTGGCATTAACATTCTATCAAAAAATTATGAAAACTAAATTCATCCTGAACACATAGATAGCTAGCCAACTCTCCCAACTTTGACCATTACGATACTAACACACTCACATAATGCCCAGTACCAGAGCTAGTGAGCCGACTGGTTTGTGTGTAACACACTAACGCCCTAGAACACGTCAAGAGTTCAGGCTGCGCGCACACATAACAACTGAGATGCAAAAATACAATTTGAGACTAATGTGCTTTGCGTTTCGCAGACCAGGAGGCAAATGGATGCTTATCGAATTGATATAAATGAGGAAAAAATACTGTTTAAAATAAATAATTAAAATTCTGAGCTATATTGTATGCTCAAAACATTTAAGAAGTATATTATTTTATACTAATATAATTGCTCAGTGAAAGAGATTTTGTTTAACAAGTAACAGAAAATAATCTAAAAAAGATAGGTGTCAAAATGATTGTATTCCCTGTTTTCAATACTCCAGCACCCTCCCCTTGTGATGATAATGACACTGAGCCTTTTTCTAAACTGTTTTATGAGATTGTAAAACATATTGGGAGGGAACTTAGACCATTCCTCCATACAGAATCTTTCCAAATCCTTGATATCCGCCGTCTGTGTTTAAGGAATGCCCTCTTCAATTCAAAACACAGGTTTTCAATAGGGTTCAAGTCCGGAGACTGAGATGGCCATTGCAAAATGTTGATTTTGTGGTCAATTAACAATTTATTTGTGGATTTTTATGTGCGCTTTGGGTTATTGTCTTCCTGGAAGATCCACTTGTGGCCAAGTTTCAGCCTCCTAGCAGAGACAACCAGGTTTTGGGCTAAAATGTCCTGGCACTTCCCATTTTTTAGCATACAATATAGCTCAGTATTTGTATCAATTATTTTATAAAGTCTTTTTTTCTCATCTTTATCATGGGTGCCAATAATTTTTGTGTGAGTGTCCTTTAACTACAGCAAAGCAAATGTCTCAACACATCCACACGTCCCACCTCAGTCAGCTGCTAGAGAACACAACCAGTGGAGGAAGGTGCATGTTGAGTAATCAGTCTGGCTCAGCGTCTACAACACCTGACCATACTCACACAGGCAATATCATTACCACACAATGGTCTGCAGCTATGGCCAGAACATGAACCCACCCCACGGACCACCTAACGAGGACTCAGGACTTACTGATCATATAAACACAATCTGGATCAGGTGCTACTCAGAGTGGGACTGATTAAAGAGCAGCAGTCAGGGGCTTGGGTTTTTTATGTCATAGGAAGTACACATGATGTGGCCATGTGTATGTAAACAGGAAGTAGTGTGAGACTGAGTTAGGAGCAGATTCAATCGCATCACCAGGTCACGTTTTACGTCACTGAGGCCTTGCACATGACTGACTGTGATGAATCTAAGTAAATAACCTGTGACTGGACATTAAATGCAGTTATGTAGTTCCTAACATGCTTAGCTAACATGAGTTTGTTTACATACAGTCCATTCGGAAAGTATTCAGCCCCTTAACTTTTTCCACATTTTCTTACGTTACAGCCTTAATCTAAAATGGATTAAAGAAGTGTTTTTCCTCATCAATCTACACACAATACCCCATAATGACAAAGCGAAAACAGGATTTTAGACATTTTTGCAAATGTATTAAAAATAAAAAACTGAATTACCTTATTTACATAAGTATTCAGACCCTTTGCTATGAGACTAGAAATTCAGCTCAGGTGCATCCTGTTTCCATTGATCATGTTTCTACAAATTGATTGGAGTCCACCTGTGGTAAATTCAATTGAATGGACATGATTTGGAAAGGCACACACCTATCTATATAAGGTCCCAGAGTTGACAGTGCATGTCAGAGCAAAAACCAAGCCATGAGGTCGAAGGAATTGTCCTAGAGCTCCGAGACAGGATTGTGTCGAGGCACAGATCTGGGGAAGGGTACCAAAACATTTCTGCAGCATTGAAGGTCCCCAAGAACACAGTGTCCTCCATCATTCTTAAATGGAAGAAGTTTGGAACCACCAAGACTCTTCCTAGAGCTGGCCGCCCGGCCAAACTGAGCAATCGGGGGAGAAGGCCCTTGGTCAGGGAGGTGACCAAGAACCTGATGGTCACTATGACAGAGCTCTAGAATTCCTCTGTGGAGATGGGGGAACCTTCCAGAAGGACAACCATCTCTGCAGCACTCCACCAATCAGGCCTTTATGGGAGAGGGGCCAGACGGAAGCCACTCCTCAGTAAAAGGCACATGACAGCCCGCTTGGAGTTTGCCAAAAGGCACCTAAAGGACTCTCAGACCATGAGAAACAAAATACTCTGGTCTGATGAAACCAAGATTGAACACTTTGGCCTGAATGCCAAGCATTATGTCTGGAGGAAACGTGGCACCATCCCTACGGTGAAGCATGGTTGTGGCAGCAACATGCTGTGGGGATGTTTTTCAGTGGCAGAGACTGGGAGACTAGTCAGGGTCGACGGAAAGATGAACGGAGCAAAGTACAGAGAGATCCTTGATGAAAACCTGCTCCAGAGCGCTCAGGACCTCAGATTGGGGCGAAGGTTCATCTTCCAAAAGGACAATGACCCTAAGCACACAGCCAAGACAACGTAGGTGTGGCTTAGGGACAAGTCTCTGAATGTCCTTGAGTGGCCCAGCCAGAGCCCGGACTTGAACCCGTTCGAACATCTCTGGAGAGACCTAAAAATAGCTGTGCAGAGACGCTCCCCATCCAACCTGACAGAGCTTGAGAGGATCTGCAGAGAAGAATGGGAGAAACTCCCCAAATACAGGTGTGCCAAGCTTGTAGCTTCATACCCAAGAAGACTTGAGGCTGTAATTGCTGCCAAAGGTGCTTCAACAAAGTACTGAGTAAAGGGTCTGAATGCTTATTTAAATGTGATAACGGTTGTTATTTGTAAACCTGTTTTTGCTTTGTCATTATGGGGTATTGTGTGTATATTGATGACGGAAAAAAATGATTTAATCCATTTTAGAATAAGGCTGTAACCTAACAAAATGTGGAAAAAGTCAAGGGGTCTGAATACTTTTTGAATGCACTGTATATATCAAATATAACATACTGAACTTTTACCCAGTAACTAGGTATTTCTCTTAAAGGGGCAAACAGCAGTTTTAATCCAATGTTTGTAAACAAAGAAAATGTAAACAAACATGGTTAAAACTATAATTGTGATATCATGGATGGTTAGTCCTTGCATCCATCGCTCTGTCCATGAATTTGAAAGTGTTTACATTTCTCCAGACCCATCCCTCAGCTTTTTACCGAACCAGGCACGGGGAGACCTCTTTGTTATTGTTTCTACTGATGAATGCTGCTTTAAATAAGGCTGTTTTTATGTAATTTGTGTGCACAGCATACCTGTGTGTGTGTGTGTGTGTGTGTGTGTGGATGTGTGTGTGTGTGTGGATGTGTTTAACTATTCAAGAATAGTAAACAAACAAAAATTTGACCAACTGGGGACATTTCGTTAGTCAAGGTCAAATGCTATTTTTAGGGGGTTTAGGGTTAAGGTTAGAATTAGTGTTAGGGTTATAATTACATTAAGGGTTAGGAGCTAGGGTTAGTTTTAGGGTTAGGATTAGGAGATAGGGTTAGGGTAAGGGTAAGGGTAAGGGTAAGAGTACGGGTTAGGTTTAGGGTTAGGTTTAGGGTTAGGGGTTAGGGAAAATAGGATTTTGAATGGGACTGAATTGTGTGTCCCAACAAGGTTAGCTGTACAAGACTGTGTGTGTGTGTGTGTGTGTGTGTGTGTGTGTGTGTGTGCCACACTCACGTTGGTTTGGAGGCCTCGGCCTGGTCAGTCTGGAGCTTATGCCCCCCTTCCACCTCCATGGTGCAGTAGACGACTCGATTGGGTGCCAGCGACTTTAACCCCTGAACCTCCACAATCACCACCTGACAGAGAGAATACTGCCAGTCAAACGTCTATACATGTTACATATTTCCAACACGCATATGCTGCTAGAAACTAGTTTCAGACACAAAAAAAATGGCATTCATCAGTTTGGCTAGAGCACTGTTACAGACACTGATACTACTATAAAGAAACATCTGACTTGTTGTTTTTACAAACATGGGCCCTCCAGATCAGCTCAGCCTCTCTGATCTACAGCCATGTCCCCTGAGAGCAGCAGATTAGGGAGTGTAAAACATTACGACTGTATTGAATGGCTGCTGCTATAAACATGTCTGAGGTATACGAGAGGGGAGGGACCAAGTCCCATAGGACAATAATCATCAGAGCCTATCTATCTCCCTCTTTCCCTGTCTCTCTCTCGCTCTTTCTCTGTGTAATCCACCTCTGTCATTCAGTCTACATCTCTCTCTTACTTTCCCTCTCAGTGTCTCTGTCTGTCTCTAAAGTAAGAGTCACATTATCTTATCTTATCAAAAAGGGATGGCATTTTGGAGGCAGTGTTTGAATGTTATTTTCCATGTAGCCTGACAGATGAAATAGTTAGGGCTACTTCAATAGCACACTTCTGCATGTGACCACTGGAGGCAGTGTCTCTGGCAAGCTGTGTTTGAGCTGCAGTGTTAACCAACCATACCTCCAGAGTGAAGGAGAGCACCACATCAGACTTGGACAGTGTGTTCTCGTCCTCCTGGCCCATGTCTATGATGGAGCTGTTGTGTCCTCGTTTGAGCTTCTGCAGTTTGAACTCTCCTCCCTTGGACACCGGCATGCTCTCCAGGTTAGCCATAAGCAGGTTCACTGACGATCTCAGCTCCTCTATGAACATGGCCTCCATCTCTTTGGAAACAAACTTGGGAAACCTGCCGCCCTGTTGGACACAGAAACATACACACACAGGCATACACACAGGCACGCACGCACGTACACACACACATAAATCACACACATACACACAGGCACTCACGCACACATAAGTCACACACACACACAGATAAGTCACACACACAAGTCCATAGTGAAGTCTACAACCATACAGGGTATTATTAAACAGGATCTTATTTATGCGTACTCCTGCCCTGAGTCTACCTCTGCTCTTACATTATTGAGGCTGTTTTGCTGATGTAAAGATGTGCCTTATGCTCGAGGGCCTAGGGTTCAGAACACACACATACTGTAGTACCACTAGTACTTAGTGTATAGACCTTAGAGCTGCCATCTTCTACTGTATCTGCTACAGCTCTGGTGAGGTGATTTAAGAGGGGTGGGTTGGTGTCTAATTCTCTACTTTACTTTGAGGTGGTTGTGTCTTACCCTGGCGATCTGATCAGCCATCTGCAGTCGTCCGTCCAGCTCTCTCCTGATCTGAGCGGCCTGCTCGTCTGGGTTATCAAGCTGGAAACAAACACAACAACAAGAGACGTTATCATGACATAAACCTGACATTCAGCATTTATTATCACCTTAGAGGTGGCATAACGCAGGGCCTTACACACAACCTCCATTACAAGCCTTGATGATGACATAGTATTACCTTTAGTTCTTATATCCTAATAATCATCCGTGGAAATTATTTTCAAAGGATAATTGTCTGTAGTAATGTATGAATGTATCAAGGTGTAATGGCTGATATAGGATGTACGGATATAGGATATTCATTTGATCACCCTGTTGTTGCAGGAAATGTCCTGCACAGCAGGAAATGCAAACTTGTAGTACATTTTAGGTTTAAGAAAGGCTTCTAAAGTTTTTAATTTCCACTTACATATTTCAGACTTGATTTGCCCTAACAAAAAATCTATCAACCCCTACAAAAATGTCCATTAATTATAATCCACACAATAATTAACATTTCCTGTTGCTGCAGGATTATGTTCCTGCTGTGAGAAACTGGTAAAATTAAGATCCTACACATGTACACCCCACTAATATGATGAGCTGTAGGCTAATCAATATAATTTCCATTTGAATCCCATCACTTCCCCTCCCCTGGAAAAGGTGATCGATATTCAACCACTGTCAAATGATTGTGTTCGTCGAGAATTAGACCTTGGAAGTCAATTCTCTGTTTAATGATGCTTGTTTACAGCCCTGGTTCAGATCTATTACTTTGTCACTTTACTATACTATAAATCAAAGTTGTCTTCATAAGATGTATGTGCAGTATAGATTATTTCTCTAGAATGCAGAGCAGAGGTGGGTCTGGTGAGAAAAATGGATAGTCATTGGTGGTTAGGGAGCCTGCAGTACAATAGCAGACACAAACACATCTGTCACAGCCACTCTTTCAGCCCCTGAGGATGGAGGAGCAAATTACTACAGAGATGGTTTCTAGCAGTATGTTTACTGGCAGGAACACACATACTGAAGTACACAGACATACAGTATACCACACACATATCCACATACACAGACCACACGTGCATGACCATAAACATACACCCACAGATAAGCAACAAGATCTCTAGGGTCTATGCTAATCGAATCCCCCAGTCTGTTCTGAGGCATCGTTAGGGCTCTTAAAGTAGGATAGGTAGGACACACACACACACACACAATGAACAGCACTACATCAGAGTCACTGTCTATGTGTCTCCTGACCAGACCAGCCTAGTCCTGCGGCCATGAAATAGTACAGTAAGAAAAAAGCACAGGCATGTAACTCTGGCAGAGAGTTTTATGCCCTGTGCCAAACAAGTCCAGTAGAGTCTCTCTGCCCACGCTACATACCCCCTCTCCACCCTCTGCCAGGGTACTGAGGCATTCTTCACAACAACAACAAGAGAGAGGGAAGGGAAACAAGGAAGAGGGTAGATGAAAAGATGGCTAGAAATGCTGGCAGAACACGCAGACTCACCTACTGAGAGTCTTTAGTGCATTACACCAGAGCAGTAATGAGAGAGAGATATCCCTGTCATAATATAATCAGATCTGATGTAAGCAAGGCAAACCATAATTAGATTAATTAAATCTGCCTAATCTCCACTGGCCAAAGCTGTGCACCTGATTGCCACACCATATGCATCTGACTGTGTCTGTTTATCAATGTGTGTCTGAGAGAATTGTGTTATTATGATTGTGTCCAAATCAAATCAAATTGTATTTGTCACATGCGCCGAATACAACAGGTGTAGACCTTACAGTGAAATGCTTACTTACAAGACCTTAACCAACAATGCAGTTTTAAGAAAGAATAACAAAAAAATCACAAAAACATACATTGATAAAATAATAAGATATAAAAGTAACAAATAATTAAAGAGCAGCAGTAAAAATAACAATAGCGAGGCTATATACAGGGGGTAGCAGTACCGAGTCAATGTGCGGGGGCAGCGGTTAGTCAAGGTAATTGAGGTAATATGTACATGTAGGTAGAGTTATTAAAGTGACTATGCATAGAAAATAAACAGAGAGTAGCAGCAGCATAAAAGAGGGGGGGGCAATGCAAGTAGTCTGGGTAGCCATTTGATTAGATGTTCAGGAGTCTTAAGGCTTTGGGGTAGAAGCTGTTTAGAAGCCTATTGGACCTATACTTGGCGCTCCGGTACCGCTTTCTATGACTAGGGTGGCTGGAGTCTTTGACAATTTTTAGGGCCTTCCTCTGACACCGCCTGGTATAGAGGTCCTGGATGGCAGGAAGCTTGGCCCCAGTGACATACTGGGCCGTACGCACTACCCTCTGTAGTGCCTTGCGGTCAGAGGCAGAGCAGTTGCCATACCAGGCAGTGATGCAACCAGTCAGAATGCTCTCGATGGTGCAGCTGTAGAACCTTTTGAGGATCTGAGGACACGTGCCAAATCTTTTCAGTCTCCTTAGGGGGAATAGGTTTTGTCGTGCCCTCTTCACGACTGTCTTGGTGTGCTTGGACCATGTTAGTTTGTTGGAGATGTGGACACCAAGGAACTTGAAGCTCTCAACCTGCTCCACTACAGCCCCGTCGATGAGGAGGATGGGGCCGTGCTCGGTCCTCTTCTTTTTCCTGTAGTCTACAATCATCTCCTTTGTCTTGATCACGTTGAGGGAGAGGTTGTTGTCCTGGCACCACATGGCCAGGTCTCTGACCTCCTCCCTATAGGCTGTCTCGTCGTTGTCGGTGATCAGGCCTACCAATGTTCTGTCATCGGCAAACTTAATGATGGTGTTGGAGTCGTGCCTGGCCATGCAGTCATGAGTGAACAGGGAGTACAGGAGGGGACTGAGCACGCACCCCTGAGGGGCCCCCGTGTTGAGGATCAGCGTGGCGGATGTGTTGTTACCTACCCTTATCACCTGGGGGCGGCCCGTCAGGAAGTCCAGGATCCAGTTGCAGAGGGAGGTGTTGAGTGATGAGCTTTGAGGGCACTATGGTGTTGAACGCTGAGCTGTAGTCAATGAATAGCATTCTCACATAGGTGTTCCTTTTGTCCAGGTGTGAAAGGGCAGTGTCGAGTGCAATAGAGATTGCATCATTTGTGGATCTGTTGGGGCGGTATGCAAATTGTAGTGGGTCTAGGGTTTCTGGGATAAGGGTGTTGATGTGAGCCATGACCAGCCTTTCAAAGCACTTCATGACTACAGATGTGAGTGCTATGGGTTGGTAGTCATTTAGGCAGGTTACCTTAGTGTTCTTGGGCACAGGGACTATGGTGGTCTGCTTGAAACATGTTGGTATTACAGACTCAGACAGGGAGAGGTTGAAAATGTCAGTGAAGACACTTGCCAGTTGGTCAACACATGCTCAGAGTATACATCCTGGTAATCCGCCTGGCCCTGCGGCCTTGTGAATTTTGACCTGTTTAAAGGTCTTACTCACATCGGCTACGGACAGCGTGATCACACAGTCGTCCGGAACAGCTGATGCTCTCATGCATGTTTCAGTGTTACTTGCCTCGAAGCGAGCATAGAAGTGGTTTAGCCCATCTTGTAGGCTTGTGTCACTGAGCAGCTCGCGGCTGTGCTTCCCTTTGTAGTCTGTAATAGTTTGCAAGCCCTGCCACATCCGACGAGCTTCGGAGTTGGTGTAGTACGATTCGATCTTAGTCCTGTATTGACGCTTTGCCTGTTTGATGGTTCGTCGGAGGGCATAACGGGATTTCTTATAAGCTTCCGGGTTAGAGTCCCGCTCCTTGAAAGCGGCAGCTCTACCCTTTAGCTCAGTGCGGATGTTGCCTGTTATCCATGGCTTCTGGTTGGGGTATGTACATACAGTCACTGTGGGGACGACGTCATCGATGCACTTATTGATGAAGCCAGTGACTGATGTGGTGTACTCCTCAATGCCATCGGAAGAATCCCGGAACATATTCCAGTCTGTGCAAAACAGTCCTGTAGCTTTGCATCTGCTTCATCTGAGCACTTTTTTATTGACCGAGTCACTGGTGCTTCCTGTTTTAGTTTTTGCTTGTAAGCAGGAATCAGAAGGATAGAATTATGGTCAGATTTGCCAAATGGAGGGCGAGGGAGAGCTTTGTACGCGTCTCTGTGTGTGGAGTGAAGGTGGTCTAGATTTTGTCCCTCTGGTTTTACATTTAACATGCCGGTAGAAATGAGGTAAAGCAGATTTACGTTTCCCTGCATGTGTGTGTGTCTAGATTAAACAGACGCTGGAACCATGCAGCCTTTCCATGACTACTGTCAGCATGCACTCCCAGGCCCATCCGTGTCAACAGTCTCCCTGTCTAGAATATAACTCGTCAACATAACTTCTCCTTCCCTCCCTCTGTAGGCCTCCAGGGGACAGGGAACCCAGAGCATAGTTTAATGACTGTTTGGTCAACACACAGATGTCAGGATAAAGATGAGGAGATTTTCCTCCATGCATTGTGTGTGTGTGTGTGTGTGTGTGTGTGGGGGGGTTGTTTGATATTGGTAAATTATAAGGTGATGATCTCGCTCTTCATTCACCCCCTCCTCTCTCTCTCCCTCTCTTCATTCATCCCTCTATTCATTTCTGTCTCGGATTCTCCGAAAATGTCATTTTCTCTCTCTCTCTCTCTCGCTCTGTCCACGCTACATACCCCCTCTCCACCCTCTGCCAGGGCACTCAGGCATTCTTCACAACAACAACAAGAGAGAGGGATGGGAAACAAGGGAGAGGGTAGATGAAAAGAGGACTAGAAATGCTGGCAGAACACATTTCAGTCTTTACTGAAATGGTTTGTCGAGATCGGTGTGGAAGAACTTGACTGGCCTGCACAGGGCCCTGACCTCAACCCCATCGAACACCTTTGGGATGAATTGGAAGGCCGACTGCAAGCCAGACCTAATTGCCCAACATCAGTGCCCGATCTCACTAATGCTCTTGTGGCTGAATGGAAGCAAGTCCCTGCAGCAATGTTCCAACATCTAGTGGAAAGCCTTTCCAGAAGAGGGGAGGCTGTTATAGCAGCAAAGGGTGGACCAACTCCATATTAATGCCCATGAATTTGCAATGAGATGTTCGACGAGCAGGTGTCCACATACTTTTGGTAATGTAGTGTATGAATGTTATCTGAGAGTTGACCACTTCCCCCAGCGAGTTACACAGTTTGCAAGAAAGGCATTTCCCTGTACTTGTGCATTAAAACTTCAAACTTAAACAGAGCCTACCTGTTGGGATTGCAGTTATCTATTCTGTGGTGTGGACCAGCTGATCACTTTCTTTCTTCTCTCTCCCCCTTTCTCTCCCCCCTCTCCATCTCCCCATCTATCTCATATTTACTTCTCTACCTCACTCCCCCCTCTTCCTCTTCCTGTGGTCACTCCCTTCCTGTTTGCAGACTGCAGTGGTAGATGTTTTGTACAGTAACGCATTAGCTTGTGTCTGAGAGAGTGCGTTACCAGGTCAGGTCGCTCCGTGATGGGGGTGGGGAGATGTGTGAAAGGATGGACTCACTCACACCTGTGATCCGAGGGCTTTTAGTGTAATTCTCTCTCTCTCTCTCTCTCTCTCTCTCTCTCTCTCTCTCTCTCTCTCTCTCTCTCTCTCTCTCTCTCGCGCTCTCTCTCTCTCTCTCTCTCTCTCTCCCCCATCTCTCTCTCTCTCTCTCTCTCTCTCTCTCTCTCTCTCTCTCTCTCTCTCTCTCTCTCTCTCTCTCTCTCTCTCTCTCTCTCTCTCTCTCTCTCTCTCTCTCTCTCTCTCTCTCTCTACACCCACACACTTGGTATTGGCAGCCCTACCCCAGTGTATATGGGGCCTCGCTTCGAGGCAAGCAACACTGAAGCATGCATGAGAGCACCAGCTGTTCCGGATGACTATGTGATCACGCTCTCCGTAGCCGATGTGAGTAAGACTTTTAAGCAGGTCAACATTCACAAGGCCGCAGGGCCAGATGGATTACCAGGACGTGTACTCCGAGCATGTGCTGACCAACTGGCAAGTGTCTTCACTGACATTTTCAACATGTCCCTGACTGAGTCTGTAATACCAACATGTTTCAAGCAGACCACCATAGTCCCTGTGCCCAAGGACTCTAAGATAACCTGCCTAAATGACTACCGACCCGTAGCACTGACGTCTGTAGCCATGAAGTGCTTTGAAAGGCTGGTCATGGCTCACATCAACAGCATTATCCCAGAAACCCTAGACCCACTCCAATTTGCATACCACCCCAACAGATCCACAGATGATGCAATCTCTATTGCACTCCACACTGCCCTTTCCCACCTGGACAAGAGGAACACCTACGTGAGAATGCTATTCATTGACTACAGCTCAGCATTCAACACCATAGTGCCCTCTAAGCTCATCACTAAGCTAAGGATCCTGGGACTAAACACCTCCCTCTGCAACTGGATCCTGGACTTCCTGACCAGCCGCCCCCAGGTGGTAATGGTAGGTAACAACACATCTGCCACACTGATCCTCAACACGGGGGCCCCTCAGGGGTGCGTGCTCAGTCCCCTCCTGTACTCTCTGTTCACCCATGACTGCATGGCCAGGCACGACTCCAACACCATCATTAAGTTTGCCGACGACACAACAGTGGTAGGCCTGATCACCGACAACGATGAGACAGCCTATAGGGAGGAGGTCAGAGACCTGGCCGTGTGGTGCCAGGACAACAACCTCTCCCTCAACGTGACCAAGACAAAGGAGATGATTGTGGACTACAGGAAAAACAAAGAGGACTGAGCACGCCCCCATTCTCATCGACAGGGCTGTAGTGGAACAGGTTGAGAGCTTCAAGTTCCTTGGTGTCCACATTACCAACGAACTATCATGGTCCAAACACACCAAGACAGGAGATTCCCCCTCAGGAGACTGAAAAGATTTGGCATGAGTCCTCAGATCCTCAAAAAATTCTACAGCTGCACCATCGAGAGCATCCTGACTGGTTGCATCACCGCCTGGTATGGCAACTTCTTGGCCTCCGACCGCAAGGCACTACAGAGGGTAGTGCGTACGGCCCAGTACATCACTGGGGCCAAGCTTCCTGTCATCCAGGACCTCTATACCAGGCGGTGTCAGAGGAAGGCCCTCAAAATTGTCAAAGACTCCAGCCACCCTAGTCATAGACTGTTCTCTCTGCTACCGCACGGCAAGCGGTACCGGAGTGCCAAGTCTAGGTCCAAAAGACTTCTCAACAGCTTCTACCCCCAAGCCATAAGACTCCTGAACAGCTAATCATGGCTACCCGGACTATTTGCACTGCCCCCCCACCCCATCCTTTTTACGCTGCTGCTACTCTGTTAATTATTTATGCATAGTCACTTTAACTCTACCCACATGTACATATTACCTGAACTACCTCAACTAGTCGGTGCCCCGCACATTGACTCTGCAACGGTACCCCCTGTATATATAGCCTCCCTACTGTCACTTTATTTTACTTCTGCTCTTTTTTCTCTCAACACTTTTTTTGTTGTTGTTTTATTTTTACATTTTTTGTTAAAAATAAATACACTGTTGGTTAAGGGCTGTAAGTAAGCATTTCACTGTAATGTCTGCACCTGTTGTATTCGGCGCATGTGACCAATACAATTTGATTTGATTTGATTTGTTTTGATATGTGGGGTTATAGCAGGGCCACTGTGTACTCCCATCGCAGCCCTACCTAAGACAGAGCTCAGCCCCTGATGCAAAGAGCCGACTCTACTTAGAAGTCCCTTCTACCTCAAACGTTTCCTCAGACAGAGGAGCAAGTCATCTCTTTTGACACACACTGCCTGTCTCTTAATGGTACTGAATATCGTGTTCCCTGCCCGCTTAATTGAGTAGACCCAACATCCCACTGGGTTAGGCTCTGATGTCTGTCTGTCAGTCAGTCAGTAAGTCTGTCTGTCTGTGATCTGAAGTATCCATCTTAGCATCATGTTGTTGTAACTGTAGTAGCCGTATTATTATACTGAGTGGCAATCGATAGTGTATTCTGTCCACTGGTAGAGTAGCATGATGGACCATCTATCTTTTTCATTCACTCACTAGAGCGTGGAGCCTCTGAGTCTGAAGGCCTGCTCACTCCATCATTAGGCACTCCAGGCGGCAGATATCTCATCCTTAAGTGAAAACATCCATGGGTTTGAACAGCTATAGTCTAACCACAGGCAGAGGGAGGCAGAACGGTGAGAATTGTGGATAAGGGTTATGTAGAGTTTCCCTCTCACACTTGTCCATATTCAGGTTGATTGTGTTTAGATGCCAGTTCAGGACCGCTGGCTTGATTGAGTTTAGAGTCAAGTATGGTACTGTCTGTTACCGTTGTCATGGCTACAGTCCTCCTAATCTGCTTGTTCTCTTCTGTTTTCCACTTTTCAAAGAAAAACACAGACACGCGCGCACACAGCTCTGCCAGCGTAAATATTTCAGAGTGCATGAGTGTCTGTTCAATCGTTAATTCTATGTACAGAGAACTTGGGGTACACTGACACTATGATACTACCCTGTTTTTCCTGGGTGAGGATACAGATAATTCAGGTTCTTGTAAATCAACTCTGTATGGAGGAGTTGGAATTTAGCAATCATTATAAGAGTCTTGTAGCAGCAGTTTTGATGTGTGATGTGGGGGGGGGGCTAATGGAGGTAATGGACTAAAGGATGGGTTTGCAGTGGGCAAGGAATCATAGATTATACAAATCCCTATATACCTTTACCCATTCCAAAGAGTCTCCTCTGCTCTCCTCTCCTTCCCTTCCATCTCAAGACTACCCTCCCCTCCTCAGTGTTTAAATTGTTTAAAAAATAATTGTATCCTCCCGATTGATAGATTAACAGACAAACTTTGATATGTGATTAAGGGAAAACCAATCCGGTATGTCTGGTTTAATATAGGCAGGGTGACAACAGCTGACAGGGGAGGGAGAGAAAGAGATGGCCATGTTTACTGTCGCCATGGGAACCATGAATGAGCAAAGAAAGGGCATGGTGTTTGTGTCTGACTGACAGCAGAAAGGTTTCACAAACAAAGACAAACACACACACACAAACACTGTGAGCATAGCAACATACAGTACCACACAGTCTAGACCAAAACAAAGTCCAGCATTGAGATCTACTTCAAAGCTTTCAGACAGATCTCTGTTTGTTGTACGATAGCAGCAAGGTCTTTGATGAAAATGGAGGACATGTTACTTCCCCATCTCTCCCATTTCTGTAATCACCGCAAATGTATGTATAGAATTGGCTTTCAAATTGTTGTGTTGATGGCCTTGTTTATAATTCTAAAATATAGGTGTCCTTTCTTTGGGTTTGATCTCTCTCATACATATTCAATGAGGTGTCCAGCAAGTGACTTGAGTTAGTTATACATCTAACAGAAAAATCTAAAGACTCACTCTGATGATGGCTGTTGTTTTTCTGTACCACCTCAAGTGGAAAATAACTGATAAAAAGGAACTTCTGCTAGACTTCTCAAATTGTCTGTGTGCTGGGGTTTTTGTCAAACAAACAACTGTTTGCGTTGATGTTTTTATATTGTTTTATAGTTAACCGATTCCACAGGCTTTATGTACAGTGTTTATATGGGGCATATGTATCCTTGAAGTTAGAGAGGCAGACCAGTGGCCAGAAGGTTACCAGACAATTGAAAGAGGGAGATGAACTGGCAACCGGAAGGTGTGTGTTTGTGTTGTGTGAGTGTGTTGTGTGAGTAGAGCTGAAGGCAAATTATCCACCTCACCAGAGCTGGATTAATAAAGATACCATTCTTACCAATTACAGGCTTCCATTAAAACAGTGCCAGGCGGTCGGCACAACCACATCCATAACACCAAACCCCATCTGATAAAAAGGAACAACACCCACGCTGTTCCACCCACACCCAGAGCACACACCCGCCACACAGGGCGGAAAATCAATTTATGCATTTTTTCAATTTATTCCTTAACTGAAGTCATCTTTACAGGCTAAAACACATTAATCAGAAGATTTTGAGTCTCGGGCTACTGTCATAGGTTACACACAGCGGTGAGACGGCCTCTCATTTTAATTTAGTCAGTCACTGAGGTTGTTTCTTCACAGAAAGGTTTACATAGTTATGAATTGCACTACTGGCCTTCGGTTTGCAGAGGGAGAGGTTCACACACACACACACACACACACACACACACACACACACACACACACACACACACACACACACACACACACACACACACACACACACACACACACACACACACACACACACACACACACACACACACACACACATACAATGTGATGGGAGGGAACCATCTGTCTCTCAATCTCCTTCAAAAGCATTCAACACACAACCCTAAGGTACATGATGACAGGTACCCGAGTAGGGACACGGATGACAGCTGTTCTTGTCCTTCAACCACTTAATCTGACGCCCACAGCAGCGGCTGGCACAGAATGGCCTCATTTGACATGTCATGACAGTGTCAAATCAATTCAAAATGTATTTGTCACGTGCCGAATACAACAGGTGTAGACCTTACAGTGAAATGCTTACTCATGAGCCCTTAACCAACAATGCAGAGTAAAAAAACAATAGTATGAAACATTTGCTAAATAAGCTAAAGGAAAAATTGTAACAGGATAAAAACAACAATAACGAGGATACATACAAGGAGTACCGGTACCAAGTCAATGTTTAGGGGTACGGGGTAGTCGAGGTAATATTTACATGTAGGTAGGGGTAAAGTGACTATGCATAGATAATAAACAGAGAGTAGCAGGAGCGTGTGTGTAGGAATGTGAATGTATATATGTATGTATGTATGCGTGTGTGTGTGTGGCGTTAATATGCATGCATGGTTGTGTGTGTGTGTGTGTGGCGCCAATATGAATATGTCTGTCTGTGTGTGTTGGGGGGGGGGGCACCGGAAATCCCCCAAAGTCCCCACAATGATAGTAAAACAAGGGACATTCTCCCTCGTGGGGACATTTCCCAGATCCCCATGAGGACAAAGGCTATTTTAGGCTTAGGGGTTAGGTTTAGGGTTAGAATTAGGGTTAGGGAAAGCAGGATTTTGAATGGAAATACATTTTAGGTCCCCACAAGGATAGTAAAAAATACTGTATACATGTATGTGTGTCAGGGTTTCCGGAAAACGTGAAGATTTTAATTTACCGGCCATTTGAGAAATTTACCGGACCCATATGCATTGGGTGCATAATCCATTAGGGCATCCACCCACGGTGCTCAGAATGACAGAAATCGCATTTAGATTATGGTAATGCTTAACAGAACATAAAACTCATGTAATGAAGCAGCCAATAAAACTTCATTTTCAAACATTTGCCAAAGTCCAATTAGCGGGAAAACGTCATTCTAAACAGCGCACCTGGGAAAACACCATTCTAAACAGCGGACCTATTAGCGGTTCCATATATGACAGAGATAAAAAATCTCTGTTAGAAAAATGTAGAAAGAGGGGAAATCTAAAGATGCAACAGCTAGGATGGGTTGCTAATATGACTAGGATTGTGCCTTTGGCTTCTGGACAACGAAATAAAGTTGATATGAAAACCAATAGAACAGGAGAGAAATGGCATAGTGGTGGGTCCAAATTATATAATTACTCCTGTCTATACAGAAATAAATAAAATCATTCAAAATACTTCACCAGAAAGCATGACTTAGCCACAGAGAAATCAAGGATAATTTGCTTCTTTATAAAAATAGCTGTGGATTGTTTCAAATCACAAGCTCGTAGGCCTATGCCTATTTCGGAAGCCGTCAATTTGGGCAGCGCACGTGGCAATAGGCCTAGCTGATAATTGAGTTGCGGCTGTCAGTTAAAATAATCTAAAACATGTGTGAAGATAATGTCACCAGTAGTAAATGTACCGTTAATCCTCGTCATTTGGTTACATACATTTCTGTTAATGCATGTATTAATTAAAGTAATTTACCATTCTCATTCTCAGAGTGGAAACGTTGTTTCCAGAGTTCACAACCTGCTACACTTGTGAGAAACAAGTTTTGGTTTATTACATAACCATCATTTCCGAGTTCTTTTTTTTTTATTGTATTTTGTTTGGAGTGCTCCATGTGAACAATGAGCATATGTCTGTTTTCTCTCTCCTGATAATGTTGAGGGAGCACGCGCGCCTGAGCATGCATAGAAGTACATGGCCTGCTGCGCGGAAAAGGAAAGTGTATAAACAATTTGGCAGTACGCCCAGAACATTGCTTTGAGAACCGAAAGCGGTATCTCAGTTTCAAGGTCTCAGCTTGGACAGAAGAAGCCTCGTGAGGTATTGGTCGGTCACCTGCATGAACCAAACGCTAACGATGAATTAATGATGAATAATGTAAATCATGCAAATATAACTTGTCTGTGTAAGCAGTATATAAGAGAACTAACGGGACTGCCCCGGCAGAGCTCCCGACCGACGTGTACTATGGAGCATTACGTTTGTTAGAACCTCTCCAGATTGCTGATAATAAAGAATTATTCATTTAATATTGACCAGGTGTCCCTGTTTGTAATTTCCACAACAGCCTCATAATATGAAATAAAACATTCCGATTTCAAACAATTAAGTATGTTTTCAAAATGTATACTGCCTCCAGCTCACATTGTAAAGTGGTGTGTGACACGTTGATATCCTGTTGCCTACACTTGAATGGTGAATGGGAGGCATGCTTCAATGACCAGTTGAGAAATAAAAATAGCTATTTTTAATCGTGCACCAAAACTGTTTTTAACACGTGATTGCATTTAGAATAGCTGTGCAATGAATGGGCTTATAAAAGCACACGTTTTACTCCAGCAGCAACCAGCTGAGGAGCTGCAGGGGAAATCTGTGTGCGTGTTATATTTGTGTTGGATAAAAAACATTCATGATTACTAATGAAAATACACACAGGCCAATTTAATTCCACTAAATTATGAAAATTAACCTATAGACCGATAAGCATGACGGTCAAATGTATTTACATCAACTGGTATTCCCATCAATGAATAAAAAGCATACTTTTTTTTGCAGGTCATTTTGGCCGGCAACAGTTTTTCGTTTTTTTTATTGGCCAAAAGCCGGCTTTTGCAGTCTAACGGAAACCCTGGTGTGTGTGTGCGTATGTGTATGTGCCAGAGATTGAATGTGTAGTGGGTGTTGATATTGACAGTAATTGTGTCTTCAAACTGTGGCAGAGGAAAACAAAATCCTATTCTTGAAAACAGGGCAAAGAAAACAGTAGGAGGTAATAGGTAGGCAATTCCGTTCGTAACAAAATGGCACAATGTCGGACCTAATTCCATGTAACACACAGCAGGTCTGTGCAGATTTATCCGTTAGCACATCCTACAGCTAATTCATTTTCACTATTTACATGGAGATGGAAAATGTACAGGCCTGACTATTCTCATTCTGATTCTGTACAAAGAGAGCTGACTCCTGTGTCTCTGCCAAAGGATGAGTCACTAGCAGTGTTAAAGTTCATGGGCTGGCCATGCCTTTTCACTGGAACCTGGGGCGTGGACAGGGCACATTACTAAATTAAGCAATGGCAGAAAAGTAATTTCAATCTTGGCCTGGACTACAACGATACACAGGTCTTAATAATAAAATGGCTAGGCCTACACACTACACACATACTGTGTGGCCAGCTTCATGTGTGTGTGGTACCTGAATGGTTAATCCTGGACAGACAAAAGGCTGGATGATGACTTGAGACATGCTGAAGGGCTCACTACACCTTCTTCCAGCTGTGCTTTCCTGTGACAGGTGACAATTCATCTAATAACCCTAAAAGGTTTTCACAGCACACTTTTACCATTTCCACTCATTGGAACTTAACAGGAAGCAAGCCTGAAGTCAAACCATCAGAGGGGTGAAAGAGTGACACTGCAGCTCAAGTCAACTATCAGACCGGGAGAAAGGAGTGAAAATGACAAATCAGCACCAGGGAAAGTGTTAGTGTTTTAAGACAAATGTCTGGTAAAGGACATGACCTGAAGCTCTTATCTCACCTGGCAGGCGTTGTAGAGGAGCTGGTGCTCAAACTTCTTGATGCCCAGGATGGACTGGAACATCTCGTAGAGCTGGTCCTTACTGAGGATGAGCTCTGAGGCTGCGCTGGCAGTCATCCGCTGCTGGTGCTTCCTGGGGTCCTCCTCTCCACGGTAGATGGTGTCAAACTTGGCCATCCAAGAGCTGAGCACCGTCTCCTTACTCAGACCGTCGATCTCGGGCAGGCTGCGGACACGCTTCTCAATGTGCTTCTTGAAGACCTCCCGCGAGTCACTGGCCGAGCAACCTCCGCTCTGGACCATCCGGCACACACGGTCACTTTTCAAAAATATCTGTTGTCACGGTCGAGAGCAGAAAAAGGGCATTAAGCACGTGGATTAAACATTACAGGGCAGGAGGAACATACAGGGGGAAGAACATACAGTGTGGTTGAGAGGTTAGGATCAATTCCATTTTAACTCAATTCCTGAATTGAAATTGTCCATTATTTTCTATGAGACGTTCTCCCCTGCAGCTGCGTATAGTAGCCCTGGTAGCAGGCTGACACGTCTTTGCTTCTGGAGGGATGTGAAATGAAGACGCAGCTGCAAAAGTACTTCTTCTCTCTTTGAGGCTTTGCTACAGCGCGGCCTTTGGGTCTTTATGATGAAGGTGCAGAGGGAAATAAATTATTGTAGTTTCAATTCAATCTGACATTGTTGTGCTACTCTGTTCAATTCCAAGCTGTACATATATTTTTTTCACAATCCCCACAAAGCAATTTTCCATGCCAAGGGTTGTGGGTTAGAGAAATAGAATGAGAGAGACATAGAGAGAGGGACCCAAATGGCTGGCTGACTCAGATGTTGGCCCTCTCTCTACCGTGCAACCTCCTTATGGCTCACAGTGACAGACTCTCTGTTCCAAATCAGTGCCTAACGCAGGGTGAAGACAGAAGGCCATCACTCTGAGCCTTGATGGACACACAGATACACAGACATTTATCACTCTGTCTGGAGCCAGCTTTGGACACTTGACTTGTTCTGCAACAGCAGCAGTGCTCTTAGTGGGCCAAAAAGAAGGGAACATTGCACAAATGGGAGTGTTAAATATAGAACTGCTGATATAGAAAATAGAGCTGAAATGTTGTCTAGACATTGTCACCTTCACATACAGTAGCATTACAAAGAGCACCCCAGGTGTCTCAACTCCAGTTTCCAGAGCAGGTGGGGATGTGGGGAGTGTGTAAGCATCCAGAACTCAGCCAATAAGACCATTAGGCTTTAATTTAATTGGATAATCTGCTTCAGCTTTTTCAATTCACTAATTTGGGCTTATTGAAGTGCCACATTGATTAATTCTACAGGCAGAGTAAATCACCTTTTCGCTCACTACATTTTCTTGTCTCCTTTTCTCTAACTTTTAGGTAGGTTTGAAATAGTGTTCTAAACCTCATCTTTCTGTGATTTCAGAGTGAAGGTGGACTGATTGGATGGGAAGGATAGTCATACTCAAAGCTAAGGGCACAGGATGACCATGGATTCAGGTTAGCACCTCACAAACTGTCACGCCCTGGCTCTGGGACTCTGTTATGTTGAGCCAGGGTGTGTTGTTTCTTTGTGTTTTGTGTGCTAGGGTGATATTCTAGTGCTTGTGTTTCTATGTTGGCCGGGGTGGTTCTCAATCAGAGGCAACGTGAATCAGCTGTTGCTTGTTGTCTCTGATTGGGAACCATACTTAGGCAGCCGTTTGGGCATTGTCATGTGTGGGATCTTGTTCCGTATGGTTTGTGTTGTAACCAAGGACTTCACCTTTCGTATCTTTTGTTGTTTTGTTCGTGTGGTGAATAATAAATAAAGTATGTTCACATTCCACGCTGCGCATTGGTCCTCTCTTCCCGAAGATTGTGACACATACAGTTAGGGAAAAAAGTATTTGATTCCCTGCTGATTTTGTACGTTTGCCCACTGACAAAGAAATGATCAGTCTATAATTTTAATGGTAGGTTTATTTGAACAGTGAGAGACAGAATAACAACAAAAAAATCTGATTGATTGATTTGCATTGTAATGAGGGAAATAGGTATTTGACCCCCTCTCAATCAGAAAGATTTCTGGCTCCCATGTGTCTTTTCTACAGGTAACGAGCTGAGATTAGGAGCACACTTGTCACGATCGTTAGACGGAGTAGACCAAGGCGCAGCGTGATGAGCGAACATACTTCTTTATTTGATGAATACACGAACAAACAAAACAACAAACGATGACGTGACGTCCTAGGTTAACAACCAACACGGAACAAACCAACTGGAACAAGATCCCACAACTATTGTGGGAAAACAGCCTCTATAAATATGGCTCCCAATCAGAGACAACCAGCAACAGCTGACACTCGTTGCCTCTCATTGGGAACCACTCTGGCCAACACAGAAATACAACACATAGAATATACACACCCTGGCTCAACATATAGAGTCCCCAGAGCCAGGGTGTGACAGTACCCCCCCCTAAAGGCGCGGACTGCGACCGCGCCTAAACATAAACAAACCAGGGGAGGGCTGGGTGGGCATTCCTCCTCGGAGGCGGTTCCGGCTCCGGGCTCGCCCACCACCCTCCAATAATCCCCCCGTAGCGCCCCTGGTCCGGTCTGGCCCCGCTGGCTGGAGCTGGACTGGACATCGTTGGAGCGGATTGCTTAAGCTCCGGTGTGGAGCAGCTGACCGGTACCTGACCAGGCACCGATGACCCAGGCACGGGTTGTGCCGGACTGACGACGCGCACCCCTGGCTTGGTGCGTGGAGCAGGAACGGGCCGGACCGGGCTGACGATGCGCACCCCTGGCTTGGTGCGTGGAGCAGCAACGGGCCGGACCGGGCTGACGATGCGCACCCCTGGCTTGGTGCGTGGAGCAGGAACGGACCGGACCGGGCTGACGATGCGCACAATTGGCTTGGTGCGTGGAGCAGGAACGGGCTGGACCGGGCTGACGACTCGCACCCCTGGCTTGGTGCGTGGAGCAGGAACGGGCCGGACCGGGCTGACGATGCGCACCCCTGGCTTGGTGCGTGGAGCAGGAACGGGCCGGACCGGGCTGACGACTCGCACCCCTGGCTTGGTGCGTGGAGCAGGAACGGGCCGGACCGGGCTGACGATACGCACCCCTGGCTTGGTGCGTGGAGCAGGAACGGGCCGGACCGGGCTGGCGACGCACACCGTAGGCCTGGTGCGAGTGGCAGGAACAGGCCGGGCCGGGCTGGCGACGCACACCGTAGGCTTGGTGCGAAGGGCAGGAACAGGCCGGGCCGGGCTGGCGACGCGCACCGTAGGCTTGGTGCGAGGAGCAGGAACAGGCCGGGCCGGGCTGGCGACGCGCACCGTAGGCTTGGTGCGAGGAGCAGGAACAGGCCGGGCCGGGCTGGCGACGCGCACCGTAGGCTTGGTGCGAGGAGCAGGAACAGGCCGCGCCGGGCTGGCGACGCGCACCGTAGGCTTGGTGCGAGGAGCAGGAACAGGCCGGGCCGGGCTGGCGACGCACACCGTAGGCTTGATGCAAGTGGCAGGAACAGGCCGGGCCGGGCTGGCAACGCACACCGTAGGCTTGGTGCGAGGAGCAGGAACCGGCCGGGCTGGGCTGGCGATGCGCACCGGAGGCTTGGTGCGAGGAGCAGGAACAGGCCGGGCCGGGCTGGCGACGCGCACCGTAGGCTTGGTGCGAGGGGCAGGAACAGGCCGGGCCGGGCTGGCGACGCGCACCGTAGGCTTGGTGCGAGGAGCAGGAACAGGCCGGGCCGGGCTGGCGACGCGAACCGTAGGCTTGGTGCGAGGAACAGGAACAGGCCGGACCGTACTGGGAACACACACCACTGGCCTTAAACGGGGATCAGGAATGGGCCGGACCGGACTGGCAATACACCTCAGTACCTCTCGCCGTGCCTCTACAACTTCCTTCCCTCCTCTCACCAATGGCTCCCGTAACCCGGTGGCCTTCTCTCCTCGTCTCCCATTTTGCCCTGTGGCAGTCTCCTACTGCCCAGTCGCCCATGCCGTGTGCCCCCCCCTAAACATTTTCTGGGGTTGCCTCTCGTCCGTCCGACGACGACACTGTTGACGCCGTTGCTCCTCTCTCGCCAGGGCCTTAATCTTAGCCCATGGCCCTTTGCCCCCGAGCATGTCCTCCCAGGACCACGATTTGCCCACCTGGGCCATCGACAACCTCTCCAGCTCCTTTCCCGGCGCTTCCTCCCATGTCCAGGCCGCCTGCTCCTGGACACGCTGCTTGGTCCTGGTATGGTGGGATCTTCTGTCACGATCGTTAGACGGAGTAGACCAAGGCGCAGCGTGATGAGCGAACATACTTCTTTATTTGATGAATACACGAACAAACAAAACAACAAACGATGACGTGACGTCCTAGGTTAACAACCAACACGGAACAAACCAACTGGAACAAGATCCCACAACTATTGTGGGAAAACAGCCTCTATAAATATGGCTCCCAATCAGAGACAACCAGCAACAGCTGACACTCGTTGCCTCTGATTGGGAATCACTCTGGCCAACACAGAAATACAACACATAGAATATACACACCCTGGCTCAACATATAGAGTCCCCAGAGCCAGGGTGTGACAACACTCTTAAAGGGAGTGCTCCTAATCTCAGCTTGTTACCTGTATGAATGACGCCTGTCCACAGAAGCAATCAATCAATCAGATTCCAAACTCTCCACCATGGCCAAGACCAAAGAGCTCTCCAAGGATGTCATGGACAAGATTGTAGACCTACACAAGGCTAGAATGGGCTACAAGACCATCGCCAAGCAGCTTGGTGAGAAGGTGACAACAGTTGGTGTGATTATTCGCAAATGGAAGAAACACAAAAGAACTGTCAATCTCCCTCGGCCTGGGGCTCCATGCAAGATCTCACCTCGTGGAGTTGCAATGATCATGAGAACGGTGAGGAATCAGCCCAGAACTACACGGGATCTTGTCAATGATCTCAAGGCAGCTGGGACCATAGTCACCAAGAAAACAATTGGTAACACACTACGCCGTGAAGGACTGAAATCCTGCAGCGCCCGCAAGGTCCCCCTGCTCAAGAAAGCACATATACAGGGCCGTCTGAAGTTTGCCAATGAACATCTGAATGATTCAGAGGAGAACTGGGTGAAAGTGTTGTGGTCAGATGAGACCAAAATCGAGCTCTTTGGCATCAACTTAACTCGCAGTGATTGGAGGCGGATGAATGCTGCCTATGACCCCAAGAACACCATCCCCACCGTCAAACATGGAGGTGGAAACATTATGCTTTGGGGGTGTTTTTCTGCTAAGGGGACAGGACAACTTCACCGCATCAAAGGGACGATGGACGGGGCCATGTACCGTCAAATCTTGGGTGAGAACCTCCTTCCCTCAGCCAGGGCATTGAAAATGGGTCGTGGATGGGTATTCCAGCATGACAATGACCCAAAACACACGGCCAAGGCAACAAAGGAGTGGCTCAAGAAGAAGCACATTAAGGTCCTGGAGTGGCCTAGCTAGTCTCCAGACCTTAATCCCATAGAAAATCTGTGGAGGGAGAGGAGTGGAACAAAATCCCTCCTGAGATGTGTGCAAACCTGGTGGCCAACTACAAGAAACGTCTGACCTCTGTGATTGCCAACAAGGGTTTTGCCACCAAGTACTAAGTCATGTTTTGCAGAGGGGTCAAATACTTATTTCCCTCATTAAAATGCAAATCAATTTATAACATTTTTGACATGCAATTTTTCTGGATTTTTGTTGTTGTTATTCTGTCTCTCACTGTTCAAATAAACCTACCATTAAAATTATAGACTGATCATGTCTTTGTCAGTGGGCAAATGTACAAAATCAGCAGGGGATCAAATACTTTTTTCCCTCACTGTAGCTGCTGTCTGGACTGAATATTTCAGAGGCCTATTTTGGGAAGTCCAATTCATTTGAATCTGTCAGATTCAGGATGAGAACATTAATAAGATTGCCTGAAGGAAGCAGCCTGTCTGTGAATTCCACATAATTTACCAGACCAAAGGTGAGTAATCTATTCAAATATCCAGACGGACTGGTCCGTCCGCTGAGGATCATTTAAAACAGCAGGAGAATCATTACGGAATACAAATCAACAGAAAAGACAACAAACACTTAAACATACTCCCACATAGACCTCAAATAAAACACACACACACACAGAGTTGGGCCTCACGTCATAGTAGCTCTGGACTGCATTGATAAAGGCCTCGTCTGCCACTATCTGGGTGTCACCACTTAGGAAGGCCTGGAAACGCTCCTTCACTGTCTGTAGCTGCTGCTTACTGATCTGAGAGAGGAGACAGACAGACAGACAGACAGACAGACAGGAGAAAGTCAATATAGAGAGAACCACAACAGAGTGATAGGAATCATGCTAACTTTAAGTTAGCTCATAGGTTTTATATTACTTTACTTCATACAACTCTATTTTCACAGTCCACTTATAAAATTAACAACTTTATGTAAATGTTGAATATAAATGTACTTTTAAGTATTTCTCTTCCCTTACACTTTTTTTCAGTGCTAAACTGAGATTCAAAATTCAAAAGACACTCGCACATCTGAGCTATCTTTGTTCCAGGTGCATGGTAACAATTGAATAAGATGTTAAAATAGAAGAAGCCCGCACACCGCTCTTGATAGTATCACTGCTCTTTATTAAGCTTTACGTATCGTCCTCAAGGCCTTTGTCAGAGCTTTTGTGAATGTTTATAATTTGCACCCTTATGTAGACATTGCTCCACCCACACCCATTCAATGCATCGAATGGGGTTGGAGTCGAGGGAAAATAATCAAGTGTTACCAAATATAACAATGTGCATTTCATAAGTATTCTAAAAAAGTGTGTAAATTTATTTGAAAACTTTACCGAGCATTTAAGGCAAAAAATTGCCACCTTAGTTGTGGATTACAGCCCTCACCAAAGTTTTTAAAACTGTGGTCTCCCAGTCTCAACTGACAATAACAACAGGGAAGTTTTTTGCATTCAAATTAATTAGTGGTGCAATCGCTGTGTGGCAAAAAGGCATTATCCCTGGCAAACTGGACTGATAGGCTATAAATCAATGATGGGGTAATAAAGATGTTCAAAGATAGATAGGAAATGAGTTTGTGCTGATGTTGCCACAGTAATACTGCACTGGGCACTTGTGTAAATGTATATTGACCTTCTGCGGGCCCCTCTCCTGCCCGAGCTAAATACACAGGGTGGTAGGAGCAGATAAATAGGGGAGCAGGTCTAACTGGGAGGATAGAGAAAGGCTGAATTTACACAGGCAGTCCAATTCTGATCTCTTGCCCAATTATTGACAAAAGAGCTGATCTGATTGGTCAAAAGACCAATCAGTGGAAAAATACCAGAATTGGACTGCCTGTGTAAACGCAGCCAAAGTGATGTGGCAGAGACGAGATGACACGAGACAGTATAGCCATAATTAAACTTTTATGCAGAGTGCACACCAAGGTCCTATCTCTGATGTTGGCTAGCGATTATAACCCAATGGCGTCTGATAAATGGGAGCACTTGTTTTACAATAACACACTGATCCATCAAATCAGTCTTTACAACACACTCACAACATGTTTAGAGGGGAGGGTAGCCAACCATTCTGTCATAATTTTGCCAAGGAACACGATACTGTTCTTAATTAAAATGTAAAATGTATTATTAATGCTCCTTCATGTGGTCTCTCTCCTTTGTCCTCTACACACATTTTATTTCAGCCTTTGATATCTGAGAGGAGTGGAACACTAATGTATAAAGCCACGCCTACCAACCCACCCCTGAACCTCCTCCCCATCTGTCCCCTCCCACCGCTGCCCCAAGTTACTGTTACCATGGTCACCATGTCACAGACAACTCCACAAAGCCCTGTAGTACTTACCCTGAATGGGGTCAAGGTTCAGAGTTCAATGTGACCTTTCCATTACCAGCCTCTCTGCCGAGGACTATGCTGAAACCCTGATATTACTAGTAGTCAGGGTAATGATTATAGCACAGATTATAGTTATGGAAGTGACCTTTATCCTCATTTATCCACCATCCAATATATGGAAAAAGTCAACACATTTCTGAGATCTAGTGAGCTCCACTCACCCATCATCAGCTATGGATCTTCACCCTGCCCAGCCCCATTCACCTCTCTGCCAAGTACTGATAAATAACCCATGTTTGGGTGAGAGGGATGTCTCAGCAGACCAGCTGGGCCACAGGATTTGATGAAGACTGAACGCCAGCCAAACCTCTCACCTCCAGATGCCTACCCCAATCAGACCCATGTGATTAATCAGACAGTGGAGCAGACTCGGAGTGGGCATCGTGTCTGGGGTGAACTAAAGTATCACAGACTCTCCTAGCACAATCCACAGTCACAGAAGGTGTGACCTAAGTAGCACAGCAGATAACTTCACAGTACCTCATCAAGTCATCCATCCATCCTGGAACCCTCTCTCTTCCTCTCACACCTCTAACCTCTCGCCATCCCTACTTTTAAACACTCCTCTACTCAATCCATTCCCTTACACTCTGGTGTGAGTGTATGGAGGAAGATCAGCCAGCCCTTAGTTTTCTGAGGCCACAACACAGACCAGATATTGGTACTACTGCCTCAGTTGATCCTGTTGTTGTGCAGCTGTATACTTTCATTTAGCCTCATTCTCTCCTTATATGCACCTGACTGTGGGTTAAACTATCTGTAGCACCAGTAATCCCCCAGAAATGCTTAATCCACTCTAGCTCTGCTCTCAGCACACCAAGGAGAGCAGCTGGAGGTCAGCCTATCTTCTGGGAGGCCAAGCATCTTTCTATTTATTTAGCCAGGATAGTCCTGCGGTAATTCAATTTGAGAAGGACAGTACTGTATGGAAACTGTATACACAGACCATTATAGCGCCTAGTCTCACCCGCCCTTGGTACGTATGAGTGAGTGAGATTTTTCTGAGAGTAGACAATGACATGGTATCTCTGTACACTTGAACAGGGAGTGTCAGAATTGCCTATGTTCCAAATACAAACAATTGCCACTGTTTCCCAGGGAGTCCTGGGTTCCAGGACTTTTATTTTAGTCAAGCCACAACTCTGTACCAGGCTGCAACACTTACACACTGACAATACAATAAGCACGTTCCACATCTATACCCCAATAAAGCACCGCCCCCCATGACTATGTGTAAACATGGTGAGAGGCAGTAAACAATATGCCCACCATATTACTTTCACATTACACTTAAGAAAAAAGCAGATACACATCCACAGAATTAACATGACTGCTGCTAAGTCTGTAGTCAAGCCACTTTTTTTTTGTCATTTAGCATACACTCTTATCCAGAGCAACGTACAGTAGTGAGTGCACACATTTTCATACTTTTTTCCGTACCAGTCCCCCATGAGAATCGTCCACTCCATTGACAGGAATCAGGGGAAATCTGTACTACCAGGGCTGGGGGTTGGGGTAGGGGGATGGGGTAGTTGGCATGGGTAGGGGCAGATGTGCATATGGCTTTAGGAGATGACGTGAGATAGTTGCTACAGTATGTCCAAACATACTTAATAAATCCCTGTCCTTGACTTCTGACTCCAAATCCCACAGATTTGAGAGGACTGGATTTGGCAGAAGTCTTTTCTCCATATGGCCTTCACCTATCTAGTGCTTTCAGATCTGGGTTTACTGTGTGAATTGTCAGTGTATTTGGAACATAGGCAATTATGACACTCCCTGTTCAAGTGTATAGAGATACCATGTCATTGTCTACTCTCAGAGAAATCTCACTTACTCACTCGTACCAAGGGCGGGTGAGACTAGGCGCTATAATGGTCTATGTGTATACAGTTTCCATAATGTACTGTCCTTCTCAGAATGAATTCCCGCAGGACTCTTATGTGCCTAATGAAGCATTGAATTGTATTTGTTTACATTAGAATCCATCAAACATGGGCCTAGATTTACTAAGCGCTTGCACCTGTGCAATGTTCACTACCCCCATTTTCAGAGGGGAGTAAAATACACAAAACGAAGCTAAAGACATTTAACACTCTTTATTGCATCTTTATTACTTTGAGTCTGTGTCCTTAAATTAAATGAACTGCTAAGTCCGTACAAGAAATCAGGCACATGTCTGTGTGTAATTATTTGTAATATGTTTAAGATTGGCACTTTGACAATGTTAGGATTGATTGCTTTTTATATCCCAGATGCAAAATAAAATATAATGATCGAGATATTATGGATACAGTACATACATAGATGGGTGTGTCTGTGTAATATAATATCCTCCTCCTAAGACAGAGGAAAAGCATTTAGGGTTCTCTATAGATACCTGTCTGACTGAGAGGCAGGCCAGCCACTCCAGAAACTACACACACCAACACACTAATACTGTAATACCAGGGAATTACTAAGGCAAAGGTCAGTGTTCTGTCTGGGGTTTGGCACACTGTGTCAGTTGTTACGCTCGCCTTTTCTGCCAGCGTTTTAGTGATGAACAGACACAGAGCAAACAGACACACTCCAAACATTGGAGGACCAGGAATAGAACACTCAATATTCCAATCCCTTGGGTACAGCATAGTGTATGTGTATGAGATCATGTTGCTATTTGACATTTTAGTCTGTGTCCTTTCATTAGATTAACAGCAAAGTCATAATTCTGGAAATCTTTTACATAATAAGATTTTTTTTTTGTCATCTCTTCCCAGCTCAAGCAGCTCAGACAGCTCAGACTGTGTTCCACTTACAGATAGACACCAGTGGTTCAACAAGGTAACTTAGTCTCTATTCTACTCATTGACTCAAGTCCTCTCCCAGGTTTTCATGTGTCCACTCCACTTAGTTCATAGTGAGGTACTGGCTCTAAGCCCCTGAGCCAGCAAACATCAGGCTGAGGGTTTACGTAATGCACCACTTTAATGGCATGAATCTAATCATCTCTGGCACAGGATGGAATATTCCCTCAAATGATTGTTTTACTGAGCCAGCTGGCCACAAACAATGCTGACTCCTTAAAAGGCATGCTCTTTACAGGGTCACTGAGCAAATATCACATTGTGTGTATAGTAGGAGATTGTGTTATGAATGTTTTGTACAAACATGAACTGTATGTTGCACATACTTCAATGTGGATTAAGTAATGTGTTTTTTCAGTGTGAGTGTTCACACACCACATGTGTGTGTGTGTGTGTGTGTGTGTGTGTGTGTGTGTGTGTGTGTTTGTTTGTTTAATCCATTATGTTTGTGTTCATAAGAGCCTAAGCATGGTCTGTATGCCTGTGTCTGGCACGTGCCTTGTATCTCTTAAGTGAGCGTGTCCTGTGTATGCATTAGTGTTCATCTAACGATAAAGTAGCTACATTTCCTCCCATCATTAGTACCCTGAGCGTGGCCAGAAGACAGGAGACAGTGCTCACATACCCAGAAGCCCACTGTGCGTGGGTTGTGACACGTGGGTTGTGATGGACGGACCCCCAGTGATACAGTCCCCGTTAGTGGTGTGTATGCGTGTGTGTTTGCATATGAGGGTATGTGTGTGCGCGCGAATGTGTGTATGTGTGTGTGCATTGTCGTGACGTGCCTTTCATTATTGTGATTACTATTATTTATCGAATAATTACCTACTATGTTTAATTGTTACTAGATTAAATTAATCACTTATCATTTAACAGTCATTTATTAATCATTTACCTCATATCAGTCTCATTCTGAAAGTCGTAGGCTCTTTCAGTCTGCACGAACCCGGGTCTTACTGATCATTCCATACCACACAAATGTATTTAATTATTTATTTATTTACTAACTAACTAAAAATGATAACACAAGATACAAACACATACACGGTATATGAAAACGGGTCCCTAGCGGACTAACACAATATGACACTTGTTACAAAAGATGGCGAGTTAGAGAGAGAGAGAGAGAGAGAGAGAGAGAGAGAGAGAGAGAGAGAGAGAGAGAGAGAGAAACACTTGGATACACATGGACCTAAGCTCATAGTAATCCTAGTACTTTGCCAGAACTGCCGCCCGTTTGGTAAGAAGTAATGCATGTATTTACGTGTTTGTCTTTGTCGTCTCTGTTGGACCCAGGCCTTCGTGGGAAGGGGTCAATTGAGCCTTCTCTTTCGGATGGCCTTTTAGATGTCAGGCTCAGATTGTCCACAAGAGGTCACAATGTCCTTCTTCTTAGTTGTCTGTTTACTTTCACTCGTTCTGGAAGTGGTCTTCTGAGGACGGCTAATCAGCTGTGTCGATGATCCCCTGTGGGGTGTGAGAGCAGTTTGGTAGACGATGGTTTGAAGAGAGTAACAGGATGGTCCCACTTAAATTCACCTTCTTATATACAGTACTTAGAACAGCTACTCAGCCGTAACATTGATTGTTAGAGGAGGCAACTTTGTCATCTTCACCTCATGTTGATTTGCAGGGACGGGACCAATATGAACAACAGCTGCAGCTTGAGGTCCGTCTAGTCTGATCTGATAATTATTATCTCAGTCTTTTATGCACTCTGGTATAGAGGGGCGTTTCCGTCATACTGACACGACCTCTGAGCTCCCTCGGGCGTGGCTAGTTACGAGGCAAAAGTATTATTATCACTATGATTTTGTTAGAAAGCTAAAATCACATTCCTATCTTCACGAAAACATTGTCTTCTTCCTTGATATTTTCTACACAAGGTAAAGGATGTAAACATGATATACACAGTGTAAAAGCTCTTCAAGTCACAATGTTTTCGTTATAATATGGTCCTCTGTAGCTCAATTGGTAGAGCATGGCGCTTGTAACGCCAGGGTAGTGTGTTCGATCCCCGGGAACACCCATACGTTAAAATGTATGCACGCATGACTGTAAGTCGCTTCGGATAAAAGCGTCTGCTAAATGGCATGTTATTATTATTATATTATTTATAAAAAATTTAATGACATCACAAAATATACATTCATTTTCCATATTCCATTTCTCATCATTCCCAACGTTTGGATGTTGAAATATATTGTCCCAATGTTCATTTACCGGATGTTGAAGTTTTGGGCAGCAAAAGTATCTGAAACAAAGGACATTCCTTTCACCATACTACAGGGCCAGATATAGATTCTCAATCTTTAATTTATGGCAGTATTAAGGTGTGAATATCGGCACGGCACAGCCCCCCCGATAAAATTAAAAAAGCAAATTATTTTAATTTATGCTCGCTTAGCTGTGCCTCACAAATAATACAACAACTGATCTATTACCGGTGTGATCATATAGCCTACCTCAAATGTTGAAATATAATTTTTAATGGTCTGAGAAGACCAACTATTCAAGCAAAGCCAATATGCAGTGATAACGTTTTGGGCCTATAGCCTACTTGTCAGGTGGCGACGGTGAAATGCGGTAGGCGAAGTCAAACGCAGGACACAGAGCTTACTGGAAATGTACTTTACTTGAAAGTAACCAGAGAAAAAAAACATCTCCATACAAGGAGGAAAACAACCCGCACACTAACACTGCCGAAGACAAATACAATAACACACAACACACAATGCACGACAGAGGGTTAAATAGGGGAAACAATACAACATAATGGGGAACAGGTGTACACAATCAGGACAAAACAAGTCAAACACCGAAACATAGATCGGTGGCAGCTAGTACTCCGGGGACGACGAACGCCGAAACCTGCCCGAGCAAGGAGGAGGAGCAGCCTCGGCTGATTCCGTGACAGTACCCCCCCCCCCTTGACGTGCGGATCCACCCGTGCGCCGACCCCGGCCTCGGGGACGGCCAGGAGGACGCGGAGCAGGGCGAGTCGGATGACTCTGGTGGAAGTCCCTCAACATGGAGGGATCTAAAATGTCCCTCCTGGGGACCCAGCACCGTTCCTCCGGACCGTACCCCTCCCACTCCACGAGATACTGCAGGCCCCCTGTCCGACGCCTCGAATCCAAGATGGAACGGACTGAGTACGCCGGATCCCCCTCGATGTCCAACGGGGGCGGAGGAGCCTCTCGTACCTCATTCTCCTGGAGTGGACCAGCCACCACCAGCCTGAGGAGAGACACATGGAACGAGGGGTTAATGCGATAATACCTGGGCAGTTGTAACCTATAACATACCTCGTTCAATCTCCTCAGGACTTTAAAGGGCCCCACAAACCGCCGACCCAGCTTCCGGCAGGGCAGGCGAAGGGGCAGGTTTCGGGTCGAGAGCCAGACCCGGTCTCCCGGTGCATACACCGGAGCCTCACTGCGGTGGCAATCGGCGCTCGCCTTTTGACGCCTGATGGCCTGCTGCAGATGGACGTGCACAGCGTTCCAAGTTTCTTCCGAGCGCCGAAACCACTCGTCCACCGCAGGGGCTTCGGTCTGGCTCTGATGCCAAGGTGCCAGAACCGGCTGATACCCTAACACACACTGGAAAGGCGTAAGGTTAGTGGACGAATGGCGGAGGGAGTTTTGGGCTATCTCTGCCCAGGGAATATATCCCGACCACTCCTCTTGCCGGTCCTGGCAATATGACCTCAGAAACCTACCCACATCCTGGTTAACTCTCTCCACCTGCCCATTACTCTCAGGGTGAAAACCTGAGGTAAGGCTAATCGAGACCCCCAGACGTTCCATAAATGCCCTCCAGACTCTAGAGGTGAACTGGGGACCCCGATCAGACACTATATCCTCAGGCACCCCATAGTGCCGGAAGACGTGTGTAAACAGGGCCTCAGCAGTTTGTAGGGCAGTAGGGAGACCTGGCAGGGGAATGAGACGGCAGGCTTTAGAAAACCGATCCACAACGACCAAGATCGTAGTGTTCCCCTGGGAGGGGGGAAGGTCCGTGACAAAATCTACCGATAGGTGAGACCACGGCCGTTGTGGAACGGGTAGGGGTTGTAACTTCCCCCTGGGCAGGTGTCTAGGTGCCTTACACTGGGCGCACACCGAGCAGGAGGAAACATAAACCCTCACGTCCTTAGCTAAGGTTGGCCACCAGTACTTCTCACTAAGGCAGTGCACTGTCCGACCAATACCCAGATGACCAGAGGAGGGTGACGTGTGAGCCCAGTATATCAAACGGTTGCGAACCTCGAGCGGCACGTACCTCCGACCCTCTGGACACTGTGGAGGAGTAGGGTCGGAACGTAACGCCCGCTCGATTTCCGCATCCACCTCCCACACCACCGGTGCCACTAAGCAAGACTCTGGGAGTATGGGAGTGGGCTCAATTGACCTCTCCTCTGTGTCATATAGTCGGGACAGGGCGTCTGCCTTAGCGTTCTGGGACCCTGGTATATAGGTGAGCTTAAATACAAAACGGGAAAGAAACATTGACCACCTTGCCTGGCGAGGATTCAGCCTCCTCGCTGCCCGGATGTACTCCAGGTTACGATGGTCAGTCAGAATGAGAAAATGGTGTTTAGCCCCCTCAAGCCAATGTCTCCACACCTTCAGGGCTTGAACCACAGCCAGCAGCTCCCTATCCCCCACGTCATAATTGCGCTCCGCCGGACTGAGCATCTTAGAATAGAAAGCACAGGGGCGGAGTTTAGGTGGCGTACCCGAGCGCTGAGACAGCACAGCGCCGATCCCAGCCTCGGAAGCGTCCACCTCCACCTGGAATGCCAAAGAGGGATCCGGATGCGCCAGCACCGGAGCCGAGGTAAACAGGTCCTTCAGACGTTTAAACGCCCTGTCCGCCTCAGCTGACCACTGCAGGCGCACCGGACCCCCCTTTAGCAGAGAGGTAATGGGAGCTGCTACCTGTCCAAAGCCCCGGATAAACCTCCGGTAGTAATTGGCAAAACCCAAGAAGCGCTGCACCTCCTTTACCGTGGTGGGAGTCTGCCAATTACGCACGTTAGAAACGCGGTCAATCTCCATCTCTACCTCTGACACGGACAACCGATGTCCCAGAAAGGAGATGGACTCCTGGAAGAACAGACATTTCTCCGCCTTCGCATACAGTCCAACAGTCTACCAAGCACTCGACGCACCAGGGACACATGCTCGGCTCGTGTAGCGGAATATATTAGAATGTCATCAATATATACCACAACACCCTGTCCATGCAAGTCCCGGAAAATCTCGTCCACAAATGATTGGAAGACTGAAGGAGCATTCATTAACCCGTATGGCATGACGGGGTACTCATAGTGACCCAAGGTGGTACTGAATGCTGTCTTCCACTCATCTCCCTCCTTAATGCGCACCAGGTTGTACGCGCTCCTAAGATCCAATTTTGTGAAGAATTGCGCCCCGTGTTATGACTCCGTCATACTAGCAATCAGAGGGAGAGGATAGCTGTATTTGATGGTGATCTGATTTAGACCACGGTAATCAATACACGGGCGTAAACCCCCATCCTTCTTCTTCACAAAAAAGAAACTTGAGGAAGCAGGGGAAGTAGATGGCCGTATGTAACCCTGTGTCAAAGATTCGGTGACGTAGGTTTCCATAGCGGCCGTCTCCTCCTGAGACAGAGGATACACGTGACTACGTGGAAGCGCAGCGCCTACCTGGAGGTCTATCGCACAATCCCCCTGTCGATGAGGTGGTAATTGAGTCGCCTTCTTCTTACTGAAGGCGAGAGCCAAATCGGCATACTCAGGTGGAATATGCAAGGCGGGAACTTGGTTCGGGCTTTCCACCGTCGTTGCCCCTATGGAAACGCCTACACACCGCCCAGTACACTGATCAGACCATCCCTGGAGAGCTCTCTGCTGCCATGAAAGGTTGGGGTCATGAGCTGTTAACCAGGGAAGCCTCAACACCACGGGAAACACAGGAGAATCAATCAAATACAAACATACTATCTCCTCATGACCTTCCTGCGTTTTCATCCGGAGAGGCGCCATGACCTCCCTACTCAACCCAGACCCCAACGGGCGGTTATCTAGGGCATGAATGGGGAAGGGCACATCAACAGGTACGATAGGAATCCCTAACTTATAGGTGAACTGGCGATCAATGAAATTCCCAGCTGCGCCTGAATCTACTAGCGCCTTATGCTGGGAGTGAGGAGAAACCTTGGGAAACACCACTTTAATACACATATGATCAGCGGAGAGCTCTGGGTGAGTTGGGTGCCTACTCACCTGGAATGACTCATCAGTGCGTCGCCCACTGCCTCAATTCCTAGGAGACCCTCCCCAGCACCGACCAGCAGTGTGTCCTCTGCGGCCACAGTTGGTGCAGGGGACGGCCTCCCTCCTGGTCTCCCTCCTGGTCTCCCTAGCACCAGCACCCCCGAGCTCCATAGGGGTCGGCTCGGAAGTGCTGGGGGATGGAATGGACGGCCCCGAATCCGGACGTCCGCAGGTAGCCAACAGGGTATCCAGGCGAATCGACATGTCCATCAGTTGGTCAAAGCTGAGGTTGGTGTCCCTGCAGGCTAATTCCCGACGCACGTCCTCCCTCAGGCTGCATATGTAGTGGTCGATGAGGGCCCTCTCATTCCATCCCGTGTTTGCTGCTAGCGTCCGGATGTCCAGCGCGAACTCCTGCGCGCTCCTCCTCCCCTGTCTAAGGTGGAATAGACGCTCACCCGCCGCTTTACCCTCTGGGGGATGATCGAATACTGCCCGGAAGCGGCGGGTGAACTCCGCATAGCTGACCGTAGCGGCGTCTATCCCACCCCATTCGGCGTTGGGCCATTCCAGCGCCTTGCCGGACAGACAGGAGATGAGGGCGGACACACTCTCGTATCCCGAGGGCGCCGGGTGAATGGTTGCTAGGTAGAGTTCAACCTGGAGTAGGAAACCCTGACACCCGGCCGCGGTGCCATCATAAGCCCTCGGGAGCGAGAGCCTAATCCCACTGGACTCCGGAGATGGACCGATGGGTATGGCTGATGGTGGTGGTATCGTAGGATGAGGTGTGGGCAAACCTCCACTCTCCCATCGCCTCAAGGTGTCCATCACCCCTTGGATGGTGGTACCCAGGTGCTGGATCACGGCCTCTTGTTGGGTTACACGCTCCTCCAGTGCTCCCCTGAGCGCGGACGATCCTGCTGACTCCATCGGAAGGTGTGTTATTCTGTCAGGTGGCGACGGTGAAATGCGGTAGGCGAAGTCAAACGCAGGACACAGAGCTTACTGGAAACGTACTTTACTTGAAAGTAACCAGAGAAGAAAACCATCTCCATACAAGGAGGAAAACAACCCGCACACTAACACTGCCGAAGACAAATACAATAACACACAACACACAATGCACGACAGAGGGTTAAATAGGGGAAACAATACAACATAATGGGGAACAGGTGTACACAATCAGGACAAAACAAGTCAAACACCGAAACATAGATCGGTGGCAGCTAGTACTCCGGGGACGACGAACGCCGAAACCTGCCCGAGCAAGGAGGAGGAGCAGCCTCGGCTGATTCCGTGACACTACTGCACAAACTTCATTACTACAGTACTGTTTTTAATAGGTTAAATGTTGCATAGGCTTAAGTTTTTTAAGTCATGTAAAAAAAAAAATCGGAACGGTAGATCTCGGCTTGCATTCTGACTCTGAAAGTGATCTCGACTCAAAAAAGGTTGGTGACTGCTCTACGGGGTGCAATTCCTTATAATACCAAGTAATGTAGCTACCTCTTTACCAAATCTCCCTCTCTCTCTCTCATTGATATTCATTGTATTACACTGGTGACTGGCTTTCTGGACGGAATGGCATCTGTTGTAATGAAACTCGGTTGGTGCTGACACCCTGGGTTAACTACTGTGAGCGAGCGAGAGAGAGAGCGAGAGAGAGAGAGAGAGTGAGAGAGAGAAGAGAAAGATGGATGGAGAGAGAGTGAGGAACAGGGTGAAAGAGGGAGAGAGGGGAAAGCAGTGGACGTGTCAGCTTAGTGTCTGGTGTTAGTGGAGGCCATCTCTATGCCTGCCATATGTGAGCTGCAAACACAGATAACTCAGTCACGTGTGTTCACGCTGCAACATACTTCCCCTATTATATACGGTATATGATGCTGTTTCTGCAGCCACTATGGCTACCCACTGGGAGAACTGGGAAGGGGAAAGGGGGGAGATGGATGATGTAGCCACTGTGTTTCTGTGTTCCGTTTTTTCTGTCATACAGCAGATACCGCATCTGTTGATGAATTGTGTGTGTGTGTGTGTCACTGTCCCTCTCCCTCCCATACCCCCTCCCCTACCCTCTCTCTCTCTCTCTCTCTCTCTCTCTGTGTAGCATTCATTTGTGTTTTGGCAGTTGGTGAGGTCTGAAATAGCTCTGGATCATTCACAAGGGGGTCTGCCATCACAAGTCAAGGAATATATCTCCCTAATCCCGATCAGGGGAAAAGCAATCACCATTCAGCTTCCAAGGGGGTGTCTTTAATGTGTGACTACTTAGCATATTGGTCAGGAAAACAGTCCCAGGGTGGGCAATCTCTCTCCCTCTCCTGATCCCTCCCTCCATCTCTCTCCATCTCTCTCACAAACACATCACTCACACAAATACACCACTCTACTGTACGTAAACACACATCACACTCTCCTCTTATAGAGGTCAGGGCACAAAGACGGGCTCTCCCTGGCAGTTACATAATGGCCGTAATACATCAAATGGATTGTGTAATACCAGATTACTGACAGCCAACAAAGTTAGCTAACGTGCTCATCTGTGCGTGTGCTAACGCACACACACACATGCACGCGCACGCGGGGGAACATGAAGGCTCAGCTGTAAAATGGCATTGTGTTGCTTTAAGGGACATGCACTCACACAAGCACAAAAGAAGGGAAGACACACAGACATGTCTCCTCCCCCACTCTCTCCCCTCTTTTACTCGCCTTTTTGCAAGGAAGTTGCTTTTTAGAAAGAAACCTTTGTCACAAATGTCATTTGTCACAAATGTTTGTTTGTGACAAAGAAACTAAAAAAGAAAAGACAGACCAGCAAGCTACTGCACAAAAGATGTGCAAGGGAGTATTCAACCACATCTCTGAAATAAAATGATAGCTGAAGAAAGAGTTTTGTATTGTAGATGTTATAGGTCTGGAGCTAACATGCCAGTCACTTGCCAGTGTCACTGCTGTAGGGCAATGCTTCCGGGCATTTCCATCTAAAAGGACCCATGAGCACCAACATGTGAAGTTCACAGAAGCATGTCAAATTGGGTGTCAAATGAAAGCTATGAGTATATGTTTGAGAAATTAAGGCATTAGGAATAAGCAAAGGCTTTGATTCTGGTCAAACAGATGGAAAAGGGGTTTTCGGCAACATCTACCAGAAAAAGTCTTAAAAGGTATTAGTGTCATGAGCCCTCTCACTCCACCGGGTTACCACCTTAATTGGTTTCCACTATCTTCCACTCTGCTCACCTCCCTCTCTCTACTCAGCCTAACTAGCTCCACCTGTCCCTGCTCTGCTCGGCTCTAATTACTCTGCCAGCTGCGCTGCATTACCCACTAACCTCTCCCAGTATTTAAGGCCCTGTCTTTCAGCTCTCCGGTGTCAGATCGTCTGCAAAGCTCACACCCGGAACCTGTTTGCTCGCGCTTCTGGCTCACCCTGGTTTTGTGACCCCGGACCTGCCTGTTTATTGGATACTCTTCTGCCTTAGGAGATCCAGACCTGCTTCTGCCATTACGACTCCTGACTACTCTTCAATCCCGGTAACTCTGACCAGCCTTCTGCCTTGCTACTACGTATTTTTGGATTCCCTTGAACTGTACTGCTGCCTGGTTTCATTCCGCCCTGTTGTGTCTGTGTCTCCCCCAGGACTTCTGGACCACCCACCACCGGCTTCATAGGGACGCATCGCTGCCACTGGGGGGGCACAGACCCAGCGCATTGGACGGGATCCCTGTTACCCCTGGAGCCTTCATTCACTCCCTACTTCCCTTTTCCCTTAAGTTTAATAAACTTTCTGGTGTGACGCAATTGTGGTCCTCTGGTCGTCTGTCTGAATCGTGACAGTACGATCTGACCATTATGGACTCAGCGCACACTTTCCCCGACATGGAAACCGATGAGCATGAGCAGCAGTTCCAGCAGCAGCAACAACAACTCGCCATGCTCATTCAACTCCTCACCAACCTTACCCCAGCCAGTCTGCCCACCAGCCCAGCCCCCGAGTTACCTGCCCCGGTCATTGCAGCGCTGCCCCGGAACCCAAGATTGGAAACCCCGAGCGGTTCAACGGCGATTCAACCCAGGTCCGGCCATTCCTGACTAGCTGCCGACTTCAGTTCTCCTTGCAGCCAAGGACCTTCGCCACGGAGGGGCTAAAGTTGGGTATGCCATCACTCACCTGACGGGCCGAGCTCGACTCTGGGGAACAGCAGAGTTCGAACGTCAAACCCCCGCATGTGCAACCTTCGACCTGTTTGCTGAGGAGATGCTGAAGGTGTTTGACCTGGATTCACCCACCGCAGAGGCGTCTCGTGAACTGTTCAGTATTCGACAAGGCAGACGTACAGTCGCAGACCATTCCATCGACTTCCGAACCCTGGCTAGACGAAGTTCTTGGAACACACCACCGTTGGTGGACGCGTTCTTCCATAGTTTGGCTGACTATATCAAGGACGAGTTGGTCTCCCATGAACTGCCTTCCACTCTTGATGAAGCCATCGCACTGACTGTCAGGATCGACAGAAGGATACAGACCCGTCGTCGTGAGAGGGGGCGCCAAGGTCCACCTACTACCGGCATTCGGAGAGATCCGACTGGGCTCCTGTCATCTACTGCCACTCACCCAGGTCAGCTTGATCAGTCTGAGCCTATGGAGATTGGGCGAGCCTCCCTCACTCCTGCAGAGCGCCAGCGCCGCTTCACCTCAAACCTCTGCCTCTATTGTGGAGGTGATGGACATCGTGTGGTAACCTGCCCTTTAAAGGGCCGAAGCTCACCGGGCGTAGGGGAGTCCGGTCGAGTTCAATGACCATCCAGTCCTCCGACCGCAAACCCCTGCTGCAAGTTCACCTCCGCCTCTCTGACTCAACTCACACCCTGGCTGCTCTGGTGGATTCTGGCGCCGAAGCCAACATAATGGACGTCAAGCTGGCACGCCAACTGGGACTGGAGAACCTCCGTTTGACACCTCCTATTCCTGCCCGGGCACTGGACGGACACTTACTCGGATCGGTCACTCATGTCACGGCCCCGGTCTCGATGGGTCTGTCCGGAAACCATCAAGAAACTATCCAGTTTCACCTGCTCCCCTCTCCAGGCCAACCCCTCATCCTGGGTTACCCATGGCTCCGCCCGGCACAACCCTCAGCTCGACTGGGTGACCGGGGTGATCAGGGGAGTGGGGAGAGGACTGCCACCGAACCTGCCTGCTTGCTGCCGCACTACCCCCTCGGCCAGTACCTACTAACTCCGCTCCGGACCTCTCCAATGTCCCAGAATGCTACCATGGTCTCAGAGAGGTGTTTAACAAAGCAAGAGCCACATCTCTGCCCCCTCACCGACCGTACGACTGTGCCATCGACCTCCTCCCTGGAACAGCTCCTCCAAGGGGTCGTCTTTATTCGTTGTCTGCTCCTGAAAGAAAGTCCATGGAGGACTACATCAATGGCTCTCTGTCCGCAGGATTAATCCGTTCATCTTCATCTCCTGCTGGTGCTGGCTTCTTCTTTGTGGGGAAGAAGGACGGATCTCTTCGCCCCTGCATCGACTACAGGGGACTCAACGACATCACAGTGAAAAACCGTTACCCTCTGCCTCTGCTCACCTCTGCTTTTGAGTTGCTCCAGGGAGCCACTGTTTTTACCAAGTTGGATCTCAGAAACGCTTACCACCTAGTGCGGATCCGGGAGGGAGATGAATGGAAAACCGCATTCAATACACCAACAGGCCACTACGAGTATCTGGTTATGCCTTTTGGCCTCACCAATGCTCCTGCTGTGTTCCAGGCTCTAGTGAATGATGTACTGCGGGACATGTTAAACAAGTTTGTCTTCGTTTACCTGGATGACATCTTAATTTACTCCAGAAACCTGTCTGAACACACCCGCCATGTCCAGCAAGTCCTTCATCGTCTTCTGGAGAATTCCCTCTACGCCAAGGCAGAGAAATGTGAGTTTCACGTCAAGACAGTGGCCTTCCTGGGGTACATAGTGGCAGAAGGAAGTATCCAAATGGATCCTGCCAAAGTATCAGCAGTCACTTTGTGGCCAGTTCCGGAGAACAGAAAGAAGCTGCAACAGTTTCTGGGGTTTGCTAACTTCTATAGGAAGTTTATCCGGAACTACAGTACCGTTGCTGCCCCTCTCACTGCTCTAACCAGCACCAAGCAACCCTTCACCTGGACCCCAGCAGCCGACAAAGCCTTCAGTACCCTCAAGGTGAGGTTCACCTCCGCTCCCATCCTCCAGATGCCTGATGTGGACCGGCAATTCATTGTGGAGGTGGACGCCTCGGATGTGGGAGTTGGTGCTGTGATTTCTCAGTGGGCTGCGGAGGATAGGAAGCTCCATCCCTGTGCCTTTTTCTCACGTCGGTTGTCCCCCTCTGAGTGCAATTACGACATAGGGAACCGTGAGCTGCTGGCTGTGAAGCTTGCCTTGGAGGAGTGGCGTCACTGGCTGGAGGGGTCCACCATTCCATTTCTCGTTTGGACCGATCATAAGAACTTGGAGTACATCCGCACGGCCAAACGGTTGAACTCCAGGCAGTCCCGCTGGGCCCTGTTCTTCACCAGGTTTAATTTCACTCTGTCATACCGGCCTGGATCACGCAACACCAAGCCAGACGCCCTCTCCCGTCAATTCCAGAAGGATGACACCCCCTCCAAGGACCCTGTGTCGATTCTGCCAAGTCCCTGCATCGTTGCAGCTCTGACCTGGGCTGTTGAGGAACAGGTGCTGGAGGCTCTCCGTAACCAGCCAGGTCCCAGCACTTGCCCAGCTGACCGCCTTTTTGTCCCCGAAGACCTGAGGTCCCAGGTCATTCAGTGGGGACATGACTCCCGCCTAGCTTGTCACCCTGGCTCCACCCGCACTTACAACCTGCTCGCCCAGAGGTTCTGGTGGCCCTCTCTGAGGAAGGATGTTCGGGAATTCGTCCAAGCCTGCCCCATCTGCAACCAACACAAGTCGTCCTGCCAGCCCCCAGCCGGATTGCTGCAGCCCCTGCCTGTGCCCAGACGTCCCTGGTCTCACATCGCCCTTGACTTTGTCACGGGGCTGCCCCCTTCAAGTGGCATGACCGTCATTCTCACCATCGTTGACCGTTTCAGCAAGATGGCACACTTCATTCCCCTCCCCAAGCTCCCAACCGCCAAGGAGACCGCCCAGGTGGTCCTGGAACACGTCTTCCGGATCCACGGACTGCCAAGGGATGTTGTTTCTGACCGTGGTCCACAATTCTCCTCCGCTTTTTGGAAGGAGTTCTGTCACCTGCTGGGAGCCACAGTCAGTCTGACTTCCGGATTCCATCCCCAATCCAATGGGCAGTCAGAGCGGGCTAATCAGGAGCTCGAGAAGGCACTGCGATGCATGACTTCACGCAACCCCCACTCCTGGTCGCAGCAATTGACATGGGTGGAGTACGCACACAATTCTCTGACCTGCTCTGCCATCGGTATGTCCCCTTTCCAATGTGTTTATGGATACCAGCCTCCTCTATTTGCCAGCCAGGAGGAGGAGGTTACTTGCCCATCTGCACTTGCTTTTGCCCGTCGATGTCGCCGCACCTGGTCACAAGCCCGAGCCACACTCCTCAGGTCCGTTGCCAGCTACACTACCGGGGCCAACCGTCGGAGAATTCCTGCTCCCACCTACCATGTTGGTCAAAGGGTGTGGTTGTCATCGAAGAACCTGCCACTCAGGGTGGAGTCGCAGAAGCTGGCACCTCGGTTCATTGGCCCATTCCCTATCATAAGAGTGATTAGCCCAACTGCTGTCCGGCTCCAACTGCCTAATTCCCTGAGGGTGCACCCCACTTTCCATGTGTCTAAGATTAAGCCCATCCATGAGAGTCCGCTGGTCCCTGCTGCGCCTGGTCCTCCTCCTCCACGGCTCGCCGATGGTGGTCTGGTTTACACCGTCCGCCGCCTGCTTCGGTCCAGACGGAGGGGTAGGGGTCTCCAGTACCTCATTGACTGGGAGGGCTATGGACCTGAGGAAAGGACCTGGGTGCCAGCTAGTCGGATTGTGGATAGGACTCTCATCACCGCTTTCCACCAACGGCATCCTGATCAACCTGCAATCCGTAGGGGCCGCCCCAGAGGGGTCCCTAACCGTCCGGCCCGCTCGGCTTCCTGTCCTGTGCCTGATCCTGTCTCGGGACCTGTCCCATCTCCCGACCACGGCCCTCCGGCTTCCTCCGAGGATGAGGACGTTCACTCGGACCGTTCGGAGGAGTTCTAGCCCTCCTCCGGCTCCCCTCCTCCCGCCCGGCGTGGTGTTGCTCTTGGGACTTCTGGGGCCGTCCCTTGGGGGGTTCTGTCATGAGCCCTCTCACTCCACCGGGTTACCACCTTAATTGGTTTCCACTATCTTCCACTCTGCTCACCTCCCTCTCTCTACTCAGCCTAACTAGCTCCACCTGTCCCTGCTCTGCTCGGCTCTAATTACTCTGCCAGCTGCGCTGCATTACCCACTAACCTCTCCCAGTATTTAAGGCCCTGTCTTTCAGCTCTCCGGTGTCAGATCGTCTGCAAAGCTCACACCCGGAACCTGTTTGCTCGCGCTTCTGGCTCACCCTGGTTTTGTGACCCCGGACCTGCCTGTTTATTGGATACTCTTCTGCCTTAGGAGATCCAGACCTGCTTCTGCCATTACGACTCCTGACTACTCTTCAATCCCGGTAACTCTGACCAGCCTTCTGCCTTGCTACTACGTATTTTTGGATTCCCTTGAACTGTACTGCTGCCTGGTTTCATTCCGCCCTGTTGTGTCTGTGTCTCCCCCCCCCCAGGACTTCTGGACCACCCACCACCGGCTTCATAGGACGCATCGCTGCCACTGGGGGGGGCACAGACCCAGCGCATTGGACGGGATCCCTGTTACCCCTGGAGCCTTCATTCACTCCCTACTTCCCTTTTCCCTTAAGTTTAATAAACTTTCTGGTGTGACGCAATTGTGGTCCTCTGGTCGTCTGTCTGAATCGTGACAATTAGAAATACATCAAAACACAATAATGTTGAAGTAAAGACCCCTGCCAACTAATATAAATTCTTATATTTAGTTTGAGAAATGATTTGCCTTATTTGCCCACATATCTTTAAGATATTTTCTAAAATCTCTCCCTCATGAGGGAGGATTGTCAGTGTTTGAAGTGGATGTGGTGTTGGAGTCAGGCGCAGGACACAGAAGCTTAGTCCAACAGACTTTACTAGTCAGAAATATGACAATACAAAAAGAACGGGCCTCAAGCAACAGAGGCGAGCGATACGCAAACAGTGCGTAAAACACGAAATATAAGCGATGCGCAAACAGTGCGTCAATACACTTAAATACACCAGAGCAAAATCCAAAACCCCAACGGACAGGCGGACAACAACACACAACTACAAACAAAACCAAAGGAAACTTATAGGTGGCATAATCAATAAGTGATAAGACACAGGTGCACCAAACAGACAAAACCAAACAAACATAGAGAACATCAAACGGTAGCAGCTAGTACTCCGAGGACGACGAACGCCGAAGCCTGCCCGAACAAGGAGGAGGAGCAGTCTCGGCGGAATTAGTGACAGTACCCCCCCTTGACGCGCGGCTCCAGCCGTGCGCCGACCCCGGCCTCGGGGACGGCCAGGAGGACGTGGAGCAGGACGCGTAGGATGACTACGATGGAACTCAGTCAGGAGGGATGGATCTAAAATGTCCCTCCGAGGCACCCAGCACCGTTCCTCCGGACCGTACCCCTCCCACTCCACGAGATATTGTAGACCCCCCATCCGACGTCTCGAATCCACGATGGACCGGACTGAGTATGCCGGAGCCCCCTCGATGTCCAGTGGGGGCGGAGGGGTCTCCCTTATCTCACTCTCCTGGAGTGGACCAGCTACCACCGGCCTGAGGAGAGACACATGGAATGAAGGGTTAATGTGATAGTCATTGGGCAGTTGCAACCTGTAACACACCTCATTCAATCTCCTCAGGACTTTAAATGGCCCCACAAACCGCCGGCCAAGCTTCCGGCAGGGCAGGCGAAGGGGCAGGTTTCGAGTCGAGAGCCAGACTCGATCTCCAGGGGCGTAGACTGGACCCTCACTGCGGTGGAGGTCGGCGCTCGCCTTCTGCCTGCGGATGGCCCGCTGCAGATGGACGTGGGCAGCGTTCCACGTCTCCTCCGAGCGCTGAAACCACTCATCCACTGCAGAAGCCTCGATCTGGCTCTGATGCCATGGTGCCAGAACCGGCTGATAACCTAACACACACTGAAAAGGGGTCAGGTTAGTAGAGGAGTGGCGGAGAGAGTTCTGAGCCATCTCTGCCCAGGGGATATACCCCGACCACTCCTCCGGCCGGCCCTGGCAATAGGATCTCAGAAACCTACCCACATCCTGGTTTACTCTCTCCACCTGCCCATTACTCTCCGGGTGGTAACCCGAGGTAAGGCTAACCGAGACCCCCAAGCGTTCCATGAACGCCCTCCAGACTCTAGAGGTGAACTGGGGACAACGATCAGACACTATATCCTCGGGAACCCCGCAGTGCCGGAAGACGTGGGTGAACAAAGCCTCAGCGGTCTGTAGGGCAGTAGGGAGACCCGGCATAGGAATGAGACGACAGGCCTTAGAGAACCGATCCACAACGACCAGAATAGTGGTATTCCCCTGGGAGGGGGGAAGGTCCGTGACAAAGTCCACCGAGAGGTGAGACCACGGCCGTTGTGGAACGGGCAGGGGTTGTAACTTCCCCCTGGGCAGGTGTCTAGGCGCCTTACACTGAGCGCACACCAAGCAGGAGGAGACATAAACCCTCACGTCCTTAGCCAATGTTGGCCACCAGTATTTAACACTAAGGCAGTGCACTGTCCGGCCAATACCTGGAGGTCCAGAGGAGGGTGACGTATGAGCCCAATAAATGAGCCGATCCCGGACCTCGAGCGGCACGTACGTCCGACCCACTGGACACTCTGGGGGAGTAGGGTCGGTGCGTAACGCCCGCTCAATTTCCGCATCGACCTCCCATACCACCGGTGCCACCAGACAAGACTCCGGCAGTATGGGAGTGGGCTCAATGGACCTCTCCTCTGTGTCATACCGCCGTGGGGGCGTCTGCCTTACCGTTCTGGAACCCTGGGATGTACGTGATCTTAAAAACGAACCGGGTCAGGAACATGTTCCACCTAGCCTGACGAGGGTTTAATCTCCAAGCTGCCCGGATGTACTCCAGGTTACGATGGTCGGTCAGAATGAGAAAAGGGTGTTGAGCCCCCTCAAGCCAATGCCTCCACACCTTTAGGGCTTGAACCACGGCTAACAGCTCCCTGTCCCCTACGTCATAATTACACTCCGCCGGGCTGAGCTTCTTAGAATAAAAAGCGCAGGGACGGAGCTTTGGTGGCGTGCCTGAGCGTTGCGATAGTACTGCCCCAATACCGGCCTCTGACGCGTCCACCTCTACCTGGAATGCTAAAGCGGGGTCCGGGTGCACCAGCACCGGAGCCGAGGTGAACAGGCCTTTCAGTTTACAAAACGCCCTGTCCGCCTCAGCTGACCACTGCAAACGCACTGGGCCCCCCTTCAGCAGGGAAGTAATGGGAGCTGCTACCTGTCCAAAACCCCGGATAAACCTCCGGTAGTAATTGGCAAAACCCAAAAACTGCTGCACCTCTTTCACAGTGGTTGGGGTTTGCCAGTTACGCACAGCTGACACACGGTCAATCTCCATCTTCACCCCTGACGCGGACAACCGATGACCCAAGAAGGAGATGGACTCCTGGAAAAACAGACATTTCTCTGCCTTGATATACAAGTCATGCTCCAACAGTCTACCCAACACACGGCGTACCAGGGCTACATGCTCGGCACGTGTAGCAGAGTACACTAAGATGTCGTCAATGTACACTACCACTCCCTGCCCATGCAGGTCCCGGAAGATCTCGTCCACAAATGATTGGAAGACTGAAGGAGCATTCATTAACCCGTATGGCATGACAAGATACTCATAATGACCTGAGGTGGTACTAAATGCTGTCTTCCATTCATCCCCCTCCTAATGCGCACCAAGTTATAAGCGCTCCTGAGATCAAGTTTTGTGAAGAACCGCGCCCCCGCGTAATGATTCAGTCATACTCGCAATCAGAGGAAGAGGGTAACTGTATTTCACAGTGATCTGATTGAGACTACGATAATCAATACACGGGCGCAAACCTCCATCTTTCTTCTTCACAAAAAAGAAACTCGAGGACGCAGGGGAAGTGGAGGGCCGTATGTATCCCTGTTTCAGGGACTCAGCTATGTATGTCTCCATAGCCGCCATTTCCTCTTGAGACAGAGGATACACATGGCTCCGCGGAAGTGCCGCACCTGTCTGGAGGTTTATCGCACAATCTCCCTGCCTATGAGGTGGCAATCGTGTCGCCCTCGTCTTGCTGAACACGAGTGCCAAATCCTCATACTCAGGGGGAATGTGCATTGCGGGCACTTGGTTCGGACTCTCCACCGTGGTCGCCCCCACGGAAACACCTAGACATCGCCCAACACACTGGCCAGACCATTCCTTGAGAGCCCTCTGTTGCCACGAAATGGTGGGGTCATGGGTGACTAACCAAGGAAGCCCCAGCACCACGGGAGACACAGGAGAGTCAATTAGGTACAACTGAATAATCTCCTCATGACCCCCCTGCGTCTTCATCTTTAGTGGCGCTGTGACTTCCCTAATCAACCCAGACCCCAACGGGCGGCTATCTAGGGCATGGACAGGAAAGGGTGCATCAACGGGCAGGAGGGGAATCCCTAACCTAGAACAAAATTTCCGATCAATAAAATTCCCAGCTGCGCCTGAATCGACTAGCGCCTTATGCTGGGAATGAGATGCAACCTGAGGAAATACTACAGGTATACAAAAGTGAACAACAGAGAGCTCTGGGTGAGTGGGGCGCCTACTCACCTGAAATGACTCTCCAGTGCGCGACCTGTTGTCCCAATTCCCTGGAGACCCTCCCCAGCACCTAGCCGCAGTGTGTCCTCCACGGCCACAGCTGGTGCAGGGGACGGCCCCCCTCGGATTCTCTCTCGAGCTCCATTGGGCTCGGCTCGGAGGTGCTGGGGAATGGAATGGACGGCCCCATCTCGGGACATCCGCGGGTGGCCAGCAGGGTATCCAGACGGATGGACATGTCCACTAGCTTGTCAAAGGACAGATTGGTGTCCCTGCAGGCCAGCTCTCGACGAACGTCCTCTCGCAGGCTACACCTATAGTGGTCGATGAGGGCCCTCTCATTCCACCCCGCATCCGCCACTAGAGTCCGGAAATCCAGGGCGAAATCCTGTGCGCTCCTCTTCCCCTGTAGGAGGTGGAACAGACGCTCCCCCGCCGCTTTACCCTCAGGAGGGTGATCGAAAACAGCCCTGAAGCGGCGGGAGAACTCCGCGTAGCTGATGGTGGCGGCGTCTATTCCCCTCCATTCGGCGTTGGCCCACTCCAACGCCTTGCCGGAGAGACAGGAGATGAGGGCGGACACGCTCTCGTATCCCGAGGGCGCCGGGTGTATGGTGGCCAGGTAGAGTTCCCGGCTGCTGTGCCATCATACGCCCTCGGGAGCGAGAGCCGAATCCCACTGGATTCCGGAACCGGTCTGGTGGGACTGGCCGATGGTGGTGGTAATGTAGGAGGAGGTGTGGGCACACCTCCCCTTTCCCATTGGCGCAGGGTGTTCATGACCTCCTGCATGGCGGAGCCGAGTTGTTGGATCCTGGCGTCCTGGCAGCTGACCCGATCCTCCAGCGACTCGGTCGCCGCCGCTGCTCCTGCTGACTCCATTGATGGTGTGTTGTTCTGTCAGTGTTTGAAGTGGATGTGGTGTTGGAGTCAAACAGTGCGTAAAACACGAAATATAAGCGATGCGCAAACAGTGCGTCAATACACTTAAATACACCAGAGCAAAATCCAAAACCCCAACAGACAGGCGGACAACAACACACAACTACAAACAAAACCAAAGGAAACTTATAGGTGGCATAATCAATAAGTGATAAGACACAGGTGCACCAAACAGACAAAACCAAACAAACATAGAGAACATCAAACGGTAGCAGCTAGTACTCCGGGGACGACGAACGCCGAAGCCTGCCCGAACAAGGAGGAGGAGCAGTCTCGGCGGAATTCGTGACAAGGATAATGAAAGTTCACAGAAGTAACAAGTAAAGGTAGACCTAACAATTAGCTCATGTTTTTACAAATATAAAGTTTGTTTATGAATGAATAAGTGATTAAAACTGATAACTCTGTTACCAAATCGGTAACGGAACTACAGAAAAAGCTGTAGCGGAATTACTGCAATTGAATTGGCTGCGATGGGAAATCGTAGTAGTCACAAACCACAGTTGGGTCACCTGCTACTGTCCTCCCTTCCACTGGCATACTGTTATGTTCAGCTGATAACTTTTTTTCTCTCATCTGGTGGTAAAAGCAAGAGTGTGAAAACAGTCTATAAAACCTGTGTGTGTGTGTGTGTCTCTCTCTCCCCCGCTCTCTCTCCCCCGGCTCTTACTGACACCTACCATGACACCTACTACTAACCCTCTTTCCATTTACTTTAACAAGCATCCTCACCCACTGAGCACCGACCGACACCGGACGCTCATGGACGTTGAAAAGTAGTTGAACTTTGGTCAGTTCGCCCTGGTCGGACCAAATATGAACCAATCATAGACATCTATGTTTCACAAGTTTGGAAAGCACAGTAAAGTTCAGTACAGTAGCGTACAGTACAGTACAGTAAAGAAAGGTAGAGTACAATAAAGTAGAGCACACTAGAGTAGAGTACAGTACTCTACTGTACTGTGCTGTACTGTCCAAACTTGTGAAACATAGGCATCTATGATTGTTTCAGATTTGGTCTGGTCCGAACCAACCAAAAGTGGACTTGTTTGGGTGCGGAGCTCTTTACAATAATAGCCAGTCTGTAGAATAATACCCAAATATGCAAAATATGGATGTTGCATATTTCTACCTTGGTGTACATATTCAGGATACATCACCATGAAGAGAATGATATTCATATCCATAATGATGCATTTCTGTATAGTACAGATCAGGGACCCATGATGTAATTCTGTTTCCATAATTCCGTTACCTGATGTAAATCCACTTCACCTACTGTAGTTCAATAACCAAAATAAATGTTTTCAAACTCAAGATGTCATGTCATAGCTGACACCCCATTCTTTCTGTAGACATCTTTGAATCTTAATTTGGAGCAGATTTTTAACAGAGTTTTTGGAAAAAGTGGTTGCATTAAAACCTGAGGGAGATTCTACCATAATTCTGTTACCAAACTTCGCATTTGCACATTTTCTGTGTAAATTGTTCAAAGTAGTCCTTGTGCATACAGTTGTACGGTTTGTTAAACTTTGAAATCAATGGTTTTTGTTTGGCATACATTTTAAAGTGAAAAATCTGAGTTAATGGTGGAGGTGTTGCCGTTCAGGTTATCAGTCAACCTACCAGGGTATTTACTAACAGCACAATAATGAAATCCTCCACATGTATTGATCACATCTTTCTTTACTAATGCTGCAGAAATCTGCTCTTGTCACGATCGTTTACGAACGAGAAGGACCAAGGCGCAAAGTGATATGCATTCATATTCATTAACGACTAAACACATGACAAAACAACAAACGAAACGTGAAGTCCAAGGTAGCATACAAACAACATACCTTACACGGAACAAGATCCCACAACTAACAGGTGCCAAAAGGCTGCCTAAGTATGGTCCCCAATCAGAGACAACGAGCAACAGCTGCCTCTGATTGGGAACCACACAGGCCAACATAGATCTATACATTCTAGAATCTACACCATAGAAACAACATAACACGGAATATACACACCCTGACTCAACAAATAAACGTCCCCTGAGTCAGGGCGTGACAGCTCTAAAGCAGTATCCAAAACCATCGGATGTAGTGATCATAATATAGTAGCCATATCTAGGAAAGCCAAAGTTCCAAAGGCTGGGACTAATATATGGTGTATACGAGGTCATACAATAAGTTTTGTAGTGATTCCTATGTTGAAGATGTAAAGAATATTGTGGTGTGTAATAAGGAGCAACCAGATGCTGCACATGACACATTTATGAAATTGCTTATTCCAGTTACTAATAAGCATGCACCTATTAAGAAAATGACTGTAGAACCTGTTAAATCCCCATGGATTGATGAGGAATTAAAAAATGGTATGGCTGAGAGGGATGAGGCAAAAAATAATGGCAAATAAGGCTGGCTGCACAGCCGATTGGCAAACATACTGTAAATTGAGAAATCATGTGACTAAACTGAACAAAAGGAAGAAGAAACTGTACTATGAAACAAAGATAAATTATATAAAGAATGATAGTAAAAAACTTTGGAGCACCTTAAATGAAATTTTTGGCAAAAAGGCGAACTCGGATCCATCATTCATTGAATCAGATGGCTCATTCATCACAAAACCCACTGATATTGCCCACGACTTTTAAAAAAATGTCATTGGCAAGATTAGCAAATTTAGGCATGACATGCCAACAACAAATTTGGAACCTATACACATCCATGCATAACTGACCAAATTATGAAAGACAATTGTAATATTGAATTCCGTAAAGTGAGTGTGAAAGAGGTGAAAAACAATATTGTTGTCTATCAACAATGACAAGCCACCTGGGTCTGACAACTTGGATGGAAAATTACTGAGGATGATAGCGGACGATATTGCCACTCCTATTTGCCATCTCTTCAATCTAAGCCTACAGGAAAGTGGGTGCCCTCAGGCCTGGAGGGAAGCCAAAGTCATTCCGCTACCCAAGAGTAGCAAAGCACCCTTTGCTGGCTCAAACAGCCGACCAATCAGCCTGTTACCAACCCGTGGTAAACTTTTGGAAAATAATGGTTTGACGAGATACAATGCTATTTCACAGTAAACAAATTAACAATAGATTTTCAGTACGCTTATACAGAAGGGCATTCAACATGTACGGTACTTACACAAATGACTGATGATTGGCTGAAAGAAATTAATAAAATGATTGTGGGAGCATTTTTAGACTTCAGTTCAGCTTTTAGCCTTATTGATCATAATCTGCTGCTGGAAAAAAGTATGTGTTATGGCTTTACATCCCCTGCTACATTGTGGATTGAGAGTTACCCGTCTAACATAACACAGAGGGTGTTCTTTAATGAAAGCCTCTCCAACATAATCCAGGTAGAGTCAGGCATTCCCTAGGGAAGCTGTCTAGGACCCTTACTTTTTTCAATCTTTACTAATGACCTGCCACTGGCTCTGAGTAAAGCCTGTGTGTCTATGTATGCTGATGACTCAACACTATACATGTCAGCTACCACAGCAAGTGAAATCACTGCAACACTTAAAGAGATGCAGTCAGTTTCAGAATGGGTGGCAAGAAATAGTACTAAATATTTAAAAAACTAAAAGCATTGTATTTGGGACAAATCATTCACTAAACCTTAAATCTCAACTAAATCTTGTAATGAATAATGTGGAAATTGAGCAAGTTGAGGAGACTAAACTGCTTGGAGTAACCCTGGATTGTAAACTGTCATGGTCAAAACACACTGATGCAACAGTAGCTAAGATTGGGCAGGTCTGTCCATAATAAAGTGCTGCTCTGCCTTCTTAACAACGCTATCAACAAGGCAGGTCCTACAGGCCCTATTTTTGTCGCACATGGACTACTGTCAGGTGCCACAAAAAGGGACTTAGGAAAATTACAATTGGCCCAGAACAGGGCAGCACGGCTGGCCCTTAAATGTATGCGGAGAGCCAACATTAATAATATGCATGTCAATCTCTCCTGGTTCAAAGTAGAGGAGAGATTGACTTCATCACTACTTGTATTTGAGAGAAGTATTGACGTGTTGAATGAACTGAGCGGTCTGTTTAAACTACTAGCACACAGCTCAGACATCCATGCATATCCCACAAGACATGCCGCCAGAGGTCTCTTCACAGTCCCCAATTCCAGAACAGACTATTTGAGGGCCGCACAGTACTATTCCACATCAAGTAACTCATACAAGCAGTAAAATCCGATTTAAAAAACAAATACAAATACACCTTATGGAACAGTGGGGACTGTGAAGGGACGCACACACATGCACAGACACACGCACACACAATAACATACGCACTATAATTGTATTTTATTTTATTTAACCTTTATTTAACTAGGCAAGTCAGTTAAGAACAAATTATTATTTACAATGACGGCCTACACCGGCCAAACCCGTGGAATTGCCCTTCCATAATGATGGGTCAATCAGAGCAAATTGCTGCTGAATCAAGTGATCATAAAGACTGGGTTGTGGCTAGGAACATTAGATTGGTTTATTCCCTCTGTAGAGGGAGCACTTGTAAAAATCATTCTAGCTTCTTCCCTTCCTTGAAGTGATCACTGATCTAATGAGAAATCAAGGGTTCCACATCATAGCTTTAACCAATCCAGTCTGATCAATGATTACTTTGAGGTAGGGACTGGGAGGCAGGAAGGATGCATTGTGAAAGTAGTATTGGAACGGGCCACCAGAATACCCACAGTGCCACTCTGATCACAGCTCTCTCCCTCCAGAGTGCTTTGGGCCAGTGGGGCGTCCATCTATGGTCCATCACCAGTGAGCCATTGCCTCACCCCCAGGTCCAACCCAGCTCTCCCTTGGCCATTAGGCTTGGTCTAACACAATAGTCCCGTACTATCCTCAGGTGCTGGTTCTGGGAATGGAGGCTTTTACCTCTCAGCTCCCTCTGCTAGAATGAGAGACGATGAAAACGGAACAGATTGCCTACATAAAACAGCTCTAGCCACCTCCACTACTGTAATCCCTCTATACAGCAAGACATTGAAGTGTGTAAACATAAGAAACTACTTCGCAGATAAATTAAGCACCACCCACAGAAAACACACCCTTTGAAAATGGCTTTCAAAAATACAAACAACATACAGCATGGAATAGCATGGCACATAGTATAAGAGCAGTTGAATAGCGTTTTAGAATAATAAAACACAGCTAGATGTCTGCAACATCTGCATTTGCGGCGGGGGGTTAGGGTAATAACGTGCGCCTTTGGTTTTGACATACCTGTCCTGTGGGTGTCGCAGGCACCCACCATTACAGCTATAATTGATCAGGCTTTGTGGTTGCGTGTTCACAGTGACTCACTACACTGATTAGTCACACTAACATGTGTCTGTATAAGTGTATGTGTCCAAAACAGGATGTGTGAGCATGTGTGTAGTATGTGTACAGACCCTGGAGAGGATGCAGTACTCACTGACTGGCTGCACAGTAGGAAACCTGACATGGCATCATTAGGTGCTTACACCATGTCCTCATGAATTAAGCAGGGAACTATTGAACTAGTTTTACAGCACAAAGCTGTTAGAGAGCAAGGAGAGCGTGAGCGACGTGACACTTCCATCGCACACAAAACCATACGTTGGATTTCCATATCACACAATCACCCTATTCACAAGAGAATGGCCCTGGACTGTGTGTTTACTCACTAAAACATGCAAGATCTGCCTTTGATGACATAACTCAAAGATTGTGTTCCATTATTGCCTGGTGTATTGTTATACACAATGTACATAAATTAGCTATTGTCATATTTTCATGTCAAATACAAGTATACATTTCTGAAACTCTCATGTACTCTACTGTTTAAACTCACTTGTAGTGTCTAAGAAAGCCATAGAAAACTGAATCCAATGGATTATTTATCTCCAAAAGGATACATTTCAATTTTGAAGCGGGACTACTGAATCTATCCTCTGTATCACTCTTCCATCATTGCACCTCTCTTTCCCTCCATCAGTACAGGGAGAAGCTGAGCATATTTGCATCACACAGTTAGCTGTCAATGTAGTGGCGTCTGTGCTAATGTTAAATGAAAAAGACCCACCCTTCAGCGCTTGTCTCTGTAGTTTTATTGGTCTAGCTTTGGATGGCGAAGAGATAATAGAACTCATACTGCTGTTTAACGGTCTTTCATTTCTTGTATGCTGCGTTCCTCTGAACTCAGACAAATACAGAGCAGAGCAGCAGACTTTCTTTCCACCGAGGCAGTATCCCACTTAACGCGTGAGGAGGGTAGGTTGTAACTCTGTCCCGTTACCTGTCTCATACGTCTCAGAGTAGGTGGCTGAGCGGAAACAAAGAGGCTGAGTGAGTACCCAAACATTCATAGGCCTTCCATCCTTCCTTCCATCCATCCTTCCTTCCATCCCTTCATTCCTTTCTTTACATCCTTTCCTCACATTTGTGTCCTTTCCTTACCTCTGAAAGGCTGAAATGACTGTACTTGTTAAACTGCTAAGAGTAGGCCTTAAACATATTACTTGTTAAAGCAGGCAGAGTAAGTATCCATGGGCAAAGGTGTCGGCTCATCAAAGATGGGAAACTATCAAAAGTTGCGTGGAGCCCTGTGTATCTGTTACTCTGACAGCTTTGTATCCAAAGCCCTGCCACTCTGGAGGCTCCTGAAGAGGGAAGGGAGATGGGGAACAGGATTTGGGAAAAGGAGCAACAGAGGGATGGAAGAGGAAAGTGGATGAGAGAAGCAGGGAAGATAAGCAGAACAAATGGATGGGGTAGATATGCAGAAGACAAGGAGCAGGGTAGAGGAGAGGCAGAGAGAAGCAGAGGAGAAAAGCAAGGAGAAAAGTGGGGGAATGGTAGAGGAGAAGTAGAGAAGAGTGAAGGAGAGAAGGGGAGATGGAGTGAGGGAATGGTAGAGGAGGGGAGGAGAGGAGCAGAGGAGAGGAGTGGAGGAGAGGAGAAAAGCGGGGGTGCGGTGCGGAGGTGTTGGACTGGTTTCATCCAGGCTATTGTGGTGGAAAAGAGAACTGGGAGCGGGAGGTTGTTACCATACTGCAGCGCCTTCTGCGTTCAAGTGTCGCCCGTGTTTTCAACAATTGGTATGGCATACAATATTTTTGAGAAGTGGTTGAAACAACAGAGTTAGTTAGCATATTTCATTTTAGATCATTGGCCCTGCCAGGCTCATGTTTAATTAGAAAACATGTTTTCAGGAAACGGGATTCAAATAATCATTCACTGCGAAAATCACTTGATATCTAAAAAGGCCAAGATGTTTGTTTTGCCCAAGCAATATCGCCCCCACTAACACAACAGCTGCTAATTTTCTAATTTTAATAAGTCCACTGTGGTATTTGAGGGAAAGTGAGAAAAGGAGTCATATGGACAAGCATCCAGCCGAAACATTGAGTAAAGAACTTGATGACTGAGGTATATCGACTGCTGGGAGGAAATTACTGAAAGACACAGACAGAGAGACAGAGACAGAGACAGAGACAGAGAGAGAGAGAGAGAGAGAGAGAGAGAGAGAGAGAGAGAGAGAGAGAGAGAGAGAGAGAGAGAGAGAGAGAGAGAGAGAGAGAGAGAGAGAGAGAGAGAGAGAGAGAGAGAGAGAGAGAGAGAGAGAGAGAGAGAGAGAGAGAGAGAGAGAGAGAGAGAGAGAGAGAGAGAGAGAGAGAGAGAGAGAGAGAGAGAGAGAGAGAGAGAGAGAGAGAGAGAGAGAGAGAGAAGGAGATACAATCAGATAGAAAGGAGAGAAGAAGAAAGGGAATATGAGAGGGGAGATAGAGGTCTACATCCATGTGAGAAAATTATGAGAGTGAGATTTAGAAGACACTGTAATGATAAAGATACACTTTTCACAGTCTGAGCTAGCCAATCGGGTTCAAGTGATAGTAAAGGCTGAGCCCGAACTCACAATTAGGGAGTCTTCTTTACTGTTGCAATACCATCCACTTATTATCCTGCTACTGAGTTCAAATCAAATCCATTTTTATTTGTCACATACACGTGTTTAGCAAATGTTTTTGCGGGTGTAGCGAAATGCTTGTGCTTCTAGCTCCGACAGTGAAGTAATATCTAACAAGTAATATCTAACAATTTCACAACATATACCTAATACAAACAATCTAAGTAATGAATGGAATTAAGAATATATACATATATGGACGAGCAATGACATAGCGGCATGGACTAGGATACAGTAGAATATTATAGAATACAGTATATACATATGAAATGAGTAATGCAAGATATGTATCCAAGATGGTGTAGCAGTGCGGTCGTGTTCTCTTGTATGTCCATGTAAATAGCCAGTTTTTTTGTTGTATATTTTTGTATTTTACGTATATATTTCCTTATCACACTTTTCATCCTTCTACTAAATATACCTTCCTGCAACCAGCCTCACTCAATGTGGAACGGATTCTATTATTTACTCACCTTTATCTAGAATCTCCAGTTGAAACTAGCCAGCCAGCTAACTAGCTACTTGCTATTAGCCAACGTTAGTTGTTTTCACCCAGAACACCGGATTTTCTGCCAGAATCACTGAATCACTGGACCTTTACACTGGATAATCGCAACTAGCTAGCTGCAACCAAATGAACGTTGTTGTTGGCTAATCAGCCTTGAGCTAGCCTTGAGTCAGGCACATCTCCCGGCTATCTACCTCTCTGCCAACCGGACGGGACCTCCTAGAGTCGACACAGAGCCCCGCCGATCCATCACGACTGGTCTGCCGACGTAATCGTCTGTGGTTTCAACAGGTTTCCCGTTGCGACGACCACAAAGATCCATCTGCTAGCCCCGGCCCGCTAGCACACGCAAACAACAACCATGCTTCCTGCTCTCTGGGCTGTAGCACCAATTCGAACTGCTCTCAGACTCACATATTGCTGTTCACTGGACCTTATGATCACTCAGCTGCACAGCTGATGCCTGCTGGACTGTTGCTTTACACGGTACCCTGTCCTGTTTATCTGTTTAGCCTCAGCCCAAACTTTATCGCCATTACCAGTTGTTGTCTTAGCTCTCTCTAATAACACCTGTGATTGCTTTATGCCTCTCTCCCATGTCAATATGCCTTGCCTATTGCTGTTCCAGTTAGTTCTTATTATACAATTTCACTGTAGAACCCCAAGTCCCTCTCAAACTGCCTCAAATAGTTCCTTTGTTCCACCCCACATACACGCCAAGACCAGCTCAATCGGTGCCTCCAGTGATGCTATCTCTTTCATTGTTACCCAACGCTTAGGTTTACCTCCACTGTACTCATATCCTTCCATATCCTTGTCTGTACATAATGCCCTGAATCTTTTCTACAACGCCTGGAAATCTGCCCCCTTTATTCTCTGTACCCAACGCACTAGAAGACCAGTTCTTAAAGCCTTTAGCCGTATCCTTATTCTAGTCCTCCTCTGTTCCTCTGGTGATGTAGAGGCTAACCCAGGCCCTGCAGTCCCCAGTATCACTCCTACTCCCCAGGAGCTATCATTTGTTGACTTCTGTAACCGTAAAAGCCTTGGTTTTCTGCACGTTAACATCAGAAGCCTCCTTCCTAAGTTTAGTTATTCACTGCGTTAGCACACTCCGCCAACCCTGATGTTCTAGCAGTGTCTGAATCCTGGCTTAGGAAGGCCACCAAAAATTCTGAAATGTCCATCCCCAACTACAACATTTTCCGTCTAGATAGAACTGCCAAAGGGGGTGGAGTTGCAATCTACTGTAGATATAGCCTGCAGAGCTCTATCATACTATCCAGATCTGTGCCCAAACAGTTTGAGCTTCTACTTCTAAAAATCCACCTTACCAGAAATAAGTCTCTCACTGTTGCTGCTTGCTACAGACCCCCCTCAGCCCCCAGCTGTGCCCTGGACACCATATGTGAATTGATTGCCCCCCATTTATCCTCAGAGTTCATACTGCTTGGTGACCTAAATTGGGATATGCTTAACATCCCGGCTATCCTACAATCCAAACTAGATGCCCTCAATCTCACACTAATTATCAACGAACCTACCAGGTACAACCCTAAATCCGTAAACATGGGTACCCTCATAGATATCATCCTGACTAACTTACCCTCTAAATACACCTCCGCTGTCTTCAACCAGGATCTCAGCGATCACTGCCTTATTGCCTGCGTCCGTAACGGGTCTGCGGTCAAACGACCACCCCTCATCACTGTCAAACGCTCCCTAAAACACTTTAGCGAGCAGGCCTTCCTAATTGACCTGGCCCAGGTATCCTGGATGGATATCGATCTCATTCCGTCAGTAGAGGATGCCTGGTTGTTCTTTAAAAGTAATTTCCTCTCAATCTTAAATAAACATGCCCCATTCAAAAAATACAGAACTAAGAACAGATATAGCCCCTGGTTCTCCTCAGACTTGACTGCCCTTGACCAGCACAAAAACATCCTGTGGCATACTGCATTAGCATCGAATAGCCCCCGCGATATGCAACTTTTCAGGGAAGTTAGGAACCAATATACACAAGCAGTTAGGAAAGCAAAGGCTAGCTTTTTCAAACAGAAATATGCATCCTGTAGCACTAACTCCAAAAAGTTTTGGGACACTGTAAAGTCCATGGAGAATAAGAGCACCTCCTCCCTGCTGCCCACTGCACTGAGGCTAGGAAACACTATCACCACCGATAAATCTCAATAATCTAGAATTTCAACAAGCATTTTGCTACAGCTGGCCATGCTTTCCACCTGGCTACCACTACCCCGGCCACCAGCTCTGCACCCTCCGCTGCAACCAGTTCTCTGCTGCCAATGACTGGAACGAATTGCAAAGATCTCTGAAGCTGGAGACTCTTATCTCCCTCACTAACTTTAAGCATCAGTTGTCAGAGAACCTTACAGATCACTGCACCTGTAAACAGCCCATCTGAAATTAGCCCACCCAACTACCTCATCCCCATATTGTTATTTATTTTGCTCATTTGCTCCCCAGTATATCTATTTGCACATCATCTCTTGCACATCTATCATTCCAGTGTTAATACTAATTGTAATTATTTTGCACTATGGCCTATTTATTGCCTTACCTCCATTTCTTGCTACATTTGCACACACTGTATATATATTTTCTGTTGTATTTTTGACTTTATGTTTAGTTTTACCCCATATGTAACTCTGTGTTGTTGTTTTTATCGCACTGCTTTGCTTATCTTGGCCAGGTCGCAGTTGTAAATGAGAACTTGTTCTCAACTGGCTTACCTGGTTAAATAAAGGTTAAAAAAAATAAAAAAAATAAAAAAACATTATTAAAGTGACTAGTGTTCCATTTCTTAAAGTGGCCAGTGATTTCTAGTCTGTCTATAGGCAGCAACCTCTAATGTGCTTGTGATTGCTATTTAACAGTCTGACAATCACATATACTGACATGTGACGTAACTGTCTGTGTACACAATAACAATAAAATATTTGAGAGAAAGGTGAGCCTACTGTCACAACTTCCGCCGAGGCTGCCTCCCCTCCTTGTTTGGGCAGGCTTCGGCGTTCGTCGTCACCGGAGAACTAACCACTGCCGCCCCAATCATCATCACAATTGTCTTGTCAAACACACACACCTGGTTCTATTCCCCTAATTAGTCCGTGTATAAGTGTTCCCTCTGCCCCCTTGTTCTTGTGGGTGATTGTTTATTTGTGGAGGTTAGTGAAGCTCGGTGGAGCACGTGTATTGTGTATCGACGGGGGTATTTTTCCCGTATGCCTTGTATTTTCCAGTGTGCCTGTTTTGTGCCCTGGAGTGTGTTTGGCGCATTTCTGCGTAAACCTGTATTTTGCGGATTAAAGCCTGTTATTCTGTGATTTACCCTCCTGCATTTTGGCAATGAGGCCCTTTATCTACAGTGCCTTCAGAAAGTATTCACACCCTTTGACTTATTCCACATTTTGTTGTGTTAACGCTTGAATTCAAAATGGATTAAATAAAAAATAAAAACACAATACCCCATAATGTCAAAGTGAAAACATGTTTTTAGAAATGTTTGCAAATGTATTGTGTAGATGGGTGAGATTTTTACATCAGTATTCACACCCCTGAGTCAATACATGTTAGATTCACATTTGGCAGGGATTACAGATGTGAGTCTTTCTGGGTAAGTCTCAGAAATATTAATGTTGTCTAGGTAAGCAACTCAAGTGTATATTTGGCCTTGTGTTTTAGGTTATTGTCCTGCTGAAAGGTGAATTCATATCCCAGTGTCTGGTGGAAAGCAGACTGAACTAGGTTTTCCTCTAGGATTTTGCCTGTGCTTCGCTTCATTCCGATATTTTTTATCCTGAAAAACTCCCCTGTCCTTAACGATTACAAGCATACCCATAACATTATGCAGCCACCACTAAGCTTGAAAATATGGAGAGTGGTACTCAGTAATGTGTTGTATTTGCCCGACATAACACTTTCTATTCAGGACAAAAAGTAAATTGCTTTGCCACATTTTTGCTGTATTACTTTAGTGCCTTGTTGCAAACAGGATGCATGTTTTAGAATATTTTTTGTTATGTATGTGCTTCTTTCTTTTCATTCTGTCAATTAGGTTAGTATTGTGGAATAACTATAATGTTGTTGATCCATCCTCAGTTTTCTCCTATCACAGCCATCAAACTCTGTAACTGTTTTAAAGTCACCATTGGCCTCATGGTGAAATCCCTGAGCGGTTTCCTTCCTCTCCGGCAACTGAGTTCGGAAGGACGCCTGTATCTTCGTAGTGACTGGGTGTATTGATACACCATCCAAAGTGTAATTAATAACTTCACCATTCTCAAAGGGAATGTCAGCTTTTTTTTTTTTTTTTACCTGTCCATCAATGGGTGCCCTTCTTTGCGAGGCATTGGAAAAACTCCTTGGTCTTTGTGGTTGAATCTGTGTTTGAAATTCACTGCTCGACTGAGGGACCTTACAGATAATCGAATGTGTGGGGTACAGAGATGAGGTAGTCATTCAACAATCATGTTACTAAAACTATTATTGCACAAAGAGTGAGTCCATGCAACTTATTATGTGACTTGTTAAGCAAATGTTTACTCCTGAACTTATTTAGGCTTGCCATAACAAAGGGGATGAATACTTATTGATTCAAGCCGTTTCAGCTTTTCATTTGTAATGAATTTGTAAAAATTTGTAAAAACATAATTCCACTTTGACATTATGGGGTATTGTGTGTAGGCCAGTGACACAAAATCTAAATTTTATTCATTTAAATGCAGGCTGTAACACAACAAAATGTGGAAAAATTGAAGGGGTGTGAATACTTTCTGAAGGCACTGTACTTCCCCAGAGTCAGATGAACTCGTGGATACCATGTTTATGTCTCTGTGTCCAGTATGAAGGAAGTTAGAGGAAGTTTCATGAGCCAATGCCAACTACCATTAGTGCAATGACTGGAAGTCTATGGATATCTGCTAGCATTTATGAGATCAGCTTAGAGTGACTTCATTGGGTCAGACAGGACAAGGTCACACCCCAGATACTCTACAATCACCAGCTCATCAAGTAAAGGATCAAGAGCAGTAATTAAGTGCCCTCTATCTTATGGTGGGCAACGGTTTGACATGGGCCACCATGTGTCCATTCACTCAACATTAGTCGTTATTGTAATGTGACAAAGATAGTTTCTAAATGGAGCAAGTCTAACCAGTATGACAACTTATCCCAGGAGAGTGAACCCTTGCCACTCATCTCCACAAAATGTCTGCTAACAAGAACCACCCATCAGACTGCATGGTGTATATTTCATGAGACTCACTAAAGAATGCCAAATTGTCTGGTGTATTTCATCATGCGAGAAAGGGAGCAAAACATGTTGTCACCACGAGAAATCAGCACCTGCAAAGTATTGCTTTGGGAATTCCTATTGGAGGTTTCTCTATATGGAGTATTGCAGATGGACAACTGCATTCTCAGGAGCCCCAGTATCTGCTGATTTTCTCTACCCCCTGTCATGGAAATATTATAATGGCCAGTTTGAAGGTTGTAACAAAAACCAGCAAACACTCCGCCATCCAAGCACCGGAGTTGCCCATCCTTAATACACTGACACAAGGTTCCCGTACGACGACGATAATAAATAGGCCTACTCATACTCGTCATCATTAACCATCAGCGTAAACCGAGTCCATGAATTGTGGAAGCCTAGTATAGGCTAGGAGGAATACTGTCATTCTATTCCATGAAGAACAGAAGAAAAGGAAACACCTTTCTATTAAGGGGATCAGATAACCTCTGAAGATCTTCCTGTAATTGTCTATCTCTGACTTCACCATTAAAAAAAATATATGATGGAGATATCCAGATGGATGTCATCACTGCTTTGACCTTTTGATGTCACGACAATGGCCACTGCATTAAAAAATCAGATTCAATCTGCAAGTATTAAAAATGGCCTCATATGCTGTCCACTGGCTGGGATTTTACATTGACGTGTTACTCATTTTAAGTTTAAGGGCTTTGAGAGGAGGAAATAATGTGTTACTTTTAGCCTAAACATCTACTTGAATTAAGCCAGTCTATACATTTTAATTATTTGGGAGATGGACAGCGTTATTCATGCTAAAAAATACAAAGCTAATACAGTATGTAAATGAGGCTGGTGTGATTGTGATGTCTCTTGGAGCTGGTTACATTACTATTCAGGTAGCTTAGATCAAAGCTCTACATGACCAAAAAGCTTCCACTAGCAGGTGTGTGGATTTTCCTGACCACGACCAGGCTACATTTTATAATGTACTGGATGCAGTGGAAAAGTAATCTGTCAGATGAAATATAGGCCTACAGCACATTGCCTATAGACAACAATACAAACGCTACTCTTTGTGAAATAAGCAATTAATCTGGTGTTAGAGGCCGTTCGTGCACAAGCCTTACAAGCTTTAATTGATTCATGTAGGAACAGAAGGATGCTTATCCTCCCTGGAGGCTAGACTTATGCAAGTGCTACTACAATGGGCAGGGCACCAGAGCAGAGTCACTGATAGGCAGTGGGTGAGCTGAAGGCACTTTAAATTACCCACAAACAAAAAGGCCACTATATTTCCAGCTATATGGCACTTCCTTGTGATTGAATTAGACTACATTTCAATGGGAGATGCACTTTAAGGAAACTATGTGACTGTGCAACTGGTAGACATGTCACTGATGTAGTTTTGCTGCTATTGAAATATGCCTTTACTGGACTTGCTTCTTTCCAACACCAGCATCAGAAGAGTTGGGGCTGCACTCAAATTCCACCCCATCATTAATGCATATTAGTTAACATTGTGCATGGGTGGTTCCTTTCTAATAATGACTACCCTACCGTTAATCACATGCCAGAAGACAGGCAACTAGTTTCATGAGATACTACAGTATAGGATACTATTTAAAAGTAATTCAAATCTATGTAGTCACTGTTGTGTGTTTATTCTTTACAGTGGTCTTACCTTCTGCTGTCGTCTGGCCATGTCGGTGGGTTGCTTGGCATTAAAAGGGTAGGCAATGCAGCGCATTACAAAGACATAGAGCTGGAGCCTCTTCTTTCGCTCTTCCTCCTCCCTCTGCATCTTTTCCAGATCATCTTTCTCCTTATCGCTGGCCACCGAGGGGCTGGGGCTGGGGCTGGACGGGCGAGCGCTGCTTCCCCTGCTCGAGGGCTGGAGCCCACCAGAACTCTCGGTGGTCCGGCTGGGTGACACCCGTGCGCCCCCGGTCTTTGGTGCCATCACCTCTTTGCGTTCTTCTTCCACCATTTCATCCGCTTCCTCCTCACTGGAAGATGGGTCCAACATGTTGGTGGTCTTGGATGGAGATTATCTAGACAGAGTGAGAAAGCGGAGACTAATGACTCTCAGTGCCACAGGAGGTTTTTCAAGAATATTCAGAGACAGCTGCTATTTGTGTTGCGTTGGCAACGCCGGGGGTAGAAAAAATACTGATAAACTCGATGTATATCAAACTCTGCACAAAAAGCTATTGAATTCGAACGAAAGAAAAATGTAGTTGCTTAGCCTACGAGTTTTCAGCTTTAACTCTCCACTCACCGCCGGGGATTTGCTACTATGCTATGAGAAGGGGTGGGGTCAGTTGAAAGATTATAAAGAACGCTTTTCAGTCGCCTGCTAAGCAACGCGCGGATGGGGAAGGTACCGGGAACTGACCATGATTCTGAATAGAAAGGCAAATTATAGCTGGGAGTGGGAGCGCAGTTGATGCGGTTGTCGCGACAACCGATTTACTCAATCCACCTGATGATCTGAGACTCGGAGGCATCTCCATTGTAGATTCTCACCAATTAAGCCTTTCCCCACATCATTATTTATTTATTCCCCATATTCACTTTTATTTCCGCCAAGATCCACTTGTTGCCCTATTCTAAATTTGATGCGTGGAATAGTCAATAGTCAGGCTTGAAGTGCATGATTTAATCGACTATTAATTCCTATATTTTTGTTTATTATAGTGCCTTTGTTGGATTTTAGCCTAGTAAGCCTAATATTGCCTATAGGGCCTATATCCTATGCATCAGAATTGAGCTGCAAAATTAAATCAGTATACTGATGACATATGTGCGTTATAGAAAACACATTTAGCCTACACATCTCCATGGTTGTCATCAATCTTCAATGCTGACAGCATGATACCTTGCCCTGGAGCACCCTTGCCATGCAGGATTGGTCCTCACATAATTCCAATCGAACACAGGATACCCACTGGGCACAAACTGCTTGAATCAACGATGTTTCAACGTAATTGTCAAAACATTGTGAAAAATACATTGGATTTGAAAAAAATAAATCAACATAAACTGTGGTTTTAAGGGTGAAATTTCAACCACAGGATTTTGTCATCATGGTAACCAATTTTCAACATAGAAGAACCTTGTATAAAATATGTTGAATTTGTACCTTTGAAACAACATCAGATCTTCAACATTATATCCACTATCAGAAATAAAACAGTCTGGACAGACAGCACCTCTTACTGGAGGGTTGATCTATCTACAGCTATCCTTCTGGTCTCCCAGCCAGGGTTTTAACAAAGCCCAGCCCTGCTTAGCTTTGATATTTGTCACTGACTACTACCAATGTGCTATTACATGAATTGATAAGATCTCCTAATAACGAAATAGATTCACTGTTGCTATCAAAGTCATTCCAAAGGGTAGGTAAGTCATATATCATCAATGATACTATTTAGTCCTATATAGCATTTGCGAAGTCATCAACAGCTATTGTTTCAATTCAACCCAGGGTTCAACTAAAAATAGACAATACATATAGGCCTAGGGTTTCAAGCTTTGGTTAATTTCAAATGTAATCTTCAAGTTAATCATTAATGTGTTGGTTTCATATCTCCATCTCAACCAAAAAGCAATGTTAAAGAATAGCACTAAATCAAATCAAACTTGATTTAAAGTGCATCTAAAGTTTGATTTTATTTAGTCATATTCTTTAACTTTGGTTGAGATGAAGATGTGAATCCAACATATCAATTATTAATTTGTAGACAAACTGGAATTAAAGCCAGACTAAGTCAGAGGCACAAAATATACATCTCCTTTAAATGTTGGTATTTGGTTGCATTGACAACCAAACATAATTCAATATCACTTTTGCAATACAGTAAATAGCCTATTAACTTGTGGGCAAGTTAACAAATGATATGTTGGATTCACGTCTCCAAGGAAACCAAAAATACAAGTTAAAGAATAGGATTAAGCCAGTGGCTCAGATGAAACTATCCAAGCATTAGCATCACCTTTAAATGTTGATAGTTGGTTGCACTGTCAACACACGAAGTCCCCGCCACATACACGGAGCAAGACACGGTAATTAACTTGTCCAACAGGTCTATATCTGACACATGTTCATCTGCCCAAGATAAGGGACTATCATTTGACCCTACATCACAGGCCAATGACTTTGATACCGTTATAGACTTTCAAAAGTATTTCCGCAGTTTGAGGTTGACTGAGTTTTTTGGTAATGGGGTTGCTCCCTATGCACCTGCCAATGTTAATCTATTGAACAATATTAGTAACCAGACAGGTAATGGTGCTAATGTTTTCCCCATTGATAACCTGAATGACAATGAACCTGACTTTCGCCCTGAGGACATGACAAGGGAAAATACATATTTTAAGAGGAAAAGCACGTTTTTACCACCTAAAATAAATCCCTCTCTTGAAACATATTGCCGCCTAGTTGAGAAAGATGTACATAATCTCCTGGCTAAGAAAAAAGAATACAAGGTATTCCACAATATGTCCAAAGCAGAGAAAGAATCTCTTATGGAACTCAAAAATGACTCCAGTATCATTATAAAAACCTGCCGACAAAGGAGGTGCAATAGTGATACAAAATGCAGCAGACTATGAAAAGGAAATTCTGAGACAACTTAGTGATGATGAATTTTACAAAAGACACCGTAAGGACCCTACTAATCAATTCAAGTCTCTGATCCATGATAAATTGTCAACATTTTTGAATGAAGGGGAAATTACAAAGACAGAATATGAGTATATGAAAGTTGACTGCCCAACCACACCTGTCACATGCGCTCTCCCCAAAATTCACAAGAGCATGACACCACCCATATCAGGCAGGCCCATTGTGAGTAGTAACGGATCTCTGACAGAATATCTCTACCTTTGTAGACTATTTTGTGAAACCCTGGGCGATCTCCCTCCCCACGTATACCAGAGACTCTATTGATTTAATTATTATTTTTTAAATCTGTGGACCATATACCTGAGAATTATATTCTGTGTACTTTTAATAATAAATAATAATAATAATAATAATAATTACTTTTGATGTTACCAGTCTATAAACTAACATCCCCCATCAGGGCGGCCTAGAGGCCCTCAAGTTCTACCTCAATGAACGTCCCCCTAATGCTCTTCCCAGCACCAATTGTATTGTGGACCTGGCTGAACTGGTATTAACCGCCAACAATTTTCTCTTCAGAGGAGGCTTTTTCCTCCAGACCAAAGGGACAGTGATGGGGAGCACTATGGCTCCTAATTATGCTAACCTATATCTAGGAATGTTAGAAAAACAGGTGGTGCTGAATCCAGACCTTAACCCTTCTCTCTCCAATATTCTCCTAATTCTGAGATATTTGGATGACATTTTCGTGATCTATACAGGGACCCAGGGGGAACTTTTGGAATTCCATGCTTATCTAAACTCTATGAATGAACACCTTCATTTCACCATTAACTATGACCTATCACCAATCCGTTTTCTTGATGTGATGGTTATTAAGGACAAAACATCCCTCTCTACAGATCTCTATAGGAAACCTACGGACAGGAATACCCTCCTTAGAGGTGACAGCTTTCATCCAAGTCCACTTATTAAAAGTCTCCCTATAAGTCAATTCAGTCGCATCAGAAGAATATGCAGCTCTGATGCTTCTTATCAGAAACAGACCACGGACCTCACACAGAGGTTTAAGGAAAGGGTGTACAAAGACAATTGGATAAAACATGCCAATGATCGTTTTGAAGGACTAACACAGCTGGAAAGCCTTCAACCAAAAGTTAAAGAAAAAGCAGAACATGTCCCCTCATGCTTTACCCAATACTCACCATTGGGGAAGGCATTTAAGGACATTATCAGGAAGCACTAGTACATTATTGATACTGACCCACAATTGAAACCCATTTTTAAATATCCCCCACGTATGATCTTTAAAAGACCCCCAAACCTGAGAGACATTGTGGTTAAATCTGATTAACCACCAGAGAAAAGGGAAACTTTCTTGGACAAGGTTCCGGAGGGTAATTACAAATGTGGCCAATGTGCTCAATGCAGCTTCACGTACAAATGCAACTAATTTACCCACCTCCGCACAGGACAAATATTTAAGATCAAAGGCCTGATTACTTGCATGTCCACCAATGTTGTTTACATGTTGAAATGTCCTTGTGGTCTGTTTTACATAGGGAAAACCCGCAGAAGCCTTAAGACACGGATTCGTGAGCACCACAGCAATATACGGACAGGTGAGACAAAAAATCTGGTTGCTGTTCATTTTGTAAAAGCTGGACATCCTATTAGTTCTCTGAGATACATTGGAATAGAAATGGTCTAGATGTCACGCAGTGGAGGGGACATTGAGAGGAAACTTCTTCAAAGGGAATATTTTTGGATCCAGATGCTCAACACACTGTCTCCTCTTGGCCTTAATGAGGAGTTTAACTTGAAACCGTTTTTATAATTTCATTATTGTCCAAATTGTGTGGTAAAAAAATGTATCTAATTGAACATTGAATGAATATTGTATGTATATTACTGTAAATATTGATTGCATTCCTTGTACAGTGAAGGAAAAAAGTATTTGATCCCCTGCTGATTTTGTACGTTTGCCCACTGACAAGGAAATGATCAGTCTATAATTTTAATGGTAGGTTTATTTGAACAGTGAGAGACAGAATAACAACAAAAAAATCCAGAAAATGTTATAAATTGAATTGCATTTTAATGTGTGAAATAAGTATTTGACCCCTCTGCAAAACATGACTTAGTACTTGGTGGCAAAACCCTTGTTGGCAATCACAGAGGTCAGACGTTTCTTGAAGTTGGCCACCAGGTTTGCACTAATCTCAGGAGGGATTTTGTCCCACTCCTCTTTGCAGATCTTCTCCAAGTCATTAAGGTTTCGAGGCTGACGTTTGGCTACTCGAACCTTCAGCTCGCTCCACAGATTTTCTATGGGATTAAGGTCTGGAGACTGGCTAGGCCACTCCAGGACCTTAATGTGCTTCTTCTTGAGCCACTCCTTTGTTGCCTTGGCCGTGTGTTTTGGGTCATTGTCATGCTGGAATATCCATCCACAACCCATTTTCAATGCCCTGGCTGAGGGAAGGAGGTTCTCACCCAAGATTTGACGGTACATGGCCCGTCCATCGTCCCTTTGATGCAGTGAAGTTGTCCTGTCCCCTTAGCAGAAAAACACCCCCAAAGCATAATGTTTCCACCTCCATGTTTGACGGTGGGGATGGTTTTCTTGGGGTCATAGGCAGCATTCCTCCTCCTCCAAACACGGCGAGTTGAGTTGATGCCAAAGAGCTCCATTTTGATCACTTTCACCCAGTTCTCCTCTGAATCATTCAGATGTTCATTGGCAAACTTCAGACGGGCATGTATATGTGCTTTCTTGAGCAGGGGGACCTTGCGGGCGCTGCAGGATTTCAGTCCTTCACGGCGTAGTGTGTTACCAATTGTTTTCTTGGTGACTATGGTCCCAGTTGCCTTGAGATCATTGACAAGATCTTCCCGTGTAGTTCTGGGCTGATTCCTCACCGTTCTCATGATCATTGCAACTCCACGAGGTGAGATCTTGCATGGAGCCACAGGCCGAGGGAGATTGACAGTTCTTTTGTGTTTCTTCCATTTGTGAATAATCGCACCAACTGTTGTCACCTTCTCACCAAGCTGCTTGGCGATGGTCTTGTAGCCCATTCCAGCCTTGTGTAGGTCTACAATCTTGTCCCTGACATCCTTGGAGAGTTCTTTGGTCTTGGCCATGGTGGAGAGTTTGGAATCTGATTGATTGATTGCTTCTGTGGACAGGTGTCTTTTATACAGGTAACAAACTGAGATTAGGAGCACTCCCTTTCAGAGTGTGATCCTACTTTCAGCTTGTTACCTATATAAAAGACACATGGGAGCCAGAAATCTTTCTGATTGAGAGGGGGTCAAATACTTATTTCCCTCATTAAAATGCAAATCAATTTATAACATTTTTGACATGCGTTTTTCTGGATTTTTTTGTTGTTATTCTGTCTCTCACTGTTCAAATAAACCTACCATTAAAATTATAGACTGATAATTTCTTTGTCAGTGGGCAAACGTACAAAATCAGCAGGGGATCAAATACTTTTTTCCCTCACTGTATATTATGATATATTTTGATACATTGAATGTTAATATTGTGAACCTATGTTATACATTTTTTACCTCCTGTTTCAGGAAGTGATGTCACTGAGTACTGCCCCTATATATAGGACCTTCCACCCCCACCAGGGATATGGATGCCTGATGAAAACCTAAGGGTCGAAACGTTGTTATAAATAAATATCACCTGGGAGCATGAGCAGCAGTGTGCAGCAGATTTCCTTTCTGTTTTTCATGCATTATCAACCAAACACAATTCAATATGACTTTTGTAATACGTTAAATAGCCTAAAGTTAATGTAACAGTATTTATTGAAACTTAAAAAGAGTAACACATCCATGGCCACATTGAGGTTACTGTAACTAAAATTTGGATGAAAATGTGGATAGAAATACACTAAATTGACAAAAAATATTTTCATATTATCTTTTAGGCATGTCATATTGACCAAAAACGGAGTAGCCCAAATTGATATGATACTTTTAGCATTCAAATGTATTAATTATTTTTTTCAGTATCAAATAAAAATGTATTGGTTGCGTACACAGTTTTGCAGATGTTATCGCAGGTGCAGCAAAATGCTTAAGTTTTTAGCTCCAACATACTACACCGGGTCTGACGCTCGTCGGATGTGGCAGGGTTTGCAGACTATTACGGATTACAAAGGGAAACCCAGCCGTGAGTTTCCCAGTGACACAAACCTCCCAGATAAGCTAAATGCCTTCAATGCTCGCAAACAACACTGAGCCAGGCATGAGAGCCCCTACTGTCCCGGACGACTGTGTGAACTCGCTCTCCGTGGCTCATGTAAGAATTTTAAACAGGTTAACCTCTACGGGATCAGTGTCCCGTATACGGGACGGTTGAGCTAACGTGCGCTAATGTGATTAGCATGACTGTTGTAAGTAACAGCAAACTTTCCAGGACATAGACATGTCTTATATGGGCAGAAAGCTTCAATTCTTGTTAATCTAACTGCACTGTCCAATTTACAGTAGCTATTACAGTGAAAAAAGATCAGGCTATTGTTTGAGGAGAGTGCACAACAACAAAAAACGTATCACAGCAACTGGTTTGATACATTCACCTCTGAAGGTAATGTACTTACATTCAATAATCTTGCTCTGATTTGTCATCCTAAGGGTCCCAGAGATAGAATGTAGCATAGTTTTGTTTGATAAAATCCCTTTTTATATTCAAATGTAGGAACTGGGTTCTACAGTTTGAACCCCTGCTGTCTCTGGCTCCACACCCACCCCGCCCAGCCATCTAGATGTGTGAAAGCTAGTGTATAACCTAACGATCCATCATGTATGACATTCCTGGGAGTGTGTAAACTTACATTTTGTATTACCATATCATTTTTCTATATTCTCTATAGTTATGTACTTGAAAATGTATCAATTGACAAATTAGGCACATTTGCGCACACTTTATACAAAATAGTCCAGTATTGCAATGCTTCACTGGATCAATCTGAAACTTTTCACACACACTGCTCCCATCTATTGGCAAAAATCTAAATTGCGCCTAAACTGCAATATTATATTGTGGCCTTTATCTTGCATTTCAAAGATGATGGAACAAAACTAAAAATAGAAATATCATGGTACAGCTATATGGACACTCAATCATTACAGGTTTTTTTAATGGTAAATTTACAAACATATATAATGATAAATAGACTTGAAACTTGTATCTCATTATGGTGTATGGTGAAATAAGTATAGCCAGTTATAATTGTAATGGCTTAGCTGATAATAACAAAAGAAGAACAATATTTACATGGCTCAAAGAGAAGGAATATAATATATATTGTTTACAGGAAACTCATTCAACAATTCTAGATGAAGTTGCGTGGAAAATACTTCTCCCATGGGCAAAGAAATTCAAAAGGGGTGATGATATTAATTAATAGTAATTCCGATACGAATGTGCAAATTGTCCAAAAAGATATGCAAGGTAGATGGATTATTTTAAATATGTTATTGGACAATAAACAGATATGGCTCATTAACATTTACGGACCAAATAATGATGATCCACACTTCTTTGACAATATATATAATAAATGATCAACCCTGCAAGCAATTCAAGACAATATTATTATGGTGGGGGATTATAATACTGTTTTAAATAGCTCAATGGACCGTAAAGGAAATCACACCACAAACAATCACCCACATGATCTTAAGGAAATCGTGAATGTCATGGATACATTAGAACTAGTAGATATATGGAGGCTTAAATATCCTGATCTAGTGAGATATACATGGCGGAGACTCAATCAAGATAGTCGTCTTGACTTCTTTCTTATCTCATTCTCGTTGGCACCAAAAGTTTAAAAAGTGTTGATAGGGGACAGAATGCGGTCGGACCATCATATAATTGGCATATACATTACTCTTACTGAATTTCCACGTGGGCGAGGATATTGGAAATTTAATCAAAGCCTATTGGATGATCATTTATTTTTTAACTAGAACAATGGAATTTATAACTGACTTTTACCGACATAACATAGGTACAGCAAATCCCCTTATTGTATGGGACACCTTTAAATGTGCCTTTAGAGGCCATGCAATTCAGTACTCATCTCGAAAACAAAAGCAATTTAGGTCAAAAGAGTTTATACTAACAAAGGAAATAGAAAGTCTAACAGAACAGATGGATGGCAATAAAAACAGAAAAATGACAGAGGATAAACTTCTGGATGTAATTAAAGACTTTAAGTCTGGGAAAACTCCAGGGTTGGATGGCATACCAGTCGAAGTATACCAAACCTTTTTTGATATACTAAGAGGACCGCTATTAGCATGTTTTAACCACTCCTATGTAAATGGTAGATTATCTGACACTCAATAAGAAGGTCTGATCTCATTATTACTGAAACAGGATACAAGTGGAAAATATAAAGATCCAGTCTATTAAAAAAATTGGAGGCCCCTTACACTTCAGTGTTGTGATGCAAAAATTCTAGCAAAATGAATAGCGCATAGAATTAAAAAGGTATTGTCGGATATTATTCATTCTAATCAGACAGGTTTTTTACATGGAAGATACATTGGAGATAATATAAGGCAAGTATTGGAAACAATAGAACATTATGGAAAATCAGAGAAACCAGGCCTGCTATTCATAGCAGACTTCGAAAAGGCATTTTAAGTCTGCTGGGGTTTATATATAAGTATGACTGGGGTTTATATATAAATGCCTGGAGCATTTCAATTTTGGTGAATCTCTTATAAAATGGGACAAAATCATGTATAGTAACCCTAGGTGTAAAATAGTAAATAATGGCTATTTCTCAGAAAGTTTTAAACTGTCAAGAGGAGTGAAACAAGGTTGTCCACTATCGGCATATCTATTTATTGTGGCCATCGAAATGTTAGCTATTAAAATCAGATCCAACAATAATATCAGGGGATTAGAAATCCAGGGCTTAAAAACAAAGGTGTCATTGTACGCTGATGATTCATGTTTTCTTTTAAAACAACTAGAATCACTCCACAGCCTCATAGAGGATCTAGATACATTTTCTAACCTCTCTGGATTACAACCAAATTATGACAAATGTACTATATTACGTATTGGATCAATAAAAAATACAATTTTTACATTGCCATGTAGTTTACCAATAAAATGGTCTGATGGTGGTGTGGATATACTCGGAATACATATCCCAAAGGAAATAAATGATCTCACTTCAATAAATTATAATAGAAAGTTAGCAAAAATAGATAAGATCTTGCTACCATGGAAAGGTGGGTGCCTGTCAATTTGTGGAAAAATCACCCTTTAGTATTATCCCAGTTTACCTATTTGCTTATGGTCTTGCCTACGCCTAGCGAACAGTTTTTTTAATTATATGAGAAAAAAAAATATTCAATTTTATTTGGAACGGCAAGCCAGACAAAATTAAACGGGCCTATTTATATAATGAATATGAATTCTGAGGACAGAAATTATTAAATATTAAAGCATTAGACCTATCACTAAAAGCTTCAGTCATACAAAAGTTATACTTAAATCCGAACTGGTTCTCTAGTAAATTAGTAAGATTGTCTCACCCAATGTTCAAGAATGGCCTTTTTCCCTTTATTCAGATTGCAACCACTCACTTTAAGTTATTTGAAAAGGAAATCATCTCCCAGATATCACTATTTCTAAAACAAGCCATAGAAAGTTGGTTGCAATTTCAATTTAATCCTCCAGAAACTACAGAACAAATAATGCAACAAATATTGTGGTTAAACTAAAATATACTAATTGACAAAAAACCTTTCTTTTTGACAAAATGTTTAAAAAATGTATAATCTTTGTAAATGATATCATCGGTAGGACTGGTGGAGTTATGTCGCACATGCAGCTAACAAAAACATATGGAAATGTCTGCTCTACCCAAAATTACAACCAAATAATTGCAGCTTTACCGCAAAAATGGAAGAGGAAAGTGGAAGGAGGAGAAAGTAAGGAACTTGTCTGTCGGCCTTGCATTAAAGAACATAATTGGTTAAGGAAAACTGTGATAAATAAAAAAGTATATCAGTTTCATTTAAGGACCAAGGGATTGACAGCCATCCCATGTAGATTGCAAAATAGTTGGGAAGAGATTTTTGACGTACCGATCCCATGGCATAGTGTTTATGAACTGATACGCAAAACGACACCGGATTCAAAACATAGAATCTTTCAATTTAAATTATTATATATAATTCTTGCTACCAATAGACTGTTATTTATATGGGGGATACAATCTTCCCAGCTCTGCAGATTTTGCTGCGAAGAGACAGAATCATTAGATCATTTGTTTTGGTACTGTCCATTTGTAGCTTGTTTTTGGACACAGGTCCAGGAATGGCTAAAGGATTGCAATATTTACCTGGAGCTAACCCTGCAGATAGCACTACTGGGTGATCTGAAAAGTCATAGTCAATCGATCAATAACATAATAATAAACATGTTTATTTTCAATTCACAATCTGTAGAAACAATGAGAATAGAAAGGTTCAGAACTTTTGTAAGACATCACAGTACAGTTGAAATATATATGGCAAATAGAAATCCTATATGGATGGTGTTAAAAGATAGATGGGAGATGTTGAATGGAATTGAAGGATGGGACTAATAACACCTAACAAATAACAACTAACAACAAATAACAACTAACAACAAACAATAACAAGATAACTAATAATGTAGGCACGCTGTGTCCATAATAAGTGTATGGGTTGTAGGTTGGGAGCTTTTGTGAAGGAGCACAGTTAGAAAGATTTGGCATATAGAAGCAAACCGGATGGACATCATGAAAATTATCGGAGAGGTTGAGAGTAGAAGAAGTTCAGGAGAAAGAACAAACAAAATATAATTACTGTAAAATTGACTGTGTCCATAAAATGTAGATAGTGGGTATGGGCTGGAAGTAGAGGCCTAGGCGTTGTTGTTCACTAGTTTACTCCAAGTGGGGAAAGGGTGGCGGGGTTGGAAAGTAATAAAGGGGAATATATATATATTTTTAAAGGATATGTATGTGTATGTATGTATGTATGTATGTATGTATGTATGTGTGTGTGTATGTGTGTGTATATGTATGTATATATATATATATATATATATATATATATATATATATATATATATATATATACACACATACAGTGGGGGAAAAATGTTTTTAGTCAGCCACCAATTGTGCAAGTTCTCCCACTTAAAAAGATGAGAGAGGCCTGTAATTTCATCATAGGTACATGTCAACTATGACAGACAAATTGAGAATAAAAAAATCCAGAAAATCACATTGTAGGATTTTTAATGAATTTATTTGCAAATGATGGTGGAAAATAAGTATTTGGTCAATAACACAAGTTTCTCAATACTTTGTTATATACCCTTTGTTGGCAATGACACAGGTCAAACGTTTTCTGTAAGTCTTCACAAGGTTTTCACACACTGTTGCTGGTATTTTGGCCCATTCCTCCATGCAGATCTCCTCTAGAGCAGTGATGTTTTGGGGCTGTCGCTGGGCAACACGGACTTTCAACTCCCTCCAAAGATTTTCTATGGGGTTGAGATCTGGAGACTGGCTAGGCCACTCCAGGACCTTGAAATGCTTCTTACGAAGCCACTCCTTCGTTGCCCGGGCGGTGTGTTTGGGATCATTGTCATGCTGAAAGACGCTGCCACGTTTCATCTTCAATGCCCTTGCTGATGGAAGGAGTTTTTCACTCAAAATCTCACGATACATGGCCCCATTCATTCTTTCCTTTACACGGATCAGTCGTCCTGGTCCTTTGCAGAAAAAACAGCCCCAAAGCATGATGTTTCCACCCCCATGCTTCACAGTAGGTATGGTGTTCTTTTGATGCAACTCAGCATTCTTTGTCCTCCAAACACGACGAGTTGAGTTTTTACCAAAAAAGTTATATTTTGGTTTCATCTGACCATATGACATTCTCCCAATCCTCTTCTGGATCATCCAAATGCACTCTAGCAAACTTCAGACGGGCCTGGACATGTACTGGCTTAAGCGAGGGGACACGTCTGGCACTGCAGGATTTGAGTCCCTGGCGGCGTAGTGTGTTACTGATGGTAGGCTTTGTTACTTTGGTCCCAGCTCTCTGCAGGTCATTCACTAGGTCCCCCCTGTGGTTCTGGGATTTTGCTCACCGTTCTTGTGATCATTTTGACCCCACGGGGTGAGATCTTGCGTGGAGCCCCAGATCGAGGGAGATTATCAGTGGTCTTGTATGTCTTCCATTTCCTAATAATTGCTCCCACAGTTGATTTCTTCAAACCAAGCTGCTTACCTATTGCAGATGCAGTCTTCCCAGCCTGGTGCAGGTCTACAATTTATTTTTCTGGTGTCCTTTGACAGCTCTTTGGTCTTGGCCATAGTGGAGTTTGGAGTGTGACTGTTTGAGGTTGTGGGCAGGTGTCTTTTATACTGATAAAAAGTTCAAACAGGTGCCATTAATACAAGTAACGAGTGGAGGACAGAGGAGCCTCTTAAAGAAGAAGTTAGAGGTCTGTGAGAGCCAGAAATCTTGCTTGTTTGTAGATGACCAAATACTTATTTTCCACCATAATTTGCAAATAAATTCATTAAAAATCCTACAATGTGATTTTCAGAATTTTTTTCCTCAATTTGTCTGTCATAGTTGACGTGTACCTATGATGAAAATTACAGGCCTCTCTCATCTTTTTAAGTGGGAGAACTTGCACAATTGGTGGCTGACTAAATACTTTTTTTCCCCACTGTATGTGTGTATGTATGTATGTATGTATGTATGTATGTATGTATGTATGTATGTATGTATGTATGTATGTACAGTGGGGGAAAAAAAGTATTTATTCAGCCACCAATTGTGCATGTTCTCCCACTTAAAAAGATGAGAGAGGCCTTTAATTTTCATCATAGGTACACGTCAACTATGACAGACAAATTGAGAAAGAAAATTCCAGAAAATCACATTGTAGGATTTTTAATGAATTTATTTGCAAATTATGGTGGAAAATAAGTATTTGGTCACCTACAAACAAGCAAGATTTCTGTCTGTAACTTCTTCTTTAAGAGGCTCCTCTGTCCTCCACTCGTTACTTGTATTAATGGCACCTGTTTGAACTTGTTATCAGTATAAAATACACCTGTCCACAACCTCAAACAGTCACACTCCAAACTCCACTATGGCCAAGACCAAAGAGCTGTCAAAGGACACCAGAAACAAAATTGTAGACCTGCACCAGGCTGGGAAGACTGCATCTGCAATAGGTAAGCAGCTTGGTTTGAAGAAATCAACTGTGGGAGCAATTATTAGGAAATGGAAGACATACAAGACCACTGATAATCTCCCTCGATCTGGGGCTCCACGCAAGATCTCACCCCGTGGGGTCAAAATGATCACAAGAACGGTGAGCAAAAATCCCAGAACCACACGGGGGGACCTAGTGAATGACCTGCAGAGAGCTGGGACCAAAGTAACAAAGCCTACCATCAGTAACACACTACGCCGCCAGGGACTCAAATCCTGCAGTGCAAGATGTGTCCCCTGCTTAAGCCAGTACATGTCCAGGCCCGTCTGAAGTTTGCTAGAGTGCATTTGGATGATCCAGAAGAGGATTGGGAGAATGTCATATTGTCAGATTAAACCAAAATATAACTTTTTGGTAAAAACTCAACTCGTCGTGTTTGGAGGACAAAGAATGCTGAGTTGCATCCAAAGAACACCATACCTACTGTGAAGCATGGGGGTGGAAACATCATGCTTTGGGGCTGTGTTTCTGCAAAGGGACCAGGACGACTGTTCCGTGTAAAGGAAAGAATGAATGGGGCCATGTATCGTGAGATTTTGAGTGAAAACCTCCTTCCATCAGCAAGGGCATTGAAGATGAAACGTGGCTTGGTCTTTCAGCATGACAATGATCCCAAACACACCGCCCGGGCAACGAAGGAGTGGCTTCGTAAGAAGCATTTCAAGGTCCTGGAGTGGCCTAGCCAGTCTCCAGATCTCAACCACATAAAAAATATTTGGAGGGAGTTGAAAGTCCGTGTTGCCCAGCTACAGCCCCAAAACATGGATGCATAGAGGAATGGGCCAAAATACCAGCAACAGTGTGTGAAAACCTTGTGAAGACTTACAGAAAATGTTTGACCTGTGTCATTGCCAACAAAGGGTATATAACAAAGTATTGAGAAACTTTTGGTATTGACCAAATACTTATTTTCCACCATAATTTGCAAATAAATTCATTAAAAATCCTACAATGTGATTTTCTGGATTTTTTTATTCTCAATTTGTCTGTCATAGTTGACGTGTACCTATGATGAAAATTACAGGCCTCTCTCATCTTTTTAAGTGGGAGAACTTGCACAATTGGTGGCTGACTAAATACTTTTTTTCCCCACTGTATGTATGTATGTATGTATGTATGTATGTATGTATGTATGTATGTATGTATGTATGTATGTATGTATGTATGTATGTATGTATGTATGTATGTATGTATGTATGTATGTATGTATGTATGTATGTATGTATGTATGTATGTATATATATATATATATATATATATATGTATGTATATATGTGTATATATATGTGTGTGTATATATATATATAAAACATGGGGGATTGGAAGTGATGCAGACAATTACATTGATGGAAATTACAATCTATCTGCAATATTAATCTGATCTACCCCCCCTCCCCCAAAAAAAAAAAAAAATAATAATATAGAAAGGCATGTTTTTTGGTTTGTACTATCTTTTACCAGATCTAACGTGTTATATTCTCCTACATTAATTTCACATTTCCACAAACTTCAAAGTGTTTCCTTTCAAATAGTATCAAGAATACAGGCAGTTAGATTTGGGTATGTCATTTTAGGCTAAAATTGAAAAAAAGGGTCCGATCCTTAAGAGGTTAAGACTCACAAGGCCGCTGGGCCAGACGGAATACCAGGGCGTGTTCTCAGAGCATGCGCAGACCAGCTGGCAAGTGTCTTCATGGACATTTTCAACATCTCCTTGTCCCAGTCTGTAATCCTAACATGTTTCAAGCAGACCACCATTGTTCCTGTTCCTAAGAACCAGTGGTGGAAAAAGTATTCAATTGTCATACTTGAGTAAAAATAAAGATACCTTAATAGAAAATGACTCAAGTAAAAGTGAAAGTCATCCAGTAAAATACTACTTGAGTAAAAGTCTAAAAATATTTGTTTTTCAATATACTTAAGTATCAAAAGTAAATGTAATTGCTAAAATATATTAAAATATAGTATCAAAAGTAAAAGTATAAATCATTTCAAATTCCTTATATTAAGCAAACCAGACGGCATATGATTTTCAGTTTTTTATTTATTTACGGATAGCCAGGGGCACACTCCAACACTCAGACATAATTTACAAACAAAGCATTTGTGTTTATTGAGTCTGCCAGATCAGAGGCAGTAGGGATGACCAGGGATGTTCTCTTGATAAGTGCGTAAATTGGACCATTTTCCTGTCCTGCTAAGCATTCAAAATATAACGAGTACTTTTGGGTGTCAGGGAAAATGTATAGAGTGTCGTAGTAAATATATAATGTTATAGCTTGGTCTGACTAAAATCTTGTGCATGACCCATCTTGTGTTGGGCCTTTGTATTTAATACAATGCACAAAAAACTTCTATCTTGTCAGCCTTATCAGCAGGTGGCTATGGACAACACCCACGCCATAGGTCTCTCAGTTCTTCCAACTCACGAGTTCTTGCTCTGAGGACACACACACACACACACCCACACACACACACACACACACACATCATCACTGATAAACACACACACACACACACACACACACACACACACACACACACACCACTGATAAACACACACACACACACCACTGTTAAACACACACAAACACACACACACACAAAAAAACCCTTCTCTTAGGCTGAACATCTGAAGACAGAGAACCCGAGTCAGAGCCAATGCAACAGTGACACTAGCCTGGAGGTGACCTCGCCCAACTCATCAGGACCAATCAGAAGATCAGAACTACTAGAATCAACCTACTTCATTTTATTGTATAAAATGTCAGCACACAATGTTTAGGGGCTCTCTCAGATATCTCCCTACGAGATTGACGAACGGGTCCGTGCACGCGATGCCAGATATCTTTACCTCTGAATAAACTGCCTTATATTATACAATTATCCACCTTGTCCAAAAGTCTCTACTTGGTCTCCGTTCTCCAGTAAACTTGTTTTATCAACAAAATTGGTAGCAGAGGATGGTTTTCTTCTCTGAATTCGGTCCATAGAAAGTTGATAGAGAAAGGAGGCAAGTAAGAGACGGATCAGAAAGGACGGGTGACCTGTTCGCAGGAGCAGCCGGGAATCCAGCTCGCCTCAGGAAACTGATCTAGACGGCCGTCAATACAAAGGTAAGCAGAACCTGTTAAAACAAAATCTGCATATTGTATTATAGGATAAACCAAAATTAAGATCAGTAGTACTGAGCGTGAGTATGGATTACTGTTAAATTTATAACATATCTATTATGACTCAAAAGGCACATGTGTAAAGATATCTGAATTCTTTAGGTTTTTACTGTTGAAATGTGACTCTCTAGGTGAGGAGTCTAGTTACAGTGGTTCACAAGAGAAGGACCCTTTTATTTTTACTGTTGAAATGTGACTCTCTAGGTGAGGAGTCTAGTTACAGAGGTGTTGGTTCACAAGAGAAGGACCCTTTTATTTTTACTGTTGATATCTGAAATCTTAGGTTTTTACTGTTGAAATGTGACTCTAAGAGAAGAAGTCTAGTTACAGTGGTTCACAAGAGAAGGACCGACTTTTATTTTCTGTTGAAGTGTGGCTCTCTAGTGAGGAGCCTATTACAGAGGTTTGGTTCACAAGAAATGGACCCTTTTATTTGATCCACAAGAGAAGGATCTGGTGGCTTGATAAAAAGATTCAGATAGTCGGGTTGAGTTAATTCCGTGAGAATCCAAGTCCAGAAAAGGTTCTCCCGACTAGACGCCAGTTGAATGGTTTAAACGACTGGGAGTCTCCTTGAGGAGAATCAATAAAATAAAATAAAAATACAAGTTCAGATGGTCGGGCAATGGTTGACTTGGCACTCAACTAGATGTACTGTGAGGAACTCAAACTGTATTAATGTGTTGATGCTGATATGTAATGCAAATGTAAATGTTGAAATGTTAACCTGAATGTTGTGTAAGATTGGCCGTTTCATGAGACTAACTAGTTGATAACTTTTAAGAGGACCACCGAGTCCTATTCGGCATGTTATGCAGCCGCTACGCTGAAAGCTGACTTGTACTTTTTCCCTCTTGTGGTGTTGGTATTTCCCTAAATTCTAAAATTAAATTGATAATTATTTTAGGAGCGCTCGAGTTTGTTAATATATTGTTCCAAAAGGGCGATTCTGATACCTTTTGGGAAAATATATAATAACTCGAATAACTGAAAAACAATAATAACTTTTGCAAAATAATTCCTAGGATAAAATTGATAATTATTTTAGAAGCGCTCGGGTTTGCTAATATATTGTTCCAAAAGGGCGATTCTGATACCTTTTGGGAAAATATATAATAACTCGAATACCTGAAAAACAATAATAACTTTTGCAAATAATTCCTAGAATTAGATTGATAATTATTTTAGGAGCGCTTGAGTTTGTTAATATATTCTTCCAAAAGGGCGATTCTGATACCTTTTGGGAAAATATATAATAGCTCGAGTACCTGAAAGACAATAATAACTTTTGCAAAATAATTCCTGGGATTAAATTGATGATTGTTTTGGGAGCGCTCGGGTTTGCTAATATATTGTTCCAAAAGGGCGATTCTGATACCTTTTGGGAAAATATATAATAACTCGAATAACTGAAAAACAATAATACCTTTTGCAAAATAATTCCTAATAATAAATTATTGAAAATTCTTTATGTACGAGGGTGGGGCACCTGAGATAAGTCGGTGTTGGCACCAAGAATACATTGCTGGCCTCGGCCAGTGACGGGCTAAGTACACCAAGATAGTCGGACCTTACCCGAAATTCTATATACATATATATATATATATATACTGAAATAGCCATGGCCGTCACTACTATCCCTGATAGGTTGTGAGTTTCCACAGTTAAAAGGTCCTATTAATAGATAGGTTGTGTGGTAGGTGTGTTTTGACGTATGAGTGGATAAGATTTTACCCACGGGGGGCCAGTATAAAAAAAATATATATGTATTCACTAACTGTAAGTCGCTCTGGATAAGAGCGTCTGCTAAATGACTAAAATGTAAATGTAAATTAGGTGGGGGAGAATCACCGAAATTGACCAGAGGTACTAAATTCTCGGAGATGCCAGCTATCTCTGTAATTTCACATTTAAAACATTCCATTTAAATGGTTGTGTGAAAGGTGCAGTTAACCTGAGAAAAAATCTCTAAGGGATCCAGTTGCTTCTGTGACTTCACATAATGAAGGTGCCTAAATAAGGCTGTGTGAAGGGTGGCAGTCGAACTGAGAATGTGTTCTAGGGACGCTTTGATAGCCTGAATACATTAAGCATTGTAATTCCAATTGGCTTTTTGGGTTGTGTGTTTTTATGTATTATAACGCGTTAATGGGTGATGGGAAGTTATAGTGAAACTTATGAAGCTGAATACCAATCTGTAAAATTGTGAGAAAACTGACGGAACTTTCTGCAGCTCTCTCCAAACAGATTCACAAGGTCCAAGAGGGGGAGCTGACAGGAGATCCGGCGCCACTGAAGGTAAAAGTGGGAGACTGGGTGAGGGTGAAAGTCCACAAAAGAAAGTGGCTGGAACCCAGGTGGACTGGACCGTCACGAAGTGAAGGAGGTTACTTCACACTCAGTCCAGGTCAGAGGTAAATCAGGCGCACCCTGGCACCATCTAACACACTGCACTCCAGCCCCCACTCCTTCCAGACCATTGTCTGAAGTAAGAGCTGATTTGAGCAGCGAGAACCAATCCTGACAACACAATGAAGAAACCCTTATGGGAACAACAATCTCACCCAGGGTGAAGAAGAACTTTTTCCCCCTGGGAGAGATTGGGAGTGTCTGAATGTTTGTATGTATGTTTTCTGATAGGAATTGGACTCCTGCTGGGCACTCCTTATGAGGGGTTGTTGTGTGAAGCTATTTTGAATTACTTTAAATGTACTTGTAATATAGAAGAGGTGGCTAAGGGATTTTTAACAGTACCAACCATGGGGGGGGGGCAAATCCTCACAAGAGGTCCCAGAATTTACTGGGGACGAGAAATGCTTGATGTAACTAAAATGGAATCCAGGGATAGAAGAAATCTCCATTATATAACCAGGTGGAGGGAGAGGTATGGTTTTGAGGGACGTCTGGACGCAGATAAACTCGAATCCATGCTTAAACAGATACATAAGGTGTGTAAAGGAGAAATAAGCAGTGAGAGAGAGAGAGAGAGAGTAAGAGGGGGCCAGTACCCACTGATAGCCTTACCTAATCTATTGGCGGGGAATGAAAGGGGCCCCAGCAACCTTAGATGTATACAGTAATAATAATAATATGCCATTTAGCAGACAGGCCATGAACACAGAGGACGTGGCCAGAGCGGTAGAAAGAATGACCCACCCCATGACAGGAATAGTAAGGTTTGGGCTGCCGTTAGAGGGCAGTGGGTTTCAGGGGATGCCCATAGGACACTTTTGCCATGGGCCGATTACGGAGAGTATGTTGGGAAAATAACTGAATTGTGTAATAGCCTCAGAGAGACATGCAATCCATCAGACAGGAGAGAAGAGAGAGAAGTCCATCCCCCAGCTTTGAGCGTGAGAAAGAGGAAGATAAGGCGTGACTAGTCCTTGAGGGAGAAATAGTAGATTCTAGTGGGGGGAAGACTAAGGAACCCTTTGATCCAAATTGTGAGGTGTTTGAATTGGCTACTATTGACTCAGCACTTCAACAGGAACAGAGAAACCTAATTTGGCATTGACAGTAATGGGTATGAAAATTAATTGGATGATGGGGTTTTGTGTTGAATTAGAGACAGTGAGACTATTAGTCAATACCTAGGAGAGAAGAGAGGTTACGGTAGCAAAGACAGACAAGAAGGAAATAGTAATAGTGGAGACAGGAGTGAGTGGAAGTGTTACAATTGTGACAAAACGGGACATTTTGCTAGAGAATGTGAGGAACCGTGTAGTTACTGTGCAAGGAAAGGGCACCAGTTAAGAAACTGTAGGCAGAAGGGGAAGAGAGAAATCAGGAGTCCTCATGACCTGGCTGTTTGGTTGTTGTTTTTTAATTGGGGTTTTCAAATAGAAAACAACACACCTAGTATGATGTTTATAAAGCCTTGTTGTTTCAATTTTGGAGGGTTTTCAGCAGGTCAAGGGTGATAGGTCTTAGAGAAGCACACAGTGAATTTTATGGAATTTTTTAGGTTTTGGCTGAGTTTGGGGTATATATGATTTCTTATGAGAATGAATGTCATGAGGACTTAATGAACACTTGGGATAACTAACATTTATGAAATATTTAGAATAATGGTAATTGTTTAGTATACTATGGGATTAAACAGTTCGTTAAATGATTTCAATGGCCTCTGAACTCTGTTTTAACATTCTGGTGTTATTTTAATCATCCACACTAGTAAATTCTAAAGGCATGAGAGGAGGACTTTAAGATAGTTTATTTTACTAAGTTGAGGGTAATTTATAGTACTGTGAAAATTGTGAAGAAGATTATAATTTGGTAATAATATATTTGATTTGAACCATAAATAACAGAAGAGAGAGTGGAGGAATGGCAATTGGATAATGAAATACCAATATTAACTAAAGTGATTGTTTAGGTAGGTGGTAATATTGACACATGGCCAAATCATGTGTCAAAGAGGGGGATGGTTGGATTAAATATTAAATATATACGAAGGAGAGGACAAAATACTAAAAAAAAAAAAAAACATGTATGATAGTTTATTAACCACACCTGTATGTCAGAAGTTTTGTGCCCCACAGGTGAACTAAAGGAGAAGGTGACCCACTCTATCTAACCAGGAGACTGAATCAGGCCTGGCGGGAAGGGCCCTACCAAGTACTGCCTTTGCCAGCAGAATAGCTGAGAGATCCATCTGGGTCCATGTCACACACTGTAAAAAGGCAAAACCAGCTACACCTGACGAACAAACACAGAGTTAGGAGAAAGATCCGATTACCACTAGGGCTCGGGGGTTGGCTCCTTAACGAAGATTCCCTTACCCTGTCTGATCATCCCTGTGTGAGTTCGATAGAAGGTAAAGCAATGGGTTGGCCTCTGGCATCTGACATGTTCTCAGGGCAAGGGTGGGGATTCACAGGTCTCCGACGGTAGGTAGCTGTCTGATTGTGGGGGCCATATTCCTAGCACACACGGACCCTCCTGTTTCAGCCAGAAGTGGTAGTTAACCTAACACAAGTTGAAAAGGCATAGGAGACAGCTAGACGTAGGGAAAGGGGAAATTCTAGAGTAAACCTCTCTGAGGGAGGTAGTGAGACCGGGGCTGTGATAAAGATAGTGCAAAACTATAGACCTGGAGGAAGTAGTACAGGTGGAAACGGGGTATAGAAATCTTAACCTGTGGTTGGAATGGATTCAGTATATGGCAAAAACGATGTCTAAAGAGGACTGTTTTGCCTGTGGGACAGCCAAACCAGGGTTAACAACTACTCCGTTCCCCTTGACAGGCTTTAACTCTCTGTCAGGTTTTTCCTCCATGCAAGCCACCTGGGAATGTGGTGAAAGAGTCTTATGGTAACTTGCACTATCTGTTTCCCCCGATAACAAAGTCATCCCGACCTGGGTTGCCTCAGTTTGAAGTCAAAGGGGATTCTAATTGTTTTTCTAGGACTAGTAAGGATAGGATACAGGGTAGGGCCTTTTAGCTCCTGCTCCCACACAGAGAATGTTACACCTAAAGAGACCATGACTAATCTCTCCTCTTTGTTGCAGCGAGAGGATTTTAGGAGCCAAAAAACCAGACCCGTGCTGACATCTGATGGATGTGTGGTGATAACTGATTGTGAACTCACCTACATACGCAAACAATCAAACGTGTCAGAGACTGGTGAGTTGTCACATAGAAAGTAGGACCTCCTCCCGGGATCCTTTGATGAAAGGATATATATTGATGGGATCCACAATCAGATCGCAGCTGGGTTTGAATCAAGTATTTTCTGGTGGTCAACAATTAATAAAAATGTAGATTGGATAAATTATATTTAATATAACCAGCAAAATATTTATAAACCACACTCGTGATGCAATAAAGGGATTAGCTGAGCAGACAGCGGCAACTAGCTTAATGACATGGCAGAATAGAATAGCTTTAGATATGCTTTTGGCTGAGCGGGACGGGGTTTGTGTTCTGTTTGGATATATGTGCTGTACTTTCATCTCCAACAATATAGCACCGGACGGGCCCGTGACCAAAGCGCTTGAGTGACCATCACCACGCTGGAGAACGAACTGGTTGAGAACTCTGGTATTGATAGCTCCATAGACGGTTGGTTTGATAACATATTTGGTAAATGGAAAACTATTGTTGTGACTATTCTGGGTGAACTTATGGCCTCTATGGGTATACTTGTTCTTTGTGGATGTTGCCTTATTTCCTGACTGAGTGACTGGTTTGGTGAGTACTCTTCTATTGTGGTTACTGGATTTCTGACCCTAGTAATTGTGTTTTTGCTGTTAATGTGTTGTGCTGCTTGCATCGTCCCCTGTCTCAGGAGGTCAGTGGTAGGAGTGGTGCAGGCGTCAGGTATGATGCTGTTGTTACCGGCCCAGGATGATGCAGGTGACTCTGCTACTGACTCTGAGACCAAGCTGGATGATCCATGTTTTGCCTAGTAAAATACATACACGCATTTATTTTCAGTTCTTGCTCATTTATTACCTTATGTTTTTACTAACCACTGTGATTGTTTATTCTTCCTGATGTGAAGGTAAAGGATTCCTGGGTGGCTGGTAGCCAACTCAGTACATGTTAGGTGTAGGGGAGGAATAGAGGGTTAAAATTATTATTTTTATTTTTATTAACATTAAATGTTGTGATTTAATTTCCATATCCTGTTATTCTTAAGGGTGATTATACTCTGTTTAGAGTGACACCATAAAATTGTTGGCTTTTATTTTTAATTGGATCTGTATGTGATGAATAGCTTGGAAGGAATGCATTAAGGAGGAGCACTGTACTGATATGGATTGTTTCACATAACAGGCTGATAAGAACACTCTCTCTTTGTTGTCTGTGAAACTGTCCTTGAACATGGGTACATGGAGTACAGTTAGTGTCTTTTGGGTGCTGACTGTTATACCATTAATAAAAACGTCGATAGAATTAACTACATACATTAATGTTCAAAAAATTAGGCAATTGGACACAACAAGGTTTTGAGGAGGTGCATGGCCAGTTGGCTGCAACCTCTCTCATGGCTTTCCAAAATCGTATTGCTGTCGACATGCTCCTGGCTGAAAAAGGAGGAGTATGTGCTATGTTTGGTGAACAATGTTGTACCTTTATTCCCAACAATACAGCCACAGATGGCAGCTTGACTGTCGCCCTGAAAGGGTTACTGAACTCTTAATGGCAAAATGAAGAGCCACTCAGGGGTGGATACTTCAATGTGGGACTCTTGGATGGATGCGTTTGGTAAATATAAAACGCTTGTTTCTTCTATACTTGTATCCATCTCTGTTTTTGCTGCAATTCTAGTGCTTTGTGGATGCTGTTGCATTCCATGCATACGGACGCTGACAACCAGGATTATAACCACCGCTTATTGATCCACATCCTGCAGATAACGGTCAGATGTTTCCTTTGCTTGCTATTGACGATGCTGACCAAGGATATCTGGATGATGAATAGCATTTAAGCTTTTGTCACGTCTCTTGTGAGACGTGAAGAGGGGGAATGTAAAACTTTATCTTCTGATAAAGTTTTCCCTATTTTGCCAATTGCAGCATTTAGCTTTTTGTCACGTCTCTTGTGAGACGTGAAGAGGGGGAATGTAAAACTTTATCTTCTGATAAAGTTTTCCCTATTTTGCCAATTGCAGCATTTAAGCTTTTGTCACGTCTCTTGTGAGACGTGAAGAGGGGGAATGTAAAACTTTATCTTCTGATAAAGTTTTCCCTATTTTGCCAATTGCACTATTAAGCTTGTGTCACGTCTCTTGTGAGACGTGAAGAGGGGGGAATTAAAACTTTATCTTCTGATAAAGTTTTCCCTATTTTGCCAAATTGCAGCATTTAAGCTTTATGTCACGTCTCTTGTGAGACGTGAAGAGGGGGGAATCAAAACTTTATCTTCTGATAAAGTTTTCCCTATTTTGCCAATTACACTGTTAGCTTGTGTCACGTCTTAAGTTTTCCTTCTTTACTGTTACTTGGTCACGTCTCTGGGGAGACGTGAAGAGAGGGATTTGTCGTAGTAAATATATAATGTTATAGCTTGGTCTGACTAAAATCTTGTGCATGACCCATCTTGTGTTGGGCCTTTGTATTTAATACAATGCACAAAAGACTTCTATCTTGTCAGCCTTATCAGCAGGTGGCTATGGACAACACCCACGCCATAGGTCTCTCAGTTCTTCCAACTCACGAGTTCTTGCTCTGAGGACACACACACACACACACCCACACACACACACACACACACACATCATCACTGATAAACACACACACACACACACACACACACACACACACACACACACACACACCACTGATAAACACACACACACACACACACCACTGTTAAACACACACAAACACACACACACACAAAAACCCCCTTCTCTTAGGCTGAACATCTGAAGACAGAGAACCCGACTCAGAGCCAATGCAACAGTGACACTAGCCTGGAGGTGACCTCGCCCAACTCATCAGGACCAATCAGAAGATCAGAACTACTAGAATCAACCTACTTCATTTTATTGTATAAAATGTCAGCACACAATGTTTAGGGGCTCTCTCAGATATCTCCCTACGAGATTGACGAACGGGTCCGTGCACGCGATGCCAGATATCTTTACCTCTGAATAAACTGCCTTATATTATACAATTATCCACCTTGTCCAAAAGTCTCTACTTGGTCTCCGTTCTCCAGTAAACTTGTTTTATCAACAAGAGTAAAAAGTACATTCTTTTCTTTAGGAATGTAGTGGAGTAAAAGTAAAAGTAAAAGTAGTAAAAAATATAAATAGTAAAGTAAAGTACAGATACCCCCCAAAAGTACTTAAGTAGTACTTTAAAGTATTTTTACTTAAGTACTTTACACCACTGCTAAGAACTCAAACGTAACCTGCCTAAACGATTATCGTTCCGTAGCACTCACATCTGTTACCATGAAATTATTTGAAACGCTGGCCATGGCACACATCAACACCATCATCCCAGACACCCTGGACCCAATCCAATTCGCATACCACCCCAACAGATCACACAATCTCTATTGCACTCCACACTGCTCTCTCCCACCTGGACAAGAAGAATACTTATGTGAGAATGCTGTTAATTGACTACAGCACAGTAGAAGTCGGCTGCACCAAAACGGCAGTATTTTTAATTCATAGCTTGTTCTGCATCTTCTTTTTAAATAGGGAGCCAATTTGTTTTCAGCACTTTTATTCCATGACTGATCAAAACTTGTTTTCTCATGGCTCTTTCTTGTTCCTCTGCTGCAGACATTTGGTTAGCAGTATGTTTGGAACATCGAATTGCAATACATACAGAATCGTGAGAATCGTAAGATCTCACGATCTTGATAATATCGTACCGTGTGGTCCCTGGAAATTCCCAGCCCTAGTAACAACACATCTGCCTAACTGACCCTTAACACAGGGACCCCTCAGGGGTGTGTGCTTTGTCCCCTCCTGTACTCCCTGTTCACCCACGACTCTGTGGACACGTCTCCAACACCATCATCAAGTTTGCTGATGACGCCACAGTGGTAAGCCTGATCACCGACAACGATGAGACAGCCTACAGGGAGGGGGTCAGAGACCTGGCAGTGTGGTGTCAGAACAACAGCAACCTCTCCCTCAAAATCAGAAAGACAAAAATAAGATGATCGTGGATTACAGGAAAAAGAGGGGTGTACCCCCCCAAACACATTGACAAGCTTTAAGTTTCTGTGTCCACATCACTAAGGACTTAACATGGTCCTCTCACACCAGCACTGTCGTGAAGAAGGAGTGCCTCTTCCCCCTCAGGAGGTTGAAAAGATTTGGCATGGCCCCTCAGATCCTCAAAAGGTTCTACAGCTGCACCATTGAGAGCATCTTGACTGGCTGCATCACCATTTGGTATGGCAACTGCACCGCCCTCGATCGCAAGGCGCAACAGAGGGTGGTGCGGTTGGCCCAGTACATCACTGGCGCCAAACTCCCTGCCATCCAGGACCTCTATACCAGGCGGTGTCAGAGGAAGGCCCAGAAAATTGTCAAAGACCCCAGCCACCCAAGCCATAGACTGTTCAATCTGCTACCACAAGGCAAACGTTACCGGAGCACCAAGTCTGGGACCAAAAGGCACCCATAACAGCTTCTACACCTAAGCCATAAGACTGCTGAACAGTTAATCAAATGGCTACCCAGACTATTGCATTGACCCATTTTTTTGCTCACTCTCTTGCACGGACTCTATGCACACTCAGTGGACTCTACCCACACATTCACACATACTTACACTGACACTCCAACACACCACATACTTTCACACTCTCCACATACGCTGCTGCTACTCTGTTTATCTATCCGGAGTGCCTAGTCACTTTTACTCCTACCTACATGTACATATTACCTCAACTACCTCGTACCCCTGCACATTGACTTGTTACCGGTACTCCTTGTATATAGTCTCGTTATTTATTGTGTTACTAGTTTTATTTTCTTACTTTTTAACTTTGCATTGTTGGGAAAGGACTCGCAAGTAAGCGTTTCACTGTAAAGTCTACACCTGTTGTATTCAGTGCATATGACAAATACAATGTCATTTAATTTGATTTGACAACGCAGCAATATTTATACTGAACAAAAATATAAACGCAACATGTAAAGCGTTGGTCCCATGTTTCATGAGCTGATATAAAAGATCCCAGAAATGTTCCATACGCACAAAAAGCGTATTTCTCTCAAATGTTGTGCACACATTTCTTTACTTCCCTGTTAGTGAGCATTTCTCCTTTGCCAAGATAACCCATCCACCTGACAGGAGTGGCATATCAAGAAGCTGATTAAACAGCATGATCATTACACAGGTGCACCTTGTGCTGGGGACAATAAAAGTGCTGTTTTGTCACACAACAATGCCGCAGATGTGTCAAGTTTTGCGGGACTGTGCAATTGGCATGCTGACTGCTGGAATGTCCACCAGAGCTGTTGCCAGAGAATTTAATGTTCTGAAACAAAGCTGAAAATGTCCCAGTTCTTCCACAGCCGGCATACTCACCAGACATGTCACCCATTGATGCTCTGGATCGTGTTCCAGTTCCCGCCAATATCCAGCAACTTCTCACAGCCATTGAAGACGAGTGGGACAACATTCCACAGGCCACAGTCAACAGCCTGATCAACTCTATGTGAAGGAGATGTGTCACGCTGCATGAGGAAAATGATGGCCACACCAGATACTGACTGGTTTTCTGATCCGCGCCCCTTACTTCTTTTTTTTAAAAGGTATCTGTCACCAACAGATGCATAGCTGTATTCCCAATCATGTGAAATCCATAGACATTGAATATCCTTTTGAGCATGGTGAAGTTATTAATTACACTTTGGATGGCGTATCAATATAACCAGTCCTACAAAAATACAGGTGTCCTTCCTAACTCAGTTGCCGGAGAGGAAGAACCCCCCCCCCCTCCCCCTCCCCCCCTCCCCAGACACGGGGAGGTTAGCATTTTTTGGGGGTATGATATTTGTGCATCTAACTTTCTCACTTGTCATTATTCACGATTCATTCAGGATTATCCGTAATCATGGTAGCATCCACATTAATGTAGATGTGTTTAGAAACATATTCTATACTTATTTACAATAAAAGTGACTCCAAAAAGTAAGTGCTACAGGGCGAAAGTCATTTAGTTCAGTTACCTTCGCTTTCTTGGGTACAGGAGCAACGGTGGACATGTTGAAGCAAGTGGGGACAACAGATTGGGATAGGGAGAGATTGAATGTAAGTAAACACTCCAGTCAGCTGGTCTGCACATGCTCTGAGGACGCAGATTGGGATGCCATCTGGGCCGGCAGCCTTGCGAGGATTAACACGCTTGAATGTCTTACTCACGTCGGCCACAGAGATTGGGAGCACACAGTCCTCGTGAGCGTCGGGAGCCCATGTCGGGAGCCCACATCGGGGGCTCTGTGTTGTTTTGTTCGAAGCAGGTGAAGAAGGTGTTTAGCTTGTACGGGAGCGAGGCGTCGGTGTCTGCGACGTGGCTGGCTTTCCCTTTATAATCCGTGATTGTCTGGATTCCCTGCCACATGCGTCTCGTGTCTGAGCCATTGAATTGCGAATCCACTTTGTCCCTATACTGTCATTTTGCCTCTTTGATTGCCTTACGGAGGTCATAGCTGGTGTGTTTGTACACGTCCATATTCCCAGTCACCTTGCCGTGGTTAAATGCGGTGGTTCACGTTTAAATGTTTGTGTGAATGCTGCCATCTATCCACGGTTTTTGGTTAGGATAAGTTCTAATCGTCACAGTAGGAAAAACATCCGCTATACACTTCCTGATGAACCCAGTCGCCGAGTCAGTGTATACGTCGATACTATTCTCAGAGGTGACCCAGAGAATTTCCCAGTCCACATGATCAAAACAGTCTTTAAGTATACAGTCCTTACCACAGATGCTTCCTGCTTAAGTTTCTCCCTGTAGACGGGGTGGAGCAGAACGGAGGCGTAGTCTGATTTGTCTAAGGGAGGACGGGGGAGGGCCATGTAGCCGTCCTGGAAGGGAGAGTAACAATGGTCAAGCGTGTTCTCTCCGAGTGTAGTACAGGAGATGTGTTGATAGGATTTTGGGAATGTTTTCCTAAGATTTCCTTTATCAAAGTCCCCAGCTACAATACATTTGTCCTCAGGATATGCAGTTTCCAGTTTGCACAAAGTCCAGTATAGTTCCTTGAGAGCCATTGCGGTTTCGGCTTGGGGGGGAATATACATGGGAGTGACAATGACCAAAGAAAATGATCATCTCGGGAGGTAATGCGGTCGGCATTTGATGGTGAGGTACAAAAGGACGGAGTTCCTGTACGTTACCACAATCACGCCATGAGTTGTTAATCATGAGACATACCCCTCCACCTCTGTTTTTCCCAGGGAGTTCTTTCTTCCTGTCCCAGCAATTTTATTTTTATTTTTTTTATTTCACCTTTATTTAACCAGGTAAACCAGTTGAGAACAAGTTCTCATTTACAACTGCGACCTGGCCAAGATAAAGCAAAGCAGTGCGATAAAAACAACAACACAGAGTTACATATGGGGTAAAACAAAACAAAGTCAAAAATACAACAGAAATACATATAATATACAGTGTGCAAATTTAGCAAGTTATGGAGGTAAGGCAATAAAATAGGCTATAGTGCAAAATAATTACAATTAGTATTAACACTGGAATGATAGATGTGCAAGAGATGATGTGCAAATAGAGATACTGGGGTACAAATGAGCAAAATAAATAACAATATAGGGATGAGGTAGTTGGGCTGTGTACAGGTGCAGTGATCGGTAAGGTGCTCTGACAACTGATGTTTAAAGTTAGTGAGGGAGATAAGTGTCTCCAGCTTCAGAGATTTTTGCAATTTGTTTCAGTCATTGGCAGCAGAGAACTGGAAGGAATTGCGGCCAAAGGAGGTGTTGGCTTTGGGGATGACCAGTGAGATATACCCGCTGGAGCGCAGACTACGGGTGGGTGTTGCTATGGTGACCAATGAGCTAAGATAAGGCGGGGATTTGCCTAGCAGTGATTTATAGATGGCCTGGAGCCAGTGGGTTTGGCGACGAATATGTAGTGAGGACCAGCCAACAAGAGCGTACAGGTCACAGTGGTGGGTATTATATGGGGCTTTGGAGACAAAACGGATGGCACTGTGATAGACTACATCCAATTTGCTGAGTAGAGTGTTGGAGGCTATTTTGTAAATGACATCGCCGAAGTCAAGGATCGGTAGGATAGTCAGTTTTACGAGGGGCATGTTTGGCAGCATGAGTGAAGGAGGCTTTGTTGCGAAGTAGGAAACCGATTCTAGATTTAACTTTGGATTGGAGATTCTTAATGTGAGTCTGGAAGGAGAGTTTACAGTCTAACCAGACACCTAGATATTTGTAGTTGTCCACATACTCTAGGTCAGACCCGTCGAGAGTAGTGATTCTAGTCGGGTGGGCGGGTGCAAGCAGCGTTCGGGTTGAAGAGCATGCATTTAGTTTTACTAGTGTTTAAGAGCAGTTGGAGGCTACTGAAGGAGTGTTGTATGGAATTGAAGCTCGTTTGGAGGTTTGTTAACACAGTGTCCAATGAAGGGCCAGATGTATACAAAATGGTGTCGTCTGCGTAGAGGTGGATCTGAGAGTCACCAGCAGCAAGAGCGACGTCATTGATATACACAGAGAAAAGAGTCGGCCCAAGAATTGAACCCTGTGGCACCCCCATAGAGACTGCCATAGGTCCAGACAACAGGCCCTCCGATTTGACACATTGAACTCTATCTGAGAAGTAGTTGGTGAACCAGGCGAGGCAGTCATTTGAGAATGAACTTAGTTGTAATGGGAAACTTTTTATATCATCATGTTAGTGTCTAAATACCATATAAAATACACTACAAAGTATGTGGACACCTGCTCGAACATCTCATTCCAAAATCATTGGCATTAATATGGAGTTGGTCCCCCCTTTGCTACTATGACAGCCTCCACTCTTCTGGGAAGGCTTTCTACTAGATGTTGGAACATTGCTGCGGGGACTTGCTTCCATTCAGCCACAAGAGCATTAGCGAGGTCGGGCACTGATGTCGGGAGATTAGGCCTGGCTCGCAGTCGGCGTTCCAATTAATCCCAAAGGTGTTCGATGGTGTTGAGATCAGGGCTCTGTGCATGCCAGTCAAGTTCTTCCACACCGATCTCAACAAACCATTTCTGTATGGACCTCGCTTTGTGTATGGACCTCGATAAACCATTATTTATCCTCCACCAAACTTTACAGTTTACACTATGCATTGGGGCAGGTAGCGTTCTCCTGGCATCCGCCAAACCCAGATTCATCCGTCGGACTGCCAGATGGTGAAGTGTGATACATCAATCCAGAAAACGTGTTTCCACTGCTCCAGAGTCCAATGGTGGCGAGCTTTACACCACTCCAGCCAACGCTTGGCATTGCGCATGGTGATCTTAGGGTTGTGTGCGGCTACTTGACCATGGAAACCCATTTCACGAAGCTCCCAATGAACAGGTATTGTGCTGCCGTTGCTTCCAGAGGCAGTTTGGAACTCTATAGCGAGTGTCGCAACCGAGGACAGATGATTTTTACGCGCCACAGCACTCGCCGGTCCCGTTTTGTGAGCTTGTGTGGCCTACCACTACGTGACTAAGCAGTTGTTGCTCCCTTCACAATAACGGAACTTCAGTTGGCCGGGGCAGCTCTAGCAGGGCAGAAATTGATGAACTGACTTGTTGTAAAAGTGGCATCCTGTGACGGTGGCCATTCTACTGCCAATGTTTGTCTATGGAGATTGCATGGCTGTGCGCTCGACTTTAAACACGTGTCAGCAACGGGTGTGGCTGAAATAGCCGAATCCACTAATTTGAAGGGGTGTCCACATACTTTTGTATATACAGTGAGGGAAAAAAGTATTTGATCCCCTGCTGATTTTGTACATTTGCCCACTGACAAAGAAATGATCAGTCTATAATTTTAATGGTAGGTTTATTTGAACAGTGAGAGACAGATTAACAACAAAGAAATCCAGAAAACCGCATGTCAAAAATATTATAAATTGATTTGCATTTTAATGAGGGAAATAAGTATTTGACCCCCTCTCCATCAGAAAGATTTCTGGCTCCCAGGTGTCTTTTATACAGGTAACGAGCTGAGATTAAGAGCACACTCTTAAAGGGAGTGCTCCTAATCTCAGCTTGTGACCTGTATAAAAGACACCTGTCCACAGAAGCAATCAATCAATCAGATTCCAAACTCTCCACCATGGCCAAGACCAAAGAACTCTCCAAGGATGTCAGGGACAAGATTGTAGACCTACACAAGGCTGGAATGGGCTACAAGACCATCGCCAAGCAGCTTGGTGAGAAGGTGACAACAGTTGGTGCGATTATTCGCAAATGGAAGAAACACAAAATAACTGTCTATCTCCCTCGGCCTGGGGCTCCATGCAAGATCTCACCTCGTGGAGTTGCAATGATCATGAGAACGGTGAGGAATCAGCCCAGAACTACACGGGAGGATCTTGTCAATGATCTCAAGGCAGCTGGGAGCATAGTCACCAAGAAAACAATTGGTAACACACTACGCCGTGAAGGACTGAAATCCTGCAGCGCCCGCAAGGTCCCCCTGCTCAAGAAAGCACATATACAGGGCCGTCTGAAGTTTGCCAATGAACATCTGAATGATTCAGAGGAGAACTAGATGAAAGTGTTGTGGTCAGATGAGACCAAAATGGAGCTCTTTGGCATCAACTCAACTCGCCGTGTTTGGAGGAGGAGGAATGCTGGCTATGACCCCAAGAACACCATCCCTACCGTCAAACATGGAGGTGGAAACATTATGCTTTGGGGGTGTTTTTCTGCTAAGGGGACAGGACAATTCACAGCATCAAAGGGACGATGGACGGGGCCATGTACTGTCAAATCTTGGGTGAGAACCTCCTTCCCTCAGCCAGGGCATTGAAAATGGGTCGTGGATGGGTATTCCAGCATGACAATGACCCAAAACACACGGCCAAGGCAACAAAGGAGTGGCTCAAGAAGAGGCACATTAAGGTCCTGGAGTGGCCTAGCCAGTCTCCAGACCTTAATCCCATAGAAAATCTGTGGAGGGAGCTGAAGGTTCGAGTTGCCAAACGTCAGCCTTGAAACCTTAATGACTTGGAGAAGATCTGCAAAGAGGAGTGGGAAAAAATCCCTCCTGAGATGTGTGCAAACCTGGTGGCCAACTACAAGAAACGTCTGACCTCTGTGATTGCCAACAAGGGTTTTGCCACCAAGTACTAAGTAATGTTTTGCAGAGGGGTCAAATACTTATTTCCCTCATTAAAATGCAAATCAATTTATAACATATTTGACATGCGTTTTTCTGGATTATTTTGTTGTTATTCTGTCTCTCACTGTTCAAATATACCTACCATTAAAATTATAGACTGGTCATGTCTTTGTCATTGGGCAAATGTACAAAATCAGCAGGGGATCAAATACTTTTTTCCCTCACTGTATAGTGTAGCTCTTACAGTTCTTACCGTGCTCACCTTGGAATTCTTGCCATGTTTTTATATTTTCTGCTATTAAATGGGCAAAAGTTCCAAGGTGTTTCACTCTTCTCAAGTTCCCCTGGTTGGAAACCACTGCACTAGGCCTACAATCAGAAATTTAGCACCATCATTTCCTTTTAGTCTATGCTTTCCGGGAAAGTGAAACTTTCTGTCAAGTGATATCCAGCACGTTGCTGAAATGAAACTATGGAATTCTTGCCATGTTTTTATGTTTTCTGCTAATAAATGGGCAAAAGTTCCAACCAAAGATAGCTTACCTTTGGAGGGACAGACTATAAGGTCACAGCTGACACTTAAACTGACTAGCCAAAACCTAACTGCCATATTGGGTATTTGTCTGTAGACTAGATATTAAACAGAAAATATTTTCAGACTATAAATTAAGCACCTTTTTCAGTTAAACTATTTGTTTAAACCATAGTAAATATTTTTTAGACTATAAAGATAAAACATAGTTAATCACAAAGACAAGCAGTGATACAGAGTGTGGTACAGAGTGGTATAGATAATGAGGCAATAAGACTAAGTGATATAGAGTGTGGTACAGAGTGGTACAGAGACTGAGGAGGCCTGGAACGGGGCCAGGAGATGGACCTAGGAAAGGGCCTGCTCATTCTCACTATGTGTTGGAAATATACACTATGCATGAAAACGGTACATGTCTGAGAATTGATTATACTGTTATGCATGAGGCAATGCATAAGGAATGTATTAAATGTATATGGTTGAGAATGGGTTATGAACCTGCCATGTCTAAACTATGTTTAAGTATCAATTGATATGTTTTAGAATAAACAGAGCAGAGCCAGGAGATGGCTCTGTTATTTTTTACATGAGAAAGCTTGGTTCTGCCACTATTGTTTTCAAACTAGGTACATAGAAGGAGGAGATTGAATACATAGGAGGAGGAGAAGTCAGATTTCGCCACTATCATAAATAAAGAGAGTGGGCGGAGCGGTCAAAAGATGAAAGCTTGGAAACAATGGTGGAGGAACTAAACTGGGAGGGTTTAAGCTGAAAAGTATGTAAAATGAGCAGGAATAGAATTGTCTATAAACTGAGGGCTGAGTGTTGGGAAGGCAGTTGCTCTGCAGACCAGCTCGGCTCTGTTGTTTTGTGTAATAAAGTCTATCTTGATTCTACAAAAACTCTGGAAGAACTTAGATTTTTAATAAGTATAGTGATACATTTCTACGACATAATTGGCGACCATGAAGGGACTGGGAAAAGAGACCACAGGGGTGCTGCGCCATCTGGAGGAGGCTGGACGAATCACACACAAAAATACAGTGGCCACTGTTAATAGAGGTAAGCAACGTTTTTACTTTTAACATAGAAATTGTGTGATTCGCTCAAGCTGATTCTGAAGGTCAGGTACCGGGGGTCTCTCCAGTATTAAGAGCTACATTTAGGAAAAGTTCAGAGTTTTTGTTGGAATGAGAAATAAGCATGCATGCAATGTTATTGATTGTTGAGTATTGTTGATAATTGTAAATAAGTTTAAATCCTGTGGATACCGCTTTGGAGAGCTAAGGTTAGCACTACAGAGGGCTGAACGGGCAGGTGGCTAGCCAATATGTCCTGAGGTTAGGCGTTGTATATAAGTTCAAAAATCCTATGAAAACAGTTTTGGAGAGCTAAAGTTAGAATTCCAGAAGTACTGTGTGAGTGAATAGGTGCCTATGGTTACCGCTCTAACGTGGAGTGCATTGTTAGAGGCTGCTCGGGTAGGCTGTACATAAGATTGAAAGAGTTCTGCTCATCCTGTGGTGGTGATGCAATAATTAGACAGGGCCAATCAGGTAAAGAAGTAGGTCATCCTGAGTAGGTGATATAATAATTGAAAGTAGCGCTGGTCATCCAGAGTAGGTGAACTGTTGTGAAATAGCCACCAGGGCTTCAAAATATAGAGAAAGCATTAAATAGAGTAGGTCTGCTCATCTTGTGTGGGTGAATGGTTTGCTTGGGCGACAGTGATTAATTCAGTTTTGATTACGTTGGATGTTTCATCTGTCTCATTCAGGTTGCTCATTTGGTCAGCTTGATCAATTTGTTTGATTCGATTGTTTTGACTGACTCGTTTTGTACAAGACTGGTTTATTGGACCTGCTTGGGTTTGCGAAAGCAACTCTTTCATCTTGGTCAACTGGTCTGACTCAATTTGTGCATTCAATCTGTCGAAGTCACCCGATTGTTCATCTGATGTATTTGTTCAATTCGTCTGATTGAGGGTCCATCTCTAGAACAGTTGGAAAGGGAATTAGCAGAGTATATTAGGCAACTAACTGCTATACATGAAGTTATATACTTACAGGAGAAAGACAGAGTTCCTGAACCAGAGGCGAATCCACCACGACCAGTGGTCCCAGGAGAGAAGGTCTACGTCAGGGTCTTCAGAAGAAAGTGGAACGAACAGAGACGTGAGGGACCATACACCGTCACCCAGGCTACACCAATGACCGTAAGGGTCGAGGGGAGCTCGACCTGGTATCATCTAAACCACTGCACCCGAGTACCGCCTGGATACCGACGACCTGGAGATGAGGGAGCTGAAGATGCTGAAACACCCAGTAGGGACGACAATGAAACAGAAACTGAAGAAGAGGGAGAAGGGATGAAAGCTCAAGCAGAATCACCAATCTAGGCTGGAGCTGGCCAAAGTCAGGAGATGGGGGAGGATGGTGCTAGGAATGCTAATGATGAACTATGTGCTCTGGCTGATTCCTTCAGCCAAGGGGCAGATCTCCAAGACTCTGCAGACCTCTAAGATCTCCAAGATATCCCAGACCTCCCAGACCTCCAAGATCTCCAAGACATCCCAGACCTCCCAGACCTCCGAGACCTCCAAGACCTCCAAGAACTACAAGATCTTCCAGACCTTCAACACTCCCCTGACTTCCCCACCATTGATTTCTCTGGCCTTGAAGAGTTCCCCTACCAGAAATGGGAAACCAGAACAGTTGAATAAGGAAAATGGAACATTGACAATAGTAAAGAAAACAAGAACAAGACAAAGAAGAGAAATTGACAGAATTAGAATGTATATTCCGGTACAAGCAAGAACCAAGAAAGAAATACAAAAAGGGATTGCAATTAGAAAACGAGGGTCAAATGAATTTTGGTGTGGGTGGAACCAGCACAGGAATTATGGGGAAGTCGTATGGGGAAAATGTGATCTAATGATAATAAAAGAAGAAGACAGGTGGATCATAGACATAAAAGGAACAGACAAAGACTTAGATAAACAATATGATGTAGTGTTTACAAGTATTGCCTTCCCAGGGGGAAGAATTACTGAAGTGATTATTCCTTGGGTAAGGGCACCAAAACCCGTACATGTTAGAGCCCCAATAGAAGCGGAAGGAAGGAAATGGAAGGAGGCGCAAAGTAATGACTGGTATAAATGGGCACAATATACTACATTAAAATTAAAGAAAGAAGATAGTCTAATATGTACTTCTTCTCCTTTAAAATAATTAACAGTACTACCAAATCCCTATAGTTATCAGAACTGTGCTAAGTTTAACCTCAACTTTTGTCATCTGAGGAGCTGGGAAAGACCATACTGCCCAGCAGAATGTTTGTCATATTTAGGAAACCCAAACTATAGACAATTATATAATCGAACAGGATGGGGGGAGAAGCGTAAGCAATTAGATGTTAGGATAGAAATCAGGAAAAGGCAATCGCCAGATAAATACCAAATAGACTATGAGCAGGAGTATGAGTGTTACAACAAAACAAATGAGGTATTAGATATGGGAGACTTCAAGGGTAAATGTGAAACTACTTGGCACATAGATAAAAATAGCTTTTGGAATGCAGATACTAGAGTACTGAGTACTAGAGTAATAGTTACCCCAGAAATATGTGAAAATCAGACATTGGCATTACCACTGATTGCTCCTTATGAGGATCAAACATTGGCAATTGCAGATTTATTTTGGCTCTGTGAGGGGCAACTCAGGGTAACATTACCAAAAGGATGGAAAGGGCTCTGTGCCAGAGTACAGTTAATGCAACCAGTTGTGAGAGCTGAATGGGAGGCTTTAGAGGTTGATAAACTGGATATTAAATTAAGAAGATCAAAAAGGGCATATGAAGCTGATCCAAATGAAAGATAGATGCTATAGGCCAACCAAGAGGAATTCCCGATGAATTTAAAGCTAGTTGTGAGGTTAAATCAGGATTTGAATCAATACTTGTTTGGATAACCCCCAATAAAAATGTGGAATGGATCAATTATATATATTACAATCAGCAGAGGTTCATAAATTATACTGACTCAACCTTGTCAGCACTGGGAGAACAAGTACAGGCTACAAGTAGGATGACCTGGCAGAATAGACAGGCTTTAGACTGGATCCTAGCAGAAAAATGTGGAGTTTGTGTTATGTTTGGAAGTGAGTGTGGCACTTTTATTCCAAATAACACTGTCCCAGGGGGAACATTCACTGTAGCAATGACCAAGCTTAAATGACTGAGACAAGAACTCAAGGACAATGCTGGACAGGATGCTCAGGCTTGGGCCTGGTTGGACTTATCATTTGGAAAATGGGGAGCAATGTTTACAAAGATGGCAATACTGATAGGAGTAGCATTGGTAGTAATGGGAGTGGTCTTGTGCTGTGTATTGCCATTGCTGAAATCACTTTTGATCAAAACCACAGGAAAACAGATGGCCATAACAACTTTGTGACACTAGAAAAAATGTTGGAAAATGGAATCAACTTCAGGAGAAGTATTCCCTGTTCAATGACAACCAGGATACTACATTGATGCTAATGGGAAGCCCTGCAATGTCAAAGGAGGACCACTTGACTGCCCTTATGGAAACCCAGAATGTCTGTATGGGGTAGTTGCAGGAGGAGGATGGGCTTGTCATGACTACATTTACATTTACATAATTTAGCAGACGCTCTTATCCAGAGCGACTTACAAATTGGTGCATTCAACTTATGATAGCCAGTGGGACAACCACCTTTTCTTTTTTTTTTACAAAAATGTATGGGGGGTGTGGGAAGAAGGATTACTTTATACTATTCCAGGTATTCCTTAAAGAGGTAGGGTTTCAAGTGTCTCCGGAAGGTGGTCAGTGACTCCGCTGTCCTGGCGTCGTGGGGGAGCTTGTTCTACCATTGGGGTGCCAGAGCAGCGAATAGCTTTGACTGGGCTGAGCGGGAACTGTGCTTCCGTAGAGGTAGGAGAGCTAGCAGGCCAGAGGTGGATGAATGTAGTGCCCTCGTTTGGGTGTTTTGTCTGATCAGAGCATGAAGGTAAGGAGGTGCCGTTCCCCTCACAGCTCCGTAGGCAAGCACCATGGTCTTGTAGTAGATGCGAGCCTCAACTGGAAGCCAGGGGAGTGTGCGGAGGAGCGGGGTGACATGAGAGAACTTGGGAAGGTTGAACACCAGACAGGCTGCAGCGTTCTGGATAAGTTGTAGGGGTTTAATGGCACCGGCAGGGAGCCCAGCCAACAGCGAGTTGCAGCAATCCAGACGGGAGATGACAAGTGCCTGGATTAGGACCTGTGCCGCTTTCTGTGTAAGGTAGGGTCGTACTCTGCGAATGTTGTAGAGCATGAACCTGCAGGATCGGGTCACCGCTTTGATGTTAGCGGAGAACGACAGGGTGTTGTCCAGGGTCACGCCAAGGTTCTTTGCACTCTGGGAGGAGGACACAATGGAGTTGTCAACCGTGATGGCGAGATCATGGAGCGGGCAGTCCTTCCCCGGGAGGAAGAGCAGCTCCGTCTTGCCGAGGTTCAGCTTGAGGTGGTGATCCGACATCCACACTGATATGTCTGCCATACATGCAGAGATGTGTTTCGCCACCTGGTTATCAGAAGGGGGAAAGGACAAGCAACAGTTGAAGCATACTGAGATATTAATCTCCCAGACTTATATCTTGTTCCATATTACTGTAGTGGTGAAAGATTCTAAGCATTAATTAAGGGAAGTAGGTGAGGTAACATTTAAATTGATTTTGGGGTTGGAATTAGGAGTCCCATTTGGGATGCCTGAGGAAAACCTGGAATCCTAAAAAGATAGAATAGGCCTCTCTCATGTTTTCTCTATGTAGTATATGCATGTAACATAGGGTTTCCGGTGTCTCTTAATCCCCTAAACAAATTCTGCTTAGATTCAGAAAATGGTTGTTAGGGAGGTGTCCGAGAGGGACAGCAAGCATTACTAGTCCTTGTAAAACATAAGGGATGATATTATGAAGAATAATATTATAAGGGATTTAGTATTTCATGTATTACTTATACAAACCGCAAGATACAGTGGGGAGAACAAGTATTTTATACACTGCCGATTTTGCAGGTTTTCTTACTTACAAAGCATGTAGAGGTCTGTAATTTTTATCATAGGTACACTTCAACTGTGAGAGACGGAATCTAAAACAAAAATCCAGAAAATCACATTGTATGATTTTTAAGTAATTAATTTGCATTTTATTGCATGACATAAGTATTTGATCACCTACCAACCAGTAAGAATTCCGTCTCTCACAGACCTGTTAGTTTTTCTTTAAGAAGCCCTCCTGTTCTCCACTCATTACCTGTATTAACTGCACCTGTTTGAACTCGTTACCTGTATAAAAGACACCTGTCCACACACTCAATCAAACAGACTCCAACCTCTCCACAATGGCCAAGACCAGAGAGCTGTGTAATGACATCAGGGATACAATTGTATACCTGCACAAGGCTGGGATGGGCTACAGGACAATAGGCAAGCAGCTTGGTGAGAAGGCAACAACTGTTGGCGCAATTATTAGAAAATGGAAGAAGTTCAAGATGACGGTCAATCACCCTCGGTCTGGGGCTCCATGCAAGATCTCACCTTGTGGGGCATCAATGATCATGAGGAAGGTGAGGGATCAGCCCAGAACTACACGGCAGGACCTGGTCAATGACCTGAAGAGAGCTGGGTCCACAGTCTCAAAGAAAACCATTAGTAACACACTAAGCCGTCATGGATTAAAATCCTGCAGCGCACGCAAGGTCCCCCTGCTCAAGCCAGCGCATGTCCAGGCCCGTCTGAAGTTTGCCAATGACCATCTGGATGATCCAGAGGAGGAATGGGAGAAGGTCATGTGGTCTGATGAGACAGAAATTGAGCTTTTTGGTCTAAACTCCACTCGCCGTGTTTGGAGGAAGAAGAAGGATGAGTACAACCCCAAGAACACCATCCCAACCGTGAAGCATGGAGGTGGAAACATCATTCTTTGGGGATGCTTTTCTGCAAAGGAGACAGGACGACTGCACCGTATTGAGGGGAGGATGGATGGGGCCATGTATCGCGAGATCTTGTCCAACAACCTCCTTCCCTCAGTAAGAGCATTGAAGATGGGTCGTGGCTGGGTCTTCCAGCATGACAACGACCCGAAACACACAGCCAGGGCAACTAAGGAGTGGCTCCGTAAGAAGCATCTCAAGGTCCTGGAGTGGCCTAGCCAGTCTCCAGACCTGAACCCAATAGAACATCTTTGGAGGGAGCTGAAAGTCCGTATTGCCCAGCGACAGCCCCGAAACCTGAAGGATCTGGAGAAGGTCTGTATGGAGGAGTGGGCCAAAATCCCTGCTGCAGTGTGTGCAAACCTGGTCAAGACCTACAGGAAATGTATGATCTTTGTAATTGCAAACAAATGTTTCTGTACCAAATATTCAGTTCTGCTTTTCTGATGTATCAACTATTTATGTCATGCAATAAAATGCAAATGAATTACTTAAAAATCATACAATGTGATTTTTGTTTTAGATTCCGTCTCTCACAGTTGAAGTGTACCTATGATAAAAATGACAGACCTCTACATGCTTTGTAAGTAGGAAAACCTGTAAAATCGGCAGTGTATCAAATACTTGTTCTCCCCACTGTAACTGCCTTAAATACAGTGAGGGAAAAAAGTATTTGATCCCCTGCTGATTTTGTACGTTTGCCCACTGACAAAGAAATGATCAGTCTATAATTTTAATGGTAGGTTTATTTGAACAGTGAGAGACAGAATAACAACAACAAAAAATCCAGAAAAAAACATGTCAAAAATGTTATAAATTGATATGCATTTTAATTATGGAAATAAGTATTTGACCCCCTCTCAATCAGAAAGATTTCTGGCTCCCAGGTGTCTTTTATACAGGTAATGAGCTGAGATAAGGAGCACACTCTTAAAGGGAGTGCTCCTAATCTCAGCTTGTTACCTGTATAAAAGTCACCTGTCCACAGAAGCAATCAATCAATCAGATTCCAAACTCTCCACCATGGCCAAGACCAAAGAGCTCTCCAAGGATGTCAGGGATAAGATTGTAGACCTACACAAGGCTGGAATGGGCTACAAGACCATCGCCAAGCAGCTTGGTGAGAAGGTGACAACAGTTGGTGCGATTATTCGCAAATGGAAGAAACACAAAAGACCTGTCAATCTCCCTCGGCCTGGGGCTCCATGCAAGATCTCACCTCGTGGAGTTGCAATGATCATGAGAACGGTGAGGAATCAGCCCAGAACTACACGGGAGGATCTTGTCAATGATCTCAAGGCAGCTGGGACCATAGTCACCAAGAAAACAATTGGTAACACACTACGCCGTGAAGGACTGAAATCCTGCAGCGCCCGCAAGGTCCCCCTGCTCACTGTTCAAATAAACCTACCATCAAAATTATAGACTGATCATGTGGTCCTCTGTAGCTCAATTGGTAGAACATGGCGCTTGTAACGCCAGGGTAGTGGGTTCGATCCCCGGGACCACCCATACGTAAAAATGTATGCACACATGACTGTAAGTCGCTTTGGATAAAATAGTCTGCTAAATGGCATATTATTATTATTATTATTATTATTATTATTATTATTATTATTATTATTATGTCTTTGTCAGTGGGCAAACGTACAAAATCAGCAGGGGATCAAATATTTTTTTTCCTCACTGTATATATATATATATATATATATATATATAGTGCCTTGCAAAAGTATTCATCCCCCTTGGCGTTTTTCCTATTTTGTTGCATTACAACCTGTAATTTAAATGGATTTTTATTTGGATTTCATGTAATGGACCTACACAAAATAGTCCAAATTGGTGAAGTGGAATGAAAAATATAATTAGTTTTAAAAAATTCTAACTAATAAATAACTGAAAAGTGGTGCGTGCATATGTATTCACCCCCTTTGCTATGAAGCCCCTAAATAAGATCTGGCGCAACCCATTACCTTCAGAAGTCACATAATTAGTTAAATAAAGTCCACCTGTGTGCAATCTAAGTGTCACACGATCTGTCACATGATCTCAGTATATACAGTGGGGGAAAAAAGTATTTAGTCAGCCACCAATGGTGCAAGTTCTCCCACCTAAAAAGATGAGAGAGGCCTGTAATTTTCATCATAGGTACACGTCAACTATGACAGACAAAATGAGAAAAAAATTTCTCCAGAAAATTACATTGTAGGATTTTTAATGAATTTATTTGCAAATTATGGTGGAAAATAAGTATTTGGTCAATAACAAAAGTTTCTCAATACTTTGTTATATACCCTTTGTTGGCAATGACACAGGTCAAATGTTTTCTGTAAGTCTTCACAAGGTTTTCACACACTGTTGCTGGTATTTTGGCCCATTCCTCCATGCAGATCTCCTCTAGAGCAGTGATGTTTTGGGGCTGTCGCTGGGCAACACGGACTTTCAACTCCCTCCAAAGATTTTCTATGGGGTTGAGATCTGGAGACTGGCTAGGCCACTCCAGGACCTTGAAATGCTTCTTACGAAGTCACTCCTTCGTTGCCCGGGCGGTGTGTTTGGGATCATTGTCATGCTGAAAGACCCAGCCACGTTTCATCTTCAATGCCCTTGCTGATGGAAGGAGGTTTTCACTCAAAATCTAACGAAACATGGCCCCATTCATTTTTTCCTTTACACAGATCAGTCGTCCTGGTCCCTTTGCAGAAAAACAGCCCCAAAGCATGATGTTTCCACCCCCATGCTTCACAGTAGGTATGGTGTTTTTTGGATTCAACTCAGCATTCTTTGTCCTCCAAACACAACGAGTTGAGTTTTTACCAAAAAGTTATATTTTGGTTTCATCTGACCATATGACATTCTCCCAATCCTCTTCTGGATCATCCAAATGCACTCTAGCAAACTTCAGACAGGCCTGGACATGTACTGGCTTAAGCAGGGGGACACGTCTCGCACTGCAGGATTTGAGTCCCTGGCGGCGTAGTGTGTTACTGATGGTAGGCTTTGTTACTTTGGTCCCAGCTCTCTGCAGGTCATTCACTAGGTCCCCCCGTGTGGTTCTGGGATTTTTGCTCACCGTTCTTGTGATCATTTTGACCCCACGGGGTGAGATCTTGCGTGGAGCCCCAGATCGAGGGAAATTATCAGTGGTCTTGTATGTCTTCCATTTCCTAATAATTGCTCCCACAGTTGATTTCTTCAAACCAAGCTGCTTACCTATTGCAGATTCAGTCTTCCCAGCCTGGTGCAGGTCTACAATTTTGTTTCTGGTGTCCTTTGACAGCTCTTTGGTCTTGGCCATAGTGGAGTTTGGAGTGTGACTGTTTGAGGTTGTGGACAGGTGTCTTTTATACTGATAACAAGTTCAAATAGGTGCCATTAATACAGGTAATGAGTGGAGGACAGAGGAGCCTCTTAAAGAAGAAGTTACAGGTCTGTGAGAGCCAGAAATCTTGCTTGTTTGTAGGTGACCAAATACTTATTTTCCACCATAATTTGCAAATAAATTCATTAAAAATCTTACAATGTGATTTTCTGGATTTTTTTCTCAGTTTGTCTGTCATAGTTGATGTGTACCTATGATGAAAATTACAGGCCTCTCTCATATTTTTAAGTGGGAGAACTTTCACAATTGGTGGCTGACTAAATACTTTTTTTCCCCACTGTATATATACCAGTTCTGAAAGTCTGCAACACCAGTAAGCAAGGGGCACCACCAAGCAAGCGGCACCATGAAGACCAATGAGCTCTCCAAACAGGTCAGGGACAAAGTTGTGGAGAAGTACAGATCAGGGTTGGGTTATACATGAATATCCGAAACTTTGAACATCCCACGGAGCACCATTAAATCCATTATTTAAAAATGGAAAGAATATGGCACCACGCCCACCAAAACTCACGGACCAGGCAAGGAGGGCATTAATCAGAGAGGCAACAAAGAGACCAAAGATAACCCTGAAGGAGCTGCAAAGCTCCACAGCGGATATTGGAGTATCTATCCATAGGACCACTTTAAGCCGTACACTCCACAGAGCTGGGCTTTACGGAAGAGTGGCCAGAAAAAAGCCATTGCTTAAAAAAAATAATAAACAAACACGTTTGTTGTTTGCCAAAAGGCATGTGGGAGAGTCTCCAAACATATGGAAGAAGGTACTCTGGTCAGATGAGACTAAAATTGAGATTTTTGGCCATCAAGGAAAACGCTATTTCTGGCACAAACCCAACACCTTTCATCACTATGGTGGTGGCAGCATCATGCTGTGGGGATGTTTTTCATCGGCAGGGACTGGGAAACTGGTCAGAATTGAAGGAATGATGGATGACGCTAAATACAGGGAAATTCTTGAGGGAAACCTGTTTCAGTCTTCTAAAGATTTGAGACTGGGACGGAGGTTCACCTTCCAGCAGGACAATGACCCTAAGCATACTGCTAAAGCAACACTTGAGTGGTTTAAGGGGAAACATTTAAATGTCTTGGAATGGCCTAGTCAAAGCCCAGACCTCAATCCAATTGAGAATCTGTGGTATGACTTAAAGATAGCTGTACACCAGCAGAACCCATCCAACTTGAAGGAGCTGGAGCAGTTTTGCCTTGAAGAATGGGCAAAAATCCCAGTGGCTAGATGTGGCAAGTTTATAGAGGCATACCCCAAGAGACTTGCAGCTGTAATTGCTGCAAATGGTGGCTCTACAAGGTATTTACTTGGGGGGTGTATAGTTATGCACGCTCAAGTTTCCTGTTTTTTTGTTTCACAATAAAAAAGATTTTGCATCTTCAAAGTGGTAGGCATGTTGTGTAAATCAAATGATACAAACCCCCCAAAAATCTATTTTAATTCCAGGTTGTTAGGCAACAAAATAGGAAAAATGCCAAGGGGGGTGAATACTTTCGGCAGCCACTGTATATATATGGGAAGCAGGCAAATGCCTTTCACTTAGCTGTGTAAAGACAGACTGACAGGGGTGAGACAATTAATTTTAATTGATCTTAATGTTCTTTTGTTGGCAGACCAGGCACAAGCTCCACCACAGTCTGGACCTTCACTTCCTGATCACAGGCCACACCAAGTTTGCCCCCGACTGGTGCTTCGGCCTCATCAAGCAGCGCTTCAGAAAGATCAGAGTGAACACTTTGTCCGAGATTGCAGGACAGCACTGTGACAGGTCAACATCCCACAGCTGGTTGGACTGGAGGATGGTACAGTGCTGGTGGAAAGCTATGGCTGGCAACAACTCCTGACTCCGTACTTCATGCCGCTGACACAGATCAAGCAGTACCAGCACTTCAGGTGAATATCATTTTCATTGCATTGTATGAGGTTATTCTTCTTATCTAAACTTGGGAGGTGAATTGATGTTATGCAAGGTTGTAATGTCTTCTCAATTTGTTTTGTTATTTCCTGTTTTACAGCTTCGATGCTCTGGAGCCTGGTGTTGTTGTCGCCAAGGAGCGTTCGGACTCAGTCGGGACCAGCTTTCAGCTGCTGCGCAACACTGACATCCTTCCTCCCATAGATGGTCTGCATGTACAAGCACCACCTGGACTGGACACAGCTAGACACATTTTGCAACGAAGAGGCTATGGGCATCACATGCCCTGCACCAAAGTCAAGGGCAGGACAGAAACAGGCTCTCCAGATATATAGATTCCCTTGTTAATGCGTGGTTCGGACGGACCAGTTCATCACTGGGGGCGAGTTCCCAGTCATCAGCACTATCTGCAGTGCCTATATTCACGACTCTCTCCTAACACACACGCCATATGTTGCTGCTACTATTTTTTTTTTATCCTGCTGCTCAGCCACTTTACCCATGATTGTATGCATATAACTACCTCATCTATCACCAGTATCACTGAGATAGTTATTGATATTGACATCTTTTTTTCTCATATTGACTAACTATTTTTGATATTGCTACTATGCAAGTAACCATTTCGCTGTACCGTTTACACCTTCTGTAGAGACCCATCCACTTAGCAAAATGTGGCTGGGGGTTATAGCATTTCTTTCACATAAACCATCAATTTAGACAAGTGTGTCTGGGTAAGCGTAATCTAATATTTTTACCTGGAATTTTTTCTTATTGTAGGCTACTAGTTTTACCCTTAATCTTTACTACACTACTCACTGTTTAGCACATGACCGCACATGTGAATCTTTAAAGAGATGGGTGGGGCTGGCTTAAGAGTGTGTGAACAATGCTGAATGTGTGTAGACAAAAGAGCTCTCCAGTAGGTGAACCAAAACATTCAAGGGCCATTTTATCAAAAGTGGAGTTACAAGTTGATCAACTTTCAAAGCAGAATTACTTTCCCATTGTTACTCAAACGCAGTGTATGATATACCATTTTGTAGCTCTGTCTCTCTGCTTTTATCCAATGTAAAAAACACAATTTCAAATTTTGCTACATAAGACCGAATCAAAAAGGCTGTCGGACACATATAGGTTTGAGCGTCAGGCATGTCCTTATAGCCTTTTCCACGTTTGGAAAGCGGTTTGTTTTGCAATAGTTTATAAACATTTGCAATCCCACCTGTGCTAGTGGCAATATCAGGACTTTTGACTAGGTAGCCACTCACTAGGCCAGTCGTTCCCAACCTTTTTTGGTTACTGTACCTCCAACTGAATTTTGCTCTGACCGGAGTATCCTTAAAAGTACTCCCTCATGCATTTTACCATGTAGGCCTATGATCTATGAGTCTTCTCAAGTTTCCCCAGTTGGAAAGCACTGCACTAGGCCTACAATCAGAAACTTAGCACCATCATTTCCCTTTAATCAACGCTTTCCGGGAAAGTGAAACTTTCTGTCAATTGATAACCAGCAGTGCTGAAATGAAACTTGTAAAACAGCGTGACCACGCCTTTTCCGTGCGTGAGAATATCAATATCAGAGGCGGAGCATTGACTACGTGCTTTCTGACATGCATGTTTTGAAACCCGCCCTCTCGACACAACCACAGAATTGTCCTTCTCTGGGCGGTCACAGCGGTCTAATTTCACTACTAGAAAGACGTAACACAGGAATAACGAAAGTATTGCACCTTTGTGTAGCTGCTATCTCCACCCTAGTTGTCAGCGTTCGATTTAGATAAAAGCGACGAAGCAGAGCACAGTCACATTCATCTCATTCAAGCATAACCATGGCAGCCCAGGATTTTAATATTTTGCTGGCGACAGATTCATACAAGGTGAGTGTCATGATCGCCGCTAACCTAACTCGCTAACTAGTAGTAGTTACCTAATTTCAGCAGTAGCATTATCATACCTATACGATAAGTGTCGCAAGTTGAAGCTGGCAACCTTTTAACATTTGCATCAGTTCTATTTTTCCTCTGTTTGACGTTGACGAAATGTTGTGGAAGTACGCCTTGCTAGGTTTCTGCCACAATGTAGCCGACATTCACTGGAGCGGACCTTATTTCAAGAACTAACTAGTAAGAAACTAACGTTATATTATATACAGGAGGCCACGAACCTAGCTACATAAACGAAACATAGCAAAGTAAGTAGCATGGCTGGTGTGCCGCCCTCAATCGTTATGTCTCATTAAAATACTCCTACTTAGCTAGCAATTTGACGCCTGAAAAATAAATGACCAATAGAGGTCAAAACGTAGCCTGGCCAGCTAGCAATCTATGTTGAATCAACAACTGCCAGCTAATGCTAACTAGGTTATATGGTGTTTTGCTAGCCCTAGCTTGCTAAAAGCTAGTTTGGTGCTAATTTTGTCTACAGAGTATAACTTTTTTGGGGGGCATACCTACATTTGTACAACCTTTCCTCAAGCCTAGCTAGGTAACTACCTCTGAGTGCATTACAGCCAAACTTTACCAGAGCGCAATAGCCCTGCTGAATGAATGTCAAATATCACTACCAAATGGCAAGGGTCCGCATGATGACTGCAAGTTTGTAATTTAGCGACCCCAACTAATTAGTCAGTAAAAGTGTCCGTCGTCATAATCCTATAGTTTTTGCTGATTCAAGGAATCAAAGCTTGATGACTAGTTGATTATTGAATCAGCTGGGTAGTGGTAGGGCAAAAAACAAAACGAGGACCGAGTTTGGGAGACGCTGCTATAGACCAGTGTTTCCCAACTCCGGTCCTCGAGTACTCCAACGGTACATATTTTTGTTGTGGCACCAGACAAGCACACCTGATTCTACTTGTCTACTAATCATCAAGCCTATGACAAGTTGAATCAGATGTTTCTGTCCAGGGCTACAACAAAAAGGTGTGCTGTTTAGGGGGTACTTCAGGACTGGAGTTGGAGAAGAACTGCTATAGACCATTGATCTCAATCTAGCCTAAGTATCAGTTACACTTTTGCCACCAGATAAGCCTGGTTAGCCATCCTCTCTCTGTCCTCTCCCATCATTAACTCTCTCTGTTGTTGTTGTTGCATAATCATGTTTATGCTTTAGCTTACTTTTGGTTGACTTTGTGGTCCTACTTTTGTGTGAAGATTGAGGCCCCAGATTCCCTTATGTTTTCACTGTGAAAACTAACATCACCTGTTAACCTTTCCAAAACACCATCTCACCCATAATGGGAAGATGAAGGCAACAGAACAAAATAGGGGTGTCTTTCAAGTTTTATTTTCTGTATTTGTCCCTGGTTGCGATGACTCCCATTCCTCCATACATGACGCTCCCAGAATTCCAGTCATGTGACACATAATAACATCTGATGCACTGGCACTCACCACATCAGCTGGAATGTTTGCAAAACATCTGATTTGTTATTGCTAAGATCATGAGCCAGAGCCTTATGACTTCTAGATCAGCATCAAGGGGAAAGGAGATTCTGAGGGATAGGTAGGGTGAGCGAGGAGTAGAGGGAGAGAAAGTGTGGGAAAGGGAGAAAGTGCAGCTTGGAAAGAAATGGCTCTGATATTGCTCACCCCTGCCCGTTTGTGCAAATTGTACGTTTCCAAGTGGAGGGTAGTTGCTCTCAATTATTGAATTTGCTCACAAAGGCTGACCTGTGTTTTGAACTGGAATGAGGAGAGCACCCCCACCCACTGGAGCTCATGTTTGGCAGTGAGAGACATGGTACTGTACACAGCATCACGTTGCACACAAAACTCTTCACTTAGCCTAACTTAAGGGCTTATTTTGCATTAGCTCCACTTTCCCTCTTGGCACATTCATGTGCGAACCATTTGAAAACAAAACTCAGGAATATTGCTGTTTTATGTGCACTAATGAGCACTAATCAGTTGGAATGATGTGTAAGATGCAAAACAGGTGGTTCTCTAAATGAATAAGAGAAGTGCTTAGAACATCTTCCAGTGTATTAAGGTTCATCCTTAAGCTCTGAAATACACAGCTTTGACATTAGTCAAATGTACCTTTCTCATCATAGGCCTACACCTCATCTCTTCACTGACCTACTGGTTTATTATGTAGTTAATAACATGACCTCTAGATTCCAGATAGTTTGTCTTTTCTCTTGACTCCCTCGTTTCCCTTGTTGTAGCCTATTCAAACTGAATGTTTCCTCTTCCACAGATCACACACTACAAGCAGTACCCTCCCAATGTCAGCAAGGTCTACTCCTACTTTGAGTGCCGCCGCAAGAAGGGGGGCGCCCAGTTCAATGAGATCGTGTTTTTTGGCCTTCAGTACCTCCTGAAAAAGTATCTTTCAGGTAGGTCCACTTTCCACTTGCTTCTTTCATCTCCATTCTTTTAGAGTTCCATTCTTGAGTTTCTTCTTTGTCTCATTCTAGTCTGTTCTAGGCAAGTCATTGTTTAGAGGTCACCTCAGCCCACACTGTGTGATGTGACTCTGCGGTATGTCACACAGTAATATGTTCTATTTACCACCAGTGTTGTCCTTTGTCACATAATGTGCATGTATGAACAACTAAGTCACTTGGTGAAGGTTATGGAAGAACTTTGCAAAACAAACCACAGATTTCATACACACAACCTCAATGGAACATTTGCAAATTCAATCAAATGGCCACATCCATGCAACATGAAAGCCTAGATAAAGTACACTACCGGTCAAAAGTTTTATAACACCTACTCATTAAAGGGTTTTTCTTTATTTGTACTATTTTCTACATTGTAGAATAATAGTGAAGACATCAAAACTATGAAATAACACATATGGAATCATGTAGTAAGCAAAAAAGTGTTAAACAAATCATAATATACACTGCTCAAAAAAATAAAGGGAACACTAAAATAACACACCCTAGATCTGAATGAATTAAATAATCTTATTAAATACTTTTTTCTTTACATAGTTGAATGTGCTGACAACAAAATCACACAATGTATCAATGGAAATCAAATGTATCAACCCATGGAGGTCTGGATTTGGAGTCACACTCAAAATTAAACTGGAAAACCGCACTACAGGCTGATCCAACTTTGATGTAATGTCCTTAAAACAAGTCAAAATGAGACTCCGTAGTGTGTGTGGCCTCCACGTGCCTGTATGACCTCCCTACAATGCCTGGGCATGCTCCCGATGAGGTGGCGGATGGTCTCCTGAGGGATCTCCTCCCAGACCTGGACTAAAGCATCCGCCAACTCCTGGACAGTCGGTGGTGCAACGTGGCGTTGGTGGATGGAGCGAGACATGATGTCCCAGATGTGCTCAATTGGATTCAGGTCTGGGGAACGGGCGGGCCAGTCCATAGCATCAATGCCTTCCTCTTGCAGGAACTGCTGACACACTCCAGCCACATGAGGACTAGCATTGTCTTGCATTAGGAGGAACCCAGGGCCAAATGCACCAGCATATGGTCTCACAAGGGGTCTGAGGATCTCATCTCGGTACATAATGGCAGTCAGGCTACCTCTGGCGAGCACATGGAGGGCTGTGCGGCCCCCCAAAGAAATGCCACCCCACACCATGACTGACCCACCGCCAAACCGGTCATGCTGGAGGATGTTGCAGGCAGTAGAACGTTCTCCACGGCGTCTCCAGACTCTGTCACGTCTGTCACATGTGCTCAGTGTGAACCTGCTTTCATCTGTGAAGAGCACAGGGCGCCAGTGGCGAATTTGCCAATCTTGGTGTTCTCTGGCAAATGCCAAACGTCCTGCACGGTGTTGGGCTGTAAGCACAACCCCCACCTGTGGACGTCGGGCCCTCATACCACCCTCATGGAGTCTGTTTCTGACCGTTTGAGCAGACACATGCACATTTGTGGCCTGCTGGAGGTCATTTTGCAGGGCTCTGGCAGTGCTCCTCCTGCTCCTCCTTGCACAAAGGCGGAGGTAGCGGTCCTGCTGCTGGGTTGTTGCCCTCCTACGGCCTCCTCCACGTCTCCTGATGTACTGGCCTGTCTCCTGGTAGCGCCTCCATGCTCTGGACACTACGCTGACAGACACAGCAAACCTTCTTGCCACAGCTCGCATTGATGTGCCATCCTGGATGAGCTGCACTACCTGAGCCACTTGTGTGGGTTGTAGACTCCGTCTCATGCTACCACTAGAGTGAAAGCACCGCCAGCATTCAAAAGTGACCAAAACATCAGCCAGGAAGCATAGGAACTGAGAAGTGGTCTGTGGTCACCACCTGCAGAACCACTCCTTTATTGGGGGTGTCTTGCTAATTGCCTATAATTTCCACCTGTTGTCTATTCCATTTGCACAACAGCATGTGAAATGTATTGTCAATCAGTGTTGCTTCCTAAGTGGACAGTTTGATTTCACAGAAGTGTGATTGACTTGGAGTTATATTGTGTTGTTTAAGTGTTCCCTTTATTTTTTTGAGCAGTGTATTTTATATTTGGATTCTTCAAATAGCCACCCTTTGCCTTGATGACAGCTTTGCACACTCTTGGCATTATCTCAACCAGCTTCACGAGGTAGTCACCTGGAATGCCTTTCAATTAACAGGTGTGCCTTAAGTTTTAATTTGTGGAATTTCTTTCCTTCTAAATGCGTTTGAGCCAATCAGTTGTGTTGTGACAAGGTAGGGGTGGTATACAGAAGATAGCCCTTATTTGGTAAAAGACCAAGTCCATATTATGTCAAGAACAGCTCAAATAAGTAAAGAGAAATTACAATACATCATTACTTTAAGACACGAAGGTCAGTCAATGCGGAAAATCTCAAGAACTTTGAAAGTTTCTTCAAGTGCAGTCACAAAAACCATCAAGCACAATGATGAAACTGGCTCTCATGAGGACTGCCACAGGAATGGAAGACCCAGAGTTACCTCTGCTGCAGAGGATAAGTTCATTAGAGTTATCAGCCTCAGAAATTGCAGCCCAAATAAATGCTTCACAGAGTTCAAGTAACACACATCTCAACATCAACTGTTAAGAGGAGACTGTGTGAATCAGGCCTTCATGGTCGAATTGCTGCAAAGATACCACTACTAAAGGACACATAATAAGAAGAGACTTGCTTGGGCCAAGAAACACGAGCAATGGACATTTAGACCAGTGGAAATTTGTCCTTTGGTCTGCAATCCAAATTGGAGATTTTTGGTTCCAACCGCCGTGTCTTTGAGACGCGGTGTGGGTGTACGGATGATCTCTGCATGTGTATTTCCCACCGTAAAGCATGGAGGAGGAGGTGTTATGGTTGTGGGGGTGCTTTGCTGGTGACACTGTCTGTGATTTTATTTAGAATTCAAGGCACACTTAACCAGCATGGCTACCACAGCATTCTGCAGCTATACGCCATCCCATCTGATTTGGGCTTAGTGGGACTATCATTTGTTTTTCAACAGGACAGGCTGTGTAAGGGCTATTTTACCAAGAAGGAGAGTGATGGAATGCTGCATCAGATGACCTGGCCTCCACAATCCCCCGACCTCAACCAAATTGACATGGTTTGGGATGAGTCGGACCGCAGAGTGATGGAAAAGCAGCCAACAAGTGCTCAGCATATGTGGGAACTCCTTCAAGACTGTTGGAAAAGCATTCCAGGTGAAGCTGGTTGAGAGAATGCCAAGAGTGTGCAAAGCTGTCCTCAAGGTGAAGGGTGGCTATTTGAAGAATCTCAAATATAAAATATATTTTGATTTGTTTAACACTTTTTTTGGTTACTGCATGATTCCATATGTATTATTTCATAGTTGTCTTCACTATTATTCTACAATGTAGAAAATAGTAAAAATAAAGAAAAACCCTTGAATGAGTAGGTGTTCTAAAACTTTTGATCGGTAGTGTATGTTTAAAAAGGACCAACATCAACTCATCTAATTTTAGGGTCACCAGACATGGCAGTCAGCAGTGTTTGTATCTGGCCCCAACTGCAGTCATGTGTGGAATGTGTGAACAGTGACCTGTCATCCTGAGAGGACCACTGAGGGTTTTGTTTCTGACTGCTGAGGTCCTCCGCCAGGCTAGGGTTTCACTCCTCTGATATCCAATCAGAGAGTCTCCTCCAGCCATGCTAGTCAGCCATGCTCCACCACTGGCTGTCTCTCTCTGTGGTACTTGATCAGCCACTGACACTCAATTTTGACTGAATGAAAGGGAATTGCAGTTAGTGGGAGGGGACAGAGATTTTTGCATTGATAGCTGAAATGTTGCTTGTGTGCTTGACAAAATGTGAGCTAGTGAGTTTTTGGTTTGTTTGTTTGTTTGTGTCTGTGTTCATTTTAGATTCTTGAATGACTTTTTCCCATTGTCTCCCCTAATCAGGACGAGTCATCACTGAGGAGAAGATTCAGGAAGCCAAAGTATTTTACCAGATGCACTTTAGACAGACTGTGTTTGATGAGGAAGGCTGGAGGAAAGTGCTGGAGGTAAGTGGGCTGTCTCAATCAGACTAGACACACTCTTATTTTAGCTTTTCAACTAAGACTATTTTACTGATGCAGTCTCAACTGTTAGGCTACTGACTGTAAGATGTTCATATGAACACACACACACACCGAGGTTGATTGTAGATTTTGATGCTGTTCCATCAGAAGTATGATGGCCGTCTCCCAATTCGAATCAAAGCGGTTCCCGAGGGGAAGATCATTCCCAGAGGGAACGTCCTCTTCACAGTGGAAAATACAGACCCAGATTTCTTCTGGCTCACCAACTATATTGAGGTAATTCTCTTAATTTCCCCCTTCAGTATCCCTTTCATTGTCATTTTGTTGTACTTCCTTTCTCTAATACAGCATGCGTTTCTTAAACCCTGTGAGTGTGCACACAAAATACACACACAGACAGAACAACGCCTCTTCCCCCTCAGGAGGCTGAAAAGATTAGGCAAGGCCCCTCGGATCCTCAAAGTTTATACAGCTGCACCATTGAGAGCATCTTGACTGGCTGCATCACCGCTTGGTATGGCAACTGCTTGGCATCCGACCGCAAGGCGCTACAGAGGGTAGTACGTATGGCCCAGTAAATCATTGGTGCCGTGCTCCCTTCCATCCAGGACCTCTATACCAGGCGTGTCAGAGGAAGGCCCTAAAAATTGTCAAAGACTCCAGCCACCTAAGTTATAAACTGTTCTCTCCGCTACCGCATGGAAAGCGGTACCGATGCAACAAGTCTGGACCCAACAGGACCCTGAACAGCTTCTACCCCCAAGCCGTAAGACTGCTAAATAGTTAGTCCGGGGGGCTATTGGTAACTATTTTTGCACTAACTCTGCTACTGTTTATGATCTATCCTGTTGCCTAGTCACTTACAGTGCCTTCAGAAAGTATTCATACCCCATGACTTGTTCCACATTTTGTTGTTACAACCTGAATTCAAAATGGATTCAATATATTTTTTCTCTCACCCATCTACACACTACATTTACATTTAAGTCATTTAGCAGACGCTCTTATCCAGAGCGACTTACAAATTGCTGATACCCCATAATCACAAAGTGAAAACATGTTTTTAGAACATTTTAGCACATTTCTTAAATGAAATACAGAAATATCTCATTTTATTTATTTAAGTATTCACACCCCTGAGTCAGTACTTTGTAGAAGCAGATTTGGCACATCTGCCCATTTTTATTATTTTCAAAATTCTTCAAGCACTGTCAAACTGGTTGTTGATCATTGCTAGACAACCATTTTCAGGTCTTGCCATAGATTTTCAAGTAGTTTTAATTCAAAACTGTAACTTGGCCACTAGGGAACATTCACTGTCTTCTTTGTAAGCAACGCCAGTGTATATTTGGCCTTGTGTATTAGGTTATAGTCCTGCTGAAAGGTGAATTCATCTCCCAGGGTCTAGTGGAAAGCAGACTGAACCAGGTTTTCCTCTAGGATTTTGCCTGTGTTTAGCTCCATTCTGTTTATTTTTTATCCTGGAAAAACTCCTCAGACCTTAATGATTTCAAGCATACCCATAACATGATGCAGCTGCCACTATGCTTGAAAAAAATGGAGATTGTTACTCAGAAATGTATTGTATTTGCCCCAAACATATCTACAGTACCTCAATTACCTCGTATCCCTGCACATTGACTCGATACTTGTACCCTGTGTATATAGCCAAGTTATCTTTACTCATTGTGTATTAAAATGGTCCAAACGCACAGTTGTTAAGGCGCAACAGCGCCTCTTCCCCCTCAGGAGGTTGAAAAAGTTTGGCATGGGCCCTCAAATCCTCAAAGTTCTACAGCTGTACCGTTGAGAGCATTTTGACTGGCTGCATCTCACTGCCTGGTATGGCAATGGCACCGCCCTCGATCGCATGGCGCTACAGAGGGTGGTGCAGACAGCCCAGTACATCACTGGGGCCGAGTTCCCTGCCACCCAGGACATGTATATCAGGCGGTGTGGTAGGTAGTCCCGGAAGATCATTAAATACTCCAACCACCCAAGCCATAGACTATTCTCTCTGCTTCCGCACTGCAAGCGGTACCGGTGCATCAAGTCTGGCACCAACAGGCTCTTGAACAGCTTCTATCCCCAAGCAATAAGACTGATAAATAGCTACACAGACTATCGGAGTTAACCTTGTATCCTCATGGACCTTTAAAAAAAAAAAAAAAATGTTTTTTGTCTCTGCACACATTCTCACTCAATCATCTGCTCACTCACACATACTGTAACATGCACATACATTTATACTGACTGTACACTCACGCACACCCACTCACATACCAGCTGCTGCTACACTGTTTATCATATATCCTGATGCCTAGTCACCTTGCCCTATACATATCTACCTCCATCACGCCAGTATCCCTGCATATATGGTATTGGAACTGAACCTGTATATAGTATGCATACTTATTTTTGTGTTCTTCATATTTATTCTTATTTCTCTTTTTTTTGTATTACATTGTTATTGATTATTGCATTGTTGGGTTTTGAGTTTGCAAGAAAGGCATTCCACTGTACTTGTGCATGTGACATTAAAACTTAACTTTATTCCTTGTTATTTTTCTTCTCTCTGTTTTGTTGGGAAGGGCCTGTAAGTAAGCATTTCAATTTTGGTCCACCTGTTGTTTACGAAGCATGTGACAAATACAATTTGATTTGTATGTATGGTGACACCGTCATGGCGTCAGAGACCATTGCAATTCCCCTAATCAGGTCAATGAGGATGATTTCACTCTGGCCTTTTTTCTGTTCAGCAGGGGATAGCTTAGCCTGCCGGCACTGAGCCCAACACCAGCCACAGCTTTTGATATCCAGCCCCCACCCATTTCTACTTCCTTTCCAGCACCAATGGCACAGACATGTCCCTTTTTGTAAAGGTTTTAGAAGTAGTCTCTGAACAAAATCAACTTCTCCAATCAAATGGTGTTTTGACGATCTCTTTCTGTGTGTGTTTTCTCTTTTTTTCTCTCACAGACCATGCTGGTCCAGATGTGGTATCCCATCAGTGTGGCGACCATCTCCCGGGAGTTTAAGAAGATCCTGGCCAAGCACCTGAAGGCCACGTCAGGCAGTCTGGAGGGCCTGGACTTCAAACTGCATGACTTTGGCTATAGAGGGGTCTCCTCGCAGGAGGTAAGAACCATGGCAGGCCCAGCCAGAAGAGGACTGGTCACACCTCTGAGCCTGGTTTCTTCCTAGGTTCCTGCCTTCTTGGGAATTTTTCCTGGCCACTGTGCTTCTGCATTGCTTGCTCTTTGGAGTTTTGGGCTGGGTATCTATAAAGCACTTTGTTACAACTTCTGATGTAAAAAAATAAAAGGCTTTATAAAATAGATTTGATGAAGAGCAACAAAGTCTAGCATTAAATATGCATATATAATGAAAAAAAATATAAATGTAATATGCAACATTCTTTAAAAAAAAACTAAATTACAGTTCATATAAGGAAATCAGTCAATTGACTGGGAATACAGATATGGAACTGTTAGTCACAGATACCACAGAGCGTGGATCAGAAAACCAGTCAGTATCTGGGGTGACCACCATTTTCCTCATGCAGCGTGACACATCTCCTCATAGAGCTGATCAGGCTGTTGATTGTGGAATGTTGTCCCACGCCTCTTCAAAGGCTGTGCGAAGTTGCTGGATAATGGCGGGAACTGGAACACGCTGTCATACACGTCGATCCAGAGCATACCAAACATGATCAATGGGTGACATGTCTGGTGAGTGGAAGAACTGGGACATTTTCAGCTTCCAGTAATTGTGTACAGATCCTTACGACATGGGGGCGTGCATTATCATGCTGAAACATGAGGTGATGGCGGCGGATGAATGGCATGACAAAGGGCCTCAGGATCTCGTCATGGTATCTCTGTGCATTCAAATTGCCATCCATAAAACGCAATTGTGTTAGTTGTCTGTAGTTTATGCCTGCCCATACGATAACCCCACCTCCACCATGGGGCACTCTGTTCACAACATTGACGTCAGAAAAACACTCGCCCACATGACGCCATACACGTGCTCTGTGGTTGTGAGGGCGGTTGGACGTACTGCCAAGTTCTCTAAAACGACGTTGGCAGCGGCTTATGGTAGATAAATCAACATTCAATTCTCTGGCACTGCAGTCAGCATGCCAATTGCACGCTCCCTCAACTTGAGACATCTGCGGCATTGTGTTGTGAGACAGAACTGCACATTTTAGTGGCCTTTTATTGTCCTCTGCACAAGGTGAACCTGTGTAATGATCGTGCTGTTTAATCAGGTTCTTGATATAAGTATTCAGACCCTTTGCTATGAGATTCGAAATTGAGCTCTGGTGCATCCTGTTTCCATTGATCATCCTTGAGATGTTTCTACAACTTGATTGGAGTCCACCTGTGGTAAATTCAATTGAATGGACATGATTTGGAAAGGCACACACCTGTCTATATAAGGTCCCACAGTTGACTGTGCGTGTCAGAGCAAAAACCAAGCCATGAGGATGAAGGAATTGTCTGTAGAGCTCCAAGACAGTATTGTGTCGAGGTACAGATCTGGGGAAGGGTACCAAAACATTTCTGCAGCATTGAAGGTCCCCAAGAACACAGTGGCCTCAATCATTCTTAAATTGAAGACTCTTCCTAGAGCTGGCTGCCCGGCCAAACTGTGCAATCGGGGGAGAAGGGCCTTGGTCAGGGAGGTGACCAAGAACCCATTAGTCACTCTGACAGAGCTCTAGAGTTCCTCTGTGGAGATGGGAGAACATTCCAGAAGACAACCATCTCTGCAGCACTCCACCAATCAGGCCTTTATGGTAGTGGCCAGACAGAAGCCCCTTCTTAGTAAAAGGCACATGACAGCCCGCTTGGAGTTTGACAAAAGGCACCTAAAGACTCAGATGAAACTCTTTGGCCTGAATGCTAAGCGTCACGTCTGGAGGAAACCTGGCACCATCCCTACGGTGAAGCATGGTGGTGGCAGCATGCTGTGGGGATGTTTTTCAGCGGCAGGGACTGGGAGACTAGTCAGGATAGAGGCAAAGATGAACAGAGATCCTTGATGAAAACCTGCTTCAGAGCGCTCAGGACCTCAGACTGGGGCGAAGGTTCACCTTCCAACAGGACAATGACCCTAAGCACACAGCCAAGACAACGCAGGAGTGGTTTCGGGACAAGTCTCTGAATGTCCTTGAGTGGCCCAGACTTGACCCCGATCGAACATCTCTGGAGAGGCCTTGAAAATAGCTGTGAAGCAACGCTCCCCATCCAACCTGACAGAGCTTGAGAGGATCTGCAGAGAAGAATGGGAGAAACTCCCCAAATACAGGTGTGTCAAGCTTGTGGCTTCATACCCAAGAAGAATCGATGCTGTAATCGCTGCCAAAGGTGCTTCAACAAAGTACAGAGTAAAGGGTCTGCATACTTATGTAAATGTAATATTTTTGCAAAAAAAATCTAAAAACCTGTTTTTGCTTTGTCAAAAATATAAACGAAACATGTAAAGTGTTGGTTACATGAGTTTATATAAAAAATCCTGTAAATGTTCTATACGCACAAAAAGCGTATTTCTCTCATGTTGTGCACAAATTTGTTTACATCCCTGTTAGTGATCATGTCTCCTTTGCCAAGATAATCCATCCACCAGACAGGTGTGGCATATCAATAAACTGGTTAAACTGCACGATCATTACACAGGTCCACCTTGTGCTGGGGACAATAAAAGGCCACTTTAAAATGTGCGGTTTTGTCACACAACACAACACCACTGATGTCTCAAGTTTTGACAGAGCGTGCAGTTGGCATGCTGACTGCAGGAATGTACATGTCCCTACCATAAGCTGCCTCCAATGTAGTTTTAGAGAATTTGGCAGAATGTCCAACCGGCCTCACAACCGCAGACCACGTGGTGTGGGGTGCTGAGGAGTATTTGTCTGTAATAAAGCCCTTTTGTGGTGAAAAACTCATTCTGATTGGCTGTGGTTGGCTACCCAGTGCGTGGGCCTATGCCCACCGATGGCTGAGCCCCTGCCCAGTCGTGAAATCCATCGATTTAATTTTTTAGATTTTTTTTTTTATAGGGCCTAATGAATTGAATTGAATTGACCGATTTTTATCCTTATATGAACTGTAACTCAGTAAAATTATTGAAGTTGTTGCATGGTGTTTATATTTTTGTTCAGTATAGTTTGAGATGCCCCTTCCCAAATTTGGGTATTTCTTGTAGCAAATTGTTGCTGACTATTTTCATTAGTGTTCAAAGGAGAGCCAGACAGAGCCTGTAGGTCTCACTGGCGCATCACTGTGACTATAACCAGATTGAACAGAGACTGGTCAAAATGCTGTTCTCAGGGATGATGCGTAGGTAACTGGAAAGGGGCTGGGGTTTTAGAGCAGACTTTTTCTTTCAATTGCACACTTCTGTCTGTGTGACTTGAAACTGATGATTCTCCCTCCTCCTTTCTCAGTCTGCGGCATTAGGCGGGGCAGCCCACCTGGTGAATTTCTACAGTACAGACACTGTAGCAGGGCTACTGATGGCCCAGCGATACTACGGCTGCCCCATGGCAGGCTTTTCTATGCCTGCAGCAGAGCATAGGTAAGACTCCAGTGCACAAACACATACACACTCACTCACATATTCCCTTTCACAAATTTTACTTTGTGGCTTTTGACTTGTACAGCAAACATGCAGCCCTAAGTGTAGGGATAAGGGGTTTTCAGTCGGGCAAGTCTATTGAAAATCAGTTCCTTAAAACCAATCTCATCTTCTCCTTTTAGTACGATCATCTCGTGGGGGCGGAGCAGGGAGAAGGAGGCCTTTGAGAGCCTGCTGGACCAGTTCCCGACCGGGCCGGTGTCAGTGGTCAGTGACAGCTACGACATCTTCAAGGCTTGTAGACACATCTGGGGGGACAAGCTGAAGGAGCGCGTGATAGAGCGGAGCGAAGACTCCTGCCTGATCATCCGGCCCGACTCAGGAGACCCCGCAGAGACCCTCATCGAGGTGGGGGAACACGCACACACCTACCATCCTTTTGGGATCCCTCGTAGTCAAGTATGATCTCACTCCAAGTGTCACAGGTCTGGGTTGTGGTGTGGATCTGGCTGGCCATACACACACACACACGGTACATGGTTCATTTCCAGTTTCCATCCAAGCTCTTCCAAGGTCTACTTCTCTTGACAAGGGGTCTACTGCAAATGATGTTTTCTGAAAAGAGCAGTTCGTTTTAAGTTGCTCATGGCTGTTCTTTAATGTTTTATTGATTCTAAGACAGACTTGTGTTCTTGTTCAGATTGGATTTCAGGTTCCATGTTGTCAGCCTTGGGACCTACAGGCTTGGTGTGCTCTATACACTTAGCTCTTATTGATTCCCTTAGAAATGTTACTCTGTCTGTGTGGGGGTTTCAGTTGCCTATTATTGTCTCTTTGATTCAAGTTTCAAAGTTTGGATGCAGTACTTGACTACCTGTTCCCTCCCTAGGTGATAAAGATTTTGGAGGAGTGCTTCGGTTGCTCTCTGAACTCTCAAGGCTTCAAGGTGCTGCCATCTTACCTGCGTATCATCCAGGGTGACGGCATTGATCTCAACTCAGTGGATGAGGTAAGAAAATAACGTACATACACCACCCACGAACACCCGTCTGGCATACCTATAACCCTCTGGATATACCCTTATTGCCTGTACCACATTGTTTAACTGCTTTCTCTTCCTGTAGATCCTGGAGAAGTTGAGTGACGAAGGCTGGAGTGCTGAGAATGTGTTCTTTGGCTGTGGGAGCGCCCTCCTTCAGAAGCTCAACAGAGACACACTCAACTGTGCCTTCAAGTGCAGCTATGTGGAGACCAATGGGAAGGGGGTATGTTACTCACTTATTTACTTACATACAGTGCCTTCAGAAAGTATTCATACCCCTTGACTTATTCTACATTTTGTTGTTACAGCCTGAATTCATCATTGATTAAATGTTTTTTCTCATCCATCTTCACACAGTACCCATAATAACAAGGTGAAAACACATTTTTAGAAATATTTGCAAATTTATTGAAAATGAAATAAAAGTATCTCATTTACATAAGTATTTACACCCCTGAGTCAATACATGTTAGAATCACCTTTTGCAGCATCTACAGCTGTGAGTCGTTCTGGGTAAGTAGAGCTTTGCACACCGGGATTGTATTTTAACATTTATTTAAAAAATTCTTCAAGCTCTTTCAAGTTCAAGTCTTGCCATACATTTTCAAGCCAATTTAAGTCAAAACTGTAACTAGGCCACTGAGGAATGTCATCTTGGTAAGCAACTCTAGTGTATATTTGGCCTTGTTTTAGGTTATTCTCCTGCTGGAAGGTCTGTTGGAAGGCAGACTGAACCAGGTTTTCCTCTAGGATTTTGCCTGTGTTTAGCACTATTCCATTTATTTGTATTAAAAAAACTCCTTAGTCCTTGCCGATGACAAGCTTACCCATAACATGATGCAGGCACCACACCACCATTCTTGAAAATATGAAGAGTGGTACTCAGTAATTTCTTGTGTTGGATTTGCCCCTAACATATTGCTTTGTATTCAGGACATAAAGTTCATTTCTTTAGTGCAGTTTTACTTTAGTGCCTTATTGGATGTTTTGGAATATATTTTTTATATGTACAGGCTTCCTTCTTTTCATTCTGTCAATTAGGTTAGTATTGTGGAGTAACTATAATGTTGTTGATCAATCTTCAGTTTTCTCCTATCACAGCCATTAAACTCTGTAACTGTTTTAAAGTCACCATTGGCCTCATGGTGAAATCCCTGAGCGGTTTCCTTCCTCTCCAACAACCTAAGCTAGGAAGGACGCCTTTATCTTTGTAGTGACTGGCTGTATAGATGGGTTGGTTGTTTAGCAACAAAACCGACACGTGCTCAACTATGGGGCAAAACAGACAGTTGGCTTAGATTGTTGACGTGTAAGCTATATTTCTTCTCCAATGTTTATTAAAAACATATACATCATTACAGTTGTTGGTTAGCTAGCTAGTGAATTTTTGCCATATTAGCATTGACATGAAATCAGTCAAAACACCTCAAAACAAGACATGGTATCAAGAACAAGGTGAAACGAGCCACTTACGATTCCCCACATGGCAGTTTCTTGTCATTCTTGCTAGCAATCTGGCCATCCAGAATCACAACAACACGCTGACTTCTGCCCCATGGAAGCGTGCACATCGTTTTAGTGATGTTGCCAGCAAACCCATCTATAGATACACCATCCAAAGTTTTCACCATGCTCAAAGGGATATTCAAGGTCTGTGTTTTTTTTTTACCCATCTACCAATACGTGCCCTTCTTTGCGAAGCATTGGAAAACCTCCCCAGTAGCGGTGCGTGGGTAAAATCACTGAGCAAGCCAAGCCAGTAAAACATCCGTATTACAACCTATGTTGTGATAATTGCGTTGTTTGCTCTATAACCTATTTGTTCATACGCCACTGTGAAATACAATAACGCCCTGACAGCAAAAACACAACAGTCACACAGTGGCTAAATAAATTCAACTACACATACGTGTGTTTCATCACAAAACCGGTGAGCAATATCTGTCCAGGGAAGTCCACAAAGCAAATATTGCATGTAACAAACAGTTATATGACCTGCAACATTGTCAAGTTTCCTAAACAACTACTGATTTAGAACCACGGAGTTACCACAAGTCAGCACAAAGACAACAGGAGCACTGCCTCCGCTATTTCGGCACCATTTCAACTTAAACATTTAAACATCATCAAATTAACAAGGCTACAGTGGGGAGAACAAGTTTTTGATACACTGCCGATTTTGCAGGTTTTCCTACTTACAAAGCATGTAGAGGTCTGTAATTTTTATCATAGGTACACTTCAACTGTGAGAGACGGAATCTAAAACAAAAATCCAGAAAATCACATTGTATGATTTTTAAGTAATTAATTTGCATTTTATTGCATGACATAAGTATTTGATACATCAGAAAAGCAGAACTTAATATTTGGTACAGAAACCTTTGTTTGCAATTACAGAGATCATACGTTTCCTGTAGATCTTGACCAGGTTTGCACACACTGCAGCAGGGATTTTGGCCCACTCCTCCATACAGACCTTCTCCAGATCCTTCAGGTTTCGGGGCTGTCACTGGGCAATACGGACTTTCAGTTCCCTACAAAGATTTTCTATTGGGTTCAGGTCTGGAGACTGGCTAGGCCACCCTAGGACCTTGAGATGCTTCTTACGGAGCCACTCCTTAGTTGCCCTGGCTGTGTGTTTCGGGTTGTGGTCATGCTGGAAGACCCAGCCACGACCCATCTTCAATGCTCTTACTGAGGGAAGGAGGTTGTTGGCCAAGATCTCGCGATACATGGCCCCATCCATCCTCCCCTCAATACGGAGCAGTCGTCCTGTCCCCTTTGCAGAAAGCATCCCCAAAGAATGATGTTTCCACCTCCATGCTTCACGGTTGGGATGGTGTTCTTGGGGTTGTACTCATCCTTCTTCTTCCTCCAAACACGGCGAGTGGAGTTTAGATCAATTTCTGTCTCATCAGACCACATGACCTTCTCCCATTCCTCCTCTGGATCATCCAGATGGTCATTGGCAAACTTCAGACGGGCCTGGACATGCGCTGGCTTGAGCAGGGGGACCTTGCGTGCGCTGCAGGATTTTAATCCATGACGGCTTAGTGTGTTACTAATGGTTTTCTTTGAGACTGTGGACCCAGCTCTCTTCAGGTCATTGACCAGGTCCTGCCGTGTAGTTCTGGGCTGATCCCTCACCTTCCTCATGATCATTGATGCCCCACGAGGTGAGATCTTGTATGGAGCCCCAGACCGAGGGTGATTGACCGTCATCTTGAACTTCTTCCATTTTCTAATAATTGCGCCAACAGTTGTTGCCTTCTCACCAAGCTGCTTGCCTATTGTCCTGTAGCCCATCCCAGCCTTGTGCAGGTCTACAATTGTATCCCTGATGTCCTTACACAGCTCTCTGGTCTTGGCCATTGTGGAGAGGTTGGAGTCTGTTTGATTGAGTGTTAATGAGTGGAGAACAGGAGGGCTTCTTAAAGAAAAACTAACAGGTCTGTGAGAGCTGGAATTCTTACTGGTTGGTAGGTGATCAAATACTTATGTCATGCAAGAAAATGCAAATTAATTACTTAAAAATCATACAATGTGATTTTCTGGATTTTTGTTTTAGATTCTGTCTCTCACAGTTGAAGTGTACCTATGATAAAAATTACAGTCCTCTACATGCTTTGTAAGTAGGAAAACCTGCAAAATCGGCAGTGTATCAAATACTTGTTCTCCCCACTGTATATATGCTTAGTTTAATACACTGAAAACCAACTTTAAAGATACCAAAATCAATTTAGTCCAAACAATGTTGCTAAATATCGTGTGCGCGCGAAACATATTTGTTACTCACCCTACTTGTAGACTAGTTGAACGCCAATGCCGCCATCCTCTCTTTCATGTTGGCAAAACGATCTATGCCTCTGTCATACAGTACGCTTTTAGTTTTTGTTGTCATAGGCTACCTAGCTAAAATGTATTCTAGCCTAACTTCCTTGCATGGGCAACAATGAACCAGCTAAGTTATCTAGCTAGTTAACGTGAGCCTAGAAGGGCTAGGCTACCCTGGTCTTTGTGGTTGAATCTGTGTTTGAAATTCACTGCTCTACTGAGGGACCTTACAGATAATTGTATGTGTGGGGTACATAGATGAGGTAGTCATTCAAAAATCATGTTAAACACTTATTGTACACTGTGAGTCCATGCAACTTATTATGTGACTTGTTAAGCACATTTCTACTCCTGAACTTATTTAGGCTTGCCATAACAACAGGGTTGAACTATGTATTGACTAAAGACATTTCAGCTTTTCATTTTTTATTAATTTGTAAACATTTCTAAAATCATATTTCCACTTTAACATTATGGGGTATTGTGTGGAGGCCAGTGATGCAAAATCACAATTTAATCCATTTTAAATTCGGGCTGTAAAACAACAAAAATGTGGAAAAGGTCAAGGGGTGTGAACACTGAAGTCACTAAGTGCTGCTGGGAGTTTCTAGTGATTCAATGAAGATGAAAATCAGCCATTTTTACCCACTTAGCCTTTCACTGATAGAATATAAAATGGCAAAATCTTAAATGGGTTATGAGGAATACCTCCTCTCATATTTTGTAGTGATTGTGGTATGCTCAAAGGAAACCTGACGTGGGAATCAGTCTTTATTTGACAATGGGCTCAGTCACAATTGATTTTCTGTGTTTATAAACAACCCACACAAATCAAAGAATTGAAGTGTTCAGAAGAGTTTGTTTTTTCCCAGGTGGATGAGAACAAAGGTGATTTTAACATGTTTCCGTCTGGTGTGCTTGTGTTTTGTCTAGATGGATGTGTACAAGCAGCCTGTGACCGACCCGTCCAAGGGGTCAAAGAGAGGTCTTCTGTCGCTTAGGAGAAACTCTGATGGCTTCATTGAGACGGTGGAGCGAGGGGTGGGCAAGCCAGAGGAGGTGAGGCCTTAAATAGGGGAAGATGTTTCACCTGGGAGGAATAGAGCACACATGCTCACCTCTGCGTGATTACTGTGTCAACGGTTATTCAAGTCTACATTTTCTAACACACTCTTTCATAGTCTCATGTTTTACTGACTCTGGTGTGTCTTTCTCAGGACATGCTGGTGATTGTGTTTGAGAATGGCTCCATCATGCAGGAGTACACTCTGGAGGAGATCCGGAAGAATGCTCGGCTCCAAGAAGACGACGTCGCCCCCTCCCAACACAACCAGGACGAGCCCAAGAGCCTGGACCTGCACCAGAAACACATCATGAACAGGGTGCACTAAATAACACAACACCCCCACCTGTAAAGCAGTGCACTGACTGTCTGTAAACTGGAGGCATATCATATAATGAACTGGGTTTACTCATTGCAAGAAGTCCCGTGTAGCTCAGTAAGTAGAGCATGGCGCTTGCAACGCCAGGGTTGTGGTTTCGATTCCCACGGGGGGCCAGTATGAAAAAATATATATATGCACTCACTAACTGTTAGTCGCTCTGGATAAGAGCGTCTGCTAAATGACTAAAATGTAAAAGAAGTCCTACTACAGTTCTACATTAGAGGAGTGCACTGATTGTCAGGGCACATAAGAATGGTGTTATTGGAGCTGCACCATAAGCACAACTTTTTAATTTGGGATGCAGTAATCTTTAGCACACGAGTCACATAATGGAGTGCTCTGATCATCAACCTGCATGCAATTCCTTGTTCAACACTCACTTTGGACCAATGATTGACCTGCTGTCTTGTGTTGTACTTCTATTTTGTCTGAAGAGCACATAATATATATCACTATTTGTGTTGTCAGGCAGCATATGATATGATGTAGAGTGGAAGGATGCTTAATTGTTAGATTCCATTGCTTCAGGCTATCCTATAATGCACTAAATTATACTATAATTTTATTTTTCTAAAATATATTGTGTTTCTGACAACCGGACAGGTTGTTCAGATGAATACCATACACCCTGAACTATGAGATGTACTGTCTTGATTGCCTCTTGGCCTGTTTCTGTTTTTGGTGAACTTATTTTGTTTATTTGCCCATTTCATCAGATTAATCCATTTATCCTACCAAATTTTCTGGAGTTAGTCTGACAAAATTGCACTAATTGAAAGTGTGTCCTCATTTGCATTTAGCCATCTCAATGTCCAAATGCATCTGCTGTCCCACTCCCAATACATCATATGATCAGGTCCTCCAGTCTAGACTGGGCATAAGTATTGGCTGGTTATTTAAGAGGATGACTATTTCAGGATTTTTTTTTGCTGAAGTATTTTCCCCAGGAGCTGTATGCTTTTTTGGTTGTTTTTTACCCTTTTTGGGGGGATCCACCTCGTTATTTGATTAAGCTCTTTAGCAGGCTTTGAAGAGCTGATATTACTGTTATATTTTAGTAGAGGTAGAGTTGGTTTTAGAATTGACTGATCCTTGTTTTTAGTCTCCCATGTTAAGCAGAATTTTTTTAGTTCTTTAACTGATTCTTCTTGACATTTTTTAGCTATGATAGCAATGCTGCACTTGGGGCAGAATCCTAACTTGACATCTGCATTTTTAACTCAGGCCTTTGTGTGTTGATGTCACTAGGACTGGTGTGCATGTGTTATATACATGCAAATCTAGTTATGCACGTGAGTCTCAAATTGGGATTATGTAAGAGAAACTTGATTGGGTTTTTTGTTCTGATTGATTGATATAACAGTGGGCTATTTATGTTGACCATAAGATTCCTGAGACAACATCAAAGACTATTGAAATGTATGGGCTCCAGACTTGTCTCTGACCTCATACTTTTGTTCTCTTGCCTTAGGAACCATTGCCATTCGAATCAGTCATTTGGGGTTTTCTATTTCTTTTCATTTTAATCCACATTCTCTGTACAACATCAGCGCGAAATTAGGTACTTTCTTTTGTGAGTTGATTTGCTTCGGATGCCTTTAATTCTCTGTGATGTAGATGCTGGTCTGCTTGACTGGTGCTGTCCCATACTGCTCTTCTGTCTGGTGGAGACCCAGGTTAATTAAGACCATGCTGTGGTTTAGATCTTTGAGCCCTTTTCAGCCCCATATTATATTATTTGAAGCAAAAATAATTTTGGAGTGTTCTTATTAATTGGGCAAGAAGCAGTTGACCCTACCTCATTTTCTATATAAATGATATTGTACATGAAGATTGATACTAATGGTATATATTATTATTGTGTAAATACCTTTAGAAAATTGTGGTCTGCTTTTAGTTAATTAAATGTGACAGCATTAGTTTCTTTTTGTTTTTGAGTTTTACAAAAGTTATATTGTATGGCAAAAAAATAAATATGCTCTTGACTGAAAATGTTTTTGTATTTTCTTCTGCCCTATAATATTGGTATTTAATAACACCAAGTATTTCACCAGAGTTAACTGATGTTATGTCTGTTCCTTAAGTTTTCCAAAATGTGAATACTGGTAAATCATGTACAGTAATTACCTACCAGTTGTTATGATGCCAGTAAAAAGCAGTGATTATTTTGTATTATTAGGAATGGTGCAGTAGCGGGCCGGATTCAAACCCACGCCAACAGTGTATTTGTATTTATTATGGATCCCCATTCCTGGGGTCCAGCAAAATTTAAGGCAATTATACATTTAAAAACGTTACAATACATTCATAACAGATTTCACAACATATTGTGTGCCCTCAGGCCTCTACTCTACTACCACATATAACACAAAATCCATGTGTACATGTGTGTATAGTGCATATGTTATTGTGTGTTTGTATGCGTGTCTTTGTGTTGCTTCACAGTCCCCGCTGTCCATAAGGTGTATTTTTATCTTTTTTTATATCTAATTTTACTGCTGGCATGAGTTACTTGATGTCGAATAGAGTTCCATGTAGTCATGGCTCTGTGTAGTACTGTGTGCCTCCCATAGTCTGTTCTGGACTTGGGGACTGTGAAGAGACCTGGTGGCATGTCTTGTGGGGTATGCATGGGTGTCCATTGAACATGTCAATACCTCTCACAAATACAAGTAGTGATTTAAGTCAATCTCTCCTCCACTTTGAGCCAGGAGATATTGACTTGCATATTATTAATGTTAGCTCTCTGTGTACATCCAAGTGCCAGCCGTGCTGTTCTGAGCCAATTGCAATTTTCCTAAGTCCCTCTGTGGCACACTGACCACATGACTAAACAGTAGTCCAGGTGCGACAAAACTAGGGCCTGTAGGACCTGCCTTGTTGATAGTGCTGTTAAGAATGCAAAGCAGCGCTTTATTATAGACAGACTTCTCCCCATCCTAGCTACTGTTGTATCAATATGTTTTGACCATGATAGTTTACAATCCAGGGTTACTCCAAGCAGTTTAGTCTCCTCAACTTGCTCAATTTCCACATTATTCATTACAATATTTAGTTGAGGTTTAGTGAATGATTTGTCCCAAATACAATGCTTTTAGTTATTGAAATATTTAGGACTAATGTATTCCTTGACACCCATTCTGAAACTAACTGCAGCTCTTTGTTAAGTGTTGCTGTCATTTCAGTCACTGTGGTAGCTGACGTTTATAGTGTTGAGTCGTCCGCATACATAGACACACTGGCTTTACTCAAAGCAGTGGCATGTCGTTAGTAAAGATTGAAAAAAGTAAGGGGCCTAGACAGCTGCCCTGGGGAATTCCTGATTCTACCTGGATTTTGTTGGAGAGGCTTCCGTTAAAGAACACCCTCTGTGTTCTGTTAGACAGGTAACTCTTTATCCACAATATAGCAGGGGGTGTAAAGCCATAACATGTTTTTCCAGCAACAGACTATAATCGATAATGTCAAAAGCTGCACTGAAGTCTAACAAAACAGCCCCCACAATCTTTTTATCATCAATTCCTCATCAGTCATTTGTGTAAGTGCTGTGCTTGTTGAATGTCCTTCCCTATAAGCGTGCTGAAAGTCTGTTGTCAATTTGTTTACTGTAAAATAGCATTGTATCTGGTCAAACCCCATTTTTCCCCAAAAGTTTACTAAGGGTTGGTAACAGGCTGATTGGTCGGCTATTTGAGCCAGTTAAGGGGGCTTTACTATTCTTAGGTAGGGGAATAACTTTTGCCTCCCTCCAGGCCTGAGGGCACGCACTTTCTAGTAGGCTTAAATTGAAGATATGGCAAATAGGAGTGGCAATATCGTCAGCTATTATCCTCAGTAATTTTCCATCCACGTTGTCAGACCCTGGTGGTTTGTCATTGTTAATAAACAATCATTTTTTTCACCTCTTCCACACTTACTTTAAGGAATTCAAAATTACAATTATTGTCTTTCATAATTTGGTCAGATATACTTGGATGTGTACTGTCAGTGTTTGTTGCTGGCATGTCATGCCTAAATTTGCTAATCTTGCCAATGAAAAAATCTTTAAAGTAGTTAGCAATATCAGTGGGTTTTGTGATGAATGAGCCATCTGATTCAATGAATGTTTGCCTTTTTGCCCAAAATTTCATTTAAGGTGCTCCAAAGCTTTTTACTATCATTATTTATGTCATTTAACTTTGTTTCATAGTGTAGTTGTTTCTTCTTTTTATTCAGTTTAGTCACATGATTTCTCAATTTGCAGTACATTTGCCAATCGGTTGTACAGCGTCTGGTTGCTCGTCATTACACACCACGGACCAACAAATATTCTTCACATCATCAACATAGAAATCACTACAAAATGTATTGTATGACCTTTTATACACAATATTAGGCCCAGCCTTTGGAACTTTGGTTTTCCTAGATATGGCTACTATATTGTGATCACTACATCCAATGGATTTGGATACAGCTTTCAAACAAATTTCTGCAGCATTAGTAAAGATATTTCATTCCTGTACTGTTTGTAACTACCCTGGTAGGTTGATTGATAACCTGAACCAGGTTGCAGGCGCTAGTTACAGTTTGAAGCTTTCTCTTGAATGGGCAGCCTGATGAAAGCCAGTCAATATTTAAATCACCCAGAAAGTATACCTCTCTATTGATATCACATACATTATCAAGCATTTCACACGTAATCCAGATACTGACTGTTAGCACTTGATGGTCTATAGCAGGCTTTAGGTGAGGCAGATGAACCTGTGTAGCGCCTCATGTCCACCAGATGCATTAACTGTTTGCGTTCCGGCGGAAGTCATTCAATTTCAATGGAGCAGTCCGTAACGCTATGTTGGGGGTGCTGCACTAGGCTGCTGTGCGTTCTGTGTATGGCAAGCGTTCAATATTTTCAACTCATGCTTTGCTTTACCGTGCGGTGGTACAAACGGAAGTACACACACAGACTCCAACTAGCTAGCTTTTTAACGAGTTGAAAAGCGAAGCACGTGGGTCAAGTACGGAAAATGCAGGCTAGACATCCGGAAAAACACATATGCATCTGGTGGACATTGGGCATAAGTGTGCACTGAAGGCCGCAGCCCTAACCACTAGACCACCCCATGCCACAAGCTATGATCATTTCAACAAAAATAAAGGTCCATAACTGTAAGTGGTCTTCATTTAACACAAGTAAACAAATCTGATATTAGATGGTAATATGGTAGTTGTTTAACATGAGTGCTACTTTCTTAGCCACCAATTCTTGATTGGTTATAAATAGAGGGGTGCCCTTTTGGTTAGCCCTACGACACTTCACAGCTGTCGTAACGGGGGTCTCTAGAGAACTGGAGCCTAATAAAAACCTCTTCTGGAAAGGAGTGTGGGAGCTCACCAAGCAGCATTTTTCTCAATTTCACCCCAAATTATGAAGCAATTTCTGTTACGTGAACTTTTTAAAAGGGCGTACATGCTATAATATTAACCAACCAATCATGATTATCATCTAATTTTACTGTTGATCAAAGTAAATTGGTTTAATATGTTGTGATGGCTAGGGAAAATGCCTCTGGTTTCCCAGCATTCAAAAGCATTGTAACATCTATCCTTAGAGAGTAGCTCTGGGAGTACCAGCATGTCTCCGATTTCAGCCAAAGGTCTTTTAAGGAGTGTTTGTCATGCCTTCGCCAGATTACTAAAGGTTGAACTGAAATAGAACATGACTTTGTGTTCAAAAGAGAGCCACTTGACTTGAATAGTGTATTAGGACAACTGGTGCCAACTTTAAATTTTGCCCTTGCTGGTTATTTGTCAAGGTTAGACTTGTAGTTTTGTTTACTGCTTTCTCACACAGTGATCAGGGGAAAGAGAACACACTGGATGTGGCCAAAGCCAACTTGACCTCAGTCCAGAAAAGTCATACTTTTTCTATTTGAGCTGACAACAGCCGTGTTTGGTGTGAGACCAAACTTTCTTAAACCTACAGAACTGTACCATCTGCAGAGATCAATCCATTACAGACATGATTTGATGACGATGTAATGATATGAAGGGAACCCTGTCAGTCATTCTGTTTGGACATACCAAGCATTCATCATACTTGCTTATGATTGATGCACTTTCATGCATTGGTTTTCCCATCAAAACACATTTGTAGAGTAATAGATCACGATTAGGTCAAAATGTGGATGAATAAAAAAATTGTCCTGTGAAACAAATTCCCACACAAAAGCCTTTGCTTTTAGGGATTGGGTGAGGTAATAACTGCCTCACTTTCAGTAGGCGCCAGCATGCTGTGTGTGTGTATGTGTGTACGTTGTGTGGTGAATGAGCTCGCTGGAGAAGAACATGTCAGGAGGAGGTCCATTGGTGGTTTTATAAGGATCCTTTTAGAGAGAGAAGCCCAGAGCCTGTTTTCAGCACACTGCCATTACAGTAAATATGAGTTACATCATATCCACAGGGAGAGACTCAGAGCGCTGGACCTGCGTGCTCTGTAGAGGCGAGAGAACCACATCAAACCCATCCCCTGGTACCACCAGCACAGACAGGCCTTAAAGAATAATGTCCCATTTATTAAAACTATGTAGTGTTGGTTCCTAGGATAGACTACCTTTTTTTCACACAAAATTGCCCCATCTTAGCAATTGTTGCCAATGATAGACTTCAATCAGCATTCTCAATTCAGGTTACAGTAAGATGCCAGCTCAGCACAGTGAAACACCATCTCTACAGAATGGTGTGCAATACTATGACTAAGCCTATCCATGGGGGTAGGACAGGCACATATTTGAGTTGGCTTAAGAGGGACTTTGAAGACAAATACTTCATTATTGTCATGGAATCCTTTTCTACTGTTGGGTAGTAGCCTCTGCTACTACACCACTTCTATGGTAGGTAATGAGAGGGAGCCCCTACTGGTCTGTTATTTCCAAATCAAAATTACACTCCCTGTTCTTAATCCTCCTATTCTGTCAGAAATGTACATACTTTTGCCATATTTATAAGCACATTTTTGTCATGAAATAATTCATGTTAAATGTACTCAAGTAAACCTATCCACCGTTGTGAAATGAAATGTTCAGTTTAATAGGCAAATGCTCATATTGCCACAATAAGTGAGTGAGTGACATTGGGCTACATCTCTTGCTACCGTCTTTGTGTCTGAGGGATTAATTGAATTGATGATACCATAGCTCACAATACCACCCAAATCTCCCTCTGTGATTCTCCTCAGTCAGTTAATTAACACGGTCTCTCTTGCCAGACTGAATAAGCAGTGTGGTGATGTTGGCATATTGTGCAGCCAGCTAGCAGAACTGGCTGTGTGAGGAGGAGATGGGGAGCACAGCTGATGAGAAAAATCACCCATTAATTTGACTGGATGTGTTTGGCAGCCTGTCTCCAGGTTATCAGTGCTCTGCCGTCACAGGGTAGGCTCTATCTGGCCTCCCATCTCCTGATAGCCGCAGAGTAGACAGAGGCTCTGGTCGTTGCATGTTTCCCAGCGCTAATTTCCGATGGAGATTGGCAGCAGCAGATAACCACATAAAATATCTATATAACTTTTTTTTAAATTGCTAGGAAGGACGAGCCTCTCTGGCATCTGCAGTTGGTCACAGGAAAACATCTAGCTAATTTATTTCTGAAGAAATAGGGATGTTTCTTACCCCATGATGTGGTTGAACAATGCATTGAGGGATACATAAATTAATGTGTTAGCTGACATGCTGTTGTACACTGGCAGTAGGGTTCACCCAGGTGACTTCATAACCCATTTGGCACTGAGCCTACAAATGCATTTTGTCATGTGCAAGCCATTTCCACATCATGGGTCCTTCAGAGTGCAGGCCAGTAGTGGGAAAAGTATTCAATTGTCATACTTGAGTAAAAGTAAAGATACCTTAATAGAAAATGACTCAAGTAAAAGTGAAAGTTACCCAGTAAAATACTCAATTATTTAATAAAATAAATGTAAGGACAGACAGGGGCACACTCCCACACTCAGACATAATTTACAATGCTGTATTTATGTTTAGTGAGTCCGCCAGATCAGAGGTAGTAGGGATGACAATGTGTTATATTGATAGGTGTCTGAATTGGACCATATTGCTGTCCTGCCTGAGCATTCGAAATGTAACAAGTACTTTTGGGTGTCAGGGAAAATGTATGGGAGTAAAAAGTACATAAGGAATGTAGTGGAGTAAAAGTTGTCAAATATATAAATATTAAAGTACAGATACCCCCAAAAATATTTTACTTCAAAGTATTTTTACTAAAGTACTTTACATCCCCGGTGTAGACAAATGGCTGGATGACAACTATACAGCCAGTCCAGTCCAGACATAAGCATTATACATTCCAAAATAAAAATATGACATAAAATTATTAAACCACAGAGGGCAGCAGAGATTCCATGGTAATTTATAACTAGGGATTCAGAAGATTCTTCTCCTCCATTTGATGTCACACAAACAAAGCAAACAGTCACTGAACGTCAAAACACAATGATCATTTCCCACTATAGAGCTTACTTCTCTCCGACTCTGATGTAGACCCTGATGGAGGCTGAAGAAATTCGGCCTGTCCCCGAGGGCCATCAAAGTGTTATACAGGAGCACCATCAAGAGCGTACTGTCGGGCTGCATCACAGCCTGGTACATCAACTTCACCACCGCTGACCGCAAGGCTCTACAGCGGGTAGTACGCTCAGCCGAACGCACCATTGGGTGCACACTGGTGTCGTAGGAAGGCCAAGAAGATCAATCATCAAGGACCTCAGTCACCCGAGCAACAGCCTGTTCTCCCCACTTCCATCACTCAGACGGGGGCAGTATAGGAGCATCATGGCAAAAACTGACAGACTGGCCATTAGCTTCTACCCCCAGACCATCAGGCTGCTGAATAGCCACCACTAGGCTACATGCTCCCCCACCCCCCAATGGACATTTATCATTGCTACAGTTGTAAATATGTATCTGTTATTATTTGTATTATTCTTTCATTCACTTCTCTTTTTTGACCTGTACTGTTGGAGCTCGGAGTTTATTAATTTCACTGTACACTGCAATTACATCTGCGATCCTGTGCATGTTACTAATAAACTAATCTAATCTAATTATTAGAAGTGACCATAGTCATGGCCCAAAGGCCATTTTCTGTTTATCAACAACTGAAAGCACATAATCAAATATTCTGTGACATGAAAAAGTGCACATTGTCAGGTAAAGAATAGTGTTCCGAAAAATGCATTTAGTTTAAAGGCAAACAATGCACTGGAAAACGTCTTCAAAGAGATACAGTACCAGTCAAAAGTTTGGACACACTTACTCATTCAAGGGTTTTTCTTAATTTTTACTATTTTCTACATTGTAGAATAATAGTGAAGACATCAAAACTATGAAATAACACATATGGAATCATGTAGTAACCAAAAAAGTGTTTGGCCCGTTTAGTAGTGTCCGTTAGTAGTGGTTTCTTTGCAGCAATTAGACCATGAAGGCCTGATTCACACAGTCCCCTCTGAACAGTTGATGTTGAGACCTTATCCTCTGCAGCAGAGGTAACTCTGGGTCTTCCATTCCTGTGGCGGTCCTCATGAGAGCCAGTTTCATCATAGCGCTTGTTGGTTTTTGCGACTGCACTTGAAGAAACGTTCAAAGTTCTTGAAATTGTCCATATTGACTACCTCATGAAGCTGGTTGAGAGAATGCCAAGAGTGTGCAAAGCTGTCATCTAGTCAAAGAGTGGCTATTAGAAGAATCTCAAATATAAAATATATTTTGATTTGTTTAACACTTGTTTGGTTACTATATGATTCCATATGTGTTATTTCATAGTTTTGATGTCTTCACTATTATTCTACAATGTAAAAAATAGTAAAGATATAGAAAAACCCTTGAATGAGTAGGTGTGTCCAAACTTTTGACTGGTAGTGTAAGCATCCGATAATTGTCCATCATTGTCACAACAATAGGCCCACTCCGTCCCCACTGGATTAGTTGCCTAGCAATGTGTGGGCTAAGCCTGTTGTCACAGTCGACTTCTCCTGGTGCCCTCTGAAGCGATCTACTGACCAATGACAGATGTGGGAACAGCTCTGTCTATCAGAGGCACCTGGGTGAGTGATTCAGATTTTTGAACCTGACTGTTTTCACTGCATTTCAATCTGTGGCAATAGCTCAAATTAAGTGTGTAGGTCTATTCAGAGCCATATGGAAATGGCTGTGGGTCTACTGTAATAAAAGGCCTATGTTCTCTTCTTGTATATGCTCAACCTGACTGTACACAGAGACAGGCTTTGACTGATTGGACAGTTATGTTATATAGTTTAATTATGTGTTAACCAAGGCTGCAGTTGAAATCTACGCCCTTGGGTATAAGAGAAAGACTGAGAGATGTTTGCAGCTGAACGCAAATGTTTTTATTTTTATTTTTTTTTGTTTTTTAAAAAAAAAATTAAATTTATTTATTTTTTTCGGGGGGAATGGATCAGCTTAATATTGCATCTTCTATCAATGTAATTGCCTGCATCACTTCCAATCTGTCACGATCGTCTGAGGAAACGGACCAATACGCAGCGCGTTGAGTGAACATGATGACTTTATTTAATCAAGCAACCACGAAAACAAATAAACGAATGACGATAGTGAAGTCCAACAGTGACAAAATACTGAACCTGGAACAAAAACCCACAAACACACAGTGAAACCACAACAGTTTAAATATGGCTCCCAATCAGAGATAACGAGCCGACAGCTGACACTCGTTACCTCCGATTGGGAGTCATATGACTAATCACCAAACATAGAAATGAACAACTAGAAACCAACATAGAAATACACCCAAAAGAAAATGAACAACCCTGGCTCAATAATCAAAGTCCATGGAGCCAGAGTGTCACAGTACCCCCCTAAAGGTGCGAACTCCGGGGCGCACCAGCATACAGTCTAGGGGAGGGTCTGGGTGGGCGTCTGTCCATGGTGGCGGCTCTGGCACTGGTCGTGGTCCCCACCCCACCATAGTCACTACCCGCTACGTAGCCTCCTCCAAATGACCACCCCCCAACTAAACCCCACAGGATTAAGGGACAGCACTGGACTAAGAGGCATCACCGGACTCAGGGGCAGCACCGGACTAAGGGGCAGCACCGGGCTAAGGGGCAGCACCGGGCTAAGGGGCAGCACCGGACTAAGGGGCAGCACCGGACTGAATGGCGGATCCTGGCTGGCTGGCTCTGGCGGATCCTGGCTGGACGGCTCTGGCGGATCCTTGCTGGACGGCTCTGGCGGATCCTGGCTGGACGGCTCTGGCGGATCCTGGCTGGACGGCTCATGGCTGGCTGACGGATCTGGCTGCTCATGGCTGGCTGACGGATCTGGCTGCTCATGGCTGGCTGACGGATCTGGCTGCTCATGGCTGTCTGGCGGAAGGCTCTGGCTGATCCTGTCTGGCGGAAGGCTCTGGCTGATCCTGTCTGGCGGAAGGCTCTGGCTGATCCTGTCTGGCGGAAGGCTCTGGCTGATCCTGTCTGGCGGAAGGCTCTGGCTGATCCTGTCTGGCGGAAGGCTCTGGCTGATCCTGTCTGGCGGAAGGCTCTAGCGGCTCCTGTCTGGCGGAAGGCTCTAGCGGCTCCGGTCTGGCGGACGGCTCTGAAGGCTCATGGCAGACGGGCGGCTTTGCAGGTTCAGTACAGACGGGCGGCTTTAGCGCCGTTGGGCAGACGGGCAGTTCAAGCGCCGTTGGGCAGACGGGCAGTTCAGGCGCCGTTGGGCAGACGGGCAGTCCAGGCGCCGTTGGGCAGACGGGCAGTTCAGGCGCCGTTGGGCAGACGGGCAGTTCAGGCGCCGTTGGGCAGACGGGCAGTTCAGGCGCCGTTGGGCAGACGGCAGACTCTGGCCGTCTGAGGCGCACCTTAGGCCTGGCGCGTAGTGCCGGAACTGGAGGTACCGGGCTGAGGACACGCATATCAGGGCTAGTGCGGGGAGAAGCAACAGGGCATGCTGGACCCTGGGGACGCACCGTAGGCCTGATGCGTGGTGCCGGAACAGGCCGGGCAGGGCTGTCGACGCACACCGTATCCTTGGTGCGTGGAGCAGGAACAGGCCGGGCAGGGCTGTCGACGCACACCTTATCCTTGGTGCGTGGAGCAGGAACAGGCCGGGCAGGGCTGTCGACGCACACCGTATCCTTGGTGCGTGGAGCAGGAACAGGCCGGGCTGGGCTGGCGACGCACACCGTAGGTTCTGTGCGTGGAGCAGGAACAGGCCGGGCTGGGCTGGCGACGCACACCGTAGGTTCTGTGCGTGGAGCAGGAACAGGCCGGGCTGGGCTGGCGACGCACACCGTGGGCTTGGTGCGTGGAGCAGGAACAGGCCGGGCAGGGCTGTCGACGCACACCGTATCCTTGGTGCGTGGAGCAGGAACAGGCCGGGCAGGGCTGTCGACGCACACCGTATCCTTGGTGCGTGGAGCAGGAACAGGCCGGGCTGGGCTGGCGACGCACACCGTAGGTTCTGTGCGTGGAGCAGGAACAGGCCGGGCTGGGCTGGCGACGCACACCGTGGGCTTGATGCGTGGAGTAGGAACAGGCCGGTCCGTACTGGGAACACACACCACTGGCTTTAACTGGGGATCAGGAACGGGCCGGACCGGACTGGTAACACACATCAGTCTCTCACGCCGTGCCGCAACAACTTCCCTTCCTCTACTCGCCAATGGCTCCCGTAATCCGATAGCCTTCTCTCCACGTCTCCCTGTGGCCGCCTCCTGCTGCCCAGCCGCCAGCCATGTGCCCCCCCAAAAACTTTTTTGGGGTTGCCTCTCGTCCTTCCAACGATGATGGCCCTGCTGACGCCGTTGCTCCTCTCTCGCCAGGGCCTTGATCTTCCCCCAAGGTCCCTTGCCCCCGAGCATGTCCTCCCAGGACCACGATTTGCCCACCTGGGCCATCGCCAGCCTCTCGATCTCCTTACCAGGCGCTTCCTCCCATGTCCAGCTGTCTTGCTCCTGGACACGCTGCTTGGTCCTTCTATGGTGGGTTTTTCTGTCACGATCGTCTGAGGAAACGGACCAATACACAGCGCGTTGAGTGAACATGATGACTTTATTTAATCAAGCAACCACGAAAACAAATAAACGAATGACGATAGTGAAGTCCAACAGTGACAAAATACTGAACCTGGAACAAAAACCCACAAACACACAGTGAAACCACAACAGTTTAAATATGGCTCCCAATCAGAGATAACGAGCCGACAGCTGACACTCGTTACCTCCGATTGGGAGTCATATGACTAATCACCAAACATAGAAATGAACAACTAGAAACCAACATAGAAATACACCCAAAAGAAAATGAACAACCCTGGCTCAATAATCAAAGTCCATGGAGCCAGAGTGTCACACAATCCCCCATGTTTATTTTTATTTTTTATATATATATCCCCCTTTATTACTTTTCAACCCCACCATCTTTTCCCTACTTGGAGTAAATTAGTGAACAACAACGCCCAGGCCTCTACTTCCGGTCTATACTTACTATCTACACCTTATGGACAGAGTTAATTTTACAATAATTCTATATATATATATATATATATATTTTTTTTTATTTTATTTTATTTTTTTGCTCCTGAACTTCTTCTACTCTCAACCTCTCCGATCATTTTCATGATGTCCATCCGGTTTGCTTCTAAATGCCATATCTTTCTAACTGTGCTCTTTCCCAAAAGCTCCCAACATACAACCTATATACTTATTATGGACACAATATGCTTACATTATTAGCTATCTTTGTTACTATTTGTTGTTATTTGTTATTAGTCTCATCCTTCAACTCTATTCAATACCTCCCATCTATCTCTTAACACCATCCATATAGGATTTCTATTTGCCATATATATTTCAACCGTACTGTGATGTTTTACAAAAGTTCTGAACCTTTCTATTCTCATTGCTTCTACAGATTGTGAATTAAAAATAAACATTTTTGCTAAAAGTATTATTATATTATTGATTGATTGACTATGACTTTTCAGATCACCCAGTAATGCTATCTGCAAGGTTAGTTCCAGGTAAATATTGCAATCCTTTAGCCATTCCTGGACCTGTGTCCAAAAACAAGCTACAAATGGACAGAACCAAAACAAATGATCTAATGATTCTGTCTCTTCACAGCAAAATCTGCAGAGCTGGGAAGATTGTATCCCCCATATAAATAACATTCTATTGGTAGCAAGAATTTTATATAATAATTTAAATTGAAAGATTCAAATTTTTGAATCCGGTGTCGTTTTGCGTGTCAGTTCATAAACACTATGCCATGGGATCGGTACGTCAAAGATCTCTTCCCAACTATTTTGCAATCTATATGGGACGGCTGTCAATCCTTTGGTCCTTAAGTGAAACTGATATACTTTTTTATTTATCACAGTTTTCCTTAACCAATTATGTTCTTTAATGCAAGGCCGACAGACAAGTTCCTGAACGCAAATGTTTGTTTATGAGTATGTCATACATGTGTTGCTGCATATCACCATTCTATTTTAATTTTTTATTTATTTACATTTTGTGAGGGGGTAGATCAGCTTTAAAATTGCAGATAGATTGTAACTTCCATCAATGTGATTGTCTGCATCACTTCTAATCCCCCATATGTTTATTTTCGCAAATATATATATACAGTGGGGGAAAAAGTATTTAGTCAGCCACCAATTGTGCAAGTTCTCCCACTTAAAAAGATGAGAGAGGCCTGTAATTTTCATCATAGGTACACGTCAACTATGACAGACGAAATGAGAAAAAAAAATCCAGAAAATCACATTGTAGGATTTTTTATGAATTTATTTGCAAATTATGGTGGAAAATAAGTATTTGGTCAATAACAAAAGTTTCTCAATACTTTGTTATATACCCTTTGTTGGCAATGACACAGGTCAAACGTTTTCTGTAAGTCTTCACAAGGTTTTCACACACTGTTGCTGGTATTTTGGCCCATTCCTCCATGCAGATATCCTCTAGAGCAGTGATGTTTTGGGGCTGTCGCTGGGCAACACAGACTTTCAACTCCCCTCCAAAGATTTTCTATGGGGTTGAGATCTGGAGACTGGCTAGGCCACTCCAGGACCTTGAAATGATTCTTACGAAGCCACTCCTTCGTTGCCCGGGCGGTGTGTTTGGGATCATTGTCATGCTGAAAGACCCAGCCACGTTTCATCTTCAATGCCCTTGCTGATGGAAGGAGGTTTTCACTCAAAATCTCACGATACATGGCCCCATTCATTCTTTCCTTTACACGGATCAGTCGTCCTGGTCCCTTTGCAGAAAAACAGCCCCAAAGCATGATGTTTCCACCCCCATGCTTCACAGTAGGTATGGTGTTCTTTGGATGCAACTCAGCATTCTTTGTCCTCCAAACACGACGAGTTGAGTTTTTACCAAAAAGTTATATTTAGGTTTCATCTGACCATATGACATTCTCCCAATCCTCTTCTGGATCATCCAAATGCACTCTAGCAAACTTCAGATGGGCCTGGACATGTACTGGCTTAAGCAGGGGGACACGTCTGGCACTGCAGGATTTGAGTCCCTGGCGGCGTAGTGTGTTACTGATGGTAGGCTTTGTTACTTTGGTCCCAGCTCTCTGCAGGTCATTCACTAGGTCCCCCCGTGTGGTTCTGGGATTTTTGCTCACCGTTCTTGTGATCATTTTGACCCCACGGGGTGAGATCTTGCGTGGAGCCCCAGATCGAGGGAGATTATCAGTGGTCTTGTATGTCTTCCATTTCCTAATAATTGCTCCCACAGTTGATTTCTTCAAACCAAGCTGCTTACCTATTGCAGATTCAGTCTTCCCATCCTGGTGCAGGTCTACAATTTTGTTTCTGGTGTCCTTTGACAGCTCTTTGGTCTTGGCCATAGTGGAGTTTGGAGTGTGACTGTTTGAGGTTGTGGACAGGTGTCTTTTATACTGATAACAAGTTCAAACAGGTGCCATTAGTACAGGTAACGAGTGGAGGACAGAGGAGCCTCTTAAAGAAGAAGTTACAGGTCTGTGAGAGCCAGAAATCTTGCTTGTTTGTAGGTGACCAAATACTTATTTTCCACCATAATTTGCAAATAAATTCATTAAAAATCCTACAATGTGATTTTCTGGAAAAGAAATTCTAAATTTGTCTGTCATAGTTGACGTGAACCTATGATGAAAATTACAGGCCTCTCTCATCTTTTTAAGTGGGAGAACTTGCACAATTGGTGGCTGACTAAATAATTTTTTCCCCCACTGTATATATATATATATATATATATATATATATATATATATATATATATATATGTGGGTAATTCTTCAACTATGGTACTCTTTGAGCTAGACAGTTTCAGAAAATAAAAACATTTCTACAAACAATTTTTTAGTATCAGTTGGTTTCTCAATCTGTCTGGAAACCTTCCCTGAAGTTGGCTGTGATTATTTGTATTTACTAATATATATTTTTTGCCATTTTTATCTGACAGTCCAAGAAAACGGTCATTTCCATCACATAACAAAACATGTATTTTTAAGAGAAAATAATGAAATATCTTCTGTTATAAATATATTTGATTAAATAGCACACACATATCTGTTCAAATTTGTAATTTATTATTTTTTTCAGAAATGTAACTGTAAAGATTTTACAATGTTTACACTAAAAACACCTAAAACTAGGTCAATGGAACATTTCATTTTCTTATCATAGCTCAAAATCATATATTTCTCAAAGTGTATACACAAATCTTAGCCCTAACTGCACAATTATCAACACCACTGAATATAGTTGGTTTGATTGTATGTTTTTTATATGTTTTACTTTAAAATATGTGTTGTGGTGGAAATGACATGGCGTGGCGGAAGAGACAGTGTGTGGCGGAAATGACAGATAGGCAACTTCCAATTAAAAACAATTGTTCTACTGCTCTATGTGGTGAACCAGAGCAAATCAATAAGCAACAGCATTTGTGAACAAAAACATATCACCAATATTTTTTAATTAAAAACAATCCAAAAAATGAAAAAACATGAATTTGTGTTAAAAATCAGCAAATCATTTCTTCACTGTTTTCTACATGCTGAACTAGAGCAAACTAGTACAAACTAGAGCAAACCCTTTATGTCATCATTACCTTAACATAACCTTAATATAACCAGTTGAATAACAGATAAAATAGGCAATATATTTTGAAATTGAAAACTTATATGCCTATGCTGAACCAGAGCAAACACTCTGTACTTAAACATTACTGTCATGTGTGTTATATCGTAAATCCATGTACTGTCAAACGTAATCATGTGGAATAACAAGTTGAATCTGACTAAATAGACATTGTATTTGCTAAATACTGTATCTGTCAAACTTGCATATGGGCCAGAGGTTCAGTTATGTTTCATGGTCAAGAACAGAGCATATTTCTTTCCAAACTGTTGGCTCCACCATCACATGCCTCTTTGTTACTGGTTGAGGCTCTGGGACCAGCCTGATCACATCTTCTGGCCGGTACCAAATAACATCGTCTCTCATAGGCCAGAAGAACTTGTTTTTGCCAATATGACTCATGGTTCTCACCAGAGCACAACCCTCAGGGTCCACATCCTGTATAATGCCAGGGTAAGGATCCCCATCATACCGTACCACACACCAACTTCCAATCAGTCCCTCATGCAGGTCTATGATGGGTTGAGATGTGCTGGTAAGTGTGCTTGAACTTGGTGATCCCAATGCAGTCTCCATGTTCTGTGCTCCCAGTATGTTGACTTTTTTGAGACCAAAACACTGGCAAGGATGGGGATCTGCACAAAAGCAGCTGAGAACTCGCCAAGAAATCTCCTCCGGTCTTGTAGAGACAATCTTCTTCTTCAGTCGATTACTTATTTTTTTGTATTTTTCAACTTTTCTGAGGGCATCCTCAAGCTTTTGTTTAATGTCATTAAGATCTCTGTACACCTTTGCTTTTGCCTTTGCAACCTTTTTTCTCCCTCTTTTCCTCTGTGGAGTTCTCTCTGGTGTAGGCTCACACAGCTGAGGTGTTTCAGGGATGTCTTCTGCATTAACACTCATGTTGTCTGGTGATGGTGGGGGTGTTGTATGTGCCATGAAACTATTCACTGCTGAGACCATTTTCCATTTCCTACGTCTGTTTCGTTGAGAAATTCGCCACTGTCTTCTCATTTTTCGTTGTTCTCTTTTCGGCATTTCTGTCACAGATTTAACAACACCTTGTTGCTTTTTCTTCAGGTATCTTTCTCTGTCCTTCTTGAGGGACTCTGCATATTTAAGTGGATCTGATTTTATTCTTTCTCTGTATGATCTTGACCTCTGTGCTGTGGTATTGCTTGCCATCTTAAAGAAAGAGCCAAGACATCATGTCAAACCTACTTATCTATTGTTCTCTTATTTACCAACAATATTGTAATATTGTTAAAACTGTTTTTGAATTTAGTATCAGTATTATAGCCCAAATAATTTGCTGTTTAGCACGAACAATGTCATTTCCACCACAACCTGTCTTTACCATCACAATGAACACCGTGGTGGAAATGACTGTGGTGGAAATGACATTTCCCCACTTTCCCTCTAAAATCTCATGCTATGTTAGCCTGCTAATATTAGTTTTAGAGTTAGCATTAAATATACACAAATTACACATTATTAAATTAAATGTATCCAGTTATTTTTACGTCCATGTGAAATATGAGCTGTTTGGAAATGACGACCAATAAACATACTCTCAGTTTTACTCATATTTACCTTGATTTTTCTTCTTTTCATTACCCCCTGTAGAGGACACCATTTCATCCAGCCATGTGTTCCACTGTGGAGTTTCTGTTGCTATGGTTACTAAATATACAAACCTAAAACACTGATCCCAGGATTCTATTTTGTACAGTGTGGTGGAAATGACAGTGACCCCAAGGGACAAGGGTTCTATTTATGAAAAATATAGGAAAATTTGAATATGTATCACAATATATAATATGTAGAATTGAAATAAATGGTATTTTATCATTTGTACTTGAAATCTACATTATTTAAATATTTAATTTAGAATTAAGCGAGGTTGAAGATACAAAGTCTGGCTTAGGGACAGAGGGAAAACAGTAAAAACCATGCATAAAAGGCCTCATATTATATAATAAAAAGAATGATTGAGCCATGATACATTTTTTATAAGTTCCCCTTAGGGTGGAGTAAGTATGACAAAAACAAAAAAGAAGAAATGTTTTTTAGTTTTTATTATTTCATCCAGGGACAAGAAAAGTACCATAGTTAAAGAATCACCCATATATATATATATATATATATATATATATATATACAGTTGAAGTCGGATGTTTACAAACACTTAGGTTGGAGTCATTAAAACTAGTTTTTCAACCACTCCATACATTTCTTGTTAACAAACTATAGTTTTGTCAAGTCGGTTAGGACATCTACTTTGAGCATGACACAAGTAATTTTTCCAACAATTGTTTACAGACAGATTATTTCACTTATAATTCACTGTATCACAATTCCAGTGGGTCAGAAGTTTATATACATTAAGTTGACTGTGCCTTTAAACAGCTTGGAAAATTCCATAAAATGATGTCATGCCTTTAGAAGCTTCTGATAGGCTAATTGACATCATTTGAGTCAATTGTAGGTGTACCTGTGGATGTATTTCAAGGCCTACCTTCAGACTCAGTGCCTCTTTGCTTGACATCATCGGATAATCAAAAGAAATCAGCCAAGACCTCAGAAAAAATTATTGTAGACCTGCACAAGTCTGGTTCATCCTTGGGAACAATTTCCAAACGCCTGAAGGTACCACGTTCATCTGTACAAACAATAGTACGCAAGTATAAACACCATGGGACCACGCAGCCGTCATACCGCTCAGGAAGGAGATGCGTTCTGTCTCCTAGAGATGAACGTACCTTGGTGCAAATCAATCCCAGAACAACAGCAAAGGACCTTGTGAAGATGCTGGAGGAAACAGGTCAAAAATATCTATATCCACAGTAAAACGAGTCCTATATCGACCTAACCTGAAAGCCCGCTCAGCAAGGAAGAAGCCACTGCTCCAAAACCGCCAAAAAAAAGCCAGACTACGGTTTGCAACTGCACATGGGGACAAAGATCGTACTTTTTGGAGAAATGACCTCTGGTCTGATGAAACAAAAATAGAACTGTTTGGCCATAATGACCATTGTTTTGTTTGGAGGAAAAAGGGGGTCACTTGCAAGCCGAAGAACACCATCCCAACCGTGAAGCACGGGGGTTGCAGCATCATGCTGTGGGGGTGTTTTGCTGCAGGAGGGACTGATGCACTTCACAAAATAGATGGCATCATGAAGAAGGAAAATTATGTGGATATTTTGAAGCAACATCTCAAGACATCAGTCAGGAAGTTAAAGCTTGGTCGCAAATGGGTCTTCCAAATGGACAATGACCCCAAGCATACTTCCAAAGTTGTGGCAAAATGGTTTAAGGACAACCCCACCACCCCTCCTCTAATTGGAGTAAACTAGTGAACAACAACGCTTAGGCCTCTACATTTTTCATGATGTCCATCCGGTTTGCTTCTACAGTGAGGGAAAAAAGTATTTGATGCCCTGTTGATTTTGTACGTTTGCCCACTGACAAAGAAATGATCAGTCTATAATTTTAATGTTACGTTTATTTGAACAGTGAGAGACAGAATAACAACAAAAAAAATCCAGAAAAACACATGTCAAAAATGTTATAAATTGATTTGCATTTTAATGAGGGAAATAAGTATTTGACCTCCTCTCAATCAGAAATATTTCTGGCTCCCAGGTGTCTTTTATACAGGTAATGAGCTGAGATTAGGAGCACACTCTTAAAGGGAGTGCTCCTAATATCAACTTGTTACCTGTATAAAAGACACCTGTCCACAGAAGCAATCAATCAGATTCCAAACTCTCCACCATGGCCAAGACCAAAGAGCTCTCCAAGGATGTCAGGGACAAGATTGTAGACCTACACAAGGCTGCAATAGGCTACAAGACCATCGCCAAGCAGCTTGGTGAGAAGGTGACAACAGTTGGTGCGATTATTCGCAAATGGAAGAAACACAAAATAACTGTCAATCTCCCTCGGCCTGGGGCTCCATGCAAGATCTCACCTCGTGGAGTTGCAATGATCATGAGAACGGTGAGAAAACAGCCCAGAACTACACGGGAGGATCTTGTCAATGATCTCAAGGCAGCTGGGACCATAGTCACCAAGAAAACAATTGGTAACACACTACACCGTGAAGGACTGAAGTCCTGCAACGTCCGCAAGGTCCCCCTGCTCAAGAAAGCACATATACATGCCCGTCTGATGTTTGCCAATGAAGATCTGAATGATTCAGAGGAGAACTGGGTGAAAGTGTTGTGGTCAGATGAGACTAAAATCGAGCTCTTTGGCATCAACTCAACTCGCCGTGTTTGGAGGAGGAGGATTGCTGCCTATGACCCCAAGAAAACCATCCCCACCATCAAACATGGAGGTGGAAACATTATGCTTTGGGGGTGTTTTTCTGCTTAGGGGACAGGACATCTTCACCGCATCAAAGGGACGATGGACGGGGCCATGTACCGTCAAATCTTGGGTGAGAACGTCCTTCCCTCAGCCAGGGCATTGAAAATGGGTCGTGGATGGGTATTCCAGCATGACAATGACCCAAAACACACGGCCAAGGCAACAAAGGAGTGGCTGAAGAAGAAGCACATTAAGGTCCTGGAGGGCCTAGCCAGTCTCCAGACCTTAATCCCATAGAAGATCTGTGGAGGGAGCTGAAGGTTCGAGTTGCCAAACGTCAGCCTCGAAACCTTAATGACTTGGAGAAGATCTGCATAGAGGAGTGGAACAAAATCCCTCCTGAGATGTGTGCAAACCTGGTGGCCAACTAAAAGAAACATCTGACCTCTGTGATTGCCAACAAGGGTTTTGTCGCCACCAAGTACTAAGTCATGTTTTGCAGAGGGGTCAAATACTTATTTCCCTCATTAAAATGCAAATCAATTCATAACATTTTTGACATGCATTTTTTCTGGATTTTTTTCTTATGATTCTGTCTCTCACTGTTCAAATAAACCTACCATTAAACTTATAGACTGATCCCCTGCTGATTTTGTACGTTTTCCCACTGACAAAGACATGATCAGTCTATACTTTTAATGGTAGGTTTATTTGAACAGTGAGAGACAGAATAACAACAAAAAATCCAGAAAAACGCTTGTCAAAAATGTTATAAATTGATTTGCATTTTAATGAGGGAAATAAGTATTTGACCCCTCTGCAAAACATTACTTAGTACTTGGTGGCAAAACCCTTGTTGGCAATCACAGAGGTCAGACGTTTCTTGTAGTTGGCCACCAGGTTTGCACACATCTCAGGAGGGATTTTGTCCCACTCCTCTTTGCAGATCTTTTCCAAGTCATTAAGGTTTTGAGGCTGATGTTTGGCAACTCGAACCTTCAGCTCCCTTCCCAGATGTTCTATGGGATTAAGGTCTGGAGACTGGCTAGGCCACTCAAGGACCTTAATGTGCTTCTTCTTGAGCCACTCCTTTGTTGCCTTGGCCGTGTGTTTTGGGTCATAGTCATGCTGGAATACCCATCCACGACCCATTTTCAATGCCCTGGCTGAGGGAAGGAGGTTCTCACCCAAGATTTGACGGTACATGGCCCCGTCCATCGTCCCTTTGATGCGGTGAGTTGTCCTGTCCCCTTTTGCAGAAAAACACCCCCAAAGCATAATGTTTCCACCTCCATGTTTGACGGTGGGGATGGTGTTGTTGGCGTCATAGGCAGCATTCCTCCTCCTCCAAACACGACGAGTTGAGTTGATGCCAAAGAGCTCCATTTTGGTCTCATCTGACCACAACACTTTCACCCAGTTCTCCTCTGAATCATTCAGATGTTCATTGGCAAACTTCAGACGGGCATGTACAGTGGGGAGAACAAGTATTTGATACACTGCCGATTTTGCAGGTTTTCCTACTTACAAAGCTTGTAGAGGTCTGTAATTTTTATCATAAGTACACTTCAACTGTGAGAGACGGAATCTAAAACAAAAATCCAGAAAATCACATTGTATGATTTTTAAGTAATTAATTTGCATTTTATTGCATGACATACAGTGGGGAAAAAAAGTATTTAGTCAGCCACCAATTGTGCAAGTTCTCCCACTTAAAAAGATGCGAGAGGCCTGTAATTTTCATCATAGGTACACATCAACCATGACAGACAAAATTAGAGAAAATCACATTGTAGGATTTTTAATGAATTTATTTGCAAATTATGGTGGAAAATAAGTATTTGGTCAATAACAAAAGTTTCTCAATACTTTGTTATATACCCTTTGTTGGCAATGACACAGGTCAAACGTTTTCGGTAAGTCTTCACAAGGTTTTCACACACTGTTGCTGGTATTTTGGCCCATTCCTCCATGCATATCTCCTCTAGAGCAGTGATGTTTTGGGGCTGTCGCTGGGCAACACGGACTTTCAACTCCCTCCAAAGATTTTCTATGGGGTTGAGATCTGGAGACTGGCTAGACCACTCCAGGACCTTGAAATGCTTCTTACGAAGCCACTCCTTCGTTGCCCGAGCGGTGTGTTTGGGATCATTGTCATGCTGAAAGACCCAGCCACGTTTCATCTTCAATGCCCTTGCTGAGGTTTTCACTCAAAATCTCACGATACATGGCCCCATTCATTCTTTCCTTTACACGGATCAGTCGTCCTGGTCCCTTTGCAGAAAAACAGCCCCAAAGCATGATGTTTCCACCCCCATGCTTCACAGTAGGTATGGTGTTCTTTGGATGCAACTCAGCATTCTTTGTCCTCCAAACACGACGAGTTGAGTTTTTACAATTTTTTTTTATTTTGGTTTCATCTGACCATAGGACATTTTCCCAATCCTCTTCTGGATCATCCAAATGCACTCTAGCAAACTTCAGACGGGCCTGGACATGTACTGGCTTAAGCAGGGGGACACGTCTGGCACTGCAGGATTTGAGTCCCTGGCGGCGTAGTGTGTTACTGATGGTAGGCTTTGTTACTTTGGTCCCAGCTCTCTGCAGGTCATTCACTAGGTCCCCCCGTGTGGTTCTGGGATTTTTGCTCACCGTTCTTGTGATCATTTTGACCCCACGGGGTGAGATCTTGCGTGGAGCCCCAGATCGAGGGAGATTATCAGTGGTCTTGTATGTCTTCCATTTCCTAATAATTGCTCCCACAGTTGATTTCTTCAAACCAAGCTGCAGGTCTACAATTTTGTTTCTGGTGTCCTTTGACAGCTCTTTGGTCTTGGCCATAGTGGAGTTTGGAGTGTGACTGTTTGAGTTTGTGGACAGGTGTCTTTTATACTGATAACAAGTTCAAACAGGTGCCATTAATACAGGTAACGAGTGGAGGACAGAGGAGCCTCTTAAAGAAGAAGTTACAGGTCTGTGAGAGCCAGAAATCTTGCTTGTTTGTAGGTGAACAAATACTTATTTTCCACCATAATTTGCAAATAAATTGCAAAAAAATGTGATTTTCTGGATTTTTTTCTCTCAATTTGTCTGTCATAGTTGACGTGTACCTATGATGAAAATTACAGGCCTCTCTCATCTTTTTATGTGGGAGAACTTGCACAATTGGTGGCTGACTAAATACTTTTTTTCCCCACTGTAAGTATTTGATCACCTACCAACCAGTAAGAATTCCGGCTCTCACAGACCTGTTAGTTTTTCTTTAAGAAGCTCTCCTGTTCTCCACTCATTACCTGTATTAACTGCACCTGTTTGAACTTGTTACCTGTATAAAAGACACCTGTCCACACACTCAATCAAACAGACTCCAACCTTCCACAATGGCCAAGACCAGAGAGCTGTGTAAGGACATCAGGGATAGAATTGTAGACCTGCACAAGGCTGGGATGGGCTACAGGACAATAGGCAAGCAGCTTGGTGAGAAGCCAACAACTGTTGGCGCAATTATTAGAAAATGGAAGAAGTTCAAGATGACGGTCAATCAACCTCGGTCTGGGGCTCCATGCAAGATCTCACCTTGTGGGGCATCAATGATCATGAGGAAGGTGAGGGATCAGCCCAGAACTACACGGCAGGACCTGGTCAATGACCTGAAGAGAGCTGGGACCACAGTCTCAAAGAAAACCATTAGTAACACACTACGCCGTCATGGATTAAAATCCTGCAGCGCACGCAAGGTCCCCCTGTTCAAGCCAGCGCATGTCCAGGCCCGTCTGAAGTTTCCCAATGACCATCTGGATGATCCAGAGGAGGAATGGGAGAAGGTCATGTGGTCTGATGAGACAAAAATAGAGCTTTTTGGTCTAAACTCCACTCGCCGTGTTTGGAGGAAGAAGAAGGATGAGTACAACCCCAAGAACACCATCCCAACCGTGAAGCATGGAGGTGGAAACATCATTCTTTGGGGATGCTTTTCTGCAAAGGTGACAGGACGACTGCACCGTATTGAGGGGAGGATGGATGGGGCCATGTATCGCGAGATCTTGGCCAACAACCTCCTTCCCTCAGTAAGAGCATTGAAGATGGGTCGTGGCTGGGTCTTCCAGCATGACAACGACCCGAAACACACAGCCAGGGCAACTAAGGAGTGGCTCCGTAAGAAGCATCTCAAGGTCCTGGAGTGGTCTAGCCAGTCTCCAGACCTGAACCCAATAGAAAATCTTTGGAGGGAGCTGAAAGTCTGCATTGCCCAGCGACAGCCCCGAAACCTGAAGGATCTGGAGAAGGTCTGTATGGAGGAGTGGGCCAAAATCCCTGCTGCAGTGTGTGCAAACCTGGTCAAGACCTACAGGAAACGTATGATCTCTGTAATTGCAAACAAAGGTTTCTGTACCAAATATTAAGTTCTGCTTTTCTGATGTATCAAATACTTATGTCATGCAATAAAATGCAAATTAATTACTTAAAAATCATACAATGTGATTTTCTGGATTTTAGTTTTAGATTCCGTCTCTCACAGTTGAAGTGTACCTATGATAAAAATTACAGACCTCTACATGCTTTGTAAGTAGGAAAACCTGCAAAATCGGCAGTGTATCAAATACTTGTTCTCCCCACTGTATGTTTTTCTGGATTTTTTTGTTGTTATTCTGTCTCTCACTGTTCAAATAAACCTACCATTAAAATTATAGACTGATCATGTCTTTGTCAGTGGGCAAACGTACAAAATCAGCAGGGGATCAAATACTTTTTTCCCTCACTCAATGTTACAGATTTGATTGCTATGTATCTGTTCTGTTAGACCTTCTATTTCCTTTGTTAGTATGGACTCTTTTGACCTAAATTTATTTTGTTTTCGAGATGAGTACTGAATTGCATGGCCTCTAAAGGCACATTTAAAAGTGTCCAATACAATAAGGGGATTTGCTGTACCTATGTTATGTTGGAAAAATTCAGTTATAAATTCCTCTGTCCTAGTTAAACACAAGTTATCATCCAATAGGCTTTGATTACATTTCCAATATCCTCGCCCACGTGGAAATTCAGTAAGAGTAATGTCTATGCCAATTATATGATGGTCCGACTGCATTCTGTCCCCTATCAACACTTTTTAAACTTTTGGTGCCAACGAGAATGACATAAGAAAGAAGTCAAGATGACTAGCTTGATTAAGTCTCCGCCATGTATATCTCACTAGGTCAGGATATTTAAGTCTCCATATATCCACTAGTTCTAATGTATCCATGACATTCATGATTTCCTTAAGAGCATGAGGGTGATAGTTTGTAGTGTGATTTCCTTTACGGTCCATTGAGCTATTTAAAACAGTATTATAATCTCCCACTTTTACAGATGCACAATTGAGAGCATCCTGTCGGGCTGTATCATCGCTTGGTACGGCAACTGCACCACCCACAACCGCAGGGCTCTCCAGAGGGTGGTGCGGTCTGCCGAACGCATTACCGAGGGCAAACTACCCGCACTCCAAGACACATACAACACCCGATGTCACAGGAAGGCCAAAAAGATCATCAAGGACATCAACCACCCGAGCCACTGCCTGTTCACCCCGCTATCATCCAGAAGGCGAGGTCAATACAGGTGCATCAAAGCTGGGACCGAGAGAATGAAAAATAGGCCATCAGACTGTTAAATAGCCATCACTAGCACATTAGAGGCTGCTGCTGCCTATTGAAATCACTGGCCACTTTAAGAAATGGAACACTAGTCACTTTAATAATGTTTACATTTCTTGCACTACTCATATATGTATATACTGCATTCTATTCTATAATATTGTACTGTATCTTAGTCCATGCCGCTCTGTCATTGCTTGTCCATATATGTATATATTCTTAAATCCCATTCCTTACTAGTTTTGTGTGTATTGGGTATATGTTGTGAAATTGTTAGATATTACTGCACTGGAGCTAGAAGCACAAGCATTTCGCTACACCCGCTATAACATCTGCTAAACACGTGTATGTGACAAATACAATTTATTTTTATTTGATAATCTCCCACCATAACAAAAGAGTATTGTATAGCTTGCAGGGTTTATCATTTATTATAGATATTGTCAAAGAAGTGTGGATCATCATTATTTGGTCCGAAAAGGTTAATGAGCCATATATGTTTTTGGTCCAGTAACATATTTAAAATCACCTTGCGGATCTGTTTGGACAATTTGCATATTCGGATCAAAATGACTTATAATCAATATCATCACCCCTTTTGAGTTTCTTTGCCCATGGGAGAAGTATATTTCGCCCCCCCCCCCCCAATTATTGTGGTTCATCCTATATTATCCCTAACAATCTTACCCCTTTGCAACAGATGTTGGATACATACACACACACACACGCACATACTCTTAATCACTCAACCCCTTTCCTCCACAATCAACCATAAGCTCAGATGCTCAACGGTTGTTACATCCCAGAGCCCAAGTCAAGAAAGGACCTGATTTACGAATGCATATACAACTGTTTGAGAAAGCATGCAAGATTGAGCAAAAATTGACAACAATTTGAGATTTGATTAACATATGTCAAGTCAAAGGTGATGGAGATCAGATCTACCCTCTTCCCCTGAAACAAAAACACTCTGGTCCCCCGTTGTAACCATTTCCCCAAGCATCTTCGTGCAGTCACCATTCTTAGTTTGAGGTCATCATCATAGACTGTGCTACAGCTCCTCCTCCTCTCACTCTCTCTCGTTCTCTCTCTGTCAGTCTTTTCCCTATCATGCTAATGTTAATCTTGATTATTTACGCTGTCTTACTGGTGCAGAATTAGACCAGGGCTAATGCCATTTAACCAGACATATTTCCAAACGCCCGGCTTTTGTTTCAGTGTCTAATCGTGTTTCATTTCTTTGTGTTTTTGCAAGCGCATGATGGTAGGTTTAATTGACAACCAACTGTGAAAAATTTGATGGTGTCCAAAATGACTGATCCGTGACATTTCACTGCAGAAATTAAGCAAAATCGTGTCAAGCCTGTCAGAGGCCAAATACTGTATCTACCATTCTTCCTATGAAGGAAAATGTAGTGACACTGTTAAACAGCAAAGCACACACAGGTGTTCAGATACTAGTCCATCAAACACTACTATATGGAACATGAACGCTCCAAGGCAAGGCACAGAATTTACTGAATACCTATGAAAGGAAGATAGGAAAAAACTGTGGTTTCACACAGTAGAGAGGGGAAGAAGGACAGAGACAAGCAGAGAGACAATCAAATACATGCTCCTCAAATCTTCATCAAAAGCTCACCATTGGAAACAATAGACAGACTATGCAATATTGTAAACATTGGACGTGCTATGGGACGCCTGCCAGTTGTACAGTTATTACTCTGAGAGTTCCACTGGCATTTTCCTACAGTAGGAGGTGGATGAGTGACTGGCCTACTCTCTGCTATAATTCCTCCACTAGGTGCGATATGAAAGAGGCTTAAACAGAGGAGAAGAACAGTAATTGTGCCAAGTGTCACTGTGCTGTCTGCTCCATCCACACCCAGAGAGCGCAGCACTGCTCTGTGCTCCACCAGCTTAACTTAGCCTGCTCTGGAACCGTCTTTCATTCCACTCACCCACACAGAGATTTGAAAAAAGGCCATGACAAAGGCACACTTTCCCTTTTAAATTAACACTTTTTCCATTGGTCATTCGGTGTGTCTCTTGAAGAATTACAATGATAGCTAGGTAAGATATGATGACCTGCTTTAAAAAATGTGAAGCATTACATTCATGAGAAAACTGGGGCATCAGTGGTGGTAGGTCTGACATTTAAAGGTCCAATGCAGCCATTTTATCTCAATTTCTGGGTAACAATTAAGTATCGCGCTGTGATTGTTTTCAATTAAAATGGTCAAAAAGGCAGGCCAAAACTCCATCCCACCAAAACAGACTGAAATTTCAGGCAGAGACATTTCAAACAGCTCTTACCCTAAAAAGACATTATCATAATTTTCACAATTTCACAGTATTATTCCAACCTCATAGTGTGGAAATATATATAAAACACAGAAAAATCCCATGTTTGACTGCACCGGGCCTTTAAAAGTAGGCTACAGTTAATGATAAACTCCCAGAGACGCTGTGTTGTTATGTGATCATGCTTCCACACCTTTGTTTTAGTCAGGGAAAACGTATGTTAACGGTTGCTGTTCATGGGGAAAATGATTATAGAACGTAAGGCCTTCTGCAGGGGTCTATAAAGGTAAGCAGTCCTCAATTTAGCACATTGTACAGTAAAACTGCCATCTAGTGTCTAGGAAACTCAACAGCAATAGATCCTAGTTCAGATAGGCGATAGGTTGAGGGAGATATCAATGACAGTTCCCTGTATATTATTTATATCATGCAGTTGTCTGAAATAAAACATATACAAAATAAGGACTTTTCACCTCTATGATGATGATGGAAGAGCAAAACCAAAGACATTAGCACCTTACTATTCTCTCGTGGACAGATTCTGTGAAGCTGACCAAATTAAACAAGATCTTACTTCTGTGTTAACCGAGATTAGCGCCTTACAGTTGTTGTATTTTTTTTGCCTGTATGATGAACATAACAGTACTCCACAGTAGAGATGCAATGAATAGGAATATAATGCCTCTTGTCAGATCTCTAGATTCAAATCAAATCAAATCAAATTTTATTGGTCACATGCGCCGAATACAACAGGTGCAGACATTACAGTGAAATGCTTACTTACAGCCCTTAACCAACAGTGCATTTATTTTAAACAAAAAAGTAAAAATAAAACAACAACAACAAAAAAAGTGTTGAGAAAAAAAGAGCAGAAGTAAAATAAAGTGACAGTAGGGAGGCTATATATACAGGGGGGTACCGTTGCAGAGTCAATGTGCGGGGGCACCGGCTAGTTGAGGTAGTTGAGGTAATATGTACATGTGGGTAGAGTTAAAGTGACTATGCATAAATACTTAACAGAGTAGCAGCAGCGTAAAAAGGATGGGGTGGGGGGGCAGTGCAAATAGTCCGGGTAGCCATGATTAGCTGTTCAGGAGTCTTATGGCTTGGGGGTAGAAGCTGTTGAGAAGTCTTTTGGACCTAGACTTGGCACTCCGGTACCGCTTGCCGTGCGGTAGCAGAGAGAACAGTCTATGACTAGGGTGGCTGGAGTCTTTGACAATTTTGAGGGCCTTCCACTGGCATTTTCCTACAGTAGGAGGTGGATGAGTGACTGGCCTACTCTCTGCTATAATTCCTCCACTAGGTGCGATATGAAAGAGGCTTAAACAGAGGAGAAGAACAGATTAAGAACAGATTATGGTTAAATCAATGAAAAATAATGGTTTCATGTCCCTGATCATCCATGTTGTTAACATATAGACTAATATGTTATAAATTGTGTTCTTACACTGGTACAGTTATGCCCTATGAGAGATGTACAACTGCGCATGTGCGAAAATAAAGAAAGGGCATTTTCCCGCGTTCTGGTTGAAACACCAACGATGAACATGTGTGTTTATTCCTCCGTTAAGTAAGCCGGTATTCCTGTCCTGAAGATGACAGCACCAACAGGTTATGGGCCCAGGAGGGAACATGGAAGCCGATGGAATAGATTATGTTTCGACGGAGATGAAAAAAAACTACGAGTTATGGGAGACAAAGTTTTTGGGACACTTGCGTTTGCTAGGGCTAAAGGCCACCATATTGAGCGTGGATGAAGATGAAGAAGACGGAGAGAAAAATGAAGAAGCCTACGCTGAATTGATACAGGTTTTGGATGATAAAAGTCTTTCCCTGATAATGAGAGAAGCAGCAGATGATGGGAGAAAAGCGTTGAAGATATTGAGGGAACATTATGCAGGTAAAGGGAAGCCACGTGTGATTAGCCTCTACACTGAGCTAACTTCTCTTCAGAAAGCCAGTGACGAAAGTGTTACGGATTATATCATTCGTGCTGAGACGGCTATTACAGCACTGAGGAATGCTGAAGAGACTTTAAGTGACGGGCTGTTGATTGCAATGATTCTGAAAGGTTTGCCCGAATCATTTAAGCCGTTTGCCATCCACATAACGCAGAGTGATGAGCCGACAACTTATGGCAAGTTCAAAACCAAGTTGAGGAGCTATGAAAGCACCGAGAAGTTTAGCGCCATTTCCACTGATGACAACGTGATGAAGGCAAGTAACATTAAAGTTAGCTGGCCAAGAGGAAGAGATAAAGGGACCGAGATAACCTGCTTCAACTGTGGCCAGAAAGGGTACAAGGCCCGGGAATGTACCGTTACTGGAGAGCACAGAGAACGGAGACAGTGGTGTAGGTTTTGCAAGAGCTCCACTCATACTGACGCAAATTGCAGACGAAAAAGAAGAGACAATGTGAAACAAGCAACAGATGCTGAAGGCCACACATTTGCATTCAAAATAAGTGACTGTCAGGTTCGTGGACTGAAACAAAAAGGGCTGATGGTTGATACGGGAGCAACGTCACATATAGTCACGGACATCGGGAAGTTTAAGGAGTTTGACGAGACTTTCAAACCGGAAAAACATTCCGTGGAGCTGGCTGACGGAACAAGAACGAATGGTGTCGCGGAGAGGAGAGGTGCAGCGGAGGTTTACCTGAGAGACAACACGGGTCGTCGGGTGAAAACAACGCTGACGAAGGCGCTGTACGTGCCGTCGTTTCCACAGGACATTTTCTCTGTTAAAGCAGCGACAGCCAACGGAGCTTCAGTCAACTTTCGACAGGGGTGTAACAAGCTCATCCACAAGAACGGTACCACTTTTGACATCGAGGAGTACGATAGACTTTACTATCTTAACACTGTAAGTGATGAAAATGATGATGGATGTCATGGGTGCTATGATATTCACACATGGCACAAAATTCTTGGCCACTGTAATTTTGAGGATGTGTCAAAGTTAGAAAATGTGACAGAGGGAATGAAAATCACAGGTAAGATTGACAAATCTACCCTCAACTGTGAAATCTGCACACAGGGAACATTTGTTCAGAGCAGAAACAGAGAGCCTGATGAAAAGGCAAAAGCAGCTCTTGAGCTTGTGCACACTGATTTGGCTGGCCCTATTGAGCCAGAGGCGAAAGATGGGTTCAGATATACTCTAGCATTTACGGATGATTATTCAGGGGCAGTTTTTGTGTATTTCCTAAAAGCAAAAAGTGATACTGTAAAAGCTACTGAGAAGTTTATTGCTGATGTGGCCCCTTATGGAAAAATAAAGTGTGTCAGGTCAGATAATGGCACAGAGTACACAGCCAAAGAGTTCCAGTCACTGCTCAGTAAGAATGCCATAAGACATGAAACTTCAGCCCCTTACTCACCCCATCAAAATGGGACCGCTGAGAGAAATTGGAGAACACTGTTTGAAATGGCAAGATGCATGCTACTTGAGAGCAACCTACCAAAGAAATTGTGGACATATGCTGTAATGACTGCTGCAGTAATTCGCAATAGGTGTTACAATAAGCGTGTAGGACAGACTCCACACTACATGTTTACTGGGAGAAAGCCTGATCTTTCAAAGATGAAAGAATTTGGATCTGTTTGCTATGCATACAGACAGAACAAGAAAAAGTTGGACTCAAGATGTGAAAAGGGTATTTTTGTCGGGTATGATAAAAATAGTCCAGCATACCTAGTCTACTACCCAGACACTGGAAAAGTTCTTAAAAACAGATTAGTCAAGTTCGTTACAAAAGGTGTAGTCGAACGCCAAACTCAGACAGATTTGGAAATGAGTGATGATCTTCATGGGGAGAGATTTCAATCCCCCATGCCAAAAGCCAAGATGGCAGATCAAAATTCGAAGAGACACAAGATGTGCAAATCGAGACTTCAGATAGTCAGAGTCCACGCTATCCAGACAGAGAGAGGAAGAAGCCCCAGTACTTAAAAGACTATGAGTGTAAAGTGAAGTGTGATGACCAGATACCACCTAGTGTTGACTACTGCTACAGAGTAATGTGCAATGCACCACAAACCTTCAAAGAAGCAATGATTTCACCAAAATCAGAGATTTGGGCTACTGCTATGAAGGAGGAGATGGATTCCCTTAGGGAAAATGATACATTCACATTGACCACACTGCCAGAGGGTAAAAAATGCAGTGGGGGGGCAGGTGGGTCTATGCGATCAAAAACAATTCAGATGAGACTGAGACATACAAGGCAAGATATGTTGCAAAGGGATATAGTCAAGTGGCAGGAATAGACTATAAGGATACTTTTTCTCCAACTGCAAATATGACATCAGTACGTTGTTTGATGCAGCTAGCAGCTCAGTATGACTTAGAGTTACATCAGATGGATGTCAAAACAGCATATCTACATGCTCCTATTGACTGTGAAGTGTACATGGAGCAACCAGAGGGTTTTGAAGTCAGGTCAGATACAGGTGAGCAACTAGTCTGCAAACTGAACAAGTCACTGTACGGCCTGAAACAGTCAGGAAGGAACTGGAACAAAATGTTGCATGATCACCTTAGTGAAAATGGTTTTACACAGAACCCAGCTGATCACTGTGTTTACAACAAACAAACTGCAACAGAAAGGATCATTTTGATAATTTGGGTCGATGATCTAATTATCGCTGCTAGTGATAGTGACTCACTCACAAGTGTAAAATAAATGTTAAGTGAAAAATTTAAGATAAAAGATCTTGGGAGGCTTAGACATTTCCTAGGCATTGATTTTACACAAAGTGAAGGGAAAATAAAGATGAGCCAAACAAGGTACATAACCAAGATACTGGAAAGGTTTGGTATGTCAGACTGTAAAACAAGGTCAACACCATGTGAACAAAAAACAAACTTTGATGGTGATGGTGAACCTATTGATTCAAAAAGGTATCGTGAAGTGATAGGCAGCTTGATATATGTTATGACATGTACAAGACCGGATATCAGTTGGATTGTCAGCAAGCTGTCACAATACCTATCAGAACCAAAAGAGCAACACTGGATAACAGCTAAACATGTGTTGAGGTACTTGAAGGGGACAATGAATCAGGAGTTGTGTTACAAAAAGGGGGTGGAAAAACTCAACCTCGTAGCATATAGTGATGCTGATTGGGCAGCAGATCAAAGTGACAGACGAAGCATAACAGGATATTGTTTTAGTTTAACTAAATGTGGACCTGTTATTTCATGGAGGTCTAAGAAGCAGCCAACAGTAGCTTTATCTACATGTGAAGCAGAGTACATGGCACTGGCTGCTACTACACAAGAAAGTTTGTACCTTGTACAGTTATTGGGCCAGATGGATAGTGAGTGCCAATATGCACCAGTAACAATCTTTGAAGATAACCAAGGTGCAATTGCTCTGTCAAAGAACCCAGTATGTCGTCAGAGATGTAAACATGTTGACATCAGATATCATTTCATTCGATCTGCGCTCAGTGATGGCAAAATAAGTATTGAATATTGTCCAACGGCAGACATGGTTGCAGATGTTTTGACTAAACCTGTAACGAAGTTCAAAAATGAAAAATTCTTGGGTTATATGTTTGGAATGTAAACTGACATTTGTGAGATGTATAACTGTAAGCTAAATGTGTTGATAGTTAGGTTGAATACGACTTGTACAGTATAAGAGCAAGTGGGGGTGTTAACATATAGACTAATATGTTATAAATTGTGTTCTTACACTGGTACAGTTATGCCCTATGAGAGATGTACAACTGCGCATGTGCGAAAATAAAGAAAGGGCATTTTCCCGCGTTCTGGTTGAAACACCAACGATGAACATGTGTGTTTATTCCTCCGTTAAGTAAGCCGGTATTCCTGTCCTGAAGATGACAGCACCAACACATGTGTTGCTGTATCAGGTGTGGTTATTGGGGCTGGACTGATGTGTTTTTCTCCAGTAGGCTACACGTGTTAGGGTAAACAGGTGTGAGTGCTGTGCTGTGGCTGGTCAGCACATGTGCTAAAACACACTTCTGGTCTATTGCCTTAGAGGAAGATGAGACTAAACTGAAGAGGACGTGACAAAACGTAACTAATGGATACTGTGTGTTTTCTTACAATACTGCCTGCCTAAAACCAGAGAGGAACACACAACATCATCCTTCACCCTTAATACATTCACTTGACATAACTCCCTTTTAGGGATGTTTTTTGTAAAAAAAGTTCTGAACAAAAACAATTTGACATGAATTTGATGTCTGTATAATCCCCAGCTATTCAACTAAAGCCTCAGATATTTTTCCACCCTCTTGTTGTGTGACCAGCAGGGCGCATTATTACTGTAATGTCTTCATGACAGTGGGTTAATTGAGACACTGTAACTATGGTGACAAAGACCCCCCCCATACACACACACACTGCCACTGGTCAGAGCTTTATATGATCAATTAGTTTAGCTTCTATGTTATTAACAATTAATTAGAGATCTAATGCACTGGCTGCGTAGGCAAATGTTGATTAGCAACACAGAAGTGTAGGTCCTTGTGTCAGGTTAATTTCTAATAAAACCTTAATGTGTTTATTGATGCTCTTTCTGTGTAGTTTTAATTGCCCCACCCTTATGGTGAGGAGTTGTTCCAGTCAGTTTGACTACTGTAGTAGAAGTCAGTTGCCAGTTGTTTCAAGTCAGCATTAACATTAAGATGGTTATAACAATCTCACCAGTATCTGAATTATCAAATTTCACACTTCATTCTTATTGATACTCCCATCCAGGGGAACCGAAAGGATGCTGTTCCAGCACCAAGGAGTCTCCCCTAAAACCCCAAGAGGACTTTGATAGGGATAAGACGACTTCCCATGAGAGCTACAGTAGACAGAAAGTGGGCTTCACTTTAACATGACACATCACTTCACAGAATCACCCCTATTCACCTCTTCTCAGAATCTTAAAGTGCAGGAAGAGAGCGAGTGTGAGTGAGTGCTGGAAGATGATCGGACACAGCTTCGATCCCTGCAGAGATCCCTTCAGTTGCTTTGCATCTATTTGCAGCCTTTTCCCAGCATTCTCTGAGGGGTTGTGGCACTATGTGCTGGTAGAGGGATGCGAGTTGACCTTGGAACGGTCACACGCAGGCTCCTTCAAATGAACAGTGGCTTATCCTGAGGGGGGCAAAACGCCCATTTGCGCATTTGGGGGGAAAAAGCCCCTTCGAATCTTCAGGGGGTGGCATGACAACTCTGGAGGCTGTGTTCTGGTCTGGTAATCTAAATGAGTGTAGAGGTGTTTGCATGAGCACTTTAATTAATATTCAAACAAAATGTACTTACTTGGCTGGAGGATATCTATCACTGACATGAAAACACACACACACACACACACAAACACACACACACACACACAAACACACACACTTGTGACATATTTTATTAGATATGTTGAGATGGCACCTGTGCTCTGTAGATAAGTGATTATCTAAATAAAAATCAGTCAACATCATTATCTCACCATGGTCAATCATTGTATTGACCATTGTTTTACTGACCCTGGCAAGCCCGTCATTTTCTCAACATCTAAAAACATATGGCATGCAGCCATTTCAGAAACAGTTGCCTGTGACTTGGCTCATGAAAAAAATCACATCCAACTAAATGGATAAAGTATGCATGAGATCCTCTATTCTTCCTGCTCACTTCTTTTAGATTTTCTGTGATGAGAAGATTAGCCAATCAGATCTAACAGTTTCCTAATCTCTAGGACAGCACTTCAGGCAGGCAGAGAGAGAGGGTGAGAGAGAGAGAGCGGGGGGGGAGAGAGGAGAAGAGAGGGATGTGTGTGAGCAGGAGAGTAAAACAGGGGAAGAAGGAGGGGTGGAGTGAGTAAGTGAAGAGATGTTGTAAAATTTGCCACGCTGTCAGCCTGGTTTTCAAGTGTCTCTATTTGAATTGTCATCTCTGTGGCAGATTCAGGAATCCTCGCTCACCATCATCTTGCCTGCAGTTAGTTTACAGTCCAGCTCTCTTCTCTCTGCCTCGGCTGGCTAATTAGAAGACAAATTGCTCAACCTCCAGCGGGCTGGCTAGGAATGGCTATCGCACAGAAAGAGACAAGGAAAAACAGTGTCATGTTTCATCATAATAATCACACACAGAGAATCAACATTTTTTTTATGTCAGGCAAATTATATTTCACCCAGGCATTTAAATCTGATTGTACACTGTGACTAAACAGGAGTACAACTCAGTCTTGGAAACAGTCCCTGCTCCACATTAGATAACATTATGTCGTCAGTGAGTCTGAGTCATGTTCCTATTGGCCCTAGGACTGTGTTAAGCCAGCAGCCATGCTGACTGTTTGCCTGGGCGTCACACAGGGGATCCTTCAGAACCACAGAATACTCAGAACCATGCACGCATAATTGGAATATAGACAATCACATTTAGTCAATTTCTATCTGCAATGCTCTCTGAATGTTTTGTTCTGAGCAATTTAGGCTTATTTGCTCAGATTCTATAAGAATCCACATAATTTATGTAGCCTACAAGTAATAGAAGAAGACAAAGGATGACAGGCTCAGAGACACAATCACATCCTCTCAACCAACTCCGACGTGGGGAGGAGGCCGTTCCAATCGGCAAATGTGGACGCAATCGTTTATTTCCGTGAAGCCAATACCAGTCTGTCGCTATGGTGTTTTCTTTTTCAACAAGCCGAAGAGAGCTCGGGTTTTTCCGTGCAGTAGTAATTAAAGCCGAGAGTCTTATGCGCGAGGCACAGAGTAGCACTGTAAAATTGTTTACGTCTTACTGAACAACGAGATAAGTATTTTGAAAATGGAATCAGCTAACCAGGTATGTTTATTGATTGTAAATGGGGGTTTTGTCAGGTCTCAAAATAATGTGTGTTAAAAGGCCATTATTCAAATTTGTCAAATGATATACAAACATGGTATATGTTATGGCTATTTGATGAACAGTATGGTTTTTGTTTCTATGTTATTGTTGTCGTCATTCCTTTAGCTCGTGTCTGTTGGAACGTTTCAAGTGCTTAAATTACCCCTTGGATTTATCCGCGTTTTGGAATGGGTAAGTTGAGTGTTTGCAGAAACACTCATTTGTTTGAATTAACTGAATGATAACATGTTTACAGTAGCCAGTCAGCCAGTAGTGTTTGCCGAAATATAGCCTAGCTGTATACATTGCACAGTCAAATTTGCATTTGCTCACTGAACCCCTTTGCGCTTTTTATAATTGCGCCCTTGTTTTGCCTACCCAAGGGGGCTCGTTGTGTTTTTGAGAGCAGCATTAAGCACTACTGTAGGTTTTGTTTTCGTTCATTTCCATTGCTCTCAGGTGAAACTTTTCAGTTTCATAATTGCGTTCTGTGTCGCCTATAGGGATGTTCCACTTTCTCTGGTGAGGAACCGTCCCAGCGCATGTTCAATCAGAGTGTGAACAATCCGCTTTACCTTGACCAAATGGTTCAAGTTCATGTAATTAATTACTGCTCTATTACATAAGGCTAGTGTGGCTACTACTTCGTCTTCACTGGGAGGCTGGTCACATTGGTTGTTTAGGTGTGACGGCTATTCACGGTGATATTTGTGGGTCAGTCCAAAATAGCAGGTGATCCAAAACGTTAAGTCAGTCAGAGCTCATGTGTGTGTATGTGTGTGCGTGCCCACATGGAACAAATTGCATTCTGTCACATATGGATAAATTACAACAATAAAGGAAAAGCAGCACACTAGTAGGATGCAATAATGTATTAACCAATGTTTCAACAGCAAGCTGTCTTTATCAGGGTTTCATGTCAAACACTGTATATATTTGGTTTCCATAATTCCATTGGGCACAAGCAGGTGTTTGTAATCATGGCTGGCTGTGGCATTATATAATTTGTCAATTTACAAATATCCACAATATAAAAGCATGAAGGGATATCAAATGATCATATGTCGCCTACAATTCCATCATAGACAGTCGTCGGTTGACTGATGTTTCAGTACATGGTGACTGTTTGCAGAACACACACACAGCTTGAACTTGGTGGCTTCTGGGGCAAGGGCTGACAGAGCTCTGAGCATGCAGTGGTGTCACAGTGACATGGAGATGATAGGTTCACTCTACGAGTGTGTTGAAACAATGCAGAGGAATAGAGGATGAAACAGTATAGGAGAGTGACACTGAGACAGCCAACCCACTGGCACATTGGGATGCTCAGAGTGGTTTAATTGGTTCAGCTTAATTAGTAGGAGTGGCCAGGGTCAGAAAAAACAGAAATGACCGAGATGTAAGTAAAACCAAGTAATCTTCAGTACCTTTACTATTACTGATTCTTATTAGCAATTCTGATGGCAGTTGTCTTGGTCATTCTGCACAACATTGCACCCTGAGGAGAGTGTGATATGTCTGTGGCAAACAGTGCTGACAAGTGCATGATAGTCCATTACTCAAGTCATATGCCCAAATGTATTCAAAGATCATCAAAATAGGAAGAAGTTGAATTTGATTGAAGTGCATCATTATGCTTTTGAAAGCTATGAATGTATTTTTGCCCCAGATTATCCTTGTTTGCCAGGATAAGGCCCTCAGCAGTCAGTCAGCATTAGGTTGCTAAGAGAAGGACAAACGGATTTGCTTTCATGGAGGACTTGCTTGAATTGTGAGGATGACCACACAATTTATTTTAGCCAAATCTCTTCATGTTCTACCCAACACCCTGGTGGCCGAGTATTGGCGCTAAACCGCGTTGTTGGAGTCCGGCATGCTAGCTGGCTGTGGCGTCTTATGACTAAGTGCCCGGACGATTTTCACGGAATAATACTGCACCTAGTTAGCTAGCTGAATAAACTAAGTTAGTCTATTCCTTTTTTACATTTTTTAATTTCACCTTTATTTAACCAGGTAAGCCAGTTGAGAACAAGTTCTCATTTACAACTGCGACCTGGCCAAGATAAAGCAAAGCAGTGCGATAAAAACAACACAGAGTTACATATGGGGTAAAAAACATAAAGTCAAAAATACAACAGAAAATATATATACAGTGTGTGCAAATGTAGCAAGTTATGGAGGTAAGGCAATAAATAGGCTATAGTGCAAAATAATTACAATAGTATTAACACTGGAATGCTAGATGTGCAAGAGATTATGTGCAAATAGAGATACTGGGGTGCAAAAGAGCAAAATAAATAACAATATAGGGATGAGGTAGTTGGGTGGGCTAATTTCAGATGGGCTGTGTACAGGTGCAGTGATCGGTAAGGTGCTCTGACAACTGATGCTTAAAGTTAGTGAGGGAGATAAGAGTCTCCAGCTTCAGAGATTTTTGCAATTCGTTCCAGTCATTGGCAGCAGAGAACTGGAAGGAATGGCGGCCAAAGGAGGTGTTGGCTTTGGGAATGACCAGTGAGATATACCTGCTGGAGCGCAGACTACGGGTGGGTGCTGCTATGGTGACCAATGAGCTAAGATAAGGCGGGGATTTGCCTAGCAGTGATTTATAGATGGCCTGGAGCCAGTGGGTTTGACGACGAACATGTAGTGAGGACCAGCCAACAAGAGCGTACAGGTCACAGTGGTGGGTAGCGTATGGGGCTTTGGAGACAAAACGGATGGCACTGTGATAGACTACATCCAATTTGCTGAGTAGAGTGTTGGAGGCTATTTTGTAAATGACATCGCCGAAGTCAAGGATCGGTAGGATAGTCAGTTTTACGAGGGCATGTTTGGCAGCATGAGTGAAGGAGGCTTTGTTGCGAAATAGGAAGCCGATTCTATTACAACAACATACAACTTGTCTAATAATTGTGCACACAGTGTATTTTATGGTAAATAATGCAAGCTACTTCAATTACTAATTTCTTTGAAGTGGGGGGGCACTCACCAGATTCACAGGGAATATATTACATAGTATAGAGAAGCAATATTACAAGCTGCAGCTTCATACTACTTGTCAAACAGAGAACTGATACTGTATACTGGTTGTTGGGGTGGGATTGGCATTACATTTCAACAAAATAATGTTTACAAAATGCCAGTCTTACCTGTTTCTAACTACATAAACAATTTCAGAACAATCTGAGATGGTGGGTGTCATGGCTTGCTGAAATGACATGGAATGACTCAGCAGGCCTTTATTCTGATCTGCTGTTGTTTGGGGGGGATGAAACACAGAAGGTAAATCTCTCCGAGAATAAGAGTCTTATTAGAGTTGACATGGCGGCTTCTCATGAGTCTACAGTGTAGTAGAGGAATCCTGCTCTGACATCTTTGAAATCGATGAAGAGTCATGGTTGTCAATTCAGTTTGTTGATGAGCCCCTCATAGTTATTTCAATGGATTTAGATCTCTGCTGACATTTACATTACAAATGACATTTTGAATACACAATTGTGTTGTCTTGCACAGAACGGCACAACTCTTTATGTCTGTATGATCTATTTGTTGGGGATTATTCCAGAGAATTATATGTGGTCCATAACCTGCCAGTAGACATGGATGTATAGGTCATCTCCCATGCGTTTCCGAAGCTGCAGCTCTGGTTCTCTCTCTGGCACGATGTCAGTATCTGGCGGACAATTCTCCAAACAGCTGTAAGCTTCCCGCTCCCAAGTCATGCAGAAGCTGCCCTTTGAGATGTGTCCTAGCTGCTCGTTGTGTGTGCGTCTCTGTGTGTGTCTGTGTACGTGCGTGTGTGTAAATGTGTCATTGTGTATGTAAGTGTAGTGCAGTGCTTTTTCTGGATAAAAAAGGGGCTTAGGTGGTGGGTGTGACAGGGGGCATGGCAATGGCCACGGTTGGGCCGTTGTCGCGGCTGCATTTTAGAGAACATTTTAGAGGCCCCATCTTGGTGGTGTAGAGACATTTGTGCATTTTAAGGCAATTTCCTGCAATTCTACACATTTCTCTGTGGAGCTGAGAGACATTTTTGCAGTTTTAAAGCACATTTTCTACAAATCTACACATTTCTCTGTGGAGCTGAGAAGAAACTTTGCAGTTTTAAAGATAATTTCCTGCAATTCTATGCATTTTGTCATGGCTAATGCTGTGTTATTTTGCTCAGACATAATAACAAAATCAATACTGCTAAATTCATTGTTTTGGGAATTTTCTATTTTCCCCGACTGTCAAGTTTTTATTTTGGTGATTGTTAGTTCTCTAAGATTATATTATTAAAAAATATATAGGTCCATTATCTTTTCTACGTACTTTATATCTGGTTTTAGTCATTGAAGTTTACACTGTTTGTATTTAGGCAGCCCGAAAAAACGCGTAGGCATTTAAATGGCAGAAAAAACACTGAGTAGTGTACCGATTAATAATCTAGAGTAATCTAGGTGTGTCACTGACCAACAAATATGGATTGTCACATCAGATCTCAGTATAGGATCTGTGACATCAGTGTGACTGTGAAACTTGATACACCTCTCTCAGCTACAGTAGGTTTTTATGCAAATTAGGTAGTGCTACAGAAGAAGAATTACCATTTCAGATAATTGTTGCTTTAGAATGCCAGGGGATTGGTGAAAAGAGATGCAACTTCTCTAGGGAGAATGAATCTCCCTCCCTCTCTCTCTATGAACGAGAGGCTTATCAGCCTTCAACACTACAGTGACTGTACTGTTGGACTTGTTTTGATGACTACCTCCCTGGAAGTTAGCAATGTCAGATAATTTGCTTTTAGAGATATATCATTCCCATCTGAAGGATATTTGGATAAAGAGCTGATGTAAAAAAAAAAAACAATGATTCAAGCAATGCTCTGAGTTCAAATTTACCAGATCAACATAATGCAAATCCACTGACTTCCAGAGACAGCAGAGCTTGTAATAAGGCCCATGTATTTAGTATTGAGTATTTATTAGGATCCCCATTAGTTGCTGCCAAGGCAGAAGCTACCATAGCCGTAGGGGTGCAGCACCCCCTGAAAAATACAAATAAATAAAATAAAATAGAAATCACAAAAGTAGTGCACTGGGCCTTTACTAGTCCTGCATTAGCGAACCGATGTAGCCTTCTGTAACACAGCCCCCCCCCCAAAAAAAATTACAACCCCACAATATATATCAGTTTATTCCATAAATCGTGCATGCATTGGATTGCAACGCTGGTGCGGTAAAATAATCCAGTCCAGTTTAATGAATTACAGTGTAAACTAATCCAAGTGTAGGCTATGACACAATGTAAATGGAGAAGAAGGCTAAAACCTGGTCTGCGGCAGATCAAAATAGTGGCACGAAGTATCCCGGTGAACGGAGGAGTTGTCTATGATGCTGTCATTCAAGGTCCTTTATTTACCCTGTTCGTAATGAGCACGGGACGGTTGCATTTTAGCTTCTGCTCAGATGGGTGAAGCCAGCGAGGAACACATGCAGCACACAGACACCACGGCTACAGGCCTACTACAGATCTTACTTGTAGTGGTGTAGTGCTATTTTTTTAGATGAGGGAGCGCAAATAATATGTAAGTGATATCATCATTTCCTCAAACAAAGTTTGTACCAACAGATGTAGCCTATTGAATAGCGTATCATGGCTCTCCAACCCTGTTCCTGGAGTGCTATCGTTCTGTAGGGTTTCAGTCCAACCCCAGTTGTAACTAACCCGATTAATCTTATAAACCATCTAATTATTAGAATCAGGTGCGTTAGATTAGTGTTAGAATGTCACGAATTCAGCCGAGGCTGCTCCTCCTCCTTGCTCAGGCAGGCTTCGGCGTTCGTCGTCACCGGAGTACTAGCTGCCACCAATCTATGTTTCTGTGTTCTACTTGTTTTGTCTATATTGCACACACCTGGTTCCAATTACGATAATTTGTTTCCCTATTTTACCCTCTGGTTCCCTCATGGTGTTGTGCGTGATTGTTCATTGTGTTGTTGTCATTGACATTGTGAGTCTGTATTTTCTTCCCTGTGTGGAAGATATGTTTATTTACTTGTGACAAGTAAAGTATGTCGTTGACTAAGTTCTGTGTCCTGCGCCTGACTCCGTCCTACCGCTACACACTGACGCATGACATAGAATGAAAACCTAAATGATGGTAGCTCTCCAGGAACAAACAGGGTTAGAGAGCCCTGTTGTAAAATATGCATAAAATGCATCCTCTTTTTTTCTACACCTCCTTCCACTACTATTCACTCCACACCGCTGTCCACACCTTCACCACCTGGATCCAGTGGGTTTCAGCTCTCGCTCCCGAGGGCATATGATGGAACAGCTGCCGGGTGCCAGGGGTTTCTGCTCCAGGTGGAGCTCTACCTGGAAACCATCCACCCGGCTCCCTCGGGATACGAGAGCGTGTCCGCCCTCATCTCTTGTCTGTCGGGGAAAGCGCTCGAGTGGGCCAACGCTGCATCGGTGCGCTATGAAGATTTCACCCGCCGTTTCCGGGCGGTATTTGATCATCCACCGGAGGGGAGAGCGGCGGGGGAACGGTTGTTCCACCTCAGATAGGGGAAGAGGAGCGCGCAGGACTTCGCACTGGACTTCAGGACCTTGGCAGCCAGCACGGGATGGAATGAGAGGGCCCTGATCGACCATTACCGATGCAGCCTACAGGAGGACGTTCGTCGGGAGCTGGCCTGCAGGGACACCACCCTTAACCTGGACCAGCTGGTGGATTTATCGATATGACTGGATAACCTGTTGGCCACCCGTGGCCGTCCGGATCAGGTTCCGTCCAGTCCATTCCCCAGCACTTCCGACCCTACACTGATGGAGCTCGGAGGTGCTGATCTAAGGGTGACCGGAAGGGGGGCTGTTTCCTGCACCAACTGTGGCCGAAGAGGACACGCTGCTGGTCGGTGCTGGAAAGGGTCCTCAGGGAGTCGAGGCAGCAGGCAGGGCACTGGTGGACCATCCCAGGTGAGTAGGCACCCGACTCACCCAGAGCTCCCTGTTGCGCACATGTGTGTTCACGTAGAATTTCCAGAGTTTTCCCCGCATAAGGCGCTTGTAGATTCAGGCGCAGCTGGGAATTTTATGGACCGTCTATTTGCACATAGATTAGGGATCCCTATTGTGCTTGTTGATGTGCCCTTCCCTATACATGCCTTAGATAGTCGCCCGTTAGGGTCAGGCCTGACTAGGGAGGTCACAGCTCCACTCTGGATGAAAACGCAGGAGGGTCATGAGGAGAGAATTAGTCTCTTCCTGATCGATTCTCCTGCGTTTCCAGTGGTGTTGGGGCTTCCCTGGTTAGCCTCTCATGACCCCAATATTTCATGGCAACAGAGGGCTCTCAAGGGATGGTCCCGTCAGTGCTCGTGGAGGTGTGGAGGTGTTTCCGTAGGTGCAACTACGGTGGAGAGTCCAAACCATGTCTCCACTATGCACATTCCTCCCGAATATGCCGATTTGACTCAATTACCACCCCATCGACAGGGGGATTGTGCGATATATATCCGGGAGGGCGCTGCACTTTCTCGGAGTCACGTGTATCCTCTGTCACAGGAAGAGACGGCTATGGAAACATATGTCTCCGAATCTCTGGGACAGGGATACATTCGGCGTTCCACTTCCCCTGCCTCCTCGAGTTTCTTTTTTGTGAAGAAGAAGGATGGAGGTTTATGCCCGTGCATTGACTATCGAGGTCTCAATCAGATAACGGTGAAGTACAGTTATCCACTACCTCTCATTGCTAGTATGACGGAGTCATTGCACGGGGTGCACTTCTTCACCAAATTGGATCTCAGGAGCGCGTACAACTTGGTGCATATCCGGGAAGCGGATGAGTGGAAGACGGCATTTAGTACCACCTCTGGGCACTATGAGTACCTCGTCATGCCATACAGGTTGATGAATGCTCCCTCAGTCTTCCAATCCTTTGTCGATGAGATTTTCAGGGACCTGCACGGACAGGGTGTAGTGGTGTATATAGATGATATTCTCATATACTCCACTACACGCGCCAAGCATGTGTCCCTGGTGCGCAATGTGCTTGGTCAACTATAGGGAGGAGGTCAGAGACCTGGCCGTGTGGTGCCAGGATAACAACCTCTCCCTCAACGTGACCAAGACAAAGGAGATGATTGTGGACTACAGGAACAAAAAGAGGACTGAGCACGCCCCCATTTTCATCGACGGGGCTGTAGTGGAACAGGTTTAGAGCTTCAAGTTCCTTGGTGTCCACATCACCAACAAACTATCATGGTCCAAACACACCAAGACAGTCGTGAAGAGGGCACGACAAAGCCTATTCCCCCTCAGGAGACTGTAAAGATTCGGCATGAGTCCTCAGATTCTCAAAAAATTCTACAGCTGCACCATCGAGAGCATCCTGACTGGTTGCATCACCGCCTGGTATGGCAACTGCTTGGCCTCCGACCGCAAGGCACTACAGAGGGTCGTGCGTACGGCCCAGTACATCACTGGGGCTAAGCTTCCTGCCATCCAGGACCTCTATACCAGGCGGTGTCAGAGGAAGGCCCTCAAAATTGTCAAAGACTCCAGCCACCCTAGTCATAGACTGTTCTCTCTGCTACCGCACGGCAAGCGGTACCGGAGTGCCAAGTCTAGGTCCAAAAGACTTCTCAACAGCTTCTACCCCCAAGCCATAAGACTCCTGAACAGCTAGTCATGGCTACCCGGACTATTTGCACTGCCCCCCCACCCCATCTTTTTACGCTGCTGCTACTCTGTTAATTATTTATGCATAGTCACGTTAACTCTACCCACATATTACTTCAACTACCTCAACTAGCCGGTGCCCCCACACATTGACTCTGCACCGGTACCCCCCTGTATATATAGCCTCCCTACTGTTATTTTATTTTACTTCTGCTCTTTTTTTCTCAACACTTTTTTATTGTTGTTTTATTTTACTTTTTTATTAAAAATAAATGCACTGTTGGTTAAGGGCTGTAAGTAAGCATTTCACTGTAATGTCTGCACCTGTTGTATTCGGCGCATGTGGCCAATAAAATTTGATTTGATTTGATTTGACTGTTTGAACATGACCTGTACGTCAAGGCTGAGAAATGTCTGTTCTTTCAACAGTCCGTCTCCTTCTTAGGCTACCACCTGTCCGCGTCAGGGGTGGAGATGGAAAATGACCGCATTTCAGCAGTGCGTAATTGGCCGAGTCCAACCACGGTTAAGGAAGTGCAGCGAATCTTAGGGTTTGCCAACTACTACCGGAGGTTTATCTGGGGCTTTGGTCAGGTAACGGCTCCCATTACCTCCTTGCTGAAGGGGGGACCGGTGCTGTTCACCTCGGCTCCCGTGCTGGCTCATCCGGATCCCTCCTTGGCATTCATGGTCGAGGTGGACACGTCCGAGGCTGGGATAGGAGCTGTACTGTCTCAGCGCTCGGGTACGCCACCAAAGCTCCGCCCCTGTGCTTTCTTTTCGAAGAAGCTCAGTCCGGCGGAGCGTAACTATGATGTGGGGACCGGGAGCTGTTAGCTGTTGTTAAGGCTCTGAAGGCGTGGAGACATTGGCTTGAGGAGGCAAAACACCCTTTCCTCATTTGGACTGACCACTGCAATCTGGAGTACATCCGGGCGGCGAGGAGACTGAACCCTCGCCAGGCAAGGTGGGCAATGTTTTTCACATGTTTCGTTTTCACCCTCTCGTACAGACCAGGTTCCCAGAATGCTAAGGCAGACGCTCTGTCCCGGCTGTATGACACAGAGGAGCGGTCCAGGGAGCCCACTCGCATACTTCCGGCTTCTTGTCTGGTGGCACCGGTGAGCGGGCGTTACGCACAGAGCCCACTCCTCCCCAGTGTCCAGTGGATCGTGTGTACGTTCCATCTGATATTCGCGATCGATTGATCTACTGGGCTCATACGTCACCCTCTTCTGGTCATCCTGGCATCGGTCGGACAGTGTGCTGTCTTAGTGGGAAGTACTGGTGGCCTACTTTAGCTAAGGACGTGAGGGTTTATGTTTCCTCATGCTCAGTGTGCGCCCAGTGCAAGGCACCTAGACACCTGCCCAGAGGGAAATTACAACCCCTACCCGTTCTACAACGGCCGTGGTCACACCTATCGGTGGATTTCGTTACGGACCTACCCCCGTCACAAGGGAATACCACGATCTTAGTCGTTGTGGATCTGTTTTCTATGTCCTGCCATCTCATTCCTTTGCCCGGTCTCCCTACGGCCCTACAGACTGCGGAGGCCCTGTTAACTCATGTCTTTCGGCACAACGGTTTCACCCCGAGAGTAATGGGCAGGTGGAGAGAGTAAACCAGGATGTGGGTATGTTTCTGAGGTCCTATTGCCAGGACCGGCCGGGGGATTGGTCGGTTTACATCCCCTGGGTAGAGATGGCCCAAAACTCCCTCCGCCACTCCTCCACTAACCTGTCTCCATTTCAGTGTGTACTAGGTTATCAGCCGGTCCTGGCACCATGGCATCAGAGCCAGATCGAGGCACCTGCGGTGGATGAAAGGTTTCGGCCATCGGAGGAAACCTGTAACGCTGCCCATGTACGCCTGCAACGGGCTATCATGCGACAGAAGGCGAGCGCTGACAGCCACCGCAGTGAGGCCCCGGTGTATGTACCGGGTGACCGGGTCTGGCTCTCGACCCGAAACCTGCCCCTTCGCCTGCCCTGCCGGAGGCTGGGTCGGCGGTTTGTTGGGCCTCGATCGAAGGAGATTGAACAAGGTTTGTTATAGGTTACAGCTCCCTCCTGATTACCGTATTAACCCCTCGTTCCATCTGTCTCTCCTCAGGCCGGTGGTAGCTAGTCCGCTCCAGGAGTCTGAGGTGCAGGAGGTCCCTCCGCCACCACTGGACATCGAGGGGGCACCGGCGTACTCGGTCCGTTCCATCCTGGATTCGAGGCGTCGGGTGGGGGGCCTGCAGTATCTCGTGGAGTGGGAGGGGTACGGTCAGGCGGAACGGTGCTGGGTTCCTAGGAGGGACATCCTCGATCCCTCCCTGTTGAGGGATTTCCACCGTCGTCATCCGACTCGCCCTGCTCCGCGTCCTCCTGGCCGTCCCCGAGGCCGGTGTCAGCGCACACTGGAGCCGCGCGTCAAGGGGGTGGGTACTGTCACGAATTCAGCCGAGGCTGCTCCTCTTCCTTGCTTGGGCAGGCTTCGGCGTTCGTCGTCACCGGAGTACTAGCTGCCACCGATCTATGTTTCTGTTTTCTACTTGTTTTGTCTATATTGCACACACCTGGTTCCAATTACGATAATTTGTTTCCCTATTTTACCCTCTAGTTCCCTCATGGTGTTGTGCGTGATTGTTCGTTGTTTTGTTGTCATTGACATTGTGAGTCGGTATTTTCTTCCCTGCGTGGAAGATATGTTTATTTACTTGTGACAAGTAAAGTATGTCGTTGACTAAGTTCTGTGTCCTGCGCCTGACTCCGTCCTACCGCTACACACTGACGCATGACATAGAATGAAAACCTAAATGATGGTAGCTCTCCAGGAACAAACAGGGTTAGAGAGCCCTGTTGTAAAATATGCATAAAATGCATCCTCCAATTGCAATGTTTGCCTATGCCCACACATATTGTCTCAAGAAATTGTAATATTTTTAATACACTCAAACAACAAGTTAGGCATTCCTAATTTCAAAATAGCCATCATCACTGTCAATCGTGACTGATAATTATTCACTTTTTACAGGTGAAACTGTATCTGCATGCCAATAATTTGATTGATCTCAATCGGTTTAATGGGAATAGCCTATGCATTTAGATCTTCCTGAATTACTTAGAGCAGATGACGTTAACAAAATATTAGACGTTAACAAACTATATGCCTTTCTTGTATTTTGTTTCAATCAAAACATACAGTGCATTCGGAAAGTATTCAGACCCCTTGGCTTTTTCTACATTGTTACATTACAGCCTTATTCTAAAATAGATTACATTTTTTTTTTAATCGCAACAATCTACACCCAATACCCCATAATGACAAAGCGAAAACAGGTTTTTATAAATTTTTGCAAATGTATTAAAAATACAAAACTGAAATACCTTATTTACATAAGTATTCAGACCCTTTGCTATGATACTCAAAATTGAGATCAGGTGCTTCCTGTTTCCATTGATCATCCTTGAGATGTGTCTACAACTTGATTGGACTCCACCTGTGGTAAATTAAATTGATTGGACATGATTTGGAAAGGCACACCTGTCTGTATAAGGTCCCAGAGTTGGCAGTGCATGTCAGAGCAAAAACCAAGCCTTGAGGTCGAAGGAATTGTCCGTAAAGCTCAGAGACAGTATTGTGTCAAGGCACAGATCTGGGGAATGGTACCAAAACATTTCTGCAGCAGTGGCCTCCATTATTCTTAAATGTAAGAAGTTTGGAACAACCAAGATTCTTCCTAGAGCTGGCTGCCCGGCCAAACTGAGCAATCGGGGGAGAAGGGCCTTGGTCAGGGAGGTGACCAAGAACCCGATGGTCACGCTGACAGAGCTCCAGAGTTCCTCTGTGGAGATGGGAGAACCTTCCAGAATGACAACTGTCTCTGCAGCACTCCACCAATCAGGCCTTTATGGTAGAGTGGCTAGACGAAGCCACTCCTCAGTAAAAGGCACATGACAGCCCGCTGGGAGTTTGCCAAAGGGCACCTAAAGGACTCTCAGACCATGAGAAACAAGATTCTCTGGTCTAATGAAACCAAGATTGAACTCTCTGGCCTGAATGCCAAGCGTCACGTCTGGAAACCAGGCACCACTCATCACCTGGCCAATACCATCCCTACGGTGAAGCATGGTGGAAGCATCATGCTGTGGGGATGTTTTTCAGCTGCAGGGACTGGGAGACTAGTCAGGATTGAGGGAAAGATGAACGAAGCAAAGTACAGAGAGATCCTTGATGAAAACCGGCTCCAGGACAATGACCCTAAGCACACAGCCAAGACAACGCAGGTGTGGCTTAGGGACAAGTCTCTGAATGTCCTTGAGTGGCCCAGCCAGGGGCCGGACTTGAATCCGATCGAACATCTCTGGAGAGACCTGAAAATAGCTGTGTAGCGACGCTCCCCATCCAACCTGACAGAGCTTGAGAGAATCTGCAGAGAAGAATGGGAGAGACTCCCCAAATACACGTGTGCCAAGCTTGTAGCGTCATACCCAAGAAGACTTGAGGCTGTAATCGCTGCCAAAGGTGCTTCAACAAAGTACTGAGTAAAGGGTCTGAATACTTATGTAAATGTAATATTTCAGTGTTTTTATTTTTAATACATTTGCAAAAATGTCTAAAAACCAGTTTTTGCTTCGTCATTATGGGGTATTGTGTGTAGATTTATGAGAAGAAAAAAACAATTTAATACATTTTAGGATAAGGCTGTAACATAACAAGATGTGGAAAATGTGAAGGGGTCTGAATACTTTCCGAATGCACTGTATATCCTGCATCGCATCTAAAATTATTTTTTTGACTATTCAGCTTCAGCTAACCATTTTTGGTGTAACAGTAATGTTATAGGCCTGCTATGCTATTCGGTTCTGTTATATAAAATACGAATTCATCATTATATGATCTTGCAAGCCATTGATTCAGCTTTCATCTAACTTTACTAAACGAGCACCATTGTGAGAATTTATAATCTTCTATTTGTAATAATAATAAGTGATGAGTAGGACTATTAGGCGTAAGGAACATATTTTTATGAGTGTTATTTTAAACGATTGGAGCGCCCTTCATGGTTCTAAAAGGACAGCGCTAAATAAACGTTGATTTGATTAGCTTGAACACATGGTTACAATATACCTATTACAGAATAAAAGAAAACCGAGGGCTCAACCATCAATTCATATAATTTATTTGCATAGAATTAATCATCAAATCAATTGACCAAGTAGTGAACATAAATCATTACTATGTAGAATTGGCCCATTTCCAATTTCCCACCCTTACGGGCTCTGCGTCTCAACCAATAGTCAATATAGGCTAAGGATCCCAACCAGGGCTACAGCAACTTCCAGAGAGGGTCAGGGTCTTGGGCTTTTCAGTGGCATTTACGTTTTAGTCATTTAGCAGACGCTTTTATCCAGAATGACTTACATGAGGGTTAGGGTTAAGTGCCTTGTTCAAGGACATATTTTTCACCTAGTTGGCTCGGGGAATAGAACCAGTGACCTTTCAGTTACTGGCCCAATGCTCTTAACCGCTAGGCTACCTGCCGCCCCTGTGGCCACTCTGGTTTGGGTGTCCTCGGCAGAACAGTGTTGCTATAACCAAATGGTCACATATCGTTCTGGGTTCCACTGCGCAAGAGCAGGTCGGTGGAGTTTTATGAACATCAAGGCAGACAGGTGAATAAAAAAATAATAATCTGACCATCTGAAGTTGTCATGCCTCCAGTGGGCCTCTGCAGTGCACACATGTAACATGTAGCCTACAGTCAGGGCCGGCCCTGGACGTTCTGACACCCTAGGCGAGACAAAGATCTGCCGCCCCCCTCCATCCCCGCTAAACTATATACAGCAGGGGTCGGCAATAGGTTTGGCCTTGGGCCAATTTCTTTCTCACCTAAAAGTTGGAGGAACAGAACATAATTGCAGCCCAATTCATAGGCCTACACTACAAATTAAACCACATTTTAAACACATCTGGTTAGTAGGCTATATAATCAGTTAAATGTCAACAACATAGCCTAATTTGATTAAATTGATAAAATCACCAATGTCTCTATTAAATTCGATTTTTATATTTCTGAGTGTGTTGATTGTGGAAAACATCTTGCAATCAAAAGAAAATGTTGGGCTGAAAAAGTCTCAAAAGAAAGGAGGATAATTCAAATACAGTGGGGAAAAACTTATTTAGTTAGCCACCAATTGTGCAAGTTCTCCCACTTAAAAAGATGAGAGAGGCCTGTAATTTTCATCATAGGTACACGTCAACTATGACAGACAAATTGAGAGAAAAAAAATCCTGAAAATCACATTGTAGGATTTTTTATGAATTTATTTGCAAATTATGGTGGAAAATAAGTATTTGGTCAATAACAAAAGTTTCTCAATACTTTGTTATATACCCTTTGTTGGCAATGACACAGGTCAAATGTGTCTGTAAGTCTTCACAAGGTTTTCACACACTGTTGCTGGTATTTTGGCCCATTCCTCCATGCAGATCTCCTCTAGAGCAGTGATGTTTTGGGGCTGTCGCTGGGCAACACGGACTTTCAACTCCCTCCAAAGATTTTCTATGGGGTTGAGATCTGGAGACTGGCTAGGCCACTCCAGGACCTTGAAATGCTTCTTACGAAGCCACTCCTTCGTTGCCCGGGCGGTGTGTTTGGGATCGTTGTCATGCTGAAAGACCCAGCCACGTTTCATCTTCAATGCCCTTGCTGATAGAAGGAGGTTTTCACTCAAAATCTCACGATACATGGCCCCATTCATTCTTTCCTTTACACAGATCAGTCGTCCTGGTCCCTTTGCAGAAAAACAGCCCCAAAGCATGATGTTTCCACCCCCATGCTTCACAGTAGGTATGGTGTTCTTTGGATGCAACTCAGCATTCTTTGTCCTCCAAACACGACGAGTTGAGTTTTTGGTTTCATCTGACCATATGACATTCTCCCAATCCTCTTCTGGATCTTCTTCATGTACTGGCTTAAGCAGGGGGACACGTCTTGCACAGCAGGATTTGAGTCCCTGGCAGCATAGTGTGTTACTGATGGTAGGCTTTGTTACTTTGGTCCCAGCTCTCTGCAGGTCATTCACTAGGTCCCCCCGTGTGGTTCTGTCATTTTTGCTCACCGTTCTTGTGATCATTTTGACCCCACGGGGTGAGATCTTGCGTGAAGCCCCAGATCGAGGGAGATTATCAGTGGTCTTGTATGTCTTCCATTTCCTAATAATTGCTCCCACAGTTGATTTCTTCAAACCAAGCTGCTTACCTATTGCAGATTCAGTCTTCCCAGCCTGGTGCAGGTCTACAATTTTGTTTCTGGTGTCCTTTGACAGCTCTTTGGTCTTGGCCATAGTGGAGTTTGGAGTGTGACTGTTTGAGGTTGTGGACAGGTGTCTTTTATACTGATAACAAGTTCAAACAGGTGCCATTAATACAGGAAACGAGTGGAGGACAGAGGAGCCTCTTAAAGAAGAAGTTACAGGTCTGTGAGAGCCAGAAATCTTGCTTGTTTGTAGGTGACCAAATACTTATTTTCCACCATAATTTGCAAATAAATTCATTAAAAATCCTACAATGTGATTTTCAGGATTTTTTTTTCTCAATTTGTCTGTCATAGTTGACGTGTACCTATGATGAAAATTACAGGCCTCTCTCATCTTTTTAAGTGGGAGAACTTGCACAATTGGTGGCTGACTAAATACTTTTTTCCCCCACTGTATAAGTTTCAGGGAAGAATGGACAGAGAAATATGCATTCTTACCATATTTCTCCAACGTCAAACCAGAGTGTCTTATTTGCAACACTGTTTCCAAATAATTAAATCTTAGACATCCTTATGAATAGTACCAATCTAAGCATGGTACTTTCAAAAGTTGCCTTTCCACTCAGACAGACGCTCTACCGACACAGAAAAATGTAAGCTTCACCTGCTGGCTTCTCGTCCATTCCATAACCCAAAAACAGAAGTGCTTCCCTAAAAGCTGCCTGTGTTTAAACCAACATCTTCTCTTTCAGAAAGTGAAAAGCTCAATTAATAGGGACAGAATAGCAAAGTCAATTTGTTTGTCTCCTTGAATATTATAGGCTGCAGCTCAGATTCAGAATGTCATAGAGAGGAATCAATATATCTCCATATGCATCGGAGTCACGTCCTTCGCTGGCATTTTAAAGCTTGTTTCTACCATAAGGCATCACTGAGTTAAGCATAGTTTAAGAACGCTTTATATAATCTGGATACTTTTTATGTATTTATTTCAAAATATAAATATAAAGCTAACAATAGGTATCCCTTTTGCCCTTTTCTTTAACGAAGGGATATCCTCACTCAATTTGAGCCCAAACACCCAAACACACCAAGCCCTTCCCAGACACGGAGGTATTTAAGGAGTGCATGCGACACTATTGGAGGATTTGGCTATACCGACATCTATGGATAGCATCATTATGTTTGTCAAACAGGTAGGCCTAGCACGTTTTTGAATAGGACAAAATAGGCTCCAATTCTATATGTAATTCTATGATTAGGCCCATAAAAATTGTTGGTGCGCGCGTGCACATATAGGAGGTCCCTTACCGGGCAGAAAATAATTGTACTTTAACCCCTGCATCGGAGAGTTACAATGTTGCAATCACTATGCAGCCAGCTGCCTATAGTAGGAAACAGTTTTTATCTAATAATATGACACCTGTTATCACACATGGCACGACCCCACAATGGTTACAATTATAATAAAAATAACACTTTTATTTAACATATTTAACATATCATTTAATATTCCTGTAGAACTGTAAAAATTGTGAGATCATTTGAGCTTTGGAAACAAGTGCTTTCATAAATGCATAGCGGGCCTCGTTTCGCTGGAGCAGTGTAAAATAAGCTTTCTGTCAATGACCTAGCCTTAACAATTTTTTTTAAATTTACATATCGAATTTGATTGTCCAACATCAGTTTCAGCATTTCTTCATTTCGTGGCCCGCCTAGAGTGGCCTTTTTCCTCTTTTGTGGTGCTGCATTGCAGTCAGCGATGGTTTCTCTCGGTAGCTGCCATGGGTCTGAAATCAAATGAAAGATACCCAGCATTTCCACAAACTTCAGAAAGTTCCCATTATTTGGCTCGATCAGCCTGTCGGTGGTCCCATGTAGCACAATGTTCTGGGTGGCCATTATGCATATCAGGGCCATGAGCCTCTGCAGCACCTGCTGCCAATGGAGAGTCTTTCCGTCAGTAGCCCGTTGGGCTAGGATATCAATAGTTTGCTTGGACACCAGCCTGATCTCCATCTCCTTCAACCTCTGGAAATGATCTAGGTGGTCATGCGACTTCTCATGCGAGCTGTGGTGGCACAGATTCTTCCAGTCCCTGGTTCCATCCCTGACCAGCGCAGATTAGCACTTGTGTGAAAAAATTTTTTGCAGCAAAAACAAAAAGATGCATTGTTTTGCTTGGAATAAATGAGCCATGGTCTCTCCACTCTCTCCCCGTTCGCCATCCTCCTATTTTAGTTGGCCAAATAAAATATTCCTTGCCGCTTATCTCTTTGAAAATTCCCCTCCTTATCCTGATGTGGCCCAGCCTGCACTAACATATCCTGTAAAGATCCATTTATATATTTTGGCCGCTCATCGGGATCTTTTGTGTTTTTTGTCTGGGTGTCGGATTAACCAGCAGCATCACCACTGTCATCGGGGACGTGGAGCGACAAATCTGAGTCCGGGTCCCAGATAGTAGGGTGTACGCCAGCATTGTTTGGAGGTGTGGCTAGCCTGGTGTGACCAGCTGTTCTTGTCCACCCAGAGAGCTGTCATCATTGGTGGAAGTGGATGGCTCGGACTCCTCCGGTTTGCCCTCTTCGCTGCTAGAACAAGTGAACGGGGGCTCATCCGTCTCTGTGAATGAATGTCCTTGGAGGCTTGTTGTTCTCCACACCGGCTAATGGATGTTGCTGCATGCTGATACATTTCAACAGTGAATCTTTTTGGTTTAGAGATTGTGCCTATTTTCTTATTTGTTTTTTAAAATATATATTAGCTTCCTGATAGTTTTTGTCTCTTAGACATGGTAGCAAATCTGGTTTCAAATCTCTATAGCTTACTTTTTAGCTGAAATGATTTCCACTAGTAGCTAGCTAACGTTAACAGGCTAGGTTAGGCTACTGCCTTAATCACTAATCATCTTCATCACACACAAACATTAAAAAACAATACAATAGTTTAATTGGTATTATTTGTATTAATGTTTCACAATTTGATAATCCCATGTAAAAACACACACATATCATCATAGCTACCAAGGATAGTGGGAGTGAACTTCGGGAGAAGAATTGGGTGGGGGCGGGAACTGCAGCAACGGCTATGAGCTGGTGGCTGGGGCACCGCCGGTGGTGTAGTAGCCAATCAGGGGCGCCGGAGGGTGGCAGCCAATTTCCAAAATGCCACCCCAAATTCAAGTGCCACCATAGGCGACCGCCTAATCTTGCCTAAAGGGAGGGCCAGCCCTGCCTACAGTTCTTCATCATTTTCCAGAGAGAAGACAGGGAAGAAACCACCATTTACCTACTTATATGCTGCTGTAGTCTACGTATTTATTTTGTTTGTCATTCTATCGTTTTTCATGGAATTTCTGTGGTAATTAAATATAACTTATTTAGAATTTATCAGAATACATTTTCTGTGTATTCTCAAATTGAAAAAAGTGAGAGAGCGCCACTCCCTTCGCGCTCCCCCAGCACTACACACCTGATTACTTGTGAAGATAAGGCAGCTGCACTGCGCTATTTCATAAATAAAAAATATATACTTTTGTTGGGGGGATTATTTGTCGGGCCACATTGCAGCACCCTCACCCCCAAACGACTTCCGGTGGCTATGGATTAAAACAAAGACATAATACATCATAAATAAAACAATACATCATATAATACATTATTACATTATTACTCTATTAATACACATTTGCAATATAAAATGTACAATATTACAATGTGTGTGAGTGTGTGTGCGTATGCGTGTGTGTGTGTCTGTCTTCACAGTCCGCGTGTGATGTGGATGGAGCTTTAGGCTGTAACTTAGCCCTGCTAATACTAACCCATCATGTCAGAGGGGAGCTCACGTCTCTGGGCTCGGCTCGGTCTGTGAGTCAGGCAGGAGAAGGTTGGCCTGTCCCTTCCTTTTTGTTGGCACAGCCCAATGTCGGAGCGAGGAGCAGAGATCATGCCCAACGCCACTCTTCTCAACATTGATCAGCGAGTGAAACCCTACAGTGGAAAGGTTGGAGAGTGTAGAGTTGTCAGGGCGTGTTGTAGGTGTAGTGTAGGAATCAAACGCAGGACGCAGACTGAATGTTCCAAAGGCTGTATTACTGGCCCAACACAGGCAACAGGACAACTAAGCCCGACAGCAAAAACACGCACGAAGGCGAAAGGTAAATGCGCACTAACAGGTGCGACAAAATGTAACGGTGCACACACAGGTGCAAATAAGCTCCAGCACAGTGGAGAAAATACGCTCAACCGAGCAAAACACAACACTGACGGAAACAATCACACACAACACTAGACAAACACAACGAGAAACTTATAGGACACTAATTACGTCAAAACAGAAACAGGTGTGGAAACAAACAGACAAAAGCAAACGAACATGAAACATATAGCGGTGGCAGCTAGAATTCCGGAGACGACGAACGCCGAAGCCTGCCCGAACAAGGGAGAGAGGCAGCCTCGGCCGAAACCGTGACAAGAGTCTAATGGTCTGGAGTAGAAATTGTGCACCAATATTGAATTTTAAAAGCCTGTTTTATTAAATGAAGTCCCTTTAATATAAACCACATGGGCTGCATTTACACTGGCAGCCAATTCTAATATATATTTTCAATAATTGTTCTTTTGACGAATCAGATCAGCTCTGAAAAAGATCTGATGTGAAAAGATCTGATGTGATTGGTCAAAAGACCAAACAGAGCCATGGAAAATTCTATAATTCTGCAAATTTGACATGTCGCCTGCCTTCATTTCCCGTCTTCTAGGAAGTTTTTAACCCACTTAACCCAATAATTTCCCCAAGTTTTCACCATCATTGTGAAGCCCTAGTTATTTTGTTGCTTTGACAAAGTATATTCTGAAGATTATTATTTATTTAATGCAATTAGTGATTAATTTACGTTTGTCCTAATATAGTGAAACTATTCTTTTTTTTTTTTTTTTAAAGACACATTGAACATATGTTAGTCAAATCATAGTGTTAAAGCAGGTGAGCTGGTTCTACAATTTTTGGCCATTTTCTGGTATTTTCTGGTGGAAAACTTAGTGGGTCGAGCATAACACGTCAACCCTGTTACCAATAGATAGATAGGCTAGATGTTTTTTTGTTGTTGTTATTTTTACAATTTAATGTTTTTGTGAAGCTTTCATTCAATTGCCCCTCCCTGTTACACACAGCAAGCCTCCATTCCCCCTATCAGAAAGGAATGTATGCATGATTTAAGATACAATTGTCAACCCTGTTACTTTATTTGGCACTTAATTGGCACGTATAATTTTTTTATTCAACCTCTTGAATAGGAAGTCGCTCTGGATAAGAGTGTCTGCTAAATGACGAAGAAACCACACAAAAAAACATGTTTTTCTATGCTCTTTATAACATAATGTTTTAATTAGGTGAAATAAATCTTTCTTATTTTTTTGTTTTGTACCACAATTACACTACCCAAAAGGCACTCTATTTGTGGAATGTTTGTAGTTCTGTAACAACATAGACCATTGTGTTAAGAGCAAAAATCATTAACAGCCTCATCAAGGTGAACACCCACTGGGCACACACTGGTTGAATCAACATTGTTTCCACATCAGGTTAACCTCTTAAGGTTCGGACCCTTTTTTTCAATTTTCGCCTAAAATGACATACCCAAATCTAACTGCCTGTAGCTCAGGACCTGCATATTCTTGATACCATTTGAAAGGAAATACTTTGAAGTTTGTGGAAATGTGAAATTAATGTAGGAGAATATAACACATTATATCTGGTAAAAGATAATACAAACCAAAAAACATGCGTTTTCTATCATTTCTTTTTTAAATGCAAGAGAAAGGCCACAATATAATATTGCAGTTTAGGTGCAATTTAGATTTTGCCCACTAGATGGCAGCAGTGTGTTCAACGTTTCAAATTGATCCAGTGAAGTATTGCAATACTGGACTATTTTGTATCAAGTCTGCCCAAATGTGCCAAATTGGTCAATGGATACATTTTCAAGCACATAACTATATATTCTGTTTCGAGAGCCAGACCCGATCCCCCGGTACAAAGACGGGGGCCTCACTGCGGTGACAGTCAGCGTTGGCCTTCTGACGACGCACGGCACGTTGGAGGTGAACATGGGCATCGTTCCACGTCTCCTCCACGCGCCGAAACCAGTCATCCACCGCAGGAGCTTCGGTCTGGCTCTGGTGCCACGGTGCCAGAACCGGTTGATAACCTAAAACACACTGAAATTGCGTTAGGTTCGTAGAGGACTGGCGGAGAGAGTTCTGGGCATATTCTGCCCATGGAAGGAACACCGACCACTCCCCTGGCCGGTCCTGGCAATAGGACCTCAAGAACCTACCCACATCCTGATTTACCCGTTCCACCTGCCCATTACTCTCAGGGTGGAACCCAGAGGTCAGGCTGACCGAGACTCCCAGATGTTCCATGAACGCCTTCCAGACTTTTGACGTGAACTGGGGACCTTGGTCAGACACTATATCCTCTGGTACCCCGTAGTGCCGGAAGACGTGTAAACAGGGCCTCCGCAGTTTGCAGAGCCGTGGGGAGACCGGGCAGAGGAAGGAGGCGGCAGGCCTTCGAAAAGGGGTCCACAATGACCAGGATGGTGGTGTTCCCTTGAGAGAGAGGCAGATCAGTTAAAAAATCAACACTCAAATGAGGCCATGGTCGTTGTGGAACTGGTAAAGGTTTTAACTTACCCGCTGGTAGGTGCATAGGTGCCTTACTCTGGGCGCACACTGAGCAGGAGGAAACATACACCCTCACGTCCTTAGCCAAGGTAGGCCACCAGTACTTTTCGGTCAGGCAGCGCACTGTACGACCGATACCTGGGTGACCAGAGGAGGGTGACGTGTGTGCCCAGTAGATCAGACGATCACGGATAAGCGCAGGCACGTACTGCAGCCCAGCTGGACACTGCGGTGGAGATGGATCTGTGCGTAATGCCTGCGCTATATCCGCATTCATCGCCCATACTACTGGCGCCACAATGCATGAGTCTGGCAGTATGGGGGTATTGTCTCTGGGCCTCTCCTCTGTAGCTCAATTGGTAGAGCATGGCGCTTGTAACGCCAGGGTAGTGGGTTCAATCCCCGGGACCACCCATATTTAAAAATGTATGCACACATGACTGTAAGTTGCTTTGGATAAAAGCGTCTGCTAAATGGCATATTATTATTATTATACAGCCGGGACAGTGCGTCTGCCTTCACGTTCTTGGAGAAAACTTGTGCCAGATCATGGTATTCGGGGGGAATGCGCATGGTGGCGGCACCGTCTGGACTTTCCATCGTGGTTGCACCAACGGAAACACCCAGACACCTACCCTGACACTCTCGCGACCATCCCGTGAGAACCCTCTGCGGCCATGAGAAAGTGGGGTTGTGGAGTGCTAGCCACGGAAAACCTAACACCACAGGGAAAGCAGGAGACTCAATGCTTCTCCTGTGTGATCATGGTGAATGGTACCGTGACCTCCTTTATCAACCCGGACCCTAATGGTCGACTATCCAGTGCTCTGATGGGGCGTGGAATGGATAGGGGAACTAATGAAATGCCCTGGCGCTGTGCAAAAGTTTTATCCATAAAGTTCCCAGCTACGCCTGAATCTACTAGCGCCTTACACTTGGGAACTCTCATGTAATCAGATAAGTATATGGGTATGGTACAGTGCGCAGCAGAGGGCTCTGAACAAGTGTGGGTGCTCAATACCTGGGGTGATGCGAGAGTGCCCTGTAGGCCGCCTCCCGACCCAAAAGAGCGCTGACGACAACGTGTGGTGGAATGTCCCTTCGTGCCATCTGATTGGCACTGGCGCTGTCGTCTTCCGCTCTCTCGGTGCGCGGTACCACCCAGCTCCATGAGCTCTGGATCCGCGTTGGTCGGGGTGGGAACAGGCAGACCTCCTACAGGACGTCCTCTGGTTGCCAGCAGGTTATCCAGACGAATGGCCATGTCCACCAATTCGGTAAAAGACAAACTGGTGTCACGGTAGGCTAGCTCCCGTCGGACGTCCTCCCGTAGATGGCACCGGAACTGGTTGATCAGGGCCCGCTCGTTCCACCCGGATCCTTCTGCCAGAATCCGGAACTCCAGCGCGAACTCCTGTACTGTCCTCGTCCCCTGCCTCAAGTGGAGACCGCCCGAAATAGGCGGGCCAACTCCCTGTAGTCGTCCAACGCGGCTCCTCCTTCTCTCCAAACCGTGTTGGCCCACTCCAGGGCTTTCCCCGAGAGGCAGGAAATGAGGACGGACACCTGCTCTCGATCTGATGGCGCCGGCCTGACACTGGAGCAGTACAGCTCCAGTTGGAGAAGGAATCCCTGACATAGAGCCGGTGTCCCATCGAACACCCGTGGTCGAGATATCTGGATCCCTCCGGGTGCTGTGATGTAGGTGGTTGGATCCGGTTGGCCAGCTGGTCTCGACGGATCGGTTCCTCTTCTCTCCAGGCGTTGGACGACCTGAAGAACCCGAGCCATCGCTTCCCCCAAGCTGGCCAGCATAGTGGAATGTTCCTGGACCTTTGTCACTATTCCAGGCATGCGCTCCTCTCCTGCTGACTCCATAGAGGTGAGTGATTCTGTGATGAGGTGTGAATGACGGAGTCAGGCGCAGGAGGTAAAACACCGAAATCCAGAGTTTATTCCGTGTACATGAATAAAGCGCAGCAAGCGTCAAAACGAAACTAGCACAAGGGAAAAGTCCATCTTGGCTACATACAAGGAAAGAGAAGCTCAACCGAGCTACTCACTCTCACAATGAACAATAACTCACAAAGGACAAGGGGGCAGAGGGAACACTTATACACAGACTAATGATGGAATGAGTACCAAGTGTGTGTGATTAATAAGACAAGGCAAGACAAGACACATGGAGTGATGATAAATGGAGCGGTAGTGGCTAGTAAGCCGGTGACGACGAACGCCGAAACCTGCCCGAGCAAGGAGGAGGGTCAGCCTCGGCTGAATTCGTGACACTATGTCCTGGAAAGTTTGCTGTTACTTACATTTTACATTTACATTTTAGTCATTTAGCAGACGCTCTTATCCAGAGCGACTTACAGGAGCAATTAGGGTTAAGTGCCTTGCTCAAGGGCACATTAACGTCATTTAGCAGACGCTCTTAGCCACAAATTGGTGCGTTCACCCTATAGCCAGTGGGATAACCACTTTACAATTGGGGGGGGGGGGGGGTAGAAGGATTCCTTTATCCTATCCCAGGTATTCCTTAAAGAGGTGGGGTTTCAAATGTCTCCGGAAGGTGGTGAGTGACTCCGCTGTCCTGGCGTCGTGAGGGAGCTTGTTCCACCATTGGGGTGCCAGAGCAGCGAACAGTTTTGACTGGGCTGAGCGGGAACTATGCTTCCGCAGAGGAAGGGGAGCCAGCAGGCCAGAGGTGGATGAGCGCAATGCCCTCGTTTGGGTGTAGGGACTGATCAGAGCCTGAAGGTACAGAGGTGCCGTTCCCCTCACTGCTCCATAGGCAAGCACCATGGTCTTGTAGCGGATGCGAGCTTCAACTGGAAGCCAGTGGAGTGTGCGGAGGAGGGGGGTGACGTGAACAACAGTCATGCTAATCACATTAGCGCACGTTAGCTCAACCGTCCCGTATAATTTTTTTCCCTCATTTTGTCTGTCATAGTTGACGTGTACCTATGATGAAAATTACAGGCCTCTCTCATCTTTTTAAGTGGGAGAACTTGCACAATTGGTGGCTGACTAAATACTTTCCCCCCCCACTGTATAGTACAATTACTGTAACTCTCATTCATAGGTTTTTGCACACATTTTCACTTTCACATATGCACACAGACACATTGACAGTACCAACGCACACAAACTAACTAATAACTACTGTTATCTTTCATTTACAATCTTTAGAAACTATGAGAATAGAAAGGTTCAGAACTTTTGTGAAACATCACAGCACAGTTGAAAAATATATGGCAAATATAAATAAAAATGCATAGAGATAGATGGGAGGGGTTGAGTGGAGCTGAAGGGTGGGACTAAAAACAACACGATAACTAATGTAAAATATACTGTGTCCGTAAAATGTATATGGGTTCATAACTTTTGTGAAACAGCACAGTTAGAAATATTTGGCAAATATAAATCAAACTGGATGGTCTTCAGAGATAGATGGGAGGGGTTGAGGGTAGCTGAAGGATGGGATTAAAAACAAACAAAAGATAACTATTGTAAAATACATTGTCCTTAAAATGTATATAGTATGTATACGCTGGAAGTAGAAGCCTAATGTCACGCTCGTCGGGAACAGAGGAGGACCAAGGCGCAGCGTTGCAGGCAAACATACTCTTTATTTAGCGTTATACGACAAAATAAACAAAACGATAACGTGACAGTTCACGGTCTAACACAAACCAACTCGAAACAAGATCCCACAACTAATGTGGGAAAACAGCCTCTATAAGTATGGCTCCCAATCAGAGACAACCAGCCACAGCTGACACTCGTTGCCTCTGATTGGGAACCACTCTGGCCAACACAGAAATACCATACCTAGACTCCCGACATAGAAAAACAACACATAGATCTACACACCCTGGCTCAACATAACAGTGTCCCCAGAGCCAGGGCGTGACACCTAAGTGTTGTTGTCCATTAGTTTACTCAAATTATGGGAGGGGTGGCAGGGTTAGGGGAAAATAATAAAGGAAAATACATTAAAAAATAACAATAACTTCTGTCCCACCATCCACACACTAAACACTTGTTCAGATTGTACCACTGCTGGGTGGTGTATGCTTACTAACACACACACAAACACATGCACACACACTCACACGCACACACACACACACACACACACACACACACACACACACACACACACAGTCGGATCATATCCCTGTTGGGTGGCCGAGACTGACTAACTGCTGTGACAGTCACCGCAGGGCAGGGGATGGGCTCCAGCTAGGTCACCTGACCAAGTAGCCATGGAAACCCCATGTGGAGAAGAGGAGCATGAAGAAGCACTGTTATAAAAATAAATTGAGGTTTTCTGCATGCTTGTGGTCAGTCAAGCTTGCCGAAATATGGGGTGGGGGGAGCAGGGGAGAGGAGAGGGAGAGAGAGAGAGAGTGGGAGGGAGCAGGAGGGGCATGAGTTAAGCAGGGCACAAAGCATTCACCATGTAGGGAAATCAACTTCCAACTTGATTCTACCATAATGTCTTGATCAGGTTGTTTTCACAGTGTATGTTGGGCTAATTATGTAACTAAATCACTTTGAAGTGTTTGTCTTCTTTTAAGACTAGATGGGTATAAACAAAGAGGACTATAAACAAAGAGGACCTCATTGACCATAGGTTTCTACATTGGTAATTTAGTTTATTCTCCTCCGTTGTCTCTGACTGTTTTTGAAAGACGGTTGCAGTTTTATTTTGTAACTAGCTAGCGTAAAATTGCTTGTGTTACCACACTGACGGACCATGGAGGAGGAAACTTTGTATTGTACATAATGCTTCCGCTCGAGTGGAGGAAGAGGGATATTTTTACCACACACACACACACACACACAGACACAGACACAGACACAGTATCACTGGAGACAGGCACAACATGAAAACACGTGTAGGGGGAAAGCCCTTGATAGGCAGTGTTGTTTGTATGTTCTTCAGAGGCTATGCTTTAGCATCACATACCCATATAGACACTTACCAAACACGACAGCTTGAGTGTGTTACACTGAAGTGTGCTTTAACAGTAAGCGAGAGGTGCTGTAACAAGGATCATGTCCCTGTTTAGTTCTTCTAACCCCAGTGGTAATACAGTTGTAATAGCTGGGTTCCTGGCTCTCAGGGTGGTTGTGTAGACCCTTTATGTGACAGAGTATTGTGATGGTGGTTCAAAACATTTAATGGGCTGCAGACATGGTCCTCTCTTACCCTCTACTCTTGATAAAGACTGTCCCAGATTCAAGACATAGAGAGAAGATTTCAGGCTTTTGGTTCCCCAAGTGGGTACTTCATGCTGCGACGCCTACGTCTTGAATAGAGCAGGTGGATAGCAGCGTCTACGTTGTGTAGTTGATGAATGCTGTGCTTAGGCTCCTCAGTGAGACTGACTGAATACACAGTGTCCTTATCATAATCTCCATCTTTACTCTGCATTTGATCCCTCTCCATCTATCACTTCTTTGTTTGCCGACCCCCACACTCTCTTCTCAGTTCTCACCATTTCACTTCCACTTCATCTTGTCTTCCGTTTTCTCTCTTGCTTTCATTCTTCATTCTTGTTGAGCCCATCCCAGTTCCCATCCCAGCCCTCATTCTAATCTATGTACAGTTGAAGTCGGAAGTTTACATACACTTAGGTTGGAGTCATTAAAACTAGTTTTTCAACCACTCCACACATTTCTTGTTAACAAACTATAGTTTTGGCAAGTCGGTTAGGACATCTACTTTGTGCATGACACAAGTAATTTTTCCAACAATTGTTTAGAGACAGATTATTTCACTTATAATTCACTGTATCACAATTCCAGTGTGTCAGAAGTTTACATACACAAAGTTGAATGTGCCTTTAAACAGCTTGGAAAATTCCAGAAAATGATGTCATGGCTTTAGAAGCTTCTGATTGGCTAATTGCATCATTTGAGTCAATTGGAGGTGTACCTGTGGATGTATTTCAAGGCCTACCTTCAAACTCAGTGCCTCTTGCTTGACATAATGGGAAAATCAAAATAAATCAGCCAAGACCTCAGAAAAATAATTGTAGACCTCTGGTTCAGAAGTCTGGTTCATCATTGGGAGCAATTTTCAAACGCCTGAAGGTACCACGTTCATCTGTACAAACAATTGTACGCAAATATAAACACCATGGGACCATGCAGCCATCATACCGCTCAGGAAGGAGACACGTTCTGTCTCCTAGAGATTAACGTACTTTGGTGCGAAAAGTGCAAATCAATCCCAGAACAACAGCAAAGGACCTTGTGAAGATGCTGGAGGAAACAGGTACAAAAGTATCTATATCCACAGTAAAACGAGTCCTATATCGACATAACCTGGAAGGCCACTCAGCAAGGAAGAAGCTACTGCTCCAAAAGCACATGGGGACAAAGATCGTACTTTTTGGAGAAATGTCCTCTGGTCTGATGGAACAAAAATAGAACTGTTTGACCATAATGACCATCGTTATTTTTGGAGGAAAAAGGGGGTTGCTTGCAAGCCGAAGAACACCATCCCAAACGTGAAGCACTGGGGTGGCAGCATCATGCTGTGGGGGTGCTTTGCTGCAGGAGGGACTGGTGCACTTCACAAAATAGATGGCATCATGAGGAAGGAAAATTATGTGGATATATTGAAGCAACATCTCAAGACATCAGTCAGGAAGTTAAAGCTTGGTCGCAAATGGGTCTTCCAAATGGACAATGACCCCAAGCATACTTCCAAAGTTGTGGCAAAATGGCTTAAGTACAACAAAGTCAAGGTATTGGAGTGGCCATCACAAAGCCCTGACCTCAATCCTATAGAAAATGAAAAAGCGTGTGCGAGCAAGGAGGCCTACAAACCTGACTCAGTTACACCAGCTCTGTCAGGAGGAATGTCCCAAAATTCACCCAACTTATTGTGGGAAGCTTGTGGAAGGCTACCTGAAACGTTTGACCCAAGTTAAACAATTTAAAGGCAATGCTACCAAATACTAATTGAGTGTATGTAAACTTCTGACCCACTGGGAATGTGGTGAAATAAATAAAAGCTGAAATAAATCATTCTCTCTACTATTATTCTGACATTTCACATTCTTAAAATAAAGTGGTGATCCTAACTGACCTAAGACAGGGAATCTTTACCAGGATTAAATGTCAGGAATTGTGAAAAACTGAGTTTAAATGTATTTCGCTAAGGTGTATGTAAACTTCCGACTTCAACTGTATCTCATGTATGTTTTCATGGGGGTGAGGGATGTACCTTGTTGTGTGTATGTGTCACAGACTGTGGTGGTCTGTGCGGATAGAATTTCCTCTAGAAGGACAAAAAACAGAATCATTCCCCAGCCCTTGTCCTAGCCTCATCCTAGCTCTCATCCCAGCTTCTCTCCCAGGCCTCATCCCTCCCCCAGGAACCCAGCTGGGAGAGGCTGATAAACACACAGGGGTGCGGGGCTTAGCACATACTCCCCTTCACAATGCCACGCTCGCCTGTTCAAAGGCCTCCTCCATAAACGAGAGGGGTAAATGACTGAAATCATAGGGAATGGAGGCAGCTGCAGGAAAGAGCAGGGTAGGGAAGGAGGGAGGGAAATGGGAGGGCTTGGGAGGTTTTTACCATAATGTGAGTTTGGAATTGCTCTCTCACTCTCTCTCTCTTTCTCTCTCTCTCTCTGTTGTTGTGGAAATGTGTGTGTGTGTTGCTTTTCATAAGCCCCTTATCCCTCTCAACCAAAACAATGTGATGTGAGCGGTGAGAAGAGACTGACAGTATACCTGGGGTAATGGAGTGTTAAGAGAAGGGAGAGACCCTGACCCAGTATAGTGTAGCTGTGCTTTGGAATGGCCTCTCCTAGCCTAGCATCCTGCTCTGCTCTGCTGGACACCGTCTGTGCTCCACAGTTGCCATGCCACCCCAGGGAGAATCCAGAACGCTCCACAGCAGCTAGCACACAAATGGAGTCACTGTACTGTCATGGACAGGACAGAGAGCAGGGCTGCCATGGAGAGGACAGAGAGCAGGGCTGCCATGGAGAGGACAGAGAGCAGGGCTGCCATGGACAGGACAGAGAGCAGGGCTGCCATGGAGAGGACAGAGAGCAGGGCTGCCATGGAGAGGACAGAGAGCAGGGCTGCCATGGACAGGACAGAGAGCAGGGCTGCCATGGACAGGACAGAGAGCAGGGCTGCCCTGATGCAGGGTTATGGGATGGCCTGACTGGAGCTTTACCTTTATCCATCTTTGATTAATTAAGGACAGGTTTGTGTCATGGGGAATGGAATTTGGGTGTCTTTTTCTACATGATTCTGTGAATTGTAATCGGGTGAGTGGGGTTCTCTCACTCGCTCACTCGCACACACGCACACACACACACTCGCACATATATATATATATAATAATAATATTCCATTTAGCAGACGCTTTTATCCAAAGCGACTTACAGTCATGTGCGCATACATTTTTACATATGGGTGGTCCCGGGGATCGAACCCACTACCCTGGCGTTACAAGCACCATGCTCTACCAATTGAGCTACAGAGGAGCATCAGGTCAAGCATGCATTTTTACTCTAGTTTGTAACAGTTTTTAATGCCTCATTTAGGCTTATTAAAAGCGAAATGTAACTTGTAACTTCATGGTTGAAAATGGCAGATTTGGGCACTGATAAACGCCTAAATTGGAACACAGTGGCTGTACAGTAACATGATATACATGACGTCAGAGCTCTGGCTCTGCGCCTCACAGTGCTGTATGGGTTTTGACTGACAGCCCTTCTGAACTTGAGCACCTCGTGCGAGAAGAAGTTGCCCCCATCCCTCCTGCTAATTGGGCAACTTTTGCAAATGTTTTGTTGTCTGAGTGAGGAAAATGCTGTAAATTAAGAGGACTCTATGTATTTTGAAAGATGAGACGTTGAGGATTATAACAAATACCGCGTTGATGTCATACAAGCAAGCCAAACACCTGTGAGTCCAAATGTGCACTTCACATTTCCATATCATAAAACTGTCATATACAGTTACAGGATGACATGGCATCATACGTTGGCTTGTTCTGAACAGAATGAGCATGTTTGTCTATTGTGAAGAAAAGTATTTCCCTGAATTGCATTGTGAAAGCCTAACACTGTAATAGCGTATTTTATAACAGCTAGTCATGTTGGCAATAGAACAAGCTTTCAAATTATGCCTACCTGACCCAGATTGCGATTTATAATGGAAAATGTTTGGATTGCGTAAACAACAACAGTAATTGTGTGATGGTGGGGATGCAGGGTTGTGTTCCAAACAAAACAACTACAAGTGTGCTTGCTCTAGTTCCTCAACAGCACAGCTAGGAGAGCTCAAAAAAGCACCTTATAGTTAAAAACTCTTCTTTGAGTCATATAAGTACAATTCAATTACGTAGGAACTATGCACACTTTAGAGAGGTGTGTGGCCACTTGAAGACACCAGTTATTCCTCTCACTCAAACCTTTGTCTTATGTTGCACCTAGCCCAAATTTTGCAGGACTATTCTTATCATGTTACTGAATGTATCCAGAGTATTTCAGATTTCGTTATCAACAAATGCGGCGAAAAATACAGTAAATGTAGAATGCACATAAAATCAACAGTGTAATGTTTGGATTCTGTCTTCTCTCAGGTGAACTGTTGTGTCCTCACTTTTGGTCTAATAATTTTTCCATAATCTCCTAACTGTTCCCTTTCAATAGCTACCATGGTTATGCAAATGCTTTTCATATTTATTCTGTAACAAACATTTAAATTTAGCGCTATCCATATAGGCCAATTCCCACGAGTGTAAAGGGTTAACTCTGTTTAGTGCACAATATTACCAATGGCCTCCAGTAGAGGGAAGCGTTAGCAAACTGAATTGTAAACTCTAAACTGAATTTCTTGTATAGTATGGACCCCAGACCACATGTTATCAGACAGACTCATTGACAAAAGTTAGATTATATACACTACACCCACAGAATGTTGTGTATAAGTAATGATCACAACGTGCTGGGATATTGTAAGCCCTCAACATTATAGTTGTTATCACATGAACCAGGTACATTTTGGAATGGCTTTTCTGTAAATCTGTTTATCTGTTTTAGTGACAATAAAACTGTGGTTCATTTAGAAAGTGATGGAAAGGTGTCACATCAGTGCCTGTACCATCCATTAATGTGCTTGTGTTTAATGTAGTGTAGGTTGACCAATGGAGAGTAAAGAGGCTGATGATGATCATTAACAACTGGTCAATGGGAGGAAAGGGGCCGGGGTGCAATCGCTAGTGATGTCATGGATGGATACAGGAACATTCTTCATTTGTTGTTCTAGAACCTTCAAAAGAATAATAACTAGTTCCTTCTGGAAAATAAACCCAAAGCTTCCTGTTTCGGATAGTACTTGTTTCATACAGAAGATTACCCTATTTGGCAAAAGACCAAGTCCATATTATGGCAAGAACAGCTCAAATAAGCAAAGTCAAATGACAGTCCATCATTACTTTAAGGCATGAAGGTCAGTCAATCTGGAAAATGTCAAGAACTTTTGAAAGTTTCTTCAAGTGCAGTCACAAAAACCATCAAGCGCTATGATGAAACTGTCTCTCATGAGGACCGCAACAGGAAAGGAAGACCCAGCGTTACCTCTGCTGCAGAGTTACCAGCCTCAGAAATTGCAGCCCAAATAAATTACTAAAGGACACCAATAAGAAGAAGAGACCTGCTTGGGCCAAGAAACATAAACAATGGACATTAGCCCGGTGGAAATTTGTCCTTTGGTTGGAGATTTTTGGTTCCAACCGCCGTGTCTTTGTGAGATGCGGTGTGGGTGAACGGATGATCTCTGCATGTGTATTTCCCACCGTAAAGCATGGAGGAAGAGGTGTTATGGTGTGGGGGTGCTTTGCTGGTGACACTGTCTGTGATTTATTTTGAATTCAAGGCACACTTAACCAGCATGGCTACCACAGTATTCTGCAGCGATACACCATCCCATCTGGTTTGGGCTTAGTGGGACTATCATTTGTTTTTAAACAGGACAATGACACAACACACCTCCAGGCTATGTAAGGGCTATTTTACCAAGAAGGAGAGTGATGGAGTGCTGCATCAGATGACCTGGCCTCCACAATCCCCCGACCTCAACCCAATTGAGATGGTTTGGGATGAGTCAGACGGCAGAGTGAAGGAAAAGCAGCCAACAAGTGCTCAGCATATGTGGGAACTCCTTCAAGACTGTTGGAAAAGCATTCCAGGTGAAGCTGGTTGAGAGAATGCCAAAATTATGAAAAGTTGTCATCAAGGCAAAGGGTGGCTATTTGAAGAATCTAAAATATTTGTTTAACACTTTTTTGGTTACTACATGATTCCATATGTGTTATTTCATAGTTTTGATGTCTTCACTATTATTCTACAATGGAGAAAATAGTAAAAATAAAGAAAAACTATTGAATGAGTAGGTGTGTCCAAACTTTTGACTAGTACTGTATACAGTGGGGGAAAAAAGTATTTAGTCAGCCACCAATTGTGCAAGTTCTCCCACTTAAAAAGATGAGAGAGGCCTGTAATTTTCATCACAGGTACACGTCAACTATGACAGACAAAATGAGAAAAGAAATTCCAGATCACATTGTAGGATTTTTTATGAATTTATTTGCAATTTATGGTGGAAAATAAGTATTTGGTCAATAACAAAAAAGTTTCTCAATACTTTGTTATATACCCTTTGTTGGCAATGACACAGGTCAAACGTTTTCTGTAAGTCTTCACAAGGTTTTCACACACTGTTGCTGGTATTTTGGCCCATTCCTCCATGCAGATCTCCTCTAGAGCAGTGATGTTTTGGGGCTGTCGCTGGGCAACACGGATTTTCAACTCCCTCCAAAGATTTTCTATGGGGTTGAGATCTGGAGACTGGTTAGGCCACTCCAGGACCTTGAAATGCTTCTTACGAAGCCACTCCTTCGTTGCCCGGGCGGTGTGTTTGGGATCATTGTCATGCTGAAAGACCCAGCCACGTTTCATCTTCAATGCCCTTGCTGATGGAAGGAGGTTTTCACTCAAAATCTCACGATGCATGGCCCCATTCATTCTTTCCTTTACACGGATCAGTCGTCCTGGTCCCTTTGCAGAAAAACAGCCCCAAAGCATGATGTTTCCACCCCCATGCTTCACAGTAGGTATGGTGTTCTTTGGATGCAACTCAGCATTCTTTGTACTCCAAACACGGCGAGTTGAGTTTTTACCAAAAAGTTATATTTTGGTTTCATCTGACCATATGACATTCTCCCAATCCTCTTCTGGATCATCCAAATGCACTCTAGCAAACTTCAGACGGGCCTGGACATGTACTGGCTTAAGCAGGGGGACACAGCAGGATTTGAGTCCCTGGCGGCGTAGTGTGTTACTGATGGTAGGCTTTGTTACTTTGGTCCCAGCTCTCTGCAGGTCATTCACTAGGTCCCTCCGTGTGGTTCTGGGATTTTTGCTCACCGTTCTTGTGATCATTTTGACCCCACGGGGTGAGATCTTGCGTGGAGCCCCAGATCGAGGGAGATTATCAGTGGTGTTGTATGTCTTCCATTTCCTAATAATTGCTCCCACAGTTGATTTCTTCAAACCGAGCTGCTTACCTATTGCATATTCAGTCTTCCCAGCCTGGTGCAGGTCTACAATTTTGTTTCTGGTGTCCTTTGACAGCTCTTTGGTCTTGGCCATAGTGGAGTTTGGAGTGTGACTGTTTGAGGTTGTGGACAGGTGTATTTTATACTGATAACAAGTTCAAACAGGTGCCATTAATACAGGAAACGAGGGGAGGACAGAGGAGCCTCTTAAAGAAGAAGTTACAGGTCTGTGAGAGCCAGAAATCTTGCTTGTTTGTAGGTGACCAAATACTTATTTTCCACCATAATTTGCAAATAAATTCATTAAAAATCCTACAATGTGATTTTCAGGAATTTTTTTTCTCAATTTGTCTGTCATAGTTGACGTGTACCTATTATGAAAATTACAGGCATCTCTCATCTTTTTAAGTGGGAGAACTTGCACAATTGGTGGCTGACTAAATACTTTTTTCCCCACTGTATATGTGACTCATATCCTGTGGGTGTGCACAAGTGTAAGTCAATGTTGATGCTCGTACCCGGGTGAATGTGTGAGGTCAAGCTGCATAATCTGATAATGGCAGACCAAATTGAATTAGCCTCTCCAGGAGTTGAATGCCATTGAAATCAAACTGTAATCTCGCCTTCTTTTGGTAAACTGGCCATCCAGCTGCCTGAAATGGCAGACTGGAGCTGCATGCTAAGCAGGTGTCAGCTCTGATTATGGTGATCATGGTTTTGAGGAGCCTGCAGGCAAAGACCTTTATATGGAAAATGGGCTTGGAGAGACCAAGATAGAGAAGAGGAGATGGTGCTGCTGAGAGGCATGGAGAGGGACTTGTAGTGGAAGTAGTGCTGCTTCTCTTTTTACCTCTGTGTCTTGGAGAAAGAAAGTATGTTTCCCTTTCAGTCAGTCAACTTCGGTACAACATGCCATGGGGGAAGTTGCACTCTCGCAACTTCGGTTGAAGGATCTACAATCACGCCTGACAAGGCCAATGAAATCTGCGCCTCGCTGGAAGCCCCGCCTTCCACAGGTGATAAGAGTAAGGCTTGGATTAATTTCTTCAATTATTCCACTCTTCACTTTGGTATGAACAGGAATGATTCACGCTATTAAAAAAAAGAATTGGAACACGAGACTGTCTTACGTTGCACCAACTAAACTGTGGTAGAGCGTGCTCAGCACCTGGACATTGTGTGCTGAAGTTTGAATGGTTCTCATACATTACCTAATCATGAACAATTAGTTATTGTTCGAATTGCTTGGCCTGGCTATAGCAATAAGTAAGATGGTTAATGCGACCGAAACGATGAAGGCTAACAAGATGTATTGCCCCAATGAATTAAAAGATACTCACATTGGTTGTCTTGTACGGTGCCTTCAGAAAGTATTCATACCCCTTGACTTATTCCACATTTTGTTGTGTTACAGCCTGAATTCAAAATTGATAAAAATATTAGTTTTTTACTACACACAAATCCCTATAATGACAAAGTGAAAACATGTTTTTAGAAATTTTAGCAAATGTATTGAAATTGAAATACAGAAATAGCCAATTGTGCGCCGCCCCATGGGTCTCCCGGTCATGGCCGGCTACGACAGAGCCTGGATTCAAACCAGGATCTCATGGCACAGCTAGCACTGCGATGCAGTGCCTTAGACCACTGCGCCACTCGGGAGACTACCAATAGGTGCCCTTCTTTGCGAGGCATTGGAACATCTCCCTGGTCTTTGAGGTTGAATCTGTGTTTGAAATGTACTGTTCGACTGAGGGACCATACAGATAATTGTATGTGAGGGGTGTAGCGATGAGGTAGTCATTCAAAAATCATGTGAAACACTATTATTGCACACAGAGTAAGTCCATGCAACTTATTATTAGACTTGTTAAGCAGTCTTCACGGGTGTCAAAAGTGTTGTGTCTCCCGCATGTGAGTTCGATGAAAAGTGTCCCTTCTCCACATTTAGACACACGGTTGTCAAGAGTGGTGGAAATGGAAGAAGAACCAATCTCTCCCTGTCCACAAGGTGACGTCCCGCCCCTTCAGATACCGGGAGGCTCGCTGTCTGAACTGACCAATGGTGTGCATGCGCAGTGTCGCCTTGGATCATGCAAACAATGACATCAGAGTACAGGGCCAATAAATATCAGCCTGCTCAGAGAAGCACGAGATTGAACTTCACTCAACTTTCTAGAGTTTTCTCCTTTAGTTAAATACAGAATCTCCGCCATTTCGTGGTTGCTAAAACTTAGTTTGCCTAATTTCAGTTTATGTGACAAAACAAGCTAGTATGGTGTAGATAATCATTGTACCATCTAAACCATTGTGATATATATTTTCCATAACCCAAAATATTGTTGTTTCAGCTGTTTGAAGCTAGTGGACAAAACCGAAAGTAAAAGGCGCAAAAACAAAACTTAAGCACAGGAAGCATAGCCACATAGAACAGATCTACCGCTTCTTAGAATTGCTTTAAAGTAGAATTATATATCTATAACTCACATTTTCTATGTGAATTTGGTCGGGTCGCACAAAAAGTTACATATTACCACTTTAACACTATCAAAGTTTAACTCTACTGTAGGGATTGTGCTCGAATCAACATAATATTAGCCACCTTCAATGTAACATACCGAAACAAAACAAACTATGCAAGACTTTAGTATGCAACACTAACTGTGCAGGAGATTTTGTTGTAGGCAGAGCGCATCGGAGTAGGATTCTATTTAATTTACAAGCACGACTCAGGCCTGTATTCTACACAGGCCGTGTGCCATAACCATCAGAGCTGCAGTAGGACTATATGCAAATAGCTATTGCCATATATGGATCTGTGCCATTCACTTTGAACTGGACTGTGTTTACAGCATGAGCGGTCGGGAGTAGATGCGCTTGTTTTGAGATCAAAGTGAGAGCTGCATATAGCCACCTGTGCACATGTGTTCATATTATTTGCTAGGTACTGAGTTATTAGCCCAGTTATATCTAATTTCTAGTCCACAATGGGGGAGTGGTTGCATCCTACAAGAGCACAAAAGATATGCATTTCTAGCCATCTTTGAAAAGTGAGTCAAGTAAAGACCTTTTTTTTATGTCTTAAAGGGGCAGTGTTGTATTTTGAGACTGTCTTGAATAAGCTAAGTAGCCTATAGACAGAGGGTAGCATAATCTGTCTGATTCTTTGTAATAACGGTAGGGGAATAATAATGCATTTTATTATGTAAAGTGGTTTTTTGCATCAAACAACATTTTCAGTCACCTCCTTGTCTGGAGGACAAGTGGATAAACAGGTTGGTTAATGTCAAGCCCTGCATGTTTTATTTCCAAACGTCTCATGGAATGTAGGCCTACATTGAACACCACACATTTACTGCTACTGTAGGCTGAATGATAGAACAGCTATTTCCATGTTAAAATGTTATGGGAGGCATTTTTCTCCATTGTTGTTGATGGTAGGCCACTCTGGTAGGCCTACATTATGATCAAATAACCATAGTAGCCTACTTGGCCACTATTAAAACTGGAACTTAAAGCGGATACAGTCTCAGTTTCACAGAATTTTCACAACATTCAAGTTTGCGCTCAGTGCCCAAATTTTTTTTGGAACATTGGTACAGGCTGCAATTTGTTGTGCGTCCCCAGGAAATATCATCCCGTCTCCAGAAGCAGGCAATCCGTGTGATTCCTATGACGAAGATTCAGGACAGCTGGTACAGCCAGTATTTCCTGGTTCTGAAAAGATAAAGGGATGTAGCGTCCCATTCTAGACCTACGTGCCCTCAGAAAGCACCTCAGAGTCTACAAACTCAGAATGCTCACGAGCTGCTGGCTATTACAGCCGATTGGCTGGTGGCGGCGGAGTCGAGGGGGCAAGCTGTGTTGCACACATCCATGCTACTGTTACATATTCAGTCTCTAGGCTTCATAAGAAACAAGAAAAAGAGCTGTCTCACTCCATGTCTGCGCATTCTGTTTATGGGTCTGAGGTCTGGCTTATCATTGATTCTTGTGGCTTCCCGTTGGCCCAGGCAGCCTTGGTTCACAGAGATCATTAGCCTTTTAGGCGGGGACCCGTGGCAACACCCGTTGCGCTGGGACCTGTTGTCCCAGGCACAAGGGCAGGTTTGGCAAGCGAGGCTGGATATTTGTTTCCTTTGGGCCTGGCCCCTGTACATGCCCACTCCACCAGGGATCTGGCAGCGTCTTCACCATTGTTTAAAGGGTTGACTATAGGATATATTTGTTCTGTGGCGAGTTGGGCATCACCACACACTTTTGTGAGGTTTCATCGCTGAGATAGCGTCAGTGTAGCCCACAGTGTGCTTACGGCTGGGACAGGGGAAAGTCACTAGGCAGTGTGTATGCAATACCCAGACTGGAGCATCTGGTGGGGTCATGTCAAGATGGTCTGCTATGGGCTGTTTTCATTTAGTATCCGTTGGGGTGGGCTTGGGGCGTGGTTATATTTCCCTGTATGTTGTACTGAAGTTGATTGACTGAAAGGCAACGTAACGTTATGACTATAACTACTGTTCCCTGAAGGAGGGAAATGAGGTGCAACACCTGTTTCGCCCCACGCCACCCGTTCCTTGTTTCGGTGAAGAGCGGTATTAAATTGAAGGAATGAATCTGAGCCTCACGCTTATCACCTGTGGAAGGTGGGGCTTCCAGTGAGGCGCAGATTTCATTGGCCTTGTCAGGCGTGACTGTAGATCCTTCAACCGAAGTCGTGAGAGTGTGACTCCCCCCCATAGTATGGTGTACAGTGCCTTTGGAAAGTATTCAGACCCCTTGACCTTTTCCAAATTTTGTTAGGTTACAGCCTTATTTTAAAATTGATTAAATTGTTTTTTTCCCTCATCAATCTACAGACAATACCCCATAATGACAAAGCAAAAACAGCTTTTAAATGTTTTGCTGATTTCTAAAAATAAACATAAGTATTACATAAGTATTAAGACCCTTTACTCAGTACTTTGTAGATTACAGTCTCAAGTCTTCTTGGGTATGACGCTACAAGCTTGGCACACGTGTATTTGGGGAGTTTCTCCCATTCTTCTCTGCAGATCCTCTCAAGCTCTATCAGGTTGGATGGGGAGCGTTGCTGCACAGCTATTTTCAGGTCTCTCCAGAGATGTTTGATCGGGTTCAAGTCCGGGCTCTAGCTAGGCCACTCAAGGACATTCAGAGACTTGTCTCGAAGCCGCTCTGGAGCAGGTTTTCATCAAGGATCTCTCTGTACTTTGCTCCGTTCATCTTTCCCTCGATCCTGACTAGTCTCCCAGTCCCTGCTGCTGAAAAGCATCCCCACAGCATGATGCTGCCACCACCATGCTTCACCATAGGGATGGTGCCATGTTTCCTCCAGACGTGATGCTTGGCATTCAGGCCAAAGAGTTCAATTTTTTTTTCATCAGACCAAATAATCTTGTTTCTCATGGTATGAGAGTCTGTAGGTGCCTTTTGGCAAACTCCAAGTGGACTGCCATGTGCCTTTTACTGAGGAGTGGCTTCCATCTGGCCATTCTACCATAAAGGCCTGATTGGTGGAGTGCTGCAGAGATGGTTGTCCTTCCCCAAGGTTCTCCCATCTCCACAGAGAAACTCTAAAGCTCTGTCAGAGTGACCATTGGGTTCTTGGTCACCTCCCTGACCAAGGCCCTTCTCCCCTGATTGCTCAGTTTGGCCGGTCGGCCATCTCTTCTTCCATTTAAGAATGATGAAGGCCACTGTGTTCTTGGGGACCTTCAATGCTGCATACATGTTTTGGTACCCTTCCCCAGATCTGTGCCTTGACACAATCCTGTCTCGGAGCTCTACGGACAATTCCTTCGACTTCATGGCTTGGTTTTTGCTCTGACATGCACTGCCAACTGTGGGACCTTATATAGACAGGTGTGTGCCTTTCCAAATCATATCCTATCATTTGAATTTACCACAGGTGGACTCCAATTAAGTTGTAGAAACATCTCAAGGACGATCAATGGAAACAGGATGCACCTGAGCTCAATTTCGATTCTCATATCAAAGTGTGTGAATACTTATATAAATAAGGTATTTCTGTTTTTTAATTTTTAATTAATTTGCCAAAATTAAAATAAAACAGTTTTTGCTTTGTCATTATGGGGTATTGTGTGTAAATTGCTGATTATTATTATTATTTTTAAATCCATTTTAGGTTAAGGCTTTAACATAACAAAATGTGGAAAAAGTCAAGGGGTCTGAATAAACTTAGAAGGCACTGTACGTCTTTTCCCTCCTTCGGGGAGCAGTAGTTACAGTCATAATGTTAAGGTTTCAGATCAGTGCATATGAAGGAGAGGATACAAGGAAATAACTATTGAGATGCATCTTTGGAGTGCATATCTGAAGTAGCACAGCATCAGATATGCAAACCACAGATATGCAAACCACGGAGGCAAAAACCAAGTAATAATCCAACAAGTTATAGGCCCATCACTCCTCAGGGAACATAGGCCATGGACCACTGCTGTCTATCACACTCTGTTCTGGGCAGTTCTCTGATTTTTTCCATCATATGTCTGTTTTGTTGATGCCTGATTCAAGCTTCCATCAACATGTGTTCCGTGGGCGGCCTCTTTTTCCGTTTCCCTTGTGGATTCCAGGAAAGAGATGGTCTGATGATGTTGAAGGGGGGCTTTTGGAGGGAATGTCTGATCCGTGACACATGTTCTCCTCCTGACCTCCTCTAAGATACGTTTTTTAATTAGAAGAGAGGCAGCCAGGGTGAAGTAAAAGGGGATGTTTGGGATGTTTGGGATGTAGCTAGTTCTCCTCATGTCTACAAAATATTGTACTCATCTGTCTCTAAACCAAGAAAACCTCCTTGTTCCTTATACATTGTGAAAAACTTTCTTCACGATCAATATCTTTGTAGGAGGAGAGCTTGACACACTTTCTTCCCCCAGGCTATCCCCATGACCTTTGCCCTCAGACCTCGGCCCTCACCTCCCACTCCAGACCTGCAGGTCCACAGCAGCTAAGGGTCATACTGTTCAGTACATTCATGGGAGGTAGATTGTAATGTGATGACAAAGAAAATATGTTACATCGTTTATCGTTGGATCTGGATACATACGGTGCTATGAAAAAGTATTTGCCCCCTTTCTAATTTTCTCTACCTTTGCATATTCGTGATACTGAATGTTATCAGATCTTCAACCAAAACCTAATATTAGATAAAGGGAACATAAGTGAACAAATAACACAACAATTGCATATTTATTTAATTCATTTCATAAACAAAGTTATGCAACACCCAATTCCCCTGTGTGAAAAAGTAATTGCCCCCTTACACTCAATAACTGGTTGGCCACCTTTAGCTGTAATGACTCCAACCAAATGCTTCCTGTAGTTGTTGATCAGTCTCTCACGTCGCTGTGGAGGAATTTTGGCCCACTCTTCCATGCAGAACTGCTTTAACTCAGTCGTCCAGGTCCTGAGGCAGCAAAGCATCCCCAAACCATCACACCACCACCACCATGCTTGACCTTTGGTATGATGTTCTTACTGTGGAATGAAGTGATTGGTTTTCGCCAGGCATTACTGGAACCATGTCGTCCAAAAAGTTATACTTTTGAATCATCTGTCCATAGAACGTTCTTCCAAGAGTCTTGATGATAATCCAGGTGCTTTTTGGCAAACTTTAGTCAACTTTTTGGACGAGATGGGTCCCATTATGCCTGGCGAAAACCAATCACTGCATTCCACAGTAAGAACATCATACCAAAGGTCAAGCATGGTGGTGGTGGTGTGATGGTTTGGGGATGCTTTGCTGCCTCAGGACATGGACGACTTGCCTTAATAGAAGCAACCATGAATTCTGCTCTGTATCAGAGAATTCTACAGGAGAATGTCAGACCATCCGTCTGTGAGCTGAAGCTGAAGCGCAGCTGGGTCATGCAGCAAGACAATTATCCAAAACACACAATCAAGTCTACATGAAAATAGCTAAAAAGCAACAAATTGGAAGTTTTGGAATGGCCTAGTCAAAGTCCAGACCTAATCCCAATTGAGATGTTGTGGCAGGACTTGAAACGAGCAGTTCATGCTTGAAAACCCACACGTTACTAAGTTAAAGCAGTTCTGCATGGAAGAGTGTGCCAAAATTCCTCCACAGCGACGTGAGAGACTGATCAACAACTACAGGAAGCATTTGGTTGGAGTCATTGCAGCTAAAGGTGGCACAACCAGTTATTGAGTGTAAGGGGGCAATTACTTTTTCACACAGGGGAATTGGGTGTTGCATAACTAAATATGTAATTGTTGTGTTATTTGTTCACTTATGTTCCCTTTATCTAATATTAGGTTTTGGTTGAAGATCTGATAACATTCAGTATCACAAATATGCAAAAGTAGAGAAAATTAGAAAGGGGGCAAATACTTTTTCATAGCACTGTATACTGTACCTGGTTTGAGACAGATAGATGATAGATGATTACAAAGGCTGAGTTTGGAGCAGAGCTTATATGTGCAGTGGTGTAGACTACTAGGAGTGATATACAGTAACTACCTCCAAGCTGCCAAGTCAAGTTTTTTAACACTAATCTGTCTCATGAGGTATAAATTCTATATACGTTTTCATAGGTATTAAAAAACATCTCACTGGAGAACTACAGAAAGGGAGATGTTCCTTCAAAGCGATGTTTTATCTTTTGCTTGCTTTCTGTCTTTAATTTGGTTGGCATTAAGTCATGAAATATACCAGATACCAATGAATACATGGAATCACCGTCTTTTTCCTGCTATACTGTAGCTGTAGGATTCTCTTCGACCATTGCAACAGAGGGTTTGTATTTTTACAATGGCAATGATAACCTATGCGATATTAAACTGCAGACCTGCATTTGTCACAGCCTGTGATTTCTCCCTATAGTCCCAGATAGAGTTGGTAACACCCCATTAGTCCTGAAACTTTCTCTGTTATTGTTAAAGCAGATTCAGCCACCCTTTTATATCTGCAATCCAGTGGAGGCTGGTGGGAGGAGCTATAGGAGGACGGGCTCATTGGAATGGATGGAATGGAATACATGGAACGGTATCAAATGCATCAAACATATGGAAACCACGTTTGACTCCATTCCGTGAATTCCATTCCAGCCATTACAATTAGCCTGTCCTCCTATAGCTCCTCCCACCAGCCTCCTCTGCTGCAATCACCTGGGCCTTAGGGTTGGGGAGCACACTCAAAACTATTGCATTACTATAAGGACAGAACGTGTGCTAAATCACATTAAATGTTATTGTTTCTCATTCTTCCAACACCTCCCTTAGGTTTTATAATTGATGATGATGATGATGATGATGATGATGATGATGATGATGATGATGATGATTATTATTATTATTAAGGTACTCCAGTAGGGGAGAGTGGGGGAAGTTGAGTAAAAGGGGGAAGTTGTTTCTAGGAAACCATATACAAAATAAAAAATTTGCCCAAATATTTAGGAAGAGGTCATAATTTAATGGAGTCTGTGAAGGAGGAAAACCACATGGAAAAAGTGGTAAGTAAGTTAGGTCCAAAAGAAGTATGTTCACCAAGTCAAATTAAGTTATTGTGTTAAGAGGTTTCATGATGCTTGTGTATAAACCAAAGTAGATCATTTTAAGCTTAAATATGAGATCCTAAACCTAGCATGAAAGTGCATCATTGTAGCTGTGTGGGCTAATATAGTCCAAATGTTTGCCTTGGGGTAAGCTGAGCCAATGGCATGCGGTAAGTTGAGCCAATGGTTGGTTGAGCAAATGGCAAGTTGAGTTTTCTTCGCAGGCGTAATGCAAGGCATTATCGCTAGGATATGAGGGTCTGGCCTATGTTACTGTCACGCCCTGGCTCGGGGGACTCTCGTATGTTGAGCCAGGGTGTTAGTTTCTATGTTTTGTGTTGTAGGTTGTGGGTCTAGTTTTGCTTTTCTATGTTGGCCAGGGTGGCTCCCAATCAGAGACGGCTGTAGCTCGTTGTCTCTGATTGGGAGTCATACTTAGGTAGCCGTTTGGCACTCATTCATTGTGGTTTCTTGTTCTTATTTGGTTTGTGTTCAACCGTAGACATCACGTTATCGTCTGTTGTTTTGATCGTGTGATCATTCTCTAAATAAATATGTTCACCTTCAACGCTGCGCATTGGTCCTCCTCCTTAGACGATCGTGACAGTTACAAGTGTAAAAAAAGTACAAAGTGTTTGTTAGGTGTTAAGCCTGTGTTAAACGATGCTTAAAATGATTAAAATACAATAAAACAATTGTGATTGTGTTGAATTGTGTTTGGGAAATAAAGATACTTTTAAAAGCTACTGGTAATATTTTATTCAGTACAGAAATGTGTAGGCGGTTTAACTTACCCTGTCCCGCGGCTTAACTTACCCCATACCCGGGGTAAGTTGTGCCAAGAGACCCCTTTTATTGGACAAGCTATGTTTTCAAAACTGTATTGTTTACATTAATTCTGAGCTCCCGAGTGGCGCAGTGGTCTAAGGCACTGCATCTCAGTGCTTGAGGCGTCCCTACAGACTCCCTGGTTTGATTCCAGGCTGTATCACAACTGGCCGTGATTGGGAGTCCCATAGGGTGGTGCACAATTGGCCCAGCGTCGTCCGGGTTTGGCCGGTGTAGGCCGTCATTGTAAATAAGAATTTGTTCTTAACTGACTTGCCTAGTTAAATAAAGGTGAAATAAAAAATATTTGTATTTATTTTTTCCAGGGACAGAGAACATCCTGACAACACTATATGACCAAAAGTATGTGGACACCTCTTCAAATTAGTGGATTTGGCTATTCCAGCCATACCTGTTGCTGACAGTTGTATAAAATAGAGCACACAGCCATGCAATCTCCATAGCCAAACATGGCAGTAGAATGTACTGAAGAGCTCAGTGACTTTCAACGTGACATCGTCATAGGATGCCACATTTCCAACAAGTTAGTTCGTCAAATTTCTGCCCTGCTAGAGCTGCAACTGTAAGTGCTGTTAGTGTGAAGTGGAAACGTCTAGGAGCATCAACGGCTCAGCCGTGAAGTAGTAGGACACACAAGCTCACAGAACGGTACCGCCGAGTGCTGAAGCGCGTAGTGAGTAAAAATCGTCTGCCCTCGGTTGCAACACTCACTACTGAGTTCCAAACTGACTCTGGAAGCAACGTCAGCACAATAACTTTTCTTCGGGAGCTTCATGAAAGTTTGGTGAGGAGGAATAATGGTCTGGTGCTGTTTTTCATGGTTCGGGCTAGGCCCCTTAGTTCCAGTGAAGGGAAATCTTAATGCTACAGCATTCAATGAAATTCTAGACGATTCTGTGCTTCCAACTTTGTGGCAACAGTTTGGGGAAGGCCCTTTCCTGTTTCAGCATGACAATGCTCCCGTCCATAAAGAAATGGTTTGTCGAGATCGGTGTGGAAGAACTTGATTGGCCTGCACAGAGCCCTGACCTCAACTCCATCGAAAACCTTTGGGATGAATTGGAACACCGACTGCGAGCCAGGCCTAATGCTCTTGTGGCTGAATGGAAGCAAGTCCCAGCAGCAATGTTCCAACATCTAGTGGAAAGCCTTCCCAGAGGCTGTTATAGCAGCAAAGGGGTAACCAACTCCATATTAATGCCCATGATTTTGGAATGACAAGTTCAACGAGCAGGTCTCCACATACTTTTGGCCATGTAGTGTATATGTAGATATCTTTGTTAGAAAGAATACTATATTTCCCTGTAAAAAATTGCTCAACTTACCCCACTCCCTACTGGCCCTCAAATGTTCCTCAATGATCCAATCTTAGACATTACAGTTTTATAGCACCTCTGTACGTAAGCATAGTACAGCCACTGCCAAGAGGTATGGATATTTATGGCGTAGGTTGTGTGCTTGCCCTGTTATTGCTGGGTCAAGCCCCACTCTAGCTGGTCCTCCTCAACTGCTACAGAATTATAATTCTTTGTCACAAGAATTTCTATCTCTAATTAATCAAAGTTAATGCTCTGAATAATTCCCAGAGGGTGTAAATTCTCTGGTTTAATCATGAATTAAACAAAGGTCCGCAACCAGCAAGAATGATCTGTATTTTTAATCATGGAGAGCTCTGGCGCCAAAAAACATACATACAGCTTTTATATCCCTTGACACACAAAGGCACTTTGCTCCGCCCACCTTTAAACCGTTTCTTAGTCCCCTTCACCCTGGAATGCTTTCTCAACAGTTTCTAACTTCCCCCCTCTGTTAGTGGGTTGACACTACATTATAACTCTAACATCGTTCACACATTTATACTGTATTTGGGGTAAAATCCTTTAGTCATTATTCTTAAAATACAAATTAATCTATCAATCCACCCCTTTGACTAAATGTTTTCACATTCAGGATAAATGTATTTACAAGCATGATTAATCTCAGAGATTACGTCAGAACTAATAAACATTTCATCCAATTGCGGTCTTTCAGTGTCAAAATCCTTGTCATCCACCAAGCCTGGAGGATCGTTTTTCACATTCCCCTGGTCAGAATCCGGAGTCGGTCCATCTCTCATCATTGTTGAGATACTGCATTTCACCAACGCCTTACTCAACAATCCTCGGACACAGGGAACAAGACAACAACCACATAATACAAGAATACCCATACAACCGCTGACCGTCCCTAAGATGGTGGCTCCTATGGTTTTCCATTTACCAAACATTTCATCAAACCACCCTATCCACGATGTACTAACTTCTGAGTTCTCAGTTAATTCTTCACTTAGTGCAGTTCATTCTGCAAGAGCTCTGGTGACTGTCCCATCCAGTGTGGTGTTGTTAGGGATAAATGTGCAACAATGGCTTATCATTCTATAGACACCGGCCCTTTCTGCCTGATCTAGAGCCAACCTCTTTTACTAAGTCATGAGTGGGATGGCAGATCATTTGTTCAGAGATCCCTTTTACTGCATCCCTAGTCTAGCCAATAAATCGTTGTTGGTCGTAATAGATATAATTAATCCAAAGGAGAGACAGGTTTTAGCCTGAACTCTGCTCAACCCTGGTGCCGCTCCCTTCACAATGTTTGAAGAGAGACAAAAGACAGCCATGGATTGAAGTAAGAGCAAGCACTTCGACCCTAGGTCACCTAAGTCTTCTGCCTAGCAACAAATAATTAAAAAACTCTATGTTCGTGATTAACCCAGTTATATCTAATAGCCCACTAAAAAAACTCCCTCATGACCATCTTTAAATCACGACCAATGTCATATATCCCTCTTTACTCTCTACCATTTGGGTAAAATCCCTGTTATATGTAGGAAAAGCTAAGACTGTTTGGGAAGTGAGCTACTTTTTTCTCTTCATAAATTGTTCTTTCTCCTCAGAGTTCCAAATGATTTTACCATGGGCTGCCATTGCCTTCCCATAGATAAGATCACTTAATTTACCAGTATGCAGTACATAATGGAGTACCCAAGCTTTACAGCAGTCTATCATTCCCAAAAAGCTCATCATTCTTCATCTATTTCTGGACAGCTAGTCCCTATCTTAAATTATCCTATCCAGCTTCCTATTATTACTATCTTCCTGATCTTATTACTAAATCAATGATCTAGGCAATAGCTGTTTCGCATTAGATTGTGCCTTCCTCTGATTACTGCAGCTCATTGCATTAATTTAGTTTCAAATACCAACTTGTTGTTTATTAAAGCATAATAAAAATGAAATGTAAATGACAACATTTGATAATATCTCAACTTACTTCTATCCCGTAAAAGTAATCCAAGATTAGTACAATTGACTAGCAACAGGTATCTTTAATTCAGGGAAAGCTCTCTCCCTCTTCTGTTATTTTAATGTTTCAAATCCTAATATTACCAAATTATAATCTTCTTCACACTTTTCACAGCACTATAAATTACCCTCAATTTGATAAAATAAACCATCCCAAAGTCCTCCTCTCATGCCCCCAGAACCACCAGTGTGGATGACCAATCAACACCAGAAAGTCAAAACAGAGCCCAGAGGCCATTGAAATCACCCAACAAACCGTTCCATCCCACAGCATAGTAAACACCACCTATGAACTGTTGAAAATCCCCTAAATTCAACATTGTATAAACATCATACTAGATGTGTTGTTTTTTATTTGAAAAACCCAATTGAAAAACAACAATCAAAGATAGCCAGGCCCCACTTAATTTGGTAGCTCCCTTTTACGACCTAAATACTGCCTAACTTCACTACTGCTCCCCCTAGCCCTGGGCAACATTCCATTGAGATAAACTAATCTCTTTCTCCTGGTTATACATTTTGTCAACCTTCAATTACCATCAGTAATCTAAAGATTGTAAGTACACACAAAACATGATACAGATATCCCCAGTCCTAACTCATCAATAATCGTTTGTATCAATCTAATTCCTCATAACTAATCTCACAATGATTATTGAACCCCTAAATCTGCTCCATGTGATCTCATCTCAAACGGCACAACCTTAAACTCATATGGGGCGGCAGGTAGCACAGCAACCAAGAGCACTGTGCCAGCAACTGAGAAGTCGCCGGTTCCAATCCCCAGCCGACCAGGTGAAAAATCTGCCGATGTGCCCCCGAGCAAGGTACCCAACCCCAATTGCTCCTGCAAGTCGCTCTGGACAAGAGCGTCTGCTAAATGACCAAAAATGCAAATGTAAATATTCTCTACTTTCTCACCCATGACGTACGTCTATGTTTGGGTGAGAAAGTTCATACGTATATTTTGTTAGAAATGTATAGGTACCTCTCAAATAATCGTTTTGTGGTGTTTTTAGCCAATTCTTAATTGACACAAATCACTTCTTCAAACATTTTACCCTGGAACCAAAAAATAGACTGTCATTTCCCGGACACTGCCCTTTCCTTTATCTCTGCAGTCGCGATGGTTATGACCTGTTTTGTTACAGTATTTACACGGGGCCTTACACTCTCTAGCAAAATTCTCTAGTCTTTCCTGACTCTCCAAAAGCCATACTCTCGCTGTGTCTAGCCCCTCCCCTCGCTGTTTCTTCAAATCCGTTCCACAGTTTAGCCTCTAATTTCTCCACATCGAGATGCCCAATAAATCCATACCTCTTTTCCCAAATGGATCCATAAAACATATTTCTTCGATCCCTTCCTAACATATATCTTTCATCCCCCGTTAATTCTCGGACCTCTTTAGAATATTTATTTCCCATGGTGGAAAAATAAGAAATCCCCCCGTTTAGTAATAATTAAATCAATAATTATTTCCTTTGGGACTTATTAATGGTGCGACTTTTGAAAAATGTTATGATCTGCTTTTGTAATAAACCATTTAAATTATTCAACCCGTAACCCAGAGTTTTTTAAGACACCAGTTTTATGAAACGGATGGGACAACCATTTTTTCTCACGCGACCTATTTTAGTCCCTTCCTTGAAACAGTTATCACGTATTTCGATGGATCATTAGGTCTCACATTTATACAACCTTATACGATTTTTTACTAACACTATCCGTAACCCAGAGGTCGTAAAGCTCTAGTTTCATGAAACAGACAGAGTTAGAGCAAATCCCCAGTCGTTTATGACTCTCGACTTGTTTAATGTATATATCTCACACAATGATAATTATCTCCCTTCCTGTTTATTTTGTAAAGACTGTATCTCGTACAATCTCAATATTAACTAGTTTATTTTGGTAATAGCTATATACCTTGAGTCATTTCAGACCCCCTTCCATCCTTTTAATTATCCTATGAGATTTTGGTAACTATTCTCTGCCCTTCACAATAATTATTATTCTCATACAAGTTCAAATAATCACACCAAAAACCATGAATAAAAATTACTGACCTCCTTCCTCGCAGTTGGGATTTAAATGCTTTTTCAAATCTCGTTAACGTCTTTATCGTTCATAAGATTCATCACCGGCTTGTTTATAACCTTAACGTCGTAGGCCAGGTCTATTCTATACGGATGCTATCATCCGCCCGTGCACGGTTTTCGGTGTCCTCAGAACGATAAAGAGGTATTTTGAGATCCGGCTCGAAGGACCATTTGTCACGAGAATTTCTATCTCTAATTAATCAAACTTAATACTCTGAATAATTCCCAGAGGGTGTAAATTCTCTGGTTTAATCATGAATTAAACAAAGGTCCGCAACCAGCAAGAATGATCTTTATTTTTAATCATGGAGAGCTCTGGCGCCAAAAAACATACATACAGCTTTTATATCCCTTGACACACAAAGGCACTTTGCTCCGCCCACCTTTAAACCGTTTCTTAGTCCCCTTCACTCTGGAATGCTTTCTCAACAGTTTCTAACTTCCCCCCTCTGTTAGTGGGTTGACACTACATTATAACTCTAACATTGTTCACACATTTATACTGTATTTGGGGTGAAATCCTTTAGTCATTATTCTTAAAATACAAATTAATCTATCATTCTTGCCTAATGAAACTTTCCCTGTTGAGTCTGTGATTATGGCTATTATTTTCTCTAATGACAGCATTTCACAGACTCATTTAGGTCTGGTGTGAGTGGTCTTTCTGTGCACTTACGTCGATGTCATTGGAAGAGAACGTTAGCTGGTGGTGCTCAGAATGTTTTAGTTTTGTGGGTTCTTGATGTCGTGAGGTTGTTTATGGCATGTTCTGGGGTTTCCCACGGTATGGTTTTGTGTGCATTATAGCTAGGTGTGTGTGTGTGTATACAGTGGGGAAAAAAAGTATTTAGTCAGCCACCAATTGTGCAAGTTCTCCCACTTAAAAAGATGAGAGAGGCCTGTAATTTTCATCATAGGTACACGTCAACTATGACAGACAAATTACGAAAAAAAATCCAGAAAATCACATTGTAGGATTTTTAATGAATTTATTTGCAAATTATGGTGGAAAATAAGTATTTGGTCACCTACAAACAAGCAAGATTTCTGGCTCTCACAGACCTGTAACTTCTTCTTTAAGAGGCTCCCTCTGTCCTCCACTCGTTACCTGTATTAATGGCACCTGTTTGAACTTGTTATCAGTATAAAAGACACCTGTCCACAACCTCAAACAGTCACACTCCAAACTCCACTATGGCCAAGACCAAAGAGCTGTCAAAGGACACCAGAAACAAAATTGTAGACCTGCACCAGGCTGGGAAGACTGAATCTGCAATAGGTAAGCAGCTTGGTTTGAAGAAATCAACTGTGGGAGCAATTATTAGGAAATGGAAGACATACAAGACCACTGATAATCTCCCTCGATCTGGGGCTCCACGCAAGATCTCACCCCTGTGGGGTCAAAATGATCACAAAAACGGTGAGCAAAATCCCAGAACCACACGGGTGGACCTAGTGAATGACCTGCAGAGAGCTGGGACCAAAGTAACAAAGCCTACCATCAGTAACACACTACGCCGCCAGGGACTCAAATCCTGCAGTGAAAGACGTGTCCCCCTGCTTAAGCCAGTAGATGTCCAGGCCCGTCTGAAGTTTGCTAGAGTGCATTTGGATGATCCAGAAGAGGATTGGGAGAATGTCATATGGTCAGATGAAACCAAAATATAACTTTTTGGTAAAAGCTCAACTCGTCGTGTTTGGAGGACAAAGAATGCTCAGTTGCATCCAAAGATCACCATACCTACTGTGAAGCATGGGGGGTGGAAACATCATGCTTTGGGGCTGTTTTTCTGCAAAGGGACCAGGACGACTGATCCATGTAAAGGAAAGAATGAATGGGGCCATGTATCGTGAGATTTTGAGTGAAAACCTCCTTCCATCAGCAAGGGCATTGAAGATGAAACGTGGCTGGGTCTTTCAGCATGACAATGATCCCAAACACACTGCCCGGGCAACGAAGGAGTGGCTTCGTAAGAAGCATTTCAAGGTCCTGGAGTGGCCTAGCCAGTCTCCAGATCTCAACACCATAGAAAATCTTTGGAGGGGAGTTGAAAGTCCGTGTTGCCCAGCGACAGCCCCAAAACATCACTGCTCTAGAGGAGATCTGCATGGAGGAATGGGCCAAAATACCAGCAACAGTGTGTGAAAACCTTGTGAAGACTTACAGAAAACGTTTGACCTGTGTCATTGCCAACAAAGCGTATATAACAAAGTATTGAGAAACTTTTGTTATTGACCAAATACTTATTTTCCACCATAATTTGCAAATAAATTCATTAAAAATCCTACAATGTGATTTTCTGGAAAAAAAATTCTCATTTTGTCTGTCATAGTTGACGTGTACCTATGATGAAAATTACAGGACTCTCTCATCTTTTTAAGTGGGAGAACTTGCACAATTGGTGGCTGACTAAATACTTTTTTTCCCCACTGTATGTGTGTGTGTGTGTGTGTGTGAGTGTGTGTGTGTCTGTCTGTCTGTCCACGTGTATGTGTGTGTGTGAGGAGTCCTATCTTCAGCTGGGGTAAGAAGAGAACACACCGAATAAAGAAACTGATAGGTGACATCATATCCGTATCTCCCTCTATTTATCCCGTGTCTATCTCTTTTTTCCTATCACTTTTCTCTCTCACAGTTTTCTTGGTTTTACTTTAGGAAAAAGGGAGGGAGTGAGGGAGGGAGAGAGACGAAGAAAACATACAATCCTGTTCAGTCTTTGGGGAGCATCTTCTTCGGTTTCACAGGATTAGAGTGAGAGCTACTGGAAAACATTTTGTGTAACAAAGCTGGATTGTAATTTTCTTTTTAAATGTGTATGGTTATATTTGCACCGGTAAGTTACATTTTCATGCACTCGACATACTGCAGTTGATTAGGTGTGGTCAAATATTCAGTTACAGAATGTTTAATGAAATTCAACAGATGTATTTCAGCATTTGAGGTCCTAATGATAAGAGAATCCCATGCCTCTCCCTTAAGAATTAATTGCAAAAATTGAGAGATTTCGATAAGTTGACTTAGTGATTAGGAAGTGTACCGTTCTGCATGATCAACTAAAGTTGGTGCAATGTAAATGGAGGTGTGTAATTCTTAGTGTGACACTTGTGTTCAATCCAGCATCAGTTTCACATTGGTCTGTAAAATATTGTAGCGATCCTCGCTCTATGAGCCATGTTACAATTCCCACCAGGTGGGTTACCCCTATTGACATGATTCGTAGGGTGTTTGCCTTTCATGCCAGAGACCCTGGTTTGCTTCCCTGCCCTGCTGTTTGCTACATTGGTGTCAGAAGTTGGATGGTGACTGCGAGGCCATTGGAACGCACTGCCCAGACGTGTAAGGGGGCTTAGGTTAGTCGAAGCATGTGCCTTCCTGTTCAGAGGAGGCAGTGTAGCGATCCTCACTATATAAGCCACGTTACAATTCCCACCAAGTGGGTTAACCCTATTGACGTGATGTTTAGGGTGTTTGCCTTTCATGCCAGAGACCCGGGTTTACTTCCCTACCTGCCGTTCGCTACATTATCTTCCTGGTTTGACTTACTGTCCCACTACATGTCTTTCTGAGGAGAAATGCCTGTGTTCTCATTTGAAATGACTGGATATGAGAGCTTACTAATACCCCTCTCCCAGTGCAGGCAGTGACAAGCCTTTCCAACAGGTCCCGCTCCCTCTCTAGCCCAGGGTTTGGGTTTCCCAAACTCGGTCCTAGGGCCTCCCCTGGGTGCACGTTTTGGTTTTTGCCCTCATCATCAAGCTTTGATTATTTGAATCAGCTGTGTAGTGCTAGGGCAAAAGAAGAAAACGTGCACCCAGGGGGGCCCCCAGGACCGAGTTTAGGAAACCCTGCTCTAGCCTACTCACAGCTTGCACTCACAGCTTGCCTGTAAACCCTCATCGGTGCCTTTATTCATCCTTTCAATTATTTCCCTGTTATATAGACCTTATTTTTGTCCAAGATAATATTTACAGTGAGCCTCTCTCAATCCTTCCTTTCTCTCCTCTCCTCTGCTTTTCTACTGGTGGGTTCATTTTGACAAAACGTTAGACATAGATGATAATTCTGTGATGAGTGTGATGGAAGGAGTCAGGCGCAGTGTTTATTCCTTCGTGGACACACAAATGCGCTCAAATAGCGATCAACGACACAGGCACAGGGGAAACTCTCATCCCTGGCAAATACACTGTAACGGTAGAATCCAATAATACATAGGCACAGGGGAAAATCTACCCTGGCAACAAAATGTACGAGTAGCTCCACCGAGCTACACTACTCTCACAAATAACAATAACCCACAAGGACAAGGGGGCAGACGGAACACTTATACACGGACTAATGAGGGGATTAGAACCAGGTGTGTGTGATTGACAAGACAAGACAAAGGTGATGAAGATTGGGGCGGCAGTGGTTAGTAAGTGTCACGATCGTCTAAGGAAGCGGACCAAGGCGCAGCGTGTTTAGCGAACATGTTGACTTTATTTAATTAAAGCAACCACGAAAACAACAACATAAATGACGAGAGTGAAGTCCACAGTGACAATGACTGACTAGGAACAAAAACCCACCACCACAAGGTGAAAACAGGCAGTTTAAATATGGCTCCCAATCAGAGATAACGAGCCGACAGCTGACACTCGTTACCTCCGATTGGGAGTCACTGACCAACACGGAAAACAAAACCAATACCAAACACAACAAATGAACACACCCTATACCCAACACAACCAAATGAATACACCCTGGCTCAAACAACACAGTCCCGGAGCCAGAGCGTGACAGTACCCCCCCCCTAAAGGCGCGGACTGCGACCGCGCCTCAATACGGGCTAAACAAGGGAGGGCTGGGCGGGCATACCTCCTCGGCGGTGGCTCTGGCTCCGGCCTTGATCCCCACCTCCTCTCCAACCCCCAAAGTACCCCTGGTCCTGTCTAGCCCCGCTGGCCGGAGCCGGACTGACGACACGCGCCCCTGGCTTGGTGCGTGGAGGACGAACGGGCCTTACCAGGCTGACGACGCGCACCACTGCCTTGGCGCGGGAGCAGGAATGGGCCGGACCGGTTGACGAGGGCGCACCTTTGACTTGGTGCGGAGAGCGGGACCGGGCCGGACAGGGTGACGAAACGCACCACAGACTTGGTGCGGGGAGCAGGAACGGGCCGGACAGGGCCGACGACGCGCACCCTTGACTTGGTGCGGAGAGCGGGACCGGGCCGGACAGGCCTGACGAAACGCACCACAGACTTGGTGCGGGGAGCAGGAACGGGCCGGACAGGGCTGACGACACGCACCACAGACCTGGTGCGGGGAGCAGGAACGGGCCGGACAGGGCCGACGAAACGCACCCTAGGCTTGATGCGTGGAGCCGGAACGGGCCTCCCCAGGCTGACGACTCGCATCCCTGGCTTGGTGCGAGTAGCAGGAGTGGGCTGGATCAGGCTGACGGCTCGCACCCTTGGCTTGGTGCGAGTAGCAGGGACGAGCTGAACCAGGCTGACGACTCGCACCCTTGGCTTGGTGCGAGTAGCAGGAACGGGCTGAACCAGGCCGACGACTCGTACCCCTGGCTTGGTGCGGGTGGCAGGAACAGGCCGGGTCGGGCTGGCGACGCGCACCGTAGACTTGGTGCGGGTGGCAGGAACAGGCCGGACCGGGCTGGCGACGCGCACCGTAGGTTTGGTGCGAGTGGCAGGAACAGGCCGGGTCGGGCTGGCGACGTACACCGTAGGCTTAGTACGTGGAGCAGGAACCGGCCGGGCTGGACTGGCGACGCACACCGTGGGTCTGGTACGTGGAGCAGGAACAGGTCGGGCTGGGCTGGCCACGTACACCGTAGGCTTAGTACGTGGAGCAGGAACCGGCCGGGCTGGACTGGCGATGCACACCGTGGGTCTGGTACGTGGAGCAGGAACAGGTCGGGCTGGGCTGGCCACGCACACCGTAGGCTTTGTACGTGGAGCAGGAACCGGCCGGGCTGGACTGGCGACGCACACCGTGGGTCTGGTACGTGGAGCAGGAACAGGTCGGGCTGGGCTGGCCACGCACACCGTAGGCTTTGTACGTGGAACAGGAACCGGCCGGGCTGGACTGGCGACGCACACCGTGGGCTTGATGCGTGGAGTAGGAACAGGCCGGTCCGTACTGGGGAACACACACCACTGGCCTTAACCGGGGATCAGGAACGGGCCGGACCGGACTGGTAACACACCTCAGTCTCTTACGCCGTGCCTCAACTACTTCCCTCCCTCTACTCGCCAATGGCTCCCGTAATCCGGTAGCCTTCTCTCCACGTCTCTCTGTGGCAGCCTCCTGCTGCCCAGCCGCCCAAGCCATGTGCCCCCCCCAAAAACTTTTGGGGTTGCCTCGTCCTTCCGACGATGACCCTGCTGACGCCGTTGCTCCTCTCTCGCCAGGGCCTTGATCTTCCCCCAAGGTCCCTTGCCCCCGAGCATGTCCTCCCAGGACCACGATTTGCCCACCTGGGCCATCGCCAGCCTCTCGATCTCCTTACCAGGCGCCTCCTCCCATGTCCAGTCTCTTTGCTCCTGGACACGCTGCTTGGTCCTTTTGTGGTGGGTTTTTCTGTCACGATCGTCTAAGGAAGCGGACCAAGGCGCAGCGTGTTTAGCGAACATGTTGACTTTATTTAATTAAAGCAACCACGAAAACAACAACATAAATGACGAGAGTGAAGTCCACAGTGACAATGACTGACTAGGAACAAAAACCCACCACCACAAGGTGAAAACAGGCAGTTTAAATATGGCTCCCAATCAGAGATAACGAGCCGACAGCTGACACTCGTTACCTCCGATTGGGAGTCACTGACCAACACGGAAAACAAAACCAATACCAAACACAACAAATGAACACACCCTATACCCAACACAACCAAATGAATACACCCTGGCTCAAACAACACAGTCCCGGAGCCAGAGCGTGACAGTAAGCTGGTGACGACGAACGCCAAAGCCTGCCCAAACAAGGAGGGGAGGCAGCCTCGGCCGAAGTCGTGACAAATTCAGTCTGTACAGTAACATTATATTATGTCCTTGCTAATGATAACTATTACTGCTCCCAGAGCTCTGGGTGGGGGGCTGAAAATGAGACTATGTATGAGTAGTGCTTATACATGTGAATCTGCGTCTCCTAGTTCTCATGGTGGTGGAGTGTTTGGCTCAGTTGCAGCATGTGAACTATCTCTCAAGCTCTGTTTGGAGGATCCCCATACAAACAAACCTGATATATATTTCAGCCAACAGACTGGACAAGTGTGTGTGTGTGTGTGTGTTTGTTGATGTATGTGCGTATGCATGTTATGTCATGTGTATGTGTGGCAGTGTATGCATGTCTCCATAGCACTAGTCGTTTTTCAGAGATGGATCTACAGTCTCAGCAGTGACCCCTGGGAGAGGAGAAGCTGTGGTCCTATTGTGGGCATGCCAAGTGGAGCACAAGAGGAATACAGAGGATGTTTCTGTCACATTGACTTTGCACTCTCTTCAGTCTGTCAGTACAGTACTAATGACTGCCCTCTGCGATATGGGTGTCTTGTTAAAGAAACCTAATGTATTTTGTTATTGCATGTTATGTGTCCAGACACCTGACATGTCTGGAACTATAGCTACTCTCAGTGAGAATGGGGAACAGGTTGAAGGCGCAGATAGCTGATTTGAGCGATTTATATTGTCAGCTGTTTTTTATGCAGCATGTTGATACCCTATTATCCTTGCTGGAATGGTCCAGGTCCAAGTGTTAATAATACTCCTGTGTCTGTTTGTTTCATAATGGAACATTGGCATCTGAGTCATTGTCACGCCCTGGCTCTGGGGACTCTTAAATGTTGAGCCAGGGTGTGGAGTTTCTATGTTGTATTTTCTATGTTGTGTTTTCTAGATTGTGTGGATCTATGTTGGCCAGGGTGGTTCCCAATCAGAGGCAGCTGTAACTCATTGTCTCTGATTGGGGACCATACTTAGGCAGCCTGTTTGGCACTAGTCGGTGTGGGATCTTGTTCCGTTGAGGTTTGTTTTGTGTAACCTAGGACTTCACGTTTCGTTTGTTTGTTGTTTTGTCGTGTGTTAAGTACTTAATAAAATGTACGCTTATCACGCTGCGCCTTGGTCCGTATCTTCAGTAAACGATCGTGACAGAAGATCCCACCAAAAGAGGACCAAGCAGCGTGTCCAGGAACAGACAGCCTGGACCTGGGAGGAGATCCTGGACGGGAAGGGATCCTGGACTTGGGAGGAGATTCAGGCCAGAATGGATCACCGTCCTTGGGAGGAGACTGTAGAGAGGAGCAGCGGCTATAGAGAGGAGCAGCGGCAACGCAGAGGGTACCGCCCGAGGAGGAAGCCCGAGAGACAGCCCCAATAAATTTTTTTTTGGGGGGGGCTAAAAGGGTGGTTGGCGGAGCCTAGGGTTAGAGCAGAGCCAACTCCCCGTACTCAGGCTAGGAAGCGTGTGACTGGGCAGGCTCCGTGTAATGCGGAGCCACGTACTGTGCCGCGAGTGTTCCGGCACAGTCCTGTACGTCCTGTGCTAGCACCACGCACGTGTCGTGCAAAGATGGGCATTCAGCCAGGACGGGGTGTGCCGGCTCAACGCTCGCGGTCTCCAGTACGCCTCCTCGGTCCCGTATATCCTGCGCCAGTGCCACGTGCTGTAGCGCCAGTACGAGTGCACAGCCCCGTACTTCCTGTGCTGATGCCTCACACGTATTGTGTGGAAGTAGGCATTCAGCCAGGACAGGTTGTGTCAGCTCTCCGCTCCAGACCTCCAGTCCGCCTCCACAGTCCGGGCCCGGCCCGTTCCGGCTCCCCGCACCAAGCCAGTGGTGCGTGTTGCCCAGTCCAGCCCGGCCTGTTCCTGCTCCCCGCACCAAGCCAGTGGTGCGTGTTCCCAGTCCGGTCCGGCCTGTTCCTGTCCCTAGCGCCAAGCCAGTGGTGCGCGTCGCCAGCCCGGTCCGGCCTGTTCCTGTCCCTCGCACCAAGCCAGTGGTGCGCGTCGCCAGCCCGGTCCGACCTGTTCCTGCCCCTCGCACCAAGCCAGTGGTGCGCGTCGCCAGCCTGGTCCGGCCTGTTCCTGCCCCTCGCACCAAGCCAGTGGTGCGCGTCGCTAGCCCGGTCCGGCCTGTTCCTGCTCCCTGCACCAAGCCAGTGGTGTGCGTCGTCAGCCCGGTCCGGCCCGTTCCTGCTCCCCGCACCAAGCCAGTGGTGCGTGTCGTCAGCCCGGTCTGGCCCGTTCCTGCTCCCCGCACCAAGGCAGTGGTGCGCGTCGTCAGCCCGGTGCGGCCCGTTCCTGCTCCCCGCACCAAGCTAGTGGTTCGCGTCGTCAGCCCGGTCCGGCCCGTTCCTGCTCCCCGCACCAAGCCAGTGGTGCGCGTCATCAGCCCGGTCCGGCCCGTTCCTGCGCCCCGCACCAAGCCAGTGTGTCCAGTCCGGCACGGCCAGTGCCTGTTCCACCGGTGCCTCGTCCGGCACCGGTCAGCTGCTCCACTCCGGAGCCAGAGCAATCCGCTCCACCAGGGTCCGGTCCAACTCCAGTCAGCGGATCCACTCCGGAGCCAGAGCAATCCGCTCCACCGGTGCCCAGTCCAGCTCCGGCCAGCGGCTCCAGTCCGGAGCCTGTACAGATCGATCCACCGTCGTCGGGTCCAGCTCCAGTCAGCGGTGCCAGACCAGACCAGGGGCGCAACGGGGAGGTGGAGAGAAAGTGGTGGTCACGCCCGGAGCCGGATCCGCCTCCGAGGCGGAATGCCGACCCGGCCCCTACCCTGTTGTGTTTGTGTGGCGCGGTCGCAGTCCGTGCCTTTGGGGGAGGTACTGTCATGCCCTGGCTCTGGGGACTCTTAAATGTTGAGCCAGGGTGTAGAGTTTCTATGTTGTATTTTCTATGTTGTGTTTTCTAGATCATGTGGATCTATGTTGGCCAGGGTGGTTCCCAATCAGAGGCAGCTGTAACTCGTTGTCTCTGATTGGGGACCATACTTAGGCAGCCTGTTTGGCACTAGTCGGTGTGGGATCTTGTTCCGTTGAGGTTTGTTTTGTGTAACCTAGGACTTCACGTTTCGTTTGTTTGTTGTTTTGTCGTGTGTTAAGTACTTAATAAAATGTACGCTTATCACGCTGCGCCTTGGTCCGTATCTTAAGTAAACGATCGTGACAGTCATCTACTAAAATCTAATTCCCACTCGTGATGAGACTTTGCTTTTGTATTTTTCATTCTCCGCACATTGCATAAAAAGCAAGCTCAATCTGCTGTACGGGCAAGCGGGCGGTGAGAGGCCTAACATCTCAGTATGAGCCCATTCTGTTCTCAGTCCTTGGCTAATGTGCTTCATCAGGCCTGTAACTTACAGAGGCCACTCACGTTGAAAATAGTTTATCTTCTCTCTCTCTCGCTATCTCTCTGTCTGTCTCTCTCTCTCAACCTGTCTCACTCTTTGGTGGGTGTGTACTCCAGAGATTGCTGTTGGTAGCTGTAGCCATGTCACTGCCTCTTAGTCTAACTCTGCAGGGAGAATCCACCACAGAGAAAGTGGTGCTGGATATTAATTACCTGTGTGTGTGGGAGGGGGCCTAATTGAAATTGATCACTGCTTTGCCTGCCGGAAGACCAACAAAATAATTGGGAGGGATTAGAGCTGCCCTTTATCTACTTCCCCAGAGTCAGATGAACTCATGGAGTTTCGCAAGCCAATGCTAACTAGCGTTAGCGGCATGCAGATATCCATAGACTTCCAGTTATTGCGCTAACGCTAGTTAGCATTGGCTCCTGAAACTACCTCTAACTTCCTTCATACTGGACACAGAGGCATAAACATGGTATCCACAAGTTCATCTGACTCTGGGGAAGTAGATAAAGGGCCTCATTGCCAAAATCCCAAAGTATCCTTTTAACAATTAAGTGCCTTACTGTGATTGTTTTCAATAAAAATTGTCAATAAGAAACAATAATATCTTCTTAGCAAAGAGCCATTTCTCAAGCAAGAAATTTGCTAGGACTGTCTGGGAGTTGTCTGAGTGGGGAGAGGAAAATGGAAAACGAGCTGTTATTGGCATAGAGGTTTGGAACTCTCTGTCTTATTGGTCTATTAACTAATTTACCACCTGGTGATGTCACCATGCAGGCCAAAATTCCATCCCACCAAAACAGGCAGAAATTTCAGGCGGTCTTTTCAAACAGCTCTTACCCTAAAAGGACATTACCATAATTTTCACAATTTCACAGTATTATTCCAACCTCATAGTGTGGAAATGTATATAAAACACAGTCTCATTTTTGACTGCACTGGGCCTTTAATAGACCAATAAAGAGAGTTCCAATCCTCTCTTCCAAAAACAGCTAGTTTTCAGGTTACATATCCCTCCCATTAGGGCCCTCACTCAGACCAGACTCTTAGCTAAATTCTTGCTTGTGTAATTGTTCTTTGCTAAACAGCTAATATTGTTTCTTTTTGACAATTTTAATGGAAAACTATTACAGTAAGGTGCATGTACATAATTGTGAAGCAGAAATTATTTGATATTGAGATAAAAAAAAACACATGCATTGGGCCTTTAAATGGTCAGGCTAATTACTCCTTAACAGAGTTACAATTCGATAATTTTGTTGTTTTTGTTTGTATGTCTCTCAACAGCTTTTTGCCATTTTTGCATTTGCAACATGTGGAGGCTACAGTGGACAGCTGCGGGTTAGTGTGGACTGTCAGCTTGACAAGGCCAGCAGCAACCTCAGTATTGGCATCGATTTTGCTTATCCTTTTAGGTAAGAAACTCTTTCTAGTAACATTTCAGACACATAATAGTAATGCAACTCAAGGACAAATACGAGCACATTTGGGTTAGAGGTATTTTTTCTCCATTTCCAGCACAGCCCCATGAATGTTCATTAATGAACCAAAGAGAATAGGAGTCATCATCTCCAACTCTGTTGCTCCTCATAAACATTCCTTTGTTGTCTGTGTTTCTGTGTGTGTTTGTGTTTGTGTGCGTGTGTGTGTGTGCACGCATGTGCGTTTCAACACCAGCCTAGCGGGTTAATAATTGAGACAATTTCAGATATAGTTTCTAACACCATATGGAAGATTTAGTCAAGCCAATTAAGATCCATCTGTGTGGCACTCTGAAAGCTATTATGCAGCCAAACAAAGTGATAGTGATTAGCACCAGACAAGATGTCTAAAATGCTGTCAGTAGTAGCTTTGATAATATTCACTTGAGACACACGAAATAAGAGAATCAGCAGTCATTTGATGTCTTTTAACAGACGTATTCTCTCCATTATTTAAAGAGTGGCTACAGGTGTTTTATACTCCTCTTTTCTCCACTCTGTGTCAGGTTGCACCAGGTGTCCTTCGAGGCGCCGCTATGTGATGGGAGGAGGAGGGAGAGGCTCTTCCTCATTGGGGACTACTCTTCCTCGGCTGAGTTCTTCGTCACTATCGCTGTGTTTGCCTTCCTCTACTCCCTCATGGCCACCATAGTCTACATCTTCTTCCAGATCAAGTACCGCGAGAACAACCGAGGCCCTCTCATCGTGAGCTGCTCACCTTCTCTGTGTTCAAACCTCCACGGATTATATCTCCTTTTGAATAAGATAGCATGCTATGTGTTTATAATGCTTCCATGCTGCAATATATTTTGTATACTGTACCCAGTCCCTGCACCTTTGACATCTGCTGGTTGTGCAAATAGTAACTTGATCACTATTCAGTAACACGTCCCCCTCCCCTCTCAGGACTTCATAGTGACCGTGGTGTTCGCCTTCATGTGGCTGGTCAGTTCTTCGGCCTGGGCTCAGGCCTTGTCGGACGTCAAGGTGGCCACAGACCCAGATGAGGTGCAGGAGCTCATGTCTGCCTGTAAGGTCATGACCAACAAGTGTGGCTCAGTGCAAGGACCCCACTGGTCAGGCCTCAACACCTCTGTGGTACGTCAGACTGTGAACCACACACTACCACATTACAACACACACACCACATCTATGGTTTGTTTTGTTGTGATATACTCTGTCTCTCCCCAGGTGTTTGGCTTCCTAAACTTCGTCCTGTGGGCAGGAAACATCTGGTTTGTTTTCAAGGAGACTGGCTGGCATAAGGGAGGACCTGCTCGGTACGCTGGAGCGCCGCCCGAAAAACAGGTGTGTCCTTCAACCAGCAGCAGCCCTACAACCAGGGCAGCTTCGACCAGTCAGGAGGCTACACTGCCCAGGGAGACCGGGAGCAGGCGTCAGAATACAGTCCTGTGGGCGGACCCACCTCCTACTCCAATCAGATGTAGCCTTGCAGTCTGATTGGCACATCAGCGTTCTATAAGGGAAAGTTAAATCAGGGGTTAAGGAAGGAAGGGGTTGAAGGGAGGGAGGGGGCATGAGGGGCTAGCTCAGTTTGATCCTCTGATGCATCACAATGTTGGTGTCCTGTTTGTGCGAAAACATAAAAAAGATTGCCCAAATTTCTCCAAATTACCTTAATTCTTAGGTAAAAATATTCTGGTGCCAGAAAAGGTAAGTTGTCGATTGATACAGTTACATGCGTTGTATTTTGAAGTATTGTATAAAATCTAGATTTTCGTTACGATTTTAGATGTGTTGTTTTCCTGAATGTTGTATTGCCTGTGGTTTGAGTCGGTTTACAGTTTCTCTTTTTCTGTGCTAGGTGCAATGCCACAGACCTTTTTAACTAGACGTCTTTTTCAAACTGGTTTGCACTGTGGTGAAAGCGAAATGTCGTCTACAATTGTATAATTCTTGAAGTTTCCTATATAGTCTTGACAAGGTGCATGAAGTTGTCCATGTGTTTCTATGCCTGTTTGTGCACATTCTAATTATGAAACCGGCAGGATTTCAACTCAGAGTTACAGCAAGGTAACAGCAGTAGTTTATTCCACTGCATCATTATTCTAATTTTATTTCATAGCTTGTATTGATTTATCTTTTTTCAAGACATCCTTTATAGTATATATTTTGATAAAAATGTGCTATTATTTTTAATATTTAGAATGATTAGTTAAATTGTATCAAGTTTCATTTCACTGCACAAAGGAAGAATTGCTCTCTGTCTGCCATATAGTTACCTTTCATTACACAAGATGCCCTTGCTCATAAAGGAGTTTTTGATGTTGGTGTTAACAATTGTAAATGGGAAAAGTGTTTGTACCCACTCTGTTTACAAATGGTCGCTCTTGATTCAAATGAAAGCAACCGTGTTTTATGCTGTGCTCAGACTAATGTGAAATAAATAATAATTTCATACACATCCTAGAGCTAGCTAGCTGACTCCATTTAAGCACAAGGCCCCAGTGAAAAAGGGCCAGAAGAACCTAGTTGCAATTAGAACAGTGAGCTCAGCCAAGCTTGTCTGTATAACCATTATCTGTCATGTTTTCTCTGTCTTGAATTCTATAAACAAAGTAATTCAGGTTTGTACAACTTTGGACATTTTGTGCAATGAATAAAAATAACACTGATGAGACTATGTCTGATCTTGATGATGATAATGAATTAACCCTGTGTCTTGAGCTCCAAAGCATGTGGCTTTTCTTTTTTTTTTTATGGATAATTTTTTTTTTTTGTACTTGCTCTTCTGTCTGTGTAACATTATTATAATTTGAACAATTTGAAAACCATTTACCAGTATTTGTAATCTGTTTATGATTACTGAGTGTGGATGATATTTTACAAGCATTTTGAATAATGATAATAAAGATGTTGGACAAATCCATATTCATGGTGTGTTCTCTTTCTCTCTCTCAGGCATTTGCACAAAGAGTGCCTTTGGGAACATGGCAATGGCACACATGTTCCCAAAGGCACTCTTTGTGCAAATGCCTGAGAGAGAGAAAGAGAACACACCATGAATATGGATTTGTCCAACATCTTTATTAGCAGTATCCCTAATGGGCCAGGCTAACTCCAGCACAGAGGTACCTGATTCACCCCTTACCCTGCCCCAACACAATGCCCCAGGAACCACTACGTGCCCAGGTAGAGCACCACCTTTAAACACACCTCAGCTTGGTTACCATAGGGATGGGAGGATGGGCCATCAGCATCTATCAGATGGTTGAGCAGAAACAGCGTTTCCCAGAGAGAGGCAGGCAGTTAAGTATGTGGCCCTTTGTTTACCCTCACCAGAGTGAAGAAATTCTGCTAGCAAGCAAGCAAAGAAACCTAAACCCAGACTTTATGTCTCAAACTAAATGATCAGTGTCCACTGAACCTGAATCAGCAGACAGGAATCCCTGGGTATTGAGTCCTGAATCAGCAGACAGGAATCCGTGGGTATTGAGTCCAGCAGTCATTTGTCCCCAAGCTTTGGAATGAAAGGTATCTGGCTGCATTTATTAGTTTAACTTGGGAATCTAACAATTAGCATCTGACCTGACAACAGAGATTCCTCATTGCTATTCTCAGGGAACAGCACTTCTGTATTTAAGATGATCCAATCTGGAGCTCAGATTGACTGTATTACTTTGGCCCTAACAAACAGCACCTAAGCGCGCAGGGGGCTTGGTCACAGTAAGGCTAATGTTTGCCTAAGAACACCTGTTGCCGAGTGACACTAAAGCTTCCTGTTAATTTGGGTGGTTCAACATCAAACCAAAGAACACAAGTCAAATAGGATTTCAAACAATAGTCAATCCAGCTTCTAAGGTGTCGAACAGGTATGTGAACCTATTGGACCATTACATGTTAACCTTTCTATACCAGTTTCTAATAGCATACAGTAGTGTCCAAGTCAGACTATGTGGGAGTTGCCATTGCTATCAGTTTGCTTAGTACTATTTGCTCCTGGTTCGTTGAAACAGGGTTAAAGTGTCCAAACAGCTGTCCTCCATTGAAGGTAGGTACAGTATGGTCGCTGCCTCGTTGTCACTCAGCTACTGTAAGCTTATGTGCTTTTATTGCTGCATCTGAATTTATTTATTTATTATTGGGTCTCTCTCTGTGCTGCTCTTTTACAGCTCTGCCGGGTCAACAGAGAAGTGGTCAGGGAGAGGTTATTCACAGTTTCAGGCATTTGCCAGGGTAATTACACTTAACAAAAATATAAACACAACATGTAAAGTGTTGGTCCCTTGTTTGTTGTGCACAAATTTGTTTACATCCCTGTTAGTGAGCATTTCTCTTTTGCCAAGGTAATCTATCCACCTGACAGGTGTGGCATATCAAGAAGCTGCTTAAACAGCATGATCATTATACAGGTGCACCTTGTTCTGGGGACAATAAAAGGCCACTCTAAAATGTGCAGTTTTGTCACACAACACAATGCCACAGATGTCTCAAGTTTTGAGGGAGCATGCAATTGGCATGCTGACTGCAGAAATGTCCACCAGAGCTGTTGACAGAGAATTTAATGTTCATTTCTCCACCATGAGCCGCCTCCAACGTCGTTTTAGAGAATTTGGTAGTACGTACAACCGGCCTCACAACTGCAGACCACATGTATGGCGTCATGTGGGCGAATGGTTTGCTGATGTCAATGTTGTGAACAGAGTGCCCCATGGTGGCAGTGGGGTTATGGTATGAGCAGGCATAAGCTATGGACAACAAACACAACTGCATTTTATCGATGGCAATTTGAATGCACAGAAATACCGTGACGAGATCCTGAGGTCCATTGTGAGGCCCATATCATTTAAGGTATCTGTGACCAACAGATGCATATCTGTATTCCCAGTCATAAGAAATCCATAGATTAGGACCTAATTAATTAATTTCAATTGACTGATTTCTTCATATGAACTGTAACTCAGTAAAATCGTTGAAATTGTTGCATGTTGCGTTTATATTTTTGTTCAGTATAGATGTACTCACCCAGTTTCAGCCTTTTACCAGGGTAAGAGAAATTACTCACAGTTTCAGGCTTCTACCGGGGTAAGGAAATAGAGGGCACATGACTACAGCCCTTCACTCACAGCACTAAAGTCCTTTTACCAGTTTCTTGGATTTCTCCAGACACATTCTTTTTGGGAAAGCTTTTCTACCTTAATTTCATATTTGTACCATACAATTTCTCGACTCAAAAGAATTTGACTCCAGTTGAGCTCCTGTATTTTCTCATCAGTTCAGACTACTGTACTAAAATCTTAGGTCCATTCTAGTATGGCTATCGAGTGACTACACTCTGACCACCATCATCATCAAGGCATCAGAGTGCCCTCCTGTGGTTGTGGAGGTGCACTGCATCTCTCTGGAGGGGTTTTGGATCAGGGCACACTCTGAGCTAGTAGCATGGCCTTCCTGACTAACTGCAGTGTGCTGCTGTGTGGCGTCTGTATCTGTGCTTGTCTCTCTGCGCCAATAGGCTGTGGCCATTAAGAGCAGGACCAATACACACCAGCCAAGAGGCCTTAACTCCTCTCTGCAGCCTCTTCTCTCCATCACACAAGACTGATGTCTCTCTCTGGATATCACTATTTTATCCCAACACACCCTGACATCCGAGACTATGTATAGAATATGCATAGAATAGAACATGTGTATTCTTGGCTGTCAGGGTGTGTCTGTGTCAGGGTAAAATAATTATATCCAGTGAGAGACATCTGTGACAGTGTAAACACTGTAATGACTGGACAGAAATGTAGCAAATCATATAGGCCTAATCTCCTAAATTCACTTAAGGAACATCATTGATTTATTTACGACAGAGGGTGTTCCAGCATGTTCAATAATGTTAGCATTTTGTCATCTCTTGCAGGGTCAGGAGTTGAAGTCAAAGTACAAGGAGATCTATGATGAACTGGCGGAAGATAGGGAGAGGAGGATAGTGCTCGAAGACTTTCTGCTCCTCATCATCAGCCTGTCTGTCACATCAGATCTGCTGCCAGAGATCCAAACAGCTACACTGTAGTCTAGGCTACTACACAACCAACATACCCTACTGTATAAGCAACATAAAGTATTTGCTCAATAGGTCCAAGACAGGCAAACCTCAGAATAAATGAAGATACAATGACAAAAGACTGCATTTTATGGAGCATTATGTTGCTTTACACAACAGAGACAAGACAGTGATATGCAGTCAGTTGACTCTGTGTGGTGCATGCACTAGTAAATTATGCTCCATCTCTATACCTCATTAACTTGGCAATGTTCTTTACTTAGAAGACATGGCATCTCAGCCAATCTCCAGGCAGCAGGATGCTCCCACTGGGCCCTACAGTGTGACTCAATGGAACTGTCTTATAATGATATCAAGTGAAACAAACAGCCACCCTCTTCCCCTCGCTTACTCATCAGAAACAAATGCTATTCTAACCCTGTTCAGGGAGAATAATTATATTAAAATCAAATCAAATTTTATTGGTCACATACATGTGTTTAGCAGATGTTATTGCGGGTGTAGCGAAATGCTTGTGCTTCTTGCTCCGACAGTGCAGTAATATCTAACAAGTAATATCTAACAATTTCACAAAATATACAGTGGGGAAAAAAAGTATTTAGTCAGCCACCAATTGTGCAAGTTCTCCCACTTAAAAAGATGAGAGAGGCCTGTAATTTTCATCATAGGTACACGTCAACTATGACAGACAAAATGAGAAAAAAAATCCTGAAAATCACATTGTAGGATTTTTAATGAATTTATTTGCAAATTATGGTGGAAAATAAGTATTTGGTCAATAACAAAAGTTTCTCAATACTTTGTTATATACCCTTTGTTGGCAATGACACAGGTCAAACGTTTTCTGTAAGTCTTCACAAGGTTTTCACACACTGTTGCTGGTATTTTGGCCCATTCCTCCATGCAGATCTCCTCTAGAGCAGTGATGTTTTGGGGCTGTCGCTGGGCAACACGGACTTTCAACTCCCTCCAAAGATTTTCTATGGGGTTGAGATCTGGAGACTGGCTAGGCCACTCCAGGACCTTGAAATGCTTCTTACGAAGCCACTCCTTCGTTGCCCGGGCGGTGTGTTTGGGATCATTGTCATGCTGAAAGACCCAGCCACGTTTCATCTTCAATGCCCTTGCTGATGGAAGGAGGTTTTCACTCAAAATCTCACGATACATGGCCCCATTCATTCTTTCCTTTACACGGATCAGTCGTCCTGGTCCCTTTGCAGAAAAACAGCCTCAAAGCATGATGTTTCCACCCCCATGCTTCACAGTAGGTATGGTGTTCTTTGGATGCAACTCAGCATTCTTTGTCCTCCAAACACGACGAGTTGAGTTTTTACCAAAAAGTTATATTTTGGTTTCATCTGACCATATGACATTCTCCCAATCCTCTTCTGGATCATCCAAATGCACTCTAGCAAACTTCAGACGGGCCTGGACATGTACTGGCTTAAGCAGGGGGGACACGTCTTGCACTGCAGGATTTGAGTCCCTGGCGGCGTAGTGTGTTACTGATGGTAGGCTTTGTTACTTTGGTCCCAGCTCTCTGCAGGTCATTCACTAGGTCCCTCCGTGTGGTTCTGGGATTTTTGCTCACCATTCTTGTGATCATTTTGACCCCACGGGGTGAGATCTTGCGTGGAGCCCCAGATCGAGGGAGATTATCAGTGGTCTTGTATGTCTTCCATTTCCTAATAATTGCTCCCACAGTTGATTTCTTCAAACCAAGCTGCTTACCTATTGCAGATTCAGTCTTCCCAGCCTGGTGCAGGTCTACAATGTTGTTTCTGGTGTCCTTTGACAGCTCTTTGGCCATAGTGGAGTTTGGAGTGTGACTGTTTGAGGTTGTGGACAGGTGTCTTTTATACTGATAACAAGTTCAAACAGGTGCCATTAATACAGGTAATGAGTGAAGGACAGAGGAGCCTCTTAAAGAATAAGTTACAGGTCTGTGAGAGCCAGAAATCTTGCTTGTTTGTAGGTGACCAAATTCTTATTTTCCACCATAATTTGCAAATAAATTCATTAAAAATCCTACAATGTGATTTTCTGGATTTTTTCTCTCAATTTGTCTGTCATAGTTGACGTGTAGCTATGATGAAAATGACAGGCCTCTCTCATCTTTTTAAGTGGGAGAACTTGCACAATTGGTGGCTGACTAAATACTATTTCTCCCCACTGTATGAAGCACCTTTTATAGAGAGGGTAGAGTTGAGATTGCATAGGATTTTCCTTTCTATTTTGTATATATGGATTTGAAGTTTATGTCAATCAGTGCCAGGGGGATACGAAACCTGTTGAAGAGGAAAGCTTTTTTTTTTTTTGTAAGGACTGCAACGCAGATCTTGTATTCGTTCAAGAAACACATTCATGCAAAGAGGATTATACGTTTTTGAAAAATCAGTGGGGCAGTGACATTTTCTTGGCCCACGGGACTAATCATTCAGCTGGGGTTGCAATTTTAGCACACAATTTCAAAGGGACATTTTTGTTTACTCAAATGGACACCAATGGACATTGGCTAGTAGCAGTCATCAAAAGCAGGAAATCAAAAGTAACCGATTGGATCCTATCGTTTAAAAAAAATGATTTTTTTTAACAATACACAACATCCACATACAAACGAAAACATACAGATGCACACAAATATCCACAACATCACCCCAGACTCACCTGCTCACAACCCCATCTACAGCTCCCACCTAAAGACTCTCAGACAATGAGAAACAAGATTCTCTGGTCTGATGAAACCAAGATTGAACTCTTTGGCCTGAATGCCAAGTGTCACGTCTGGAGAAAACCTGGCACCATTCCTACGGTGAAGCATGGTGGTGGTAGCATCATGCTGTGGGGATGTTTTTCAGCGGCAGTGACTGGGAGACTAGTCAGGAGAGGCAAAGATGAACGGAGCAAAGTACGGAGAGATCCTTGACGAAAACCTGCTCCAGAGTGCTCAGGATCTCAGACTGGGGTGAAGGTTAACCTTCCAACAGGACAACGACCCTAAGCACACAGCCAAGACAACGCAGGAGTGGCTTCGGGACAACTCTCTGAATGTCCTCGAGTGGCCCAGCCAGAGCCCAGACTTGAACCCGATCGAACATCTCTGAAGAGACCTGAAAATAGCTGTGCAGCAACGCTCCCCATCCAACCTGACAGAGCTTGAGAGGATCTGCAGAGAAGAATGGGAGAAAATCCACAAATACAGGTGTGCCAACCATGTAGCGTCATACCCAAGAAGACTCGATGCTGTAATCGCATCCAAAGGTGCTTCTACAAAGCACTGAGTAAAGGGTCTGAATACTTATGTAAATTTGATATTTCCATTTTTTATTTGTGATAGATTTGCAAACATTTCTAAAAACCTGTTTTTGCTTTGTCATTATGCGGTATTGTGTGTTGATTGATGAGGGGGAAAAACAATTTAATCAATTTTAGAATAAGGCTGTAATTTAACAAAATGTGGAAAAAGTCAAGGTGTCTGAATACTTTCCGAAGGCACTGTACATTTCCCATTTGCGAGATTGACTTGTCATTTCAGTAGGCATAGGCTACAAACTAAAATCTGGGTTTATGATTGTAGTCCCCTGTAGCTCAGTTGGTAGAGCATGGCGCTTGCAACGCCAGGGTTGTGGGTTTGTTTCCCACGGAGGGCCAGTATGAAAATGAAAATGTATGCACTCACTAACTCTAAGTCGCTCTGGATAAGAGCGTCTGCTAAATGACTAAAAATGTAAAAATGTAAATGTAATTCAACTTTGCCATGGTTTGCTTAGATAGATGAAGGTACCCTATGGCCTACATCTTATTTCAGATAGTCTACAGTAGCCTAGGCAAGATGTAGGCAAGATGTAAACTGAATGATTTAGCAGTTTGCTTAGTTGAAATTAACAGGCTCATTTATTCAATATGAATAGCTTGGCGATTTCAAGGTAAGAAGTGCTTGTGTTTCCCAATAGGCTACTGAGGATGGGGTCATCATTTCAATCACATAATTAAATATTAATAAGTATATGAAGTCAATATGCTTGTCAACAACAACCAGTGTTTATTTTTATTTTATTTTTACCTGTAGTCTAATTTGACTGACTGTTGCCATCAATCTAATGCGTTCTAACAACTGATCGGCAATTGCGATAGAGCTTTGATAACTTCCAATTTATTTAACTAAACATGGCCATTAATAATTGCATAATAACACAAGGCTACAACAACAATACTATGAAGTTATAGGCTATTTATTCAATCCGTTTGCCAGCTCCAGCTAGGCCACACAAGTGACACAAATTAATTTGCAATGACTCCAGTTATATAGTCATTTCAACATATTTATTGTATCAAATGGTAGCCTACTGTAGCCTACAATTGCATATAAATTAATAGGCGACTTGACACCGTTTTCGATAAGCAAAATCGACATTAGAATGGAGAGTAAACCACCTCCGAGCAAATTATCTAATGCGCTCTAGTAGTTTCCCAGTGTTTTGTTGTCGTTATTTCTTGATGCGCTCATCATATATAGCACGATGGAAAAATACAGGTGTCTCCATAATGACAAGTTAAATAGCCTACCTACAACTGGTCAAACGTTCTCACGATTTGCGCGTGCTGCTCTTGCGCCTTTCACTCACTTGATTTGCCAATAGTGGACTAAACTGCCTGCTGCAGTAATCTCTGAACACACACACACTTGTGCTAGCTAAGAAACTACTGTTAGCCACATTGTAGCCATTTGTATGTCGTTTTTGAGTCACTGTATTGTTATAGCAAATTATAAATGTTTTTTCTTGTTTGTTATTGCTAAATATATGTGCCTTTATTATAGGTAAGTCAACCCTGTTTTCATGATTTCTGGTAGATCCCTAGAAAAAGCCTATGAGGTTTTGGAACCAGTTCGCTAACTAACTCGCTATCGCTTCTCACAACTTACCAAACATGGATTCACGCAAAACGGGCATTTTATGTTCGGTAAGGGGATTTTGGTATTTGGTATTTTATTAGGATCCCCATTAGCTGTTGCAAAAGCAGCAGGTACTCTTCCTGGGGTCCACACAAAACATGGAACATGACATAATACAGAACATTAATAGACAAGAACAACTCAAGGACAGAGCCAAGTAACTGGCAGAAACGGAAGCTGTTCATGGAGCAGGAGGGTTTTGACCACCACATTTTTTTGAGATTGGAGTGCAGTTGTGAGGCGCCTTTTGATTTGCACCCACCTCCCAATGATGAGTAGTCTCTTCGGCTTTGGCTCAAAGCATTGAACTTGAAGAAACCACCAAACCGACCCCATGTGTGTTCCTATCACTTCGTGGACATAAGGCTGACTGAAGAGCATCCATTCCCTGAGAAGTGGCTGGGCTATGATGCTTCAGTACAGACCAGAAGGCGACATGTCTTCAGGACATCAACAAATACAGGTACTGTAGCTATTAGCTAGCTGCTACTCGCTAGCTATCGTCACAGATAGGGTGTCCTGAATCAGGCAGAAGTCAGCTAGCTTAGCTAACTATGATAGTAGTAGGTAGCCACTCCTAAGTCCTAACATACTGTAACTAGCTAACTGTTGCCTAGCTTACTCACTTGGCTTGCTAGCTTGGGGGCAGCCCATCTGATACAGTGTTGCTAGCTAACTAGTCTAGCTAGTTAGTCCCTACATTGTTAGCTATCCAACAACTTCTGTCTGACAATGTCTCCCCAATGCCATGATTATCCCCATCATTGCTGGCATGCCACTGGTGATGCTCACGAAATGTCTAACTAGCTAAATTGTTAAATGTTCAAGTGTTTTCATTTTTTTTAACCTAACCATGACCAGTAGGCTGTCTGTGTATTTTATTTTGTTAAACTTGTGGTCTCTCTTATGTTTGTTTGACAGATGAAGACAACTGGTGATGCAGAGTCTGATCTGAGTGTGCCAATGCCACCACAGCATAAAGATGCTGATACTCAATGGGAGGTTCCAGCACTGATCACAGCTACGTGTCAAGAGAACCAGTCAACAAGCCCACCTGCCACAAACAAACCCAATGTGGTGGTGCAGAGTCATTGACCCACACCATCCTGAAGAATGACACTAGCTCAGTGTTGTATACTGGCCTTCCTCTTAGTGTTTTCTTTGCCCATGTAGCATTTCTGCAGAAATTCTACACGCTAACTTCAAAATGCATAACACTGATCAAATACTGATAACCTTGATGAAGCTGAAGCTGAATCTACTCCAGGGTGAACTTGCTGAACTCTTTGCTGTGTCCCAGGGAGTAGTGAGCAGAATCCTTTCCTACTGGACTGACACAATGGAGGAGCACATGAGGATCTACATTCCATGACTGCCGAGGGAGACAATCCAGAACACAATGCCTCAGTGCTTCAAAGAGAGGTTCCCCAACATCACTTGCATCATCGACTGCTCTGAAACCACTCTTCAGAAAGCACACAATATCGATTCCAGAGGTCATACAGCCACTATTATTGCAGCAATACTCTCAAGTATTTGGTTGCCATTGCTTGGCTGGACAATAGAACGAGTCAAAATTCACCCAAGGCTGAAAACGGCAATAGAACGTTGGCTAAGCTGGAACACTAGCGCGAGTCCATAGCAAATTAATTGAATCGAACGTTCGCAGAGCCTATTTTGACTGGGATTATGCTTAGAAAATTCCATTTCGCCTAAATGGCACCAAAAAATGTATACCTTTCATTTTACCACAACAATCTGTTCTTAGGACGAAACTGAAAAATAACAACTTGTGTAGAAAGTAAACATCCACACCTCGATGGTGTCAACTGTGCTTATGTCTACATAATGAGTAAGTAGGGAAAAAATGGCAACTTCTATTTCTGGTCTAGCGATCGATGACAACGGAGTACGCTGCCCAGCCTTACATAATAAGAAAGAGGAGAATGTCGTGATTAAAATGGTGTCCTACTTGAAAAAATCTAAATATACACATTGCGAGATATTAGGTGAAATATTCCAGCATGCCTCTCCATAGGAAAACAATGGGGAGAGCGCAGCGTTCCAAGGGCAGAAAGTATTTCGGGGCTAGCGTTTGACGATACCTGAGTACGTTGCCCAGCTTTACATAATTAGAAAGAGGAGATTCTCATGATTAAAATGGTGCCCGACATGAAAAAATGCCCTAAAATAAGGCCTGTTCTTTCGTGATTACTTCAAAACTACGGCAAGCAGCTGGGACAAATGGTAATATTATGAAACTGGGCTACACGGCGGACGCAATGAACTAGTTATCAGAAAAAACGTTGTTAAAAATTGAATGTGTCCAGCCTACCATTGCTCCATGTGGACTCATTATGTTCATTTCTCCTGCATATGGAGGCAGATGCAGTGACAAGTTCATCACCCAAAACTCTGGCTTCCGGGAATACCTTAGGCCTGGTGATTAAGTTATGGCAGACAGGGGCTTCACCATCCGAGATCTGCTGTATGAGAGGAAGGTAAACCTTGCCATACCAGCCTTCACTCAGCTGTCTGACGAGGATGTCACAAGCACGAGAAGGATAGCTAATGTGCGTATACATGTTGAGAGTTATCAGACGACATAAGGTGTTCAAAATCCTCTCCCAGACTGTTCCCATCAACCTGACACACAAAATGGACAAAGTCCTTAGAATCTGTGCAGCACTTGTTAACATGCAGGGTGAGATCATCCACGAGGATGCCGAGTGAGCAGTGAGAATGTTCATACATCTGAAATGTTACTTTATACACTATAATTTCATCCACATGATACTGTGTGTATGTATATATATGAATATAGTTTCCTGTTTAATCTGAATCATTTTAATGTTCCTACATTTTAAATGTACTGTAACTTTGCCTGTTCCTGATTACAGGCATCCACTAGGTGCTGCTATCATGCCTTCTTAAATCTATTTAAAATAAATTTTCTTCAACACCAAAATGTCTCTAACAGACCAAGAGGGAAGACAACTGTTTATCAAGTGCCACACTGTTTTGTTCATTTGTGCCCTTAAAAACCAAACCCAGAATCAAACTGAAAACACATTTGAAACCCTTAGACATGCCTTTTCGTCCTTCATTTTAAAATGTTAAGTATCAAAGAAAATGTCAACAAAGTGGAATTTCATAGTGTTTTTATTAACACCATAATTTGCCAAGAGCAAGATGAGTTACGGTATGTTTAGATAAGTTCATGAAGTGCCATATGAGAAGAAAGAGCTATACAAGGTACAATAAAAAAAATATTCATAAATCATAAGGAGTTATCCTTAGGCATTAGATAAACATGTATGAAGAGAGCTGTACAAAGCAAGACATTAAAAAAAACACCAAGAAGAATTATGCAAATATAAACACAACATGTAAAGTGTTGGTCCCATGTTTCATGAGCTGAAATAAAAGATCACAGAAATGTTGCTGAGGAGTATTTGTTGGTGCTGTCATCTTCAGGACAGGAACACCGGTTTACTTAACGGAGGAATAAACACACATGTTCATCGTTGGTGTTTTAACCAGAACGGGGGAATGCACTTTCTATATTTTCACACATGCGCAGTTGTACATCTCTCATAGGGCATGACTGTACCAGTGTAAGAACACAATTTAATAACATATTCGTCTATATGTTAACACCCCCACTTGCTCTTATACTGCACAAGTCATATTCAACCTAACTTTATCAACACATTTATCTTACAGTTATACATCTCACAAATGTCAGTTTATATTCCAAAAATATAACCCAAGAATTTTTCATTTTTTTACTTCGTTACAGGTTTAGTCAAAACATCTGCAACCATGTCTGCCGTTGGACAATATTCAATACTTATTTTACCATCACTGAGTGCAGATCGAATGAAATGATATCTGATGTCGGCATGTTTACATCTCTGACGACATACTGGGTTCTTTGACAGAGCAATTGCACCTTGGTTATCTTCAAAGATTGTTACTGGTGCATATTGGCACTCACTATCCATCTCGCCCAATAACTGTACAAGGTACAAACTTTATTGTGTAGTAGCAGCCAGTGCCATGTACTCTGCTTCACATGTAGATAAAGCTACTGTTGGCTGCTTCTTAGACCTCCATGAAATAACAGGTCCACATTTAGTTAAACTAAAACAATACCCTGTTATGCTTCGTCTGTCACTTTGATCTGCTGCCCAATCAGCATCACTATATGCTACGAGGTTGAGTTTTTCCACCCCCTTTTTGTAACACAACTCCTGATTCATTGTCCCCTTCAAGTACCTCAACACATGTTTAGCTGTTATCCAGTGTTGCTCTTTTGGTTCTGATAGGTATTGTGACAGCATGCTTACAATCCAACTGATATCCGGTCTTGTACATGTCATCACATATATCAAGCTGCCTACCACTTCACGATACCTTTTTGAATCAATAGGTTCACCATCACCATCAAAGTTTTGTTTTTGTTCACATGGTGTTGACCTTGTTTTACAGTCTGACATACCAAACCTTTCCAGTATCTTGGTTATGTACCGTGTTTGGTTCATCTTTATTTTCCCTTCACTTTGTGTAAGATCAATGCCTAGGAAATGTCTAAGCCTCTCAAGATCTTTCATCTTAAATTTTTCACTTAACATTTATTTTACACTTGTGAGTGAGTCACTATCACTAGCAGCGATAATTAGATCATTGACCCAAATTATCAAAATGATCCTTTCTGTTGCAGTTTGTTTGTTATAAACACAGTGATCAGCTGGGTTCTGTGTAAAACCATTTTCACTAAGGTGATCATGCAACATTTTGTTCCAGTTCCTTCCTGACTGTTTCAGGCCGTACAGTGACAGACTAGTTGCTCACCTGTATCTGACCTGACTTCAAAACCCTCTGGTTGCTCCATGTACACTTCACAGTCAATAGGAGCATGTAGAGATGTTGTTTTGACATCCATCTGATGTAACTCTAAGTCATACTGAGCTGCTAGCTGCATCAAACAGCGTACTGATGTCATATTTGCAGTTGGAGAAAAAGTATCCTTATAGTCTATTCCTGCCACTTGACTATACCCCTTTGCAACATATCTTGCCTTGTATGTCTCAGTCTCATCTGAATTGTTTTTGATCGCATAGACCCACCTGCCCCCCACTGCATTTTTACCCTCTGGCAGTGTGGTCAATGTGAATGTATCATTTTCCCTAAGGGAATCCATCTCCTCCTTCATAGCAGTAGCCCAAATCTCTGATTTTGGTGAAATCATTGCTTCTTTGAAGGTTTGTGGTGCATTGCACATTACTCTGTAGCAGTAGTCAACACTAGGTCATCACACTTCACTTTACACTCATAGTCTTTTAAGTACTGGGGTTTCTTCCTCGCTCTATCTGGATAGCGTGGACTCTGACTATCTGAAGTCTCGATTTGCACATCTTGTGTCTCTTCGGAATTTTGATCTGCCATCTTGGCTTTTGGCATGGGGGATTCAAATCTCTCCCCATGAAGATCATCACTCATTTCCAAATCTGTCTGAGTTTGGCGTTCGACTACACCTTTTGTAATGAACTTGACTAATCTGTTTTTAAGAACTTTTCCAGTGTCAGTTACTTAACGGAGGAATAAACACACATGTTCATCGTTGGTGTTTTAACCAGAACGGGGGAATGCACTTTCTATATTTTCACACATGCGCAGTTGTACATCTCTCATAGGGCATGACTGTACCAGTGTAAGAACACAATTTAATAACATATTAGTCTATATGTTAACAGTATTTCTGTCTGTAATATAGCCCTTTTGTGGGGAAAAACTCATTCTGATTGGCTGGGCCTGGCTGCCAGGTGGGTGGGCCTATGCCCACGGCTGCACCCCTGCTCAGTCATGTGAAATCCATAGATTAGTTCCTAATGAATTGATTTCAATTGACTGATTTCCTTATAAGAATTGTAACTCTGTAAAATCTTAGACAGTTTTGCATGTTGCTTTTATATTTTTGTTCAGTATATGTGTACCTAATGTTACAGTTTAAAAGTCACACAATGTATAAACGTATTACAACTGGAGCAGGCCAACCCTGCTGGGTGCGCCATTTTCTTTTCCAGCCGAGCACTAACACACCTGATTTAATGTATCAAACCTAATTAGTTAATAATCAAGTGTGCTATTGCTGGGCTGGAACAGAAGTCTGCTGACCCAGTAGATCAGGGATCAGCGGTGCGAGGTTGGCCACCTCTGGTATCGACTTTTCTTTTGTTCACCTGAAATGTTGCTCTAGTAATAATAGCCTACTGTTTACTAAGGTGTCTTACCTTTACATACAGTGCCTTGCGAAAGTATTCACCCCCCTTGGCATTTTTCCTATTTTATTGCCTTACAACCTGGAATTAGAATGGATTTTGGGGGGGTTTGTATCATTTGATTTACACAACATGCCTACCACTTTGAAGATGCAAAATATGTGTTGTTGTTAAACAAACAAGAAATGAGACAAAAAAACAGAACTTGAGCGTGCATAACTATTCACCCCCCCAAAGTCAATAATTTGTAGAGCCACCTTTTGCAGCAATTACAGCTGCAAGTCTCGGGGTATGTCTCTATAAGCTTGGCACATCTAGCCACTGGGATTTTTGCCCATTCTTCAAGGCAAAACTGCTCCAGCTCCTTCAAGTTAGATGGGTTCCGCTGGTGTACAGCAATCTTTAAGTCATACCACAGATTCTCAATTGGATTGAGGTCTGGGCTTTGACTAGGCCATTCCAAGATATTTAAATGTTTCCCCTTAAACCACTCGAGTGTGCCATGTTGACCTTCCAGTGACCAGTATGAGGGAGTGTGAGAGCGATGACACCAAATTTAACACACCTGCTCCCCATTCACACCTGAGACCTTGTAACACTAACGAGTCATATGACACCAGGGAGGGAAAATGGCTAATTGGGCCCAATTTGGACATTTTCACTTAGGGGTGTACTCACTTTTATTGGCAGCGGTTTAGACATTAATGGCTGTGTGTTGTGTTATTTTGAGGGAACAGCAAATTTACACAGTTATACAAGCTGTACACTCACTACTTTACATTGTAGCAAAGTGTCATTTCTTCAGTGTTGTCACATGAAAAGATATACTCAAATATTTACAAAGATGTGAGGGGTGTACTCACTTTTGTGAGATGCTGTATACTGAGATCATGTGACAGATCATGTGACACTTAGATTGCACACAGGTGGACTTTATTTAACTAATTATGTGACTTCTGAAGGTAATTGGTTGCACCAGATCTTATTTAGGGGCTTCATAGCAAAGGGGGTGAATACATATGCACGCACCACTTTTCCGTTATTTATTTTTTTGAAGTTTTTGAAACAAGTTTTTTTTTAAATTTCACTTCACCAATTTGGACTATTTTGTGTATGTCCATTACATGAAATCCAAATAAAAATCAATTTAAATTACAGGTAGTAATGCAACAAAATAGGAAAAACACCAAGGGGGACCCACCAAGGGGGATAAATACTTTTGCAAGGCATTGTAGTCAGGAAGGTACAGGAAGCAATTGATGAGGTAGAGTGGTGGGCATTAATGTGGGGATTCAGGTTCTCTGTAGAGAACTCAAACAGTGTTCTTTACCAGGAGGAAGGTGGGAGATGAGGTATACTTGAGGTTATATGGGAGAAACTTGGAGAGGGTGGGGGCCTTCAGGTTCCTTGGGGTATACTTTGATACTAGACTGACCTGGGCAGAACACATTGAGAGAGTGGTGGGAAAGTGTAAGAAGGTGCTACATGTGATGCGCTGTCTGAGGAGGGGGCTGGGCGAAGGAGTGGGGGGCTGGGCGTTCTTCATTGAGGACCATGTATGTTGCATTGATCCAATCTGTAATAGACTATGGCAGTATAGCGTATGGTTCGGCAGCCCGGACCTCATTGGAAAGGCTAGATGTCATACAGGGGCAAGGACTCAGAATATGTAGTGGAGCGTTCCGGACGTCCCCAGTGGCTGCATTACAGGTGGAGATGGGGGATATGCAATTGCATATTAGGAGACAGCAGCTGGCAATTAATTATTGGGTCAACCTACAAGGACATGGGCTGTCTCATCCTGCGAAAGGGATTTTACAGGCATGCTGAGCGAAGACAGAACACAAGCTTTGGTTGGGTAATACCCAGGCGAAGGAGATGGGACTGTATGGAAGGGAGTTTAGTCCAACGGTAGCTATTCCTGTAAATCCACTATGGCTACTCCCGCCTCCAGTAGTTGATCTAGAAGTGTTGGAGAGACTAGAGAAAGATAGGAAGAGTGTTGATCCATCTGATTTGTTTAAGAGACGTCTGGATTATGTGTATCAGGATTTTGTGGCCATTTACACAGATGGTTCAAAAGATCCAAGGACAGGACGTACTGGGTCAGCATTTGTAGTGCAGGAATGTGGGGTGGAAGTCAGGAAACGTATTACAGATCATCTGGCTGTATATACGGCAGAGCTGATGGCCATACTGTTGGCCTTGCAGTGGGTGGAGGAAGTCAAACCAGACAGAGTAGTTATTTGCTCTGATTCATGTGCAGTGTTAATGAGTCTCCAGTCCTTTAGTTCACATAGCAGACCTGCTTTATGAGGTGCTACAAACCCATGGCAGGATTAGACAGATGGGTATACAGATAAGATTTGCTTCGGTCCCAGCCCATGTGGGGGTGGAGGAGAACGAGGCAGTTGATGTACTGGCTAAACAAGCACTTAGTAGTGGGGATGTTGATGTTGTAGTTTCAATGAGCAAGGCAGAGGCAAAAAGCCTGAAGTAGTCTATAGCTTTTCTGGTGAGACAGGTCCATCTAGTGTTGTAGCCTAGAAATGACGCTATGACTCACAATGAAGAAATGAAAGTGGAAACAACCACCGTAAGATTCGATTCCCAGGGATGACACTAAACACACTGAACCGGTTGTTTCACCCATTATAAAACGTGTCGAGACGTACAATCTCCTGTATCGGAGAAAAGGGACATCCGCAGTGGGTATCAGAGAGCAGAACATCTTGCTGTTTATTTCAGTTTCATCACTAAATAATAATACACCATGAATAACACGCTGAACCAACATTATGAGGAGAAGGTGCGTCCCTGTATAGACCTTATCGACTCCCTGCGCTCGCTTGGTGTGGAGAAGGACCTTGCGCTGCCTGCCATCGCCGTGATAGGGGACCAGAGTTCTGGAAAGAGCTCAGTGCTGGAGGCGCTGTCTGGGGTGGCTTTGCCAAGGGGGAGTGGTGAGTGATAATTCATGAAACTGAAATGACAAATATTTATCATCTATCAAAGTCTCAGAGAGGTTGAATAAGTGAGCCTATATTGATTTGATTATCATTTGATCTCTAATTTGTTAGGTTAAAGGGGAAGTTCACACCTACTCATTCCAGGGTTTTTATTAATTTTTTTACTATTTTCTACATTGTAGAATAATAGTGAAGACATCAAAACTATGAAATAACACATATGGAATCATGTAGTAAACAAAAAAGTGTTAAACAAATATATATTTTATAGTTGAGATTCTTCAAAGTAGCCACCCTTTGCCTTGATGACAGCTATGCACACTCTTGGCATTCTCTCAACCAGCTTCATGAGGTAGTCTCCTGGAATGCTTTTCAATTAACAGGTGTGCTTGTTAAAAGTTATTTTGTGGAATTTCTTTCCTTAATGCGTTTGAGCCAATCAGTTGTGTTGTGACAAGGTAGGGGTGGTATACAGAAGATAGCCCTATTTGGTAGAAGACCAAGTCCATATTATGGCAAGAACAACTCAAATAAGCAAAGAGAAATGACAGTCCATCAATACTTTAAGACATGAAGGTCAGTCAATCTGTATTCTAACATGCTTTAGACACATTTTCATAATGCATTGTGGTCAATGATTGATGACTCAGCAAAATGTGTCTACCAATTTGATGTCAAATGCGTTGGGGAGATCAACTACAAGCACAGAAAGATGGAATATTGCACAATTTCATTTTATCGTACTGGACATTTTTGTATATGGGCAGTTTTTCTCTAGGTTTCATTTAATCTCTTTCACTCTAACTCCTCCTCTGTCAACTCTGACAGGTATTGTAACACGATGCCCTCTCGAGCTGAAGATGAAGAGGAAGAGAGAAGGAGAGGAATGGCATGGAAAAATCAGCTACCAAGACCATGAGGAGGAGATTGAGGACCCCTCTGATGTGGAGAAGAAAATTCGAAAAGGTGGGTGCGGTCACTCTCATTGACCCACTCTCATTACCTCAAGTGTCTAAACTGAGTTACTATTCTTCACTAACATACTATTTTTATCTATACCTAAAATCATTAAAAATATATCATTAACTGTTGGTACAGTTAACTATTTCTAAGGCACCTGTATTCTTGTTCCCCCCTCCAGCCCAGGATGAAATGGCAGGCGTGGGGGTGGGTATCAGTGATGACCTCATCAGCCTGGAGATTGGCTCCCCTGACGTCCCAGACCTCACACTCATCGACCTGCCAGGCATCGCCCGGGTAGCTGTCAAGGGTCAACCTGAGAACATTGGTGAACAGGTACACCACTCCACCCCACCCTCAATGTTAGTGGGAAAACACTGTGCATTTTTAACCCCAGTCTTAGAACAGAAACCAAGTCCCCCCACGACATGTTATGTATAATAATATTTGACATTTTCAGATTAAGAGACTGATACGGAAGTTCATCACAAAGCAAGAAACAATTAGCTTGGTGGTTGTGCCATGCAACGTTGACATAGCAACCACAGAGGCTTTGAAGATGGCACAAGAGGTGGACCCTGAAGGGGAAAGGACATTAGGTAATCCACCCTTTAATATTTACTCAACTATTATGAAGCAAGCTCTTGTGTAATGGTGGTTATAAACCATGTTGACTTGTGTTGACTTTAATGAGTTAGACTTAATGAGTTAGACTTATTCCATTGGACAGGCATCCTGACCAAAGCCTGACCTTGTAGACAAAGGCACAGAGGAGACGGTGGTGGACATAGTACATAATGAGGTTATCCACCTGACTAAGGGCTACATGATAGTCAAGTGCAGGGGCCAGAAGGAAATTATGGAGCAAGTCTCACTGACCGAGGCCACAGAGAGGGAGAAGGCCTTCTTCAAAGAGCACCTTCAACTCAGGTTGGTACTGTGTGTTGAAGTGTGCTTTATGTCTGGTACACAGAGGGAAGTTCTGCTCTTTCCCCACAAGATAACAAGATTTACCAAAGATTCCAGCCAACGAGCCAGACCATCTTAAGCATGAAACACACTGAGAATCTGAGAGCCTATAGACTGCCGATAGGTTCTTATCACAGTAGGAGGCCGTTCCTTCTCTTGCTAGAATAAAATACGTACATGCTGTGTACCGACCTGGTACTGATGAAACTGCAGTTTCTACTTTTAGAATCGCAATGCTTGGCAGTGGATGACAACTTGACTTTGAGCCAATCAGAGAGCACGGACCTCCACGTGGGGGAGGCGACAGGACCCTTACGAAGAACGAATGCAATCAGAGTGCAGTATAACTGCAGTATGTTGCAAATACTGCGTCCAAAATAACACCGTTTTTTTTACTGCAGTAATTTTGCAGTGTAATTGCAGTTACAGTGCAGTACACTGCAGTTATTCTGCAATTACTGCACCCAAAATACTAAGAAAAAAAAGAAAAAATAGGGCACTTTTTCCGGTCTCATCCACCCTTTTCATCAGAATTGTTCTTCAAGCACAAAATGCTTGAAGAAGTTTTTTTTGTTAGGTTTGATAATGTGCACTAGCTTATTAGTTAGCTTCCTAACTGAGCAAGGCAGTCACACATACCTCATATGAAACAAATGGGGTGGTAATAAGTGCAGCACAATGCGCACAACACTAAATGCTTTACCAAGCTAGCTATCTGGCCACTGTAGCTAGTAACACTATAATTAAATCACAATGGATTCGTTTCCATGACGCAGCTGCCTGTAGCTGGATGCAGAGAATCAATGCAGTGTCTTTACTTGCTAGCTTGCAAATCATGCTAATAATTTAGCTAACATTAGCCAGGTAGCTAAAAATGTATCTATGGGCAGTATGCGATTATGGAGAGTGAATAAAAATCTTGCTAGCTAGTTATCTAGCTGTTGCCATCTGGCTAGTATCAACAAGGGCTATCTACAACAATAGCAACATTAGCGCAGCTAGCTAGCCAACACTGACTAGACCATAAAGCAACTCACACAGACATGCATTGCCAAGCAAACACTACTGCCACCTTCTGGTTTGAAGTATTTTAACAAGGTTGAGTGGCTGATGACTTCAAGGTCTTTGCTGTGTGAGCACAAAAGAGATTGACTGCCGACACTCTGTTCAGAGTTGCTAAGTAGTCGGCCGGGAAACATTTGTAAATTCTACCGGTGTGTCATTTTCAGATCTGTGTTGTTGTTGTCTTGTTGTCAGACAAATGCATCAACGTTTTCTGAAAGGTTTGCATTGTGTTTTCACATTTTCCCTATCCTTTATGCAGCACACTTTATGATGAGGGGCATGCCACCATCCCTAAACTGGCAGAGAAATTAACTCTTGAACTAGTGCATCATATCGAGGTAAATTCCTCTTCCATTACATTTGCTGCACAAAATACTATACCTTCGTTTTTGAATGAATGGTCTCTTGTTGTTTTCGAGTACCCAGTTGGATTGTGGATGAATTAAAAAAACTGATACACAAACATGTTTTGTGTATGATTTTTAATTACATTATGATGTCCCTGTACCTCTCTGGCTTGATGTGAATACACAGTGATGATTTGCAGGGTGTATTGTTATATGCCTTGTTTCCATGTCTTTCTTTGTGTTTAGAAATCCCTGCCTCGTCTAGAAGAGCAGATTGAGGAAAAGCTGGAGGAGACACGCACCGCTCTGGAGAGATGTGGTACCGGACCCCCTGAAGACCCAAAAGAGCGGCTGTATTTTCTGATCGATGTGAGTCCCTGAAGCTCAGAGCCATCATAGTCCCTCATTTTTAGGATACACTGACATGTGATACTTCCTCTTTCCATGTGGCAGAAAGTGACTTTGTTCACCCAGGATGCCATTAACCTGAGCACTGGGGAGGAGCTGAAAAGCGGAGACATCAATGTCTTCTCCACACTCAGAACAGAATTTGGGAAATGGAAGGCACACCTGGATCACTCAGGAAAGAACTGTGAGTGCACAATTCTCATACATCAATCAAACATTGGCCACAAACACTGGGTCAGGAAGTTTGGTAACTGAGAATTGCCATTTATGTCAATATGTTTTCTTCTCCTTTTCATGTATCACCCATCATCAAAATGTCAAATGTAGTGCCCAGATATTTCAAGACATATCATATCAAAGTTGTAGATAAAAAATAATGTAGCCTTATAGCACCTTTCTTGTGAATCCAAAATGACATTGAATGCTTACACTCACTCATTTAGTGTTAAGCTAAATGACAATGTGGATGCCTCATATTGCAGTTAATAAGAAGATTGAAAAAGAAGTGGCTGATTATGAGAAGAGGTACCGTGGAAGGGAGCTCCCAGGGTTCATCAACTACAAGACCTTTGAGGTGATGGTGAAGGACCAGGTCAAACAACTGGAGGAACCAGCAGTCAAGAAGCTGAAAGAGATATCAGGTACAGTATTGAGTACAAAGATCTCTTTTTTATTGTATTTTTTTTTAACTTATCCTGAAACCCAGTCATTGGGTTTGATTCAACTATGAAGCCACCAAAAGGATTTACATTTTCCCATCCAAGAATGTAGTCTATCTTTGAGTTTGGTAGTAGTTTTGAGTCCGACCGATGTCCGATCTTAATTTAAATTGACCAGTATTGTCGCAGCAAAGTGTTCCTGCAGTACCAGGATTTTAACGTTTAGTCCATAATGTTGCTAGCCGGCCAAAATTAGGCTACATGCAAAGTGCTTATTTGTTTATTTGGATCCCCATTAGCTTTTGCAGAAGCAGCAGCTACTCTTCCTGGGGTCCACAAGAAACACAATATATGACAAGTAACAAAATACTGATACACTGATAAACAAGGACAGTCACAGAAATGTTCAATACAACGATATACAAACAATACAACTAAACAAGTATGTGTGTGTGTGTGTGTGTGCAATACTGTTAATATAACCTTGTGTTATTGTGTGTTTTCAGTGAATTTATGTAAATCATGAAGCTCATCTGCATTTCCTGCTGTGCACGGAAATTCTTAGCAACAAAAAAGTGATAAAATGAAGATCCTACATCTGTATGTATCACAGTGGTGTTTCTTCTCTTCTCTAGATGCTGCTAGGAAGGTGTTCATACAGCTGGCTCAGAACACCTTCACAGGATTCCCTATCCTCCTGAAAACAGCAAAGGTACACTTTACATAACTTTCTATATACTTTTCCATATTCATGTCACCATTTAACCCTAAACTAAAATCGCCACAACTGGCCATCAAGTTAAACCTAAACAAGATGCGGAGATAACACACTGAATAACTTGTTTTTTGTTTTTGGCCTTCAGACTAAGATCGAGACCATAAAGCAGGAGAAGGAGTCTACAGCTGAGTCCATGTTGAGGACTCAGTTCAAGATGGAGCTGATAGTGTACACACAGGACAGCACCTATAACTACAGCCTGAGGAAGAGGAAGAGGGAGGAGGAAGAGCTGGAGGAGGGAGAGTTAGTTATAAAGTCTCCCCTTCCTTCAACTTTTGGGAGTCAGAGAGGGTTCTCTGGTGCCTCTGTAAAGAGGACTGTCAACGGCCTTGCCACCCATGCTACCCTACGGGAGATGATGCTGCACCTCAAGTCCTATTATCATGTAAGTCAAGAGTATTTACATTAGAGCTGATACACTCCTCTTCGATAGATAACTCATCCCTTTTTCTTTGCCAGATTGCCAGTCAGCGTCTGGCTGATCAGATTCCCATGGTGATCCGCTACCTGGTGTTGCAGGAGTCTGCTTTCCAGCTGCAGAGAGAGATGCATCAGATGCTGCAGGAGAAGGACAACATCGAGTACCTGCTGAAGGAGGACATTGACATCGGCAGCAAGAGGGCTGCACTGCAGAGTAAGCTCAAACGCCTGATGAAGGCACGCAGCTACCTAGTGGAGTTCTAGTATGGACAGCTGCTTGTTAACATTTAGGATGGTCTTGTCTAATGTCAGATAGCTTGGTTAATGGAAGTAGGCCTACGTGTGCATTGCATTGAGGTTTGGGGTAGACTCTGTAATCTAAGTTATAATAAAGTTACTATGCAATCAAGTTCTTTGTTATCATTTTTTTGTTTATAATATTAAACTCAAATGCCTTATGAAGGCAAGCAGCTAGCCTACCTGGTGGAGTGGAAAGCTGCCTGATAGCATTTGGGAACAGAGATGGAAGTGCAATCTTTTCATTAATAGGCAATGTATAATTTATTTTCTGATATTTTCACTTGTGGTTTATAGTTTATATTTCTGAAAATATACTTTTTATTGTTATTTACGGTGCTTACTCTTTATAATGTTTGGATGGGCATCTGGGGACAACAGAACATCAACTAACCCACTTGGCAAAAACTGGTTGAATCAACATTGTTTTCACGTAATTTCAGCCCTAGTGAAAGAATCCTATAGGATTAGTGATTTTTCCAATAGAATCGTATAGGATTCACACAATCCTACAGGATTTCATCACCTCTATCAGAATCCTATTGGAATCCTATTGGAATACTTTTCTCATATTGGAAATAAAAAGTAATCATATTGGATTCTATAGGATTCTCGCAGTCCTATAGGATTTAGTGTCACCTGCATTAGAATGCTATTGGGAATAAAAAGTAATCCTATCATACCATATATGATTCTTGCAATCCTATAGGATTTTGTATCACCTCTACCAGAATCCTATTGGAATCCTATATTGGACAACTCTTATTCCTATTGGAAATCAAAAGTAACCGATTGGATCCTATCGTTTTTTTTTTATGATTATTTTTTTAACAATACACAACATCCACATACAAACGAAAACATACAGATGCACACAAACATCCATAACATCATCCCAGACTCACCTGCTCACAACCCCATCTACAGCTCCCACCTCAAACTGCAACATTTTGTTTCTCTCCATCGCCCACACTCTTTCAACATTTAGATAATAAAGCATTTTACCTTTCCATTGTGTTAATGATGGAGGATTGATTGATTTCAGTTTTTAAGTGTGTTTTTTCAAGATGATTGACGAGAAAAGCATGGTCCAACCCATCGGGTATCTCACTGCAACCTCATATGCCATGTCTTGAAATATGCAGACAGACTGACGTTTTTTTTTCCTAAAGGTTTTTGATAAGTCTTGTAGGATTTTGTCACCCCAATTCTAATCCTATTATAACTTTTTTTTCTTAATTTAATATAAATAAAATCACATTTTATTGGTCGCATACACATATTTAGCAGATGTTATTGCAGGTGTAGCGAAATCCTTGTGTTCCTAGCTCCAACAGTGCAGTAATATCTAACAATTCACAACAATAAACACACATCTAAAAATAAAATAATGGAATTAAGAAATATATAAATATTAAAATGAGCAATGTCGGAGTCCGTAGTATAAATATATACTGCGCATTCAGAAAGTATTCAGACCACTCGACTTTTTCCACATTTTGTTACGATACAGCCTTATTCTAAAATCGATTAAATCGTTTTTTTCCCCCTCATCAATCTACACACAATACCCCATAATGACAAAAAAATACTGAAATATCACATTTACATAAGTATTCAGACCCTTTACTCAGTAGTTTGTTGAAGCACTTTTGGCAGCGATTACAGCCTCGAGTCTTCTTGTGTATGATGCTACAAGCTTGGCACACATGTATTTGTGGATTTTCTCCCATTCTTCTCTGCAGGTCCACTCAATCTCTGTCAGGTTGGATGGGGAGCGTCGCTGCACAGCTATTTGTAGGTCTCTCCAGAGATATTAGATCGGGTTCAAGTCTGGGCTCTGGCTGGGCCACTCAAGGACATTCAGAGACTTGTCCCGAAGCCACTCCTGCATTGTCTTGGCTGTGTGTTTAGGGTTGTTGTCCTGGTGTAAGGTGAACCTTCGCCCCAGTCTGAAGTCCTGAGCGCTCTGGAGCAGGTTTCATCAAGGATCTCTCTGTACTTTGCTCCGTTCATCTTTCCCTCGATCCTGACTAGTCTCCTAGTCCCTGCTGCTGAAAAACATCCCCCCACCATGCTTCATCGTAGGGATGGTGCCAGGTTTCCTCCAGACGTGATGCTTGGCATTCAGGCCAAAGAGTTCAATCTTGGTTTCATCAGACCAGAGAATCTTGTTTCTCATGGTCTGAGAGTCATTTAGGTGCCTTTTGGCCAGGACCTCAGGACCTCAGACTGGTGTGAAGGTCCACCTTCCAACAGGGCAACGACCCTAAGCACACAGCCAAGACAACGCAGGAGTGGCTTCGGGACAAGTCTCTGAATCTCCTTGAGTGGCCCAGCCAGAGCCCAGACTTGAACCCGATCGAACATCTCTGAAGAGACCTGAAAATTATATTTAAGTCGCTCTGGATAAGAGCGTCTGCTAAATGACTAAAATGTAAAATGTAAAATAGCTGTGCAGCAACGCTCCCCATCCAACCTGACAGAGCTTGAGAGGATCTGCAGAGAAGAATGAGAGAAAATCCACAAATACAGGTGTGCCAAGCTTGTAGCGTCATACCCAAGAAGACTCAATGCTGTAATTGCTGCCAAATGTGCTTCTACAAGGCACTGAGTAAAGGGTCTGAATACTTATGTAAATTTGATATTTCCGTTTTTTATTTGTGATAGATTTGCAAACATTTCTAAAAACCTGTTTTTGCTTTGTCATTATGCGGTATTGTGTGTTGATTGATGAGGGGGGAAAAAACAATTTAATCAATTTTCGAATAAGGCTGTAATTTAACAAAATGTGGAAAAAGTCAAGGGGTCTGAATACTTTCCGAAGGCACTGTAAATGGTCCATTTGTGAGATTGACTTGTCATTTCAGTAGGCATAGGCTACAAACTAAAATCTGGGTTTATGGAATGTAGTCCCCTGTAGCTCAGTTGGTAGAGCATGGTGCTTGCAATGCCAGGGTTGTGGGTTCGTTTCCCTATGGGGGGCCAGTATGAAAATGAAAATATATGCACTCATTAACTGTAAGTCGCTCTGGATAAAAGCATCTGCTAAATGACTAAAAATGTAAAAATGTAAATGTAATTCAACTTTGCCATGGTTTGCTTAGATAGATGAAGGTACCCTATGGCCTACATCTTATTTCAGATAGTCTACAGTAGCCTACGCAAGAGGTAGACAAGATGTAAACTGAACGATTTAGCAGTTTGCTTAGTTCAAATTACCAGGCTCATTTATTCAATATGAATAGCTTGGCGATTTCAAGGTAAGAAGTGTTTCCCAATAGCCTTCTGGAATATGCTACTGAGGATGGGGTCATAATTTCAATCACAGAATTAAATATGAATAAGTATATGAACACTATGCTTGTCAACAACAACCAGTGTTTATTTTTTATTTATTTTTACCTGTAGTCTAATTTGACTGACTGTTGCCATCAATCTAATGCGTTCTAACAACTGATCGGCAATTGAGATAGAGCTTTGATAATTTCCCATCTATTTAACTAAACATGGCCATTAATAATTGCATAATAACACAAGGCTACAACAACAATACACTGAAGTTATAGGCTATCTATTCAATCCGTTTGCCAGCTCCAGCTAGGCTACACGAGTGACACAAATTGATTTGCAATGACTCCAGTGATATAGTCATTTCAACAGATTTATTGTATCAAATGGTAGCCTACAGTAGCCTACAATTGCATATAAATTAATAGGCTACTTGACACCGTTTTCGATAAGCAAAATCGACATTAGAATGGAGTTTAAACCACCTCCGAGCAAATTATCTAATGCGTTTTAGTAGTTTCCCAGTGTTTTGTTGTCGTTATTTGTTGATGCGCACATCAGTTATAGCACGATGGGAAAATTTAAAGTTAAATAGCCTGCCTACAACTGGTAAAAAGTTCTCACGATTTGCGCGTGCTGCTCTTGCGCCTTTCACTCACTTGACTTGCCAATAGTGGACTAAAGTGCCTGCTGTAGTAATCTCTGAACACACACACCCTTGTGCTAGCTAAGAAACTACTGTTAGCCACATTGTAGCCATTTGTATGTCGTTTTTGAGTCACTGTATTGTTATAGCAAATTATAAATGTTTTTTCTTGTTTGTTATTGCTAAATATATGTGCCTTTATTATAAGTAAATCAACCCTGTTTTCATGATTTCTGGTAGATCCCCAGAAAAATCCTATGAGATTATGGAAGCAGTCCTATTCACTTCATTTTCAACTGAAATATGGGCGGGGTCTGTTGATTTTGTTTTGTGGGGGACTTCCGGTGAAGCACTTCTGGCCAGTAGTTCGCAGCTAGCTAGCTAACTAACTCGCTATCGCTTCTCACAACTTACCAAACATGGATTCACGCAAAACGGACATTTTATGTTCGGTAAGGGGATTTTGGTATTTGGTATTTTATTAGGATCCCCATTAGCTGTTGCAAAAGCAGCAGGTACTCTTCCTGTGGTCCACACAAAACATGAAACATGACATAATAAAGAACATTAATAGACAAGAACAACTCAAGGGCAGAACTACGTAACTGGCAGAAACGGAGCTGTTCATGGAGCAGGATGGTTTTGACCACCACATTTTTTTGAGATTGGAGTGCAGTTGTGAGGCGCCTTTTGATTTGCACCCACCTCCTAAGGATGAGGTGTCTCTTTGTCTCAAAGCATTGAACTTGAAGAAACCACCAAACCAACCCTTTGTTTGTTCCTATCACTTCGTGGACATAAGGCTGACTGAAGAGCATCCTTTACCTGAGAAGTGGCTGGGCTATGATGCTCCAGTACAGACCAGAAGGCGACGTGTCATCAGGACATCAACAAATACAGGTACTGTAGCTATTATCTAGCTGCTACTCGCTAGCTATCGTCACAGATGGGGTGTCCTGAATCAGGCAGAAGTTAGCTAGCTTAGCTAACTATGTTAGTAGTAGGTAGCCACTCCTAAGTCCTAACATACTGTAACTAGCTAACTGTTGCCTAGCTTACTCACTTAGCTTGCTAGCTTGGGGGCAGCCCATCTGATACAGGGTTGCTAGCTAACTGTCTAGCTAGTTAGTCCCTACATTGTTAGCTATCCAACAACTTCTGTCTGACAATGTCTCCCCAATGCCATGATTATCCCCATCAATGCTGGCATGCCACTGGTGATGCTCATGAAATGTCTAACTAGCTAAATTGTTAAACGTTCAAGTGTTTTCATTTTTTTTAACCTAACCATGACCAGTAGGCTGTCTGTGTATTTTATTTTGTTAAACTTGTGGTCTCTCTTATGTTTGTTTGACAGATGAAGACAACTGGTGATGCAGAGTCTGATCTGAGTGTGCCAATGCCACCGCAGCATAAAGATGCTGATACTCAATGGGAGGTTCCAGCACTGACTGATCACAGCTACGTGTCAAGAGAACCAGTCAACAAGCCCACCTGCCACAAACAAACCCAATGTGGTGGTGCAGAGTCATTGACCCACACCATCCTGAAGAATGACACTAGCTCAGTGTTGTATACTGGCCTTCCTCTTAGTGTTTTCTTTGTCCATGTAGCATTTCTGCAGAAATTCTACACGGCTAACTTCAAAATGCATATCACTGATCAAATACTGATAACCTTGATGAAGCTGAAGCTGAATCTACTCCAGGGTGAACTTGCTGAACTCTTTGCTGTGTCCCAGGGAGTAGTGAGCAGAATCCTTTCCTACTGGACTGACACAATGGAGGAGCACATGAGGATCTACATTCCATGACTGCCGAGGGAGACAATCCAGAACACAATGCCTCAGTGCTTCAAAGAGAGGTTCCCCAACATCACTTGCTTCATCGACTGCTCTGAAACCACTCTTCAGAAAGCACACAATATTGATTCCAGAGGTCATACAGCCACTATTATTGCAGCAATACTCTCAAGTATTTGGTTGCCATTGCTAGGCTGGACAATAGAACGAGTTAAAATTCACCCAAGGCTGAAGAACGGCAATAGAACGTTGGCAAGGCTGGAACACTAGCGCGAGCCCATAGCAAATTAATTGAATCGAACGTTCGCAGAGCCTATTTTGACTGGGATTATGCTTCGAATTCCATTTCGCCTAAATGGCACCAAAAAATTTATACCTTTTCATTTAACCACTACAATCTGTTCTTAGGACGAAACTGAAAAATAACAACTTGTGTAGAAAGTAAACATCCACACCTGGTGTCAACTGTGCTTATGTCTGCATAATGAGAAAAATGGCAACTTCTATTTCTTGTCTAGCGATCGATGACAATGGAGTACGCTGCCCAGCCTTACATAATTAGAAAGAGAAGATTGTTGTGATTAAAATGGTGTCCTACTTGACAAAATCAAAATATACACATTGCGAGATATTAGGCAAAATATTCCAGCATGCCTCTCCATAGGAAAACAATGGGGGAGCGCAGCGTTCCAAGGGCAAAAGTATTTTGCCGCTAGCGTTTGACAACAACTGAGTAAGCTGCCCAGCTTTACATAATTAGAAAGAGGAGATTCTCATGATTAAAATGGTGCCTGACTTGAAAAAAATTCCCTAAAACAAGGTCTGTTTTTTTCGTGATTACTTCAAAACTACGTCAAGCAGCTGGGACATATGGTAATGATGAAACTGGGCTCCACGGCGGATGCAATGAACTAGTTATCAGAAAAAGTGTTGTTAAAAATTGAATGTGTCCAGCCTACCATTGTTCCATGTGGACTCATTATGTTCATTTCTCCTGCATATGGAGGCAGATGCAGTGACAAGTTCATCACCCAAAACTCTGGCTTCAGGGAATACCTTAGGCCTGGCAATTAAGTTATGGCAGACAGGGGCTTCACCATCCGAGATCTGCTGAATGAGAGGAAGGTAAACCTTGCCATACCAGCCTTCACTCAGCTGTCTGACGAGGATGTCACAAGCACGAGAAGGATAGCTAATGTGCGCATACATGTTGAGAGTTATCAGACGACACAAGGTGTTCAAAATCCTCTCCCAGACTGTTCCCATCAATCTGACACACAAAATGGACAAAGTCCTTAGAATCTGTGCAGCACTTGTTAACATGCAGGGTGAGATCATCCACGAGGATGCCGAGTGAGCAGTGAGAATGTTCATACATCTGAAATGTTACTTTATACACTATAATTTCATCCACATGATACTGTGTGTATGTATATATATGAATATAGTTTCCTGTTTAATCTGAATCATTTTAATGTTCCTACATTTAAAATGTACTGTAACTTTGCCTGTTCCTGATTACAGGCATCCACTAGGTGCTGCTATCATGCCTTCTTAAATCTATTTAAAATACATTTTCTTCAACACCAAAATGTCTCTAACAGACCAAGAGGGAAGACAACTGTTTATCAAGTGCCACACTGTTTTGTTCATTTGTGCCCTTAAAAACCAAACACAGAATCAAACTGAAAACACATTTGAAACCCTTAGACATGCCTTCTCGTCCTTCATTTTAAAATGTTAAGTATCAAAGAAAATGTCAACATAGTGGAATTTCATAGTGTTTTTATTAACACCATAATTTGCCAAGAGCAAGATGAGTTACGGTATGCTTAGATAAGTTCATGAAGTGCCAAATGAGAAGAAATAGCTATACAAGGTACAATAAAAAAAATATTCATAAATCATAAGGAGTTATCCTTAGGCATTAGATAAACATGTATGAAGAGAGCTGTACAAGGCAAGACATTAAAAAAACACCAAGAAGAATTATGCAAATATAATCAGGTAAATGTGCATATGAAGAGAACTGTACAAGACAAAAAAAAACACAGATCAAGAGTTATGCTTAGATAATAAGGTAGAGCTGACAGCGAGCTTTACAAGGCACAAAATAATAACTATTTAAAAACACAAAGTATTAGGCCCCGAGCCTAGATACCACATAAATGAACATATTTGGAGCACAGAGTTAGTCTGCCTGACTGGAACTCATATACTATCCTTGGCAGAATATCTGTGAAATAGAATGCCTTCAGTTTAGGGATAACATCAGCACAGAACTTCACATCAAAAGGCACATCAATAACAACATGCTCGGATGGAGCGCAGACAGCAGTTTGCATCTCTCCAGTCCTGTGCAGAACATGCCCATTTGCACCTGCATGTAGTACCCACGGGCTCCATTAGGTGGCAGCTGAGGAACCCCATCCACCAGCTTCACATCGGTGAGTTTGCCAGAGAACAGTTCAGTCAGAGACTCACACTTCTTACTCAGAACAGGACATTTGATTTCTAGAATTTCTTGAGAGTTTAACACTCGATCTGGGCTTGCAGAAAGCCATGGCTTCTTGACACTCACTACTGTGCCTCTACTCTCCAGACTAAACCTACAGCTCTCCATCCATGTGTAGGCCACCTGCTTGTTCTCCTTGCCATGTGGTTGCTGAGTTCCCATGGAACCTGGGGAAGAGATGCTCCCTCACAAAGTTGTGAGGATTTTTTGAGGTGCGCACCGGAACCTTCTTTGCTGAGCTAGCAGTGATCCAAAGTTTACGTGCGTCATACGACACATAGAAGGCACTCTGCTTTAGTGACCTTCTCCAAGCTGGCACATTTACACTCCTCCTGCTTAACATAAACGTCATAAAATGACAAGCATTTCTGACACTGCATGTTGATGATTGCTCATCTGTACAGGACACCCCTGTCAATCCTCCATACACAGCATTCTGCACCTTCAACAAAAAACTACAGTTAGAATAGTCAATTACAGTACAGAACAAATCAAATCAAATCACATGAAAAGATATACTCAAATATTTACAAAGATGTGAGGGGTGTACTCACTTTTGTGAGATACTGTATACTGAGATCATGTGACAGATCATGTGACACTTAGATTGCACACAGGTGGACTTTATTTAACTAATTATGTGACTTCTGAAGGTAATTGGTTGCACCAGATCTTATTTAGGGGCGTCATAGCAAAGGGGGTGAATACATATGCACGCACCACTTTTCCGTTATTTATTTTTTTGACGTTTTTGAAACAAGTATTTTTTTTTTTTTTCACTTCACCAATTTGGACTATTTTGTGTATGTCCATTACATGAAATCCAAATAAAAATCAATTTAAATTACAGGTAGTAATGCAACAAAATAGGAAAAACGCCAAGGGGGATAAATACTTTTGCAAGGCATTGTAGTCAGGAAGGTACAGGAAGCAATTGATGAGGTAGAGTGGTGGGCATTAATGTGGGGATTCAGGTTCTTTGTAGAGAACTCAAACAGTGTTCTTTACCAGGAGGCAGGTGGGAGATGAGGTATACTTGAGGTTATATGGGAGAAACTTGGAGAGGGTGGGGGCCTTCAGGTTCCTTGGGGTATACTTTGATACTAGACTGACCTGGGCAGAACACATTGAGAGAGTGGTGGGAAAGTGTAAGAAGGTGCTACATGTGATGCGGTGTCTGACGGGGAAGGAGTGGGGGGCTGGGCGTTCTTCATTGAGGACCATGTATGTTGCATTGATCCAATCTGTAATAGACTATGGCAGTATAGCGTATGGTTCGGAAGCCCGGACCTCATTGGAAAGGCTAGATGTCATACAGGGGCAAGGACTCAGAATATGTAGTGGAGCGTTCCGGACGTCCCCAGTGGCTGCATTACAGGTGGAGATGGGGGATATGCAATTGCATATTAGGAGACAGCAGCTGGCAATGAATTATTGGGTCAACCTACAAGGACATGGGCTGTCTCATCCTGCGAAAGGGATTTTACAGGCATGCTGAGCGAAGACAGAACACAAGCTTTGGTTGGGTAATACCCAGTCGAAGGAGATGGGACTGTATGGAAGGGAGTTTAGTCCAACGGTAGCTATTCCTGTAAATCCACCATGGCTACTCCCGCCTCCAGTAGTTGATCTAGAAGTGTTGGAGAGACTACAGAAAGATAGGGAGAGTGTTGATCCATCTGATTTGTTTAAGAGACGTCTGGATACTGTGTATTAGGATGTTGTGGCCATTTACACAGATGGTTCAAAAGATCCAAGGACAGGATGTACTGGGTCAGCATTTGTAGTGCAGGAATGTGGGGTGGAAGTCAGGAAACGTATTACAGATCATCTGGCTGTATATACGGCAGAGCTGATGGCCATACTGTTGGCCTTGCAGTGGGTGGAGGAAGTCAAACCAGACAGAGTAGTTATTTGCTCTGATTCATGTGCAGTGTTAATGAGTCTCCAGTCCTTTAGCTCACGTAGCAGACAAGACCTGCTTTATGAGGTGCTACAAACCCATGGCAGGATTAGACAGATGGGTATACAGATAAGATTTACTTTGGTCCTAGCCCATGTGGGGTGGAGGAGAACGAGGCAGTTGATGTACTGGCTAAACAAGCACTTAGTAGTGGGGATGTTGATGTTGTAGTTTCAATGAGCAAGGCAGAGGCAAAAAGCCTGAAGTAGTCTATAGCTTTTCTGGTGAGACAGGGCCATCTAGTGTTGTAGCCTAGAAATGACGCTATGACTCACAATGAAGAAATGAAAGTGGAAACAACCACCGTAAGATTCGATTCCCAGGGATGACACTGAACACACTGAACCGGTTGTTTCACCCATTATAAAACGTGTCGAGACGTACAATCTCCTGTATCGGAGAAAAGGGACATCCGCAGTGGGTATCAGAGAGCAGAACATCTTGCTGTTTATTTCAGTTTCATCACTAAATAATAATACACCATGAATAACACGCTGAACCAACATTATGAGGAGAAGGTGCGTCCCTGTATAGACCTTATCGACTCCCTGCGCTCGCTTGGTGTGGAGAAGGACCTTGCGCTGCCTGCCATCGCCGTGATAGGGGACCAGGAGTTCTGGAAAGAGCTCAGTGCTGGAGGCGCTGTCTGGGGTGGCTTTGCCAAGGGGGAGTGGTGAGTGATAATTCATGAAACTGAAATGACAAATATTGATCATCTATCAAAGTCTCAGAGAGGTTGAATAAGTGAGCCTATATTGATTTGATTATCATTTGATCTCTAATTTGTTATGTTAAAGGAAAGTTCACACCGATTCATTCCAGGGTTTTTATTATTTTTTTACTATTTTCTACATTGTAGAATAATAGTGAAGACATCAAAACGATGAAATAACACATATGGAATCATGTAGTAATCAAAAAAGTGTTAAACAAATATATATTTTATAGTTGAGATTCTTCAAAGTAGCCACCCTTTGCCTTGATGACAGCTTTACACAATCTTGGCATTCTCTCAACCAGCTTCATGAGGTAGTCTCCTGGAATACTTTTCAATTAACAGGTGTGCCTTGTTAAAAGTTAATTTGTGGAATTTATTTCCTTAATGCGTTTGAGCCAATCAGTTGTGTTGTGACAAGGTAGGGGTGGTATACAGAAGATAGCCCTATTTGGTAGACGACCAAGTCCATATTATGGCAAGAACAGCTCAAATAAGCAAAGAGAAATGACAGTCCATCATTACTTTAAGACATGAAGGTCAGTCAATCTGTTTTCTAACATGCTTTAGACACATTTTCATAATGCATTGTGGTCAATGATTGATGACTCAGCAAAATGTGTCTACCAATTTTCTCTAAAACAAGATGTCAAATGCGTTGGGGGATCAACTACAAGTACAGAGAGATGGAATATTGCACAATTTCATTTTATCGTACTGGACATTTTTGTATATGGGCTGTTTTTCTCTGGGTTTCATTTATTCTCTTTCACTCTAACTCCTCCTCTGTCAACTCTGACAGGTATTGTAACACGATGCCCTCTCGAGCTGAAGATGAAGAGGAAGAGAGAAGGAGAGGAATGGCATGGAAAAATCAGCTACCAAGACCATGAGGAGGAGATTGAGGACCCCTCTGATGTGGAGAAGAAAATTCGAAAAGGTGGGTGCGGTCACTCTCATTGACCCACTCTCATTACCTCAAGTGTCTAAACTGAGTCACTATTCTTCACTAACATACTATTTTTATCTATACCTAAAATCATTCAAAATATATCATTAACTGTTGGTACAGTTAACTATTTCCTAAGGCACCTGTATTCTTGTTCCCCCTCCAGCCCAGGATGAAATGGCAGGCGTGGGGGTGGGTATCAGTGATGACCTCATCAGCCTGGAGATTGGCTCCCCTGACGTCCCAGACCTCACACTCATCGACCTGCCAGGCATCGCCCGGGTAGCTGTCAAGGGTCAACCTGAGAACATTGGTGAACAGGTACACAACTCCACCCCAGCCTCAATGTTAGTGGGAAAACACTGTGCATTTTTAACCCCAGTCTTAGAACCGAAACCAAGTCCCCCCACGACATGTTATGTATAATAATATTTGACATTTTCAGATTAAGAGACTGATACGGAAGTTCATCACAAAGCAAGAAACAATTAGCTTGGTGGTTGTGCCATGCAACGTTGACATAGCAACCACAGAGGCTTTGAAGATGGCACAAGAGGTGGACCCTGAAGGAGAAAGGACATTAGGTAATCCACCCTTTAATATTTACTCAACTATTATGAAGCAAGCTCTTGTGTAATGGTGGTTATAAACCATGTTGACTTGTGTTGACTTTAATGAGTTAGACTTGATGTGTGTTTCCCATTGGATAGGCATCCTGACCAAGCCTGACCTGGTAGACAAAGGCACAGAGGAGACGGTGGTGGACATAGTTCATAATGAGGTTATCCACCTGACTAAGGGCTACATGATAGTCAAGTGCAGAGGCCAGAAGGAGATCATGGAGCGAGTCTCACTGACCGAGGCCACAGAGAGGGAGAAGGCTTTCTTCACAGAGCACGCTAATCTCAGGTCGGTCCTCTGGGTTGAAGTCTGCCTTAGATTTTAAAAGCTGTCTTGGAAAGCATGAAGCAAATTTGATCAAATGCCTATTTTTCAACACTCATAAAATGTGTTAGTTTTTAATTGAATTGTGTACCTGTGTGGTAACCAATCTATTTGCCATGTTGTGAAAAAAGTGTTTTTCTAACCTTTCTGCAGCACACTTTATGATGAGGGCTATGCCACTATCCCTAAACTGGCTGAAAAATTAACTCTTGAACTGGTGCATCATATCGAGGTAAATTCCTCTTCCATTACATTTCACTGCACAAAATCCTATACATTTGTTACTGAGTGACTGTTGCCATAAGCCATGACTCTGCGTTGTGCCGTTTAGAAATCCCTGCCTCGTCTAGAAGAGCAGATTGAGGCAAAGCTGGCAGAGACGCATGCCGAGCTGGAAAGATATGGTACTGGACCACCTGAGGACTGTGCAGACAGGATGTACTTCCTGATCGACGTGAGTCCCCCAGCCTGCAACCCACAGATGATTCAGTTACCCTCTCCTTCACGCCGCTCTGGCCTTGACCCAAACTCACAACAGCCATGTTAGTCTTTGTTAGCAAAACTTGTCAATTCAGGAAAGCATTTGAAAGTTGATTAAATCTTATCCATACAGTGAGGAAAAAAAGTATTTGATCCCCTGCTGATTTTGTAAGTTTGCCCACTGACAAAGAAATGATCCGTCTATAATTTTAATGGTAGGTTTATTTGAACAGTGAGAGACAGAATAACAACAAAATAATCCAGAAAAACGCATGTAAAAAATGTTATAAATTGATTTGCATTTTATTGAGGGAAATAAGTATTTGACCCCTCTGCAAAACATTAGTACTTGGTGGCAAAACCCTTGTTGGCAATCACAGAGGTCAGACGTTTCTTGTAGTTGGCCACCAGGTTTGCACACATCTCAGGAGGGATTTTGTCCCACTCCTCTTTGCAGATCTTCTCCAAGTCATTAAGGTTTCGAGCCTGACGTTTGGCAACTCGAACCTTCAGCTCCCTCCAAAGATTTTCTATGGGATTAAGGTCTGGAGACTGGCTAGGCCACTCCAGGACCTTAATGTGCTTCTTCTTGAGCCACTCCTTTGTTGGCTTGGCCGTGTGTTTTGGGTCATTGTCATGCTGGAATACCCATCCACTACCCATTTTCAATGCCCTGTCTGAGGGAAGGAGGTTCTCACCCAAGATTTGACGGTACATGGCCCCGTCCATCGTCCCTTTGATGCGGTGAAGTTGTCCTGTCCCCTTAGCAGAAAAACCCCCAAAGCATAATGTTTCCACCTCCATGTTTGACGGTGGGGATGGTGTTCTTGGGGTCATAGGCAGCATTTCTCCTCCTCCAAACACGGCGAGTTGAGTTGATGCCAAAGAGCTCCATTTTGGTCTAATCTGACCACAACACTTTCACCCAGTTCTCCTCTGAATCATTCAGATGTTCATTGGCAAACTTCAGACGGGCATGTACATTTTTTTACATTTTACGTCATTTAGCAGACGCTCTTATCCAGAGCGACTTACAGTGAGTGCATACATCGGGTGTTGAGTGGCGCAGTGGAATATGTGGTTTCTCGAGCAGGGGGACCTTGCGGGCGCTGCAGGATTTCAGTCCTTCACGGCGTAGTGTGTTACCAATTGTTTTCTTGGTGACTATGGTCCCAGCTGCCTTGAGATCATTGACAAGATCCTCCCGTGTAGTTCTGGGCTGATTCCTCACCGTTCTCATGATCATTGCAACTCCACGAGGTGAGATCTTGCATGGAGCCCCAGGCCGAGGGAGATTTACAGTTATTTTGTGTTTCTTCCATTTGCGAATAATCGCACCAACTGTTGTCACCTTCTCACCAAGCTGCTTGGCGATGGTCTTGTAGCCCATTCCAGCCTTGTGTAGGTCTACAATCTTGTCCCTGACATCCCTGGAGAGCCCTTTGGTCTTGGCCATGGTGGAGAGTTTGGAATCTGATTGATTGATTGCTTCTGTGGACAGGAGTCTTTTATACAGGTAACAAGCTGAGATTAGGAGCACTCCCTTTAAGAGTGTGCTCCTAATCTCAGCTCGTTACCTGTATATAAGACACCTGGGAGCCAGAAATCTTTCTGATTGAGAGGGGGTCAAATACTTATTTCCCTCATTAAAATGCAAATCAATTTATAACATTTTTGACATGCGTTTTTCTGGATATCTTTGTTGTTATTCTGTCTCTCACTGTTCAAATAAACCTACCATTAAAATGATAGACTGATCATTTCTTTGTCAGTGGGCAAACGTACAAAATCAGCAGGGGAACAAATACTTTTTTCCCTCACTGTAGCTGTTTCTCTTTACACATCTACCCTCCCATGTATCTAATAACGTATCTTTCTGTGTCTCAGAAAGTGACTGCGTTCACCCATGATGCCATCAACCTGACTGCTGGGGAGGAGCTGAAAAGCGTAGTTCGTCTCAACGTCTTCTACACACTCAGAAAAGAGTTTAGGAATTGGAAGTTACACCTGGATCGCTCTGGAGAAAACTGTGAGTTCACCTTTATCATGCACCGATGCACCCTTTAAAAAAAAGGCTAATTTCAGTGAGTTGGATAACAAAGAATTGCTATTTGAATTGAGATTGATTTTAATTTCACATGGAAGGCTCACACACTTGCTTATTTAGTGTAATGTAGTGACATCTTTTTTTATATTGCAGTTAACAAGAAGATTGAGAAAGAAGTGGCTGATTATGAGAAGACGTACCGTGGAAGGGAGCTCCCAGGGTTCATCAACTACAAGACCTTTGAGGTGATGGTGAAGGACCAGATCAAACAACTGGAGGAACCAGCAGTCAAGAAGCTGAAGGAGATATCAGGTACAATCTATATTTGAGAATGTTATTTTTTACCTATACTGAAACCCATTAAGTGATTTTATTTAATATGGTGGCCCTATTTGCCAAACTATGAAGCCAAGATGATTTACAGTGGGGAAAAAAAGTATTTAGTCAGCCAACAATTGTGCAAGTTCTCCCACTTAAAAAGATGAGAGAGGCCTGTAATTTTCATCATAGGTACACGTCAACTATGACAGACAAAATGAGAAAAAAAAATCCAGAAAATCACATTGTAGGATTTTTTATGAATTTATTTGCAAATTATGGTGGAAAATAAGTATTTGGTCAATAACAAAAGTTTCTCAAAACTTTGTTATATACCCTTTGTTGGCAATGACACAGGTCAAACGTTTTCTGTAAGACTTCACAAGGTTTTCACAAACTGTTGCTGGTATTTTGGCCCATTCCTCCATGCAGATCTCCTCTAGAGCAGTGATGTTTTGGGGCTGTCGCTGGGCAACACGGACTTTCAACTCCCCTCCAAAGATTTTCTATGGGGGTTGAGATCTGGAGACTGGCTAGGCCACTCCAGGACCTTGAAATGCTTCTTACGGAAGCCACTCCTTCGTTGCCCGGGCGGTGTGTTTGGGATCATTGTCATGCTGAAAGACCCAGCCACGTTTCATCTTCAATGCCCTTGCTGATGGAAGGAGGTTTTCACTCAAAATCTCACGATACATGGCCCCATTCATTCTTTCCTTTACATGGATCAGTCGTCCTGGTCCCTTTGCAGAAAAACAGCCCCAAAGCATGATGTTTCCCACCCCCATGCTTCACATTAGGTATGGTGTTCTTTGGATGCAACTCAGCATTCTTTGTCCTCCAAACACAGAGTTGAGCTTTTTACCAAAAGTTCTATTTTGGTTTCATCTGACCATATGACATTCTCCCAATCCTCTTCTGGATCATCCAAATGCACTCTAGCAAACTTCAGACGGGCCTGGACATGTACTGGCTTAAGCAGGGGGACACGTCTTGCACTGCAGGATTTGAGTCCCTGGCGGCGTAGTGTGTTACTGATGGTAGGCTTTGTTACTTTGGTCCCAGCTCTCTGCAGGTCATTCACTAGGTCCCCCCGTGTGGTTCTGGGATTTTGCTCACCATTCTTGTGATCATTTTGACCCAACGGGGTGAGATCTTGCGTGGAGCCCCAGATCGAGGGAGATTATCAGTGGTCTTGAATGTCTTCCATTTCCTAATAATTGCTCCCACAGTTGATTTCTTCAAACCAAGCTGCTTACCTATGCAGATTCAGTCTTCCCAGGTGCAGGTCTACAATTCTGTTTCTGGTGTCCTTTGACAGCTCTTTGGTCTTGGCCATAGTGGAGTTTGGAGTGTGACTGTTTGAGGTTGTGGACAGGTGTCTTTTATACTGATAACAAGTTCAAACAGGTGCCATTAATACAGGTAACGAGTGGAGGACAGAGGAGCCTCTTAAAGAAGAAGTTACAGGTCTGTGAGAGCCAGAAATCTTCCTTGTTTGTAGGTGACCAAATACTTATTTTCCACCATAATTTGCAAATAAATTCATTAAAAATCCTACAAATGTGATTTTCTGGATTTTTTTTCTCAATTTGTCTGTCATAGTTGACGTGTACCTATGATGAAAATTACAGGCCTCTCTCATCTTTTCAAGTGGGAGAACTTGCACAATTGGTGGCTGACTAAATACTTTTTTTCCCCACTGTATGTATATTTTCCATCCAAGAATGTAATCTGTCGTTGAGTCATATGTGTCACAGTGATGCTATGGTATTTCTTCCCTTCTCTAGATGCCGTTAGGAAGGTGTTCTTACTGCTGGCTCAGAGCAGCTTCACTGGATTTCCTAACCTCCTGAAATCAGCTAAGGTATACAGTATATAATTTTTTTAATGCCATTTGGCAGACACTTTTATCAAAGCGACTTACAGTCATGTGTGCATACATTTTTACGTATGGGTGGTCCCGGGATCGAACCCACTACCCTAGCGTTACAACCGCCATGCTCTACCAATTGAGCTACAGAGGACCATGCAATATTAATGTCACCATTTATTCCTGATATTCCCACAGTTGGTCATTGACCTGAATGTGAATGAGATGGCTGACATGCACAACTACATTTATCTCCTGTTGAATGATTGTTGTTTGTTTGAACTACAGACAAAGATTGAGGCCATTAAGCAGGAGAAGGAGTCTACAGCTGAGTCCATGTTGAGGACTCAGTTCAAGATGGAGCTGATAGTGTACACACAGGACAGCACCTACAGCCACAGCCTGAGTGAGAGGAAGAGGGAGGAGCCAGAGGACGACCACCTTCCCATACCTGAGATAAGGAGTACTATCTTCAGCACAGACAACCATGCCACCCTACAGGAGATGATGCTGCACCTCAAGTCCTATTACTGGGTAAGTACTGTGTAAATCACCATCTTAGATGCTGGCCTAACACCCTAAACAAGAACCTACCTGTATTTCCACTAGCTCTTCTGACTAGGGATAAGTGGGCACTAACTCAGAGATTGAATAAAACTGCTGACTCTTAAACTTATTTCATCACCAATTCCCTGAAAGCTATATTATATAATTGCATGTAAATGTGCTATAACATTATACAATTCAGTGTGTGTGAACCAACCATTGTTAGGGGGCTAAAACTTGAATTGGACAAAAGTGATGGTAGATCACTATATCCATCTATGTCTGTCATTTTAATAATAGGTGTTTTGTCTTGTCTGTCTCTTTATCTTTGCCAGATTGCCAGTCAGCGTCTGGCTGATCAGATTCCCATGGTGATCCGCTACCTGGTGTTGCAGGAGTCTGCTTTCCAGCTGCAGAGAGAGATGCTTCAGATGCTGCAGGAGAAGGACAACATCGAGTACCTGCTGAAGGAGGACTTTGACATCGGCAGCAAGAGGGCTGCACTGCAGAGTAAGCTCAAACGCCTGATGAAGGCACGCAGCTACCTAGTGGAGTTCTAGTATGGACAGCTGCTTGTTAACATTTAGGATGGTCTTGTCTAATGTCAGATAGCTTGGTTAATGGAAGTAGGCCTACGTGTGCATTGCATTGAGGTTTGGGGTAGACTCTGTAATCTAAGTTATAATAAAGTTACTATGCAATCAAGTTCTTTGTTATCGTTTTTTGTTTATAATATTAACCTCAAATGCCTTATGAAGGCAAGCAGCTAGCCTACCTGGTGGAGTGGAAAGCTGCCTTAGAGCATTTGGGAACAGAGATGGAAGTGCAATCTTTTCATTAATAGGCAATGTATAATTTATTTTCTGATATTTTCACTTGTGGTTTATAGTTTATATTTCTGAAAATATACTTTTTATTGTTATTTACGGTGCTTACTCTTTATAATGTTTGGATGGGCCTCTAGGGACAACAGAACATCAACTAACCCACTTGGCAAAAACTGGTTGAATCAACATTGTTTTCACGTAATTTCAGCCCTAGTGAAAGAATCCTATAGGATTAGTGATTTTTCCAATAGAATGTGCCTTTTACTGAGGAGAGGCTTCCGTCTGGCCACTCTACCATAAAGGCCTGATTGGTGGAGTGCTGCAGAGATGGTTGTCCTTCTAGAAGGTTCTCTCATCTCCACAGAGGATCTCTGGAGCTATATCAGAGTGGCCATCAGGTTCTTGGTAACCTCCCTGACCAAGGCCCTTCTCCCCCGATTGCTCAGTTTGGCCGGGCGGCCAGCTCTAGGAAGAGTCTAGGTGGTTCCAAACTTCTTCCATTTAAGAATGATGGAGGCCACTGTGTTCTTGGGACCTTCAATGCTGCAGAAATATTTTTGTACCCTTCCCCAGATCTGTTTCTCGACACAATCCTGTCTCTGAGCTCTACGAACAATTCCTTCGACCTCTTGACTTGGTTTTTGCTCTGATATGCACTGTCAACTGTGGGACCTTATATAAACAGGTGCATGCCTTTCCAAATCATGTCCAATCAATTGATTTTACCACAGGTGGTCACCAAACAAGTTGTAGAAACATCTCAAGGATGATCAATGGAAACAGGATGCACCTGAGTTAAATTTCGAGTCTCATAGCAAAGGGTCTGAATACTTATGTAAATAAGGTATTTCTGTTTTCTATGTTTCATTAATTTGCAAAAATGTCTAAAAACCTGTTTTCACTTGGAGTTTGCCAAAAGGCACCTAAAGACTCTCAGACCATGAGAAACAAGATTCTCTGGTCTGATGAAACCAAGATTGAACTCTTTGGCCTGAATGCCAAGTGTCACGTCTGGAGAAAACCTGGCACCATTCCTACGGTGAAGCATGGTGGTGGCAGCATCATGCTGTGGGGATGTTTTTCAGCGGCAGGGACTGGGAGACTAGTCAGGAGAGGCAAAGATGAACGGAGCAAAGTATGGAGAGATCCTTGACGAAAACCTGCTCCAGAGTGCTCAGGACCTCAGACTGGGGTGAAGGTTCACCTTCCAACAGGGCAACGACCCTAAGCACACAGCCAAGACAACGCAGGAGTGGCTTCGGGACAAGTCTCTGAATCTCCTTGAGTGGCCCAGCCAGAGCCCAGACTTGAACCCGATCGAACATCTCTGAAGAGACCTGAAAATTAAATTTAAGTCGCTCTGGATATGAGCGTCTGCTAAATGACTAAAATGTAAAATGTAAAATAGCTGTGCAGCAACGCTCCCCATCCAACCTGACAGAGCTTGAGAGGATCTGCAGAGAAGAATGAGAGAAAATCCACAAATACAGGTGTGCCAAGCTTGTAGCGTCATACCCAAGAAGACTCAATGCTGTAATCGCTGCCAAAGGTGCTTCTACAAGGCACTGAGTAAAGGGTCTGAATACTTATGTAAATTTGATATTTCCGTTTTTTATTTGTGATAGATTTGCAAACATTTCTAAAAACCTGTTTTTGCTTTGTCATTATGAGGTATTGTGTGTTGATTGATGAGGGGGGAAAAAAACAATTTAATCAATTTTCGAATAAGGCTGTAATTTAACAAAATGTGGAAAAAGTCAAGGGGTCTGAATACTTTCCGAAGGCACTGTAAATGGTCCATTTGTGAGATTGACTTGTCATTTCAGTAGGCATAGGCTACAAACAAAAATCTGGGTTTATGAATGTAGTCCCCTGTAGCTCAGTTGGTAGAGCATGGTGCTTGCAATGCCAGGGTTGTGGGTTCGTTTCCTATGGGGGGCCAGTATGAAAATGAAAATATATGCACTCATTAACTGTAAGTCGCTCTGGATAAAAGCATCTGCTAAATGACTAAAAATGTAAAAATGTAAATGTAATTCAACTTTGCCATGGTTTGCTTAGATAGATGAAGGTACCCTATGGCCTACATCTTATTTCAGATAGTCTACAGTAGCCTACGCAAGAGGTAGGCAAGATGTAAACTGAACGATTTAGCAGTTTGCTTAGTTCAAATTAACAGGCTCATTTATTCAATATGAATAGCTTGGCGATTTCAAGGTAAGAAGTGTTTCCCAATAGCCTTCTGGAATATGCTACTGAGGATGGGGTCATAATTTCAATCACAGAATTAAATATGAATAAGTATATGAACTCTATGCTTGTCAACAACAACCAGTGTTTATTTTTTATTTATTTTTACCTGTAGTCTAATTTGACTGACTGTTGCCATCAATCTAATGCGTTCTAACAACTGATCGGCAATTGAGATAGAGCTTTGATAACTTCCAATTTATTTAACTAAACATGGCCATTAATAATTGCATAATAACACAAGGCTACAACAACAATACACTGAAGTTATAGGCTATCTATTCAATCCGTTTGCCAGCTCCAGCTAGGCTACACGAGTGACACAAATTGATTTGCAATGACTCCAGTTATATAGTCATTTCAACAGATTTATTGTATCAAATGGTAGCCTACAGTAGCCTACAATTGCATATAAATTAATAGGCTACTTGACACCGTTTTCGATAAGCAAAATCGACATTAGAATGGAGTTTAAACCACCTCCGAGCAAATTATCTAATGCGCTCTAGTAGTTTCCCAGTGTTTTGTTGTCGTTATTTCTTGATGCGCACATCAGTTATAGCACGATGGGAAAATACAGATGTCTCCATAATGACAAGTTAAATAGCCTGCCTACAACTGGTAAAAAGTAATCACGATTTGCGCGTGCTGCTCTTGCGCCTTTCACTCACTTGACTTGCCAATAGTGGACTAAAGTGCCTGCTGTAGTAATCTCTGAACACACACACCCTTGTGCTAGCTAAGAAACTACTGTTAGCCACATTGTAGCCATTTGTATGTCGTTTTTGAGTCACTGTATTGTTATAGCAAATTATAAATGTTTTTTCTTGTTTGTTATTGCTAAATATATGTGCCTTTATTATAAGTAAATCAACCCTGTTTTCATGATTTCTGGTAGATCCCCAGAAAAATCTTATGAGATTATGGAAGCAGTCCTATTCACTTCATTTTCAACTGAAATATGGGCGGGGTCTGTTGATTTTGTTTTGTGGGGGACTTCCAGTGAAGCACTTCTGGCCAGTAGTTCGCAGCTAGCTAGCTAACTAACTCGCTATCGCTTCTCACAACTTACCAAACATGGATTCACGCAAAACGGACATTTTATGTTCGGTAAGGGGATTTTGGTATTTGGTATTTTATTAGGATCCCCATTAGCTGTTGCAAAAGCAGCAGGTACTCTTCCTGTGGTCCACACAAAACATGAAACATGACATAATAAAGAACATTAATAGACAAGAACAACTCAAGGGCAGAACTACGTAACTGGCAGAAACGGAAGCTGTTCATGGAGCAGGATGGTTTTGACCACCACATTTTTTTGTGCAGTTGTGAGGCGCCTTTTGATTTGCACCCACCTCCTAAGGATGAGGTGTCTCTTTGGCTCAAAGCATTGAACTTGAAGAAACCACCAAACCAACCCTTTGTTTGTTCCTATCACTTCGTGGACATAAGGCTGACTGAAGAGCATCCTTTACCTGAGAAGTGGCTGGGCTATGATGCTCCAGTACAGACCAGAAGGCGACGTGTCATCAGGACATCAACAAATACAGGTACTGTAGCTATTATCTAGCTGCTACTCGCTAGCTATCGTCACAGATGGGGTGTCCTGAATCAGGCAGAAGTTAGCTAGCTTAGCTAACTATGTTAGTAGTAGGTAGCCACTCCTAAGTCCTAACATACTGTAACTAGCTAACTGTTGCCTAGCTTACTCACTTAGCTTGCTAGCTTGGGGGCAGCCCATCTGATACAGGGTTGCTAGCTAACTAGTCTAGCTAGTTAGTCCCTACATTGTTAGCTATCCAACAACTTCTGTCTGACAATGTCTCCCCAATGCCATGATTATCCCCATCAATGCTGGCATGCCACTGGTGATGCTCATGAAATGTCTAACTAGCTAAATTGTTAAATGTTCAAGTGTTTTCATTTTTTTTAACCTAACCATGACCAGTAGGCTGTCTGTGTATTTTATTTTGTTAAACTTGTGGTCTCTCTTATGTTTGTTTGACAGATGAAGACAACTGGTGATGCAGAGTCTGATCTGAGTGTGCCAATGCCACCGCAGCATAAAGATGCTGATACTCAATGGGAGGTTCCAGCACTGATCACAGCTACGTGTCAAGAGAACCAGTCAACAAGCCCACCTGCCACAAACAAACCCAATGTGGTGGTGCAGAGTCATTGACCCACACCATCCTGAAGAATGACACTAGCTCAGTGTTGTATACTGGCCTTCCTCTTAGTGTTTTCTTTGCCCATGTAGCATTTCTGCAGAAATTCTACATGGCTAACTTCAAAATGCATATCACTGATCAAATACTGATAACCTTGATGAAGCTGAAGCTGAATCTACTCCAGGGTGAACTTGCTGAACTCTTTGCTGTGTCTCAGGGAGTAGTGAGCAGAATCCTTTCCTACTGGACTGACACAATGGAGGAGCACATGAGGATCTACATTCCATGACTGCCGAGGGTGACAATCCAGAACACAATGCCTCAGTGCTTCAAAGAGAGGTTCCCCAACATCACTTGCTTCATCGACTGCTCTGAAACCACTCTTCAGAAAGCACACAATATTGATTCCAGAGGTCATACAGCCACTATTATTGCAGCAATACTCTCAAGTATTTGGTTGCCATTGCTAGGCTGGACAATAGAACGAGTTAAAATTCACCCAAGGCTGAAGAACGGCAATAGAACGTTGGCAAGGCTGGAACACTAGCGCGAGCCCATAGCAAATTAATTGAATCGAACGTTCGCAGAGCCTATTTTGACTGGGATTATGCTTAGAATTCCATTTCGCCTAAATGGCACCAAAAAATGTATACCTTTTCATTTTACCACTACAATCTGTTCTTAGGACGAAACTGAAAAATAACAACTTGTGTAGAAAGTAAACATCCACACCTGGTGTCAACTGTGCTTATGTCTGCATAATGAGGAAAATGGCAACTTCTATTTCTTGTCTAGCGATCGATGACAATGGAGTACGCTGCCCAGCCTTACATAATTAGAAAGAGAAGATTGTTGTGATTAAAATGGTGTCCTACTTGACAAAATCAAAATATACACATTGCGAGATATTAGGCAAAATATTCCAGCATGCCTCTCCATAGGAAAACAATGGGGGGAGCGCAGCGTTCCAAGGGCAAAAAGTATTTTGCCGCTAGCGTTTGACAACAACTGAGTACGCTGCCCAGCTTTACATAATTAGAAAGAGGAGATTCTCATGATTAAAATGGTGCCTGACTTGAAAAAATGCCCTAAAACAAGGTCTGTTTTTTCGTGATTACTTCAAAACTACGTCAAGCAGCTGGGACATATGGTAATGATGAAACTGGGCTCCACGGCGGATGCAATGAACTAGTTATCAGAAAAAGTGTTGTTAAAAATTGAATGTGTCCAGCCTACCATTGTTCCATGTGGACTCATTATGTTCATTTCTCCTGCATATGGAGGCAGATGCAGTGACAAGTTCATCACCCAAAACTCTGGCTTCCGGGAATACATTCACATTTACATTTACGGGAATACCTTAGGCCTGGCGATTAAGTTATGGCAGACAGGGGCTTCACCATCCGAGATCTGCTGAATGAGAGGAAGGTAAACCTTGCCATACCAGCCTTCACTCAGCTGTCTGACGAGGATGTCACAAGCACGAGAAGGATAGCTAATGTGCGCATACATGTTGAGAGTTATCAGACGACACAAGGTGTTCAAAATCCTCTCCCAGACTGTTCCCATCAACCTGACACACAAAATGGACAAAGTCCTTAGAATCTGTGCAGCACTTGTTAACATGAAGGGTGAGATCATCCACGAGGATGCCGAGTGAGCAGTGAGAATGTTCATACATCTGAAATGTTACTTTATACACTATAATTTCATCCACATAATACTGTGTGTATGTATATATATGAATATAGTTTCCTGTTTAATCTGAATCATTTTAATGTTCCTACATTTAAAATGTACTGTAACTTTGCCTGTTCCTGATTACAGGCATCCACTAGGTGCTGCTATCATGCCTTCTTAAATCTATTTAAAATACATTTTCTTCAACACCAAAATGTCTCTAACAGACCAAGAGGGAAGACAACTGTTTATCAAGTGCCACACTGTTTTGTTCATTTGTGCCCTTAAAAACCAAACCCAGAATCAAACTGAAAACACATTTGAAACCCTTAGACATGCCTTCTCGTCCTTCATTTTAAAATGTTAAGTATCAAAGAAAATGTCAACAAAGTGGAATTTCATAGTGTTTTTATTAACACCATAATTTGCCAAGAGCAAGATGAGTTACGGTATGCTTAGATAAGTTCATGAAGTGCCAAATGAGAAGAAATAGCTATACAAGGTACAATAAAAAAAAAATCATAAATCATAAGGAGTTATCCTTAGGCATTAGATAAACATGTATGAAGAGAGCTGTACAAGGCAAGACATTAAAAAAACACCAAGAAGAATTATGCAAATATAATCAGGTAAATGTGCATATGAAGAGAACTGTACAAGACAAAAAAAAACACAGATCAAGAGTTATGCTTAGATAATAAGGTAGAGCTGACAGCGAGCTTTACAAGGCACAAAATAATAACTATTTAAAAACACAAAGTATTAGGCCCCGAGCCTAGATACCACATAAATGAACATATTTGGAGCACAGAGTTAGTCTGCCTGACTGGAACTCATATACTATCCTTGGCAGAATATCTGTGAAATAGAATGCCTTCAGTTTAGGGATAACATCAGCACAGAACTTCACATCAAAAGGCACATCAATAACAATATGCTCGGATGGAGCACAGACAGCAGTTTGCATCTCTCCAGTCCTGTGCAGAACATGCCCATTTGCACCTGCATGTAGTACACACGGGCTCCATTAGGTGGCAGCTGAGGAACCCCATCCACCAGCTTCACATCGGTGAGTTTGCCAGAGAACAGTTCAGTCAGAGACTCACACTTCTTACTCAGAACAGGACATTTGATTTCTAGAAGTTCTTGAGAGTTTAACACTCGATCTGGGCTTGCAGAAAGCCATGGCTTCTTGACACTCACTACTGTGCCTCTACTCTCCAGACTAAACCTACAGCTCTCCATCCATGTGTAGGCCACCTGCTTGTTCTCCTTGCCATGTGGTTGCTGAGTTCCCATGGAACCTGGGGAAGAGATGCTCCCCTCACAAAGTTGTGAGGATTTTTGAGGTGCGCACCGGAACCTTCTTTGCTGAGCTAGCAGTGATCCAAAGTTTACGTGCGTCATACGACACATAGAAGGCACTCTGCTTTAGTGACCTTCTCCAAGCTGGCACATTTACACTCCTCCTGCTTAACATAAACGTCATAAAATGACAAGCATTTCTGACACTGCATGTTGATGATTGCTCATCTGTACAGGACACCCCTGTCAATCCTCCATACACAGCATTCTGCACCTTCAACAAAAAACTACAGTTAGAATAGTCAATTACAGTACAGAACAAATCAAATCAAATCAAATCACATGAAAAGATATACTCAAATATTTACAAAGATGTGAGGGGTGTACTCACTTTTGTGAGATACTGTATACTGAGATCATGTGACAGATCATGTGACACTTAGATTGCACACAGGTGGACTTTATTTAACTAATTATGTGACTTCAGAAGGTAATTGGTTGCACCAGATCTTATTTAGGGGCGTCATAGCAAAGGGGGTGAATACATATGCACGCACCACTTTTCCGTTATTTATTTTTTTGACGTTTTTGAAACAAGTTTTTTTTTTTTTTTTTCACTTCACCAATTTGGACTATTTTGTGTATGTCCATTACATGAAATCCAAATAAAAATCAATTTAAATTACAGGTAGTAATGCAACAAAATAGGAAAAACGCCAAGGGGGATAAATACTTTTGCAAGGCATTGTAGTCAGAAGGTACAGGAAGCAATTGATGAGGTAGAGTGGTGGGCATTAATGTGGGGATTCAGGTTCTTTGTAGAGAACTCAAACAGTGTTCTTTACCAGGAGGCAGGTGGGAGATGAGGTATACTTGAGGTTATGGGAGAAACTTGGAGAGGGTGGGGGGCCTTCAGGTTCCTTGGGGTATACTTTGATACTAGACTGACCTGGGCAGAACACATTGAGAGAGTGGTGGGAAAGTGTAAGAAGGTGCTACATGTGATGCGGTGTCTGACGGGGAAGGAGTGGGGGGCTGGGCGTTCTTCATTGAGGACCATGTATGTTGCATTGATCCAATCTGTAATAGACTATGACAGTATAGCGTATGGTTCGGAAGCCCGGACCTCATTGGAAAGGCTAGATGTCATACAGGGGCAAGGACTCAGAATATGTAGTGGAGCGTTCCGGACGTCCCCAGTGGCTGCATTACAGGTGGAGATGGGGGATATGCAATTGCATATTAGGAGACAGCAGCTGGCAATTAATTATTGGGTCAACCTACAAGGACATGGGCTGTCTCATCCTGCGAAAGGGATTTTACAGGCATGCTGAGCGAAGACAGAACACAAGCTTTGGTTGGGTAATACCCAGTCGAAGGAGATGGGACTGTATGGAAGGGAGTTTAGTCCAACGGTAGCTATTCCTGTAAATCCACCATGGCTACTCCCGCCTCCAGTAGTTGATCTAGAAGTGTTGGAGAGACTACAGAAAGATAGGGAGAGTGTTGATCCATCTGATTTGTTTAAGAGACGTCTGGATACTGTGTATTAGGATTTTGTGGCCATTTACACAGATTGTTCAAAAGATCCAAGGACAGGACGTACTGGGTCAGCATTTTGTAGTGCAGGAATGTGGGGTGGAAGTCAGGAAACGTATTACAGATCATCTGGCTGTATATACGGCAGAGCTGATGGCCATACTGTTGGCCTTGCAGTGGGTGGAGGAAGTCAAACCAGACAGAGTAGTTATTTGCTCTGATTCATGTGCAGTGTTAATGAGTCTCCAGTCCTTTAGCTCACGTAGCAGACAAGACCTGCTTTATGAGGTGCTACAAACCCATGGCAGGATTAGACAGATGGGTATACAGATAAGATTTACTTTGGTCCTAGCCCATGTGGGGGTGGAGGAGAACGAGGCAGTTGATGTACTGGCTAAACAAGCACTTAGTAGTGGGGATGTTGATGTTGTAGTTTCAATGAGCAAGGCAGAGGCAAAAAGCCTGAAGTAGTCTATAGCTTTTCTGGTGAGACAGGGCCATCTAGTGTTGTAGCCTAGAAATGACGCTATGACTCACAATGAAGAAATGAAAGTGGAAACAACCACCGTAAGATTCGATTCCCAGGGATGACACTGAACACACTGAACCGGTTGTTTCACCCATTATAAAACGTGTTGAGACGTACAATCTCCTGTATCGGAGAAAAGGGACATCCGCAGTGGGTATCAGAGAGCAGAACATCTTGCTGTTTATTTCAGTTTCATCACTAAATAATAATACACCATGAATAACACGCTGAACCAACATTATGAGGAGAAGGTGCGTCCCTGTATAGACCTTATCGACTCCCTGCGCTCGCTTGGTGTGGAGAAGGACCTTGCGCTGCCTGCCATCGCCGTGATAGGGGACCAGAGTTCTGGAAAGAGCTCAGTGCTGGAGGCGCTGTCTGGGGTGGCTTTGCCAAGGGGGAGTGGTGAGTGATAATTCATGAAACTGAAATGACAAATATTTATCATCTATCAAAGTCTCAGAGAGGTTGAATAAGTGAGCCTATATTGATTTCATTATCATTTTATCTCTAATTTGTTATGTTAAAGGGAAGTTCACACCGATTCATTCCAGGGTTTTTATTAATTTTTTACTATTTTCTACATTGTAGAATAATAGTGAAGACATCAAAACGATGAAATAACACATATGGAATCATGTAGTAAACAAAAAAGTGTTAAACAAATATATATTTTATAGTTGAGATTCTTCAAAGTAGCCACCCTTTGCCTTGATGACAGCTTTGCACAATCTTGGCATTCTCTCAACCAGCTTCATGAGGTAGTCTCCTGGAATACTTTTCAATTAACAGGTGTGCCTTGTTAAAAGTAAATTTGTGGAATTTCTTTCCTTAATGCGTTTGAGCCAATCAGTTGTGTTGTGACAAGGTAGGGGTGGTATACAGAAGATAGCCCTATTTGGTAGACGACCAAGTCCATATTATGGCAAGAACAGCTCAAATAAGCAAAGAGAAATGACAGTCCATCATTACTTTAAGACATGAAGGTCAGTCAATCTGTTTTCTAACATGCTTTAGACACATTTTCATAATGCATTGTGGTCAATGATTGATGACTCAGCAAAATGTGTCTACCAATTTTCTCTAAAACAAGATGTCAAATGCGTTGGGGGATCAACTACAAGTACAGAGAGATGGAATATTGCACAATTTCATTTTATCGTACTGGACATTTTTGTATATGGGCTGTTTTTCTCTGGGTTTCATTTATTCTCTTTCACTCTAACTCCTCCTCTGTCAACTCTGACAGGTATTGTAACACGATGCCCTCTCGAGCTGAAGATGAAGAGGAAGAGAGAAGGAGAGGAATGGCATGGAAAAATCAGCTACCAAGACCATGAGGAGGAGATTGAGGACCCCTCTGATGTGGAGAAGAAAATTCGAAAAGGTGGGTGCGGTCACTCTCATTGACCCACTCTCATTACCTCAAGTGTCTAAACTGAGTCACTATTCTTCACTAACATACTATTTTTATCTATACCTAAAATCATTCAAAATATATCATTAACTGTTGGTACAGTTAACTATTTCTAAGGCACCTGTATTCTTGTTCCCCCCTCCAGCCCAGGATGAAATGGCAGGCGTGGGGGTGGGTATCAGTGATGACCTCATCAGCCTGGAGATTGGCTCCCCTGACGTCCCAGACCTCACACTCATCGACCTGCCAGGCATCGCCCGGGTAGCTGTCAAGGGTCAACCTGAGAACATTGGTGAACAGGTACACAACTCCACCCCAGCCTCAATGTTAGTGGGAAAACACTGTGCATTTTTAACCCCAGTCTTAGAACCGAAACCAAGTCCCCCCACGACATGTTATGTATAATAATATTTGACATTTTCAGATTAAGAGACTGATACGGAAGTTCATCACAAAGCAAGAAACAATTAGCTTGGTGGTTGTGCCATGCAACGTTGACATAGCAACCACAGAGGCTTTGAAGATGGCACAAGAGGTGGACCCTGAAGGAGAAAGGACATTAGGTAATCCACCCTTTAATATTTACTCAACTATTATGAAGCAAGCTCTTGTGTAATGGTGGTTATAAACCATGTTTGTCAAGGCCGGGCGTAGGTGTGGTGTGGAATCAATTGCAGGATGCAGATGCAAGTCCAAAAACACTTTAATAAAGTCCACAGAAACAACGGCTATAAACAGAGCCGGTTGAACAAGGGAAAAATAAACGCACTCAGCGTAAAAGTACAACAAACGCACAACGTGCGGACTCTCTAATAACATAGAGCACAAACTGACTGGCAACACCTGCTGACATAGAACAACTACACACAACCACAAGACAGAAACAACGAGAACTTAAAGGACACATAATCAAGACGAAATGAGCAACAGGTGTAACAAATCAGACCAAACCAAACACACACAGACACAACGAACGGTGGCAGCTAGTACTCCGGGGACGACGACCGCCGAAGCCTGCCCGAACAAGGAGAAGGAGCAGCCTCGGCCGAAACCGTGACAGTACCCCCCCCTTGACGCGCGGCTCCAGCCGTGCGCCGACCCCGGCCTCGGGGACGACCAGGAGGACGCGGAGCAGGGCGCATGGGATGACCACGATGGAACTCAGTCAGAAGAGACGGGTCTAAGATATCTCTCCTCGGCACCCAGCACCGCTCCTCCGGACCGTACCCCTCCCACTCCACGAGATATTGGAGACCCCCCATCCGGCGTCTCGAATCCAGGATGGACCGAACTGTGTACGCCGGAGCCCCCTCGATGTCCAGCGGGGGCGGAGGAGTCTCTGCTATCTCACACTCCTGGAGTGGACCAGCTACCACCGGCCTGAGGAGAGACACATGGAACGAGGGGTTAATATTCTTATACTCAATAGGAAGTTGTAATCTGTAACACACCTTGTTCAACCTCCTCAGGACTTTAAAAGGCCCCACAAACCGCCGACCCAGCTTCCGGCAGGGCAGGCGGAGGGGCAGGTTTCTGGTCGAGAGCCAGACTCGATCTCCCGGTGCGTACACCGGTCCCTCACTGCGGTGGAGATCGGCGCTCGCCTTGTGTCGACGGATGGCCCGCTGCAGATGTACGTGAACAGCGTTCCACGTCTCCTCCGAGCGCCGCACCCACTCATCCACCGCAGGGGCCTCGATCTGGCTCTCATGCCAAGGTGCCAGAACCGGCTGGTACCCTAACACACACTGGAAAGGGGTTAGTTTAGTGGAGGAGTGGCGGAGAGAGTTCTGTGCCATCTCGGCCCAGGGAACATATCTCGCCCACTCCTCCGGCCGGCCCTGGCAATACGACCTCAGAAACCTACCCACATCCTGGTTTACTCGTTCAACCTGCCCATTGCTCTCCGGGTGGTACCCCGAGGTAAGGCTCACCGAGACCCCCAAGCGCTCCATGAACGCTCTCCAGACTCGAGAGGTAAACTGGGGGCCTCGATCAGACACTATATCCTCGGGTACCCGTAATGCCGGAAGACGTGAGTGAATAGTGCCTCAGCGGTCTGTAGGGCAGTGGGAAGACCCGGCATGGGAAGGAGACGACAGGCCTTCGAGAACCGATCCACAACGACCAGGATGGTGGTATTTCCCTGGGAGAGGGGAAGATCAGTAACGAAATCCACCGAGAGGTGAGACCAGGGTCGTTGTGGAACGGGCAGGGGTTGTAACTTACCCCTGGGCAAATGTCTGGGTGCCTTACACTGGGCACATACCGAACAGGAGGAAACATAAACCCTCACATCCCTGGCTAACGTTGGCCACCAGTACTTAGTGCTAAGGCAGTGCACCGTCCGGCCAATCCCTGGATGTCCAGAGGAGGGTGACGTGTGAGCCCAATATATAAGTCGATCCCGAACCTCGAACGGCACGTACGTCCGACCCACAGGACACTGTGGAGGGCTAGGATCGGTACGCAACACCACCGGTGCCACCAGGCAAGACGGCGGGAGTATGGGCGTGGGCTCAACGGACCTCTCCTCCGTGTCATACCGCCGGGACAGAGCATCTGCCTTACCATTCTGGGACCCAGGGATGTACGTGATCTTAAAAACGAACCGGGCCAGAAACATATTCCACCTAGCCTGGCGAGGGTTCAGTCTCCTAGCTGCCCGGATGTACTCCAGGTTTCGGTGGTCTGTCAAAATGAGGAAAGGGTGTTGAGCCCCCTCTAGCCAATGCCTCCACACCTTTAGGGCCTGGACCACGGCTAGCAGCTCCCTGTCCCCCACGTCATAATTTCGCTCCGCCGGACTGAGCTTTTTAGAGTAAAAGCACAGGGGCGGAGTTTCAGGGCGTGCCAGATCGTTGCGAGAGCACGGCCCCTATACCGGCTTCAGACGCGTCTACCTCGACCTGGAATGGGAGTGCGGGATCCGGATGCGCCAACACCGGCGCCGAGGTAAACAGGTCCTTCAGTCTCCCAAAAGCCCTATCCGCCTCAGCAGACCACTGCAAGCGCACCGGACCTCCCTTTAGTAGAGACGTTATGGGAGCTGCCACCTGTCCAAAACCCCGGATAAACCTCCTGTAGTAATTCGCAAAACCCAAGAACCGCTGCACCTCTTTAACAGTAGTTGGAGTTTGCCAATTACGCACGGCCGACACACGGTCAACCTCCATCTTAACCCCTGACGCAGATAACTGATAACCCAAAAAGGAGACAGACTCCTGGAAAAACAGAAATTTCTCTGCCTTGACATACAGATCATGCTCCAACAATCTCCTCAATACTCGGCGCACCAGGGCTACATGCTCGGCTCGGGTAGAAGAATACACTAGAATGTCGCCAATGTACACGACCACTCCCTGCCCCTGCATATCCCGGAAGATCTCATCAACGAAGGATTGGAAGACTGAAGGAGCATTCATTAACCCGTATGGCATGACGAGATACTCGTAATGACCCGAGGTGGTACTAAATGCTGTCTTCCATTCGTCTCCCTCCCTAATACGCACCAAGTTGTATGCGCTCCTGAGATCCAATTTTGTGAAGAAACGCGCCCTGTGTAAAGACTCCGTCATAGTCGCAATCAGAGGGAGTGGATAACTGTATTTCACAGTAATCTGATTGAGACTGCGGTAATCAATACACGGGCGCAAACCTCCATCCTTTTTCTTCACAAAAAAAGAAACTCGAGGACGCAGGGGAAGTGGAGGGCCGTATGTATCCCTGTCTCAGAGACTCGGCTATGTAAGTCTCCATAGCTCTCTTCTCCTCTTGAGACAGAGGATACACATGGCTCCGCGGAAGCGCAGCTCCTACCTGGAGGTCTATCGCACAATCCCCCTGTCTATGTGGTGGCAATTGCGTCGCCTTCGCTTTACTAAACACAATTGCTAAATCATCATACTCGGGGGGAATGTGCAATGCCGGTAGTTGGTTTGGACTTTCCACCGAGGTCGCCCCTACGGAAACGCCCAGACATCGCCCTACACACTGGACAGACCACTCCTTGAGAGCCCTCTGTTGCCACGAAATAGAGGGATTATGAGTAATCAACCAGGGAAGCCCCAGCACCACCGGATACGCAGGAGAGTCTATAATATATAGCTGAATAGTCTCCTCATGACCCTCCTGCGTCCCCATCCTAAGTGGAGCTGTGACCTCCCTAATCAACCCCGATCCCAACGGACGGCTATCTAAAGCATGTACAGGGAAGGGACTACTGACTGGAAGGAGGGGAATCCCTAACTCAGCACAAAATCGCCGATCTATAAAATTCCCAGCTGCGCCTGAATCTACTAGCGCCTTATGCTGGGAATGAGGTGCAACCTGTGGGAAGCAAACAGGTATGGTTAGGTGATCAACAGAGAGCTCTGGGTAAGTGGGGCGCCTACTCACCTGGAGGGACTCCCCAGAGCGTGGCCTGCCGTCTCTCCCCCTAGGAGACCCCCCCAGCACCTGGCCGCAGTGTGTCCTCCACGGCCACAGTAGGTACAGGGGTTGGTTCCCCTGGGGCTCCTTCTCCTCTCCTCTCTAGCGCCAGCACCCCCGAGCTCCATAGGACTAGGCTCGGAGGTGCTGGAGGGTGGAATGGACGACCCCCCACTCAGGACGTCCGCGGGTGGCCAATAGGGTGTCAGAGGCGAATGGCCATGTCAACTAACTGGTCAAACGTGAGGGTGGTGTCCCTGCAGGCCAACTCACGACGGACGTCCTCCCGTAGGCTGCAGCGGAAGTGGTCTATGAGGGCCCGCTCATTCCACCCTGCGTCTGCCGCTAGAGTCCGGAACTCCAGTGCAAAATCCTGTGCGCTCCTCTTCCCTGTCGGAGGTAGAATAGACGTTCTCCCGCCGCCTTCCCCTCAGGTGGATGGTCGAATACAGCCCTGAAGCGACGGGAGAACTCCGCATAGGTGATCGTCGCGGGGTCTATTCTCCTCCATTCGGCGTTGGCCCACTCCAACGCCTTGCCGGTGAGACAGGAGATGAAGGCGGAAACGCTCTCGTGTCCCGAGGGCACCGGGTGTACGGTGGCGAGGTAGAGTTCTACTTGTAGGAGGAAACCTTGACACCCGGCAGCGGTACCATCATACGCCCTCGGGAGCGAGAGCCGAATCCCACTGGGTTCCGGAGCGTGGACTAAGGGACTGACCGGTGTTGGTGGTACTGTGGGAGGAGGCGTGGGTGCCCAACTGGTCTCCAGGCGATGCAGGGTATTCATTACTCCTTGTAATGCGTTGGTGATCTGGGCTATCCTGTCATCCTGTCCGCGGACGCGCTCCTCCCATGACTCGGTCGCTGCTGCTGCTCCTGCTGATTCCATGGATGGTGTGTAGTTCTGTCAAGGCCGGGCGTAGGTGTGGTGTGGAATCAATTGCAGGATGCAGATGCAAGTCCAAAAACACTGAAATAAAGTCCACAGAAACAACGGCTATAAACAGAGCCGGTTGAACAAGGGAAAAATAAACGCACTCAGCGTAAAAGTACAACAAACGCACAACGTGCGGACTCTCTAATAACATAGAGCACAAACTGACTGGCAACACCTGCTGACATAGAACAACTACACACAACCACAAGACAGAAACAACGAGAACTTAAAGGAAACATAATCAAGACGAAATGAGCAACAGGTGTAACAAATCAGACCAAACCAAACACACACAGACACAACGAACGGTGGCAGCTAGTACTCCGGGGACGACGACCGCCGAAGCCTGCCCGAACAAGGAGAAGGAGCAGCCTCGGCCGAAACCGTGACAATGTTGACTTGTGTTGACTTTAATGAGTTAGACTTGATGTGTGTTTCCCATTGGACAGGCATCCTGACCAAGCCTGACCTGGTAGACAAAGGCACAGAGGAGACGGTGGTGGACATAGTTCATAATGAGGTTATCCACCTGACTAAGGGCTACATGATAGTCAAGTGCAGAGGCCAGAAGGAGATCATGGAGCGAGTCTCACTGACCGAGGCCACAGAGAGGGAAAAGGCTTTCTTCACAGAGCACGCTAATCTCAGGTCGGTCCTCTGGGTTAAAGTCTGCCTTAGATTTTAAAAGCTGTCTTGGATAGCATGAAGCAAATTTGATCAAATGCCTATTTTTCAACACTCATAAAATGTGTTAGTTTTTAATTGAATTGTGTACCTGTGTGGTAACCAAACTATTTGCCATGTTGTGAAAAAAAAGTGTTTTTCAAACCTTTCTGCAGCACACTTTATGATGAGGGCTATGCCACTATCCCTAAACTGGCTGAAAAATTAACTCTTGAACTGGTGCATCATATCGAGGTAAATTCCTCTTCCATTACATTTCACTGCATAAAATCCTATACATTTGTTACTGAGTGACTGTTGCCATAAGCCATGACTCTGCGTTGTGCCGTTTAGAAATCCCTGCCTCGTCTAGAAGAGCAGATTGAGGCAAAGCTGGCAGAGACGCATGCCGAGCTGGAAAGATATGGTACTGGACCACCTGAGGACTGTGCAGACAGGATGTACTTCCTGATCGACGTGAGTCCCCCAGCCTGCAACCCACAGATGATTCAGTTACCCTCTCCTTCACGCCGCTCTGGCCTTGACCCAAACTCACAACAGCCATGTTAGTCTTTGTTAGCAAAAACTTGTCAATTCAGGAAAGCATTTGAAAGTTGATTAAATCTTATCCATACAGTGAGGAAAAAAAGTATTTGATCCCCTGCTGATTTTGTAAGTTTGCCCACTGACAAAGAAATGATCCGTCTATAATTTTAATGGTAGGTTTATTTGAACAGTGAGAGACAGAATAACAACAAAATAATCCAGAAAAACGCATGTCAAAAATGTTATAAATTGATTGGCATTTTATTGAGGGAAATAAGTATTTGACCCCTCTGCAAAACATTAGTACTTGGTGGCAAAATCCTTGTTGGCAATCACAGAGGTCAGACGTTTCTTGTAGTTGGCCACCAGGTTTGCACACATCTCAGGAGGGATTTTGTCCCACTCCTCTTTGCAGATCTTCTCCAAGTCATTAAGGTTTCGAGCCTGACGTTTGGCAACTCGAACCTTCAGCTCCCTCCAAAGATTTTCTATGGGATTAAGGTCTGGAGACTGGCTAGGCCACTCCAGGACCTTAATGTGCTTCTTCTTGAGCCACTCCTTTGTTGCCTTGGCCGTGTGTTTTGGGTCATTGTCATGCTGGAATACCCATCCACTACCCATTTTCAATGCCCTGTCTGAGGGAAGGAGGTTCTCACCCAAGATTTGATGGTACATGGCCCCGTCCATCGTCCCTTTGATGCGGTGAAGTTGTCCTGTCCCCTTAGCAGAAAAAAACCCCCAAAGCATAATGTTTCCACCTCCATGTTTGACGGTGGGGATGGTGTTCTTGGGGTCATAGGCAGCATTTCTCCTCCTCCAAACACGGCGAGTTGAGATGATGCCAAAGAGCTCCATTTTGGTCTAATCTGACCACAACACTTTCACCCAGTTCTCCTCTGAATCATTCAGATGGTCATTGGCAAACTTCAGACGGGCATGTAATTTTTTTACATTTTACGTCATTTAGCAGATGCTCTTATCCAGAGCGACTTACAGTGAGTGCATACATCGGGAGTTGAGTGGCGCAGTGGTATATGTGGTTTCTTGAGCAGGGGGACCTTGCGGGCGCTGCAGGATTTCAGTCCTTCACGGCGTAGTGTGTTACCAATTGTTTTCTTGGTGACTATGGTCCCAGCTGCCTTGAGATCATTGACAAGATCCTCCCGTGTAGTTCTGGGCTGATTCCTCACCGTTCTCATGATCATTGCAACTCCACGAGGTGAGATCTTGCATGGAGCCCCAGGCCGAGGGAGATTGACAGTTATTTTGTGTTTCTTCCATTTGCGAATAATCGCACCAACTGTTGTCACCTTCTCACCAAGCTGCTTGGCGATGGTCTTGTAGCCCATTCCAGCCTTGTGTAGGTCTACAATCTTGTCCCTGACATCCTTGGAGAGCTCTTTGGTCTTGGCCATGGTGGAGAGTTTGGAATCTGATTGATTGATTACTTCTGTGGACAGGTGTCTTTTATACAGGTAACAAGCTGAGATTAGGAGCACTCCCTTTAAGAGTGTGCTCCTAATCTCAGCTCGTTACCTGTATATAAGACACCTGGGAGCCAGAAATCTTTCTGATTGAGAGGGGGTCAAATACTTATTTCCCTCATTAAAATGCAAATCAATTTATAACATTTTTGACATGCGTTTTTCTGGATATCTTTGTTGTTATTCTGTCTCTCACTGTTCAAATAAACCTACCATTAAAATGATAGACTGATCATGTCTTTGTCAGTGGGCAAACGTACAAAATCAGCAGGGGAACAAATACTTTTTTCCCTCACTGTAGCTGTTTCTCTTTACACATCTACCCTCCCATGTATCTAATAACGTATCTTTCTGTGTCTCAGAAAGTGACTGCGTTCACCCATGATGCCATCAACCTGACTGCTGGGGAGGAGCTGAAAAGCGTAGTTCGTCTCAACGTCTTCTACACACTCAGAAAAGAGTTTAGGAATTGGAAGTTACACCTGGATCGCTCTGGAGAAAACTGTGAGTTCACCTTTATCATGCACCGATGCACCCTTTAAAAAAAAGGCTAATTTCAGTGAGTTGGATAACAAAGAATTGCTATTTGAATTGAGATTGATTTTAATTTCACATGGAAGGCTCACACACTTGCTTATTTAGTGTAATGTAGTGACTTCTTTTTTTATATTGCAGTTAACAAGAAGATTGAGAAAGAAGTGGCTGATTATGAGAAGACGTACCGTGGAAGGGAGCTCCCAGGGTTCATCAACTACAAGACCTTTGAGGTGATGGTGAAGGACCAGATCAAACAACTGGAGGAACCAGCAGTCAAGAAGCTGAAGGAGATATCAGGTACAATCTATATATGAGAATGTTATTTTTTACCTATACTGAAACCCATTAAGTGATTTTATTTAATATGGTGGCCCTATTTGCCAAACTATGAAGCCATGATGATTTATGTATATTTTCCATCCAAGAATGTAATCTGTCGTTGAGTCATATGTGTCACAGTGATGCTATGGTATTTCTTCCCTTCTCTAGATGCCGTTAGGAAGGTGTTCTTACTGCTGGCTCAGAGCAGCTTCACTGGATTTCCTAACCTTCTGAAATCAGCTAAGGTATACAGTATATAATTTTTTTAATGCCATTTGGCAGACACTTTTATCAAAAGCGACTTACAGTCATGTGTGCATACATTTTTACGTATGGGTGGTCCCGGGGATCGAACCCACTACCCTAGCGTTACAACCGCCATGCTCTACCAATTGAGCTACAGAGGACCATGCAATATTAATGTCACCATTTATTCCTGATATTCCCACAGTTGGTCATTGACCTGAATGTGAATGAGATGGCTGACATGCACAACTACATTTATCTCCTGTTGAATGATTGTTGTTTGTTTGAACTACAGACAAAGATTGAGGCCATTAAGCAGGAGAATGAGTCTACAGCTGAGTCCATGTTGAGGACTCAGTTCAAGATGGAGCTGATAGTGTACACACAGGACAGCACCTACAGCCACAGCCTGAGTGAGAGGAAGAGGGAGGAGCCAGAGGACGACCACCTTCCCATACCTGAGATAAGGAGTACTATCTTCAGCACAGACAACCATGCCACCCTACAGGAGATGATGCTGCACCTCAAGTCCTATTACTGGGTAAGTACTGTGTAAATCACCATCTTGGCCTAACACCCTAAACAAGAACCTACCTGTATTTCCACTAGCTCTTCTGACTAGGGATAAGAGGGCACTAACTCAGAGATTGAATGGAACTGCTGACTCTTTAATTTCTTTATTCACCAATTCCCTGAAAGCTAGATTATATAATTGCATGTAAATGTGCTATAACATTATACAATTCAGTGTGTGTGAACCAACCATTGTTAGGGGACTAAACCTTGAATGGGACAAAAGTGATGGTAGATCACTATATCCATCTATATCTGTCATTTTAATAATAGGTGTTTTGTCTTGTCTGTCTCTTTATCTTTGCCAGATTGCCAGTCAGCGTCTGGCTGATCAGATTCCCATGGTGATCCGTTACCTGGTGTTGCAGGAGTCTGCTTTCCAGCTGCAGAGAGAGATGCATCAGATGCTGCAGGAGAAGGACAACATCGAGTACCTGCTGAAGGAGGACTTTGACATCGGCAGCAAGAGGGCTGCACTGCAGAGTAAGCTCAAACGCCTGATGAAGGCACGCAGCTACCTAGTGGAGTTCTAGTATGGACAGCTGCTTGTTAACATTTAGGATGGTCTTGTCTAATGTCAGATAGCTTGGTTAATGGAAGTAGGCCTACGTGTGCATTGCATTGAGGTTTGGGGTAGACTCTGTAATCTAAGTTATAATAAAGTTACTATGCAATCAAGTTCTTTGTTATCGTTTTTTGTTTATAATATTAAACTCAAATGCCTTATGAAGGCAAGCAGTTAGCCTACCTGGTGGAGTGGAAAGCTGCCTGATAGCATTTGGGAACAGAGAAGGAAGTGCAATAATTTTTATAATAGGCAATGTATCATTTATTTTGGATATTTTCACTTGTGCTTTATATTTCTCTAAACAGTGCTTGACTTGGGGACAGCTCCGTACCTGCACTTCTCATTTTTGGGGAATTGCATTCCGCCTATCGCCGGCCCAGATTCACACACTGAGGCAAAAAAGGTAGATGAAAGCGGAATGAAGGTGGGATCTGCATTGAATAGCATTAATTTCCTGATTCCGCATTGTTCAAGTCTATTTGCCGCTAGTCTGTGAATTTAGCCCCAGACTATCAAGTGCCAGCTGTCTAGTCTGTGTTTTATTAAATTGCAATGAGCATAAAAATAAACATTTATACCAGGAATTGGCAACTTGTTCTCATTCTGAGAAATAAGCGTCTTCTTAACCAGGTAGGCCATTTTATTTCAGTATCTTAACAAAGTGAACAGGCTACTGTTCAAACAGTTGGATACTGACAGGAGGGTGTATTCATAACAGTTCAACTGTTCTAACTTGTTAGCAAGCAAATACAGTGCATTTGGAAAGTATTCAGACCCCTTGACTTTTTCCACATTTTGTTACGTTATAGCCTTATTCTAAAATGGATGAAATTGTTTTTTTCCTGAATCAATCTACACACAATACCCCATAATGACAAAGCAAAAACAGGTTTTTATAAATGTTTGCAAATGTATTACAAATAAACTGAAATATCACATATGAAGCACCTTTGGCAGCGATTACAACCTTGAGTCTTCTTGGGTATGATGCTATAAGCTGGGCACACCTGTATTTGGGGAGTTTCTCCCATTCTTCTCTGCAGATCCTCTCAAGTTCTGTCAGGTTGGATGGGGAGCGTCGCTGCACTGGTATTTTCAGGTCTCTCCAGAGATGTTCGATCGGGTTCAAGTCCGGGCTCTGGCTAGGCCACTCAAGGACATTCAGAGACTTGTCCCTTAGACACTCCTGCGTTGTCTTGGCTGTGTGCTTAGGGTCGTTGTCCATTTGGAAGATGAACCTTTGCCCCAGTCTGAAGTCCTGAGCGCTCTGGAGCAGCTTTTCATCAAGGATCTCTCTGTACTTTGCTCCGTTCATCTTTCCCTCAATCCTGACTGGTCTCCCAGTCCCTGCTGCTGAAAAACATCCCCACAGCATGATGCTGCCACCACCATGATTCACCGTAGGGATGGTATTTGCCAGGTGATGAGCGGTGCCTGGTTTCCTCCAGACGTGACACTTGGCATTCAGGCCAAAGAGTTCAATCTTGGTTTCATCAGACCAGAGAACCTTGTTTCTCATGGTCTGAGAGTCCTTTTGGTGCCTTTTGGGAAACTCCAAGCGAACTGTCATGCCTTATACTGAGGAGTGGCTTTCATCTGGCCACTCTACCATGAAGGCCTGATTGCAGAGATGGTGGTCCTTCTGGAAGGTTCTCCCATCTCCACAGAGGAACTCTGGAGCTCTGTCAGAGTGACCATCGGGTTCTTGGTCACCTTCCTGACCAAGGCCCTTCTCCCCCGATTGCTCAGTTTGGCCGGGTGGCCAGCTCTAGGAAGAGTCTTGGTGGTTCCAAACTTCTCCCATTTAAGAATGATGAAGGCCACTGTGTGCTTGGGGACCTTCAATGCTGTAGACATTTGTTGGTACCCTTCCCCAGATCTGTGCCTCGACACAATCCTGTCTCAGAGCTCTACGGACAATTTGTTCGACCTCATGGCTTGGTTTTTGCTCTGACATGCACTGTAAACTGTGGGACCTTATATAGACAGGTGTGTGCCTTTCCAAATCATGTCCAATCAATTGAATTTACCACAGGCGGACTAAAATCAAGTTGTAGAAACTTCACAAGGATGATCAATGGAAACAGGATGCACCTGAGCTCTATTTCGAGTCTCATAGCGAAGGGTCTGAATACTTATGTAAATAAGGTAATTGTTTTTTGTTTGTTTTTATTCTGCAAAAATTTCTAAAAACCTGTTCACTTTTTCATTATGGGATTTGTGTGTAGATTGAGGAAAATGTTTTTATTTAATCCATTTTAGAATAAGGCTGTAACGTGGAAAAAGTGAAGGGGACTGAATACTTTCCGAATGCACTGTAGATCCAAGTTGGCTGACTTTAAACATTTAAGCTTAGCTGTCTACTCACTAGCATTTATGCTTGAGATTGTTTATTTTACATTTACATCATTTAGCAAACGCTCTCATCCAGAGCGACTTACAGTTTAGTGAGTGCACACATTTTTTTTGTTCATACTGGCCCCCCGTGGGAAACGAACCCACAACCCTGGCGTTGCAAGCGCCATGCGCTACCAACTGAGCTACACGGGGGTTTATGAGACCTGAGGTAATTTTCTATAATACCTGCTACAAGAAGTTGGTCATTATTAGTGGATGTGCATGGTTCTGGTAACATTTGTAACAAAAAATGCATTTTCATAGACTTGAAAGCCAGATCAGTGATCATTGCAAAAAAGCAGGTTGAACTGTTTTGCTAAAATAATACAATTATTAGTGGCTGTTATGGTTGTGGAAGGGTTATATTAAGCCTAGGTATAATACATGCAGTGTATTGACCTTTAATTGTGCAACAACACTTTTTGATTTACAGTATATTGTGAATTGCCCATAAGTTTGAAAACATCAAGATATGTTTTTTAAGCTATATCGACCAGCCCTAACCTAAAGTCATGAAATTCGGTACATTGGTCCCTCTCCTCACAAGGAACAAATTTGCCTTTGGGACCCATAAGGTCGACCATGATGGATTATCCGCCATTTAGAATTTTGTGATAAACGCTGTTCTTCTGGCAGCGAATGACCGAGTTGCCCGAAACTTGATATGTGGCATCTATGGACAAAGGTCTCTCAACGCAATATTTTCCAATATTTTCCATATATTTTATGTATCATTAAGGCAAATGTAGGGAGATGCCAAAGGTAAAATATAATAAACATGTTTGATATTTTATAATCCAGATGCATGCTTAAATAAGGAATATAGCCAATGCAGTATGTAACTGTGCTTTAATGAATGTATGTATATAATTTTTTAAGAAAGTGCCTGAGCCATGCCACCAATAGAATGAGAGGTTTCATATAGAAAAGCATTCATGACCTTTTGGAGTGGACCATGTGTGACAGCTGGACGTTGAAAGATAAGGGTGGCGCAGAACTAAAATAAGTTAGGAATTTGCCATAAGGGGAGTAACTGTATATGCTATGTCGGCATGACTGTGCATTTGTGTGTGTATAAAAGGGATCTCTAAGCCAAAGAGAGACAGGTGTTCCATGGAGCAGCTCGGCTTTGTTACGCAAATAATAAGGTCTAATTTTTGGATTCACAAGCTCCAGTTTCTTGAGAGATATTTTTGAGTTGACTACTTTTGAGTCAAATATTTCTACCACATAAATGGCGAGCGTTGCCAGGAGTTGAAAACAGGGACCAGAGACGGTGGACATCTGCAGTTGTGAAACGGCTCGGACGGACCATACAAACGAAAGCGGCCGCTTAAAAAAAAGGTAAGCCAAGTTCTTACTTATATAGTATAAAGTTTGTGTGGTTCAATCCGGGGCCCGGCCTCAGCTGCAGAATACCAAGTAGGTCTCTCCAAATTTAGGAACCAGAAAATTAGAGACTGGGAGCTTTTGGTTTTAAAATGCATGTTAAATGATGAAAAGCCTCGAGGGTTGCAATAAGTAGAAAATAGTAAGTAAAAGTAAAAGTAGATCTGCTCAGTCCGAGTAGGTGGATGCTCTGCTTGGGTTGGTGTGGTTCAGTCATTGTGGTTGAGTGGGGTGGGTTATCTGTCTCGTTTGAGTTGATCATTTGGTCAGTATGATTGCATCTGTTTGACTAAACCGACCGTTTTGTACTCGTCGATGTCACTCGGTTGTTCGTCTGAACCGTTTGTTCAAATCATTTGATTCATTTGTTCATCCTGCTGGTCATTCTGTTTAATCCATTGTGATTTGATTGGTTGTGATCAAGTTGGATGATTCATCTGTCTCATTCAGGTTGCTCATCTGGACAGTCTGATCAATCTGTTTGATTCGATTGCTCAATTCGTGCATTCAATCATCGGGGTCACTCGGCTGCTCATCTGATGCGTCTGTTCGATTCAGTCGATTCATTTGATTCATCTTGCTGATCACTTTGTCTGGGTCATTTCGGCACGGGCGGCTGTCCATCTGGTTGAACGATCAGAGAATAAATTAGTAGAAGCCCTACAGATACCGCTCTAAACGTGTCGGGGAAGTGAATCGTTTTGAGGACTGCTTAGGTAGGCGAAATCCTGTATAATACCGCTTTTTCTCTGTGTCGAGGAAGTGAATCAGAGAAAAAGGGCAGAATTTACAGGTCGCTTAGGAAAGCGTAGGATAGGTAGAAGTCCAGTTAAGGTGTGTCGAGAAAGTGAATCACCTAGGGGGCTATATAAATAGAAATCCTGTATAAAACTGTTTTTCTTGTGTTGAGGAAGTGTATCAAGAAGGAGTTAAGTTTACAGGTAACTTAGACAAGTGCGTGAAAGAGTGAGAGTGCAAGTAAGTGTGAAAATCTCTGTATTGGTGGAGAAAGGTTGGCACACCTTTCCTGGACCGTTGCTTAAGTGTAACCTGGTAGGAAGGACGCACCCGGTCTCACACGAGGAGAGAAAGAATGAATGGTGTGTGGATGCTCATAGGGTAGAAACACACATACAGTGGGGGAAAAAAGTATTTAGTCAGCCACCAATTGTGCAAGTTCTCCCACTTAAAAAGATGAGAGAGGCCTGTAATTTTCATCACAGGTACACGTCAACTATGACAGACAAATTGAGAAAAAAAAATCCAGAAAATCACATTGTAGGATTTTTTATGAATTTATTTGCAAATTATGGTGGAAAATAAGTATTTGGTCACCTACAAACAAGCAAGATTTCTGGCTCTCACAGACCTGTAACTTCTTCTTTAAGAGGCTCCTCTGTCCTCCACTCGTTACCTGTATTAATGGCACCTGTTTGAACTTGTTATCAGTATAAAAGACACCTGTCCACAACCTCAAACAGTCACACTCCAAACTCCACTATGGCCAAGACCAAAGAGCGGATTTTTTTTCTCAATTTGTCTGTCATAGTTGACGTGTACCTATGATGAAAATTACAGGCCTCTCTCATCTTTTTAAGTGGGAGAACTTGCACAATTGGTGGCTGACTAAATACTTTTTTCCCCACTGTATAGCTGAGTGGTTTAAAGTTAAAACACAAGCAAGGGAAATATTCATGAGGTGTTCCACACAAAAGAAAAGTGGACATCAGGAGATATTATATTATTATTACATAAAGAATATAGCTGAGTGATTTAAAGCTAAGAAAAAAACTAGCAAGGGAAAGATTTATGAGGTGTTCCACACAAAAGAAAAGTGGACATCAGGAGATAGTATATTATTATTACATAAAGAATATAGCTGAGTGATTTAAAGCTAAAACACTAGCAAGGGAAATATTCATGAGGTGTCCACACAAAAGGAAAGTGGACATCAGGAGATATTATATTATTATTACATAAAGAGACTGTCAAATGCCATGAATAATAAATAAGTTCTGACCAAACAATAATCAAAAAGCACAAATAGATAGAAGGGAATACTAATATAAAAAGAATTAAGAAGGAGAATTAAATAAATAAATAGGATGAATACTAAAATAGATTAAAAAGGAAGTAAAAAAATATATATAGGTCATAAATATGAATAAAACGGCGATAGAAATACTGAGTGCTAGGTAATCCTTAGGCAAGGGCGAAATAGCGAAAAACATCTGAAAAATTGGAGAAACGCACCAGGAATATGGGCACCAAATGGCCAGAATGAGGAACATTTGATGTCACGGTGTGTGAGGAAATGGAAACACTGATAAAGAACCATAAAGCAAAAGACACAGGAAAGAAGAGAAGCACCAAAAAAGAAAGAGAAAAATAAGTACTCAACATGTTCAAAATGGAAGGAGAAGGATTGCTAAAGAACATGCGAGAAGCCAGAAACATGTTGAGAAAAGATGATGAGAAAACAAACAAAAAGAAAGCAGATTGGTCTGTGGGACCTCCACCATATGTTGGTGGACAATATCCCCAGGTGTCCAGAGTAGTATCAATAAAAGGAGAAATAGAAATGGAAGAAGAAAGACCTTTGTTTACATCCTCCCAAAGGATGGAAAAATACTCAAAGAAAATAGAAGGAATCAAGCGAAGGGCAGAAATCAAGCAAAACAGATTGGACTGCTATGGAGAGCTGAGGGAAGCATTGGGAAGAATGAAAATGACGAAGAGAGATGATGGAGAACTCTCAGATGAAGAAATGGCAGATATTGAAGCAACAAACAAACTAATTGAGAAAGAAATGGACAGGATGAGGAGAAAATTGAGAGAAAAGGAAGAAATAGAGAGGGAGCAGAGTGCGGTAAGACAGCGGACAGGCAGAGAGCTAGAGGAGGAAGAAGGAGCAGCAGCTGAAATATGGGGAGATTGCAATCAAGGAGTAAGGGAAGAAAGATTGCAGAATAGGAGAATATTGAGAAGACCTGAAAAATACAAGGGACAATATCCAATTCTAATAAAAGATACCCAGGCTCACTGTGTTCCGTGGGGATCACAGGACCTGGAAGGATTGGTTGCCCGTCTGCCAGATTTGCATGATGGGGCAGGAAAATGGATAAGGATTTTTGAGGAACAAACCATGGGGAAACTGCTGGCTGTGGGGGATCTGAAGGCACGGTTGGCAAGGGTGGTTGGAAAGGCAAAAATGGAGGATATACTGGGGAAGAGTGACCTGAGGAGAGAAGTGAGTGACCCACAAGGAGATGGGATGGACTTTGATTCACACCTCCCTGAAGTCTGGCGAGCACTAAGACTGGAATACCCGGCGAGAATTGACCCCAAGTCACTGAAAGGGGGGACACTGGGAGAAACTGAGAATCCAGCTGCCTATCTACATGAACAGATGAAACGATGGAGACTGGAAACAGAACGAGATCCAGAAGGGGACCCACTGATGACAACTCTATTCCGAAACTCAATAATAGAGGCCATGCCCCAATCAGTGAGAAGCAGGCTGGAGGATGTGGTGGGACTAACCTCAAAGACACACAAAGAATTCTGTGACCATGTGATACATGCAGTAGAAAAACACAGAAAGGATGAACAGAGACTTATGGAGCAGGGGAGAGACATTCAGAGGAAACTGACTCAACTCCAATTGGAAGAACTGACAAACAGAGGGAAGAAGAAAATCCAGGCCCCAGTAACAGCACCTGCGAACGAAACAGGAATGATGGCTGCAGTCACTCCAGGAGGGCCATATCTGCCTCCCGCGCCACAGGCCCAAGTACAACCCACAGCACCAGTAGTGAATGTGTATGCACAACAACCCCGGCAATGGAATAATAACAATAAACAGCAAAAATGTCAGCAAAATAATGAGAAAGGAGGAAATTGGGGCCCACAAGGGCCACCTGGAATTTGCTGGGGATGCCAGCAGCCAGGGCATACCAGACGAAACTGCCCCACAAACCCCTGGCAACAACAGGGGAACAAAAACCAAAATAATTGGAAGCAAGCAGACGGCTGGCAACCAAAGCAACCTGACGGCTGGCAACAAAATCAGCAACAAATCCAAGGTCCTGTGAATCCATGGGCAGGGCCCAATCAGGGGTACTAGGGGTGCCCAGAGAATCCTACCGGGGAGGGTCAGTTTCCAGTACTAACTACACGAGCTGATCGAGAACCTATGCTGCAGGTTCAAATAGAGAACAGAGGCACACCCATGATGGTTGACACTGGAGCCACTTACAACTGTGTAAGTCCAAATTATGCCTCTCACCTCCCCATGTCTGGCAAATATGCCAAAACTGTAGGATTCTCGGGACAAACACAGTTCATTCCGATGACAGCTCCAGTTCGCCTGACAGCGGATGACAGATCCGCAACCCTCCCTATACTTGTTTCAGAACACACCCCTGTCAATCTATTGGGAAGAGATGCCCTATGCAAAATGGGTATACAAATTCGATGTTCCTCCGAAGGGGTAATCATAGACAGGGCAGGGTTAAACTTACAAATGGTAATGAAACAGGATACAGCAAATGTCTATTGGTTAGGGGATATTGAGACAGAAGTAGATAGGGTAGTCAAGAAATGGGGTAGGTTTATTCAGGCTCAGATACCAGAAGCAGAAAGAGGAAAGTCAGAATATCACTGCACCATGCAATATGATCCCTATCGTGATGATCTTTTAGAGCAACTGTGGTTGTTAAATGCAAATGGGAAATCAGTACCTATAATGTCTCAGTACATAATCATAGGAAAACAAGGAGCAGCAATGGAGGTGACGGACATGGATGGCTCAGACTTTGTGGCAAAATGGTACAATGTTTCTGAAGCTGCCCCACACATTACCTTGCTGGTGAACAAGGGAATGGAGGCCAAGGATTTGGGCCCCATGATGAAGCAAGCAAAAACAATTCAATGGAACAAGACAGAAAATCCACTGATTTATCACTCAAAAGATAAAGCCTTAATCAAGATACACCATACTACAATAATGACTGGGGACCCAAGGGAAGTGGAAGTTACATCCCAACAGGTAACACAGCTAGGGGAAGCAACAGAATTTGAGGACCAGCAAAAACAGGAAATGGAGAAAAACAAACCTCATGATGTATGGTCACAACATGATACAGATATTGGATTGGTAAAATCAGCAAGTCCTGTGTTTGTCAAAAAAAAGCCAGATGTTAAGCCCCCTTGGAGGGCTCAATACCATATGAAACCTGAAGCAGAAGAGGGCATCAGCGCCACAATTGAGGGACTAATAAAAGCAGGAGTACTGATACAAACACAAAGTTGTTGTAATACACCTTTGTTGCCAGTCCTTAAAGCAGATAGGAAAAAGTGGAGGCTGGTACATGACTTAAGGGCCATAAATGACATAGTACAAGATTGGCCTGCTGATGTTCCAAACCCTCATACGCTACTCACCAGTTCCCCCAGAAGCCAAGTACTTCACAGTGATTGACCTATGTGGAGCATTTTTTAGTGTGCCCCTGGCAGAAGAGTGCAGACACTTGTTTGCATTTACCTACAAAGGTAAACAATACACATATACTCGGACGCCACAGGGATTTAAGCATTCGCCTCATGTGTTCAATCAGGTGTTAAGAACAGACCTAGAAGATATGATACTTGAAGGAACATTGATCCAGTATGTGGATGATCTGTTGATCTGCGCTCCCTCCTTAGAACAATGCCATGCTGATTCTATGAAGGTTTTAAAGCGACTGGCAGAAGGAGGACACAAGGTGTCAAAAACGAAACTTCAGTACTGCCAATCTCAAGTTGAATATCTAGGAAGAACAATTGCACATGGAACAAAGGCGATAGCACGAGGACAACTGGAAGGAATCAGCAAGGCACCACTCCCTCAAACAGTTGCTCAGATGATGACATTCTTAGGGATGACTGGATTCAGCTCAGACTGGATAGAGGAGTATGCGATTAAAACTGCTCCTCTGCGAGAAATCATGAAAGAAGCAGGACAACTAGACCTTAGAGCAAGCCTGGAATGGAACAGTGATGCATTGACTGCGTTTGAAACAATGAAGAAGGAAATGCAGTCAGCTCCGGCTCTAGCAGCCCCAGATTACACAAAACCATTATTGTTGTATGTGGCAAACAGATGTGATAGGTATGCAACAGCGGTACTTATGCAAGAGACATGCAGTGGAAGACGAAAACAACCTATTGCGTATTATAGTTCTAAACTAGATTCTGTTGCCCAGGGATATCCACCCTGTTATCAAGGTCTAGCTGCATTACAATATGCATATGACAAAGCGTCCACAATTACTATGGGATACCCGGTAACAATACATACACACCATAAAATTGTGGAACTAATAGAACAAGGGAAGTTTGTCCTTACCAATGCTAGAACTTTAGAATACATGACTCTATTGACCTATCCAGATGTTTCCATTAAACGATGCAGTACAGTAAATCCAGCTGAAAGAATCCCCTTGGAGTTTGAGGGGCAAGCACATGACTGTGTAGCAGATTCATTGACATTTACTCGACTAAGGCCAGACTTAGAGTCAACTCCGTTGTCCAGCCTGGAGGAAGAGTGCATAGAAGAGTATTTTGTTGATGGATCCTGTTATATAGATAATGTGGGAAATCATGCAGGCTATGCAGTAGTGCAAAAACAAGGAGAAGATTTCAAAGAGGTGATAGCAGAATACTGTCCACAGCCATGCTCAGCCCAGTTGGCTGAACTAAAAGCAGTCACTGCAGCTTGCATCCTAGGAAAACGAAAAACTGTTTATCTATACTGATTCAGCATATCCAGAAAAACGCATGTCAAAAATGTTATATATTGATTTGCATTTTAATTAGGGAAATAAGTATTTGACCCCTCTGCAAAACATTAGTACTTGGTGGCAAAACCCTTGTTGGCAATCAGAGGTCAGACGTTTCTTGTAGTTGGCCACCAGGTTTGCACACATCTCAGGAGGGATTTTGTCCCACTCCTGATTGCAGATCTTCTCCAAGTCATTAAGGTTTCGAGCCTGACGTTTGGCAACTCGAACCTTCAGCTCCCTCCACAGATTTTCTATGGGATTAAGGTCTGGAGAATGGCTAGGCCACTCCAGGACCTTAATGTGCTTCTTCTTGAGCCACTCCTTTGTTGCCTTGGCCGTGTGTTTTGGGTCATTGTCATGCTGGAATACCCATCCAAGACCCATTTTCAATGCCCTGGCTGAGGGAAGGAGGTTCTCACCCAAGATGTGACGGTGCATGGCCCCATCCATCGTCCCTTTGATGCGGTGAAGTTGTCCTGTCCCCTTAGCAGAAAAACACCCCCAAAGCATAATGTTTCCACCTCCATGTTTGACGGTGGGGGTGGTGTTCTTGGGGTCATAGGCAGCATTCCTCCTCCTCCAAACACGGCGGGTTGAGTTGCTGCCAAAGAGCTCCATTTTGGTCTCATCTGACCACAGCACTTTCACCCAGTTCTCCTCTGAATCATTCAGATGTTCATTGGCAAACTTCAGACGGGCATGTATATGTGCTTTCTTGAGCAGGGGGACCTTGCTGGCGCTGCAGGATTTCAGTCCTTCACGGCGTAGTGTGTTACCAATTGTTTTCTTTGTGACTATGGTCTCAGCTGCCTTGAGATCATTGACAAGATCCTCCCGTGTAGTTCTTGCTGATTACTCACCGTTCTCATGATCATTGCAACTCCACGAGGTGAGATCTTGCATGGAGCCCCAGGCCGAGGGAGATTGACAGTTCATTTTGTGTTTCTTCCATTTGCGAATAATCGCACCAACTGTTGTCACCTTCTCACCAAGCTGCTTGGCGATGGTCTTGTAGCCCATTCCAGCTTTGTGTAGGTCTACAATCTTGTCCCTGACATCCTTGGAGAGCTCTTTGGTCTTGGCCATGGTAGAGAGTTTGGAATCTGATTGATTGATTACTTCTGTGGACAGGTGTCTTTTATACAGGTAACAAGCTGAGATTAGGAGCACTCCCTTTAAGAGTGTGCTCCTAATCTCAGCTCATTACCTGTATAAAAGACACCTGGGAGCCAGAAATCTTTCTGATTGAGAGGGGGTCAAATACTTATTTCCCTAATTAAAATGCTAATCAATATAAAACATTTTTGACATGTGTTTTTCTGGATTTATTTGTTGTTATTCTGTCTCTCACTGTTCAAATAAACCTACCATTAAAATAATAGACTGATCATGTCTTTGTCAGTGGGCAAACGTACAAAATCAGCAGGGGATCATATACTTTTTTCCCTCACTGTATGTAAGACAACTAACTGCTATACATAAAGTGATCTATCTCCAGGAAAAAGGGCGAGATCCGGAACCTGGACCAGAGGAGCCAGGGCCGGTGATTCCAGGAGATCGAGTCTACATCCGAGTGTTTCGCAGGAAGTGGAACGAGCCCAGGAGAGAAGGACCATACACGGTGATCCGAGCGACGCCCACAGCAGTACAGGTGGAAGGAAGCACGATGTGGTACCATCTGAACCACTGCACAGGGTCCCGAAGAGAACCGGTCTGCCGTCGGCGAGCCATGGGGAAGCGGAGGATGTCGAGGCACCAGATGGAGTCCAAGAAAAAGAAGCAAGTACGAGTCCAAGTGCCAACGTCGAAGGACAACAGGCACTCCCTCCTGAAAATCCGGAGAGTCGGGAGGTGGGGCCTGATGATGTGGGGAATACTGCTGATAGGATACCTGCCATGGCAGATGCCCCAAACACTTGCAGAGACCCAGGGAATGGAGGGACAACAGGAGAAGGAGGAGGAAGCGATCTTTCTACCATTGAGGGAGGTGACTTCTCCACCATTGAAGGAAGAGACTCCTCTGCTGTTGAGGAAGGGGACTTTCCCACAATTGACTTCTCTGCCCTCACATGGTCCCCGACAATTTAAGAACTGTGGAATTGCTCTAACGGTAATAGCAATTAACCTAGGAAAGATGGTGGTGAGTCTGCCTACAACTATACAATATTCTAGAGATAGTCTTATTGAGCCAGGAAGAATTGTTGTTGTGAATAAAGAACAAGTATCGTACACAGGATTGCCTATATTGGGGAAATGTCAGATTGAAGGATATGCAATGTTTAAAATAAAATGCCTGAAAAATATTTGTGTAGAAGTTGAGCTAAAAGGGAATGGACATGAAAAAAGAATGGATATAAAACAAGCCCAACATCTCATGATTTCGTCAGTACTTAAGAAATTGGTTCCTGAAGCTAAAATAAGAAATAGAATAAAAAAGCATGTACCTTTGGAAATAGCTCGAACCAGTATTGACAGCTACGGAAACTCAAAAATCTTTTTCAATACGAAGGATAAAACCTCTGCCGGAAAAATCACTTTGTGGGCGGGCTAATCATCAAACAAGAGGAGAACCAATCTGGGATGAATATGGCTGCCAAATAGAAGTTAACAAAGGAGACACTAGTTGGGAAATTACCTTAAAGGAATTGACTCAAGAAAATAATGCAAAGTACATATTGGATATAGTTAGCACTAAAGGGTCAGAAGGGAATAGTATAACAACAATGGACATTGATCCTATTTCCAAACACCAATCTAGACAGGAAGAAGAACCTGAAATAATTAATGTAACTATGACCACTACCTAAGGACCACTAATTACTATAGCAGTTGAACCAACAAAGACAGGATTAGAAAAAATAGGAACAACTGGGGTTTTTCAAAATGTATGGGATTCTTTAACTAATTGGGGAAATCAGCCCCAACAGTAATACCGAAAGTAATGAAAGCACCAACAAAATTAGGAAGGCTATGGGAGGGAGCCATGCAAAATGATTGGTACAAATGGGCACAATATTCAGCTAAAACAATTAATAGAAAAACGAATTGTTTAGTATGTGCTCCTTCTCCATTAAAATAAGTGATAGTAATACCAAATCCACACAGTTACAAGGACTGTGCTAACTTTAAACGAAGCTACTGTCATCTTAAAAGAGGAGAAAGGCTCTACTGTCCTGCAGAATGTTTATAATTTTTGGGAAATCCCTATCATTACAGATTCTATAATCAAGTAGGATGGGGAGAGTGGTGTAAAAAAATGTGATATATAATTTTTGCATCACAACACTGAAGTGTAAGGGGCCTGAATGTTTGTATGGAGTTGTTCCTGGGACCGGCTTGCCATGGTTACAAAGCCCAACAGAAAAATGTGGAGGTTAATTTAGAGGAAAACCTTCCAGACTTGTATCCAATACCTGACTGGGCTCTGGGTCCTCATCAGGATGGGTCAAGTAATGAGGAAGATATATTGGTTTAAATATATGCATGTAAAATGTAACCGCATATGGCAAGGCTAAGAATAAGTAAATGCACATGCTTACATTCATTTTTAAAATTAATCTTTGTATTATTGGGACTTTGTTGGAAGTCCCAAAGGGGGGAATATATAGAGATATTTTATGTATCATCAAGGCAAATGAAGGGAGATGCCAAAGGTAAAGTTATTATTATTTTAGCTGTCTACCACAGCATATTGGAGTTGAAATCAAATAATGAATATGAGCTGAAAGTGCAGACTTTCAGCTTTAATTTGAGGATATTTACATCCAAAACCGGTGAATGTTGTAGGAATTACAGCACTTTTTATATGTGCCCCCCCTTTTTCTAAGGGACCAAATGTAATTGGACAATTAGCTGTTCCATGGCCAGGTGTGTGTTATTCCCTCATTAGTTAATTTACAAGTAAGCAGATAAAAGGTCTAGAGTTGATTTCAAGTGTGGCATTTGCATTTGGAATCTGTTGTCCAAAGAGTCCAAAGAGCTGTCACTGCCAGTGAAGCAATCCATCATTAGGCTAAAAAATCAAATCAAAACAAACCCATCAGAGAGATAGCAAAAACATTATGTGTGGCCAAATCAACTATTTGGTACATTCTTAAAAAGAAAGAACGCACTGGTGAGCTCAGGAACACCAAAAGGCCTGAAAGACCACGGAAAACAACTGTTGAAGAAAAACCCCTTCAAAACAGTTGGCCAGATCAAGAACACCCTCCAGGAGGTAGGCGTATCTGTGTCAAAGTCAACAATCAAGAGAAGACTTCACCAGAGTAAATACAGAGGGTTTACCACAACATGTAAACCATTGGTAAACCTCAAAAACAGGAAGACCAGATTAGATTATGCCAAAAAACATCTAAAAAAGCCTGGAACAATATCCTATGGACCGATTTTTTTATTTTATTTTTTATTTCACCTTTATTTAACCAGGTAAGCCAGTTGAGAACAAGTTCTCATTTACAACTGCGACCTGGCCAAGCTAAAGCAAAGCAGTGCGATTAAAAACAACAACACAGAGTTACATATGGGGTAAAACAAAACATAAAGTCAAAAATACAACAGAAAATATATATACAGTGTGTGCGAATGTAGTAAGTTATGGAGGTAAGGCAATAAATAGGCCATAGTGCAAAATAGTTACAATTTCGTATTAACACTGGAATGATAGATGTGCAAGAGATGATGTGCAAATAGAGATACTGGGGTGCAAATGAGCAAAATAAATAACAATATGGGGATGAGGTAGTTGGGTGGGCTAATTTCAGAATGGCTGTGTACAGGTGCAGTGATCGGTAAGCTGCTCTGACAACTGATGCTTAAATTTAGTGAGGGAGATAAGAGTCTCCAGCTTCAGAGATTTTTGTAGTTCGTTCCAGTCATTGGCAGCAGAGAACTGGAAGGAATGGCGGCCAAAGGAGGTGTTGGCTTTGGGGATGACCAGTGAGATATACCTGCTGGAGCGCAGACTACAGGTGGGTGTTGCTATGGTGACCAGTGAGCTAAGATAAGACAGGGATTTGCCTGGCATTGATTTATAGATGACCTGGAGCCAGTGGGTTTGGCGACGAATATGTAGTGAGGGCCAGCCAACAAGTGCGTACAGGTCACAATGGTGGGTAGTATATGGGGCTTTGGTGACAAAACGGATGGCACTGTGATAGACTACATCCAATTTGCTGAGTAGAGTGTTGGAGGCTATTTTGGAAATGACATCGCCGAAGTCAAGGATCGGTAGGATAGTCAGTTTTACGAGGGCATGTTTGGCAGCATGAGTGAAGGAGGCTTTGTTCCGAAATAGGAAGCCGATTCTAGATCTAACTTTTGATTGGAGATGCTTAATGTGAGTCTGGAAGGAGAGTTTACAGTCTAACCAGAAACCTAGGTATTTGTAGTTGTCCACATACTCTAGGTCAGACCTGCCGAGAGTAGTGATTCTAGTCGGGTGGGCGGGTACAAGCAGCGTTCGGTTGAAGAGCATGCATTTAGTTTTACTAGTGTTGAAGAGCAGTTGGATGCTACTGAAGGAGTGTTGTATGGCGTTGAAGCTCGTTTGGAGGTTTGTTAACACAGTGTCCAATGAAGGGCCAGATGTATACAAAATGGTGTCATCCGTCATCCGCACAGAGGTGGATCTGAGCGTCACCAGCAGCAAGAGCGACATCATTGATATACACAGGGAATAGAGTCGGCAAAGCTCAACTTGTACCAGAATGATGGGAAGAGAAGAGTATGGAGAAGGGAAGGAACTGCTCAAGATCCGAAGCATACCACCTCATCTGTGAAGCATGGTGGTAGTGTTATGGCGTGGGCATGTATGGCAGCCAATGGAACTGGTTCCCTTGTATTTATTTATGATGTGACTGCTGACAAAAGCAGCAGGATGAATTCTGAAGTGTTTAGGGCTATATTATCTGCTCAGATTCAGCCAAATGCTTCAAAACTCATTGGACGGCGCTTCACAGTGCAGATGGACAATGACCCGAAGCATACTGCAAAAGCAACCCAATACTTTTTGAAGGCAAAGAAGTGGAATCTTCTGCAATGGTCAAGTCAATCACCTGACCTGAATCCAATTGAGCATGCATTTCACTTGCTGAAGGCAAAACTGAAGGCAAAACGCCCCAAGAACAAGCAGGAACTGAAGAGCGCTGCAGTAAAGGCCTGGCAGAGCATCACAAGGGAAGAAACCCAGCATCTGGTATGTCTATGGGTTCCAGACTTCAGGCAGTCATTCACTGCAAAGGATTTGCAACCAAGTATTAAATCTCACAATTTAATGTATGATTGTTAGTTTGTCCAAATTACTTTTGAGCCCCTAAAATTGGGGGGCTATGTATTAAAATGGTTGTAATTCTTACAAGGTTCATACAATAATTTTGACAAAACCCTTAAAGCACATCTTGATTGTTTCCTTTCAAATCCATTGTGGTGGCGTACAGAGCCAAAATGATACAAATTGTGTCACTGTCCAAATACTTATGGACCTGACTGGATATCACTGGTTAGAGGACAACTTGTAGCCAGCTACATTTTGGATTGTTGCATTTTGTTTCAAGTGGGTCGCCACCACAGAAATGTAAATGCAACACTATTTTGTTCATCACGCAAATCAATTTGAAATCAGTACAAAAGGGGTAAACGTTTTGTGCGTACAGGGAGGGAAAAAAGTATTTGATCCTCTGCTGATTTTGTACTTTTGCCCACTGACAAAGACATGATCAGTCTATAATTTTAATGGTAGGTTTATTTGAACAGTGAGAGACAGAATGTCAACAAAAAAATCCAGAAAAACGCATGTCAAAAATTATTTATTTGCAATTTAATGAAGGAAATAAGTATTTGACCCCTCTGCAAAACATGACTTAGTAATTGGTGGCAAAACCCTTGTTGGCAATCACAGAGGTCAGAAGTTTCTTGTAGTTGGCCACCAGGTTTGCACACATCTCAGGAGGGATTTTCTCCCACTCCTCTTTGCAGATCTTCTCCAAGTCATTAAGGTTTCGAGGCTGACGTTTGGCAACTCGAATCTTCAGCTCCCTCCACAGATTTTCTATGGGATTAACGTCTGGAGACTGGCTAGGCCACTCCAGGACCTTTATGTGCTTCTTCTTGAGCCACTCCTTTGTTGCCTTGGCCGTGTGTTTTGGGTCATTGTCATGCTGGAATACCCATCCACGACCCATTTTCAATGCCCTGGTTGAGGGAAGGAGGTTCTAACCCAAGATTTGATGGTACATGGCCCAGTCCATCGTCCCTTTGATGCGGTGAAGTTGTCCTGTCCCCTTAGCAGAAAAACACCCCCCAAAGCATAACGTTTCCACCTCCATGTTTGACAGTTGGGATGGTGTTCTTGGGGTCATAGGCAGCATTCCTCCTCCTCCAAACACGGCGAGTTGAGTTGATTCCAAAGAGCTCCATTTTGGTCTCATCTGACCACAACACTTTTACCCAGTTCTCCTCTGAATCATTCAGATGTTCATTGGCAAACTTCAGACGGTCCTGTATATGTGCTTTCTTGAGCAGGGGGACCTTGCAGGCGCTGCAGGATTTCAGTCCTTCACGGCGTAGTGTGTTACCAATTGTTTATTTGGTGACTATGGTCCCAGCTGCCTTGAGATCATTGACAAGATCCTCCCATGTTGTTCTGGGCTGATTCCTCACCGTTCTCATGATCATTGCAACTCCACGAGGTGAGATCTTGCATGGAGCCCCAGGCCGAGGGAAATTGACAGTTATTTTGTGTTTCTTCCATTTGCGAATAATCGTAACTGTTGTCACCTTCTCACCAAGCTGCTTGGCGATGGTCTTGTAGCCCATTCCAGCCTTGTGTATGTCTACAATCTTGTCCCTGACATCCTTGGAGAGCTCTTTGGTCTTGGCCATGGTGGAGAGTTTGGAAACTGATTGATTGATTGCTTCTGTGGACAGGTGTCTTTTATACAGGTAACAAGCTGAGATTAGGAGCACCCCCTTTAAGAGTGTGCTCCTAATCTCAGCTCGTTACCTGTATAAAAGACACCTGGGAGCCAGAAATCTTTCTGATTGAGAGGGGGTCAAATACTTATTTCCCTCACTAAAATGCAAATCAATTTATAACATTTTTGACATGCGTTTTTCTGGACTTTTTAGTTGTTATTCTGTCTCTCACTGTTCAAATAAACCTACCATTAAAATGATAGACTGATCATTTCTTTGTCAGTGGGCAAACGTACAAAATCAGCAGGGGATCTCCCTCACTGTATGCGCTGTTTAAATAAACACTATTCAAAGGCCACACTGAATCTAAGAATAATTTTTATATCACTGGTTAGAAGCACATTTGCTGAAGATAGTCATCTAAATTCTAGAATGTCAGATGGAAGTTTTGTGAGGCTGTCAAAATGGGGAAGGAAACAAATCAGTTGCTCTGGTATGTAACTTCAACGATTCACGACCCGCTATAGGTTATAACAGTGACAAGGGTTGGCTGTTATTTGAGTGATAGTTTGACTCATGTATTGGTGAGGTTAGTGACTTTTATACAGAGAGCGTCCCTGCCATTTGAGTTTGAAATTGATAGTAAATAGTATTCTAAAGCCGGAAGCTCACAGAGACACCGTCAACGGTGTCAACATTTGCACGAGACAGTAGAGTGTCAATTGAGTACCACAATATGAGCCATAATACGCATAAAACCTAGCAGTAAAATGCGGAAATGGTTCCAATCGTTTTTCCACCATTTCATTTTTCCGTAAGGGATTTTAGAACTACTTCATATAAGATCTGTGTTTCGTGTAGGCTTACCCTGACGTGATGTTTTGATAGCTATGCAAATCTCTCGGACAAGGTAACTTTTATCAATATATTCGCCTGTAATTACCCCCCAAAAAACGCGAATTAGCTGCTAACGTGGCAATCATACAGAACTACAAGTCCTGTCGCAAGCTTTGACGTCATCATTCAAGGCGCAGGATGGGAAAAACCTTCACATTTCTCCAAGCAAACTCAAATCGAAAACTAGCAAGTAACCTAGCAAGTAGATATTATAGCCTTTTTAGTTCCTTGTGTAAATAATTGATTTTGTGTATTTCTCATATGTGTTGTTTAGCATTTTACAAATTACCTAGCTAGCTACCATAGCATTTTAAAATTACTATAATTTTTTGATTTACCCTGGCCTTTGTAGCTAACCTTAGGTCTATCCGTGTCACGGATTCTGCCGAGGCTGCCCCTCCTCCTTGCTCGGGCAGGTTTCAGCGTTCGTCGTCACCGGAGTACTAGCTGCTGCCGATCTATGTTATATGTTTCTATGTTCTACCTCTTGTGTCAGATTGTTTCACACCTGTTGCCCATCTTGTGATTACTCCGCCCCTATTTAACCCTGTGGCTCCCATTGTGTTCTGTGCGTGTTTGTTGTTTGTTCGCGGATGTCGTGAGTGAGCGGGTTTATTCCTCCCTGCGTGGAGGCTTCTTGTTACTTTACGTGATTAAGTAAAGATACGTTTTTCCCTTGAGTTCTGTGTCCTGCGCCTGACTTCAGTCTACCGCATACACTGACATCGTGACAGAAACACGCACCATTATGGAGTCAGCAGGAACGACTGGATCTACCAAGACGATTGAGGAACGAGTCCAACGTCAAGGGACGAAGCTCCAGAATCTCTGTGCTACGATGGAACGAGTGTTCCAGATGATGGAGCGAATTGAGAGAGGTGGTATCCCTTCACCATGCCCAACCACACCAGCACCTGCTACCCTGGCTACCACTTCGCCACCTGGGTCCAGGGGAATTCGGCTCTCGCTCCCGAGGGCATATGACGGTACACCTGCCGGGTGCCAGGGATTTCTCCTCCAAGTAGAGCTTTACCTGGCCACCATTCACCCGGCGCCCTCGGGATACGAGAGCGTGTCCGCCCTCATCTCCTGTCTATCAGGGAAGGCGCTCGAGTGGGCTAACGCTGAATGGGGAAATATAGACTCGAGAACTGTCCGCTACGAGGATTTCACCCGCCGCTTCCGGGCGGTATTCGATCATCCACCGGAGGGGAGAGCGGCGGGAGAACGGCTGGTCCACCTACGACAGGAGATGAGGAGCGCGCAGGATTTTGCGCTGGAGTTTAAGACTTTAGCAGCCAGCGCGGGATGGAATGAGCGGGCCCTTATCGACCACTATCGTTGCAGCTTAGGGGAGGACGTCCGTCGGGAACTGGCCTGCAGGGACACCAATTTCAACCTGGACCAACTGGTGGACATGTCCATCCGGTTGGATAACCTGTTGGCAGCCCGCGGACGTTCTGATGGGGGTCTGTCCATTCCATCCCCCAGCACTTCCAAGTGTGGCCGCAGAGGAGCTCAGAGGTGCTGCAGGTAGGGAGACTGGGAGAGAGACTGTCCCCTGCACCAAGTGTGGCCGCAGAGGACACACTGCTGGTCGGTGCAGGGGAGGGTTCTCAGGAGGTCGAGGCAGCAGGCAGAGCACTGGCCGACCGTCTCAGGTGAGTAGGCACCCGACTAACCCAGAGTTCCCTGTTGCTAATATGTGTATCGACATTATGTTTCCAGATTTTTCTCCCCATTCCCAGCATAAGGCGCTAGTAGATTCAGGCGCGGCTGGGAATTTTATTGATCGCCATTATGCACGTAGCCTAGGGATTCCCACAGTGTCTGTTGATAAACCTTTCCCTGTTCACGCATTAGATAGTCGCCCGTTAGGGTCAGGCATAATCAGGGAGGTCACCGCTCCATTGCTAATGATGACGCAGGGGGGTCATGAGGAGAGGATTAGTCTCTGTCTAATTGATTCTCCTGCGCATCCTGTGGTGTTGGGACTTCCCTGGTTAGCCATTCATGACCCCACGATTTCATGGCAACAGAGGGCTCTCAAGGGATGGTCCATTCAGTGTTCAGGGAGGTGTTTAGGAGTTTCCTTGGGGGCAACTTCGGTGGAAAGTCCAAACCAGGTTTCCATCATGCACATTCCATCCGAGTATGCCGATTTGGCTATCGTCTTCAGTAAGAAGAGGGCGACTAAATTACCACCCCATCGTCCGAGGGATTGTGCGATAAATCTCCAGGTAGGAGCTGCACTTCCCCGGAGTCACGTGTATCCTTTGTCTCAGGAGGAGAATGCGACTATGGAGACATATGTCACCGATGTCTGAGGCAGGGATACATTCGGCCATCCACTTCACCCGTTTCCTCAAGTTTATTTTTTGTGAAAAAGAAAGATGGTGGGTTACGCCCGTGCATTGATTACCGTGGCCTAAATCAGATTACCATCAAGTACAGCTATCCATTACCTCTGATAGCTAGTATGACGGAATCATTGCACGGGGCACGCTGTTTCACAAAATTGGATCTTAGGAGCGCGTACAACCTAGTGCGTATCCGTGAGGGAGATGAGTGGAAGACGGCATTTAGTACCACCTCTGGACATTTTGAGTATCTGGTCATGCCATACGGGTTAATGAATGCTCCCTCAGTTTTCCAATCATTTGTGGATGAGATTTTCAGGGACCTGCACGGACAAGGGGTAGTGGTGTATATTGATGACATCCTTATATACTCCGCTACACGGGCCGAGCATGTGTCCCTGGTGCGTAAGGTGCTTGGAAGACTGTTGGAGCATGACCTGTATGCTAAGGTAGAGAAATGCCTGTTCTTCCAGGAGTCCATCTCTTTCTTGGGGTACCATATGTCTGCGTCAGGGGTGAGGATGGAGAGTGACCGCATTTCGGCCGTGCGTAATTGGGTGACTCCAACCACGGTAAAGGAGGTGCAGCGATTTTTGGGTTTTACTAATTATTACCAGAGATTTATCCGGGGCTTTGGTCAGGTGGCAGCTCCCATTACCTCGTTACTGAAGGGGGGGCCGGTGCGTCTGCAGTGGTCAGCGGAGGCAGACAGGGCTTTTAGTCGTCTGAAAAACCTGTTTACCTCGGCTCCAGTGCTGGCTCATCCGGACCCCTCTTTAGCCTTCACGGTTGAGGTGGATGCGTCCGAGGCTGGAATAGGCGCTGTACTGTCTCAGCGCTCGGGTACGCCACCCAAGCTCCGCCCCTGTGCCTTCTTTTCGAAGAAGCTCAGCCCGGCGGAGCGCAACTTTGATGTGGGGGACCGGGAGCTGTTGGCTGTGGTCGAAGCTCTGAAAGCGTGGAGACATTGGCTTGAGGGGGCTAAACACCCTTTTCTCATTTTGACTGACCACCGCAATCTGGAGTACATCTGGGCAGCGAGGAGGTTAAACCCTCGCCAGGCAAGGTGGTCCATGTTTCTCACCCGTTTTGTTTTCACCCTTTCTTACAGGCCAGGTTCCCAGAACGCTAAGGCAGATGCTCTGTCCCGACTGTATGACACGGAGGGGAGTTCCGTGGAGCCCACTCCCATACTTCCGGCGTCGTGTCTGGTGGCACCGGTGGTGTGGGAGGTTGACGTGGAGATCGAGCGGGCGTTGCGCAACGAACCCACTCCTCCTCAGTGTCCAGAGGGTCATGTGTACGTACCGCTTGATGTTCGCGATCGGTTGATCTATTGGGCTCACACGTCACCCTCCTCTGGTCATCCTGGTATCGGTCGGACAGTGCACTGTCTTAGTGAGAAGTACTGGGGCGGCAGGTAGCTTAGTGGGTAAGAGCGTTGTGCCAGTAACCGAAAGGTCGCTGGTTCTAATCCCCGAGCCGACTAGGTGAAAAATCTGTCGATGTGCCCTTAAGCAAGGCACTTAACCCTAATTGCTCCTGTAAGTCGCTCTGGATAAGAGCGTCTGCTAAATGACTAAAATGTAAAATGTAAATGTAAAATGTACTGGTGGCCCACCTTAGCTAAGGACGTGAGGGTTTATGTTTCCTCCTGCTCGGTGTGCGCCCAGTGTAAGGCTCCTAGACACCTGCCCAGAGGGAAATTGCAACCTCTAGCCGTTCCACAACGACCATGGTCCCACCTATCGGTGGACTTCGTGACGGATCTTCCCCCCTCACAAGGGAACACCACGATCCTGGTCGTTGTGGATCGGTTTTCTAAGTCCTGCCGCATCATTCCGCTGCCCGGTCTCCCTACGGCCCTACAAACAGCTGAGGCCCTATTTACACACGTCTTCCGGCACTACGGGGTGCCTGAGGATATAGTGTCTGATCGGGGTTCCCAGTTCACCTCTAGGGTTTGGAGGGCGTTCATGGAACGTCTGGGAGTCTCGGTCAGTCTGACCTCAGGATTTCACCCCGAGAGTAACGGGCAGGTGGAGCGAGTCAACCAGGAGGTGGGTAGGTTTCTGAGGTCGTATTGCCAGGACCGGCGGGGGGAGTGGTCGGTTTACCTCCCCTGGGCAGAGATAGCCCAGAACTCCATCCGCCACTCCTCTACTAACCTGTCTCCGTTCCAATGTGTATTAGGTTATCAGCCGGTCCTGGCACCTTGGCATCAGAGCCAGATCGAGGCACCTGCGGTGGACGAGTGGTTTCGGCGCTCGCAGGAGACCTGGAACGCTGCCCATGTACGTCTGCAGCGGGCCATCAGGCGGCAAAAGGCGAGCGCCGACCGCCACCGCAGTGAGGCCCCGGTGTATGCACCGGGGGACCGGGTCTGGCTCTCGACCCGAAACCTGCCCCTTCGCCTGCCCTGCCGGAAGCTGGGTCTGCGGTTTGTGGGGCCATTCAAAGTCCTGAGGAGATTGAACGAGGTATGTTATAGGTTACAACTCCCTACTAAATATCGTATTAACCCCTCGTTCCATGTGTCTCTCCTCAGGCCGGTGGTAGCTGGTCCACTCCAGGAGTCGGAGATACGGGAGGTTCCTCCGCCCCCGCTGGACATCGAGGGGGCACCGGCGTACTCGGTTCGGTCCATATTGGATACGAGGCGTCGGGCGGGGGGCCTGCAGTATCTAGGAGGGATATCCTCGATCCATCCATGTTGAGGGATTACCACCGCAATCATCCCATTCGCCCCGCACCGCGTCCTCCTGGCCGTCCCCAAGGCCGGTGTCGACGCACGGCTGGAGCCGCGCGTCAGGGGGGGTACTGTCACGGATTCTGCCGAGGCTGCCCCTCCTCCTTGCTCGGGCAGGTTTCAGCGTTCGTCGTCACCGGAGTACTAGCTGCTGCCGATCTATGTTATATGTTTCTATGTTCTACCTGTTGTGCCAGATTGTTTCACACCTGTTGCCCATCTTGTGATTACTCCGCCCCTATTTAACCCTGTGGCTCCCATTGTGTTCTGTGCGTGTTTGTTGTTTGTTCGCGGATGTCGTGAGTGAGCGGGTTTATTCCTCCCTGCGTGGAGGCTTCTTGTTACTTTACGTGAATAATAAATATACATTTTTCCCTTGAGTTCTGTGTCCTGCGCCTGACTTCAGTCTACCGCATACACTGACATCGTGACACTCCGTCGATCAGAAGCAAGGATGGTTCTTTGCTATGTACCAGAATACTACTCCGATAAGCACACATGCATTTTATCATTTTCCGACCTCTGTTAGCGAGAGGCATCGCTGGAGCTGTGTGAAAAGGTAAGCCCTGTTTGCTAGCTGCCAACCAGCTATTTTGGATAGGTCAAAGATCTGTGGTTAGCTATGAAAATTAGCTAGATAACCACTGACTGCAGTTACGTGTACAACACACATTACCTTCCTTTACAAGTAAAAAGAAAACCAGCATAGGCTAGCATAATGACTGTGGTGACCTTTTATTATTGACAAGTCCTTTGTGAGCTAGCCAGCTAGTTAACCATAACTGACGGTTTGTGTAGTCATACTTTTTCACATGGTGACATGCTAGCTAATGTTAGCCCACCAGGGCAGGGATATAGCTAGCTAAAGATCGCCTGGTGAGCTAGCTAGTTAGGCACCTGGGTTGGCTAGTTGGCTACATTAGTTAACATTGCACCGTATCTCACCGTCGTGTAGTAAGACTTTCCCGAAAGGCTGTGACATGCTAGCGAATGTGCCTAGCGTTAGCGATTAGCTAACATAACTAGCTAGCTAAACGTTAGCTAGTATGTCACAACGTGGAAGTGTGACTACACAAACGGTGTGCTAACGTTAACAAGCTGGCTAGCTAGCTCACAAAGGACTTGTGGGCTCAATGATTTCCGATACAAAACACAAATGGTTTTGTTCCATGAGTGCATCTGTTGTACATGACTAATCAATGACCTGTGAAGTTAGTTATACATGTCAGCAGGGATGGAAATTAAGCTAGCCCGAGGCTAATACTTTTCAGGCAAGGCTAGTAGAAAATGTGCCAAACTAGCCGACACAGCAGTTAAGGATTTTGGGCACTGGCCAGCAGACCAAGATATCTACTAGCCCGGGTAAAATGCAGGTCCTAAATCTGTGGCATGCGATGTTTGTAAAGGCAAAATGTATGTTCCATCCCTGCATGTCAGTCCCTTTCAGACGATCCCCCTATCACTGTTGGTCCTCCTCAGTGACCTCACGGCTGAGGGTTTTAACTTTCCTCTTGAGAATTAGAATCAGAAGTACAGTCGTATAGCTCATCGCATATTTCACGTCTTTGGGCAAATAGTACCCTAGACAGTCCTGATCATCTAGTTGAGCATTCCAGATAATTCCTCCATCCCAGCAGAAATGTCCCATCCACATAGTAGGATTTTACCATTACAAAGCCCAGTCTATTTTACCGTTACTATATTTACATTGACATTTTAGTCATTTAGCAGACGCTCTTATCCAGAGCAACTTAGTTAGTGAGTGCATACATTTTTCATACTATAGTCAAGCCTGTGGGTTATAGTATTTTAATATAAACATTTACATTACATTTACGTCATTTAGCAGACGCTCTTATCCAGAGCGACTTACAAATTGGTGCATTCACCTTATAGCCTTATAAAAAAAAAAATTGGGAGGGGGTGGGGTGGGGTAAGTGGGGGGGTTAGAAGGATTACTTTATCCTATCCCAGGTGTTCCTTACAGAGGTGGGGTTTCAAATGTCTCCGGAAGGTGGTGAGTGACTCCGCTGTCCTGGCGTCGTGAGGGAGCTTGTTCCACCATTGGGGTGCCAGAGCAACGAACAGTTTTGACTGGGCTGAGCGGGAACTGTGCTTCAGCAGAGGTAGGGGAGCCAGCAGGCCAGAGGTGGATGAACGCAATGCCCTCGTTTGGGTGTAGGGACTGATTAGAGCCTGAAGGTACGGAGGTGACGTTCCCCTCACAGCTCTTTAGGCAAGCACCATGGTCTTGTAGCAGATGCGAGCTTCAACTGGAAGCCAGTGTAGTGTGCGGAGGAGCAGGGTGACGTGAGAGAACTTGGGAAGGTTGAACACCAGATGGGCTGCGGCATTCTGGATGAGTTGTAGGGGTTTAATGGCACAGGCAGGGAGCCCAACCAACAGCGAGTTGCAGTAATCCAGACGGGAGATGACAAGTGCCTGGATTAGGACCTGTGCCGCTTCCTGTGTAAGGCAGGGTCGTACTCTCCGAATGTTGTAGAGCATGAATCTACAGGATCGGGTCACCGCCTTGATGTTAGCGGAGAACGACAGGGTGTTGTCCAGGGTCACGCCAAGGCTCTTCGCACTCTGGGAGGAGGACACAACGGAGTTGTCAACCGTGATGGCGAGATCATGGAACGGGCAGTCCTTCCCCAGGAGGAAGAGCAGCTTCGTCTTGCCAAGGTTCAGCTTGAGGTGGTGATCCGTCATCCATACTGATATGTCTGCCAGACATGCAGAGATGCGATTCGCCACCTGGTTATCAGAAGGGGGAAAGGAGAAGATTAGTTGTGTGTCGTCTGCATAGCAATGATAGGAGAGGCCATGTGAGGATATGACAGAGCCAAGTGACTTGATGTATAGCGAGAATAGATAGGTGCCCCACTAGCGCTATCTCTGAGTTGTCATTATGCCCATTATCTCAACATCTTCCTTTTCATATAGAATTAGCTCGAGCACTTCATACCATTTTAATACCACAGTGAAAATACCTATTTACATTATCAACACCTTTTTCCTATTTTTATTTTGTATTTTAGTTATTTAAAAAAAACATTCATTGTCCATCTCTTAAGGGACATAGTCCCGTACCGCAGGGGCGGTCTTATGTTAGCCCTTGTCCTAGTGTGGCGCACTGGTAGCATATTGGGCATCTCTGGGAGCCTCAGGGCCTCTCCTTCCTCTTCCACATCCTCCTGAAATTGTGGAGGCACAATCGGCAGAGATAACTGCCATGGTGGGGTCTTCCCTGTCTCCTCATTATGTGTCCTGCCCACACCATCCAGAGGATATTCAGTCTTCCCATGTGGCCCTCCTGTGCCCTATGCTCTCCCGAACTGGTTGAATGTCACTCCGGTTCTTTCGTTACTTTCGTTCCTTTACTTCCACTTCATATGACCTTGCGCTGATGTGCCCTATGCATGTGCCAAGACTCCATGTGGCATCCCTGGCATGAGGTGACAGGAGCACTCTGACAGCTTGGCCTTGTTTTATTACAGGCTGATTTTTTGCATGCTGGTCATAGTAATGTTTTGACTTGTCCTGATGTGCACGCTTGTGTGCCTGAACATCCCTAATGACCTTTGGTGCGAGGAGCTTGGGAGTTGTTGGCAACAGAGAGCGAGTGCGTCTAGACATTAAGCGCTGTACAGGATTGCTGCCGAAGCCCTCTGGTAGTATTTCTCCACGCCAAAATGGCTTGCCACACATCTGTGCCTGCATAGCCTTTGTGATGAGTCTTTGCTATTTTCACTGCTGACTCCGCCTTACCATTACTCTGACTGTCGTAGGGTGAGGTCGTCACATGCTGGAACTCCCAGGCTTTTGCAAAAAAAGCAAAGTCTTGACTTGTGACCCGGGGCCCATTATCCGTAACTACACCACTGTCAGGTATGCCATATCTGCTAAACACATGATGCAAGTGGCTGTTGTGTCAATCACTTTCTCCACCTCCCAAAAATCTGAATAGTAGTCCACTATAATCAGAAAAGGAACGTTATTGACTGTGAACAGATCCATTCCCACTTTAGACCAAGGACATGCTGGCATTTCCTTTTGCCGCTTAGGTAGATTAGCATTACATATGCTGCACACAGCCACAAAATGCTTAATTTCTTGGGTCATGTTGGGCCAGAATACTGAGTCTCTGGCTTTCTTAAGACTGGCTTTGACCCCTGAGTGCCCTGCATGGATACGAGAGAGAATCATCGGGCGTAGAGTTTCTGGCAATACCACCCTGTCGCCTTTGTAGGCGACCTCTTCCTGCATTGTGAGTTCGTCTCTGTATGTCCAGTAGTCCCTAACCAGGAAGGCGTACTCTTTCTTGTGTCCGGCCAGCCTCTTAGGATAAAAGACTGAAGCATTCGAGAAGTCTTGTCCTCTGCTGAATGAGCTTTGATAGCATCCTGTGTCTGCAGGGAGATGTTTTGATTAGTAGCATGATTCACATCTTCAAACTCAGCCTGTAGAGCATATACAGTTTAATTTGTCCGATATTGCGAGTGACTTGTTGTTGGTAGTGCTGCCCTGGACAAGAAATCTGCAATGTGAAGCTCTATTCCTTTCTTGTATACCATCTGTAGTTGATAACGCTGAAGCTTTAGCATCATCCTTTGTAGTCGCTTCGGGCAGACAGAATAGGTTTTTTGAAGATAAGCTCAAGCGGCTTGTGAGCAGTGTGCACCGTGATAAAGTCCCTACCATGAAGGTATTGATCAGAACGGTCACAGGCGAACATTATGGCTAGGCACTCCTTTTCAATTTGGGCATATCCTTGCTCCGTAGGTGTCAATGTCCTTGAAGCAAATGCAATGGGCTGCCCCTTCTGCTGCCCCTAGGCCTTTGTCACTTGCATCACATTGTAGGGTCACTTCCTCAGAGAGGTCATAGTACCTGTCACGATCGTTATAAACAGCGGACCAAGGCGCAGCGTGATATGCGTACATTCTTTTATTAAGTACACACACGAACAAAAACAACAAAACAAACGATACGTGAAGTCCTAGGTTAAACACCAAAACAAACCTTACAGAACAAGATCCCACAAATAACTAGTGCCAACAGGCTGCCTAAGTATGGTCCCAATCAGAGACAACAAGAATCAGCTGCCTCTGATTGGGAACCACCCCGGCCAACATAGAAAACACGAACTAGAACAAAACATACAGTGGGGAAAAAAAGTATTTAGTCAGCCACCAATTGTGCAAGTTCTCCCACTTAAAAAGATGAGAGAGTCCTGTAATTTTCATCATAGGTACACGTCAACTATGACAGACAAAATGAGAATTTTTTTTCCAGAAAATCACATTGTAGGATTTTTAATGAATTTATTTGCAAATTATGGTGGAAAATAAGTATTTGGTCAATAACAAAAGTTTCTCAATACTTTGTTATATACGCTTTGTTGGCAATGACACAGGTCAAACGTTTTCTGTAAGTCTTCACAAGGTTTTCACACACTGTTGCTGGTATTTTGGCCCATTCCTCCATGCAGATCTCCTCTAGAGCAGTGATGTTTTGGGGCTGTCGCTGGGCAACACGGACTTTCAACTCCCCTCCAAAGATTTTCTATGGTGTTGAGATCTGGAGACTGGCTAGGCCACTCCAGGACCTTGAAATGCTTCTTCACGAAGCCACTCCTTCGTTGCCCGGGCAGTGTGTTTGGGATCATTGTCATGCTGAAAGACCCAGCCACGTTTCATCTTCAATGCCCTTGCTGATGGAAGGAGGTTTTCACTCAAAATCTCACGATACATGGCCCCATTCATTCTTTCCTTTACATGGATCAGTCGTCCTGGTCCCTTTGCAGAAAAACAGCCCCAAAGCATGATGTTTCCACCCCCATGCTTCACAGTAGGTATGGTGATCTTTGGATGCAACTGAGCATTCTTTGTCCTCCAAACACGACGAGTTGAGCTTTTACCAAAAAGTTATATTTTGGTTTCATCTGACCATATGACATTCTCCCAATCCTCTTCTGGATCATCCAAATGCACTCTAGCAAACTTCAGACGGGCCTGGACATCTACTGGCTTAAGCAGGGGGACACGTCTTTCACTGCAGGATTTGAGTCCCTGGCGTGCGTAGTGTGTTACTGATGGTAGGCTTTGTTACTTTGGTCCCAGCTCTCTGCAGGTCATTCACTAGGTCCACCCGTGTGGTTCTGGGATTTTTGCTCACCGTTTTTGTGATCATTTTGACCCCACGGGGTGAGATCTTGCGTGGAGCCCCAGATCGAGGGAGATTATCAGTGGTCTTGTATGTCTTCCATTTCCTAATAATTGCTCCCACAGTTGATTTCTTCAAACCAAGCTGCTTACCTATTGCAGATTCAGTCTTCCCAGCCTGGTGCAGGTCTACAATTTTGTTTCTGGTGTCCTTTGACAGCTCTTTGGTCTTGGCCATAGTGGAGTTTGGAGTGTGACTGTTTGAGGTTGTGGACAGGTGTCTTTTATACTGATAACAAGTTCAAACAGGTGCCATTAATACAGGTAACGAGTGGAGGACAGAGGAGCCTCTTAAAGAAGAAGTTACAGGTCTGTGAGAGCCAGAAATCTTGCTTGTTTGTAGGTGACCAAATACTTATTTTCCACCATAATTTGCAAATAAATTCATTAAAAATCCTACAATGTGATTTTCTGGATTTTTTTTCGTAATTTGTCTGTCATAGTTGACGTGTACCTATGATGAAAATTACAGGCCTCTCTCATCTTTTTAAGTGGGAGAACTTGCACAATTGGTGGCTGACTAAATACTTTTTTTCCCCACTGTAGAAAATCACACCTAGAAAATCCACACCCTGGCTCAACATATAAGAGTCCCCAGAGCCAGGGCGTGACAGTACCTCAGTATTGGTTGGTTGCTTACCAATTTCTTGATTTTGTCCAATGCAGCATCATGTTGAGGAAGCCATGCCAACAGCACATCTTTATTGGTCAGCCGACGCAATGGCTCACATACGTCAGACAGATGAGGTAAGAAATTGGCTAAGTAATTTACAAAACCAATCAGTCACTGCACTGCTTTTGCATCTGTAGGTGGCGGCATTTGCTGTACTGCCTCCACCTTCTTGGGGTCTGGCTTCAGGCCTTCAGCTGTCAAAAGATGAACCATGTATGGAATACTTGTGAGCCTGAGCTTAACCTTGTCCTTATTCAGCTTTAGATTCATCTCCCTTGCTCTTTGTAGGAGCTGAGTCAGGTTGTGGTCATGCTCCTGCACTGCTTCTTCCATTGTAGCACCACAGCCTTATACCAGGATGTCATCAGCTATGCCGCTTATTCCTGAAGTGCATCATGTTGCCTTCACTGATATTCCTCTGCAGCTGGTTTCACTCCAAATGGTAACCTTGTCCACCGGTATCTACCATTAGGGGTCCAAAATGGGGTAAGGTAACTACTCTCTTCATCCAAACGTACCTGCCAGTACCCATTTTTTTGCATCCATAACATATAAGATTTTAGCTTTTGCCAGGCTTGGCAGTACCTCTTCAATGGTAGGCATTTGGTAATGTGCCCTACATAAGGCTTGTTCAGGGCACTTGGATCGAGGCAGACTCTTATTTTGCCAGGCTTTTCCACCACAATCATGTTGCTTATCCACTTAGTAGGTTTGGTGACCTTCGTAATGACACCCTGTTCCTCCATTGAATCAACAGCCTTTAGTATATTTTCTTTCAGTGGAATGGGGATTCGGCGGGGAAGCTGTTGAACTGTTCTGACAGACTCATCCACCACCAGCTGGAGCTCACCTGGCAGAGCCCCCATCCCTTCAAAAACATCCTCAAACTGTTTCAGTATTGCCTCTGAGGTGTTCAAGTCTGATGGGACCTTTTGTTTTTCTTTAGTGCTGACTTAATGAACAACATGTTAGTGGTTAAGCTGTAGCAACAAAAGCTTTTCACACGTTTCTGCTGAAAGGAGAGACTTTTGCAAGGTTTTCACCACTTTAGCACATATGTTTCCCCATCATGATTGGCTTGTAGTTCACACTCCCCTACTGGTGTAATAACCGAGCCATCGTACAGCCTTAGCCTTGCCTTGCTTGGTTGTGGCTTTACATCTCCATCCTGCATTACTTGCATAAAATCTCTGTAGCCGAGTATATTAACAGTTGAGCCACTGTCTAGCTGGCATTTGATAGTGCTGCTTGGATCATAATCACAGTTATCACCTGTCAGTGGGGCAAGCTTTAAGTTTGTAAACTATTTATCTTTGCCATTTTGAACAGAATTTACATCTGTCATGTATAGCATGTCAGCTTCTTCATCATCATTATGATCACTGCATATATCCTGTTCTAGCAGATTGACAGGCTTACTTTGTCTTTGTCTGCACACTTTAGCAAAATGGTTATTTCTTCCACAGAATTTGCACAGAACCCCATACGCTCGGCATGTGGCTCTTGCGTGTGTTGATCCGCAGTGCATGCACCCATCTTTAGTATTTTCCGCCTTGCATTACTGTCCTACGAATTTTGTTTCAATTTTTTGTCGACATGTTCTCTGTATTTGTTCTGAGTTGCATAATTGACAGATTCTGCCTGTTCAGCGACAGTGTTCATTTATCTGTTTGCTTGCTCTGCATATACAGTGGGGGAAAAAAGTATTTAGTCAGCCACCAATTGTGCAAGTTCTCCCACTTAAAAAGATGAGAGAGGCCTGTAATTTTCATCATAGTTACACGTCAACTATGACAGACAAATTGAGGAAAAAAAAATCTGAAAATCACATTGTAGGATTTTTATGAATTTATTTGCAAATTATGGTGGAAAATAAGTATTTGGTCACCTACAAACAAGCAAGATTTCTGTCTCTCACAGACCTGTAACTTCTTCTTTAAGAGGCTCCTCTGTCCTCCACTCATTACCTGTATTAATGGCACCTGTTTGAACTTGTTATCAGTATAAAAGACAACTGTCCACAACCTCAAACAGTCACACTCCAAACTCCACTATGGCCAAGACCAAAGAGCTGTCAAAGGACACCAGAAACAAAATTGTAGACCTGCACCAGGTTGGGAAGACTGAATCTGCAATAGGTAAGCAGCTTGGTTTTAAGAAATCAACTGTGGGAGCAATTATTAGGAAATGGAAGACATACAAGACCACTGATAATCTCCCTCGATCTGGGGACCACGCAAGATCTCACCCTGTGGGGTCAAAATGATCACAAGAACGGTGAGCAAAAATCCCAGAACCACACGGGGGGACCTAGTGAATGACCTGCAGAGAGCTGGGACCAAAGTAACAAAGCCTACCATTAGTAACACACTACGCCGCCAGGGACTCAAATCCTGCAGTGCCAGACGTGTCCCCCTGCTTAAGCCAGTACATGTCCAGGCCCATCTGAAGTTTGCTAGAGTGCATTTGGATGATCCAGAAGAGGATTGGGAGAATGTCATATGGTCAGATGAAACCTAAATATAACTTTTTGGTAAAAACCCAACTCGTCGTGTTTGGAGGACAAAGAATGCTGAGTTGCATCCAAAGAACACCATACCTACTGTGAAGCATGTGGGTGGAAACATCATGCTTTGGGGCTGTTTTTCTGCAAAGGGACCAGGACGACTGATCCATGTAAAGGAAAGAATGAATGGGGCCATGTATCATGAGATTTTGAGTGAAAACCTCCTTCCATCAGCAAGGGCATTGAAGATGAAACGTGGCTGGGTCTTTCAGCATGACAATGATCCCAAACACACCGCCCGGGCAACGAAGGAGTGGCTTCGTAAGAAGCATTTCAAGGTCCTGGAGTGGCCTAGCCAGTCTCCAGATCTCAACCCCATAGAAAATCTTTGGAGGGAGTTGAAAGTCTGTGTTGCCCAGCGACAGCCCCAAAACATCACTGCTCTAGAGGAGATCTGCATGGAGGAATGGGCCAAAATACCAGCAACAGTGTGTGAAAACCTTGTGAAGACTTACAGAAAACGTTTGACCTGTGTCATTGCCAACAAAGGGTATATAACATAGTATTGAGAAACTTTTGTTATTGACCAAATACTTATTTTCCACCATAATTTGCAAATAAATTCATTAAAAATCCTACAATGTGATTTTCTGGATTTTTTTTCCTCATTTTGTCTGTCATAGTTGACGTGTACCTATGCTGAAAATTACAGGCCTCTCTCATCTTTTTAAGTGGGAGAACTTGCACAATTGGTGGCTGACTAAATACTTGTTTCCCCCACTGTATCTATGGCTTTAGTCAGCCTAAGCTGTGGTTTGCGCAGCATACTTGCTCTTATTCTGTTATCTTTGCAGCCAATCACAAGTTTGTCTCTGATCATTTCGTCTCTCATTGACCCGAAATCACATGAATCAGACAATTGACGCAGCCTCACAACATATTGACCCAACGTCTCTGCTTGAGTTTGTTCAGGTGTTAAAAATGAATCTTTCATAAATCACATTACGAGTGGGTTCAAAATGTCTTTGTAAAACGTCAAGGATTTTCAGTGAATTTTTCCTGTCCTCTTCCCCCATATCTATGTGATGCTGAAAGCACTGTGTCGGTAAAGTAGGGGTATAGCTTTAAAACACTGAAGTGCATTATGGATTCTCTACTGGCGGCGACGAAGATGGCGGCCTCGCGACTAGCTCTTATGAAACTTTGCAGTATTTTGTTTTTTTTATGTATGTTTTACATTATTAGCTCAAAGTGTTTTGTATCATTACATACAGCCGGGAAAAACTATTGGATATCAGAGCGGCGGTAACTCACCAGCATTACGACCAGGAATACGACTTTCCCGAAACAGATCCTTTGTTTGCGCTCCCCAGGGCAACTGAACTGACTCCAGCGGCTGACCCAAAACATTTTTATTTTATTTATTTATTTCACCTTTATTTAACCAGGTAAACCAGTTGAGAACAAGTTCTCATTTACAACTGCGACCTGGCCAAGATAAAGCAAAGCAGTGCGATAAAAACAACAACACAGAGTTACATATGAGGTAAAACAAAACAAAGTCAAAGAAATACAACAGAAATACATATATATACAGTGTGTGCAAATTTAGCAAGTTATGGAGGTAAGGCAATAAAATAGGCTATAGTGCAAAATAATTACAATTAGTATTAACACTGGAATGATAGATGTGCAAGAGATGATGTACAAATAGAGATACATTGCCGGCGGAGGAGAGGCACTCGGAGCGGCCTGCTGGTTCGACTTAGGAGGTGTGCACACCACCCACCGCTTCCAAGTATATTACTCGCTAATATTCAGTCTCTGGTTAACAAGGTCGACGAACTCCGGGCAAGGATTTCTTTCCAGAAAGAAACATACTGTAACATACTTTGTTTCATGGAAACATGGCTCTTTTGGGATATTCTGTCTAAATCGTTCCAGCCAGATGGGTTCTCAGTTCATCGTGCAGACAGGAATAAATATATCTCCGGGAAGCAGAAGGGCGGAGGTGTGTGTTTCATGATTAACGACTCATGGTGTAATTGTAGTAACATACAGGAACTCGAGTCCTTTTGTTCACCCGACCTAGAATATCTCACAATCAAATGCCGATCGTATTATCTCCCAAGATAATTTTCATTGGTTATAGTCACAGCCGTGTATATACCCCCTCAAGCCGATACCACAATGGCCCTCAAAGAACTTCACTGGACTTTATGCAAACTGGAAACCACATATCCGGAGGCTGCATTTATTTTAACAAAGCAAATTTGAGGACTAGGCTGCCGAAGTTCTATCAACATATCGACTGTTGTACTCGCGCTGCCAAAATCCTCATCCATTGCTAATCGAACTTCCGGGATGGTTATAAGGCCCTCCCCCGCCCTCCTTTCGGCAAATCTGACCACGACTCCATTTTGCTCCTCCCTTCCTATAGGCAGAAACTCAAACAGAAAATACCCGCGCTAAGGACTATTCAACGCTGGTCTGACCAATCGGAATCCACGCTTCAAGATTGTTTTGATCACGCGGACTGGGATATGTTCCGGGTAGCTTCTGAAAATAATTTAGACGAATACACTGAAACTGTGACTGAGTTCATCAGGAAGTGTATAGGTGATGTTGTGCCCACTGTGACTATTAAAACCTACCCTATCCAGAAACCATGGATAGATGGCAGCATTCGCGCAAATCTAAAAGCGCGAACCACCGCATTCAACCATGGCAAGGTGACTGGGAATATGGCAGAATACAAACAGTATAGCTACTCACTCCGCAAGGCAATTAAACTGGCTGCCGGCCCAGACGTCATCCCTAGCCGCGTCCTCAGAGCATGCGCAGTCCAGCTGGCTGGTGTGTTTATGGACATATTCAATCTCTCCCTTTCCCAGTCTGCTGTTCCCACATGCTTCAAGATGGCCACCATTGTTCCTGTATCCAAGAAAGCAAAGGTAACTGAACTAAATGACTATCGCCCTGTAGCACTCACCTCTGTCATCAAGGATCATATCACCTCTACCTTACCTGTCACCCTAGACACACTTCAATTTGCTTACCGCCCCAATAGATCCATAGACGATGCAATCACCATCACATTGCACACTGCCCAATCCCATCTGGACAAGAGGAATACCTATGTAAGAATGCTGTTCATTGACTATAGCTCAGCATTCAACACCATAGTACCCTCCAAGCTCATCATTAAGCTCGAGGCCCTGAGTCTGAACCCCGCCCTGTGCAACTGGGTCCTGGACTTCCTGACGGGCCACCCCCAGGTGGTAAGGGTAGGTAACAACATATCTGCCACGCTGATCCTCAACACTGGGGCCCCACAAGGGTGGGTGCTCAGCCCCCTCCTGTACTCCCTGTTCACCCATGACTGTGTGGCCAAGCACGCCTCCAACTCAATCATCAAGTTTGCAGACGACACAACAGTAGTAGGCTTGATTACCAACAATGATGAGACCGCCTACAGGGAGGAGGTGAGGGCTTTGGGACTGTGGTGCCAGGAAAATAACCTCTCACTCAACGTCAACAAAACAAAGGAGATAATCGTGGACTTCAGGAAACAGCAGAGGGTGCACCCCCCTATCCACATCAACGGGAGTGGAAAGCTTCAAGTTCCTTGGCGTACACATCACCGACAAACTGAAATGGTCCACCCACGCAGACAGTGTGGTGAAGAAGGCGCAACAGAGCCTCTTCAACCTCAGGGGGCTGAAGAAATTTGGCTTGGCACCTAAAACCCTCACAAACTTTTACAGATGCACAATTGAGAGCATCCTGTCGGGCTGTATCACCGCCTGGTACGGCAACTGCACTGCCCGCAACCGCAGGGCTCTCCAGAGGGTGGTGCGGTCTGCCGAACGCATTACCGGGGGCAAACTATCCGCCCTCCCAAGACACATACAGCACCCTATGTCACAGGAAGGCCAACAAGATCATCAAGGACATCAACCACCCGAGCCACTGCCTGTTTACCCCGCTATCATCCAGAAGGCGAGGTCAGTACAGGTGCATCAAAGCTGGGACCGAGAGAATGAAAAACAGCTTCTATCTCAAGACCATCAGACTGTTAAATAGCCATCACTAGCACATTAGAGGCTGCTGCTGCCTATTGAAATCACTGGCCACTTTAAGAAATGGAACACTAGTCACTTTAATAATGTTTACATATCTTGCACTACTCATCTCATATGTATATACTGCATTATATTCTACTGTATCTTAGTCCATGCCACACTGTCATTGCTTGTCCATATATGTATATATTCTTAAATTCCATTCCTTACTAGTTTTTGTGTGTATTGAGTATATGTTGTGAAATTTTTAGATACCTTACAGTGAGGGAAAAAAGTATTTGATCCCCTGCTGATTTTGTACGTTTGCCCACTGACAAAGAAATGATCAGTCTATAATTTTAATGGTAGGTTATTTGAACAGTGAGAGACAGAATAACAACAAAAAAATCCAGAAAAACGCATGTCAAAAATGTTATAAATTGATTTGCATTTTAATGAGGGAAGTAAGTATTTGACCCCCTCTCAATCAGAAAGATTTTTCTGGCTCCCAGGTGTCTTTTATACAGGTAACAAACTGAGATTAGGAGCACACTCTTAAAGGGAGTGCTCCTAATTTCAGTTTGTTATCTGTAAAAAAGACACCTGTCCACAGAAGCAATCAATCAATCAGATTCCAAACTCTCCACCATGGCCAAGACCAAAGAGCTCTCCAAGGATGTCAGGGACAAGATTGTAGACCTACACAAGGCTGGAATGGGCTACAAGACCATCGCCAAGCAGCTTGGTGAGAAGGTGACAGTTGATGCGATTATTCGCAAATGGAAGAAACACAAAAGAACTGTCAATCTCCCTCAGCCAGGGGCTCCATGCAAGATCTCACCTCGTGGAGTTGCAATGATCATGAGAATGGTGAGGAATCAGCCCAGAACTACACGGGAGGATCTTGTCAATGATCTCAAGGCAGCTGGGACCATAGTCACCAAGAAAACAATTGGTAACACACTACGCCGTGAAGGACTGAAATCCTGCAGCGCCCGCAAGGTCACCCTGCTCAAGAAAGCACATATACAGGCCCGTCTGAAGTTTGCCAATGAACATCTGAATGATTCAGAGGAGAACTGGGTGAAAGTGTTGTGGTCAGATGAGACCAAAATGGAGCTCTTTGGCATCAACTCAACTCGCCGTGTTTGGAGGAGGAGAAATGCTGCCTATGACCCCAAGAACACCATCCCCACCGTCAAACATGGAGGTGGAAACATTATGCTTTGGGGGTGTTTTTCTGTTAAGGGGACAGGACAACTTCACCGCATCAAAGGGACGATGGACAGGGCCATGTACCGTCAAATCTTGGGTGAGAACCTCCTTCCCTCAGCCAGGGCATTTCAAATGGGTCGTGGATGGGTATTCCGGTATGACAATGACCCAAAACACACGGCCAAGGCAACAAAGGAGTGGCTCAAGAAGAAGCACATTAAGGTCCTGGAGTGGCCTAGCCATTCTCCAGACCTTAATCCCATAGAAAATCTGTGGAGGGAGCTGAAGGTTTGAGTTGCCAAACGTCAGGCTCGAAACCTTAATGACTTGGAGAAGATCTGCAAAGAGGAGTGGGACAAAATCCCTCCTGAGATGTGTGCAAACCTGGTGGTCAACTACAAGAAACGTCTGACCTCTGTGATTGCCAACAAGGGTTTTGCCACCAAGTACTAAGTCATGTTTTGCAGAGGGGTCAAATACTTATTTCCCTTATTAAAATACAAATCAATTTCTAACATTTTTGACATGTGTTTTTCTGGATTTTTTTGTTGTTATTCTGTCTCTCACTGTTCAAATAAACCTACCATTAAAATTGTCTTTGTCAGTGGGCAAACGTACAAAATCAGCAGGGGATCAAATACTTTTTTCCCTCACTGTACTTGTTAGATATTACTGCACTGTCAGAGCTAGAAGCACAAGAATTTCGCTACACCCGCTATAACATCTGCTAAACACGTGTATGTGACAAATACAATTCGATTTTGATTTGGGTAACGTAGTAAGTTAACTTTAGTTTTTGATGGAATTGTGGTGTGACGGAGATGTAGCCGAACTGTGAGGCACGCTCTTTTTGCTCTGTTAGCCCACTATTTGATTTTGTCATACAGACTACCTCACATGGTGTACAAGTTTAATAAATGTCAACTACTTCAGTGAAATTCCAGACTAACTCATCATTAGCAGCGGATAAGCTCCCTAAATGTGGGAATTACCCCAGAGCAAGTGAAGGCTCCCTCCCATGAGCCGTCCCGACTACGGTCTGGAGGCGAGGCAGGAAAGGTAACAACTGTTATGTGTAAGGCTTGGATGCCACCTGCTGGTATGGTGCTAAACTATTAGGTCATAGACCGGAGGCCATTGTTCTACGTGCAGGATATGGAAGTTGTTACATGCTGGCTATATGAAACATCCACAACTAAGTAATCACTGTGGAATCTGAAAAGACACTTATCCCAAAGGTATGATGGTGTAAACAAAGAATCCGATCTCTTATACGTTAAATTCATTTTCGTATTATTATCTATGCAATGGGCCATTATTGATTTTGGCCCAATAGGCCTGTGATAGAGGAATTATGATTATGACTAAAATTGTTCCACCCCGATACTGATGATGACTGTGTGAACTGTGTTAGGGTTATCATTATAAACCCACTAATAGAGGGGGTGAGCTAGAAACTGCTGAGACAAACATTCCAGGAGGGAGGGGTCTTAGAAACTAGTTAATCATTCTATACTGTGTAAATATGCAGGCCGCCTAATGGTGGGCGGAGCAGTTCCTTTGTGTGAAGGGGTATAAAAAGGCTGTATTTGTTTTTTGGCAGGAGAGCTCTCCATGATTAAATAATACAGATCATTCTTGCTGGTTGTGGACCTTGTTTAATTAATGATTAAAACCAGAGCATTACAACCTCTGGGAATTATTCAAGCTTGAGTTTAATAAGAGATAGAAATTCTCGTGACAGCCTGACATAATCCCACATTCAAAGAGCTTTTCATTTTGATTGGGTTAGTTAGCCTAAAAACCTTTAGGCCTACCTCTAGATGTTTGTTTTGTTTTACTCTGCATCTCTGCGCAGCCTGGCAAGACTGGCCAAAAGGGTGTTTAGCATCCCCAGTGGCTCTGCAAGTGTGGAGAGGATATTCTCCGCTGCTGGTCGGCTCTACAGGCACCATTTCATGAGTCAAACTCGTTTCTAAAAGTGAATTCTGAAAATGAAGGCACTAATAACTCATTTTTCGTTTAATTTGTATTTCATTCTAAGTAAGTCACAGCCTATATGCGCAATTTATAGACTAATGATTTCATAAAACTATAATGATTTAATACAACAAAATGTTTAAATGCTTCGCAATGTATTTCTTTGTAGGCTATAGCCTTGAAATAATTTAGCCTAAATAATTCATTTGCGTTCCTTCTTAGCCTCCCTGTCTGGCTCCTGACCTATTTAGAGTGTTTATATGCTGTTTAATATGACTTGTAGCCAATTTGAAATGATGTTCGCTTCTTACATTCACCTTTTCATGTTTATTCAAATACTTTTCATTCAAATCCATATGGTTTTGTTTCAATACTTAGAAAACAATTGGTAGGTCCAGGTAGTCACATAAATAGATTGGTGTTGGTTAAATTGTGATTTTAATGAATGGAGCGAATTTGGAGTGGGACTTTTTTTTTCCTGTGAGAGCGGAGCGGTTTTTAAGCGAAGCTGTAGGAAACGACAGAGCGCCCGGAGCATCCGGCTCGACTCTGCTCACATGCTCTGGTAATGATAAACAATGCATTTTCTGTCCAGATAAAGATGTTGATACGGCATTGAAAAATACCCACCACTGACCAAATACCTCTTTGTTTTCCAGTCCAACAGGAGTGCATCCCTCAAGCCATGCGGTGTATGGACATCCTGTGCCAGTGTGATCCGAGCACAAGCATCCAGTTGTAGAGACTACAGCAGATCGAGCCTGTGGATGGACAGGTCAGTAACTCATCAAATGTGATACAACAATTAATTTGTAGATATACTGTATCTGCACAGTGTTTGTCATGTTTGTGTATGGTTCTCATGACTTAAGATTGGGTGTTGAGGGACCACTTGTCACATTGTCAAAGGTGTGTTTGTGTTATGATAAAAAATGCATTTTCTGTCCAGATAAAGATGGTGATACAGCATTGAAAAAGACCTACCACTGACCAAATGTCTCTTTGTTGTCCAGTCCAACTGGACTGCATCCCTCAGACCATCCAGTGCATGGACGTCCTGTGCCAGTGTGATCCGTGCGTGAGCGTCCAGTTGTGGAGACGACAGCACATCGAGCCTGTGGACGGACAGGTCAGTAACTCATCAAATATGATACAATAGTGTAAAACATTGAATTTGTAGATGCATCGAAATTGTTATTTGTGTCCCCTTTTCCCCATGTTTTAGACATCAGGCTCACCCCACGAGAAGCAGTGCATGATCAACGCCACCCTCCGCAAGGAGATCTGCTGGAAGTGATGTACTCTCACTCTGGGGTAAGACATTTATTTAAACATTACAGATATACATTCCCATGATAAAATGCAATGTGAATTGTGTTGTACTACTGAATGAAACTGAGGAGATGCACTCAGACCAGCCTTTTTGATTCAACTTACATTAAATACATTATTTTACTTGGCTGCTTTGAGCAAAACATGAATGTAATATAACCTATTCTTTGCCTATTGTTTGTGTATAATCTTTATTCATTGTTCTCTTGTTTTTCAACAATGTCAGGTACAGGCAGGTATGACTGGGGCCTTCAGCAAGTAAGACACAGGGGGTAAGAAATCATTTGAACATCACAGATATAAATTCCCACTGTGCCCATGATAAAGTTAACTTCATGACTTTAGTTGGCAGCTTTGAGCAAAACTTGTAATGTAATATAACCTATTATGGGAGCTTAGTGTGTGTGTATGAACATTGTGGAATATTTTTGGACCATTGGCTTCCCTGAAAACAGGTACTGACAGGAGGAGCAATATGAGTATGTCAGATGTCGTCAGTCTGGATGGGGATGGTGATGGAGGCTTTGGTGGTCCACACATTGAAGAAGCAGGTGTCCCTTCCAGTGATGTGGAGCTGACCTTGGACCTGGTGCCAGTAAGGATGGTCTTCACGGAGGTGGTAAGACCCTCCCTCCTTGATATAGAAATCCTTTGACTTCACTGCCTCTTCAATGGTAAGGTGCCTGCACCATAGAGACACTTGCCCTCCACCACTGCTTTGGTGCCCACCAGACCATCCGGTGAGGCACCCAGGATCCCAGACTCCATGACCCAAAGTTCCTGCACATCCATCCCTGTAGCCATTTTTAATGCCTTGATGCCCTCCTCTTCGTTATCTGTGTCCCACTTTACAGACAACACCCCATCCAACGACTGTGATCTGAGGACACTTTTAAGCAGCGACGGAGTAACACGCTTGGCCCTAACCACTGCTCCATAATTGCTGGCCATTAACCTCCCTCTCCTCAGGGTGTGCCAGTTGGGGTTGGTGTGCTGTTCAGGATGCCTGCATGCCCCAGGTGCCCTTGTTTCTTAACAATGTCCGATACAGACAGGGATGACAGGGAGTGTAGCGGTTGTTCTGGCACAGGTTCAAGGAGACATGCCATTCCACTGAACCTGCCACGGAGACGGTTCCTTAGCCACTAAAGATCCTCTGTGGGCTGTCGGGACAGAGGGTTGTAGTCTGGCTTCCTCCACTCATACTCCACAGCCGTACGCACTATATTGTGAACCGCCAAAATAGGCTGCATGGCTACATTTATGAGCTCCACGGAGGCATTCACATGTGGTAGAGAGAATCCCCTGGTCACCTATAGAGACCTGCCAAGAGGAAGGATGTTAATTGCCACATGCCTTTCAATGCATGACTTTGAACACCTTGAAATGCATTTGTAGTAAGAAATATGCTATATAAATAAAGTTTTATTTGATTGATGACATTACAGTGGTAGAATATTTAATAAACTGTAATTTTCACATGAGGACAAGTGCAGTTTTTTCATAAACTTTTAATTGATAACATAGTATTTTATCACTTGACATATCAATCATATAGTGGAAAGGATCCTGTAAATCAAGACTGCGTGAATGCATGTATCACTCTGAATAAATAAATACTGTGCCTTTGAAGATTTGTCTCTGGTCATGCAACTACAATACAGGCTGAACGTCAATAGATTTTTTGATTCATTTTCAATGACAACATTCTAGAATTGCGTTATCACTCATCTACAGTGCATTCGGAGAGTATTCAGAACCCTTGACCTTTTTCCACATTTAGTTATGTTACAGCCTTATTCTAAAATGGATGAAATTGGTTTTTTCCCTCATCAATCGACACACAATACCCCATAATGACAAAAAAAAACGGAAATATAACATTTACATAAGGATTCAGACCCTTTACTCAGTACTTTGTTGAAGCACCTTTGGCAGCGATTACAGCCTCAAGTCTTCTTGGGTATGACGCTACAAGCCTGGCACACCTGTATTTGGGGAGTTTCTCCCATTCTTCTCTGCAGATCCTCTCAAGCTCTATCAGGTTGGATGGGGAGCGTCGCTGCACAGCTATTTTCAGGTCTCTCCAGAGATGTTCGATCGGGTTCAAGTCTGGGCTCAATTGTAGCTCAATTGGTAGAGCATGGCGCTTGTAACGCCAGGGTAGTGGGTTTGATCCCCGGGACCACCCATACGTAAAAATGTATGCACACATGACTGTAAGTTGCTTTGGATAAAAGCGTCTGCTAAATGGCATATTATTATTATTATTATTATTATTATTATTCAGAGACTTGTCCCGAAGCCACTCCTGCGTTGTCTTGGCTGTGTGCTTAGGGTTGTTGTCCTGTTGGAAGGTGAACCTTCGCCTCAGTCTGAAGTCTCTGGAGCTGGTTTTCATCAAGGATCTCTCTGCTTTGCTCCGTTCATCTTTCCCTTGATCCTGACTAGTCTCCCAGTCCCTGCCGCTGAAAAACATCCCCACAGCATGATGCTGCCACCACCATGCTTCACCGTAGGGATGGTGCCAGGTTTCCTCCAGACGTGACGCTTGGCATTCAGACCAAATAGTTCAATCTTGGTTTCATCAGACCAGAGAATCTTGTTTCTCATGGTGAGTCCTTTATGTGCCTTTGGCAAACTTCAAGCGGACTGTCATGTGCCTTTTACTGAGGAGTGGCTTCCGTCTGGCCACTCTACTACCATAAAGGCCTGATTGGTGGAGTGGTGCAGAGATGGTTGTCCTTCTGGTTCTCCCATCTCCACAGAGGAACTCTAGAGCTCTGTCAGAGTCACCATCGGGTCCTTGGTCACCTCCCTAACCAAGGCCCTTCTCCCCCAATTGCGCAGTTTGGCCGGTCGGCCAGCTCTAGGAAGAGTCTTTTTGGTACCCTTCCCCAGATCTGTCCCTCGACACAATCCTGTCTCAGAGCTCTACGGACAATTCCTTCGACCTCATGGCTTGGTTTTGCTCTGACATGCACTGTCAACTGTCGGACCTTATATAGACAGGTGTGTGCCTTTCCAAATCATGTCCAATCCATTGAATTTACCACAGGTGGACTCCAATCAAGTTGTAGAAAAATCTCAAGGATGATCAATGGAAACAGGATGCACCTGAGCTCAATTTCTAGTCTCAAAGCAAAGGGTCTGAATATTATGTAAATAATGTATTTCTGTTTTTTATTTTTAATGTGCTTCGTCATTATGGGGTGCTGTTTGTAGATTGAGGATTTTTACAAATTTAATCAATTTTAGAATAAGGCTGTAACATAAAAAAATGTGGGAAAAGTCAAGGGGTCTGAATACTTTCCGAATGCACTCTATATCTGTGATGTTCAAATTATTTCTTACCCTGTGTCTTACTTGTTGAAGGCCCCAGTCATCCCTGCCTGTACCTGACACTGTTGAAAAAGAAGCGAACAATGAATGAAGATCATACACAAACCATAGGCTCCTCGAATAGGTTATATTACATTCAAGTAGTCTAGCGGAGCCAGACGTGTATAGCTATAATGGAAATTTTGGTGACCTTATTTGACCTTTTCTGCTGCTTTTGAGACACAGTTCGATCCCACTGGGGCACTACTTGTTGAGTAATTAAAACACTAAACAATCACAATACAGTAACTATTGGTCACTGATGTAATATTATTCTAATATGTATTAATTATAGAATTGTGTCAGTCATTAATGATAAACCTTTAAACTGCACTCTTCCTACCCATCTCTCTGTTTCAGCTTCAGTTGACAAAACCTGCACACACTCCAAGGGTTGCAGGTCTGCTGACTTCCTTTTGGTCACACATTTTATTCTGAGAAATATCCAATAAACCAAAGACATTGCTTTAACGGTGAATGTACTTTATTGCAGACATTTTTCTCATAAAATGGAGCATACCTAAATGCAAAAGTTATTACAATTTATTCACATTGGGTCTAATGTGGGTGAGTTTGAGAGTCATGTTTTGTAACTTAAACAAAAGCACACAGAACTTACCCACATATGAAATGGAGTATACATAAAATAAACAATTACAATTTATTTACATATTCACATACTATTGTGTGTGGGAGAGTGTGTGCATGTTGTATTTTATTTTTCCTCGTCAGCCACCATCTCTTCTAACCATGCCCTCTCCACCAACTGTGAGTAAGCACAACTGCACATATCCATTCTGGGAAATGGATAACAATCTGTAGGCCTAAATATCTCCAATCCTGAAATAAAATGGAGCATACATATAAAATAAAGTAATTACAATGTATTTACATACTAGTGTGTGTATGAGAGAGTGTATGTTATTTTTTCTTGTTAGCCACCCATCTCTGCTTTTCCACTTCATAAAAAAACGGAGGTCTGGAACTCCCTCCAGGTCATCCCTCTCCATTCCTTGGCCTTGGTTGCCTGATGATGCACCCTGAATTTTAATCGCTACATACATTAATTGTGGAGAACAAATGTCAGTTTGGCCTCAGCGATGTGGATGGGTAGCCAGGGAATGGCCTTGGTACATAAAAAATAATTTTGCAGGACAATAAACATATAAACAAATTACGCAATAGTCATACAATATTATCAATCACACGTTGATTGGATAGATATTTAGAGTAATTATGTAGATATTTATAATGGGTATGTAGGCATAGATAACTCCAATCATAAAATAAAATGGAGCATACATAAAATAAACAAGTCATTACTATTTATTTACATTGGGGATAATGTGTGTGTGACAGAGAGAGGGAGTGTGTGTGCATGTGGTGTTTCATTTTTCCTTGTCAGCCACCCATCTCTGCTTGTCAGTCTTGATAGGCCCAGTGTATGCACTTCTGGGTGAGGCTGTCGGGCAGTGGTGGAGTGCATGGCAGATCTGAAAGAGAGATGCAAAAAGTGACAGTAAGTATACAGCTCAACAACATGTTTGTGTGAACATCTGTTGGTTTGAGTGAGTGAGCATATGTGTATGTAATATAATTCTGAATTACCTGTATCCATCTGGGAATCCTCAAAAGATTCTCCCTTCATGGCCAGTGTAGTAGGAACTGGTGCAGCCGGTAAATTAAATACAACAGCATAGGACAACCGTGACTGCAGCTGAACTGCTGGGGGTGGCAGATCTAAAAAGAGAGGCACAATTTTCTTAACTGACAATAATCACACAACTAAATAGACTGAATGAGCGTAAGACCTAGATTCAATCAGATCAAGCGTTACCCGGCGATAGCCGACACCCGCATAGCGGTTGTTTTGGCGGTGTCTGAGGTGTAACTGTGTTGGATCTGTCAAATCAGTAAGCAGCTGCTCTTGATCATTGTCACGAAACTACACCCGTCCTACTTGCGTTACAAGTTCAGAAGAAGAAAGTGTAGGTTATATAGACATAATGATGCTCAAATTCTAAATCATTAAACTAAATAATGAGGATTTATCAGCCTAATCTAGGTGTAGATTACATCTCAAATTCCAGTGTTCTAACTTGTAAGCAGGGCTGCATGAGATTTCTGTTAATGCGACTCCGTGCAGCCAATGGCAATGTCCGCTTTAGGTACAGTGGGGAAAAAAAGTATTTAGTCAGCCACCAATTGTGCAAGTTCTCCCACTTAAAAAGATGAGAGAGGCCTGTAATTTTCATCATAGGTACACGTCAACTATGACAGACAAAATGAGAAAAAAAAATCCAGAAAATCACATTGCAGGATTTTTAATGAATTTATTTGCTAATTATGGTGGAAAATAAGTATTTGGTCACCTACAAACAAGCAAGATTTCTGGCTCTCACAGACCTGTAACTTCTTCTTTAAGAGGCTCCTCTGTCCTCCACTCGTTACCTGTATTAATGGCACCTGTTGAAATTGTTATCAGTATAAAATACACCTGTCCACAACCTCAAACAGTCACACTCCAAACTCCAGTATGGCCAAGACCAAAGAGCTGTCAAAGGACACCAGAAACAAAATTGTAGACCTGCACCAGGCTGGGAAGACTGAATCTGCAATAGGTAAGCAGCTTGGTTTGAAGAAATCAACTGTGGGAGCAATTATTAGGAAATGGAAGACATACAAGACCACTGATAATCTCCCTCGATCTGGGGCTCCACGCAAGATCTAACCCCGTGGGGTCAAAATGATCACAAGAACGGTGAGCAAAAATCCCAGAACCACACGGGGGGACCTAGTGAATGACCTGCAGAGAGCTGGGACCAAAGTAACAAAGCCTACCATCAGTAACACACTACGCCGCCAGGGACTCAAATCCTGCAGTGCCAGACGTGTCCCCCTGCTTAAGCCAGTACATGTCCAGGCCCGTCTGAAGTTTGCTAGAGTGCATTTGGATGATCCAGAAGAGGATTGGGAGAATGTCATATGGTCAGATGAAACCAAAATAGAACTTTTTGGTAAAAACTCAACTCGTCGTGTTTGGAGGACAAAGAATGCTGAGTTGCATCCAAAGAACACCATACCTACTGTGAAGCATGGGGGTGGAAACATCATGCTTTGGGGCTGTTTTTCTGCAAAGGGACCAGGACGACTGATCCGTGTAAAGGAAAGAATGAATGGGGCCATGTATCGTGAGATTTTGAGTAAATACCTCCTTCCATCAGCAAGGGCTTTGAAGATGAAACGTGCCTGGGTCTTTCAGCATGACAATGACCCCAAACACACCGCCCGGCAACGAAGGAGTGGCTTCGTAAGAAGCATTTCAAGGTCCTGGAGTGGCCTAGCCAGTCTCCAGATCTCAACCCCATAGAAAATCTTTGGAGGGAGTTGAAAGTCTGTGTTGCCCAGCGACAGCCCCAAAACATCACTGCTCTAGAGGAGATCTGCATGGAGGAATGGGCCAAAATACCAGCAACAGTGTGTGAAAACCTTGTGAAGACTTACAGAAAACGTTTGACCTGTGTCATTGCCAACAAAGGGTATATAACAAAGTATTGAGAAACTTTTGTTATTGACCAAATACTTATTTTCCACCATAATTTGCATATAAATTCATTAAAAATCCTACAATGTGATTTTCTGAAAGAAAAAAATTCTCATTTTGTCTGTCATAGTTGACGTGTACCTATGATGAAAATTACAGGCCTCTCTCATCTTTTTAAGTGGGAGAACTTGCACAATTGGTGAATGACTAAATACTTTTTTTCCCCACTGTATGTACCATGCAGCAGACTTCATTTTACAAACTGCTCATTGTACTTGCCCTCGCAGTCTGGGGTGTGTGTGATTGTGTTATTGTGACTCAGAAGTGTGTCAACCTGACCATATCCTTGTAGTAGGACATTCAGTGATTAGCTTTGGGGGAGAAAACTGTGTACAGTAAAAAGGATATCAAATATTCAGATCTGGATTGACAAGTACGCTAAATCATGTGAAGTTACAAAACCTCTAGGGCTTAGTCTACACAAATTAAATAAAGGATGCAGGACCTGAGCCCTAGGACCAGGACTACCTGGCCTGATGACTCCTGGCTATCCTTGTCCCTAGTCCACCTGGTCGTACTGCTGATCCAGTCTGTTTCTGTCTGCGGCTATGGAACCCTGACCTGCTCAGGACCTGTTCAGGACAAGCGCTACCTTGTTCCAGACCTGCTGTTTGACCCTGTCTCTCTCTACCAGACCTACGGTCTCAACCTCTAATTGCTCAGCTATGAAGAGCCAACTGACATTTACTCCTGAGGTGCTGAACTATTTCACCCTCTATAACCACTGTGATTATTATTTGACCCTGCTGGTCATCTATGAACGTTTAAACGTCTTGAAGAGCGATCTGGCCTAAATGGCTGTACTCTTATAATCTCCACCTGCACAACCAGAAGAGGACTGGCCAACCCTCAGAGCCTGGTTCCTCTCTAGGTTTCTTCCTAGGTTCCTGCCTTTCTAGGGAGTTTTTCCTAGCCACTGTGCTTCTACGTCTGCATTGCTTGCTCTTTGAGATTTTAGGCTGGGTGTCTGTATAAGCACTTTGTGAGAACTGCTGATGTAAAAGGGGCTTTATAAAATACATTTGATAGATTGCTTGTATATGCTTCTATTCATGTCAGTAACTCTAAATATGACATTGAATTATCTTACTTTTCCTCAATAGGAAGTTGTACCTTAAGCCAACACTTTTTCCTGGTCTTTCCTGCTGGGGACAGGGGGCTTCAGGTTTGGGAATGGAGGGCCTAGAGAATTGGAATATTAACAATAATTAGTGTCCACATTTATGAATGAATGAAATTCAGTTTGGGTTAGCTGTGTATCTCATCTCATTGAGAATGCTGATGATCTACTGTATATGTCTATTTTCTTTTGACAATCAGCAACCAAACCACACAATTCTATCTAGTGACAGTGCACACAACAGTTAGCTTATTTTACCAGGTCAAAAATAACATCATTTTGTTAAGGGAGACCTGGCAAAGAGGACAGAGCTCTCAAGTAAAAGGCATATCCATAGCAGCAGCTATGGTATGGATAAAGACAATGTGACACCACCACAGCATGAATGTGTGATCTTTCTATAATATTAGCTAATTTAACAATTTCCAGACCCACCGAATAACAGAGCAGTAGGAAGGCTATTGTTGCTGTATTGTAGCCTACTGTACCCCACCCCATCAACCAACTACTAGCTAGTGACAAGGCTACATCGTTATCATTTAGTAATGTTGCACTGTAGCGTACTGCACCCCATATCAACCAACTTGCCAACTAGTAGTGACAAGGCTATATTGTTGTCATTCAGTAATACTGTAACGGTACTGTAGCCTACTGTACACCACATTAACCACCTAGCTAGCTAGTGATAGCTTGTGACAATATTCCATGTAACTCCTTCGCCGAGAAATCTTTCAGCCCCATGAACCGCTCCGCCCCATCCACAATGATTTCTATCTTCCTGGACCTTCTCTCCACCTTGGCAGTGCCATTAATCACCATAGCTATAAAGGCCACAAAGTCCACCTTCTTAACCTTTCAAATGTCAGGATCCTGCTGGTGAAAGGCAACCCCTGCAGCCTGCAGTGAAGGCCTATCCACCACCATGGACTCTTCAGGTGCACCATTCAAACCCTCAACCCTTTTAACAGCTGCTGCATATGAAATGCTCTGGACAGCCCTGACTTTGGCCACCTCGTTCTCTTACACCCTTGTGGGCCAATTGAAAGACGTAGCTTCATGGTTCCTACCACAATTGCAACATGTCACATTTTCATCACTTTTATAACACATTAGATTATATTTTCCACAACTTGGACATCTCGGCTTTTCTCTTCTGCAAACACTTGAAACATGACCAAAAGCTTTACAATGATCACACTGCATTGGTCTTGGGATAAATGCTCTGACTCTGTAGTTAATATACCCTAACTGCACTTGAGTAGGGAGAGACTCCACATCAAAAAACAAAAGAACAGATACTCTTCACTTTTTTTTCATTCACCACCCGATTCAGCCGACATGCATCAATCACTCTAGGAATATTTTTCATCTCCTCAACATTCCCACGAGACGCCAGATATAACCCCCTTTAGGAGTGCCCTGTTCTTAAAGAGACACACACGACAGATGTGTTGCTCATTACTGAGACGTGGTTAAGAAAGACTGTTTTAAACACTGATGTTAACATTTCTGGTTATAACCTTTTTCGGCAAGACAGATCTTCCATAGGTGGTGGAGTAGCAATCCTTACCAAGGAACACCTTCAGTGCTCGGTTGTCTCCACCAAGTCCGTCCACAAACAATTTGATTGGCTGGTTTTAAGGATTCAACTTTCAAATAGCTCTTTGTTGACTGTTGCTGGGTGTTATCATCCACCATCAGCCTGTACCCTAAATGCCCTAAGCTCTCTCATTTTTTACATTTTAGTAATTTAGCAGACGCTCTTATCCAGAGCGACTTACAGTTAGTGCATACATTTTTTTTTTCATACCCCCTGTGGGAATCGAACCCACAACCCTGGCTTTGCAAACGCCATGCTCTATCAACTGAGCTACATCCCTGCCGGCCATTCCCTCCCCTACCCTGGACAACGCTGGGCCAATTGCACACCGCCCCATGGGTCTCCCAGTCGCGGCCGGCTACGACAGAGCCTAGATTCGAACCAGGATCTCTAGTGGCACAGCTAGCACTGCAATGCAGTGCCTTAGACCACTGCGCCACTCGGGAGACACTATTCTGGCCCCTTACACTAAGTCTGAATTGTCCTGCTAGGTGACCTAAACTGGGACATGCTTAAACCACCTGACCAAGTCCTGAAGCAATGGGACTCCCTAAATCTCTCATATTATTACCAATCCCACAAAGTATGACGCCAAATGGGACATAGTCAATTTCGATGAATCTACAAATTCAATGTTTTACACAATATTGTATCATATTTGATCAGTTTGTGTTTTGTGAGCTAGCTAGCCAACTTTAGCTAATGTAGCTAACTAGCCAACCGAGGTGCCTAACTAGCTAGCCCACCAGACGATATGTAGCTAGCTAGCTAACATTAGCTCACCATTCGTGAATAAAAAGGTCAAAACAGTCATTATGCTAGCTTTCTTTTTACTTGTAAGGTAACATGCCTTGTACATGTAACTACAGTTGGTGGTAAATTTTTTTTTTTTTAGTCATTTAGCAGACACTCTTATCCAGAGCGACTTACAGTTAGTGAGTGCATACGTTATTTTTTTAGTTTTCATACTGGCCCCCCGTGGGATTCAAACCCACAACCCTGGCGTTGCAAACGCCATGCTCTACCAAATGAGCTACATCCCTGCTGGCCATTCCCTCCCCTACCCTGGACGACGCTGGTGTTGTGTTTTACACCATTGATTTTTCCCATAGGGAATTTTAGAAACACTTAAAAATAAAGGCTGTGTGTCCTGTAGGCTCACCCTGGCGTGGCGTTTTGATAACCATGTAAATGTCTCTCGGACAAGGTGACTTTTAGCAATTATTATTTGTAAATCAGTCAGTCACAATTTACCCGTGATACATTTAAGCAATAAGGCACGAGGGGGATGTGGTGTATGGCCAATATACCAGGGCTAAGGGCTATTCTAAAGCGCGACACAATGCGGAGTGCCTGGATACAGCCGCTAGCCGTGGTATATTGGCCATATAGCACAATCCCCCGAGGTGCCTTATTGCTATTATAAACTGGTTACCAACATAATTAGAACAGTAAAAATAAATGTTTGGTCATTCCCGTGGTATACGGCCAAACAGCATTCAGGGATCGAACCACCCAGTTTATAATGTGGTTTTGATCCTCTCGAACATGGGCATAGCGTTTGGCCACAGCAAGGAGTTTGGGTAGCCAGGCGAAATGAGCCCTCCCCAGCTAGCTAGTTTATGCTTGTTTCTAGGAATTTCTACGAACATTTTAAATTAATCTGCCGAAGTTGGGACTTGGGAGAGTTTTCAGAATCATTCAGTTTTTATAGGAGTAATTATGTCGCAGGTTTTTAGACATTAATGCAGTAGTTGTAGGCAACTTTTTTGTGTCCTCAGTAAACAGGAGTGAATGACACTGTGCCAGTGTTGTTGTATTGCTGGCTTGCAGCCAAACTCTCCCCATTGAGTAGACTGTATCATGGTGACATTCAGATGATTACTACCAATATTACAAGTTATTTATGGTGTAGGCTGCTATCCTACTAATCGAGTGGGATGGAACAAATTGGCCACATTAATCATACTGCTGTTGTTGCCAGGGAGCCAGCATAAATTAGGCTCACCAGGACGACTGAACCGAATCCACTCGACTCTCAATTGCGCGACATACGTCATCAATTTGGGCACTAGGCGTGTCCATTTGGCAGGGATCATCAACTAGATTCAGCCAAGGGACGATTATTTTCTTGAGTGTATGGTTGGGGGGCCGGAACATAATTAGAAATAATTTGTAGACTGCAAATTGACCGCAAGAAGCCCAAACAGAGATAATGTTTGACTAAAACATAATCATTTCAAACCTTGCTTACATTTGTTTACGATCAAGTGGCTTTCTCTTATGCGTGGGAATACTTGGGAACAGATTTCTTAAATTATAATCAATTGGAGCTGATTTCCTGGTGTTTTTACAGTCTTTTATGTACAAGGATGAACATTTTAAAAATGTAATAGTTGGGAACCCTGCCGTATAGCCTCTCCCCATCCTATGGCAGCTTCCAGCTTCAGGACTAACTTTAAATTAAGAAATGAAAGTGAAACATACCGTGTAAGATTCGATTCCCAGGGATGACACTCCCCCTATTTTACTAAACCGGTTATTATAAAAACGATACTAGAGTAAAAACTCTCCCTCTCGGAAAAGGGACTGGAGCTGGAGGAGGGAATACTTTTGAAATATATGCTTTGCCAATAATTTCATAACCTTTCAACATCCGCAGTGGGCATCAGATAGCAGAACATCTTGCTTTTTATTTCAGTTTTATCACTAAATAATAATACACCATGAATAACACGCTGAACCAACATTATGAAGAGAAGGTGCGGCCCTGTATCGACCTCATCGACTCACTGCGCTCCCTTGGCGTGGAAAAGGACCTTGCGCTGCCAGCCATCGCGGTGATAGGGGACCAGAGTTCGGGAAAGAGCTCCGTGCTGGAGGCGCTGTCTGGGGTGGCTTTGCCAAGGGGTAGCGGTGAGTGATAATTCAACCTGGATTCATGGGTAGACGCCCGCAGCCCTCGCCTATCATCGATGTCTTTATTTATTTATTTAATAAATCATTTTGACAGTAACCCTCCAAAAAGTAATCAATAACCTTTTTCATTTCCATATGTACTAGGAAGCTAAGTGTTTGTTTCTTGGTCTTCAGGAATGTGACTGAACAATAACAAATGTACTGATTGAAAGAATAAGCGGATATCAGTGAACCAATGCCGTGGTCAAGAATACGATGGCGCCAGTGCAAGGAGTGGAGCTTACTTGTTTGTTCAAAAGCGCACATCAGACCGAGAGCCAAATGCTTCTTAGTTCTTTATTAGTTTTAGTTGAGAAAACGATCTCTCCGCAGAAGCGACAGTTACAGGTATAAACAGCATCAGGGAAACTGGGCAGAAGCGAGGTTTGCTTTAAAAAGCTTACAGCAGTTCTGTAACATTAGTTATGTATCTCATTCTCATTCATTGCCGGCCTCAACACGTTACGTAAAGGGATTAACTGTATAGGAAGCTCTGGGGACAGGTCGTCTGGATACTGGACAGCCAATAAATTGACAGATGTTAACAGATTATCATCTTTAGCAGACAAGTTCTTGAGGGCTTGAACAAAAAAAGCTGTTTGCGATTACGTTCATACTGGTGAACCTGCGTTTGTGTTGTGTGGTTGCAATATCAACAGTCCCTTATCTCTGGTATTTCTTGGCATGCATAATTCAAGACTAAGTTTAAATTGTGTGCAGCGCAATGGACATATAATGCACAATGTCTCAGGAAACACTGTCTGGGTTGGCAATACTCAGTATAGAAAACAGTCGGGCCGCAACCTGGACCTACTGGCCGTGGTGAAAATATTTGCACACAAAAAAGGAGGACTTCAGGACACCAGTGGAGTCTCTGAAGTTGGATTTAATTGGATTTAATTTAATTTAACTTGAATATTGCAGCCCATATGTGTAGACTATTAGCCAGACAAAACCCGCTGAGTTCAACAATAAATACTGGCTGAATTTATCCTCAAGCAGACTACTTTTTTCCTCACTGTTAGGCTATTTTATGTTACATTTTTATAAAAAGTTTGTAAATAGCAGCTAAGTACGGTATAGATATGACACTGCATAATGAAACAATCTCTAGTAAACTAGTGTTTTGAGGGTGGACTGACTGTATTATTTGGCATTAAAAGACTGGTTTTACGCACAACTTTTTATCCAAGCTGGGAGAGAGCGGGAAGACGGCTCATGTCATGCAGGTTCCTGGTAGCCTATACAGGACAGTTGTGTGTATATATTGAAAATATATATATTGGTAGCTGATTAGTATGCTGTTGCATCGAACATTTATTTTACAATCTGCAATGTTTGAATTTCCTACTTGAATTACTGAACAAGTAATATCATTATACATTTATTTTATTACACCAGTCTAACAATGACATCATTGCGATACTGTGTATAGCTTCGTGAATGTTAGACTTAACATGATAAAATGACGACCAATTAGGCCTACCAATACATATTTATCCATTAGCTAAAGAAAAGCTAAGACCTGGCAGGACAGAAAGCCTATAATCGATTCGATAGACATGCAGCCATATAGACATGTCGCAATTTCAGCACCATGGACAGCGATCGGTAGTCTATACTTTTTATTTTATTTTATTTTATTATAGGGATGGGTGAGGGCCGAACTCCGACCTTGCAGGGGTCCAGAGAAACTGCGTTGTGCCAGTGTGTAGATGTAACATCACAAGATGTTGGAACATTGCTGTGGGGACTTGCTTCCATTCAGCCACAAGAGCATTAGTGAGGTCGGGCACTGATGTTGGGGGATTAGGCCTGGCTTGCAGTTGAAGGTCCAATTCATCCCAAAGGTGTTCGATGGGGTTGAGGTCAGGGCTCTGTGCAGGCCAGTCAAGTTCTTCGTACCCGGAATGTATGACAGTGTAAAATCAAACCGGGTGAACAATAGGGCCCACCTGGCCTGGCGAGGATTCAGCCTCCTCGCTGTCCGGATGTACTCCAGGTTACGGTGGTCCGTCCAGACGAGGAAAGGGTGTTTCGCCCCTTCGAGCCAATGCCTCCACATGGTCAAAGCTCGGACAACAGCCAACAGCTCCCGATCACCAACGTCGTAGTTCTGCTCCGCCGGGCTGAGCTTATTAGAGAAGAAGGCACAGGGGCGGAGCTTGGGTGGCGTGCCCGAGCATTGGGATAGGACAGCGCCTATCCCTACCTCAGACGCATCCACCTCCACTGCGAACGGTAGTGATGGATCGGGGTGGGCCAGTACCGGGGCTGAGGTGAACAGACCCTGCAGTCTCCTGAAGGCCAGGTCAGCCCTTGCCGGGACGGCCCACCCTTCAACAGGGAGGTAATGGGAGCTGCGACCTTGCCAAAGCCCCGGATAAACCTCCGATAGTAGTTGGTAAATCCAAGGAAGCGCTACACCTCCTTTATCGTGGTTGGATTCGGCCAATTACGCACGGCTGAAATGCGATCTCCCTCCATCTCCACACCTGAGGTGGTAATGCGGTATCCGAGGAAGGAGACGGACTGCTGGAAAAACATACACTTCTCTGCCTTGGCATAAAGGTCATTTTCCAACAGTCGGGCCTACACTTTGCGAACCAGGGACACATGCTCGGCGCGCATAGCGGAATACACCAGGATGTCATCGATGTAGACCACCACACCACGACCAAGCATGTTCCGAAACACCTCGTTCACAAAGGACTGGAAGACAGATGGAGCATTCATCAAACCGTAGGGCATCACCAGGTATTCATAATGCCCCGTGGTTGTGCTGAATGTTGTCTTCCACTCATCCCCCTTCCGAACACGCACCAGGTTGTATGCACTCCTGAGATCTAGTTTAGTGAAGAAGCACGCCCCATGCATTGACTCAATCACTGAAGGAATGAGGGGGAGAGGATAACTAAATCTAATCGTCTTCTTGTTCAGTGATCGATAATCAATGCACGGGCGCAGACCGGCGTCTTTCTTCTTCACAAAGAAGAAACTCGAGGAGGCGGGTGAAGTGGAGGGACGTACAGTGGGGAAAAAAAGTATTTAGTCAGCCACCAATTGTGCAAGTTCTCCCACTTAAAAAGATGAGAGAGGCCTGTCATTTTCATCATAGGTACACGTCAACTATGACAGACAAATTGAGGGAAAAAAAATCCAGAAAATCACATTGTAGGATTTTTAATGATTTTATTTGCAAATGATGGTGGAAAATAAGAATTTGGTCACCTACAAACAAGCAAGATTTCTGGCTCTCACAGACCTGTAACTTCTTCTTTAAGAGGCTCCTCTGTCCTCCACTCGTTACCTGTATTAATGGCACCTGTTTGAACTTGTTATCAGTATAAAAGACACCTGTCCACAACCTCAAACAGTCACACTCCAAACTCCACTATGGCCAAGACCAAAGAGCTGTCAAAGGACACCAGAAACAAAATTGTAGACCTGCACCAGGCTGGGAAGACTGAATCTGCAATAGGTAAGCAGCTTGGTTTGAAGAAATCAACAGTGGGAGCAATTATTAGGAAATGGAAGACATACAAGACCACTGATAATCTCCCTCGATCTGGGGCTCCACGCAAGATCTCACCCCGTGGGGTCTAAATGATCACAAGAACGGTGAGCAAAATCCCAGAACCACACGGGGGGACCTAGTGAATGACCTGCAGAGAGCTGGGACCAAAGTAACAAAGCCTACCATCAGTAACACACTACGCCGCCAGGGACTCAAATCATGCAGTGCAAGATGTGTCCCCCTGCTTAAGCCAGTACATGTCCAGGCCCGTCTGAAGTTTGCTAGAGTGCATTTGGATGATCCAGAAGAGGATTGGGAGAATGTCATATGGTCAGATGAAACCAAAATATAACTTTTTGGTAAAAACTCAACTCAGTCGTGTTTGGAGGACAAAGAATGCTGAGTTGCATCCAAAGAACACCATACCTACTGTGAAGCATGGGGGTGGAAACATCATGCTTTGGGGCTGTTTTTCTGCAAAGGGACCAGGACGACTGATCCGTTTAAAGGAAAGAATGAATGGGGCCATGTTTCATGAGATTTTGAGTGAAAACCTCCTTCCATCAGCAAGGGCATTGAAGATGAAACGTGGCTGGGTCTTTCAGCATGACAATGATCCCAAACACACCGCCCGGGCAACGAAGGAGTGGCTTCGTAATAAGCATTTCAAGGTCCTGGAGTGGCCTAGCTAGTCTCCACACCTCAACCCCATAGAAAATCTTTGGAGGGAGTTGAAAGTCCGTGTTGCCCAGCGACAGCCCCAAAACATCACTGCTCTAGAGGAGATCTGCATGGAGGAATGGGCCAAAATACCAGCAACAGTGTGTGAAAACCTTGTGAACGCTTACAGAAAACGTTTGACCTGTGTCATTGCCAACAAAGGGTATATAACAAAGTATTGAGAAACTTTTGTTATTGACCAAATACGTATTTTCGACCATAATTTGCAAATAAATTCATTAAAAATCCTACAATGTGATTTTCTGGATTATTTTTTCTCATTTTGTCTGTCATAGTTGACGTGTACCTATGATGAAAATTACAGGCCTCTCTCATCTTTTTAAGTGGGAGAACTTGCACAATTGGTGGCTGACTAAATACTTTTTTCCCCCACTGTATATACCCCTGGCCCAGGGACTCGGTGACGTATGTTGCCATAGCCTCCGTTTCAGCCTGCGACAGGGGGTACACATTACTCTTGGGAGGTACAGCGTCTACCCGAAGGTTTATCGTGCAAACCCCCACCCGATGAGGTGGTAATTTAGTCGCACGCGTCTTAGAAAACGTGTGCGCCAAGTTGAGGTATTCGGGGGGAATGCGCACGGTGGAGGTACCGTCTGGACTTTCCACCGTGGTTGCACCAACGGAAACACCTAGACACCTACCCTGACACTCTCGCGACCACCCCGTGAGAGCCCTCTGCGCCCATGAGAAGGTGGGGTTGTGGAGTGCTAGCCAAGGGATACCTAATACCACAGGGAAAGCAGGAGACTCAATAATCGAAAAAATTACCTGCTCACAATGAGTCTCCTGGGTGATCATGGTGACTGGTATAGTGACTTCTATAACAAATCCGGACCCTAATGGTCGACTATCAAGTGCTCTGATGGGGAGTGGAATGGATAGGGGAACCAATTAAATGCCTTGACGGCGTGAGAATGCCCTGTCCATAAAGTTCCCAACTGCGCCTGAATCGACTAGCGCCTTACACTGGGGAACTACCATGTGATCGGGAAAGTGGATAGGTAGGGTACAGTGCGCAGCAGAGGGCTCTGATCAAGTGTGGGTGTTCGATACCTGGGGTGATGCGAGAGTACCCTTCCTGCCGCCTCCAGGCCCAAAATAACGTTGGCTATGACGTATGGTGTACTGTCCCTTCGTGCCACCAGAGTGGCACTGTCGCTGTCTTCCTCCGATCTCTCGGATGGCGGCTCCACCCAGCTCCATCAGGGATCCGAGTCGTCCGGGGTGGAAACAGGCAGACCCCTACCAGGACGTCCTCTGGCTGCCAGCAGGTTGTCCAACCGAATGGCCATGTCCACCAGTTTTGTGAAGGACAACATGGTGTCCCGGCAGGCTAGCTCCCGTTGGACGTCCTCCCGCAGATGGCACCGGAAATGGTCGATCAGGGCCCACTCGTTCCATCTAGACCCCTTTCCCACAGAGGCAGGAAACGAGGGCGGACACCTTCTCCCGCTCCGATGGCGCCGGCCTGATGCTGGAGAAGTAAAGCTCTAGTTGGAGGAGGAATCCTTGGCAGAGCGCCGCCATCCCATCGAACGCCCGTGGTCAGGATATCTGGATCCCTCCGGGTGCTGGGGTGTAGGTGGCTGGATCCAGTTGGCCAGCTGGTCTCGACAGATCGGGTCCTCTCCTCTCCAGGCATTGGACGACCTGAAGAACCCGATCCATCGCTTCCCCCAAGCTGGCCAGCATCGTGGAATGCTCCTGGACTCGTGCCACGACTCCAGGCATGCACTCTTCTCCCGCTGACTGCATAGCGGGTGGGTGATTCTGTGATGAGTGTGATGGAAGGAGTCAGGCGCAGGAGGGTAATCACCGAATACAGAGTTTATTCCGTCTTTACACACACATGCGCTGGAATAGCGACAAACGAAACAGGCACAGGGGAAACTATTATCCCTGGCAATACACTGTAACGGTAGATCCAGCAATACATAGGCACAGGGGAAATATCTACCCTGGCAACAAAATGGTACGAGTAGCTCCACCAAGCTATGCTACTCTCACAATTAAACAATCATCCACAAGGACAAGGGGGCGTGGATTCCGATTGGTCAGACCAGCGTTGAATAGTCCTTAGCACGGGTACTTCCTGTTTCAGTTTCTGCCTATAGGAAGGGAGAAGCAAAATGGAGTCGTGGTCAGATTTGCCGAAAGGAGGGCGGGGGAGGGCCTTATAACCATCCCGGAAGTTTGAATAGCAATGGTCGAGGATTTTAGCAGCGCGAGTACAACAGTCGATATGTTGATAGAACTTCGGCAGCCTAGTCTTCAAATTTGCTTTGTTAAAATCCCCGGCTACAGTAAATCCAGCCTCAGGATATGTGGTTTCCAGTTTGCATAAGGTCCAGCGAAGTTCTACAATGTCATTGTATGCTGTAGCGTTAAGATTTCCCTTCACTGGAACTAAGGAGCCTGAACCATGAAAAACAGTCCCAGACCATTATTCCTCCTCCACCAAACTTTACAGTTGGCACTATGCATTGGGGCAGGTAGCGTTATCCTGGCATCCACCAAACACAGATTAGTCGTTCGGACTGCCATATGGTGAAGCGTGATTCATCACTCCAGAGAATGCGTTTCCACTGCTCCAGAGTCCAATGGCGGCAAGCTTTACACCACTCCAGTCGACGCTTGGCATTGCGCATGGTGATCTTAGACTTGTGTGCGGCTGCTCGGCCATGGAAACCCATATCATGAAGCTTCTGACGAACAGTTCTTGTGCTGACGTTGTTTCCAGAGGCAGTTTGGAACTCGTTACTGAGCGTTGCAACTGAGGACAGACGATTTTTACGTGCTTCAGCACTCAACGGTCCACTTCACGGCTGAGCCGTTGTTGCTCCTAGATGTTTCCACATCACAATAAAAGTACTTACAGTTGACCGGGGCAGCTCTAGCAGGACAGAAATTTGACGAACTGACTTGTTGGAAAGGTGGCATCCTATGACGATGCCACATTGAAAGTCACTGAGCTCTTCAGTAAGGCCATTCTACCTCCAATGTTTGTCTATGGAGATTGCATGGCGGTGTGCTTGATTTTATACACCTGTCAGCAACAGGTGTGGCTGAAATAGCAGAATATTGTATTTATTTTGACTATTTTCTACATTGTAGAATAATAGTGAAGACATCAAAACTATGAAATAACACATCAAACAAATCAAAATATATTTGAGATTTGAGATTCTTCAACGTAGCCACCCTTTGCCTTGATGACAGCTTTGCACACTCTTGGCATTCTCTCAACCAGTTTCACCTGGAATGCTTTTCCAACAGTCTTGAAGGAGTTCCCACATATGCTGAGCACTTGTTGGCTGCTTTTCCTTCACTCTGAGGTCCAACTCATCCCAAACCATCTCAATTGGGTTGAGGTCAGGTGATTGTGAAGGCCAGGTCATTTGATGCAGCACTCCATCACTCTCCTTCTTGGTCAAATAGCCTGGAGGTGTGTTGGGTCATTGTCCTGTTGAAAAACAAATGATAGTCCCACTAAGCGCTGTCGTGACGTGACTTTCATGAATCTGATGACTGTTATTTATCGAATCAACTAACTGTTTACTTGTCACTCGATTAAATTAATCATGTAACAATTAACTCATTAGGAATTTGGGGCACCACGGAAGAAGTTGTTTAACGAGTTACCATCTCCCGAATTAAACTCTTAGAATATATACAGTGGGGAGAACAAGTATTTGATACACTGCCGATTTTGCAGGTTTTCCTACTTACAAAGCATGTAGAGGTCTGTAATTTTTATCATAGGTACACTTCAACAGTGAGAGAATCCAGAAAATCACATTGTATGATTTTTAAGCAATTAATTTGCATTTTATTGCATGACATAAGTATTTGATACATCAGAAAAGCAGAACTTAATATTTGGTACAGAAACCTTTGTTTGCAATTACAGAGATCATACGTTTCCTGTAGGTCTTGACCAGGTTTGCACACACTGCAGCAGGGATTGTGGCCCACTCCTCCATACAGACCTTCTCCAGATCCTTCAGGTTTCGGGGTTGTCGCTGGGCAATACGGACTTTCAGCTCCCTCCAAAGATTTTCTATTGGGTTCAGGTCTGGAGACTGGCTAGGCCACTCCAGGACCTTGAGATGCTTCTTACGGAGCCACTCCTTAGTTGCCCTGGCTGTGTGTTTCAGGTCGTTGTCATGCTGGAAGACCCAGCCACGACCCATTTTCTTTTTTTTTTTTTATATATACTTTGTTTATTGAATTTTCAGTACCAGCATTTAGTAAATAATTGCACTTGAAAGTTATTTGGTATGAATATGGAACAACAATTTGAAGACAACGATACAGCAAAACATAGAGAAACAGACATGAAAGAAAAAATAGACATTAAATACATAAATAAGATAAAGCACAAAAAAATAAAATAATAATAATAATACAAAAATAATAATAAAAAAAAATTTAAAAAAAAGGAAAAATATCTGTTTTGATCCAGTTGTTATAGGTCAGCTAGCACAGTTATTACCGTCCTTAACATCCGAGATGTCGTATATGCACATACCAGGCTTCTTACATCATCAATATATAAATATACATCACTCTGGAACTGCAGGGAAATGTATTCTTTTAACATAAGAAAAGAAGGGAGCCCACTTTGCATAGAATTTGTCTACAGACCCATTGAGTGTCTGTTTTATTTTCTCCAACTTTATGCAATTCAAAATAGATTTAATCCAAAGAGCATGAGAAGGGGCTGCAGAGGATTTCCATCTAAGTAAAATTAATCGTCTCGCTAACAACGTGACAAAGGCAATTACATCCTTATTCATTTTGGTCAATTGTATTGTGGGTAAGGAAACTCCAAATAATGCAATGAGAGGGTCTGGCTCGATCTGTGTGCCGCTTAATTCTGAGAGTGTGTTAAAGATGTCTTTCCAGAAACCAACAAGAGATGGGCAGCACCAAAACATGTGCACATGATTAGCAGGGGACTGGTTACATCGAACACAATTAGGGTTCACATCCTTGTAAATTTTTGATAGTCTTGCTTTGGTCCAGTGGGCCCTATGAATGAGTTTGCATTGGATGAGGCCGTGTCGAGCGCAAATAGAAGAGCTATGTACCCTTTTGAGTGCCCCTTCCCATAGTTCATCAGATATTTCCTCACCCAGTTCCTCCTCCCAAGAGGATTTGATATTGTTTAATGAGATGGCTTGTAGTGAGCAAATTTGACTATAGATTATTGACAATGTGCCTTTCTGGTTAGGAAGTGGGGTGAGAAATGTGTCGAACTGTGTTCCACCAGAAAGGTTGGGGAATCCTGGATCTATGCTGCGGACGTAACTCCGGACTTGTAGGAACCTAAAAAAATGATGTCTGGGGAGACCAAATTTAGCTGATAATTGTTGAAACGTACTAAATGTATTGTTAGTGTACAGATCTCTGAATCTTTTAATACCGAGATTAGACCATGTTGAGAAAGCACCATCAATCATAGATGGGGAAAAGCTGGGTTTGAGGCTACCGGAGCCAAGGAAGAGGTTGTTTGAAACCCAAAGTGGCGCCTAAATTGATTCCAGATCTTCAATGTTGTTTTGACACATGTATTATTGGTGAAGGAGGAGTAAGGGCCTGTAATAGAGGAGTGAGCGAGGGAAGACAGTGATGCCGGTGTTGACGAGGCAGCCTCCATCTCCAGCCAAGTTGGGGGTGGGAATATCACTCTGCTCTGCAACCAGTACTGAATGATCCTAAGGTTAGCGGCCCAATAATAGAATCTGAAATCTGGTAGAGCTAGACCGCCGTCTGGTTTGGGCCTCTGCAAGAGCTGTTTTCGCATCCTAGGAGGCTTTTTGTCCCATATAAAGGGTAGAATTAGGCCGTCGATCTTTTTGAAAAATGTATTGGGTAGAAATATTGGAAGGCACTGATAGAGGTATAAGAATTTAGGGAGAGTATTCATTTTAATAGAGTTAATTCTAGCAACTAAGGAGAGGTGTAGCAAAGACCACCGTTCCAAATCGTCCTTAGTACGGGTTAAGAGAGGAGCAAAGTTGGCTTGAAAAAAGGTTTTCAAACCTAATTGTGACATGTACCCCGAGATAAATAAAACTACTGTGAGCTATTTTAAATGGCAAGTTATGTAAAGGGGGATTTTTTTTGCAGCCATGTTAAGTGGCATCAATTCACTTTTACTGAGATTTAGTTTATACCCTGATAAGTGACCGAAGGATGCGAAAGTGGCAAGGGCAGCAGGGACAGAGACAGAAAGATTGGATGTGTATATTAATAAATCATCTGCATATAAAGACAGTTTGTGTTCGTGCCCGTATCTGACTATGCCTTTGATGAGGGGGTTGGAGCGAAGTGCTATTGCAAGTGGCTCTATGGCGAGGGCAAACAGTAAGGGACTTAAAGGGCAACCCCTGACGTGTCGATCTTTGCAAAGGGGCGATCTGATTGAGTGTTATTAGTCCTGACAGAGGCTTGGGGGATGAGTACAGAAGTTTTATCCAGGTCATGAATTTGGAGCCAAAGCCAAATTTATTTAGAGTGTAAAAAGGTATTTCCATTCCACCCGATCAAACGCTTTCTCCGCGTCCAGGGATATAATGGCTTCAGAGGTATTGTCGACAGAAGGATTGTATATAATATTAAATAATCTTCGGAGATTGAAGAATGAGTGTCTATTTTTATAAATCCTGTTTGATCCGGAGAGATAATTGATGGGAGGACTGTTTCTAGCGCGTTGCCAGAATTTTGGCTAGAATTTTATAGTCCACATTTAGCAGGCTAATTGGACGGTATGATGCACAGTCAAGAGGGTCTTTGTTTTTTTAAGAATAACACAAATGGTTGCTTGAGTGAGAGTATGTGGGAGAGCACCATTTACAAATGCATCATTGTACATTTCAATTAGAATAGGGGCTATTTTGGTGATAAACTTTTTATAAAACTCTGTCGGGTAGCCATCAGGCCCTGGGCTTCTCCCAGATTGAAGGGATTTGACAGCGTTAGACAGTTCTTCAACAGTGATCGGCTGCTCTAATTTTTTAACCAAATCCCGGCCGACCGAAGGCACAGATAGTGAGTGGAAGAAATTATCCAATTCCAGTGTATCCGCTTTACTTTCAGAGGTATATAGAGACTGGTAAAATCTCTTGAACTCCTCATTGATCCCCCAGGATCTAATGATATCCCAGATGATGTACGAATTTTTGTAATCTGAGATGATGATGATTGTTGACGTAACTTGTGAGCTAATAATTTACTGGCTTTATCTCCTTGTTCATAGTAAGTGCTCCTAGACTTGACAAGCATTTCAGTAACCTGGTCTGTTAATAGTGTGTCAAATTCTGCTTGCAGAGTTAAACGTTCCTTATAAATATCCGGGGATGGTGAAACGGCATAAATGTCATCTAATTGGGCAATACAGCGTGTTAGCATAGATAACCTATTCCTTTTCAATTTGTTCTCATGTGCGGTGTAGGAGATAATTTCACCTCTGATATAAGCTTTCAAAGTTTCCCAGAGAGTAGACGCGAGAGATGTTTGGGGTTCTATTTGTAATCATGAAAAAGTCGATTTGACTCAAAACAAAATTGACAAAGTGTTCATTACTGAGCAGTTGAGTTTTTAGTCGCCAAGGCGGTCGCTGATTGTCAACATTTTGAAAAGCTACTTCCATAGTAACAGGGGCGTGGTCAGATACAACAATTGGGTTATATGAACATGAAGATATGGAGTGGAGGAGCCGGTCATCAACAAGGAAGTAGTCTATGCGCGTAAAAGTGTGGTGAACCGATGAGAAAAAAGAGTATGCTTTCCCAGCTGGATTAACCATTCTCCAAGGATCTGAGACTGCGAATTCAGACATAAAGGTTCGAACAACTCTAGCTGAGGTTGATAAGGTGGTAGGTTTAGTGGAGGATCGATCCAATTGTGGGTCTAACCAACAGTTAAAGTCACCTCCTAAAATCAACATATGGGTGGACATATCTGGGAGTGTAGAGAAAACTGATTTGAAAAAATCACCATTGTCCCAATTAGGAGCATAGATATTAACAAGAAGAACCTTTGTATTGAGCAGCCTACCACTGACAATTATATATCTGCCATGGGGATCTGCGATCACCTTAGAACATGTAAAAGGTAACCGATCTGTGAAGTAAAATAGCCACCCCTCTCGCCTTACTCTGAAATGAGGAATGGAACACCTGACCCACCCATCTGCACCTAAGACTTGAGTGTTGTGATACCTTCAGATGAGTTTCTTGGAGAAAGATGATGTGAGCTTTCAAATGATGAAGATGGTGTAGCACTTTACTACGTTTAACTGGGTTATTTATGCCCCTGCAGTTCCAAGTAAGAAAATTAAAGCCATTCCCTCCAGCAGTATGGGCTACACTAGGCTGAGTCATATCTTAAGAGAGAGAGAGGATGTGTAAAGGACAAGGTACAATGTAAACTGAAGATCTTAGTTGAACCTAAAAGCGCAAATGTAAAAAAAACAAAGACAAACGAAGAGGCACAAAAACATATACAAACTATATACAAATAGAGAGTGAACAAACCCTTCCCTCACACCCGCCCTTGCCGAAGCATCTCCCCAAATGAGATGCAAGCAAAACCCTAAATACGAAGAAAGTTTAGAGCTAAGCATGATAACTCTTACTCTGTGCTACCTAAGATTAGTGACCATTTAACTAGAGTAAGCCAAACATGGATAGAATGGTCCCCAATAGAGTCTAAGGAAAACTAAAGTCGATTAAGAGAGGTTTAACCTCGACGCAGATGGTAAATGATCAAACTGAAACAGCCATGCAGACCCCCAGATATTGGCATTAGAGGCGGCAAACCTGGGCTGGAAATAAAGAGATAAAAAAGAGAATGACATTCATATGTCGATGAACCCAGCAAAGATGGCTTCGTTAGTCACCCATTCGGCCTGCTAACTAGCCTGCTAGGAAGACCAGCCAGCCAACCATTTGTTACACACCATGCGGTACAACAGCCGCTTTCACGTTCTTGTTGATGAAATCTGCCGCTATAGTCGGGTCCTCGAATCTGTGCATGGAGCCGTCTGGTAAAGTCAGTCTCAAAACCGCAGGGTAGATGAGGCCGAACTTCACGCCCGGGCAGGCGTGTAGTTGGCGTTTCACAGCTCCAAAGCTAGCCCGCCTCTTAGCCACAGCTGTTGTGTAGTCCGCAAATATCGAGATTCTTTACCTTTATGTAGAAGAGGGGATGCTTCTCCCGATCTTCTCAGTATGTCGTTGCGGACGTGAAAGAAATGCACCCTGATGACAAATGGTCGTGGTGGTTCTCCATCCCTGGGTCGGCTACGCAGAGTGCGGTGAGCCCGGTCTAGCAATGGCTTCTCCTCTAGCCCGAGCAGCTCCTGAAGTAGCTGGGCCATGTACTCCGTGGGCCTTGGGCCCTCCACTCCCTCCGGTATTCCCAGTAGACGAATGTTGTTCCTCCGCATTCTACTTTCCATATCTTCGCATCTATTATCGAGGAATGCCACCCTAGTTGTCAATGAGCCGACGTTAGCCTCTAGCTCGCTAATGCGAGTGCTGTGGTCTGTAGCACCTCGCTCCAAATCTGATAAAGTCACCCCATGTGCGTCGAGCTTATTCTGTATACTCTCGATAGATTTTTTAAGCTCGTCCTTGATCGTTGATATCTCTGACCTGAGATTGGTAGAGAGACAGTCAATTTTTCCAAAAATGTCGGCTTTGAGGGTACCTATCACGGATTGCAGCATCTCCACAGTCAGTGTTTCCGTGGGGCCGGCATTGGCAGCGTTCGGTGGCGGGGGTGAGTCGGGAGAAGTTGCAGGCTTGTTGCGGCCTGCTCTTGCAGACTCTGTTTTTGGTCGGGTTGATGTCATTACGAATTTAAATTTATTAAACTTGAACTGAGTTGTTTATGGGTCTCTTCAGACGCCTGGGCAAACAGAAATGTATGCAGTTTTGCAAAGTTAAATATATAAATTTGGTCACTAACTCAGGAGCGATAGGGAGACGCGTGCTACATCCTTGGCTTCCAACAGCGCCCCCCCCGCCACGACCCATTTTCAATGCTCTTACTGAGGGAAGGAGGTTGTTGGCCAAGATCTCGCGATACATGGCCCCATCCATCCTCCCCTCAAAACGGTGCAGTCGTCCTGTCCCCTTTGCAGAAAATCATCCCCAAAGAATGATGTTTCCACCTCCATGCTTCACGGTTGGGATGGTGTTCTTGGGGTTGTACTCATCCTTCTTCTTCCTCCAAACACGGCGAGTGGAGTTTAGACCAAAAAGCTCTATTTTTGTCTCATCAGACCACATCACCTTCTCCCATTCCTCCTCTGGATCATCCAGATGGTCATTGGCAGACTTCAGATGGGCCTGGACATGCGCTGGCTTGAGCAGGGGGACCTTGCGTGCGCTGCAGGATTTTAATCCATGACGGCGTAGTGTGTTACTAATGGTTTTCTTTGAGACTGTGGTCCCAGCTCTCTTCAGGTCATTGACCAGGTCCTGCCATGTAGTTCTGGGCTGATCCCTCACCTTCCTCATGATCATTGATGCCCCACGAGGTGAGATCTTGCATGGAGCCCCAGACCGAGGGTGATTGACCGTCATCTTGAACTTCTTCCATTTTCTAATAATTGCGCCAACAGTTGTTGCCTTCTCACCAAGCTGCTTGCCTATTGTCCTGTAGCCCATCCCAGCCTTGTGCAGGTCTACAATTTTATCCCTGATGTCCTTACACAGCTCTCTGGTCTTGGCCATTGTGGAGAGGTTGGAGTCTGTTTGATTGAGTGTGTGGACAGGTGTCTTTTATACAGGTAACGAGTTCAAACAGGTGCAGTTAATACAGGTAATGAGTGCAGAACAGGAGGGCTTCTTAAAGAAAAACTAACAGGTCTGTGAGAGCCGGAATTCTTACTGGTTGGTAGGTGATCAAATACTTATGTCATGCAATAAAATGCAAATTAATTACTTAAAAATCATACAATGTGATTTTCTGGATTTTTGTTTTAGATTCCGTCTCTCACAGTTGAAGTGTACCTATGATAATAATTACAGACCTCTACATGCTTTGTAAGTAGGAAAACCTGCAAAATCGGCAGTGTATCAAATACTTGTTCCCCCCACTGTATATGTTATATATTGATAACAGTCACTTATTAATCATTACCTCATCAGTCTCATTCTGAACGTCGCATAATCCTTGAACCTGCAAGAACCCTAACCTTATAAGTCAGCAATACACAAATTGGCTTAATTATTTATTTACTAGCTAACTAAATAATAACACAGAATACATACATACTTAATACATGAGAAAAGTCCCTAGCGGACTAACAACAGCATGACTGCTTGGTTATCAAAAAGGGAAGGGTCAATAGAAGGAGGGAGAGAGACACAAAGACAGTCAAACTTATCGTACATACATTTGGAAACTATGCTCACGGTAATCAGAATACTTAGCACCCTAACCACCGCCCCTTTGCGTAAGAAATGCAATGTATTTACGTGTCTGTCTTTGTTCGTCGTCTTTCTGTTGAACCCAATCACTCCTATGGGAAGGTGTCGATGAGTGCAAGGCTCTTGTTGTCCATCAGAGGTCACAATGTCCTTAGTTGTCCCGGCTTGGAGTGGAGGGTTCAAATAGAACAGATACTCAAATGCACCAAGGATTGTCTGAGATGGGATTCTCCTTCCCAACTCGTTTCTTTAGTCAAAGATCTAGACCACTTTACATGCACAGCTGCAGACTGCCAATGTTCTAATCTAGTGAGTTTATCTTCTTCACCTCGTGTAGAGATTCAAAGTTCCAACCATTTGTAACGTTTAGCTCACGCCTCACGTCTGCTGGTCTTTCTGGTCTAACCATCTCCACGCTTCCTGGTCTAGTTTTAATTTATCTTTCAAGCCTTTATGCCCTCTTGGTAAAAGGGGCGTTCCTACTTGCTGACACGATCTCTGATGGCACTTGGGGCGTGGCTAGTTACTGTGCAAAGGATATGATTAGAATTTATCACTTACAGTGGGGAAAAAAAGTATTTACTCAGCCACCAATTGTGCAAGTTCTCCCACTTAAAAAGATGAGAGAGGCCTGTAATTTTCATCATAGGTACACGTCAACTATGACAGACAAAATGAGAAAAAAAATCCTGAAAATCACATTGTAGGATTTTTTATGAATTTATTTGCAAATTATGGTGGAAAATAAGTATTTGGTCACCTACAAACAAGCAAGATTTCTGGCTCTCACAGACCTGTAACTTCTTCTTTAAGAGGCTCCTCTGTCCTCCACTCGTTACCTGTATTAATGGCACCTGTTTGAACTTGTTATCAGTATAAAAGACACCTGTCCACAACCTCAAACAGTCACACTCCAAACTCCACTGTGGCCAAGACCAAAGAGCTGTCAAAGGACACCAGAAACAAAATTGTAGACCTGCACCAGGCTGGGAAGACTGAATCTGCAATAGGTAATCAGCTTGGTTTGAATAAATCAACTGTGGGAGCAATTATTAGGAAATGGAAGACATACAAGACCACTGATAATATCCCTCGATCTGGGGCTCCACGCAAGATCTCACCCTGTGGGGTCAAAATGATCACAAGAACGGTGAGCAAAAATCCCAGAACCACACGGGGGGACCTAGTGAATGACCTGCAGAGAGCTGGGACCAAAGTAACAAAGCCTACCATCAGTAACACACTACGCCGCCAGGGACTCAAATCCTGCTGTGTTCCCCTGCTTAAGCCAGTACATGTCCAGGCCCGTCTGAAGTTTGCTAGAGTGCATTTGGATGATCCAGAAGAGGATTGGGAGAATGTCATATGGTCAGATGAAACCAAAATATAACTTTTTGGTAAAAACTCAACTCGTCGTGTTTGGAGTACAAAGAATGCTGAGTTGCATCCAAAGAACACCATACCTACTGTGAAGCATGGGGGTGGAAACATCATGCTTTGGGGCTGTTTTTCTGCAAAGGGACCAGGACGACTGATCCGTGTAAAGGAAAGAATGAATGGGGCCATGTATCGTGAGATTTTGAGTGAAAACCTCCTTCCATCAGCAAGGGCATTGAAGATGAAATGTGGCTGGGTCTTTCAGCATGACAATGATCCCAAACACACCGCCCGGGCAACGAAGGAGTGGCTTCGTAAGAAGCATTTCAAGGTCCTGGAGTGGCCTAGCCAGTCTCCAGATCTCAACCCCATAGAAAATCTTTGGAGGGAGTTGAAAGTCCGTGTTGCCCAGCGACAGCCCCAAAACATTGTCTGGCTATCTGTCAGCCATTTGCCAAGCTGATCTGGAACTTTTGATCCTCACCAAGGAGAGAGTCAGGACCAGATGGGATGGCGTATCGCTGCAGAATGCTGTGGTAGCCATGCTGGTTAAGTGTGCCTTGAATTCTAAATAAATCACAGACAGAGTCACCAGCAAAGCACCCTCACACCATCACACCTCCTCCTCCATGCTTCACGGTGGGAACCACACATGCATAGATCATCCGTTCACCTACTCTGCGTCTCACAAAGACACAGAGGTTGGAACCAAAAATGTCAAATTTGGACTCATCAGAACAAAGGACAGATTTCCACCGCAGTTGTCCATTGCTCATGTTTCTTGGCCCAAGCAAGTCTCTTCTTATTATTGGTGTCCTTTAGTAGTGGTTTCTTTGCAGCAATTCAACCATGAAGGCCTGATTCACGCAGTCTCCTCTGAACAGTTGATGTTGAGATGTGTCTGTTACTTGAACTCTGTGAAGAATTTATTTGGGCTGCAATTTCTGAGGCTGGTAACTCTAATGAACTTATCCTCTGCAGCAGAGGTGACTCTGGGTCTTCCTTTCCTGTGGTGGTCCTCATGAGAGCCAGTTTCATCATAGCGCTTGATGGTTTTTGTGACTGAAGAAACTTTCAAAGTTCTTGACATTTTACGGATTGACTGACCATGTCTTAAAGTAATGATGGACTGTCGTTTCTCTTTGCTTATTTGAGCTGTTCTTGCCATAATATGGACTTGGTCTTTTACCAAATAAGGCTATCTTCTGTATACCAACCCTACCTTGTCACAACACAACTGATTGGCTCAAACGCATTAAGAAGGAAAGAAATTCCACAAATTAACTTTTCACAAGGCACACCTGTTAATTGAAATGCATTCCAGGTTACTATCATATGAAGCTGGTTGAGAGAATGCCAAGAGTGTGCAAAGCTGTCATCAAGGCAAAGGGTGGCTACTTGTCTTGAGATGTTGACTTGTCCCCATGTGCAGTTGCAAACTGTAGTCTGGCTTTTTTATGGCGGTTTTGGAGCAGTGGCTTCTTCCTTGCTGAGCGGCCTTTCAGGTTATGTCGATATAGTACTCGTTTTACTGTGGATATAGATACTTTTGTACCTGTTTCCTCCAGCATCTTCACAAGGTCCTTTGCTGTTGTTCTGGGATTGATTTGCACTTTTAGCACCAAAGTACGTTCATCTCTAGGAGACAGAACGCGTCTCCTTCCTGAGCGGTATGACGGCTGCGTGGTCCCATGGTGTTTATACTTGCGTACTATTGTTTGTACAGATGAACGTGGTACCTTCAGGCGTTTGGAAATTGCTCCCAAGGATGAACCAGACTTGTGGAGGTCTACAATTTTTTTCTGAGGTCTTGGCTGATTTCTTTTGATTTTCCCATGATGTCAAGCAAAGAGGCACTGAGTTTGAAGGTAGGCCTTGAAATACATCCACAGGTACACCTCCAATTGACTCTCATGATGTCAATTAGCCTATCAGAAGCTTCTAAAGCCATGACATCATTTTCCTGAATTTTCCAAGCTGTTTAAAGGCACAGTCAACTTAGTGTATGTAAACTTCTGACCCACTGGAATCGTGATACAGTGAATTATAAGTGAAATAATCTGTCTGTAAACAATTGTTGGAAAAATTACTTGTCATGCACAAAGTAGATGTCCTAACCGACTTGCCAAAACTATAGTTTGTAAACAATAAATTTGTGGGGTGGTTGAAAAACAAGTTTTAATGACTCCAACCTAAGTGTATGTAAACTTCCGACTTCAACTGTATATACTTTAAGGACATTTTTTATTTTAGATTTGTATATTTAGCTCACATAATATAATTTAAAAGTTAGCACTAAGGTGTCTGTAATAGAATAAACGTGTAAAAAAAAAAAGTCAACATGAAAAATGCATTTCTATAGCTTCCAAAATCTTTTTTTTACAATTGAGGAGAAGTACCAAGATGGCTGCACGGTGGCTTCAATACAGCACCCTCTGTCAGTCATTGTGGGTTTATACACATAATTGGTCCCACCTGATCTTTCCTCCTCCACTGAGGTATAATAAAATCAAATTGTATTTGTCACATACACGTGTTTAGCAGATGTTATTGCGGGTGTAGCGAAATGCTTCTGCTTCTAGCTCCGACAGTGCAGTAATATCTAACAAGTAATATCTAATAATTTCACAACATATACCCAATACACACAAATCTAAGTAAGGAATGGAATTTAAGAATATATACATATATGGACAAGCAATGACAGAGCAGCATGGACTAAGATGCAGTAGAATATTATAGAATACAGTATATACATATGAGATGAGTATTGCAAGATATGTAAACATTCTTAAAGTGACTAGTGTTCCATTTCTTAAAGTGGCCAGTGATTTCAATAGGCAGCATTCTTACATAGGTATTCCTCTTGTCCAGATGGGATTGGGCAGTGTGCAGTGTGATGGTGATTGCATCGTCTGTGGATCTATTGGGGTGGTAAGCAAATTGAAGTGGGTCTAGGTGATATGATCCTTGACTAGTCTCTCAAAGCACTACATGATCCTCAGAGTTCGTACTGCTTGGTGACCTAAATTGGGATATGCTTAACACCCCGGCCATCCTACAATCTAAACTAGATGCCCTCAATCTCACACAAATTATCAACGAACCTACCAGGTACAACCCTAAATCCGTAAACATGGGTTTCCTCATAGATATCATCCTGACTAACTTACCCTCTAAATACACCTCCGCTGTCTTCAACCAGGATCTCAGCGATCACTGCCTTATTGCCTGCGTCCGTAACGGGTCCGCGGTCAAACGACCACCCCTCATCACTGTCAAACGCTCCCTAAAACACTTCAGCGAGCAGGCCTTCCTAATTGACCTGGCCCAGGTATCCTGGATGGATATAGATCTCATTCCGTCAGTAGAGGATGCCTGGTTGTTCTTTAAAAGTAATTTCCTCTCAATCTTATATAAACATGCCCCATTCAAAAAAGACAGAACTAAGAACAGATATAGCCCCTGGTTCTCCTCAGACTTGACTGTCCTTGACCAGCACAAAAACATCCTGTGGCGTACTGCATTAGCATCAAATGCAACTTTTCAGGGAAGTTAGGAACCAATATACACAAGCAGTTAGGAAAGCAAAGGCTAACTTTTTCAAACAGAAATTTGCATCCTGTAGCACTAACTCCAAAAAGTTTTGGGACACTGTAAAGTCCATGGAGAATAAGAGCACTTCCTCCCAGCTGCCCACTGCACTGAGGCTAGGAAACATTATCACCACCGATAAATCTACAATAATCGAGAATTTCAACAAGCATTTTGCTACGGCTGGCCATGCTTTCCACCTGGCTACCACTACCCCAGCCACCAGCTCTGCACCCTCCGCTGCAACTTGCCCATGCCCCCCCAGCTTCTCCTTCACACAAATCCAGACAGCTGATGTTCTGAAAGAGCTGCAAAATCTGGACCCCTACAAATCATCTGGGCTAGACAATCTGGACCCTTTCTTTCTAAAACTAGCCGCCGAAATTGTCGCAACCCCTATTACTAAACTGTTCAACCTCTCTTTCGTAACGTCTGAGATCCCCAGAGATTGGAAAGCTGCCGCGGTCATCCCCCTCTTCAAAGGGGATGACACTCTAGATCCAAACTGTTACAGACCTATATCCATCCTGCCCTGCCTTTCGAAAGTTTTTGAAAGCCAAGTTAACAAACAGATCACCGACCATTTCGAATCCCACCGTACCTGGTCTGCGCATGCTCTGAGGACGCGGCTAGGGATGCCGTCTGGGCCGGCAGCCTTGCGAGGGTTAATATGCTTAAATGTCTTACTCACATCGACAACGGAGAAGGAGAGCCCACAGTCCTTGGTAGTGGGTCGCATCGGTGGCACTGTGTTATCCTCAAAGCGGGGGAAGAAGGTGTTTAGCTTCTCTGGAAGCGAGACGTTGGTGTCGGCTACAGTGGGGCAAAAAAGTATTTAGTCAGCCACCAATTGTGCAAGTTCTCCCACTTAAAAAGATGAGAGAGTCCTGTAATTTTCATCATAGGTACACGTCAACTATGACAGACAAAATGAGGAAAAAAAAATCAGAAAATCACATTGTTGGATTTTTTTATGAATTTATTTGCAAATTATGGTGGAAAATAAGTATTTGGTCAATAACAAAAGTTTCTCAATACTTCGTTATATACCCTTTGTTGGCAATGACACAGGTCAAACGTTTTCTGTAAGTCTTCACAAGGTTTTCACACACTGTTGCTGGTATTTTGGCCCATTCCTCCATGCAGATCTCCTCTAGAGCAGTGATGTTTTGGGGCTGTCGCTGAGCAACACAGACTTTCAACTCCCTCCAAAGATTTTCTATGGGGTTGAGATCTGGAGACTGGCTAGGCCACTCCAGGACCTTGAAATGCTTCTTACGAAGCCACTCCTTCGTTGCCCGGGCGGTGTGTTTGGGATCATTGTCATGCTGAAAGACCCAGCCACGTTTCATCTTCAATGCCCTTGCTGATGGAAGGAGGTTTTCACTCAAAATCTCACGATACATGGCCCCATTCATTCTTTCCTTTACACGGATCAGTCGTCCTGGTCCCTTTGCAGAAAAACAGCCCCAAAACATGATGTTTCCACCCCCATGCTTCACAGTAGGTATGGTGTTCTTTGGATGCAACTCAGCATTCTCTGTCCTCCAAACACGACGAGTTGAGTTTTTACCAAAAAGTTCTATTTTGGTTTCATTTGACCATATGACATTCTCCCAATCCTCTTCTGGATCATCCAAATGCACTCTAGCAAACTTCAGACGGGCCTGGACATGTACTGGCTTAAGCAGGGGGACACGTCTGGCACTGCAGGATTTGAGTCCCTGGCGGCGTAGTGTGTTACTGATGGTAAGCTTTGTTACTTTGGTCCCAGCTCTCTGCAGGTCATTCACTAGGTCCCCCCGTGTGGTTCTGGGATTTTTGCTCACCGTTCTTGTGATCATTTTGACCCCACAGGGTGAGATCTTGCGTGGAGCCCCAGATCGAGGGAGATTATCAGTGGTCTTGTATGTCTTCCATTTCCTAATAATTGCTCCCATTCCCCCCATAAAAACAACAACAACAAAAAAAGTAATACATAAAAAAACAAAATACCGCAAAGTTTCCTAAGAGCTAGTCGCGAGGCCACCATCTTCGTCAGCAGCGTCCAAGATGTCCGCCTGTTGTTTTCAAGGTAATCTACTCATGTTCGCATAAGCTGATTCATGGACCATCTATACCCGGGTTGAATCCGGTTTATAAGGACCAACATCACATGCGCTCAGTGCATACAGGGAGTAGGGCGAGCAGCGACGACATCATCACGTTATCCAAAAACATGGCAGACATTGGATGAATATAACATTTGGAGAGAGAAAAATGGGCCTCATCTACAATTATTTGAATAATTCAATGGATGTTTTGTGCACAAAAGTGATGACTAAAGTGATTATTAGGATATTAACATTTCATATTCATGCTCTGAGGTCATGACCCCAGCTAGCCAGGGGAAGTGCTGGTTGGCTTGTTTAGTTGTCCACATGCTCTGACAGAGTTCCCGGAGCATGTTCGCACGATACTGTTGTCTGTCCAGTGTGAACTGAGTGCTAGTGCGCAATCTTCGTAATCCCTGTAAGAAAGATGGCAGCAACCACGAAACAGTGTATGTGAACGTGAGTAGATTACATTGAAAACAAAGCTTCACCATCTTGGAGGCAGTCTCTAGTTCTTATTATACCTCAGTGCATGACATGAAGAACAGGGAGTGGATTAGCTAAAAATACTGGTACCCAGGCTAACTGCCTTCCATTTTTGAAGACATTTATTTTAATTGTTAGAGAGGCCACTTGACCACCTAACCCAAAACCTTACCCTACTCCTTACCCTAAACCGGGTTCGTATCCTAACCCCAAACCCACCCCTTACCCTAAACCGGGTTCGTATCCGTATGGCTGCATCATTTGTGGGGGACGACATGTTTACTGTTGCCTTGTTTATTTATCAATATCAGTCTCAAATAGGTTGAAGAAACCTATTGTCACGATCGTTATGGGAAGAAGCGAACCAAGGCGCAGCGTGAGAAGCGTACATCTTTATTACTTGTACACACAACGAACCAAAACAATAAACGATTCGTGAAGTCCTAGGTTAAATACACAAACCTTCCGGAACAAGATCCCACAAAACAAAAGTGCCAACAGGCTGCCTAAGTATGGTTCCCAATCAGAGACAACAAGCAACAGCTGCCTCTGATTGGGAACCACCCTGGCCAACATAGAAATACGTGAACTAGAACACCATAACAAGTCCACACCCTGGCTCAACATTTAAGAGTCCCCAGAGCCAGGGCGTGACACCTATATTGCCTATATTGATTTGATTATCATTTTATCTCTAATTTGACATGGTAAATAAATATTGCACAATTTCATTTAATTGAAATTAACATTGATAAATAAAGACAAAAGTAATTTATTTCTGGTTGCTTTAGTTGATGTATGGGCTGCTTTTGTTCAGTGTTTCGTACAGTTTCATTTGATCCCACTCTCTCTAACTCCTCCTCTGTCAACTCTGACAGGTATTGTAACACGATGCCCTCTCGAGCTGAAGATGAAGAGGAAGAGAGAAGGAGAGGAATGGCATGGAAAAATCAGCTACCAAGACCATGAGGAGGAGATTGAGGACCCCTCTGATGTGGAGAAGAAAATTCGTGAAGGTGTGGTCATTGGCCTGCTGATCATGGCAAAGATGAAAGTCTCTAAAGTCTAAACTATGTTCTCTACTCCATAAGAGAGCATACCCATAAGCATGAAATATCTAAATACCAATAAAAAGATAACTTGATCCACTTTACTATTGTGCTGTTGGAACCCTGGTGGTTTCTAGTAGCAGTGTTCAGTATTCTTGTTCCTCCCTCCAGCCCAGGATGAAATGGCAGGTGTGGGGGTGGGTATCAGTGATGACCTCATCAGCCTGGAGATTGGCTCCCCTGACGTCCCAGACCTCACACTCATCGACCTGCCAGGCATCGCCCGGGTAGCTGTCAAGGGACAACCTGAGAACATTGGTGAACAGGTACACCCTTCCACCCCACCCTCAATGTTAGTGGGAAAACATTGTGCATTTTCAACCCCAGAACAGAAACCAAGTCCTCCCACGACATGTTATGTATAATAATGTTTGACATTTTCAGATTAAGAGACTGATACGGAAGTTCATCATGAAGCAAGAAACAATCAGCTTGGTGGTTGTGCCATGCAACGTTGACATAGCAACCACAGAGGCTTTGAAGATGGCACAAGAGGTGGACCCTGAAGGGGAAAGGACATTAGGTATTCCTCCTTTGTTATTTACTAAACTATTATGAAGCAAGCTCTTGTGTAATGGTGGTTATAAACCATGTTGACTTTAATGAGTTAGACTTATGTGTGTTTCCCATTGGACAGGCATCCTGACCAAGCCTGACCTTGTAGACAAAGGCACAGAGGAGACGGTGGTGGACATAGTTCATAATGAGGTTATCCACCTGGCTAAGGGCTACATGATAGTCAAGTGCAGGGGACAGAAAGAGATCATGGAGCGAGTCTCACTGACCGAGGCCACAGAGAGGGAGAAGGCCTTCTTTAAAGAGCACGCTAATCTCAGGTCGGACCTCTTGGCTGATGTGTGCCACAGATTTTATCAAATTTGATCAACTTTATAGATTTTCAATGAAGTTTGTACCTGTGTGGTAACCAAACTATTTGTGAAGTTGATTTTCCTATCGTTTGTGCAGCACACTTTATGATGAGGGCTATGCCACCATCCCTAAACTGGCAGAGAAATTAACTCTTGAACTGGTGCATCATATCGAGGTAAATTCTTCTTCCATTACATTTTACTGCACAAAATGCTATACATTTGTTACTGAGTGACTGTTGCCATAAGCCATGACTCTGCTTTGTGCCCTTTAGAAATCCCTGCCTCGTCTAGAAGAGCAGATTGAGGCAAAGCTGGCAGAGACACATGCCGAGCTGGAAAGATTTGGTACTGGACCACCTGAGGATTCGGCAGAGAGGCTGTACTTCCTGATTGATGTGAGTCCCCCAGCCTGCAAACCCCAGATTATTTAGTTACCCTCTCTTTCACTCTGCTTTGGCCTTGACCCAAACTCACAACAGCCATGTTAGTCTTTGTTAGCAAAATTAGCAAATTCTGGAAATAATTTGAAAGTTGATAACATTTTATATCCATAGCTTTTTCACTTTCTACACGTCTATCCCTCTCCATGTATCTAACAACTTATTTTTTTGTGTTTCAGAAAGTGACTGCATTCACCCAGGATGCCATCAACCTGAGCACTGGGGAGGAGCTGAAAAGCGGAGTTCGTCTCAACGTCTTTTCCACACTAAGAACAGAGTTTGGTAAATGGAAGTTACACCTGGATCGCGCTGGAGAAATCTGTGAGTGTACTACTATCACACACCCATCGAAAACAATGGCTCATTTGAGCGAGCTAGATAACAAATAATTGCTATATGAATTGAGATTTCTGTACCAAATTTGTATTAAACATGGAAGGCTTACACACTTACACGCTTATTTAATGTAATGCAACAGTGACATCCTTTGTATATTACAGTTAACCAGAGGATCGAGGGAGAAGTGGCTGATTATGAGAAGACGTACCGTGGAAGAGAGCTCCCAGGGTTCATCAACTACAAGACCTTTGAGGTGATGGTGAAGGACCAGCTCAAACAACTCGAGGAACCAGCAGTCAAGAAGCTGAAAGAGATATCAGGTACAGTATATGTTTGAGAATGTTATTTTATACCTACAGTGGGGAGAACAAGTATTTGATACACTGCTGATTTTGCAGGTTTTCCTACTTACATGTACTACTTGCATGTAGAGGTCTGTAATTTGTATCATAGGTACACTTCAACTGTGAGAGACGGAATCTAAAACAAAAATCCAGAAAATCACATTGTATGATTTTTAAGTAATTAATTTGCATTTTATTGCATGACATAAGTATTTGATACATCAGAAAAGCAGAACTTAATATTTGGTACAGAAACCTTTGTTTGCAATTACAGAGATCATACGTTTCCTGTAGGTCTTGACCAGGTTTGCACACACTGCAGCAGGGATTTTGGCCCACTACTCCATACAGACCTTCTCCAGATCCTTCAGGTTTCGGGGCTGTCACTGGGCAATATGGACTTTCAGCTCCCTCCAAAGATTTTCTATTGGGTTCAGGTCTGGAGACTGGTTAGGCCACTCCAGGACCTTGAGATGCTTCTTATGGAGCCACTCCTTAGTTGCCCTGGCTGTGTGTTTCGGGTCGTTGTCATTCTGGAAGACCCAGCCACGACCCATCTTCAATGCTCTTACTGAGGGAAGGAGGTTGTTGGCCAAGATCTCGCGATACATGGCCCCATCCATCCACCCCTCAATACGGTGCAGTCATCCTGTCCCCTTTGCAGAAAAGCATCCCCAAAGAATGATGTTTCCACCTCCATGCTTCACGGTTGGGATGGTTTTCTTGGGGTTGTACTCATCCTTCTTCTTCCTCCAAACACGGCGAGTGGATTTTAGACCAAAAAGCTTTATTTTTGTCTCATCAGACCACATGACCTTCTCCCATTCCTCCTCTGGATCATCCAGATGGTCATTGGCAAACTTCAGACGGGCCTGGACATGCGCTGGCTTGAGCAGGGGGACCTTGCGTGCGCTGCAGGATTTTAATCCATGACGGCGTAGTGTGTTACTAATGGTTTTCTTTGAGACTGTGGTCCCAGCTCTCTTCAGGTCATTGACCAGGTCCTGCCATGTAGTTCTGGGCTGATCCCTCACCTTCCTCATGATCATTGATGCCCCACGAGGTGAGATCTTGCATGGAGCCCCAGACCGAGGGTGATTGACCGTCATCTTGAACTTCTTCCATTTTCTAATAATTGTGCCAACAGTTGTTGCCTTCTCACCAAGCTGCTTGCCTATTGTCCTGTAGCCCATCCCAGCCTTTTGCAGGTCTACAATTTTATCCCTGATGTCCTTACACAGCTCTCTGGTCTTGGCCATTGTGGAGAGGTTGGAGTCTGTTTGATTGAGTGTGTGGACAGGTGTCTTTTATACAGGTAACGAGTTCAAACAGGTGCAGTTAATACAGATAATGAGTGGAGAACAGGAGGGCTTCTTAAAGAAAAACTAACAGGTCTGTGAGAGCCGGAATTCTTACTGGTCGGTAGTTGATCAAATACTTATGTCATGCAATAAAATGCAAATTAATTACTTAAAAGCCACACAATGTGATTTTCTGGATTTTTGTTTTAGATTCCGTCTCTCACAGTTGAAGTGTGCCTATGATAAAAATTACAGACCTCTACATTTGTAAGTAGCAAAACCTGCAAAATCGGCAGTGTATCAAATACTTGTTCTCCCCACTGTATACTGAAACCCAGTTAGTGATTTTATTTAATATGGTGGCCCTATTTGCCAAACTATGAAGCCAAGACAGTCGTGAAGAGGGCACGACAAAGCCTATTCCCCCTCAGGAGACTAAAAAGATTTGGCATGGGTCCTCAGATCCTCAAAAAATTCTACAGCTGCACCATCGAGAGCATCCTGACTGGTTGCATCACCGCCTGGTATGGCAACTGCTTGGCCTCTGACCGCAAGGCACTACAGAGGGTAGTGCGTACGGCCCAGTACATCACTGGGGCAAAGCTCCCTGCCATTCAGGACCTCTATACCAGGCGGTGTCAGAGGAAGGCCCTCAAAATTGTCAAAGACTCCAGCCACCCTAGTCATAGACTGTTCTCTCTGCTACCGCACGGCAAGCGGTACCGGAGTGCCAAGTCTAGGTCCAAAAGACTTCTCAACAGCTTCTACCCCCAAGCCATAAGACTCCTGAACAGCTAATCATGGCTACCCGGACTATTTGCACTGCCCCCCCACCCCATCCTTTTACGCTGCTGCTACTCTGTTAAGTATTTATGCATAGTCACTTTAACTCTACCCACATGTACATATTACCTCAACTACCTCAACTAGCCGGTGCCCCCGCACATTGACTCTGCAACGGTACCCCCCTGTATATATAGCCTCCCTACTGTCACTTTATTTTACTGTATATATAGCCTCCCTACTGTCACTTTATTTTACTTCTGCTCTTTTTTTCTCAACACTTTTTTTGTTGTTGTTTTATTCTTACTTTTTTTGTTTAAAATAAATGCACTGTTGGTTAAGGGCTGTAAGTAAGCATTTCACTGTAATGTCTGCACCTGTTGTATTCGGCGCATGTGACCAATAAAATTTGATTTGATTTGATTTGAAGATGATTTATGTATATTTATATATATATATCTTTGAGTCCTATGTGTCACAGTGATGTTATGGTATTTCTTCCCTTCTCTAGATGCCGTTAGGAAGGTGTTCTTACTGCTGGCTCAGAGCAGCTTCACTGGATTTCCTAACCTCCTGAAATCAGCTAAGGTATACAGTATCTCACACCATGCAATATTAATGTCACCATTCATCCCTGATTTTCCCACAGTTGGTTCCCACAGTTGGTCATCGACCTGTATGTGAATGAGATGGCTGACATGCACCAACTACATTTATCTCCTGTTGAATGACTGAGTTGTGTTTTGTTTGAACTACAGACAAAGATTGAGGCCATTAAGCAGGTGAATGAGTCTACAGCTGAGTCCATGTTGAGGACTCAGTTCAAGATGGAGCTGATAGTGTACACACAGGACAGCACCTACAGCCACAGCCTGAGTGAGAGGAAGAGGGAGGAGCAAGAGGACGACCACCTTCCCATACCTGAGATAAGGAGTACTATCTTCAGCACAGACAACCATGCCACCCTACAGGAGATGATGCTGCACCTCAAGTCCTATTACTGGGTAAGTACTGTGTAAATCACCATCTTAGATGCTGGCCTAACACCCTAAACAAGAACCTACCTGTATTTCCACTAGCTCTTCTGACTAGGGATAAGAGGGCACTAACTCAGAGATTGAATAAAACTGCTGACTCTTAAACTTATTTCATCACCAATTCCCTGAAAGCTATTATATAATTGCATGTAAATGTGCTATAACATTATACAATTCAGTGTGTGTGAACCAACCATTGTTAGGGGGCTAAAACTTGAATTGGACAAAAGTGATGGTAGATCACTATATCCATCTATGTCTGTCATTTTAATAATAGGTGTTTTGTCTTGTCTGTCTCTTTATCTTTGCCAGATTGCCAGTCAGCGTCTGGCTGATCAGATTCCCATGGTGATCCGCTACCTGGTGTTGCAGGAGTCTGCTTTGCAGCTGCAGAGAGAGATGCTTCAGATGCTGCAGGAGAAGGACAACATCGAGTACCTGCTGAAGGAGGACTTTGACATCGGCAGCAAGAGGGCTGCACTGCAGAGTAAGCTCAAACGCCTGATGAAGGCACGCAGCTACCTAGTGGAGTTCTAGTATGGACAGCTGCTTGTTAACATTTAGGATGGTCTTGTCTAATGTCAGATAGCTTGGTTAATGGAAGTAGGCCTACGTGTGCATTGCATTGAGGTTTGGGGTAGACTCTGTAATCTAAGTTATAATAAAGTTACTATGCAATCAAGTTCTTTGTTATCGTTTTTTGTTTATAATATTAAACTCAAATGCCTTATGAAGGCAAGCAGCTAGCCTACCTGGTGGAGTGGAAAGCTGCCTGATAGCATTTGGGAACAGAGATGGAAGTGCAATCTTTTTATTGATAGGCAATGTTTAATTTACTTAAGATATTTTCACTTGTGGTTTATATTTCTGCAAACATACTTTTTATTGTTATGATGTCTCCTTTTTATCATGTCTGGATGGTGGGCCTGTGGACCACAGAACATCAACTAATGGCCTCACAGTTTGGGTTTATCCATGTTAAACCAAGTATATTTGTATAGTTTATTTTAAAACATTTAAGCCAATATACAAATGTGTGAAAAATAAAAACCATGTTGAACTGTCAAATGCTATTGCACTAGATATCAGACCTCTCAGGTTACGCCATCTGATGTAGAACTTTTCTGGTGAAACAGGTCCATCTACTGGTCTAGCCTAGGAATGACGCCATGACTCACCTGTCGCACAAACTTTCAATTAAGAAATGAAAATGAAACATACCGTGTAAGATTCGATTCCCATGGATGACACCGGCTGTTTTTTTTACCCATTTTATAAAACGGGTCGAGTGCTGAGGAGTATTTCTGTCTGTAATAAAACCCTTTTGTGGGGAAAAACACATTCTGATTTACTGGGCCTGGCTACCAAGTGGGTGGAGGGCCACCCATGGCTGCACCCCTGCCCAGTATATTTTCCAATTTAGTGCCTGGCTGTCATCAAATCTAATCAAAGTTTATTGGTCACATGCTCTGGATACAGGAAGTAAACGTTGCAGCAAAATGCTTACTCACAGGCTCGCCTCAAATCTGCAATACACATGTACACTACCGGTCAAAAGTTTTAGAACACCTTCTCATTCAAGGGTTTTTCTTTATTTTTACAATTTTATTTCCTTCGTAATGCGTTTCAGCCCATCAGTTGTGTTGTGACAAGGTAGGGGGGGTATACAGAAGATAACCCTATTTGGTAAAAGACCAAGTCCATATTATGGCAAGAACAGCTCAAATAAGCAAAGAGAAATGACAGCTCATCATTACTTTAAGACATTAAGGTCAGTCAATACAGAACATTTAAAGAAGTTTGAAAGTTTCTTCAAGTGCAGTCGCGAAAACCATCAAGCACTATGATGAAACTGGCTCTCATGAGGACCGCCACAGGAATGGAAGACCCAGAGTTACCTCTGCTGCAGAGGATAAGTTCATTAGAGTTACCAGCCTCAGAAATTGCAGCCCAAATAAATGCTTCACAGAGTTCAAGTAACATATCAACATCAACTGTTCAGAGGAGACTGTGTGAATCAGGTCTTCATGGTCGAATTGCTGCAAAGAAACCACTACTAAAGGACACCAATAATAAGAAGAGACTTGCTTGGGCCAAGAAACATGAGCAATGGACATTAGACCGGTGGAAATCTGTCCTTTGGTTTGATGAGTCCAAATTGGAGATTTTTGGTTCCAACCGCCATGTCTTTGTGAGACATGGTGTGGGTGAACGGATGATCCCCACATGTATATTTCCCACCATAAAGCATGGAGGAGGAGGTGTTATGGTTTGGTGGTGCTTTGCTGGTGACACTGTCTGTGATTTATTTAGAATTCAAGGCACACTTAACCAACATGGCTACCACAGCATTCTGCAGCGATACGCCATCCCATCTTGTTTGGGCTTAGTGGGACTATCATTTGTTTTTCAACAGGACAATGACCCAACACACTTCCAGGCTGTGTAAGGGCTATTTTTACCAAGAAGGAGTGTGATGGAGTGCTGCATCAGATGACCTGGCCTCCACAATCCCCCTGACCTCAACCAAGTTGAGATGGTTTGGGATGAGTCGTCCTGCAGAGTGAAGGAAAAGCAGCCAACAAATACTCAGCATATGTGGGAACTCCTTCAAGACTGTTGGAAAAGCATTCCAGGTGAAGCTGGTTGAGAGAATACCAAGAGTGTGCAAAGCTGTCATCAAGGCAAAGGGTGGCTATTTGAAGTATCTAAAATCTCAACTATATTTTGATTTGTTTAACACTTTTTTGGTTACTACATGATTCCATATGTGTTATTTCATAGTTTTGATGTCTTCACTATTATTCTACAATGTAGAAAATAGTAAAAATAAAGAAAAACCCTTGAATGAGTAGGTGTTCTAAAACTTTTGACCGGTAGTGTATATATATAAACAAATACAACAAAGTAATAGAAACATTTTTTTTTAAAGAAGTAGGAAGGGTAATAGGAATATATACTGTACACATTAGGAATATGCAGAATATACTATGAATATTACAGAATATGCTGGGATGTGCAATAAAGTAAATAGTAGCAGCAGTATTGACCGCGTGTGTGTCAGTGTGTGTCTCTCTCGCTGTTTTGTCTTCCTACCTCCACTGCACTTGACTCTGCTGCAGCAGCTGAGCTGTCTGTGCTGCACCTAGCATCACTGGGCTCAGAATATGACGGGACGACACTGCTTGTACTGGGCCGAGCAACATCCTAGTTGTGAATGAATAAACACATTTATCAGACATAGAAAATCACTAAATCAATGCATAATAGATACCAATGGCTCATAATACCTTATAACAGCCTAACTACTTATATTGCAAATGAGTGCCTGGCATAGCCTATGTTTTCCACCATACCTAAGGATTAGATATACAGTGGGGGAAAAAAGTATTTAGTCAGCCACCAATTGTGCAAGTTCTCCCACTTAAAAAGAAGAGAGAGGCCTGTAATTTTCATCATAGGTACACGTCAACTATGACAGACAAAGTGAGATTTTTTTTCCCAGGAAATCACATTGTAGGATTTTTTATGAATTTATTTGCAAATTATGGTGGAAAATAAGTATTTGGTCACCTACAAACAAGCAAGATTTCTGGCTCTCACAGACCTGTAACTTCTTCTTTAAGAGGCTCCTCTGTCCTCCACTCGTTACCTGTATTAATGGCACCTGTTTGAACTTGTTATCAGTATAAAAGACACCTGTCCACAACCTCAAACAGTCACACTCCAAACTCCACTATGGCCAAGACCAAAGAGCTGTCAAAGGACACCAGAAACAAAATTGTAGACCTGCACCAGGCTGGGAAGACTGAATCTGCAATAGGTAAGCAGCTTGGTTTGAAGAAATCAACAGTGGGAGCAATTATTAGGAAATGGAAGACATACAAGACCACTGATAATCTCCCTCGATATGGGGCTCCACGCAAGATCTTACCCTGTGGGGTCAAAATGATCACAAGAACGGTGAGCAGAAATCCCAGAACCACACGGGGGGACCTAGTGAATGACCTGCAGAGAGCTGGGACCAAAGTAACAAAGCCTACCATCAGTAACACACTACGCCGCCAGGGACTCAAATCCTGCAGTGCCAGACGTGTCCCCCTGCTTAAGCCAGTACATGTCCAGGCCCGTCTGAAGTTTGCTAGAGTGCATTTGGATGATCCAGAAGAGGATTGGGAGAATGTCATATGGTCAGATGAAACCAAAATATAACTTTTTGGTAAAAACTCAACTCGTCGTGTTTGGAGGACAAAGAATGCTGAGTTGCATCCAAAGAACACCATACCTACTGTTAAGCATGGGGGTGGAAACATCATGCTTTGGGGCTGTTTTTCTGCAAAGGGACCAGGACGACTGATCTGTGTAAAGGAAAGAATGAATGGGGCCATGTATCGTGAGATTTTGAGTGAAAACCTCCTTCCATCAGCAAGGGCATTGAAGATGAAACGTGGCTGGGTCTTTCAGCATGACAATGATCCCAAACACACCGCCCGGGCAACGAAGGAGTGGCTTCGTAAAAAGCATTTCAAGGTCCTGGAGTGGCCTAGCCAGTCTCCAGATCTCAACCCCATAGAAAATCTTTGGAGGGAGTTGAAAGTCCGTGTTGCCCAGCGACAGCCCCAAAACATCACTGCTCTAGAGGAGATCTGCATGGAGGAATGGGCCAAAATACCAGCAACAGTGTGTGTGAAAACCTTGTGAAGACTTACAGAAAACGTTTGACCTGTGTCATTGCCAACAAAGGGTATATAACAAAGTATTGAGAAACTTTTGTTATTGACCAAATACTTATTTTCCACCATAATTTGCAAATAAATTCATTAAAAATCCTACAATGTGATTTTCTGGATTTTTTTTCCTCATTTTGTCTGTAATAGTTGACGTGTACCTATGATGAAAATTACAGGCCTCTCTCATCTTTTTAAGTGGGAGAACTTGCACAATTGGTGGCTGACTAAATACTTTTTTCCCCCACTGTATATGTGTAATATAGAGCCAAAATGTTAAGAAACTGGCAACATCTTTGTCAGTGTGTGTCTCTCTCTGTTTTGTCTTCCTACCTCCATTACACTTGACTCTGCTGCAGCAGCTGAGCTGTCTGTGCTGCGCCTAGCATCACTGGGACCAGAAGATGAGGGGACCACACTGCTTGTACTGGGCCAAGCAACATCCTAGTTGTAAATGTAAATGAATAAGCGCATACATATTAGACAAAGAAGAAAGTCACTGAATAAATGCCTTATAGATCAGTGATTTTCAAAGTGGGTGTCACAAGGTTCTGGGGGGTTGCGAGTGTGAATATATATATATATATATATATATATATATATATATACATACACTACATGACCAAATGTATGTGGACACCTGCTCGTCGAACAGCTCATTCCAAAATTATGGGCATTAATATGGAGTTGGTCCCCCCTTTTCTGCTATAACAGCCTCCACTCTTCTGGGAAGGCGTTCCACTAGAAGTTGGAACATTGCTGCGGGGACGTGCTTCCATTCAGCCACAAGAGCATTAGTGAGGTTGGGCACTGATGTTAAGCCATTAGGCATGGCTCACAGTCGGCGTTCCAATTCATCCCAAAGGTATCAATGGGGTTGAGGTCACGGCTCTTCCACACCGATCTCGAACAAACCATTTGACTTATTCCACATTTTGTTGTGTTACAGCCTGAATTCAAAATTTATTAAATATCATCCTTGCTGATGACAAGCGTACACATAACATGATGCAGCCACCACCATGCTTGAAAATATGAAGATTGGTAATCAGTGATGTGTTAGATATGCCCCAAACATAACTCTTCGTATTCAAGACATAAAGTTAATTTCTTTGCCTCATTTTTTGCAGTTACTTTAGTGCCTTATTTTTATTCTGTATAGGCTTCCTTCTTTTCACTATGTAATTTAGGTTAGTATTGTGGAGTAACTGGAATGTTGTTGATCCATCCTAATTTTTCTCCTATCACAGCCATTAAACTCTGTAACTGTTATAAAGTCACCATTGGCCCCATGGTGAAATCCGTTAGCGGTTTCCTTACTCTCCCGCAACTGAGTTAGGAAGGACACCTGTATCTTTGTAGTGACTGGGTGTATTGATACACAATCCAAAGTGTAATTAATAATTGCACCATGCTGAAAGGGATATTCAATGCCTGCCTGTTTTTCACCCATCTACCAATAGGTTCTCTTCTTTGCAAGGCATTGGAAAATATTTTTCTTTGTGGTTGAATCTGTGTTTGAAATTCACTGCTCGGCTGAGGGACTTTACAGATAATTGTATGTGTGGGGTACAGAGGTCTGGTAGTCATTCAAAATCATGTTACTAACACTTTTATTGCACTCAGTCAGTCATGCAACTTATTTTGTGACTTGTTACTTTTAGGTTTTCATTTTTTATTAATTTGTAAAAAAAATCTAAAAACATAATTCCACTTTCACATTGTATTGTGTGTAGGCCAGTGACACAACATTCATTTTTATCCATTTTAAATTCAGGCTGTAACACAACAAAATGTGGAACAAGTCAAGGGGTGTGACTGCTTTCTGAAGGCAATGTATAATTGTTTTGTCCACCCACCCCAATAAAAGATAGTCCAGCCCTTCTAGCATTTGCTAGAATTGCAGGACGGCCAAATCTGCCCATGCTTGGATTTGTAATTTGACATTTGATTTGTAATTTGACATGTTAATAGCTTGATCCTAGGCCCCACACTCTTCTCAAATTACATCAACAACATAGCTCAGGCAGTAGGAAGCTCGCTCACCCATTTATATGCAGATGATACAGTCTTATACTCAGCTGGCCCCTACCCGGATTTTGTGTTAAACGTTCTACAATAAAGCTTTTTTAGTGTCCAATAAGCTTTCTCTGCCCTCAACCATGATCTGAACACCTCCAAAACAAAGGCAATTTTCGGTAAGAAGAATCCCTACCTCTGAGGGTTTAGAGCTGGAGGTAGTCACCTCATACAAGTACTTGGGAGTATGGCTAGACAGTACACTGTCCTTCTCTCAGCACATATCCAAGCTGCAGGCTAAGGTTAAATCTAGACTTGGTTTCCTCTATCGTAATCGCTCCTCTTTCACGCCAGCTGCAAATATAACCCTGATTCAGATGACTATCCTACCTTTCTAGATTACAGAGAAGTAATTTATAAATCGGAAAGTAAGGGTGCTCTCGAGCGGCTAGATGTTCTTTACCATTCGGCCATTAGATTTGCCACCAATGCTCCTTATAGAACACATCCCTGCACTCTATACTGCTTTGTAAACTGTCAATCTCTGTATTCATAAAACCCTCTTAGGTCTCACTCCTACCTATCTAAAATACCTACTGCAACCCTCATCCTCTACATACAACACCTGTTCTTTCAGTCACATTCTGTTAAAGGTCCCCAAAGCACACACATACCTGGGTTGCTCCTCTTTTCAGTTCGCTGCAGCTAGCGACTGGAACGAACTGCAAAAAACACTCAAACTGGACAGTTTTAGCTCCATCTCTACATTCAAAGACTCAATCATGGACACTCTTACTGACACTTGTAGCTGCTTCGCATGATGTATTGTTGTCTCTACCTTCTTGCCCTTCGTGCTGTTGTCTGTGCCTAACAATGTTTGTACCATGTTTGTCCTGCTACCATGTTGTGCTGTTGCCATGTTGTGCTGCTACCATGTTGTTGTCATGTTGTGTTGCTACCATGTTGTATTGTTGGCTTAGGTCTCTCTTTCAGTGGCGTGTATTCATGGATCCCAAGGGATTCGCAAGAGGCTGAACTTATCTCACCGGAGAAAGCATCCAAGCAAGCGAAACAGCACCCCTCTGTCTCTGCATGTGTAGCCCATTGATCTGATGCTGTCTGTTCAAAAAGAGTATGACATTGTTGCCGACCGTAGCATTGAATGCAAGGGCGGCCAGCGAGCATTTGGCCTCCCTTAATAAAAAAAGTATAAAATAATAGCGAACTAGCATTGAGCTAAACTAAGTGAGCTCAACTGTGAATAGTCGTTGTGCACCAAAAAAAAGTGTCAAGGGAAGCCAGTTTGGATTTGGCTTCACACCAATCACAGCCACCAGAGGACAACATGATAGTCAAGTGCAGAGGCCAGAAGGAGATCATTTACATTTACATTTACGTCATTTAGCAGACGCTCTTATCCAGAGCGACTTACAGTTAGTGCATACATTATTCTTTTTTTTTTGTATCTGATTTTATTTATCTTATTTTTTTTATTATTATTATTGTTTATTTGTATTTTTTAATTTTTGTAATTTTTGTATTTCTATATATTTTATTTTTTATTCAACAAAAAAAAAATCACATGGAGCGAGTCTCACTGACCGATGCCACAGAGAGGGAGAAGGCCTTCTTCAATGAGCACACTAGTCTCAGGTCGGTCAACTGGGTTGAAGTGTGCCTCAGATTTCTAAAGCTGTTTTCAAAAGCATGAGGCAAATTTGATCAAATGTCTATTTAGTGTGTACCTGTGGGGTAACCAAACTATTTGGTGTGTTTAGAAAAGAAAAAAAAAATCCAGCCCCACCTGTTTTAAGCCCCACCTGCTTAGCTAAAAAAAAAACATTAATTCGTGTCACATATCAGTTTGCAAAAAAATTAAAATAATCATTTAGTTAATAAAGCCGCATACAAACATGGTCTCTTTTTTGCTTTCTTGAATAAGGCAGCTCCAAAATGCAGGTGTTTCAGCCTAGCTCAGTGCTTCCTGTGGTGGTGGGGCAGCCAGCGATTGGCTCAGTGTTCTGTCACTCATGGGGACACTACGTCACCGGAAGATCTACAGGGAGAGATCGAAAATTCAAGCCCCTTGGGTGCTGCCATAGAGTTACATTAGAAGTGCCCATCCAAGAAGGCTCAAGGTCATTGGTCAGAGATAAAATGACATCAAATCACGTTATATCTACCTTAGCTTGATTGGACTGATCATGTCAACATCATACTTTCAAAATCTTAGCTTGCAAGCTAACAGTCATCATCATGGATCAAGTCAACAATCCACTGGCAAATCATTTTCAATCCTTGTCATGAAGAGAAATTATGAAGAGAAATTATAGATTGATAAAACTTATCGCTGCTCATCAGCCATTGGACATAAACATTACATAACAAGTTGGAAATCGCAAATTCAACAATGAGTGGTTCGGAAGGAATCAGTGGCTAACTGCCAGCATTGCAAAGCAATCACTAGCCTGCTATTCAGTGGAGTGGGTGTGTGGTTCAAGTCTGGGTTTAACAGTTTATTTTCCAAGCTTAAAAGGATAAACATTCAACATTGGCCATGCTGTCAATCCATCATGACTTCTGCCACGTTCAAAACAACTGGAAACTCAGAACTGTGAAATCTCAGACTTCCGTCAGTTCAAAGCAATTGGGACCGCGGGAAAAAACGAGCTCCGACTGGGAAAATAAGTTTTGAACGGTCATCCAACTCAGAATTCCAAGTCGTGAACTCGGGCCTCTTTCTAGAGCTCTGGCCTGAAGATCGCTGACGTCGTGATTAGACCTTGTTTTTTTCCAAGTTCCTAGTTGTCTTGAAAGCACCACAAATCTAGAGAATGCCAGACTTTGATGACGAAGTTTGATGACAAAATTTGCCCACGAAAGACCGCCGCGCCACCTTCCTGTTCAAGTGAGCACAACAAGGTGAGTCCAAAAATGTATTGTATGCTGCTGCATAAATTATGTAATATGCCACCGAGATATGCATACTGTAGCTAAGAAAGTAATACTAAGTGGCTGTTGTTAGTAGCCCATGTGCCTCACCCTATTCATTTGGTCCCTTTTCCCCTCATAGCTTGGCCTACTGTTCTGACTTGGTGGTGCATGTGTAGCCTATAGCCTGTTTTAGAGAAATGTCATCATTGAATATTGTAAGAGCTTTCATTGTCTGCTTATATGCACCCTTTATTTATTCTACGGTTCTGACTTAGTGTACAGGGATAATACTGTAAGAACGGCCCATGTTTGGAATTCTGTCGCTGTACATTTCAAAAGTGCTGAACAAATAGTTATATTGACTACGTCCGTCCTAGCTCGCTCATTAATGTCTTAATCGAAATTACGGATTGCCTCTTATCCGCTCGTTGTCCCCTTATGCCATAGTTTGTACATCTCAATTGTCAGTAGAAACCACATTTGTTAAAGCAAGTCAGCCATATCAGCTATGTTTTTTTTAAAGGCAGTAAATGAGACAAAATTAACTGTTTCGCTGCCAGACAAGGCTCCGCTGATAGCCAGGTGTAGCAGTGGTAAGGTGTTGGGACTGCTGTTGGGACTCTGCTGTTGGGACAGCTTTATGTAGACCCTAACAGTTTGTGGGCACCGTTTGTCACCGTTTTAGTGCAATTAATGTATTATTTAATGTTGTGTTATGGTGTGTTGTGTAGTGGCTTTGCTGGCATGCACCCCATAAATTGTTTTGGGGTTTGCCCCACCAAGATTTACATGCTAAAATCAGCACTTGCAGAGACACATGCCGAGCTGGAGAAATATGTTACCAGACCCCCTGAGGACTCAGCAAAGAGGCTGTACTTCATGATCGAAGTGAGTCCCCCAGCCTATAATCCCCAGATTATTTAATTACCCACTCCTTCACACCGCTCCGGCCTTGACCCTTAACCCAAACTCACAACAGCCATGTCAGCCTTTGTTAGCAAAATTTGTCAATTCAGGAAAGCATTTGAACGTTGTTGAAATCTTATCCATAGCTGTTTCTCTTTACACATCTACACATTTATCCCTCCCATGTATCTAATAACTTATCTTTCTGTGTCTCAGAAAGTGACTGCATTCACTCAGGATGCCATCAACCTGAGCACTGGGGAGGAGCTGAAGAGCGTAGTTCGTCTCAACGTCTTCTCCACACAGAACAGAGTTTGGGAAATGGAAGTTACACCTGTATCGCTCTGGAGAAAACTGTGAGTGCACCATTATCATGCACCCATTGAAAACAATGTCTCATTTGGGTGAGGTAGATAACAAGGAATTACTATTTGAATTTATAATTTTAATTTGACATGGAAGGCTCACACACTTGCTTATTTAGTGTAATGCAACATAGTGACATCCTTTTGTAAATTGCAGTTAATAAAAAGATTAAGAAAGAAGTGGCTGATTATGAGAAGATGTACCGTGGAAGGGAGCTCCCAGGGTTCATCAACTACAAGACCTTTGAGGTGATGGTGAAGGATCAGATCAAACAACTGGAGGAACCAGCAGTCAAGAAACTGAAGGAGATATCAGGTATAGTATATGTGACCGACCGACTTGATTCGGGTCTTATGTAGCAAAATTTGAAATTGTGTTTTTTACATTGGATAAAAGTAGAGATTCAAAGCTAGAAAATGGTATATCATAGACTACAGTTGAGGAACAATGGGAAAGTAATTCTGCTTTGAAAGTTGATAAACTTGTGTCGTATCGGGTGAATGGTGGCAATTATTGCTGATGAACAAAGGAGTCCGCTCATACTGAACTTAGATCATAAGGTTTATTTATATCACAAGCTTCAGCATAAGTGACAGGTGACATGCCCACCCGGAGAGCGACGCCTCAGAATGGCCACTCTGCCTTCTCCTTCGTTTAGCCCCTACTTATAAACAATGCAAAAAGATGGGCTCCCTCTTCTGGCCAATCACCAGTCTCCCCTGTCTACAACACACTTCCTGTCTGTTGTATGTGGCGTTACACTAAAACATTCCCTCTTGATACTAAAATCAACATTCTTTCAGTTCCACTTAAAAACATTTAACAAAGGCATAATCCCAATACACGACATTTCCCCCCTTCGAGACGAACAGTCTCGAAAACAAACAGAATAGGATTATGACTAGTAACAATGTATCTTATTGAGTATCTTTAACATTAAACCAAAAACATTCTTCTCTAGAGTGTAAATACCTTTCTATGAAATATGAATAACTGTTTATGAAGTGTGAATACATTACTATGAAATATGAACAAATCTTTATGGAGTGTAAGAGCGAAAAACTGTCCGGCAACCTTCGTTCCAAATCCATCCATCAATCAAGACAGTAAAATTCTCTCACGGTCCCTCTGCCCCAGGCAACCACCTCGGTACTCCAGCTAAACTCATAAACCATGTAAATGCATTTGAAACTATGATGCAATTAAATTCACATGTAAGCCCCTGCAAACAAAATCCTATCCAATTAATATCCACTCTAAGGCTGGTCAACCCATTGGACCCTATAGTGGACCTCTCCCTGCTTAGACTCCCTGTCCCTAAGCATTCACGAAATAAACAAAAACATCTAAGTTCCCCACATGTATTCAATAACATCAAACATCATTCTACAAAAATCAATACCTAAGAATATGACACAATTATGTATTACACATGCAACTATGTCTATATTTCATTGCAGACACTGGAATGTAGTCCACTACACTTCATCTCCCCGTAGTCTCCTCTTCCAATGGATTGTTGATGATGGAATCGGAATCTTTCCACACCCTCCTTGTTTCATCTCCTCCAGTCATATTGTCCCTTCATATTGTCCTTGTTTGAGTATTTCAATCTCCACATGTCCCCCAAATGCTTCTGGAAGAAAAGAAAATACCAAACAGTATCTTTTGCAAAACAAACACTTTCAAATTAAACATCAATATCAACTAAGAATATAAAAATGATATATAAATGATGTATGAATCACATTAACCCACTTCCCCCCTTTGATTCATAAAATCATACCAAAATCACCCTAATATTGAAAAAAAAATAATTGGAAAATGATCAAATAATCAAAAATGATATTTATCCATTCAGTTCCACTTGTCCATCTTCATCCAGATCAGGAACAGTCAACACCGGTATCTGAGTGTTGTCTCCAGGCATCACTCTCCAACTTATCTCAATATCATAACTTTCTTAAAGGTCAGTAACAAATTACAACCATCACACACAGTGTTATCAAAGCTGCCATTAAAATCTGAACCATCACTGCCCCTACTGGCCCTACCTGATCTTGCAACCAAGACTTCGCTGACCATCCAGCTCCCTCAGATCTCCCAAATGCATCCCTTATATTCTTCAATGATAGGCTTGAAGACTATAACATGTCTCCATGTCACCCTTTTAACCCTAGATTTAGCTGTGTCCGGTGCTACCCCTCTTATAATGGTAGAAACCTCATGTGGAAGCTTCAACGTTGACATGTAAGAACATCCTATCCATCCATAGGGTAAGAATATATACGCTTTATCACCACAAACCCTCTAAATATCTCTAAAATTCCCAATAGTTACATTGCCAGGCAAAAGCTAATCTTTTACCATCAAAGTCCTGCTCTTCTTACTAACTGGAACATAAAAAGTAACATTATATTTCTCATTACTACCCTTAAGGTCATGCATACCCAAAGTTATCATATAACATCACAATCTGATATTCCCATAAACATACCCCTTACCTCATATGTTTTATTAGAACAAAAACAACTTTTAGCCCTCAATGGTTACACCTCAAATGCTTCAGGGTTTGCTGTTACCTGATTTTACTTTCCATCTAACAAATGCACCCAAGTTAATTCACTTAACCCAAGAACACTTAAACCTAGGCTTAAACAAATGTTTTGACAACGACATTATTTTATCTGTTACTGATTGTTGTTGATACAACAGTCATGACAAAGCATAAAATTGACACATACTTGATAGAGGTCGATCGACCGTCTCTAACATGTTTGGTGCTGAAATTCTCACCAGACATGGACCCTTAAGATTCCTCACTGATCTTACAGAATGAGCTGCTGGAACCTGCCCATCTATCTCTAATTTTCACAACAGAAGAATCAAACCACTCCCTTTAGTTTCTCTCTTCCCTAACGAGCGGTACTGATCAGATACCTCTCCTTGTCTGTCATTAAAATCAAAGACCTCATCCTGTACCTCCATGATGAATCTATATTCTCTCTACTACTATCTGTTCTCCTATTTTAACCCTATTCGTACTATCATTGACAGCACTCTCCATCCGTAACATAAAAGTTGTTGTCTGTGTCATACTTCCTACATTTGCTATTGCCATCGTATCATTAATCCCTTCCAAAGTTACCATTAAAGTAGTTGATTTAGCTGATGTATTAACCTTAATTATTTCTAGTGGCAAAGTTACCAATATCCTATGTGCATTATTTGCTGTTGGAGTGGCTACTGTAACATATTCTTCCTGAACTCCAATGATTAGGTGCAACAGCTTCTACTCCTGGTCCTGATAACAATACTTATTCTCCATAATTATCTCTCCATGTGGGAGGAACGTCCCCATCCTAACCCTACTAAGTATTTTTCCTCTAAAATTGGTGCTGGAGCTATTGGTTCCCTTATAGTCAAATGCGATATATTTATGGCTTTAATAACTATCAATGTTGAAAGAGTTAAATTGCTTCTCACTGTTGGTTTAATAGACTGAAGTGTTAATGTCCTTATTGTTACTTCATCCATTTTCCCCAAAGAAAAGTTGTCTTTGCTTGTACTTCCATCTATCACCACTAGTGTCACTTTTTCCCAACTCTCAGTCCTACCTGTAATCCCTGACTTTCAAACTTTTGATTATAAAAAATACACCTATAATTACCTTGATCTTCCTGCTGGGGATTGTAAATATAGATACTCAATCACCCTCAATCTTCTCTTATTATTCAGCAACACATACTTTCTCAATGCATCTGCTCCTAACAGATCTAAACTCCTACCATATCTTCCCACTAAACCCTAAAATGTCCTTCACCACTGTTCTCTCTCTCTTACTACTAACTTTGAAACTTAGCTTACTGTCTTAAGAGTTCCTTCAACCTAGTTCTCCTAACTTATTTTAATCTAATCTTTTCTCCTAACCTTTAAAAACCTTTTCCACTGATTTATTCACAAAATCCCTTTACCACCAAATTTTAGGATATGTGATAGGGAAAGTCCCCACCTGCTTCTGACTTCTTTACACACAGACTTGGCAAACGACTAAACACCTTTTAGCCTAGCCTGAAATCTCTTGGTGTAAGAATGTAACCCAGAATAACAGTCACCCCTTTTAACTTTTTTTTCCAGACAGAATGTCTAATAGGCAGTCTAATAGATTATCATCCTTCCTATGATATTATCTTTTTAAGCCAATATGATTCCCAAAAACCCTACTTTTCAAAATCTTCTACCAGACAGCCGTCTAGTGTACATCTTATTGTACAATTCAATTTAAACAATGCATCTCTTCCCAACACTGCAATAACAGTATCTTCTAATATTAGTATGTCTATTTTAATTTCTCCTTGATTTTTTATAGCATAGCTCAATTGGTTCCCTAAGAGTACTTAACTGTTTTACTACCTCAAATCCCTATCCTAATTAGTTAATTTTACATAGTGAGATGTTTAACCTCTTTAGGCTGAACACAGATAAGTTTTTCCCCTATTCACCTCTCATAGTCCTCTGTTTTTACTTCAATTGTTGGATATTTTCTCTTCTTCTCTAATCGATGCTATCAGCTGACACCCCCCTTCGTATCTTCTAGGCACTCTAGAATCCTTAGGGTTCACCTGGAGAACAGGTGATCTTGACTGGCCCCTGTATCTTCCTTAAAAATGTTCTCTGTTGTTTCCTCCTGACTTGTTGCACTCACAGGTAAAGTGACCAACCTGTCCATAATTATAACAGTCTTCTGAAAGTTGCTGGAAGTGTAGCTGAAATCTTCCTCCTCCTTCTAAGCCTTCTCGTCCTCTTCCTCTCCAATTCTGTGTCTGTCCAGAAACTGGCTGTGGATATGGAACATCTGGTACCCCCCTTGGTGGCTGGTACATTGCATTTGATATTGTTCAGTTGAAGCTGTAGTAGTGATTGTTGATTTGGTTCACTCTGATTCTTCATAACCAAAGCTTCTCTTCTCCACCAGTTGTATGATTGAGTTTTCTGAGTTTCTTGATCCTGTTCTTTTTTGCTGTTGACATATCAGGATTCTTCAAAAGCTTATATTCTAAGTTTTGTCCTCAAAATATCATCTTCCATCATCTTCTTACTTTTCTTCAGCTGCTTGGCCTCAATGTATTCTTCTTCTCCTCCAATTCTTGGGATTATTTTCTCAGCAGGTTTTCTCCTTCTGTATCTTCATCCTCATCTTTCCGAACCTCATTCTTCTCTTAGTTTCCAGACATCTCGGTTTTTCTTCCTTCTGGAGTTTTGGATTCATCTTTATCGTCGTTTCTGCTTGTCCTCTATCTATTATTAATCTTCATCTCTGATGCAACAATCACCCTCCTGGATGATCACCGGAAGCTGAGGATAAACATCCCTAAGCTCTACTTCCTTCTCGTAAGGTGGGTGTCTTTTTGCTGAATCCGTATGTGAGAAAGGTGTACTAACTTCTGCCATTAGTTTTTCCTGTCACCTTCTCTATACCTCTGTTTATCTTATCGCTGGAATCTTTTATCATTTTTTGTTTGAGAATGAAGGGCAACTTTTGTTTCATTTGCCGGATAACCTAACACTACTCTTAACTAAAGGATTACCATTTTGTACTATATCAACCGATGTAATGACTTTCATAGCCTTGCTGTCCTTTCTCCCCATTGTAACAACCCTTTTATATTCCTTTATCGTGAATTATTTTATTTTAGACTATATAGCCTATGGCTTCCCCCCTTCAATTATTTTTAAATAAATCAATTAAAAATCATGAATAATTAAAACCAATTTTTATTCCTATATCCTATGTCACCAATTTATCAATTAGTGGTGGCTATCTTACCACAACCCATCAAATGCAAATGTAAGTTAGTCAACTTCAAAGCAATCCCAAAAACAAAGCCTCTAACCCTTCAACACTACAATTCCCATAAACCCTTATCTTACTTTTACAGAATAATGTCAGTCCTTGATTCCCAACACATCTGTAATTAACCCAAGTGATGCACATAGCCTCCAAAATGCAATTTTTAATGAAATAGTATTTGCCAAGCCTATGTGAAATTGTCATAACATCAAATATTTTGTAACCAGACCAGTCTCAAACCCTTGACTCGATCCTGTCGCGTCACGTGATGTCACGTCACGCACACGTTAGCCCCTTCTCTCTCTCCTTTGCTCTCATATGACAAAAGAACAGAGACACAGGAAAAGATTTTAGTAGTTAATGCAATTACTGAGTATTTCCAACCATTCAATATTCGTTCGTTCTACATTTGCTCTAAGAATTAACTCAGGAATAATTATCGATCGCTCAAAAACATTTTATTTAATTTTAATCGTCTTCTAATTCAATTTATTATAATCCGTCAACATATCTCTCTCATTTATCAATTCAATAGGTCACAAACCAAGTTTCATCTTTAACCAACCGCCGCTTTACAACTAGAAGACTCGTGTCCAAATATCTCTTTGTCTGTGTGTTTCTCTGTCTTCCTGCAGCCCCCAACAGAAATATGACCCATTAGCAAAAACATGTTGTAGTTTAGTACCGTAAACCAAAACGTGTCCTAATCTCGTGCCATAAACTACAACTCCCACGTTTTGTAGTGTAGTGTCATAAAATTAAACGCATGCGCAAATGCATCCAATGATACGATTCCCAGACAATAGAACGATAGCATTACGCTACAGCTTCACTATTTTATACCTTATACTCACACAATTACACATAACAGAGCTCACATTTGCGTAGAACTTTGAATTCTACACACACACAGACATATTTTAAGAGGCTTATCCTATCGCAATAGGACCTCTAAGGATACGTTAGCATGTAGCACACAACACAATTAGCATTTAGCATTAGCCGCTATGTACCATGTAGCATGAAACACACTCCCATTTAGCATTAACATTAGCCTTAGCCTTTAGCTAACTGCGGCCTACCACGCCCTAAGTAACCTTGCATTGTGCCCAAATCATTGTCCATATATCACCTGCTAACTTTATGCTGCCGTAAGTTCTGGATAATCATATGAGCGGTTACCCCAAACGAATAATCCGTCGACTATAAGATGAGCATAACATACATATAACCCGTCCATCTTATGGTTCCCAGAACCAACCTGACACCACCCTAGCGCGTTGCCAGGATTTTATGGCCCACTCCTAAAGAGTCGCCTCGTTTCGAGGTCTTTCCAGATTCACAATGCTCTAATTGCATATACGTATCTACCTTACTTTATTCTGCCAATATCTGCCGTTAATATCTGCCTTCAATTGCTGTACAATTTTAGAATAATTATTACCAGACTCCTAGTCAACAGCAATAACGCCACACGAGGCACGGTCGTAATGGTACATTCCTCCAGTGTACAATCACATAGCATCCAACCTAACAAGCTCCAAAGCGGTAAGAAAAACTCACCCTTGTCTGGCCATGGCTTCAAAGCGAGTTAGCCTGGCGGCTGAATGAAACAAAGGAGAGGTGCAGACCAGCCCCACGTTGGGCGCCATTTGTCGTATCGGGTGAATGGTGGCAATTATTGCTGATGAACAAAGGAGTCCGCTCATACTGAACTTAGATCATAAGGTTTATTTATATCACAAGCTTCAGCATAAGTGACAGGTGACATGCCCACCCGGAGAGCGACGCCTCAGAATGGCCGCTCTGCCTTCTCCTTCGTTTAGCCCCTACTTATAAACAATGCAAAAAGATGGGCTCCCTCTTCTGGCCAATCACCAGTCTCCCCTGTCTACAACACACTTCCTGTCTGTTGTATGTGGCGTTACACTAAAACATTCCCTCTTGATACTAAAATCAACATTCTTTCAGTTCCACTTAAAAACATTTAACAAAGGCATAATCCCAATACACGACACTTGTAACCTCACTTTTGAGAAAATGGCCTTTGAATGTTTTGGTACACCTACTGGAGAGCTCTTCTTTGTCTACACCCATTCAGCCTCGTTCACACCCCCTTTAGCCCCGCCCATCTCTTTAAGGAGCGTTCAGAGCGCACACTGGACGCTCTGGCCGAGGAGTAGGGTTGATCCAAGCGTTCTGTCCTAAACAGCAGTCAAGCACCCAAGCTAACTGGCTAACGTTGGCTAGCTTGCTAGCTACTTCCAGACACAAATGAGAGAACAGCTCACTCTGACTATTTTACTCACCCTAGCAGAGCTGGTTAGGCTGTTTTTATGTTATCCAGAGCGTTGGTGACTGCAATTGTGCTGCTGGAAACAATTGAATTACGCTTTTTTGCCAACGTTTACTGACACCGGCCATATTCAATGGGTGTCGAGCATTCGTAAATTTGTCAGTTATTTTGCGCTCTGGCACACTCAGACGGGAGTGCTCTGTCATCAATGTCTGTCATTCTCTGGATTTATGATGCTTTCAAGACAACTGGGAACTCTGAAAAAAACAAGGTTGAATCACGACGTCAGCGATCTTCAGGCCGGAGCTCTAGAAAGAGGCCTGAGTTCACGACTTGGAATTCCGAGTTGGATGACCGTTCAAAACGTATTTTTCCAGTCTTGAAGTCTGAGATTTCACTGAAGTCTGAGATTTCCCAGTTCCGAGTTTCCAGTTGTTTTGAACGTGGCAGAAGTCATGCTGGATTGACAGCATGGCCAATGTTGAATGTTTATCTTTTTAAGCTTGGAAAAGAGACCGTTAAACCCAGACTTGGACCACACACCCACTCCACTGAATAGCAGGCTAGTGATTGCTTTGCAATGCTTGCAGTTAGCCACTGATTCCTTCCAAACCACTCATTGTTGAATTTGCGATTTCCAACTTGTTGTGTAATGTTTATGTCCAATGGCCGTTGAGCACCAATACATTTTATCTATAATTTCTCTTTATAATTTCTCTTCACATGACATGGATTGAAAAGGATTTGCCAGTAGATTGTCGACTTGATTCATGATGATGACTGCTAGATTTTGAAAGTATGATGTTGACATGATCAGTCCAATCAAAGCTATGGTAGATATAACGTGATTTGACGTAATTTTATCTGTGGCCAATGACCTTGAGCCTTCTTGGATGGGCACTTCTAATGTAACTCTATGGCAGTACCCATGGGGCTTGAATTTTAGTAGTGTCCCCATGAGGTGACAGAACACTGAGCCAATCACGGCACAACTAGAGAACATTACCAACCACTACACTCTGTATTTTCCGCAGGCTGCCCCACCACCATAAAAAGCACTGAGCTAGGCTGAAACACCTGCATTTTGGAACTGCCTTACTCAAGAAAGCAAAAAAGAGACCATGTTTGTATGCAGCTTTATTAACTCAATTATTATTATTTTTTACATTGTTTGCAAACCGATATGTGACACGTATTAATGCCAAAATAACATGCAAAACAGGCTCTGCCCCACCTGCCCTGAATGACGGGTCGCCACTGCTTGTAAGACATCACAGTAAAATAGAACAATGTATTGCAATAGGAAAAAAATAATGGTAGTGTACTGGGAAAGATGGGTTAGTCTGTGGACATCCAAGGGTTGGAATTAAGATTAGAGTGATTGGTTGATTGACCGATACACTTGGAATCGAGTATGATTAGGAAATAAACATTTTGTTTTCCACCAAGTCCTCCAACTAGGGGAAAGGGTCTAGGGGCATATTACAAAATATGTTATTTGATAGTCTTCAATTATGCTAATTTCAAAGCTGATCTATCCCTTTAAAAAAAATATGTTTCTGATTGAAACCAATCACAGTAAGGTAATTAATTGTTAACCAGAAATTATTTGATATTGAGATAAAAACAGCTGCATTGGACATTTAATGAAAACCAAAAATATGTGGTGAGTGCTGGTGTATACAGTTGTGGAGGATCCTCAAACCATAGTCATGTTTGTGACAAGGTGAATATAGCAGATTCTGTGCTTAATGGATGGAAAACATTAAACCCTAGCTACACTCCCACCCAGGGACAGCTTAATTATAAATAACCCTAACCCGACTATGACATACTATGACATTCTAATGAAGACAGAAAGTACAAGAGCAATTGACAACTTTATTCATCGAAAATACATACAGGTAATATAAAAACAAACGTCAACTCAGGACAAACTCAAATGAAACATTATCTAAGAGTACATAACTCTTCATTACGTTGATGGCTGAGATGCATTCATTCTCCATTCTCCATGGAGCTTTCCTGAGTGTTATCATTCTCCAACTTCTCATCATCTAAATAAACATAATTTCAGAGGGGTAGATCACAATCACTGACCGACAACCCAGTCCAGTATCAAGTCATAGCTCATCTTGCCATAGGAGAGCACAATGGCTACAGTCATCTGTTAATACTTACTCTTCAGTGTCTGGTTACAGCCATCTGTTTATACTTACTCTCTAGTGTGCTGTAGTTCCTGGCTACAGTTGTCATCAGTTGATACTTACTCTCCAGTGTCTGTTGTAGTTCCTGGATGATACTGAGGAGCACATGGAACTGTTTCTTCCTCAACTCCAGCTGAGAGGGACTAACAGACAATATATTAAGATAACGTAACATGATAAAAATATATAATTGATTAAGATATATCAATTAAACAAAACACAAGTAGGAAACAAGCCTACCTTATTTTCCACATTCTCTTTGATGTGGGACAGCTGCTGGAGCTCTTTGTCAAGAAAAAAAGGAATGAATATATGCATGTACATGTACAGTGCATTCACACCCTTGACTTTTTCCACTTTGTTACGTTCCAGCCTTATTCTAAAATTGATTAAATGGTTTCCCCCCCTCATCAATCTACATACAATACCCCATAATGACAAATCAAAAAGAGGTTTGTAGAAATGTTTGCAAATTTATATATTTAAAAAAAACGTTTATATCACATTTACATAAGTATTCAGACCCCTTACTCAGTACTTTGTTGAAGCACCTTTGGCAGTGATTACAGCCTCGAGTCTTCTTGGGTATGACGCTACAAGCTTGGCACACCTGTATTTGGGGAGTTTCTCCCATTCTTCTCTGCAGATCCTCTGAATTATTATTTTACTTTGAGATAGTTTACATGAATGAAACAGTAATAGCCATATATAGGCTTGTCAAGGCCAAGAGAAAATGTTTCATTAGTCAAATCAACCTCTCCTGGTTTTGATGTAGCTACAATAGGCAATGATTGATGGTAGCTAGTTAGCTAGTAGCAACAACGGCTTATCACACAGGGCAGAGGAGTCACATTTACCCTTCTTCAGGCAACCCAGTTGAATTGCACCATTTAGTAAAGCTCTTCAAAAGAACATTGATACGTTGGTTGTCTCCAGCTCCGTCTCCATCAATGAGAAGCTCTTTCCAAATAACGTTGTCTGTAATGGATAAGTAAGCAACGTTACCAATGAGCACTTTGACCACCTCCTAGAGCAGGGTTTCCCAGATGCGGTCCTGGGGCCCTCCCTGGGTGCACGTTTTGGTTTTTGCCCTAGCATTACCCAGCAGATTCAAATAATCAAAGCTTGATGATGAGTTGGTTATTTGAATCAGCTGTGTAGTGCTAGGGCCAAAACCAAAACGTGCATCCAGGGGGGGCCCCAAGACAGAATTTGGGAAACCCTGTGGACCTAGAGAACAACAACCACAAGCTAACCTGGGATGGCAGGTAGCTTAGTGGTTAAGAGCGTTGTGCCAGTAACCGAAAGGTCGCTGGTTCTAATCCCCGAGCCGACTAGGTGAAAAAAAATCTGTCGATGTGCCCTTGAGCAAGGCACTTAACCCTAATTGCTCCTGTAAGTCACTCTGGATAAGAGCGTCTGCTAAATGACTAAAAAATAAAAAAAAATACTAATCTTAGCTTCATGGCTGCTAGCTAACACATTCACACCGGTTGTTCATGATGACAAACTCAAAAGGTCCGTCATGCTTATGTAAAATTATGTAGTTAGCAACTATCATCACTCATTAATAAATACTGTACACAATAGTTCACTAGCTAGCTAGTAAGCTAGTTAACTAAGTTGGCTAAATGTCACCATAGGCTAGCACTTTAGCTAGCTAGCATAGTTAACAATACATGTACTGTATGTAGCTATTCAATCAATGTAGTTTATGCCTTCAAAACGAGATTAAAGTGGCCACTTCAAATACACAGAACTATTTAGACAGGTAGTATGATTAAGAAACCAATCTCAACAAGAAATTAGTTAGCTAATTGGGTAATATCATACAATCAACAATCTTTCCATCAGTTACAGCACCCATTTGTCCAGCCTGATTTGCTCTTCTTTTAATATATATTTTATCTTTATTTAACAAGGCAAATCAGTTAAGAACAAATTCTTATTTACAATGACGGCCTACACCGGCCAAACCCGGGCCAATTGTGCACCGCCCTATGGGACTCCCAATCACAGCCGGTTGTGATACAGCCTGGAATCGAACCAGGGGATCTGTAGTGACGCCTCAAGCACTGAGATGCAGTGCCTTAGACCGCTGCGCCACTCGGGAGCCCATTTTGGGAGCCTATTTCCTTTAACAATAATTTAACTTTATTGTTAAAGGAAATAAAAAGGGCTGCATTCAGAACGTAAAAATACAGATAGAACAATGAGCTAAGGGTTAGTTATACAAATCTTTCATAAAAAAGGAGTAGAACCAAAGACAGTATAGTATGAAGATTGCTAGGCTAAAACTGCATCTCCAATAGAAATCCATGATCTCACTTGTAGGCGATTCCATGGCGACGTTGGCCAGCTATGCTCATGCGTAGAAACACGTCATCAGGTCTAACGGTCTTCTTGCCCTGAACTGCGCGTTGTGCAGCCATCAAATCAAAGGCACTGTCGACCAATCACGTTCACGTTGTTATGCTGCGTCAAGCGGTTGCTAAAATATAAAATAATCGTCACACAGTCCCTTCTAAAAGTCAGGGTATGAGTCGAGAAACCTGCCTATTTTCCTCGAAAGTACGTAATGTCATGATTTCAAAGCTATACAATATTACAGATGACCAGTTTTTGTAAATTATTATTTTATATATTTGTTATATTTATTGAATATTTAAAACATACAATATACTTGCAGTGAAGCCGCTCAACAACTACATCACATTAGTCATCTAACTGACTCCCATCCAGAGCTACACACAGAAGCAACCAGGGTCAACGCCCTGCTCAAGGGCACTTCGACAGATCTCCTACAAGGTCAAAAACGGGGACCCGAACCAGCGATCCATCAGTCACCGGCCCAAGCTCCCAACCGCCAGGCCACCAGCCCTCCAAGATCCCCCCCACAGTTCCCCAAGAGCTACCCCTCAACCATTCGAACCCCCCCGAGAAAAATACAATAATTCCATTCCCCAAGACCCCCGTCCCCAAGCCCCCCGTCCCCAGGCCCCGGTCCCCAAGCCCCCGTCCCCAAGCCCCCGTCCCCAGGCCCCCCTCCCCAAGCCCCCCGTCCCCAAGCCCCCGTCCCCAGGCCCCCCTCCCCAAGCCCCCCGTCCCCAAGCCCCCGTCCCCAGGCCCCCTCCCCAAGCCCCCCGTCCCCAAGCCCCCGTCCCCAAGCCCCCGTCCCCAGGCCCCCCTCCCCAAGCCCCCGTCCCCAAGCCCCCGTCCCCCAAGCCCCCGTCCCCAGGCCCCCCTTCCCAAGCCCCTGTCCCCAGGCCCCCCTCCCCAAGCCCCCGTCCCCAAGCCCCCGTCCCCAAGCCCCCGTCCCCAATGCACCAACAACCAACAAAATGAACAAAAGACAAAAAAGACAAAGACAAAGGAAAACAGAAAACAACAATGCAAAAACCAAAAGACATCAGGGACAACAAAAATCATAAAAGGCGAACTGAATATGTTTGAGTGCATGTATGGCACTATTTACATGTGTGTGTGTGTCCGTGTATGTGGACATGTGTGTATTTGAATGAGAGTGTGTGTATATGCATGTGTACAAACACCTGCACGGCATCAGCCTCAGGCAAACAGGCATTAGCTGTAACAACACTGCCCCTCAGTGTCATTCAAACATAATTTTTGTTATGTTTTATTTTGACTTTATTTGTTTTACTTATATCTTTGACCATCATTCTATCCCCCGCCCAGCAACTCCACTCCCACATGTCTCCAATTCCACATCCTAACCCTCAGCCTCCCTCAGCCCATCCCACCTATCTCTGCTGGCCACCCTCTTCGGATTTCTACGCACCATATATCTTTCAAATATGCTGTGATGTTTAACATACAATTTCAATCTATCTAATCGAATAGAATCCAGAGATTGCAAGTTGAAGATAAATACTTTTACTAAGAGTATTAGTATATTAGTATTTTGACTGATCCGGTCTCTCCAGCTCTCCCAACAGTACTATTTCTAGGGTCAATTTTAAATCAATGTTATGCATTTTCAGCCATTCCTGAACCTGATACCAGAAACAGGCTACCTGAGGGCAATACCAAAATAAATGGTCTATTGATTCTGTATCCTCACAACAAAATCTGCAAAGCTTCGATGATTGTATGCCCCAAATATTCAAAAAATATTTGGTGGCAAGAATTCTACATAATAATTTCGGCTGAAAAGCATGAAGTCTTGAATCTTGCGTCGTTTTATATATCAACTCATACACCCTGTACCATGGAATCGTTACATCAAAAATCTCTTCCCAACTATTTTGCAATCTGTATGGCACAGCTGTCAACATCCTGGTCCTCAGATGAAACTGGTATACATTCCTATTTATGCTATTTTTATTCCTCCGCCAGTTTTGATCCTTTATATTGGGCAGGCAGACCAGTTCCCTACCTCCTCCCGCTGCCACCTGCCACCTCCATTTTTGGGGTAATGCTGTAATCAGTTGGTTGTAATCTTGGATTGAGCAGACCTTCCCATACAATTCTGATAACTCCATGAAATACATAACTCTACCATTAAAATGTACAATATCATTTAAAAACAAAATACCATTTTTAAACATCTTTCCCATAAATACAGGTATTTTATCAACCAGCACATTTGAGTTCAGCCATAATATTTGTTCTATCTTTTCAGGGGGGAAGAAATTGAAATTGTAGCCAGCTCTGCAATGCTTGTTTGAAAAAGAGAGATGCTTAGAAAAAAATATCATTTTCAATTAATCGAAAATGAGACATGGCAATCTGCACAAAGGCAAAAAGGCAATTTTGAAACAATGGATGAGCTTTTCTTAGTAATCTACTTGATAACCATTTAGGGTTCAAGTAAAACTTTTGAATAAGTGATGCTTTTAGAGAGAGGTTTAGTGCTTTTATATTTAAATAATCTCAACCCACCAAATTCATATTCATTATATAGATAGGCACGCATTATCTTGTCTGGTTTAGCATCTCGATAAAGCAAAATATTTTTTGCTCATATGATTTGATCAGGAGTAGGCAGCGCCAGAAGTACAGTGAGGGAAAAAAGTATTTGATCCCCTGCTGATTTTGTACGTTTGCCCACTGACAAAGAAATGATCAGTCTCTAATTTTAATAGTAGGTTTATTTGAACAGTGAGAGACAGAATAACAACAAAAAAATCCAGAAAAACGCATGTCAAAAATGTTATAAATTGATTTGCATTTTAATGAGGGAAATAAGTATTTGACCCCCTCTCAATCAGAAAGATTTCTGGCTCCCAGGTGTCTTTTATACAGGTAACGAGCTGAGATTAGGAGCACACTCTTAAAGGGAGTGCTCCTAATCTCAGTTTGTTACCTGTATAAAAGACACCTGTCCACAGAAGCAATCAATCAATCAGATTCCAAACTCTCCACCATGGCCAAGACCAAAGAGCTCTCCAAGGATGTCAGGGACAAGATTGTAGACCTACACAAGGCTGGAATGGGCTACAAGACCATCGCCAAGCAACTTGGTGAGAATGTGACAACAGTTGGTGCGATTATTCGCAAATGGAAGAAACACAAAATAACTGTCAATCTCCCTCGGCCTGGGGCTCCATGCAGAATCTCACCTCGTGGAGTTGCAATGATCATGAGAACGGTGAGGAATCAGCCCAGAGCTACACGGGAGGATCTTGTCAATGATCTCAAGGCAGCTGGGACCATAGTCACCAAGAAAACAATTGGTAACTCACTACGCCGTGAAGGACTGAAATCCTGCAGCGCCCACAAGGTCCACCTGCTCAAGAAAGCACATTTACATTTACGTCATTTAGCAGACGCTCTTATCCAGAGCGACTTACAAATATACATATACAGGCCCGTCTGAAGTTTGCCAATGAACATCTGAATGATTCAGAGGAGAACTGGGTGAAAGTGATTACATTTACATTTACGTCATTTAGTGTTGTGGTCAGATGAGACCAAAATCAAGCTCTTTGGCATCAACTCAACTCGCCGTGTTTGGAGGAGGAGGAATGCTGCCTATGACCCCAAGAACATCATCCCCACCGTCAAATATGGAGGTGGAAACATTATGCTTTGGGGGTGTTTTTCTGCTAAGGGGACAGGACAACTTCACCGCATCAAAGGGACGATGGACGGGGCCATGTACCGTCAAATCTTGGGTGAGAACCTCCTTCCCTCAGCCAGGGCATTGAAAATGGGTCGTGGATGGGTATTCCAGCATGACAATGACCCAAAACACACGGCCAAGGCAATAAAGCAGTGGCTCAAGAAGAAGCACATTAAGGTCCTGGTGTGGCCTAGCCAGTCTCCAGACCTTAATCCCATAGAAAATCTGTGGAGGGAGCTGAAGGTTCGAGTTGCCAAACATCAGCCTCGAAACCTTAATGACTTGGAGAAGATCTGCAAAGAGGAGTGGAACAAATTCCCTCCTGAGATGTGTGCAAACCTGGTGGCCAACTACAAGAAACGTCTGACCTCTGTGATTGCCAACAAGGGTTTTGCCACCAAGTACCAGAGGTGGGACAAAGTCATTGTTATGCAAGTCACAAGTAAGTCTCAAGTCTTTGCCCTCGAGTCCCGAGTCAAGTCGAGTCAAAGATGAGGCAAGTCCCAAGTCGAGTCAAAAGTCAAAGCCATCAAGTCTCAAGTCGAGTCCAAAGTCCTACATTTTAGTTTCGAGTCATTTCAAGTCCTCTTAGCAAGTCTTTGCAAGTCATTACAAGTCCTCGTAGCAAGTCTTCTCGAGTCATAAGGCGCAAGTCCAAGTCAAGTCACGAGTCATTGATGTTAAAGTCCAAGTCGAGTTGCAAGTCTTTGTACATTTTGTCGAGTCGAGTCTGAAGTCATCAAATTCATGACTCGAGTCTGACTCGAGTCCAAGTCACATGACTCGAGTCCACACCTCTGCCAAGTACTAAGTCATGTTTTGCAGAGGGGTCAAATACTTATTTCCCTCATTAAAATTCAAATCAATTTATAACATTTTTCACATGTGTTTTTCTGGATTTTTGTTTTATTATTAGTCTCTCACTGTTCAAATAAACCTACCATTAAAATTATAGACTGATCATGTCTTTGTCAGTGGGCAAACGTACAAAATCATCAGGGGATCAAATACTTTTTTCCCTCACTGTACTTCTGGCGCTGCCTACTCCTGATCAAATCATATGAGCAAAAAATATTTTGCTTTATCGAGATGCTAAACCAGACAAGATAATGCGTGCCTATCTATATAATCAATATGAATTTGGTGGGTTGAGATTATTTAAATATAAAAGCACTAAACCTCTTTCTAAAAGCATCACTTATTCAAAAGTTTTACTTGAACCCTAAATGGTTCTCAAGTAGATTACTAAGAAAAGCTCATCCATTGTTTCAAAATTGCCTTTTTGCCTTTGTGCAGATTGCCATGTCTCATTTTCGATTAATTGAAAATGATATTTTTTTCTAAGCATCTCTCTTTTTCAAACAAGCATTGCAGAGCTGGCTACAATTTCAATTTCTTCCCCCCTGAGTAAACTGAGATATGACTAAGGAGTTCATCAGGGCAATTTTTCCATAAATAGACAGGTATTTACCAATCCATGGTTGCAGGATCTTGTCTATGTTTACAAGTTTTCTATTGTAATTCATTGTGGAGAGCTCATTTACAGTGGGGGAAAAAAGTATTTAGTCAGCCACCAATTGTGCAAGTTCTCCCACTTAAAAAGATGAGAGAGGCCTGTAATTTTCATCATAGGTACACGTCAACTATGACAGACAAAATGAGAAAAAAAAATCCAGAAAATCACATTGTAGGATTTTTAATGAATTTATTTGCAAATTATGGTGGAAAATAAGTATTTGGTCAATAACAAACGTTTCTCAATACTTTGTTATATACCCTTTGTTGGCAATGACACAGGTCAAACGTTTTCTGTACGTCTTCACAAGGTTTTCACACACTGTTGCTGGTATTTTGGCCCATTCCTCCATGCAGATCTCCTCTAGAGCAGTGATGTTTTGGGGCTGTCGCTGGGCAACATGGACTTTCAACTCCCTCCAAATATTTTCTATGGGGTTGATATCTGGAGACTGGCTAGGCCACTCCAGGACCTTGAAATGCTTCTTACGAAGCCACTCCTTGGTTGCCCGGGCGGTATGTTTGGGATCATTGTCATGCTGAAAGACCCAGCCACGTTTCATCTTCAATGCCCTTGCTGATGAAAGGAGGTTTTCACTCAAAATCTCACGATACATGGCCCCATTCATTCTTTCCTCTACACGGATCAGTCGTCCTGGTCCCTTTGCAGAAAAACAGCCCCAAAGCATGATGTTTCCACCCCCATGCTTCACAGTAGGTATGGTGTTCTTTGGATGCAACTCAGCATTCTTTGTCCTCCAAACACGACGAGTTGAGTTTTTACCAAAAAGTTCTATTTTGGTTTCATCTGACCATATGACATTCTCCCAATCCTCTTCTGGATCATCCAAATGCACTCTAGCAAACTTCAGACGGGCCTGGACATGTACTGGCTTAAGCAGGGGGACACGTCTGGCACTGCAGGATTTGAGTCCCTGGCAGCGTAGTGTGTTACTGATGGTAGGCTTTGTTACTTTGGTCCCAGCTCTCTGCAGGTCATTCACTAGGTCCCCCCGTGTGGTTCTGGGATTTTTGCTCACCGTTCTTGTGATCATTTTGACCCCATGGGGTGAGATCTTGTGTGGAGCCCCAGATCGAGGGACATTATCAGTGGTCTTGTATGTCTTCCATTTCCTAATAATTGCTCCCACAGTTGATTTCTTCAAACCAAGCTGCTTACCTATTGCAGATTCAGTCTTCCCAGCCTGGTGCAGGTCTACAATTTTGTTTCTGGTGTCCTTTGACAGCTCTTTGGTATTGGCCATAGTGGAGTTTGGAGTGTGACTGTTTGAGGTTGTGGACAGGTGTCTTTTATACTGATAACAAGTTCAAACAGGTGCCATTAATACAGGTAACGAGTGGAGTACAGAGGAGCCTCTTAAAGAAGAAGTTACAGGTCTGTGAGAGCCAGAAATCTTGCTTGTTTGTAGGTGACCAAATACTTATTTTCCACCATAATTTGCAAATAAATTCATAAAAAATCCTACAATGTGATTTTCTGGATTTTTTTTCTCAATTTGTCTGTCATAGTTGACGTGTACCTATGATGAAAATTACAGGCCTCTCTCATCTTTTTAAGTGGGAGAACATGCACAATTGGTTGCTGACTAAATACTTTTTTCCCCCACTGTATATAGTTTGTGGTATGAATACCAAGTATGTCTATTTCACCGTCAGCCCATTTTATAGGTAAACTGCAGGGTAATGTAAATGTTGTATTTTTTAAAGATCCAATACTTAATATTGTACACTTATCATAATTAGGTTTTAGTCCAGAGAGTCCAGAAAAGTGATCTATATCTTCAATGGGACATTGCAGGAATCTAGCTTGCGGACTTGATATAAAACTTGAGTCATCGGCATACATGGACACCTTTGTTTTTAAGCCTTGGATTTCTAATCCTCTAATGTTGTTATTTGATCTGATTTTAATAGCTAGCATTTCGATGGCCATAACAAATAGATATGGTGACAGCGGACACCCTTGTTTAACTCCTCTTGACAATTCAAAACTCTCTGAGAAGTAGCCGCTATTTACTATTTTACACCTGGGGTTGCTATACATTACTTTTACCCATTTTATAAGAGAATCACCAAAATTGAAAGAATCCATGCATTTATAAATAAAATCCAGTCTTACTTTATCAAAGGCCTTTTCAATATCCGCTATAAATACCAGGCCTGGCTTCTTAGATGTTTCATGATGTTCCATTATTTCTAGTAGTTGTCGTATATTATCTCCAATGTATTGTCCATGTAAAAAACCTGGTAAAACCTTCTTAATTCTGAGTGTTATGCATTTCGCTAGTATTTTTGCATCACAACATTGAAGTGTAAGAGGCCTCACGTTTTTAAGATATAAAGATCCAGTCTATTTGCCATCTGGGTCTTGTTTTAATAATAATGAAATCAGACCTTCCTGCTGAGTACCTGACAGACTACCATTTCTATAGGAGTAGTTAAAACAAGCTAACAATGGAGCTTTCAGTGTATCAAAAAAGGCTTGATATACCTCTACTGGTATGCTATCAAGCCCTGGGGTTTTTCCACACTGAAAGGATTTAATAGCCTCAAAACGTTCATCCTCTGTAATTTGGCCTATTATTTGGAAATAATTCCTTACAGTAATCGTCATTCAGTGGGTGAGGATGAGACGGAAAAGAGAACATCTGCTTAAAATAGTTAGCTTCCTCTTTTAAAATATAATTAGGAGAATCATAGATGACTCCGTGTTCAGTAACGAGTTTCTGCAAATTATTTTTATTAGTGTTCCTGTGTTGGAGATTCAGGAAGAATTTGGTGAATTTTTCTCCATTTTCCATCCAGTTTGCTTTAATTTTGTAATAGATTACATTAGATCGTTCTTGAATAAGTTCCTCCAGTTCTTTTTGTTTTTCCTCTAACTTATTTTGTATCTCTGTAGTATCGTTTTTATTGCTACCTACCTGTTGAGCTGAATCTCAGGAGTGAGTCAAAGAACTACACTTCCCAGAGTGCACCAGCAGCAGCAAACCGGCTGCTTGTCACCTGATCAGTCATTTTCACTGATTTGGAGCACCTGTGAAGGCATGGAGGGGCTCAGTCATTCAGAAGAACAAACTTCAGAGAGAAGACTCCAAGTTCACTCACAGGTTCAGTCCAAAGACGCCAATGGTAAAAGGCTTAAATGGTTAATTCATTTAAGTTATTTAGAATGTTTATTTAAATGTTTAAACTATTTTAAGTTCATTAAAATTGTAAGTTTTTGTTCTGTCTTTAAAGGTTTACAACCTAATTTACTGGCTAATTTACTGGACAGACCAATCAACTGAAAGCAAACTAAAAATAAAAAAGATTGAGTCAGAAATTTGAGTTGTCCCTGTGTCCTTTGGATGGTGAACAAGAGGAGGATTTGACAGTTGTAAACCACGCGGAGCGGCCTGGCCCTGAGGATAAACGGCTTCAGATCCAGAAATAAGCTGTTGAGGAAGTCAAGATGGCGGAAGATGTCCTGGGGAAGTCGGTCCAGCAGCTCAAAAAGGAGAGGACCACTGCAAAAAGCAGCTTCACCAGACAAGCCAACTTCATTTCAAGAGGAGCAAGCAGCATGCTTCAAGTGGAGTTAAAGGAGGAATTCGCTAAGCTTTCAGATTGTTTCAGAAAGATGCTCGATGCCAACGATGACTACAGGATTGGACTGGATTGTTCAAACAAACCTGTGGTCGAGGTATGGAAGGAGTGAACTTCTTGTGGCAATCCTGGAAGCAGAAAAAGCCAATGATAAAGCGGCTGATGTACCTGTGGAAAGTGCCAATTTAGAGGGCTATGAAGTGCACCTCGCTCTCTTGGACAAGAGAATAAAAGAGGCCATCTCAGCAATGTCAACATGGGAGCGATGGATCCCTGTAGAATTAAAGGACGAATTAGATGGAAGAGTCAAGGACGTAAGAGCATTCTACTACAGGCTTGAGTTAAGGAGACCTGCATTTGCCACTGCACGGACAATCAATGAGCAAGGCACAGGAGTGAAACTACTACCCCAACCGGCAACATCCACACCAATAGTGAGAATCAAGCCAATCTCTCTACCTATCTTCAATGGAAGCAAGAGAGAATATCACAGATGGAGGAAAGACTGGGAAAGGCTACAAAAGCAGGGAGAGCCATCCGGATCAACTGAAGTTAAGAAAATCCAACTCCTGGAGAGTGTGGATGACAAAATCTCAAAAGACCTCAGACTTTCAACCTACACCACTGCCGATGACATGTTCAGAGTCCTGGAGAACAGGTATGGCAACAAGTCAACCATCATAGTGGAAATCCTGGAAGAGCTGGAGAAGATGCCGCATGTGAAAGGGAACCAACCAAGAAAGGTCATTGATCTCATACAGTCAGTGGAGAAGGCTCTAGCAGATCTCACAGAGTTAGGAAACTCTGGAGCCATAAATAACCCACTGGTAATTAGATCCATTGAAAGCAAGTTGCCTGACTTCATTAAAAGAGACTGGGTGATGTTCATGGTTGAACCCAGAAACAATGTCACATCAGACAACCACTTTGTCATGCTCTTGAAGTTCCTGAAAAGTCAAGAAGAAATACTAGAGAGACTCGAACAGCTCAGAACTGTGGAGAAGGTGAAAAAATCAGATTGTTTGGACAAGAAGTATGACAGAAAGATTGCCTCAACAAAAACCACAAAGAAAGAAGACCTTGATGAGGTATGTGGTGATAGTGGGCACAACAACAAAATCTTCTTCTGTAGAAAGTTCAAAAGACTTAAGCTACCTGAAAAGAAAACTGTATTGAGAAAGCTGGGAGCATGCAGAAAATGTCTCGGATGCCATGATGAAGATGGATACTGCAGAGATACTTTCCTATGCAGAAACAAAGACTGTAAAAGGGAAGGTGGTGCCCCAGACCACAATTTGTTCCTCTGCCCAAAAGGAGAAGTCAAAAGAGGGGAAGAGAGAGAGTGGAAAAGACGGCAAAGGTGAAAGTAAGCTAACGGAGGAACAAGAGGAGATCTTGTCTGAACTTTCCCAGGAAATGGCAGATCGATGCAGAAAGGCTTTCACCAACACCAACAAAACCGCAGTGACACTCGATGCTTCAGGCCAGTCTGAGCTACCGCAGAGAAATGGGCTCTCTGAACTTCCTGTCATCATGATGTCGATGCAAGTCACGGCAAACGCAGGGCAGAAGATTGGGACTTGAATTGACCTTGCTTCAGACACAAACTACATTACCCATAAGGCTGCTGAAAGACTGAGGTTAAGACATGAGAAGATAACTTTAGTTGTGCATGGGGTTGGTGGTATGACCATGGAGGTGAACACACAAAGGTTTCTCCTCAAAGTCAGAGTCAAGACACCTAAAGGGACAGAGAGAGCTCATGAAATGGTCTGCTACGGCTTGGATGAAATCGCCAGAGTGCATCAAGTAATTGAACCTGAGAAGTTGAAAAAATTCTTCCCAGAAGTCAAACTTACAGAATTGGAAAGGCCAGAAGAGGTTGAACTTCTCATTAGCCACCGAGAGGGAAGACTCGCCCCCAGAGGGTAAAAATCATCGGAGACCTTGTCTTGTGGGAGGGTCCATTGGGGAAAACAGTGGGTGGAGCACATCCCGACTTATTTGAAGAAGTGGAGGTTGCAGCATATGAGTCCAAAACACACTTCGCTCGCTCCATGACGACAGCAGCTGTCAAATATCAAGAAATCACAAGTCCAACAACTGACACAGCCCAGCTACAGCAGGAGGATGTGACTCAGACCAAATTTACAGCTGCCAGTAACCGTGAGTTCCTTGAGTGGTGGCACTGGGACAGCATCAGAGCTGCATGTGAGCCAAGATGTGGAGGATGCCGATGTGGAAACTGTCCACCAGGAGGAAAGGAAATGACCCTGGCAGAGGAAAGGGAACTGGAGATCATTAAAGAAGGCCTCACCTACAAGAAGGGGGATGCTCACACACCGGCTCCACATTGGAATGCAAAGTATCCTTGGACGGTAGATCCAGCCTCTCTCCCGAACAACAAAAGTGCAGTCCAGGCTTGTTTCTTAAGGATGGAAAAGCAACTAAGCAGAGAGCCAGACTGGAAAGTCGCATATGCTACCCAGATCCATGAAATGGTCGAGCAAGGCGCAGCCATAAAACTCACCAACAAAATCATGGACGAGTGGAACGGACCAGTGTGGTACGTAAGCCACCTGGTGGCACCAAACCCTCATTCGGTGACAACACCGGTTCGTATTGTATGGAATAGTAGCCAGAAATACAAAGGCGTGGGTATGAATGATCTTCTTCTGAAGGGACCAGACGTTCTCAACCCTATAAGAGCTGTCTTGCTGAGGTTCAGAGAAGGGACGTATGCATCTCTAGGAGACATCAAAAAGATATACAACTCTGTATGGCTGGAGGAGCGTGAGATGCATCTTCACAGGTTCCTCTGGAGGGACAGCCCAGATGAAGAGATAAGTGAATATGCAATAACCAGAGTAAACATTGGGGACAGACCTGCTGGTTGCATTGCTCAGTTGGCTATGAGGGAAACAGCACGCCTGCCCAAATTTCTTCACTTGGAGGATGAGCGCAGAGTCATTGAAGAGGACAGTTATGTGGATGACCTCTTAACCTCCCAAAATGACCTGAATAAACTTGACAAAATCACAGCAAATGTCGAAGAGATCTTGAAAGCTGGTGGGTTCTTCCTCAAACCATGGGTCCGGTCAGGGCAAAGTGGGAGGCAAGGAATGGAGATGGAGGTTCTAACAAAGACACAAAGTAAAACCTTAATTATTCCAAATCAAATGAGGGACGAAGACAACAAAGCCTTGGGTATCGGCTACCAAATGGATGAAGACAAGCTCTACATGTTAACCTCAGTTAACTTTTCCAAAAGGAAAAAGAAGATGAGAGTTGGAAAAATCTTCTCAAGGAGGAGGTGAGAACTGAGACACCTAACCCACTGACTAGGAGGGCTCTCTTAAGCCAAGTGGCTGGACTGTACGACCCAATTGGCTTAGTTACACCTGCCAAACAGAAGGGAGCAATTCTTGTTCGAAAAGCATTCCAAGAGGGAGGGGGGTGGGAAACTAACCCAAGAAACCTGGGACCAACCTCTCTCAGAAAGCCTCAGAGAAGAAGCCATCCAGCTTTTTTGAAGAATATGTGCAGCTTGGAGAGGTGAAATTCCACAGGAGCCTCACACCAGCTGGCTGGGAAGGGAAACCTTGGGGCATCACATTCTCTGATGGAAGTGACAAAACCTATGGAGCTGTGATGTACTTAAGATGGGAGACAAGTCAAGGCACTAAAGTTCGATTTGTTGAATCAAAAGCCAAGCTGACACCCCTGGATCAGAAGGGAGAAGCTGTAAGAGCTGAGATTTGTGGTGCTGTCTTCACAGCCAGGATCAGGAAGTATGTGGAAAAGCATGCTCGACTGAAGATCGAGAGATGGTTCCATCTACTTGACAGTCAAACGGTCTTGGGAGCCATCCAAAGAGTCAGTTATGGGTACAAAACCTTCTTTGCAAATAGAGTGGGTGAAATCCAGAAGGCTGGACAAGTGCAAGACTGGTGGTGGATCCGTGGGGATCTAAACATAGCTGACATCATAACAAGAGGGGGTGCTCCTGAAGATTTGAAGGAGAATTCCACATGGCAAAATGGACCAGAGTTCCTAAAGTGGCCAGTGGAGGAGTGGCCTATAAAATCAGCTGGAGAGGTTGCAGCTCATGCCAGGGAGAGTGTAAACAAGCTCCAGAGGAAGGCATTCTCAGGTGCATTAACAAGAGCTCAAGCAAGAAGTAGTCAGCAGAAAGAAGACCTACAAGGCACTCAGGAAAGTCCAAAGAGTGAAACTCAAGAGGGAATACCTGTGGTAAAACCAAATCTTCTTAGAAGGAAGCCCACTGGCTGGGTTAAAGATCTTGTGGAAGTAAGAAGATTCAGTAGCCTGTCCAAACTGGTGAGAGTCGTTGCCTGGGTTTGTCTAGCAGCCAAGCATTGGCTGAAGAGGAAGGGCCGGGCCCCTAAACAGGCAAAGAGGGAGGTAAGATCACCCAAGCAAGCTGTGCTGACTGTCAAAGAACATGAAGATGCACTCAAATACCTTTTCCTCGCAGCTCAAGAAGGTACAGATTTTTCAGACACAACTCTAAGCAGACTGACAGTGTACAAAGATGTGAACTCTGGGCTGCTAGTTTGTGGAGGCAGAATTCAGACATTCAACGAAGATAAGACAGCAGTGCCAGTTTTACCCTTTGAAGCATGCGTGTCTACACTGCTGGCACAAGAATCCCACAAAGCAAACCACGAGGGAGTGGCGGGAACCCTTCTCCGGATGAGGAAGAAAGCCTGGTTAATAAAAGGCTGTAGACTTGCCAAGAAAATGGTTGACAGCTGTGTGGTCTGCAGGAAAAACAAGGCAAAACAGTGTCAACAAATCATGGCTGACCTGCCTCTAGAGCGAACAGGCCCAGCTGCACCTTTTGAATTCACCACCATGGACCTGTTCGGCCCTTATGAAGTGAAAGATGAGGTCAAGAAGAGAACTAGACTCAAAGTATGGGGAATAGTCTTCTGCTGCATGGCTTCCCGAGCCATACACACTGAAGTGGTGAGTGACATGTCATCTGAAGGATTCCTGCTAGCCTATCAAAGGTTCACTTCACTGAGAGGACACCCCAGGAAACTCTGGTCAGACCCTGGCACTAACTTTGTGGGAGCCAAACCCGCACTTCAAAAATTCCTTAACCAACTAAACAAGTCTGAACTTGAAGACAGCTGCCAAGCATGGTACAGAATGGTCATGGAAGATCCACCCTGCAGACTCTCCCCATAGGAATGGTGCCGCAGAGGCAGCTGTCAAAGTAGTGAAGCGGGCGTTGAGCAACCTTGGTGGAGATGGTGTTTTCACGTGGGGAGAATTCCAAACTTTTCTCTTCATGGCAGCCAACCTTGCTAATGAGAGACCCATTGATGCAAGAACTCAAAGCAGAGAAGATTGTGTAGAGTACATCACCCCGAATTCTCTGCTTTTAGGACGTACCAATCCAAAGGGAGACCCTGGAGATTTCCAGTTTGATGGCTACCCTTACAAAAGACTTAAACATATTCAAGCAGAGTTAAGCCATTTCTGGAAGAAGTGGAGCCAATTGGCTGGACCTAATCTGTTCATAAGGAACAAATGGCACACCAAAGAGCGAAATGTTGCTGTTGGAGATGTGGTCTGGTTGGCTGACCAAAACGCCCTAAGAGGACAGTACAAGCTGGCTAGAGTGGTCGGTGTCAATGCTGACAGCAAAGGCATCGTAAGAGATGTGCTTGTGAAGACTTTTCCCAGCTATCCTGTTCACATCACAAAGTCAAACAGCAAAAAAGGGCCCACAAGAGCAAACGGTGAAAGAACGAAGAGGCTTCAAACCAAAATCCCAGCCACAATTCTTCATAGAGATGTCAGACGCCTTGTCATTCTACTTCCCATTGAAGAACAAACAGAGGTGGGAAGGGCTTGTGTGACCTCTCTGGATTTGAAAAAAACAGGAGCTCAAGTGGGAGGTGTTGAGCTGAATCTCAGGAGTGAGTCAAAGAACTACACTTCCCAGAGTGCACCAGCAGCAGCAAACCGGCTGCTTGTCACCTGATCAGTCATTTTCACTCCAAGTTCACTCACAGGTTCAGTCCAAAGACACCAATGGTAAAAGGCTTAAATGGTTAATTCATTTAAGTTATTTAGAATGTTTATTTAAATGTTTAAACTAATTTAAGTTCATTAAAATGTTTAATTAAAATGGTAACTTTTTGTTCTGTCTTTAAAGGTTTACAACCTAATTTACTGGCTAATTTACTGGACAGACCAATCAACTGAAAGCAAAAAAAAAAAAAAAAAGATTGAGTCAGAAATTTGAGTTGTCCCTGTGTCCTTTGGATGGTGAACAATAGGAGGACTTGACACTACCTGTACTATTAGTTCATGTATTTCCCTTGTTAGTCTTGTCTCTTTAGCCAGAAACTGCTTTTTTATTATTGATAAATATTGAATTGAATGACCTCTGAAGGTACATTTAAAGGTATCCCAAACAATAAGGGGATTTGCTGAACCTATATTGTACTGGAAAAATTCAGTTATAAATGATTTTGTCTTAGTTAAAAATAATAATAATTGTACTCCAGTAAACTTTGATTAAATTTCCAATATCCCTGTCCACGTGGAAATTCTATAAGAGTTATGTGAAGGCCAATTAAATGATGATCGGATTGCATTCTGTCTCCTATTAAAACTTTTTAAACCGTTGATGAAAGAGAGAAAGAGACAAGAAAGTAGTCAAGACGACTAGCTTGATTAAGTCTCCTCCACGTATATTTCACTAGGTTGGGGTTTTTTAGTCTCCAAATATCCACTATTTCTAATGTGTCCATAATATTTGTGATTTCCTTAAGGACACGTTGATGATAGTTTGTAGAGTGATTCCCTTTACGGTCCATTGAGGTACTTAACACTGTGTTATAGTCTCCCACCATAACGATTTGATAATTTGTTGCCTGTAAGTTCAATAAATTTGTATAAATATTTTCGAAGAAGTATGGATCATCCTGATTTGGACCATATAGATTAATGAGCCAAATCTGTTTTTCATCCACTTTCATATTCAAAAAGATCCACCTTCCTTGCGAATCATTCCTGACTATTTGCACTCGTAACAACCTAAGTACACTCGTAACAACCTAATCATTACGAAACATATTTGATCAAATAAACCTCACGTAGCAAATAAGCCATTACATTTGTTGTTGATCAAATTCGACACTCATACAAAAACTCCTCGCTTGGTGAGCGAAAGAAACGAAACAACACCACCTGCTGGAAAATACAGATTTTTCGCCCAGTTGTCCCTCTCCCTTCTTCATCGCTGAAGTATTGCAATCAAAGACAGTACAGTATGAAGATAGGCAGAAACTGCTTCTCCAATAGAAATCCCGATCACGCTTGTAGGCGATGTCATGGCGACGTTGGCTCGCTAAGCTCATGCGCAGAAATACGTCATCAGGTCTAACGATGGTCTCGCGCCGAACTGCGCATGTGCAGGCCTTCAACTCAAAGGCACTCCTTCAATATAAAGTTGTTTTTAACATCCTCAACTACTTAAGACTTTGTCTCAAATCTAGGTTGTGCCTTTAGATTTCGAGAAAATTAACAGCTAAGGAAGAAATGTTCAATTCCCTAATTGATTTATCAAAGCCCAAACCCCAGCCTGGTCTACATGGTCAAAATTTTGTCGGAAGTCTCTGGGTTTAGAAACTCTGTGGTGCTAGCCTTGTCTCATAATCACCCAGAATGCACCGCGCGGCCCATTGACGCTGCATGGGCAACGTACACAATGGAGGTAATACGATTCCAATGGAGTTTCCCATCTCCTCAAAAGTATCTCGGACTGAACACTCCCCAGCACTACTGGATATGCCCCGCCTCTGAAAAAAAGTGGCACGGATTGGTCAAAAGACCAGCTCGTGTTCATTTTGACAGCATGAGAATCTCGTGAAACTACTCCTCTTCACCATTACCGTGCATGTATTTAGCTGAAAATTGTTACTTGGCCCCTATGACAAGACACAAAATGGTACCAGTTTCAGCTCTGTGAAACCCATTGTGGAATAAAAGAAGGGGTAAAACCGTTAGCTGGCAGGACAGCGACGTGCGTGCGTGAAGCATAGACTCTAAAATATAGTGACGTCTGCATCCCAGAATGCAGTTTGGTAAACAGACATGGAAGCACCTGGTAAAGACCTCCACAGTCAGTGAGCATTGCATTCGTTCTTTTTGCACGATCTCCATACTTTAATATCCGCCACATTCAACAGATTTGTATCTGTCTGCCGTCACATTTGCATCCCTAACGTCCAGGACCTTGGTAAGTGCAAATACATAATGTTTCTATGTCGGCTGTTAATGACTTCTGCCAGCTTCATTGGAAGACATGGCTGGCCAGCTAGCTAGCGCTAATGCTAGCTAGCTAGCCACTCCTCGATTGACTGCGAAATTATCTACATTTTGGTGAAATGGGCACAGAGTTTCTAAACCAGAGGCGCAACATCGCGAGACTTCCGGGAATGCCTATGAAACAGACCAATCAGACCAGGCCGGGGTTTGGGGTTTGAGAAGTCAATGAGTGAAAAACTAAGTGAAAAATTATCAACTAAGAAATAATTTTTCTCGAAGTCTAAAGGCACTAGCTATGTTCGAGCAAATGTCTTAAGTAGTTGAACATGTTATTACGCCAACCTCGTGAAAGTGATAAACTGACACGTTTTCATCTTAGTCAAAAACATATTGTCTTTATATCGAATGAGCGTATTTGACGGCCTGCACATGCGCGAGGCGACCGTTAATGGTCAGTGCTACCCGGGATCCTTGGGACATCCCTAACCATTTAGTCATTTAGCAGACGCTTATCCAGAGCGACAACCTTAACCCTTACCCTTACCTTAACCCAGCGTTTCCCCAACTCGGTCCTCGGGACCCCAAGGGGTGCACATTTTGGTTTTTGCCTTAACACTACACAGCTGATTCAAATGATCAAAGCTTGATGATTAGTTTATTATTTGAATCAGCTGTGTAGTGTTAGGACAAAAACCAAAACGTGCACCCCTTTGGGTCCCTGAAGACCAAGTTTGGGAAACCCTGCCTTAACCTTTTTTAAATTTCAACTTCAGTGGGGTGGGGGGGATCCCGGATAGCAAGGACCACCGTTAGACATGATGATGTGTTTCTGTCCATGAGCTTATCTAGCCAACTTCTCCATGACATCAAATTATATTTGCCACATGCGCCGAATACAACAGGTGTAGACATTTGAAATGCTTACTTACAGCCCTTAGCCAACAATGCATTTATGTTTTAATAAAAAAGTAAAATAAAACAACAAAAAAGTGTTGAGAGAAAAAAAGCAGAGTCAATGTGCGGAGGCACCGGCTAGTTGAGGTAATATGTACATGTGGGTAGAGTTAAAGTGACTATGCATAAATAATTAACAGAGTAGCAGCAGTGTAGAAAGATGGGGTGGGGGGCAGTGCAAATAGTCCGGGTAGCCATGATTAGCTGTTCAGGAGTCTTAAGGCTTGGGGGTAGAAGCTGTTGAAGCATTTTGGACCTAGCGCTCCGGTACAGCTTGCCATGCGGTAGCAGAGAGAACAGTCTATGACTTTGGTGGCTGGAGTCTTTTTGACAATTTTGAGGGCCATCCTCTGACACCGCCTGGTATAGAGGTCCTGGATGGCAGGAAGCTTGGCCCCAGTGATGTACTGGGCCGTACGCACTACCCTCTGTAGTGCCTTGCGGTCGGAGGCCGAGCAGTTTCCATACCAGGCAGTGATGCAACCAGTCAGGATGCTCTTGATGGTGCAGCTGTATAACTTTTTGAGGATCTTAGGACCGATGCCAAATCTTTTCAGTCTCCAGAGGGGGAATAGGCTTTGTCGTGCCCTCTTCACGACTGTCTTGTTGTGTTTGGACCATGATAGTTCGTTGGTGATGTGGACACCAAGGAACTTGAAGCTCTCAACCTGTTCCACTACAGCCCCGTCGATGAGAATGGGGGCGTGCTCAGTCCTCTTTTTTTTTTCTGTAGTCCACAATCATCTCCTTTGTCTTGGTCACGTTGAGGGAGAGGTTGTTATCCTGGCACCACACGGCCAGGTCTCTGATCTCCTCCCTATAGGCTGTCTCATCGTTGTCAGTGATCAGGCCTACCACTGTTGTGTCGTCGGCAAACTTAATGATGGTGTTGGAGCCGTGCCTGGCCATGCAGTCATGGGTGAACAGGGAGTACAGGAGGGGACTGAGCACGCACCCCTGAGGGGCCCCCGTGTTGAGGATCAGCGTGGCAGATGTGTTGTTACCTACCCTTACCACCTGGGGGCTGCCCGTCAGGAAGTCCAGGATCCAGTTGCAGAGGGAGGTGTTTAGTCTCAGGATCCTTAGCTTAGTGATGAGCTTTGAGGGCACTATGGTGTTGAACGCTGAGCTGTAGTCAATGAATAGCATTCTCACGTAGGTGTTCCTCTTGTCCAGGTGGGAAAGGGCAGTGGGAGTGCAATAGAGATTGCATCATCTGTGGAGGCGGTATGCAAATTGAAGTGGGTCTAGGGTTTCTGGGATAATGGTGTTGATGTGAGCCATGACCAGCCTTTCAAAGCACTTCATGGCTACAGACGTCAGGTTATCTTAGTGTCCTTGGGCACGGGGACTATGGTGGTCTGCTTGAAACATGTTGGTATTACAGACTCAGTCAGGGACATGTAGAACATGTCAGTGAAGACACTTGCCAGTTGGTCAGCACATGCTCGAAGTACACGGTAATCCATCTGGCCCTGCGGCCTTGTGAATGTTGACCTGCTTAAAAGTCTTACTCACATTGGCTACGGAGAGCGTGATCACATAGTCATCCGGAACAGCTGGTGCTCTCATGCATGCTTCAGTGTTGCTTGCCTCGAAGCGAGCATAGAAGTGGTTTATCTCGTCTGGTAGGCTTGTGTCACTGGGCAGCTCGCGGATGTGCTTCCCTTTGTAGTCTGTAATAGTTTAAGCCCTGCCACATCTGACGAGCGTCAGAGCCGGTGTAGTACGATTCAATCTTAGTCCTGCATTGACTCTTTGCCTGTTTGATGGTTCGTTGGAGGGCATAGCGGGATTTCTTATAAGCGTCCGGGTTAGAGTCCCGCTCATTGAAAGTGGCAGCTCTACCCTTTAGCTCAGTGCGGATGTTGCCTGTAATCCATGGCTTCTGGTTGGGGTATGTACGTACGGTCACTGTGGGGGCGACGTCATCGATGCACTTATCGCCTACAAGTGTGATCGGGGATTTCTATCGGAGAAGCAGTTTCTGCCCATCTTCATACTGTACGGTCTTTGACATGAGTGTCTTCAATGGGCATATTTTACAATTTGTTTAATTAGTCTATTCCACAGTCAGATGAGATATTTAGGGTTTTAGTTATGTCATGTTATTCATTTGGTTTTATGTGATGCAATGTGGGAATCCAACATTCCCAGAGCTAACTTAGCTAGCCAACTGTTAGGTTGTCCATGGTGACAACGTCTGAGATTCAAATACAGTAGCTTATACCTAGTTACCATTATAGCTATGTTGTTTAGTTAACTTCACATAGAAATCAATAACGTTAGCTACTGGCCTACAAGCTTTTTAACCGTTATCATATTTTACCAGCTTATTCATTAGCCTAGTACACATGTAGGTTAGTTAGACAAATTGTTGAACTTATGAACAATCGTTGAGACGTGCACAGTGCAATGACAACACACATAGCAAATGAGAGCCATCATCAGCTGTCAAATGACAAGTGTCATTCCACCCCCCCTCGATAAGCCACTATCAAACATAATAATGGCACCGGAGGGGATGGCTGCCGTTTTACAGGCTCCTAACCAACTGTGCTATTTATTCATTTGTTTTGCATTGTTTGTAACTTATTTTGTACATAATGTTGCTGCTACCATCTCTTATGACCGAAAAGAGATTCTGGACATCAGAACAGCGATTACTCACCTCGAACTGGACAAAGATATTTTTTATTTAATGAGTCCAACACGAATGATATACTGCTTCCCGAGACCAGGCCCAAATCCCTGTCATTCGCATGAAGAAAAGACAGAGATACAGGGGGTGGAGGTCAGGGTGCCTTGTGAGAATTCGTCTTAGTGCCACAAACCGATGCTTGCACTAAGACCGCACTCAACGAGCTGTATAAGGCCATAAGCAAACAAGAAAATGCTCATCCAGAAGCGGCACTCCTAGAGGCCGGGGACTTTAATGCAGGCAAACTTAAATCAGTTTTACGTCATTTCTAACAGCATGTCACATGTGCAACCAGAGAAGAAAAAAAACTCTAGACCACCTTTATTCCACACACAGAGACGCATACAAAGCTCTCCCTCGCCCTCCATTTGGCAAATCTGACCATAATTCTATCCTCCTGATTCCTGCTTACAAGCAAAAACTAAAGCAGAAAGTACCAGTGACTCGCTCAATACGGAAGTGGTCAGATGATGCGGATGCTACGCTACAGGACTGTTTTGCTAGCACGGACTGGAATATGTTCCAGGATTCATCCAATGTCATTGAGGAGTATACCACCTCAGTCACCGGCTTCATCAATAAGTGCATCGACGACGTCATCCCCACAGTGACTGTACATACATATCCTAACCAGAAGCCATGGATTACAGGCAACATCCGCACCGAGCTAAAGGCTAGAGCTGCTGCTTTCAAGGAGCGGGACACTAATCCGGACGCTTATAAGAAATCCCACTATGCCCTCAGACGAACCATCAAACAGGCAAAGCGTCAATACAGGACTAAGATTGAATCCTACTACTCCGGCTCTGACGCTCGTCGGATGTGGCAGGGCTTGCAAACTATTACGGACTACAAAGGGAAACCCAGCCGCGAGCTGCCCAGTGACGCGAGCCTACCAGACGAGCTAAATGCCTTTTATGCTCGCTACGAGGCAAGCAACACTGAAACATGCATGAGAGCACCAGCTGTTCCGAATGACTGTGTGATCAAGTGTGAACAAGACCTTTTAAACAGGTCAACATTCACAAGGCCGCGGGGCCAGACGGATTACCAGGACTTGTACTCAGAGCATGCGCGGACCAACTGGCAAGTGTCTTCACTGACATTTTCAACCTCTCCCTGACCGAGTCTGTAATACCTACATGTTTCAAGCAGACCACCATAGTCCCTGTGCCCAAGGACACTAAGATAACCAGTCTAAATGACTACCGACCGTAGCACTGACGTCTGTAGCCATGAAGTGCTTTGAAAGGCTGGTCATGGCTCACATCAACACCGCCCCAAACAGGGCTATACATCTCATAAAAGGCTTCATTTTCACCTATATAGTCTATCTTTGTAATATTGTTGTCATTATTCACATTGTGTTGAATTGATGAGAAGCCTATAATGGTAAAACAAAGGCAGAACAATGGTTTAAAATTCTTTAAAAATATATATATAATCTTTGAAAGGGATTATTGGGCTGCAAACTGCAGGGCTCTGGAGTGGTTAACCAGGGATAGTGCTTATTGGATTCGATTACTCTGCTGCGGCGAGGAGCTCCATAAGTAGCTCGTGCTAGCGTGAAAGCTGCGGAGCCACAGCCAGATCCACCAGGAGAATGGGAGGTGGTGTTATCTTCCAGACAAACAACCCCGTAATTCCCTAAACCGTGATTACGGCATCAAGACAAGGAAAACAATGAAGCTGATACTAACTTTTCCCTCCCGTCTCTTTCTCTCTCTCACCCAGAATCCTTCCACAACTTGTGTGGGGCGACCAGCCATCACCCAAACTGATGAGGTTTTACTGATCCAGTTAAGATTGAGTTCCCTTTTCCACATTTGACAAGGTAAGGGTTCAGTGAGCACAATTATCTGTTTTTCTACTGAAATTCTAACCATCACTGGTTCCAGTTTTGAGGCTCACTCCACAGTCCTGCGACATAGCTACAATCAGACTCTTCTCTCAGGACTGCAGTTTTTCAGCGGCCATTTCATTACAAAATTTCATAAGATATTGATACTTCATTAGTAAGTGTAACGGAAGTGGTTCGATGGCCAAACTTGCATATGAGTAACCTAGCCTGAGCCCTGAAGAGTTGGGCCTTGACTTAGTAGGCTAATGCGCTCTTCTGCTGCACCATAGACCTGGGTTCGAACCCTGTGGGTCACATTGGTTCCATGACCCGGATGGGTCTCTGTGAGAAGGAGGAAGAAGTAAAAGCGGGGTGAAGTGTAATGGAGGTATGCTTGATACCTGAAGAGCTGTGTTGGCACCCCGAGTCAGTTGGCGCGTTCGAGCAGATCACTTCTGTCAAGTCGCCTTTCAAAGTGTGTTGCATTATGGGGATAAAAAATGGTCCAACTTGCGCCTACATGTCAACTGCATGAACTTTACAAAAACCATGCCATCAAAGGTCATGAAGTTTTGACTGCTGTCGACTGCAAGTTTCTGCAGTTGCGCTTCACAAACAGCCATCGCCTGCATTGTGGGAGGCGCTATTGTCAACCAATCATTAAGGTGTTTTTTTACCAACATGACCAAAGACCTGACTGACAGGAACCAACTTTGCTGTGATTCGTGTATACAGTGGATATGTACAAATTAATGTGATATTTGAGGACCTCTCACCAATTGATTGTACAATGTACACGCTTAAAAATCCTTCTTTAACCTGTCTTCTCCCCTTCATCTACACTGATTGAAGTGGATTTAACAGGTGACATCACTAAGGGATCATAGCTTTCACCTGGATTCACCTGGTCAGTCTGTCATGGTGTTTTGTACAATCAGTGTAGATTTTCAGTTTGTGAGTGTGTGATATGGGGGTCAGAGACATGTTTATTTCGACATTATAAAGAAACACTTTTTATAAAGCATGGCAGCATTGCCATGTTGCACTGAGCCTTGCTGTTGGAAAACCACATCAGTGTCAGACTTTCAGCTATCGCAGATGCATGTCACCTTCCCCGTCTTCACTCCTAGACTTTTGTCTAAAGTTGGTTGCTTTAGCCTTACCACTCAAACGAGCCCAAGTCCTTCTGATGCACAGAAGACCCGTTGGTCACATAAGCAGGAGGCCTAAATACATATGGTATATCAGCTGCATAGACCACCATTGAAGTGTAATATTTGTCATTTAAAAGAATAGCCTAACTTTATTCTTATGTCAGTCTGTTAGATGCAGAACATTTGCCAAGTAATATGTCGATTTTATAATTGATTAGTATACACACACGTAATCAATCATGTAAACAATGACTTTGTTTTTGTAATACGCTGCACTATGGGCCCTGAGTCTGGCCTAGCAGTAACACTCTCAGCTTCAGAACCATATATATTCCCCCAAAACCAGATCCCTCTGTCTCAATACCTCTGTTCCTATCCTTTCACACATAAATAAAAATACGGAAGCGGTTCAGAAGTTTGTTCTCCTTTAAAAATAAATGTTGCACTGTACCACGATACAGAGAAAGGTGAGTGTATAAGGTATAGAACCAGAGTGCTGTTTGGAGGTAGTTTAGTTAGGCTTACTATCCTTATCTATGTATGCTTTGATAGCTGCATTAATGTGTTGTATCACATTTTCATTTTTGGATCCACAAGCATCCCTATAACCAAAACAACAAGATGCAAAGTTTTTATATTTTAGAAAATGTGTCTGGAAACGAATATGCCAAGAAATGTTAATGTGTCTAGACCAGGGGTGTAAAACTAATTCCATAGAGGGCTGAGTGTCTGCTGGTTTTTGGTTTTTCCTTTCAATTAAGACCTAGACAACCAGGTGAGGCGAGTTCCTTACTAATCAGTGACCTTAATTCATCAATCAAGTACAAGAGAGGAGTGAAAACCCGCAGACACTTGGTCCTCCGTGGAATGAGTTTGACACGTGGTCTAGACTCTTAACATGCCCACAAGTTAGCTTGAGGCGAGGGTTTTTGCTCTCTGTCATATAACCTAGTAATTTGTGCACTGATTAGCTGTCATTTATAGGGCCATTGTAGACCATTGTATGCCTATTGTAATAAAATAAAAATAAAATAGCCATTTAGCAGACGCTTTTATCCAAAGCGACTTACAGTCATGCGTGCATACATTTTTGTGTATGGGTGGTCCCGGGGATCGAACCCACTACCTTGGCGTTACAAGCGCCGTGCTCTACCAGCTGAGCTACAGAGGACCACATGGCAGTAGAGGTATGGTGCTTGAATTTTGGTGGATGCACTGAAAATGCATTTGGTAATTTCTGGTTACTGTAGCTCAGTTGATAGAGCATGGCGCTTGCAACGCCAGGGTTGTGGGTTCGTTTTTCACGGGGGGCCAGTATGAAAAATGTATGCACTCACTAACTGTAAGTCGCTCTGGATAAGAGTGTCTGCTGTGTTGTGTTTTTATCGCACTGCTTTGCTTTATCTTGGTCGCAGTTGTAAATGAGAACTTGTTCTCAACTGGCTTACCTGGTTAAATAAAGGTGAAATGAAAAAAATAAAAAATAATAATGACTAAAATGTAAAAATGTTACTGCTGGTAAGCATGATTGAAAACTGATAATGGTTGTGTAGGATTTTACCATTTATTAACATGTAACATTCACTTAACTTAAATCCAGTATGGCAGGTGATGATACAGTGTACCATATATGTTACAGATTGATTCTGCCCAACAGTATCTTGTGTTGTGATGTTGTGCTGAGTTGCAAACATGAGATAATATCTGAAGACATCCTGGCTCATCCCTCTCACTCCATGTAAATCAGAATCCCATTTGAAAGTAAGGGATAATTCCTTTAGGAAATGTTTCATTTCTACAAACTTGAAGACATTAAACATGAAAAATGTTGCTAGGCTTAATCTACAAACTCTTATAGAACTGTACATCGGAATGAAGTGTTTTAGAAAGAAAACAGTGATGGGACTGACTTACTAACGGGAGGACTATAGCTTTCTATCTGCTTGTTTTGTGAATAAAAGTGTTCCCAGTTCCTAGATTATGGATGTGGGAATTTCATCCATGCGCCACATGGCACTGACGCAAAAGGTTGTGAGTAATATGAATCGATTTACTGGAAAGCAGTCGCGCTTTAAGGAAGTAGAATATTAATGTATATCTCCTCCCCCATCCGGCGACAATAAAACAAAATCTCGGTCATAATGTCTGCACTTTTAATAAGCGTTTTTATATAAATGAACTGTTCGGGCATAGGCTACATACCTTCGATTCTGAAGTTGGGAGCGAGTGATATTCTGGCTGTCATGAAGTGACACATGAATTTTCTCAATATTAGGGCATTATAACACCTTTTTTGGGTCCCTATAATTTGGTTGGTTCTCATTCACAAAACGGCTTTTTCGATTTAAAAAACGAATGCCTACAATGTGAACTGTATAAATTTGGTATAGGCTACATTTAAGAAGGTGATGTGGGACTGCATGATTTTAAACGTATATGCTTACCTATAGTATTTTATCTAATACAGTTATGTTGGCAACATATTGTTGTAACAACCCTTGTAAGTGACCTGGATTTCTCACGTTTCAAGCACTCAGGGAGGTGAAGTTATGTTTCTCGTTTAAAGTTGTATCTATATCTGCGATTGCCCATAAGGTTGGTATGTGGCCTCGCACACACATCATGCTCCCGTCAAAAAAAGTGTCACTCCCTCTAGCTTCTGAATACATCAAAGGGTTTAGCGTTATCCAAACTTGCGTTTGCCCGAGTCGATCAATGAAGGAATCCTGAGAACACCACCTCAACGCTGACTGCTGTTGTGTTACATTGTAGCGGAAAGAATGTCGGAAAGGGCCGATGATGACGTCAGGGGGGAGCAGCGCAGAGCCGCCAGGCAGCTAAAGCAGCAACAGCAGCAGATACAGCCGGGAGAAGGCTCCACAGCAATGGCGACTGTTGCGGAGCGCAGATCCCTGCCTAGTCCAGAAATGATGTTGGGACAGCCTTGGAGCAACTGGGTCGATGCTACCAAACTCTACGGCAACGACGGTGAGTGCTCGTGCGTACTGGATGTGTGTGTAGAATCGAGACATGATCGTTAGCTTTTTTGCCGATTGCGTACAGTTTTGGGAATATGAAGACACGCTACTGGTAGCAACAGCAGAAGCAAGCAAGTGCAACTATTTATGTGTCTGTGTATCCGATTGCCTTCTTTAGGTGCTGAATCGGAGGAAAGTTTGAAGGAGTTCGGGAAAAATCGAGAAGCCATGCGATTGTGCAGAGATGGTGAGTGTTCTCTCTTTTGTCAGAGCCAATGAGTGTTTTGGTGGGTTGCACACACACTTCACATGCACCAGTTGAAGTCTGGTTGTTCTGTTAAACAAGTGCACTAGATTGACCTGTGACAACACAAGTCTGATCAATCAATGATATAGCCCTGGAATCTATGGCCACTAGTTGACATCTTGAAGAGGGGACTTCCTCTGTCCCTAAATAGGTGCACACCACAGCTAATAACCAGCCAGGGCTTATTCAGTGAGATAGAAAGACAGAAATATAATGTGATAAAGCTGACATGATTGTTGATTATACACAACAGATCATTATTATGTCTATTTTACACAATCATTTCTGTCTGGCTGTTCTGTATCATTGTGCCCACCTGAAATGCCCTGATGTGCACCGTTAGGGGAGGTGTACACTCAGTGTGGTGACAGCAGTTTCACAGTTAAAATGGGAGCAACGAGTCTGTCATTAAGAATAACTGCTACTCTTGATGGTAACTGCTTGAAACCTCAGATGACTTTCCTATGTGAGTTGAATATTTATAGTGCTACTAAACACTCACATTTGTTTAGCACATATTTTTATTAGCACAATCAATAAAGAGCTCTATATTTACAATATTAACAACAAAGAATGGCCTTACTGTTTGTTTTGTCCGCTATGATTTATAATTGATTTATTACATGGGTGTTGTCAGTGATCTGATCAAGACTGGCATGAAATGTTTAATTACCATGCTATACAAATGGAGAAGACAAAGGTTGGAAGACAATTACATTAGGCCTCCTGTAGCTCAGTTGGTAGAGCATGGTGCTTGCAACGCCAGGGTTGTGGGTTCGATTCCCACGGGGGGCCAGTATGAAAAATGTATGCACTCACTAACTGTAAGTCGCTCTGGATAAGAGTGTCTGCTAAATGTAAATGTTTTGAAACGTTTGGTGCCAATGTGAAAGAGTTCGTATATATTTTGTATTTATTTTATTTTACCTTTTTTTAACTATGCAAGTTTGTTAAGAACACATTCTTATTTACAATGACGGCCTACCAAGAGGCAAAAAGCCTCCTGCGGGGACGGGGGCTGGGATTAAAAATACAAATGTAATACATACAGTGGGGAGAACAAGTATTTGATACACTGCCGATTTTGCAGGTTTTCCTACTTACAAAGCATGTAGAGGTCTGTAATTTTTTATCATAGGTACACTTCAACTGTGAGAGACGGAATCTAAAACAAAAATCCAGAAAATCACATTGTATGATTTTTAAGTAATGAATTTGCATTTTATTGCATGACATAAGTATTTGATACATCAGAAAAGCAGAACTTAATATTTGGTACAGAAACCTTTGTTTGCAATTACATTTACATTTACATTTTAGTCATTTAGCAGACGCTCTTATCCAGAGCGACTTACAGTTAGTGAATACATTTTTTTTTTTATACTGGCCCCCCGTGGGAATCGAACCCACAACCCTGGCGTTGCAAACGCCATGCTCTATCAACTGAGCTACATCCCTGCCGGCCATTCCCTCCCCTACCCTGGACGACGCTGGGCCAATTGTGCGCCGCCCATGAGTCTCCCGGTCGCGGCCGGCTGCGACAGAGCCTGGATTCGAACCAGGATCTCTAGTGGCACAGTTAGCACTGCGCCGCTCAGGAGTATAATTACAGAGATCATACGTTTCCTGTAGGTCTTGACCAGGTTTGCACACACTGCAGCAGTGATTTTGGCCCACTCCTCCATACAGACCTTCTCCAGATCCTTCAGGTTTCGGGGCTGTCACTGGGCAATACGGACTTTCAGCTCCCTCCAAAGATTTTCTATTGGGTTCAGGTCTGGAGACTGGCTAGGCCACTCCAGGACTTTGAGATGCTTCTTACAGAGCCACTCCTTAGTTGCCCTGGCTGTGTGTTTCGGGTCGTTGTCATGCTGGAAGACCCAGCCACGACCCATCTTCAATGCTCTTACTGAGGGAAGGAGGTTGTTGGCCAAGATCTCACGATACATGGCCCCATCCATCCTCCCCTCAATACGGTGCAGTCGTCCTGTCCCCTTTGCAGAAAATCATCCCCAAAGTATGATGTTTCCACCTCCATGCTTCACGGTTGGGATGGTGTTCTTCTACATCATCCTCAGGTCTGGAGTGTATTCTCTTCTCTTTCTCATAGCACATTGTCATTCAGGCCCAGCCCTGTGAAGTGGGGGGTATTATGGCTTACCCTGTGGATGACTACACCTCTACCATGACTCACCACATATGTCCCTGGTGGAACAGACATTTCTACATGCACGCACACACATGGACACACACACACACGATCCATACATGACACACTCACAAGAGCCATAATTGGAACGTGACTGAAGGATTCTCTCCTCTGATCTGCCCCGTGTTCATTCACTCCCATTATATCCCTCTGACTCCCCTTCACCCATTTGACTGATATAGCAGACTGAGAAGGGGAACTGGGAAACGTAGTGGCTACAGGTCAGAGTTTGCTGCCATGTGTCTGTGTGCCTCCAATAGCTGCTACTACTCTACCTAGATCATTCATCACTGCCATTGAAGAGGAAGGTGAAATTAACTGCACTCTCCTCTTTCTCTCTCTCATCTCCATACCACACAAGAAAATGGAGAATGAAATGGCACATGGAGTTTCACCACTTAAAGTTGGACGCTTCAACAGTGCAGTGCCACTGCCAATGTCCTGAATGCAGAGTGGACTGGTGATTCAGCTGGTGCTCATTTAAGAGACCAGTGAGACCTGTCACTAACCCTGTGTTTAGTACAGGTCGGCTTGTTAATTCCCCCATCCCCAGCAGCAAATTACTTTCCTAAGAGCACAGGTAGACTTTTGTGTGGACTTGAATAGCCAGAGCCTCGGAGACGTCGGTGATGTTTCAAGTGTCCTCAGCCATGTGTTGGAGGGCCTTGTCTGCTACGGCGTGTGAGTGATCTCTTAATTAGACCCTTCATTAGCTCTTTGTCGTTCTCCTTGTGAGGGTAAATGTTGATCTCTCCTCGTCTCCCAGTGTGCCCCTCTGATTTCCACGATGGAGCTTTCATCAAAAAAGGAGGGAGTCTTGTATTTGTATTTATTAGGGATCCACATTAGCTGCTGCTCTTCCTGGGGTCCAAACACATTAAGGCACTTACATCACACACAATACAAAATGTATAATACCACCATACAACAATATTTGTGACTGGTGGTGTTGAGCACATTAATGAATCCACCAACCAACCAATCGGCTCTGTTAAGTATTTAACTAACTCAACGACTGAAGGAGGTTGAACATTTTAACTTTAACCACATTAACTGTGGAATGCAGTTTTCTGGTCACATAAGAAAGTAATATGCCACATGCATTCCTGTGAATGATGGTGTTCTTTTTTGGCTGGATGATTTTGTCGATTTGAATATTTGCAGGTACGGCGCATACTTCAATTTAAAAGCCCAAGTGACAGTCTCTGCCTCAGTTGCTCTCCATCCTCTCTTGTTTATTTGAAGTCACAGATCATTCACAGGCTCTGCCACTGGCTGTAGTTATCCTGCCTGCTTCACACCGTAGGTGTGTAGCGTGTGGGTAGCCTGTCAGTGTGTGTGTTTCTGCAGCAGTTAACCTTTGGAGTGCTGACTCTGTCATCTCCTTGTTCTTATCACTAGGCGTTCTCCTGTACTGTGAAATGGGGCTTGTGTGTGTGTACTCTGCGCATGTACAATCTGTTTTTCTCTGGAATGATTGTTCTCACACCCGTATCAACCATAATTATCCTAGAGTATTGAAAGCTTAGGTGCCTAGGCTTTATCGCCCTCCATAACACTGCATGGTTTCAAATGTTTCATTCAGCAACTACCTGTGTCTACCTCCTACAGTTTACATTAGATACTGGTTGTCTTCATCCTGTTCATCTGTGTTTCTCTCTCCCCCCATGGAACCACAGACATGCCCATATTTGGCCAGTGTCCGGCACAGGACGACTTCTACCTGGTGATGTGCAGCCACTGCAGTCAGGTGGTGAAGCCCCAGGCCTTCCAAGCACACTACGGTAAGTCTCTCTCTCTCACACACACACACACACACACACACACACACACACAAACCGAGCTGATCCAGGGTTTGGTTTAATCGTTTTTTGTTTTATAGCTCTTATGAAGGTTTTGGGCAGGGAGAGCATATTCTAGACTTGTGCATTGGGGAACCTGCTCGGCACTAATCTCTGTCAGGATGACACATCTATAGAGTGTGCGTGTGCGCGCATGTTCAGACACTATCACATTCAAAAGGATTAAAAGCACCCCTCCCATTCTCCACCTCTGCACTCTCTAACGTAACATGAGAAAGGAGCGCTCAGGTTTTTGATTTCCACCGCCTGAGACTTGTGTTTACAATTCTCCTGTTAATATTTGATGTGTTCCTCCCGAGTCCACGCCTCTGTGTGAGTGTAGCCTAATTTATTGTTTTAGCGTGTTAAGCTGTCCCTGAGATCTCTGGAGATGTCTTAAAAGTACTACAAAGAGTAAAGGAGTATCTTTTTCCCTCTCCGCTGTGTGAGTTCTTAAACTGGCTTTTTGGCTGGCACGCTGGGAAGAATTGATGAATTATGGATTTTAGAATCAAGAGATCGCTTTGCTGTGTATCTCGTTAAAACCAGCCTGGTGAACCCTCTGTGCACGCACTCACACACTTGCGGCACACACACTCACTCTCTCTCACACACACACATACACCCATGTGCTTCAGTGCAATTATTAAGAGAACTGCTCTCTCCACAGACAGTGCGCACCTATGAGCCAGTGAGGCAGAGGGTTAGATAAGGTGGTGTAAACTCTCTCTCCCTCTCTGGCTAATTCGTCTCCATGATAGGGTGTTAAGCATCAATTGGCATGTATAATCTATTTATTACAGGTGTGGTGTGCTTTAGGTTAAAGTTTGGAGACCTTTCTAAATATATTTTAGTCTCTAAAATGTGTAGGCCTCCCTCCACCTACAGTTATCATTGATACCTCTAGTAAAGAAGAGCAAGGTATTATCTGTTCCTTGAGCTGTTTCATTGAAGGATTACATTTTTTATGAAATTGCGGAGTCTAAACTGGTAAATAACCCTATGTTATGGGTCGTTCTTTAAGAATTTTAATGTGTTTTCTCACACATACAGTTCCTTCAGAAAGTATTCATACCCCTTGACTTATTCCACATTTTGTTGTGTTACAGCCTGAATTCAAAATTGATTGATTTTCTCACCCATCTACACACAATACCCCAGAATGACAAAGTGAAAACATGTTTTTAGAAATGTTTGCTAATTTATTGAAAATTAAATACAGAAATATGTCATTTACATAAGTATTCACACCCCGGAGTCAATACTTTGTAGAAGCACCTTTGGCAGAGATTACAGCTGTGAGTCTTTCTGGGTGTCTCTAAGAGCTTTCCACACCTGGATTGTGGAACATTTGTCCATTATTCTTTTCAAAATTCTTCAATATCTGTCAAACTGATTGTTGATCATTGCTAGACAACCATTTTCAGGTCTTGCCATAGATTTTCAAGTAGATTTAAGTCAAAACTGTAACTCGGCCACTCAGGAACATTCACGGTCTTCTTGGTAAGCAACTCCAGTGTAGATTTGGCCTTGTGTTTTAGAATATTGTCCTGATGAAAGGTGAATTAATCTCCCAGTGTCTTGTGGAAAGCAGACTGAACCAGGTTTTCCTCTAGGATTTTGCCTGGGCTAAGCTCCATTCTTTTTATTTTTCTATCCTGAAAAACTCCCCAGCCCTTAACGATTACAAGCATACCCATAACATGATGAAGCCACTACTATCCTTAAAAATATGGAGAGTGGTACTCAGTAATGTGTTGTATTGGATTTGCCCCAAACATAACACTTTGTATTCAGGACAAAAAGTTGATTTCTTTGCCACATTATTTGTTGCAAACATAATGCATGTTTTGGAATATTTGTATTCTGTACAGGCTTCCTTCTTTTCACTCTGTCAATTAGGTTCGTATTGTGGAGTAACTACAATGTTGTTGATCCATCCTCAGTTTTCTCCTGTCACAGCCATTAAACTCTGTAACTGTTTTAAATTCACCATTGGCATCATGGTGAAATCCCTGGGCAGTTTCCTTCCTCTTCGGCAACTGAGTTAGGAAAGACGCCTGTATCTTTGTAGTGACTGGGTGTATTGATACTCAATTCAAAGAGTAATTAATAACTTCACCATGCTCAATGTCTTTTTTTTCTTTCTTTTTTGCCCATCTACCAATAGGTGCCCTTCTTTGCGAGGCATTGGAAAACCTCCCTGGTCTTTGTGGTTGAATCTTTGTTTGAAATTCACTGCTCGACTGAGGGACCTTACAGATAATTGTATGTGTGGGGTACAGAGAGAAGGTAGCCATTACAAATTAATGTTAAACACTATTGCACATAGAGTGAGTTCATGCAACTTATGTGACTTGTTAAGCAAATTCCTACTCCTGAACTTATTTAGGCTTGCCATAACAAAGGAGTTGAATACTTATTGACTCAAGACATTTCAGCTTTTTCATTTTAATTAGCAAAATAAATCGAAAAACATAATTCCACTTTGACATTATGGGGGTAGGCTAGTGCCCAGAAAATCTCAATTTAATCCATTTTTAAATTCAGGCTAAGACACAGCAAAATGTGGAAAAGGTCAAGGGGTGTGAATACTTTCTGAAGGCACTTTATGTTTGACATGTCAGTGTCCTCACGCATCGACAGAGGAACAGTGTTCTAATGCTTCAGGCATGCTTTTAGGAGCTTTAGTCTGGATCCTTCGGTCTTTAGAACAATTTTTTTTGTAAAATGCCATGGAAGCAGTTTGCGTTTTAAACTTAATTGGAATATTCACTTGATATCTCCAGTTTCATAGTGTAAACCTGGTGAGCCTCTCAAGCCTTTATTATTTTCCTTTAGGTGTCTGAAAACGAATGCTTCAATGGCACTTCCTTCTGTTTCTACTCTGGGCTGGTCACTTGAGTCCATCTGTGTCCCAATATGCACACTAGTGTTGCACTGTATACTGGTACCACGGTAATATCACGGTACCAAAATGTAATGATCCTTATGACACCAACATTTTTGAATACCGTAGTACCGTTTCATATGATACTACCACATTTTTTGGCCCTACCGATCTAAAGAACCCACTGGCTGGCGCATGTTATAAAATGTTTAAAGTCAGTTTGGTTTATAAATTTAGTTTAAAAAATGTAAGCAACAACAGCTAGTCTCTTGTATGCGCCGGTCCAATACTGTCCAGTTCCCTTTCATGCGCATATCATGTGTGGCAGCGCTAACCCGCCAGCCGCATCCCCTTCCAGCCATCACTCACCTGCACAAGGCAGTCTGAGTAGGGTTTGCAAGTTCGCTGTCACGCAGCAGTGCCAGAGAGGAAAAACGGCTTCGCGACAGGCATGCTAGCAACTTTACAGCAAAGAAAACGACTTGTCTCTAGCTTAAACAGTAAAAGAAATATGACTCGATTCCGCGCACATTTGGTAAAATTTCACAAACCAAGTCACTGGCCGTTTTAAACTAATCCTGGGCCACTAATTAATTATTGGTCATGTTATCTAGCTAGCTAACAACCAGGTAACTTGACAGTAGGTCTAGGCAAATTTGATTGGCACAGTTAGAAAGGAAAAGGGTCTGCTACTCATGAGATGTGCTTCAAAGGTAGGAATCATATAGGCCTAATGTAAGCCTAAACTATACTGAACAAAAATATAAACGCAACATGCAACAATTTTAAAGATTTTATTGAGTTACAGTTCATATGGAAATCATTCAATTGAAATAAATCCATTAGGCCCTAATCTATGGATTTCCCATGACTGGGAATACAGATATGCATTTGTTGGTCACAGATACCTTTTTAAAAAATGGCCTCACAATGGGCCTCGTCACGGTATTTGATTAAATGCAATTGTGTTTGTGGTTTGTAGTTTATGCCTGCCCATACCATAACCCCATCGCCACCATGGAGCATTCCGTTCACAACGTTGACATCAGCAAACCGCTCGCCCACACGACGCCATAAGGCGGGTTGGCGGGTTGGACGTACTGCCAAATTCTCTAAAACAACGTTGGAGGTGGCTTATGTTAGAGGAATTAACATTAAATTATCTGGCAACAGCTCTGGTGGACATTCCTGAAGTCAGCATGCCAATTGCACACTCCCTCAAAACTTGACACATCTGTGGCATTGTGTTGTGTGACAAAACTGCACATTTTAGAGTGGCCTTTTGTTGTCAACTGTGTAATGATCAAGCTGTTTAATCAGCTTCTTGATATGGCCCAGCTGTCAGGTGGATGGATTATCTTGGCAAAGGAGAAATGCTCACTAACAGGGATGTAAACAAATGTGTGCCCACAATTTTGAGAGAAATAAGCTTTTTGTGCTTATGGAAAATGTCTGGGATCTTTTATTTCAGCTCATGAAACATGGGACCAACACTTTACATGTTGCGTTTATATTTTTCTTCAGTGTACAGTATCAGTCAAAAGTTTGGACACACCTACTCATTCAAAGGTTTTCTTTATTTTTACTATTCACTACAATAATAGTGAAGACATCAAAACTATGAAATGACACATATGGAATCATGTAGTAACCAAAAAAGTGTTAAACAATCAAAATATATTTGCCTTGATGACAGCTTTGTATTCTCTCAACCAGCTTCGATGAGGTAGTCACCTGGAATGCTTTTCCAACAGTCTTGAAGGAGTTTCCACATATCCTGAGCACTTGTTGGCTGCTTTTCCTTCATTCTGCGGTCCAACTCATCCCAAACCATCTCAATTGGGTTGAGGTTGGATGGTTGTGGAGGCCAGGTCATCTGATGCAGCACTCCATCACTCTCCTTCTTGGTCAAATAGCCCTTACACAGCCTGGAGGTGTGTGTTGGGTCATTGTCCTGTTGAAAAACAAATGATAGTCCCACTAAGCGCAAACCAGATAGGATGGTGTATCGCTGCAGAATGCTCTGGTAGCCATGCTGGTTAAGTGTGCCTTGAATTCTAAATAAATCACAGACCGTGTCACCAGCAAAGCACCATCACACCTCCTCCTCCATGCTTCACGGTGGGAACCACACATGCGGAGATCATCCGTTCATCTACTCTGCGTCTCACAAAGACATGGCGGTTGGAACCAGAAATCAGACCGAAGGACAGATTTCCACCGGTCTCATGTCCATTGCTCGTGTTTCTTGGCCCAAGCAAGTCTCTTCTTCTTATTGGTGTCCTTTAGTAGTGGTTTCTTTGCAGCAATTTGACCATGAAGGCCTGATTCACACAGTCTCCTCTGAACAGTTGATGTTGAGATGTCTGTTACTTGAACTCTGTGAGGTGCAATCTGAGGTGCAGTTAATTGACGATTTCTGAGGCTGGTAACTCAAATGAACTTATCCTCTGCAGCAGAAGTAACTCTTGGTCTTCCTTTCCTGTGGCAGTCCTCATGAGAGCAAGTTTCATCATAGCGCTTGATGCTTTTTGCGACTGCACTTAAGAAACGTTCAAAGTTCTTGATATGTTCCATATTGACTGACCTTCATGTCTTAAAGTAATGATAAACTGTCATTTCTCTTTGCTTATTTGAGCTGTTATTGACAGTATATGGACTTGGTCTTTTACCAAATAGGGCTATCTTCTGTATACCACCCCTACATTGTCACAACACAACTGACTGGCTCAAAACGCATTAAGAAGGAAAGAAATTCCACAAATCAACTTTTAACAAGGCACACCTTTTAATTGAAACGCATTCCAGGTGACCATGAAGCTGGTTGAGAGAATGCCATGAGTGTGCAAAGCTGTCATCAAGGCAAAGGGTGGCTACTTTGAAGAATCTCAAATATAAAATATATTTGGATTTGTTTAACATGATTCCATTTGTGTTATTTCATAGTTTTGATGTCTTCACTATTATTCTACAATGTAGAAAATAGTAAAAAAATTTAAGAAAAACCCTGGTATGAGTAGGTGTCAACTTTTGACTGGTACTGTGTATCAAAAATCTATCTCTTTCTGGTGTTCTTTACATTCTGTTTGGTGCCTAATGTTTTTAAATTTGGGGGCAGTGTGTGCATGTGTTTGTGGGAGAGAGAGTGGTGTGTCTGTGTGTTAACTGAAGAGTAAATGTTTCATGCAGTGTTTTCCCCTTACTGCCACAATGACATTCAGATCATTATGCATCTATATTCCTTCCTCCAGCCAAATCACAGGTAGACCTTTGCAGATATGAGCAAAGTCACCATTCTATGCCGTATTCTATTATACAGTGTGAAGTTAAATTAAATATGTGTTGGATTGAGTAGAAGTGTGAATATCAGTGACAGGTTTTTTGTGTAGCACATGCGCATAACATTTAGAAAACTGGAACAAGCGTCGGGGGGATGGGCGAACAGGACATTAGGCCACCCAGAATTCCCCCCGTGGTATCGCAATACTACTCGGTGTCATGGTGCTTGGCCTGGTATTGTATCGTTAGTAAAATTATGGTATCGTGACAACACTAATGCACACATTACTACACTGTGTTTCATGCTAGTGTGGCCATTGGGATCCATACTATTTAAATCGACCAGTCAATGCCACGGGGCTTCAGTGCAATCACTACTCTCCTTTTACAATGTAGTTCGTTTTTTTCTCAAAGGAATTATTGAATAAACAGCTAAGCCTATAATATTTCATCACTGATTTGTTACTGGTTATACAGTGATCAGGATTGGCCACGAGGGAGACACAATAACACCCAAGTGTCATTGGGGACACTCATTGATCCTGTGGCAAGAGTCACAGCAATCATAGACTAATAGCAAATGTGAATAGAGTAGTAAATACAGAAGTTTGTATTTTCCACATAAATTGAGATTAGCCTAGTGCTGGTGTGGTTGCACCTGACTACTATAGCGTAGTTCATTAACCGGACTTCCACCTTAAATGTGCAATAACATTGAATCAGATCAGATGAATCTGTCTTAGATGTACCACATACTGCCTGTCAGTCTCATCTGCATAATGTCTCAGTGACTTGATAGGCTCGTCATTATGAAGTTCCATAGTAGGCCTGTTCATTCATTGGTTTTCCAGTGTACAGTATGTTAACGCAGGACTCAACAGTTCCTATCTGAAGACTACTGAACTTGTCTGGTCAGTGAAACACTAGTGAACTTGTCTTCTATAAAATATTGAGCTCATCTCTGCAAGGTACCACAGAGGGACCCTCTTGTTCTGCCCTGGATATGGTCTGTGTAGTTTTACATGACTTTCACTCTATGAAGCCACAGTGTTGCTGCTGGTAGGAAGGCCATTAGCTGATAGTCTGCTGAAGGTCAGTGCACAGTGATTCTATATGCTGTGATTCTACCATCTAAACTGTCTCACCTCATTCTCCTGTATTGCTTGAAGCCCATCCGTATGCTGTATGGTGTGTTCTAACTGTGGAGCCCCTGGGTGTAGTACATTTACATTTTAGTCATTTAGCAGACGCTCTTATCCAGAGCCACTTACAGTTAGTGAGTGCATACATTTTCATACTGGCCCCCAGTGGGAAACGAACCCACAACCCTGGCGTTGCAAGCGCCATGCTCTACCAACTGAGCTACAGGGAGCAGCTAGCCTGGCGCTGTGGGCAGGATTGACACTCCGGAGTATAAACAGGCACTAGGCATGCAGCTCCGCTCCGGTTTTATTCATTAATTTATGAATCCGGTCGCTGAACAAAGACCCATAGCTATATGCTCGTACTCAGCAGTGACTGACTCTGAGACTACAGATCTGGGATCAGCACAAGTAGAGCTATAGTATGCTATGAGGAGAGCAAGCCTACACTGTTGACAGGACCATGTAAATCATTTTGATTGGGCCTAGCTGCTTTATGTGTAGCCTACACTGAGTGCGGTAGGCCTATGCTGTGCACCCATTTTCCAAAATGTACCCCAGCAAGCCTGTCTCCTGCAGGGATTCCCCAGCCCTCTAGAGAGACTACTGTTTATTTGCCAGTGTGAGAATAGACTGTAATGCTGCTCCTCTCCTCCGTCTCTGTTTTCCTGTTCTATTGGTCTGCCAGGACCTCTCTTACTGGCTGGCTGGCTCTCAGCATTTGGCAGGCGTTGTGGGAACGTCACGCTGGGGAAGCCTGCTTGCGCTTGAGTGTGGGTTATGCAGCGACGTCTGGCATGGACTGAGTGGCATCTATAGGTTGGGGGAGGTTGGTGAGAGGCTGTTGGGTGCTAGCCTGTTAGCAGGAAGGCAGTGGGTCATGGGTAGGAGGGTGGAAGAGGTGTGAAGCTCCAGCTTGGCTCAGGGAGGGGCTTTGTCATAGCACATAGGCTGGGCTGGTTTAGTCTGGGTGAGGAGGGAGAGGAAAGGGCCTGGAGATGTTGCTCTGTTAGCTAGCTGGGGTGGTGTGGGGCTGGGCGTGGCAGCTGTGCATTCTACCCTGCTCTACTGCTGCTCTCCCACTGAGACAGCCTTGGCATGCAGCCCAGACCTGCATGGGCTTAGCAGAAGGTTAGTTGGAGTTTCGTTTTAACTCCCCACACCACCACTAGCCAGCCAGGCAGACAATTTTTCACTAATCCTGCTCTGATCTGCTCTCTTTATCTATCGCTCTCATGCTCTCGCTCCATTCTCTTATTATCTGCCCTCTCTCACTGTTTCCTCTCATTCACTGATTGTCTGTTTGTCTGTCTTGACGTCTGTCTCTCTCACTCGCTCTCTCTGACACACACAATTTTCTCCATGGATAGAAGATGCTGCTCTGCTGGTTGGGAGGAGGTAGTGCAGTCAGTGTCTCTGTTATCTGGCTGTAAAATGGTCAGATTAACCCTCTCAGGACTGGAACGGCATTCAGTTGCTTCGGCCAGAAGAGCTATACCTCTCGCTTTCTCTCACATGCTCTCTTCCTCTTTCTTCCTCTCTTGCTGTATAACTTTCATTCTCTGTCTTTCTGTCAGCTTTACTTTCACTTTCTCTTGTGTGTGTGTGCTTGTTCAGCTTGTGTTCGTTTGTGGTGTGTGGAGTGAGCACTAGAAACATTAGAAATAACTGTTTAGGCTAAATACTGCAATGCGGATTTGCCCTTTGTCCTGTTTAGCAGCTCTTGTTTTTTCCTCATAGTTGTATATTTTTTCTTCTCTGGTGTCAGTATTGTCTTTTATCAGTTGTTATAGTAAGGCTAACCGTTCCATTCAGTTTCAGACAGGAAATCAAGCTCTTGACCCGTATTTTTATTTCAGGTGAATTGGCCTGGATCAGCAAGGCTTTCTAGTCTTTGTTTTTGAAGCTGCCTGTTTTTGACTTTGTGTTTAGTACATTTTTGCCCACTTATAGAAGTGTTTATTCACACATTGATTCCATGCACATTTATTACAAAAATGTACCTGTCCAAAGGCCTGTTGTTTCTAGCTACTACCTTCTGATTTATGTGTCGATGCTTGTTGGTCATGTCTCTGTGTGGACTGTAGTTCATCCCTAACCTGCTTTTCCCCTGACCCCTAGAGAGAAGACACAGCTCGGCCAGCAATCCCCCCTCCACCTCGGCCCCCTCCTCAGCCTTCTCCCTGTCCGCTCTGTCTCGGAGCAAGGGCAGTGGGACTGGGACTGGTCCCGGGGCAGGGGGTGTCAGTGGAGGGGCCATGGGCCGCTCCTCCAGTGGGACCAGCGCCTCGTCCAACTCCAAAATCCTCAAACCAGCCAAAGAGAAGCTGCCAGGCATCCAGCAGAGACCTCACTTCCCTCCCTTCCGGCTGCTCAATGACAAAATGTAAGCCATGTCTAACCTAGCCATACTGCTGAACCCCAGTAAAACGTGTTGTCATGTTGAACTTCAGCCCCCCGCCTCTGATAGCCCTGCATTACGTTAGTTTTGATCCTCTGTTACTTCTCTCTCTTCAAGTCCTCCTCTCGCTGCTTCTCAGAAGTCTAGCTCTGACTGAAGTCTCCCCGTTCTACCCTCCAACTAAATGAGCCCCTTAAAGAGTGTTAAAAAGAGATCCTTTATCAAACTCCATTTGCAACCACTCAAAACATGTTGGCTTTCTGCTTGGGGATTTAAACATATTTCAAACTTTACCTAAACCTGTTCTGTTGAAATGAAACGATTTCTTTGAGGTCTTTGATGATTTGCTGCTATAGATAAATTAGCTCCCTCCTCACGCCATCCCTCACTTTCTCCTCCTCTGTCCATCCCTCTCTTCCAGCCTGACCCCTGCGGTCAAAGTGGAGAAGATGCGTCTGAAGGTGGATGTGTGGGCCAAGCTGGTGCAGGCTCCCTCTGCCACCTCGTCGTCGTCCTCCAGCAGCACTGTGAGCTCCTCGTCACCCCTGAAGTCAGGCCTTAACTTTCCCTCCATACCAAAGGCTCCCTCGCTGGCCCCCGGCCAGATCCCCAATGGCAAGGGCCACATCTCCCTTTCTGCCCTGGACAAGAAGCAGGACACCAGCGCCAGTAGCAGACAACACCTCCACAAGAGACTGTCAGGTGAGAGGAGATGATGGGGGATTGTCTGTTTGCTGCAATAGATTATTATAACCTCAGTCATTTATTCAAGTACTGACATGTCATAGCCATACAGTAAAACATCTGCTGATTTTATCCCAGAAATGCCACTAACTGAATACTATGTTTTTCTGCTACCGCGCTCTCTCTTCCTTACTCCTCCTGTTCTCTCTCTCTTCCTTACTCCTCCTGTTCTCTCTTCCATCAGAACGTGAGTTTAATCCAGATATCCACTGTGGGGTCCTGGATATGACAGCTCGGAAGCCATGCACACGATCCCTAACATGCAAGGTACCAAGCCCTCTCTTCTGCCCCCCTTCTTTCTGTTCTGTGTGGTTAGGAAATATTCCTTGTCACATTTCCTAGGTCTTTAAGCAGCCTCCAGACTCTGTGTGCAGCTCATCCTGACCTAACATACCCTTTGGCCTTCTCCCTCCCTCAGACACATTCCCTAAGCCAGCGGAGGGCAGTGCTGGGCCGGAGGAAGCGATTTGACACATTGTTGGCCGAGCACAAGAGCAAAGCGCGGGAACGGGACCTGCAACACCCCCACCCCCAGCAGATCCCCCCTCTCAGGGACCCCCACCCCTCCCCCTCACGACTCATCCCCCACCACGACACCCACCAGGTCGCTCAAGGCAACGGAGCTGCCGACGCCACCAAGCCTTTGGCGCTCGGCAAACCAAAACCTCAAAATCCTGGTCTTCCACGGTGAGTCACTCTGTGCTCTTCCTGGGTACAGCCAGTACCTGCATCCCTGATGTGTGTTCCTAAATCACTGTGTTTCCACTGCTCTCAGACTGAACAGCAGTATCTCTCACGGAGGTGGGGGTACCCCGGGAGACCCCTCGTCGGTCCACGAGTCGCCCCACCACTCTACGCCCACCCCCGACGGGGTCTCCCGCCTGTCCAGTGACGAGGGGGAGAATGAGGAAAGGGAGGAAGGCACAGACAAACTGGACTGTCACTATTCAGGTTACCAACCACGGCCGGCAGCTGTAAGTCCACCACAAGTTCACTTTATATTTGACTCTTACAGGAATATGCTCTACATTTATTGAGCCCTTAAATTCACATCACAGCAACAATGAAACAACAGCATAGCCAGATGCGCGAATAATCAGTCTTCAACCTGTTTTTATGGGCCCTATAAACAGTACCAACCTCCATTGAGTGGCAGCTTGTACCGTGCAGTGTGTGTGTGTGTGTGTGTGTGTGTGTGTTTTGGCTTGTTAGTGTGTCATTGTGTTAACAGTTTCCCTCCCTGCTGATCAGTACTGTACCTTTGGAAGTCGACTGTTTGGGAGTAGCTGCTACTCGTTTGACCGGCGCTGGGATCGAATGCGATGTGCTCTTACTGCCATGATGGACAAGCACGTCAATACTCAGATGTGGAAGTAAGTCTGTGTACATTCATTAGACCAGAGTTCCATAATACCTACCTAATTCACAAACCTATTACAAAATCACTGAGGCAGGGAGCAATAGTGTTGCAGGGTGGTGAAGGGAGATCTAGTGCTAAATGGGACACCATTAGGCTATTTATCTCCATTCCTGGAGGGCCAGAACACTTCTGATTTTCATCCTCTCCTAATTAGGGACTGATTCAGACCTGGGACAACAGAGGGGTATACTACAAAGCAGGATCAATGAGTTAGCCAGCTAACTTTGATGAACAAACATAAATAACTATTGATTTTCTGGTTCATTAAGTAAGCTGAACTTAGATATTTGTTTTTGGTTGTTGAGTCAATGAGAACATGCCCATTTCAAGCTTAACTTTTATTTGTTTGAAAGATATTTCAGAACATTTAGGCAAGTTAGCTGGCTAACTCATTGATCCTGCTTTGTATTATACCCTGTGTCTCTCCAGGACTGTCCTGTGCTGACTCCTCTCTGTGTAAAGCAGTTCCAGTTTCTATCCAGGACTGTCCTGTGCTGACTCCTCTCTGTGTAAAGCAGTTCCAGTTTCTATCCAGGACTGTCCTGTGCTGACTCCTCTCTGTGTAAAGCAGTTCCAGTTTCTATCCAGGACTGTCCTGTGCTAACTCCTCTCTATGTATAAAGCAGTTCCAGTTTCTATCCAGGACTGTCCTGTGCTGACTCCTCTCTGTGTGTGTAAAGCAGTTCCAGTTTCTATCCAGGACTGTCCTGTGCTGACTCCTCTCTGTGTAAAGCAGTTCCAGTTTCTATCCAGGACTGTCCTGTGCTGACTCCTCTCTGTGTAAAGCAGTTCCAGTTTCTATCCAGGACTGTCCTGTGCTGACTCCTCTCTATGTGTAAAGCAGTTCCAGTTTCTATCCAGGACTGTCCTGTGCTGACACTTCTGTATGTGTAAATGTTACTGATGGGGATGCTCATGGTGGTCTGTTTGTGTTATAGGAAAATCCCTTTGGCCTTGGAGAACTCCTCCTCTTCTTCCTCTGCTCCGGCCCACAGGACAAGCACAAACTCCCTGTCCTCATCCCACGGTAGCGCCCCTGCCTCAGACTTCCTCAGCCCCTCCTCTGCACCCCCTCCGCCCCCCCACACTCAGTCCTACGACAGCAAGTCTGTTCTCTCGTACGGGACCACCTTAAATGCCCGTGCCTCCCCCCATGGCACGGCCAACCACCCTGCCTGCAGCGCAGCACAGGCCAGACAAGTGTCTTCGTCGCCCCAGATGCCTTCAGCCCACTCCTCGGTCCCCACCCTGGCTTCAGGACGACCACTCAAGTCCAGATCCAGCGGCAAGTCCTTCAGACCCCGGGAGTCTTCTTCCACAGCCGCCATAACCAACTCCACCAGTGGGGGCAGCATTGGAGGCAGCAGCAGCACTAGCCTCAGCTCGGGGAAGAAGAAGAAGAACAGCTCCCTCCTCACATCGTCTCACGCTACCACCTACTCCTCAGAGTCCTCTTCCTCCTCCAACCCCACCCCTTCCTCCTTCAAGAAGAACTGCATGGTGAACAGCGGCAGCTCAGGAAGCACGTCCCACCACGCCTCGCTAGTCCCCTCCTCCTCGTCTCACAGCGGCCTCCACAGTGTGGGACTTAACTGTGGCCCCAACGCCAGGACCAACTCCCTCAGTTTGAAGGCAGAGCCCTCGGGGCCAGCGGGAGTGTCGGGGCCTGGGGTCAGAGGCCCCCCCTCGGGCAGCCCAGCCGAGTCCATCAAGAGGATGAGTGTGGTGATGAACAGCAGTGACTCCACCCTCTCCCTGGGTCCCTTTGTCCACCAGGCCTCAGAGCACCACAGCAGCTTCAGCCATGCCCACACTGATGGCCGCCTGGAGGGGAAGAAACGCAAGGGCTCCCCCGCTGCCAGCTCCATCAACAGTGGAGGTGGGCCGGGCAGGCCCAAAGTGGCCAAGTCTCCAGCCATCAACAACATCCACGGCAAACATGGACGCACAATCCCAGGAGCCCAAGGGCTCCCCAACAACTCCCTCATCCATCAGGTGGGTTGGACCCCCACAGCCTCACACACTGGCTGCTAACGCTCCCTATCATCACCCAGTTTATCTCTTTATCTGTTGGGAAATTCACTTTGCAGTCAGGACTTATTTGACTTCAACATATGTACATATATTGACATTAGACAAAACATAAACTAAAAATCTCCAATGTAATCTATCATTTAAAAACCTTGCCACTCTCTTTCTCCCCTCAGCCAAAGGCCCGCCCCTGACAGCGGTGGCTGGGTCCTCTGTATGGAACTTAGGGGCGGATGATAAGGGTGTAACCTGTACACTGCTCTGGACTGCACGAGGCCTTCTAATGCCTTACTCTCAGCTTCCCACGATCCTCAGGGTGGATGTGATCTGGACAACCCCGTGATGTTGTTGTCTATAGTGGAACTATTTCTCCTAAAGCCATGTGTGGGTGCCGTGTGGAGGTGGCAGGCGTTAGCACCTGGGGTGGGTCACACCTGGCACCCTGTCTGTCAGTGTTGTCCTGAGGTAGGTCTTCCTATGGGGAGGAGAGGAGGGAGTTGCAGCCTTCCTGCCCTTTGACCTCATGTTGAAGTTCCAGAGATACGGAGGGAGGGTGAAGGGCTGGCACAACAGCCATGGCACCTCTATCATGATGCAGAGCCGCTGGGAGTGACTGGAGAGCCAACAAGCCGCAATCTGTTGGTTTCTGACGATCTCTTCCGTGTGTGTGTGTGTGTGTGTGTGTATATGACTTTGTCACGTCAGATTCTACTGGACTACTGGAAATTCAAAATTACACCTGCACGCCTGAACTCAGAAGCCTTGAACGGAGCGGGCAGGAAGAGGAAAAACTGTTAGTTACAAAACTTCAAACACAATCACATTGTTTTTGTTTGTTTTGATCCTTTCACTACATTTTGTCGGTTGGTTTTAATCATTGTGGCGTGTGCGTACATACCGCCATGTTATGTACAGTAGCCAGAGATGAACGACATGAGGAGCAGATCCAGTCAATTCTATGAGTTCCATACATGACCCAAACAATTATGCAAGTGTTACTTTTTTATTTCTTATCATGTTTTCACTGAATTTAACTACAAAAGTCTATGTGGAAATGGTCAATTGTGCATGCATATGTGAAAAAGTATGCTTGATGTGACAATTTGATTGAATGGTTGTGAAAGAGGGACTACTGCTCTTGAAAGACAAGTCGAGAGCTTGGGACTATAAGGTTCTATCTGCAAAAAGATGATTGAGATAATTGGCTTTAAAGTTCTGAACCCTCATTGGTTTGAATGGTGTCAGCAGTTTTTATATTGTATTATTTTGAAATTTAGAGTACTATATAGGTAGAACATTGAACAGAACAAGGCTATGTCAATAACTAAATTGACAAAAATTCAGAGAACCTTATAGTCCCAAGCTCTGTTGTAATTCCTACAATATTTTAATTTGACTAATGAACAGCCACAGTAGACCTAGCCCTAACTGTGAACAGCACTAAACAAATACAGACCCACTACTTGCTTTAGGACATTTAAGTTGTGCTTATTTGCCCCAAACTCTAGCCAAAGGCAGCCATCTGTTTCTCCCACCATAGTTTGTAACCACTATCCCAGCTATGGCTATTAGTTTCCATACCGGTACCTTCAGTAATGTCACAATACCATGTTTGTGAGTAGAGGGGTTTGTAATGACTGACATCACACTTGTATGTCCTTCGTCAAGCATGAAGTCTTAAACTGGCAATACTTCCCTCTGTCTCTGAGATGATGCTCTTTGGGAGCAAGTTGTGTTTTTTGGGGGGTGCGAGATTCATGGAGATGGCTTCAGAGTAAGTTATTACTTTTTTGTAACTCTGTACATTTCGTAAACTCCACTGATGTCAGGCAGCGATAGTATTTGAGAAGTTGTGTTTTTTCTTACTTTCACTTTTTCTTGTATGTATTGAACAAACATCGAAGTATCCCAATTTCAGAATACATATTTTGTTAACGAATTGTACATATTGAAATATGTATTTTTGCACAGGCATTTTCTTACACAATTTTTTGGTACAATTAAGATTATTTATTTAGGAATTTAAATAAGTTTAAGAACATAACTTATTTGAAGTGGTTCACTGCCAAGTCTATAATGCAATAGGCCTATAACTAGAGGTTGAAGCATCTCATGAATCATGTACTGGGATCCATTAAAAGGTGGTGTTTCCACTGTAGCATGTGTTTGTGTGATAGACAATGCTTTTTGTTTTAACTCTCCAAGGTGTCACTTGTGCTCTTTACTATTTTCAAGTTGCCTCTGAATCAAAAAAAGAAATGATCATTTTGTGACCCAAATAGCCTGATTCCGAAATGCCCCGCAGGCTGAAAGCTGTGCCCGTTGTCTAAGCGATTTCCATGGATTCACTCATTTACTTTGGCTGCATTCGCACAGGCAGCCCAATTCTGATCTTTTTCCCCCAATAATTGATCTTTTGACCAATCACATATATTTTCACATCAGATATTTTTCAGCCGATCTAGTCAAAAGACCAATTAGTGGAAAAAAACCAATTGGGCTGCCTGTGTAAACACAGCCTCTGTAGATGTAGACCTAATAACATTTCATCATTGAAACACTTTCCTTTAAGGCTGAAGGGACTTAAGCAATCATTTAAAGCAATGTAGATGGAACACTTCAAACAGTGCATCTGCTTGCGTCATTGTTGCCAAACATAATTTGAAGCACAGCATTAAGGAAATTCTTAGTTTGCAGCTTTTCAAAATGTTGAAATAAGAAAGTGCCTGAATTTGTTTCACACTGACTGCTTGAGGACAGAGCTTTTTTAATTTGTTTTACCTTGACTGTTGTGTTTTAGGAGCTAGCTTTTAAAATCTGCCTATGAACCCTAAATGTGGTAAAATAAAGAAAAAAACCTTGTCAGCTAGCTGGTATGAAACACTTAAGTTTTGTCCTTCTGATTTATCAACGTTTTCCAGATGAGACGTCTGAAATTGGTGCAGACCAGGGGGTGTTTAAGCTCCCTGGTCGGTTATGAATTGCTTGTAACAGGTTCAGTAAAGTGTTTTGTTTACCCTCAACCTCCACTGAAAACGCTAACCTTGTTTTTATGTGATGGAAACTTTGCAAAGATGTTTTTGTCAAGTACCACAGACTTGGAATGTGAAAGTGAGACAACACAGCTTGTGGAAGGAAAATATCCTCAGTACGTAAGAGCGTGTAGTTTTTTTTTTGTATACATTATCAGAATCATTTGATCAGCTGGACTTGTGTATTGGCTGCTATGTAATTCATGAACAAACATTGTAGGTTAGATTTACTTAATATTTAAAGAAAAGATTGTATATTCTATTTGTTTTGTAACAGGTTTCTGTAAATAAAAAATTATTTATACAGCTATTTAAACAGAAACTTGCGCCGCTTCTTTACTGATTTTATTTCTGTAAAATCGTTAACTCTTTCATTCAAGTCTGTATCAAAGGAAACCGAAGTCACCGAAAAGAATTGTATATACACAATATAAGGGTCACTTCTTCAGACAAACTATTGGTTTGGATACTGGTACAACAGAAAAATCCAGCTCTCCCACCCAAAGAACAATGGTAACACTGCCATCCATTTTACATGTTGATAACTCGAGACAGCTTCTGGACACGGTTGAGCAGCAGGTCCCCTTTCTTGATGGTCTCCTGGTACTGCCAGTTCTTACTATCAGGTCTGGAGGAAAGAAAATACAACACTGAGCTCTGCCACTTCGAATAAAGAAACCAATTGTTTTACATGTATGTGGGAATGTAATTCTTACCTGTTTGTTTCCACAATCTCGTTTACTTTGTCGATTTTGCAATGGAGGCGACCAGCAGCTATGAATCGTGAGAGTTCCCTGAGAGCGAAGGAAAAACTAATTAAGTTATCACAGTACCTTTTCTGTAGCGGTGAAATCAAGCGCACCAATTGTCTTCTGAAAGGTGGCGACATTCCTACACGACTCGCAGTCGTCAACCATCAGTGCAGATGAAGTCGTCTCGCTGTCTGACGAAAGACAATGGAGCACTAATCGGCATTGTGGGTATGGAACAAGAGTTAGACGTGAGACTCACTGGTCAATGAACTCTGTGCTGACTCCAAAGGCCTCAGCCATGTAGCCCAGGGTGAGTGAGCGGTAGGACTCCAGGAGCTGGCTGTAGGCATGGATACGCATCTCCCTCACATAGTAACGGTAATGAGGGGCAAACAGCCAGTCCTTCTTCATATCCTGCTCCACTGTGGCTGCAAAGAGGGGACAGAGAAACTGGTTTACAATGCTCCACTGTGGCTGCAAAGAGGGGACAGAGAAACTGGTTTACAAATAAGGAATGGGGGATAGTGAAACATGGATGTGCACTCACTGGCTGCGGACATTCATTCTTCAGCTTTACTTTTTACAAGACTAAATGAGGGGAGAGCAAAAGGGGTGTCTCACCCAGTGACTGGAAGAAAACGGAATAGCGACACTCATAGAGTGAGAAGAGGTACTGGCGGACAGCAGGGAGACTGTGCAGCACCTCCAGGATCTCTGCTCCCTTTATCACCTGAGGGAGAACAACACAGTCAACAGGAGATAGTCATGACAGAACTGGAAATCTGCCAGCTGTATAAAACATGTGTCCTCACTTGTCAAAACAAGTTTAAATGTACATGTTCTGACATGTAGAAAGTATTGTCTAAACAAATTCTGTTTCTCTGCAACCATACGTGTCTTAGCGTCTGTCAGGGTAAGTACAAAGTCTGCAAAACTACCAACTCTAGAATTACGTAAGCACATGAATGCCCTGTTGACGACAACACCACGTGGCTCCAGAATCTTCCTCTCCTGCTACCAACCTTTTCTCTGAGGTCGGGCCTCTTCTGGGCAATCATGCAGACGTAGACGGTGTATGTGACAAAGGTCTTGTAGTCCATGAGCTCGTAGGAGGTGAAGGTGGACACTGTGTCCAGGAAGAGCTCAGCAGCCTGTTTAAAGTCGCGGATGGCCACACAGTACAAGCCCTGGTACACCTTGAGACGGTTCCTCCTGTCCCAGTCACCCCCCTCCTCAATAAGGCTGTGCAGACACAAACAAGTAGAACATTGAAATGATGATGCTTACAAAATACGAGAATATAGAAAAACAACGGCTTACAATAAATAAGAGTCAATACAATGGCATGGCGGGCAAAATGTTGCTGGCTGCTATGAAATCGAAACCGTGCCAGTTACCACAAATATGAGACTTTAAATAGTTAGTGAAGGCATTTAATGGCATGTCATCATAGAGTATTGAATGCAGAGAGAAGCAGTGCCTTTTAGCCAAACTACCTTTTGGCTTTCTCAGTGTTACGCGTGATGAGGTCACTGTCCATGTAGAACAGTCCAATCCTTAGCAGGTAGAACACAATGTCTAGTCGATGTCCCAGGGCCACAGTCTTATCAAAGGTCTTTCTGAAGGCAGTCAACGCTTCCTCCTGTGGAATTACACAGCAAGGAAAACACATATGATACGGGTGATGTGAAGTTCATGGGTTATTTGGTGAAGCTAATGACCTACATGCATGGCTAAGTCGGAATGGGGTTTTCTGGGGCAGATTCTTGCAGTTACTGTGTATGTATAGTGTGATACTGTGTGTATATTGTATAAGGTCCACCGTCCAACCATGGCACTACGACTGATAACATTTAACATGACTTCTGATTCATTGGCCTCTGCTCTGAATCTAACAGCTTATGAATGCAAAAGCACCTTATTCCCAATTCTGATGAGATATTCAGCTCTAGCCATCATTGCATCTCGAATTTCACTCTCCCCAAGGTTCTTCTCGGCATCTTCCAGGACGTCATCCAGGCGTTTCAGCTCGTCCTCGTTGGCCTTCTTCATCTTAATCAGCAGGTCTGTGTCAAGCTGCCACTTCAGGTCTTTACACAGGCTCTCGTAGTAAGGTGCCATATCTGTAACAAGAGACAATTCGTCAGCTACCACATTAGTGACTAGCTAGCTAGCTTCAACTTGACAGTTGTAACCTTTGGCAACATTCTAGCTAGCTAGCAATTTTTCTTCAATATGTGTCTGGTTAGCTAGCTAATTTCATTTATTGAGTATCTAACTAGTTAGCTACTAGCTAACTGACTAAGTAGCAGTTTGATATGGATAGGTTTATGTTTGCCAGAAGATACCGACCCTACCGTTAGCTTGTTTACACTGAGCTGCACTGGGGTCGGAACGCAATCATGGGTCGGAAAACATACCTCAATGCCGGGATGTGATATGCCACTGTACTCCATACTGCTAGCTAGCATGAGGGCAAAAATTGCAGTTTTCCTGGAAAACTATCAGTATTTCAATCTTCTTAATGGAGCAGTGTGGATAAAGGTAAAATCTGAAGTACAGTGGCATATCCCATCCCGCCATTGAGGTATGTTTTACGACCCATATCTCGTGCTGGCTCCACGGTGTCTTAATGTAAAAATTATTGCGTTCCGACCCCAGTGCAGCTCAGTGTAAACAAACGTAACGGTAGGTTCGGTATCTTCTGGCAAGGTTTATGTCTGACAGTGATGCTAACTACACTGAACAAAAATATTAAATGCAATATGCAACAATTACAAAGATTTTACTGAGTTACAATACATAAGGAAATTAGTCAATTGAAAGAAATTCATTAGGCCCTAATCTATGGATTGGGAATGACCACCATTTGCCTCATGCAAATGCCTCATGGAATGTTTGCACCGCCATTGAGGAGGAGTGTGACAAGTTGCTGGATATTGGCAGGAACTGGAACACGCTGTCGTACACGTCGACCCAGAGCATCCCAAACATGCTCAATGGGTGGTGACATGTCTGGTGAGTATGCAGGCCATGGAAGAACTGGGACATTTTCAGCTTCCAGGAATTGTGTACAGATCCTTGCGACATGTGGCCGTGCATTATCATGCTGAAACATGAGGTGATGGTGGAGGATGAATGGCACGACAATGGGCCTCAGGATCTCGTCACAGTATCTCTGTGCATTCAAATTGCCTTCATTGTCCGTAGCTTATGCCTGCCCATACCATAACCCCACCATGGGGCACTCTGTTCACAACGTTGACATCAGCAAACCACTTGCCAACATGACGTCATCTGCCCGGTATAGTTGAAACAGGGATTCATCCGTGACGAGCACACTTCTCCAACCTGCCAGTGGCCATCGAAGGTGAACATTCGCCCACTGAAGTTGGTTACGACGCCGAACTGTGGTCAGGTCAAGACCCTGGTGAGGACAACGAGCACGCAGATGCGCTTCCCTGAGACGGTTTCTGACAGTTTGTTCAGAAATTAACCAGTTGTGCAAGCCCAAAGTTTAATCAGCTGTCAGGGTGGCTGGTCTCAGACGATCCCGCAGGTGAAGAAGCCGGATGGGGAGGTCCTGGGCTGGCGTGGTCTGCAGTTGTGAGGCCGGTTAGACGTACTGCCAAATTCTCTTGAGAAATTAACATTCAATTTTCTGGCAACAGCTCTGGTTGACATTCCTGCAGTCAGTATGCCAATTGCACGCTCCCTCAAAACTTGAGACATCTGTAGGATTGTGTTGTGTGACAAAACTGCACATTTTAGAGTGGCCTTTTATTGTACCCAGCACAAGGTGCACCTGTGTAATGATCATGCTGTTTAATTAGCTTCTTGATATGCCACACCTGTCAGGTGGGTGGATTATCTTGGCAAAGGAGAAATTCTCTGTAACAGGGATGTAAATACATGTGTGCACAACATTGTAGATTAACACATTTTGTGCATATTGAAAATTTGGGATCTTTTATTTCAGCTCATGACACATGGGACCAACACTACATGTTGCGTTTATATTTTTGTTCAGAGTAGTGTACCTAGTTAGCTATCCATCTTAACGCGTTAGTTAGCAAGTCTACTCTACTCGCTACTACCAACAAAGATGTGCTAGGCGAGTTAGCTAACTACAGTAGCTAGCTAACGTTAGCAATTTCAGCACTGGTTTTCAAGCTAGACTAGGATACGCTAGCTAGCATGACTTGCTAGGCCACGTAGTTATGTTGTAAACGAAATATATGGCTAACGTTACTATTTTCGGTTTATTAGCTTGGCAGAAGCCAGTAGCTTGCTACTTTGCCAGTACCGGCACTTTCTGGCTAACGTTAGCTACTCACTGTTTTCTTTTATTGAGTCCATGAGCTCGGTTTTCACTTTGACATCTTGTCGGTGACCATCCATCGTGAGCAAAAATTTCAGCTGTGCTATCCTAAGATCAGGGTTTTTAGGCAGACCCTCTTCTTCCAGATTTTCCAACGGCATTTTGGCAAATATAAACTTGGCTAAATAACAGATATATTTTATCTGGGACAACAACGGTCGGGGAAGGTATCTTCTGCTAGCTAACGATGACTACGGAAAACACTGGTATGCTCCTTCCGCTACGGCGCCAACGAGATGAGAAGAGAACGTCAGGGGTGACAAGATCAGATGGTACTGCCCTCCTCTGGCTAATAAGGAAATGTCCGCCGAACTCACGAAGTATGCCAATTTATCTCACGTCAAAGTACACAACATTTCACTCAGATGAAACAAATGTTGCCAAATGGCTTACAGGCTTTCTTACTTTCTACAGCGACGAGTAGGCCTACTGTGTCAGTGACTCAGTGGTTGACAGAAAGGTAAACTCCCTCTGAGATGTAAAAGATTAATCTTATTCCTGAAAATGTCTAACAGAGCAATTGTGAGGTGGACATGTAGACATAACTGTGTTACATGGAACGCTCAAGATATACAGAATGGAGACTTTGCTGAGGCACCTGGTAGGCACATTTTTATTATTGAAAAAAGTATATACTTTTTTCATATCTGAATGAGTAATTATTAGTTACAGTTTCCTGTTATTTGATCCAAAGGTAACATAAGCAAAAATGTAACTGTTGAAAAATGTTTAAAAAAAATTAAGAAATTAGCTTCTTATTACAAACACGTTTATAGCTATAACATAATTAATTGCTGTATGAAAGGGTTATAAAATGACAATAGGTAAAAATTAGACACAAATCTATAAGCACAATGACTCAGCTAAACAGGGCAGAGAAGCAATGTTGAAGAGAGGTTACATAGTAGGCTATCCATGCCTTCTCTATGTGTCAATGTTTTTAAAAAGCGTCCACTATTGATTGAGATTATATACCTCATTGACATTAAATATGTGTAGACCTATAACTTTCATTGTAAAATGTTTACCCCGTTTATGTTCTCCATTCCAGACCCGTGGTAATGCTCTAGTCTTCATAATAATTTTGGGTATTGGCGGATCTTTTCAAAATGGGTTCCATGTTACTGTCATCAGTTCCCCTTCACCAGTAAGAGACATCAGCACATTGATTCTCCACACACTCATTTTTATTAAAAAGCATGATACTAAATATGTTTGGATGAGTGTGGAATTGACCCTCTACTTTTCCCATGGCAAGAAATACCTAGGAAACATAACATGGTGTTCAAGGTTTATGAATATCTTGTTTTCATCTCACACAAGTTAAATCTGCTTATTCAATCCTGCTCAAATGAACACCTAGCCTACTTCACCAGGCTTGTAGACTGTCTGTTTCCTTAACCATGTCTGTCTGCTTGCAGTACATCCGGAGCTTCATCAATAGCAGTTGGATTGGGCGATATGAGGAAACCCCACCGGCACCGACAGTCAAACTCCTCTGGTCAGCTATAGTGTCTATGTACGCTGTGGGGGGTCTCTTGGGCTCTATGAGTGTCAGGTGCATTGCTGGGAGGTTTGGCAGGTGAGTTGCACTGATTTGTATCTGTATTTATCTCAATTTAAGTTTAATAGACTTTTTCATTCAAACTTTTTTAATTTTTTTTTCAGAAAGAGAGCCATGATATGGAACAATGTGATCAGCATTGTTGCTGCATTGATCATGTTCACCAGTAGGGGGGCAAACTCCTTTGAGATGATCCTGATCGCTCGGTTTCTGTACGGATTCACTGCAGGTAGGCCTATGCAATATTGCACCTTTAATTTCATGCAGATTAGTTTAATCTATGGATAATTTAGCCATGGTAAAATAGAATCACGGAATGGCCTTATGTCTTACAGTGTTGATAGCATTGATTTTTTATTCTTGTTTGTGAATCTCAGGTTTAGGAGCGAATATCCATGCAATATACCTGGGTGAGAGTTCACCCAAAAAGATAAGGGGCATGGTAACACTAACATCTGCTACATTCGTCTCCATTGGTAAACTGTCAGGACAATTTGTTGGACTAAGGTACAGTGCTCATTTTGAATTTCAACATTTCACAAAAAAAAAGGCTAAAACACCAAGTATCACATTAAACTTATGGTTATCAATGTGTGCCAAATCAGACATCCTGAATATGCTCTGACGTGATGCTTTGTCTCAACTTTCTCAGGGGGATTCTTGGCCGAGAGGATAGCTGGAACATCCTACTGTGTGTTCCAACATGTTTCTCTGTGGTACAGCTGCTAACACTGCCCTTCTTTCCTGAGGCCCCAAGATACTCATTGATAGAAAAAGGCAATGCAGAGGCATGCAAAAAAGGTAGTTTGTGTTTCCTCATAGTCACCGAGATTGAAATTATTGCTGTCCAAAGGGCTTCCATCCTAAGTAGCAACAATCATACTCAGAACATTGAGTACTGTCCTGTGCAAATGTAGACATGATGTACAGTGCTACATTACACTGCATCTAAATACATAAACCTGTATTATTATACATAGCTGACAGATGGGCCAATGCCTGTATAGCTGGGTGCAAAGTTTATACAGCTGAAGAGATTTTACTAACTTGTTGTATCCTATTCAGAAACAATATCTGTCCCTGTGTTGGTGTGTGTGTGTGGTGTGCCAGCTCTGCAGAGTCTGTGGGGCGGGGGTGAGTACAAGCTGGAGATGACGGAGATGGTGTTGGAGCAGGCTGCCATAAAGGGCGAGGCCTCGAAGAGTCTCCTGGAGCTGCTGAGAGACAGGAGCGTACGATGGCAGCTCATCACCATGGTGGTGGCGTACGGCTGTATCCAGTTCTCTGGCATCACCGCAGTAAGCACAGCCCCCTCTGTCCTTTATCTCCTACTGTACCTACAACTGTACATTCTACATCCTACTCCTCTTCCCTTCACCCTCAGATCAGTGTGTTCTCCTTTGACATCTTCAAGGAGGCAGGCATCCCTCTGGATATGATCCGCTACGTGACTCTGGGCGTTGGAGTGTCTGAGGTCCTCACCTCCATCACCTGTGTGAGTGCTGCTGGGGGAACATGGGCTACACTATAGGGGCTACACTATAGGGGCTACACTGTAGGTGGTACACTATAGGGGGTACACTATAGGGGCTACACTATAGGTGGTACACTATAGGGGGTACACTACGATAACACTCTGTAACTTCTACAATGTATGGTCGTCACTATGTACCTAGGCTAAAAAGGTTTAAAGTAGAGCCCTTTTTAATTAATGTGAAAATGTCACTCGTTAAGCGGTCATTAGGCAACCGTGATAAGGACTAATAAGCAAAAGTAATCAGTGAACAGTAGGAGAGTGACCATAGGGGAAGAAACACTGTCCCCGTGCAGGAATCCACCCCCTGTGCCTACCGTACAGAAGCTCCGCTACAGGTTGAACATATTTGTCACTAAGATGTGAATGCCCCTCCTGAGCTCCTAAACAATAAATCATGTGTGAGCTCCTCTGACTCTGCCATCCCCTGTGCTGCGGGAAGGAGGGAGTGATGGATGGGGAAGGTTCCGGATAAGTTCTGTTGTGTGCATTCATCCCCAGGGCCTGCTGATCGAGAGTGTGGGGAGGAGAGCGCTACTCTGGGGGGGCTTTGGGGCCATGTCTGCCATCATGATATTAATCACCATCACTCTCAATCTAAAGGTGAGCCCGTGACCTTTCAACTCTCCTGCACTGTGACAAATATACAGTAAGAGGACCTAAGTGATGATACATGGATGTGTATGACATTATAATGTGTCCCAAATCCCAGCAACAGTTGTGGTAGTTCCATGTGCATGTAAAACATACAATAAAATATAATTTATTCTGTTCTAACAATATTGTTATAGGATTACAGCTTCTGGGTTCCATACAGCACTGTTGGCTTGATATTCCTCTTTGTCATTTTTTATGGAGGAGGACCAGGTATGTTTAATATCAAACTACGGTATGGGTTAGTAATAATACTATAACAAAGTATAGACAAAATACTGACATTACATTGCTGTGATCATCAATGATGATTGATCTGATGCGTCCTTCCCTGTTGCCTGTGGTATTCCTAGCTGGAGTGTTGCCGTCTCTCACACATGAGATCTTTATCCAGTCGTGCCGGCCTGCAGCGTTTGTCTTCACTGGGATCATTCGCTGGCTTGGCTTTGCTGTGCTGGGACTAGTCTTCCCCTTTCTTATCGTAAGTCAATAGACCATTTTGGAATTAAGTGTATAATTAAGCAATAAGGCACGAGTTGGTGTGGGATATGGCCAATATACCACAGCTAAGGGCTGTTCTTATGCACGACGCAAAGTGGTGTGCCTGGATACAGCCCTTAGCCATAGTATATTGGCCATATACCACAAACCCCCGAGGTGCCTTATTGCTATTATAAACTGGTTACCAACGTAATTAGAGCAGTCAAAATAAATGGTTTTGTCATACCTGTGGTATACGGTCTGACATACCACGGCTGTCAGCCAATCAGCATTCATGGCTCGAACCACCCAGTTTATAATTAAGCCATAAGGCCAGAGGGGGTGTGGTATATGGCCAATATACCACGGCTAAGGAAAGTTCTTATGTACGATGCAATTCGGAGTGCCTGGATACAGCCCTTAGCCGTGGTACAGTGCCTTCGGAAAGTATTCAGACCCCTTGACTTTTGCACATTTTGTTACGTTACAGCCTTATTCTAAAATGGATTAAATAAATAAAAATCCTTAGCAATCTACACACAATACCCCATAATGACAAAGTGAAAACTGGTTTCTAGAAATGTTTGCTAATTTATTAAAAAATATAAAAAACAGAAATACCATATTTACATAAGTATTCAGAACCTTTGCTATTAGACTCAAAAATTGAGCTCAGATGCATCCTGTTTCCATTGATCATCCTTGAGATGTTTCTACAGCTTGATTGGAGTCCACCTGTGGTAAATTCAATTGATTGGACATGATTTGGAAAGGCACAGTGCATGTCAGAGCAAAAACCAAGCCATGAGGTCAAATGAATTGTCCGTAGATCTCCGAGACAGGATTGTGTCGTGGCACAGATCTGGGGAAGGGTACCAAAAAATGTCTGCAGCATTGAAGGTCCCCAAGAACACAGTGGCCTCCATCATTCTTAAATGGAAGAAGTTTGGAACCACCCAGACTCTTCCTAGAGCTGGCCGCCCGGCCAAACTGAGCAATCAGGGGAGAAGGGTCTTGGTCAGGGAGGTGACCAAGAACCCGAAGGTCACTCTGACAAAGCTCTAGAGTTCCTCTGTGGAGATAGAACCTTCCAGAAGGACAACCATCTCTGCAGCACTCCACCAATCAGGCCTTTATGGTAGAGTGACCAGACGGAAGCCACTCCTCAGTAAAAGGCACATGACAGCCCGCTTGGAGTTTGCCAAAAGGCACCTAAAGACTCTCAGACCATGAGAAACAAGATTCTCTGGTCTGATGAAACCAAGATTGAACTCTTTGGCCTGAATGCCAATCGTCACGTCTGGAGGAAACCTGGCACCATCCCTACAGTGAAGCATGATGGTGGCAGCATCATGCTGTGGGGATGTTTTTCAGCGGCAGGGACTGGGAGACTAGTCAGGATCGAGGCAAAGATGAACGGAGCAAAGTACGGCGAGATCCTTGATGAAAACCTGCTCCAGAGTTCTCAGGACCTCAGACTGGGGCGAGTGTTCACCTTCCAACAAGACAACTACCCTAAGCACACAGCCAAGACAACACAGGAGTGGCTTCGGAACAAGTCTCTGAATGTCCTTGAGTGGCCCAGCCAGAGCCCGGACTTCAACCCGATCGAACATCTCTGGAGAGACCTGAAAATAGCTGTGCAGCAACGCTCCCCATCCAACCTGACAGAGCTTGAGAGGATCTGCAGAGAAGAATGGGAGAAACTCCCCAAATACAGGTGTGCCAAGCTTGTAGTGTCATACCCAAGAAGACTCGAGGCTGTAATCGCTGCCTAAGGTGGTTCAACAAAGTACTGAGTAAAGTGTCTGAATACTTATGTAAATGTGATATTTCATTTTTTTAAATATAACAATTCTAAAAATGTATTTTTGCTTTGTCATTATGGGGTATTGTGTGTAGATTGATGAGGAAGAAAAACAATGTAATCAATTTTAGAATAAGGCTATAACATAACAAAATGTGGATAAAGTCAAGGGGTCTGAATACTTTCTGAAGGTCATATATCACAACCCCCCGAGGTGCCTTATTACTATTTTAAACTGGTTACCAAAGTAATTAGAGCAGTAAAAATAAATATTTGGTCTGATATACCACAGCTTTCAGTCAATCAGCATTCAGGGCTCAAACCACCCAGTTTATAATGCTTTTTATAACGCATGCAAAGTTTTATAATTCTTTCAAAGTTACCAATTGAGATGCAATGACATTTCCTGAGCACAAAGCACATTGTTCTTCACTATGACAGTTTGATACCTCGGAGATACCAGGAATACAGTTATTCCATACTTTAAACATTACATTGAGACTCTGCAATTAAAACCTTTCTCTATCATCTCAGTATTACTTTTGTCTCAGCCGGTCTGTGTAAAACAGCAGAGCTCTAATTTAGACATAAGTGGAATTATATAAAATTGAACAAGAAAGGTTTCCTATAGCCATGAGTAGAACAATAGGACAGGACTATTTAATCACAGGCTCTCAGCCAACTGTCCAAGTTGTTCCCCTGGTTATTGTAACTATAGGAACTCACCTGCCTGCCTCTTCTCTGTACCACAGGAGCTGCTCAAATCGGTCAGCTTTGTGATGTTCGCCTGCATGTGTCTGTTGGCATCACTCTACATCTTCTTCTACCTGCCGGAGACCAAGGGGAAAACCCTCCTGGAGATCTCAGAGGAGTTTAAAAACATCACACTGTGTGAAAAACCCCTCTCAGATGACAAGATCTTGGAGACAAGGTTATGAAAACTGTTGATAGCAAATTAACTGAGATTTATCCTACTCTGTCTGAGTTGTTTAGTTTGTATTATAGTATTGCCCATCATATCTTCATACAATGTGCACTCACAGCCATATCATATTCAATATAAAATAGTTTTATGCATCTGAATGACTTTTAGGGACCTATTGAATATAATAAAATTACTTTTCAAATAGTCTTTCATTTACTTTTGTGTTGTTTCCAACCTTGTTTACAAGCCATATGGTCTGGTCTGATGGTCTGTTTTCCTGAGAAGGTTCATATTATGAATTTTCTAGGACAAAAATGCACTCTTTATCTTTCATCATATCTCATACACCACATAAAATCCTCCCCAAATCTGACTTCTTACGGACTCATTAGTAAGAACCCTGTACACTTAACTGATGCCCATGGTCCACGTGGGGGACTCCCACAGCCTCTTAGCTGGCTCTTTGAGGACTGGCTCCCATAATGATGTGGCTGGGTCTTTGATGGAATTGGCTTTTCCAGTATGGTCCTGGACCTGCTGGCTTTTTGAGGGGCTCCTCCTCCCCCCCTTATCACTGGCTGCCAGGCACAGGGTCTTCATTAGCAGTTAAACGCGCGAGGTGCACAGCTCCCATTCGGGGATGGGGAGTGATTGACATTATCTTGGCTGGGTGAGATGGTGTATCGGCATCCCACTGTTGTGCGTTATCTCTAGAGGGGATTAACTAGAGGATTAATTAGAGGTACCATAGTGACGCCTAACCGTCTCTCCTCACAGACCTGCCTGCCTGGTCACTGCCTGGCAAATGGGCTGTTTTTACTATTTAATGGAAAATGCTGACTCTGAGGTAAATATCATGGACACATACAGTATAGTAGGTATTTCAGTCTGAGCATGTTTCAAATAAAGGGTTGGACTTAGACCAAACAATATTCATTACAAGTGCAATGTGGTATATTTCAACTGTTAACTAAACTGTGAATAATAATAGATTGATCTTGGGAAGATGAACGCTCAATATTGTCATATTTAAGCATTAGGGATAAGCCATATTGGTTTATTATTTATTGTGCTGTAGTGACACCATGTTCTCAACAGATGGCATATTTTATCTGCATTGTGAAAAATATCTTTAATTCAAGGCATGACAGCACAGACGCAGTGGCACTGTAATATACTGAACAAAAATATAAACGCAACATGTAATGATTTCAAAGATTTTACTGAGTTACAGTTCATATAAGAAAATCAGTCAAATTAAATAAATAAATTAGGCCCTAATCTATGGATTTCACATGACTGGGAATACACATATGCATCTGTTGGTCAATGATACCTTCAAAAAAAATTTGTACAGATCCTTGCAACATTGGGCCATGCATTATCATGCTGAAACATGAGGTGATGGCGGCTGATGAATGGCACGACAATGGGCCTCAGGATCTCGTCACGGTATCTCTAGGCATTCAAATTGCCATCGATAAAATGCAATTGTGTTCGTTGTCCGTAGCTTATGCCTGCCCATACCATAACCCCACCGCCACCATGGGGCACTCTGTTCACAATGTTGACATCAGCAAACCGCTCGCCCACACAACGCCATACAACGTCTGCCATCTGCCCTGTACAGTTGAAACCGGAATTCATCCGTGAAGAGCACACTTCTCCAGCGTGCCAGTGGCCATCGAAAGTGAGCATTTGCCCATTGAAGTTGGCTATGACGCCGAACTGCAGTCAGGTCAAGACCCTGGTGAGGACAACAAGCATGCAGATGAGCTTCCCTGAGATGGTTTCTGACAATTTGGGCAGAAATTCTTCAGTTGTGAAAACCCACAGTTTCATCAGCTGTCCGGGTGGCTGGTCTCAGACGATCCCGCAGTTGAAGAAGCCGGATGTGGAGGTCCTGGGCTGGTGTAGTTACATGTGGTCTGTGGTTGTGAGGCCGGTTGGACGTACTGTCAAATTCTCTAAAATGACGTTGGAGGTGGCTTATGATAGAGAAATGAACATTACATTATCTGGCAACAGCTCTGTGGGACATTCCTGCAGTCAGCATGCCAATTGCACGCTCCCTCAAAACTTGAGACATCTGTGGCATTGTGTTGTGTGACAAAACTGCACATTTTAGAATGGCCTTTCATTGTCCCCAGCAAAATGCGCACGGTGTAATGTTCATGATGTTTAATCAGCTTCTTGATATGCCACACCTGTCAGGTGGATGGATTATCTTGGCAAAGGAGAAATGCTCACTAACAGGGATGTAAACAAATTTGTGCACAAAATGTTAGCGAAATAAGCTTTTTGTGCGTATGGAACATTTCTGGGATCTTTTATTTCAGCTCATGAAACATGGGACTAACACTTTACATGTTGCGTTTATAGTTTTGTTCAGCCTTGTTCATACTAACATCTTTTGATGGAATCAGTGATAAAAATAGGTTTGGATGACTGATACTGCTTCTCAATGCGTCACAATACAACAATATATCTCTGAGGATTTATTTTAAGGACAACCATTAAGGTCAGTTCATATGATCACTAAAGAACCTTTTTTGCTGAGGTGAAAAAGAGAATATTATCCCAAAAGCACTGTACAAGGTCATACCATGAAAGATACATTTTAAAATGTCTTGTGCTATTTTTAGGACTTTTACTGCCTTCAATAAACCTCATGCCTCCGCACATAATGGAAAAGCCGGCTCCAGTAGTTGTTCCTCAGGGACACAGAGGTGAAATATGGGCCAATCGCTATCATTTACTGTTTTCCCTGCTACGCCCATGTTGAGCACACCTACAAGGCATTCATGGTAGTTCCGTAAAATGACCTTGTCACGACTTCCGCCGAGGCTGCCTCCCCTCCTTGTTCGGGCAGGTTTCGGCGTTCGTCGTCACCGGCTTACTAGCTGCTGCCGATCCATTTATCATCACTCCACTAGTCTTGTCTAATTCATCACACACACCTGGTCCTTATCCCCAATTAGTAATTGTATAAGTGTTCCCTCTGCTTCCTTGTCTGTGTGGGTGATTGTTTGTTGTGAGCTGTGTGTAGCTCGGTTGAGCTACCCTTACCTTGTTGTTGCCAGGGTAGATATTTCCCCTGTGCCTGAGTTTTATTGTCGCGTGCTTGCGCAACTGTTTATCGACGGAATAAACTTTCTAGATGCGTATTACTCTCCTGCACCTGACTCCTTCTATCACAGACCTAGTTTAGATGTATAGTATACGACTGCAACTTCCTGGCCACACTGATATACACTGAGTGTACAAAACATTACGAACACTTAATATTGAGTTGCACCCCGTTTTGCCCTCAGAACAGCCTCAATTCGTCGTGGCATGGACTACAAGGTGTCGAAAGCGTTCCACAGGGATGCTGGCCCATGTTGACTTCAATGCTTTCCACAGTTGTGTCAAGTTGGCTGGATGTCCTTTGGGTGGTGGACCATTCTTGACACACGGGAAACAGTTGTGCGTGAAAAACCCAACAGCGTTGCAGTTCTGGACACATTCAAACCAGTGCGCCTGGCACCTACTACCATACCCCATTCAAAGGAACTTAAATCTTTGCCTTGATTATTCACCCTCAATGGCACACATACACAATCCATGTCTCAATTGTCTCAATCCTTCTTTAACCTGTCTCCTCCCCTTCATCTACTCTGATTGAAGTGGATTTAACAGGTGACATCAATAAGGGATCATAGCTTTCACCTTGATTCACCTGGTCAGTCTATATCATGGAAAGAGCAGGTGTTCCTAATGTTTTGTACACTCAGTGCATAGTACCTCAAACTGGTTTGCATTGTGCAATGACAGTTTAGAGATAATTTTAAACCACAACCTGGGATGGGATCAAACAACGCAATGGCAACCCTGTATGAATCACTCTAGGTAATGAGTGCCAGCCTGGTGATGAATAAAGAAAAGTATGTCCTGGAATGAGAACATCAGCGACACTCTCTGCCTCATTTACATCTGAGGGCTAAAGTGGTCAACCCATCATGCTGTAAAAGAGAGAGAGGGGGTGAGAGAGAGGGGGGGAGAGAGAGAGAGAGAGAGAGAGAGAGAGAGAGAGAGAGAGAGAGAGAGAGAGAGAGAGAGAGAGAGAGAGAGAGAAAGAGAGATTTTGGTTGTGGTGATTTAGTGCAGGTGGCACACAGATGGGACCCCCTCTGGGACCTGGGACCCGTTAATGAGTTACTGCCAGAGGGCCTGGTGACGTGACACCATGAACCAGACGGAGCCCTCTATCATGGCGGGATAAAGGTATCTCCATTACCATGAGATGTCTCCCAGTCGTTTGATTTGTGGATTACTACCCAGCCCCAAACTGGCACAGTTTCACTGTGGATGTGGCAGATCGTAAAACTGACTATCCTACCGATCCTTGACTTCGGCGATGTCATTTACAAAATAGCCTCCAACACTCTACTCAGCAAATTGGATGTAGTCTATCACAATGCCATCCGTTTTGTCTCCAAAGCCCCATATAATACCCAACACTGTGACCTGTACGCTCTTGTTGGCTGGTCCTCACTACATATTCGTCGCCAAACCCACTGGCTCCAGGCCATCTATAAATCACTGCTAGGCAAATCCCCGCCTTATCTTAGCTCATTGGTCACCATAGCAACACCCACCCGTAGTCTGCGCTCCAGCAGGTATATCTCACTGGTCATCCCCAAAACCAACACCTCCTTTGGCCGCAATTCCTTCCAGTTCTCTGCTGCCAATGACTGGAACAAATTGCAAAAATCTCTGAAGCTGGAGACACTTATCTCCCTCACTAACTTTAAGCATCAGTTGTCAGAGCACCTTACCGATCACTGCACCTGTACACAGCCCATCTGAAATTAGCCCGCCCAACTACCTCATCCCTATATTGTTATTTATTTTGCTCATTTGTACCCCAGTATCTCTATTTGCACATCATCTCTTGCACATCTATCATTCCAGTGTTAATACTAATTGTAATTATTTTGCACTATAGCCTATTTATTGCCATACCTCCATAACTTGCTACATTTGCACACACTGTATATATATGTATTTCTGTTGTATTTTTGACTTTGTTTTGTTTTACCCCATATGTAACTCTGTGTTGTTGTTTTTATCGCACTGCTTTGCTTTATCTTGGCCAGGTCGCAGTTGTAAATGAGAACTTGTTCTCAACTGGTTTACCTGGTTAAATAAAGGTTAAATAAAAAAATAAAATAAAAAAATCAGGAAACAACATATTATGAAGGGAAATTCTGTATGCAATTTTAACCAGGATTCCAGAATGATTATACTACTGATGTAGAGGTGTAAATATATGTCATGACTCTCCCTGGGTGAGGATTAAAGGCCTCACATCAGCTTGGCAAATGGCTGACAACAACCAGACCCTTTTACCCACAGAGGGGCTGTGCCGGTCTTGACACCTTAATACTGCCATAAATTAGAGAGGAGGAGAATCTATCTCTGCCATTCTAGTATGGAGAAAGGATACTTTTTTGCTGCCCAAAAACTTCAACAATGAACATTGGGACAATATATTTCAACATCCAAACGTTGGGAATGATGAGAAATGGCATATGGAAAATTAATGTATATTCTGTGATGTCATAAAAAATGGTATAAAGGCGTTATAACGAAAACATTGTGACTTGAAGAGCTTTTACACTGTGTATATCAGGTTTACATCCTTTACCTTGTGTAGAAAATATCAAGGAGGAAGACAATGTTTTCGTGAAGATAGGAATATGATTTTAGCTTTCTAACAAAATCATAGTGATGATAATACTTTTGCCTCGTAACTAGCCACGCCCGAGAGAGCTCAGAGAGCGTGTCAGTATGACGGAAACGCCCCTCTTTACCAGAGTGCATAAAAGATTGAGATAAGAATGATCAGATCAGACTAGACGGACCTCAAGCTGCAGCTTTTGCCCATATTGGTCCCGACCCAGAAAATCAACACGAGGTGAAGACAACAAAGTTGCCTCCACTAACAATCAATATTACGGCTGAGTAGCTGTTCTAAGTACTGTATCTAAGAAGGTGAATTTAAGTGGGACCATCCTGTTACTCTCTTCAAGCCATTGTCTACTACACTGCTCTCATCACCCCACAGGGGATCTTCGACACCGCTGATTAGCCGTCCTCAGAAGACCACTTCCAGAACGAGTGAAAGTAAACAGACAACTAAGAAGAAGGACATTGTGACCTCGTGGACAATCTGAGCCTTACATCTAAAAGGCCATCCGAAAGAGAAGGCCCAATCGACCCCTTCCCACGAAAGCCTGGGTCCAACAGAGATACACGACGAAGACCTCCAACGCGTAAATACATGCATTGCTTTTCTTCCCAAATGGGCGGCAGTTCCGGGCAAAGTATTAGGATTACTGTGAGCATAGGTCCATGTGTGTCCAAGTGTTATCTCTCTCTCTCTCTTTAACTCGCCATCTTTTGTAACAAGTGTCATATTGTGTTAGTCCACTAGGGACCCGTTTTCATTGTATTAAGGTTCTAATCCCTACCTATACCGTGTACGTGTTTGTATCTTGTGTCATAATTGTTAATTAGTTAGTAAATAAATAATTAAATCAATTTGTGTGGTACGATCATTTGAATGATCAGTAAGACCCGGGTTCGTGCAGACTTAAAGTGCCTACGACTTTCAGAATGAGACTGATATGAGGTAAGTGGTTAATAAATGACTGTTAAATGATAAGAGATATCTAGATAACTTTAGAGTTAATTTGGGAAACGGTAACTCGTTAAACAACTTTTCCCATGGTGCCCCAAATTCCTAATGTGTTAATTGTTACATGATTAATTTAATCTAGTAACAATTAAACATAAGATGTCATTATTCGATAAATAATAGTCATCACAATAATGAAAGTCACGTCACAACATATATATTATTATGCATGACATGATTGCAAAACGTACTATATGTTAAGAATGATCTAAATGTATGATATGTTACGAATTCTAGCTAGCTGGCTAATGTTAGCTAGGCTAGGGTTAGGGGTCAGTGTTAAGGTTGGGCTAAGTTTAGGAGTTAGGTTAAAGGGTTAAGGTTAGGGTAAGTGTTATCTAAAAAGGTTAAGGTTAGGGTTAGGAGAGGGTTAGCTAAAACGGTTAGGGTTAGGGGAAGGGTTAGCTTACAGGCTAAGTAGTTGCAAAGTAGCTAAAAAGTTGTAAGTAGAAAAGTTGCTAATTAGCGAAAATGCTAAAGTTGTCCGTGATGACATTCGTAACCTTTTGATTGCTAGACATTCACGTTATATGCCTACCCATCCACCCCGACCTATTGTTGTTTTTGCCTTAAGTAACCATCTGTCTTATGTAACCATAACAAATATAACATACACTACCATACTAATTTGTGGTACCGAATTTACTTTTACTATGTTACGTCTAGTCGATGAGACCAGGCTGGTGTCATAGATTTACATTAAAATGGGCAAAATTAGCTGTCTTTGAGTGGGGAGGGAAAACTGAAACTAGCTGTTATTGGCAAAGTAACCTAACGTAGCAGGCGTAAAAGAAAGACCTGAAACTAGATCCTCTACATACTGGTCTTGACAAGAAGAAAAAAAAAAACTGTTGGGGGAGGTTCTCTTCTGCACTGTTCAACCAATCCAGTAAATGTGGAGGAGGAGTTAAGATAGTGTGTTTTCTTGTTAACCTCCAAAAGCAGAAGTCACAGGCTCTCTTTCCATTTCCCCTGAAAACTGGAACTTCTTGTTGTTGGGGACTCGAACCAGAGGCTATAGAGCTCGCCAGCTTGTAGTCCTAAAACCCGGAAATGAGTTACCTCTGGTTCGTTTAGCCATTCCTGAAAATGAATGAGGAAGAATAGGGTTTTGGGATATACAGGCTTAGGAGATCTTATATGTTTTGTTCTATGAGATAATATCCGTCAGTTAACATTACTTTTATGAATTATGAAGCTTTTGTGTGCTCTATGTGCTTTTTTTATTATATAAATGCTTCAAAATTCACAAAATGTGACATTAGCTGATGAAGATGATCTCATAGAACAAAACATATAAGATCTCTTAAGCCTGTGTTTACCACAGACCTTATTTTCGGCGTTTATACAAAAACGTTTTCCCATAGGATTCATCCAACAAACCATGGCGGAGTTAGTGCCTACAAAAATATGTAATTAATATTGTTCTCTATTGGCAGAGAGGTTTGGAACTCTCTTTATTATTGGTCTATTAACCAATTTACCGCATGGTGATGTCACCATGGAAAGCCGAAACTCCCGCCCATGCTGATTAGAAGGCCCTACAGAGTTTGGTGCAGACAGCCCAGTACATCACTGGGGGCGAGCTCCCAGCCATTCAGGACATACAGTACACACCAAGCAATGTCTGAGGAAGGCCCGAAAAACTGACAAAGACTCCAGCCACCCCTGCCATAGACTGTTCTCTCTGATTCCCTTTCGGCAGGCGGTATCAGAGTTGGACCAACATGTTCTGAGACAGCTTCTACCCCCAAGCAATGAGACTTTTAAACAGAGAGGGCACAATTCAGACTTAAGAAATGGTGTAATACGTTAGCCTAATACTGTTGCAAGCGATCCTCAGCAACAACCATACGAACGTGACAGAGGAAAGAAAGGTAAACTAACGATGTAATGGAATGATGCAAAATGTAAGGAAACTAACACTAAAGTCAGTGACAGTGACAAATGTATGTGGGTATAACTGAAGGTGGCTACCGATAGGGGCTAATATTTAACATGACACAAATTGTAAAAAAAACAGTGAAAAGTCTGTATGTAATTAAAACATTATAGAAATCATAAACCAACTCGATAGGTTTGGTTCTATACTGTCATTTGCACATGGCTACAGAAGCCTATAGCTTGGGTCTCAAAATTTCATCCCAAGTTATAAGGGATGTAGCTCAGTTGATAGAGCATGGCGTTTGCAACGCCAGGGTTGTGGGTTCGATTCCCACGGGGGGCCAGTATAAAAAAAATATGTATTCACTAACTGTAAGTCGCTCTGGATAAGAGCGTCTGCTAAATGACTAAAATGTAAAAAAATAAGGCCAGCATTTCATGAACTTCACTGTGGAAAAGGTAAATAAAAATAAAAATAAATTGGTCATTTAGCAGACGCTCTTATCCAGAGCGACTTACAGGAGCAATTAGGGTTAAGTGCCTTGCTCAAGGGCACATCGACAGATTTTTCACCTAGTCGGCTCGGGGATTAGAACCAGCGACCTTTCGGTTACTGGTACAACGCTCTTAACCACTAAGCTACCTGCCGCCCTGGTGATATGTTGATATGCTTCAGTTTTCTGCCATATGACTGGTTTCACATTTGTCTCCAGCAATCATAAGGTAAAATATTGTCATTTATATTTACAATCCCCTTATCCAAATGACATTCATTTGCATGGAGAATGGTGCACTGTAATTTACAAATTGATTAGAGCTATTGATAAGAGCTAATTAGTGAGGATTATTAGGGTCGATTTATAGCACTACTGTGCAACTTTCAGGATGTATCAAACCACTGTATTTTTGATTTACAAATATATTTCATGCGTAAAGGCTCTCCAAACCTGTTTTTTTTTATTATTATTCATAAATACTTTCCTAACCTTAAATAGAGATCAGAGTATTTTTAAATCTACCAATTGGTGCTGAAAAGGAGACTAATATGTATGTATTTACATGGCTTTCTTTCATTGCTCCCTAATATTCTGAACCTTTCGCTCCATATATTCTAGTGAGTCTGTAGAGAAAATTTTAATGAAAGCTACAACAAATGTAAAGAGATGGCTTTAGATAAATGTACTGAAACTCCTGTTGAATGAAAAGTCCACGACAAAATACGTTGGCAAGCAAGTTGGAGGGTTTTCAGTGGTTGAATTCAATTTATTCAGCGTGTGCAAGGGAACCACGCCTGCAAAGTCCGTTACGCACCTGCATAAGGTGTCTGAATACCAACTACTGAGAAGTGCGTAGGAAAGGCGTGCGTCTGAATCGGGCCCTATGTGCACACTCACAGGTCTTCACTCACACACTCACATACGCCTACACTGACACACACACATTCTCTTGCACACACTCACACACACCCACCCACCCACATCCACTCACCACCACGCACACACCCATCCACCCACCACGTATGCTGCTGCTATATCATTTACCATTATTATTATTATTATTTATCCTGCTACCAGTCACTTTCTCCTAATCCCTGCCTACATGTACATATCTACCTCAACTACTCCAGTATCCCTGCACATTGTAAAATTGGTACCTGTGTATAGCTTACATTCTCCTGTTTTTTTCTTCCTTTCTTATGTTTTTGTTTTGTTTTATTATTTTGATATTTATTACTGCACTGTTGGGAAGGGCTTGCAAGTTACACTTTTCACATGTGACAAATAAAACGTGAAACTTGAAGGTCCTGTGTAGATTGTATTTTCAACCAGCAACTATCAGGAAATAACACTGATCAAATGTTTTCACACTTTTACAGTGTTAGTTTCATCATTTGTTGTACAATATGAGTTAAAACACAGACATTTGACTGCACTGAGCCTTTAAAGCCTGGATTAAAGTGAGATTTAAAGCAAGGCTGTGGATGGAGGACAGTTTAAGGGCAAGGGTTGAGGATGAGGCCTGGGTTGGAGCTAAGCTTAGATTCATGTTTGGGGTTGAGTTGAGTTGAGGTCCAAGTCTTACCTGCTATGAACTTGATTGAGAGTTTTGGTATAATTCACTTAATTCATGGGACACTTCACAATTGCTCACCTTTGTATGTAGGTGGGCAGCTGGAATGAGATGTGGGTCCAGTATGTCCCCCAGTTTTTTCTCTGAAACTGGGTGAGAGTTAAAGCAGTAAGGGGTAATGGTGGGGGGATACCCAGTGTAAGTTGAGGTGTAGCAGATGGAGTTAATACCAAACAGAGGGATTACTGACTGTCACCCTGTATTAACACAACATCCTCAGGAGAGGGGTCAGGCTCAGGACAGCCAAAGGCACTCATGCACAACTTTGTGAGGCAGTGGGTCCCGTCGTTTAGGAGGACTCTGGGTGGTCATCAGAGAATGAAATCCCATCCTGCCTTCCTGAACCTCAGAGTCAGGATTCTGGGTCATATTGGCCAATTAACCAAAAACATCCGGCTTTAGTCAGCAGAATATAGAGAAAGCCTGCAAATCTCTCTGTATCAATATCATCTACATCTGAGGTTGACAAATTGCAGAGTTGAGCCTTTAATTGTTTTCTCTCTTCTCACCTTCTAACAGAATCATTTAATTCCATATTGATTCATCAATCTCAATGTCAGCTACTATCAAAGGTCAGGTATGAGGCTACCTTTATCGCTGTGCAGTGTGTGTATGTTTGGTGTGTGTGGACTGACTGTGTTGTTATGGTGATATCTTACCATGGTAATTGGACACAAGACGAGGGGGAGACAGCCAGTAAAAGCCTCAGCCATTCCTGTCATGTGTCTTCTATTCACCAGCTTGGGCCCCCGTGTGTGTATCCGTATGCTGTGTGTGTGTGTGGAGTGCGATAACACACCAGCATTCTTCAGTTGTAAATAACTGAATCAGGCTATTTCAGTCCCCTCTGAGTGGAGCTGTAATTTGGTGCCGTTTTGCTCTTAAGGACCGGTAATTATGGCTGTTAGGGACTTCCAAAACAGCTCAAGACCTTCACTTCTTTCTCCAAGTAGGGAACAAATGACATCTGTGCTGTTAGACATATCTGGACAAGGTGCTGTAAATATGAAAAGGCACATTTTCCAATGAAAACCCAGAGACCAACTTCTGTCCACATGCCTATTGTGATCTAATTCTCTCTGTCCCTCACACTCACGGGCCAGTTTATTAGGTCCATCTAGTACGGGGTCAGAACCCCCTTTGCCTCAACAACAGCCTGAATTGTTTGGGGCATGGACTCTACAAGTCGGAAACATTCCACAGGGATGTTGGTGGATGCTGACACAATGGCATCACGCAGTTGCTGCAGATTGGATGGCAGTACACCACCGCCACCAGCCTGTACCGTTGACGCCAAATCCTGACTCTGCCAACAGCATGATGCCACAGGAACCGGGATTCGTCGGACCAGGCGATGTTTTTCCACTCCTCAATTGTCCTGTGTTGTTGGTCGTGTGCCCATTGGAGCTGCTTCTTCTTGTTTTTAGCTGATAGGAGTGGAACCCGGTGTGGTCGTCTGCTGCAGTAGCCCATCCATGACAAGGATCGACGAGTTGTGCATTCCAAGATGGCGTTCTTCACAGCACTGTTGTACTGCACCATTATTTGTCTGTTTGTGGCCCGCCTGTTAGCTTCATGATTCTTGCCATTCTCCTTCGACCACTGTCATCAACAAGCTGTTTTCGCCCATATGACTGCCATTGACTGGATGTTTTTGAGATACTGGATCCGGCGTGCCTGGCACCAACCATCATACCACACTCAAAGTCGCTTAGGTCACTAGTATTGCCCATTTTAACGTTTTGTTTGGTTACTACATGATTCCATATGTGTTATTTAATAGTTTTCATGTCTTCACTATTATTCTACAATGTAAAAAATAGTAAAAATAAAGAAAAACACTTGAATGAGTAGGTGTGTCCAAACTTTTGACTGGTAGTGTATACGTTTACGGTGAATTATAAAAGTTATTATTTTGAGGACACTCAAGTGAATAAACGCATTCAGTACTCTCTACATACGTCAGATAGGCGCCTTCTCTGTGCTGGCCTTGAAAATCACTTAATAGCTTCTGACCTTCTTCAGCAGACAGGAGAATTTTCCATCTTTATGTCTCAGCTGATAGCCGTCCATCTGACCACTACCCATGATGTGCATACCTCCCAGTTAACCAAGATAGAGCTTAGTGTTGCCAGAACAGAACCGTCTCTGACACACTACAATAGGAAGATGTGTTCTGTGTGCACCGCTGGACAACATGGTAGTGTTATCTAGTCATGGTCATGAAACAGGAACAGCCTCTGGGTTTCAGACTCTCTCTGGGTTTCATCCTATGAATCCCTGTCTGCTAACTTTAGCGTGATCACATGACCCTGAGTTCCTTGCATGCCTGGGCTAATGGAATGTCAGGAACATTGGTTAATTTACTGTCACATTCTACAGACATTCTATTTAGAATAATCTGAATGCTCTTCATGAGCCCTAAACAGACCACGAGAGACTGACAGTCAGAAGCACAAACAGATCAAATCAAAATCAAATCATATGTTATTTGTCACATAGACGTGTTTAGCAGATGTTATTGCGGGTGTAGCGAAATGCTTGTGCTTCCAGCTCCGACAGTGCAGTAATATCTAACAAGTAATATCTAACAATTTCACAACATATACCCAATACACACAAATCTAAGTTAGGAATGGAATTAAGAATATATACATATATGGACGAGCAATGACAAAGCGTATTGGCCTAAAATACAGTAGAATATTATAGAATACAGTATATACATATGAGAAAAGTAATGCAAGATATGTAAACATTATTAAAGTGACTAGTGTTCCATTTCTTAAAGTGGCCAGTGATTTCAATAGGCAGCAGCAGCCTCTAATGTGCTAGTGATGGCTATTTAACAGTCTGATGGCCTTGAGATAGAAGCTGTTTTTCATTCTCTCTGTCCCAGCTTTGATGTACCTGTACTGACCACGCCTTCTGGATGATAGCGGGGCGAACAGGCAGTGGCTTGGGTGGTTGATGTCCTTGACAATCTTTTTGGCCTTCCTGTGACATCGGGTGCTGTAGGTGTCCTGGAGGGCGGGTAGTTTTCCCCGGTAATGCTTTCGGCAGACCGCACCATCCTCTGGAGAGCCCTGCGGTTGCGGGCTGTGCAGTTGCCGTACCAGGTGGTGATACAGCCCAACAGGATGCTCTCAATTGTGCATCTGTAAAAGTTTGTGAGGGTTTTAGGTGCCAAGCCAAATTTCTTCAGCCTCCTGAGGTTGAAGAGGCTCTGTTGTGCCTTCTTTTCAGTTTGTCAGTGATGTGTGCGCCAAGGAACTTGAAGATCTCCACCTTCTCCACTGCGGTCCTGTCGATGTGGATAGGGGGGTGCACCTTTCCTGAAGTCCACAATCATCTCCTTTGTTTTGTTGACATTGAGTGAGAGGTTATTTTCCTTGCACCACACTCCCAGAGCCCTCACCCCCTCCCTGGAGGCTGTCTCGTCATTGTTGGTAATCAAGCCTACTACTGTTGTGTTGTCTGCAAACTTGATGATTGAGTTGGAGGCATGCTTGGCCACGCAGTCATGGGTGAACAGGGAGTACAGGAGGGGGCTGAGCACACACCCTTGTGGGGCCCAAGTGTTGAGGATCAGTGAAGTGGAGATGTTGTTTCCTACCTTCAACACCTGGGGGCGGCCCGTCATGAAGTCCAGGTCACAGTTGCACAGGGCGGGGTTCAGACCTAGGGTCTCGAGCTTAATGATGAGCTTGGAGGGTATTATGGTGTTGAATGCTGAGCTATAGTCAATGAACGGCATTCTTACATAGGTATTCCTCTTGTCCAGATGGGATTGGGCAGTGTGATGGCAATTGCATCGTCTGTGGATCTATTGGGGCGGTAAACAAATTGAAGTGGGTCGAGGGTGACAGGTAAGGTAGAGGTGATATGATCCTTGACTAGTCTCTCAAAGCACTTCATGATGACAGAGGTGAGTGCTGGTCTTTTGAACAATCATCTGGCTGGACCGATTTCGACAGAATATCCAGAGAGAGCCATGTTTCCTTGAAACAAAGTATGTTACAGGCCCTGATGTCTCTCTGGAAAGAAATCCTTGCCCTGAGCTCGTCGACTTTGTTATCCAAAGACTGAATATTAGCGAGTAATATACTTGGAAGCGGTGGGTGGTGTGCGCGCCTCCTAAGTCGAACCAGCAGGCCGCTCTGAGTGCCTCTCTTCCGCCGGCGATGTTTTGGGTCAGCCGCTGGAATCAGTTCAATTGCCCTGGGGAGAGCAAACAAAGGATCTGCTTCGGGGAAGTCGTATTCCTGGTCATAATGCTGGTGAGTTACCGCCGCTCTGATATCCAATCGTTTTTACCGGCTGTAATGATACAAAACACTTTCTGAGCTAATAATGTAAAAAAGAACACATAAAAAAAACAAAATACAGCAAAGTTTCCTAAGAGCTAGTCGCGAGGCCGCCATCTTCGTCGGCACCAGGATTGTCCTTAACAGACAAGCCTTTGTTAGCAGTCTTCTCAGTAACAGGTGGTCTATCACAAACTAAAGTGCCACACTTCTTTTCACTCTTTCACCTGCAGCAGTTTAGCTTCATTTGAAATATGTGATAGTCATTAGCTTAGGCATGATCAACTTCATTCTGCAATTAAAATGCAAATTGAAAGACACAAGCTGTTTTCAAGTTGTCATGCTTTGGATGTTACATACTTTGACTCACTCAGTGCTTTTCACAAGCCCCATACAAACGCCCTATGACAAACACAAGTGTAGAAGTATTCAAACCACATTCTCATAAGAATGTACTCTGTAAATATGACATGGATCACAACATTCAGTAAGACAAATAACAAAGATGCTATAACCAGAGCCATATATGGGATGTGTGTTCTCTCCAGTGGGTGTAATCTCCCTGGAGTCAGCCATGCCCCAGCGGACCAGACCACTGTCACTGTCCTGCATCAACACAACTGCACTATCCCGTCCTCTACTCCTCTATGGCGCAGCCCAGAAAGCATATGGCCACAATTTGTGGCACCTCTGACAGCCTCTTATCTCTGCTTTAATTAAGCACATGGAAAAGCCACAGACTCACTCTCAGTGCCAAACCATTGACACACTGACTGACTGCACAACCCCTCTGTCCTTGGGTAAAGGCCTGCAGCGATGAGAAGATATGTAAACGAAATGAATGAATATGTGAATAAATATATGGGTTGGGTTGATGAAGTAAGGCTGTGTGCGCTGATGAGTTTTGAAACCATGTGTTCCGTTAGATCAATACCCAGACGACTGGAGATAGACAGGGTTGTTTTTTCCAGGACTAATTTCTTTGGAAACGATGTGACAATGTGCATCTTTGCGGGTTTGACTTAATCAATGGCAGTGGCCTAGGGGCTCAGTAAAAGAGGGGAAACAAGACACACACTCCCAGAAGAGAAATGTGTCGCACATGTTTGTGCAGCTGTTTTGGTCATAACAGTCAACAAAATGAGAACTCCTCTCTCACCCTTTGTTATTTGACCACAGCAAAATATATGAACAATGAAAGACATACCCTCTAAAGGAACCTACATAAACACACACTAATGCCCCCAACATGTCAATAGCATTGGACTTCAATCACTTTTAATCTAGAGAGTATAGTTAAATACCTATTGTTTTGAGACCTGCAGCAGAAGGGAGGGTGTGGAGTGGACACAGATTACGAGGGCCAGAGACCTAGCTAGCGTAATCCTCTGACCACATGGACATCAGACACAATCCAATTTATAGCCCTGCTACTTCACCTTTCAAACACAAACTTAACGTGGATCTCTTGTCTAAGTGTAAATGTAGAAAACGGGAGAATTAGATGACAAGAGAAGTAAACTACTCCTGTCATTTTGGATGTAAGGGTTGTATTAATTGAGGAGATAGCTTGTGAGTTACAAACTGCGCTTCAGTGAGGACCATAAGAATCCCATCAGCATAGTTATTAATGCGTTAATCCATAGAGCTGCATCAGCAGCACATAACTTATCTGGGTTTATGATTAGATCAGCTAGAGCTCACAGACATCTGTTTGCAAACAGTGCCACAAAGGCCCATGAATCACAATATTTGTAACACTTGACTCATGACCTCATGGGGGTAATGACATTTACAGAGAAGTTACTTTTTAATCAGCGCTTTTGCCATATTCTCATTCATTTTAGCATTTTGCAGATGGTGAGCATGACTGTTCAGTGGTAGACATAGCTTCACATGAACACACCAGTCCCCAGTGAGGGAACGGACACCTGTCAATCTCTCTCTGAAATATTATTTTATTCCAATGCAGGACAACATCAGTACATAAACAGGCATGCGTTTCTATTTCTACATTATAGATATTCAATACATAAATGATTCTATACAAAATATAAAAATATGTGGGACCTCATTTACATAGTATTTACATTACTTCCTTAACTTAGTGAATTCATTAATTAATTTACTTATATACATCCTATAAACTTGAGTATAATGGTATATACCTAAATCACATTGCATGAAATAGCTGGACCTTACTAAACTGACTGTACCTTACTGTTGCTGAATGGAAATGACATTATTATTACGACTGCATGTTGGCTTTGATAAACATGGTGACAGACAAGCAGAGCGCAGTGTGAGAGTCAGAGAAATATAATCAGTACTCAGGATAACTTGTTTTGAAACATTAAATGGATAAACATGCAAAACATGCGTGCTGTCAACGGTTTACCCAACTGCATATCAAACACTGTCAACCTCACAATACTCAACAACTTCAGAAGAGTGGCTGTTTTTTTTCTGAACAGATGAACTATGTTAGTGTACAGTCGTGGTCAAAAGTTTTGAGAATGACACAAATATTAATTTTCACAAAGTCTGCTGCCTCAGTTTTTATGATGGCAATTTGCATATACTCCAGAATGTTATGAAGAGTGATCAGATGAATTGCAATTAATTGCAAAGTCCCTCTTTGCCATGAAAATGAACTTAATCCCCAAAAAAACATTTCCACTGCATTTCAGCCCTGCCACAAAAGGACCAGCTGACATCATGTCAATGAGTCTCTCGTTAACACAGGTGAGAGTGTTGACGAGGACAAGGCTGGAGATCACTCTGCCATGCTGATTGAGTTAGAATAGCAGACTGGAAGCTTTAAAATGAGGCTGGTGCTTGAAATCTCTGTTCTTCCTCTGTTAACCATGGTTACCTGCAAGGAAACACGTGCAGTCATCATTGCTTTGAACAAAAAGGCCTTCACAAGCAAGGATATTGCTGCTAGTAAGATTGCACCTAAATCAACCATTTATTGGATCATCAAGAACTTCAAGGAGAGAGATTACATTGTTGTGAAGATGGCTTCAGGGCGCCCAAGAAAGTCCAGCAAGCGCCAGGACCGTCTCCTAAAGTTGATTCAGCTGCGGGATCGGGGCACCACCAGTGCAGAGCTTGCTCAGGAATGGCAGCAGGCAGGTGTGAGTGCATCTGCACGCACAGTGAGGCGAAGCCTTTTGGAGGATAGCCTATTTTCAAGAAGGGTAGCGAGGAAGCCACTTCTCTCCAGGAAAAACATCAGGGACAGACTGATATTCTGCAAAAGGTACAGGGATTGGACTGCTGAGGACTGGGGTAAAGTCATTTTCTCTGATGAATCCCCTTTCCGATTGTTTGGGGCATCCGGAAAAAAGCTTGTCCGGAGAAGACAAGGTGAGCGCAACCATCAGTCCTGTGTCATGCCAACAGTAAAGCATCCTGAGACCATTCATGTGTGGGGTTGCTTTTCAGCCAAGGGAGTGGGCTCACTCACAATTTTGCCTAAGAACACAGCCATGAATAAAGAATGGTACCACCACATCCTCCGAGAGCAACTTCTCCCAACCATCCAAGAACAGTTTGGTGACGAACAATGCCTTTTCCAGCATGATGGAGCACCTTGCCATAAGGCAAAAGTGATAACTAAGTGGCTCGGGGAACAAAACATCGACATTTTGGGTCCATGGCCAGGAAACTCCCCAGACCTTAATCCCATTGAGAACTTGTGGTCAATCCTCAAGAGGCGGGTGGACAAACAAAAACCCACAAATTCTGACAAACTCCAAGCATTGATTATGCAAGAATGGGCTGCCATCTGTCAGGATGTGGCCCAGAAGTTAATTGACAGCATGCCAGGGCGGATTGCAGAGGTCTTGAAAAAGAAGGGTCGACTCTGCAAATATTGACTCTTTGCATAAACTTAATGTAATTGTCAATAAAAGCCTTTGATACTTCAGTATACCATAGTAACATCTGACAAAAATATCTAAAAACACTGAAGCAGCTAACTTTGTGAAGACCAATACTTGTGTCATTCTCAAAACTTTTGACCACGACTGTATACTGGGGAGAGGGAGGGCACTTTCTCTTGACTCTGGCCATGTGGCGAATGTTAAGAGATTATGCAATTCTTGCTTTTCCGGCGTTTGCGAGTGTGCAGCTGTCCCCCTCTGCCGCTCATTTGGTGCGGTCCGCCCACCCCCGTGGAGCTGTACTTGTGGAGGAGCTCCTGGCTGCTAAGGTACCTCAGCTGCACGGGCCTGGGGATGGGCTCTCCCAGGAAGTAGCCCTCGTCCTCTGACTCAGATGATGAAGAGCAGGTGGAGCACCACTCGTCCTCATCATCGTAGTCGTCCCATGAGTAGGGCCCGGCGAGGCGGCGGTGGGCACCCGGGTTCTGCAGGGTGAGGTCAGATGTGGTGCGAGGGCACTGCCTGAATGGCTCCGGCCCCCTGTACCTCCCCCCTGCGCCCCCAAACGGGTCCCTGGCGCCCCGGGGAGGGGGGAACTGGTCATAGTCCTCTCTGACTCTCAGCTTGGGCCTCTCCTGGGGTCTCTCCCTGCGCTCTGCGGCCAGGTGCAGGGCGTTCTCCGAGCGGGAGCGTCTGGAGCGACGTGAGCGGTGGTGGTGGTGTCTACGGCGCTGAGGGGTGTCTTCAGGGGCAGCCATGCCCGGGCCCTCTCCTCGTCTCTGGGTGCGCTCGCTGATGGGCGGGAGGCGTGCAGCATTGGCGCTGCTCACCAGGCTGACCCTGTCCTCCTCCTGGTAGGTGAAGCCGGGGGGCAAGCGGCCCATCCCCATGCCCAGGCCTGGGGGCTCACAGTACTGCAGAGGGTACTGCACCTGCACCGGGGGCTCCAGCTCCATGTAGGGCTGGCCTGAGGTCAGGCTGCGCAGAGACTCAGAACTGTGGAACTGGACAGAGGAGTTGAGGGTGCCCATGTTGCTCTTCTCTGACACGTTCATGCCAGAGTCTTTGCTCAGGTCGGGCATGGAGAAACGAGACAGGTGCTTCTGGCGTTTCCCTCCTCCGTCTGCTGACGTTCCTTCAGAGAGAGAACAGAGGGGTTAGTCAGTGGTCAACTTTATCAGTTGTCCTTATTATTATCATTAGGGGTGTGCTGACATGGCCATACTCGTATTCGTAATCGTATCCATAAGTTGACAGTTGATAGTCGGATCGGATGATACTCGTGATCGGAAAAACTGAAGTGTTTTAATATGCCTAAATAGATGTTGGCAAAATACCTCCTTGCACGTTCTCACTGCAAAAAAGCTGCAGATTAGGAGCAGTGCGCAGAGGGGTGGGTGTGTATGCGTATGTGTCCTCAACTTGCAGTGGGCAGCCAAGTTTGCTGTCAGAATGCGCATTAGCGTTGTATATTTTTTCCCTAATCTTGCCCCACTTGTTAGATATTATGCACATTGATAGCTTGATAGCAAACATCCTCACCATGTGATTTATCATAGTAGCAGGCAGCAGCAATCTAAATGATCAGACCGAAAACATGCGAGGAAAAGTGATCGGGTGAAACTATGAAGCGAGTGGATGGAGAGATACAGCTTCACTCTATCCAATCAGAGCACCAGAATCAACGTACAGCCCGCCCTTCACTTTACAGACAGGAAAACTAACCAGTTGAGTTATTTAGAGCACTCACATGAATTACATTTACGTCATTTAGCAGACGCTCTTATCCAGAGCGACTTACAGTTAGTGCATACATTATTCTTTTTTTAATTTTTCATACTGGCCCCCCGTGGGAAACGAACCCACAACCCTGGCGTTGCAAACGCCATGCTCTACCAACTGAGCTACCTCCCTGCCGGCCATTCCCTCCCCTACCCTGGACGACGCTGGGCCAATTGTGCGCCACCCCATTGGTCTCCCGGTTGCGGCCGGCTACAGCAGAGCCTGGATGAATGACTCAAAGAGAGTACCGTATGGTTTAGAAACTCTGACTGACTGACATGAGAAAGATGCTTGCTGGCATCTTTTTTTTCTCCTGATCATGGATAATGACAAAAAATATCCCGAAAATAACCTTTGATATAATAGACATTACACTCTTATGTGAACAATACTTTTTTAGTTAGCCCCAGATGGGTTGCAGTATTCAGTGAGAAATAAAATGTCCTGAGCAGTAAAATATATTGCTTCAAATATAATCATATTAATTAATCTTCACATGATGGTGAATTTTGAATGAGTTACCTGTAGCGTTGGACAGGGTGAGTGACTCCATGGAACCCCTGGGTGTCTGCTCTAGGGGAGTGAGCTGCTCTGTGAAGCTAAGTGCACTGATGGGATTCCTGCTGCGCCCCATCTGGGGAGGCCCCACCTCCTTGTCCCTGTCCCTCTGGTTCTCCCTCTGGAACACATGCAGACTGACTGAGCGCTTGTCAGAGAAGCCATTGTGGGGTGAGGAGCTGTGGGGTACGTCAATGCTTTGCTGGGGTTTCAGTTTGGGGGGGTAGTAGTTGACTGGGCCCTTGTGGAACCAGTTCTCATTCATGGAGTGGCCCTTCAGGGCTGAGATGGGCGGCCTCTTGGGGACACCCGTCTCCTTGGACCTGGGGTCTGGTTGGCCGCCCTGCCCGGGGGAGGTGGAGTTATATGCAGTCCTGACGTTGCATTGGCTGAGCAGCTGGAGTGGAGTGGGTGTTGCTGTGTGGTCTGATCGGCCCTCGTAGGGGTACGTGTCGCCCCCCTGTCCCTGGCTCTGCCATGCGGGCGGCTCACGGGTCAGACTGGGCGTCTGGCTGGACAGACTCAGCAGGTCCATCTGTAAGGAGAGAGGATCCACCTCGCTCGAAAACCGCCCCGCCTGACCCCCGTTCTTCCCAGCCTTGGAGCTGCGGCGGGGCTCTCGAGTGGAGCGTGCGCTCTGGAAGGCGGAGTCTGAGGAGTCTGACCCGTTAGGCTCCTCCCCAAGGTTGCAGGAGCGTGAGCAGAAGATTTGTCCCTGTTTGGGCAGGAAGGGGCGACCTAGGAGGGAGCACTTACAGCGGGCACAGCAGAAACAGCCCTCTGTGGCATGCCAGTGCTGCCCGTCATACGTCATCTGGCCCTGGTCAATGCCTGCGGGAGAGAGGGGAAAGACTTGTTAGCATATAAGCCAAAATGTCCATGAAAAGGTCCCAATACATTTTACTATTTTGCTCTGTAATGCTCAGAGCCAATGCCTGCAACAGAAAACCATCAAGACTAATCATTGTAGAAACACTGTAGGTGGGGAATGTGAAAGAGAAAGTGCTATAAGCAGCTTGGCAAATTGAGGCTAATCAAATACAAAACATGAGCTAAATATTCTAGAGGGAGAACTCATATCTGAATTAAAAGATAAAGATATCGTCCCTAAACTGGATTTTTTAAAAGTTAAAACTGCAGTAGGAAATTATAAGTAAACTTGAGTGAAGAAGCGCCCTGGGGCTACGACACTTAGTGGAGTTTAGGGGTAAACCCATTATGTACCATGCCTGGCACTGTATAAACACATTAGATTTTAAGTATGTTTGGAATTGCCGGGGAGAATGGTCCAAGGCTAATGGCTGCCATCTGGTTTCAATATGTTTTTTGATGGTTTCAATTTATAATCAGTTTTACTCAAATACTTTCTTTATCCTGTATAACAAATAATTACAGAGCTGCATGTCTGTCTGCTGAGGGCCATGCCAGATCACAGCTGGGGATCATGTTGAGGGATAAGCCAGCAGCTCTCTGGACTGAGAGGAACACACAGAGGTTGCACTGGGCCAACTGGTGATACGGCGCTGGGTTTACCCTCCAAAATAAACACAGAGTTGTCCTGCTCAGAACGGGTTTGGTTAACCTACAGAAAATGATCTTATGAAAATGTATGAAACAAGTATCTACTGAATACATTTGAAATTGAATTGATTTCACCCACTGATCTTTTTCCCCTTTTGAGAAAACAGTCTTAAGTTCACATAGTCTGTATTAAAGGACAATAAGGTATCTGCATGCTAGTGTTGCATTAAAACCTACCCACGGTTACTCTCAGCTAAAAGCAGGTCATATCTGCACCTTTGCATATTTCTCCCTGAAATGTTTCTCCAAGCTAAATCCAGGTCATTCCTCTGTTCCCTTAACATTACAGAAATCATGCAGCTGAAAAAGCGTCCCATTCGTCTAGCTTTGCGTATTAAATCCAATCAAATTTTATTTGCCACATGCGCCGAATACAACAGGTGTAGGTAGACCTTACAGTGAAATGCTTACTTACAAGCCCTTAACCAACAACGCAGTTTTAAGAAAAATTAAGTAAAAAATAGATAAGTAAAAAATAAAAATAGCAAATAATGAAAGAGCAGCAGTAAAATAAAATAACAGTAGGGAGGCTATATACAGGGGGTACCGGTACAGAGTCAATGTGCGGGGGCACCGGTTAGTCGAGGTAATATGTACATGTGGGTAGAGTTAAAGTGACTATGCATAGATAATAAACAGATAATGCCAGTGCTCTAGTGCTCAGGAGTAGGGCTCATGTGTTGGATATAGGGCCTTGTGTTGGCTCTGATGGATGGGGCGGGTGCGTGGCATACCGATGTGTTCCCCACAGGAGTCACAGTACTCTGCATATAGGGACTCGAAACAGCTGCAGCAGTAGGGACGGCCCTCCTTCATAATGTAGCGCTGGCCGCCCAGCACCGTCTCACACTCGAAACAGCAGAAGTGCTTCATGTGCCAGTGCCTGCCCTCTGCCTCCGTGCACTCGTCCGCAAAGATAATCTACAGACGGAGAGAGGGAAGAGGGATGGGGAAGGTATCATTTATCATGCTGCTTTTCCTCTGAGGCAAGGCCCTGCTCACCCAATTACAGAGAATGACAGGACAAAGACTTCAAGGCCTCGCTGCCTGCTACTGCAGCCCTCTCCCTCTCCCTCCCTCATACTGACAGACACTGTCCTACTGTATTACACCATCCACTCTGTCTCACAGTCCACTCTTTGGGATCATGTGTATGGAGATCTAATTGAAAACAATGCTTAATTATTCCCATATTATAGCAGTATATTTCAAGAAAACGCCATATAGGCCTCTTCTGTTTATCCATCACTAAATCATCTATTGTGTTTTGCATGGAAGTTAGTGTCATAGTATTCAATATAATATTTGCCGGGAAGGCCTATAAACGGTTGAGTATCAGAGAGGATTGTGACTGTGTGTGTGTACTGCATGTGTGTGTGTTTGTGTGCCTGTGGGTGTGGGTGTGTTTAGCGGGGTCTGCTCGCACCTCGTCGCAGGCGGAGCAGCGTGGTTTGAGTCTCTCTGCATGGTGCCGACCACAGTAGATCTTCCCTTCCTGGTAGAAGTAGATGAGGTCCACCAGCAGCTCATCACACATGCTGCACACGAAGCAGCCAGGGTGCCAACACACGGCGTGGCCCGCCCGCGACGCAAACACTGCAATGTCACCTCCGTTTATTTGCCCCCCACACTGAGAGATGGAGAGAGACATGGTGGAGGGGAGAGATGGGGGAGGAGAAAGAGACATGGTGGAGGAGAGAGATGGGGGAGGAGAAAGAGACATGGTGGAGGAGAGACATGGGGGAGGAGAAAGATACATGGTGGAGGAGAGAGATGGGGGAGGAGAAAGCGACATGAGGGAGGAGAGACATGGGGGAGGAGAAAGATACATGGTGGAGGAGAGAGATGGGGAGGAGAGAGACATGGGGGGAGAGACATGGGGGAGGAGAAAGAGACATGGGGGAGGGGAGAGATGGGGAGGAGAAAGCGACATGTGGGAGGAGAAAGAGACATGGTGGAGGTGAGAGATGGGGAGAAGAAAGAGACATGGGGGAGGAGAGACATGGGGGAGGAGAGACATGGGGGAGGAGAGACATGGGGGAGGAGAAAGAGACATGGGGAGGAGAGAGATGGGGAGGAGAAAGAGACATGGGGAGGAGAGAGATGGGGAGGAGAAAGAGACATGGGGAGGAGAGAGATGGGGAGGAGAAAGAGACATGGGGAGGAGAAAGAGGATAGGCAGGGGAGAAGAAAGGTACAGGGAGTGGGAATGAGTGGGTGGAGACAGTGAGAGATGGTAGGGAGGGGAGAAAGGAGGGGGAGGGAGTGAAGGAGACAGCGTGACAAAGAGAGGAAGGTCAGGGAGTGCAGCAGAGATTTAGAGGGGTGGGAAAGAGAGGGAGATGAGAAAGTTACAATCAGGTTATCTAACTGGCACACAGCCCTGCTACGCATAGAGATCAGTCGGGGGAGGGGATTCAATCAATACACACTCTTAAAATAATCTGCTCCCCCACACACACACACAGTTCTGTGTATGTCTGTGATATGGTTGTCTGCTTAGCAAGAAACACAGCGAGTAAAACAGGGATACAAACAGGGCATGAACATAACAGAGCAGAACTGCCTCAGGTCTGTAAGGGAATGACTGGGAGCTGAGTGTGTTTCTGAATGAACACTTTCTAGTGCTTTCATTTATCTCATGTTATATTGGCTCCGTCTTAAAGATGTAGACTAAAGCAACATCAATATTTGTTTATCTAGGCTGTGATGAACCTTCAAGATATCTAATCTGGAATGTGCATTCCAAGGTATTACATAAGGTGAAGAGAGAGTTAGGATCAAAAACAGCACAGCATCAAGGAACCTATAAGCTATCAGTTTGTTAGTGTGACATCTGTTCTGGTCAAGCTACTGGGATATATGAGGAGAAAGACAGACAGACAGACACACACACACACAAACCCTAAAAAACACAAGACCCTCAAGTCTACCACAGTTGAAAGACAGGGTCATGACTTGAATGTGAGGCTCCATTATATGAGCTGCTTTTAAATGTCAGCTGAGCTCTTCACGTGGTGAATCACAATAAAAGCGAGAAATGTCACTGGGTACTTAAGATTCTCAGATTCTACCACAAAAGAGATGTGTATGTCCTTCGCCTTTATAGTATTTTCTTTGATAACCTGCTAAGGTTTTTTCTTTTCTTGTGAGAGATCCCTCATAGTGATGTGACTATACATGTATTTCTAGCATATCTCACCAACTATGGCCACCGATGTATAACGTCTACCAGTCTGTCCTGCCTCTGCCCTACTCATTATGCGAGTGCCTGTGTGTGCACCAGTCCCAGTCCCGCAGGAGTTACTGTACCTGCTCACAGATCACTCCGGTCATCGTCACGGGAAATGGTCTCACACTGCCGCGGCCCAGATTCTCCCGTTTCCGTTGGTTACTGAAGAGTTTGAGCTCACGCTTCTCCTCATCATCCAGAGTGTTACAGTAACGTACCTGGAAAACACATACAAATTGTTTAAATAAATGGCAGCAGAGACACACACAAACGCTCTAGTTTGTTATAATTTTAAGCTAGAGACACAAGTTACAATGTCGCAGTTACAAATGACCCCTTTCCAACCTCTGTGTGCCCGGGGGGCAGGGGGGAGAACGGTCTCACCTCATTGTCGTGGGGGGGCAGCTGATGAAGGAGCTGTTTGATGCGGTGCTTCTCTCCTGGGCTGTTTACATAGGGCACTTTGTCCTCAGGCAGGGAACTGTAGTACTGATGAACCTGACGGGAGAGAGACACGGGCTTGTCAGGCCACCACTACCACTAATACTAGTGACATGGTACAAAGATTGGCCCACAAGTAGCAAATTAACATTTAATGGAATCATGTAGGCTATTTGAGAAAGGAGAACATTCATATCTGCATTGTGACCTTAACCCTACCACAGGAACACACATACATGCAGTACACACACACATTTACAATCACTTTGATTTATGACCCTCCGATACAGACTTAATGGAATCTGGCCTTTTACTCCCTCCCAGCATGTTGACATGAGAATGCAACGCTTTACCCCTCACCCTTACACACACACACACACACACACACACACACACGTTACATGAATTAACCGTGTTTGTGACAGACAAAGGATTAATACTAATCACACTATTCTAATGACTGCGACATTCTTTACATTATGCCAGCCAACAATGAATGATACATTTTATATTTGAGATTCTTCAAACAGCCACCGTTTGCCTTGATGACAGCTTTGCACACTCTTGGCAAGGCAAAGGGTGGCTATTTGAAGAATCTCAAATATAAAATGTATTTGGATTTCTTGACATTTTCTGTATTGACTGACCTTCATGTCTTAAAGTAATGATGGACTGTCGTTTCTCTTTGCTTATTTAAGCTGTTCTTGCCATAATATGGACTTGGTCTTTTACCAAATAGGGCTATCTTCTACGTTGTCACAACACAACTGATTGGCTCAAACGCAATAAGAAGGAAAGCAATTCCACAAATTAACTTTTAAGAAGACACACCTGTTAATTGAAATGCATTCCAGGTGACTACCTCATGAAGCTGGTTGAGAGAATGCCAAGAGTGTGCAAAGCTGTCATCAAGGCAAAGGGTGGCTATTTGAAGAATCTCAAATATAAAATATATTTTGATTAGTTCAACACTTTTTTGGTTACTACATGATTCCATATGTGTTATTTCATAGTTTTGATGTCTTCCCTATTATTCTACAATGTAAAAATAAAGAAAAACCCTTGAATGAGTAGGCGTGTCCAAACTTTTGACTGGTCCAATATATATATATATATATATATATATATATATATATATATATATATACATATATACATATACACACACAGTTGAAGTCTGAAGTTTACATACACCTTAGCCAAATACATTTAAACTCAGTTTTTCAAAATTCCTGACATTTAATCCAAGTAAAAATGTCCTGTCTTAGGTCAGTTAGGATCACCACTTTATTTTAAGAATGTGAAATGTCAGAATAATGGTAGAAATAATGATTTATTTCAGCTTTTATTTCTTTCATCACATTCCCAGTGGGTCAGAAGTTTACATACACTCAATTATTATTTGGTAGCATTGCCTTTAAATTGTTTAACTTGGGTCAAACTTTTCGGGTAGCCTTCCACAAGCTTCCCACAATAAGTTGGGTGAATTTTGGCCCATTCCTCCTGACAGAGCTGGTGTAAATGAGTCAGGTTTGTAGGCCTCCTTGCTCGCACACACGTTTTCAGTTTTCTATTGGATTGAGGCTTTGTGATGGCCACTCCAATACCTTGACTTTGTTGTCCTTAAGCCATTTTGCCACAACTTTGGAAGTATGCTTGGGGTCATTGTCCATTTGGAAGACCCATTTGCGACCAAGCTTTAACTTCCTGACTGATGTCTTGAGATGTTGCTTCAATATATCCACATAATTTTCCTTCCTCATGATGCCATCTATTTTGTGATTTTGTTATGTAACTGCACATGGGGACAAAGATCGTACTTTTTGGAGAAATGTCCTCTGGTCTGATGAAACAAATATAGAACTGTTTGGCCATAATAACCATCGTTATGTTTGGAGGAAAAAGGGGAATGCTTGCAAGCCGAAGAACACCATCCCAACCGTGAAGCACGGGGGTGGCAGCATCATGCTGTGGGGGTGCTTTGCTGCAGGAGGGACTGGTGCACTTCACAAAATAGATGGCATCATGAGGAAGGAAAATGATGTGGATATATTGAAGCAACATCTCAAGACATCTGTCAGGAAGTTAAAGCTTGGTCGCAAATGGGTCTTCCAAATGGACAATGACCCCAAGCATCAAATCTGGGCGGCAGGTAGCTTAGTAGGTAAGAGCGTTATGCCAGTAACCGAAAGGTCGCTGGTTCTAATCCCCGAGCCGACTAGGTGAAAAATCTGTCGCTGTACCCTTAAGCAAGGCACTTAACCCTAATTGCTCATGTAAGTCGCTCTGGATAAGAGCGTCTGCTAAATGACTAAAATGTCAATGTAAATGATGTGAGACGACACACAACTAATCTTCTCCTTTCCCCCTTCTGATAACCAGGTGGCGAATCGCATCTCTGCATGTCTGGCAGACATATCAGTGTGGATGACGGATCACCACCTCAAGCTGAACCTCGGCAAGACGGAGCTGCTCTTCCTCCCGGGGAAGGACTGCCCGTTCCATGATCTCGCCATCACGGTTGACAACTCCGTTGTGTCCTCCTCCCAGAGTGCAAAAAGCCTTGGTGTGACCCTGGACAACACCCTGTCGTTCTCCGCTAACATCAAGGCGGTGACCCGATCCTGTTGGTTCATGCTCTACAACATTCGGAGAGTACGACCCTGCCTTACACAGGAAGCGGCACAGGTCCTAATCCAGGCACTTGTCATCTCCCGTCTGGATTACTGCAACTCGCTGTTGGCTGGGCTCCCTGTCTGTGCCATTAAACCCCTACAACTCATCCAGAATGCCGCAGCCCGTCTGGTGTTCAACCTTCCCAAGTTCTCTCACGTCACCCCGCTCCTCCGCACACTCCACTGGCTTCCAGTTGAAGCTCGCATCTGCTACAAGACCATGGTGCTTGCCTACGGAGCTGTGAGGGGAACGGCACCTCCGTACCTTCAGGCTCTGATCAGTCCCTACACCCAAACGAGGGCATTGCGTTCATCCACCTCTGGCCTGCTGGCCCCCCTACCTCTGCGGAAGCACAGTTCCCGCTCAGCCCAGTCAAAACTGTTCGCTGCTCTGGCACCCCAATGGTGGAACAAGCTCCCTCACGACGCCAGGACGGCGGAGTCACTCACCACCTTCCGGAGACATTTGAAACCCCACCTCTTTAAGGAATACCTGGGATAGGATAAAGTAATCCTTCTACCCCCGCCTTACCACCACCCCCCAAAAAAAAAAAAAAAAAACATATTGGAAAGTGGTTATTCCACTGGCTATAAGGTGAATGCACCAATTTGTAAGTCGCTCTGGATAAGAGCGTCTGCTAAATGACGTAAATGTAAATGTCGAAACTTAAACCCAAGCCCACTGCAACATGTTCTATGACAGCTGGAAATAGTCTGTGATTCTTGGAAATAAAACGAGGTGCATGTTTATTGTGGGTTATTCTAAAACTTTTATGCATGTCCAGGGTGAAATGTCCCCATTTTATAAGTTTGTTCTCCTTTAAGTGCAACTCAATTCCTCTGGTTGTGTTTTGGTTGGCTTGGCTCATGTCAGCAAAGGATAGGGAGTCAAAGAAGCAGCTCAGGGATCCTTGCATATTTCATGAAACACCAACTGTGGTCAAGCCCTGATAAATCACTGAACACACGTCCAACAACAACTACTGGCCGATACACTCCAGGCCCAACCCACACACTGTTGTATGGTAGAGATGTGGAGCAGGACACACACACACACTCCCCAGAGCCAGTTAGGACGAGCAGATTGGGATAATAATAGTAATCAGGGGCATGGAAACTACATGTACTCTGATTAAATCTGCTTTCTAATTGTACGGAGAATATATTACTTTTAAAGGGTAAATCAAATGACAGGGTTTTGGGGATTATTTTAGAAACCAACAGAACAGAGTCCCCCCCCACCCCCCCACAGCTGTTTTTCATCGCTGTTCACTGGCAAGACTGACAGCATATATAGGACACAATCAAAGACCAGTCCTGAAACAAGCAACAGTGAGTGTTTATTGGACATACCGCACTTTAAACTAAACATCATTACAACAGCCCATCACCCAGGGGCAAGAAGGAAGGACTAGTAAAGAACAAGAAGGCCTGCACACTGTTAAAGCGCCCAATTCACCGCTTTATTGACAACGTTTTCGATCCGAAACTGATCCTTCATCAGGTCAAGAAGGAAGGACTGCCATTCCAAAGTACAATGAATGGTAACATGCTGCCATTTCCTTCTACAAAAACATTAAATAGTAAAAGCTTTTTGATATCATTTCCTCTTGGATGAGCAAGCAGATTCTTCCCCATCTCTTGTGACACAAGGTAAAAGCAACAGGAGACAGACTGCGTGATCTGCCTTTCCAACAGCAGAGACACATCAGTAACAGCTGCTTAGTAACATATTTGGCCTGAACTTCCCTGTATCCTGGCAATGTCCTGACATTTTATTAGCTCTGACATCAAGGGAGAGCGTGTATATTGGCTGGACCTTCCTGAGGCCAGAACCAATAACTTCTCAGCACAGTAAAAGCAATGTTCAGAAAACTCATTCCCTATTCAATAAAACCCATTAAACTCTGAACCTGGTTTCAGAGCTAAATAAGAACATGATTCTTGTAGTTGAAATGCAGTCGAGATTCTTTCAGTTTCACATTACCAATACAATTGAGCTACATACATGAATCAAGGCATTCACATCATTGCAGAGCATGGGGGAAATCATGTCTAGTTATCCCGGAATGGCTCCCACAGTCTTTGTGGAAAATATGTTACAGAATGGTGACTTGACACCAGTTGAGACTGAATAGGATGCTCCTCCTGATGGAGCAGTGGGACTGGGTCCCTGAGGAGAAACCTAAACCTGGAGCTCAGATTCTACAGATTAACTGGTATTCACCATCTCTTTCTCTGTGACTGGGCAGGGCTGGGGTTGGGCATTGAAAAGTACCTCAATGGATAGCCTACCGCCACCGTGCAAGGTTAGAAAACATATTTCTATGACTCGACTGACTTGTATGTCAGGTTGGGAAAAGCTAAACCGTATACCTGGACACTCAATGTACATATGCAACCAGCAGTAAATCCTGCAAAATATAGCCTATTCCATTCCCTCAATGCAAAGCCACTCCTTTAACTGCAACACTCCCAGTCATATTGACCTACTGCTTTAGAAATCTATCAGTCAGTCTATCCTCTCCGGCTGGTGTTGAGCAGCTTTTAAAGGGGGGCTTAATTGACTGGAGGTCACATGTGACCCTTGGGGATGAAAAATGGTGGTGCTCAGCCTTGGGCAACTGAAATGGGGGACTAGTTAACAGAGTATTGACCCCCCGATTGCACACGCAATAAGGCTTCCTTTCAGTTCATCAAGAAAATGAAACTCACATCTATAGAGGTTTTATTGTCCAATAAGAAGCACACAGACACGCACACCTTTGGTACACAAGAGCCTTGTAAAGATGTTTTCTTGGATGCTCACAGGCCATGTAATATATTTCTGCATATCCCAGCTTAACAGAGTCAACAATGGGCTTGTGAAATCACGAGTAAACAGTTTGCAAGCAGAATTCATGAGATATTCATTCAACCACTGGCATCATATAATCCTTGTAAACCTATCGGCTTAATTGAACACCACACACGCAATATAAGATGGCGAGTAGAACTTTGATCCAACACAGAGGAGATAGAATAGTGAAAGCAAACCATACTCCTGTTTGAGTCCCCTGTGTGTGTGTGTGTGTGTGCATGTCTATCTATCATACCTGTTCAGGTTTGAGCCCCGGGGGCACCCATGCGTACTCCTCCAGTGCGCATCCTGAGTCGTCGTCTGAGGTGGAGTTCCTCTGGAAGTCGTACATCAGCTTAGTGATGGTCTTCTCCATCTCCAGAGGCATGGCTGTCACCACATGCTCCTCACGGCGGCACTTACAGTGGACACAGATCTTCCTACAGGGCACAGGGCAAAGCAGAAGTCAGTTATCAAAGCTTACAGTGGACACAGATCTTCCTACAGGGCACAGGGCAAAGCAGAAGTCAGTTATCAAAGCTTACAGTGGACACAGATCTTCCTACAGGGCACAGGGCAAAGCAGAAGTCAGTTATCAAAGCTTACAGTGGACACAGATCTTCCTACAGGGCACAGGGCAAAGCAGAAGTCAGTTATCAAAGCTTACAGTGGACACAGATCTTCCTACAGGGCACAGGGCAAAGCAGAAGTCAGTTATCAAAGCTTACAGTGGACACAGATCTTCCTACAGGGCACAGGGCAAAGCAGAAGTCAGTTATCAAAGCTTACAGTGGACACAGATCTTCCTACAGGGCACAGGGCAAAGCAGAAGTCAGTTATCAAAGCTTACAGTGGACACAGATATTCCTACAGGGCACAGGGCAAAGCAGAAGTCAGTTATCAAAGCTTACAGTGGACACAGATCTTCCTACAGGGCACAGGGCAAAGCAGAAGTCAGTTATCAAAGCTTACAGTGGACACAGATCTTCCTACAGGGCACAGGGCAAAGCAGAAGTCAGTTATCAAAGCTTACAGTGGACACAGATCTTTCTACAGGACACAGGGACAGCGAGCAGAGGTCAGTGATGAGATATCAAAGCTTACAATGAGTGGACACGTCTTTCTTCAGGATGAATAAAAGTGAGCAACCGTTATCCATAGTCAAAGCTTAGTGATATAAAACACTGTCAGCAACCAACCAGGACTTATGCCATCTTTGTTTTGAGGGTTTTCCATTGCAAAGTAACAAAGCATGTGAAATCTAATATCCATGGCAACAAAGCATGTGAAATCAAATATCCATGGCAATGAAGCACGTGAAATCTAAACTCCACACAGTTCAAGGGCCAGTGTTCACGTCTCACCGAGAGAGCAGGATCTCAGAGACATTTTAGCTCCCACAATCCTCTAGGTAACGCCAGTGAGGACATAATGACAAACAGGTTAGGGAAATGATTCGCCGAGCTACTGACAGTGATGGAAAGCAGTACTGTAAATACACATTTCTCCTCCTGTCTTTACAAGGTTAGCTTCAGGCAGTTTCAGATGCTCAGACAGGATAAAACTCTGTTCTCATTAATCAAGAACCATGCAACAGATTAACACACCCACACTAGGTATTTGTTTGTTCGCATTCAGAACAAGGATTGTAAATGTTTGTAAGAGTGTGGCACTTCCATTTTTATGTCCATTCCAATTTAGGTATAGTACATGTGACTAGTGCCTTCTTTCCCCCTCACCCTTAAAAACAGAATAAACTAAAGTTGTGAACTAGGCTACATACACTCTCACACACACACACACACACACACACACACAGTGAAACTCGTCTGTCCAGGCAGCAGACCCTGTAACCAGTGGACACAGGGGGAGGCCTGTAGGTCATATCCGCTAACTTCTGCTGCCCCTCAGGCAGCCAATCAAAAACAAATCAAAGTTTATTGGTCACGTACACAGTGGGTTTGGCAGATGTTATAGCGGGTGCAGCAAAATGCTTATGTTACTAGCTCCTAACAATGCAATAAAATATCAAACAAGTACACAAATAATCGCACAAAAAAAACTGAAAAAAATAATAAATAAAGAAATGTAACTAATCAAATTAACAAGCCAAATAGCACAGTAACAGTAATCAAAATGCAGTCTGTATATACGTATATAAACCAGATGTATTGACACAAGATATACTAAGAATGATATGTACAGCAGTAGATATAGAGTGAGTAATGTCAAGAATCCAGTATATAAATAAATATGCGGTGTGTATAAATGGTGTAACTAAAATAGTAAACATTAAAAAGAGCTATGTCAAGAATTATTTCTCGACATATTTAAATACACAATACAAAACACCATGGCAAAATGGATAGAATTGCAGGAAATTAGCTTCTGGAATATAAATATATATGTGTGAATGGTTTATAGCAGTGGTGGCCGGTGCCAATTTAGATGAGGGAGGACGATTCTTTTTAAATGAACATGGCCTTATTTCTATTACAGCACATTGGATGACTCATTCATATTCCATTCACCTAGCTCAATGTAACAACGATAGGTTTAGTCTACTACATGATACACACATTTTTCCTATACCCATCATGATGTTGCTACAACCTAGCATACGAATGAAAGTTTACAACGTAGGTGCACAGGTCGAGATACATTTTTTAGTAATCAATGTGACAGACAGTGACACATTCAATAACACCTTTTATATATTTTTTTATTTCACCTTTATTTAACCAGGTAAGCCAGTTGAGAACAAGTTCTCATTTACAACTGTGACCTGGCCAAGATAAAGTAAAGCAGTGCGATAAAAAACAACAACACAGAGTTACATATGGGGTAAAACAAAATATAAAGTCAAAAAAAAATACAACAGAAATATATATACAGTGTGTGCAAATGTAGCAAGTTATTGAGGTAAGGCAATAAATAGGCCATAGTGCAAAATAATTACAATTAGTATTAACACTGGAATGATAGATGTGCAAGAAATGATGTGCAAATAGAGATACTGGGGTGCAAATTAGCAAAATAAATAACAATATGGGGATGAGGTAGTTGGGTGGGCTAATTTCAGATGGGCTGTGTACAGGTGCAGTGATCGGTAAGGTGCTCTGACAACTGATGCTTAAAGTTAGTGAGGGAGATAAGAGTCTCCAGCTTCAGAGATTTTTGCAGTTCGTTCCAGTCATTGGCAGCAGAGAACTGGAAGGAATGGTGGCCAAAGGAGGTGTTGGCTTTGGGGATGACCAGTGAGATATACCTGCTGGAGCACATACTACGGGTGGGTGTTGCTATGGTGTCCAATGAGCTAAGATAAGGCGGGGATTTGCCTAGCAGTGATTTATAGATGGCCTGGAGCCAGTGGGTTTGGCAACGAATATGTAGTGAGGACCAGCCAACAAGAGCGTACAGGTCACAGTGGTGGGTAGTATATGGGGCTTTGGTGACAAAACGGATGGCACTGTGATAGACTACATCCAATTTGCTGAGTAGAGTATTGGAGGCTATTTTGTAAATGATATCGCCGAAGTCAAGGATCGGTAGGATAGTCCGTTTTACGAGGGCATGTTTGGCAGCATGAGTGAAGGAGGCTTTGTTGCGAAATAGGAAGCCGATTCTAGATTTAACTTTGGATTGGAGATGATTAATGTGAGTCTGGAAGGAGAGTTTACAGTCTAACCAGACACCTAGGTATTTGTAGTTGTCCACATACTCTAGGTCAGACCCATCGAGAGTAGTGATTCTAGTCGGGTGGGCGGGTGCCAGCAGCGTTCGATTGAAGAGCATGCATTTAGTTTTACTTGTGTTTAAGAGCAGTTGGAGGCTATGGAAGGAGTGTTGTATGGTGTTGAAGCTCATTTGGAGGTTTGTTAACACAGTGTCCAATGAAGGGCCAGATGTATACAAAATGGTGTCGTCTGCGTAGAGGTGGATCTAAGAGTCACCAGCAGCAAGAGCGACATCATTGATATACATAGAGAAAAGAGTCGGCCCAAGAATTGAACCCTGTGGCACCCACATAGAGACTGCCATAGGTCCAGACAACAGGCCCTCCGATTTGACACATTGAACTCTATCTGAGAAGTAGTTGGTTCCTTGTTGCAAACAGGACGCATGTTTTGGAATATTTTTATTTCTTCTTTTCACTCTGTCAATTAGGTTAGTATTGTGGAGTAACTACAATGTTGTTGATCCATCCTCAGTTTTCTCCTATCACAGCCATTAAAAACTCTGTAACTATTTTAAAGTCACCATTGGCCTTATGGTGAAATCCCTGAGAGGTTTCCTTCCTCTCCGGCAACTGAGTTAGGAAGGACGCCTGTATCTTTGTAGTGACTTGGAGTATTGCTACACCATCCAAAGTATAATTAATAACTTCACCATGCTCAAAGGGATATTCAATGTCAGATTTTTTTATTTGTACCCATCTACCAATAGGTGCCCTTTGCGAGGCAATGGAAAATCTCCCTGGTCTTTGTGGTTGAATCTGTGTTCACTGCTCGACTGAGGGACCTTACAGATAATTGTATGTGTGGGATGAGGTAGTCATTTAAAAAATCATGTTAAACACTATTATTGCACACAGAGTAGTCTATGCAACTTATTATGTGACATGTTAAACTAATTTTTAATCTTGAACTTCTGTAGGCTTGCCATAACGAAAGGGGTTGATTACATATTGACTCAAGACATTTCAGCTTTCAATTTGTAAAAATGTCGAAATACATAATTCCCCTTTGACATTATGGGGTATTGTGTGTAGGGTATTGATAAACAATCTAAATGTAATCTATATTAAATTCAGGCTGTAACACAACCAAATGTGGAAATGTCAAGGGGTGTGAATCTTTTCTGAAGGCACTAGAATACATTATATACTAGAATACAATATACAGTGAGGGAAAAAAGTATTTGATCCCATGCTGATTTTGTACGTTTGCCCACTGACAAAGAAATGATCAGTCTAAAATGTTAATGGTAGGTTTATTTGAACAGTGAGAGAATAACAACAAACAAATCCAGAAAATCACATTGTAGGATTTTTAATGAATTTATTTGCAAATTATGGTGGAAAATAAGTATTTGGTCAATAACAAAAGTTTCTCAATACTTTGTTATATACCCTTTGTTGGCAATGACACAGGTCAAACGTTTTCTGTAAGTCTTCACAAGGTTTTCACACACTGTTGCTAGTATTTTGGCCCATTCCTCCATGCAGATCTCCTCTAGAGCAGTGATGTTTTGGGGCTGTCGCTGGGCAACACGGACTTTCAACTCCCTCCAAAGATTTTCTATGGGGTTGAGATCTGGAGACTGGCTAGGCCACTCCAGGACCTTGAAATGCTTCTTACGAAGCCACTCCTTCGTTGCCGGGCGGTGTGTTTGGGATCATTGTCATGCTGAAAGACCCAGCCACGTTTCATCTTCAATGCCCTTGCTGATGGAAGGAGGTATTTACTCAAAATCTCACGATACATGGCCCAATTCATTCTTTCCTTTACACGGATCAGTTGTCCTGGTCCCTTTGCAGAAAAACAGCCCCAAAGCATGATGTTTCCACCCCCATGCTTCACAGTAGGTATGGTGTTCTTTGGATGCAACTCAGCATTCTTTGTCCTCCAAACACGACGAGTTGAGTTTTTACCAAAAAGTTCTATTTTGGTTTCATCTGACCATATGACATTCTCCCAATCCTCTTCTGGATCATCCAAATGCAATCTAGCAAACTTCAGACGGGCCTGGACATGTACTGGCTTAAGCAGGGGGACACGTCTCCACTGCAGGATTTGAGTCCCTGGCGGCGTAGTGTGTTAGTGATGGTAGGCTTTGTTACTTTGGTCCCAGCTCTCTGCAGGTCATTCACTAGGTCCCCCCGTGTGGTTCTGGGATTTTTGCTCACCGTTCTTGTGATCATTTTGACCCCACGGGGTGAGATCTTGCGTGGAGCCCCAGATCGAGGGAGATTATCAGTGGTCTTGTATGTCTTCCATTTCCTAATAATTGCTCCTGCAGTTGATTTCTTCAAACCAAGCTGCTTACCTATTGCAGATTCAGTCTTCCCAGCCTGGTGCAGGTCTACAATTTTGTTTCTGGTGTCCTTTGACAGCTCTTTGGTCTTGGCCATAGTGGAGTTTGGAGTGTGACTGTTTGAGGTTGTGGACAGGTGTCTTTTATACTGATAACAAGTTCAAACAGGTGCCATTAATACAGGTAATGAGTGGAGGACAGAGGAGCCTCTTAAAGAAGAAGTTACAGGTCTGTGAGAGCCAGAAATCTTGCTTGTTTGTAGGTGACCAAATACTTATTTTCCACCATAATTTGCTAATAAATTCATTAAAAATCCTACAATGTGATTTTCTGGAGAAAAAAAATCTCAATTTGTCTGTCATAGTTGACGTGTACCTATGATGAAAATAACAGGCCTCTCTCATCTTTTTAAGTGGGAGAACTTGCACAATTGGTGGCTGACTAAATACTTTTTTCCCCACTGTATATGTGCTTTCTTGAGCAGGGGGACCTTGCGGGCGCTGCAGGATTTCAGTCCTTCACGGCGTAGTGTGTTACCAATTGTTTTCTTGTAGACCATGGTCCCAGCTGCCTTGAGATCATTGACAAGATCCTCCCGTGTAGTTCTTGGCTGATTCCTCACCGTTCTCATGATCATTGCAACTCCACGAGGTGAGATCTTGCATGGAGCCCCAGGCCGAGGGAGATTGACAGTTTTTTTGTGTTTCTTCCATTTGCGAATAATCGCACCAACGGTTGTCACCTTCTCACCAAGCTGCTTGGCGATGGTCTTGTAGCCCATTCCAGCCTTGTGTAGGTCTACAATCTTGTCCCTGACATCCTTGGAGAGCTCTTTGGTCTTGGCCATGGTGGAGAGTTTGGAATCTGATTGACTGATTGCTTCTGTGGACAGGTGTCTTTTATACAGGTAACAAGCTGAGATTAGGAGCCCTCCCTTTAAGAGTGTGCTCCTAATCTCAGCTCGTTACCTGTATAAAAGACACCTGGGAGCCAGAAATCTTTCTGATTGAGAGGGGTCAAATACTTATTTCCCTCATTAAAATGCAAATCAGTTATTCTGTCTCTCACTGTTCAAATAAACCTACCATTAAAATTATAGATTGATCATTTATTTGTCAGTGGACAAACGTACAAAATCAGCAGGGGATGAAATACTTTTTTCCCTCACTGTAAAGTGGGTAAAATAGTATTTAAACATTATTAAAGTGACCAGTGTTCAATGACTATGTACATACTGCAGGGTAGAGTAACGGGTGGTAGCCGGCTAGTGACAGTGTCCAAGATTCAGGGCAGGGTACTCCATCCCATTACCCAGCCAGACGCCAGGTGGGCAGCACAAATCAAATCAAATCAAATCGTATTTGTCACATACACGTGTTTAGCAGATGTTATTGCGGGTGTAGCGAAATGCTTCTGCTTCTAGCTCCGACAGTGCAGTAATATCTAACAAGTAATATCTAACAACTTCACAACATATACCCAATACACACAAATCTAGTAAGGAATGGAATTTAAGAATATATACATATATGGACAAGCAATGACAGAGCGGCATGGACCAAGATACAGTAGAATATTATAGAATATAATATAGTATATACATATGAGATGAGTAATGCAAGATATGTAAACATTATTAAAGTGACTAGTGTTCCATTTCTTAAAGTGGCCAGTGATTTCAATAGGCAGCCGCAGCCTCTAATGTGATAGTGATGGCTATTTAACAGTCTGATGGCCTTGAGATAGAAGCTGTTTTTCATTCTCTCGGTCCCAGCTTTGATGCACCTGTACTGACCTCGCCTTCTGGATGACAGCAGGGTGAACAGGCAGTGGCTCGGGTAATTGATGTCCTTGATGATCTTTTTGGCCTTCCTGTGACATCGGGTGCTGTAGGTGTCTTGGAGGGCGGGTAGTTTGCCCCCGGTAATGCGTTTGGCAGACCGCACCACGCTCTGGAGAGCCCTGCAGTTACGGGCGGTGCAGTTGCTGTACCAGGCGGTGATACAGCCCGACAGGATGCACTCAATTGTGCATCTGTAAAAGTTTGTGAGGGTTTTAGGTGCCAAGCCAAATTTCTTCAGCCTCCTGAGGTTGAAGAGGCTCTGTTGCGCCTTCTTCACCACACTGTCTGTGTGGGTGGACCATTTCAGTTTGTCAGTGATGTGTACGCCAAGGAACTTGAAGCTTTCCACCTTCTCCACTGTGGTCCCGTCGATGTGGATAGGGGGGTGCACCCTCTGCTGTTTCCTGAAGTCCACGATCATCTCCTTTGTTTTGTTGACGTTGAGTGAGAGGTTATTTTCCTGGCACCACACTCCCTGAGCCCTCCCTGTAGGCGGTCTCGTCATTGTTGGTAATCAAGCCTACTACTGTTGTGTCGTCTGCAAACTTGATGATTGAGTTGGAGGTGTGGTTGGCCACGCAGTCATGGGTGAACAGGGAGTACAGGAGGGGGCTGAGCACACACCCTTGTGGGGCCCCAGTGTTGAGGATCAGCGAAGTAGAGATGTTGTTTCCTACCTTCACCACCTGGGGGCAGCCTGTCAGGAAGTCCAGGACCCAGTTGCACAGGGCGGGGTTCAGACCCAGGGCCACGAGCTTAATGATGAGCTTGGAGGGTACTATGGTGTTGAATGCTGAGCTATAGTCAATGAACAGCATTCTTACATAGGTCTTCCTCTTGTCCAGATGGGATAGGGCAGTATGCAGTGTGATGGCGATTGCATCGTCTGTGGATCTATTGTGGCGGTAAGCAAATTTAAGTGGGTCTAGGGTGACAGGTAAGGTAGAGGTGATATGATCCTTGACTACTCTCAAAGCACTTCATGATGACAGAGGTGAGTGCTACGGGGCGATAGTCATTTAGTTCAGTTACCTTTGCTTTCTTGGGTACAGGAACAATTGTGGACATCTTGAAGCATGTGGGAACAGCAGACTGGGAAAGGGAGAGATTGAATATGTCTGTAAACACACCAGCCAGCTGTTCTGCGCATGCTCTGAGGACGCGGCTAGGGATGCTGTCTGGGCTGGCAGCCTTGCGGGGGGTTAACATGCTTAAATGTCTTACTCACGTTGGCCACGGAGAAGGAGAGGCCACAGTCCTTGGCAGTGGGCCTCGTCGGTGGCACTGTGTTATCCTCAAAGCGGGCGAAGAAGGAGTTTAGCTTGTCTGGACTCGAGACGTCGGTGTCGGCGACGTGGCTGGTTTTCTTTTTGTAGTCCATGATTGTCTGTTGACACTGCCACATACGTCTCATGTCTGAGCCGTTGAATTGCGACTCCACTTTGTCTCTATACTGATGTTTTGCCAGTTTAATTGCCTTGCGGAGTGAATAGCTACACTGTTTGCATTCTGCCATATACCCAGTCACCTTGCCATGGTTAAAGGCGGTGGTTCGCGCTTTCAGTTTTGCACGAATGCTGCCATCTAGCCACGGTTTCTGGTTAGGGTAGGTTTTAATAGTCACAGTGGGCACAACATCACCTATACACTTCCTGATAAACTCAGTCATCGTTTCAGTGTATTCGTCTAAATTATTTTCGGAAGCTACCTGGAACATATCCCAGTCCGCGTGATCAAAACAATCTTGAAGCGTGGATTCCGATTGGTCAAATCAGCGCTGAATAGTCCTTAGCACGGGTACTTCCTGTGTGAGTTTCTGCCTATAGGAAGGGAGGAGCAAAATGGAGTCGTGGTCAGATTTGCCGAAAGGAGGGCGGGGGAGGGCCTTATAACCATCCCGGAAGTTCGAATAGCAATGGTCGAGGATTTTGGCAGCGTGAGTACAACAGTCAATATGTTGATAGAACTTCGGCAGCTTAGTCCTCAAATTTGCTTTGTTAAAATCCCCGGCTACAATAAATGCAGCCTCAGGATATGTGGTTTCCAGTTTGCATAAGTCCAGTGAAGTTCTTTGAGGGCCGTCGTGGTATCGGCTTGAGGGGAGATATACACGGCCGTGACTATAACCGAAGAAAATTATCTTGGGAGATAATACGGTCAGCATTTGATTGTGAGGTATTCTAGGTCGGGTGAACAAAAGGACTTGAGTTCCTGTATGTTACTACAATTACACCATGAGTCGTTAATAATGAAACACACACCTTCACCCTTCTGCTTCCCGGAGAGATATTTATTCCTGTCTGCGCGATGAACTGAGAACCCATCTGGCTGGACCGATTTCGACAGTATAACCCCAGAGAGCCATGTTTCCGTGAAACAAAGTATGTTACAGGCCTTGATGTCTCTCTGGAAAGAAATCCTTGCCCGGAGCTCGCCGACCTTGTTAACCAGAGACTGAACATTAGCGAGTAGTATATTTGGAAGCGGTGGGTGGTGTGCACGCCTCCTAAGTCGAACCAGCAGGCCGCTCCGAATGCCTCTCCTCCGCCGGCGATGTTTTGGGTCAGCCGCTGGAATCAGTTCAATTGCCCTGGGGAGAGCAAACAAAGGATCTGCTTCGGGAAAGTCGTATTCCTGGTCGTAATGCTGGTGAGTTACCGCCGGTCTGATATCCAATAGTTTTTCCCGGCTGTATGAAATGATACAAAACACTTTCTGAGCTAATAATGTAAAAAATAACGCATAAAAAAACAAAATACCGCAAAGTTTCCTAAGAGCTAGTCGCGAGGCCGCCATCTTCGTCAGCACCAGTAAAGGGTAAGAGGGACAGGAGCTTAGACCTCTTTGACAGAAAGAAAGAGACGTTGCGTGCGTGAACGTTGCAAAATAAATGTACACACGTTATTCAATCATTTCTCCTACTCCGCTCGTGCACGTGAACGAGCGTCTGTGTAGCCAAGCCCTAAAATAGAACTTGGTTCTGCAAGTCTGTCACACCCTGGCTCTGGGACTCTATTTGTTGAGCCAGGGTGTGTTTATTCTATGTGTTATATGTCTATGTTGGGGGTTCTAGTTTGTTTTATTCTATGTTTGCCTGAGTGACTCCCAATCAGAGGCAACGAGTGTCAGCTGTTGGCTGGTTGTCTCTGATTGGGAGCCATATTTAAACTGTCTGTTTTCCCTTTGTGTTTGTGGGTTCTTGTTCCGTGTTCGGTCATTGTTACCGTGGACTTCACGAGTCGTTTCTTGTTTTGTTTATTGTGTCGATTATCACTAAAGATAATAAAGTTCACTATGTTCGTTCAACACGCTGCGCATTGGTCTCTCCCTGACGATCGTGACAAAGTCCCTTCTTTATTGGATATCAGGATGATACAAACACACGTGGAAGCTTGAAAGACAAACGAGGAGAGCAACAGCTAGCTAGCTAAATGTCCATGAATGTTTCATGTGTGTTTCGACCTGCTCCCAAATTAATATAATTGGTTCACAATTGGTTTTGATATTTTAACCTGCGTGTCATATACAGTACTTGACCTGGACTGAAATAGGTGCCGGTATTCATTTTGTGTGCCGGTACTGTTTACATTAATGTGCAGGAGCTCCACAATACTTTTGAGCTAATATTCTATAAGAGGAACAGGAGCTCAAGCAGTAGAAATTTGAGGTGTCAGTACTGAGCTCCGGTGAGCTCCTGCCCAAGTCAAGCACTGATTATATAAACTAGTGATGCATGTCTGGGGACTATTACATAAATCTCTGCTTCTTCACTACCCTTGGGCAAGGGCAATCTACCTGATCTCCTGGAGGCGATTGGCTTCAGAGCAGTCTGCATGAATATTAAAGCAACATATGAATGAATACTGAAATGCCAAGACATCTCATCTATGAATATTGATGGGAGTGGTAAGTAGTACATGGAGCCAGGCCTTGGCTTGCAGACTATGTCATTAGCTCTCTGAAAACCAGCCCGTCCGTACAGGAGAGGGGAGAATTAAACAGCCCATCCCAGCGGTAGGACACCTAGCCTGGGGCTACAGAGTCCTCTCATTACAATACAGCAGTCCTCCGTCATTACTAATGGATGTGGGATTAAGAGGATGAGACACACACATACGTACACACACTGTACAAATATTCTAGTTGTTTCAACTAATAATTATTAAGTAACTGATTCGAGTCTTTTTAGTATACTCAACTTTTCGATCAAAGTGGGTAAAAAAAAAAATATATATATTGAATATTAAAACATACAATCTAACTGCAGTGAAGCCGCTCAACATTTACATTACATTTAGCCATCTAACAGACTCCCATCCAGAGCGACCCACAGAAGCAACCAGGGTCAACGCCCCGCCCAAGGGCACGTTCACAGATCTCCCACAAGGTCAAAACTGGGACCCGAACCAGCGACCTATCGGCCACAAAAATCATAACAGCAAAGCCAACTGAATACGTTTTGAGTGCATGTATGGCACTTTTTACATGTGTGTATGTGTGTGCACGTGTGTGCGTTTGAACGCAAGTGTGTGTATATGTATGTGTACACGCGTACAAACACCTGCACGGCATCATCCTCAGGCAAACAGGCATTAGATGTAACAACGTTGCCCCTCAGTGTCATTCAAAGTTACTTTTTTTATTTTTTTACTTTTATCTTTCGATCAAAGTGTTACCTGATCTTAAAATGTTTAGCTGGCCCAAACTTGGCTCCATCTTGTCTCATATGTTCATTCAAATAGAAATTATTATTTAGGCATCTTAACAAAAGGCTGTGGCACTGGATACACACACACAGTGCTTTTGACATGCAATGTTTTACCTTACATGATTACATTGTGCATGTTCATTTATACAATTATTATTATTCAACATGCCCTCACCTGGGATTTGAAATATGTAAATTGAAAACATTGTATGTCAAAGCACCATCTGTGTAACTAGTTACACAGCTTTTTTTAGTGAAGATGCCCAAATAATATTTTCTAGTTGAATGAACATATGAGTCAAGTTGAGCAAACACATCATTTTAAGTTGACTTAATTTTTGCCTAAGTTTTCTCAACTTGGAGTTTATGCCAACTAAAAATGTTAAGTTCAGGTTACACTTTGACTGAAAAGTGAAACCAGTGGAACCAGTTACTTAATAATAATTTTACAGTGTATGCACACACACTAACATACTGAATGTACGTTAGAACACAGGAGAGATGATTCAGAGGGTACAAAAACATGACAAATAAAATATGCTACACACACTTATCCCACTCCTTTTCATGCTAGGGGTTCATTCTGCCTTTGGATAGAAAACAGGCTTGGAGATAGGGGTTTAAATTTAGCCTGGAGGAGTACATTGGGCATGGAGGAGAGTGTTTCACACTGCATTCCCGGTTAGAGTAGAGTGTCTCTGTTTTAAAATGATACAGACATAGGCCTTATAAACACCAACCCAATTGTTCTCATTGTCTTTGAACTGGACATGGGAGCAGGAGGGCTGGAGTCCCATGGGACCCATGAGCCTGTCTTTCTCCAGATGTATGGAGGCCATCATCCAGTGATTCACCTTACAAACATCTGATCTCCCTGCATCAGGATTAGCAGAGATATGCCCAGGGCCTGAGCTGCACATGACTGGGATTTCCATCCTGAAACACTACACAACGTTCCGCTGGTCATCTACATGACTTCAATTAGGGGGGATTGAGTGCTCTGGTTATACAAGTCAAATACATCACCAACACCTTGTAAAAAAAAAAAAAAAACTCCACAAAGTAAAAGGGAGGAGAATGAAGTACATTAAGTAGACTGGCCGTTCCTCTCCTGGGGCAGATAAAGCCTTCCATGGCCAGAGCAGAGCAGAGCACCACAGGAAGCTTCTAATGACTGGAAGGTATTTGAGTGGACAGTAATCCCTGAGACTGATGTAAGCAGACAATCATTCACCACCACAGTGTTAATCATTGCATAGCTCCTCTACATCACCCTGGCAACAGCCAAGTTAAACAACTACACTCTGACACACTGCACAGTCAGTCTGTAGACACACCAACCGTATAGACTCAGTCCACTGGTGAAACTAACACCCAAGAAATGACTGACCCACACACAGACAAGTTCTTACTAGACTAGAGATACATATTGTTTTGTTTTCAGTATTATTCACCACTGTGGAACCCATAATAACCACCTAGGGACTATTACAAATTCTTTGAGGTACTGGTATAAATCCTCTGAGGTACTGGTACAAATCATCTGATGTACTGGTACAAATCATCTGAGGTACTGGTACAAATCCTCTGAGGTACTGGTAAAAATCCTCTGAGGTACTGGTACAAATCCTCTGCCAACTCAGGGACATCTCAAGAGGTTGGGTTGAGTGGTGGTGCCATTCATTTAACTAACCCAATATTAACAGGTCCATTTGCCATAGGGTAAGGTGTCATCCGGGCTCTTAAACACCTCCTCTAAAGTGTTCAACACATCCACAACCCTTGCCTTCCTGAAAAACAGCCATGGAGCTGAGTGGGCTTGATGTGGTATCTGAAAGGAGCCCCATTCCAGACTAATTCTGGAGCAGCTCCCAGAACCGCTGCCGCTTTTCCGTGTCATCATTCCGGACAGCATGTTTAAATGGCAGCTCAGACGAGAGGAGAAGGAGAAAATAGGTTCAGAGGAACAGCTGGATGCAGACAGCAGCCAAATTTCTATTTTTTTCTGGTGCTTTTGTTTTCTCTGGACGTGCAGGGAAAATAGGAGGACAGATTCTTTGGCCATTTTTAACTGCCTTTTGTTCTGTGAGATCAGATGGGCATTTCCATTCAGTGTTATAAGATTGCATGTTCAAGGGTTTTCAGGAATGTAATGGTACTTTGTCAAAGGAAACAGTAATAAAGTATTTAGTCTTCATTTGTACTAATTTGGTCATTTATTGAAGCAGCCATGTTCAGCTTTAATCAGTGTTAAACTGGATTGCACTACATACCGAAGAGGAATCAAACTCAGAAAAGGTGTTTATTTGCAGCTAATTACTGGCGACTCCATCCAATATGTTCCATCTAATGGAGATTAGGTCTGCACCCACCTGCCGCAATAAATAATAATCCATAAACCATTATTATTGTTCAACACACACACACACACTGCATAAGATATACATAGACTGGACACTTTATTGCAGAATGTACTTTATCTCAAAAAGGCAGATTGGGGGAAAACGCCAATTATTTCTCTACACTGCATCTTTATGGGATTTGTACAGGTTTAGTGTCGGAAGTGCAGGAAGTGAGAGAGGACTAGAGATTTATGTAACATCTAACTGAGGATTATGCTTTTTAGTTATGGCAGCTTTATATCAGATGATCATGTTACTTATTCATAAGTGTTTACTTGTTTGGTAACTGCTACTGGGACATATGCATGGTATGTCACATAGGGGCAGGTTTTTCAGGCTCCTGAGACCTCAGTCCTCATGGAACTGTAGCTATGCTGTTCTCATGAGAGACTGTCAAGCTGTCATTGGGGAACCCATCTGTGCAAATGATCATCAAGTTTGAAATGCTGACAAACACAACTAGTCTAAACGTGGCCTAAAACAGTGGACCAAATGAAACAATTTCATGGTGTTGAAAAGGGATGGTCAAAAACTGACCAGACATTATTTTGCACATCAAGTCTGATAAAAAGGTTGGTTGCCTATGAACTGAGGCTACCTGTAGTCTAGATGTCTGTTTCAGAGCAATGCAGCCTGATATCTCCATTACCCCTGGACTCTCGGCCAGCTGCTGGAGTGTCCCATTATTCATTATTCCCCAGAAATCCGTTCATATGCTAATCCAAAGTGACCTATCCTGACTCAATCAATCCCACGGCCGGCCAGGGCCAGACCATAGAGGCAACACAACAAAGACTAATCCCACTGAAAAAAACTGGTTAGCTTGACCGCGGCGCCACGAAGAGTAGAAAGAGAACATTGATAATAACACATCCATTACGGAGGATAGCCTATGAGTCAGTGAGGTGAATATTAGTGAGACTATTAGTGCAACTATTGCGTGCAAGCAAAAAAATTTAACATTAAAATAAAAAATGATATTACTGAATTTTCAGTGTAAATATTTTGCCGACTTCTAAATCATGAATAGGCCTACCTTGTCGTCAAATACATGTCAACTCATACCCCACTGATGTTGATATGATTGAGTTTAAATCGAACACACCATGAATGAGCCACATAAACTACATTGTAGCACACATCTTGCAGTCAGGAAATATCAAACCCTTTTTAAACACGACCTTTCAACGGCACTAAAAGTTCACTCAAACTGGCAATGTTGTGTAATTTATCGATCGTAAACTTAGCTACAGTTTAAAACATGAAATAGATCCTGTCGTGAAGGTCGGGACACATCAGTGCGCAAAGATAGCCTTGTCAGCTGTGCAAATAACAGGTTAATACAAAATAACGGATCCGCAAACGGTAGAATGTAGTCTATGCTTACCTTATTACAAAGTAGGTGTGAGGGAGAGCATGGCTATGCACCCGGTGATAATAGCTTTCAACCACACTTCCCTCATTGCAAGCCTTTTCATAGTCTACTATTCCTGCGCCACAGTTTTACGAATCCTGCACTCTCACTCTCTGGTCAGTGCGATGGCGCAATCTGTTCCTCTACCGTCCCTTTCGCTCCGCGAGCCTTTTTGTCAAGCTGCTCCGCAAACACATTCACCAAGCGCACGGATTGGTAAAGCGACACAAAACCCAATAAGCGGTTAAACACAAATACCCCTACATTTAGTCCACCTATGTTGAGATAATGCACTAGCCTAAACTTTGCAGGTTACGTTTCGAACGAATCCAAAACAATTTACGGAGGCAGCAACAGAATGCTAGAAAGTTGAAAAATGATCCATTAGGATCCGTAAGGAGCGCTGAGCAGGGGACTTGCTCGCCCCGAGTGCCTGGCTGAATAACGGAGTTGCCTGTCCTTGCCTGCACCACCGCCCCCTCCCCTCCCAAATGCTAATGACCATCCGTGATGTCAGCAAGTCACCGTCCTAACACTGGTATAATTAGCGGCGTGAATGACTGGTGTTTTGGAATCATTTGCATGCAAATTCGACAATTTCCCTGAATCAACTGCCCCAGGGCAACCAGCTAGAGAGTGAGAAAGGGAATAGAAGGACAGTGGGGTATTGGAGGGATAAGTCCCTGTAAACAAAATGCATAACAATTACCAATAGAATGGAGGAGAATGGAGAAGGGTCATATACAGCGAGGGAAAAAAGTATTTGATCCCCTGCTGATTTTGTACGTTTGCCCACTGACAAAGAAATGATCAGTCTATAATTTTAATGGTAGGTTTATTTGAACAGTGAGAGACAGAATAACAACAAAAAAATCCAGAAAAATGCATGTAAAAAATGTTATAAATTAATTTGCATTTTAATGAGGGAAATAAGTATTTGACCCCCTCTCAATCAGAAAGATTTCTTGCTCCCAGGTGTCTTTTATACCGGTAACGAGCTGAGAATAGGAGCACACTCTTAAAAGGAGTGCTCCTAATCTCAGCTTGTTACCTGTATAAAAGACACCTGTCCACAGAAGCAATCAATCAATCAGATTCCAAACTCTCCACCATGGCCAAGACCAAAGAGCTCTCCAAGGATGTCAGGGACAAGACTGTAGACATACACAAGGCTGGAATGGGCTACAAGACCATCGCCAAGCAGCTTGGTGAGAAGGTGACAACAGTTGGCGCGATTATTCGCAAATGGAAGAAACACAAAATAACTGTCAATCTCCCTCGGCCTGGGGCTCCATGCAAGATCTCACCTCGTGGAGTTGCAATGATCATGAGAACGGTGAGGAATCAGCCCAGAACTACACGGGAGGATATTGTCAATGATCTCAAGGCAGCTGGGACCATAGTCACCAAGAAAACAATTCGTAACACACTACGCCGTGAAGGACTGAAATCCTGCAGCGCCCGCAAGTTCCCCCTGCTCAAGAAAGCACATATACAGGCCCATCTGAAGTTTGCCAATGAACATCTGAATGATTCAGAGGAGAACTGGGTGAAAGTGTTGTGGTCAGATGAGACCAAATCTGAGACCAAAATGGAGCTCTTTGGCATCAACTCAACTCGCCGTGTTTGGAGGAGGAGGAATGCTGCCTATGACCCCAAGAACACCCTCCCCACCGTCAAACATGGAGGTGGAAACATTATGCTTTGGGGGTGTTCTTCTGCTAAGGGGACAGGACAACTTCACCGCATCAAAGGGACGATGGACGGGGCCATGTACCGTCAAATCTTGGGTGAGAACCTCCTACCCTCAGCCAGGGCATTGAAAATGGGTCGTAGATGGGTATTCCAGCATGACAGACCCAAAACACACAGCCAAGGCAACAAAGGAGTGGCTCAAGAAGAAGCACATTAAGGTCCTGGAGTGTCCTAGCCAGTCTCCAGACCTTAATCCCATAGAAAATCTGTGGAGGGAGCTGAAGGTTTGAGTTGCCAAACGTCAGCCTCAAAACCTTAATGACTTGGAGAAGATCTGCAAAGAGGAGTGGGAGAAAATCCCTCCTGAGATGTGTGCAAACCTGGTGGCCAACTACAAGAAACGTCTGACCTCTGTGATTGCCAACAAGGGTTTTGCCACCAAGTACTAAGTCATGTTTTGCAGAGGGGTCAAATACTTATTTCCCACATTAAAATGCAAATCAATTTATAACATTTTTGACCTGCGTTTTTCTGGATTTTGTTGTTGTTATTCTGTCCCTCACTGTTCAAATAAACGTACCATTAAAATTATAGACTGATCATTTCTTTGTCAGTGGGCAAACGTACAAAATCAGCAGGAGATTAAATACTTTTTTCCCCTCACTGTAAGGTGTATGTAAACTTCCGACTTCAACTGTATAGCCTATAGCTTACAGAACACTAGTGTTGAATAGAGTAAGGTAATAAAACCTTTTTTGGCAAAAGCAGCAGCTACTCTTCCTCCTGCCCTATTTCCCAATACACTGTAGCCTAAAAGGTCCTATTATATACTGCTTTGTTATCAAATGTTTATCAACAGATATAGAAGAAATACATTGCTACAAGGCCTCTCAAATAGCTTCCTGTCAAATAGCTTCCTCTTTTCTTCAGGACCACTAAGAGGTGAACAATAGCTTTAAACTTTCAGCTCTTACATTTACATTTTAGTCATTTAGCAGACACTCTTATCCAGAGCGACTTACAGTTTAGTGAGTGCATACATTTTTCATATTGGCCCCCCATGGGAATCGAACCCACAACCCTGGCGTTGCAAGCACCATGCTCTACCAACTGAGCTACACGGGGCCTGATGTTCCACATCAGTGAATATAAGGGAAAGGAGACAGGCAAGACAGTTATTGAACACTAGGCTATTGGAACATAGTTGAGACAAAACAAAACAATTAACATTGACCCTGTACTTCCATCATCAAACAACTTGCAAATGTAGAAACATTGCCATACTGTATAAGCCTATCAGCGTAATAACTATAAACCCAGTTTCACTACACCCGCAATAACATTTGCTAAATATGTGAATGTGACCAATAAAATTTGATTTGATTTTAGGGGTCTGTCTGTTTGGGACCAAAATAAATAGTTCCACTTTTGGAATGAAATCAGTGTGTCACATTGCAAACCAAAATATACATTTGACTTAAGGATGTACTCTCTAACTTTTGTATAATTTCAGCCAGTAGTTTTGAAAGTGGTGCTCACAAGCCAAAAGTATTCCCCATTTTTGGTGTAATTGTGTATCCAATTGTGTACTACGTCATCCATTTCGCGTGATATGTTATGAGTTTTGCAATTTGTATTATATCATACACATTTAGCAATTTGTGTGATATGTGACAAATCCAATTCGTGCAACATGTTTCAAATTTGTTGTGCTTTAGATCCCAGTGTGCATCTTTAACTATGGCAAGTCAATCACAATTAATTCTCCCCTTTGGGATGTGATTTGGTATTGATCGGTTTATTTGTGGACTCAACCTGCAATTAAAAGTGACTAAATAAACAGGCTGATTGTTCTCTACTAGACTACTTCTATCTTGGCTATTTTGATCCGTCGTAATCTACAAACACTTGCATGGCTCTAAGCCTGTAATGCCATCTGAGCTCCTTTCCAGAATCAGTGTTAGGCATGTTTAACAATGTCTGACTGCTGCTGCTAATTTGCTTATTTGTCTTGCATTGAATGTGGTTGATTTCAAAAGGGGAAACGGTACAATAAGGGGAGTTAGTAATTAAATCAAGATGTGTTTATTTTTCCTCAAAAGCCTCTGCACTGTTTTAGCCAAGAGGCAAAAAGGAAAGTAAAAAAACAAAACAACAGAACTCTTTGAAACAGTGGTTGAACGCTGTATAAACAGTTTGTGAAGCTGCTAAAACCAGCTCTGAACGACCTCCGCAGTTTGAGGAAGATGCAGTCTTCTTTCTGTCCTCCTTTACCTCCTTGAGTAAGCCTCCGGCTTTTGCTCCCAATGCTACATGTCTGGCTTGGATTCCCTCTTCACACGTGGCAGACCGCCTCTCCCTGGTCTGCATGTCTTTAGCCCCACACACAAGAGTATCAATTACCCCTCATCCTGAACTTAAGGCCTTTCCACAGGCTTTTATGAGGAGCTGTAAGTGACAGTGTCCCCACTCTGGGGCTCATTGCTGCTTCATATGTGCTTTGTCCTTTCCCCAATAAACTGATCCAGGGCCTGCAGCTGCTTTAATGTTCTTATAAAAACGTAGAGGCCAGCTTGGGGAACATGCCACAGATAACATTTACTTTACTGTAGGCATGTAGAGCCTCTGCATGGACATTTTAGTTGAGGAGTACAGGTTTACTCCCTTCACAAGCATGCAGGAGCATATCAGTGCCTTTGTCCCGATCAAAGCACAGGATGAACAATATTGTGTATACTTACTGCCCCGAGGGATGAACAAGCCATGTCAAATATGTTTTATAGTTGCACTTCCTGAGAGGATCTTATAATACACCGATATTATCTAAACCTTACCAAGGAACGAACTGAAGTAACAACAAAAAATAAATCTATGGATCCAATGGCCCGAGTTGACCCACAATTTCATTTTTTAACACCACCCTCTTCTCTCCTTTCATGTGGGAAATGCTGATGATGACTATCACTGAGTCAACACCAAGGCAGCTGGATCTCACCCCAACAGCTGATCACTAAGGAGAGAACGAGAGAGCAAGAGAGCAAGAAAGAAAGAAAGAAAAAAAACACTCCTTTTCTGGTGTGACCACTCAGAGATAACCACATTCCTTTTTAGAGGCTGGGCAGGGCTTGCATCAAAGCAGTTGGGACCAACAAGCCATATAGATTGATCCAACTTCCTTTCCCCCCGGACTAGCCGTATTTACAGACTCAGATACGGGCTTAGTGGGTTGGAGTAATTCCCAAAATCTCTAATACCACTGCTACCACTGCTACCACTGCACTCTGTCCACAGAGTAGAGGGTCTGAGGCTGTGGATGGATACAAAGCTCAAGAGCACATCTACAATAGTGTTCACAGCAGATAAGTGACTATTATACACTCCATGTTGAATGTTAAATTGATTAATTCTACACGGTTCGAGGGGTGTAATTGTATTTTTATGGGGGGGATAACGAGAAGAATAGCCAGTTTGGCTGAAATTCTAATTTGCTTGGGGGTTCGTTAACTCCTCTCCTCTCCGTCTGTCTAGTAGCCTGCTATAGCCAGGCTGTGGAAGTCATTAGGCCACAGAGAGTGAGTGTTTTCTCCTGCTCAAACTTCATGCATGGAGGGGCCTTCGGCTCTGGTGTGACCTTGAGGAGAGGCTCCTGATGGGTAGGCTATTTCTGCCCCTGCTGGCCCACTTACAATAAGAGCTCTTCAGCATGGAGAAACGTGTTGCTAGGGCCCCATCCATCAGAACATCCATCTCAAGCCACAGGCAGCCTGGCTCCCAGGGGCTGTGGAGCACGTTCCTCAGTCCACAGTACACTACCCTACCCTGTCTCTCTGTGAGCTTTCCCAGTCCTACATGTGGATTCTGATTAAAAACATAACTTGCTCACACTTTCCTCTGGTTGAAAAAGGGGTGGGAGTCAGTAAAGGTATGTGTAGATGCATAGGGAAATGTTGACTGATAAACATGAAACATTTAGAAATTAATGGTTTTGCATCAACGTGAAATAGGAAAATTAAAAGGCCTATTCAGTGAACAGCCGGCTGTCTAAACCTCCCACACCAAACATCCAAGGGCAGTTTTATGACTAAGCTCCCATTCATCCCCCAGCGGGAGGAATAATCCATAGTCATGTCAGCCGTGTGGGTGTCAGTACCTCAGCATCTCTCAATGGGTGATCGCTCCCATTCAGTCAGACTGCATGGTTCTGGAACACCACACAGAGTTCTATTCTAGAACTCTCTCCTCCTTGGAGTGCCACAGCCCGCTCCTTTCTCCCTGCAGTCGCCACAGTTGCCATGCGGAGAGGAGAGGAGTGACCAGATGTTCATTAATAAAGGATATGATCACCCTCATTAGGATGACCACAGCAGTGCAACAACACCAGCAGCTTGATACATTATTGCCCCATTCTGTTAGAGGGCATCAGACCACACAATACCCATTGTGGACAGTATACTAAAGCCTCAGACACACTCTACAACACCACAGCCGGGAATGCAGAACAGCAGTACATATTGGTAATGCATACTGCTTGAAGAGAGGAATAGAAGACGCCAAATTGAACACAATATGTGGTCTAGGATACAGACGTAGACTCTTTTTAATGTTGAACATCAATAGAGAGAGTGAGAGAGAGAGTAAAAATCCCCAGGTCGTTCAGCCCAGTGATTTAAACACAGCCAACGTGTGTGATTATCTTCTCCTATTTAAGCCAATCACTTGGGTAGTGCTCCACTTTCTCCAGAGCCTCCTGTAACGGTTTAAAGCTGAGCAATCCAAACTTTTAGTTAAATAAACCCTTGCTCAAGTATGCCATGTTTAAATATTTATTTGAGAAAGACTGGCTGGAAGGAGAGAAGGATCAGTCAAACAGTGGTGGGTCTGCTTGAGGGGTTCTGTCTGTCCATTCTAGTCCAGGACCAGGAGGGAGCACAGTGCTCTGTTTATGTCCACTTACAGCTCCGTTTGATTTGCAATTTGTTATCAACACAATTCAAGCCCATGGCAGAACATTCCTCAAACATCTGTCTAGTGGAGACTTTTCCTCCTTCCTGTTGCAGGAATAAGAAAATGTAGTAGACTAAGAAAACAGAACATAAGTCATGCTTATTAAGCTTTTAGAAATGACATTTTATATCTGTCAGATGTAATTTGTGCCAGTAAGGATACACCTCCAAACTTAGAAGGACGACAAGTAGCAATTAATGTGTACTGGCAAAAAATACCAAAAACGTCTCTTGCTTACACACACACACACACACACACACACACACACACACACACAGTCTGTAGTCTGGTAAATGTATCAGGGAGGGCGTGAATCAGAGCCCAGGATGGACTGATATAGCTTCCTGTCACAGGAGCGAGAGTGAGAGAGAAACCGAGAGAGACCTAGGAGAGTCCGAGAGAAAACCAGGATGCTCTTTCATTCATCTGCAGGGAAAAATATAACCCTTAGCTCCTGCTTTAAATACTTCTGTGATTTGCAACAGCGAATAGCACCTTTGAAAAATCTGATCAGTCCTATCAGCCTGCAACATGCCTATTACAAACACCAAACTCCAGTCAGTTTGATCGTTGCTGTTGTCAAAATATGATTGGTTAGAAGATTTTCATACAGGACCATATCTTGCAGCATTAGTAGAGCCAATCTGCTACCGTCAAGCCCATCTGAACTCTATGTAGACCTACACAGGAATAGGAAAACAGACCGGCTTACTCACCAATCCATTTCCACCCTCCCCCTTTCACCTCAATAACCCTAAAGCGTTTCACATACATAACTGTCTCACAGGGGAATTATGCTTTTAGTACTACAGGCTATTTTGGAATAAAAATTATTTTAATTGATAAGAGGTTTTTCAGAATAAGGTAAAAGCAAAGGTGTGTAGAGTCAGGATTGAATAAGGTTGTCTGATATGAACAGATGAAATTGGAGAAGGAGAAAAGGGGAATTTAATACACTCAATCTGATTTCAGAGCTTATCTAAGTGGCCAATAGAAATATAAAGAGGATGACTTCCTAACCACACAACAGAGGTTCTGTGAGGGAGGTCCTCATCCAATCAACAGTGTTTCATCTCAACCAACCCTGAAATAAAACAACCACCCATCCAATTCATCAACTACAAAAACAACCCCAGTTCACTATGGTCAGGCCATTCATTCCACCCAAGATCCATTTCATTATCAGATTTCCTGCAACAAGCTGTGATCGATGATGAGCCGATGACACACACGCTCCATGTCGATATGACCACTGCTGCTTTCTCCACAGGGGCTGTCTGGCCCAGCTCCGGTGGCAATTATGGACTGGTAACTGAAGAGGGATTGGCATTTCTAGGATCTTTGGAATGAGCTGTGGATTTAAGTTATCAGACTCAGAGTGAGTGTGACCCCACCACTCAATAGAGTATGTGTTAGGGTTGGGCGTTATCCAGATTTTCATATCGTCATACCATTTCTGTACCATACCAGGGTATACGATTTTAACGAATGTGCACACAGGGGGCATTATTTCATATATATATATATTTTTTACACAAAACTATTTAGGTATTATGGTAGGTCCCGTGTAGCTCAGTTGGTAGAGCATGGCGCTTGCAACGCCAGGGTTGTGGGTTCGTTTCCCACGGGGGGCCAGTATGAAAGATTTATGCACTCACTAACTGTAAGTCGCTCTGGATAAGAGTGTCTGCTAAATGACTAAAATGTAAAATGTATTAGGGATCTTGATCCAGGAGGGGATTGAATGTTTCTGCTATAACCAACAAGCTTGATCTTGACATCTAGCCACTTAACTAGCAAGTAAGCAAACCAAATGCATAGCTGGAGCCCTGAGGTGGATATAATTTAGTTCACATCTTAGATTTCTTATACAGTTACTTGTCTTTCCATGCTACTCACTGTAGCTTCTATTACTTCCCCTTCTGTAGACTTTGGCCCATTAGAAATCAGTGAGAGAGCAACACCCTGAGAGGAACTAAATGACCCAGGCACAAGGCTGTTTATAACATCCCAGCCTGCCATTCGCCCCTGTTTATTTGAACTGCGAACCGCACCATGCATGTGTGTGTGGAGGGGGAAGGCAAGGTCGGCTATTCTAAAGCATATCCTGTGTCCTGCCCCTTTCACACTCCTCCACGCTCTTAGCACGCTTTTCACAGCGCGTTTATCTACCCGCAGGCGCCCGGCGCTCCTTTGCTTCTCCAGGCACAGATAGTCCTCTGTGTGCCCAGCCAGGGCTGCACGACACAGGCATGGAGAGAACAAACACCGCCCTGCCCTCCTGAAGCCCCAGAGCCCAGACACAGGACAGGCTGTGACCCACATATGGGTAGCACTCTTTCAGCCTTTGACCACTGCCGGCTAGGCCCTCTCCAGCCCCCTCCACTGCACAATGCCAGTTATTATCTATGGAGATTATTCAAAGCAGCCCCTGTGATGGAGGGAGACTGGAGGAATAGTGGGTTTGGGATGGGGTTGGTTGGTTGGTAACAGTGCCTGGGGGTAAGGGAAGATGAGAGAGTGTATCGTCAATGAACCCACTGTTTTAATCCACAGCCTGGAAGGACTGTGCCACCAACCCAGATACTGTAAAATCTCAAAGAACTCAAGGAACACACACGCGCACACAAATTAATAGATGTCTGTACAATATTGAGTTCACTTTTCGTAGTTCACTTTTTGTGGGGGTGAATATACTGAGATGTAAAACTGCAGACATTTACCTAGGCTGGCATTTCTGAAGGACTGGTGGGCTGTGATTTTGCTGCTAACCGTTGCTATTTCTGACCCCCAACTATCCATGTGTGGGTTTCTCTAAAATAGCAACACATACATCAATGGCAAGAAATAGACTGTTCAGTATGATGTGGGAATATTGACCAGGAAAATCAGATAGCAATGTTGTCACATTTTACATAAGCCTACGTTATGAATCTAATGTATCAGGCTCCACCCATTCTCAGTTATACGCTAGTTTTACACAGTGTATATGTGCAATCATTTGAAAAATATAACCTAGCAACTGAATGTCAGCTGAGGTCTGTTTTAGGTTAAAGTGATAAAGAAATAATCAGCAGCCCAATTTTCCCTCTGAAGACTTCAATCCTCTTTAGATATCCCCTAAAGGCCCTTTGACTCGTTGGACTCGTTGACCATTTACTTGCGGGTGGAATGTTTAATTACTGCACATTATTCCTTCTCACCTCTGTTGCTATGCCTAGCATCTGTAGCTCCCACCAGTCACTTTATACAGAAACACACACTCACATACACACAATCAGCCACTCCATAAAGACACACACATAAGCAACCACTCCACAATAAAACATACACATGACCAGCTGAGAATTTTAATCATTATCCATCAGCTTCACTACACATATACTGTATGCTTTAAGTGGAATGCTTACCAAGCAGAGCTTGGGCCAAACTCCTTCAAAATACAAACATTTAATGGATTGGAATTGGACATGGCAGTTTGATTTCAAAAAGCCCCTTTTCCATTACGGGAATATCAGCCTGAATTCCAAATCCAATTGAATGAATCCCTGTATTGAATGGAAGGAAAATCTGCTTGGTGCCGGCTCTGGTATGTAGGCCAGTGTACCATATGATACAGGATGCGTGCCACTGGTCTGCCAGCCAGAAGACAGCGCTGCCTGGAGGTTATTTGAATCACTCTCAGCCTGCCCACCCAGCTTTAAGGAGGACGAGGTCAGAGAAAACAGACTGCTAGAGAGAGAGCGAGAGAGAGAGAGCGACATACAGAGAGAATGAATGAGAGAGAGAAAGAGAGAGTGAGAGAGGGAGAGAGCCATTGAAGAGAAAAAGCCTTGGAAGAGAAGTCATTCATCTGACATGGTGCCACCAGGAGTTGGGATTTGGCTGGCTACAAGTAATTAGAAGAAATTATCCCATTGAGTTTCTCATCACATTATTCAAACCTTCCATTGGCAGATCATTCTGGTTTTCTCATCGTAAGACTTCTGTATGTCCCATACTGCTTTGAGAGAGGGAGGCCATTCATCTACACAGTGACACCAGGGGCTGGAGGGATGAGGTCACTGACACGGACCAACCAATGAGAGACCAGACTCAGTGAGAGTTCCGCTCTGTCTCACAGTGCAGAGCCCTTGGCCATCACTAAATCACCGCCCTCAGTCAATATGACGTCCCGTGGGCCTTGGGCCCTCTGCTGTGCTGACACCTCCAGGGAGAGAGTGGCAGAATACCTGACCACTGTGACTGACCCAAACTTAAGGAAAGCTTTGACTATGTACAGACTCAGTGAGCATAGCCTTGCTATTGAGAGAGGCCGCCGTAGGCAGACCTGGCTCTCAAGAGTGTGTACACTGCCCACAAAATGAGGTGGAAACTGAGCTGCACTTCCTAACCTCCTGCCAAATGTATGACCATATTAGAGACACATATTTCCCTCAGATTACACAGACCCACAAAGAATTTGAAAACAAATCAAATTTGGATAAACTCCCATATCTATTGGGTGAAATACCACAGCGTTGTCACAAGAAAATGTCAACCAGTGAAGAACAAACACTATTGTAAATACAACCCAAATGTATGTTTATTTATTTTCCCTTTTGTACTTTAACTATTTGCACATTGTTACAACACTATACACATAGCCATAACATGACATTTGACATTTCTCTATTCCTCTGAAACTTGTGAGTGTAAAGTTTACTGTTCATTTTTGATTGTTTTTTGATTGTTTGTTTATTATCTATTTTACTTGCAATATACGTTTCCCAAGCCAATAAAGCCCTTTGAATTGAATTGAATAGAGTGTGTACCTGGCATTAATGTGCCCTTTGATCAGAGGTACACTACAGGTCAAAAGCTTTAGAACACCTACTCATTCAAGATTTTTTCTTTATTTTTTACAATTTTTTACATTGTAGAATAATAGTGAAGACATCAAAACTATGAAATACAGTGAGGGAAAAAAAGTATTTGCTCGCCTGCTGATTTTGTATGTTTGTCCACTGACAAAAAAATGATCAGTCTATAATTTTAATGGTAGGTTTATTTGAACAGTGAGAGACAGAAAAACAAAACAAAAATCCAGAAAAACGCATGTCAAAAATGTTATGAATTGATTTGCATTTTAATGAGGGAAATAAGTATTTTACCCCCTCTCAATCAGAAAAATGTCTGGCTCCCAGGTGTCTTTTATACAGGTAACGAGCTGAGATTAGGAGCACACTCTTAAAGGGAGTGCTCCTAATCTCAGTTTGTTACCTGTATAAAAGACACCTGTCCACAGAAGCAATCAATCAATCAGATTCCAAACTCTCCACCATGGCAAAGACCAAAGAGCTCTCCAAGGATGTCAGGGACAAGATTGTAGACCTACACAAGGCTGGAATGGGCTACAAGACCATCGCCAAGCAGCTTGGTGAGAAGGTGACAACAGTTGGTGTGATTATTCACAAATGGAAGAAACACAAAAGAACTGTCAATCTCCCTCGGCCTGGGGCTCCATGCAAGATCGCACCTCATGGAGTTGCAATGACCATGAGAACGGTGAGGAATCAGCCCAGAACTACACGGGAGGATCTTGTCAATGATCTCAAGGCAGCTGGGACCATAGTCACCAAGAAAACAATTGGTAACACATTATGCCGTGAAGGACTGAAATCCTGCAGCTGATTTTTTCCCCCAGAAAATCACATTGTAGGATTTTTAATGAATTTATTTGCAAATGATGGTTGAAAATAAGTATTTGGTCACCTACAAATAAGCAAGATTTCTGGCTCTCACAGACCTGTAACTTCTTCTTTAAGAGGCTCCTCTGTCCTCCACTCGTTACCTGTATTAATGGCACCTGTTTGAACTTGTTATCAGTATAAAAGACACCTGTCCACAACCTCAAACAGTCACACTCCAAACTCCAATATGGCCAAGACCAAAGAGCTGTGGTCTTGGTTGCATCCAAAGAACACCATACCTACTGTGAAGCATGGGGGTGGAAACATCATGCTTTGGGGCTGTTTTTCTGCAAAGGGACCAGGACGACTGATCCGTGTAAAGGAAAGAATGAATGGGGCCATGTATCGTGAGATTTTGAGTGAAAACCTCCTTCCATCAGCAAGGGCATTGAAGATGAAACGTGGCTGTGTCTTTCAGCATGACAATGATCCAAAACACACCGCCCGGGCAACGAAGGAGTGGCTTCGTAAGAATCATTTCAAGGTCCTGGAGTGGCCTAGCCAGTCTCCAGATCTCAACCCCATAGAAAATCTTTGGAGGGAGTTGAAAGTCTGTGTTGCCCAGCGACAGCCCCAAAACATCACTGCTCTAGAGGAGATCTGCATGGAGGAATGGGCCAAAATACCAGCAACAGTGTGTGAAAACCTTGTGAAGACTTACAGAAAACGTTTGACCTGTGTCATTGCCAACAAAGGGTATATAACAAAGTATTGAGAAACTTTTGTTATTGACCAAATACTTATTTTCCACCATAATTTGCAAATAAATTCATAAAAAATCCTACAATGTGATTTTCTGGATTTTTTTTCCTCATTTTGTCTGTCATAGTTGACGTGTACCTATGATGAAAATTACAGGTCTCTCTCATCTTTTTAGGTGGGAGAACTTGCACAATTGGTGGCTGACTAAATACTTTTCCTCCCCACTGTAAATGCTTCACAGAGTTCAAGTAACAGACACATCTCAACATCAACTGTTCAGAGGAGACTGAATCAGGCCTTCATGGTCGAATTGCTGCAAAGAAACCTTCTAAAGGACACCAATAAGAAGAATAGACTTGCTTGGACCAAGAAACACGAGCAATGGACATTAGACCGGTGGAAATGTGTCCTTTGGTCTGGAGTCCAAATTGGAGATTTGTGGTTCCAACCGCCGTGTCTTTGTGAGACGCGGTGTGGGTGAACGGATGATCTCCGCATGTGTATTTCCCACCGTAAAGCATAGAGGAGGTGGTGTTATGGTGTGGGGGTGCTTTGCTGGTGACACTGTGATTTATTTAGAATTCAAGGCACACTTAACCAGCATGGCTACCACAGCTTTCTGCAGTGATACGCCATCCCATCTGGTTTGGGCTTAGTGGGACTATCATATTTTTTTTTCAACAGAACAATGACCAACACACCTCCAAACTGTTTAAGGGCTATTTGACCAAGAAGGAGAGTGACGGAGTGCTGCATCAGATGACCTGGCCTCCACAATCCCCCGACCTCAACCAAATTGAGATGGTTTGGGATGAGTCGGACCGCAGAGTGAAGGAAAAGCAGCCAGCAAGTGCTCAGCACTTGTGGGAACTCCTTCAAGACTGTCGGAAAAGCATTCCAGGTGAAGCTGGTTGAGAGAATGCCAAGAGTGTCCAAAGCTGTCATCAAGGCAAAGGGTGGCTATTTGAAGAATCTCAAATCTCAAATATATTTTGATTTGTTTAACACATTTTTGGTTACTACATGATTCCATATATGTTATTTCATAGTTTTGATGTCTTCACTATTATTCTACAATGTAGAAAATAGTAAAAATAAAGAAAAACTCTTGAATGAGTAGGTGTTCTAAAACTTTTGACCGGTAGTGTATATTAGCATTCAGCTGGCCTGACCAAGCCTGGTTCCTCTGTGATCCCCTAAGGCCACAGAACTGATCAGCCCACTGTTTCATCTCACCCTAAACTATATTGATTACTCATAAAACACAGACATAGGGGAGGTTGTCCATTTCCTTAACCATTTCCAATCAATTCATTGGAAAAGGCCGGGAATAGTATTCATTGAGAGAGCAGAAAATCGTGAAAATGGATAGATGGTCATGAGAAATGGTTAGATAAATATAAAAATAAAAACAAGCATTATAAGATGTCTCCCAAATTGGAAAACATGATGAAATAGCACGAATCTGAGGGTTGCACAAAAAGCTTGAACACATGGACCCTGACATCTGGAAGGCACTTAGTATGTGCATATTATTAAATATTTCTCAAAAATAATATTTGAGAAGTCTTTAATCTGTTGATGCAAGTTTATTCCTGTTGAATTTTTTTCTATTGTAATCATAAGTAAGCAAAGTATAGTGTCTGCCAAAGAGAGATAGATAGCTTGAGAGTGAACGAGAGAGTGAGATTCAGGGAGAGAGCGAGACAGAGACAGAGACGAGAGAGAGAGAGAGAGAGAGAGAGAGAGAGAGAGAGAGAGAGAGAGAGAGAACTAGAAAGAGAGAGAGAAAGAAAGAGAGAGATGGAGAGGAGGGAAAGAGAGAGAGAGAGGAGAGAAAGAGGGAGAGAGGAGGGAAACGTGGCACCCCCCTGGCTGGCAAGCTGGGTAAACTTTAGAGATCCTGTGTCGACCCACAAACACATCTCTTCAACTTGGGGAAGCCCTCCATGCGCTCACATATGTACATATTGTACATTTTAAGAAAACACAGACAAAGCCAAAGTCGACTTTATGGACTACAAGGGCAATTTGTATGGACAGACCTAAGAAACGCACCTATGATCAAAAGTCACGATAACCTACAGTATATGATAGGAAGTCAAGTCCAATGTGTCACATACAGGCAGTCAAAGAAGTCACTGACATTGATTAACTTCAAGCTTTAAAACAGACAGCACTATTTTTTTGTTGTTGTGTCATTTAGCAGACACTCTCATTTAGCAGACATCCAGAGCGACTTACAGGAGCAATTAGGGTTAAGTGCCTTGCTTAAGGGCACATTGACAGATTTTTCACCTAGTCGGCTCGGGGATTAGAACCAGCAACCTTTCAGTTACTGGCACAACGCTCTTACCCACTAAGCTATTTTCTGTAAACCTCACTCTGAACCAATGTTCCCTCTAATTATTTTCGGCACTGAGCAAATTTCAGGTCTGCTGAGCTCAACTTCTAGCTTGTGTTTACTGGGAACACTGAGGCTGTACCCGCTAGTTACAGTTTTAACAGTGGCCATGTAGGCTACTGTGGCTATCTGATCATAATGTAGGCCTACCAGAGTGGTCTACCATCAAAAACAATGGAGAAAATGCATCCCATTACATTTTAAAATGGAAATAGCTGTTCTATCATTCAGCCTACAGTAGCAGCCAATGTGTGGTGTTCAATATAGGCCTACACTCCATGAAACTTTTGAAAAAACAACAACATGCAGAGCTTGACATTAACCTGTTTATCCACTTGTCCTTCAGACAAGGAGGTGACTGAAAATGTTGTTGTGTTGTTTAATGCAAGAAACCACTTTACAAAATAAAATGCATTATTATTCCCATACCATTATTACATAGAATCAGACAAATTATGCTACACTCTGCAAAATTCAACACTGCCCCTTTATGCAAAAAAAAAAACGCTTTACCTGACTCGCTTTTCAAAGATGTCTAGAAATTGATACGTTTTGTGCTCTTGTAGGAAGCAATCACTCCCCTATTACTGACTACAAATGATCTATAACTGGGCTAATAACTCACTAACTAGCAAAGGATATGAACAAAATGTGCACACGTGTCTACATGCAGCTGTCGCTTTGATCTTAAAAGAACTGCATCTACTCACGACCGCTCATGCTGTAAACACAGTCCAGTTTAAAGTAAATGGCACAGAGCCATATATGGCAATGGTATATTTGCATATAGGCCTTGTAAAAACGGTTGGCTGTTATGCGATCACCCGTCTGAGCAGTCGGCTGTGAATGCCCTGACCCAGTAGTACAATTATACTGACTGTGATTTGGGTTCTGACCCTCCACAGGATGTCCGGTAAGAACAATGCTGATGCTTCTCTTTTCAGGGTTTTTATTTCCTTTTTCCTCTTAACCAACACACATTAAGAATGCACACACACACTTTTGGTCATATAACATGAATCTTGACTGGGAGTGAATCTTGGTGGAATAGTACTTATGTTAATTCTAATTAATTCTGTTTATTTCGATGCACGCACCACATTCAGGTATTCTTGTTACTGTCCACAATAGAAATAGTCCTCAGAAATGTGCGTCTTCTTTCTTCAGACAACGATAACACTCTGACCTGAGTGGGTGGGTGCAGTGTCCAGATGCACCTTCCCAAGCACTCTGATTGGTTGGGAATGTCAGGGCTATGATGGCTGAGGGATAACTAAGGTAGGCTGAACAGCCAAACTAACGGGACTCAAGGGAAACTGAAGGGACTGTGAGGGAAAGTTAGGTAGAGAGGAGGGGAGCAGGAAAGCCTTTTTTACAGGCCTACTACAGCTCTGATTGTTTATGCCACACCGGTCTGTGTAGAGTATGGGCTGAGTAGTGCATGTCAATTGAATAGAATCCTACTCCGATGTGTTCTGCCTACAACAAAATCTCTTGCATTGTTTGTTTTGTTTCGGTATGTTGCATTGAAAGTGGCTAATATTAAGTTGATTTGATCACAATTGCCACAGTAAAGGGAAACGTTGATAGTGTTAACAGGGAAAACACTAGAACAGTGGTCACCAACCTTTTCTGAGTCAAGATCAGTTTGAGTCAAAATGCAAGCCGAGATCTACCTCTCAGATTTGTTTTTAACATGACTTAAAAAACGTAAGCCTATGCAACATTAACCAATTAAAAACAGTACTGTAGCAATGAGGTTTGTGCAGTAAGCTATAGGCCCAATTCATTATCGTATTGGCTTTGCTTGAAAAGCCCTGACAATGCATTGTTGTTCGGGGAATTTTTTAAAATTATATTTCAAAATTTGAGGTAGGCTATATGATCACACCGTTAATAGATCCGTTGTTGTATTACTTGTGAAGGACAACTGAGTGAGCATACATTTAAATCATTTGCTTTTAATTTTATTGGGCTGATGGTGCCTGCATCTGATGGTCAGTCTCAGTGGAGGGAGAGAGCAGCAGACGGAGGGTCCGCCTCTCAACATCCCGCCGATCTCCCTTACTAAAAAGGGACACCATCTTCCAGATGATGATGAAACTCGAGTCGCACCGCATTATTTCTGCCTCATGCACAAATTCTTGTTGTTACTCCTATGAACAGAGAAAGTGAAAAATCCAAGCCGCTAATAATAACAACGCACGTGTCACGATCGTTGAGAGACGGGTCAGACCAAGGTGCAGCGTGGTATGCGAACATGTTTATTTTATAGAATAAACATACAAAACAACGTAACGTGAAGTCCTCAGGCTATACAAATACAAGCCTACACACGGAACAAGATCCCACAAACATAGTAGGCAACTGGGCTACCTAAGTATGATCCCCAATCAGAGACAACGAGCGACAGCTGCCTCTGATTGGGAACCATACCTGGCCAAGCATAGAAATACAATACCTAGAATGTAAACATAGAAATAATAACATAGAACTTCCACACCCTGACTCAACTAACAAGAGTTCTATACGTCAGGGCGTGACAGTACCCCCCCCCACAAAGGTGCGGACTCCGACCGCACAAACCTGACATAACAGGGTAGAGTCCGGGTGGGCATTCCGCCCCGGAGGCGGATCTCTCTCCTTCCTCCCACGATGCACCAAGCCCTGTCTGGACCCTGGTGTGGGAGACCCCGAACCTGGAGAGGGGCTGACGTCTGGGTCTGGACTGGAGCCGCTGACCGGAGCTGAACTGGACCCCGGTGGAGCGGACTGCTCTGGCTCCGGAGTGGAACCGCTGACCGGAGCTGGACTGGAAACCGGTGGAGCAGACTGCTCTGGCTCCGGAATGGATCCGCTGACCGGGGCTGGATTGGGCACCGGTGGAGCGGACTGCTCTGGCTCCGGAGTGGAGCCGCTGAGCGGAGCTGGACCAGGCACCGGTGGAACGGGCACGGGCCGTGCCGGACTGGGAACACGCATCACTGGCTTGGTGCGAGGAGCAGGCATGGGCCGGGCCGGACTGTGAACACGCACCACTGGTCTGGTGCGAGGAGCAGGCACGGGCCATACCGGACTGGGAACAAGCACCACTGGCTTGGTGCGAGGTGCAGGCACGGGACAGGCCGGACTGGAGACACGCACCACTGGCTTGGTGCGAGGTGCAGGCACGGGCCGGACTGGAGACACGCACCACTGGCCTGGTGCGGGGAGCAGGTACGGGGCGTACCGGGCTGGCGACACGCACCACTGGTTTGGTGCGAGGAGCAGGGACGGGCCGTACTGGACTGGTAACACGCACCACTGGCTTGGTGCAGGGAGCAGGTACGGAGCGTACCGGGCTGGCGACACGCACCACTGGTTTGGTGCGAGGAGCAGGGACGGGCCGTACTGGACTGGGAACACGCACCACTGGCTTGGTGCGGGGAGCAGGTACGGGGCGTACCGGGCTGGCGACACGCACCACTGGTTTGATGCGAGGAGCAGGGACGGGCCGTACTGGACTGGGAACACACACCACTGGGAGCAGGTACGGGGCGTACCGGGCTGGCGACACGAACCACTGGTTTGGTGCGAGGAGCAGGGACGGGCCGTACTGGACTGGGAACATGCACCACTGGCTTGGTGTGGGGAGCAGGGACGGGCTGGGCCGGACTGGGAACACGCACCACTGGCCTTGTGCGGGGAGCAGGTACGGGGCTTACCAGGCTGACGACACGCACCACTGGTTTGGTGCGGGGAGCAGGCACGGGCCGTACCGGACTGGGAACATGAACCACTGGCTTGGTGCGAGGAGCAGGCATGAGGCGTACCGGATTGGGAACCGACGCTGGAGGTCTACGACTGTACCAGTCCTTTACCCTCCGCGCCCAGTCCTCCTCCAGTGAGGACTCCTCCTTGAGCCCCCACGAGTGCAGTGGTCGGGGCTCTTCTCTATCGATCCCCGACCACCCTTTTAGCCCCCCCAAAACAATTATTGGGGCTGTCTCGCCGGCTTCCTCCTCGGCCGACACCTTCTGTGTTCCTCTCCTGCCTGGGCCTCCTGCTTCGCCCAGGGTCCTTTTCCTGCCAAAATCTCCTCCCATGTCCAAAAACTGTTCCCCACCTGTGTCCAGTGTGTCTGCTGCTCCTGGGCACGCTGCTTGGTCCGTTTTTGGTGGGATCTTCTGTCTCGGTTGTTGAGAGATGGGTCAGACCAAGGTGCAGCGTGGTATGCGAACATGTTTATTTTATAGAATAAACATACAAAACAACGTAACGTGAAGTCCTCAGGCTATACAAATACAAGCCTACACACGGAACAAGATCCCACAAACATAGTAGGCAACTGGGCTACCTAAGTATGATCCCCAATCAGAGACAACGAGCGACAGCTGCCTCTGATTGGGAACCATACCTGGCCAAGCATAGAAATACAATACCTAGAATGTAAACATAGAAATAATAACATAGAACTTCCACACCCTGACTCAACTAACAAGAGTTCTATACGTCAGGGCGTGACAGCAAGCCTATAGATACACTTTCCTTCTCATTCATTACTGCTGCAGTGCTTGTTGTAGCGCTGAGTGGAAATAGGAAGAATGCACATTTTATGGCTTATAAAAGTGTTGAATACAAAGTGTTGATGGCAACAGTTCGCCTACCTGGTGCGCAGGGCAGCTGAATCGGGTGCACCTACCACACGTACCGCCAACAAATAGGAACACAAGGCTTTATCGTTGGGTTTTTTACAGAAATGTTTGGCGGTCGACTAGGATCGTGATCGACCAGTTGGTGACCACTGCTCTAGAAAGTTGAGTGAAGTTCAATCTCGTGCTTCTTTCTGTGGGCTAATATTTCTGCGCGGCAGTCCCAGGGAGCTGCGCAGCAGTCTCGGCGTGCGCGCGCAGCTTAGAGGGAACATTGCTCTGAACCCCAGTCGATGTTTAGTGCAGTTGCTCCTCTGGTACCATGTCTAGTGTGCAGGGTTTTAGTGGTGCCTGGAGAAGTGGGTATACTTTAATTTTGCCCAAAATTTCCCAAACGGCCCGCCCGACTAAGGAAATGCGCCCTGTGTGAAGAACCATTTTCAGGTTTTCACTCTCAATATCACACTTTGTTTTATAGAAAAAAATGAAGAAAATGGATGTTCTAAGCCCACAACAACGCTTAAACCATATCAGAAAACAATTTGAGGTATGGGATTTTTTTTTTTTTTTGGAGGATGTAGTTTCCCTTTAATTCAGTTGAACGCCTAGCAAGAGACCATTTGGCTAGCGATGTTTATGTACAGTACAACAATGTAGGCCTACAATATTCGAATAAAACATAATAATTTAAAACCTTGCTGACATTTGTGTACAATGACATATCTCTCTATTATGTGTGGGAATACTTTGGGACAGATTTCCAAAATTAAAATCACTTGGTGCTGGTTTTACAGTCTTTTATGTCCAACAATTAAATATGTTTCTTTTTATTATTATTATTTTTTGCTCAGCCGCCAGTTGGCGAATCCTGGTGTAGTACATGTGTTGGCAGAGTTTGCAAAACAAATGCGCTCCCAACTGATACAATTCAACATGATATCATTCTGCCAGGTTGGCCTACTTTGCAGTCAACATTTAGCGCATGATGACTGAATTGACCATCGCAAATAGCCTACTAACCAAGACTTCGGACCAAACTTTTTAAATACCTAGTTTGCATACCCATTGTTGCCTTAGTTAGCATTTACTAGTCTATATCATACGTTGAAATGCCTTTCCTACCTACCCTACCGGCTACCGATGTCGTTCTTCTGAGACCTGCTCCATATGCGACAACCAGTTGAGAGCTGCATGCTCTTGCTGCCTGACAGATGATATGCCGCTGAAACTAGGCTATGTGTGCTTTTTGCATGAATATATTTCACGTGCTTTGCATTTGTGTAGGCTACTTTGTGCATGATTTATTTATTGTTCTACATAATTGATACAGCGTATACCTAGAGCGGCAGGTAGCCTAGTGGTTAGAGCATTGGGCCTGTAACCTAAAGGTTGCTGGTTCGAATACCTAAAATGAAAAATCTGTTGATGTGCCCTTGAGCAAGGCACTTAACCCTAATTTGCTCTAGTGGCGCCATACTACTATGGCTGGCCCTGTGAAACAACACATTTCACTGCAACTATCCAGTGCATGTGACAATAAACCATGATTACATATTTGACTAGACTACTTTGATACGCATCAGTGGGGATTAAGAAGTGAGTATACGCAAAGCTCACTGAAAAAAATGTGTATACGTCATATACCTGTGTATAGCCCCCACTACACCACTGCTAGTGTGAGTGTAGCCGTTCTCTAACCAGCCACTGGTTGGCCTGCGAGGTGGGCCTGCCACATCTGGTTTCCCTGTGGTGAGTGGGACCAGACCACAGTCCACGTTTCAGCCTAGAGGTCAGGGACACACTGTAACTACAGCACAATACAGACCCAGAGGGACAGTCACTGATGGATGACGGGGTGTGGGCTGGGCTTAGAAAGAGAAAGTCCTATCCCACAGAAATAGGGGTGGGGGGATGCAAAGAGATGCGGCCTCACTGCATACATCATACTGTGTATCAACTACATTTTACATTTTAGTCATTTAGCAGACGCTCTTATCCAGAGCAACTTACAGTAGTGAGTGCATACATTTTTTTATACTATTTCGTACTGATACTATTTCGTACTGATTGTACATACTAATTGTACAGATACAAATAAAGTTGTCCTCCAAAGAACAGGGACGGTGGTAGGTTAAAGAAAATCAACAAAATACAGGGAGAGAAGGCAGAAGTGTGGAACTGGGACTAAGGGGCTGGACTTTCCTGGCACCCACATCAAGCTGAGGTATTTCTGCTGTGTCCTTGAGAAAAGCTCTCCACCTCAGAATGTACCCAGCTGAATACATATGGCCACCTAAAGTACTACATCAACCATAATGTACAACCAAGCAAATGGCTGTGGATGGGGAAATTATGATGAACAGCCCATAGTGCAAGAATCAGAATGTGACGGGATCGATGCAGTGTGGTACGGACTAAGGGAGAGTAATTAGGTGGTGATTCATTCTGTGCCTCAGTGGTGATTCATTCTGTGTCTCTTTCATTGTCTGATCCCTGCATCACACTGAGAGGAAGCTAATTGCCTGGTGATGACATTAACACCCAGCAGTGACTCACCACTGTCACCGTGTCCTGCCTGTCCTGTCTGTCCTCCCATTTGAAGGCTCTCTCTCTGTGACAGGGACATACTCACACAGCAGCAGCTTGACAGGGACAGCTTCCACTGTACCAGTGTCACACCACACAAATGTGATGAGAAATGACTGAGAACATTACAATGAACTTTAGAGAACAAAAACTCAGCAGCACAAAAGGGATGGTGTGGATGGTAGTGTTTATGTTTTTTTTGTTCTTACTTTGAAGAGGAAGGCTTTGGCTGTGAGATACAATGATAAAAAAAAAACACCCATGTTTTTTTGTAGCATCTTTGTTTAATGTGGAATGTGACAGATTTGGGTTATGTGAGATGCCTGGTGGGGAGGTGTTTGTGTAGTGTGTGTGTGTGTGTGTGTGTGTGTGTGTGTGTGTGTGTGTGTGTGTGTGTGCATGCGTGAGAGAAAATAGAGCAGATGATTATATGACGTGACAAAGGCTGGAACATGATTTAAGGCAAGGGAAGGCATCACGTTAACGTGGTTCCAGCTCAGTGTCCTTCATTAGGAAGGGAATAGTCCTGTCCTCAGAGCAGCAGGGAACAACACAGCTCTGACGCACAGCGATGACACTGGGGACAAGCATAATCACCTGCAAATGGAAGACCTTCATTTTGGGAAAAACAGCTGAGAGACAAAATAAGAAAACCGATGGGGCACATTTTCAACATTTTGACTTGTAGCCAAACATAATCACGCTGTGCTATTGCTGTCTCTAAGTGGGGTCAGCCATTGTGTACTGCTGGTTGCACATGTGTTTGATTTCTTTGCTGTGGCACACCAAAAGGTTCCCCCAACCGCTTAGCAAGTGATTCACAAACAGAAAGAGAGGGTACTGGGTATATCTGTCTGTGTGTAGGGGGAAAGCTGGTTTTGCGGTTGAAGCGATTCATTAATAGCATAAATGTGTTTTCTATTTTCTCTGCGTTTCTGGGGGGGGCTACGATGACATCAGAGCTCAAGCAGGAAGGAATTTTAAAGACCAACACTGAAAATCAAACCCAACCCACACTCCCTATAGCCCCCCTCCCATCTCCATGGCAAAAAAATAATTTTACCTCCCAACACGCACACACTCACACACACCTAAACCAATGTGCAGGAAGTCTCTCCTGCTGGGTCTTTTGCGACCACCACAATAGCAGAGGGGTGTTTCAGAGAGTGACAAGTTTGAGGTCATTGTCTGGATTCAAAGGAGGGCCTCTCTTTATGTGCTGTTTCATGACGCAGACACAGACAGACACCACAGGGTCTGGGCACTAGGTCTGGGGGGGGAGGGGCTCGTCGTGGCTACAGTCTCCATGGGGTCAGAGATGGGGGAGAGGAAAAGCAATTTTTCACCACACACTAACATTGACCCAGAGCAAACAGTGGTCTCTCCCTGGGACCCGGTGTAAAGTAAAGGCAGTTACTATTTCACAGCTTCATGACACCTCACATTTCTTAGTGCTGGCTGAGGTGGAAGTTTGAAATAAATGCAATTTGCAATACAACATTAAGAACATTTAAAATCATGATATTGGCAGCTTTCTTATTTTATGTTCTTAAGGCTGTGGGAATTTCCAGGGGTGTTCTGCAGCTCTGTGATGTGTTTTTCCCAACTGAAACATACAGTAAGAGACCAAATAATGGGGCTCAATCTGAAATGTGGAGGGATATGGGTGAGAGCTGGGCTACATGCCTGACAAACACACCCACGCACCAACACACCCACGCACCAACACACCCACATGCAGCACACACACAAACCACCACAAATCCACACACGCACAAACTCACACACACACGTTCACACACACACAAACACACTTTGTTCTGAAAGTCATCAGAAATCTCCCTAAACAGATCCAGTACTTCCAATTAGGCTGCTTGCAGGTCTGTGGGCCCCTCTGGAGCCCCAGTGAAGCGTGGAACATTAATAATGGGTCTGGAGACGGGCCTTATCACCAGCTCTGCAGCCCCAGACAACCTCAATTACCTCATAAATGCTTAGCAAGTCCAGCAAAACAATACCACAGGGGCAGGCAAGGCCACCCTCACTGCGGACACACACGCACCTCCCAAAAACAACAGTTTCAGCACTATTCACTAATAGGCTTTTAATACTCTGGTTGGGAAGTTCAGATCAAAGATACTTTGATTTATGAGACTGATTGAGAATTCTAAATAGAAAGAATAAAAACATAGACAGGATATTACACTGCAATACAACAAACACATCAAGTGTGGAAATATGAGCTGCTGGATGTGGCAAATTATGGTGGAATTGCTTTAGTGAGAATACGAGGGATTGGGGTTGTAATTTATGTGTGTACATGCATCTGCTGTGTACTGTATGTGCATGTTTGTCTGTGTGTGTGTGTGTACTCTGCCCTGTTTTTTATTTCACACTGGACCCTCTAGTGTTTGATGGACAGGCAGTCTTCCCACGAGTGTGTGGACTGTGGAGGAGAGTGTTGAGCTCAGACACATTATAATGAATCTCAGCCTCACCAGTTCTTAACACGGTCACACACACATTGACCTTTACAATGCCAGCCATCTCTCGCTTCTTTCTTTCTTTCTTTCTTTCACTCTGTCAGTCTCTTTCTTGGTTTCTCTATGCCTCCCCCTTTTCTTTGATTCTCTCCATCTCTTTCTCTCTGTTTTTTCTCTCTCTCTCCACAATTCTTCCTCTCAACACACTGAAACATATATCAACCACACATACTGTATGCATCCTCCATTACCCAGCCAGTATCTGGCACTCTGTGTAGCGTAGCAGCATGTTGGGCTGAAGACAGAGAGGTCCATTTGTTTAATAGTGGGAAGATGGGAAACTTCCCCTGCATTCCACCCTTCTGTCCTAAACCCCACAAACTCAGGATTTGGGAAAACAATTAGGAGAGACGGATCACAGACTTCTGGAAATGACCCCATGAAACCATTTTCCTGAGGTCAGATATATATATATATATATATATATATATATATATATATATATATATATATACACATACACACACAGAGAGGGAAACAAGCATTTGATCCCCTGCTGATTTTGTACGTTTTCCCACTGACATTTAATGGTAGGTTTATTTGAACAGTGAGAGACAGAATAACAACAAAATAATCCAGAAAAACGCATGTCAAAAATGTTATAAGAGTAAGAATTCCGGCTCTCACAGACCTGTCAGTTGTTCTTTAAGAAGCCCTCTTGTTCTCCACTCATTACCTGTATTAACTGCACCTGTTTGAACTCGTTACCTGTATAAAAGACACCTGTCCACACACTCAATCAAACAGACTCCAACCTCTACACAATGGCCAAGACCAGAGAGCTGTGTAAGGACATCAGGGATAAAATTGTAGACCTGCACAAGGCTGGGATGGGCTACAGGACAATAGGCAAGCAGCTTAGTGAGAAGGCAACAACTGTTGGCACAATTATTAGAAAATGGAAGAAGTTCAAGATGACGGTCAATCACCCTCGGTCTGGGGCTCCATGCAAGATCTGACCTCGTGGGGCATCAATGACCATAAGGAAGGTGAGGGATCAGCCCAGAACTACACGGCAGGACCTGGCCAATGACCTGAAGAGAGCTGGGACCACAGTCTCAAAGAAAACCATTAGTAACACACTACGCCGTCATGGATTAAAATCCTGCAGCGCACGCAAGGTCCCCCTGCTCAAGCCAGCGCATGTCCAGGCCCGTCTGAAGTTTGCCAATGACCATCTGGATGATCCAGAGGAGGAATGGGAGAAGGTCATGTGGTCTGATGAGACAAAAATTGAGCTTTTTGGTCTAAACTCCACTCGCCGTGTTTGGAGGAAGAAGAAGGATGAGTACAACCCCAAGAACACCATCCCATCCGTGAAGCATGGAGGTGGAAACATCATTCTTTGGGGATGCTTTTCTGCAAAGGGGACAGGACGACTGCACCGTATTGAGGGGAGGATGGATGGGGCCATGTATCGCGAGATCTTGGCCAACAACCTCCTTCCCTCAGTAAGAGCATTGAAGATGGGTCGTGGCTGGGTCTTCCAGCATTACAACGACCCGAAACACACAGCCAGGGCAACTAAGGAGTGGCTCCGTAAGAAGCATCTCAAGGTCCTGGAGTGGCCTAGCCAGTCTCCAGACCTGAACCCAATAGAAAATCTTTGGAGGGAGCTGAAAGTCCGTATTGCCCAGCGACAGCCCCGAAACCTGAAGGATCTGGAGAAGGTCTGTATGGAGGAGTGGGCCAAAATCCCTGCTGCAGTGTGTGCAAACCTGGTCAAGACCTACAGGAAACGTATGATCTCTGTAACTGCAAACAAAGGTTTCTGTACCAAATATTAAGTTCTGCTTTTCTGATGTATCAAATACTTATGTCATGCAATAAAATGCTAATTAATTACTTAAAAATCATACAATGTTCTGGATTTTTGTTTTAGATTCCGTCTCTCACAGTTGAAGTGTACCTATGATAAAAATTACAGACCTCTCCAAGCTTTGTAATAGGAAAACCTGCAAAATCGGCAGTGTATCAAATACTTGTTCTCCCCACTGTATATACAGTGAGTGCAAAAAGTATTTGATCCCCTGCTGATTTTTTATGTTTGCCCACTGATAAAGAAATGATTAGTCTATAATTTTAATGGTAGGTTTAATTGAACAGTGAGAGACAGAATAACAACAAAAAAATCCAGAAAAACGCATGTCAAAAATGTTAAATTGATTTGCATTTTAATGAGGGAAATAAGTATTTGACCCCCTCTCAATCAGAAAGATTTCTGGCTCCCAGTTGTCTTTTATACAGGTAACGAGCTGAGATTAGGAGCACACTCTTAAAGGGAGTGCTCCTAATCTCAGTTTGTTACCTGTATAAAAGACACCTGTCCACAGAAGCAATCAATCAATCAGATTCCAAACTCTCCACCATAGCCAAGACCAAAGAGCTCTCCAAGGATGTCAGGGACAAGATTGTAGACCTACACAAGGCTGGAATGGGCTACAAGACCATCGTCAAGCAGCTTGGTGAGAAGGTGACAACAGTTGGTGCGAATATTCGCAAATGGAAGAAACACAAAATAACTGTCAATCTCCCTCGGCCTGGGGCTCCATGCAAGATCTCACCTTGTGGAGTTGCAATGATCATGAAAACAGTGAGGAATCAGCCCAGAACTACACGGGAGGATCTTGTCAATGATCTCAAGGCAGCTGGGACCATAGTCACCAAGAAAACAATTGGTAACACACTACGCCGTGAAGGACTGAAATCCTGCAGCGCCCGCAAGGTCCCCCTGCTCAAGAAAGCACATATTCAGGGCCGTCTGAAGTTTTCCAAAGAACATCAGAATGATTCAGAGGAGAACTGCGTGAAAGTGTTGTGGTCAGATGAGACCAAAATCGAGCTCTTTGGCATCAACTCAACTCGCCGTGTTTGGAGGAGGAGGAATGCTGCCTATGACCCCAAGAACACCATCCCCACCGTCAAACATGGAGGTGGAAACATTATGCTTTGGGGTGTTTTTATGCTAAGGGGACAGGACAACTTCACCGCATCAAAAGGACGATGGACGGGGCCATGTACCGTCAAATCTTGGGTGAGTACCTCCTTCCCTCAGCCAGGGCATTGAAAATGGGTTGTGGATGGGTATTCCAGCATGACAATGACCCAAAACACACGGCCAAGGCAACAAAGGAGTGGCTCAAGAAGAAGGACATTAAGGTCCTGGAGTGGCCTAACCAGTCTCCAGATCTTAATCCCATAGAAAATCTGTGGGAGGGAGCTCAAGGTTTGAGTTGCCAAACGTCAGCCTCGAAACCTTAATGACTTGGAGAAGATCTGCAAAGAGGAGTGGGACAAAATCCCTCCTGAGATGAGTGCAAACCTGGTGGCAAACTACAAGAAACGTCTGACCTCTGTTTTGCCACCAAGTACTAAGTCATGTTTTGCAGAGGGATCAAATACTTATTTCCCTCATTAAAATTCAAATCAATTCATAACATTTTTGACATGCGTTTTTCTGGATTTTTGTGTTGTTATTCTGTCTCTCACTGTTCAAATAAACCTACCATTAAAATTATAGACTGATCATGTCTTTGTCAGTGGGCAAATGTACAAAATCAGCAGGGGATCAAATACTTTTTCCTCTCACTGTATATATATATATATATATATATACACATACAGTTGAAGTCGGAAGTTTACATACACTTAGGTTGGAGTCATTAAAACTAGTTTTTCAACCACTCCACAAATGTCTTGTTAACAAACTATAGTTTTGGCAAGTCGGTTAGGACATCTACTTTGTGCATGACACAAGTAATTTTCCAACAATTGTTTACAGACAGATTATTTCACTTATAATTCACTGTATCACAATTCCAGTGGGTCAGAAGTTTACATACACTAAGTTGACCGTGCCTTTAAACAGCTTGGAAAATTCCAGAAAATGATGTCATGGCTTTAGAAGCTTCTGATAATGTAATTGACATCATGTGAGTCAATTGGAGGTGTACCTGTGGATGTATTTCAAGGCCTACCTTCAAACTCCATGCCTCTTTGCTTGACATCATGGGAAAATCAAAAGAAATCAGCCAAGACCTCAGAAAATAAATTGTAGACCTCCACAAGTCTGGTTCATCCTTGGGAGCAATTTCAAAACACCTGAAGTTACCACGTTCATCTGTACAAACAAAAGTATAAACACCATGGGACCACGCAGCCGTCATACCGCTCAGGAAGGAGATGCGTTCTGTCTCCTAGAGATGAATGTACTTTGGTGCGAAAAGTGCAAATCAATCCCAGAACAACAGCAAAGGACCTTGTGAAGATGCTGGAGGAAAGGCCGCTCAGCAAGGAAAAAAATTTGGTGGATATATTGAAGCAACATCTCAAGACATCAGTCAGGAAGTTAAAGCTTGGTCGCAAATGGGTCTTACAAATAGACAATGACCCCAAGCATACTTCCAAAGATGTTGCAAAATCGTGTAAGGACAACAAAGTCAAGGTATTGGAGTGGCCATCACAAAGCCCTGACCTCAATCCTATAGAAAATGTGTGGTCAGAACTGAAAAAGCGTGTGCGAGCAAGAAGGTCTACAAACCTGACTCAGTTACACCAGCTCTGTCAGGAGGAATGGGCCAAAATTCACCCAACTTGTTGTGGGAAGCTTGTGGAAGGCTACCCGAAACGTGTGACCCAAGTTAAACAATTTAAAGGCAATGCTACCAAATACTAATTGAGTGTATATAAACTTCTGACCCACTGGGAATGTGATGAAAGAAATAAAAGCTGAAATAAATCATTCTCTCTACTATTATTCTGACATTTCACATTCTTACAATAAAGTGGTGATCCTAACTGACCTAAGACAGGGAATTTTTACTAGGATTAAATGTCAGGAATTGTGAAAAACTGAGTTTAAATGTATTTGGCTGAGGTGTATGTAAACTTCTGACTTCAACTGTATGTATATATATATATATATATATATATACACACACACATACACATACACATACACACACACACATACATATATACATACATACAGTGGGAAAAAAAGTATTTAGTCAGCCACCAATTGTGCAAGTTCTCCCACTTAAACAGATGAGAGGCCTGTAATTTTCACCATAGGTACACGTCAACTATGACAGACAAATTGAGATTTTTTTTCTCCAGAAAATCACATTGTAGGATTTTTTATGAATTTATTAGCAAAATATGGTGGAAAATAAGTATTTGGTCACCTACAAACAAGCAAGATTTCTGGCTCTCACAGACCTGTAACTTCTTCTTTAAGAGGCTCCTCTGTCCTCCACTCGTTACCTGTATTAATGGCAACTGTTTGAACTTGTTATCAGTATAAAAGACACCTGTCCACAACCTCAAACAGTCACACTCCAAACTCCACTATGGCCAAAACCAAAGAGCTGTCAAAGGACACCAGAAACAAAATTGTAGACCTGCACCAGGCTGGGAAGACTGAATCTGAAATAGGTAAGCAGCTTGGTTTGAATAAATCAACTGTGGGAGCAATTATTAGGAAATGGAAGACATACAAGACCACTGATAATCTCCCTCGATCTGGGGCTCCACGCAAGATCTCACCCCGTGGGGTCAAAATGATCACAAGAGACCTGCAGAGAGCTGGGACCAAAGTAACAAAGCCTACCATCAGTAACACACTACGCCGCCAGGGACTCAAATCCTGCAGTGCCAGACGTGTCCCCCTGCTTAAGCTTATGTCCAGGCCCGTCTGAAGTTTGCTAGAGTGCATTTGGATGATCCAGAAGAGGATTGGGAGAATGTCATATGGTCAGATGAAACCAAAATAGAAAACTCAACTCGTCGTGTTTGGAGGACAACGAATGCTGAGTTGCATCCAAAGAACACCGTACCTACTGTGAAGCATGGGGGTGGAAACATCATGCTTTGGGGCTGTTTTTCTGCAAAGGGACCAGGACGACTGATCCGTGTAAAGGAAAGAATGAATTGGGCCATGTATCGTGAGATTTTGAGTGAAAACCTCCTTCCATCAGCAAGGGCATTGAAGATGAAACGTGGCTGAGTCTTTCAGCATGACAATGATCCCAAACACACCGCCTGGGCAACGAAGGAGTGGCTTCGTAAGAAGCATTTCAATGTCCTGGAGTGGCCTAGCCAGTCTCCAGATCTCAACCCCATAGAAAATATTTGGAGGGAGTTGAAAGTCCGTGTTGCCCAGCGACAGCCCCAAAACATCACTGCTCTAGAGGAGATCTGCATGGAGGAATGGGCCAAAATACCAGCAACAGTGTGTGAAAATCTTGTGAAGACTTACAGAAAACGTTTGACCTGTGTCATTGCCAACAAAGGGTATATAACAAAGTATTGAGAAACATTTGTTATTGACCAAATACATATTTTCCACCATAATTTGCAAATAAATTCATTAAAAATCCTACAATGTGATTTTCTGTTTTTTTTTTTCTCATTTTGTCTGTCATAGTTGACGTGAACCTATGATGAAAATTCTCATCTTTTTAAGTGGGAGAACTTGCACAATTGGTGGCTGACTAAATACTTTTTTCCCCCATACATAAAGACATATACACACATATCCTTTTAAAATATATATTTCCCTTTATTACTTTCCAACCCCACCACCCCTCCCCTAATTGGAGTAAACTAGTGAACAACAACGCTCAGGCCTCTACTTCCAGCTTATACATACTATATACATTTTATGGACACAGTCAATTTTACAATAATTCTATTTTGTTTGTTTTTACTCCTGAACTTCCTCTACCCTCAACCTCCTCGATCATTTTCATGATGTCCATCCGGTTTGCTTCTATATGCCATATCTTTCTAACTGTGCTCTTTCACAAAAGCTCTCAACCTATAACCTATATACTCATTATGGACACAGTATGCTTTAAATTAGTTATCTTTTTGTTATTAGTTGTTGTTAGTTGTTATTAGTCCCATCCTTCAGCTCCATTCAACACCTCCCATCTATATCTTAACACCATCCATATTGGATTTCTATTTGCCATATATTTTTTCGACTGTACTGTGATGTTTCACAAAAGTTCTGAACCCTTCTATTCTCATTGTTCCTACAGATTGTAAATTGAAAATATTTTTTTTTGCTAAAAGTATTATTATATTATTGATCAATTGACTATGACTTTTTAGATCACCCAGTAGTGCTATCTGCAGGGTTAGCTCCAGGTAAATATTGCAATCCTTCAGCCATTCCTGGACCTGTGACCAAAAACAAGCTACAAATGGACAGTACCAAAACAAATGATCTAATGATTCTGTCTCTTCGCAAAAAAATCTGCAGAGCTGGGAAGTTTGTATCCCCCATATAAATAACATTCTATTGGTAGCAAGAATTTTGTATAATAATTTTAATTGAAAAATTCTAAGTTTTGAATCCGGCGTCGTTTTGACACTATGCCATGGAATTGGTACGTCAAAAATCTCTTCCCAAATATTTTGCAATCTATATGGGACGGCTGTCAATCCTTTGGTCCTGAAATGAAACTGGTATACTTTTTTATTCATCACAATTTTCTTTAATCAATTATGGTCTTTAATGCAGGGCCGACAGACAAGTTCCTTACTTTTTCCCCCTTCCACTTTCCTCTTCCATTTTTGCGGTAATGCTTCAATTATTTGGTTGTAATTTTGGGAAGAGCAGACATTTCCATAGGTTTTTGTTAGCTGCATGTGTGACACAAGTCCACCAGTCCTACCTATGATATAATTTACGAAGATTATTCATTTTTTCAAAAAATATAGTTTTTTTTATCAATTAGTATATTTCAGTTTAACCACGATATTTGTTGCATTATTTGTTCTGTCGTTTCTGGAGGATTAAATTGAAATTGCAACCAACTTCCTATGGCTTGTTTTAGAAATAGTTATATTTTCAAATAACTGAAAGTGAGAGGTTGTAATCTGAGTAATGGGAAAAAGGCCATTCTTGAACATGGGGTGAGACAATCTTACTAATTTGCTAGAGAACTAGTTCAGATTTACGTATAACTTTTGTATGACTGAAGCTTTTAGTGATAGGTCTAATGCTTTAACATTTAATATTTCTGTCCTCCGAATTCATATTCATTATATAAATAGGCCCGTTTAATTTTGTCTGGCTTGCCGTTCCAAATAAAATTGAATTTTTTTTCTCATAGAATTTAAAAAACTGTTCGCTAGGCGTAGGCAAGACCATAAGCAAATAGGTAAACTGGGATAATACTAAAGAGTTAAATCAGGGTGATTTTTCTACAAATAGACAGGTATTTACCTTTCCATGGTAGCAAGATCTTATCTATGTTTGCTAACTTTCTATTCAAATTTATTGGAGTGAGATCATTTATTTCATTTGGGATATGTATTACGAGTATATCCACATCACCATCAGACCATTTTATTGGTAAACTACATGGTAATGTAAAAATTGTATTTTTTTAGTGATCCAATAGGTAATAGAGTACATTTATCACAATTTGGTTGTAATCCAGAGAGGTTAGAAAATGAATCTAGATCCTCTATGAGGCTGTGGAGGGATTCAAGTTGTGGATTTAAAAGAAAACATGAATCATCAGCGTACAATGACGCCTTTGTTTTTAAGCCCTGGATTTCTAATCCCTTGATATTATTGTTGGATCTGATTTTAATAGCTAACATTTCGATGGCCATAATAAATAGATATGCCGATAGTGGACAACCTTGTTTTACTCCTCTTGACAGTTTAAAACTTTCTAAGAAATAGCCATTATTTACTATTTTACACCTAAGGTTACTATACATGATTTTTATCCATTTTATATTTAATCCAAAATTGAAATTCTCCAGGCATTTATATAGACAGCGGCTTGCGAAAGTATTCATCCTCCTTGGCATTTTTCCTATTTTGTTGCCTTACAACCTGGAATTAAAATGGATTTTTGGGGGGTTTGTATCATTTGATTTACACAACATGCTTACCACTTTGAAGATGCAAAATAAAAAAATGTGTGAAACAAACAAGAAATAAAACAAAAAAAAACAGAACACTTGAGCGTGCATAACTATTCACCCCCCCTCCCCAAAGTCAATACTTTGTAGAGCCACCTTTTGCAGCAATTACAGTTGCAAGTCTCTTGGGGTATGTGTCTATAAGCTTGGCACATCTAGCCACTGGGATTTTTTCCCATTCTTCAAGGTAAATCTGCCCCAGCTCCTTCAAGTTGGATGGGTTCCGCTGGTGTACAGCAATCTTTAAGTCATACCACAGATTCTCAAATTGGATTGAGGTCTGGGCTTGGACTAGGCCATCCAATACATTTAAATTGTTTCCCCTTAAACCACTCGAGTGTTGCTTTAGCAGTATGCTTAGGGTCATTGTCCTGCTGGAAGGTGAACCTCCGTCCCAGTCTCAAATCTCTGGAAGACTGAAACAGGTTTCCATCAATAATTTCCCTGTATGGACTTCCGGTCGGGCGATGTGAGAGGTCCCCAATTAAACTTTAATTTTAACGTTTTTTTTACCCGCCGCTGTTAGTTCTTATGTGGATGTATCAGTTGGTTATATTATTTTAATCACTTTTCATGGTATTATGAGCAAGACCAACCCAAAGAGAACTTCTATGACTAATACATTGTCGAAGGCCGAACCAACTACTCGAACACAGAAAATGGCTGCCACGGCCAGCCCTGCTGCAGAGTCGGAGGCCTTTTCTATGACCACGCTTGTAGCTGAGCTAGCTAAACAAAGAAGTAGCCTAAAAGAGGATATGGCTTCTCTCATCAGCACTTCACTGGCACCTCTCCAAACTTCCATTGACGCCTTTCAAGAAACAGTCAACACGTTTGGGTGACGCCTCCCTACACTAGAAGGTTTCTCCACTGACAACACCGAGCGGATTGCTGAGCTAGAGGCAGCTGTATCTCATATGAAAACGGCCAATACAGCTCTACTTTCCAAGGTAGATTCATTGGAGAATTATACCAGAAGGGAAAACATCCGGATCGTTGGCGTCATGGAGGGAATTGAGACTGGAGTCAACCCTGTGAAATGTGTCTCCGACATGCTGGTGGAAGTGATGGGTAACGGTGTCTTTGATAAGTTGCCGGAGCTCGACCGAGCGCACAGATCCCTCGCCCCCCAAATCCAACCTCAGGGGAGCGGCCTAGGGCGATCATAGCCCGCTTTCATCATTACCAAGACAAGGAACGTGCAATGCGCTGGGGGCGAGGGAGCATCAACCAAAATTCTGTGGCCAAGATATACTATTCTACCCGGACCTGAGTGCCAATCTCGTGAAGAAAAGAGCTGAATTCAAGGACATCAAAACCTGTCTCTATATGAAGGGGATAAAGTTTCAGCTCCTACACACTCTTTGTGTCTTTTATGAGGGAGAGACCCTAATTTTTGACACACTGGCCGAGGCTAAATAATTCTATGTCCGGCGCAAAGAGTAAAGGAAGCGGCCCAGCTGGCTAGCAATGGCGGGAGGAATATGTGGCTGGCTACTTTGCTAGCTGGCAACGGATTGATTTTCATGACATCCACTTGGATATTACTTTTCACATGAAAGCAGTGTTTGTTTTTTTCTCATTCCGGGAGCACCCAATTACATCTTTATTTTATTTGACCGGGATTAGTGGCAACGTTAGCTAGCAAGCGGGAGCTGGCACACTTGACTGTTTACTATCTGGCTGGCTAGCTAATGCCACTTTTCTTTAATGTATTTTTACATGGCAACAAGATGAACGCTTAACTCCAGGAGCACCCAGGGATATCTTTATTATGTCTATACAGTGAGGGAAAAAAGTATTTGATCCCCTGCTGATTTTGTACGTTTGCCCACTGACAAAGACATGATCAGTCTATAATTTTAATGGTAGGTTTAATTGAACAGTGAGAGACAGAATAACAACAAAAAAGGTAGGCCTTGAAATACATCCACAGGTACACCTCCAATTGACTCAAATTATGTCAATTACATTATCAGAAGCTTCTAAAGCCATGACATCATTTTCTGGAATTTTCCAAGCTGTTTAAAGGCACGGTCAACTTAGTGTATGTAAACTTCTGACCCACTGGAATTGTGATACAGTGAATTATAAGTGAAATAATCTGTCTGTAAACAATTGTTGGAAAAATTACTTGTGTCATGCACAAAGTAGATGTCCTAACCGACTTGCCAAAACTATAGTTTGTTAACAAGACATTTGTGGAGTGGTTGAAAAACTAGTTTTAATGACTCCAACCTAAGTGTATGTAAACTTCCGACTTCAACTGTATGTATATATATATATATACAGTGGGGAAAAAAAGTATTTAGTCAGCCACCAATTGTGCAAGTTCTCCCACTTAAAAAGATGAGAGGCCTGTAATTTCCATCATAGGTACACGTCAACTATGACAGACAAAATGAGAAAAAAAAATCAATTAAATCACATTGTAGGATTTTTAATTAATTTATTTGCAAATTATGGTGGAAAATAAGTATTTGGTCAATAACAAAAGTTTCTCAATACTTTGTTATATACCCTTTGTTGGCAATGACACAGGTCAAACGTTTTCTGTAAGTCTTCACAAGGTTTTCACACACTGTTGCTGGTATTTTGGCCCATTCCTCCATGCAGATCTCCTCTAGAGCGGTGATGTTTTGGGGCTGTCGCTGGGCAACACGGACTTTCAACTCCCTCCAAATATTTTCTATGGGGTTGAGATCTGGAGACTGGCTAGGCCACTTCAGGACCTTGAAATGCTTCTTACGAAGCCACTCCTTCGTTGCCCGAGCGGTGTGTTTGGGATCATTGTCATGCTGAAAGACCCAGCCACGTTTCATCTTCAATGCCCTTGCTGATGGAAGGAGGTTTTCACGCGTTTGTTAAAGCCAATGGAGGATGTAACTGATCGACTATTGAGTGACACTGTTAATATTTGAGTTTAAACAATTTAAAACTGGCTTTGTAAATAATTATGCTAATAATTGGGAGCCCTCGTGTAGGGTAAGTTAAGTGCCAGACGGTTAACCGGGAGTTTGACCCTATTTGGGGAAGCCTGCAGTCCGCCCTAGAGGTGAGCATAGGACAGTGTTATTTTGTACTGTGTTTATTTTGTTGTGTTATTTTGTTGGTTTATGTCAGGGGGGTGGGCGGACGTTGTTTGCCTTCATTAACCATTTGATTGTTACAAAAAGGTCCCCTGTAGCTCAGTTGATAGAGCATGGCGCTTGCAACGCCAGGGTTGTGGGTTCGTTTCCCACGGGGGGCCAGTATGAAAAATTTATGCACTCACTAACTGTAAGTCGCTCTGGATAAGAGCGTCTGCTAAATGACAAAAATGTAATATTCTACTTCAACAGTATTTTGTCTAACTTTTAGGTACATGCTTTTTCTTTTGTCACAGGATATGATTGGTGGTCTTATACAGGGTTTTCATCTCTATTCCAGTAAAAATTTAGTAACCTCAATTTTTAATGACTGACAATTCAGATATTGGGGTGGGAGTTGGGGGGTCAGCTATTAGGTTTACAAGCTGGAACGTCAAGGCAATGAACGGCCCGGTTAAACGGGCTAGAGTATTTGCTAATCTTAAGAATTTAAAAACTGATATAGCATTCTTACAAGAAACACATCTGTGTACAGCAGATCATGGTAGGTTTCCAAGGGGTCCTTGCAGGAGGAGGTTGTCGGTGAGGTCGTCGGGTAAGCTTGGCTTTATACATAGTTTGGGCTTTGTCGAGTAAAGCTTAAACTAGGTATTTAGATTGTAGTTAGGTATTGTAGTTAGTTATCGTGGGTTGTTGTATGTAATTATTGTAGGTTAGTATTGTATTCGGCTGAGCCCGGTGAAGCACGAAGCTAGCTAGCTAACCCACTACCTGGACTAGCTGGCGGGTAGCTACTGGCAACTATTAGCAACGGTATAGTTGTTTCACGCCTGAGTGCCTGTAATTACGCCAGCTGACTGCCTACAATAATTACATACAATAATGCCTACCATTCAGCTGTTTTCTAACCTCATTGTCTGAACCGTTAACGTTAGGTAGTAAGTGGCTACTGTGCTTGAAATTTAGCTAGCTTGTTGCTACCTGGATAGCTGGAACGACCTAGCGAACAGACGCGAACTGGCTGAGTCAATTCAGTGGCTAGCTTTGCACTTGGCTAGCTAACAGTAGCTGCTAGGGGTAAGTCATAACCTACATTTGTGTTTTGTTTTTACATATTGGTAGCCAGAGTCGTTCAAGGAATTCGGGACATGGGTGACTAGTTAACGTCAGCTTGGCTCTCTCTGTGTGTTCGTGCCGTGAAAGGAGGGGTTTCTTCTTTGTCTGAAAGCAATGGCTAGCTAGTATGCTAACTATTCTAGCTAACTAACTGGCTGAATAAGTTGACGACGGACTTGCTCAAGCTGTCGGGACTAACCCACAACGTTAGACACGGACACGAACGATCTGCTTGGTGTGTTGACACACTGGTGGTTTGTTGTGGCCGAGTATTGGTGCTAAACCGTGTTGTTGGAGTCCGGCATGCTAGCTGGCTGTGGCGTCTTATGACTAGGTGCCCTGGACGATTTTCACGGAAGAATACGGTACCAAGTTAGCTAGCTGAATAAACTAAGTTAGTCTATTCCTAGAAAACATTGAACCGCTGTAGTTTACAACAATTATAGTTTCTGAGGTGGAAGTTGGGAGAGTTATATTTGGGTGTTGTGGTGAGGGAGGCCCCGGTCTCTCCTTTCCCAGATGTTTAGTTCATTTCATTCCGATCTCCTTTGCATTATTGTAGCCATTTTCTGCAGCCTGTCAACTATGCCTCTGTCTATCCCTGTTCTCTCCTCTCCGCACAGGCTATACAAATGCCTCACACCGCGTGGCTGCTGCCTCTCTAACCTGGTGGTCCCTGCACGCACTTCCCACGTGGAGTTCCAGGTCTCAGGCAGCCTCTGGAACTGCCGTTCTGCTGCCAACAAGGCAGAGTTCATCTCAGCCTATGCTACCCTCCAGTCCCTCGACTTGGCGCTGACGGAAACATGGATTACCACTGAAAACACTGCTACTCCTACTGCTCTCTCCTCGTCTGACCATGTGTTCTCGCATACCCCGAGAGCATCTGGTCAGCGGAGTGGTGGCACAGGAATCCTCATCTCTCTCAAGTGGACATTCTCTATTTTCCCCCTGACCCATCTGTCTATCTCCTCATTTGAATTCCATGCTGTCACAGTCACTAGCCCATTTAATCTTAATATCCTTGTCATTTATCACCCTCCAGGTTCCCTTGGAGAGTTCATCAATGAGCTTGACGCCTTGATAAGTTCCTTTCCTGAGGATGGCTCAACCCTCACAGTTCTGGGGGACTTCAACCTCCCTACGTCTACCTTTGACTCATTTCTCTCTGCCTCCTTCTTTCCACTCCTCTCCTCTTTTGACCTCACCCTCTCACAGTCCCCCCCTACTCACAAGGCAGGCAATACGCTTGACCTCATCTTTACTAGATGCTGTTCTTCTACTAATCTCACTGCAACTCCCCTCCATGTCTCCGACCACTACTTTGTATCCTTTTCTCTCTCGCTCTCCTCCAACACTACTCACTCTGCCCCTACTCAGATGGTAATGCGCCATCGCAACCTTCACTCTCTCTCTCCCGCTACTCTCTCCTCTTCCATCCTATCATCTCTTCCCTCTGCTCAATCCTTCTCCCTCCAATCTCCTGATTCTGCCTCCTCAACCCTCCTCTCCTCCCTTTCTGCATCCTTTGACTCTCTATGTCCCCTATCCTCCCGGCCGGCTCGGTCCTCCCCTCCAGCTCCGTGGCTTGATGACTCATTGCGAGCTCACAGAACAGGGCTCCGGGCAGCCGAGCGGAAATGGAGGAAAACTAGACTCCCTGCGGACCTGGCATCTTTTCACTCCCTCCTCTCTACATTTTCTTCATCTGTTTCTGCTGCTAAGGCCACTTTCTACCACTCTAAATTCCAAGCATCTGCCTCTAACCCTAGGAATCTCTTTGCCACCTTCTCCTCCCTGCTGAATCCTCCTCCCCTTTCTCCCCTCTCTCTCCAGATAAAATCTTGCGACTTGTGACGGCCGGCCACCCAACAACCTGCCCGCTTGACCCTATCCCCTCCTCTCTTCTCCAGACCATCTCCGGTGACCTTCTCCCTTACCTCACCTCGCTGATCAACTCATCCTTGAACGCTGGCTATGTCCCTTCCGTCTTCAAGAGAGCGAGAGTTGCACCCCTTCTCAAAAAACCAACACTCGATCCCTCTGATGTCAACAACTACAGACCAGTATCCCTTCTTTCTTTTCTCTCCAAAACTATTGAGCGTGCCGTCTTTAGCCAACTCTCTTGCTAACTCTCTCAGAATGACCTTCTTGATCCAAACCAGTCAGGTTTCAAGACTGGTCATTCAACTGAGACTGCTCTTCTCTGTGTCACGGAGGCTCTCCGCACTGCTAAAGCTAACTCTCTCTCCTCTGCTCTTGTCCTTCTAGACCTGTCTGCTGCCTTTGATACTGTGAACCATCAGATCCTCCTCTCCACCCTCTCCGAGCTGGGCATCTCCGGCGCGGCTCACTCTTGGATTGCGTCCTACCTGACCGGTCGCTCCTACCAAGTAGCGTGGCGAGAAGCTGTCTCCGCACCACGTGCTCTTACCACTGGTGTCCCCCAGGGCTCAGTTCTAGGCCCTCTCCTATTCTCGCTATACACCAAGTCACTTGTCTCTGTCATATCCTCACATGGCCTCTCCTATCATTGCTACGCAGACGACAGACAACTAATCTTCTCCTTTCCCCCCTTCTGATAACCAGGTGGCGAATCGCATCTCTGCATCTCTGGAAGACATATCAGTATGGATGACGGATCACCACCTCAAGCTGAACCTTGGCAAGACGGAGCTGCTCTTCCTCCCGGGGAAGGACTGCCCGTTCCATGATCTCGCCATCACGGTTGACAACTACGTTGTGTCCTCCTCTCAGAGAGCGAAGAGCCTTGGCGTGACCCTGGACAACACCCTGTCGTTCTCCGCTAACATCAAGGCAGTGACCCGATCCTGTAGGTTCATGCTCTACAACATTCGGAGAGTACGACCCTGCCTTACACAGGAAGCGGCACAGGTCCTAATCCAGGCACTTGTCATCTCCCGTCTGGATTACTGCAACTCGCTGTTGGCTGGGCTCCCTGCCTGTGCCATTAAACCCCTACAACTCATCCAGAATGCCGCAACCCGTCTGGTGTTCAACCTTCCCAAGTTCTCTCACGTCACCCCGCTCCTCCGCACACTCTACTGGCTTCCAGTTGAAGCTTGCATCTGCTACAAGACCATGGTGCTTGCCTACGGAGCTGTGAGGGGAACGGCACCTCCGTACCTTCAGGCTCTGATCAGTCCTTACACCCAAACGAGGGCATTGCGTTCATCCACCTCTGGCCTGCTGGCTCCCCTACCTCTGCGGAAGCACAGTTCCCGCTCAGCCCAGTCAAAACTGTTCGCTGCTCTGGCACCCCAATGGTGGAACAAGCTCCCTCACGACGCCAGGACAGCGGAGTCACTCACCACCTTCCGGAGACATTTGAAAACCCCACCTCTTTAAGGAATACATGGGATAGGATAAAGTAATCCTTCTACCCCCCTTATCCCCCAAAAAAAAAAAAAAAACATTGTAAAGTTGTTATCCCACTGGCTATAAGGTGAATGCACCAATTTGTAAGTCGCTCTGGATAAGAGCGTCTGCTAAATGACGTAAATGTAAAATGGTAGACTCCGTAAAGCTTGGGTAGGACAAATATTCCATTCAAAATTCAATGCTAAGGCAAGGGGAACAGCAATACTTATTCATAAGAAAGTACAATTTACTGCTGCTGATATAATATCAGATCCACAGGGTCGTTTTGTTATGGTATCTGATTCTCTCTTTAACACCTCTGTTTTGCTTGTAAATGTGTATGCTCCCAATTGGGATGGTGTTGAGTTTATTAACAAACTTATTTTGCTGCCCAATCTCAACTCACACTATTTAATCTTTGGAGGCGACTTGAATTGTGTGATCCACCCAGTCTTGGACCGCTCAAACCCTAGATCATTATCTCCCTCAAAAATGTCCAGCACTTTGTCTGCGTTTATGAGCCAGGCGGGATGTGTCGATCCATGGAGATTCCTTTTTCCCAGTAACAAAGAATGTTCTTTATTTTCACATGTGCACCACTCCTATTCTAGAATAGACTACTTTTTCGTAGATAAAGCCCTTCTCCCCTCTGTTAAGAAATACTCTGTCGCTCGACCTCTCATTCTCATTGAACTATACAGATCGCCCCCCATGGAGACTTAATCATCTTTACTTTCAAAACAATTCATTCTGCACCATTCTATCGAATGCAATTTATGTCTTTATTGAGACGAATGAAACAGAATCGATCTCTCCATCTACACTTTGGGAAACCCTTAAAGTTGTTCTTAGAGGCGAAATAATTTCCTAATCCTCTCTTCTCAATAAACAATGGAAAATTAAACAACAACAGCTGATCGACGCAATTCTGGAATTAGACCAACAATACTCCGCCTCTCCATCACCAGAACTTTACAAAGAAAGGCTGAGTCTTCAATCTCAGTACAATTTACTATCCACAGATAAGGCTGAGCAGCAGCTACTCCGCGCACGCGGTTTTGTTTACGAACATGGAGAAAAGGCTGGTCGACTTCTAGCTCATCAACTTAAGTGCAAATCTGCCTCGCAGCTGATCCCTCAAATTCACAACACCTCGGGTGTCTTAACAGTTAGTCCCACTGAAATCAATAATACTTTCAAACATTTTTATTCAGATCTTTACACGTCAGAATCACCTGAAGACAATTCAACTATGAATGACTTTCTTGACAACTTGGAAACTCCTACCATTAGTACAGAGAAGAGAGAGGAAATTGATCAACCTTTGCAGTTAGGGGAGATTATTCATTCAATTACAGCAATGCAAAGTGGGAAATCCCCTGGCCCAGATGGCTACCCAATCGAATTCTACAATACGTTTTCTGCCAAACTGGCCCCACTCCTGCTTGAAATGTTTGAAAATGCCCTGGACCAGGGTGTTTTACCCCAAACCCTGACAGAGGTGTCGATCACACTTTTGTTAAAACCCTGCAAAGATGCATCGGAGTGTGGCTCATACAGACCAATCTCACTTTTAAATGCAGATGTTAAAATATTAGCGAAATTGCTTGCCTCTCGAATAGAGTCCACTATGACAGACATCATATCGACTGATCAGACAGGGTTTATTAAGGGTCGGTTTATTCGACGTCTGCTTAATGTCATGCACTCTCCTGCATCTTCGGACGTTCCTGAAGTAGTTATCTCTTTAGATGCGGAGAAGGCATTTGACAGGGTAGAATGGGAATATATATACAGTGGGGAGAACAAGTATTTGATACGCTGCCGATTTTGCAGGTTTTCCTACTTACAAAGCATGTAGAGGTCTGTAATTTTTATCGTAGGTACACTTCAACTGTGAGAGACGGAACCTAAAACAAAAATCCAGAAAATCACATTGTATGATTTTTAAGTAATTAATTTGCATTTTATTGCATGACATAAGTATTTGATACATCAGAAAAGCAGAACTTAATATTTGGTACAGAAACCTATGTTTGCAATTACAGAGATCATACGTTTCCTGTAGGTCTTGACCAGGTTTGCACACACTGCAGCAGGGATTTTGGCCCACTCCTCCATACAGACCTTCTCCAGATCCTTCAGGTTTCGGGGCTGTCGCTGGGCAATACGGACTTTCAGCTCCCTCCAAGGATTTTCTATTGGGTTCAGGTCTGGAGACTGGCTAGGCCACTCCAGGACCTTGAGATGCTTCTTACGGAGCCACTCCTTCGTTGCCCTGGGTGTGTGTTTCGGGTCGTTGTCATGCTGGAAGACCCAGCCACGACCCATCTTCAATGCTCTTACTGAGGGAAGGAGGTTGTTGGCCAAGATCTCGCGATACATGGCCCCATCCATCCTCCCCTCAATACGGTGCAGTCGTCCTGTCCCCTTTGCAGAAAAGCATCCCCAAAGAATGATGTTTCCACCTCCATGCTTCACGGTTGGGATGGTGTTCTTGGGGTTGTACTCATCCTTCTTCTTCCTCCAAACACGGCGAGTGGAGTTTAGACCAAAAGCTCTATTTTTGTCTCATCAGACCACATGACCTTCTCCCATTCCTCCTCTGGATCATCCAGATGGTCATTGGCAAACTTCAGATGGGCCTGGACATGCGCTGGCTTGAGCAGGGGGACCTTGCGTGCGCTGCAGGATTTTAATCCATGATGGCGTAATGTGTTACTAATGGTTTTCTTTGAGACTGTGATCCCAGCTCTCTTCAGGTCATTGACCAGGTCCTGCCGTGTAGTTCTGGGCTGATCCCTCACCTTCCTCATGATCATTGATGCCCCACGAGGTGAGATCTTGCATGGAGCCCCAGACCGAGGGTGATTGACCGTCATCTTGAACTCCTTCCATTTTCTAATAACTGCGCCAACAGTTGTTGCCTTCTCACTAAGCTGCTTGCCTATTGTCCTGTAGCCCATCCCAGCCTTGTGCAGGTCTACAATTTTATCCCTGATGTCCTTACACAGCTCTCTGGTCTTGGCCATTGTGGAGAGGTTGGAGTCTGTTTGATTGAGTGTGTGGACAGGTGTCTTTTATACAGGTAACGAGTTCAAACAGGTGCAGTTAATACAGGTAATGAGTGGAGAACAGGAGGGCTTCTTAAAGAAAACCTAACAGGTCTGTGAGAGAGAAATTCTTACTGGTTGGTAGGTGATCAAATACTTATGTCATGCAATAAAATGCAAATTAATTACTTAAAAATCATACAATGTGACTTTCTGGATTTTTGTTTTAGATTCCGTCTCTCACAGTTGAAGTGTACCTATGATAAAAATTACAGACCTCTACATGCTTTGTAAGTAGGAAAACCTGCAAAATCGGCAGTGTATCAAATACTTGTTCTCCCCACTGTATATATATATAATTTTTTTTTGTCATTTAGCAGACGCTCTTATCCAGAGTGACTTACATGAGCAATTAGGGTTAAGTGCCTTGCTCAAGGGCACATCGACAGATTTTTCACCTAGGTCGGCTCAGGGATTAGAACCAGCGACCTTTCGGTTACTGGCACAACGCTCTTAACCACTAAGCTACCTGCCACCCCATATTCTCTGTACTGGGAAAATGTGGCTTTGGTGCAAACTTCATTTCCTGGGTCCGACTGTTGTACTCATCACCCAAGGCATCAGTACTTACAAACAGACTTCGTTCACAGTATTCCCCATTATCAAGGGCCACATGACGCCAGGGATGTCCAATGTCCCCTCTGTTATTTGCCCTGGCGATAGAACCCCTTTCTATTATACTAAAACACACCCTCAATACATGGTATCTACAGATGGGGACTGGAACATAACGTTTCCTTGTATGCAGATGATTTGCTTTTTTATATCTCAGACCCTGAAGCGTGTGTCCCTGAGGTAGTGGACCTACTGCGTAGGTTTGGTGTGTTTTCGGGTTATAAATTGAATTTCTCAAAAAGTGAATGTTTTCCTATTAATGAATTAGCATTACAAATTCCAGGGAATACTATTCCATTTCATATGTCCAAGGTCTGGCTTTAAATATTTAGGGATCAATATCACCCGTACCATGTCTTCCCTCCATGATGAGAACTTTAATCCCCTGATTAGCAAACTTAAAGTGGACTTTCAGAGATGGAGTATTCTCCATTTTACTTTAGCTGGTAAAGTGAATTGTATCAAAATGAATGTATTGCCCAGATTTCTGTATTTGTTCCAATGTCTCCCTCTTTTTTTTACCAAAGTCTTTTTTCACTTCAGTGGATAAGCTTAGATCTTTTTATTTTTATTTATTTATTTGTTTGTTTAAATGGGGCGGTGGGAATCCAAGAATACGTAAATTATTCCTCCAGAGAGAGAGAACACACGGAGGACTAGCCCTTCCTAACTTTATGTATTATTACTGGGCAGCAAATATACAAAATATTGTTTACTGGCTTCACACCCCAGAAACTGACTGGTGTCAAACAGAAGCCAACTCCTGTTTCTCTTCCTCTTTGTCAGCTTTAGTCACCTCCAATCTCCCTCTTTCAGCTTCGTGCTACACAACCAATCCAATTGTTGTTAATACTCTTAAAATTTGGACTCAATTCCGTCAACATTTTAAACTCTGTGATTTCTCTATTCAAGGACCTATATGTAATAATCACCTCTTCCTTCCAGGCAAACTGGATTCAGCTTTCAGGCTGTGGCAGAGGAATGGCCTAACTAAGTTTAATGACCTTTATATTGATGGCACCTTTGCCAATTTCGAAGACCTCGCTATCAAATTTAATCTACCCCATTCAAGTTTATTTAGGTATTTCCAAATCCGCCAGTTTATTCGCACTCAAAGCCCAACCTTTCCAATTCTTTCACCCGGATCGGGTCTGGATGCCCTTTTGAAAACACCTTTTCAAATAAAGGGACTCATATCCCGTATTTCTGAGATAATCATGTCCCTTGATAACGCGTCACTCAATAAAATCAGATCTGAGTGGGAAAGGGAACTTGGTGGAGAGATCTCTGATGAAGTCTGGAATGGTATCTTACTTAGGGTAAATGGAAGCTCCACTTGTGCCCGGCTTAGCCTTATACAGTTTAAGGTACTTCACCGTATCCATTTCAGTAAGGCCAGATTGTCCAAAATCTACCCAAATATTGATGGCACATGTGACAGGTGTAAAGGCTCCTTGGGGGACAGAAAGGGGAAAATATTTACAATGTCTTTAAATCTTATCTTTCATTCATTGTGAATAAAAATATTATATATCAAATAAAATAAAATCTGTGTATTTAGCGCCATCCATCATTCCTTCAATTCTGACCAGTTTCCCAGTCCCCACAGCATGATGCTACCACCACCATGCCTGTGGGGATGGTGTTCTCGGGGTGATGAGAGGTGTTGGGTTTGCGCCAGACATAGTGTTTTCCTTGATGGCCAAAAAGCTCAATTTTAGTCTCATCTGACCAGAGTACCTTCTTCCATATGTTTTAGGAGTCTCCCACATGGCTTATTTTTTTCTTTAAGCAATGGCTTTTTCTGGCCACTCTTCCGTAAAGCCCAGCTCTGTGAAGTGTACGGCTTAAAGTGGTCCTATGGACAGATACTCCAATCTCCACTGTGGAGCTTTGCAGCTCCTTCAGGGTTATCTTTGGTCTCTTTGTTGCCTCTCTGATTAATGCCCTCCTTGCCTGGTCCGTGAGTTTTGGTGGGCGGCCATCTCTTGGCAGATTTGTTGTGGTGCCATATTCTTTAAATTTTGGGGGGCATTTAATGGTGCGCCGTGGGATGTTCAAAGTTTTTGATATTTTTTCTATAACCCAACCCTGATCTGAAGTTCTCCACAACTTTTTCCCTGACCTGTTTGGAGAGCTCCTTGGTCTTCATGGTGCCGCTTGCTTGGTGGTGCCCCTTGCTTAGGTGTTGCAGACTCTGGGGCCTTTCAGAACAGGTGTATATATACTGAGATCATGTGACAGATCATGTGACACTTAGATTGCACACAGGTGGACTTTATTTAACTAATTATGTGACTTCTGAAGGTAATTGGTTGCACCAGATCGTATTTAGGGGCTTCAGAGCAAAGGGGGTGAATACATATGCATGCACCACTTTTCCGTTATTTTGAATATTTTGAAACAAGTTATTTTTTTCATTTCACTTCACCAATTTGGACTATTTTGTGTATGTCCATTACATGAAATCCAAATAAAAATCCATTTAATTTACAGGTTGTAATGCAACAAAATAGGAAAAACGCCAACAGGGATGAATACTTTTGCAAGGCACTGTAAACGGCAGTCGTACTTTATCAAATACCTTTTCAAAGTCTGCTATGAATAGCAGGCCTGGTTTCCCAGATTTTCCATAGTGTTCTATTGTTTCCAGTACTTGCCTTATACAGTGAGGGGAAAAAAGTATTTGATCCCCTGCTGATTTTGTACGTTTGCCCACTGACAAAGACATGATCAGTCTATAATTTTAATGGTAGGTTTATTTGAACAGTGAGAGACAGAATAACAACAAAGAATTCCAGAAAAACGCATGTCAAAAATGTTATAAATTGATTTGCATTTTAATGAGGGAAATAAGTATTTTACCCCCTCTCAATCAGAAAGATTTCTGGCTCCCAGGTGTCTTTTATACAGCTAACGAGCTGAGATTAGGAGCACACTCTTAAAGGGAGTGCTCCTAATCTCAGCTTGTTACCTGTATAAAAGACACCTGTCCACAGAAGCAATAAATCAATCAGATTCCAAACTCTCCACCATGGCCAAGACCAAAGAGCTCTCCAAGGATGTCAGGGACAAGATTGTAGACCTACACAAGGCTGGAATGGGCTACAAGACCATCGCCAAGCAGCTTGGTGTGAAGGTGACAACAGTTGGTGTGATTACTCGCAAATGGAAGAAACACAAAAGAACTGTCAATCTCCCTCGGCCTGGGGCTCCATGCAAGATCTCACCTCGTGGAGTTGCAATGATCATGAGAACGGTGAGGAATCAGCCCAGAACTACACGGGAGGATCGTGTCAATGATCTCAAGGCAGCTGGGACCATAGTCACCAAGAAAGCAATTGGTAACACACTACACCGTGAAGGACTGAAATCCTGCAGCGCCCGCAAGGTCCCCCTGTTCAAGAAAGCACATGGGCCGTCTGAAGTTTGCTAATGAACATCTGAATGATTCAGAGGAGAATTGGGTGAAACTGTTGTGGTCAGATGAGACCAAAATCGAGCTCTTTGGCATCAACTCAACTCGTCGTGTTTGGAGGAGGAGGAATGCTGCCTATGACCCCAAGAACACCATCCCCACCGTCAAACATGGAGGTGGAAACATTATGCTTTGGGGGTGTTTTTCGGCTAAGGGGACAGGACAACTTCACCGCATCAAAGGGACGATGGACGGGGCCATGTACCGTCAAATCTTGGGTGAGTACCTCCTTCCCTCAGCCAGGGCATTGGAAATGGGTTGTGGATGGGTATTCCAGCATGACAATGACCCAAAACACACGGCCAAGGCAACAAAGGAGTGGCTCAAGAAGAAGCACATTAAGGTCCTGGAGTGGCCTAGACAGTCTCCAGACCTTAATCCCATAGAAAATATGTGGAGGGAGCTGAAGGTTCGAGTTGCCAAACGTCAACCTCGAAACCTTAATGACTTGGAAAAAATCTGCAAAGAGGAGTGGAACAAAATCCCTCCTGAGATGTGTGCAAACCTGGTGGCCAACTACAAGAAACGTCTGACCTCTGTGATTGCCAACAAGGGTTTTGCCACCAAATACTAAGTCATGTTTTGCAGAGGGGGTAAATACTTATTTCCCTCATTAAAATGAAAATCAATTTATAACATTTTTATGGATTATTTTGTTGTTATTCTGTCTCTCACTGTTCAAATAAACCTACCATTAAAATTATAGACTGATCATGTCTTTGTCAGTGGGCAAACGTACAAAATCAGCAGGGGATCAAATACTTTTTTCCCCTCACTGTATTATCTCCAATGTATCGTCCATGTAAAAAACCTGTCTGATAAGAATGAATAATGTCCGACAATACCTTTTTAATTCTATGTGCTATACATTTTGCTAGAATTTTTGCATCACAACACTGAAATGTAAGGGGCCTCCAATTTTTTTAATGGACTGGATCTTTATATTTCCCACACCTGTTTCAGTAATAATGAAATCAGACATTCTTCTTGAGTGTCTGATAATCTACCATTTACATCTGAGTGGTTAAAACATGCTAATAATGGTCCTCTGAGTATATCAAAAAAGGTTTGGTATACCTCGACTGGTATGCCATCCAACCCTGGAGTTTTCCCGGACTTAAAGTCTTTAATTGCATCCAGAAGTTCCTCCTCTGTAATTTCACCTTTACATTAGTCTTTCTGTATGGCTGTTAATTTTACATTATCAATAGAAAAAAAATCCCTACAATTAGCGTCAGTTAGAGGAGTTGGAGGCGACAGAAACGACAACATATGCTTAAAGTACTTTGCTTCAGGAGCTTGTTTGTGTTGCTCTACTTCAGGGATGGGCAACTGGCGGCCATGCGGTCCCCTTTTGTAGGAACTCAGTCGGGGTCTCAACTTACTGTTGAGAGTCAGAATAGAATTTAAAAAAAAAAAATGTTTTAGTATCACATACACCGGATAGGTGCTGTGAATAGGGCCCCCAAAAGGCTAGGGCCGGCTCTGTATGGATGTGGGTACGCAGACCCGCGAGCCACTGCAAACCCTCATGATGAGTTCAGATTTCTTGTGGCCCCTACCGCCATCAAAGTTGCCTATTACTGTTCTACTTCATGGTGAGTCAAAGCACATATACCCCCATCATCTCTACACTCTTAGAAAAAGGATTCCAAAAGGCTTCTGCGGCTGTCCCCATAGGGGAACCCTGGTTCCAGGTAGTGCCCTTTTTGGTTCCAGGTATAACTATTTTGGGTTCCATGTAGAACTCTCTGTTGAAAGGGTTCTACACGGAACCCAAAAGGGTTCTACCTGGGACCAAAAGGGGTTCTTTAAAGGGTTCTCCTATGGGGACAGCCGAAGAACCCTTTTTGGTTCTAGATAGCACTTTTTCTTCTAAGAGTGTACCACCATCACCACTACAACCCCCATCACGATAAAGCAGGTCATGGCCTGGTTCTGCTTGGCCTCGGCTGAGCTGGGCTTGGCTACACGGGGCTGGCTGGGCTGGGCTAAGGCCATAGGGGCCTAGTGAAACTCCCTAGAGATTTTCGAACTCAGACCCATAATGAACATGCTGCCAAAGAACACATAGTAAATCTACAGATGTATTGTCCAACTGAGAAATGGTACTGGATCCCTCTCATAGTCACATAGACTTACTAACTTACCATTGCTAAACATGGCAAGTTAGTCATTTTTTTCAACCCACACTGTACTATCAGAACTAAATAACTAAAGGTAGAGTGTTGCTGGGTGTATCCATACTATAACAGGTCTGTTCCTGTGGGCTTCAGATGGATGGTCAGGGGAAGCCACATACTGGGGGCTGCTTAGTGCTCTCTGGTGCATGCTGGGAAACGAGGTCCTTCCTCAACAGGAACAATCGCATATCAAGGTGCACTACAGGGAACAGGGAAGACTATGGGAATGCTTTATGCATGTAATGTATGTGTGTTTACAACTATATGCCAAGAGTGGTTAGCATTCCGGGCGAGGACCACTTTATACCCTGAGTCCCTGCCATACATCTCTTAGAGGGGCGGGTGGCATGGAGGGTGGGTGGCTAGGGGGTTGATTAGGTGGCAGGGTGAGAGAGACCCTGAATCGTGCACCAGCTGGCCATGTAGGAGTGGGCATGGCCCAGACTGCTGGCTGCCTGCTCCATATGGTCTTTACATCAGTGGCACACTGGGAAAACTCCAACAGGATTCATACGCCAACACTGCACACTCCTCACTAATGTATGTAGGACACAAACAAACACACATACAGATGTAGGATCTTAATTTGAGCCAGTTTGCTACAGCAGGAAAATAATCCTGCTGCCACAGGAAATGTGAATTATGTGGATTAAAATTAATGGAAATGTTTTGTAGGGGTTGATACAGTTTTTGTTATGGCAAATCAAGTCTGACATTTTTAGTGGAAATTACAAACTTTAGAAGCCTTTTAAAACCTTGAATACATTACAAGTTTGCATTTCCTGCATTCTCAGCAACAAAAGGATCAAATTAAGATCCTCATCTGTATGCACATGATCGCACACACATAGCACATGTATACATATGTGTACTGTAAACACACATGCACACACACATTATCCTTGTGCTACTTCCCAGCGAAAGTTTCTCCACTCCCCTTTTCCACTGGGATAAATTATTGAGAAAGCCTCGGCCCACACAGTCACTGCAAACCTAAACTCTCCTCCCTCTAAATCAAATCAAAGTTTATTTGTTGCGTACACAGTTTAGCAGATGTTATAGCGGGTGCAGCGAAATGCTTTTGTTACTAGCTCCTAACAATGCAGTAAAATGTCAAACAAGTACACAAATAATTAAAATGTAAAAACAAAACCCAAAAAAGAAATCAAGAACATCAGGACAAATCCAATTAACAACCCAAATAGCACTACACAACCACTATAATGTACAAACAGTTCCTCTGACTCAAACATGTTCAGGCTTTCTATGGAATAGATGACATAATGCCATTATGTTAAAGGCAAGGCTACAACAACAGGAAGAAAGAAGACAGAGATGCTTTGTGTCAATCAAGTGGCACATGCAGGCTAAGAGACAGATCTCATGCAACAGCAGCCAAACACACACAAACGCACATATACACACACACAGATCTCCTGTAGCTCCTCATCTTAAGGGAGGCAGAGGGCCATGTCTCCCAACACGTCAGTGCTGTGTTGGCATCGTGACCCGGGTCCAGATAGGCCACTTAATCATCACACACTCCCCCCATCCCATCACACACTCCCTGGCCCAAACCATAGTGATTGACACTGGTGTATGGAATTCACAGGAGGGCTCTATTTCTCGGGCTAGGTGCTAACACTAAGGGTGGGACCTTCACTAGCCAAACGGCCACACCTCAGGTGCAGGATAAAAGTTTGCTTTGGCTGCTGTGTGAGGTTTTCATGCTTTACTCTCATAGAACGCTGCCGACTCTCTGTCTCTTCATCTATCATGACCTTAGCTAACATCCGGTCTTTCGCAAAATTCTCTCCCTCTCTTTATTTATTCTCTCTCTCTCTCTCTCTCCCTCTCCCAATCCCTCCTTCTCTGTCTCTCTCTTTCTTGATCCCTCTCTCGCTCTAGCCCATACACACTGTTGTCATTTCACAGTCACCTTACAAAAATGCCGTACTAACGTTTTTTTGCACACAGAAGATTCACTGTTAATAAATCTTGAGGACTAAGAATAACATCTCAGTGAGAAAGTGGCACCACAAGCCACAGAAGACCATCCATTGTTTACTCCAGAGAGGTATTAACATTTGTTCTCTTCCATCATTCCCTGTGAGAAAACCACACTGCCTTCTACAATACAGCCCTGTCTAGGGTTGCAAAGGTACCTGTAATTTACCAAAGTTACTGGAATCTTCAGTAATTTTGGTAATTAATAGAAAATATATGGCAATCTATCGTAACTTTGGAAATGTATACTTGAATAACTTTTAAAGATGCACTATGCAGAAATTGTTCAGCCATTTCTTTGTTGCAGAAATTCTAATAGTTCGCCTAATTTCAGTTTATGTGACAAAACAAGCAAGTACAGTGTAGAGAATCATTGTATCATCTAAACCGCTGTGAAATATATTTTCCATAACCAAAAATATTGTATTTTTAGCTGTTTGAAGCTGGAGTACAAAACCTAAAGTAAAAGACGCAAAAACGTAACTTAAGCACAGGAAGCATAGAAATAGTGCACATAGAACAGATCTACCGCTTCTTAGACTTGCTTTCAATGAGAATGACAGATCTATAACTCAAATTTCTATGTGAAATTTGTCAGGTCACACAAAAAGTGACATATTGTAGCTTCAAAAAAATTATTCATATAAAGTATTCATTTTTTATATCTGTGTCCATATTTCCCATTAGTTTTAGTAGATCTGGTTCAAGAGAAAATAACCCAATTAATGAAAAAAGCATCTAAATCAACAATGGCATTATTTTCAATTACCTCTGCAACTCGTACAACTAATGACTTTTTTCACAACTGCCACAAGTTTGACGCCAAAACATTGACTACAAATACATATGACATAGCAAAAACAATATAAAGGATATTCCATGCTGAAACCCTCATATTAAACACCAAAGGTATTCACTTGGTTGATCATGTTTTAAAGCTTGGTCATTCTATTTTTAAATCATCCTATTTAATTATTTCATATATTTTACATGTGATAAGGCCAGAGAGAGGGCCAGAGATAATTACAGACACCTGTGATAATCTAAGGTACACAAAAGGGGCCACTAGATGTTGTGATAGATTACATAAAATCCTTAAAAGATACCATAATTCTTGTAGTTTACTGGTAAACTATGAAAGTTTCCAGTAAAATACCCTCCCTTTGCAACCCTAGCCCTGTCACACTGAACAATGGCCTGCAAAGTAGGACTCACCCTGTATATATGGAGAGAATCAGAGCACACTTGATGTAGATGAGAGCTGTGTGTGTGTGTGCGTCTGTTTCTCCATTGCGTGATCGAGCGAGGCCTGCTCTGTGCCAAGGCTGCGGTTTTCTCCAGCAAGAGTGAGACGAGCACAGATACTTCATTATGGCCTCATTTATCACCCACGGGACAGCTTGGCAGCGCTCCTCACTCCCACTCTCTCTCGCCTACTTACCTCCCTCCCTAAATCTTTGTCCCGCTCTCTCTATTTGTCTTCTCCCTCTCATACTTAACTCCCTATTTCTCCCCTTTAATGTAGTTACTTCCCTCCACCTATCCTGTCTTTTGGCTGTGGAAGGCAGACTAGCGGTTAAGAGTGTTGGGCCAGTAACCGAAAGGTCGCTGGTTTGAATCCCCGAGCCAGCAAGGTAGAAAAATCTGCCGTTCTGCCCTTGAGCAAGGCAGTTAACCCCCAACAACAACTGCTCCCCGGGTGCCGATGACATGGCTGTTAATTAAGCCAGCCCCCCGCACCCTTCTGATTCAGAGGGGTTGGGCTAAATACGAAAGACACATTTCGGTTGAATGCATTCAGTTGTGCAAGTGATTAGGTATCCCCCTTTCCCTTATTCCTCTTTCTGTCTCTAAATGCATCTCTCAGCTCCCACACTGTTCCTCCTCTCTGTTAACCCAATAATCCTAAACCTGTCAGGCTGTTTTAACTCTAGCACTCCCCCTTCTCCTCTTCTTCCTCCTGCTCTCTGTGCCAGTGGGTGCCCTCTGCACTCTGCTCGCCTCATCTGTCCTCTGTGAGCATCGCGTGCCAATTGGGAAATATGGGGAGTCACTGATTCATGTTCAGTGTGTGTGTGTTGGAAGCCTGAGGGTGGTATCATTGGCACCTGGTGACGTCCACAGCCTCATGGGTCCTGTGGGTGACACGTGGCAGAGGGGTGGAGGTACAGTGAGCATCAACAGCACCTGGTGGGTGGCACTCTGAAGTCTATGCTTTCCTGGATCTCCTGTGCGTGTCTATATACCTTACGGCACGTTGCACACTGAAGCCATCTGCAATGCAGTCAGTGCACAGAGACCTTGGTGGCTACAGAGCCCCAAGTCCTGCCTCCATATAAACCAACCATCTCATAAAAACCCTGCCTTCCACCCACCCTCTCCTCCCAAGAGCCCTGCCTGTAAGCTTTAGGACCACAGGGGTGGCGACCACCCCTACCTGCAATAACATATGGATGGCATTCTGTCCAATTAGGGCTCAGTCGCTGTAGATGAACATCATTAGTCCCTCTGGTCCTGTATTTAACTTAGGGAAGCTTGACATTATAAACAGTAGATAAAAGGAGAATGTATAATGACCGTAACGAGCCTGGCTCTGCTGTGACGCTGCTTCTCCTAAGAGACAGATTAAACTTCTCAGGATCCGTAGCAGCAGAGTTAAATGTCCAGGGGTTGCTACTCCACATTGCTGTCATATAGTGTGCTGTGGCGTGGCTGATCGCACTTTGACCTTCTGGTAAAGAAGCAAGCCCCAATTAACGTGACATCTGAATTCATGGCATGCTATTTTCCTCCCTCGTCTCAACAGAGCCCTGACCCACTGCTCTTTGGCATGTGGTGTGTGCTATATAAAAACCTTTAAAACAGCCATGTCTGACGCGTGTTGATGTCAGACAGCAAAGCCAGTGGGAGACAATCAATTGAAATCCTTTACATTCTCTGAAGACAGAAAATACAACTCCTTTGCGCATTTGTTCCAGAATGAAACCAAGTGGCTCTCTCTCTCTGACACTGATCACACTAACAATTATTTAGTAAACATGGCTTGCATCTCCACTGCTCTAGCTAGCTAACCACCACCATGTCCCAGGCCAGATATACGCCATGCCTTTGGGATTTGCTCATTGTGACCTGACATATGACACAACGACATTAACACATGACCCCGGTACTCCTTTGCCCAAAGCACTCTGCTAAAGCTGGCCTGTCACAGTCTGACAAATGAGCACCCATCATCTAGTCATTCCAGGTTATAGGCCTATCTGTGTGGAATCAAGACAGAAATAGGAAATGCAGATGCTTGAAATATTCTAGGAGCAGAATCACAACCAACAAACTGTTCATTTAGTCAACTTTCCAGTGTAAACTGGTGAGTGTTAGGAGTGGTGTGCTTGGCCTCTAGTATTCTGTCCCCTAAGCAAACATGAAGGAAACACAAGGAAATGATAATTGGGAGCTAAATCCAATTAACAGAGCTTTAACACTATGGCTCAGCTGTGTGTCTCATCTTTTCATTAACTCAAGCAGAGATCTGAGGCTGCTCTCTCTCCAATGAAACTCCAATATAGCCTTTCATGTTGTCTAATGAACCCACGGTAAGGGGTAAGGCCTTACCCAATTAACGATTTACAAACCACTTTCACTACAATGTAAAGAGATGGCTGATGGAGATAAAGACTTGCCTCATCTAAGGCTTCTTTAATGACTGATTATCTACAATATAGCTCAGACAAAGAGAGATCATTTGTGGGTGTGTGCGGGTGTGCTTTTGTGCGCATGCGTGAGTTCGTGAGTGAGTGAATCCGTGCGTGCATATGCGTGAGCAATGCAGTCTATCTAACCCACAATTGACTGACGTGACCATCCTCTGTAGAAAAGGCAGCACTGGCAGATTTCAGTTCCATCTCTGTCAGCACAAATATAAAAGTTTTAGTCAACAAGGTAGAAGTAGAGGAGATGAAGGTCTTGAGTTCTGAACCAACCATCTCACATTTACATTCCTCTGGAGGGAAATCTGTTAAGACTATTCTGTATAAAAGAAGCCCTCAGCATAGAAAACCCTATTGTAATGTCATTGGAGCTACTTGGATTTGACATGATTTCCATGAGATTTTATGATAGTGTGTTTAATTCTATGAAACATAGTCTGGTTTAGCGAGGAAACAATCTGAAAATGAGAGGATTGGGTGAGTTGTGGGCAGAGTAGAGGGAATAGAGAAATGTGTTCTGGTTAGATCCATGACAGAGAGATGAGAGCAGAGAGGGGTGGTTTGGCTGGCATATAGACAGAGGGTATCACTCTCTTTATCCCTCTTTTCTTTCTCTCTCCCACTTTTCATTCTGTGCCTCCATTCCATTCCCCTCAATCTGACCACATCATTTCAGTATCCCTTCTTTCTTTCTCCCCCCCACATCTCTCACTCAGCCCTCTCTCTCTGTCCCTCACTCCTATCCCTCTCATTCACTGCCTCTTGTCCTCTCCCACCCCATACTCCCCCCCCCCCGCCCTCTTTATATTTATCTCTCCCTCACTCCCCCTCCTCTCTCTCTCTCTCCTCTCTAGAGAGGGGGAAGGAAGGCCTTGTATTTGACAGACAGGTCCAGAGTGCAGTCACCTCCCTGGCCTGTGCTATCAGATGGCAGGCTTGGAAGTACTGAGTGGCAGGCTGGTTAGTCAGCCCGCTTTCTTGGCTCTCTGGCAGATTCAAGTGTGGTGGGAGTGTTGAGCCAAATACTGGAGGCAAAGATACTGTTGACTTACCACACAAAGAAAATCTAATCAAAATTATGTTGGACATGTGTAATATAAACATACTAAATGTCACTCAGATGCAATTATTTGAAAAAATCCCCTGTGTGGATGGAATGAACTTGTTCTTGTTGATGTTGGCGACCACCATTCCCTATTTCTACCCAGTTACAAGCTGTAGGCCTACACTGTGACATCACCGCAGAGGCAGTCTGCATTGTGAGCTCACTGAGGGGTTCCCAGCTCCGTTTCCATATCAACGTCACTCATGTCTCCCTTGTTCAAACTCTTGTCAGTGGACAGTTGACTGGCATGATATGTGGTTATGTTGTTATACTAGAACATGAAGAGCTACAACAGCAACACAGACTAAAGATGGATGATTGGCAGCATTAAACCAAAGTGTCTGAGATTAAATATGATTAGAGATGTAATCTCCCCGCTGGTCTGGCTCGTGGCGAGCTGTGCCCGGGACATTGATCTGTAAACAGCATTAGAGCAGGAAATGGGTCTGGCAGCACACACTCTTTAAAATCAATGGGCACTCACCACCTGCTGAGCATCTAAAGATCAGCACACAACATCCATCCAGCCCATTGTCTTTCACTCTCTCTCCCTCCTTTAATCTTCCTCTCCTCTGTGCTCAGCAGATCCCTCTTCCTGAGGGTATTGTATTGAGAGGAGGCTGTTTGTCCTGGGTCTGTGTGGATTGATGCAGTCAGCACTAGCCTTCAGTGTGTAGCTCTAAGTAAAGGTTCAAATGGCCAGTTGGAACCCAAAATGGGATTAACTTTCCAAGATTCTTATCTAGCTGATTGTTTTACCCCTGTTGATACCATTTTTCATCCAAATATGATGAATCTGTTCTACTGTGCCCGGTTTAACCACTGGCTCTAAATCAGTCAACATGGAGGCCATTTTGGGGACAGAAAGGGTGTGTTCAGGAAGCCACAGCCTGTTATGTGTCAAACCCTATTCTTCTCTCTACTAGGCCAGTGCCAGCCACTCACACCCGGGTGCCATAAACAGAGAGCGCAGCACGTCTATGTGGAATGTACCTCGTGATTTATAGACACTCACACGGCCAATAAAGACGGCAGACCCAGCAGTGTATCGCTCAGATATAAACTGTACTTTAACTTGTCATATCTGACATGATTTGAAGCATAACAGACACCAAAAGCTTTTGATATAAATGCCTAGACTACCCTGATATACAAAGCCAACTACACACAACCTTAACGCACAACCCTAATACACACATACACACCTTGTCCACATTGCTGAGACAATAGTCTGCTCCCTGTCCCTGCCATAGCCCAATATAAGTGGAGTTAAAAATAAAGAGGAAGGTATGTCACACAGCTGTGAGATGCAGGGAGATTTGTGTGCTGTCAGTCCACTTAAATCACAACAGCTGAGATGACAGGAGACTGCTTCTACACTACCTTTTCCCTTCTCTCGCTCTCATTTTATTTATTTATCTCCCTCTCTTTTTCCCCGCTGTTTCCTTCTTTTTTCTGCTTCCCTCTCTTTTTACTGTATTCCCCCTTTCACTTTTTTCCTGTCGCTCTCACTCTAAAGATAAAGCCACCCACTCCCAACACCTTACTTGGCAGGCTCTACAGAGCAGTGCTAAGAGAACGGAAGGACATGCTTCAAAATATGTTTAAATCACAAATGTCACAAGCCTTTCATACATGACTGTAACACACACCACACAAAATCTGAATCCCACAAATTCTCATGACAACAAAAGGCTTATAGACACAGAAATGTATTTCCAAATAACCTAAAATACCAGTTGTCAACATCAGCCTAAAGAAACATAAGTCAGTCAATCACTAAATGTATTAGACCTAACAGAGAGAAAAGCTAGGAAACTAACATGACTGTATCCAGGCAGAGATTCCATGGCTGTCAGTCAGTCTGTGTGTGTGAAACGGCATGTTTGCTACAGAGTTGAATTAATACGTAAAAGTTACTCACCACTTCCCCTCCAGCTGGCTGAGCAGTGCAGGGACTGGGGATCACACAGTCAAACGAGAGAGACTCTCAGAGGATAATCATTGCAGCACGATAGCCTGAAGAAAACACTTTCAACGTCTCTGTAATTGAAAAAGTCTGTTCCTCTCTCAGATGACCAACCAGGAGAGGAGGGTGAGAGAGAGAGACTGACATGGAGATGATTGCCTTGAGTGTGTTGCTGACCTGATGGGGACTGCAGCCAGTGGCACAACCATACGGGTGCGTGGAGTGAGAGAAGGAGGGAGAGAGGGAGAGAGAAGGAGGGAGAGAGAGAGAGAGAGAGAGAGAGAGAGAGAGAGAGAGAGAGAGAGAGAGAGAGAGAGAGAGAGAGAGAGAGAGAGAGAGAGAGAGAGAGAGAGAGAGAGAGAGAGAGAGAGAGAGAGAGAGAGAGAGAGAGAGAGAGAGAGAGAGAGAGAGAGAGAGAGAGAGAGAGAGAGAGAGAGAGAGAGAGAGAGAGAGAGAGAGAGCTGCTCACCAGAGGATTGCGATCAGGGCTGATCACCAAGCTAGGAGCTGAGCAGGCAGCCTCCTTAGCCAGGACCCAGTCGTCATACCTCCCCCATCATCCCCCAAAGAAGTGAGTCTACGACTATCACAGCTTAGCAACTAGACTCTGATTAGAATTATTAGGGTGTCCATTTAGCATGGAGGTTAGATTACCACAGTGGCGAGCTAGGGAAAAGAGGAGGAATCAACATGATGTGCAATCTAAACGGACAGTAGAAGGTTAACTTCAGATTTGACTGTGGTATGTTCGACTCTTTTCTACCTACTGAAAAGACTGGAGCGGTAGTAGTGTAGAGAAACTGGGTACTGCTACTGCCAGCATCTTTTCACTATAATCCACCTCTACTTCCACACATCCGCCTGCACTGTACTGAACTGGATGGAAACATCTGCTATAATACTTTCTGTAGAGCCAGATCTTATGTGATGTGCAGCTAGTAACGCTCTACTGGTTTACCTACAGAGAGCTACAGACATCTTAAATCAACACAAATGGAGTGTGACCTCACCTCACCATAGGCCTCTCCATGCCAAACCTAAACATCTTCTCTCTCCAAACTGCCCCCTCTTCAGTCACCCCCTCTCCCCATGTCAATCACATGACCAATAAATAGAGGAACAGGACCTGTAGAGCGTGTGAGTACAGGTTAGAACATAGCCATCTATCACTAGAGAGCCAGAGTGAGGTTTCTGGACCCGTCAGTAGTGTGCTGTGGGTAGAATATAATTGGTTCTACAGCAGCACTCTACACTGTACAACTACTGTTCCACAGAGGGCAGGATACTGTGATTCATTCCCATAAATCCATATAGATTTCTGTGGTGGAGTACAAGGAATCACGCCAGGAGAGCAACAAGTACTCATACCTGACAACTAGTGCCAGTGTTCTCTTTACAACCATCATCACCCTCACACCCTCACACACACACACAGGGAGTACGATGCCAGGGTGAACAGCCATGAACTTTCCCCAGCGGCGTGTGTGTATGCCTCTTAACATTAATGTACTGTATATTAGCCCAGTACTAGGCAACAAGCCACACTCACCCTAAGAATGTCTCAGACGTTGCTATATTTTGCTACTATGAGAGCTGCCTGCTAAAGTGCATCAAAATGTATGCATGATACAGCGAAATACCTCATATCCAAAACAAGCTTAGGATCACTAGTAGACTCAATTTGGGAAAAAACTGACAGCTGTGTTGATGTCTTAACAGGTGTTTATATTATAGTCGAGCCACACGATAGAATGCATTGGTTGAAGCTCAATGTTAAATTCAAATCTCCCTTCCATCATATCTAAGCCAATATGACACAAATGTGGAATTCAACGATATGCTACCTTTTTTTGTAGCATTTCTGACAACGCTAACATCTTTTCAGATGAATCTCTGAGTTCTAAAACCGGGTGCAACCTGGTTGCTGTGCAACAGTAGCAACTAGCAGGAGAAGGCTAGCAGCTGTAGCTAGCTATATAAGCTAACACCAGTTGGATGTGAAGCAAAAGGAAGGTAGCTAGCTAGGTATATTTAGCTATGGAAGGTTGTTCATAAGTAATCTGTGTAAACTGCTGATCTGGACACTTTCATGTAGTCAGAGCACAAACAAATAAGATAGCGAACGTCCTTGGCTGCTATTATAGCCACTTATCTACACAAAACATTGGGAATTTAGGAAAACTACCACGCCCCTAATTTATAATACATGCACACAGCAAAACAGACATGTCGCTGTTAGAAGATCCATAGCAAATTCGATCCCTTACCTTATGCATTAATTCAGTACGCTCCCTCCTCTGTCAATGCAATTTACTTGTCAACATAATCCAAATTTGCGCTGACTGATCAACACAGTGTCAACTTACTTTTCAATGTCTTCCCAAAAAGCATCCAGGTAAAACAACATAATAATAATCAGTGGTTGCTTGCGTGACCTGTGCACAGTCAAAAGAAAACGCCATGCTTGCTAAATTATTTAGCTACGCTACTGGTCAAAAGTTTTAGAACACCTACTCATTCAAGGGTTTTTCTTTGTTTTTACTATTTTCTACATTGTAGAATAATAGTGAAGACATAAAAACTATGAAATAACACATATGGAATCATGTAGTAACCAAAAAAGTGTTAAACAAATCAAAATATATTTTATATTTGAGATTCTTCAAATAGCGACTCTTTGCCTTGATGACAGTTTTGCACACTCTTGGCATTCTCTCAACAAGCTTCACCTGGAATGTTTTTCCAACAGTCTTGAAGGAGTTCCCACATATGCTGAGCACTTGTTGGCTGCTTTTCCTTCACTCTGCGGTCCAACTCATCCCAAATCATCTCAATTTGGTTGAGGTCGGGGGATTGTGGAGGCCAGGTCATCTGATGCAGCACTCCATCACTGTCCTTCTTGGTCAAATAGCCCTTACACAGCCTGGATGTGTGTTGGGTCATTGTCCTGTTGAAAAACAAATGATAGTCCCACTAAGCCCAAACCAGATGAAATGGTGTATCGCTGCAGAATGCTGAGTGTGCCTTGAATTCTAAATAAAACACAGTCAGTGTCACCAGCAAAGCACCCCCACACCATAACACATCCTCCTCCATGCTTTACGGTGGGAAATAAACATGCGGAGATCATCCGTTCACCCACACCACATCTCACAAAGACACGGCGGTTGGAACGAAAAATCTCCAATTTGGACTCCAGACCAAAGGACAAATTACCACCGGTCTAATGTCTATTGCTCGTGTTTCTTGGCCCAAGCAAGTCTCTTCTTATTATTGGTGTCCTTTAGTAGTGGTTTCTTTGTAGCAATTCGACCATGAAGGCCTGATTCACGCAGTCTCCTCTGAACAGTTGATGTTGAGATGTGTCTGTTACTTGAACTCTGTGAAGCATTTATTTGTGCTGCAATTTCTGAGGCTGGTAACTCTAATGAACGTATCCTCTGCAGCAGAGGTAACTCTGGGTCTTCCATTCCTGTGGCGGTCCTCATGAGAGCCAGTTTCATCATAGCGCATGATGGTTTTTCCGACTGCACTTTAAGAACCTTTCAAAGTTCTTGAAATGTTCCGTATTGACTGACCTTGGCTGTCGTTTCTCTTTGACTTACCTGGACTGTCGTTTCTCTTTGCTTATTTGAGCTGTTCTTGCCATAATATGGACTTGGTCTTTTACCAAATAGGGCTATCTTCTGTATACCCCCACTACCTTGTCACAAGACAACTGATTAGGAGGAAAGAAATTCCACAAATTAACTTTTAACAAGGCACACCTGTTAATTGAAATGCATTCCAGGTGACTACCTCATGAAGCTGGTTGAGAGAATGCCAAGAGTGTGCAAAGCTGTCATCAAGGCAAAGGTTGGCTACTTTGAAGAATCTCAAATATATTTTGATTTGTTTAACACTTTTTTGGTTACTACATGATTCCATGTATAATTTCATAGTTTTGATGTCTTCACTATTATTCTACAATGTAGAAAATAGTAAAAATAAAGAAAAACCCTTGAATGAGTAGGTGTGTCCAAACTTTTGACTGGTACTGTAGTTTTTTGTTTTGAATTGCAACGAGGTTAGTGTATGTGGTCATGCAGAGGAAATGCTAAAGTTGTGACTCTCCCCTCCTCCACCCCATCCCTCCATCACCCATCCCCCTGTCCCCCAGCCCACGGAGAGGTTAACTCGTCGTCTGCCCCTCAGGACTAAATGAAGTGATCAATCAATTGCACAGTCCCACTGAGAGAGGGGAACATGGGCCAACAGCACACACATACTGTAGATTGGCAGAGGCAGAGGCAGCTAACTGCCCGAGTGAAAGGAGAGTGTGTGTTTATCACAAGCAGTTCTGAGCTACTCATGAGCCATCTGCCTTACAAGGGGACTTGAAAAAAAGACACATGACTATCTATTATAACATGCAAAAATAAACAGCATGGTACAATATAATGCAAGTTAATAAAATGTAATTGACCACTCATCAAGAGTCTTTGATATACCCATTGTGCACCAAAGAATGGTGGGTTGGCAACTTGGCAAAGGAAATCAATGGTGACGGAAGAAATGTAGAGCTGGTACAAGATAGTTAGTGCTATAATCTCAATAACTATTATCTTTCTCACCCATACTGGCAGAAAGAGAGAGCAAAGAAGAATATAACACAATTACACGGCTGTAGCTTTTAAAGTCATCTCTCACCTCCACAAAGTAAATGTGTCACGCAGAAAATGGGCTTTGACATGTCATACACATAACAGAAAGTCATCATGATTAAAAACTCTGCATCTGTCTCTCGCTGGGAATCTGCTTTCTTCTCCGATTCTGAAGCCATTAGAGAGACAGCTGGCAGACAGAGTGAGGAAGAAATTAATCCTTTAGAATGATTTAGTGAAAATAAAAATCTTTCATCTGACATGGTACTTCTCAATAGAGTATCAAAAGAACCCCAATGCTTCAGCCTACAGTATAAGCATGAGTCTAGACAGAGCCTGTAGTAGAGTGTTAGGAGGACTTATATAGAGCAGAATCCTGTCTGAGACTAGTATCCTGATGCAGAACCACAACAAGTAGTGTGCTAAGGATGGAAGCTCAATCAGGCTATCCACACTGGACCTATTATGGGCTCGGACTGTCAGCTCACTGGCACATTACCATACCTAGGTTTCCCCTTTCAGACCCCAGAGGAGAGGCCTGCTTAAGGCGTCCTCATGCTTCCCATCCGAAACAGTTCGTGCATATATTATGACAACATTCTGTGACGTTTTTGTTCCTTTTGGTCTTCGGCAAGGGTTTTTCCGGCTGTTCGTGCACAATATTTATTTTGCTGAGGCAAGCCCAAGTTCGGTAACCGAAGTCTATGCCCCTTCGTCAGTGATTGATCAACAGTAGGGATTCTTCAATTAAGTGTTTGTTGTCATTCAACAAGAGACGAGTCGTTTTCATGCAAATGTTTTCACTTGAGAAATACTGCACCAAACAGCTTAGTTTGATGTAAAATTGTGCGACTAAGACCTCCTTGGCAAAAACATCAAAATTAATTACAGATTTCTTGAGTTACCTTAGATTAGTTCTGAGAGACAAACAGTACTATTGCCGCTTCTTTCTCATTTTTCAAGGGAAGGTCTTTTAAGGGAGTAGGCGAGGCACAGACGTTCACTTCGCCTAGCCGAGTTCTGCTAAGAGCAAACCCAACCTAGTACGCCTTTAGACCACAGGCTGACCCTCAGCCAAGATGTAGAGAGAGTGGGGGGAGGTGAAGAAAGGAGAGGAGAGAGAGTAGGGGAAGAGAGAGAGACCAATCCCCTCCTCTCTGCACTGGCCTGGCAGTGAGCCCTTTGGCAGGCCCTCTGGTATCCATTGCGTCTGGGTAATACTGGGGGTGGAAGGGGGTGGAAGGCGATGCGGGAGGGGGCTGAAGATCATCCAAAATGTCAGATGAGGAGAGAGCAAGGTTAAACTAACACTGAAACTTTGGAACGAGTTTCATGCAATTCACTGAGAGAGAGAGAGAGAGAGAGAGAGAGAGAGAGAGAGAGAGAGAGAGAGGGTGGGGGGGGGGACTGAGATCTACAGTATGACTGTAGAACAAAGTTAGCCGAGGTCAGAGAGAAGACAGATTTGTCTCTGACAGCTGTTTCCGATCTGTTTATTCTCCGAACGAAGGGAGAGGAGATGGGAGATGAGAGAGGTTGAAATGACAGAGATCAACCTGGGGAAAGTCCACACTAGAACCCCTGAGGCAAAGAGTCATACTGTATATAGATAAACTACTGTATGTAAAGGTGATAAGTCCGCCCCTGTAGTCCAGGACTCGACGGGTTAAAGTCCTCTGTGAGTTCCAGCGGTGTTCCTGCCACTTACAGGCCGGACTTAGTTTCACAATGCCCAGCTGTTTGCCTCTCCAGAAAGCCAATGAAAATTCCAGCCTGCGGTTTAGACTTTCCAGAACAGAAGAACAGAACACATACTCTGGGGACTGGGATCAAGCCACTGCTACAGAAGGCTCAAGTCTATCCTCTCATCTCTCCCTCCACCCTTCCTAGTCTCCTCCGTCCATCTACTCCTCCTCTCCTCCCATCCAGACATGTCCTCTCTCCAGGGATAGTTGGACACACATACAGGCTCACACACACACACACACACACACACACACACACACACACACACACACACACACACACACAGTCTATGACAGTAAAGAGGCAGCCTCTGTCCCAGACGTGTCAGTCAGTGTGTCTTTATTAACTGCTTGCTCGGCCGAGCCACTCCCCTCCTGCCAGAGAAAGGGAGCACACAGTACACACAAGCTAATGAGCTATACACAGGGGTCACACTCAGCACAGAGGCGGGGAGTCGCATAGATAAATCAGTGTCTGTTTACAACAATATAATGAACTGGTCGATTCTGGGGACCATGTACATTGTAGCAGTGATCGTTATTATGTTGATGAGAGTTTATAATTTTGTCATTTCAGTTAGTGGAGAAGAGAGGAGACAGAGAGCGAGATAGAGAGATATTGAGGGAGCCTTGACCTCATCCTAACCCTACTCCATAAACAGACAGTGATGATACAGCCTGGGTGTCTCATCTCATTCCCCATGTCTACTGGCCAGTGGCCACATGCATGACCTGAAAGGATAGGTCAAAGCTATTCAACATGGTGGAGATAGATAGCTCCATAATTATGTAGATGAAGCTACAGAATATTGTTCTCTCAAGTGCAGCACTCTTTCAGATCTGTGGTCACCAAAGGAAATTAAAACAAGACTAAGTTCTGTTAGAACCCTGATCTATCCATCGAGTTGGGAGTGTTCTCCCCACAGTGAACAGGAGGTGAGAGGTCATGGGGCTGGGACTCCTGAGTCAGTTCCCGGCAGCCAGCGGCATTGCAGCATCAGACATCTGTAAGTCGTCCTCAGCGGGAGGGAGATACTGACTGCAGAACCACAGAATGCAGTCAGCCATTCAGCAAGCCAGCCCATCACAGCTGAATCACGGCTGAGCTACAGCTAGAGACCTCTGCTGCCACTGATTATAGACCGTCCATCTGCTACACATTCACAGGATGGGCATTGAGCATGATCCATTCACTGCCTCATCTCTGCTGCATCCTTTATTATACATCATGGGATTCAGTCAGAGAGGTGGTTAGAGACAGTGCTTCTCAGAAGGTCTTCAACCACACTGAGGTCAGATCCAGAGACACATCATCTAGCTACCCCTCCCTAACCTCCCTAACCTACAGCAGTGAATGGGCTATGTCCTAAGTAAGCGAACTCTAGTTAGCGTGTTTGGATTATCTCTCTCTCCCCCTCTCTCTCTCTGTGTTAAGGGGATGATGACGGTATAGTACGTCTTCTATGAACAATGCTCTAATAATGTACGCATCTCCACTGAGAGTCATGATGAAAGGACAAGGGTAAGAGGCATCTGAAAGGTCACAAATCAACAAGACCCACTGGGAGAACGACCAAGCTTATTCCACTGGAGTCTGTGGGAGTGGAGCAGCAAATGTGTCTTCCACACATTTGAGATGTCTTAGTTTGGCAGCCAGAGAGTGTGTGATGAGCTGTGGTAAAGACCACTGAATCCTAACAATGTATTTTTCTTCTAAAGTCCTGGGGGTGTAAACAACACATGAAATGCTTTCCCTGCTCATCAGCAAGCACATCTGAGAACAGCCAAACCAAACTCTTCAAACCCCATCTACAATGATGCAAAACACATGCTCCGTCCCTTCCTTCCTCCACTCATCTAAAACCCATTGCCTCCCTCAAAAGTGGCTCAAACAAAGGCAAGTGGTCGCGACCATAAAATGTAACAGTCCCATATAAAATTCTCTTAACATGAATTTCCCATTGTGGCAGCAGGGCCAGTGGCTTTCTCATCCGGGATCACTGGAGTGTCTCCAGACCCACACGTGGCCCCAGCCCAACGACAGCTTTGCCTCTCTACCCCCCTTGCCCCTCTCCTCCCCTGGTGTGACATGGTGACACTATCAATCAGCAGATAGTGGCTCTATTGACAGCGCCCAGAAGAGTCCCTGATGTTATATGTTCTCTCTCCCTCCCTCTCTCCCTCTCTCTCTCCCTCTCTCCCTCTCCCTCCCTCCCTCCCTCCCTCCCTCCCTCATACAATCTATATAAATTTAAACCTAACATTAACCACACTGCTAAACCAAATGTCTAACCCTAAATACCCATGTAGCCAATTTTGACTTTGCAGCTGGCCTATCTAAGGGGTTGGGTTAAATGCGGAAGACACATTTCAGTTGAATGCATTCAGTTGTACAACTGACTAGGTATCCCCCTTTCCCTTATCTAATGGGAAATCGCTCAGTTCTGCCTCCAGGACAAGACTCATGACAATAAACGTCAACTTGCGCATAATGCAGTGACTGTTTAAAGAAGAGGGTATCAAATGAGTAAAAAGTATTTAAGGGAAAATCAGAAGCTGAAAATAAAATGAAATTGAAATCACAGTAGGCCTATATTTTTTGGTAAGGTCCGAAACCCCTAGAAAAAACACAGATTTTTCTATTTTTGACAGAGAGCTGCTAAGATGTGAGAAATGAAGGAGAGCCATTAGTGAGGCTAGGAGCTGAACTGGACAGGAAGCAGAGGGTGAAACTACACTCCAGAGGAAGACAGAGCCATTTTACACACTCTATCAGAAGGATGGAAAAAGGCAATAAGCTCCCTGACAGCAACGTGTAAACTTCATGAAGCCAGTGTCAGCTCCTCTCCCAGTTCCGCATGAGTGATTTTTATCTCTCCGAAAAGCACGGTCCTCCACACGACAATCACACTGCTCCCCCACACCCTGCCATCACCCCCATCCCTCCCCACAGACGCACAGCACAGAGAAATACCGCCGATGCATTTACATGTGCCACATGGGACGGCCAGAATCCAATTCCACACAGACAGATGTTATATATCCGACTCTCCAAGGAAGCCAAACATCCTTTCAGCCGAACATCCTTTCCTTTCAGAGAGAGAGAGAAAGAGAAAGAGACAGAGATAGAGACAGAAAGGGAGAGACGGAGAGAGGGAGAGAAGGGAGAGAAGGATAGAGGGAGGTAGGGAGAGAGAGAACAGACAGAGAAAGGGAGGTAGGGAGAGAGCTAGAGCGAGCCAACAGACCCTCCCTCTGGTGTTTGGGGCAGGCATGGAGGAGAGGAACAAAGGGATGATCAGAGGGCCATGGAAAGCAGGCGCTCAAAGGCTGCCGTTGTCTGTGAAGTGAGGAGCGGGACAGCAGGCCCCAACACAAATGAATAAAAGGAGAACACAACCCAAAGTAGAGACCTTGGAATTATTTAATAATAACCAGTAGCAGCAGCAACAGGGTGGGGTCACTTCACTGTAATGTGACCTGGTTACTGTAGCCATCTACCACCTTTCACAATTACACCAGCCAGCCAACCAGCCCCCTCTCCCTACAATTCAATCACTTCTCCAATGAAAGGCTATTAAATTGCTCTTTTAATTTCTGCCGTATTTATAGAACTTGGCACAATAAGTGGTTGTCAGATCAGCTATTATGATGTGCTGGTCTGAAAGGAGAGGGCTGGATGGGAGATGGAATGGGAATATGTGTAATAAATTGAAGAGCTGGTCCTCAAAGACATGAGGGATTTGACTGGCTGCGGGATAGAAATATGCTCTACATAACATGACTACATAACCATTAACAACAAAATAATAGGATGGATTTTGTTTAATGATTTATACTACGTAGTCTAATATTTCAAGACAAATATTCTATACAGGAAACAAAAACACAATGTCACTGTATCTCATTATGCATACACATTGTAGGTACACTCGTATAAGGACCCTCTCAAATAGGCGTCCATATCTGTAATGAGTGTCTTATATGTCAGCTGTTGAATGACAGACAGGAGGCGAGACACCGCCAAGTGCACTGACGCAAGGCTGGCGTCGCTCTATGGACCTGGGTGACAGTGATCTCTCACGCACGAATGAACACACGCATGCATGCACACACACACTCTCTCCCACTTTCCCTCAGTGCTGGTGTGTCCTATCTGTGTCCAGGTCTGGCTGTTCATGGTTCAGGGGTTATAACTCTCTCAGATGAGCTGCTGATTCCCTGGTGTCAGAAAATTTTAATTAAAAAAGGATAATCTGCTATGACCATCCTGGTGAAGGTTGAACATGGGGAGAAACACAAATTCAGGCAATGATACATTTTAGATTTGGAATTCTGCCTCTCTGGCTAGGTCCTCCTATGTGTTGGTAGCATAGTGCGTACTGAAGTTGTCCTAAAACTACAAAAACATGTGAAGGGAGCAAGATACATTTCTGGAGACAGAAAAGGTGAGTCAAACAAGTGAAAATCCGGAGGGAGAGAAAATAAGATTAGGTAAAATTATCCTTAATTTATTTTCTCTCTGTTTTTATCTCCATATCACTCCTTTGTCTTCTCACTCACTCTAACTCCCTCTGTCTTTCCCTCTCTCTCTCTCTCTCACCATCACACATCACCTGTTTAAGCCTTAATGTCCTGAGGGAGGCTGTAGTGATCTAGCTGATAGACTAATGGACCTACAGTTGAAGTCGGAAGTTTACATACACCTTAGCCAAATGCATTTAAACTCAGTTTTTCACAATTCCTGACATTTAATCCTAGTAAAAATTCCCTGTCTTAGGTCAGTTTTGATCACCACTTTATTTTAAGAATGTGAAATGTCAGAATAATAGTAGAGAGAATGATTTATTTCAGCTTTTATTTATTTCATCACATTCCCAGTGGGTCAGAAATGTACATACACTCAATTAGTATTTGGTAGCATTGCCTTTAAATTGTTTAACTTGGGTCAAACGTTTCAGTTAGCCTTCCACAAGCTTCCCACAATAAGTTGCGTGAATTTTGGCCCATTCCTCCTGACAGAGCTGGTGTAACTGAGTCAGGTTTGTAGGCCTCCTTGCTCGCACATGCTTTTTCAGTTTTGCCCACACATTTTCTATAGGATTGAGGTCAGGGCTTTGTGATGGCCACTCCAATACCTTGACTTTGTTGTCCTTAAGCCATTTTGCCACAACTTTGGAAGTATGCTTGGGGTCATTGTCCATTTAGAAGACCCATTTGCGACCAAGCTTTAACTTCCTGACTGATGTCTTGAGATGTTGCTTCAATATATCCACATAATTGTCCTTCCTCATGATGCCATCTATTTTGTGAAGTGCACCAGTCCCTCCTGCAGCAAAGCACCCACACAGCATGATGCTGCCACCCCCGTGCTTCACGGTTGGGATGGTGTTCTTTGGCTTGCAAGCGTCCCCCTTTTTCCTCCAAACACAACGATGGTCATTATGGCCAAACAGTTCTATTTTTGTTTCATCAGACCAGAGGACATTTCTCCAAAAAGTACGATCTTTGTCCCCATGTGCAGTTGCAAACTGTAGTCTGGCTTTTTTATGGCGGTTTTGGAGCAGTGGCTTCTTCCTTGCTGAGCGGCCTTTCAGGTTATGTCGATATAGGACTCATTTTACTGTGGATATAGATACTTTTGTACCTGTTTCCTCCAGCATCTTCACAAGGTATTTTGCTGTTGTTCTGGGATTGATTTGCACTTCCAAAGTACGTTCATCTCTAGGAGACAGAACGCGTCTCCTTCCTGAGCGGTATGATGGCTGCGTGGTCCCATGGTGTTTATACTTGCGTACTATTGTTTGTACAGATGAACCTGGTACCTTCAGGCGTTTGGAAATTGCTCCCAAGGATGAACCAGAGGTCTACCATTCTTTTTCTGAGGTCTTCGCTGATTTATTTTGATTTTCCCATGATGTCAAGCAAAGAGGCACTGAGTTTGAAGGTAGGCCTTGAAATACATCCACAGGTACACCTCCAATTGACTCAAATTATGTCAATTAGCCTATCAGAAACTTCTAAAGCCATGACATCATTTTCTGGTATTTTCCAAGCTGTTTTAAGGCACAGTCAACTTAGTGTATGTAAACTTTTGACCCACTGGAATTGTGATACAGTGAATTATAAGTGAAATAATCTGTCTGTAAACAATTGTTGGAAAAATTACTTGTGTCATGCACAAAGTAGATGTCCTAACCGACTTGCCAAAACTATAGTTTGTTAACAAGACATTTGTGGAGTGGTTTAAAAACGAGTTTTAATGACTCCGACCTAAGTGTATGTAAACTTCCGACTTCAACTGTATTTGTGTCTAATCATTTTCACCATAACATTAGGACTAGGTCTGCCCTATTAGACCATGCAGAGCCTTATAAAGTACACAGAGATGTTGTGGAGACCAGTCTCTAGTTATGACTAATGATCATCTGGTGTTTGAAATATTGGACAAACCTCTGGTGTTTACACACAGACACAGAGAGACAGAGAGAGAGAGAGAGAGAAAGAGAGAGAGAAGGGAGAGAGAGAAAGGAATAGAGAGAGGCAGGGATGAAACAAAGCTTTGTACTGCCCCAAGGGAGTTTTGCAAATGACTTGAATGATTTGATTTGATGAAAAAATTGATGAGTGTAATGATTAGTTCATTAGATATTTATATGAATTTGCACATTCGTGGAAGCTAAAAATACAGTATCAGTTGACGTAAAACACTCTACCATCTTATCTTGCTTCTCCTTTTGTGCTGTTTAGATCACAGACTAGTCTTTTCTCCACAGCTTGACAGTTTATACTGTAAATACCAGACAATTGATACTGCTGAAACCCACAATGTAGCACAAATTATAGCTATCTTGGAAGATAAATCTATGCTTTTTCATGTTAAATACTGCATCTGTTTTCTGCCTGACTGTGATGGTATGAGTGGAGAGGAGCAGTGAAAATAGTGGTGAAAAGGGATAAGAGACAGAGGGGGAACATGGGGTCAGGTTAGATGGCTATCATTGTACTGATCCTGATTCCTGAATCACGTCTGTACCATGGAAACAAGCATTCAGGATAGATTCACCTCTCTGCCTCCTTTCTCAGGCTCACTACCCTGTCTCCGTCTTGCTCCAGGGTTCCAAACTGCGATAAAAACAGTCGAATTTGCGACCGTTTGACTTGGCAGCGCTACACACATTTTTTATTGGTTGCAGTATATATTTTTTTACCTGGTCACGTTTTTGGTTCACAATTATTATTTTTTTAGCATCATGATTTATTCAAACAGTAATGTGCAATTGACCAAAAATAAACCAACTTTCTGAAAAGGCAACAATGGCAGGGGAATGTCCCTGTCTGTGTGTGTCAGGGCTCGACATACATGGGAGGTTTTGGAAAACCTCCGGGCCAGTCGAGTATCCCCGTCAGTGGCCCGCTTGGGCCAGTGAAAAAATATTGTAATTATGCTATTATTAATCTAGGCTATATATATATATATATATATATATATATATATATATATATATATATATATACAGTGAGGGGAAAAAAGTATTTGATCCCCTGCTGATTTTGTACGTTTGCCCACTGACAAAGAAATGATCAGTCTATAATTTTAATGGTATATTTATTTGAACAGTGAGAGACAGAATAACAGCAATAAAATCCAGAAAAACGCATGTCAAAAATTTTATAAATTCATTTGCATTTTAATGAGGGAAATAAGTATTTGACCCCCTCTCAATCAGAAAGATTTATGGCTCCCAGGTGTCTTTTATACAGGTAACGAACTGAGATTAGGAGCACACTTGTCACACCCTGGCTCTGGGACTCTATATGTTGAGCCAGGGTGTGTTCATTCTATGTGTTTAATTCTATGTTGGTAATTCTGTTGTGTTTATTTCTATGTTGGCTAGAGTGACTCCCAATCAGAGGCAACGAGTGTCAGCTGTCGTTGGTTGTCTCTGATTGGGAGCCATATTTATACTGTCTATTTTCCCTTTGTGTTTGTGGGTTCTTGTTCCGTGTTCGGTCATTGTTACCGTGGACTTCACAAGTCATTTCTTGTTTTGTTGATTGTGTTCTATTATCACTAAAGATAATAAAGTTAAACATGTTCGTTCATCACGCTGCGCCTTGGTCTGTTCATTACGACGATCGTGACAACACTCTTAAAGGGAGTGCTCCTAATCTCAGTTTGTTACCTGTATAAAATACACCTGTCCACAGAAGCAATCAATCAATCAGATTCCAAACTCTCCTCCATGGCCAAGACCAAAGAACTCTCCAAGGATGTCAGGGAGAAGACTGTAGACCTACACAAGGCTGGAATGGGCTACAAGACCATCGCCAAGCAGCTTGGTGAGAAGGTGACAACAGTTAGTGCGATTATTCGCAAATGGAAGAAACACAAAATAACTGTCAATCTCCCTCGGCCTGGGGCTTCATGCAAGATCTCACCTCGTGGAGTTGCAATGATCATGAGAACAGTAAAGAATCAGCCCAGAACTACATGGGAGGATCTTGTCAATGATCTCAAGGCAGCTGGGACCATAGTCACCAAGAAAACAATTGGTAACACACTACGCCGTGAAGGACTGAAATCCTGCAGCGCCCGGAAGGTCCCCCTGCTCAAGAAAACACATATACATGCCCGTCTGAAGTTTGCCAATGAACATCTGAATGATTCAGAGGAGAACTGTGTGAAAGTGTTGTGGTCAGATGAGACCAAAATGGAGCTCTTTGGCATCAACTCAACTTGCCATGTTGGGAGGAGGAGGAATGCTGCCTATGACCCCAAGAACACCATCCCCACCGTCAAACATGAAGGTGGAAACTTTATGCTTTGGGGATGTTTTCTGGTAAGGGGACAAGACAACTTCACCGCATCAAAGGGACGATGGACGGGGCCATGTACCGTCAAATCTTGGGTGAGAACCTCCTTCCCTCAGCCAGGGCATTGAAAATGGGTCGTGGAAGGGTATTCCAGCATGACAATGACCCAAAACACACGGCCAAGGCAACAAAGGAGTGGCTCAAAAAGAAGCACATTAAGGTCCTGGAGTGGCCTAGCCAGTCTCCAGACCTTAAACCCAAGGAAATCTGTGGAGGGAGCTGAAGGTTCGAGTTGTGAAACGTCAGCCTCGAAACCTTAATGAATTGGAGAAGATCTGCAAAGAGGAGTGGGACAAAATCCCTCCTGAGATGTGTGCAAACCTGGTGGCCAACTACAAGAAACGTCTGACCTCTGTGATTGGCAACAAGGGTTTTGCCACCAAGTACTAAGTCATGTTTTGCAGAGGGGTCAAATACTTATTTCCCTCATTAAAATGCAAATCAATTTATAACATTTTTGACATAAGTTTTTCTGGATATTTTTGTTGTTATTCTGTCTCTCACTGTTCAAATAAACCTACCATTAAAATTATAGACTGATCATTTCTTTGTCAGTGGGCAAACGTACAAAATCAGCAGGGGATCAAATACTTTTTCCCTCACCGTATACAGTGGGGAAAAAAAGTATTTAGTCAGCCACCAATTGTGCAAGTTCTCCCACTTAAAAAGATGAGAGAGGCCTGTAATTTTCATCATAGGTACACGTCAACTATGACAGACAAAATGAGAAAAACAATTCCAGAAAATCACATTGTAGGATTTTTAATGAATTTATTTGCAAATTATGGTGGAAAATAAGTATTTGGTCAATAACAAAAGTTTCTCAATACTTTGTTATATACCCTTTGTTGGCAATGACACAGGTCAAACGTTTTCTGTAAGTCTTCACAAGGTTTTCACACACTGTTGCTGGTATTTTGGCCCATTCCTCCATGCAGATCTCCTCTAGAGCAGTGATGTTTTGGGGCTGTCGCTGGGCAACACGGACTTTCAACTCCCTCCAAAGATTTTCTATGGGGTTGAGATCTGGAGACTGGCTAGGCCACTCCAGGACCTTGAAATGCTTCTTACGAAGCCACTCCTTCGTTGCCCGGGTGGTGTGTTTGGGATCATTGTCATGCAGCCGGCCGCGACCGGGAGACTCATGGGCGGCGCACAATTGGCCCAGCGTTGTCCAGGGTAGGGGAGGGAATGGCCGGCAGGGATGTAGCTCAGTTGATAGAGCATGGCGTTTGCAACGCCAGGGTTGTGGGTTCGATTCCCACGGGGGGCCAGTATAAAAAAAATATGTATTCACTAACTGTAAGTCGCTCTGGATAAGAGCGTCTGCAAAATGACTAAAATGTAAATGTAATGCTGAAAGACCCAGCCACGTTTCATCTTCAATGCCCTTGCTGATGGAAGGAAGTTTTCACTCAAAATCTCATGATACATGGCCCCATTCATTCTTTCCTTTACACGGATCAGTCGTCCTGGTCCCTTTGCAGAAAAACAGCCCCAAAGCATGATGTTTCCACCCCCATGCTTCACAGTAGGTATGGTGTTCTTTGGATGCAACTCAGCATTCTTTGTCCTCCAAACACGATGAGTTGAGTTTTTACCAAAGAGTTCTATTTTGGTTTCATCTGACCATATGATATTCTCCCAATCCTCTTCTGGATCATCCAAATGCACTCTAGCAAACTTCAGACGGGCCTGGACATGTACTGGCTTAAGCAGGGGGACACGTCTGGCACTGCAGGATTTGAGTCCCTGGTGGCGTAGTGTGTTACTGATGGTAGGCTTTGTTACTTTGGTCCCAGCTCTCTGCAGGTCATTCACTAGGTCCCCCCGTGTGGTTCTGGGATTTTTGCTCACCGTTCTTGTGATCATTTTGACCCCACGGGGTGAGATCTTGCGTGGAGCCCCAGATCGAGGGAGATTATCAGTGGTCTTGTATGTCTTCCATTTCCTAATAATTGCTCCCACAGTTGATTTCTTCAAACCAAGCTGCTTACCTATTGCAGATTCAGTCTTCCCAGCCTGGTGCAGGTCTACAATTTTGTTTCTGGTGTCCTTTGACAGCTCTTTGGTCTTGGCCATAGTGGAGTTTGGAGTGTGACTGTTTGAGGTTGTGGACAGGTGTCTTTTATACTGATAACAAGTTCAAACAGGTGCCATTAATACAGGTAACGAGTGGAGGACAGAGGAGCCTCTTAAAGAATAAGTTATAGGTCTGTGAGAGCCAGAAATCTTGCTTGTTTGTAGGTGACCAAATACTTATTTTCCAACATAATTTGCTAATAAATTCATAAAAAATCATACAATGTGATTTTCTGGGAAAAAAATTCTCAATTTGTCTGTCATAGTTGACGTGTACCTATGATGAAAATTACAGATCTCTCTCATCTTTATAAGTGGGAGAACTTGCACAATTGGTGGCTGACTAAATACTTTTTTCCCCCACTGTTTATATATTTTTTTAAACAGATGGATCCCCGAAGCTGTTCGTTCATTATGTTGATTATTTATCACGTGCTGCACATATATAGCCTATAGAAATTATGTTGGGCAGAGAGAGTGTGCAGCTCTCAAGCAGCTGGTTGTTGCGTGGAGTGAAGACCGACAGCGGTAGGGATAGGAAAGCGGTAGAAATGATGTTCCAAGTTATGATATCTACCAGTAAATGATAAGGCAAGAATGGGTGTGCAAACCAGGTATTTAAAAAGTTCAAAGTCACAGCTGAATATTTGCGATGTGCAACTCAGTCATCATGGAATAGCCTACCTTGAATATCAGACATTTCCTCTAGGCTTTTTCGCCCATGAAAAGTCATTGAAGTTACAGTGCCTTCAGAATGTATTCACACCCCTTGACATTTTCCATTTTGTTGTGTTACAGCCTGAATTTAAAATTGATTAAATTGAGATTTGTTGGTCACTGGCATACAAACAATACCCCATCATGTCAAAGTGGAAATTAATACAAATGAAAAGCTGAAATGTCTAGAGTCAATAAGTATTCAACCCCTTTGTTATGGTAAGCCTAAATAAGTTCAGGAGTAAAAATTTGCTTAACAAGTCACATAATAAGTTGCATGGACTCACTCTGTGTGCAATAATAGGGTTTAACATGATTTTTGAATGACTACCTCATCTCTGTACCCCACACACACAATTATCTGTAAGTTCCCTCAGTTGAGAACTGAATTTCAAACTCAGAGTCAACCACAAAGACCAGGGAGGTTTTCCAATGCCTCGCAAACACAGGTACCTATTGGTGGTTAAAAAAAGGTTTAAAAAAACAAACAGACATTGAATATCCCTTTGAGCATTGTGAAGTTATTAATTACACTTTGGATGGTGTTTCAATCCACCCAGTCACTACAAAGATACAGGTATCCTTCCTAACTCCGTTGCCGGAGTGGAAGGAAACTGCACAGGGATTTCACCATGAGGCCAATGGTGACATTAAAACAGTTACAGAGTTTAATGGCTTTGATAGGAGAAAGCTGAGGATGGATGAACAACATTGTAGTTACTCCAAAATACCGACTTAAATGACAGAGAGAAAAGAAGGAAGCATGTTTTGGAATAAAAATATTCAAAAACATACATCCTGTTTGCAACAAGGCACTAAAGTAATAATGCTGGCCTGAATACAAAGTGTTAAGTTTGGGGCTAATCCAATACAACACATTACTGAGTACCACTCTCCATATTTTCAAGCATAGTGGTGGCTGCATCATGTAATGGGTATGCTTTTAATTGTTAAGGACTGGGGAGTTTTTCAGGATAAAAAAGAAACAGAATTAAGCTAAGCACAGGAAAATTCCTAGAGGGAAACCTGGTTCAGTCTGCTTTCCACCAGACGCTTGGAGGTGAATTCACTTTTCAGCAGGACAATAACCTAAAACACAAGGCCAAATGTACACGGAAGTTGCTTACAAAGAACACAGTGAATATTCCTGAGTGGCCGAGTTACAGTTTTGACTTAAATCTGCTTCAAAATCTATGGCAAGACCTGAAAATGGTTGTCTAGCAATGATCAACAAACAATTTGACAGAGTTTGAAGAATTTTGAAAAGAATAATGAGCAAATGTTGCACAATCCAGGTGTGGAAAGCGCTTAGAGACTAACCCAGAAAGACTCACAGCTGTAATCTCTGCCAAAGGTGGTTCTAACATGTATTGACTCAGGGGGTTGAATACTTGCTGTGTGCGTAGGTCCTATATGTCTACCACTTTGTGTATCCATTAGTGATGCTAATGATAGCCTAACTTTTTCAGGTAGATGGAGAGGCAATTAATATGTAAATACAAAGTAGCCTACCTTTTTTTGGGGGGGGGGGTTGATCAGCTTAATATTGCAGATAGATTGTAACTTCCATCAATGTAATTGTCTGCATTACTTCCAATCCCCCATGTTATATATATATATATATATATATATATATACACACAGTGGGGAGAACAAGTATGTGATACACTGCCGATTTTGCAGGTTTTCCTACTTACAAAGCATGTAGAGGTCTGTAATTTTTTATCATAGGTACACTTCAACTGTGAGAGACGGAATCTAAGTGTCTAGGCCACTCCAGGACCTTGAGATGCCCTCTTACGGAGCCACTCCTTAGTTGCCCTGGCTGTGTGTTTCGGGTCGTTGTCATGCTGGAAGACCCAGCCACGACCCATCTTCAATGCTCTTACTGAGGGAAGGAGGTTGTTGGCCAAGATCTCACGATACATGGCCCCATCCAAAATCACTGTACATGGTGGAGACTCAATCAAGCTAGTCGTCTTGACTTCTTTCTTATCTCATTCTCGTTGGCACCAAAAGTTTAAAAAATGTTGATAGGGGACAGAATGCGGTCGGACCATCATATAATTGTCATATATATTAACCTTACTGAATTTCCACGTGGGCGAGGATATTGGACATTTAATCAAAGCCTATTGGATCATAATTTATTTTTAACTAGGACAAAGGAATTTATAACTGACTTTTTCCGACATAACATAGGTACAGCAAATCGCCTTATTGTATGGGACACCTTTAAATGTGCCTTTAGAGGCCATGCAATTCAGTACTCATCTCGAAAACAAAAGCAATTTAGGTCAAAAGAGTTTATACTAACAAAGGAAATAGAAAGTCTAACAGAACATATAGATGGCAATAAAAACTGTAACATAGAGGCTCAGAATAAATTAGAGGAAAAACAAAAAGAAATGGAGAAACTTATTCAAGAAAGATCAAGTGTAATATATTATAAAAATAAAGCAAACTGGATGGAATATGGGGAAAAATGCACCAAATTCTTTCTCTCACAGTTGAAGTGTACCTATGATAAAAATTACAGACCTCTACATGCTTTGTAAGTTGGAAAACCTTCAAAATCGGCACTGTATCAAATACTTGTTCTCCCAACTGTGTGTGTGTATATATATACAGTGGGGGAAAAAAGTATTTAGTCAGCCACCAATTGTGCATGTTCTGCCACTTAAAAAGATGAGAGAGGCCTGTAATTTTCATCATAGGTACACGTCAACTATGACAGACAAAATGAGAAAAAAAAATCCAGAAAATCACATTGTAGGATATTTAATGAATTTATTTGCAAATTATGGTGGAAAATAAGTATTTGGTCAATAACAAAAGTTTCTCAATACTTTGTTATATACCCTTTGTTGGCAATGACACAGGTCAAACGTTTTCTGTAAGTCTTCACAAGGTTTTCACACACTGTTGCTGGTATTTTGGCCCATTCCTCCATGCAGATCTCCTCTAGAGTAGTGATGTTTTGGGGCTGTCGCTGGGCAACACAGACTTTCAACTCCCTCCAAAGATTTTCTATGGGGTTGAGATCTGGAGACTGGCTAGGCCACTCCAGGACCTTGAAATGCTTCTTACGAAGCCACTCCTTCGTTGCCGGGCGGTGTGTTTGGGATCATTGTCATGCTGAAAGACCCAGCCACGTTTCATCTTCAATGCCCTTGCTGATGGAAGGAGGTTTTCACTCAAAATCTCACGATACATGGCCCCATTCATTCTTTCCTTTACACAGATCAGTCGTCCTGGTCCCTTTGCAGAAAAACAGCCCCAAAGCATGATGTTTCCACCCCCATGCTTCACAGTAGGTATGGTGTTCTTTGGATGCAACTCAGCATTCTTTGTCCTCCAAACACGACGAGTTTAGTTTTTACTATTTTGGTTTCATCTGACCATATGACATTCTCCCAATCCTCTTCTGGATCATCCAAATGCACTCTAGCAAACTTCAGACGGGCCTGGACATGTACTGGCTTAAGCAGGGGGACACATCTGGCACTGCAGGATTTGAGTCCCTGGCGGCGTAGTGTGTTACTCATGGTAGGCTTTGTTACTTTGGTCCCAGCTCTCTGCAGGTCATTCACTAGGTCCCCCCGTGTGGTTCTGGGATTTTTGCTCACCGTTCTTGTGATCATTTTGACCCCACGGGGTGAGATCTTGCGTGGAGCCCCAGATCGAGGGAGATTATCAGTGGTCTTGTATGTCTTCCATTTCCTAATAATTGCTCCCACAGTTGATTTCTTCAAACCAAGCTGCTTACCTATTGCAGATTCAGTCTTCCCAGCCTGGTGCAGGTCTACAATTTTGTTTCTGGTGTCCTTTGACAGCTCTTTGGTCTTGGCCATAATGGAGTTTGGAGTGTGACTGTTTGAGGTTGTGGACAGGTGTCTTTTATACTGATAACAAGTTCAAACAGGTGCCATTAATACAGGTAACGAGTGGAGGACAGAGGAGCCTCTTAAAGAAGAAGTTACAGGTCTGTGAGAGCCAGAAATCTTGCTTGTTTGTAGGTGACCAAATACTTATTTTCCACCATAATTTGCAAATAAATTCATTAAAAATCCTACAAAAATCCCAGAACCACACGGGGGGACCTAGTGAATGACCTGCAGAGAGCTGGGACCAAAGTAACAAAGCCTACCATCAGTAACACACTACGCCGCCAGGGACTCAAATCCTGCAGTGCCAGACGTGTCCCCCTGCTTAAGCCAGTACATGTCCAGGCCCGTCTGAAGTTTGCTAGAGTGCATTTGGATGATCCAGAAGAGGATTGGGAGAATGTCATATGGTCAGATGAAACCAAAATAGAACTTTTTGGTAAAAACTCAACTCGTCGTGTTTGGAGGACAAAGAATGCTGAGTTGCATCCAAAGAACACCATACCTACTGTGAAGCATGGGGGTGGAAACATCATGCTTTGGGGCTGTTTTTCTGCAAAGGGACCAGGACGACTGATCCGTGTAAAGAAAAGAATGAATGGGGAGATTTTGAGTGAAAACCTCCTTCCATCAGCAAGGGCATTGAAGATGAAACGTGGCTGGGTCTTTCAGCATGACAATGATCCCAAACACACCGCCCGGGCAACGAAGGAGTGGCTTCGTAAGAAGCATTTCAAGGTCCTGGAGTGGCCTAGCCAGTCTCCAGATCTCAACTCCATAGAAAATCTTTGGAGTTGAAAGTCCGTGTTGCCCAGCGACAGCCCCAAAACGTCACTGCTCTAGAGGAGATCTGCATGGAGGAATGGGCCAAAATACCAGCAACAGTGTGTGAAAACCTTGTGAAGACTTACAGAAAACGTTTGACCTGTGTCATTGCCAACAAAGGGTATATAACAAAGTATTGAGAAACTTTTGTTATTGACCAAATACTTATTTTCCACCATAATTTGCAAATAAATTCATTAAAAATCCTACAATGTGATTTTCTGGATTTTTTTCCCTCATTTTGTCTGTCATAGTTGACGTGTACCTATGATGAAAATTACAGGCCTCTCTCATCTTTTTAAGTGGGAGAACTTGCACAATTGGTGGCTGACTAAATACTTTTTTTCCCCCACTGTATATATACACACACACACACATACATACATACATACATACATACATACACACACATACACATATACATACATATATATATATATACACACATATATATACAGTGGGGAGAACAAGTATTTGATACACTGCCGATTTTGCAGGTTTTCCTACTTACAAAGCATGTAGAGGTCTGTAATTTTTATCATAGGTACACTTCAACTGTGAGAGACGGAATCTAAAACAAAAATCCAGAAAATCACATTGTATGATTTTTAAGTAATTAATTTGCATTTTATTGCATGACATAAGTATTTGATCACCTACCAACCAGTAAGAATTCTGGCTCTCACAGACCTGTTAGTTTTTCTTTAAGAAGCCGTCCTGTTCCTCACTCGTTACCTGTATAAAAGACACCTGTCCACACACTCAATCAAACAGACTCCAACCTCTCCACAATGGCCAAGACCAGAGCGCTGTGTAAGGACATCAGGGTTAAAATTGTAGACCTGCACAAGGCTGGGATGGGCTACAGGAAAATAGGCAAGCAGCTTGGTGAGAAGGCAACAACTGTTGGCGCAATTATTAGAAAATGGAAGAAGTTCAAGATGACGGTCAATCACCCTCGGTCTGGGGCTCCATGCAAGATCTCACCTCGTGGGGCATCAATGATCATGAGGAAGGTGAGGGATCAGCCCAGAACTACACGGCAGGACCTGGTCAATGACCTGAAGAGAGCTGGGACCACAGTCTCAAAGAAAACCATTAGTAACACAATACGCCGTCATGGATTAAAATCCTGCAGCGCACGCAAGGTCCCCCTGCTCAAGCCAGCGCATGTCCAGGCCCGTCTGAAGTTTGCCAATGACCATCTGGATGATCCAGAGGAGGAATGGGAGAAGGTCATGTGGTCTGATGAGACAAAAATAGAGCTTTTTGGTCTAAACTCCACTCGCCGTGTTTGGAGGAAGAAGAAGGATGAGTAAAACCCCAAGAACACCATCCCAACCGTGAAGCATGGAGGTGGAAAAATCATTCTTTGGGGATGCTTTTCTGCAAAGGGGACAGGACGACTGCACCGTATTGAGGGGAGGATGGAAGGGGCCATGTATCGCGAGATCTTGGCCAACAACCTCCTTCCCTCAGTAAGAGCATTGAAGATGGGTCGTGGCTGGGTCTTCCAGCATGACAACGACCCGAAACACACAGCCAGGGCAACTAAGGAGTGGCTCCGTAAGAAGCATCTCAAGGTCCTGGAGTGGCCTAGCCAGTCTCCAGACCTGAACCCAATAGAAAATCTTTGGAGGTAGCTGAAAGTCCGTATTGCCCAGCGACAGCCCCGAAACCTGAAGGATCTGGAGAAGGTCTGTATGGAGGAGTGGGCCAAAATCCCTGCTGCAGTGTGTGCAAACCTGGTCAAGACCTACAGGAAACATATGATCTCTGTAATTGCAAACAAAGGTTTCTGTACCAAATATTAAGTTCTGCTTTTCTGATGTATCAAATTGAGAAAAAGAAATCCAGAAAGTCACATTGTAGGATTTTTTATGAATTTATTTGCAAATTATGGTGGAAAATAAGTATTTGGTCACCTACAAACAAGCAAGATTTCTGGCTCTCACAGACCTGTAACTTCTTCTTTAAGAGGCTCCTCTGTCCTCCACTCGTTACCTGTATTAATGGCGCGTGTTTGAACTTGTTATCAGTATAAAATACACCTGTCCACAACCTCAAACAGTCACACTCCAAACTCCACTATGGCCAAGACCAAAGAGCTGTCAAAGGACACCAGAAACAAAATTGTAGACCTGCACCAGGCTGGGAAGACTGAATCTGCAATAGGTAAGCAATTATTTGGTTGTAATTTTGGGTAGAGCAGACATTTCCATATGTTTTTGTTGGCTGCATGTGCGACATAACTCCACCAGTCCTACCGATGATATCATTTACAAAGATTATACTTTTTTTTTTTTGTCAAAAAAAAAAGGTTTTTTGTCAATTAGTAATTTTGAGTTTAACCACAATATTTGTTGCATTATTTGTTCTGTCGTTTCTGGAGGATTAAATTGAAATTGCAACCAACTTTCTATGGCTTGTTTTAGAAATAGTGATATCTGGTGAGAAAGTGAGTGGTTGTAATCTGAATAAAGGGAAAAAGACCATTCTTGAACATTGTCTCACCCAATCTTACTAATTTGCTAGAGAACCAGTTCGGATTTAAGTATAACTTTTGTATGACTGAAGCTTTTAGTGATAGGTCTAATGCTTTAATATTTAATAATTTCTGTCCTCCGAATTCATATTCATTATATAAATAGGCCCGTTTAATTTTGTCTGGCTTGCCGTTCCAAATAAAATGGAATATTTTTTTCTCATATATTTTAAAAAACTGTTCGCTTGGCGTAGGCAAAACCATAAGCAAATAGGTAAACTGGGATAATACTAAAGAGTTAATCAGGGTGATCTTTCCACAAATTGACAGGTATTTACCTTTCCATGGTAGCAAGATCTTATCTATTTTTGCTAACTTTCTATTATAATTTATTGAAGTGAGATCATTTATTTCCTTTGGGATATCTATTCCGAGTATATCCACATCACCATCAGACCATTTTATTGGTAAACTACATGGCAATGTAAATTTTTTATTTTTTATTGATCCAATACGTAATATAGTACATTTGTCATAATTTGGTTGTAATCCAGAGAGGTTTGAAAATGTATCTAGATCCTCTATGAGGCTATGGAGGGATTCTAGTTGTGGATTTAAAAGAAAACATGAATCATCAGCGTACAATGATACCTTTGTTTTTAAGCCCTGGATTTCTAATCCCCTGATATTATCGTTGGATCTGATTTTAATAGCTAACATCTCGATGGCCACAATAAATAGATATGCCGATAGTGGACAACCTTGTTTCACTCCTCTTGACAGTTTAAAACTTTCTGAGAAATAGCAATTATTTACTTATTTTACACCTAGGGTTACTATACATGATTTTGACCTATTTTATAAGAGATTCACCAAAATTGAAATGCTCCAGGCATTTATATATAAACCCCAGTCGTACTTTATCAAATGCCTTTTCAAAGTCTGCTATGAATAGCAGGCCTGGTTTCTCCGATTTTCCATAATGTTCTATTGTTTCCAATACTTGCCTTATATTATCTCCAATGTATCTTCCATGTAAAAAAAACTGTCTGATTAGAATGAATAATACCTTTTTAAATCTATGCACTATACATTTTGCTAGAATTTTTGCATCACAACACTGAAGTGTAAGGGGCCTCCAATTTTTTAAATGGACTGGAACTTTATATTTTCCACTTGTATCCTGTTTCAGTAATAATGAGATCAGACCTTCTTCTTGAGTGTCAGATAATCCTCCATTTACATAGGAGTGGTTAAAACATGCTAATAGCGGTCCTCTTAGTATATCAAAAAAGGTTTGTTATACTTCGACTGGTATGCCATCCAACCCTGGAGTTTTACCGGACTTAAAGTCTTTAATTGCATCCAGAAGTTCCTTCTCTGTAATTTCACCATCACATGAGTCTTTCTGTTTGGCTGTTAATTTTAAATTATCAATAGAAAAAAAATCTCTACAATTAGCTTCAGTTAGAGGAGATGGAGGTGACTGAAACGAAAACATATTCTTAAAGTACATTGTTTCCTCCTTCAAAATATCATTTGGTGAATCATGGGTTACTCCGTCAATTGTAACCAGTTTCATAAAATAATTTTTGGTAGCATTACTATGTTGAAGATTTAAAAAAGAATTTGGTGCATTTTTCCCCATATTCCATCCAGTTTGCTTTATTTTTTATAATATATTACACTTGATCTTTCTTGAATAAGTTTCTCCATTTCTTTTTGTTTTTCATGTAATTTATTCTGAGCCTCTATGTTACAGTTTTTATTGCCATCTATCTGTTCTGTTAGACTTTCTATTTCCTTTGTTAGTATAAACTCTTTTGACCTAAATTGCTTTTGTTTTCGAAATGAGTACTGAATTGCATGGCCTCTAAAGGCACATTTAAAGGTGTCCCATACAATAAGGCGATTTACTGTACCTATGTTATGTCGGAAAAAGTCAGTTATAAATTCCTTTGTCCTAGTTAAAAATAAATTATGATCCAATAGGCTTTGATTAAATGTCCAATATCCTCGCCCATGTGGAAATTCAGTAAGAGTAATATATATGTCAATTATATGATGGTCCGACCGCATTCTGTCCCCTATCAACACTTTTTAAACTTTTGGTGCCAACGAGAATGAGATAAGAAAGAAGTCAAGACGACTAGCTTGATTGAGTCTCCACCATGTACAGTGATTTTGCAGGTTTTCCTACTTACAAAGCATGTAGAGGTCTGTAATTTTTTATCATAGGTACACTTCAACTGTGAGAGACGGAATCTAAAACAAAAATCCAGAAAATCACATTGTATGATTTTTAAGTAATTAATTTGCATTTTATTGCATGACATAAGTATTTGATCACCTACCAACCAGTAAGAATTCCGGCTCTCACAGACCTGTTAGTTTTTCTTTAAGAAGCCCTCCTGTTCTTCACTCATTACCTGTATTAACTGCACCTGTTTGAACTCGTTACCTGTATAAAAGACACCTGTCCACACACTCAATCAAACAGACTCCAACCTCTCCACAATGGCCAAGACCAGAGAGCTGTGTAAGGACATCAGGGATAAAATTGTAGACCTGCACAAGGCTGGGATGGGCTACAGGACAATAGACAAGCAGCTTGGTGAGAAGGCAACAACTGTTGGCGCAATTATTAGAAAATGGAAGAAGTTCAAGATGACGGTCAATCACCCACGGTCTGGGGCTCCATGCAAGATCTCACCTCGTGGGGCATCAATGATCATGAGGAAGGTGAGGGATCAGCCCAGAACTACACGGCAGGACCTGGTCAATGACCTGAAGAGAGCTGGGACCACAGTCTCAAAGAAAACCATTAGTAACACACTACGCCGTCATGGATTAAAATCCTGCAGCGCACGCAAGGTCCCCCTGCTCAAGCCAGCGCATGTCCAGGCTCGTCTGAAGTTTGCCAATGACCATCTGGATGATCCAGAGGAGGAATGGGAGAAGGTAATGTGGTCTGATGAGACAAAAATAGAGCTTTTTGGTCTAAACTCCACTCGCCGTGTTTGGAGGAAGAAGAAGGATGAGTACAACCCCAAGAACACCATCCCAACCGTGAAGCATGGAGGTGGAAACATCATTATTTGGGGATGCTTTTCTGCAAAGGGGACAGGACGACTGCACCGTATTGAGGGGAGGATGGATGGGGCCATGTATCGCAAGATCTTGGCCAACAACCTCCTTCCCTCAGTAAGAGCATTGAAGATGGGTCGTGGCTTGGTCTTCCAGCATGACAACGACCCGAAACACACAGCCAGGGCAACTAAGGAGTGGCTCCGTAAGAAGCATCTCAAGGTCCTGGAGTGGCCTAGCCAGTCTCCAGACCTGAACCCAATAGAAAATCTTTGGAGGAAGCTGAAAGTCCGTATTGCCCAGCGACAGCCCCGAATCCTGAAGAATCTGGAGAAGGTCTGTATGGAGGAGTGGGCCAAAATCCCTGCTGCAGTGTGTGCAAACCTGGTCAAGAACTACAGGAAACGTATGATCTCTGTAATTGCAAACAAAGGTTTCTGTACCAAATATTAAGTTCTGCTTTTCTGATGTATCAAATACTTATGTCATGCAATAAAATGCAAATTAATTACTTAAAAATCATACAATGTGATTTTCTGGATTTTTGTTATAGATTCCGTCTCTCACAGTTGAAGTGTACCTATGATAACAATTACAGACCTCTACATGCTTTGTAAGTAGGAAAACCTGCAAAATCGGCAGTGTATCAAATACTTGTTCTCCCCACTGTATATATTGTCAAAGAAGTGTGGATCATCATTATTTGGTCCGTAAATGTTAATGAGCCATATCTGTTTATTGTCCAATAACATATTTAAAATAATCCATCTACAATTTGCACATTCGGATCGAAATTACTATTAATTAATATCATCACCCCTTTTGCATTTCTTTGCCCATGGGAGAAGTATATTTCACCCCCCCATTCCTTTTTTCACGCAACTTCATCTAGAATTGTTGAATGAGTTTCCTGTAATCAATAGATATTATATTCCTTCTCTTTGAGCCATGTAAATATTGTTCTTCTTTTGTTATTATCAGCTAAGCCATTACAATTATAACCGGCTATACTTATTTCACCATACACCATAATGAGATACAAGTTTCAAGTCTATTCATCATTATATATGTTTGTAAATTTACCGATAAAAAATACCGTAATGATTGAGTGTCCATATAGCTGTACCATGATATTTGGTATATTTGAAGTATCCCTTCAATTGTTCTCCACTAATTCCCCCACTAAAGCCCCTCCCCATCCCAAGTTGAGCCGTCATCCCAGTGATCGGCATCCCACCCACATCCCTCCGGATCCCTAGGGCCCCGAGAGGCCAGGACCCATCCATCGAAAACAGCACACAGTGCCACGCACAAAACAGAAGCAGATTAACCGCCAAAAGCATTTCCAATGCTGTCACCTCTATATATAACTATTTAAAAAATATATATCTATTCAAATATCTTGCATATCTTATCTTCCATCATTATCAATTAATATGCGTAATAATGTTGGCAGTTCATGCGTAGGATTTTAGCATATAACCCGGATTGCCATTGTATTACATTTAATTTATTGACAAGCAATTATTATCCTAGCAAATAATTACTGTGGTCCATCCCATACCCCCCCAACATCCCCACCCCCCCACAACAGAAGCCGGACAAACACACACGCACATACTCCAACACACTCAACCCCCCTCCTCCACAATCCACCATAAAATCAGATACTCAACGGTTGTTATATCCCAGAGCCCAACTCAAGAAAGGACCTGATTTACGAGTGCACATACAGTTACAGCTGATTGAGAAAGCATGCAAGATTGAGCAGAAATTGACAACAATGTGAGATTTGATTAATCTACTTAATCTATGTCAAGTCCTAGGTGATGGAGATCAGATCCACCCTCTTCACCTGAGACACAAACACTCTGGTCCCCCGTTGTAACCATTTTTCCCAAGCATCTCCGTGCAGTCAGACCTTTGATTATTTTGTGCCACCTGGCAGAATCATTATTATTTGCATCAATCCAGTGGCCATTTGTTTTGAAAACTCCATCACAAGTTTGCTACACATGATTTTCCCAGACATCCAAATTGGTCCCCTGATGTGGTTTAAGCATTGTTGTGGACTTAGAAAAACAACTAAATTGAATGTTCTATTAAAAAAGTGTGATTTTCAGAGCGAAAACCTGAAAAAACTGGGGGAACAGTCCTTCTCCCCACTTTTTTCATTTTGGTATCAGTATCATTTTTTCAAATTCTGCCCTTTTCTCAGAAAAGAACAAATGACACTTTAAAATCTGCAATAAATATATTTTGCACTTTATTTTAACAGTCTCTTTTCTTTGCTGTTACAGTAAACCTATCCAAATCAATGTAAGAACACAAGGGCATGCTAATTTCAAAGATGGCTAGTCATTATTAGACTGGTTCTATTTGAAATGCATGCACATTATGGGACAAAGGCCAGTCTCGGGCTCCCTCTATCTCTGTCTTGCTCCCTCTCTATCTCCGTCACTCTCTTTCTCTATCTCGGCCTCTCTTTCTCCCTCTCACAGACCTTCTTTCTCTCCTTCACTCTCTTAATCTGCCCATCTCTGCTAACCCCTGGCTGTACTCTCTATCTGAACAGAAATCATCAATAGACATATTTATTTGGCCCTGCATTTCACACACAAAGGAAGGAAGACACTTTATTGAAAGTCTATTTCAGAGCTCAGACAGCCATAGACTGATGTCACAGGCCAAGTGCTGCAGTACATATTTCTCTAAACAGTAGTCCTGATGACAAAAAGTTATAGACTAATAAACTCTTAAATAAGATGGCCCCATTTCACAAAATATATTAATTGCACTAGCATTACATATTTTCACCTGAAAAAAGTCTGTGTCATTCCTAAAAGAAATATGAATTTCTGGAAATGGGAGCTCATTAGCTGCAAGTGAAGCTGGGTTTCTTTTTGCACTACAAAGGTTAGCAACTAGCAGATGCAAATCAATGTGAGCGAGAGATAAACAGAAGGAGGGCACAACTTCAAAGTGTTGGCCTGGTGAGATAATGATTTATTCTGTTGATCATGCAACAGGTCATCATAAATCCCCCTCCCATGGAGACTGACCCAGACTCTGCTATAAGCAGCCAATTTACACACAGAAACATGCATGCAGACATACACATGGAAGCACAAATGTGAATGCATGCACACGCACACATACCAGCAAAGCCACTCTTTCCTGCAGGAAGTAGCTAAAGTTAAGGGTTAAGGTGGTGAAATATCCAGAACACCAACTTTTCAAACTTTCAACGATGATTTACGTTCTGCTCCCTTGGACCTGCAGTCAGAGTCCATTTCCATCAGTTCAAAGCCGACTGACTGCAGTGTGGCGGTGCGGTGGGTTCTGGTCTTGACAGACTGCAGCTCCTCTGAGCCAGGTGGACTAATTAAAGATTACATTAAATAAAGCTAACACCGTCCACTTGGCATAACACATGCAGACGGACCCTTACAAAGCCCATCTGCCTCTTACCTAGATCCCACCCAGCCTCCCTGTTTCACCCAGCCTCACCCAGGCTGCCTGCCCTGTTTCTCCCAGGTTTCACAGAAACACCAGGCTGCCTGCCCTCCCACTCCAGGCAGACCATCGGACCAGAGAGAGAGCTCAGAGAGGGAGATGGCTGATGAAGCCCACATGGATCATTACACCCAATATAGTCAAATTATGACTGGTGAAGGAGAACAGCCAACCTGCCCTGTACTTACACTCTCATCAATGTTGTGTTAACACAAATACACAGTCCATGTGGTGGAGCCGTTTCATATTAGCCACTTGGAAGGTAAACTTCTACAGAAGTGAGGGGTGCACACCGTTCGCTTATGCTGCTGCTCTGGCATGGTTTGTGTGCAGCAGCATATGGGAGATACATTAGGTCGCAACACAAATCAGTAAGTAGTTCAGTCTGTTGAGCAGAGCTCTTGGCTTCGATGCTCCTCAACTCCAGGATTTGAACAATGCTGACGCCGGAGAAAGCTCTGTATACTTCCCCAGACTGTACCCTTCATATCCTTCACTGTGTCCTAATGAGGTTTTAGGACAGAGGTATTAGGAATGGCCTAGCTAAGATTTTTCATTCATTACCATCTCTGTGAGAGCTTGGAAGGATCCACAAGGCTGAGCCTGCCAAAATACTAAAAAAAGTTAGCCTGGCTTCCAGCTCGGCACATTGTGTGTGTGTGTGTGTGTGTGTGTGTGTGTGTGTGTGTGTGTGTGTGTGTGTGTGTGTGTGTGTGTGTGTGTGTGTGTGTGTGTGTGTGTGTGTGTGTGTGTGTGTGTGTGTGTGCGTGCGTGCGTGCATGTGAGATGGCACAGGAGTGGAACTCAACTTTCTGAAAAGCACATAGCATATCCAACACTATAAGGTCCATGCAGTGCAGAAGCCTGCCAGAGAATCTCTTTCACAACACCTTAACCTTTCTCTACAGAACTCCCTAGGACAGATGTGCTGTTATCCAACCATTTTGGAATAAAACAAGGTTGAGACGTGTTAGATGTATAAAATCTATCCCCGTATGAGAAATCTCTCTGTAGAAATGTCTCCCTCAGTCAAAGTATGAAAAGTACTATTCAGTCTGCCTTTAATGGATTCAAACATTTTCTCCTTAAATTAACTACAGAGAACAAATGACCTAACCCCCCTTATTCCACCAATAATAAGACCAAGAATGTGGCTCGTAATGACTTCCTTCCATCTGATGTGAGTCAAACACACACACTGCTCAGGCTCAGTGGGGAAAGAAGGAGAATGGCTACATGAATGTGTCTGATTGGCCATTGAGTAGGTCTGGACCTGGACTGGGCTATAGAGGGATCTGATTGGTATTAGTAAGCAGAGTGATGCCTGGTCTTGATATGAGAGCGCTGTCACTAGACTGGGAAGGGAAGGCCGCAGGGCGCCTGACAGGGACTTACTGTGGTGTCCTACAGCCTCATACTGACTCCTGATTACTGACCTTGGTAGCCACTACCCAGCAGGCCAACGAGACGATTTGGAATTGACAATCGAAATAGGTAATGACTTTTCAAACTTGTAAAATGGTCTAGGCCTGTACAAAATTATCTGTTGTCCTGCAAGCTGTTAAGAGCATTTAGAGACTGAATTAAGTCTGTTTCCACCATGATTTCAGATACCTAATCATTTCCCCCAATCACAACTCTAAACACCACATCCTCCAGCCATTGCAACGGTGTGTGTCTACTTTGAAACCTGAGTATGATTGATGCCCCACCCCCACAACACACACTCACACCAAAATAGCTTCCACATGTGGACCTTTGACTAGTGCTTGACCCTATTAACCCAAAACAAGGCCTACTAATGACACCTCACCCCTGGTCCCAGCTCAGCTGACTCACTGACTGACAGTCACACACTGACGGACAGACAGAGACAGCCAGACAGACGGGGCCTATCAGAGCTGGTTCCTCATCTGCTCTCTGTTGACCAGGAGGAGGTCAAACAACAGATGGTGGGCAAAGGATTACTGCAAACTCTGTCACAGTCGAGTTTAAGTTAAGCACAGCTCTGCAGCGCAATCACCAAGCTACTCATGTATTATTGAACTATATGCAGCTTAGTGTGTGCGCATGTGTGTGTGTGCACAGAGAGAAAGGCAACATCTGAAGAGCGACTTGTAAAAGAAACCCGCCCAAATACAATGAATCTTTTGTTTAGAGAACCCTAATCATACACTCATGTTCAGAAAACAAGGATCTGGGATTGGCTGGCACAGCACCCTTACATATGATATCAAATCATAACCAAACACCAAATCTGATCTACTCAAGCTCTGAAATCCCTTATTACGCGACCACAGAGATTTCAGAAAATAATTCAATTTGCAGCTCTTTAAGGAGATTACAAATATTTTGATCCCCCTCAATTGGAGAGCATTATCACACAAGGAAGGAAGGGAGGCACAGGGAGGGAGAAGCCTTTGAACAGGGGAGAGAGGGGAATCATGGTGAGTCTGAAAATAGCCTGATCATTTGTGGTCTGACACAGAAGGCGTCTGATGTAGCGGATGGATCCACAGTTCTGAGTAGAGAGGCCACTTCAAATAGCCATAACTTCCAGAGAGCACAGCTATCAAACAGTATCCGCTGGCTTGATCATCAGCACTAGAGGCTTGGCTATAAACACACACAGGCCACCACAACAACCTGGCTGTCTGAGAACATATACCAAGGTCAATCAATACAAAAATCAGATTGAAGGATGTACAAATGAATAGCCCCCACCCAGGTATTGTGCAAGTACAAAAGGCCTCAACAATAGGTGGGTGAACAGCTAGGAAACAACGTTCTAGGAATAGAGGAGTCAATTATTACACTTTTGTAATGGTTTTGAAATCAACATTGTCATACGCCCCATAATTTTGCACTAAGGTGCTAGGTAACAGAAAAACACAGACCAAACCATTGTAACAAGGTTGTATGGGAGCAATAGCTATAATGTGTAGGAACTTTTTGTTTCTTTTGACTTTTGTAATAGCTGCCATGACGCAGTACTGTAGCTCTGAAATCCCAGCGGTTCTTAGCCAAGCACACAGACTGCATAGCCTAGCTAAAGACCCTGAAGATCACTTACAGCTTTCTGCCTGAACACAAACCCCTGAGCAGCCCCTCTGAAATAATATTATGATTGTGGCCCTTCGGGGCCCATTTCCAATACAGAAGGACTGTGGTATATTGGTCTCTCCCTCATCATTAGAACCTACTGGAGTTCACAGGTGCTGGATGCTCCAAATCCAATTCCAGCAGGCCAGGCCTGATGACTGTCTCAGTGATGAGGCTGCCTGTACTGGGCCATGGTCTTTGTGGGTGTACAGACAGACTCTTTGTGTTTGGGCAGAAGGCCTGTCCACTCTCCACTCAATTGTCTCACGGCATTAATCAGCCCCGACAGTCCATCGCCTCAGGCTAATATATGCACTGGTTTCTCCTAAGGCTAACCCAATGAGGCCTGAATGACATGCACACATGCACGTACACACACACACAAAAGCCGTAGTTTTAAAGACTCCATTGATTGACAAATATTGATCCTAGTTAGTAAAAGAAGGAATTGTCACAGTGAGTCGCAGTAGAAGAGAAGGCTGGGGCCCAGCTTGCTGCTATGTATTCCATTCAAATCGGCACCTTCTGGCCTACACACACGCACATATACACAAACACACATCAAACATTCTCCTTGTAGTCCAAATTCATTATTCATTGGAAATGTGCACAGCTTGCCTAAGTTTGAGCATTTACAATTCAAACAGGGCAGAGGCTGAGTCTGCATTGAGAGAGGCTGTGGCACCAATCTACATACAGGACGTGCCTGACTTACCAGAAGAAGAGAAGGTGAGAGACACAGAGAAGAAGAGGGAGGGGAGGGAGATAGAGAAAAAGGAAGCAAGAGAGAGAGAGGAAGAGGAGGGGAGGGAGAGTGAGAAACAACAAGCAAGAGAGCGAGAGGAAGAGGAGGGGAGGGAGAGTGCGAAACAGCAAGCAAGAGAGAGAGAGAGGAAGAGGAGGGGAGGGAGAGTGAGAAAGAGAGATTGAAATAGAAGAAAGAATCTCTAGCTGGTGGTCTGCATAACTGAGGCTTCACGTGATACGATGTCTGTCACATGATGTCCCTTGCTGACATAGACGGAGGCTGAGGCCTTAACAGTCACTATGCGATTGCTTTGCTACCCTTACAAACCTGGACCCCTGGAACAAAGACACAGTCTCTCTCTCTCTGTGTGTGTGTGTGTGTGTGTGTGTGTGTGTGTGTGTGTGTGTGTGTCTACTGGGACATCGCAGTCTCAGCCCTCAGTTGATTGAGATGGATTTATTTTAGATGTAATAATAAAAGGTTAAGTTTGAGACACAGATAAGGCCACTGTTCCTCTCAGGAGGACCAGCTTCACATTTACACAACACAGACATTCATTAAATGTTTACATTTTAGTCATTTAGCACACGCTCTTATCCAGAGCGACTTACAGTTAGTGAGTGCATACATTTTCATACTGGCCCCCCTGGCCCCCCGTGGGAATCGAACCCACAACCCTGGCGTTGCAAGCGCCATGCTCTACCAACTGAGCTACACGGGGCCAACAGTCCCTACAGGCCAGACAGTCTCTCTGGGGCTCCCATAGACATCCATCAAAACACACTGAACTGGACCATATAAATGGATAGATACACAAGCTGACAGAAGACGCGTGTCAAGCATCAACTCTTTAACAATTAAGATATGGAAACACCCTCCTGATATGGAGGCACACACACACAAACCTTTGGACGTCCCTCTGTCACAGGACGTGATCAGGCATCTAGCACCTGCTCACACCCCCAGCCTGTACAGAAGTAAGATCTTAATTTGAGCCAGTTAACAGGAAATGTTAATTATTATGTGGATTATAATCAATGGACATTTTTGTAGGGGTTGATTCATTTTTCATAAGGGAAAATCAAGTCTGAAATTTCAAAGTGGAAATTACAAACTTCAGGAGCCTTTTTAAACCTCAAATACACTATATGTTATCCTGCAACTGGCTGATCAAATTAATATCCTACATCTGTACCCCACCCTACCCCAGGATGACACACACACCGAACCCCAGAGATGAAAACTCAGGAACACCTCGGACAGGAGAGGAGCAGGACGATGTCACAGACCCCATGCCTATCCTTCTCAAATATACAGACACCTCCCCTGCCAACACAACCCATAATGACCCTACATTTAAACATATCACGTTCACTCTTCTGTGTCTATCTGAAGTGAAAGGGAATATTTCGGACCTCTCAGCCCAGAGTGGATACCAGTGCAGGAACCAGCTAGAACGTTTACACATGCATCATGGCTCTGGATCCAGAGTCATCAAAGTCAGCCTCCCTAGTAAAACACATTAGGAGACAAACAAACACAGGGATTCTGATCCAAACCAGATGGCCAGATGCAGCAACAGAGTCTGGTGAAATGGACTGTGAAACCCATACGGGCCAGCTGAGGTTAAGTCACTGTTTATAGGTGGTGTCCCCACACGACATGACAGGGGATTCCCATCCTGCGGTGTACAGGACAGTTTTCCATAGGTCACAAAATGCCTTTTTATGGATAAGGAGCCACCCCTTTAACCTAAACAGTTTACATTTTACTCAGCATACTTGTATACAGCATTAATTATATGTCTATTTGGCTTCAATCAGCAGACATTAAAGAGGCTAAAAGAGGAAGAGGAGGATTTGAGTAAGTAAATAAATAAATAAATAAATAAATAAATAAATAAATAAATAAGACCAGGCCTGCTCGTTAGAATCAAACGAGAAAGAAATTACACCCCAAAAAGACTGATAAATATGTGAGCCTTTGATCTCTGCCCTAAATGAGCAAGAGCCGCTCTACAGAAAGGAATGTGTGATGATATAGACGGAGGCTTGCTTTACAGAGAGGGGTTTAACTGAGGTAAAGCTAACCTAACTCTAAAAGTATGCAGCACAGCGCCATGAGTCAAGAGCACAGACCCAGAGTCCAGGGGACTATTAGTCTGAACATTCAACAGTCCAGGTGTTGACAGCTTGAGGAAACGCTTCACCTCTACTGTATAGAAGAAAGTCTGATGAAGATTTAGTGGAAAGGTAGAGACATTTTGTATAATAAGGTTTAAACAAGGGTAAAGCATAAATAAGTGTCACAATGCTTTTCATACTGTATCGTGCAGTAAAATATTGTCAGCATCATTCGGTATCAGTTTCTCATAACATTGGATTTTTTCTGTATGTTCATGAGAATGGAGACTGGAATGGGTTTCCTTCAATACTTTACTGAACAGAAAGCCATGTTCATCACTTGCTTTGTAGCTGAAGTAGTTTATTGTGAAACATACCACTGGATTATAGGTATACTAGAAACTATGGAACATTCACAACATTGCATGTGTCTGACAGGATCCAGCCTGGTGAAATGTAAACAGAGTCCCCCTGGCCTGGCCTGCCTCTCTGTCCACTGTCCTGTGTGTGAGAAAACCACAGAGCAGAGGATTATGGAGGGGAAAGGGATTTGTTAGTTAAAAGCTGACCTCTGACATTGATACAACAGTCTTTTGATTTGCTGGATGAGGGTGTACTGTTCTCTGGTGTGGGCTTTAAACGCAAGCTGTCACTTAAATAACGTCATTCTCTATGTTTTGTCTGAGTGTCAACTGGATAAAGACGGTAAATCCCTCCCCAATGGGATTGTGTATGGTTTGTTCTGTTCGCGACAGAAAGCCAAATAGACAGTTGTCAGATTGTTGGTTTGTTTGAAACTGCCAAAAGCATAGAAAGTAATGTTCCACATTAGTGACACCACATCAGGATCCAGCGAGAGGGTGGAGGTTTGAGAGTGATGATTTCACAACTACGATGTGGAACCCCTCCTCCATAATGTGCAATGATGTCTCAGTCCCCAGTGAGCCTGCAGTATTTAACACATGACAACCTGCATATTCACCATATCACTGTCCTGGGTCAATGGCAGTGTGGTGGTACTGACCTTACAATAACCTGTGATGCCATGGACTGATAGATTCTGGTCGTTAGATATGACATCTTGTGAACAGTCAAAGCTAATTTGAACACTTTCAACATCAAATTGAGTGAAAGAAGAACGCTGGCCGCTAGCTCAAACTACAAGGATATCAGGTTGAGAGATAAATCACTGAGTGGCATAAAAATGAAAAGGGACCTTACTTGTTAGTTATATAGTCTCCTATTTCACAAGACACAAGGTCCTAAACTTTTGAAATGTAAGGCATACTTTATGAGCTCAACCATTCTGTGACTCTGCTACACTTGGAAAGTCCAGACAAACTGTGGGTCATTTATTTACATACATACCAAACTATCAACCCCTCAACAGACCAATAAAGGGTCTGGTTTTCATTGTTAGATATTACTGTTGGAGCTAGGAACACAAGCATTTTGCTACACCCGCAATAACATCTGCTAAATATGTGTAAGCGACCAATACAATTTGATTTGATTTGATTCTGCATTGTTAATGTCTAATTTCAGGAGGGGACCCTTACCTGATGTCAATTACATGAAATGGAAAATACTCTATACCTCACAAAGTGCTTCTTTCTTAGAACTTTATGGCTTATCTTTAAAAAAGATCAAGGTAGAAAAAATGTATATGGTTAGTTGAAGCTTATTTATTATGAACTCAATCCAAGTTCCTCACTCAGCCTCAGCTTTATAGCAATGCAGTGAGCTCGATCAAGCCAACACTGAACAGCAACACTGAGCTGTTCTCAGATGTGCAGTATGACTGACCAGATGAATAGGACAAAACAAGCTCGCTGGAGTCGAAACCAATTCAATTCACAAAATAGCTATTTTTCTCTCTCTCGTACAGCCTTCCTTCCTCTAGCTGTTAATCTGGTTGTGTTGTATAGGCCCTGCCTGTTGGCTCTCTGACCATTGTCACCCTAATAATGGTAATGGCTCGTTATTCTGGGCTGGCTAGTTGTCAAGGAACCAGCAGACACCAGCAGTCACTCACTCTTGCTGGAGCAAGAGTTCTGGTTTCTTGTGCAATAATTCTCCTCTAGGAATGTAGGATTTAATAGGGTGATGAAGACTTGAATCTGATATTGGTAAGGCCTACAAAATGAACCCCACATTGTGCTCATTCTGAAATATTCTTAGCACTGCCTCCCATCTCCCTCTCTCTACCGCACGTACACACACAGCCTTTAAAACATGTTAAATCCATAAACATGGTGTAGAATAGTCTTAAAAGTTTCATGTTTTCTCAAGTTTCAGGTGAAAGACCATTACAGGGCCCAGTGGTGCCATTCCTATCAAACTGAGTTACACTGGTTACACTCAGCAGTGTGTGTATGTGTGTGTGTGTGTGTGTGTGGGGGGGGGGGGGTTCATTTGAGGTCCCCACGAGGATAGAAGAACATAACTAGTGTGTGTGTGTGTGTGTGTGTGTGTGTGTGTGTGTGTGTGTGTGTGTGTGTGTGTGTGTGCGCGCGCGCGCGCGGGTACATGTTTGTGTGTGTGTCAGTGTGTGAAGGAGTGTGTGCATGTGTTTGTGTTGGCCTGAATGTCAGGGTGTTCAGGGTCCCTCGTGAGGACATTTCCCACGTCCCCATGAGGACAAAGGCTATTTGAAGCTTAAGGGTTAGCTTGTGAGGTTTAGGGTTACAATTAGGGATAGGGTTAGAATTAGGATTAGGGTTAGTGGTTAAGGGAAAATAGGATTTTGAATGGAAATTAATTGTAGGTCCCCACGAGGATAGAAGAACATAATGTGTGTGTGTGTGTGTGTGTGCAGGTACATGTTTGTGTGTGTGTCAGTGTGTGAAGGAGCGCATGTGTGTTTGTGTTGGCCTGAGTGTCAGGGTGTTCAGGATCTCTGGAAGCCATGCGTCGTTCCGTCTCTGATCACAGGAAGCTGGCAGTACCTCAGACCTCCTATTAGAGCCCACTTCCTGACCTCTCCCTCTCCTTTCAGATGGATTGATAAGCAGAGCCCAGAAGGGCAGAGTGGCTACTCTTTCATCCATGAAACACAGGGCTCTCCAGCATCCTCCTGGCTATTAATACACACACACAACACATCCAAACAAGCACACACACACACAGTCGCACAAAGTATGGACACACTCAAACACCTCAATATGTATAGCCAAGAGAAAAAGGCTTCTGTATGCACAGAATGATGAAGGCTCTTTGTGGTCTCTATAATAAGCCTCCTCTGTTTTGTTGTTGAGCTTTGACGATATCTGCGACTGCGTCACTCATGGATTCTGCTGTGTGCTTTGAGTCATTGTGAGCTGTGGATGTGATTGGGACCAAAATAACACTTCGCCCACTCCTCAGATGATGCAGAAAACGCAGTATGCAGAGCCTGAGCATAGGGAATAGACACAGCCTGCAAGACATTTTGGGCCAGATACAATCAAACCTACACACCAGAACATGTTCACCTACACACCACTTCAAATGTGATTCAAAATGTAATCGCGAAAGCACAATGTGATATACCACTGTGCTGGTTAGATTGAATTCTACCCTGGTCATTTAAAGAAACATTCTGAAATGGGCGACAGCATCTGCTTACAGCTCAATACGCTGCTAAAGGCAACCAATAACCAGTCAGTTGGCTAAATCAATAAACCAATCAAATACATCAACACTGACTGCTGTGTCATCAAACCACTTTTTTGTGGCTAAACAAAAGAATACTGCTCCAATGGGATTCAGTAACATATAATGGAAATAGGAAATGCCATAATTCTTTGTCCCAGAGAGGGAAAAATCTAAGTGAAAGTGTGAAAATGTCTATTGTTTTGTCTTTTAGCCACCCGACTTGGGCCACTCTTCTGATTTGTCTATTATGTTGATTATATATACATTATATGGATTGTTTTTTTTAACAGAATGGACAGTGAGAAACTAACTTTCTGGCCACATCGATTCTGAAAATGCCAGGCGATAACGTCAGATACAACACTGACCTCTGCTGGTGACTCTGGGCTAGAGCTGAAATCTATCTTAATACTCTAAATAACAACTACAAATGTAGAGGTGGTGTCCCAGCAAGCTCATCATCCTACATAAAATGACTCATCTGAGTTCACCAGAGCAGAGTAGGGGGACTCTAGATGAAGAGAAGGTAGAAGTTAGACTGCTGAATGTGCCAATAGTCATGGGAATGTCATGGGAAGTTCACATGAGAGTTTGACATGTGAGTGGAGATGGCTGGTAATTAGGTGAGGGGACATAGATGGAGTTAGATACCACCACAGCTGTGTGGTGTGTGTCTGGTGTATCTTAGCCAGTGTGTGTGTGTCAGTGTGACAGCGTTGGCTTCTGACCCTGACCTAAGGGACACACAGATCATGACTGCGTCTCCTGATGTTAACGGGAGAACATGTGAATGAACAGTGCAAACCCTAAGAAGTGTGGGCGAGTGGGAATTGTAGGCTGTAGTACGTAGTGAATGTTAAGTCAGTGTGGGGCTGACGGCTGTGAGACTCCCCCCTTTATTCCAGGTGACATACATTTACATTTACATTTTAGTCATTTAGCAGACGCTCTTATCCAGAGCGACTTACAGTTAGTGAATACATTTTTTTTTTTTATACTGGCCCCCCGTGGGAATCGAACCCACAACCCTGGCGTTGCAAACGCCATGCTCTATCAACTGAGCTACATCCCTGCCGGCCATTCCCTCCACTACCCTGGACGACGCTGGGCCAATTGTGCGCCGCCCATGAGTCTCCCGGTCGCGGCCGGCGCAGTTAGCACTGCGATGCAGTGCCTTAGACCACTGCGCCACTCAGGAGTGGCAGTGACAGTTCATTGGCAGCTCTGGCTGCTAAGCCTTCATTAAGCCAGGATCAGCACCAGGGGAGACGCAGGCTGAATAAGCCCTCTGGACTCTAAAGCAGAACAGAATGCTGCCTGCATGGCTGGAAACTACTGGGGATGGAGCTCTCAGGCAAATCCAGGGTTTATTCACATCAAGGGGGCGAGTGCATTGATCAACAGAGCCTTTTCCTCCTTTCAGAGTGGAACAAACATGTAAACAGCAGCAGCAAGGTTTGTATGCAAATAGTTTTTGAACAAAATCATGAGGACGAATGTTTTCCTACAGGAATGTAAAGTTAAACTAACAAGGACAATCAAAGTTACAAATCGATGTTCAGAATACCAAATGCACTTCTCCAGACATTGGGATTCACTTGCCCTCTCTCTCTCTCCTACATACTGTAGATAAGCTGGTCTACATCACTATCTAGTGAGTCTGACTTAATCCTCTTCCCCAGTCTTTCTCTGGGTCAAAGAGGGCTTTTCTGATGCCTGTCTCTGTCTCTGTCCAATACCCAGAGTGCTTGGCACCTGTTCAGTATGACCTCTAATAACAGTCTAGGGAAATAGATGGGGATCAGACTAAAGCATTAGACTTAAACTATCAAATGAGACACAGAGAGATACCCCTAGTCTGGCACAAGATTACTATGTTTTTGTTCAGGAATCAGCTGTCGAACACACACAGTGCCATGAGGACCATCTCTACTGTTTGTTAAAAACATTATGTAATTGCAAGTCACTATTAAGAAATAATAACACAATAATAAACGCTGGGTGACTGTTCCATTCTTAAACATCCATATTTGATATCTACTGCTGCAAACTAATTGCCCTTCGGGACAAAGGATATGTACTCCAGTCTAATCTAATGTATGAGACATGTTCGCCTCCTTGTGGACAAACAGAAGTGTTTCACCACTGAGACAGTAAACACAAACAACTAAGTGAAAGTGGAGAATAAGGCTCCTCAGAGCTTAAAACAAGATTTGGTCCCATAGAATCAGATGACAAGGAAAGTTACCCCCAACACTGAATATAAAAGGTTTTGAAGGTCCCAGAATGAAAAGCACCTACTCAAAATGCAAGTCATCACAATGCCGAGTCAACACAAAGAGAGCCTGTTTTGGCTTGTGACTTCTGGGCTGTCTTTCTGATTATGTGGGTTTTCTGGCACTGGCACACTGGAGGTTGCCTCCACTCCACAGCGTCAAAGTCAGGGTAAAGAGACTACTTCTGTTGTCTGCCAGGGCCAAGACTTGAATCAACAGCACTTCAATTTGGCTTTTTGGTTGTTTAGAGAACAAGATGCACAAGTAGATGGGTTGTAGGAATGTCAAGCCTTATACACTCACACAATTATAGTGTAGTTAAAATTTGCACAGCATACTGTAAAAACATAACATGATACTAATGACTTCAGACTTGACTAATGACTTGAATTTCTGTTAGGGAGTGAACATTATTTATAAAAAGGGTTACATGGAGAAAATCGTCCCTCTCAGAAATTAAAATGGATGGCCCTCCCTTCAGCAAAATATATTTTACCTAAACCCTCCCTGAACGCTTGAAAAAAACAAGTGACCCTCCCTTACACCCTAAATAATAATTAAAACAAAGTGGATAGCAGAAAACATGTCTACCATTTACCCTCACTTCTTGGACAGACCAGAGCCTTAGATATGCAGTTTTATAAACTGTTCTTCGTCCTGTAAGCATTACATGGCAACGCAGGAATTATGATAGCGCACAGGGCTACGGGCCAGAAGGTTGTGGGTTCACAGACCACCGTGGACAAGAGTAGGGGTGGAAAGATCTCTTTTATAGCAAAAACATTGTATGAATCTATCATCGTATTTGCAGGTCCGAGAAAAAATTGCCTTTTATAAACATTTCATGCAATTCTACATAATTTTTGACATTCACAGAATATTTTTTTTAAACCACACTAATTACTGAAATTACAGGCTAAGGAATGGACAGATAGATAGGCCTATGTGTTCATCTTATCATATTTATCCAATGCCAAATTAGGTTATGGTTTTCATATGTACGTTTTCGTGGAACGGTTTCATTTCATTTTTATAATAACATCTTCGTATCTCAAAATCATTGTCAAATGGTTAATCAACATTCTATGCAAATCTAAATGAAAATGATACAAACCTAAAAAGTAACTTCTATTACCATTGCTAACTATGTAAAAAATAGCCTATAAAGCCAACAAATAAAAACATTGCAGCCTGCAGGTAGAAAATATCCTGATAAAAATAAATATCCTATAAATCACATTGGCTATACATGGCCTGTCTGCAATGAACTTGAAACATTGTATCAACTATTAACTTGGGTCTGGCCTGAAGCTTCTTGCAACATTGCATAAAATATTCTGGGCCCTCAGAGTTTCCCGAGCCAGTGAGCTCAGGACAGACACAGCTGTACGCTATTTGCGCAAGGGATAAGAAGTAATCAGGTAGGCCTATTTTATGACGTTTCCACTGGATCAGAGCATGACATTTGTGGTTATCGAAAGCGAGAGAGCTGGAAAGAGTTTTCAAATACATTGAGGAATTATTGTCATTCTCAATGGATGTAAAAACAGACTTAATTTGTTTGCTGTTTGAGGTGAAGAAAACATTACTTTGAGAAGCTCCACAGCTCATTAGTGGTGGTGCATTAAGCCAATCAGAAATACGATCAGATCCCCAAATGGGCACATTTATATGCCTAGATTTGCATGCTGGCCAGGTAGCCTATAGGCCTACTTATATGCGTAATCAGGTGCTTGTCCTTACTCAACACTGACAGGAGTGCTCCAAACAAAAGACAATGACTAAATTGACAAAACTCCTAAAAGGAATTAAATAAACCAAAACTTGTTTCTCACAAGTGTAGCATAGGTTGTGCGCTCTGCAAACATGTCCACTCCGACAATGAGAGCGGTAAAAAACGGGAATAATAATAATATATTGAATGCATTAACAGACATTACCACTACACCAAACAAACATTGTAGATTAGAAATTATAGGAATTAACGGTAAATGTACTACTGGTGATATAGGTAATGGGGAATTGATAGACACTAACAATCAAACACAAACTATTCACACAATGAAGTTATGAAACAATGAATGTGCACAAATTGGCGGGAGAAAACGCATTTTTTTTTAAATCAGCTTTGGCAAAAAAGGTAGTTGTATAATTAAGAACAGTGTTTTGCAGGATTCAATAATTGGAATTGTAATAGTTGTTGCCCTGTCCCTTTCTCTGTGATTGTCATTCTAATGGAATCCAGAAAGAACAAAACCCTGTCCTCAAACATTTACATCAAAAAGTGCAAAGTTATGGGCAAAGACACAAAACATCCACATCAAATTGTAACTTCCATCAACGTAATTGTCTGCATCACTTCCAATCCCCCATATCTTTTTTTCTCTCGCATATATACATATATATATATATACAGTGGGGAAAAAATGTATTTTGTCAGCCACCAATTGTGCAAGTTCTCCCACTTAAAAAGATGAGAGAGGCCTGTAATTTTCATCATAGGTACAGGTCAACTATGACAGACAAAATGAGTTTTTTTTTCTCCAGAAAATCACATTGTAGGATTTTTAATGAATTTATTTGCAAATTATGGTGGAAAATAAGTATTTGGTCAATAACAAAAGTTTCTCAATACTTTGTTATATACCCTTTGTTGGCAATGACACAGGTCAAACGTTTTCTGTAAGTCTTCACAAGGTTTTCACACACTGTTGCTGGTATTTTGGCCCATTCCTCCATGCAGATCTCCTCTAGAGCAGTGACGTTTTGGGTCTGTCGCTGGGCAACACGGACTTTCAACTCCCTCCAAAGATTTTCTATGGGGTTGAGATCTGGAGACTGGCTAGGCCACTCCACGACCTTGAAATGCTTCTTACGAAGCCACTCCTTCGTTGCCCGGGCGGTGTGTTTGGGATCATTGTCATGCTGAAAGACCCAGCCACGTTTCATCTTCAATGCCCTTGCTGATGGAAGGAGGTTTTCACTCAAAATCTCACAATACATGGCCCCATTCATTCTTTCCTTTAAACGGATCAGTCGTCCTGGTCCCTTTGCAGAAAAACAGCCCCAATGCATGATGTTTCCACCCCCATGCTTCACAGTAGGTATGGTGTTCTTTGGATGCAACTCAGCATTCTTTGTCCTCCAAACACGACGAGTTGAGTTTTTACCAAAAAGTTCTATTTTGGTTTCATCTGACCATATGACATTCTCCCAATCCTCTTCTGGATCATCCAAATGCACTCTAGCAAACTTCAGACAGGCCTGGACATGTACTGGCTTAAGCAGGGGGACACGTCTGGCACTGCAGGATTTGAGTCCCTGGCGGCGTAGTGTGTTACTGATGGTAGGCTTTGTTACTTTGGTCCCAGCTCTCTGCAGGTCATTCACTAGGTCCCCCCGTGTGGTTCTGAGATTTTTGCTCACCGTTCTTGTGATCATTTTGACCCCACGGGGTGAGATCTTGCGTGGAGCCCCAGATCGAGGGAGATTATCAGTGGTCTTGTATGTCTTCCATTTCCTAATAATTGCTCCCACAGTTGATTTCTTCAAACCAAGCTGCTTACCTATTGCAGATTCAGTCTTTCTAGCCTGGTGCAGGTCTACAATTTTGTTTCTGGTGTCCTTTGACAGCTCTTTGGTCTTGGCCATAGTGGAGTTTGGAGTGTGACTGTTTGAGGTTGTGGACAGGTGTCTTTTATACTGATAACAAGTTCAAACAGGTGCCATTAATACAGGTAACGAGTGGAGGACAGAGGAGCCTCTTAAAGAAGAAGTTACAGGTCTGTGAGTGCCAGATATCTTGCTTGTTTGTAGGTGACCAAATACTTATTTTCCACCATAATTTGCAAATAAATTCATAAAAAATCCTAATGTGATTTTCTGGATTTTTTTTTCTCAATTTGTCTGTCATAGTTGACGTGTACCTATGATGAAAATTACAGGTCTCTCTCATCTTTTTAAGTGGGAGAACTTGCACAATTGGTGGCTGACTAAATACTTTTTTTCCCCACTGTGTGTGTGTGTGTGTGTGTGTGTGTGTGTGTGTGTGTGTGTGTGTGTGTGTGTGTGATATATATATATATACATACAGTGGGGAGAACAAGTATTTGATACACTGCCGATTTTGCAGGTTTTCCTACTTACAAAGCATGTAGAGGTCTGTCATTTTTATCATAGGTACACTTCAACTGTGAGAGACGGAATCTAAAAAAATCCAGAAAATCACATTGTATGATTTTTAAGTAATTAATTTGCATTTTATTGCATGACATAAGTATTTGATCACCTACCAACCAGTAAGAATTCCGGCTCTCACAGACCTGTTAGTTTTTCTTTAAGAAGCCCTCCTGTTCTCCACTCATTTCCTGTATTAACTGCACCTGTTTGAACTCGTTACCTGTATAAAAGACACCTGTCCACACACTCAATCAAACAGACTCCAACCTCTCCACAATGGCCAAGACCAGAGAGCTGTGTAAGGACATCAGTGATAAAATTGTAGACCTGCACAAGGCTGGGATGGGCTACAGGACAATAGGCAAGCAGCTTGGTGAGAAGGCAACAACTGTTGGCGCAATTATTAGAAAATGGAAGAAGTTCAAGATGACAGTCAATCACCCTCGGTCTGGGGCTCCATGCAAGATCTCACCTGGTGGGGCATCAATGATCATGAGGAAGGTGAGGGATCAGCCCAGAACTACACGGCAGGACCTGATCAATGACCTGAAGAGAGCTGGGACCACAGTCTCAAAGAAAACCATTAGTAACACACTACGCCGTCATGGATTAAAATTCTGCAGCGCACGCAAGGTCCCCCTGCTCAAGCCAGCACATGTCCAGGCCCGTCTGAAGTTTGCCAATGACCATCTGGATGATCCAGAGGAGGAATGGGAGAAGGTCATGTGGTCTGATGAGACAAAAATAGAGCTTTTTGGTCTAAACTCCACTCGCCGTGTTTGGGGGAAGTAGAAGGATGAGTACAACCCCAAGAACACCATCCCAACCGTGAAGCATGGAGGTGGAAACATCATTCTTTGGGGATGTTTTTTCTGCGAAGGGGACAGGACAACTGCACCGTATTGAGGGGAGGATGGATGGGGACATGTATCGCGAGATCTTGGCCAACAACCTCCTTCCCTCAGTAAGAGCATTGAAGACGGGTCGTGGCTGGGTCTTCCAGCATGACAACAACCCGAAACACACAACCAGGGCAACTAAGGAGTGGCTCCGTAAGAAGCATCTCAAGGTCCTGGAGTGGCCTAGCCAGTCTCCAGACCTGAACCCAATAAAAAATCTTTGGAGGGAGCTGAAAGTCCGTATTGCCCAGCGACAGCCCCGAAACCTGAAGGATCTGGAGAAGGCCTGTATGGAGGAGTGGGCCAAAATCCCTGCTGCAGTGTGTGCAAACCTGGTCAAGACCTACAGGAAACATATGATCTCTGTAATTGCAAACAAAGGTTTCTGTAACAAATATTAAGTTCTGCTTTTCTGATGTATCAAATACTTATGTCATGCAATAAAATGCAAATTAATTACTTAAAAATCATACAATGTGATTTTCTGGATTTTTGTTTTAGATTCCGTCTCTCACAGTTGAAGTGTACCTATGATAAAAATGACAGACCTCTACATGCTTTGTAAGTAGGAAAACCTGCAAAATCGGCAGTGTATCAAATACTTGTTCTCCCCACTGTATATATACATACACACACTACTGTTCAAAAGTTTGGGGTCACTTAGAAATGTCCTTGTTTTCGAATAACATAAAAGAACATCAAATTGATCAGAAATACAGTGTAGACATTGTTAATGTTGTAAATGGCTATTGTAGCTGGAAACGGCTGATTTCTAATGGAATATCTACATAGGCATACAGAGGCCCATTATCAGCAACCATCAGTCCTGTGTTCCAATGGCACGTTGTGTTTGCTAATCCAAGTTCATCATTTTAAAAAGGCTAATTGATAATTAGAAAACCCTTTTGCAATTATGTTAGCACAGCTGAAAACTGATGTGCTGATTAAAGAAGGAATAAAACTGGCCTTCTTGAGACTAGTTGAGTATCTGGAGCATCAGCAATTGTGGGTTCGATTACAGGATCAAAATGGCCAGAAACAAATAACATTCTTCTGAAACTCGTCAGTCTATTCTTGTTCTGAGAAATTAAGGCTATTCCATGCGAGAAATTGCCAAGAAACTGAAGATCTCGTACAACGCTGTGTACTATTCCTTTACAGAACAGCACAAACTGGCTCTAACCAAAATAGAAAGAGGAGTGGGAGGCCCCGGTGCACAATTGAGCAAGAGGACAAATACATTAGAGTGTCTAGTTTGAGAAACAGGCGCCTCACAGGTCCTCAACTGGCAGCTTCATTAAATAGTACCCGCAAAACACCAGTCTCAACGTCAACAGTGAAGAGGCGATTCCGGGATGCTGACCTTCTAGGCAGAGTTGCAAAGAAAAAGCCATATCTCAGACTGGCCAATAAAAAGAAAAGATTAAGATGGGCAGTCTGAGATATGGCTTTTTCTTTGCAGCATCCCAGAGTCCCCTCTTAGATTATTTCCCAAGCAAAGTCAGGCTCTGAATGTCAAAGAAACTAAACAATGATAGTGCTTTGGTCCGCATCAGAGTCACATCTTTCCCAGGTATTTTACAGCTTGTTTCTAGCATTAAGCATCGCGGACCAAAGCACTGTTATAGATCACTTTATATAATGGATTTATTTTTCTTAAAAATCTTAAGCTAACAAGGGGTAGGCCTGTGCTTTTTGCCATTTTATTTAATAAAAGGTAGGCCTATGGCATAACCTCTCATACCCCCTAAATTCGAGTCTTGGTTTTAACTTAACAGGCCTTCACTGACACTGGTAGGCTATTTAAAGAGTGCAAGGTGGGTGGAGGAATTGACCGACAAAAATCTATGGATATAGCAGCCTGTAACCTAATTTCGTCTGTCAAACAGAAATAGGCACCAACACAAAGCCCTCTTCTTGTTAGTCTAAATAAAATAAAGACGGTTGCAATACTTGAATTTGCCTGCTTTCAGCACCATAAACTGTCCATTTCCGATTGATTGTGCAGCGGCTGCTGCTGTTTCAGCACCTAAATGTAAATTACTCAAATCTGGCTTATTGTGAGGTCAATAACTCTGATAAATACATAATGGGCAAGAAACATATTGTTTTTCATAAAATCTATTATAGTAGTAGCAAGCTATCAAAGTTGACCTCTGGTCCTCCTTCTCATCTTGGCACTCTCCTTTCTCAAATTGAACAGAACAAAGGCTATGTGAATTCTTTGGACTAGGACTAATCAGATATTATTTTTGGAAGAAACCTTTGACTCTCTTCCTAAAATGCCACCGTAGCCCTACATAGCACAGCCATTGGTTAAGCAGTACACAAAAAAAGTTTTCGATCCGCAAGAGCAGAGCAGGCAGATCAGGGGAGGGTCATATAATTACAAATTACATGACCCTCCCCTGGACTAGATTTAAAAAATACTAAACCCTCCCCTTGACTGAAATTGAAAAAGTATGACCCGCCCCCATTTTCCTCCAGGTAACCATTCTGTAAATTTCAGATACGCCCCATAGAGAAAAGAGATTATAGCCACACTGGACCAGAGCAACCCAACACATGTGATTCCTGTGACTGCTTCTCCCCTTACATGTACCAAACAATATATATAATTTCCCCTCTCCGGGTAGACCAACACAGAAAGACCATAAAGAGCAGCTCTGACAACACAATATGTCAATATCACTGGGGATCAAAGGAGAACGCTGGATAGGAGAGACACTGAATAAACTAATAAAACAGGCTCTTATCTGAGGAGGGGTCCTTCCACAATGACCTCTGTTTGCGTCACATGGGGTGACTTTTAGATGCAGCTAACCCTGGCTCATCTCAACTTTTAACATGCCACTCCATTGAAATTCACGAGCCGTCCGATTGGCCCTCTGTGTCTTAGCGGGATACCACATGCTTCCCCCTTTCCGTGACCACCATATCTAATCGAAAGTTTTTAAAAAACGAATTTCAACCAATCAAAGACAGCCTCTCCCTCTTGAGCTCATAGAGAGGCCTTCAGAGAAGCAACTGATCTTGGCTCAGCCTTTGATGCAGAGAGTGAAAAGAGCGAGAGCGAGAGAGAGAGACAGACAGAGAGAAAGTGAGTGTAAGAGAGAGCGAGTAAGAGAGATAGAAAGGGAGGGGAAAAAGAGGGAGGATAGGCTGCCAAACCTGTCAGAGAATCTGTAAAGGTCAAACTATGATTAATATCAGTGTTAAAGAGTTCTCTGGGTTTGTATTATTGCTGAGCAAAAACCCTCAGGCATTGTCAAAACACAGGCATTTAAAATTGGACCCTCTTAAAACGACAAACACAAAACATTCAATTTACACGATAAAAAGCCGCCACAACATTTGCCTCCTGACCTAAATGAGTGTTACCATGCGGCACAGATGTTGCTGCTTTCCACTTCAAAGGCAACGGGGAGTGGAGTGGAGGAGATAGTGATTTGGTCCAATAATTACCAGTAAACCTCTTCAGGGCTTTCACTGGAGGTTGGCATCTATCTCCATGCCAATACTGAGACTACAGAGAAGAGAGGAACAGTGGTAAATCCAACAGGCCTATTGTGTGGTGGTGGCCACCAGGGACTCTCTTCCCCCCTCGCCCTCGTAGTGCTGTGGCCTCTTCAATACTAAACTGAGATGGTCCTTTTTAAAGGGCCATTCATATGCCAAACCAGGCTGACAGTTTTATTTGACTGGGCTGCTTGTTAACATGCTGAATAGCAGGGCTGGCCTGTGTTATGCAGATCAGATCGGGTTACTGTGAGGACAGACGTCAGTGGGCTTTCAGGGCGCTCACTGAGGCCGGGTTAAAACTCAAACCCAAACCCCAACCCCAACCACCCTCCCATCCCCTCCATATCCCCTCTACTCTGATTTTACTCCTACTTGGGTTTCAGCTTAGGCCTTGGTGCATACAAGAGCAGGCTTTGTCCAAACTGTACTGCAAATACCACGACTAACCTACTGTACCACGTGAATTAAGGTACTGGCAAGGAGAAATGACTGCAAATGGGAACATTTTCCAGAAGTCACAGTAAAATTACTATAACCTGCCCTAGTATTAACTACAGGTCAAGTGTTAACATTCAAGCACCATTATCATTGGCAGTGGTGCGCCAACTTGCCTTGGCAGCGCGTTGGGCGAGTTATTGAACACAGCTTTAAAACACACCAGTGAAGAGTTAAGTGGGTCACACAATCAGGCTGATCAGATATCTGCTCTCACACAGTGCTCATGTTAATAAGCTCTGTAATGAGTCTCATTAGCACAAAGAAAATTAATCAAGCCAACGGCTAGCATTAATAATTCAAAGGAGCGCGTTGCGCAAGCTAAATCCACTCCCGTCTCCCCCTATCCTAGCCTACCCTGCCTAGAGCTGCCAACTCTGGTTACACAGTTACACTGGCTCTCTAACAAACTGCCAGTAGGGTTAGTAATGTGCAGCTACTGTTCATCAGAATTTATTGCCATTATTGAAAAGATGGATAGATTGAATTGGTCTGAAGCCAGAGGCAATCAGACCAATCCCCTCAATCAATACAACTAGGCATACAGTAGTCTATTCAGAATAGTGTAGCTCACAGTAACTCATAACATATTACTGTTTGCATACATTGCTTTTCTGAGAACAAATCATGCTATATAAAAGTGACATAAAATCTTAATGGCGTTTTCCTTAGTCAATCTTTTTCAGACGGCTCAACGGTGGTGAAGAATCTGGTCAGTAGTATACCTCAGTCATTTTAAATGGATTACACTTGACTGGGCCTTCAATAGAACCTGAATGGGACCAGCCAACACAGTAAAACCACTGCAGAAGAGTAGGCATAAAACCCCAGGACACCAGCTTAGAGGAAGCTTCTTTTTATAGCGCGGAAGAAGGAAAGAAGAAAAAACTTGCTCAAACTCTTCCTGATATCTCAAGCTCCTGAATATTTAGAAAAGCATAAATATTTTAGGGAATTCTGACATACACACGTTTAAGTGTAGGGAATGGTAGGGGGATGTGGGTCTCAGCGCTTACTTAGCCCAGTCCCTTTTACTGTTAGTTATTCATTTCTGAGAGTTCAACCCAGTTCTTAAATGGCCTGGCTTTCCTCCAGACTCACACAGTGCATGTCGTCAAAGAGGGTGCTGCTGTGCAACTATTTCTGACATCAGCAACCTTTAAAACAGTGGCTGTTTTAAGGCTGTTATAGAGAACCAGATTTAGAAATAAAAGAAAAATAGCCCAGTCCCGATCGCAACCCACACCAACCATGATCATCATCAATAATGCCCCCAGGGAGACAATTCAAGGTCTGATTATGGCAGTCTTGCAGGTCCTTGTGTTGACTTAGTTGTTTTGACACTCTTAGTTAATAAACAGCAGGGTTGATCTAGTAGCCTAGCTCCAGTACTGTATGTACTATGTACGCACCTACCTTCTCCGATTCCCTAATCTCCAACACTGAAGTCAGCTAAAGTCCACATTCCAAATAAAACACCCATATCTACTGTATATCAATCGGCATGAAAACATGCTTTCCTGAGAACCAGAGAGGGAGAGATTGGTTGGAGTATTTTCTTTCCAGGAAGGAACAAAGGAGTTCAGTGATGTTTGTAGCCATAAAGTCCCCCATACTATTCTAGCTTCTGCACACAAAGCAGAGTTTTCAAGACCCGTCTGTAAGAAATGTCTGCCGTTGGGTCAGTTTGTCGGGAAAAGGTTTACTTTTATTGTGGCACTGCAAACACAGGCAATTAAAGGCACATTCCAGAGGTTGGCTGTTGCCCTGTAATAGTTTACAGAATGGAGGCCTGATGAGCCTCTGCCTAGCCTGGCAGGCCCTCCTCTCCTTTCTCATTGTAGATCCTATTTTACAGACAGATCAGGCTTGGCCTTCATTAGGGCTGCTTACATTGCTGATACAGAGGACTCTTTATGTGAACGTGTCTTTTTCTTGGAAGAAATGAAACCATCATGTAGAGGTTAAAGTTATTGCTTTCAATGATCGATGAGTCCCCTGATTTAACACTGAATAGAGCTTTTGCTTGTCATACCCAGTTTTAGTAAAAACTCTTGTAATAAAGTTTGCAAACACACAGTTCAACTCTTTTAAACAGTTCTGGAAAACTCATGTTGTCTTAATATATAGCCTAATAGTGAATCAAACCTAAACACAACACAGCTTATAAGTGCGGCATGACAAAGAATACCCAAAGCTCATTCCTTTCACTCTAAAACAAATACAAGTGGAGTGTGTGTGTAGAATGACTGCTTAAATATCCCATAATGCATGAATGGCTTTTTTAAAGTAAACTGTTATGTTAGGGCACACAGATCCTGAACAATGCCTTGATATGCATGGCTGAGTCCATTAAAAACCTTAACACAGGATGGCTTCAGTAACCCTCACAGGTGTCCTCCAGACCAGTGATCTTGCAAAGGAGGAAGTGTCCACTGCCTCAAACTGGAATAGAGATATGGTCCATACTATTCAAGAGCAGTATGTATTCAGAGTTTCCTCAAGATGTTTTCTCAAACAACGAGCAAGCACTATTCCACGGTACCAACTACCACCACTGAAACTTTGAACTGATACTGACTGAAGTTTTTGGCAGGGAGGGGGTGGAGACATGCCCTGCAAAAGTAAGGGTAAAAATAGACAATGAGAGAGAGGGTCCCTACCTCCATTTGTGCAGAGTGAAGCCGGGACACTGGTCTCCACACACGTTACACGGCTGTCCCCTCTCTGGTGCCTCAAGGGTGTTCAGCTAGTGACAGAGAGAAGAACCAATACATGATACCTCCTTGTATCACTCATCTCTTCATCAAACACATATGCTGTCTCTCACATGAAAACAATTCACATTGGGACAGAGTGGGTTTACAGATGACCTCGAAAGGCCTAGAAATATTGAGACATTACAATGACATCAATCCTGGTGCATTAGGACTACTCCCTTTGAGTATATGACTTGGGCCAAATTCCCCCAAAAAGAGAAAATTTGTTGAAAAAAGTTAGCTTTCTGTGCCTCTTTCTAGGAGCTCATAAATCCAGAAGTCAGCATAGTGATGCCTATAGGTAATAGAGGGAAAACACTGATGAAACAATGAACAGAAAGGTTTAACAAAGTATGCGTATTGGCATAGAATACAAGCCAACTATTCTTACATCAGCGGGCCAGTTAATGTGATTTAATTAGTCTTTGAATTGTACTGGTGGATGCGTTATCTTTCCCCAGCAGATGTCACTTCCCCCAGAGCAACGGTGCAAAGAGGAATGCACTGCTTTGCCGATTGAGAAACCAAGTCCACAGACTGCATTTACACAGCACAGTGTATCTGGAAACTGGTAACTGATGCTGATGTCGCGTGCGCTTCATGTAACCATCGTTTTACTACATTTCGGCAAAAACGTGGGATCCTATGAAAAACTACAACTTGCATCACTCACCGTTCTGCTGTATTCTCTCTTCTTGGAGCTGCGAGTGAACATGATAGTCTTGTTCCAGGACAGTGGGAAGAGAACTGAGACCAATAACGCAAAAGGAACACTTGGAGAGTGTCCGCGCACGTTCGTAAACAAATCTTGGCGCTCGACTTTCCTCAAACAAACAGAAAGCCCTGCCCTCGCGGTCCTATCCCGTTACCCCGTTTAATTCATGAATGAAGGAGCGCGGTTTCCGGATACTCCAGCTCCACCGTATTGCCTCCAATAGAAGCCGCAATTTCTGCGGACTATAGTAACCTTGACAGTTAAATAATGACACTTTACACTGTCATTATTAATTATATTTATAAAAGTAAAGTTTTATCCATACTCACTACATTCATTAGGCTACATAGAATCAAAATGTAAGTGACATTATAAGTGAATTGTCAGAGAGAGTATTTTTCGGACATTTGGAGGGCACATAGAGAAGTGTTTCTATCATATAGGCCTACAGTATGAAATAAGCTAAACAGTAGGTCAACGTTGGGAAACTTTCTTTGAATCCTTCATGAGTTTTTCCTATGCTAATTTTCACCATCAGACTGTAACCAAGCCAACAGAGAAACGCCCCTTGTCAAACACAGAGCTGAGGACTCACTAAACTGTTTTGTTTCTCTGAGTGCTAAATCACATTTGGTCAGAAATTATACATTTTACCCCCATTTGTTTGATGAAGTGTCCGACTTTTTCCTCCCACTCTGGGATTTCCCATTTCAATTTCTTGTGAGGTAATGCAGGCAGAGTTGGCTCTCCAACAAGTGCTTGCCATTTACCACCAGAGAAAAGCTTTGCAGCAATACCAAGACAGATAGGCAGGCTCAATGCACTCAAGAGAGCTTTGAGTCCCAAGGCCTTTCCTCTCAAAGGAGAATTCTTCACAGAGAGCAGAGCCATGTTAAGAATATCCCTGCAATAATCTCCATGCTCAGGGCTCTATTCACTTTACTGGGCTATTGTATATCTATTTCTCTTACAATTCATTCAAAGGATGGTATTACTGCCTAATATATTATACAACTCATTGAATTCCCCTTTGGCTTTTCTCTATCTTCAACATGCTCATGTACCACTCAATACACTACATTTCTATGTTCTTAACTTGCTTCACTTCCCACAATGTTCAGACATATGTTTTCAACACTTTTGAATCTGGAACAAGGTTGCAATACTATGAAGAAGCAGCACTGAGGCACAGATGATAAAATAAAGATAGCCAGAGCTGTCTGTGTGTAAGGAATCTCTCTGCTGTATCTTGGTGTGAACTGTGACCTTTAGTCTTCCTCACAACTGTGGACTAAAACATCCACAATGTTCCACATCAGCAGGCTCTATACAGACAGAGAGAGATAGAAAGAGAGAGAGAGAGGTGAGAGATTTTTCAATTTTTTCAATTTTTAATTTCACCTTTATTTAACCAGGTAAGCCAGTTGAGAACAAGTTCTCATTTACAACTGCGACCTGGGCAAGATAAAGCAAAGCAGTGCGATAAAAACAACAACACAGAGTTACATATGGGGTAAACAAAACATAAAGTCAAAAATACAACAGAAAATATATATTGAGAGAGACAGAGAGAGAGTCCTGCAGAGGAATAACTTAACCTCTGTCTCACACATACACGCACACGCACGCACGCACACACACACACACACACACACACACACACACACACACACACACACACACACACACACACACACACACACACACACACACACACACACACACACATGAATGTCCACACTGTTTAAGTGTGTACAGAAAGCAGGAGGCTAATCAAACCTAGTGTAAGTTCAAAGCTGTGTGTAATTACCCAGGGGAGTGGGAATGGTGGTGGGGGCTGCCCTACAGGGTATTTTATCTGCCACTGGGTTTACAATAATCCTGATGTCATCTAAAAACAGGAGGATCATCATGGCCGGGGTGTCTAATAGTGGCCACCTTTATATTATTCAAAAAGACACATGGACAGGTATTACACCAATGGTTAGAGATTATTAGGGCTATGTTTGAAATCAAAGGAAAATCTATTTTTTTTCCCATACTTATTTTTCCCAGTGAATGCCATGAATTTTTACCTCACATTTTTCAGTGTTCAGAAATATATTGTCCTTGGTATAAAGGACCTATAAGGACTGAGGTCACTGCTTTAATCTGTGTGGGAAGGTCTGGGAATATGTCTGAGAACCAACCATGGCATTTAGTGATTTGAGCACACACAGGCACAGACACAGACAGAGACACAGACACAGACAGAGACACAGACAGAGACAGAGACACAGACACAGACACAGACAGACACACACAGACAGACACATACAGACACAGACAGACACAGACAGACACAGACAGAGACACAGACAGGCACAGACAGAGACACAGACAGAAACAGACAGACACAGACACAGACAGACACGGACAGGCACAGACAGAGACACAGACAGACACAGACAGACACAGACAGACACAGACAGAGACACAGACAGGCACAGACAGAGACACAGACAGACACAGACAGACACAGACACAGACACAGACACAGACACAGACAGACACAGACACAGACACAGACAAAGACAGACAGACATAGAAACAGACAACCACCCACTCACACACACTCACGCACACATCCACACACACACACACACACACACACACACACACACACACACACACACACACACACACACACACACACACACACACACACACACACATCTGATTCTACATGAATGTTAGATATAAACTGTAGTTCAAAATGCTAAAAAAAAACTAAAAAAATGGAATAGAATCTTAAATTGATTCTAAATATACCCTCCAGTACAAGATGATAACCTGACACAGTGTAACCTATACATAATACACACAAAACACGTATTCCACAGTGACAGGTGACTCCAACCACTCCCAGCATTAAATGTGCTCTGATAAATATGAGCATGCAGTCTGCACAGCTCCACAAGGTTAGCTGAAGGAAACAGCTACACTTGCTCTACTGCATAATTCAGAGGTAACTCTCTCTCTGCACTGCTAAAGGGAGGCAATGTCAAAGCTTTGCCGATGGAACACTGCATACTAAGGTGGTTTTAGTACCGAGTCCACAGAGGGGTTATCTGTCTCTGGCAGTTACCACTTAGTTACCATGGCACAGGCCTCTGGTTGGTGATACAGGGTGCAGTGATGCTGAACTCACCCGAAGGGCATGAGGCAACAGTTCAGGTGGGACACTGCAGGCTGCTCTAACCCCAGGCTAAACACTTTACCTGGATAACTATATAAACCCACTAATTTAGCAGTCTGTTCCAGATTGAGTATTGCCAGAGGATATGAGTGAGCAATGGAGGAGTGGTCGTGTATGAATTGCTGATAAGGTTAGAGTGAGCTCAAGTCATAACATACAAGCACCTCATATAACTACTCATGAAAACAGATTACATGTGATAAGGATGCAGATAAAACAGTAGATAAATGTCAACTGAGAGATTGTAACTCATAAGCATATAAGAAAGTGATTGCCGAAACAAGTTCACCTATTAAAAAAATTACTCAGTTTACCTTGTAGCTGTCAGGGTAGTTATTCGCTCTTGTCTTTTTGACAGTGATAAGTGGAGTTGGAGCTGTGAATGACAGTGTGATCCAAGCTCCTGTGCTCCATAGACTTACAGGTGTTTGCTGGGTCTTGTTAAAACAGAACATGCCTATGTGAGGGATCCATGGAGATGGTAAACAGTAACTATACCAGTTGAGTTGGAGGGCGTGCACGCACACACACACACACACACACACACACACACACACACACACACACACACACACACACACACACACACACACACACACACACACACACACACACACACACACACACACACACAGCATCAACATGAAACAGACCACATTACAGAAGCAACAAACACCACTGTACACCATTTAAACCCCACTAGACAGTTCTACTGGCAGAGGTGTCATTCTAAGCAACATAGCTAATACATTATACTACAGTGAACACCGTACTTTTAAAACGATCAATAAAATGCTCATAACCATTACAGGTAAAGTCATCTGTTTTTCTGGCATCAGATTAGTGCTGATCCAATGACCATGACATATTACAGAGGACCCACCTCCTACATTGGAAAACATGAGATTGAATGGGCTGTTTAATTTAACCTGAGGTCTGGGGAAATGTCCATACATCTGGTCAATGTGGGCTGCTACAGTATATCGGATGTTATCTCTGCCAAAGACCAGTGGTTTTGTTTAGATTATTTCCTAACATGGTCAGTGAACCATCCTTGTATGTTAGACCCACAACATACCTAGAGAAGTGTCTGGACACTAATACAACTGGTTTCAGACCAACCTTATTACATTGAGTGCAATATCTACTGTAGGCTACTTACCAAGAATAATTTCCCTGTGAGCATGACATCTGTCATGTCATTTCCAGGAACAGCTCTGTTGAAACACAAGGTATGAAACACAGATCCTTCTGCTGGGTAGAATGATGACTTTCTCTCTCCGTCTTTCTCGCCTCACTTCTATGCTACTGTAGAAACTCTCTTGAGTTTAATAGAGCCCCCTGGATCTGTTGACAACTAACAGCATCGTTAAAAGTATCCGCTAGATCCCTACAATACACCTGAGAGAATAAAATCTAGATTATAAGGCTTGTACAAACTAGCTGGAGCCGCAGCACACAATTTATCTGAATGCATTTTCATGGCGCCCCACAGTCATAGCATTGGCTTTGTATTCCCAAGTCCCTTTCATGTATGGATAGTAAGCTACAGTATGACAGACAGTCAACAGCACATGGTCACAGTACTGCACATCTTAGAAGATCCTACCAACCAGTAATTACACATGGAGGACCAGGTGAGTGTCTAGACCCTCATAGACAAACCAAATATATGCACAGCGTAAATCAGTTCTTTATTGTATGGCGGGGAAAGTGCAATAATGTTAAAGTGACAATAATGAAAGCAATGAGCGCTTTATGGCAGAGGCATGTCTTCTCTCTTGTCTATTCATAGCTAGATCATATCTGTTATTACTTTTCTATTATTTCTCTATTTTCATTCTCTCTGCATTGTTGGGAAGGGTCCATAAGTAAGCATTTCACTGTTAGTCTACACCTATTGTTTACGAAGCATGTGACGAATAACATTTGATTTGATATTAGACTTCATAGTGTGATACATCAAGGTTTGTGTATGAAAATGATGTATTAGCATAAGATGTGCTCATAGACAAGGATGGGCTGTGTCAAACACTTTATTTCCTCTGATCCTATTATCTCATCTCATTTCCTATCGCAGCATTAAACTATTTGACATATTATGCAGACATGACACACATAAATATAAACATTTGCTGGGTGAAATGGTTTGCCTGGAGCATCTTTCTAATAAAGAGGTATGTTTTATAACATAACTGCATTACAATTCACAATAATGTATGATTCAAAGAATAATAAATACTAAAACAATTTAAACAAATTAAACAAACACATGATTTCTTACTATAATACTTTTAAGTTCATTTAAAACTATAAAAAAGATCAACAATGTGGCAAATGTGGAATAAGATATATAAATTGTGACATAAATATGCTGCATATAATTATGTTAAAACATTTTAAAAACATGAGTATACATATATAATCTGGATCATCAGATATTCACAATCAGACTAAAGTATCAATCTCTTCTGATTGGAAGATTTGGACAGTAAAACATTTAACATTAACATTGGCTATCAGATACAATGGTGTGGAATTCCCTTTTAGCTGAAGGTTAGATGGAACCATGACAAAGTATAGGTGCACCGTCATGAAAATATCCTGCTGATATTCTCAAGGTATCATTTATAAAAAGGCTAATATGGCAAGTATAGCTTTGTCCTCTGAATCTATCCCCCAATTATTATAGGTTTTCTTATTTTTGTCATTCATTTTCTATAAAAGTCTATCAAAAATCTAATGGAAGGCATTGGCCGCATAAGATTTTAAAAAACACACCTTCAAACAGAAAGTATTGTGAAAACACCCATAGGAACACTGGAATGACAACATATACATAACATCATATGGTAATAGAAAAGTATGGAAATAAATATGGACAGACTGTTGAAAGGCAGTAACATAAAGGATGAGAAAAAAGTCATTTGAGTGGAGGTACAGTACAGTGTGACCTGTACGCTCTTGTTGGCTGGTCCTCACTACATGTTCGTCGTCAAACCCACTGGCTCCAGGCCATCTATAAATCACTGCTAGGCAAATCCCTGCCTTATCTTAGCTCATTGGTCACCATAGCAGCACCCACCCGTAGTCTGCGCTCCAGCAGGTATATCTCACTGGTCATTCCCAAAGCCAACACCTCCTTTGGCCGCCATTCCTTCCAGTTCTCTGCTGCCAATGACTGGAACGAATTGCAAAAATCTCTGAAGCTGGAGACTCTTATCTCCCTCACTAACTTTAAGCATCAGTTGTCAGAGCATCTTACCGATCACTGCACCTGTACACAGCCCATCTGAAATTAGCCCACCCAACTACCTCATCCCTATTTTGTTATATATTTTGCTCTTTTGCACCCCAGTATCTCTATTTGCACATAATCTCTTGCACATCTAGCATTCCAGTGTTAATACTAATTGTAATTATTTTGCACTATAGCCTATTTATTGCCTTACCTCCATAACTTGCTACATTTGCACACACTGTATATATATTTTCTGTTGTATTTTTGACTTTATGTTTTTTTTTTACCCCATATGTAACTCTGTGTTGTTGTTTTTATCGCACTGCTTTGCTTTATCTTGGCCAGGTCGCAGTTGTAAATGAGAACTTGTTCTCAACTGGCTTACCTGGTTAAATAAAGTAAATAAATAAAAAACAGTAAGCAGTTCTTACAGGCAGCATTTGGACAACTAAGACCTTTAAGGCATCAACTCTCTCAGTTGAGTCCTCAACTTTAAAGGGATAGCTATATCTTTAATGCACTCACTCCCATTCTTCTCTGCATCTGGCCCACGTCAGGGTTGTTCCTCTGTGGTAGTAACACCTGGCTGAGTCTGCCTCTGCAGCAGCTGCCTGTATCCCCTTAGCTGTCCCAGATCAGTCTGTATAGTGCGCTATGCTATGCTTCACCACACTGCCTTTGAGCCAAAGCCGTGCAGGGCTGTCTCTCCCATTTGCCTTAGAGAGCAAGGGCACCTGACTAATGTACCATCCTACTGCTCACTGCTGGTGACTGTGTGTGCTGCTTTTAGACCAGGTAATTAGACCAGCCTAAACAGCCTTTCCACTAACTAAAACACAGGCAGGAACATAGCACTTACTACACTGGTCCATAAACACTCAGCCACTGAACTAGATTGGATAGTGACACCACAGAGCATAGGAAAAACAGGGCTGAAGGATGCAGAGACCGTAATACAGCTAAGAGTGTAAGAGTGATAATAATACTTTTAGCCCAAATTGTTTTTTCCAATTTACAATCTGTAGAAACAATGTGAATTGAAGGGTTCAGAACGTTTGTGAAACATCACAGTACAATTGAGAAATATATGGCAAGTAGAAATCCAATATGGATGGTGTTAAGAGATAGATGGGAGGGGTTGAATGGAGCTGAAGGTAGAGACTAATAACAACTAATAACAACAAAATAACTAATTTAAAACATACTGTGTCCATAATAAGTATATAGGTTGAGAACTTCTGTGAAAAAGAGCACAGTTTGGGGGATATGGCATGTAGAGGCAAACCGGATGGACATCATGAAAATGATCGGAGAGGTTGAGGGTAGAGGAAGTTCAGGAGTAAAAACAAACAAAATAGAATTATTGTAAAATTGACTGTGTCCATAAAATGTATATAGTATGTATAAGCTGGAAGTAGAGGCCTAAGCGTTGTGGTTCACTAGTTTACTCCAATTAGGGGAGGGGTGGTGGGGTTGGAAAGTAATAAAGGAAAATAAATGTTAAAAAAGGATATGTAAATATATGTATTTATATGTATGTATGTATATATGTATGTATATATATATATATTTGCGGGAAAAAAAACATATGGGGGATTGGAAGTGATGCAGACAATTACATTGATGGAAGTTACAATCTATCTGCAATATTAATAAAGAGTGTACCATACAAAGTGTGTACACATTTATACACATACGCAAAACTGATGGTCTTCTTCTGCATCATTAGACAAAGAAGAGCCAGGCTGTAACACTACCACAATATGAGAGAAACAACACTGCAAGAAACACTAAGCAATTACAGTACACTGGACTGAATATGATGATAAATATTTCTAAGGCACATTTCTATGATCTAGTCTCAACTCTGGACCTCGAAGCCAGTTCAACTGCGTTTTTTCATTGTTCCCCTCTAATCAGGGACTGATTTAAACCTGGGAAACCAGGTGTGTGCAATTAATTATCAGGTTGAACAGAAAGCCAGCAGGCTCCGGACCTCGTAGGGTAAGAGTTGAATACCCCTATAATCTAATATGGTGAAGGGATGTGGATAGATACACAGTAAATACAGTACAGTCTGTGTGGTGTTTGTTGTAGAGAAAGAAACACAATTCTTAAATGATCATACAATGTAAAAATACATGTTGAGTATATCGTATAATAAATAAGTCATTTACCATGTTATGTACAGTACTTACACCTGTTCTATTAACATATTTACACATTGGAGGGAATAGAGGTCATTTGGAGGATGGAACCCTCGTTACTTTAGCACCACTGAGAGGTTGGAAATCTTGGCTTGAAGAGGAGCTGAAGAGAGCTGTGAAGAGAGGGAGGGATGCCAATACAGAGGGATGCCATAACCACATACACTTAGAAAAAAAGGTGTTATCTAGAACCAAAAAGGGTTCTTCGGCTGTCCCAATAGGATAACCTTTTGAAGAACCCTTTTGGTTCCAGGTAGAATCATTTGGATTCCATGTAGAACCCTTTCCACAGAGGGAACACAAAGTTTGTTTTACCTGTAGCCAAAAAGGGTTCTCCTATGGGGACAGCCGAAAAACCCTTTTGGAAACTTTTTTTCTAAGAGTGTACTATAGATACAAACACAATGTTTCATGATTAGGAGGGAAATGGTGGTACATATAGACTAGTAGTACATATAATAATAGATTGGAGCTATAAAACATTATATATTTCTAAAGAATAGTTCGTATTATACACACCTGGTTAAACGGTCAATTTAGGCCACTGTGATGAGCAGGCCAGAGCTGGAAGAAGGAGTGCATTTCCCAAGGTAACCCCCACACATTCCTGTTACTTTGCTGCCATCCTGTGGACAGATAAGGAACAATGTTTACTCTGCTGTCATGAAGAGGATACATCGTGGTTTAGTAACAGTAACACAAATCATGATGTATCCACTCATCTACCATGCCATCTCTTTTACAACTGGCCATGAGAAGAAAAAAACCCTGTTAAAGGTGATTTTAGGCTCTGGCCTTTTGTAAGGTTCTCTGTCACTACGTTATAAAAGTATTAAACCCAACTGTAAAATGGGGCTGCTGAATGAATTACATAGAAATGTACAGTAATCGAATAGCATTTGCATAAGCAATGATATGGAACAGTTTCAGCTTAATACACAGGATAACAGGAGAAATACACAGGATAATAAAATGCTACAGAAGTCTATCCCACGGAATGAAAGGAGCGGCATCTCCTCTGTAGTTGGACAACACTTATTGTGAGTGCCCTCCACCGCACTCAACTTAAAACAACCGGTGTTCAGTTAACCAGCCTTGAGTGTCCAGAGCTCCACTGGTTTTGAGACAGATTCAGCGTCCTCAGCCTAATCTCCACTACAAAACCAGGAGGGCCCACTTCACAGCTGCCCAATAAGGCGCCGCTCTCTCCAGGCACTTAAGGCACCAGAGGAGTCTGGGATACAGAGCCCATTTGGGCCAATGCCCAGAGCAGGAAGGGGAGCTGGAAGAGGAAGGAAGGAAGGAAGGAAGGAAGGAAGGGAGGGAGGGAGGGAGGGAGGGAGGGAGGGAGGGAGGGAGGGAGGGAGGGAGGGAGGGAAAGTGGAGAATGATGTTGTCTGAAACCAGGAATGTGAAAAGCCTTTTGGGTGAAACAATGGGGTAAATCTCAGATGAAAACTCGCCATCATAATTGACCTAACATGAGGCTATGTGAATGTGCATCATGTTCCTGCCTTGGATTTGTGTATATCAGCAACTGCATAGTTTCCTTTGGAGATCCACTTGGTTTCCTCAGCTAGCTGGAAGCCTGTTGCTGAGAGGTTGATGCTGAATCGACCCTGAGGACTCAGGGAGGGAGGGAGGGAGGGAGGGAGGGAGAGAACGAGAGCGAGAGAGAGAGCGAGAGGGCGGGGGAGATATGAGCACTAGGGTTGCAAAATTCTGGGAACTTTCAATAAATTCCCAGATTTTCCCAAAATCACGGTTGGAGGATTCGCGGAATCAGGAGGGAATAAGCTGGAAATCCGGAAGTCTCAAACCAGGATGACTGGAAATCAGGGAATTTATTGAAAGTTCCCGGGACTTTGCAACCCTTTCAGCACCTCCCCCATAAGGCCAACAGCAGGGAGCAGTGGAGAGCAGTTCACTAACACGCGGCAGCTGCATTTACTTTTCATCAAAGCTCAAATGATATATGCCTGCCAAAACCCAGCGACAAATAACAGACTCTTTACAGCACAAACAGCTATAAACAGAGGTTGTCTCTTGGAACTCTCTTATGGAAGCAGAAGTATTTGTCAAGTTAACAGAGCATGGTGTGTAGGGTATTGCTAATTTAAATGTGTGCATACGTTTTCTGATTACAAGGTGTGTTGTGTTAATGGAAATAAAAAACATGTTCAGTAACTCTTGGAGTCCAATGAAATATTTATTTATTAGCCTATCAAAATCAACATGTTTTGGTGCAATAGCTTTCATTGGGGTATTTTGGGGTCGTTGGAAACAAATGGCCTCAGCCACATCTCCTGAAATGATTGAAAACATTGCATTTACATGGGTTGACACCCGTGTCTCACTGGACCATGGCTCCAGCGAACCTGCTCTCACTTGGGGCCAAAGCCAGGCCACTGGTACTTTTCAGCTTTCATTTACATAACAATGGTTAACTGTGAACATTATCACATTCTCACAAAGCAACTGTTTTGATTATGCAGAGGTTATTGATTCTGCTCTTCACAAGTCCTCACTGTCAGCCCTACCTATGGAAACACAATTTCCCTAGTGTAACATAAGGCTAGTGTAACACTGGTGTTACAGTCAAAAAGCGGCATCAAGAAGGGAGGTAAAGTTGGGGGAAAGTGGGTGAAATGGTGTCTTTGAAGGATGTCTCTTCCTGTTTTACTGGCTTTCCCTTGTGGTGGGCTGCAGTCTGCGACACTCTGGAGACTCATCATATGTGCTGCACATTGGGAGCTGGCTGGGACTGTGGGAAAGGTGGCATATACACACACATACAGTAGAACCCCTTCTTCATGCATTGGCTGAAGCTCATAACACACACACACACACACACACACACATACACACACACACGTGTGTACACATAGAAACATACATGCATGGACAGCACACACATACAGTGCCTTCAGAAAGTATTCATACCCCTTGACTTATTCCACATTTTGTTGTGTTACAACCTGAATTCAAAATGGATTCAATTGGTTTGTTTTCCTCACCCATCTACACACAATACCACATAATGACAAAGTGAAAACATGTTTTTAGAAATTTCTGCTAATTTATTGAAAATGAAATACAGAAATATCTAATTTACGTAAGTATTCACATCCCTGAGTCAATTCATGTCAGAATCAGCTTTGGCAGCGATTACAGATGTCAGTCTTTCTGGGTAAGTCTCAAAGAGCTTTGCACACCTGGATTGGACAATATTTGCACATTATTCTTTTTAAAATTCTTCAAGCTCTGTCTAGTTGTTGATCATTGCTAGACAGCCATTTTCAAGTCTTACCATAGATTTTCAAGCCGATTTAAGTCAAAACTGTAACGTTCAATGTCATCTTGGTAAGCAACTCCAGTGTATATTTGGCCTTGTGTTTTAGGTTATTGTCCTGCTGAAAGGTGAATTTGTCTCCCAGTGTCACGGATTCAGCCGAGGCTGCTCCTCCTCCTTGCTCGGGCAGGCTTCGGCGTTCCCCGGACTACTAGCTGCTACCGATTGATGTTTCGGTGTTTGTCTTGTTTGGTCTTTATTGTTTACACCTGTTTCCCATTATGTTACATCGTATTCCCTTTAAAAAAAACCTGTCTCTCATTGTTTGTTGTGTGTGATTGTTTTCCGTGATGTCGGCAGTTGTTGTCGTATGCGAATAGTGTTCCTCCCTGTTAGGAGGTTTTGTTTTGTATGTTCATTTACTGTGCTAGTAAAGTATGTCTGCCAGTAGCTCGATGTCCTGCGCTTGACTTTGTTCACCGCATACACGTCACCTTGACAGAATCACACACCACTCATGGAGTCAGCAGGAGCGGCGGTGCCAGCTGGATCAATGGAAGAACGCGTCGAGCAACAAACGGCCATGATCCAGGCTCTCGGCACCGCCACGGAACGGGTGGTGAGCACTATGGAGCGATGGGAAAGAGGGGGTCTGCCTACACCTCCTCCGACGATACCACCACCATCGGCGATGCCCATCGCTTCACCTCCGGGGTCCAGTGGGATTCGGCTCTCGCTCCCGAGGGCTTATGATGGCACAGCTGCCGGGTGTCAGGGTTTCCTGCTCCAGGTTGAACTCTACCTGGCAACCATCCACCCGGTGCCCTCGGGATACGAGAGCGTGTCCGCCCTCATCTTCTGTCTGTCCGGCAAGGCGCTGGAGTGGGCCAACGCCGAGTGGGGGAGAATAGACGCAGCTACTGTCAACTATGCGGAGTTCACCCGCCGCTTCAGGGCAGTATTCGATCATCCACCAGAGAGTAAAGCGGCGGGTGAGCGTCTATTCCACCTCAGACAGGGGAGGAGGAGCGCACAGGAGTTCGCACTGGACTTCCGGACGCTGGCTGCCAATGCGGGATGGAATGAGAGGGCCCTCATCGACCACTACAGATGTAGCCTGAGGGAGGACGTGCGTCGGGAATTGGCCTGCAGGGACACCAACCTCAGCTTCGACCAACTGGTGGACATGTCAATTCGCCTGGATACCCTGTTGGCTACCCGCGGACGTCCGGATTCAGGGCCGTCCATTCCATCCCCCAGCACTTCCGAGCCGACCCCTATGGAGCTCGGAGGTGCTGGTGCTAGGGAGACCAGGAGAGAGACCAGGAGAGAGACCGTCCCCTGCACCAACTGTGGCCGCAGAGGACACACTGCTGGTCGGTGCAGGGGAGGGTCTCCTAGGAATCGAGGCAGTAGGCAGTGCACTGATGAGTCATTCCAGGTGAGTAGGCACCCAACTCACCCAGAGCTCTCTGTTGCGCATATGCGTATTAAAATTGTGTTTCCCGAGGTTTCTCCTCACTCCCAGCATAAGGCGCTAGTAGATTCAGGCGCAGCTGGGAATTTTATCGATCGCCAGTTCACCTATAAGTTAGGGATTCCTATTGTACCAGTTGATGTGCCCTTCCCCATCCATGCCCTAGATAGCCGCCCTTTGGGGTCAGGATTGATTAGGGAAGTCACAGCGCCTCTCAGGATGAAAACGCAGGAGGGCCATGAGGAGATAATTCGTTTGTATTTGATTGATTCTCCTGCGTTTTTTTCGTGGTGTTGGGGCTTCCCTGGTTAACATCTCATGACCCCAACATTTCATGGCAACAGAGGGCTCTCAAGGGATGGTCTGATCAGTGTTTCGGGCGGTGTGTAGGTGTTTCCGTAGGCGCAACGACGGTGGAAAGCCCGAACCAAGTGCCCACCATGCACATTCCACCTGAGTATGCCGATTTGGCACTCGCCTTCTGTAAAAAGAAGGCGACTCAATTACCACCTCATCAACAGGGGGATTGTGCGATAGACCTCCAAGTAGGCGCTGCGCTTCCTCGTAGTCATGTGTATCCTCTGTCTCAGGAGGAGACGGCGGCAATGGAGACATATGTCACAGAATCTCTGAGACAGGGATACATACGGCCGTCCACTTCCCCTGCGTCATCGAGTTTCTTTTTTGTGAAGAAGAAGGATGGGGGTTTACGCCCGTGTATTGATTACCGTGGTCTCAATCAGATCACAATCAAATACAGCTATCCTCTCCCTCTGATTGCTAGTATGACGGAGTCATTACACGGGGCGCGATTCTTCACAAAATTGGATCTCAGGAGCGCGTACAACCTGGTGCGCATTAGGGAGGGAGATGAGTGGAAGACAGCATTCAGTACCACCTCGGGTCACTATGAGTACCTCGTCATGCCATACGGTTGAATGAATGCTCCTTCAGTCTTCCAATCGTTTGTGGACAAGATTTTCCGGGACTTACATGGACAGGGTGTAGTGGTGTATATTGATGACATTCTAATATACTCCGCTACACGAGCCGAACATGTGTCCCTGGTGCGTCGGGTGCTTGGTAGACTGTTGGAGCATGACCTGTTTGCGAAGGCGGAGAAATGTCTGTTCTTCCAGGAGTCCATCTCCTTCCTGGGACATCGGTTGTCCGTGTCAGGGGTGGAGATGGAGATTGACCGCGTTTCAGCCGTGCGTAATTGGCAGACTCCCACCACGGTGAAGGAAGTGCAGCGGTTCTTGGGTTTTGCCAATTACTACCGGAGGTTTATCCGGGGCTTTGGACAGGTTGCAGCTCCCATTACCTCCCTGCTAAAGGGGGGGTCCGGTGCGTCTGCAGTGGTCGGCTGAAGCGGACAGGGCTTTTAGACATCTGAAGGACCTGTTTACCTAGGCTCCAGTGCTGGCACATCCGGATCCCTCTTTGGCGTTCCAAGTTGAAGTGGATGCGTCCGAGGCTGGGATCGGGGCTGTACTGTCTCAGCGCTCGTGTACGCCACCAAAACTCTGCCCCTGTGCTTTCTATTCTAAGAAGCTCAGTCCGGCGGAGCGCAATTATGACGTGGGGGACAGGGAGCTGTTAGCTGTGGTTCAAGCCCTGAAGGTGTGGAGGCATTGACTTGAGGGGGCTAAACACCCTTTTCTCATTTTGACTGACCATTGTAACCTGGAGTACATCCGGGCAGCGAGGAGGCTGAACCCTTGCCAGGCAAGGTGGGCTATGTTTTTTACCCGATTTGTATTTAAGCTCACCTATAGACCAGGGTCACAGAACGCTAAGGCAGACGCCCTGTCCCGACTATATGACACAGAGGAGAGGTCCATTGAGCCCACTCCCATACTTCCGGAGTCTTGTCTGGTGGCACCGGTGGTGTGGGAGGTTGATGCGGACATCGAGCGGGCGTTACGTACCGATCCTACTCCCCCACAGTGTCCAGAGGGTCGGAAGTATGTGCCGCTCGAGATTCGTGATCGATTGATATATTGGGCTCACATGTCACCCTCCTCTGGTCATCCTGGTATTGGTCGGACAGTGCACTGCCTTAGTGGGAAGTACTGGTGGCCCACTTTAGCTAAGGACGTGAGGGTTTATGTTTCCTCCTGCTCGGTGTGTGCTCAGTGTAAGGCGCCTAGACACCTGCCCAGAGGGAAGTTACAACCCCTACCCGTTCCACAACGGTGGTGGTCTCACCTATCGGTGGATTTTGTCACGGACCTTCCCCCCTCCCAGGGGAACACGACGATCTTGGTCATTGTGGATCGGTTTTCGAAGGCCTGCCGTCTCATTCCTATGCCAGGTCTCCCTACAGCCCTACAAACTGCTGACGCTCTGTTTACACTAGTCTTCCGGCACTACGGGGTACCTGAGGATATAGTGTCTGATCGGGGTCCCCAGTTCACCTCTCTGGAGGGTGTTTATGGAACGTCTGGGGGTCTCGATTAGCCTTACCTCAGTATTTCACCCCGAGAGTAATGAGCAGGTGGAGAGAGTGAACCAAGATGTGGGTAGGTTTCTGAGGTCCTATTGCCAGGACCGGCAGGAGGAGTGGTCGGGATATATCCCCTGGGCAGAGATAGCCCAAAACTCACTCCGCCACTCCTCCACTAACGTTACGCCTTTTCAGTGTGTGCTAGGGTATCAGCCAGTCCTGGCACCTTGGCATCAGAGCCAGATCGAAGCCCCTGCGGTGGACGAGTGGTTTCGGCGCTCGGAAGAAACCTGGAACGCTGCGCATGTCCATCTGCAACGGGCTATCAGGCGGCAAAAGGCGAGCGCCGACCACCACCGCAGTGAGGCTCCGATATATGCACCAGGAGATCGGGTCTGGCTCTCGACCCGAAACCTGCCGCTTCGCCTGCCCTGCCGGAAGCTGGGTCGGCAGTTTGTGGGGCCATTTAAAGTCCTGAGGAGATTGAACGAGGTATGTTATAGGTTACAACTGCCCATTAATTACTGCATTAACCCCTCGTTCCATGTGTCTCTCCTCAGGCCGGTAGTAGCTGGTCCACTCCAGGAGAGTGAGGTACGAGAGGCTCCTCCGCCCCCATTGGACATCGAGGGGGCTCCGGCGTACTCAGTCCGGTCCATCTTGGATTCGAGGCGTCGGATGGGGGGCCTGCAGTATCTCGTGGAGTGGGAGGGGTACAGTCTGGAGGAACGGTGCTGGGTCCCTAGGAAGACATCCTAGATCCCTCCATGTGGAGGGATTTCCACCGGAGTCATCCGACTCGCCCTGCTCCACGTCCTCCTGGCCGTCCCCGAGGCCGGGGTCGGCGCACGGCTGGAGCCGCGCGTCAAGGGTGGGGTACTGTCACGGATTCAGCCGAGGCTGCTCCTCCTCCTTGCTCGGGCAGGCTTCGGCGTTCGTCGTCCCCGGAGTACTAGCTGCTACCGATCGATGTTTCGGTGTTTGTCTTGTTTGGTCTTTATTGTTTACACCTGTTTCCCATTATGTTACATTGTATTCCCTTTAAAAACCCCTGTCTCTCATTGTTTGTTGTGTGTGATTGTTTTCCGTGAGGTCAGCAGTTGTTGTCGTATGCGAATAGTGTTCCTCCCTGTTAGGAGGTTTTGTTTTGTATGTTCATTTACTGTGCTAGTAAAGTACGTCTGCCAGTAGCTCGGTGTCCTGCGCTTGACTTCGTTCACCGCATACACGTCACCTTGACACCCAGTGTCGGTTGGAAAGCAGACTCAACCATGTTTTCCTATATGATTTTGCCTGTGCTATCCTAAAAATCTCCCTAGTTCTCGCCGATGACAAGCATACCCATAACATGATGCAGCCACCACCATGCTTGAAAATATGAATTGCCCCAAACATAATGCTTTTCAGGACATTATTCAGGACATAAAGTTAATTTCTTTGCCACATTTTTTGCAGTTTTACTTTAGTGCCTTATTGCAAACAGGATGCATGTTTAGGAATATTTTTATTCCAAAACATGCTTCCTTCTTTTTCTCTGTCATTTAAGTTAGTATTGTGGAGTAACTACAATGTTCTGATCCATCCTCAGTTTTCTCCTATCACAGCCATTAAACTATGTAACTGTTTTAAAGTCACCATTGCCCTCATGGTGAAATCCCTGAGCGGTTTCCTTTCTCTCCGGCAACGGAGTTAGGAAGGACGCCTGTATCTTTGTAGTGACTGGGTGTATTGATATACCATCCAAAGTGTGATTAATAACTTCACCATGCTCAAAGGGATATTCATTGTCTGCTTTTTTATTTTAATCATCTACCAATAGGTGTCCTTCTTTGCGAGGCATTGGAAAACCTCATTGGTCTTTGTGGTTGAATCTGTGTTTGAAATTAACTGCTCGACTGAGGGACCTTACAGAAAATGGTATGTGTGAGATACAGAGATGAGGTAGTCATTCAAAAATCATGTTAAACACTATTATTGCACACAGAGTGAGTCCATGCAACTTATTATGTGAGTTGTAAGCACATTTTTACCCTTGAAATGATTTAGGCTCGGCATAGCAAAGGGGTTAAACGCTTATTGACTCAAGACATTTCAGCTTTTCATTTTCAATTTGTTAAAAATTCTAAAAGCATAATTTCACTTTGACAATATGGGGTAATGTGTGTAAGCCAGTGACACAAAATCTAAATGTAATCCATTTTAATTTCAGGCTGTAACACAACAAAATGTGGAAAAAGTAAAGGGGTGTGAATACTTTCTGAAGGCACTGTATACAGACACCCTCCACAGCCGTGTACCGGTGCACTCCCTCACACACTCCCCTGTCTCTGGTAAACCCCAGATGAGAGGCAGACATTGCACAACACCATGCAGAGAGACATGGGGTTATTACAGTCTCACACACAGCATCAGTGGTGAGGGGAGATAGTGGAGAGGGACACAGCACATGATGTGTGTGTATTTTCCAGCTGTAGACAGGGGGTATTATGTGTGTTTGCCAGTCGGAGACCGAGGCTTGGTGTGTGTGTGTGTGTCTGTGTGTGTCAGCCAGCCGCCACCTCTCACAGGCGAATAGAATCTGCAGAGACTGGCCCAGGCAGGGAGTGTGTCCAAATCTCCCCTCAGACAGACGGGCCCCTCTGTCCTCAGGCCATATGTCTCTTCTCTGCTCGGTCCCCACTCACAGAAAACACTCCTGCTCTCTCTGTTAACAGTATCACCACACTCAGCACCTCACTAACCTCTTGAGCATGAGGCTCTGCTGGAACTAAGCACACATTGAACTCAACAGCACAGTTAGATGGTCAGACACTAGTGTTGTCACGATATGCATCCGACCACAAGGGGCTACAGAGGGTAGTGCGTACGGTCCAGTACATCACTGCGGCCGAGCTCCCTGTCATCCAGGACCTCTTTACCAGAGGAAGGCCCTAAAAATGGTCAAAGACTCCAGCCACCCAAGTCACAGTCTGTTCTCTCTGCTACCGCACGGCAAGCGGTACCGGAGCGCCAAGTCTGGGACCAAAAGGCTCCTGAACAGCTTCTACCCCAAAACCATAAAACTGTTGAACAGTTAATGAAATGGCTACCCGGACTTTCTGCTTTTCACTCCCTACCTACATGTACATAGTACTTCAATTATTGTGTTACTATTTTCTTTTGATCTATTTGTAAATTTTCGTGCTTTTTAACTGCATTGTTGGGAAAGGGCTCGTATGTAAGCATTTAACAGTAAAGTCTACACTTGTTGTATTCGGCGCATGTGACAAATAAAAATGTATTTGATTTGATACCAGTATTGCAATACTAGGATGTAAGGAAGCAAAGGAAGCAGAACATTTCTTGAGAAAAACAGTTCTAATGTTGGAAAAGACAGCCTTATGTTGTCACTCAGAGTCATATTTGTTTATTTTGCAAGCTATAGCACACAATATTTTACAAAAGTAGGTTTTAAAGGACTATAGAGTTAAGTCTGCTATGTATTTTCTTATTTGCCAAGGAAAATCTGGTATCATAGTATCGCAATACTGGTATCGTGACAATACTATCAGACACACTGTCAAAGACACATCTAGTAAACAAGATTAACGTAGATTCGTTAGGTCCGTACAAGTCTTAAGTCCTAACCTCAGAACTCACACCCTAGTTCTTACCTGTGGACGCCAGGGGGCACTGTAGCAGTCTCCAGCTGTGGCGAAGGGAACTCTGTGGCCCTCGCATGTGAAAGCAAACTGCCAGTCTGTGGCTGAATGACAAGAGAGAGAAACAATGGCAGAACATATTAGTAAACACGACAAAGGCTTGGTGAAAAATGAATATGGAAAATAGCTCGATCTCTTTGACTGGCCAGCATCCCTATGAAAACTCATATACCAGCAAAATAACAATCTGCATCTTCCAAAATGATTACACTTTTACATAACCTAAATCCAGCCTTGCTTTTAGGGTCACTATAATGGCAATATCAGTATAATTCCATCTACTTAGTGCAATTTAAACTAATCCCCCACCCCAGGCCCTTTAATTGTGTGCTCCTAAATGACATCTTGATCCCATTAACCCCACTCTGCTTGGACTCTTATTTCACAGCATGTTGGGGGAGTCAATCATGGTACTCTGACACTATGCTACATTAAAGTTAGCGTAATTAACTCTGATGTATGTGTGTGTGTGTGTGTGTGTGTGTGTGTGTGTGTGTGTGTGTGTGTGTGTGCGCGTGTGTGTTGCAATAATTTACTATAATTGGTAGGGTAGTCTATGTGGCCTTGCTGAATGTGTTCTGCAACTGGTTTTGGCCCACTCACTGATGATGTACATCTTGCTGAGGTCCAGTCGTAGTCTGGTGAAGGTGGAGAGGCCAGCAGCGGTGTAGTCTCTACTACACTCACAGTCCTCTCTCCTGGTCCCGTTAACAGGGCACTGTGTGGGGTCTATCAGTCTGCAAAGGAAAAGAGCAAACATACTGTCTCAATCAAGTTCATGCACTTTTTACATGATGATAAATGAAGTAATCCACAGCCCCATAGTTTGCTTTACCTGAAGCCAAATACTTCAGAGTAGTTCTCTCCCTCTCAGGTCGTCAGGGTGATGTACTCCCGCGGCTTGTATGATCACTGGCCACCAGGGATGTAGCCTAAACTGCATTGTAATAGGAGCATTAGAATATGCGGAGAAAAAAAGAAAATAAATTAACATTGATACCCTCTCTTTTCATTGTCCTTTTCCATTTGCAAAAGTAGTCAGTAATAACTATATAACATTTTATAAAGCGGGTTGTTTGGATCCTGGATGCTGATTGGTTGATATGCGCAAAATACCATGACCTGTTAATGTCATAATGTCATAAATCTACCCCCACCGACCTGTGCAACAATGTATAATCTCGCTCATGCCAGTAGGCTGGCTAGCCCAAGAATGAATGTACTCTTTAAAATCAGGGGTTGGAACTGGTTCAGGGAACAGAACCAAAAACATTTTTCAAGGAACATAAACGGAACCTGGAACGAAATTGAACCGTTATTTTAAGAGCACAGGAACCGGTTAATAACATTATTTTACGTTCCAGACATTTTTTTCTAGTCCCACAACAAAACGCAACAAAGCGCCTATGCAAAACCCTCACTCTGTCACTCAAAAACGTATTCATGTCTGCCTGCAAACTGAAAATCTGTGCATGTGTGTGTGTTTAGGCTACCTGCCCCTCCGCCCTCCGAAGCATAGGCTACTCTACTGATGTTACAAGCTTGATTCAGAAGCTAGGGAGAGAGATTTTGAACTAGCTAGAGTAGAATGGATTAACATTTTCCAATGCTAGTTAAAGATACTATAGGCCTAGTTATCACATTTCACGTTGGATATATTAACTACAAAAAGGTAAGACGTGTTTTTAATTATGGTGCCACTCTGCATACACAAGCTTGTTAGCTAGCTAGCTCAAGCTTGTTAGTTAGCTAGGTAGCTCAAAGGACATTCAAAGTTCCTATAGAAGCTGCTCCTCCTAGGTATAATTCTGTGGGCCTAATTCAGATAATGCATGTCATAACAAGATGCCCAGCGCTTCAAGCCTCCTCCTCAACCCCCTCTAGCTCTCTCCCCACCCGCAAAACTTCAGTTGCATCTTGCGCCATAAGTTAGGCTACACTTGTCTGTCCATTACGCATGTAAACAACTAGCTTGCCTGCTCTAGCCGCACTGAAGTTTTGCGGTTGGGGGAGAGATTACTTAACAAAATTATTTGTGAAGTAATTTAATGAACTAAACTATTGATTTCACAGGTTAAAAAAAGGAACGATATAAACCGGTACCTTTTTTGGTTCTAACCCGGTTCAGAACTTTATTTTGCTGGTCAGAACAGTGGAACGAAATGAAAAAAATATGGTGGTTCTGTTCAGAACGAAACGTTTGGGAAATAATTTTGATTTCAACACCTAGTTAAAATAAGATTTTGAATAAAAATAATGTAATTAATATTTGTATAAATATGTTGGCAACCGTTTAATAAAAGCAATAATGCTCCCAAACCGATGTGTCAACTCCATCCAAGGGCTGTATCCCGGCCCTTGGCGTCGCCTCGGGCCTCAGGCATTATTGCTTAATTATAAAATGGTGCACCGTGCATTTAATAAGAAAGGTGATACCATAGTCTTACTTTGAGTGCTTTTCCTTGTATTTTGAGAAACTGTTCACCATCAGGTTGGAGATCAGACGGACTCTGGACATCACTGTAGCTAGTGGGCAGATGAGATGAGAGAGCGAACAAAGGACATATTTAGGAGAGGTATAGCTATGTTACAGACATACTATATAACAGGAGTTAGGTGAAGAAGAGGCTGAGAATACTGTACTGTATGTCTACTCAAAGGCAGGGCTGCTGCAGGCTTCGCTGGCCTCTGGTTTAGTGTCTGAGGGACAACTGTCATTGCTGCGTCCCTCAGCAGAAACACTGCACTGTCCTCTCCATCACTCCATCTCCATAGCTCACTGAACACTGAGGGGGAGAGAAGAGCAGGAGTAAGGGTACCTGCCATGGCCAATAACACTAAAATGAGAAAAAACATAACAGTGATAATACATAGAGACTGGAAGCCACTCACAGCTCCCCAGATTCCAACCCTCCACTGCTGTGTTGGAGGACAGGGGCCTTGGTTACACGGCATGTAGCTCTCAGGGGGGAGGGTCCCAGGGCAGTTGGACGAAGACTGATGCCCATACTCATAGTTATCATTCCAGCATGCACCTCACTGCAGGTGACCAGACATCTGTGGTCTGTGGTAGCCCTGTCCACAGCTGGCCAAGCACTGCATGGACAAAAACAACAAAAACAACAAATATCAGACAAAGCTACAGCACGATCAGATACGACAGTAATGTCCCCTGTGATGAACTCACAGATGTGGGTGTTACAGCTCTCAGACTCATCTGGCCTTCCCTGGTCTACACAGAACATCTCATGGACCTCTTCCCCCCGTCTGGTCCATACACAGCACCGGTCGACGCCGGTGGGCCGACCCACATGACTTACTATACTGGAATGGAAGCGAGAATACCAAAAACAATGAGAAAAACAGAGTTAACCCCAAGATCCTTCCCATAGGTCTAATCTGAGTTATCAAATTTGAAAAGACTGATTGTGGGTGGTGTTAGGGTTTGTTTTCAGCACCAGCAAAAGGTTGGTTCCAAATGTCAAGGTGGCTCACTGGGTTTATTTTATGTTTCATCTGAGAACCCTCACTACATTGAATATGAATTATGTCAAAACAGGATATAAGAGGTGGGAAACATTACTGAGCATGACCAACAATGATAATACTACAACACTTTTAAACAATTTCAAAACCTCCTTTTGACTTCCTGTAAGACTGTAGTGTATGTGAACCTGTTGATTTGTTGTGCTGGATGAAGAGTGAGAATTGATAAAAATAACATAATGGCAGTGTGCTATCGACATTACAGCAGTGTGTTGAGAGATGTTTATAGTCCGGACTTCATTTTAGAGCTGACAGAAGTCTCAGGCCTTCACCCTCGTTCTCTACATCCAGAGGTGCACTGAGTGTACAAAACATGCTCTTTCCATGACATAGACTGACCAGGTGAGTCCAGGTGAAGGCTATGATCCCTTATTGATGTTACTTGTTAAATCCACTTCAATCAGTGTAGATGAGGGGGAGGAGACAGGTTAAAGGAGGATTTTTAAGCCATGAGACAATTGAGACATGGATTGTTTAGGTGTGCCATTCAGAGGGTGAATGGGAAAGACAAAATATTTAAGTGCCTTTGAACGGGGTATGGTAGTAGGTGCCAGGTGCACCGGTTTGAGTGTGTCAAGAACTGCAACGCTGCTGGTTTTTCATGCTCAACAGTTTTCTGTGTGAATCAAGAATGGTCCACCACCCAAAGGACATCCAGCCAACTTGACACAACTGTGGGAAGCATTGGAGTCAGCATGGGCCAGCATCCCTGTGGAACGCTTTCGACACCTTGTGGAGTCCATGCCCCACAAATTGAGGCTGTTCTGAGGGCAAAAGGGGGTGCAATCCAATATTAGTAAGGAGTTCCTAATGTTTTGTAGACTCAGTGTATGTACGTAGTAACTCAAGTGTTGTGACGCTGTGGGACTGTGTTATGGTGGTAATCCAAGTTTATAGAGATTTTTTGGAAGGACTTAGAGAGGCCTTAACTTGCGTCAGAAACACTTCAGCTCTTACGAATGCACTCCAGCTGGTCTTCATCTACCTTATGCGTCCAACGATGTCAAACAAATGAAATACCTGGAATTGTTATTGTGAGCTGAGCAGCCATGCTGTGCCTTAGTTGAATTTAGCCTGTCATAGCAGGCTGGTGCGTTTGGGATAATATAAAACCATTCTAAATGTGTTATTATAACAATTATAACATTATGACAACTATAACATTATAACTTTAACAGCACCAAGTAGCCTATACAACTACATTGGACAAAAGGACAGAGGAACTAGCTCATAGTATTAAATATTAGAACTCCTAGCTATTAGAATGAGTGGCATAGCCTATGTTATTTTAATCTATGGTGAGAAAATCAAAGAACAGGCTACCACTAAAAACCTTTCCTCAAGCTTTCAGGTTAACTGACAAAGGAGGAAGGCAAAATCACGGCTGTTAGAGAAACTAGCTTAGCCCACAAAGGCATTAGGCCTGAAAGGACAGGGCATATGGTACAAATTGACATGTGTCTAGCTGTCAGAGGACAAGTTGGAGCTACCATTCTTGCTTTAGGCCCCCTACCTTTCCAATTCTTTCAGATCTGCATGAAGCGACTATGAGACATAGCAAATCAAATCAAAATGTATTTGTCACGTTTCGAAAAGAACAGGTGCAGCGGGTCCTTTTCCAACAATGTAGAGTTAAAGTCTTTATGCATCTTTATGTGCTCTAATATCATAAGCACATTTATTTTGGGCTAATTCACCACCTGAGTAAGTGGAGACTCAAAAGACATTAGCTAGATCACTAACTCTAAAGATAATACCCACTCATAGTAGCCATGTATTAATCTAACAGTACATGTAATGTCTTTTTTTGTTGTTGTAGCCATCTAGTTAGGGGTAAAGTGACTAGGCAACAGGCTAGATAATAGACAGTAGCATGAGGTGAACTGCCATAATTACCTTCAGCTGTTTGCAGCTTGAGGGGTGCCAAGGTGGTATTTTCTCTCTACTAATTAGGCTACACTCTCCTCTAAGTGCAGTGTTTTCATGCTGCTTGTTGACCTAGATTTAAGGCTTCCTGAACATAAATACAAAATATACTGCTTTAATGCACCCTTTAAAGCCAAAAAGTCTGAACCCGATCTGATCTCTGTGTTTCATAATTGTCCTTCAATTTGCAAGTGGCTGAATGTATCTCACTGGAGAAAGCATCAGAGTGAGCAAAACAGCGCCCCTCTGTCTCAGTACGTATGGCCAATCTATCTGATGCTGTCTGGTCAAAAAGAGTATGACATTGTTGCTGCCAGAAGCATTGAATTCAATTGCAAATGAAGCCAGCGAGCATTTGGCCTCCCTTGATAAAATGTTTTTTTTATAAAAGAATCAGCGTTGAGCTAAACTGAGTGAGCACAACTGTGAATGTTCCTGGCACACCCAAAAAAACGTGTCAAGGGAAGCCAATTTGGATTTGGCTTCACACCAATCACATCACATATAAAGCAAAACGTCATTGACAGAAAAAACATGAATTGTTGCATCTCGTTGTGTCGTTGTCCTCCGGTGGCTAGCTAGCTAACTAAAATCATCCCTTTCCTAAATTAGCCATGGATGGAGATAGGGAATTGGACTTGGTGTACCGGCCAATGATTGTAACGGTGATTCTGATCCAACCATAAATTTATACATTGTTCCTGAGAGGATGGAAGTTCAATATGTTGCTAGATGTAGTAAGCTAACGTTAACTAGTTAGCTGGCTCATCATTGCCCATGAAAGTAAGTTAGGCTAGTTAGCAAGCCTTTTAGTCAGGTAGCCTAGTCGAGGACAGCAAAAACTAAAAGCGTGTAGGTAACTGTATGACAGTCATAGAGCATTTTGGCAACATGAAAGAGAGGAGGATGGTATTACTACTTCTACTTGTGCGCACAAATGCACACACACACACACACACACACACACACACACACACACACACACACACACACAGAAATTAGTACCATTGACAGCCACATGATATTTAGCTTATGTTGATTGGACTAAATTGTTTTTGGTATCTTTTAGTTGTCACTGTATTAGACTAAGCATAGGTGATTTGATGATGTTGAAATGTTGAAGTTGAAATGGTGCTGGAATGACGTTAGTGGAGGCAGCTTCTCCGTGGTTCTAAATAGTCAAAAAATGGTAGAAACATTAACTTGCTTGACCACGCTGTAGTAGGTCATGTAACTGTTTGTTACATGCAATATGCTTTGTGGACTTCACCGGAGAGACATTGCTGTCAGGGTTGAGTGTAGAGGTAACGTAGAATCACACGCAGGACACACAGAGGTTCGAACAGATGTCTTTAGTGAAGTCCAAGGACAAGCCAACCACGGCAACAGGCCACAGGCGAACTTTACGCACAATGGTAAGTACAAAATAAATGCGCACAAAGTGCGGGACTCTCTCTAACAAAACTATATAGAGAGAACAGAACAACGAACTAACACTACACGTGACATCGAACAATTACACACAACACCTGACCAAACTCAAGAGAACTAAATAGGACGCATAATGAACACTAACAAGGAACAGGTGTAACAAAACAGACAAAACCAATCAAACATAGAAACATAGAACGGTGGCAGCTAGTACTCCGGAGACGACGACCGCCAAAGCCTGCCCGAACAAGGAGAAGGAGCAGCCTCGGCCGAAACCGTGACAATTGCTCTCTGGTTCTCTTTAGTTTTCGTAACGGGTCGCCAAACGACCTATGGGAACTCCTTCTCCTTCACGCGATGTGATTGAGATGCTTAATATCAATTAAATCCACGCAGTCACGCCACACCCTTACTGTACCCACGTGACCTGTCACAATAAAAGGCGGTGTGGCGTGACATTGTGTCTTTTCTTCACTCTCTCGTTTATGTGTTTTACATTACGAGATTGCTATTAATCCCCTTCGGATTACTTTCTTACGATTCTTTAACGACTCGAGGAGGTGCTGTGAGTAGTTGATTTTATCTAATCTACTCCCCCTCGTTCTTGTTATTTTGCCTGCCCATAATAGCTAACTTTTATCGCTTTTTGTTGGGCATTTCCATCCTTGTGTGTTAGCTAGCTAGTTAGCTTCGGGTCTATCCCATTACCTCATAAATTAGCTCGTAGCTAGCTAGCTAAATTAGCCACACATAGCTACAGTAGTTAGCTTGCTGTACCTGTTGTTGGCGCTTGTTGACCTGCAGTGTCGTGCCAGTCCCTGCTTGACTGCAACACCAGCCCGTTAATCCAGCATTACCACTCCTTCACTTGGAGTTCTGCTGTGATCACGGATCTCAGCAATGCTGTTGGCTACCGGTCCTTGCTTGACTGAGTCCATCAACGCCGAGACTGACAGTTCACGCTTGACTTCTTTATATAGGTGGGAGTTTTCGAGCTCGGACCTTGATACATATTTAGGCGGGAGTCTCGACCCCAAAGCATATGGAGTCTACGGTAAGTATAACATTCTATAACATTCTCTCGAAGCATTCGTAGCCGATACCGACCCAATCGAAGCATACGCCGAACCACATAGAGACAAAAATGTAACACACTTCTCTTGTGTGAAAATCTGTTCTTTGCACACTGATTCAGTGCTGTACACAGGATGTCATTCCACCCATGTCAACAGTGTTAAAAACAACTCCCAGCCTCGGATGAACACACACTTTGCATTCTTTGCTTGGGAGCTGAACATGCTCAAGCGGCTGCCCAGTGTAGAAGCTCTTGCACTCACTGTCAGAAATTCAAACCGAGAGTCTTGACTTCCAATCAAATCAAATCAAATTGTATTTGCCACATGCGCCGAATACAACAGGTGTAGACTTTATAGTGAAATGCTTACTTACAAGCCCTTAACCAACAATGAAGTGTTAAGTAAAAAAATATATAAGTAGAAAATTAAAATAACAAATAATTAAGGAGCAGCAGTAAAATAAATAACAGTAGGGAGGCTATAAACAGGGGGTACCAGTACAGAGTCACAATGTGCGGGGGCACAGGTTAGTTGAGGTAATTGAGGTAATATGTACATGTGGGTAGAGTTAAAGTGACTATGCATGGATAATAAACAGAGAGTAGCAGCAGCGTAAAAGAGGGGGTGGGGTGGAGGGACAATGCAAATAGTCCGGGTAGCCATGATTAGCTGTTGAGGAGTCTTATGGCTTGGGGATAGAAGCTGTTAAGAAGCCTTTTGGACCTAGACTTGGCGCTCCGGTACCGCTTGCCGTGCGGTAGCAGAGAGAACAGTCTATGACTAGGGTGGCTGGAGTCTTTGACAATTTTTAGGGCCTTCCTCTGACACCGCCTGGTGTAGAGGTCCTGGATGGCAGGAAGTTTGGCCCCAGTGATGTACTGGGCTGTACGCACTGTAGTGCCTTGCGGTCGGAGGCTGAGCAGTTGCCATACCAGGCAGTGTTGCAACCAGTCAGAATGCTCTCGATGGTGCAGCTGTATAACTTTTTGAGGATTCTGAGGACCCATGCCAAATCTTTTCAGTCTCCTGAGGGGGAATAGGCTTTGTCGTGTGCTTTGGGTGCAGAGCCTCTGGATTCTCATCAGATGAGTCTGCAACACAGATCAATGATCATTCCAAATGCTCCAGGTCAAATGATGGGTCTCACTCCCCTCATGAGCCACCACCAAATATACACATCGCTCGCCCTCGCCTGAGCACAAATCTCGAGAGATAATCAAGGAGATTAAGTCACTGGACAGTTGTATGGCAACCATTGAGTCTGCCCTTGAGAACATCCTGGCCAGGCTTCCCCCACCGGTACCAAACCCAACCCCTACCTCTGAATGGAGCGTGGATGTTGAATTAGAAGACACTGACGTACTGTCCACAAGAGCCTCCCACTCTTATGACACAGACTATGAGCACTCTGATGATGATGATGCTATGTACCACAGCTCTAGCATCTTCCAGTCCCAGCTTTCCGTCCTGGCAGTGATGATTGACCAGAAAATATCCTTGTCTGAAATTTATGAGAGCGCAAGCAGGAACCTCAATGTGGAGCATGCACCTACTGCCATGACGTCCACATCCCAGTTTGATTAACTCAGTTCTTCAAAGACTGAGACATCCATCCCGTTCTTCAAAGACTGTGTGCGTGAGCAATGCACTTGGAGCACGCCAAATGACAGTAGCCCTGCCATGCCAAGCATATGCACTCGCTTAGCTACAGTTCATGGTGCAGATGATAATGGTTTTGGCTATTTCTCCCATATGGACAAATAATTTGCTTCACTTGTTCTTCTCTCCATCACAGTTCAGACCAAGAGCTGAATTACAAACGATGCAGGGTGTCATGTAAAAATCTTCCCAGCATGAAATAGTTCCCAATTCTGTTGTGATTGCGACGTCATGTTGTGAAAATGTTCACAGCGAGAACATTTTCCCAGTCAATAATTGTGTGGATGGCTGAGCTCATGCGTATGTCTCTCACACCCTCCCTCACTATTGATTTAGCTAGCTAGCTATCATAATTAGCTGTTAGTTGGTCGAGATGGCTTGTTCTCAGGGGTGTGCAGCTTTAGCTTGTTTTTTATAGCCAAATAAACAAATATAAAAGCTAGGTTTTAACCAAAGTATAAACAATTGTTTCACATCTCCACAAGTTACTTTTGATAACCAAATGTATTGAGCTAGCTGTCTGCCATTCCGTGCATCACATGCTAGGCTCCACTAGCTAGCTAGCACAACTAGCTTGTGTCTACAAATAGCTTATAACTTTACCCACCATCTCTCACATTACCCAAAGCCAACAGTACCGACGTAGCCTCTGCTGGAGCAATCCTTGAGTGGAAAGTAAATGACAGCGCTGCAAATAAATGCAATGCTAATTTGTGGTAAAGCCAAATCAACTATCAACACTATTACCAAAGATTTATATAACTAACCCATGGTACTGCAATTTCTCCAAAATAATCTGTTTTTGCTGTATTTTGTCACTTGAGTGGCCTCTACTGTCATAATGTGGAACTGAAGACTCGACTGTGTTGCGAGTGTGTCTTCCAAGTTTGTCGCCAGAATATTGCCAAGGAGAAAGCAAGTCCTTGATGTCATGTATGGCCATATGCTTATTCGTAGGTTGATAACAGAAATTAACAGTGAAATACTTGAGTGAACAGATTTTATTTCAGGGTATAAAGGGAAGAGACATTACAGGCTATCCCAAAAAAAAACTATCATCCTCCCTCCTGGCAGATATCAGACCAAAAGCTTTAGATGTAAAACCTACATAAACAAGTCACGTCTCAGCGATCTGCTGTCTTATAGCAGGTGTTTGACGCTTTAAAAAGCAAATCAATTGAATAGATATGACCCCCCCCCACACACACTAAATTGAGATGCTGACAACAAAAATAAAGTCAGACATTTCTGTATGCTTCCAACAATTTAGGGTAATATAATTAACCAAGGTTCAGCACTATGGCTGTTTTTACACAGGCAACCCAATTCTGAACTATTGGAATAAACAATAATTGGGCAAAAGACCAATTAGTAGGAAAAAAAATCAGAATTGGGCTGCCTGTATAAACGCAGCCTATGTGGTTTCCTCAACCCTCCCTGAAGAAGGTACTGAAATGTTGGTTCTTTCCATTAAATCAGGGGTGTCAAACTCATTCCATGGAGGGCCTAGTGCACGTGGCAAATTAATTCCATGGAGGGCCGAGTGTCTGCAGGTTTTCGCTCCTCCCTTGTACTTGATTGATGAATTAAGGTCACTAATTAGTAAAGATCTCCCCTCACCTGGTTGTCTATGTCTTAATTGAAAGGAAAAACCAAAACCCCGCAGACACTAGGCCAGGGGTTAGGCTGAAAACACGCAGACACTCAGCCCTCCGTGGAATGAGTTTGATACATGTGCATTGAATGATTAGAGTATCCATGCGTGTCTGACTTTATAATTATATAAGTAAACAAAGCCGTAGGCTTCTTTGAGCTAAGAATAAGTGCTAACAAAATAACAAGAAGCAGACTCCTAAACAGTAAGAGGACAATAAGAAATATAGGCTATCTTTTAAGAAAGCAAAACAGTTATGAAATCCTATTTACTTGACATGATGAGCGAGACATGTTGTAAGAACGGTTTGCTGGCGTTACAATATGATGGTGGCATTGCATACATACAAAATAAAAAGCATACATGTTAATAGGGATGTGCATCTTTCCCTTTCAAAACGATGCGATAAATATCTAGCTAGATACAAGGCTTCGATACGATACAGGAACGATACGTTTTAGGTTAAACCTACCTAACCACACTGAGGATGATTACAATTGAACACAATGTACATCTGACGAGGCAGAGAATGTTGGCTAGCCCCGAAATGGCCAGCTTAACCCCTTAGGCCCTGCCTCTCAAATGAACATGCAGATGCAACCAAATAGTGAAATAAAATGTACAACATTTATGGGGAGGCAATATGTGTGAGGATAAGTACAGCTTTGCCCAACTGAACCCCTCATGCTTCTGCAGAATCCACACTGTGACCTGTAAGATAAGAATGCACACAGATATGGTGCATTGACTACAAAATGTACACTTATAACACACAAAATCATCCAATACCACATTTCATTACCTCACAGAACATAACTTCTTTGATGAAGTAGAAGTGGGTGTCTGCGTCAAAGTCCTTGTCCAGCCGTGCGATGACCCTGAATATCTTCTTTATGAGGGCCTCTTGGCACTTGGAGACTGCAGGATGAGCAAACTTGGAGCCTTCTTGTCTCACCCTGGAAGATCCTGAAGGATCCAGCCACTTACTCATCCGGTCGTTTGTGACTGTGCCGTCGGAAAGTGCTCGGTATGCAATTTAATAGTTAAGTGGAAGGGTACTGTTAGTCATGAATTGTAAGCAAATTGTAGTTGAGAGACTCATAATTTCTTCAGACAAGAAAATTGCCTCAATGTCTTCGTCAGCGAGGGCATAAACGCTGAGGTGGCGATGGAGAGCAAGTGTTCTGGAAAATACCAAGTAATAAAGTTCATTATTTTTTTATTGATCAAACATTGTATTCCAATTGCAAAATTATGCATCAACTCCAATTACAGACCTGTCATATGTCATCTTCGTCACCACATACACTGCCAGAGACGCAGGATGGTATCGACGAAGATGCCACAATGCTGACTCATCAAGTTCCTGTGTTTCCAACACACAGGTTGCATATTTAAATAAGGCGATGACTTCCGGAGCAGACAAAGACTCCAGTTGTCAAAATCCGTCTGAGCCTTGCGCCATTGTGATGGGTACACAACGGTCCATTCACTCAGATCCCAGATGTTCCTGAAGGCATAAAAATACAGGGTTTTGTTATGTAGCCCTTTACACTCGTACCCGGCAACTTTTGCGAATGTTTTGTTATCTCAGTGAGGGAAATGCTGTAAATTTAAGAGGACTATGTATTTTGAAAGATGAGACGTTGAGGATTATAATAAATACCACTTTGATGTCATACAAGCAAGCACATTTCCATATCATAAAACTCATGTCATACACAGTGTCAACGTTTATGATCAGTTTGATGTACAGTTACAAGATGACATTGCGCCATACCCTGGGTTATTCTGAACAGAATTAGCCTGTTTGTCTATTGTGAAGAAAATTCACCATGGCACACACACCTGAATGCACTCATAATGACTCATTTCTATGAGCACCAAAATGATGATCCATTTCCCTGAATAGCATTGTGAAAGCCTAACACTAATATCATATTTTATAACTTCGCTAGTCATGTTGGCAATAGAACAAGCTTTCAAATGATGCCCACCTGACCCAGATTGCGATTTATAATGGACCGTTTCTCGATTGCGTAAACAACAACAGTAATTGTGTGATGGTGGGGATGCAGGATTGTGTTCCAAACAAAACAACTACAAGTGTGCTTGCTCTAGTTCCTCAACAGCACAGCTAGGAGAGCTCAAAAAAGCACCTTACAGTTGAATACTATTCTTTGAGTCATAAAAGTGCATTGAAATTACTTAGGAACAGTGCACACTTTGTAGAGGTGTGGCCACTTGGAGACACCAGGTAGTATTTTTCGTATTATGTTGCACCTACCCCATATTTTCTAGGAATATTCTTATCACGCTACCTATTGTATTCAGAGTATTTTCAGATTTTGTTAATATTTCTGCTCCTGCTATTGTTGTGTCCTCACCTTTCATCTAATAATTTTCCCATAATCTCCAAACTGTTCCCTTTCAATTGCTACCATGGTTATGCATATGCATTTCATATTTCTTCTGTAAGAAACATTTCAATTTAGCCCGATCCAAGGGTTAATATACCACAACCACAATTTCCCATGTGTTTTGGAATTGACATATGGAGAGGGTTGAGGTACCTCAACAAGTCCAGATCCTCTGACCCAATGCCTTGGCGGGAGCCCTTTGAGTCATACACTCTGATCTGCTTGGATGCACCATCGAAGACCTGTTGAATATATTAAATACATACGTATCTCATGAGACCTCATGCGCCAGCCATTTTGAATGACATGGAAATTAGTCGAAGGCCTTCAAAGTGTCGCATATATCATTAAGTGGACACGCACCCAAAGGATGGTCCCCTTTCTCAGGATCAGCTCCCACACACTGAGGAAGAAGGATCTTGCTGTTTCCCTGAACGTCCTGTTTGGGTTTAGAGTTTATAATGATTTAAGTACCTTCGCAAATAAATTACTAACTATGAAACAGGAGAGGGCAATGATTTCAAAAGGTGGTGAAGTAATTCAGTCAATCTGCATTTCATACCTTCAGGTAACAAGACAGGACACGTTCATGGTAACAAGACAGGACACGTTCATGGATATGTCTGCTGTTAGTCCATCTGCGCAACCAGGATATGAATGCACACACGGGAAGTGTTTTCACCTATTGAGATACATTTACAATCTTAATACATGGTGTACAAGGGGGGAGTTTTGCGTTAGACATTACAGTAATTACTACACTTTATATACTTTTGTATAATCACATCCTTGGTCTCCATTTCTGCTACCAGCTCCGTTTCTGCTTCTAGCTGGGCAAACCTTGTGTCTATATATGGATCTGTTGTGATGAAAAAGAAAAAGTGACAAACATAGCCTTTGCATGGTTATGATTAGAAAGTGTTAGACTTTTCATGACCAATGTTTGACATCAGTGACCGTAAGACTACGTACATCGTTTGCAAACTCCCCTCCCCTGTCAGTGATGGTGTTGTCCACAAGTCCTAAATCAAGAGGTTTGTTGGTGATTATTGAAGTGATCTCTGTTCCTGATTTGCCCTCCAAGGGTTCAGCAATTACTAATTTGCTGAAGAGGTCCGTCATGGTTAGGGCATATTGGTTACCAGCCGCGGTTCTCAAAAGGGCCTATGAGATAGATACCCAGGATAGACCATGCCTGTCTAACTTCGATAGGATGCATCACAGGGGCCCACGTTTTCATGTTATAGTAGAGTTGACACTGCACTCCTCAACCTTATAGAATGTGAAAACGTTGTACATTAGATAAAACGAAGGCAAACACTCTCATCTTAATTTATAATAACTGCAATAGCACAGTTATGAAATTAAAATGCACAGTTTGCTGTCTTTTCAGCTGCTTGATGTGATTGTGTTACGCTGTAACGCTGAATTCCCACGATACAGATTGAATTGGCTAGCTAGCAAAGGAGAAGTAACGTTAGCTTGTGATTACTTGTGAATGAGAAAGATAGAATACAATTGTTAAATTACAAGCCTAGTTGGTTTAGCCACAGAAAAAGACAGCAACTTTCCCTCTAGCCATGATTGGCTGAGATAATGAGTGGGCTGGACATGCCGAGAGATGAGTTCAGATTGGTCTGCCATGTAGCACGCTTCTGCTGTCTATAACATGAGCTGGTCAGTATGTGGAGGTAATCCTTTCTAACGCAGCTTTTTTGAAAGATATCACGTAGTAGAACTGCATAAGTGTTGCTCTCCACTTTCTGGAGGACCGAGTTTTGAAATCAGTGGAATTAGAGTATGATAGCTAAGGAGATGGAGAAAATTCTGCCATTTGATTGCAAATATGCAGACGGAGTCGAAAAGAGAACACACAAGAAGGCTGTTGTATAAAACACCTGTCTCCGGATCACATCTTCAAATAAGGGCAACCATGGCATCCGTGACAGAGAGGGAGCAGCATCCATCCATGTATACAGGTAAGATAGCCTAGCTAGCTACATTTTCAGATATTAAATGTTTCTAATTTTGTCAGAAAGTCGTTTTCATTTCAAGTTAAAGTGTACTGTTAGCTAGCTAGCTAACGTTAGCTGGCTGGCTCGCTAGCTAACATTATGTGTATGATCTGTGTAGTTATATTATTCGTATCTCAGAGCCATTTGCATTGCTATTTATAGCCTAATGTTAGCTAGCTAACATTGAACCTGGTTGGTTAGCTATCTGCAGATTCATGCAGGGTAGTAACGTTATGAGTTGGGATTATGGTTCATTGTTTAGCTAGCTAGCTACATGTCTAAACAAAAGACTCCACTATGCAAGTAACCATTTCAAAAGAATGTTCATGATGTCACTGCGACAACTGTCTATCTACTCCGATTTCAGAGCACTCTCGTCTGAGCGTGCCAGAGCGCAGAATAACTGACGAATATACGAACGCCCAACCCCCTTTGAATATGACCAGTGTCAGTAAACGTTGGCAAAAAAGCATAATGAAATTGTTACAAGCAGCACATTTGCACTCTGGATAACATAAAAACAGCCTAACCAGCTCTGCTAGGGCGAGTAACATGGTCAGAGTGAGCTGTTCTCTCATTTGTATCTGGAAGTAGCTAGCCAACGTTAACCAGTTAGCTTGGGAGCTTGACTACTGTTGTTAGGTCAGAACGCTCAGATCAACCCTACTTCTCTGCCAAAGCATCCAGTGTGCTCTCTGAACGTTCTGAGAGCGAAACGCTCTGAATTTACGAACGGACAATCTGACAACGCTCTGAGTTTACGAACTGCCCAGAGCGCACTCTGTGCACAATCTGGCACTCCAGATTAAATTTACGAACACACCCGTAGTATAAACCAGCCTTTAGTCTTTAAATCTTTGGTTGTTTAGTATATGGCCTCACATGTGAATCCTTAAAGAGGTAGGTGGGCCTAAGTCTTTAGAGGGTGTGAACAATGCTGAATGGGTGTAGACAATGAAGAGCTCTCCAGTAGGAGTACCAAAACATTCAAGGGCCATTTTCTCAAAAGTGAGGTTACTTTTAAAGCAGAATTACTTTCCCTTTGTTCCTCAACTGTAGCGTATGATATACCATTTTCTATCTCTGAGTCTCTTTATCCAATGTATAAAACAAAATTTCAAATATTGCTACATAAGACCGAATCGAGCCAGTCGGTCACATATATGCACTATCAATCCTCAGCACTTTGTCGCGCTAGTCTGGATTGGCAGATGTAGCAAATGCAGGCGCCCACAGAACAGTTTTTCGAGGTCGAGGTAGGGTGAGAGAGAGACTTTCGCACGAACTCAGCCATCCACACAAAGAGACGCCATCCACACCAAGCAGGAGTCAGGGTCCTGAACTACTTAAACGATTGGCTAATAGTGTTTGTGCCGGGTTACAAAGCCAAGCTTTGGCACACATATCCATGGTCTCACATCACCTTTCCATGTTGCAACTAACAATGAACTTGGAAAATAGTTCTCTGGTCCCCACTCAGTGTGTGCACTTCCTGGGCTTGACCCTGGACACTCAAATCATGCAAGCAACACTCTCTCCAGAAAGAGTGATATCGTTGACAAATTGTCTTTCAACATTGAAACTGAGAAAACAGATGACAGCACTAGAGAGTCAGAGGCTCCTAGGCCTCCTAGCTGCTGCAGTCCATGTTGTACCGTTGGGCTTGCTCCACATGCGGCCAATATAGCTCTGGTACAACAGACACAATCTATGTCCCAGAAAGGAACAAACACAAAAAGCTGACAATTTCAATGAGTTGCTGGAGAGCAATACAATGCTGGAGCTGAGCACTTCAAACTCCCAGTGGAGTTCTCCTAGGCGCAATTCACAACAGGGTGACTTTGACCATAGAGCCTCCCTACAGGGATGGGGAGCTGCCTTGAACCAGTCAGGGATCCATGGTGTATGGTCAGCACCATGGTCAACAGCTCACATCAACGTACTGGAGCTCAAGGTGGTTCACCATGCACTCCGGCACTTCCTCCCAGTACTGAGACGACAACATGTACTGATACGGACAGACAACATAACCGCGGTTGCACACATCAACCCCCAGGGCGTACTGAGGTCAATGGCACTGCACCAGGTAGAGTGGGAGATACTGCTTTGGGCAAACAGACACCTTACATCCCTCAGAGTCCTTCAGACTGGAGGATACATCCCACAGTAGTGGAGATGATCTGGGCGCAATTCGGAACGGCCATCCTCGATCTGTTCGCATCGCAAGACTCAACCTATTGTTTTATGTGGTTCTACATAAAGGTTCCAGCAGGCCAACTCAGGGTCAACGCCCTATCACACATATGGCCAAGGGGGCTGCTGTATGCATTTCCACCAATTCCTTTGCTCCCTCAGGTCTTGAGGAAGATCAGTCTCGAGAGTGCGTAATTTCTACTTGTTGCTCCACATTGGCCACAGCGTCACAGGTTTTCAGACCTTGTACAGCTGACAACCTCCCAACCATGGGAACTCCTTCGAGTGGACCTCCTGTCACAAGCGAACGGCAAGATTTGTCACCCCAAACCCAGCATACTGAAGTTGCGGGTGTTGCCCCTGAACTTGACCGCCTTCTAGCTGCAGGGTTGCCCTCCTTTGTAATTTATACAATTCAGGCAGCCAGGGCATCCTGTACACGAACGCCGTATTCCTAGAAGTGGAATGTGTTCAGGAAGTGGTGTGTCACCCATGCAAAATCTCCATCTTCCTGCCCAATTTCTGTCATTTTTACCTTTCTCCAGGAGCTTATGGTTGCAGGGAAGTCCCCATCTACATTGAAAGTGTATATGGTAGCCATCTCTATGGGTCATGACCAGATTGCACGTTCATCACCAGGGGCGTACACTCTACGGTCACTCCTTCAGTACCCTCATGGGAGTTAGATGTTCTCCTACGATCACTTATGAGCCCACCATTTAAGCCCCTGTCTTCACTTGTGCTATGTGAGCTCTCAGTCAAGACTGTCTTTCTATTGGCTGTTGTTTCAGCCAAGCTTGTTGGAGAATTACATGCGCTTTCTACCATTTCTTCATGCCTCACTTTAGCAGAAGATGGATCTAAGGCAGTGCTTCAGCCAAATCCAGCATTCTTAGCTGCTTTACCTAAGGTGTTTTCATCATCACATACTAACCAGCCCTTAATCATAGCGGCATTTCACCTGCCTCCCCACTCCTCACAGGAGAGTTGTGAGTTGCATACACTTTGCCCGGTTAGGTCATTGAGTGCCTATCTTGCTGCAACAGCAACTGATCATTAAACAGAACAGCTTTTTGTGTGTTATGGGGAGCACAGGGGTACTGGCACATTGGATTACCAATGCAGTGTCAAAATCACATGCTGCAGCAGGTAGACCAACTCCAGACAGGCGTGGTAGCACACTTCACCAGGGGCATGGCCACTTCATGGACTTTATCTGTGCTGCTGCAAGTTGGGCAACCCCCATGACATTCATGCGGTACTACAGACTCAACGTTATGTCCACACCATCAGTGGGGTCTGTGGTTCTGGACACGGCACGCTCTCTCAACCCAGATAAGTGAGCGTACCGTGAACCTTGTAATACTTATTTATCAACCATCAGGGAGATGGATGTTCTATACCTCATGTTTTAAGTTCTAGCTTTCAGCTTGCTTGTGTACAGTGGCTTTCGAAAGTATTCACCCCCCTTGGCATTTTTCCTATTTTGTTGCCTTACAACCTGGAATTAAAATGGATTTTTTGGGGGGTTTGTATCATTTGATTTACACAACATGCCTACCACTTTGAAGATGCAAAATATTTTTTATTGTGAAACAAACAAGAAATAAGACAAAAAAACAGAAAACTTGAGCGTGCATAACTATTCACCCCCCAAAGTCAATACTTTGTAGAGCCACCTTTTGCAGCAATTACAGCTGCAAGTCTCTTGGGGTATGTCTCTATAAGCTTGGCATATCTAACCACTGGGATATTTGCCCATTCTTCAAGGCAAAACTGCTCCAGCTCCTTCAAGTTGGATGGGTTCCGCTGGTGTACAGCAATCTTTAAGTCATACCACAGATTCTCAATTGGATTGAGGTCTGGGCTTTGACTAGGCCATTCCAAGACATTTAAATGTTTCCCCTTAAACCACTCAAGTGTTGCTTTAGCAGTATGCTTAGGGTCATTGTCCTGCTGGAAGGTGAACCTCCGTCCCAGTCTCAAATCTTTGGAAGAATGAAACAGGTTTTCCTTAAGACTTTCCCTGTATTTAGCGCAATCCATCATTCCTTCAATTCTGTCCAGTTTCCCAGTCCCTGCCGATGAAAAACATCCCCACAGCATGATGCTGCCACCATGCTTCACTGTGGGGATGGTGTTCTTGGGTAGATGAGAGGAGTTGGGTTTGCGCCAGACATAGCGTTTTCCTTGATGGCCAAAAAGCTCAGTTTTAGTCTCATCTGACCAGAGTACCTTCTTCCATATGTTTGGGGAGTCTCCCACATGCCTTTTGGCGAACACCAAACGTGTTTGCTTATTTGTTTCTTTAAGCAATGGCTTTTTTCTGGCCACTCTTCCGTAAAGCCCAGCTCTGTGGAGTGTACGGCTTAATGTGGTCCTATGGACAGACACTCCAATCTCCGCTGTGGAGCTTTGCAGCTCCTTCAGGGTTATCTTTGGTATCTTTGTTGCCTCTCTGATTAATACCCTCCTTGCCTGGTCCGTGAGTTTTGGTGGGCGGCCCCCTCTTGGCAGGTTTGTTGTGGTGCCATATTCATTCCATTTTTTAATAATGGATTTAATGGTGCTCCGTGGGGTGTTCAATGTTTCTGATATTTTTTTATAACCCAACCCTGATCTGTACTTCTTCACAACTTTGTCCCTGACCTGTTTGGGTAGCTCCTTGGTCTTCATAGTGCCGCTTGCTTGGTGGTGCCCCTTGCTTAGTGGTATTGCAGACTCTGGGGCCTTTCAGAACAGGTGTATATATACTGAGATCATGTGACAGATCATGTGACACTTAGATTGCACACAGGTGGACTTTATTGAACTAATTATGTGACTTCTGAAGGTAATTGGTTGCACCAGATCTTATTTAGGTGCTTCATAGCAAAGGGGGTGAATACATATGCACGCACCACTTTTCCGGTATTAATTTTTTAGAATTTTTTGAAACAAGTTATTTTTTTCATTTCACTTCACCAATTTGGACTATTTTGTGTATGTCCATTACATCATATCCAAATAAAAATCCATTTAAATTACAGGTTGTAATGCAAAAAAATTGTAAAAACGCCAAGCACTTACATTTGACCGGGGCAGATCGAGCAGGGCAGAAATCTGATGAACTGACTTCTTGGAAAGGTGGCATCCTATGACAGTGCCATGTTGAAAGTCACTGAGCTCTTCAGTAAGGCCATTCTACTGCCAATGTTTGTCTATGGAGATTGCATGGCTGTGTGCTCGATTTGATACACCTGTCAGCAATGGGTGTGGCTGAAATAGCCAAATCCACTAATTTGAAGGGGTGTCCACATACTTTTGTATATATAGTGTATATGGCAATACAAGTGTATCTCTCTCGCTTTAGTTTTAATTGTATCTTCTCATCACCTGTCCCAGTGGAACAATTAGCCTAGCCTACTACTTCCCACATTACAATTGTGCACTTGTTGAAACAAAATATGCTAATTAGGTACTCTTTAACATAGAGTATCATTATTAATTTATATGTTCATTACCCTCATTTTAGATCTGCGTGTGGAATTCTATTGAATTGAATTTAGGCGGCAGTTGCAAGGAAGGTGGTGGCATGATTCATGGTTACACTATGCACACCTTCCTTACTTTCCACAGCAAAGACATAAAGTTGGTAATGTCATTCTCACACACTGGTTTAACTTACCGGGTTTTGAGCCAGGGTTAGCTAGCATAAGTCTTTAGGTCTTCAATAAGGTTATGTCCCTGCACAAGACTACACTATCAAGCAAACAACTTCAGTTACATGTGCCTGTGGAACTAAAATGTTTTGAAGGATACACGTAGAAAGTTTAAATGGCATAAATCGTTCTGTCATTTTGTTAGTTGATTATAAGACATTTGTTTGTTTGACTCACACCAGGCTCCTCTGTGGTTTGCACTTTGTGTATGTAATACATATTGACTTAAATAACATGCTGCTTCAGGTTGAAGGACACAGCTTATTATTAGGCATTTGACTGCTATACCACTATAATTTGAATTCAACATCATTCACTACAATTTGCTTCAATATCAACAGGAATACTTCTAATTAGAACTAACACATCATAATCATTCCATAACATGATATTGACTTATTCAAATAAGAATGGGTCTAGGAATTTTATTCAAAAGCTCTAACCACATGATTTTATGTGCAAGAAAAATGTATGCTTGAATTAAGGTTCTGTTTACATTTTTAAAAAATTACATTTGTCATTTAGCAGACACTCTTATCTAGAGCGACTTACAGTTAGTGAGTGCATACATTTTTCATACTAGTAGGCCACAGAATGAAAATGAACCCAGAGTGCCTTAAAAAGTGGGTAATTCTGTCAAACAGAGTCTAACCGCAGTGAAACACCTCAAGACGGATGGGGTTCTTATCAGACTTGTGTTCTGGCTTCTCTTAATAAAGAGCAGATTTCAACCCACTGTAGCGTTCCAGAGAGGGATAGAGGAGAGGGAGAGACAGTTAGAGAGAGAGAGAGAGAGAGAGAGAGTGGGGGAGAGAGAGAGAGTTATCTCCACTAGACAGTCAAGCTTGAACCCCTACCTTGAGGACATTGCATATTTTGAATGTAGAATGTCTTGCTGATTTGACCATGTTTTTTCTTCTTCAGAAATGCAAGAAATGTAAAACATTTTATAAACTTCATCTACAGCTGTACGCAACAGAAATACATCTGAATGAAAATCCCATCATGTAAGTAGAAAGTATGATATTGGTTGGTGGGTAATGTTGCACTATTACCTGGCTTACCTCACACTTAGAAACATAGAGTTACATTAATAAGGCAAATGTTATGTTTATATGTTTAATGTGTATGCTTATCTTCTTCAAAGCCAAATAGCTACTTTCAATACTGTTATCCCAAAAGTGTTTGCAATTACATTTTAATTGGATTTTGTGCACAAACAATAATTGCTAATTGTGCATTTTCCCAAGGGAGATTTTACATGCCAACATGAAGGTAAGGCCTTTCATTATTACACATGCCTTAATTGATTATAAAATGCCTTATGATTGATTATAAAGCGCATTAATTAGTGTATTTTTGAGTGAGTATTTGCGTGTGTGTTTGTATATCTGTGAGTGAGTGTGTGAGTGTGTGTGTGTATCAGTAAACACATCCAGCTGTCTATGCCCTCCTGAGGCTCACAGAGCGAGAGAGGTGAGAAATTGCCTTGTTAAATGAGTGCATGTTAACCATTAAAAGCCCCCAAGAATCCCATCTCTTTATGCTACTGATCTTCTTGTGATGAGTGTGATTAGGAGTCAGGCGCAGGAGGATAAATCACCAAATACAGTTTATTCCGTTGTACACAGTTCCGCTGGATAGCGATACCAAAATACAAGCACAGGGGAACAATCTACCCCGGCAATACAAGGTACGGGTAGCTCCAACAAAATAGAGGCACAGGGGAATAATCTACCCCGGCAATACAAGGTACGAGTAGCTCCACCGAGCTACACTCAACTCACATAAAACAATCACCCACAAGGACAAAGGGGCAGAGGGAACACTTATACATGGACTAATAAGGGGATATGAACCAGGTGTGTGTAATTGACAAGACAAGAGAAATGGAATGACGATATATGGAGCGGCAGTGGCTAGTAAGCCGGTGATGATGAACGCCGAAGCCTGCCCAAACAAGGAGGGGAGGCAGCCTCGGCGGAAGTCGTGACAGTACCCCCCCTTGACACGCAGCTCCAGCAGCGCGCCAACCCCGGCCTCTGGGACGGCCAGGAGGACGCGGAGCAGGGCGAGCCGGATGGCGACTGTGGAAATCCCACAACAGGGAGGGATCGAGGATATCCCTCACCGGGACCCAGCACCGTTCCACCGGACCGTACCCCTCCCACTCCACGAGGTACTGAAGGCCCCCCACCTGACGCCTCGAATCCAGGATGGAACGGACAGAGTACGCCGGGGCCCCCTCGATGTCCAGAGGAGGGAGGAACCTCCCGCACCTCAGACTCCTGGAGCGGACCAGCCACCACCGGCTCGAGGAGATACACATGAAATGAGGGGTTAATATGGTAATCAGGGGGAAGTAATAACCTATAGGTGACCTCGTTGATTCTCCTCAGGACTTTGAACGGCCCCACAAACCGCAGGCTCAGCTTCCGGCAGGGCAGGCGGAGGGGAAGATTCCGGGTCGAGAGCCAGACCTGATCCACCGGTACGAAGACCGGGGCCTCACTGCGGTGGCGGTCAGCGTTGGCCTTCTGACGACGCACGGCGCATTGGAGGTGAACGTGGGCAGCGTCCCACGTGTCCTCCGCGCGTCGAAACCAGTCATCCACCGCAGGAGCCTCGGTCTGGCTCTGGTGCCACGGTGCCAGAACTGGTTGGTAACCTAAAACACATTGGAATGGCGTTAGGTTAGTAGAGGAGTGGCGGAGAGAGTTCTGGGCATATTCTGCCCATGGCAAGAACACCGACCACTGACTGGTGCAGTAACTTCCTGAACAAACCCGGACCCTAATGGTCGACTATCAAGTGCTCTGATGGGGAGTGGAATGGATAGGGGAACCAATGAAATGCCTAGATGGCGTGAGAATGCCCTGTCCATAAAGTTCCCAGCTGCGCCTGAATCAACTAGCGCCTTACACTGGGGAACTACCATGTGATCGGGAAAGTAGATGGGTAGGGTACAATGCTCAGCAGAGGGCTCTGAACGAGTGTGGGTGTTCGATACCTGGGGTGATGCGAGAGTGCCCTGCCTGCCGCCTCCAGACCCAAAAGAGCGTTGACCACAACGTGTGGTGTACTGTCCCTTCGTGCCACCAGAGTGGCACTGTCACTGTCGTCCTCCGCTCTCTCGGACGGCGGCTCCACCCAGCTCCATCAGCTCAGGATCCGAGTCGGCCGGGGTGGGGACGGGCAGACCCCTTCCAGGACGTCCTCTGGCTGCCAGCAGGTTGTCCAAATGGATGGCCATGTCCACCAGTTGCGTGAAGGACAACATGGTGTCCCGGCAGGCTAGCTCCCGTCGGACGTCCTCCCGCAGATGGCACCGGATATGGTCGATCAGGGCCCGCTCGTTCCACCCGGACCCCGCTGCAAGAGTCCAAAACTCCAAAGCGAATTCCTGCGCGGTACTCGTCCCCTGCCTCAGGTGGACCAGCCGCACGCCCGCCTCTCGACCTTCGGGCGGGTGATCAAAGACAGCCCAAAAGAGGCGAGCGAACTCTCCGTAGTTCTGCAACGCGGCTCCTCCTTCGTTCCAAACCGCGTTGGCCCACTCCAGGGCTTTCCCCGAGAGGCAGGAAATTAGGACGGACACCTTCCCCCGCTCCGATGGGGCCAGCCTGATGCTGGAGAAGTAGAGCTCCAGTTGGAGGAGGAATCCTTGGCAGAGCGCCGCCGTCCCGTCGAACTCCCGTGGTCGGGATATCTGGATCCATCCGGGTGCTGGGGTGTGGGTGGCTGGATCCGGTTGGCCAGCTGGTCTCGACAGATCGGGTCCTCTCCTCTCCAGGCGTTGGACGACCTGAAGAACCCGATCCATCGCTTCCCCCATGCTGGCCAGCATCGTGGAATGCTCCTGGACCCGTGACACGACTCCAGGCATGCGCTCCTCTCCCGCTGACTCCATAGCGGGTGGATGTTTCTGTGATGAGTGTGATTAGAAGGAACTGGAACTTGAGTTTAAGGGCCCTATGGCTTCACAAGTGGGTACATGCGTGAATGCAGGTTGGCAGGTGTTAACATGTAGAGTGTTTAGTTATTTTTATCTGCCAATTTTGGATGTAAAAATGTTGAGCATTTTGTAAATCTTGTGAAATGGTCCATGGCTACCATAGGGTGTCTGTTAAATGATTATGGTACAGTACATTCAGTGAAATCAGCTGTTACCTGGTTATACGATTGTTTAGGGTGCTGTATGCAATTGAGCTGTCTGAGATAGAGGGCATAATGTGTATCTCTTCTGGGCCCCTGATCAGTGGAGGAGGGGGGAGAATGAGGAATATACAGAGAGAGGAATAGAGGGAGAAAGAGCACCACTCTCCAGCTGGTGAGGTGCATGTTGGGAATGTGTCTGGCCTGTTGTGGTAAGTGGATTGTCTCTCTGGCGGGGCAGAGGGAGAGGAGCCTCTGACACGTTTCCCATTGGGGAGGGATAGGAGGGCATGCGGGAGGGAAGGAAGGAGGGAGGGAGAGCGGCACAGGGAGCTTCATGCTGGCTAGAGTCAACCTCAACCAGACTCAGATGAAAGAGGAGGCATGGCTATCCCTCCCACTGCCCCAGATAACAGCCCAATATGGGATCATCTCAAACCGCCAGAGGGATGAGCTACAACCTAGCAGACAGACCACAATGTGATGTGCAACAGGACACGTCTTACTGAGCAGTCATGCATGGTAGAAAAAATGCCAACTCACTGCCTGGCCTCAGAGCCATACAAAACATACTTCATGTATTTCTGAGCACCTCCAAGATGTACGATACCTACTAATGGTCTAGTTACTTCAGACAGAAACGAAAGTAGGGAGGTTGGTCGGGGAGGATGGGTGGGCGTAATCCGCAACCATCTAGCAATCCAAAGGTTTCGTGTTCATGTCGCGTCATTTTAGCTAACCCTTCTCCTAACCCTTATTCTAAACTTAACCCATTTCACCTAACCTGCTACATAAATGATCCTAACCATTGTCGTTTTAAACTTTTACATAAACTTTTACATAAATTCTCCTAACCTTAGTTCCGCTAACCGCCAAAGTTAGTTCTCCCTGTAATTATCCTTTATTGTTACAGTGCAACAAGCAATCTGAGAGAAAGAAGTATAATACTATGAATCATCCAATTCGTATGTTATTGTACGACCGGGTAAGATGTATGATACTATAATCCTATAATTCGTATGTTATTGTACGACCGGGTAAGACATATGATACTATACGTCCTATAATTCGTATGATATTGTACGACCGCAATTCCATTCATAATGTAACCTAACGTAACGTGTCACAGATTTATGTACAGAATAATATGAATTGCCCTGAGACCACATTGCTCAGATACCTACAGTGGGGAAAAAAAGTATTTAGTCAGCCACCAATTGTGCAAGTTCTCCCACTTAAAAAGATGAGAGAGGCCTGTAATTTTCATCATAGGTACACGTCAACTTTGACAGACAAATTGAGAAAAAAAATCTAGAAAATCACATTGTATGATTTTTAATGAATTTATTTGCAAATTATGGTGGAAAATAAGTATTTGGTCACCTACAAACAAGCAAGATTTCTGGCTCTCACAGACCTGTAACTTCTTCTTTAAGAGGCTCCTCTGTACTCCACTCGTTACCTATATTAATGGCACCTGTTTGAACTTGTTATCAGTATAAAAGACACCTGTCCACAACCTCAAACAGTCACACTCCAAACTCCACTATGGCCAAGACCAAAGAGCTGTCAAAGGACACCAGAAACAAAATTGTAGACCTGCACCAGGCTGGGAAGACTGAATCTGCAGTAGGTAAGCAGCTTGGTTTGAAGAAATCAACTGTGGGAGCAATTATTAGGAAATGGAAGACATACAAGACCACTGGTAATCTCCCTCGATCTGGGGCTCCACGCAAGATCTCACCCCGTGGGGTCAAAATGATCACAAGAACGGTGAGCAAAAATCCCAGAACCACACGGGGGGACCTAGTGAATGACCTGCAGAGAGCTGGGACCAAAGTAACAAAGCCTACCATCAGTAACACACTACGCCGCCAGGGACTCAAATCCTGCAGTGCAAGACGTGTCCCCCTGCTTAAGCCAGTACATGTCCAGGCCCGTCTGAAGTTTGCTAGAGTGCAGAAGAGGATTGGGAGAATGTCATATGGTCAGATGAAACCAAAATATAACTTTTTGGTAAAAACTCAACTCGTCGTGTTTGGAGGACAAAGAATGCTGAGTTGCATCCAAAGAACACCATACCTAATGTGAAGCATGGGGGTGGAAACATCATGCTTTGGGGCTGTTTTTCTGCAAAGGGACCAGGACGACTGATCCGTGTAAAAGAAAGAATGAATGGGGCCATGTATCGTGAGATTTTGAGTGAAAACCTCCTTCCATCAGCAAGGGCATTGAAGATGAAACGTGGCTGGGTCTTTCAGCATGACAATGATCCCAAACACACCGCCCGGGCAACGAAGGAGTGGCTTCGTAAGAAGCATTTCAAGGTCCTGGAGTGGCCTAGCCAGTCTCCAGATCTCAACCCCATAGAAAATCTTTGGAGGGAGTTTAAAGTCTGTGTTGCCCAGCGACAGCCCCAAAACATCACTGCTCTAGAGGAGATTTGCATGGAGGAATGGGCCAAGGTGAAAACCTTGTGAAGACTTACAGAAAACGTTTGACCTGTGTCATTGCCAACAAAGGGTATATAACAAAGTATTGAGAAACTTTTGTTATTGACCAAATACTTATTTTCCACCATAATTTGCAAATAAATTCATTAAAAATCCTACAATGTGATTTTCTGGGAAAAAAAATCTCATTTTGTCTGTCATAGTTGACGTGTACCTATGATGAAAATTACAGGCCTCTCTCATCTTTTTAAGTGGGAGAACTTGCACAATTGGTGGCTGACTAAATACTTTTTTTCCCCACTGTAGCTCACAGTGCACGTGCATACACGCATATGCTCACACACCACCAGTGAATAAGCAAGTCAAAAAAAGAGTGCTGAACTGTGAGCGTGATTCGTGGTGGTAGTCAGTTGCGTTTTATTGCAGGTTTAAAGAGTACCTCTCCCCAGTTCCCTGTCGTCCACTTGGGGCAGCGGTGCCCCCGGCAGCTCTTCTCTTTGCTGGGCTGGGTCAGGCGCTTACAGTTGTCCTCTGGAACAGGTCGACCTGACCGGGTCACACAGCTCACCTTACGGTTATTCCATCCTTTACCACAGGCGGCAGAGCACTGTCAGAGGAGGGGTTGTACAGAGATCAAATACCAGAACAATGTCAAGTACTATATGACTTCAATGGGTATAGTATAAAACACTTTTATCATTCACTTGATTCGTTTTTCAGTCTACTTCTTCTGGAGAACAAGATCACACATGTACAGGGCTTCAGAGTGCACAACAGGTTAGTGACATTTTCATTAGCAAATACAGTACGTAACGTGAGATGATGCATAAGATCATGTCAATTAAAATTTCTCACATTTAGCATTTGACATTCGATAACTTTAGATATTAATTCACTGACATTCACACAAAACATTTGCTACAGTACGTCGTTTTTAGCTTTTAGTGAATGCAAGCGGAGTGTACAGAAATGTGCGACGGAAGCGGAGGCCCCTCAGTTAAACGGATGAAGTCCACATTAGAAGGTAGAGTCATTTAGAGCTAGCTGCTGCGCTGTGAGCCAATCATACAGTACACAGTCAGCAGCCACGTTCAAGTCCAGGTTCATTGAGCGGGCCCAGGTCTAACTCTGTCTGACAGGCAGGCACCCCACACCAGCACCCCCCAGCACAGTCCAGCACTCCCAGGCCTGTGAGTTCAGTGGGGCTGTTGGGTTCGGGTTGGGTAATCAAAGCATCTCAGAGTGTGAGCTCAGGGGCATTTAAGCCCTGAACAGCGCCTAACAGGCAGTCCTGTCTCCCAGGCTGTGTGCCGCCCAGAAGACCAGAGCCAATCGCATGCAAGGAACAACGAGTCATCAAGCCACATTCAAACAGAGCCAGAAAGCTGAGGCCTAGAGGAAAAAAGGTAATATAGCTAGCACCTTTCAAAATTAAGGCAACTTTATACTGATATTAAATAAGACTGATTTGTTGTAGATAAGCAATATTTTTGTGTTTGTTAGCTTGCTTGCTAGCAGGGCTGCTTAGCAAGCTCACTTGGCTAGCTAGTCTTGTGAGTTAGCTAACTAGTCCGCTAGGTAGTCTTGTTAGCTAGCAAACTAGCTACCCAGCAAATAGGGGACGTCCTGAGGACATTCAGCAATGTTCCCATTAGGTCCCTTAAGGGTTTCGGCGCAACGTTATCCCACTGACGTTTGGAGAACGCTCTAAGAACATTGCGTGATGGTCACAAGGAAATGTTCTCTCTGGGGGACTTTTGTGTAGTTCCCTGTAACTTACCAGGGTGTCACTGAGGCCATGTCAGGACCTTTTTAGGATGTTCTCAGGACTTATTTTACTAGTCCTTAGGACATCGTGTGATGGTCCCAAGGGAACGTTCTCTGGGGGACCTATTTATAGTTCCCGGTTTGTCCCGGGGATTTTTTAGGATGTCCTTGGGACATTGTGTCATGGTTCCCTGAAGTTCCCTTATATGTTCTTGGGATGTTGGTCCCCTGGAGGTCTTGTCCAGTTCACGGTTGGTCCTGGGGACGTCCCGCCCTGGTGCTGCAGACGGATATATCCGCTATTACAGGACTATTAAAGGCCCAGTGCACTACTTTTGTGAGAAAAAAAATAGTTTTCATGGGGTGCTGCAGCACCCATACTTCCCATGGCTATGACTCCTGAATCACTGGGTGAAAAGGGTCCAT